>NC_059328.1:172011044-174511044 GCF_018350155.1 Leopardus geoffroyi | reverse complement strand
CTAAAATATATCCTAGTTTCCTCTGGTTGGTCCAAAGGAGAAAAAAAAGTATAAAACACTAGATATTATTTGGCAGTGTTACAATAGCAACTTCTCATACACTAGGCAGTTCTTTACAGGACCATCCGATTCAGCAAGACTATCATAATAAGTTCCTCTAGACATTTCAGTAAATTCCTTTGGTTGTGGTTCAAGACTGATTCATCTTATACCAATATATCTATGTCATTGAATAATTTTGGAATTTTATCTTTAAATTTTAAGCAATGTACCTTTTGCAATTATAGTAGATATATAATGTCTGCTTTGTTTTCTACACTACACATATTTGTTTTCTGACATTACATGAACATTTTCCCCTCTTTTCAGAAGTTTTTGGCAGTTTTGTCAATTCTAATATATTTATATATTTACTGATAGCCTGCAGACTTGACTGACTAGAAACATATTTCTGGCAATTGGAGAATCTAATTTCCCAACTATGTTTTCACTGTATAAATATAGTTATTAAGAACTAAATCAATACGGGAGTGGTTGTGGGAGAGGGGATGGGCTAAATGGGTAAGGGGCACTAAGGAATCTACTCCTGAAATCATTGTTGCACTATGTGCTAACTAATTTGGATGTAAATTTAAAAAAATAAAAAATAAAACAAGTTAATAAAAAAAAACAAGTTAATAATAAACAAACAAACAAACTAACTAACTAACTCAATACGAATATTCCCCTGTAGTGGTCAAATGTAACTTTTGTTCTTATATTCACCGTTAATTGCAATGTCATTTAAAGAAGCTAGAAAAAGACTTGATTATAACTCGAATAAATGTATTTTTAAAAATATAAAGGGGCACCTGGGTGGCTCAGTCGGTTAAGCATCCTACTGTTGGTTTTGGCTCAGGTCATGATCTCATGGTTCGTGGGTTTGAGCCCCGCATCAGGCTCTGCGTTAACAGTGTGGAGCCTACTTGGGATTCTCCCTCTCTCTCTCTCTGTCCCTCCCCTGCTCATGTGTGCTCATGTGTGCACACATGAGGAAAAAAAAGGAAAAAAATGTTAAATCATGAAAAGTATATCAGTAATATAACCAGAAAGACAAATGCTAGCACTGGCCTACCTAAGTTGTGTTGAGTAGAATTTATTTCTATTGTAGAAATGCCTCTAAATCCTCAGATCAAATATGTCACTTATTCTGATTTCATGTGCACCAAGTGTATCTCTGGTTATATTGCAGAAAAAAACATTCTGGCTAGAGGATAGGAGTGTTGGGTTATGTTGACTCTTATATTTCTTATTGTTAAATAACACACTGGCTTCTGATTTATATATTTCAGTCTCTTGTGAGTTTAGTCAGTGTGAGTCATCCAACACATCTCACTAATTATAGGGTATTGACAAGATTGAGTCTTTGAAACTCATAAGCTGGACCAGAGTGAAATCACCAATGTTGTAATTCTACTTTGTATGACTTTTTGGCCTCTTGAAATTTGACCAGCTGGCTTCCCCAAACTCAACACTTCCAAGCCTCCACAATGGAGTTCTTTGTTTACAGGAAGAGATTAGCTGTAACACAAACAATAGATAAGCTTTCATCTGTCAATCAAGGTGTTTCCACCTTTAAATCAAGACTTTCTCCTCCCATGATTCATTTACATAGGAAAAACTCAGAAGAAATTACCATAACTACAGACTGATTTTTTTTTATTATAGCAATGTCTTTACAATAAACAAATACTGTGCTTTCTAAAAGTGAAAGCATTTCAATCATAATGAAGAAAGGGAAAGACAATATAGTTTACTTGAATCAAAGTTTTTAAGATGCTTTAATGCTGTTATACCATATATCCAGGAATGGACAAATTCTGCACTGCGCAGCATCCTTCCTCCTGTGGTTGGGAGGCAGAGGGAGAGGGGAATCAACACAAGGACCAAGGGAGAATGAAAATCAAAGGATACTTTATTCATATCAGAGCAAGCATGGGATCACTGCTCTGCTCAAAAGGTCAAGAATAAGACTGACAAAAAGGCATGAACAGTCTACTTTTCCTTACCATGATCTTCATCTTCTATTCCCTCCACTCACAGAAACAAACCTGAATATAAATTTGGGACCTCAACCACTTTCTGGATAGCTGTATTGATAAAGAAAGTTGAGAAAAGAAGGAATTTTCCCTGGATACAATCACTGTATGACTATAAAATGGAAAACCAGAGAGAACAGAGTCTCACTTAGTGCCTTTTAAAGTACAAGGATCCTTCCTACTTGATCATGGCCAATCCAAGTGTGAAAGTGAAGACTGGTCAAAGGTAGAGGCAGGGTTGACACAGAGTGAGTAAGCCAAAAATTCCCCTAAGGCTGTAGTGTAAAGAGGAAAACCATAGACTTTGGAATCAGATAAATCTGAATTAATAATCAGCTCATCCCTAATTAGCTACAGGGCTTCTATATGATCCTTAATTTCTAATTTGTGAAATGTGGATAGTAATTTTTACTAGGGATATTAGGAAGATTAAACAAATGACTAAAAATAGTTACTGGCACAGAGTAGGCACTCAATAAATGATGGCTATCATTATTAAATATTATGGAAAATTTATTTGTGGACCATATGCACTTTGTTTAAAAGAGAGTTTATCTATGGGCACCTGGTGGGTTGGTCGGTTAAGCATCCAACTCTTGACTTCTGCTTAGGTCATGATCTCATGGTTTGTGGGTTCAAGCCCCACAGAAGGCTCTGCACTAATGGGGCAGAGTCTGCTTGGGATACTCTCTCTCTGTCCCTCCCCAACCCCCCCCAAATAAATAAATAAACTTTAAAAAAAGAAAGAGAGTTTATCTAAAATATAAAGAGCTAGATCCCTGCAATTTGTTACATTTGGTAATCATTTATTCAGCATTTTCATCTATAGTAAAAAGAGCTTTAAAATATTTCACTTAAGAATAATTTTATTTCTATGACTTACTATCAAAATTATCTAAACTAATAAGGCCTTCATTTCTATTTATCTAAGGAATGACTTGTTCTCTCACATACATCCATTCCTATCAATACTTAAGTGTTTCTAAGAACATTCATTTCAGATCAACCTACATAATACTAAATGTCTAGTCAATGTACATTTGTTTAGATACATGTTCTTAGCCTTAGTGACTAGATCATTTATTTCTTTGTCAAGGTAATATATATCTGGCTTTCTTTTTCATTTTCTGAAAATTAATTTTATTCAACATCTTCATCCCCTGGGATTTAGAGTCATGCCAAAGGTTGCAAAGCATCAGATTATTTCATCATGGAATTGTGAAATGAAAAATTGTTCTGCCAGAGGTTCTTGGTAGACAGTAAATGTTGAAATCCAATACTCTCTTACTAATGTATGTACTTAGAAGCTTGTTTTTAATACACCAGTACAGAAGTTTACTATGTGGTTAAACTTGAGTAAATATTAATTCACATTTAAGTTTTATCTAACTTCCATTCTTCTTTTTTTAATTTGTTTTATTGATATATAATTGACATATAACATTGCATAAGTTACGTAATACAACATATTAATTTGATACATCTATGTATAGCAATATGATTACCACCATAGCATTAGGTAATACTTCCATCACGTCATATGAATATCATTTCTTTTTTGTGACAAGAATAATTAAGATCTAGTCTCTCAACAGATTTGAAGCTTATAATATAGTATTGTTGTCTATGATCACTATATTGTTCATTAGATCTCTAGGGCTTATTTATCTACTAGTTGAAAGTTTGTATCCTTAAACAACACATCCCAATGTCCCCACCTTCAGGCTCTGGTAACCACCATTCTACTATTTTTATGAGTTTGAATTTTTTTTAATTTTTTAAATGTTTATTTTTGAGACAGAGAGAGAGACAGAGTGTGAGCAGGGGAGGGGCAGAGAGAGAGGGAGACAGAATCTGAAGCAGGCTCCAGGCTCTGAGCTGTCAGCATAGAGCCTGACGCAGGGCTCGAACCCGCAAACCATGAGATCATGCTCTGAGTTCATGTTGGACGCTCAACTGACTAAGCCACCCAGGCGCCCCAATGAATTTGGATTTTTTAAATTCCACATATAAGTAACATCACAGAGTTTTTGTCTTTCTCTATCTGACTTATTTCACTTAGCATAATGCCCTGAAGATCCATCCATGTTGTCATAAATCCTTCTTTCTTGTGTTTGAATAATATTCCATGGATACATATAGCACATCTTTACCCATTCATCTATTGACAGACACTTAAGTTGTTTCTGCATCTTGGCTTTTGCAAAAACTGCTGCAATAAACGTGGAAGTACATATACCTCTCAAATATCCTTTTTTTAAAAATTTCCTTTAGATATATACCCAAAACTGGCATTGCTGGATAATATAGTGATTCTATTTTTTATTTTCCGAGGAATCTCCATTCTGTTCTCCATAGTGGCTACACCAATTCACATTCACACCAACAGTCTACAAGTGTTCTTTTTTCCATATCTTCACCAAGTCTTACCTTCTCCATGGTTGCCATTCTAAAAGGTATAAGGTAATACCTCATTGTGATTTTGATTTGTATTTCCCTAATGACTGGAATGTTGAACATCTTTTCATATACCTTTTGGCCATTTGGACAAGTTATATGAGTTCTTTATGTATATTAGATATTAACTCCTTCTCCAAGACATGGTTTCAAATATTTTGTCCCATTCCACAGATTATATTTTTATTTTGTGAATGTATCTTTTTCTGTGTTTTTTTTTTTTTAGTTTCATGTAGTCCAATTTGTTCATTTTTGCTTTTGTTGTCTTATTTTATTTTATTTTTAAGTTTATTTATTTTGAGAGAGAGAGAGAGAACAAGTGGGGAGGGATAGAGAGAGTGGGGGACAGAGGATCCAGAGTGGGCTCTGTGCTGAGAGCAGAGAGCCCAATGTGGGGCTTGAACTCACAAACCGTGAGATCATGACCTGAGCCAAAGTCAGACACTTAACCAACTGAGCCACCCAGGTGCCCATTTTGTTGTCATATTTTAAAAAATCATTGCCTAGACCAACATCAAGGAGCTTCTTCCATAAGTTTTCTTCTGAGAGTTTTATAGTATCAAGTCTTAAATTTAAGTCTTTATAGCCCATTCTGAGTTAATTTTTAGTGAGTGTGTCAGACAGGCTCAATCTCATTTTTCTGCATGTATTTATCCAGTTTTCCCAGCACTGTTTGTTGAAGAGACCATCCTTTCCCCATTTAATTGTCTTGTCTCCCTTGTGAAATGTTACTATGGGAGGAAGAGGTTGCTTCTGGATTCTCTAGTCTGTTCTATTAGTCTATGTGCTTATTTTTATGCCAGTACCATACTATTTTAATTACTATAGTATAGTTTGAAATCAAGAAGTGTGATGCCTCACACTTTGTTATTCTTACTCATGATTTCTTTGGCTATTCAGGGGATTTTGTAGTTCTATACAAATTTTGGGAGTATTTGCTCTATTTCTGTGAAAAAAATGCCATTGAAATTTTGACAGAGATTGTGTTAAATCTATAGATGGCTTTGAGTATTATGAACATCTTAATATAAATTCTTTCGATCCATAAACATGGAATATCTTTACATTTATTTGTATCTTCTTTAATTATTTGTATCAAGCTCTTATAGTTTTCATTTTATAAGTATTTCACTCCTTCGGTTAAATTTATTTCTAAGTATTGTTTTTTTTTTGTTTTTATTTAAGTGAGATATAATTGATACATGAAATTGTATTAGTTTTAGGTGTACAACTTAATTATTTAATATATGTATATATTGAAGAATGATTACTACAATAAGTTAACATCCATCACCACATAGTTATAATTTTTTTTCTTGTGATAGGAACTTTAAGATTTACTTTGTTAGCAACTTCCAAATATATAATACAGTATTGTTAACTTTAGTCACTATGTTGTGTATTACATCCCAGGACTTACTAATTTTATTATTAGAAGTTTGTAATTTTTGATCACCTTCACCCATTATACCCATTCCACCCATTCCCCATGCCCTCCTTTTGGCAACCACCAATCTGTTCTCTGTATCTACGACTCTATTTTTAATTTTTTCCCTTTTTTAAATTCATGTTTTTAATTGAGGTATAGTTGACACACAATGTTACATTAGTTTTGGGTATACTACATAATTCAACAAGTCTCTGTGTTATGCTATGCTCATCACAAGTGTAGCTACTAACTGTCACCATACAACCTATTCCAATACCATTGACTATATTTCCTGTTCTAAACCTTTTGTTCCATGGCTATTCATTCCATAACTGGAAGCCTGTATCTCCCACTCCCCTTCACTTATTTTTCCCATCCCTCCCACCCCCTCCTGCTGGCAACTATCAGTTTACTCTCTGTATTTATGGGTCTGTTTCTGCTTTTTGTTTGTTTGTTCATTTGTTTTGTTTTTTCAGATTCCACATATATATTTGAAATTATATGGTATTTTTCTTTCTCTGACTAATTTCACTTAGCATAATTCCCTCTAGGTTCATTCATGTTGTTGCAAATGGCAAGATCTGATTCTTTTTATGGCTGAGTAATATTATATGCTATATTATTTTTATCCATTCATCTATTGATAAACACTTGGGTTGCTTCCATATCTTTGCTATTGTAAATCATGCTGCACTAAACATAGAGGGGCATATATCTTTTCAAATTAGTGTTTTCATTTTCTTTGGGCAAAAACCAGAGGTGGAGTTACCAGATCATATGATATTTCTATTTTAATGTTTTTGAGGAATCTCTATACTGTTTTCCACAATAGCTGTACCAATTTGCATCTGCAAAAACAATGCAGGAGAGTTCCTTTTCCTCCCCATGCTCACCAACACTTGTTATTTCTTGTCTTCTTGATGCTGGCCATTCTGACAGGTATAAAGTTATATCATTGTGGTTTTGATTTGCATTTCTCTAATGATTAATGATGTTGAGCACTTTTGATATACTTGTTGGCCGTTTTTATGTCTTTGGGAAAATATCTATTCAGATCCTCTACCCATGTTTTAATTACATTGGTTTTTTGCTATTGCATTATATAAAGACTTCATATATTTTGGATATTAATTTCTTATCAGATAAGATTTGCAAATATTTTTTTCTCATTCAGAGGGTTGCCTATTCCTTTTGTTGGTGGTTTCCTTTGCTGTGTAGAAGCTTTTTAGATTGAAGTAGTCCCACTTGTTGATTTCGCTTTTGTTGCTTTTGCTTTTGGTGTTAAATCCAAAAAATCATTGTTGAATTATAAAGGAGTTTCTCTGTATTTTTTCTTCTAGGAGTTTTATGGTTTCAGGTCTTTTGTATAAGTCTTGAATCCATTTGAGTTTATTTGTGTGTATGATGTAAGAGACTGGTGCAGTTTCATTCTTTTGCATGTAGTAGACCAGTTTTCCCAACATCATTTATTAAAGAGACTATCCTTTTCCCATTGTATGTTTTTGCCTCCTTTGTGTAACAATTGAACATATATGTGTAAGCCTATTTCTGGGCTTTTGTTCTGTTCCAATAATCTGTTTTTATACCAGTACCATATTATTTTGAATACTGTAGCTTTGAAATATAGTGTGAAATCAGGATGTGTGATGCCTCCAGCTCTTTTTTTTTTTTTTTTTTTTTTTCCCTGCCTGAAAATTGCTTTAGCTATTCAGGGTTTATTGTTCCATACAAATTTCACGATTTTTTGTGTTCTATTTCTGTGGAAAATGCCACTAAAGTTTTGATAGGGATTGCACTGAATCTGTAGATTGCTTTGGGTGGTACAGATATTTAATAATATTAATTATTTCAATCCATGAGCACAGAATATCTTTCCATTTTTTTCGGTCTGCTTCACTTTTATTCATCAATGTCTTCTAGTTTTCAGTGTACAGGTCTCCTTGGTTATATTTATTCCTAAGTATTTTATTCTTTTTAATATAAATGGGATTGTTTTCTTAATTTCTCTTTCTGGTTAGTTCATTTGGTGTATAGAAATGCAACACATATTTGTGTATTGACTTTGTATCCTGCAACTTTACTGAATTTGTTTATTGGTTCAAATTTTTGGTGGAGTCATTAGGGTTTCCTATATATAATGTCATGTTATTTGCAAATAGTGATAGTTTTATTTCTTCCAATTTAGATGCCTTTTTCTTTTAACCTAATTGCTGTGGCTAAGACTTCCAACATAATGTTGAATAAAAGTGATGAGAGAGGGAGCATCTTTGTCTTGTTCTTGATCTTAGAGGAAGAGCTTTTAACTTTTCACCATTTAGTATGATGTTAGCTGTGGGCTTGTCCCATATTGGCTTTCATTATGTTGAGGTATGTTCCTTTTATTCCCACTTTGTTGAGAGTTTTATTATAAATATATGATGAATTTTTTCAAATGCTTTTCCCACATCTATTGAGATAATTATATAATTTCTACTCTTCATTTTGTTAATGTGGTGTATCACATTGTATGAGTTGAGGATGTTGAAGCATCCTTGAAATGCATCCTTGATATACATCCTGGTTAATCAAGGTATGTGATTCTGCGATGAGAAAGTAGTTATTTGGAGTTATTGCCTAGTCATTTTACATTATTACAACCCTACTTACACCTAGAGTCTGGACATTAGATAAAGAGCCAAGCTTAGGATTCCTGCCACAAGTTTCTACTTCGCTTTTACCCAGGGCACTTTTTATTTTTATTTTATTTTTTTTTTCAATATATGAAGTTTATTGTCAAATTGGTTTCCATACAACACCCAGTGCTCATCCCAAAAGAGGCCCTCTTCAATGCCCATCACCTACCCTCCCCTCCCTCCCACCCCCCATCAACCCTCAGTTTGTTCTCAGTTTTTAAGACTCTCTTATGCTTTGGCTCTCTCCCACTCTAACCTTTTTTTTTTTTTCCTTTCCCTCCCTGATGGTCTTCTGTTAAGTTTCTCAGGATCCACATAAGAGTGAAAACATATGGTATCTGTCTTTCTCTGTATGGCTTATTTCACTTAGCATCACACTCTCCAGTTCCATCCACGTTGCTACAAAGGGCCAGATTTCATTCTTTCTCATTGCCACGTAGTACTCCATTGTGTATATAAACCACAATTTCTTTATCCATTCATCAGTTGATGGACATTTAGGCTCTTTCCATAATTTGGCTATTGTTGAGAGTGCTGCTATAAACATTGGGGTACAAGTGCCCCTATGCATCAGTACTCCTGTATCCCTTGGGTAAATTCCTAGCAGTGCTACTGCTGGGTCATAGGGTGGGTCTATTTTAATTTTTTGAGGAACCTCCACACTGCTTTCCAGAGTGGCTGCACCAGTTTGCATTCCCACCAACAGTGCAAGAGGGTTCCCGTTTCTCCACATCCTCACCAGCATCTATAATCTCCTGATTTGTTCATTTTGGCCACTCTGACTGGCATGAGGTGATATCTGAGTGTGGTTTTGATTTGTATTGCCCTGATGAGGAGCGACGTCGAGCATCTTTTCATGTGCCTGTTGGCCATCCGGATGCCTTCTTTAGAGAAGTGTCTATTCATGTTTTCTGCCCATTTCTTCACTGGGTTATTTGTTTTTTGGGTATGGAGTTTGGTAAGCTCTTTATAGATTTTGGATACTAGCCCTTTGTCTGATATGTCATTTGCAAATATCTTTTCCCATTCCGTTGGTTGCCTTTTAGTTTTGTTGGTTGTTTCCTTTGCTGTGCAGAAGCTTTTTATCTTCATAAGGTCCCAGTAGTTCATTTTTGCTTTTAATTCCCTTCCCAGGGCACTTTTTAAAATAACCACTTAGAGTTGAGCCCATGAAAAGTTACTGACTGCCACCCAACCACCTTATAAGTAATAGGTGCTTACTACCCTGTTCTCTATCATGACACAGAATAGAGAAGTGCCCTTCCTCCACCCTCATTGCACCTCCCATCCTTTTCTGGGATCTATCAGCAATGGCTTGTGACTGGAATTCCTTTTCATGAGTGTGTTGAAACTGCACCTTCAATCAAAACTGTCCTGAAGTTTTTTTTCACTTCCCCAAAGTGGGAACTCACATGCTGAGAGAGCTACCTGCCAACCCCATGTGTGTCTGGCTTGTGCCTCTTCATTCAGTAGGTCATAATCTGCATATTCTTAATTTAACACATCAGCTACAGGTCCCCCAATACAGTTTCTTTAAATGTATTGTTAAATCCTGTTGGCAAATGTTTTGTCCAGGATTTTTAGATCTATGGTCATCAGGAGTATTGGCCTATAATTTTCTTTTCTTTAGAGTCCTTATCTGATTTTCATACCAGAGTAATGCTGGCCCTCTAAAATTAGTTTGGAAATGTTCTTTTTTCTTTGTAAGAGTTTGAGAAGGATTGATATTAATTCTGAATATGTCTGGTAGAATTCACCAGTAAAGCCATCTTGTCCTGGACTTCTGTTTGTAGGGAGGTTTTTGATTACTGGTTACCACCTACTGGTAATTATCTGTTAAGCTTTTCTGTTTCTTCATGGTTCAGTCTTGGTAGATTGTATGTTTCCAGGAATTTATCTATTTCATCTAGGTTGTCCAATTTGTTCATGTATAATTGTTCATAGTAGTCTTAGGACATTTTGTGTTTCTGCATTGACATTTGTAACGTCTCCTCTTTCATTTCTGATTTTGAGTCCTCTCTCTCTTTGATGAGTCTGGCTAAAGGTTTTTCTACTTTGTTTATCTTTTCAAAAACTAGCTCTTATGTTCATTGATCTTTACTATTGCATTTTTAATCTCTATTTCATTTACTTCTGCTTTGATCTTTGTTATTTCCTTCTCTGTATTAATGTTGGACTTTGTTCTCTTTCTAGTTCCTTGAGGTGTAAAGTTAGATTGCTTATTTTAAAACTTTGTCTCTTAGGGACTTCTGGTGGCTCAGTCGATTAAGCAACCGACTTCAGCTCAGGTCATGATCTTATGATCTCATGGTTCATGAGTTCCATCCCCGCATCTGGCTCTGGGCTGGCAGCTCAGCGCCTGGAGCCTGCTTCAGATTCTAGATTCTGTCTCCCTCTCTCTCTGCCTCTCCCCTACTCATGATTTCTCTCTCTCTCTCTCTCTCTCTTTCTGTCTCTCAAAAATAAATAAACATTAAAAAATATTTTAACTTTGTATCTTCAAATGAGCATTTATCACTCTGAACTTCCTTCCTAAAACTACTTTTGCTGAGAGGTGCCTGGAATGAAACAATCCATTTTCATTTAGAGTTATTATTGATATGTAAGAGACTTACTAGTACAATCTTATTAATTACTTTCTGGTTGTTTTATAGTTCCATTGTTTCTTTTTCTCTCTGTTTCTGCCTACCTTTATAAATTGGTAATTGTCTATAGTGATACGCTATGTTTCCCTTTTCTTTATCTTTTGTGAAATCTACTCTAGGTTTTTGTTTTGTAGTTACCATAAAGTTTACATAAAACATTTCACAGACAAAACAGTCTGTTTTAAGCTGAGAGCTTAAACT
This sequence comes from Leopardus geoffroyi, assembly GCF_018350155.1. NCBI lineage: Eukaryota > Metazoa > Chordata > Mammalia > Carnivora > Felidae > Leopardus > Leopardus geoffroyi. Next base: position 174,499,562 of record NC_059328.1, on the reverse strand, counting down.
TCCATTTCTTACAAAAGCTTCATGATTTTACTTCCCCATTTTATATTTTTGATGTATTATTTTTTAAATATATATATGTTTAATGTTTATTTATTTATTTTTGAGAGAGAGAGAGAGAGGGAGGGGCAGAGAGGAGGACAGAGGATCTGAACCTGGCTCCACGCTGACACTAGAGAGCCAGATGTTGGGCTCAAACTCATGAACTATGAGATCATGACCTGAGCCAAAGTCAGATGCTTAACCAACTGAGCCACCCAGGTGCCCTGATGTATTATTTACCTCTTTGTATGTTGTGTATTTAACCAAACTATATTAGCTATAATTATTTTTAATACACTTCCCCTTTAACTTTCATACTATAGTTAAGTAGTTAATACACCATCCTATTACAGAATTTGAGCTTTCTAAGTCTGGCTGTATATTTATTTACCTTTACCAGTGTGTGGTATACTTTCATATGTTTTCATGTCACTACCTAGCATCTTCTACCTAGCATCTTTTCATTTCAACTTGAAGAACTCCTTTCAGCATTTCTTGCAAGTCAGATCTAGTGATAATGAACTCCCTCAGCTTTTGTTCATCTGGGAAAGTCTTTCTTTCTCCTTTGTATTTGAAGGATAACTTTGCTGGATAGAGTATTCTTAGCTAGAAATTTTTTTGTTGTTGTTTCAACACTCTGAATAGGTCATTCTACTCTCTTGTAGCCTGCAGGATTTCTGCTGTGAAATCTTCAGATAGCTTAATGGGGGATTCTTTCTAGTTCTCAATATTTCTTTTATCTGGCTGTTTTTAAGATATTCTGTTTAACTTTGATTTTTGACAGTTTCATTTTAATATGTCTTGGAGGTTTTTGTTTTTTTGTTTTGTTTTGTTTTGTTTTGTTTTTTTGCATTGAGGCAACAGGATGACCTGTTAGCTTCGTGAACTTAGATGTCCAAGTCTCTGCAGGTTTGGGACATTCTCAGCTATTACTTCTTCAGATAAACTTTCTGCCCCTTTCTTTCTCTCTTCTCCTTCTGGAACCCTGATATTCTAATTTTTTAATGGAGTCCTATACATCACATAGGCTTTCTTTGGTCCTTTTCATTCTTTTATCTTTGTTCTGCCTGACTGTGTAGTTTCGAAATTCCTGTCTGCTCCCTTACTTCTCCTGTCTTCCTTTTGCTCTACTCAACTACCAATGCTCTCTGCTGAAATTTTTTCATTCATTGAATTCTTCAGCCCCAGAATTTCTGTTTGTTTCTTTATGATTTCTATCTCTTTGGTAAATACCTCATTTTATTCATTTTTTTTTTTCTGACTTCATTGAATTGTCCTTCTAGTTTTCTTATAGCCCATTGAGTTTCTTCAAAACAGCTATTTTGAATTCTTTACCAGCTAGGTCTCAAAATACTGTGCCTTTGGGTTCAGCTATAGAATTATTGTTACCTTTTTGTAACAACCTGTTTTTTTATTTTTCATGTTTCTTGTAGTTTTGTGTCATTGCTTTTGTATCTGATGTACCAGATGCCTCCTTAAATATTTACTAATTCTCTTTGAGTTAGATACTTTTCATTGTTGCTGTTATATCTGGGTTTTTCTCCGCATTTTGGGTTTCCCAGAAGGGTTGCACTATAGCTTGTGTTTGCAGTTTCTCCATTACCCACAGATTTTATTCTTTGTTTTTCTAATTGCACTCCATTTGCTGGACTTGATTTTGCCACTGGCCTCAGGATCACACACAGGAATCCAGAGTATAAGAAGGTGTGGGTTTAGTCCTCAGTGTACTGAGGGTGCTGTGGACCTCGTGGAGAGATCCTCAGGTGACAAACTCCCAAAGGTTCATAGGCAAACTTCCTGCTAAAGTCTCAATGTAGTCAACAGGAACCATATTGCTTTAATGCCTTTTGTTATTCTTATCTGCCTTTTTCTTGATCTCCTTCTTCACCCCAGTATGGAGGTCCCACCTAGTACTGAGTGCTTCTGGAAGGAAATGGGCTTTTTCAGACAGGTACCACTTAACTAGAGTAGCCAGGCCCTCACTTACCACTATCCTTTTTCCCCACGGGAAAGATCACCATTGGGTGGATAGCTCAGCCCAGTGCAGAGTTGCCTTGAGGGTAGGGAAGGACAGTGCAGGGAAGATTCCCCTTACTATCTCCATTGCAACCAAATTCTTTTTTCCTCCAATGAGATGTTAGAATTTCCCCTTGGGAAGGCTGGACTCTTGCAAATTCTCTCTGTTCTGTGGATATCTGTCCCAAATCAGCACTCTCCAAGTTTATTGCCCCAACTGGAATGAGAAAGGTTGAGGCAAATTCTCTGGCTCTGCTGGTTCCACAGACAATACAGAGGTCTGTCTGCCTTTTACCAGATGCACAGATGGGCAACACTTCATCCAAATTCCCTGGCATATGATGCTGGATCCCACAATTCCAAAGGTGCTTCTGTGTGTGGATGGATCTTTCATTTGTTGTTAAAAGGGAAAGACAAAAAAGAAGAACATCTTGCCATCACTCCCTTTCCATCCTTTATCATTGTTATTTTTTTGCATTTGCATTTAACACAGAGAGATCCTAAAAGAAAAGGAAAAATCGGGGCGCCTGGGTGGCGCAGTCGGTTAAGCGTCCGACTCCAGCCAGGTCACGATCTCGCGGTCCGTGAGTTCGAGCCCCGCGTCAGGCTCTGGGCTGATGGCTCAGAGCCTGGAGCCTGTTTCTGATTCTGTGTCTCCCTCTCTCTCTGCCCCCCTCCCCCGTTCATGCTCTGTCTCTCTCTGTCCCAAAAATAAAAATAAAACGTTGAAAAAAAAAAATTAAAAAAAAAAAAAAGAAAGAAAAGGAAAAATCTATATAGTGGGGGAGATGGGGTGAAGATCACAGGATTTATTTTAAAAATTAAACAAAAAAAAATTTTTTTTTGAAAGACAGAGACAGAGATAGAGCATGAGCAGAAGAGAGACAGAAAGAGAGGGAGGCACAGAATCCGAAGCAGACTCTGAGCTATCAGCTCAGAACCGACGTGGGGCTGGAACCACAAGATCATGACCTGAGCCAAAGTTGGATGTTTAACCAACTGAGACACCCAGATGGCCCCACAGGATTTTTTTTTTTTTTAATTTTTTTTTCAACGTTTATTTATTTTTGGGACAGAGAGAGACAGAGCATGAATGGGGGAGGGGCAGCGAGAGAGGGAGACACAGAATCGGAAACAGGCTCCAGGCTCTGAGCCATCAGCCCAGAGCCTGACGCGGGGCTCGAACTCACGGACCGCGAGATCGTGACCTGGCTGAAGTCGGACGCTTAACCGACTGCGCCACCCAGGCGCCCCCCCACAGGATTTTTAATCAGAATATATGGTACTCACTCTGTGATTCCAACAAATCCCAATTTTATAACTTTGGTCAAGTTACATAGATAATACTCAGCTTCTCTCTCTCATCTGTAAAATGTAAGTAATGTAAACGTTTAAGAGCTGTGGGGAAAATTGAATGAAAGATCTATAAAGAGCCTAGCCTGTATTAGGTACCCAACAAATGCTAGGGCTCATCGTTCCTTCTTCCTTTCCTACTGTCTTTTCTTGCCTTTCAGTAAGAATAACAACTTCCTTACGTACTTTATAGCTACTTTTAGAATATGAAGAACAAGGTCAATTTAAAAAAAAATTAAATTAAAAGCACTTTTGCTAATATCCATCAATTTTCATTCACTTACAACTCTAATATCTGTCTTTATTACAGAGAGTATTTAGAGATCTCAGATGGTTGTGAAAATGAGGTGAGCACCTCCAAAATACAATTTTAAGTTATTTGAAGCATCTTTGAGTCTGGCATTAATAAAGTGATCAATAAATATTTGTGTAAAGAATGCTATTAAAAATTTAATGAGACAAATAAAAGTAAATGTTCTTGGTAAGTTTTATTACCCAAATACACACACATATTCATTAATTCTTTTTTTAATGTTTATTTATTTATTTAGAGAGAGTGAGAGAAAGCATGGACCAGGGAGGAGCAGAGACAGAGGGAGAGAGAGAATCCCAAGCAGGCTCCGTGTTGTCAGCACAGAGCCCCAAATGGGGCGCAGTCTCACAGTTTGTGAGATCATGACCTGAGCCAAAATCAAGTCAGTTGCTTAACCAACTGAGCCACCCAGGCACCCACAAATATTCATTAATTCTATATAAGTCAAGAAGTAAATCTATTTGGATGAATCTTCCTCTCTTATCTGTTTCCCTTTTGGTCTGACTTGAATAAGTTCATAGAAAATGAAAAGTTATCTTAAATTACATACACAGTTTCAAATAAGAAGACCTATCACTAATGAACTAAATCTTTAAGTACCACTCCAAAAACACAATTGTGGTTTTCCATTTGTCAGTGACAAGACTATTTTAACAGAACATGAATTGCTACAAGAATATCTGAAGCTTGGCTGTGAGTTAATCCCCCTGCCTATGCATAGCACTTGTACTCTCAGAACTCAGTACTGGCTTTACTCTGGGGGTGGCCAGCTCCACCTTCCTGCCTCTCTGCTTGATCTCTGCTTGCCGGCTGCACAGCTTCCAGGTGTTTTCACGAGCACTTCTGGTCAGATGGGGCCCCAGGAGCCACAGTGGGTGGGACTATGTCTCAGCTACCTTGCCTGGGCAGAAAGGGGAGGGGTTGTATAGGCTACTTTCAATTTCTCAAATAATCTCTCTAGTTGGGAAGGGCTGGGAGCTACCCTCAGCCTTAGCTATGGATTAATGGCCCCGCCTATGCATATCGCAGGGTAACTCTCCATGCCCAGTACTGGCTTTGCTCTCAGGGTGGTCAGCTCTTCCCACCCACCTCTCAGCTCAAATTTGCTGGGACACACACCTTCCAGGTATTCCCACCCGCCCTTCTGGTCAAATGGAGCCAAGAAACACTCTCCCCAACAGGTGGGATTGTGACTCAGTTCCTTGCCTTGGTGTAGGTAAATCAAGCTGTAGAGCCAGCAAAGTGCCTCATTTGACAATTCAGTGAGGTAGATCTAAATTCCCTAGTCAGAGTGTGCCTCCAGCTTGGTTCTGCAGATGAGCAAAACCACTGTTTGGGATTAGTTCTTGGGCAGTGCAGGTATGAACTTGTTCTGCTAAGATCCATGTGCTGGTTGCAAGCCCCTTCCCCTTCTCCATCATAGTCAAATTCCCATTGGTTGAGCCCCACAGATTTCCCTGCAATCCCCCTGGTGCAGATCAGAGTAGGGACTCCCATAAAGTGACAATGCTGAGGGGTGCTGGTTGTCACCCCCTGTGTTTTCTTTTCCCACTAGAGGAATGGAGGCTCAGGGAAGACCTCTTTGGGTGGTGCTCTGCTGGCCTGGGGGAGGGACAATGTAGTAAATGTGTACTTCTCTTACCCTTCTAATGCCATCTGTCTTGGTGTCTGTGGTGCAGGGGGTGTTTCAACCTTACCCTCATGTTCTAGGATTTGCTCAGTGGTGTCTTGTTCGTGAATACTTGTTAGTTGTTCTTCTTGTGAGGGGGAGCAAAGTCAGGAATGGCCTACGTCACCATTTTGTTGATGTCACTCTCCAAAAGCTTGACTCATAGTCATAAAATTAGAATTCTATTAGATTAAATCATATCTACCACAATAGCTTCATAAATGTCATTGATGTTCCTGTTAAGTTTTTGATTTTTCTTATTACTATATTCTACTCTTCCTGGCAAAAGACCTTAGAAACTCAATAGCATCATTGCATGTTAAAATTTTAATCTGATTGTGAAGTCTCTACCTTAACTGGGAGGAGGAGGAAGAAGAGGAAGGGGAGGAGAAGAAGGCAGCCAGCAGACTCAGTGATAATAAAAAATAATGTCTTTGGATCTAAAAGAGAACAGAATAATGTTCCTGGAGACCATAAGAGCTACTCTCTAACAAACTATTCTTTTAACTTGCAAGATTAACCTTGTCCTCAGGATCAAGTCCTTCTTTAAGTATGTTGAAACAACTACTCCATACATCAAAGAAAGTTAGTGGCAAGGATTATTAGGAGTGCTTCAAAATGTATTTTTAAACAATGAATAATATGAGGGTTTTTTTCTACATTTACAATAATCAACACTCTAATAAAGTGTCTGTAAAATTGAATTTAAAAATTAATATTGCAGAAATGGAGACTTCTTTAAACTAACAACTGAGTTTGAGGCTCTTCTGTGGTAGAAAACTATTGATATAACATTGGTCATTAGATACCTAAAAAACAAGTGAAACATTTGCAAACTACCTGACAGCCACAAGCTTACATATGTATCAAACCAAGAAAAGGCAAGCCCTATTTTAACATTAGGGTGAACAGATCAGGTTGAACTACTAACCTCAAGGGATTACTTCTGAGGTTTCTCAGGGTGGGGGCGGGGGAAGAAATAGTGTACCATTGACGGTCCACCATCAAACCTAAGAGCTCTGAGTATAAGCACTCCACCCACACACAGCTGCATGGCCCAATTTAAGCATGTGATCTTCACAGGGAAAAGTTGGAAAAAAACAGAGTCAGAGATTGCACAATTCAGGAGATTTTTGCCAAAGTGCTCCCTAGCTTGCCTGAGACACCCTGGATCTGGCTCTCAGACATGCTGAAAGGGCTTTCCTTGATCTCCACAAAGCCAGAAGCAGGGTCCCTCTAGCAGCCAAGTGATTCTCCTGGGTCAGTTAAACCCAAGTTCAACAGCCTCATAACATCTGGGCTGCAGCAGAGAAAGACTCATTCTTCTCTTTGTTGTTGTGTCCAGCATCAGCCCAGCACAAAACTAAACTAGCTAAATAATGTCTGTCTTTTGATATTTCCATGTGTGATTTTCCTAAATAAAAATAAGGCAGAGTTTGTTTTTTAATCAAGCTGTGATAGTAAGCTTCTTTTTTTTTATATATTGTGGTTTTTCAAACACAGTTCCTTATGAAAAAAAAATGAAATAGACTTATTAAATGATAAACTATTTGAAATCATGGCCATAAATAAGAAAAATGGAATATTTCAATATAAAAACCTGATAAGGTCAACAGAAAGTTAGAGATATAAATGTAATTATTAAAACATCACTCTTCCTATGAAGGTAAAAATGACCCGTTATTCCATGATAAGCCCTATAAGGCAAAAAGGTACACAATTGCTTCAGTGTATTTGATCTCTTAAAAATCTGGTTGTCAAATCCATCCCCTTAAATAAAAAGAATGGGCTGGTGGGAAGAGAAAGAAAGAAAAAATTAGGGGGAAAAGAAGATATAACACAATAATAAAATTTTCTTTCTTTAGTGTCGGAGGCCATACAATAATGTTCCATGGTGGGGGGCACCTGGGTGGCTCAGTCAGTTAAGTGTCCGACTTGAGCTCAGGTCATGATCTTGCAGTACATGTGTTCAAGCCCTGCATTGAGCTCTGTGCAGACAGCTCAGAGCCTGGAACCTGCTTCATATTCTGTGTCTGTCTCCCACTCTGCCCCTTGTCCACTTGCACTCTGTTTTTCCCTCTCAAAAATAAATAAACATTAAAAGAAAAATTTTTTAATAATAATGTTTCTGTGGATGATGACAAGTACTCTGATAAAGTGTCGTTTGCTTTAGGACTTTTGTATTTGGCTCTTCATAAGCAATAGCCAGAGAAGACAATCAATGTATGGTTATTAGAATTTTCCTGGGGTCCTAATTAGTATTCTCTTGGGGTCCTAAAAGCAAGTTGCACAACCAGCATAATTTTTCCAACACAAATAGATATAGAGAATCACATATGGACCTAGTGTGTTTTGTAACACATCCAAACAAAACCATACTTTAAGACATTTGTGTTACTTATTAACCCTGATTTTGTCTCAGACATGAGTTTTTTCTATCTGTGCTTTTGCAGTGGACTACCAGCTTAATTCTGCTCTAAGATTGGATGATAGACATTTTAAGCCTCTTTAGAAGTCTAAAGGTCTTTAGAACTTTTCCTGCTCAAAACCAAACTGCAAATGGCTCCTGCCATTGTGTACATTTCTGTACACAAATGTACGGAACTACAACACTTCCTACGCAACATTTTCTATGCAACTTCCTATGCAACAATTAACTTAATGTTTTAATATTTAATACTTTATGCTAAGGACAAGTGCATTACAATTGGTCCATTAAATCCAACAGTTTTATCTACATAACATGGGCCTTTCTCATAATGGCCATAAGAAGAAACAAGATATAGGGAGGCACTGTCCCTATGGTAACCAGAAGAGCTGAAGAGTCCATCAAAGAAACATATTCATACACCCCATACAAATGTTCACTGAATAAATAAATTATGTCTTGCTTAATCAGAAAACTTATGCAGCCATTAAAACTGAAAATTCTAAAAAATACCAACATAAACATGAAAATGTGTGATGTAATATTGATTTTTACGAAAAAGTTATATTCAGAATTAAAAACATATATATACATTTGTGTGTTTGTATACACATTTGACTGCAATCTTGAAAATGCATTGAAAAATATACATGGAGAGAAAATGAATCAAAATGCTGATAGTGACTGTCAAAGTTTAAGACTATATATTATTATTGTTGTTTTCTCTTCAAAAGTTTTTGTAATCCATTTTGTTTATATTTTTAATTAATTAATTAATATTTTTAGGGAGAGAGAGAGTGTGTGTGTGGGGAGAGAGGGGGCAGAAGGAGAGAGAGACAGAATATTAAGCAGGCTCCATGCCAGTGTGCAGCGCAACATGGGGCTGGATCCCATGACCATGGGATCATGACTTGAACCAAAATCAAGACTCGGTCGCTCAATGGACAGAGCCACCCAGGCACCCTGTTTGTAATCTTTTTAAAAGAAGGGAATTGGAAATCATTTTGCAAACTCTTCAGATATTTTTTTTAACAAATTCAGTATGGTACATAAAACTAGATATCACTAGAATATATCCACCATTAACAAATCCAATATGGTACATAAAACTACATTGGTAGATATGACTAGAATATATCCACCATGACTCTTTAAAACCAGATGCATACCCCAATTAAAACTGACAACATAAAATCCCTGAATGAAATGAGTTCTTTAGTTTCCAAAAGGCATGCATTCTTTATTTGTGACTAAATTTTAGCCACAAAATGGAAATCCCCATTTTTTTTTTTTTTTTTTTTTGCAATAAGGGAATACAATTGGAATTTTTATCATACAAAGCAGAGGGGAACAATTTTTAAGTTTTAAGAAATTGTGTAATTGTATGTTTTGAGAAATCATGTCATTTCCTGACTTTTCTGTTTTAAGTGTTATTTTACTATTTTTAAAAAATGGGGTCATAATTCCAAAGTGGGGAAGATAAAATGGCTACTTTCTATATAGCTTTTGATTGTTTAAGGATTTCTAACTACTTTATGCTGAAATCTAATAACATATCTCCGGTTCTATCTGAAATATTATTAGCATAATATTCTCTTAGCAGAGCTCTACCAGCTTTTAACCTACCTGACACTTTTCCTGTATTTGTGCTCTGTTTAACACAAGCAAGCCCGCAGCTTCCTGTGTGATGGTGATAACATATGCCTGACTTTGTTGTTGGTTGCTGGAGTGAAAGAAAAGACAATGCCCTTTAACCTGTGTCAAGTAGAATAAAGCTTATCAGATCCTCCCCAGATATCATTAAAGGAAATGGGCTGAGAAGGCTGCCTCTGGTAGGAAACATATATTTTAGAAAACTGTCACTGCTAATCTTTTTTTTTATGGCACTAGAAAATCACCTCTAGAAATTTCAGCCCTTCTAGACAATGAAATCCTACCAAGATAAACTGAAGAAAGTAACAAGAAAAATGTAACAGGCAATAAATTATCTTCTTGCAACCACTATGACAAATGCCCTTCGCCAAAAGAATTACCTCACTATGATTATTGGAAATTGAATCTGAAATCCATTAAGTGTTCAAAAGGTAAGAAGTAATACAGAATTTTATTAAGCTTGCTTATAAAATACAAATGTATAAAATATTACTTACATTTAAGTTGCAAAAGGTTTATTACCAACTAAGTTTATTCAGTGTGTGGGAAATTCTATCAGGCATAATACCGATAGTCGCACACTCAAATCTCCTTGCCCCCTCCCCGTCTCCACTTTCACATACACAAGAAAACTGTTAGACCTAATAAACAAATGCAGTAAAGTTTCAGGATACAAAACCAACAGACAAAAATCATTATTTTCTACACACTAACAATAAGCAATCTGAAAGAAAATTAAGAAAACAATTCTGTTTATAATAGTATCAAAAGGAATAAAATGTTTAGGAATAAACTTAATCAAGGAGGTAAAAGACTTGTATACTGAAAACTACAAAACATTGCTGAAAGAAATTAAAGGAAACATAAATAAATAGAGATCCATGTTCATGGATGGAAAACATAACATTGTTAAAATTACTATACTACCCAAAGAATCTACAGAATCAGTGCAATTCCTTTCAAAACTCCAATGGAATTTTAACAGAAATAGAAAACACAATCCTAAAATCATATGGAACCACAAAGAACTGTGAAAACCAGAATCTTGAGAAAGAATAAAGCTGGAGACCTCATACTTCCTGATTTCAAAACATAAATACTACAAAGCTACAATAATCAAAAGAGCATGGTACTGATATAAAGAACAATGGAACAACAACAAAAAAGCCTAGAAATCAATTCGTGCATGAACTGATCTTCAACAAGGGTGAGAAGAGTACACAATGGGGAAAAAATAGAGTCTTCAACAAATGGTGCTGGGAAAACTGGGTATCCACATACAAAAGAATGAAACTGAACTCTTTATCTTATTCCATCCACAAAAATCAACTCCAAATGGATTAAAGACTTAAACACGAGACATGAAATGGTAAAACCCAGAAAACAGAAAGTAACAGATGTTGATAAGGATGTGGAGAGTGAATCCCTTGTGTACCTGTGGTGGGAATGTAAAATGGTGCAGCCATTATGCAGGACAATATGGAAGTCCCGCAAAAAGTTAAAAATGGAATTACCATATGATTCAGATATCCTACTTCTGTGTATTTATCCAAAAAATTGAAATCAATATCAGAAAGAGGCATCTGTACTTCCATTGTTCATTACAGCTATGTTCACAATAGCTAAGAGGTAGAAGCAATCTAAGTGCCTGTCAACAGATGAATGGATAAATAAAATATGGTTTATACACAATATGGAATATTATTCACCCATAGAAAATTCTATGACATGCTACAACATGGATGAACCTTGAGGAATCTATGCTAAGTGAAATAAACCAATCACTGAAGAAAAAATACTGTATCATTCCACTTATATGAGGTATCAAAAATAGTCAAACTCGGGGTGCCTGGGTGGCTCAGTAGGTTAAGTGACTGACTCTTGATTTCAGCTCAGGTCATGATCTCATGGTTCGTGAGTTTGAATCCCACACTGGGCTCTGCACAGTGCAGAGCCTGCTTGGGATTCTCTCTTTGCCCCTCACCTGCTCATGCTCATTCTCGCTCTCTCACTCTCTCTCAAATAAATAAACTTTAAAAAATAGTAAAAAATAAAATAAAATAGTCAAGATCATCAAAGCAGGAAGCAGGATGATGGTTGTCAGGAGCTGAGGGAAAGGAGAAATGTGGAGTTGTTATTTAATGGGTATAAAGTTACAATCACTCAAGATAAAGGAGTTCTAGAGACCTTTTGTTATAACATTGTGCTTATACTTAGCAATACTATACTGTATACTTAAAATTTTTTAAAGTACGCAAAGTATTATACTTGCACAACACACAAATCACTTCACTTGATATGGTTGCAATCTAAAGATGTAATTCAAAGAATAATCATTAGAATAGTATTTGTACCAATATGTCCATTTTTTCTTAAGAATTATCCAGGTTTTGACCACCTTACATGTGTCAAATACTAGTGCAGCTCTTACTAAAAATCCCATACAATGGACACATCAGTCCACTCCCATCTCTTAGATTGCAAAACAGTTTAAATTGTGAGCCCAAATCTATCCCACATCCATTCTCAGAATTTCTACATTTTCAACATTATCAGGTTATTTATGGATCCTCATTCTTCCTATCGTGGCACTGTTTCTGTAATCTATACCTCTTACCTCCAGGTAGAGATGGCTTTGCTAAGATACTACCTTGTCTGCTATTTTGCATGCTGTGTAAATAGCTCCAGTACCCTGTTGATAAACTTCTCTGCAGTCTCTACTCACAGCTCCTAATTTCCCAACAACTAGTAAAACCTTGTTATTTTGTTTAACAAGCAAATAGCTTATGTAAAAAGGTGGAGAAGTAAGTATAAAATGAATATCACAGACTCACAAAGCACAAAGAAAACCAGACCTAGAAACCAGAAAGTTGTTAATATCAGGTTGCTCTCCATATCTCTGCTTCTCTCACTGCTTGGGACTCTGGGCCCTGAGTCAGACTACCTAAGCCTAAAATCTTGTTCCACCATTTGCTAGCTATATCACTCTGATTAGACCATTTACTATGTCTAAGACTCATTTTCTCCATCTGAAAAATTGGAACAAAAAAAGTACCTTTCTAATAAAGATATGGTGACATTAGAGAGTAAAGTTCTTATGTAGTATGTAGTAAGTGCTCCATATGTGTAAGCTGTCAAAATTATTCTCTTTACTTCTTCGTCTACACTGAATCACTCAGACTCAACATGGCTGCTGCCCAAAGTCTGGGCATCATCCTATCTGAGAATGCAACACAGTGATATGGCTAATATTGGGTCAACTGTCCTCTGTGGTTTAAATAATTGTTGCCCACAGCCAGGATTTTGAGACATGAAGGGTAGCACTGTCTAAGAGACCTGAACGTGCTAAATTTACACAAGCAATAGAATCTATCTTGGACATTGTATCCTGAATCTATAAATTATATACTCTTGGTTAAGTTACTATTTATAGGTACAGTCATTTTTCTGCTGCTGTTTCCAAAAAAAATTGGTGGCACATATAGGGCTAGGTCCAAAGAGGACAAATTCCTGCTGAAGAACTTTTCGCTCTATCTTATGCCTCCAAATAGCTATTTTATGCTAAGCAATTTATTTCACCTCTCTGATCACTCAGTTGAGATCACAGTTGAGATCACAGTTGTCTCAACTGTAATAATGTAAGTTATATTTGTCAACTGTAATAATGTAAATTATATAGAACAGTGTTTCTCAAAATCTATCCACATGCAGCTCACAAGCTAACACTCTCCTATGGACTGTACCACAAATGAGATGGATAGTAGAGTATATGAGAAATTCCTAGAACTTTCTCTGTAACTTCACCTCTTTTCCTCCAAATCAAAAAATATATGTATGTATCAGTGAGTAAATCAGGGTACTTGAAACAGCCTAAATAGATGATCTCTAAAACCTCTTAAGTTCTAAGACTTACAATTCTAAGACAGTCTTAAAACTAATTCAAAGAAGATCCTTTAGATAATCTAAAGTAACACAAATTTGCTACATTTCTCCAGTAATTCTGTAGCCTTATTATATGAGATGAACAAAGATTTCAGTATGTTATTTTCAAGAATGAGTGTTTCATATGCATTGGAAAAAAAGCAAAAATGGTTGTCCCGTAGACTGGTTGAAGAGCTTATAAAATTACAAAATCGTTCTTTATCTATTAACATTTGCAGAATGATTTATGAAATATTGATGAAGACATATGGAGTTTATTACTCAGTTACAAACATAGCCTACTTTCTTATTCTTAGCAATAATTCATGAAATATATAAAAAGAATACTTCATTTCTAACATCTTTCACATTTATTTTGGGTGTGCAGTTAAATATGGGCATTTCCTTCAGTCAAAAACTTTGGCCATATTTGCAAAAGTGTTTGGCATAAAATAGGCTTAAATCTAAAATTATCTTCTAAATTACTAGGATAAAAATGTTTTATTAACAACAATATTTCCAAGTTTTACATTATCTTATACCAATATTTCTGCAGGGCCTATTGCCCTCTCAGGTTATTCCCAGTGGTACTTCTCTTCATTAATGGCAGAGAGAACAATTCTTTCAGGATAGGATTTCCTGTTCAGTGGCTATAAAATTACAAGGATGTTAGTTTGGAATAACTTTGATCTAAGTACTTAATAGTAAGTAATAACAGCATATATTTGACAGACCCCAAATGAAGATGTGGGCCTACCTACAGAAATAATTTTTGTTCACATTCTATTTTGTTTTAAAGACATCAACTTGTGTCCCTTTAATTCCCTAAAGTAAATTATGAATTCTATTTTTTGAAGATTAACCTAATATAATAATGTTTACCAGTTGAGCAACTCTCTATCAACTATTATGAGACTACAATAATGGGTAGCATTCCTATCAAAACTCATTAAATTTTCTGGTTAATTCTCTCCTCTTTTTTAGAGAATAATCTGAAAATCATGCTTACATTTTACTCTAGAAGAGTATTGTAATATCGTAATCAATGAACAATATAATTTTCATAATTCTGCAACCATCCAGAAAATATTGGAGCAAGGCTAGTAGTAAGTGGATTCTAAGGTAAATTATAATGGTGTAGAATTGTAATTGTTTAAGTGAATTGATAGGTTGGACTTCTCCAGGAAAATGTTTAGGTGCCAATCTAATTCATGTACAATAGGGAGTTACTATAGAAAGTAGTAGTGGAGATTTACTAACCATAATAATTAGAATTCTAAAACTGTGAGCCCCAATTCCAACCTGTACCGGCTTCCAGACTGGATGACAGTTTCGCAGCAAGGAATGTTATTGACTGGAAACAACATAATAAGATGGCTTAAATAACAAACACATTCAGTCATTATGCATACTAAGAAATCTGAAGGTGGGCAGTTTAAAGGTTTGTTGGCAAGCTAAAAATGACAGGGTTCTGGGATTTTCTCTTTACAGTTCTTTTGGCCTTTCCTTCATGTTTGCAAAATGGGTTCCACAGTTCTAGACATCGTTTGTCTAAAGGCAAGGATCGGGAAGGGGGAAAGCTGTGGGACTAGAGTACGATATATTTGTGTTCCTTCCTCTTTTTTTATAAGTAAGGGTTAAATCTTTCCCAAATGTTCTCCAACAGAGTTCTGATAGTTCTGTCAGATAACCATTCCTGGGTGCACAGGATTATGGGAAAGAGACCACTTGGCCAAGGAAAATGTGATTGCCAGACTACAAATGATTGGTTCAGATCACTTTTGAGTCTACACAAATAGATTTGTGATTCCATTAGCATTAAAAGGAGACCAATCTCAGAAAAAAAAAGGAATAAACTACTCATACATGCAATAACATGGAAGAATCTCGAAAATGTTATGCTAAGTAAAAGCATTATGCCAGACTCAAAAGGCTCCATACTGTATGACTCAGTTTATGACATTCTAAAAAAAAAAAGGGCAAACTATAGGGACAGAAAGCAGATCAGTGGTTTCCCAAAGTGAGAAAGGGATTGATTACAAAGAAGCATGAAGGAGATTTTTAGATAATGGAAATCTTTTCTGGCTTGATTGTGGTGTTAAACTACTCTATAAATTTGTCAAAATTCATAGAACTGTACACCTAAAAAAGCATTGCTTTTTATTAAATATTAATTATATGTAAATAAACAAAAAAGTTAGAGACTTCTCTGGCAAAAGGCAATTAGCAGTATATATTACCACTCCCTCTATTACTGTTTCTCTCTGAGACCTTTAGCATATTGTGAAACTCCTCATGGAGATCTAGAATTAAATCAATTCATTTTAAAACTGTAGCCCAAAAGTAGACTAGACCTGGAAAAATCATTTCAGTAGAGACTAGTTAATTAAGAAAAAAACTCCAGGTGTGCCAGAAAGTTCCTGGAATAATCTTAGCATCTGTTTTGGCCAAAATCTGTTTCCCATGGTCAGCAACAACTTGTGGAGCTGGACTTTGCCAGAAAATATTCCTCTGGCTGCTCTCTATTTGCACAGCATTCAGAACTTTGTGTGCCTGCAGAGGATGGCTAATTAACATAAAAGTGTGATCAATTACACAGAACAGCAGTTACATTTCAGTGTTAAAACTTTTAGGAAATGCTAATCTTATAAAATTTCTTTGCATAGAAATTTCTTACATAGAAAACTTTATTTTATCCTCTTTCTACATCTTCACCAATAATCTATTCAAGAGAGTAAAATATAAAACACTAAATATCTTCTACAATAGTTGAGCCCTAGTTCTTAGTGTTGTTAAAAGGGACACTTTAACTTCTCATTTTTAGTGTAGATAATGCCTCTGAATTAACCAAAATTTTACTGGATGAAATTCTAAACATATTTCTAAATGCTATTAGCCATTGGTCTAATGCTTAAATAAAAACAGTATTGGCACTATGAGAATTGAACAGAACAATCACTAAAACTAGGCAACAGGCCTAAAAAGCTTATTAGTGACTTTCCCTACAACATTACCCACATACATGTGGCCTGGTCCACATGGCAGTGTCTTTTTTTTTACACAGTTACTAACATGCTAAGTATACACAATAGCAAGTTTGAATAAAATGTGAGAAATTCAATCATTTCTATGATTTAAAAAATCCAGATGTTTAAAATCACGTAGATCAAACATTCGAATATTTGAATATTCCTTCTTAATTTTATCCAAATGTTTTGACATTTTAGAGGAGGAAAATTAGGAGTAAGAAATAATGGGACTAAAATGAACCAAGCAGAATTTTTATTTTGAGTAGATCTTGAGGAACAGTTGATAAGCATTTGAGTGAATATTTGTGCTTTTCGAAACAATGGACAATCTCCAGTATCTACTCTAAAATTTGAATAGTGATTTCCTACTACCTTGCCTCCAGTCTTCTAATGTGGTTAATCTTGGGAGGTCATTTAGAGATCAAGAGTACTGTGTTAGTTTAGCTGTAAAATGTATCACAACTCCCACCAAATTTCCCAAGCTTGACTTCAGTGGGATAAGTGTTTCCTAGTTGCAGAATCAAACATAATACCCTTATAAACACAGCAGTTCTGCTGAGTAACCAAACTTAACCTCTCAAAACAAAGCATTTCTATTAAAATAACTTGTTTGGCACATCATTAGGGTTGTACTATTATTAGTTCCAGGCAAACAGATGTCTTCCTGGATGAAATCCAAGCCAGGCATCTTTTTTTCTTTTTTTTTTTTTTTTTTTTTTTTTGGCAAGTGGGTGATAGGCTAAATTATATTTTTTTCCAGCTCAGTAAGCTTTTAGCATTAGAAAGAGATACAATCTTGCAATTCCATTTGACTTCAATTTTTAATTTATTCTTTTACAGTACATGCTACAACAATTTGATTCATTACAAAAGCAAGATAGTAAATTCCATGTTTTCTGAAAATGTAAATATACTAGCCAATGACATAGAAAAGTTCAAGATGAAATTCATAATTTTAGAGCATCATCTCTTAAAAGTAAAAAAATGTGTTAATATTATTTCTAAAATATGCATTGTAATATCAAACATTAAACCATCCTTCAATAGTATCGCCATTTGTAAAGGGCTTCTTTTTTTTTTTTTTTTTTTTTTGCATAGAGCCCAACATGGGGCTTGAACTTATGACCCTAAAACCAACACCTGAGCTGAGATCAAGAGTCAGATGCTTAACCAACTAAGCCACCCAGGCACCCCCATTTGTAAAGGACTTTAAAATGTACCAAACACTTATCCTGCAACTTTTTCTTTTATTATGAAAGTGAAAATTCTCTTTTCCCTTATGTTTTCCATAGTAAAAGTAGTTTTTAATTTTTCCCCAATATAAGTTTGTACATCTCAAGGTTAAAAGAAGTAACTGTTGCAGAGACAACTACTTTTCCATTTATACATATTCACCTTCTTCTTTTTAGTAATAGAATCCCTGAACACACTGTTACCCAGAAAGATGCCATATTTACTAAATTCCTTTGCCACCACAAATGGTCATTTGACTATGTTTTGGCCTATGGGATATGAGCAGAAGTGATAGGTGCCACTTCTGGATCATTTCCTTAAACAGAAGCTGCTTCCTCTTTTTTTTAATTCTTCTATGTCCCCTTTATCCCTTCCTGGGGACTGCTGCCAATGAGCTTGCTTTAGCACTGGGAAACAAAACACAGCAAAATAGAAGGAACTGGAAATTGTAACTGACCTTAAAAGCCACTTTATATTTAATTCTTCCTTACGGATATTTAGCCTATTTGATGCCTCCATTTTTATGATGTGGTTAATTGATACAATATATATGCAAAAAGATTTTAGATGTCATATTATCTTGTCTGGTAACGGTCTGTGGGGATTTTCACTCCATGCAGTTCAGGTAGGGAATACCTCAACATCAATCGTTTCTTTTTATTTATGTTTTTGATTTTTTTAATGTTTATTTTGAGAGAAACAGAGCACGAGTCAGGGAGGGGCAGAAAGAGAGAGAGACGCAGAATCCTAAGCAGGCTCCAGGCTCTGAGCTGTCAGCACAGAGCCTGATGTGGGGCTTGAACTCACAAACCGTGAGATCATAACCTGAGCCGAAGTTGGACACAACCAACTGAGCCACCCAGGTGCCCCATCACCAGTCTTTTCTACAGGGATACAAAGAATCCAGATCTGATCACTCAGAGTATTACATTGTGCTGACCATCATGAATGCTCCATGGCTGGATTCACGACCTATACCAGGCCCATAAAACCTCTCCCAGCTTTGTTTGCTAAAACTGTCAGCAAAAAGACCCATCTTCTCCTTCAGAACTCAAAAGCACTAAGTGCGAAACAAATTTGGATTATTGATGCTCTCTTGGCCACCCAAGTAGGGAAAATCTGCCTAGAAATAAATGCAACACAAAGAAAACAAAGGCAAGGGAGGAAGAAAGAGGGGGATCTTGATTATATTATTTAAGCTCCTGCATCCAGCTGTGCTAAAGCTATATACATTCTGGGCTTCCCACTTTTCTGGGCCAGTAAATTCCCACTTACTGTTGAAACTAATTAAAGTTCGATTTTTATAATTTGCAATTATATAACTCTAGTTATAGCAATTAATTATAGTCATTTTAATTGACAGAAAATATCAAGACTTTTAATCTAAAAATATTCTTAACTTCAAAGTCATCCCCGTGTTCCCAAGAATATCAGTTGGAGATGTTGCTAGTCTTCTTATTTTACACGATCATTCTGGCTTATTAAAAGCTAAATCTGTGACATTTTCAACTCCATAATACCAAGTCTGATATGAAGTTTTAGCCTATTCTCTGCTGTCAGCCAAACACACAAATACTCTTGAACACATGTTGCCATATATGAATAACTTAATTATGGTATATGTAATGTAATTTAATAGTATTACCATTTGAATTATACTTTTTTTAGTGATATGTAGCACCTGTATCCCTCATTTTAGGTAATGAAAGAGATATGAGATTTATTTGGAAGAGAATTTTCAAACTGAATTATATAAACACAAATATATAATTGGTACCTATTTTTGTTCCAATCCAAATGGAGTGAACAAATAATATATAAATTAAAATAGGCTCTATTAGAAATTGGTAAATCAAATTAATTCCACTAAGTTAAGACTTGGGAGTCTTGGCTACCTGCAACCACTGACAATTCATTCAACAGAAAATATTTAAGTACCCTATGCCAGGCAGTGTTCTAAGCATTCAGAATATTGTGAAGAAAATAGTCAAGGGGTGCCAGTCAGTTAGGCGTCCAACTCTTGATCTTGGCTCAGGTCATGATCTCACAGTTCATGAGTTCCAGCCCTGCCTCAAGTTCCATGTAGAGCCCCCTGTAGGGCTCCACGCTGACAATGCAGATCCTGTTTGGGATTCTCTCTCTCCCTGTCTCTCTGCCACTCTCCTGCTCATGCACACACACACACACACACACACACACACGCACACACACACACACCACACACTCCCAAAAATAAATAAATAAACTTAAAAAAAAATAGTCAAGTTCTTATTCCATAAGTGGTGAATTGATTTTTCTTTGCTATATTGAGTCCCCTCATACCATCTGATGGGAGGGTTCTCTTCAGGATCCATCCAATAACAGTCAATGTTGTCTTGAATTTCTAAATCATGAATCCTGAGGAAGAACTAGTGCTTGCTTTGGCAACACATACACTAAAATTGGAACAATACTGAGGAGGAACTAGAGTTAAAGATAGTTGGCCTTGTTGGACCTCATATTACCTGAGGCCTCTGTCAGTCTCTGCTTAGAACCTTCAAACCTGAGAAACTAATCCCATTATGTCACTGTTTTTCCAGTCCAGTGTAACATCCATGCCCCTTACTGACCTTTCCTTTCATATGATACCACTCAACACTTCTTAATTTCTAACTGCCAATGCTCTTGTCTTCCCAATGCTTTCCTTTATATACCCTGGAATTCTTTGTTATTGTTTTGTTTTGTTTTTTAATTAGTTTAAACAACGACACATATTATTTATGGTGGAAGGCAGTGTTAAACATGGATTTAATTCTTTGTTGTTGTTTTTATAAATACTGAGCAAAATTGTTCACATAACAATGTGGTATTGGACAGATGGAATGGAAGTTTTGGTATTAGCAATATAACTCAACTATTTGCCCTCCTTTCAAGTTTATGCCAAAAATTACATGGTGATCTATTATAAAAAAGTATATTTTAATGATCTATTAGTTTCTTCATTTGTTTTGAAAGCAAAGAATTAGAAATGCCTTGACTTTCAAAAGGATTTGTTTCTGAGCCATTAGAGCCATTCACTTTCTTATCATCAATACAAATTTTCCTTTTGTTTGGTATACCAAGGACTTTCACATGCTGGAGTGATGAATACCAGATTGGGTGTGAGATATGATTTTGTTTTCTAAAATGAGAAAAGTATGGTTACAAAAGCAAAGTGGGGGAAAAAGACAAGCATGATGTTTTAAGTGAAGGTCTCCTGCCAATTAATATTAGGAAACAGTAAGCATGGGAGCTGAGTATCTGGACACTGAATTTCTTAAAATTCTAAGCCCCATGAACTTTGTAAAAGTCTTTGTGGACTTCAAGAAGTTTGAAAATTGCCAATCCACTGCCCCATAAAGTACCACTTTTACATCAAATGGCTTTAGGAAACACCAAGTGACATGTTCTCTTGCTCCTTTTTTTTTTTTTTTTTTTTTTTTTTTTTTTGTGCATATCCAAAGTCCATCACAATATAGTCTACAGTCTATATTCACTATCTTCACTTTCTTACCTCCCTCTTACCCTCAGTCATACCATAAGTTTAGACAGTAAATTCATTCACATAACTCCACTGAACTAGCTCCTGTAAGAGTCATCAATAATTTCCTAACTTACAAATCCATACACTTCCTTTATTGCTCAAATGGCTGGACTTATTTGCAGTTTCTGACCCTGGTGACCACTCTGTTTTTCTTGAAATTCACTATTCTCTGAGCCTGTTCACTTATTCCTGCTTTTCCAGCCTGCTTTCTAAGACCTCGTTGCACTGTCATCCTAAAATGTTGTTCTGCAAGGTTTCTGCTTTTTCTCTCCTCATTGAACCACTCCACCCAGATGATCTAATCCACCTCTCTGACCCTTCCTACATCATAACTTCTGTATCTCCAGCTCAAACTTCTCCACCAAATGCATGTGTTTTATAGCCAATGCTTTGTCAGACAGCTTTCACTTTGCTGTCTGCTACACTGCCTCAAAATGGCAAATTTTGAACTTTTCTGCCAAATTTGTGTCTCTTCCTAGAGTCTCAAATTTTAATGAATGCTACCACCAAGCCTTCTAAAACCTTAGAAAACACCAAGACTCCTTCTCAATTCTTCACACTCTGCTTCCATAGAGACCAAGTCTTACTAATCAAATCTTTTACACATGCATCTTCTCTGGTCACATTTCTTAATTTATCTTCCTAACAAATATTTATTACATACCTATTATGTTCCAGGTACTGTTCTAAACATAATGAACAGAATGTAGAGACAGACATATTCCTTGTATTTTTACATGTGTGTATGCATATACACGAGTGGGGAATAAGTTTAAGAATTCTGTACACTTGCACCAATGGGTTAACAAGGCTTAGGGAGGGAAGCCACCACAGGGTGAAAGCGCCCAAGGCCAGTCATTAAGTAAGACAAAGCATACAGCCAGAAAACCACCACCACTGGAGGAAAGTGCCCAGGGCTAGTCACTAAGTAAAACAAGCCTCATGTTCAAAAGCTGCCTCCACAGGAAAAAAAGCATCAGAGAACAGTTAGAGGTGGAAAGCCACACAGGGCAAACACACCCAAGGTTAGCTAGTGAAAAGGGTGCCTTGTTGGCCTTGAGGCAGCATGCTCCAGCAATCTTAAACTTTGAGATAGCAGCTACTTGGCTGTATCACCTACAGAGAAACACTGTCCATCTGGCGTCTGGCACACCAGTATATCATTGTGCTTTAATCTCAACTTCAAACACCACTTGCCCCCCCCAACTCTTTGCTTCTTACACACACAAGTTAATGGTCACCATCTTATTGTTTTCTTCTGCATGTTCACCACATATGTAAAATCTTGATAGCTCGATAAATACATCAACAATAAATACATCGACAAAACATCCAGGGCTCTTGTCTCCTCCTGGACATTAGCCTCTCTCGTTTTCATTTCTACATCAGCTCTCTTGCTGGACAAGAGAGAACTCCAGACTCATAGTCTGCGACAAAAACATACACATAATATATATGTGCATATATGTGTACATATCCTCTACTTTAGATTTGTACCATTTAGGGGCACCAAGGTGACTCAGTCGGTAAAGCGTCTGACTTCTGATCGGTCATGATCTCACAGTTCATGAGTTTGGGCCCCACATCTGGCTCTCTGCTCTCAGCACAGAACCCACATGGGATCTTCTGTCCCCATCTCTCTCTGCACCTCCCCAGCTCATTCTCTGTCTCAAAATAAATAAATAAACTTATACATATATATGTGTGAGTATATGTATATGTGTGTGTATAAGATTTGTATCATTTGAAATTTTTTCAATCTAAATTTTTAAAAGATCATTTTGCCAAAAAAATAATAGAACAGATCAATGAAACCAGGAGCAGATTCTTTGAAAAAATTAATAAAATTGATAAGCTCCTAGCCAGACTTATCAAAAAGAAAAGAGAAAGGACTCAAACAAATAACATCATAAATGATAGAGGAGAAATAACAATGAACACCACAGAAATACCAACAATTATAAGAGAATATTATGAAAAAGTATACACCAACAAATTGGACAACCTAGAAGCAATAGGTAAATTCCTAGAAACGTTTTAACTACCAAAACTGAAACAGGAAGAAATAGAAAACTTGAACAGACTGATAACCAGCAAAGAAACTGAATTAATAATCAAAATCTCCCAATAAACAAAAATCCAGGACCAGATGGCTTCACAGGGGAATTCTACCAAACATTTTTTTTTTTTTTTTTGAGAGAGAGAGAATGACAGCCCATGTTGGGGAGGGGGAGAGAGAGAGGGAGAGAAAGGATCCCAAGCAGGCTCTGCACTGGCAGCAGAGCCGGACTCCGGGCTTGACTCACAAAACCATGAGATCATGACCTGAGCTGAAACTGAGAGTCAGAGGCTTAGCCACCTGAGCCACCCAGGCACCCCTCTACCAAACATTTAAAGAAGAGTTATACCTATTCTTCTCAAACTATTCCAAAAAACAGAAATGGAAGGAAAACTTCCAAATTCATTCTGTGGGGCCAGCATTACCCTGATATCAAAACCAAAGACTCCACTAAAAAAGAGAGCTACAGACAAATTTCCCTGATGAACATGGATACAAAAATTCTCGATAAAATACTACCAAACTGAATCCAACAGTACATCAAAAGAATCATTCACCATGACCAAGTGGGATTTATTCCTGGGTTGCAAGGATGGTTCAGTATTTGCAAATCAATCAACATGATACATCACATTAATAAAAGAAAGGATAAGAATCATATAATCCTCTCAATAGATGCAGAAAAGGCATTTGACAAAGTATAATATTCATTCATGATAAAAACTCTCAACAATGTAGAGTTACAGGGAATACACCTCAACAGAGAAAACGTCACATGCAAAAAACCCACAGTTAATATTATCCTCAATGGGGAAAGATAGCTTTTCCTCTATGGTCAGGGACAAGACAGTATGTCCACTCTCACTACTGTTATCTAACATAGTACTAGATAGAAGTCCTAGCCCCAGCAATCAGACAACAAAAAGAAATAAAAGGCATCAAATCAGCAAGGAAGAAGTTAATCATTCCCTATTTGCAGATGACATGATACTCTATATAAAAAACCCAAAAGACTCCATCAAAAAATTACTAGAACTGATACGTGAATTCAGTAAAGTAACAGAATACAAAATCAATGTACTAAAGTTTGTTACATTTCTCTACAAATAATGAAGCAGCAGAAAAAGAAATCAAGGAATGGATTGCATTTACATTTGCACTAAAACCATAAGATATCTAGAAATAAATCTAACCAAAGAGATAAAAGATCTGCACTCTAAAAACTATAAAACACTGATGAAAGAAATTGAAGATGACACAAAGAAATTGAAAGACATTTCATGCTCATGGACTGGAAAAACAAATATTGTTAAAAAGTATATATTACCCAAAACAATCTACACATTTAATGCAATCCCTATCAAAATACCAAAAGCATTTTTCACAGAGCTAAAACAATCCTAAACTTTGTATAGAACCACAAAAGACTCCAAATAGCCAAAGCAATCTTGAAAAAGCAAAGCAAAACTGGAGGCATCACAATTTTGGACTTTAAGCTATATTATAAAACTGTAGTGAGCAAGACAGTAGGGTAACTGGCACAAAAACAGGCACATAGATCAATAGAACAGAATAGAAAACCCAGAAATGAATCTACAACTATATGGTCAATTAATCTTTGACAAAGCAGGAAAGAATATCCAATGGAAAAAAAAAAAGACAGTCTTTTCAACAAATGGTGTTGGGAAAACTGGACAGCAACATGCAAAAGAATGAAACTGGATCACTTTCTTACACCATACACAAAAAATGAATTCTAAATGGTTGAAAGACTGAAATGTGAGATGGGAAACCATCAAAATCCTAGAGGAGAACACAGGCAGCAACTTCTTTGACCTCAGCCATAACAACTTTTTACTAGATATGTTTTCTGAGGCAAGGGAAACAAAAACAAAAATGAACTATTGGGACTTCATCAAGATAAAAAGCTTCTGCGCAGCAAAGGAAACAACCAACAAAACTAAAAGGCAACCTACAGATTAGAAGAAGGTATTTGCAAATGATAATTTGTTAGTGTCCAAAATCTATGAAGAATTTATCAAACTCAACACCCAAAAAACAAATAACCCAGTTTAAAAATGGGCAGAAGACATAAATAGACATTTTTCCAAAGAGGACATCTGGCTGGCTAATAGACACATGAAAAAATGTTCAACATCACTCATCATCAGAGAAATACAAATCAAAACCACAATGAGATATCACCTGTCAGCATGTCTAAAATTAACAACACAGGAAACAACAGGTGTTGGTGAGGATGAGGAGAAAGGGGAACACTCTTACACTGCTGGTGAGAATGCAAATTGGTGCAGCCACTCTGGAAAACAGTATGGAGATTCTTTAAAAAGTTAAAAATAGAATTACCCTACGACCCAGCAATTGCACTACTTGGTATTTACTGATTTGAAGGCACACATGCCTTCCAATGTTTACAGCAGCTTTATCAACAATACTAAATTATGGATAGAGCCCAAATATCCATCGATTGATGAATGGATAAAGAAGATATGTGTGTGTCATGTGTGTGTGTGTGTGTGAATATATAATAGAATATTACTCAGCTATAAAAAAGAATGATATCTGCCCATTTGCAATGATATGGATGGAACTAGAGAGTATTATGCTAAGCAAAATAAGTCAGCCAAAGAAAGAAAAATACCTTATGATTGATCTCACTCTTAAGCGTAATTTAAGAAAAAACGAATATGGAGGGAGGAAGAGAGGCTAACCAAGAAATAGACTCTTTACTATAGAGTATTGGTTATGGAGGGGCGATGGGCAGGGAGTTGGGTTAAATGGGTGATAAGGATTAAGGAGGCACTTGTGATGAGGACTAGATGTTGTATGTAAATGAGGAATCACTAAATTCTACACCTGAAACTAATATTACACTGTATGTTAACTAAATGGGATTTAAATAAAAATTTGGAAAAAAAATACTTCTATTTTGCAAAAAAAAAAAAAAAGAAGGCCTTTAGAGATATCAGTGTACCTAACATTTCTCTGCTCTTTCCCTTACAGTATGGAATAATTTAATATCCCTAAATTTCTATATTTTGTAGTGTTGAGTATTAACTTTTTATTATGTAATTAATATTGTGAGTAAATTGACACTGAAAAGAAATCTTTTACTATGAGAAAATAGCATGAAGAAGTGGAACTTCCTGTGAATTCTGAGGAAAACTTTTAAAGAAAAATTTCAAGAGTATAACTGAAAATTAATTAGTGAGAGACTGATAATACTTCATTCAAATCAGAATACATCGGCACTGAGTATCCCCCTTTCCTCTGTGGCTAAAAACTTATTACAATGTTGACCACATTAAAACTACTACTAAAAATGGCAAATGTTAATGCATTTTTATATACTGTTATTTGAAAAATACTTCAACATGTCATTTTTTCCTTTAAAATGCTAACAGTTGTCTAAACAAAAAGACAAAAATTTTGCCTACTAAGGAAAACAGAACTCAGTATGAAATAACTCTCAACAATTATTCAGCTATTTCTGGCCTATGAACATCTAACCTAAGACATGTTTTCATTATTTAATATAATAAGTTGAAGCTGATGTTCAAATGAATCAAGGTCAAGCCAACACAAAGACAAAGCCTCTGATGCCACATTGGGTAGTCAGAGAGGGAAAAATAAGTTAAAAATATCTAACTTATGAATTACCCAACACGTTCTTTTAGCAAGAAAACTTATCAGTCAACATGATATTAAGCTAGTCAAGTATTGCTCATATCCTTTAAAGCATATTTATAAACTAGATAACACAAGGGGGAAATGTTATACTTTTGATCTCTCTATTGGTCAAATGTCTTTCATAACCTATTGAAGAAAAAAAGCCACTGGCTGAAAACCCAAAATAGAGTGCAGGAAACAAAGTCATTGCTGTCATTCCTGTGTGTGATTGTTTTCTTTCTCTATTCTGTTAATGTAGATTAGCACGAAAGCTTAACTAATTTAAGCAGCTGACATGAATTTGAATAGGTGCAATAAAAATGAACATTTGAGCAGACAATAATTATTTTAATACACAAGAGATTACATTATTAGATCTAAATTTCACATCATCATCCTTGGAATGATAAATAAAAATATGTTTGTGAACAAGCAAGGATTTAGTAATTGTTCGCCCAACAGCATTCAGATTCACGGACTTATACTGACACCTAGTGGAATGAAAACAAGATGCATTGCAGCCAAGATCTTCACTCCCAGGCTTTTTGCACTTAGCCTATATGATAAATAATACATATACATACACACTATATACATTTTCTGAATATATGCCCAAAGAAAATATAGCTTTGGAGTCAATTTGGTAAGAGATTACTTGAAAGCAATTGAAAATGGATGCTATTAGATCTCAAGTAATAATACCTCACCAAAATCTATGAAAATTAAATTACTTAAAACTAGCCATGAAATTTATTTTTATTTTAATCAAAGTTTTTTTCACACCAACCACATTTTAAACTTTTTATTTGCATGTTTAAAAATTGTGCATTCCGATATTGAAAATCATTTGAAGGAAAAAAATGGCACTCTGATTAAACTGCATTTTACAGTCTGCCTAACACCTGGACCAACTTACTTTCTACTGGCGGTTCCCACCGCTTCCTCCTTCACCAGCCTTCAAGTTCTTTTCTTTCCCTGCCAGCCAGACAGGCAGACAGGAGAGGAGGCCCAGTGTTCATGGTCAGTAGTTCAGATTCTTTGATGAGAAAAGGGGCAGAAGTCATTTAAACTCGATCTAACCTCCTTCCAGCTTACAAAGTTAAACAGCTCAAACAAGTAAAATAAGAAGGGAATGCGTGTGGAATATACAGCCCATATTGGCAGCTCAGGCCTCATTACGATTCGCCTGCTTGCTCCTCCTGTTCAATCGTTTCCTAGGACGGCAGTGGATTTTTTTTCTTGCATCTTTGTCTTCTTTAGTTTATACGTATCAAATTTCTCAATCTCAGCCATATCATGTTTGTCAGACATGGTTGCAGAGGAAGCAGAACCAGGCGGCCAGCAAGCCATGTATGCACCATGGCCGCTGCCGAGTCTTAATCAGGGTGCCTGAGTGGCTCAGCAAGTAAAGCCTCCAACTCTGGATTTTGGCTCAGGTCATGATCTCACACTTAGTGATTTCAAGCCCCATGTAGGGCTCTGCACTGAGCACAGAACCTGCTCCTAAGCTGGCAGGCTCTCTCTCTCTCTCTCTCTGCCCCTCCCCTGCTCGCTATAAGTAAGCAAATAAATAAATAATTTTTTTTTTAACTTTTAAATGAACATAGTTTAAAGAATTAATGCTTGATAAGACAGAAGAGGTCCCTGGCCCCTCTATACCTGTTCTTCTTCCACAGCAGCTTTGTTTTTTGGGTTTTTTTTTTTTTGTTTGGTTTTTTTTTGTCTATTTATTTACTTATTTTTTTATCTTCAAACAACTTCTTAATTTTTAATTTCCTTCCCACTACAGAAGTTAAGGGTTTGCCTTTTGCTCACCCCTCTCTCACCACACACCACTCACCCTTCTTTCATTTTCCCAATTTCCATCATGCTTTCAGTTGGGTTACTACAAAATATATTAAAATATCATCAATATGTAAACACTAATCAGAGTAAAGCCACGCAGTAAGCTATGATTAAATTTCAAATATCTGTACAATATTTTTATTCCTAGAACTGATCATTGTTGAGGAAGTATTTGTTTGTCTCTAAGCCTGGGTTCCCTAGAAAACAGTACCTAAGGTAAAACTTGTATACCAGCATTTTACTGGGTGGTGAAACCCTTAGGAACACAGGAATAAAGGAAAGGAATGCGGGGCAGGAAAATAGTGCAAGCAAATACGAGGGAGTGAATAACTGAACCAGTCTCCATTTGGTATCAGGTGCAGCTGATGCTCCATCTTGCAGGACCATCTTCAGAGTCTATTTCAGGAGGCCTGGAGTAGGGGCAGAGGGCAACTTACCCATCAGTTCCCATCTCCCAGGATTTGCAAGCCCTAGTTGTAATGGTTTGCCTGTGGTTTTACTGGGTTTAATAACTGAAAATCCCCCTTGCCAGAACCATCCTCCCACCCCCCACACCCCATCCCCCCACAACAGGATAACTGATTACCTAAAGGCATCTCAAACATAACAGCCAACAAATCAGCCTAAAGAATGGAAGGCTGAGGTGCTGGCAGGTTGGACCCATGTGAGGAAACAAATCCCAATGGCCGCTAAAAGAGTTGTGACCAAGGTAACCTGAGATGGCATATGAAAGGTCTGTTACAGATTATTTCTTAACTTTCTGTGCCTTAGGACTGATTCAGCTAGAAACTCTGAACATCATGAAAAAAAAAAAACCTTAAACTTTTCATATTCAGTCTGTCAACTTCACTTTCCTAAAGAAACAAATCTGATGGGGTTTTCTGAACTCCAGTTTGGACCGTTTTCTTCTCCTTATTATTCTGGAGATTCCTTCCACCTGTATCCTCATTAGATTCCCTGTGTCCTGTAGCCTGTGTCTTTCTCTCTATGGGTTTACTTCTGTGTATTACTAGATCACATACTCTAGTAGCTTCCTGAGGAGGGACAAGTTTGATGGGAGGTAAATATTTTAAAAACCTTGCATGTCTGAAAATGTTTCATTCTTTCTGCATAATACTAACTTCAGCTAGGTGTGGAACTCTAGGATTGAAATCACTTTTCCTCAGAATTTTTAAGGCATTGCTGCATGTTTTATAGCTTCAGTGTTGTTGATGAGAAGTAAAAAGCAATTCTTGTTCCAGATCCTTTCGTTTCTCTCTCCCTCTCTTAAAATTCTCTTGTGTCTCATTTTAAGTTAAGTTCTTTTTTTGTTCTCTTACTATTTCTTTATTGTAGCTTTTTGTTCTTTTTTGTTATTTCAGTAGACTTAACTCTCTAAAAAGCTTATGCAAAATTTTTATGTTTTCTTCCCCCTGCAGAGTATCTGTTTCTTCCTCAGAGTGTTTTGATTTTGGCTATTTGATACTTATTTTTATGTTAAAGGCCTCCCTTAGGTTTCCTATTTTGTGTTCATATTTACCAGTTCATCATTAAGAGTGGGTGATGGAAAGCCCTAGTTTAAAACTGAGTGTGCAGGTGGGGCTTGTTGACTATAAGTATCACTACAAATGATCTAGCCAGGCCATGTCCTTGTCATCAAGGAGCCCGCATTGTATTGTACTGTATTGTATGTATTGTATTGTATTGTATTGTATTGTATTGTATTGTATTGTATTTAGGTCTTTCATCTAGAGCTGATCAGATTCCCTAGAGACGATTCCCTAGAGAAGATTCTTTTTTCTTCTCTGAAAGTAAATGCCTGAGGACCAGTGATCTAGCTGTAGAGTAAGGTGCTGGGATTCAGCCTCTAATATGCATATGTTTACTTAATACCACAGTTTTCAGTTTGGTGCAAACATCCTTGATTATGCTCAGGGTTCCCCAGTGTTGAGCCCGCTGTGTCACCACCTCTGCTAATTCACCTAGATGGAGGCAGTTATCTAAGTGTTCAGAAAGAGGAGGGGGACCTAGGGATATAACCCCCTCCTACATAGGTTTCAATCAATTTTTTCTTATTTTAGAGTATCATCCCACTGCACCTTGCAACTGCCAGAAGTAGCTGAGCACGTAAATCCTTCGTCTCTTTTGCAGTTCTTTAACTGGACTGATTCTTACCTTTTACAACACGAGTTCAGTATACAGCTTTTACCGGTTTGCTACAATGCCTACCTACCACTCTTTGGTCATTTCATTTTCCAATATTATGTTGCTGTTGTCTCCACTTTCATCTTTTGCATTTGTGGGTTCCTGCCTTTTAGAATATTTCCTTACTGTAGCCAGTGGAGTCTGGAAGTTTAATTAGATTTGTATCTTTAATTCACCAAGCAGCAAACTTATATCTCTGTACAGTTAATAGATTTGTTTTAGGGTTTTTTTGTTTTGTTTGTGTGTGTGTGTGTGTGTGTGTGTGTGTGTGTGTGTGTTTTGTTTTTGTTTGTTTTATTTTGTTTTTGTTTTGTTTTGATTTTTTGCCACTTAGGTCACTAAGAAGAAAAGCCAAAATATAATACACATATGTTATAAGTGTTTTAATGCAACAGAACCAAAAAATGATATCTAAAGTCCAACTGTCCACCTCCACACCCAAATTATCTGGGATACATTATAAGTTCATGACAGATTCCTCCAGAAACACAATGTGATTTCTAGCTCATAATTTCTCAGTCCTTTAGCAACTAGCTCATACTAATAAAAAAATGCACAAAGAACTGCTGCATTAAAAAAGCTTTATAATTTATTGACTTAAAGTAAGAAACATACTATCAATTGAATAAAGTATTCAAACTTTATGAATTGCAATTCTATGATCAAAGTACAAAAGGCCACAATAATAATGAGGTTATTTTAAAATAATTAAACATTAAGTATTAATTATATGATGCTATATTAATTTGATGTACTCTTACTATGTCAATTTGCCAGTTAAACCATTCTCAAAATTCTTTTTTTTTTTAATGTTTATTTACTTTTGAGAGGGGAGTGGGCAGAAAGAGAGAGAGACAGAATCTGAAGCAGGCTCCAGGCTTTGACCTGTCAGCACAGACCCTGACATGTGGCTTGAGCCCGTGGACCGCGAGTTCATGACCTGAGCCAAAGTCTGATGCTTAACAGACTGAGCCACCAAGGTGCCCCTCAAAATTCTTAATTATAAATAATTCAATATGAAAGAAATTCATGGCAATGAAGGTTTATTAGGGGGAGTCTTGATATTGCATCAAGACAAGTCCAAACTGATATATCTAACTGTTTAGTATGCATCTCCACTGAAAGCCCACAGGCACCACAGTCTTAACACATTTAAACCTAGACTCAACATATTCTTGACCAACCCTGCTCTTTCTTCTGTGTTACCTATCCCAGTGAGTTGAGACTCATCTTGGCCTCTTTCCTCTATCATCCAAATCCTACTGATTTCTAAGACATTCTGATTCTATACCTGAGACCCATTATTTCTTGTATATCTCCTCAGCCATTAAGTTAATGCAGAACCTCATTTTAGTTACTCATCTGTGGTCACAAAAAAACAAACAAACAAACAAAAACAGAATCAGGCTAATTCAAGCAAGAGGATTTATTAGTAAGTGTTAAAAGATAAACTGAGGCACATCAAAATTTTCAAGAGTTTACTTGAGCATACATTGATTTGAATCAGGCAGCACCAAACCAAAGATAGTTAGGAGTACTCTGAGTATGGGAGCTAGGAGGAAGGCTTTTATAGAAAGGACAAGGAAGCGGGGCGCCTGGGTGGCGCAGTCGGTTAAGCGTCCGACTTCAGCCAGGTCACAATCTCGTGGTCCATGAGTTCGAGCCCCGCGTCGGGCTCTGGGCTGATGGCTCAGAGCCTGGAGCCTGTTTCCATTTCTGTGTCTCCCTCTCTCTCTGCCCCTCCCCTGTTCATGCTCTGTCTCTCTCTGTCCCAAAAATAAATAAAACGTTGAAAAAAAATTTTTTTAAAAAAAAGAAAGGACAAGGAAGCAAAGCAAGGAAATTATTTGATTGGCTATAACTTAAGTGGTTATTTGGGAAAGCCTACTTAGCTGTGATTGGTTGTTCATATGTTTCATCTTCTCAGACTTGAGTGCATTGACTCTCCTTTAGGTTTTGGTTTGTCTAATGGCCTCCTTGCTTAATTACTTGACATGAGTAAGTGAGGAAATGACAATAACCTGGATGGAGGGACTATAACAGAGATGGTCTGTTAGGACTAGAGAGTAGTTTAGATTGATGGTAGCTCCAAAGACTTTGGCAGCAGCAACCCACAGAGCTTTACTCTAGTACTCTGTGTGACCATGCAACACCTTAAAGATCTGCTTATTACTATCTTCTCCAGAAATTTCCCTTTGAGTATTAGCTCAGTTTCCAAAGAAGGGAACCTAGATCATCTTCATGAGCCAGGCCCCAAGTTAGACTTGCCTGTGAACCTTTGTTGAATGTAGTGTCCACTCTTGGTCCAAATAGCTATAATGAGATAGTATTCACATGACTATTTGCCCTAGGAAATCATCTCACTTTGAGATTTTCCAGAGGTTAGGTCAAAGTATGATTTTTTTTCCTGACTCTGAAAACACACACACACGCGCGCGTGCGCGCACACACACACACACATTTCCATTTCATTCATTTTGCTTAGGGAATGTAATATTTTTCTATTTATAATATTCTTATGGGCTTTACCCTGAGAATGTCAGGTGTTGTCATTTGTTACAAAGGCAATTTCCAATAATATATTCATATAGATCAGCTGAATTCAGTTCCTGTTCTACAGTTAAGAATAGAAATGATATCAGAAAAATTACCATCTGGAGGATATAAAGAGAAGAGATAGACTGAATGTATTTTCCAAGTCAACAAATAATTGAGATAAAAGAAGACACTTTTTAAAACATTTTTTTTTCAACGTTTATTTATTTTTGGGACAGAGAGAGACAGAGCATGAATGGGGGAAGGGCAGAGAGAGAGGGAGACACAGAATCGGAAACAGGCTCCAGGCTCTGAGCCATCAGCCCAGAGCCTGATGCAGGGCTCGAACTCACGGACCGTGAGATCGTGACCTGGCTGAAGTCGGACGCTTAACCGACTGCGCCACCCAGGCACCCCAAAGAAGACACTTTTTAAATATTGATTTAATTTTTGATTTACATAGGCCAAAATGTCAAATATTTAGTCTTGTGATATTACACCCCACGAGGTCCACAAGAAATATTCTCCAATGAATAAGATACTTATATTTACATATCAAATATTCAAAGTCAACTTATGTTTAGAGAACTTTCAAAATGTTTTCATGTTGATTTTCTTTCAGTATGACAACTAAAGTAATATTTCCATATCTCATATTTATAGGAAATAGTCATGAATGGTACTTAAAATTGTATAATAAATCTTAAATTAGACATGGTTTCTATAGCAAGTGAATAGTGAGAGGCAACTATTTCAGATAAGCTTGGGTGGTTTAGTTGGTTAAGTGTAAGACTCTTGATTATGTTCAAGTCATGATCTCACAGTCATGAGATTGAGCCCCAATTCAGGCTCTGGGCTGAGCATGGAGCCTGTTTGAAATTCTCTCACTCCCTCTCGCTATGCCCCTCCCCCACTTGCACACACAATCTCTCTCAAAACAAAACAAAACAAAACACCCCACAACGTTAATCTATATAACTATAGACCCTAAGAAAACTAAAATATTTCTTATATGATATTTAGGATAATCTTTCATTTCTGCAAGAAAACCCTCTGCAATATTCCTAGAATATGCCAATTCAGTATGCCTTTAAAAGTTTTCTGTGATGGGAATCTTCAAGCAACATAAGAGATCCGCTTCATTTTTGGACAGGTGAAATTGTCCAAATATTCCTTCTTATAAGGAGCCAGTCTGACTCTCTAATATATCAAGCCCTCTAGAATGACATAGATCAAAGTGGTACCTTTTCATATGCATGCCTTTTAAAAGTATTCCTTCTTAAGTGTTCTAAGAACCTCTCATAAGATGTAATGCCTAGAGACTTCCAGATGCAGTTAGTAACTAAAACAAAGGCATCTGACACTCTTTGACTCCTTTATGGCATAAAGATTAAATAAATGCAAAACAGTAGGAGAAAATCTGGAACACTAATCTGCACTATTTGCAGAAAATTATACCAGAGGAACCAGGGAGATACACCATGTAGACTATATTGCTAATCAAGGAGCTAGTCTATAAAAATCAATGGCTCTAACCTCGACTATGTGAGCTGCAGCAACAGTAAGGAGAGTAAAATGATTTCAAGAACAGCTGTGTCAGGAGACCAGAAGTAAAGAAAGCACACAAAATAAATTATTAGTGGCATTAGTATAGGAGCTTCTTTTTTTAACATCAATATTCTTTGATGCCGTTGGGAACAAACTTAGAAAGGAGCTTGGACCAATTTTTAGGGTAAAGCCCCTAAAAATTATTTCACAAAACCTGAGAAAAAAAAGCTTACAAAGACAAGTACCCCTGGTGTATTGACCACAGTCTTAGCTTCTTCCCATTCCCGTATCACTGAACTATGAACCACCCCACTAGCCTAAAATGTTAACATGAGGATTCTAACAATTCCAAGTAGATGTTGAAACAAAACAAGAAGACTCCATTTGTCCCCTGCTAGAGGAAAATACTAAGACTAGAAGAAATTACCACCATCAAGAATGAATGTAGTAGACTCTGGGTCTGGAGTTCTCTCTTGTCCAGCAAGAGAGCGGACGCAGGATTGAAACGCAAGAGGAGCTAACGTCCAGGAGGAGACGAGCCCCGAGTAAGGGCCTTGCTCCATTTTTATTCGGATCAGAAGGCTTACAAGCATGATGGACTTGCACAAAGAGACAATGAAATCTTGAACTTAACTCATGGGTGTGGGGGAACAGGGCGGGGGCGGGGGGTGGTTTTGAAGATACAAGGTGTTAGAGGTTTGAGTCAATACAAAACAAAGTCCTTGTGCTGGGCAGATGGTTGTTTAAGGCAGGCTTGAGGAGCCAAGTCTGTTTACTTAAACTTGTCTAGGGGACAAGAGAGAGCAGGCTACTTCAGGGTCAACAAGGCACCTTTCTTTTGCTAATTAGTTCCACTCCAGGCAACTTGCTGCTGCTGTCTATAGCCCTGTATTCTATAACCCTGTATACCTGTTTACCTATTTTGGTCTTTCCTTCCAATGAAAGCGGCTTTCTGCTATTGTACTAAACTTGGGGGGGGGGGGGCGGTGGAGGGGGGGGATGCGCTTCCACCCTGAATACCTAATCTTGTTTACCTAATCTTGGATGTTTTCATCCTGAGATTTCCTATTCCTATACCTTTGTCCTATAGTGGGGGCCTTTGCCTTGTTTACCTAATCTGTTTTACCTAACCTTGTATGCGTTCATCCTGTGGCTTTCTATTTCTTTTTGCCTTGTTAACCCATTGATGCAAGCTCAGGGAATTCCTAAACTTATTCCCCACAGATGAATAAAAAGAAGAAGGCAACTTAGAAAAGAGTCTATCAGAATAATAAAAAAGTCACACCTTTCAAGAGGTAGACAAAGGGTGTGCTTTAAAAAAAAGTGTAAATCTTCAGCAGCATCTGTTTTAATGCTTGGTAAAATTCACTAAAACATGGTCTCATGGTTTTATTTTTTAAAAAAAGTAATTTTTTAAAAAAGGTGATAAGATGTCTGCAATCAAAGGAGAACTGGCTGAGACAAAAGAACTGTATGAAAATTGGCAGAAATAGCAATGAACTAGAATTTTCTAAAGCGTTGTGAAATAAACATTCAATGACATGATTTTTAAATGCCTTAGGATGAAGAGCGAAAATATGAAAAACTCTCACAGACCAAAATGGCAACATAGGTTGTTCCTGACTTCACTCCCCCCTCACAAGAAATAAAGCTCACAACTCTTCAAGAACAAGACACCACTGAGAGAATCCTAGAACATGGGGAATGAAGCTGAAGCACCCCCTGCACCCCGGAGACCAAGACAGATTGCATTAGAAGGGCAAGTGAAGCAGCTACACGTTGATCACAATGCTCCTTCCTCAGGCCAACATCACACCACATGGAGAGGTCTCCCCTAAGCTTCCATTCCCCCAGTGGTAAAAGAGAACCCGGCAACCCCCAGCATTGTGGGTTGCATTGTGAAAGCTTCTACTCTTATCTCACACCATGAACATTACAGGGGATCTGCTCAACCAATGGGCATATGACTGTGACCGAGAAAGGGGGAGGAGCTTACAATGGCCAGCACATGGATCTTGGCTGACTGAGTTCACATCTGCAGTGCCCAAGTACTGATCTCAACCAGAGGTTTTACTCATCTGCAGAACAAGCTAGGGGCACACTCTGACCAGAGAACTCAGTGGTGTGCAGATCTGACTGATTCAGAAGAGTTTTGCTAGCCTTAGAGCAGAGTTTGCTCACACCCAGGCAAGAAGCAGAATCATAGTCCCACCCTCAGTGGAGAGTGTCTTCCAGCCCCATCTGACCAGAAAGGTGGTGACAGCTCCTGGGAGCAGTACAGCTCAGCAATGCTTGTGCCAAGAGGCAGGCAGGCAAGCAGAGCTGATCACCCCCAAAGTAAAGCCAGTACTGGGCATGGAGCATTTCCATGCTACACACAGGCAGGGGGATTAACTCATGGCCAAGGCTGAAAGTAGTTCTTGGCCCCTCCACCTGGAGAGGCTGTTTGAGAAATTGAGTAGCCTGGAGCAGCCCTGCCTCCCCCAACCCAAACAAGGGAACTGAGACATAGCCCCACCGGCTCTATAGCGTGGCTTCTATCCTCATCTGATCAGAAAGGCCTGAGACAACTCCTGGAGCTGAGGGGCTGGCAGGCAGAGCCAGTAGTTTGTAGAACAAAGCCAGTGGCCCTGTTCAGTCAGGGGATTTGTGGTGTAGGTCGGCTTGAGTTAAGACAACAAAGAGCCTTACCAGCTTTACAGCTTTCTCCCACTATACCTGATCAGGGAGTCAAATTTCTAGCCCCACTCATTAGTGAACACAGTCTTCAGCCTGTTGACCAGAGAACCTACCTGGAGCACACAGGAAGCTGCATAGCCCATCTTGTAAGGGAGAACCTCTGTATACAGTGGCACTCAAACAGAGTGTACAGCCCATGGTTTCCCCTGTCTGCAGAACAAAGCTAGTGGCCTCACCTGACCAAAGAATTCAGTGCACACTCTGGCCTAATTCAGATCCACAAACAATGATCTATACAGGCCTTGGGCCCTGTCCTGCTGCCCTGTCAGGGCAGGGAAGATAATTCACAGCCCTATCTGCTACTGAATATAGTACCTAGTGTGATCATCTATTAAGCCTGACCAGAGAATCTAGGCAACCACAAAGCCAATCCTTCAGCCTCACTTGGGAAAGGAATCAAGCAGCAGTCCTTTCCAACTGTTTTGAGCCAATGACACACCCATCCATCCATGTTCTCAGAGCTCAAACAGCTGCCTCACCCCAAAACAGACCATCATAGCAGGCCCCACCTGCCCAAGGACATTATCAATAAACACACCAGAAACCCAAACTGGGTTGACTAGTAAAGAACTGTCTCTGTCAAAACCTGTAAAGTTTGAAAGAAAAGTCTGATTACTCAAATGTACAGATACTAACATAAGGAATCAAGGATCACGAAAAAAATCAGGTAAGTGTGGCACCACCAAAGGAAACTAATAAAGCTCCAATAACTAACCCTAAAGAAACAGAGATCTATTAACTGTTAGACAAAAAATTCAGAATAATCCTCTTAAGGAAGTTTAGTGAACTACCAAAAAACATAGACAGACAACTAAATGAATTTAGAAAAACAATGCATGAACAAAAGAGAAGCACAAGGAAACAGAAGCCATCTAAAAAAATAAATAAATCCTATAGTTGAAAAATACAAGAATTGAACTAAAGAATTCAATAGAGAGGTTTAAAAGTAGATTCAATCATAAAGAAGAAACACTCAACTATTTGGAGGATAGGGCATTGGAAATTACCTAGACAGAGAAGCAAAAAAAAAAAAAAAAAAAAAAAAGAATGAAAAGAATAAAAAAATCCTGTGGAAATTATGGGACACAATGAAAAGAAACAATATTTGCATTATTGGAATTCCAGAAGGAGAAGCAGAAGAGAAAGGGACAGAAACTGTATATAAAGCAATAATGGCTAAAAACTTCTTGAACCTGCAGAGAGAAATGAACACCTCAAATAGGTTGAATCCAAATACAGCTAACCTAAGACACATTATAGTTAAATTGCCAAAAGCCCAAGAAAGAATTTTAAGAGCAACAAAAGAAAAGAAAGAAGCTATATACAAGAAAAGCCCTTACAAGACTACTAGTGGATTTCTCAACAGAGACTTTTCAGGCCAGGAGAAAATGGGATGACGTATTCAAAACACTGACAGAAAATAACTGTCAACCAAGAATTCTAAACCTGGTAAAGCTGTCTTTCAGAAACTGAGGGATAGACTTGCTTGAACAAACAAAAACTGAGGGAGTACTTACAAGAAATGCCATAGAGGTTATCCCTTACAAGAAATGTTAAAGATGGTTCTTTGAGTGGAAGTAAAAGAATGATAATTAACATCATAAAAACTTATGGTGCCTGGGTGGCTCAGTGAGTTAAGAGTCAGACTCTTGATTTCAGCTCATGGTTTGTGGGATCGACCCCCCCCCCCCCCCGCCCACTGTCAGTGCGGAGCCTGCTCGGAATTCTCTGTCTCCCTCCCCCTGTTCATGCTCTCTCTCTCAAAATAAGTAAAATTACCAAAAAAAAAAAAAAAAAAACTCAAAAAGTAGCATAAATCTCACTGATAATAGTAAATATAGTCATAGATTCTACAATATGGTAATAGTGATGCATAATTCATTTACAACTCTGGTTTAAAAAGAAAACAAACCATAACTACAATAATCTGTTATTAGTTACACAATAAGAGCATGTAAATTATAACAGCAATTACCTAAAATGTGAGGGGGGAGGAGAAGTAAAATTATAAAGTTTAAAAATTCTATTAAAGTTAAGTTGTTATCAGTTTAAAATAGGGTGTTATAAACATAAGACATGTTCTGTAAGCCTTACCAACCACAAGAAACAAACCCGGTAGTAATTACACAAAAGAACACAATAAAGAAGTCAAAGCATTTAATACTAAAAGACATCAAAACACACCAAAAAAGACAGGATAAGAAACACAGAAAAACAGATATACAAAACAACCATAAAGCAATTAACAAAATGATAATAGGAAGTTCTTACGTATCAAAAATCACTTTAAAGATAAACAAATTCTCCAATTAGAAGATATAGAATGACTGAATGAATAAAAAGCAGATCCAACAATATGCTGCCTATAAGACACTCACTTTAGCCTTAGAGACACATAGACTGAGAATGAAGGATGGAAAAAGACACTTCAGGCAAATGGTAAAAAAAAAAAAAAAAAAAAAGTGCAGTTGTACTACATTTATATCAGATAAAATAGACCTCAATTGAAAAATGGTTAAAAAAAAGTCATTATATAATGATAAATGGGTGAATACATCAAAAAGATATAACAATTATAAATATTTATGCACCCAACATCAGAGAACCCAAATGTATAAATCAAAAATTAACAGAGCTAAAAGGAGAAATAAAAAGTAATACAATAACAGTTGAGGACTTTAAATTTTTTTTTAATGTTTATTTTTGAGAAAGAAAGAGAGACTGAGTGGGGAGGGGCAGAGAGAGAAACACAGAATCTGAAGCAGGCTCCAGGCTCTGAGCTGTCAGCACACAGCTCAATGCGAAGCTGGAACTCACAAGCTGTGAGATCATGACCTGAGTTGAAGTCGGACGCTTAACCGACTGAGCCACCCAGGCACCCCAACAGTTGGGGACTTTAATACCCCAATCTCATAAATGAATCTCTCATCCAAAGAATCAGTCAGGAAATGGTGGATTTGAATAACACCAGAGACCAAATGGACCTAAAAGACATACACAGAACATTCACTCCAACAGCCACAGAATACACATTCTTTTCAAATGCACATGAAACATATTCTAGATTGACTCTATGTTAGGCCACAAAACAAGTCTCAGCAAATTCAAGAAGACTGAAATCATACCAAGTATCTTTTCTGAACACAATGGCCTGAAACTAGAAATCAGTAAGTGGATAACTGGAAAATTCATGAACACATGGAAATTTATACAATACTCTCCTGAACAACCAATGGATAAAAAAAGAAAGGAAAAATAAAAAGTTTCTTGAGACAAATGAAAAGGAAAACACAACATACTGGAACTTGTGGGATATAGCAAAAGCAGTTCTAAAAGGAGTTCAAGGCAGTAAATGACTATATTAAGAAGCAAGAAAGATCCTAAATAAACAACCTAGCTCTTTGCCTTAATGAACTAGAAAAAGGAGAACAATCTGAGTCCAAAGTTAGCAGGAGAAAGGAAATAATAAAAGTTAGAGAAAAAATAAGTTAAATAGGGAACAGAAGATTAGAAAAGACTACCTGACCCAAGAGTTGATTTTTTTGAAAG
This sequence comes from Leopardus geoffroyi, assembly GCF_018350155.1. NCBI lineage: Eukaryota > Metazoa > Chordata > Mammalia > Carnivora > Felidae > Leopardus > Leopardus geoffroyi. Next base: position 174,458,200 of record NC_059328.1, on the reverse strand, counting down.
GGTAAACAAAATGGACAAACACTTAGCTAGACTAAACAAGGCTGACTAAACATTGTAAATGAAAAAGGAGACATTAAAATTGATACCACAGAAATTCAAAGGATCCTAAGAGGCCACCACAAATAACTATACACCAACAAATTATACAACCTAGAAGATATGGAAAAATTACCAAGACTGAATCAGTAATAAATAGAAAATCTGAATAGAACTGATACCATCACTTTAGAAAATCCTCAGTCAGTATGAAGAATCCGCAAAAAATTAAAAGTAGAACTGCCATATGACTCACCAATTCACTTCTGGGAATATATCCAAAGATAACAAAAACACTAAATTGAAAAATGCACTTTCACATCCATAGCAGCATTATTTATAATAGCCAAGGCATGGAAACAACCTAAGCATTCACTGATGGATGAACGAAAAAGATAAGGGATATATGTACAATGGACTATCACTCAGCCATAAACAAACAAATAAAAAACACAAGGAATTCCTACCATTTGTGACAACATGGATGGACCTTGAAGGCATTATGCGAAGTGAAATAAGTCAAACAGAAAAAGAAAATTACTATATGATCTTACTTATATGTGAAATCTAAAACAAAAGAAAACAAACAAAATTAACTCAAAAAAAGACACCAGACTTGTGGGTACCAGAGATGGGGGGAGGAGAATTAGGTGATAGGAGGAAGGTGGTCAAAAGGTACAAACTTCCAGTTACAAATCAGTACTAGGGATGTAATGTACAACATGATGATGATAGCAAACATTGCCATATGACATATAGGAAAATTGTTAAGAGAATAAATCCCAAGAGTTCTCATCACAAAGGGAAATTTTTTTTTCCTTTTTTCTTCCTTTCTTTTCCTTTTATTGTATCTATATGAGAAGACGGATGTTAGCTGAACCTATAGTGGCTATTATTTCACAATGTATATAAATCAAATCATCATGCCATATGCCTGAAACATATACAGTCATGTATGTCAGGTTTTCTCAATAAAATTGGAAAAGAAAAGCTCTCCCAGAAAGCAGAAGAAAAGGTTGAGAAAAAAATAATGAAACAGTAAATAATAGATAAGAATAACCAAAAAGAAGCAAATAAAATCAGATACAAAATATAGATAATTTGTATTCTTTTTAATGGAACATAAGCAATTATAACATAGACTAAGACACTATGTTGACCAAGTGTTAAAAAAATTATGAAAAACAACTTATGAAATGATCCTGGTTGAAGTCTTAAGTACAAAGAATTTTTTTTAATGTTACCAATATATAAAGGATAAAAAAATTAGACTAGTCTCAGAGATATACCCTCTATATCATGGATCACCTACAAAATGTATAGCAATATTTTTAGGGTTAGAGGAGAAAGATTTTTATCCAAGTATTTTATAGCCAGCCAAATTGTCATTCACCTGTGAAAGCAATTTTAAGACAATTTACGTTATTCAAGACTGCAGAAAATATATATTGCACATTCTCTTCCTGCAAAAAGTATTCAAGAAACTATTCAAACCAATCAAGAAATGAATCAACTAAATAAAGAAAATAGAGAAGCTATGTTATAAAAGGGCAGGTGTTGATTAATAGAAACCATTCAAACATAAAATTAAACAACAAAATAATAATATAAACATAAAATTAAAATGACCCTGGTTTTACTAGTATATATCCTCTAGTTCTTCACTCATTAATCATATGTAGGAGATAAACTTTCCCTATTTAGCTAGATATAAATGCAAATAAAAAATTTGATGCTAATCAAATTTTTGCCTTTTTATACCTATTTTTTAATTCTCTTTTTTTAAATGTTTATTTATTTTGAGAGAGAGTAAGCATGAGCAGGAGAGGGAAAGAGAAAGAGGGAGAGAGAGAATCCCAAGAAGGATCCATGCCATCAGCACAGAGCCCAATGCGGGGCTCAATTCCACAACCCTAAGATCATGACCTGAGCCAAAATCAAAAGTCAGACGCTCAACTGACTGAGCCACCCAGACACTCCTGCTTTTTTAATTCTGTAAACAGGTTTTTTCAATCTCTTTAACGTTCTGAAATTTGCTAATCACATATCTAGGTATGGTAGTAATTATTATTCATTTATCCTAATGCTTGATATCCAAAGCTCTTTCCACTTGAAGGTAAGTTCCCTTTGTGGCGGGATTTTTTTTTTTTTTAATTTCACAATCATTTTTAAAACCAAAAAGCTATTTCTGATTCTCTAGTTGTTCCCCAAATTATTTTAACCTCTCCCTCTGGCCCATTTTGTTACTGGTCTAATTTCTTAAAACCACCTTTCCATATTTCTCAGATTTTTTTTTTCTTTTGGCTTCAGATTGTAGTACATTACTAACTTCCACCAAGACCTGAAAGGCAGAAGTGAATGAGAGCATGAAGCCCAACTAGCAAGTACAGTTATAAAGTCCTTTGGTTTTCTGCAACAATAGTGGAGGTACTGATGTCCAGTCCCTAGCTTCTTGAGTGACTCAGAGGTACTTCTGCTGCAAAAAAAAATCTCATGGTATGAGTAAATAATTTTCCTCAGTGCCTCACTTTAGTATATGATCAAATCTTGATCTCTGTGGCCTTACTAGACATTTTGCAAGCTAGCTTAGATCTTATAATAAATTATTTTGTACCTGGAACCAGCCAGAGTGACTCTCTTGTCCAACCTAACGCTGGCAGGTAAGAAGGAGTAAACTGTTCCACGTTTATGCCTTCACTTATCCCCCCCCCCGAGACAGTCAGCACCCTCCATTCATATTTGTTCCTCTAGCGGTTGCTGAAATTTGCCAATGGCTCCATGTATTTATTTTCTATTGGTTTTTTAAAAATTACCACAAACAGTGGCTTAAAACAACACCATTATTAAGTCACAGTTCAGTAGGTCAGTAGTTGAAGCAGGCCCAGCTGCATTCTCTGGTCAGAATATTAGGAGACTGAAATCAACATGTCAGCCAGTCTGTACTCTTATCTGAAAGCTCTAAGGAAGAATCTGATTTCAACTTTATTTAGGCTGTGGCAAAGTCCAGTTCCTTAGTGTTATAGGTCTGAGTCCCCCATTTCCTTTTTGGCTCTTCTTCCAGAGGCCCCCAGCATTCCTTTAAGGTGGATCCCTCCATCTTCAAGAAAATTATGCTTCATCTCAGACTTCTCCTTCTGCCACCAGCCAGAGAAAACTCTGTGCTTAATTTTATTTTATTTAAAAAAAATTTTTTTAAGGTTTATTTGTTTTTGAGAGAGGGAGAGAGAACGTGAGTGGGGGAAGGGCAGAGAGAGGGAGACACAGAATCTGAAGCAGGCTCCAGGCTCTGAGCTGTCAGCACAGAGCCAGATGTGGGGCTTGAACTCACAGACTGTGAGATCATGACCTGAGCCAAAGTTGGACACTTAACCGACTGAGCCATCCAGGTGCCCCCTGTGCTTAATTTTAAACGAGTTGTATGATTAGATCAGGATGACCCAAATCATCTTCCTTTTAATTAACTCAAAGTCAACCGACAGCAACCTTAATTACATCAGCAAAATCTCTTCGCCATGTAACAGGACATATTCACGGGACAGGGAATTATAGAAAGACAAAGGTCACTGGGGTGATTCTTAGAAGTCTACAACCTCAGTCCTCCCTAGTTTTTTCAGTAGTAGAGGTTGAAACCTTTTTATTTTTTATTTTTTATTATTATTTTCAAAGGCTCTTCAGATGGAAGTCTGGCATCTTAAACTAAAAGTCCCAGTCACACTCACAGTAAGTTGCAAATTTATTTATATTACACTTGGATGTACAAAAAAACTGAAGTATGCTTTCTCTCTAAATGATCCAATCACCTTTGCTAGCTACCACTCCACTTGAGCACAAGGAAAAAAAAAAAAAACTTTTTAGTCTGATTTAATAGCCTTTTTTAGATTAATGAGTATCTATTGCCAAAGAAAAATTGAACTGGACAGGGTTAAACAGTCAAGGAAGACTTGTTCACAATGATTGCATGGGCACCTGGGTGGCTTGGTCAGTTAAGCATTCAACTCTTAATTTTGGCTCAGGTCATGATCCCAGGATTGTGGGATCGAGCCCCACATGGGGCTCTGAGCTGAGCATGGAGCCTGCTCAAGATTCTCTCTACAAGATTCTCTCTCTCTCTCTCTCTCTCTCTCTCCTCCTCTCCCCTGCTCACACTCATTCTCTGTCTCTCAAAAAAAAAAAAAAAAAAAAAAAAAGCTTGCAGTAGAGGAGAGAGAGATTGAGAACTCAACTACATTGAAACAAAAGGAGCATTTTGAAGCCTGCAGCAAGCTAGTGGAAAAGTACTAGAGAAGGTTGTTAGGAAGGGGGTTGGTCAATGTAATTAGGCCATCTATGACTGCTAACTGGTGATTACCAAAGTTAGGTTTCATACTGCCACAAAGACCAGGAGATGGGGGCACTATCATTTTTTTTTTTCAGTTTAGTTTATTTACTTTGAGAGAGACAGAGACAGTGCAAGTGGGGGAGGAGCAGAGAGAGGGAGAGAGAGAATCTCAAGCAGGCTGTGCACTGCCAGTGCAGAGGCACTAGGCTCAGACTCATGAAACTGAGAGATCATGACTCCAGCCAATACCAAGAGTCTGGTTGGCTCAACCGACTGAGCTACCCAGGCAGGGGGCACTATCATTCTTGATGATTCCATTTCAAAGGGATGGTTCCCAGGTCCTTCAGAAATATACTACTGTGTTGTAAAACTGGCAAGAGGCTGGGATAAGAGGTACATCTCAAAGGGACAAAGAAAAAAATTACGATTTAATGTTTCCTAGAATAAATGCTCTAAGAAAAGGGAGGTCGGGGACCTACTGGTAACTGGCCCTATTGAACTTTGATTAAAAAAAAAGAAAGGTATTGTGTTGAAGCACCTGCGCTGGAGTCCTCAGTTCTCTTTGCCACTTTCTATTGTCTTGAAATTGCTGAGTTCTGCATCATCTTTGTCAGACACTAGTATACTTCTTCTTGTGCCCATTCTTTATATGTAAACACAGACTCTATATTTAGTGTATGTCTTTAATCCTTGAGGACCAGGACATTACAAGCAGTTCATTTACTGTCTTCCACTGGCATCTCTGCATATTGCTTACTTCATGTTAGGGGACACTAAGCCAAAAGCTGAAGTTCCCCAGTAATCTGCACCTCTCTGACACTATTCCAGAAGTAAACACACGTTCCATAGGTGTTCTCAGTCTTCCCAAACCAATCTCAATGTTTCAATCCATCCCTTGCCTCACCCTCACGTCTCCCACCCTCACCCCAACACAAACACGCCCACGTTAAGATTAGCAGCTGACTTCTTCCACTGACTTGTTAGTCTTCTTTTCATCCCCCAATGGCATACTCTTCCACTATTCCAAGTCTAATACTCTAGGCCCAGCTTATTCTATCATACCCTATAGAGTTAAGATCCATTTATTTATAAAATGTATTAGTTCCTGTCTTTTATGGCTAAATTGTATTGCTAAAGGGGCTAAAACTTAATTCATGAAACTCAAAGCTTATCAATGACTCATTTCTAGTACCACTTCCCTCATCCTGGGGCAATATGCTTCAAAATGTAACTTGGAAGGGAACATGACAAACTTATGGGAGAAATTTAATTCCCTGATTTAATATTTGCAAATATTACTCATGTCATACTCTCTTAATTGATGAAGGAAACATATGGGATAGTCACCTTGCTATAAGAACGTTTTTAAAGTCTTAACTGACAGATATAAAAACAAATGTCTTACATCTAGACTGAAGTTCTAACAATCTGTGCTTTCTCTTTTTAACTTCCATGAAAGTATGAATACTCCTACTTTTATCACCCCCCCAAAATGGAATTTATGAACCCACATTTCGCTTACATAAAGTTTATTGTGTCTTAAACATGTGTCCTTTCTGAAAATTATGTCTATCACTTACACATAAGTATTATCTAATTACAATAAGTAATAACAGTTTTAACAGTTATTTACTGTTTATTTTTAAAGTTCTCTTCAAGATAATTCTTAAATAACTATATAATACTTCATATGTATATTATATATAGAAAGAGATACTATATGGATATACATATATATATATTGTATATATGTATATATTGTATATATATACATATATATATATACACACACACACACAATATATATATATATGTATGGAGAGAGAGAGCAGGAATGGCAATTGAATAAAATGCCTTCACTCTGAAACCCATCTCATCTTGTTAAATAGAAAGTGTAGATTGTCAGTAATTTATATTGAATTTTTAAATTGTGAATATTAATAAATAAACTAATTCAATTTATAATTTCTTTTGGTTTCAATATGAGGTTTTTCCCTAATGTGTGTTTCACTTTAACACCTAGCACCATTAAGTTGACAGTAAAATTGGGACTATGGTCATATGTATGTTAGTTGTTATTAGTCAGAATAGAAAAGTAGTAATAAAATTTAGTAAGTTAAGATCTTAGACCTAGGATTGGTGGTGTTTCTCTGCACATTTAACATGTGCAAGTTACCATTTCCATCATCTTCTCTCATATTGTGGCCTTTGCCATTTTCTCCTCTCTGTTCTTGACATAGTCTAGTTATGGCCTCCTCCCATGATAAAATGGACAACTATCCTTCATCTTCGCTTATGTTACTGAGCCACCAAGTAGCTATTTCCTGATTTCAATTTCTTAAAAAGATTCTAGTGACATGGCTTCTTTACTTGACTCAACTTTATTACAGCTCTCCCAGTAGAATGCAGTAACAATGTGAATTATTTAATCAACATTGCATACCTCAAAAATATTCCTTACAACAGAGATTGTGGATTTGGAGGACAGAGTCAATGGATTTGGCACCACCCCCCACACCCATCCCTATCTAAATATTCAATTTAGAAATGCTCCTCTGGCTTTAAAACCAAACCCGCCCACACCCTGCACACGTCCCGATTTAAGGATCTAGCTCCCTAGGGGTTAGATTCCTGTCTTTTCTTTCCCCAGCGACTCGCTCAGATTATGCATATAGTGAGCACTCTGGAAATGGTGGAATATTGTTGAACAAAAAGTTACTCTGGGGTTTCTGATAAAGATGATGAATCATCACAGGAAAATTTGAGCACGCAGAGCCCAAACAGTAACCCGCTCGTGCGACTGTCCTAACACACATAATTTACCAGCCCTGCCTGCAGGGAACCAGCAAAAGGAACACGAGAGATTTGACAGCTGTGTCTTTAGCCGCCACCTTTTAAGTTGGGCAGGTCGGGGTATTAGAAACGCTTCCCAGCCAGGAACCTGGCTTCAGGAAGGAGCGGAGGCGGCTCTGAGCTGCGGAATCCACGCTCCACCCCTTGCCCTTTGGTTGCCAGCTATAGCTTGGCCGCAAGGCACTCTGGGACATCAGGAAGCTCAACCTTTATCACCAAGGCAACCGGCCGGCACGCGGTTGTCATGGAAACCGGCGGGCACTCGGAGAGTCTCGTAGAGAAGCTGCCTTCGCCCTCACCCAAGCAAGATGCTTCGCCGAGGCTGTAAAGCCTCTGAAAGGCGAAGACACTTGAGCAACCACCTCAGCGGGCAACAGGACTTGGCGCTGAGCGGCAGCATCTACCTCCTACGAGAGATGGGCCCCACCGGCTTCCTGCTGAGGGAGGAGGAGCCGGAAAACAGGGATTTCCGAGTAATTACCACCCCCAACTTGCCTCCACTCCCTCCCGGCCCACCCACCCGGTCCTCCTGGGCCTTCCTTATTTCTAGCCACCTTCACAATCCCTGCGGATTCTCACTGCCACACCCACCCCACCCGCGCGAGATCCAGACTCTAAAGATGTGCAAATTGCAGAGGGAAGTCGTGTTTTCATAGAAAAGTTTAATTTTGGGAAGTCAGGACTCCAAAATGGCATCCAAATCTTGTAAGATGATGGCACCTGCTTGATGTTTAGGCTTGAAAATGTGAGACGTTTTACTTAAATACATGCTTTGCGTTGCGTGCGTTCTTGGATCCGTTGTTGGCAGTCACGAGCCCTGTAACTAAAACGAAATGAAAATCCTACGACCTATTTCATACTGTAAATACTAAATAAATAAAATCTGTTTTTCTTTACTCTTTAGTCACTCTAAACCTCCAAGAAGATCCTTTTAAAGTACCGTTTAGGTGGCGATGCCTTGGAAAGGTCTTAATAAAAACCTGAAAAAAGGATATTTTATATTTGCATATCCCACTCTTGCCACTCAAAAATCAGCCACCATCCCACCTCCCGGGTGTTGATTTGGAAAATTTTAATTTAGTGTCCTGCATTCTAAGTACTGAATACAAATTACTAGCCTGTGCTTATTTAAGACATCTTTTTTTTTTTTTTTTTACTTTGTCCCTTAGAACACTTAGTTAAAAAATTATTTTAGCCAATATAAACTTGGTGAATAAAATTCGTCTTCTCAAGTAAAATTATATACCAATTAAGTGTACAAAACAAACAAAAGATCCAAAATAAGCTAATTTACAAAAAGTCTTTAGCTCCACTGCAAGGCAGAATGAACTTTCATTAAGAAATGTATCGATACAGAGATATTTTTTAGCTTTTAAAATTAGATTTCTTTTCACTTGCCTGAGTGTAGGTCACTGAAGAAGTCTTAAGTGATAATACAAGTTATTGAGCAAGACAATATGACAGTGAAAAATCAGCCTGGAGACTGGTGTCAAGAGTTAAGATGTCTCTATAGACTATATTCAACGTTTGAAGTCACCTAAACTAAATTACTTCTTGAAATCTCTTTTAATCCTATCAGCTATTAAATTATTTTTATTCTAACTCTAAAAATTAACTGGAGGGTTTTTTTTTTTAAGTATGCATTTTTCTTTTAAAGGTTTTCTTAGGAAATCCTCATGTTTGTAACTGTTCCACATTTCTGAAAGGAGGGGAACTTTGTAAGCATATATGCTGGTAAGTAACTCTGTAATCAAGATCTGCCACAAAGGAACATCTTGGTATATTGCCTTTTTCATGAGATGAGTACTGAAGGTAATAGAAATTTGTTGTTGGGAGATATAAGGGTAAAATGGCTGTAGTTTTTCAGTATATTTTGGGGTATTTTATTTCATTCTGAAAATTAAATAAAGTTTAACTTGAGAAACATACTACCACCTCTGCAAGTTTTAAAAGTACATGTTTATAATTTAAAAAATCACTTTTTAAATTCTTACTATCTAAGAATCTTATGTACAAATGTGAAATCTAACTATAAAACAGAAAAAGAAAAACCTCCCTGATTCACATCAATAATAATAATTATGTTCTCACTATAGGATTTCTATTTGCTGTCAGTTAAAAATAAATTCCCGAATACATTTTTATTTTTATTCTTTCTACTGGGTATATTGTTTGTTTTCTTTGTAAGTGTAGTACAACAAACAAATCATTTAATAACAAAAAATTCGTTATGTTTTTTGAATTTTTATTATTTTTACTATTTTCTTCAATTTCTTTAATGTTTATTTATTTTTGAGAGAGAGAGACAGAGTGCAAGCCGGGGAGGTACAGCGCGAGAAGGAGATGCAGAATCTGAAGGCTCTGGCTCTGAGCTGTCAGCATAGAGCCAGACACGGGGCTCAAACCCACAAACTGTTAGATCATGACCTGAGCCAAAGTGGGCCACTCAACCGACTGAGTCACACACGTGCCCCTCATTATTTTTTTAATTATGATATTTTCTAATGTATTATTTTTATTTTCAATAAGCATTTTACTATGAATCTTTTAAGATAGTAATAGGACTACACTGAGAATTACTTCTGTTGAATCTGAAAGTTTTCCTCTAGTGACAGAACCTACTTACAGGGAAATCCCAAAAATGAAAATTTTTTAAAAAATTGTTTTAATTTAGTGTTTGGAGTTAGTCTGGAATTCTTTCCCTTCTTTCCATTTTTTCATTCTTTCAACTCATTTTGTTTTACCTATCTGTATTTGTATGAACAAATCATGAATTATATTATTATAGAATATTTGTGACTGAAATTGGAGGGTAAAACAAATCTAACAAAAAATTGAGAGAAGAATATGTATCTCACATTTTGAATGCTTTTTCTTTATAAGTTAAAAAAAAAAAAGTATATACCTTCATTTCCAAAGCTTGTATTACCAAGTTTTTGTTGTTTTGTTTTGATCAGTTTTTATTGAGCATTGCTAACACAATTTACTCTAGTTAGCATAGAAGATATAAAATATGGTCCTTTAAAAACTTGCAGTTTGGGGGCGCCTGGGTGGCGCAGTCGGTTAAGCGTCCGACTTCAGCCAGGTCACGATCTCGCGGTCCGGGAGTTCGAGCCCCGCGTCGGGCTCTGGGCTGATGGCTCAGAGCCTGGAGCCTGTTTCCGATTCTGTGTCTCCCTCTCTCTCTGCCCCTCGCCCGTTCATGCTCTGTCTCTCTCTGTCCCAAAAATAAATAAACGTTGAAAAAAAAAAAAAAAAAACTTGCAGTTTGGTTTTATTATTAAAAATAATAAATTATGTTTATTAAAATAGTTTTTTTTCACTTTTTTAATGCCAGCTTCCTCAGGGCAAGTGCCTTCTGTTCTGATTTCTATATAATGTTACTTGTTTTTTACAATATATTAACCAAACTAAATGGAAATATAATTCAAGTATTTAATATACTAAAGTATATTTAATATATTTAAGTAAGAATTTTTTATGTATTTCTCAGCTTTTAAAAAAGTCATATTCCATTTCAATTGGCGATATTTGAAGTATTTTTTCTGTCATACATTCAAGTGGTATATGTAGGAAAACAGTATTGGTACTCTCCAGAAAATTACTCCATTTTCAGGACTAAGAAACTTCTAGGAAAGTTTAAAGGAATTACAATGAATATCTCATTCCTTTTCTAACCTGTCTCTGTGAATAAATGTATGTTACAAAGAAATACATGGACTCTTTCTGGCAAATCTCTTTATTATAAATGTCTTTTATTTTCATTTATCATACTTTTTTCACATATGCTTACTTTAAAACATTTATTTAACTACTGTTTTTGTATGAATTTTTTATTTTAATTTCAGTACAGTTAACATTTAACTACTTATCATTATAACAGAAAACTGATGAGAGTGTTAAGTATATTTATAACACCATCAGCAATATAAATTCTATAATGCTACTCCTAATATTAAAATATATCATTTTAGGTTATATCATAAATAAATATTTCTTTTGGTTTTCCACCTGTGAATACTAGGGTCTTGTTGAAAAAATTCAAACTTCCAAGGAATCATGAATGTAAGTTGCATTTCTTCTTTTATTATTTTGAAGTTAGCATATTTAATAATTTTTTGTTTAGACATATTCTAAATTTAAACAATTATTTTCCTAGACAATCTGACAACTATCTGTAGCTCAGTTTGTTGCAATTAAGACACTTGGAACATTTTTCTTCCTTAATAAAAAAATGTAACTTTATATGTCATTTCAAATTCAGGGGCACTTAATAAAAAAAGGGATGAAACAATGGCTAGTTATTCTGAAGGCAAAATTTCCTTCATGTGTGCTAAGCAAAGATTCACAGTGGTTTCTAGGCGTAAAATTATTTTAATTATAAAAAAAATCAGAAATGTAATTTTTTAGATCACAGTAATAGTTGACATGGAACATAATTTCATTCAAAAATATCTACTAACTGAAATTTGTATGTAAAAAATATAAATACATGTTTTTAAGAGTAAAATTGTTTTGGGGCGCCTGGGTGGCGCAGTCGGTTAAGCGTCCGACTTCAGCCAGGTCATGATCTCGCGGCCCGTGAGTTCGAGCCCCGCGTCAGGCTCTGGGCTGATGGCTCAGAGCCTGGAGCCTGTTTCCGATTCTGTGTCTCCCTCTCTCTCTGCCCCTCCCCCGTTCATGCTCTGTCTCTCTCTGTCCCAAAAATAAATAAACGTTGAAAAAAAAAATTAAAAAAAAAAAAGAAGAGTAAAATTGTTTTTATGACAGTACTTAAATTGAGTTTAGAGTCAAGCATATAGGTATGTAACTTTAAGTTCTAGAGTCCTCAAAATTAAAAGAGAAAGAAATTAATTTTGTTATAGGTCATTTGGATTTATAGATTTTATAAAAAAGATATTGTCATTATGGTAATCACAGTAAACATTTAAAAGTTGTACTAGATAATAAATTAATATTAGTGTTTCACAGACACTTTTTTTTTTGTACTCTTCTCTCATTTTACACATTCTCTTATCAACAGAGCACTATTTTCAGTTGCCTTTCGGGGCAGCTCAGATTTGGAGGTCCCACAGGCATTTTAAATACCAAATCCCGGGGCGCCTGGGTGGCGCAGTCGGTTAAGCGTCCGACTTCAGCCAGGTCACGATCTCGCGGTCCGTGAGTTCGAGCCCCGCGTCGGGCTCTGGGCTGATGGCTCAGAGCCTGGAGCCTGTTTCCGATTCTGTGTCTCCCTCTCTCTCTGCCCCTCCCCCGTTCATGCTCTGTCTCTCTCTGTCCCAAAAAAATAAATAAACGTTGAAAAAAAAAAAATAAATAAAAATAAAATAAATAAATACCAAATCCCCCCCCCATTTGTGCTCCCCTCTTGTATCCCCTACCTCATATATTGGCTTTCCTTTTTCTTTAGTCTCCAAAACTAGAAACCATAGGATTCTCCTTGATTTTTCCTCTCCCAATTTCCTCTCTCCTGTCTAAGGAGTCATTTCATAAATCCCGTTCATGTTACATCCTACCTCCTTCTCAACGGTGTTTTCATCTCTCCATTCTCATTCTCACCTTTGTCCGACCTTCATCAGCCCTTCATAGTGTTCTAGAGCCTGTTTCTTTTCGGTGCCTGCACTTGGTTTCTTCCTTCTCCACATTGTAGACAAAAGGTTCTTTCTGGAATGTCACTTAGTTCTCTACTTCATCCTCTCTTCCAATCCCTTCATACACAATGATTGGGTTGTTTGATATTGTATACACTGTTTATTTCTCTATTTCTTCATTTTATCCACCTGAAGTTAAGTGCTCACGTCCTCTCCAAATCTTACTTGTTCTCTACACTGTTTTACATACCATTTTCACAAGCTTCCATACTAGTGCTGTCCAATAGAAATATAATGCAAGCCACATATGTAATTTTCTAGTAGCCATGTTACAAAGAGTAAAAAGAAACAGGGAAAGTTAATTTCAATAATATATTTTAATTTAATCTAATACATTAAAATATTACCATATCAACATGTAATCAATATAAAAATATGCAATATTTTTGATACTGTCTTCAAAGTCTTAGTATTTTATACTTACAGAGCATCTCATCTAGACACTATATTTTCAATGGAAATATTTGATCTGCATTTAGATTTTATAAAATACTCAGTTGAAAAATAGATTCATGTAATACCTAAATTGTTACATATACATACTTACAAATTTTTCAGTAACTATATGAGTTTTCAATTTAAATTTAAGTGAAACAAAATTAGAAATTTAGTTTTTTAGTCACATGAACCATATTTCAAGTGCTCAGTAGTCACATGTGGCTAATGGCTACTCTTATTACAGTGCAGCTCTATACAACCAAATTCAACAAACATCTATTTATTGTACTATGTATTAGCCAGGAGCCTCTGTTAGATACTTCTTTATGAATTGAAAAATGAATACTAACATTTGTGGAGTTTTTCATTTCCAAAAGTAGCAATTTCATATGGATCAACCTAATAGTTAATATTCTGTTATCCTTTTTATTTCTTAAAGGCAGAAACTGTGTCTTGTTCTTTTTATAAATATCAGCCTATGGTTGGGAATTTTTTAAAATGTTTTTTAATGTTTAATCCTAAATGTTAATTTTGAAAAATATATACTTCCTACAAAAATAAAAGATCTTTCATATCTCTATGTTTAAAAGAAGTTTTGGTCAACATTGAGAGAATCCTATTTGCACAAATATTCAAAAAAGTAGAAGTCTTAATCATCTTAAAATTTATCATGTAAATGAAAGCTAGAATGGGGGTGCCTGGCTGGCTTAGTCCGTTGAGTAACCGACTTTGCCTCAGGTCATGCTCTCACGGTCCATTGGTTCAAGCTCTGTGTAGGGCTCTGTGCTCAGAGCCTGGAGCCTGCTTTGGATTCTTTGCCTCTCTCTCTTTCTCTGCCCCTCCCCTGCTTGCGCTCTCTCTCTCTCTCTCTCTCTCAGAAATAAATAAACATAAGAAAAATTTTTTAATGAAAGCTGGAACAAACATAGATGATTTAAATTAATTTAAAGAAAGCTATAAATGATTATTCATTTGGATTATGTGAGTGTTTTGAATATCATTCCTAGATTCTTCTAAAACAAATCAGGAAACAAATATTTGTGCTCTAGTGTTGCATATCAAAAACAGTTGACTTTTATTTTTGAACATTTACAAAGATGATTACAAAGGAATTTTATTATAAAGACATCAGCTTTTGAACATGGAGCATTATTTTTCCCATCACCCAATAAATGTTTTCCAGCAAAACCTACATTTATCACCTAATAGTTTCTTCTAAAGACAATGTCTATTTTTTTATAGTTTACTTTTTTTTTTTTTTAATTTTTTTTTTTCAACGTTTATTTATTTTTGGGACAGAGAGAGACAGAGTATGAACGGGGGAGGGGCAGAGAGAGAGGGAGACACAGAATCGGAAACAGGCTCCAGGCTCCGAGCCATCAGCCCAGAGCCTGACACGGGGCTCGAACTCACGGACCGCGAGATCGTGACCTGGCTGAAGTCGGACGCTTAACCGACTGCGCCACCCAGGCGCCCCTATAGTTTACTTTTTAATAGAGAGCTGAGGGACAAAATAGCTAAGAGTCAAAAACGTATCCTTCTCTTTGTTCTATAAACGTTGGCATTAGAGAAACTTTTAGTTTATCCAACTCCCCTCTCTTCTTTTATAAGGGAGATTCTAAAAGCTCCAATGCTAACAGTAGTCAAAACCCAAAGTATAAACTAGATTTTTTTCCCTCTTCTCCTCCATTTTCTCTTTTTCTTTTTGTCTAGTAAATGCCATCCGTTCCTTTTTTTAATTAAATATTTACAAATAAATTAAGAACCATGTTTAAGAAAAAAATTTTTAAATTCCCACTACAAAGATACAATAAACTTTTTTGCTCCCATTTTCCTTTATTACTTTATATTTATGTATGTCTAATAGTGCATGGGAATTTTGTCCTCTGCTTTTATCACACATTGTTACTTTATACCCATTTTCAATGCTGTGTAATCTCTGTAATTAAAGTCATCAGTGGCTAAATATGGTATATCATAATTTAGTTAACATTATTCTATTGTTAGGCATTTAATTTATTTCTGTTTGTCATATTCTTTGTACATGAAGCTTTCTCTTCTTTCAATCATTTGTTTAGCCTAATGTCTCATTAATCAGATTTTGGAGTAAAAGTATTAAAATTTTTATGTCTGCCAACCAGATGTATTGCCAAATTGGTCTTAAAATACTTCTGCTGATTTGCAATTTCAGCTACCTGTCAATTTTCTGCTAGGTTTGGTTTGAGATTCGTGTTTTAGGTACATATTATTACTTAAGCACATAATGAAAGACATGAACAGAATACTTAAGTCCCCAAAGAAAATAATTTAAAAATATGAAGAAATATTTTCAAATGTTAATAATATTTCTATAGTGTAGGGGGAAAAAAGGCTGTCCTACAGAACACAAAAAAATGCCAGCTACAAGGTTCATTGTAATCTGTTCGTTCCTGGCAAATTAAATAAATTTCCATTCTTCCATACATCTAACATACCCTTAGAAGGTCTAAAGTATCTTCATATAACTTTTTTAAATGCAAAAAGAAATGACATAAGGCAAACAAACATAACATTTTATTGATTTACTATTGCTTATTCAATAGGTTTTATTCTGTGTCTGTGTATCATTCTTATTTTAACTAATTTTCTTTTATGTTAATGAAGTTGAACATCTTCCATTGCCCTCTGATAAGATTAGCTGTCTTGCTCTTCTCTATAAAAGAATATTCTTTCATAGTCTCATACATTAATTTTTTAAATTAATTTCAGAAGAGTTTGTTTCTGCCTTTCATTTTCCAATTCATGTTATACCACATAAGACCTTTATGGCCAGCTTCTCTTATGAACTTTTATGTTTCAATAATTCTGCTGCCCTAGGAAATCTTTATTCCCAAAAGCACAGTTTTTGTTCTTCATTTTCCTCCCTGTCTTTTTTAGAGAGCAGATGTTGCTCTGTCTCTGTGACAAATAGCTCTCATCCTCCAAAGTAATGGTTAATTAAATTATGTTACCCTCTTACATTCCACCTGCCACCCCACCTCATGCAAGGAACAGAGATTTCTATATTTTTCTATGATGTTTTCAGTATTCTTAGTGTTTAATTTTGAAGTCTTTCCAGAAAAAATGAAGGTTTTATTATCTTGCAAGTATTTTAAAATTTATTAAATAATGTATTAAATGTATTAAAGAATGTATAAAATGAATAGAATTCAAGAGGACCAATAACAGATGGCATTTAAATTATGGCATGTTAAGGAGAGAGAAAAGGAAAGGAGCCTGGGATGGAGAAAGGAATAAAGAATCTAGGATTCCCTGATCAAAACTAAATGTATAAGGAACAATTTCTTATAAGGACAGTAGGATGGAGAAAATTCATAATTCAAAGAATGCACATCCCAAGATTATAAGCAACATAGTTCCAAACAGATTATTCAGAAGAATACTAACCAAATCTGTGAAAGATGCGGCTACCAAGACACTCTTGTAGAAACTGAAAACCAAGACAGGAGAGTAGTTACAATTGAGTCTTGCTCTCCTGTTATCTATTCATTCATTATTCATCTAACAAAGACTAATTTCACTAACTACTCAAATATCCCTGTTTCCCCTTTATTTATTTGTGTCCATTTCTTTTGGTGGTATGTTGATAAAATATTATTTATGGACAAATTGAACAGATTAAAATCTAAGACATGATTATAACACCAATCCAAGGATGAACACTGTCATATAATTAATGCAAAACCTTTACAATGCAACATTTGCACTGACTCTTTTCAGTTATAAGAAAAAATATATAATTTCCATTCATTTATTTTTATGTTTATTTATGTTTTAGGGAGAGAGAACAAGTCAGGGAGGGGCAGAGAGAGAGGGAGACACAGAATGTGAAGCAGCCTCCAGGCTCTGAGCTATCAGCACAGAGCCTGGCATGGGGCTCAAACCCATGAACTGTGAGGTCATGACCTGATTTGAAGTCAGATGCTTAACCAACTGAGCCACCCGGCACCTCCCATTCTTTTTATCAATGACTCTTTCTTGACCTTCTGGTTCTGAAAAAAAATACAAGAAGTGGTAAATCTCAGTGTAACAATTCAATCAAGACTGTCTTTCTGATATTTGAAAGAAAATTCTAACTTTCAGCATAAGTTATTTACATTTCTGTATCTCTAATTTTGCCACTGAATTTTAATACTTTGGGATTCTTCATAGGTGCTTTGCAGTTAGGTCTTGTGGAAAGGGAAATCAGTGACTTGCTTCGAGGGATACATCGAGTTCAAACTCCACAACAAGGAACAAATGATGAAACTGTGCATATTGAAGAAGATGGGTACATTAAACAGAAGGAAATTGGTTCCGATGATATCTGCTCTATTTGTCAAGAAGTACTTTTAGAGAAAAAACTTCCTGTCACATTTTGCAGGTGACATGTTTTTTCTTTATCTTTGTTATTGAAGTACAACTAAAATGCATTATATTAGTTTCAGGTATACAGTATAATGATTCAGCAGTTCTGAGGAATATTTAGTACTCATCAAGATAAGTGTACTCTTAATCTGTGTTATCTATTTCACCCATTCCCCTACTCACCTTCCCTCCGACAACCACCAGTATCTTTTCTGTATTTAAGAGTCTGGTATTTTGCTGATCTTTTTATTGTTGTTGTTCATTTGTTTTGTTTCTTAAATTTCACATATGAGTGAAATCATATGGTATTTGTCTTTCTTTGGCTGATTTATTTCACTTAGGATTATACCATCTAGGTTAATCCATGTTGTTGCAAATGACAAGGTCTTATTCTTTTCTGTGGTTGAGTAATATTCCATTCTGTGTGTGTATGACACCTTCTTTATCCATTCATTTGTTGATGGACACTTGGGTTGCTTTCACATCTTGGCTATTGTAAATATGCTGCAATAAGCATAGGGGTACATATATCTTTTGAATCCATGTTTTTGTTTTCCTTCAGCAAATTACCTTTAGTGAAATTACTAAATCACGGTAATTCTATTTTTAATTTTTTGAAGAACCACCATACTGCTTTCCATAGTGGTTGCACCAGTTTGCATTTCCACCAACAGTGCATGAAGGTTCCTTTTTCTCCACATCCTTGCCAACACTTGTTATTTTTCGTGTTTTTTGTGTCAGCCATTCTGACAGGTTTAAGGTGATATCTCTTTGTGGTTTTGATATGCATTTCTCTGACGGTTTGTGATGCTGAGCATCTTTTCATGTGTATATCAACCATCTGTATGTCTGCCTTGGAAAATGTCAGTTCAAATCCTCTGCCCATTTTTTGATCAGATTATTTGGGGGTTTTTGGTGTTGAGTTATATAAGTTCTTTATATATTTTGGATATACCAAAATCAGATATATCACTTGAAAATATCTTCCCCCATTCAGTAGGTTGCCTTTTGGTTTTGTTGATGGTTTCCATTGCTGTGCAACAGCTTTTAATTTTGATGTAGTCCCAAATAGTTTAATTTTGATTTTGTTTTCCCTGACTGAGGAGACATATCTAGAAACATGATTCTATGGCTGCAGTCAAAGAAATTATTGCCTGTATTTTCTTTGGGGATTTTTATGGTTTTGGATCTCACTTTTCTTTAATATTTTAGAGTGAGAAAGGGAGAGCATGAGCGGGAGGAGTGGGAGAGAGGAAGAGAGAGAATCCCAAGCAGGCTCCACATTTAGTACAGAGCCAAACACAGGGCTCGATCCCACAACCCTGAGATCATTATCTGAACCAAAATCAAGAATTGGATGCTCAACTGACTGAGCCACCCAGGCACCCCCAGGTCTTACATTTATATCTTTAATCCATTTTGAGCTGATTTTTGTGTGTGGTGTAAGAAAGTGGTCCAATTTTATTCTTTTTGCCTATAGCTATCTAGTTTTCCCAGAACCATTCATTGAAGAAACTGTCTTCTCCTCATTGTAAATTCTTGCCTTCTTTGTTGTAGATTAATTGACCATACAAGTGTGTGTTAATTTTGGGCCCTCTATTCTGTTCTGTTGATCTGTGTGTCTATTTTTGTGCCAGTATTATACTGTTTTCAATTACTACAGCTTTATATATATCTTAAAACTTGGAATTTGAAGTGCCAGCTTTATTTTTCTTTCTCAAGCTGTCTTTAGCTATCTTTGAGGTTCCATACATATTTTAGGATTATTGGTTCTAGTTCTGCCAAAACTGTTGTTTGTCTTCTGATAGAAATTACATTGACTCTGTAGATTGCTTTGGGTAGTGTGGACATTTTCATAGTATTAATTCTTTCAGTCCTAGGGCATGGAATATCTTTCCATTTGTTGTCTCATCTTCAATTTCTTTCATCAATGTTTTATAGTTAGGTTTATTCCTAAGTATTTTGTTCATTTTGATGCAATTATAAATGGGATTTTTTTTCTTTGTTTCTCTTTTTGCTACTTCATTATTAGTATACAGAAATATAATAGATTTCTGTAAATTGATTTTGTATCCTGTGACCTTACTGAATTCATTTATTAGTTCTAGTGTTTTTTGGTGGTGTTTTAAAGGTTTACCATATATAGTATTCTGTGATTTGCAAATACTGAATGTTTTACTTCTTACTTACTAATTTGGATGCCATTTATTTATTTTAGCCTGGTTGCTGTGGCTAGGACTCTCAGTATTATATTTAATAAAAACAGTGAGAGCAGACACCCTTATCTTATTATGATCTTAAAGGAAAAGCTCTCAGTACTTCACTGCTGAGTATGATTTTAGTGTGGGTTTTTTATATATAGTCTTTATTATGTTGAGAAATGTTCCCTCTAAACCTACTTTGCTGAGAGTTTTTATCATGAATGGATGTTGTACTTTCTCCATGCTTTTTCTGCATCTATTGAGATGATCATACGGTTTTTGTCCTTTCTCTTACTAATATGTCATGTTGATTGATTTTTGAAATTTTTCTAGGGATAGAGAGAGAGACAGAGGATGAGCAGGGGAGGGGCAGAGAGAGAGGGAGACACAGAATTCGAAGCAGGCTCCAGGCTCTGAGCTGTCAGCACAGAGCCCGACACGGGGCTCAAACCCACAAACCACAAGATCATGACCCGAGCCAAAGTCAGACGCTTAACCAACTTAGCCACCCAGATGCCCCTGTTTTATTTATTTTTTAGAGAGAGACAGACAGAGACAGAGAATGAGCAGGGGAGGGGCAGAGAGAGGGAGACACAGAATCCAAAACAGGCTCCAGGCTCTGTGCTATCAGCACAGAGCCCAACACAGGGATCGAACTCGTGAACCGCGAGATCATGACCGGAGTCGAAGTCAGAAGCCTAACTGATTGAGCCACCCAGGCACCCCTCCTTCTTCATTTCTGATTTTATTTATTTGAGTCCTCTCTCATTTTCTCTTGATGAGTCTGATAAAAGGTTTATCAATTTTATTGATTTTTTCAAAGAACCAGCTACTGGTTTCATTGATCTCTTCTATTGTTGGGGGCGGGAGTTGTCTCTATTTCATTCATTTCTACTTTAATTTTTATTATTTCCTTCCTTCTACTGGCTTTGGGCCATGTTCCTTTTCTACCTCCTTTAGGTATAAGGTTAGGTTGTTTATTAGAGATCTTTCTTGCTTCTTGAGGTATATCGGTATTGCTATAAATTTCTCTCTTTGATCAGCTTTTGCTGCATCCCAAAGATTTGGACCATTGTGTTTTCTTTTTTAGTTGTCTCCATGTATTTTGATTTCCTCTTATTTTTTTGATTAACCCATTCATTGTTTAGTAGCATGTTATTTAGCCTCCATATATTTGCATTCTGTTTAATTTCTAATTTCATAATGTCATGATCAGAAAATGTGCATGATAAGATTTCATTCTTTTTAAATTTATCGATATTTGTTAGTGACCTAATATGCAATCTATTCTGGAGAATGTTCCATGTGCACTTGAAAAGACTGTGTAGTGTGCTGTTTTGGGATGTAATGTTCTGAATATCTGTTAGGTCCATCTGGCCAGTCCTGTCATTCAAAGCTACTCCTTCCTTGTTTATTTTCCGTCTGGCAGATGTATCCATTGATGTAAGTGGGGTGTTAAAGTCCCCTACTCTTATCGTATCATTGTCAGTTTATTCCTTTATGCCTGTTAATAGGTCCTTTCTGGCTTTAGGTGCTTCCATGTTGAGTGCATAAATATTTACAGTTGTTATATCCTTTTGTTGGATTGTTCCCTTTATCATTATTAGTGTCCTTCCTTTTCTCTTGTCACAGTCTTTGTTTTCAAGTTTATTTTGTCCAGTATAAGCATTGTTACTTCAGCTTTCTTTTCACTTTCATTTGCATGGTAAGTGGTTTTCTAGCTCTTCATTTTCAATCTGCATATGTCTTTAGGTCTGAAGTGAGTCTCTTGAAGGTGACATATAGATGAGTCTTTTTTTTTTGAAAAATATTTGCTAACATTTATTTTGTATGAGATAAAAATGGGTCCCAGAAAGGCTAAATGAATAGACCACAATCATACAGGTTGTTAATAAAAGAACTATAACACATAACTCTCTCATAATAACATAATTAAAAATTCTTCAAAAAACCCGTTAGCTCTATCTGAGAAAAAGACTAAAGCTAATTTTTCTTTTTTTTTTTTTAATATGAAATTTATTGTCAAATTGGTTTCCATACAACACCCAGTGCTCATCCCAATGGGTGCCCTCCTCAATGTCCATCACCCACTTTCCCCTCCCTCTCACCCTGCCCCTCCCCCTGTCAACCCTCAGTTTGTTCTGAGTTTTTAAGAGTCTCTTATAGTTTGCCTCCTTCCCTCTCTGTAACTTTTTTTTCCCCCTTCCCCTCCCCCATGGTCTTCCATTAAGTTTCATAGGATCCATTAAGAGTGAAAACATATGGTATCTGTCTTTCTCTGTATGACTTATTTCACTTAGCATAACACTCTCAAGTTCCATCCATGTTGCTACAAAAGGCCATATTTCATTCTTTCTCACTGCCACGTAGTATTCCATTGTATATATAAACCACAACTTCTTTATCCATTCATCAGTTGATGGACATTTAGGCCCTTTCCATAATTTGGCTATTGTTGAAAGTGCTGCTATAAACATTGGGGTACGAGTGCCCCTATGCATCAGCACTCCTGTATCCCTTGGGTAAAATCCTACCAGTACTATTGCTGGGTCATAGGGTAGATCTATTTTTAATTTTGTGAGGAACCTCTACATTGTTTTCCAGAGTTTGCATTCCCACCAACAGTGCAAGAGGGTTTCAGTTTCTCCACATCCTTGCCAGCATCTATAGTCTCCTGATTTGTTCATTTTAGCCACTCTGACTGGTGTGAGGTGATTTCTCAGTGTGGTTTTGATTTGTATTGCCCTGATGAGGAGTGATGTTGAGCATCTTTTCATGTGCCTGTTGGCCATCTGGGTGTCTTCTTTAGAGAAGTGTCTATTCACGTCTTCTGCCTATTTCTTCACTGGATTATTTGTTTTTCGGGTGTGGAGTTTGGTGAGTACTTTATACCTTTTGGATACTAGCCCTTTGTCCGATATGTCATTTGCAAATATCTTTTCCCATTCTGTCGGTTCCCTTTTAGTTTTGTTGATTGTTTCCTTTGCAGTGCAGAATCTTTTTATCTTCATGAGGTCCCAATTGTTCATTTTTGCTTTTAATTCCCTTGCCTTTGGAGATGTGTCAAGTAAGAAATTGCTGCGGCTGAGGTCAGAGAGGTTTTTTCCTGCTTTCTCCTCTAGGGTTTTGATGGTTTCCTGTCACATTCAGGTCCTTCATCCATTTTGAGTTTGTTTTGTGTTTGGTGTAAGAAAGTGGTCTAGTTTCATTCTTCTGCATGTTGCTGTCCAGTTCTCCCAGCACCATTTGGTAAAGAGACTGTCTTTTTTCCATTGGATATTCTTTCCTGCTTTGTCAAAGATTATTTGGCCATACTTTTGTGGGTCCAATTCTGGAGTCTCTATTCTATTCCATTGATCTATGTGTCTGTTTTTGTGCCAGTACCATGCTGTCTTGATGATTACAGCTTTGTAGTAAAGGCTAAAGTCTGGGATTGTGATACCTCCCGCTTTGGTCTTCTTCAATATTACTTTGGCTATTTGGAGTCTTTTGTGGTTCCATACAAATTTTAGGATTGTTTGTTCTAGCTTCGCAAAAAAAAGAGAACTACAGGCCAATATCCCTGATGAATATGGATGCAAAAATTCTCAACAAGATACTAGCAAATCGAATTCGACAGCATATAAAAAGAATTATTCACCATGATCAAGTGGGATTCATTCCTGAGCTTCAGGGCTGGTTCAATATAGGCAAATCAATCAATGTGATACATCACATTAATAAAAGAAAAGATAAGAACCATATGATCCTGTCAATAGATACAGGAAAAGCATTTGACAAAATTCAGCAACTTTTCTTAATAAAAACCCTCAAGAATGTCAGAATAGAAGGAACATACTTAAACATCATAAAAGCCATTTATGAAAAACCCACAGCTAATATCATCCTCAATGGGGAAAAACTGAGAGCTTTCCCCCTGAGATCAGGAACACGACAGGGATGTCTACTCTTACCGCTGTTGTTTAACCTAGAGTTGGAAGTTCTAGCATCAGCAGTCAGACAACAAAAGGAAATCAAAGGCATCATAATTGGCAAAGACGAAGTCAAGCTTTCACTTTTTGCAGATGACATGATATTATACATGGAAAACCCAATAGACTCCACCAAAAGTCTGCTAGAACTGATAAATGAATTCAGCAAAGTCACAGGATATAAAATTAATGTACCGAAATCAGTTGCATTCTTATAAACTAATTATGAAGCAACAGAAAGACATAAAGAAATTGATCCCATTCACAATTGCACCAAGAAGCATAAAATACCTAGGAATAAACCTAACCAAAGATGTAAAAGATCTGTATTCTGAAAACTATAGATAGCTTATGAAGGAAATTGAAGAAGATACAAAGAAATGGAGAAACAGTCCATGCTTATGGATTGGAAGAATAAATATTGTTAAAATGTCAATACTACCCAAAGCAATCTACACATTCAATACAATCCCAATCAAAATTGCACCAGCATTCTTCTCAAAGCGAGATGTCTTTGAGACATATATATATTTACTCACCCTGTGTCCTTTGATTGGAACATTTAATTCATTTATATTTAAAAGTATTTATTGGTATATATGTACTTATTGCCATTTTGTTACTTGTTTTATGGTTGTTTTTGTAGTTCTCTGTTCCTTTCTTCTTTCTTGCTCTCTTGTGGTTTGATGGCTTCCTTTTGTGTTGTGCTTGGATTCCTTTCTCTTTACTTTTTCTATATCAATTATAAGGTTGTTTTTATATTGTTGTCATTTTTATGTGTGGTTGCCATTAGGTTCATATATAACATCCTATGAATATAATAGTCTATATACGTTAAATGTTGCTTTAATTTGAACCCATCTAAAGTACTAAGCTTGTAGATGGGCAGCATTAGTAGTCACACCAGATGTCTGCCCTCAGCCTGTCTGTTGGAGCTGCAGTCATGCTGAAGTGCAGAGTGCTCTCCTGTGTTGTCACCTGAGAGGGCTTCATTGGTAAATGGAGCCAGATGTCAGACTAGATGCCTACCTCCAGTCCATCTGTTGGGGCTGTTGTCACACCTGTCTGCAGGGTACTCTCTCTGCCTTGTCTCCTGAGAGGCTTTCATGGGTGGATGGGTCCAGAAGTCAGGCCCCATGCCTGCCCCCATTCTGTGTGCCCATGCTACAGTTGCACTGATTGACAGGGCAGTCTCTGAGCTTCCAACTGTAAGATTTGGCTTCTGGGACTGTGGGTGCACTGGTGTGTGTAGTTACCTTCTCCTCTCCCGAGAGCAGGAGTCGCTTTAGAGTGGTGCTGGTCCTTGCCAGGGCTGCCTACGGAGCATGTTAGGGCAAGAGCTGCTATGGGGGGACACCTACTGAGTGGGGCAAGTTGGTTGTCATGGATCCACATGATAATGTGAGGGCCAGAAGCACTGCAATAGCAAGATAGGTGGAAAGTGTTTAGCTGATTGCTACAAACATCCAGGTATCTAGCCTATGGGGCTGGGAAGAGGATAGAAATGGCACCTACCAGCTCTTTTGTTCTTGGGGTCTCTTAATGATCCTTGCCCTTCTAGGACATGTTCTGAAATTAGTAAATAATCTCCTTCATGTGTACCCCCTGGTGCTTTTCAAACTGCTGCTTTTATTACTATATCTGGGCTGGGTTATTTGTTATGCTGGCTCTTTAATGGCAGGGACTCAGTTTTCTATCACCCTCTGGCTCTCCTGGAGCTAGGCCCTGCTGGCAGTGTTAAGCCCCATTGGTTTTCAAAGCCAAATGTTATGGGGACTTGTCTTCCCAGTGCAGGTTCCCTGTGCCTGAGGTGCCTGGTGTGGGGTCTGATTCTCTCACTTCTCCATGCTTGTGTTGCCCTTCCCATTGTGGTTAACCTCCACATGGGTTTAGTTCTTGACCACGTCTCTGCTCCCCCTATACTTTTGAATGTTGCATTCTCTCTACGATGAACTGTGAAAAATATGTTCTGCCAGTCTTTGGTTGTTTCTGAGTTAATTGCACTGATGTAGCTGTTATCTCAGTGTGTCCATAGGACAACGTGACCTCAGGATTCTCCTACTTTGCCATCTTCCCAGTGTTCTACGTGTTTTTTTCCTTTGGTGATTTAAAGCTTATGAAAAAATTCTAATTTAATATGTTTGTAATTTCTTGTTAGGAGACATGTTGATAGAAAAACAATAAAAAGCTTTACGTATTGCTTAATTTATATTTAAATGGCCTTCTTTTGTTTCCTAACATATATGTTGTAACAGGTCCTGTTCTTATTCTAAATATTTCTAGGCTACAATATAAAGGGTGAAAATTAAAATCTAACTCCACTTTATTCCCTTCTCCCTTCTCCACTTTAAGCTATTAAGGTAGGATAATTTTCACATTTTTGTTTTATACCCATTGGCTCAGAGAAGTTACAAAGAATTTTCTGAGTAAAGATAGTACTTTAATATTCTAAAAATTCCTTTCAGTTTCAAATTCTACCTTTCAACCTAAGTAATTCAAATTTTTACCTATACACAAACATTTATTGAGAGTGTCATAGTCATACTATTCTTCAAGGCACTGTAAAGTTGGACTTGGATATTTGGGCAACCATTTGCTATTGAATTTTTCATTTTCTTACTCCTGATTATTTGCCAAAATTTTCATCCATGTAGTTTTTCATATAGCAGCTTCTTTTTTTTATTATTTTTTTTAATGTTTATTTATTATTGAGAGATACAGAGACAGAATGCGAGTAGGTTGGGGCAGAGAGAGAGGGAAGCACAGAATCTGAAGCAGGCTCCAGTCTCTGAGCTGTCAGCACAGAGCCTGACACGGGGCTCAAACTCACAGGCTGTGAGATCATGACCTGAGCCAAAGGCGGACACTCAACCGACTGAGCCACCCAGGCACCCCTCATATGGCAGCTTCTATTGCATATTTTTAAATTATTAACTGTTTCCCAAAATATTATTTCTCTCAGTAGATATTTTTCAGGTACTATCAAATATTGTGATTTCTAGAAAAATGAGGTGATACCCCTGCTCTCAGTGATGTCTTTCATTTAAAATTAATTACTATTGTTATAATTTTCTTTTTGGTCAAGATTATATTTATCCTGACTTTAAAAATGAAAAATACTGGAGTGCCTGAGTGGCTCTCTTAATCTCAGGGTTGTGGGTTTGAGCCCTAGGTTGGGTGTAGAGATTACTCAAAAATAAAATCTTAAAAAAAAAGAAAATGATGCAAAATTGTTTGCCACCATTTCATTGGAATGGGGGAGAATTTGTTAGGAATTCTAATGTATAGATTAAAGATGATAGATTAGGTAGGTGAATAAGATAGTGTTTATGTGTATAATCAAGCCGTATCTGGAAAATTGGTTCAGAATCTGTTTTTATAGGAAACAAAGATGGTAGCACAGAAAGTTTTATTTATATAAATACATATAACTTTGATGGATACAAATGGTAAACTCATTTTATTTCTAACAGGTTTGGCTGTGGCAATAGCCTTCATATAAAATGCATGAAGATCCTAGCTAATTATCAGGATATGATATCGAATGCTTCCATGTTGAAATGTCCTCTATGTAGGAAAGAGTTTGCACCAATAAAACTTATTTTAGAGGAATTCAAAAACTCTAGCAAACTTGTAACTGCAGCTGAAAAAGAGCGACTGGACAAACACCTTGGAATTCCCTGTAATAACTGTAAACAGTTTCCAATTGAGGGGAGATGTTATAAGTAAGTGTCATCAGTAAAATGATAAACATGTTTTCTAACTCTTTTTAACATTAGAAAACTTGAAGCATTAGAGTACTAGTCATTTAGGCTGGGTTCTTCCTTCTGTATGTAGTATGTTTGAGTAAGTGATGGTTGCTTATTTAGGATTTCCAGACTGGTGATCTGTGTCAGCCTAGTACCTCAAAAACTCATTGTTTTATTCCTTCACTTACACAAAGGTATTGGCTTTGCACTCCAGTCTAGATTGAGAGTCTGAAGTAGCATTCTGTCCTGGAAGCTCTGGACACAGGCTTGTTTCTTTGGCCTAAATGAGTTTCCAAATTCAGAACCCTCCACTTCCAGACCTCTCAGCTTCTGTAACTTTCTTTGAACCATCATTGATATTGCCAAAAACTTCTATAATTGAGCTAGAGGGATATTGACTAGATTGACTGAATATTTAATTGAGTTTCCTGAACTCCAAATTTCAACAAGTACATGTGTTTTTTGTTTCAATCCTATGCTTCAATGGCAATAAGATAATTATTAGAGAAAACAGTTTTTGTTACTTTTGTACTTAATCCCCAAACTTTCCCGCAATTGCCACACTAAAACATCAATTAATTGCTATGCTTGGGAATTGTGTTTTAATTAAAATTTTAGCTTAACTCTATGTGAAGAAAATATTTTTTTTCCAGTCTTCCTAGAAATACATTATGATGAGCCCAATTCATACATTTTTTAGAACCCTCTCATAAAATCATAAAACTGTTTTTAATCACTCCTGTCAGCAAATGGTAACTTTTCTGGTTTATAGTGTTTTAGTTCTTTGTTTTCCTTATGTGTCACATAGAAGAAAATCAACTGGATCACTGTAAGTAAGAGTCTTTACTGGAAAATGACTGGTCTGAGAAGACTCCAAAGGAACATTTTAACTTGAGAAAGAAGGTCAGAATTTTTGTGAAGGTTTAGCAGGTATTCAGCTAGCATCAGGAATGTTAGTTAAATAGGTTCCAGAAAAAGGAAGGACTTGATCTTCGGTATTAGTAACCATTGTTTTCAAGAGGTACAGATCCAAACAGTAAGAAGCTAAGATAACATGTGAAAGAGGGGGTTGGGAGGAACAGCTGTGAGAGATGAGGACATGAAGCAGACATGGTGTAAAATTCTCAGTCCTCGTTGTTGCCTGTTCCTCAAATTATTAGAGTGTGGCTTTTGTAGATAATTTCAAATCTTTCTTTTAAGTGTTTTGTTAATGGTAGTGCACTCTTTTCCTCTGAGTTTTCTGACTGCTCTGTCTTTGTGGATGATTCTTCACACTACCCCTTGTACAGGAGGAAAAAATTTTCTATACCTTTCTAGGTTCTTTCATCTGGTCTATTAATTAAACTGACGTAAGACAGATTAATAGCAGAAAAAGCAAATTTAAATTTGTTCATGCAGGAGCCTCACACTGACATGAAAGTTTCAAAGACAAGCAGTTAAGGCTTAGAAGCCATCCTGGGCTAAGGAGAAAGGGGTAGGGGTTCGTGTCTTCAAAGGGAAAGAGGACAATTTATGGGAAGATGGGAAAAACAAATGTCAAGCCATGGTGAGACAATAGGACACAGAGAGGAATTTGAACAAAGAGGTCCTGCTGAGCTCCCTCCAGTTTACCATACCTAGTACATACTCTTTCTAGTTATCTCTGGTGATAGCTCTCTTCCTGGACTGGGCCTCTATCTAAATTCCTTTAGGTAGTTGAGGGGGAGATAAAAAGCTCTTCCTGACTCTTTTTGGGCCTTGATTGACTTGAGCTCAAAGTAATCCACATGCCAAAGTGGCACATTCTGGGGAGACTTGTTCCAAATACAGGTCCACTGTTTTGCTCCCTGCTTACTGCCCTACACTTGGAGAATAATTTCTCCACTCTAGGTTTGGCTTACAATTACTTACCTCTGTATCAGTCCTGTCTTACAAATTAAAGAATTTATTTCAATATTTGTGACTTCACCTTCATTTCTTTCCCTCAGATACTGACATTTTAGTCATTAGCCTGAAAAACTATTCCCAGTAGTTTTAGTAATGTATTGAGTAGGAGACAAACTAGAAAGCTTTTCAGTTCCTTCTTCATTAGAGTTTCACAACAGAGCTACTTATCTTTTATGGAGTTAATTCTAAATACGTATATATATGTGTGTGTGTGTGTATATGTATATATATATATATATATATATATATGTATATGTATGTACATATGTATATATGTATACATATGTATATGTATACACACACACACACACACACACATATATATGTTGAAATATAGAGATACTTAATTTTTTCTTGCCTAGCAAAATTTGGTGTATCAAATAAAATGCTCCATTGCTATGATTGGTTAATGTTAAAATAATAACAATAATAAATTAGTGCATGCGCTTCTAAATGTTTAAAGGACATATTTTCCCAGATTTCTCATGGAAATAGTTTTCTAAAACTTTAATAACTTGCATAAGAAAATAAGTTTGTTTGATTACTGCCCAGAATATTATTTGTTTGGTAAATATTGCTGCAAGTAAATTAAAATTATGTATTTATTGCAAAATTTTTTATAAATGATGTAAGTTTGAGATTAAAGCTTTTGTGGAAAGTGAAGTTTCTGTTTATTTAATAACTTTTTATACATATAACTTTTTACATATTGTGAGAAAAAAGGGAATATAATTTTTATTTTTAAGAAGTATTCTGCTAAGCACAACTCTCACATTCTTGAAACAATTGGAAAACACTGGCTAATCAAACGATAGAATATCTAATAGGCTATAAATCCTATAGGAATTTAGATAAAGAAAGAAATGAAAATTAAGGTACTGTGGAAAGAAATCATGGAAGGATTGTGTGGTAGACAAAATAATGCCTTCCCAAATATGTCCACATTCTTATGCCCAGAACTTACCTAACATAGGGGAATTAAGGTTGCAGATGTAATTAAGATTGCTAAACACCTGACCTTGAAGTAAGAAGATTATTCTTGATTGCCTGGGCCCAATGTAATCACAAGTGTTCTTAAAAGTGGAAAGAGAGGCAAAAAAAGAGTCAGAGGGAGATGTGACTTTGGAAGAAAAGCCCAGAGAGACAAAGCATTGCTTGCTTTGAAGATAAAGGAAAGGACAACAAGCTAAGCCAAGGAATGTAGACAGCTTCTAGAAAATGGAAAGACCAAGGAAAGGGGTCCCCTTTAGAACCTCCAGAAACAAATGCAACCCTGTTGACCCTTTGATTTTGGTCCCTTGAGACCTATGTCAGTCTTCTATCCTACAAAACTATAAGATAATTAAGTTGTGTTGTTAAGCTGCTAAATTTGCTGTAATTGTTACAGTAGTGGTAGGAAGATAATAACAGGTGAGAAAAGATGGGCCTTGTCCTATCTGCCTAGTTCCCAGGAAATTTTAGCTGGAATTTTTCACCAAAACCATCAAAATAATTGGTTTTTTTCTTGTATGTCTTAATATTTTGCCTTTTTAGGTGTACCAAATGCATAGAATATCACTTATGCCAGGAATGTTTTGATAGTTGCTGCCATCTTTCTCATCCCTTTACATTTCGTGAGGTACAGTTTCCATCTTGAATTATATGGTGTTTGTATTTATCCTGTTGTAAATCTAAATAAAGTAAATCTAGGAATAATAATACATAACACTTTGGAATAGAGATGATTGTTTTTTAATAAAAACCTAAGACTATATTTTTAGGAGAATTCTTTTTCATAGAGATGTACAGTGCAACTAACTCTCACATTGGTAGTTTATAAAATCTAACAATAACAAACATCTGATGACATTACACATAAATCTTAAGTATAGGAATTACAGCCACTAAACTTGAAAATTCATTTTAAAAAAAGCTCAGCATTTCTAATTGGCATAACTTATTGACAACAACTTATGGTTTTAAATTTTCTTACATCAACAATAATGAAATTTTATTTCAATCCTTTATACCGTACACTTAGAAGTAAATGCCTCCTGATGTTGAATAATAATTCTACCTTCTACCTATTAGACAAGATAAAACATCCACAAAAAAATTACCATTATCGGGGCGCCTGGGTGGCGCAGTCGGTTAAGCGTCCGACTTCAGCCAGGTCACCATCTCGCGGTCCGTGAGTTCGAGCCCCGCGTCGGGCTCTGGGCTGATGGCTCAGAGCCTGGAGCCTGTTTCCGATTCTGTGTCTCCCTCTCTCTCTGCCCCTCCCCCGTTCATGCTCTGTCTCTCTCTGTCCCAAAAATAAATAAACGTTGAAAAAAAAAATTTAAAAAAAAAATTACCATTATTCATTAATATTCTTACCTTAAAAAGTAATGTTATTATAGTAGCTGTACAATAGTATATTAGACTCACTAATAATTTATAAATTTTTAATGTTAAAAATTTTTAAATGAATATTATTCACATTATGTTGTTAATAGGTGGCTGATTTTAATCCACAAAATTAAAAATTTCCATGATTCGCAAAGTAACATTTATTTTTACCTATTACAGAAGAGAAATCAAAGATGGAGATCACTAGAAACGAGATCAGATGAAACTGTAAAATATGTAGATATTAAAAATGAGACAGAAGAAAAGATGCCACATTTTCAAGGAAAGCAAGGGTAAGATTCTCAGTGAAGCTTACGTTTCTTTTGTGACTTGGCACATTTAAATAATGTTTCAGTTTGAATAAGTTTTATTCATTCCTTTATTCAGTAAATATCAATTATATCCTAGTTACATTGTTATGCAAGTAAAAAGGAAGGCTTTAGAGTCAGACTGCCTGAATCTAATCCTTGTACAACTATAAGTTGGCAGTGTGACTTTTGGGCTAGTTAACTACTTTGCTTCTCTTCCACATTTTTTTCATCTTTAAAATGCGGATGGGATGCCTGGGTGGCTTAATCAGTTGAATGTCTGACTTCAACTCAGGTCATGATCTTGTGGCTCGTGAGTTCGAGTCCCACATTAGGCTCTGTGCTGACAACTCAGAGCCTACTAGCCTACTTCAGATTCTGTGTCTCCCTCTCTCTCTGCTCCTGCTCTGCTCGTGCTCTGTCTCTCTCTCTCTCTCAAACATTAAAAAATAATAAATAAATAAATAAATAAATAAATAAATAAATAAATAAAATGTGGATAATTATAAAACCAGCCTCATAGGAATTTTGTGAATATAAAATGATTCAGACACACAGCAAATACTCAAATAATGTCTGTTATTATTAATACTACCAGAGATTCTACTAGGCATTAGGGATATAGTAGTTTCCTCAGTAAATAATTGATCATCTAAGTAAATGTAAAATTAAAAATGACATAAGTTATTAAAAAAATACAGGGGGATTTGATACTTGTTTTGAAGCGATTGATCTCTAGGGGAAGGAAGTCTTTTCTGCCTCACTCCCCCACTGTTTCTCCCTCATGGAGGAAAAATGCTGAGTGGATTGGTTGTATTTCACAACCTTGATTGAGCTGTTTATTAGTGGACAGGCCTTCAAATTTTTTGTCATATTCCTTACTAAAGAAAATTAAATATACTGTGTATTATTAACACATTAGCTATAAAAATATACAAAAGAAATAATTTTGAAAGGATATGGGATAAAATTAGTTTTTAAAAATAACTTCAGGGGCACCTGGGTGACTCAGTCAGTTAAGTGTCTGACTCGATTTCGGCTCAGGTCATGATCTCACAGTCATGAGATGGATCCCCATGTTGGGCTCTGCACTTAATGTGGGGCCTGCTTAAGATTCTCTCCCTCTGCAGCTCCTCCACTTGCACTCTCTCTCTGAGTAAATAAATAAATAAATAAATAAAGTCCCTTTATTAGTAATAATAATAATTTTAGTGAATTATCCACATAAAAATTGTCCTTACTCTCATTAACACAAAAACACACATACATTTCTGTCCAATCCAGTGGATATTTACCCATGTCCTGTGGGTGCTTCAGACACTTTGTAGACCACAGCTCTTATGAAGCATAAAATAACTTGTGGGTATATAATAAGCCTATACTAAGGCTCTCCATCTCCATTTCCTCTGGCTCTGGCTAGGTTCCTAGGCTCTGGCTATTACACTTCAACCTATTTGGATAATAAATTGTATAACTAAATGTGTTGAAGATATTGTAGGTAGAGACAAGAGAACATTAAGGTAGAGAAACATTCTAGGCAGAGAAAGTGGATTAAATAAAAGGAGAGAGTTTCAAGATAAGGAATACTCACCACATTAAATAATAAAAATACACAGGTATTTTTTTTTAGTTGACAATCACAGGTATTTTTTTTAGTTGACAATTAGATGATCTTGGTAAAAGCAGTTTCTGCAATATTATGGAAATATATCTGTAGAGTGATAAGAAACACAATAGAACATAGCATGCAACCCATGAATCAATGAGTAATTTTGACTTTCAAGTCTTATTATTTAAGAAATACATTTCTAAATTTTAATTCCAGTATAATTGACATACAGTGTTATATTAGTTTCAGGTACACAATAGAGTGATTCAACAATTCTACATATAACTCAGTTCTCATCCTGATAACTGTACTCAATCCTCTTCACATACTTCATGCATCCCCCACCCACCTCCCCTTTAGTAACCACCAATTTGTTCTCTATAGTTAAGAGTTTTTTGAGGTGCCAGGGTGCCTCAGTTAGTTTAGTGCCCAACTCTTGATTTTGGCTCAGGTCATTATCTCATGGTTCATAAGTTCAAGCCCCATGCTGGGGGAGCCTGCTTGGAACTCTCTCTCTCTCTCCCTGTCTCTCTGCCCTTCCCCTACTCTCATTCTGTCTCTCTCTTTCTCCCTCTCTCTCTCTCTCTCTCTCTGTCTCTGTCTCTATCTCTCTCTCTCTCAAAATAAGTAAATACTTAAAAAAAAAAGAGAGTTTTTTGGCTTGTCTCTTTTATTCTTTGTTTTGTTTCTTAAATTCCACATATGAGTGAAATCATATGGTATTTGTCTTTTTCTGACTGACTTATTTCACTTAACATTATACCCTCTACATCCCATGTTGTCATAAATGGCAAGATTTCATTCGTTTTTATGGCTGAGTAATATTCCAGTGTGTGTGTGTATACTTCTTTTTTGTCCATTCATCTATCTTCTTTGTCCACTCATCTATCAGTGGACATTTGGGTTGTTTCCATAATTTGGCTATTGTGTATAATGCTGCAATAAACATAGGGGCACATATATTCTCTCAAATTAGTGTTTTCATATTCTTTGGGTAATACCCAGTAGTGTGATTACTGGATCATAGAGTACTTCTATTTTTAATTTTTTGAGGAACCTCCATATTGTCTTCAATAATGGGGCCATACCAGTTTGCATTCCCACCAATAGTACAAGAGGGTTCCTTTTTTGTCCACATTCTCACCAACACATGTTGTTGCTTGTATTTTTTATTTTAGCCATTCTGGAAGGTGTGAGGTGATATCTTATTGTGATTCCCTGATGATTAGTGATGTTGAGCATCTTTCCATGTGTCTGTTGACCATCTGTAAGTCTTCACTGAAGAAATGTCTGTTCACGTCCTCTGCCCACTTTTAATTAGATTATTTGATTCGTGTTGAGTTTTGTAAGTTCTTTATACATTTTAGATGCTAACCACTTGTCAGATAAGTCATTTGTAAATATCTTCTCCCATTCAGTAGGTTGGCTTTTAGTTTTGTTTGTTGTTTACTTTGCTGTGCAGAAGTTTTTTTTATTCTTATTTTGATGTAGTCCTAATAGGTTTTTTGTCTTTTTTTTCTTTTTTTGCTTTTGCTTCTCTTTCCTCAAGAGACATAGCTAGAAAGATGTTCTTATGGCTGATATTTGAAGAGTTACTGCCTGTGCTCTCTTCTATGATTTTTATGGTTTCAGGTCTCGCATTTAGGTCTGCAATCCATTTTGAGTTGATATTTGTATATGATGTAAGAGAGTGGTCCAGTTTCATTCTTTTGCATATAACTGTGCAGCTGTCCACAAACCATTTATTGAAGATACTTTTCTTCCATTGCATATTCTTGCCTCCTTTGTTGACGATTAATTGGCCATATAATTGTGGGTTTATTTTTGGACTTTCTGTTCTGCTCCATTGATCTATATGTCTGTTTTCCTGCCAGTACCATACTGTTTTGATTACTACAGCTTTGTAATACAACTTGAAATCTGGAATTGTGATACCTCCAGCTTTGTTTTTCTTTTTCAAGAGGTCTTTGACTATTCAGGGTCTTTTGTGATTCCATACAAATTTTAGGATTGTTCTAGTTCTGTGAAAAATGCTGTTGGTAGTTTTTTTTTTAAGTTTATTTATTTATTTTGAGAGAGAGAGAGAGAGAGCGCCTGCATGAAAGTGGGGGAAGGGCAGAAAGAGAGACAGAGGATCTGAAGCAGGCTCTGTGCTGACAGCAGAGAGCCCAGTGTGGGGCTCAAACCTACGAACCATGAGATCATGACCTTAGCTAAAGTCAGATGCTTAACTGACTGAGCCACCCAGGTGCCCCTGTTAGTATTTGTATAGAGATTGCATTAAAGCTGTAGATTGCTTTGGGTAGTATTGACATTTTAACAATTTTTTTTTTCAATCCATGAGCATGGGATGTTTTCCCATTTGAGTGTTGGCACTGCACTTGTTCCCACACATGTCTGTGTATCTAGACTGGGGGCTAGGGGAGGGAAATGGTGCCCACCAGCTATTTGGTTCTTGGAATTATCTCCCAAAGATTGCTTCCTCTCCAGCACATACTCTGAGATTTGCAAATACATCTCCTTCCTGTATATCCCAGGCATTTTTTAAACTGCCGTTTCTATGCTGATCTCAGTGGGGCTGTTTGTTTTGCTCTTTTAGGGTGGAGACTCAGTTTCTTATCCCTCTGGCTCTCCCAGAGCCAACCCTTTTGATTTTTAAAGTTCCAGTTGTTAAGCCCCACTGGTTATAAGAATGCACAAAGTTAGGCCCCTCTAGTTTTCATAGCTAAATGTTATGGGGATTCGTCTTCCCAGTGCAGATTCCCCGTGCCTGAAGTGCCTGGTTTGGGGTCTGGTCCTCCCCCCTTTCCACACTAATGGCATCTCTCCCCATTCTGGACAGTACCACAGGTCAGTTTGGCTCCCAACTGCATCTCCACCCTCCTTACCTTCTTTGATGTAGACTCTTCCCTACATTTAGCTGTGAACAGTCTGTTCTTCCAGTCTTCATGTCATTTTTTGGGTTATTTAACCTGATGTGAGTGTTATGTAGGTGTACAAATGGGACAAGGTGATCCTAAGATACTCCTACTCTGCCATCTTCCCCAGAAGTGTGGAAATACATTTTGTAAGGATATAGTTGTCATACTGACTCCTCTGATGGATCTGGCAAAGTAAATTGAAAACCTTCTGGAAAAAAATTCACCATTCTAGATGCCATTAAGAACATTATTCATGGGGAGAGGTCATAATATTAACATTAACAAGAGTTTGGAAGAAGTTGATTCCAACCCTCATGGATGATTTTGAGGGGTTCACTATGTCAGTGGAGGAAGTAACTGCAGATATGGTGGAAATAGCAAGGGAAATAGAATTAGAAGTGGAGCCTGAGTATATGACTGAATTGCTGCAATCTCATGATAAAACTTAAATAGGTGAGGGGTTGCTTCCTATGGATGAGCAAAGAAAGTGGTTTCTTGAGAGAGAATCTATTCCTGGTGAAGATGCTGTAAAGATTGTTGGAATGACAACAAAGGATTTAAAATATTATATCAACTTAGTTAATAAAGCAGCTGTAGGGTTTAAGAGTATTGATTAATTTTGAAATAAGTTCTTCTGTGGGTAAACTGCAATCAAGCAGTATCACATGTTACAGAAAAATCATCCATGGAAGGAAGTGTCAGTTGATGAGGCAAACTTCATTGTTACCTTGTTTTTAAAAATTGTCTCAGCCGTTCCAACCTTCAGCAACCAGCACCCTGATCAGTCAGCAGTCTTTAACATTGAGACAAGACCAGCAAAATATTATAATGCACTGACAGCTCAAATAATGTTAGCATTTTTAACAGTAAGGCATTTTTTAGTTCAAGTATGTACATTGCTTTCTCAAACATAGTATTATCGCACACTTAATAGATTACAGTATAATGTAAACATAACTTTTATGTGCACTGAAAACCAAAAAATTCATTTGACTTGCTTTACTGTGGTTCTCACTTTATTGTGGTGGTCTGGAACCAAACCCACAATATCTCCAAGGTATGCCTGTATTTGAACTATTTTCTGAATGACTTTTGAATAATAGGAATGTGCTAACCTTTAGCTAAGTTGTGTTTTTAAATGTTTATCTGTGTCATCAGTTGGTAATGGCATCAAATAGCAGTTAATTTACATTGATCTGAGTTATGTTGGTTCGAACTTCTGGTACAAAAATGGGTTTGGTACTTTTAGAGTCACATTAACATAGTCTAACAATACTAAAGTAGTAAACATATCCCAAGGGAAAATGAGTTTCCTCCTAGATTCGTATCTACCAATTTATCATAGTAGCCTGAAATATTTAATGTGGCTTACTGTGCCCCTTACTTCCTACCAGATGGCAGAGTGAATTGGATTGTATTTTTCTAAACACAAGGTGTATGTATTGGCTCAGACTGAAATAATTTGAGTATATGTTTCTTATTAAAATTTTGTTCTTGTTGCATATACATTAAAAAGGGCAAATCAAAAAATTTCAGGTTAGGGTTTTTATTTGAAATGACTAAATTAAATTTTGTTATTTATGAAGTTGATGTTGAAGTTGGACCTATCTTGTTCAGCATCAATATAGTAGATTTTTTAACTTTATAGTGTATGAGATTTATTACCTTCAGTTCAAGAAAATATTGGATTCGTTTACATTATTTATATGGAGGTAATTTACCTGTGCTATTGACTACTTCCTGATCTATAATCACATATAAACATTAATATCTTTCTGCTCATTCTCATTCAGCCAAGTTTACACACCAAAACAAGTGGTAAAGTCACTGCCTCTCTTACTGATTACAAAGACTAGTAAGCTGCTTGCTCCAGGCTACCAGTGTCGACTTTGTTTGAAGGCATTTTGTCTTGGTCAACATACAAGATTGCTACCATGTGCTCACAAGGTAGAAGTCACATCATTTTAGTTTGTCTTTCCTTGTAGGGCCAGTGTTTATAAATGAATTGACAGTTTAAGTTTCTCCTGTCACTTTTTAGTTATATCATGTGCAGAGATGTTCATATTGAACAGTGTATGGTAGAAGAGCCCCAGCAGAGACCATTGAGAAGGCAGCTCTGTCCCCTGTGGATGGATTTTTGTTGATTAGGACTCATTTCTGTATATGCTATGCAGAAAAGATAAATGGCTCTTCAAGTTAGATTATTTTATCTTACTTCAGTTACTTGCAGAAAGAAAAAGCTTATAGAATATTAACTTAACGTGTTTTGTGATTCTTTGGATGAAACAGATGCTTAATTTGACATAGTTTTTATTTCAAATGAATTCACTAGAATTAAAGTCTAATGTTGTTTGATCATTATATATTTGGTAACCAGGTTTTTTCTGAAATAAAGTTACTGTAAATATTTATAGCTTTAGAGTCACCTTTATTTAAAATGTCTGATAGGTTTTTTCTTCCCAAGAATGTGATTTATTTTTATATCTTTTTATATCTTGTATTTTACCATTTTATATCTTACCATTACCAGATCTATTTTATATCTTACCATTACCAGATCTATTTCCAAGTCTAGTTGGTTATGCCTATTTTTATTATTTAATACATGTCATTCATTAGAAAGCAACAGTGAAATTGATGACTTAAGTAGTAAGATTTCATGAGATTACAAAAAAAAAATCCATAGAAGGATTTCCATTTTAATGTTGAAAATAGACATCAGTCCATAACCAATTCAGTTTTACTCTTCAAAATATTTCCATAAAACTTGATAAATTATAGTTATCTTCCATTTTGCTAGTTTTAATAATAACATAATAATGAAACCTGGAGAAATTTGCATAGATAATGTACATTATAAACAAGACAATTATATCTCTAATTAATTCGTAATTTTTTTTTAGTTTCATAGGAAATGTATTGACAGTTGGTTATTATACAAGTGCAATTCATGCCCTATTGATGGACAAGTTATATATAACCCTTTAATCTGGAAAGATACAGCAGTAAATGGACACACACATCAGTCCATTTCAAACACAAACATCACTCATCTGTCAAAACAGGAAGAACCAGAACTTTTCATTCCCGGTACTGGATTAGTCTTAAAACAAAATAGACTTGAAATTTTACCTAGCATACCTCAACATGATTCTGAAAAGTCGAATACACCTGAAAGTCCAACAGATACCTATCAGAATATAACAATAGATGATCTATTCTCCATCAAGTTAGATGATTCAAACTCAAGAAGATTAATCTATGAATATAAAATTAGCCAACATTTCCCCAAGTATCTTCAAGATTCACTCACTGAACACATTGGAAAAATGTCATCTCAAGCATTTCTTCCTTCCATTACTAACAAGAATATTATATGTCTCACTGCAATGGAAAGCCCATGTATCAGTGAAAAATGGCACACTGGTCAAAGCCAGAAGATGGCCAAGGACTGTAAACATATTAACCATAATCCAAAGAAGACTCTTGGTACTAGAATAAAAGATAAGAAGAGATCAAATACTTCACTACAAGAAGATTTAAATCTTATTGTCAGTTGGGGTACAAGTAAACTTAGTTTGTCTAAAAGATATAATAATTATATGAGAAAAGTTAGACAAAAATGTAATCTGTCAAGAAGGCCTGTATCTCACCCTTTAAATACAAAAAGTACTGAGCTATCTTTAATATTGGAAGGAGTTCAGTTATGAAAATGCATGTTTTATCAACATCAGAAAATGTTTGAATATTGAACATAAAAATGTTTCATTTGTAGAACATAAACATCGTATACTCTTGACAAATGTGTATAGAATTCTTTGTCATTTTGCCTATTTGTCTGAATGACTAGCTACACTTAAATGACCCCATTCCTTATAAGACTTAAATCATTAGGTGCTTTGATCAATATGTTCAGGATGTTAATTATGAATAATTTTTAAAAATTTTATTTCATACTGATTAAAATAACTATTTTTACTTAAATTAAGGAAATAGATTTTCCTTGCATGGAGCCACTGTTTTTAAACATTGAACTTGATACATGTAACATGGAAGGATTCTTTCTAGGTCTTTGTGTATTTTTTGTATTTTAATATTCATACAAACCTATAGGAATATTCACACAAACCTATAAGAAAATCCAGATGGTAGTTGTCTCTTTCACTTTATATCCATAAAGGTATTTTTTTATACGTGAAAGTAAAATAAAATATAGTGCTGTAAGTTATGCCACATTTACAATGGTTTCACTTATTTCAAGAAACTTATAAGTACTACCAAATTTCTTGATACAATCAGTATTAAAGGATCTGTTTTTTTTAAACCAGCCCCATTTCCAAAATAATGAACTATTGTTTCAAAATATTCACTTGAAAAATATAACCCTTAGATTCTTATTTTGCTTATTTTTAAAAAATTTATGGCTCAGTATCTTTTCAAATTTTTGTATTAAAATATTGATGTTATTTCATTGACTTTTATTATCTATGACAAGGAAAAAAACCTCACATAATATTTTTGTCACAGTGTTAATGGAATACATAGTTCTATGAAACAGATCTTGAAGACATCAAGCAGAAAAAGTTCTTTGAAATAGCATTGAATTTAAAGAAATGACTAAATTGAAGTTAATCACAGACAGAAATCACTAAAATGTAGTTCAGAAATAGTAACCGAGAGTTCATTAGACCATGAGCTACATTTTTAAATGAATGGAAAATTTGGTTCATTTTTGATATGTAAATGGAGGACCAAATACATTTGTCAGCAATCACAAATTTTATCAGCCTTTTTTTTTTCCTTTGGTAAGTTAAGGTGAAGCAAACTGCAAAATAACTTTCCAATTAATCAAATATTATTTATGTTCTAATTGATATTCTTTTTAAAAGAATTCTTCCAAAAGGAAAAGGAAAGAAAATGCTTTGGAAAGCAAAGTATATGAAAGAGATATAAAAGAACCATAAGAAATTGGGATGTTAGTAAAGAAAAAAAAAGATTTATTATTTAGTTTAAAGAAAGATATACTATGGACACTATTCCTATACTAGTCAAACTTATCATGATCATTCTGCAATTATTTGAGTTTTTATTATTGCAGTAGTATACTATACATAAAATACTACACCCATGATTTTGAAAGGAGAGTAGATAACTACTGGAATAAAAATTTCTTAGGTTATGAGCAAGCTTTGCCCTGAAAGAGTTAGGGATATGAATTAGGTGACAAAGCGGAAGAGGATAAATAGTTCTCTGGTTTGTTATTAGACAAAATGAATTTCATAGAAGATGTCTGATTTCTAAGAAAAGAGGTAATCCTATTTATGAAGAAGAAGATATGGCCTGAGATCAAGGGTAGCGATGAATGACCTAACAGCCTGGTCAGGGACCTAGAAGAAGAAACATTGAAAGATTGCAGACAAGCAGGCTAGGTGCGGATGGACATATGGGTGAGGGTCCTGCCGAAAGCTCCACCCACTGGGAGAATTTTCTCTTACCACTGCCTTTAAAGGCTACTCCTAGTGAGGCTACAG
The DNA here is from genome assembly GCF_018350155.1 of Leopardus geoffroyi. Taxonomy (NCBI): domain Eukaryota; kingdom Metazoa; phylum Chordata; class Mammalia; order Carnivora; family Felidae; genus Leopardus; species Leopardus geoffroyi. The sequence continues at coordinate 174,415,932 of NC_059328.1, read as the reverse complement.
GGCAGTTGGCCATCCATTTTCAGTTTTCACCTACATATCCAGCCAACCCATCCAGAAGCCGAGACCACATTTTTTTCTCTGTCAGTCAGTCATAGGTTATTAACCAAAGGAAGGACACTGGTCCAACATTAATACTGATGAATGACATGGCAGTCTGGGCTCTCTGCTGATGCAGCTTGCCTTCTGATACTGCTAAAGTTATCTGGATGTAGTGCTTCCACATGATGATGGTTTGCTGCTGCACCCAACCAACTTTATGACATGATGGCCCTAATAGACTCCAGCTCATGATGGGCATTTATGGATACATGATCAATCAAGTAGAATACCATGGTCAGGGGCTCCTCCACCAGAGCATGCCATGAATTGTTTTTCAAAAGGCAAATTTTATGGCCTTGCTCCAAAACCTCAGAAACCGTATGTGATTCCCCTATACGTGGGCTTGCCACAAGCTCCACTGGTCATGTTACTTGTCATCAATACTTCTAATATTATAGGGCCTTCCAGGTTGTATGGCCAGAGCAGCATTATTGCTTATACCACAATCTAGACCTGTGGCAGAGCTCTTGTGTGCCCCACGTGCCACCAAAGCTAGCAGCCATTAGTGTCAGCCATATGGGCCACAGCAGTATTCCCAGATGTGGGATAATGGCATATACTGCTCCATAACTCAGAGATACCAACCAGGTGTTAAACTTCCTTTTCTGTTGTGGGGAGTGCAAGATGTGATCATTTGTCTTTTATTTTGGAGTGGATATCTGGCATGCCTCTGTCCACAGAAACCCCCAAAATTTTACTAATGAGAAGTCCCTGAATCTCTGGAGCACGATGTGTCTACCAAGGGGCAGGGTCAGATTTCCTGGCTACTAGTTTGAAATTTCCACTTGTTACAATGATTTCATCTACCTGGATTTTGACATTTAAGTGCTACCACTTGGCCTTTATTTAGATCCAGTCACCACCACCACCACCCCCCGTGATATCCATGAGCCTATTAGTAAGGGCCTTTCCTACTCTCAGCCCTAGGTTATAGAAGAGACCTACCACTGAACTTTTAGTGATTCTGGTGCTCAAAGCAGAACAGTTTATAACTTTGGTTAATGGTATATTTTGCAGGCCTTTGATGGTGGGGCTTTTGGCCTTACAAAGTGTATTTACTCCAGCATGCTGACTTCCATGGGTTTTTAAATCCCTTGGTCTACTGTTTGCTATGGTGTTCTGGTATTTCAACTTAGCATTGGGCATTGCTTTTTCCACGTCTCTATGAGTCATCTCCATAGTGAATACACCATCACCTGTAGTCCTCACCAAGCTGATTAACCCAATATCCCTAGAAAGTTTGCAAGTTAATGAACTCACCCTGCCCTATCATATATTCTGGTCCCCTTGATTAAGCACTCAGATTTCAGACCCACAGATTCTCCTCCAGTACACAATGTCTAGGTCTTACATATTCTTTAGGATATTAGGCCTTATTAGCACCAGCATATTCCTGAGTTCTTCTGTGACTTAACCTTAATTATATGCCTAGTGGCCATAAAAATGTAAGGTCAGATTCTGGAGGGGGGCAAATGATGTTTTGTGGGGAGAGGACTCTGCATTGCCTTCAAGTAAGGGGGGTGGGCAGGCTAGCTCTTTAAGAGAAAGGGTTGGCTTACTTTAGCATTTGCAGAGAGTTCAGAAGATTCAAGTGGTTCCAAATGTACAGGGTCATCCACCCAAATGTTCTCTTCCCAAATGTTAGGATCCCATTCTTCTCCAACCAGACCCTGATCTTATCATAATTAACCTGCCTTGATTGGGCATTTAATCTAATCTGGAGTTCTACCACTCCATTAACTCCTGATCCTCAGTATTTCCTCTGCTTCCCTGCAGGAGAGTGTTTTTGTAAGCTACCAGGAAGGTCTGTTGGCTTTCACACTTGGAGTTGCATTGTGAATATCTTTTTCTAGGGGAGTGGTGGGCTTGACAATAGCCATCCATTCTCATTGTCCTAATAATTAGTTTCTCCAGTACTTCTCAAAGGTCTGATTCTTTTTTTTTTTTTTAACATTTATTTATTTTTGAGACAGAGAGAGAGAGAGAGCATGAATAGGGGAGGGTCAGAGAAAGAAGGAGACACAGAATCCAAAACAGGCTCCAGGCTCTGAGCTGTCAGCCCAGAGCCTGACGCGGGGCTCAAACCCACGGACCGTGAGATCATGACCTGAGCGAAGTCGGACGCTTAACCGACCGAGCCACCCAGGCGCCCCAGGTCTGATTCTTTATGCAAGGAATATTTTCCTACCCCAGGGGTATACTCTCATACCTCACCAACAAAGAGAATTTTAATAATTGGGCATACACCTTCTGCCCAGGATGTCTGTGTTCCCCTTACCAATGACAGGGTCCTCATTGCAAGCTGGGCTGGAAATGATTCATCTCTCAAATCCCAATATTTCATCTAATTTCTCCTACCCCTCCCATTGCCAACTGGCAAAGGTTATTTCCTCCAAAAGCAAATGTTTAAATAGAAATCGGTATGCAAGCTGTTCATTAACTATCAACACCTGTGGAAAGGAGGAACATGAGCCTGTCTTTATTTGAAATTTTGATGTTCATCATCTCTCCTTACCCTGGTCCCTTTTCTGGGGAAATAAAACCAACTTTGTCAGAGGGAGAAGCAGAACTGTAAAGACTTGTTCATACTCCCGCCACAATCAGTCATGGGATATAGGCCATTATCTTGGGTGTGCTCTTGGCCCAGGTAATGCTCTGCAGCTGAGGCAGACGCTAAAAGAAGCAGACGGCTGCAGGCTGTTAGCAGATTGCACGCTCAGGAGCCAAGACAAGTCCTTTTTTGAAGGCCGATCTGGGCAATGCATCTCCAGTTTACTGTAGGCATAGAGAAAATTACTGAATTAAAGAGACGTTTAGAAGGTGATTGATAAGAAAAAGGAGGAAACAGAAGTCTAAACAAACTTTTTTCTGTGGTAGCTATTACTTGTGCTCAGAGATATCTGGTTCCTTTCTGGCCATTTACTACACTTCCTAGCCCCTTTGTAGTTAGGTTGAACTCTGTGACTAGTTCAGACTAAGGAAACGTAAGAAAAAGTGAAGGCTGTCACTTCCTGCTAGAGACTGTGAAAAGCTCCTCCGCTGTCCAGCCTCTCTTCTGCAGCCACAGTACTTGCAGAGCCACAGAAAATTTGTTCTAGGTGGTACAGCAACAAAAGAGCGGAGCGTCCAACAGCTCGAACCCTGAGGTAAGCACTTAAACATAAGTTTGGAGGTCAGAGGAAGTTTGGGGTGAAAATACAAATTTAAGGGGCATAGGCATGCTGATGGAACCTACATGAATAAATATCAGCCAAGGAGTGAATACAGCATAAATACATGACACTGGACAGAGCTGGGAAGAATGCTAACATTAAAACTCAGGAGAATAGACTAGCAAAGGAGGCTGAAAAAGAGTAGGAAATGTTCTAATGTGGTATCTAACAATATAACTATTCTATCTTCATATAACTTTTGGTGACTCTATGAAATTACTTAATTCTTCCCTCCCCCCCCCCCCTTAAAATATAAGATATTTGGGGCAAGGACCTTGTTGTCTTGCTTACTGCTGTATGCTTAGCATACAGTGCTTGATAAACATGGGTATTCTATAATATTTGTTGAACTACTGAATTATGAAGACAAGTGACCAGATAGGAGGGAGGCAAAAAGAAAAAAATATGTGGTATTAGAAAACCAAAGAAGGAAATCTAGTCAATTAGTAGGTATTGGTCAGGTAAGATCAGGACTAAAAAATGTAATTTTGCTTTAGCAATAAGGAGAATGTTAGTGAACTTAGCTAGGAGAGTTTTGGTGGGGTGGTGGGAGCAAAGTCCAGATTGGATTGGGTTGAAGAGAAAACAGCAGGTGTGGGCATGGAAACAGGGAATGTATACAACTCAAGACAAGAGATTATGAATGAGAGAAGAACAAAAAGTAACTGGAAGGAGATGTTTGTTTCAAGGTTTTTTTTTAAGCTATGACTTAAAACTATTTAAATGTCATTAAAAATACATCTGGTGTGTGTGATAATTGATAGCAGACAGATAAAGCTGGTGTGTATGATAGCTGATAAGGACAGAAGGATCTAGAGCATAGATGTCAGGATAGCCTATAGTGGGATGCAGGGACATATCCACTATAACTGAAGGGAGCAGTGCCTAATATAGATGTAGATAGGTTTAGATGCAAAAGGTGGGGAAATTGCAGTCTAGGTCAGCAGAGAATAAAGGAGTGGTTTAAGGTTATTGGAAAAGAATTAAAGAAACTATTTTATTGAGAGAAATGGAAAGTGAACTGGTGAAGGATGATAGCAATTCAGGCAATTTTAAGTTCTTTTAAGTTTGCTGGCTATACATTTATACAGTGCTACCAATCTGACTCATTTGGATGATGTTTAGCAAGCACAATGCAGTCTATGTGTAACCAGAGAAGTTGAAGGGTTGAATTCATCATGGTTTGCATCTCAGTAGGCAGTTCCAATTAAAGGAAAAGGGGCAAACAAGTTTGAGGCCTCAGCAAGGGAGAGATCAAAGAGACTCAAAATCTGAACAAATTAGAAGAGACTGTAGGAAAAGGCTGACTCAAGACAAGATAAATAAGTGAAATGAATTGGAAGACTAAGACTGGTCAAACAGCAGTTCTTAGGCAGACAAGCTGCAAAAACAGGAAGTTTGGGTCAGAGAAAGTGATACCTGAAGAAGAGACTTCAGAAGGAGGCAGGTTTCAGTGAGGTTCCAGGTATGGCCATAGGTTGGTGGAGGCGACAAAAAGAACCTGCAAGAATGAAAACAGGAAGGAAGAATGAGACGCAATGGCAATAACTGGGTCAACCTCCTAGACATTAACATCCTCCTTGATAAGAGGAGTTAGGGAGGAAAGAAAGTTCATAAATCTGTTGTCAAAAATCCTCAGTAGGGGAGTGTCTACAAGGTCTACAAAGGAGGGACTGTGTATAAAAGAAGAGAAATCAAGAAATGGTAAACCTTCAAGGGAACTGGCATTTTTTTTCCAATATATGAAATTTATTGTCAAATTGGTTTCCATACAACACCCAGTGCTCATCCCAAAAGGTGCCCTCCTCAATACCCATCACCCAACCTCCCCTCCCTCCCACACCCATCAACCCTCAGTTTGTTCTTAGTTTTTAAGAGTCTCTTATGCTTTGGCTCTCTCCCACTCTAACCTCTTTTTTTTTTCCTCCCCCTCCCCCATGGGTTTCTGTTAAGTTTCTCAGGATCCACCTAAGAGTGAAAACATATGGTATCTGTCTTTCTCTGTATGGCTTATTTCACTTAGCATCACACTCTCCAGTTCCATCCATGTTGCTACAAAGGGCCATATTTCATTCTTTCTCATTGCCACGTAGTACTCCATTGTGTATATAAACCACAATTTCTTTATCCATTCATCAGTTGATGGACATTTAGGCTCTTTCCATAATTTGGCTATTGTTGAGAGTGCTGCTGTAACATTGGGGTACAAGAGCCCCTATGCATCAGTACTCCTGTATCCCTTGGGTAAATTCCTAGCAGTGCTATTGCTGGGTCATAGGGTGGGTCTATTTTTAATTTTTTAAGGAACCTCCACACTGTTTTCCAGAGTGGCTGCACCAATTTGCATTCCCACCAACAGTGCAAGAGGGTTCCCGTTTCTCCACAACCGCTCCAGCATCTATAGTCCCCTGATTTGTTCATTTTGGCCACTCTGACTGGCATGAGGTGATATCTGAGTGTGGTTTTGATTTGTATTTCCCTGATGAGGAGCGATGTTGAGCATCTTCTCATGTGTCTGTTGGCCATCCGGATGTCTTCTTTAGAGAAGTGTCTATTCATGTTTTCTGCCCATTTCTTCACTGGGTTATTTGTTTTTCAGGTGTGGAGTTTGGTGAGCTCTTTATAGATTTTGGATACTAACCCTTTGTCCGATATGTCATTTGCAAATATCTTTTCCCATTCCGTTGGTTGCCTTTTAGTTTTGTTGGTTGTTTCCTTTGCTGTGCAGAAGCTTTTTATCTTCATAAGGTCCCAGTAATTCACTTTTGCTTTTAATTCCCTTGCCTTTGGGGATGTGTCGAGTAAGAGATTGCTACGGCTGAGGTCAGAGAGGTCTTTTCCTGCTTTCTCCTCTAAGGTTTTGATGGTTTCCTGTCTCACATTCAGGTCCTTTATCCATTTTGAGTTTATTTTTGTGAATGGTGTGAGAAAGTGGTCTAGTTTCAACCTTCTGCATGTTGCTGTCCAGTTCTCCCAGCACCATTTGTTAAAGAGACTGTCTTTTTTCCATTGGATGTTCTTTCCTGCTTTGTCAAAGATGAGTTGGCCATACATTTGTGGGTCTAGTTCTGGGGTTTCTATTCTATTCCATTGGTCTATGTGTCTGTTTTTGTGCCAATACCATGCTGTCTTGATGATGACAGCTTTGTAGTAGAGGCTAAAGTCTGGGATTGTGATGCCTCCTGCTTTGGTCTTCTTCTTCAAAATTCCTTTGGCTATTCGGGGCCTTTTGTGGTTCCATATGAATTTTAGGATTGCTTGTTCTAGTTTCGAGAAGAATGCTGGTGCAATTTTGATTGGGATTGCATTGAATGTGTAGATAGCTTTGGGTAGTCAATTTCAAAATTGGTATTTTGAAAATATTCTTCCAATCCATGAGCACGGAATTTTTTTCCATTTCTTTATATCTTCTTCAATTTCCTTCATAAGCTTTCCATACTTTTCAGCATACAGATCTTTTACATCTTTGGTTAGATTTATTCCTAGGTATTTTATGCTTCTTGGTGCAATTGTGAATGGGATCAGTTTCTTTATTTGTCTTTCTGTTGCTTCATTGTTAGTGTATGAGAATGCAACTGATTTCTGTACATTGATTTTGTATCCTGCAACTTTGCTGAATTCATGTATCAGTTCTAGAAGACTTTTGGTGGAGTCTATCGGATTTTCCATGTATAATATCATGTCATCTGCAAAAAGTGAAAGCTTGACTTCATCTTTGCCAATTTTGATGCCTTTGATTTCCTTTTGTTGTCTGATTGCTGACGCTAGAACTTCCAACACTATGTTAAACAACAGCGGTGAGAGTGGACATCCCTGTCGTTTCCTGATCTCAGGGAAAAAGCTCTCAGTTTTTCCTCATTGAGGATGATGTTAGCTGTGGGCTTTTCATAAATGGCTTTTATGATCTTTAAGTATGTTCCTTCTATCCGGACTTTCTTGAGGGTTTTTGTTAAGAAATGTTGCTGAATTTTGTCAAAGGCCTTTTCTGCATCGATTGACAGGATCATATGGTTCTTATCTTTTCTTTTATTAATGTGATGTATCACATTGATTGATTTGCAAGTGTTGGACCAGCCCTACATCCCAGGAATGAATCCCACTTGATCATGGTGAATAATTCTTTTTATATGCTGTTGAATTCGATTTGCTACTATCTTATTGAGAATTTTTCATCCATATTCATCAGGGATATTGGTCTGTAGTTCTCTTTTTTTAATGGGTCTCTGTCTGTTTAGGAATCAAAGTAATGCTGGCTTCATAGAATGAGTCTGGAAGTTTTCCTTCCCTTTCTATTTTTTGGAATACCTTGAGAAGGATAGGTATTATTTCTGCTTTAAATGTCTGGTAGAACTCCCCTGGGAAGCCATCTGGTCCTGGACTCTTATTTGTTGGGAGATTTTTGATAACTGATTCAATTTCTTCTCTGGTTATGGGTCTGTTCACGCTTTCTATTTCCTCCTGATTGAGTTTTGGAAGAGTGTGGGTGTTCAGGAATTTGTCCATTTCTTCCAGGTTGTGCAGTTTCTTGGCATATAATTTTTCATAGTATTCCCTGATAATTGCTTGTATCTCTGAGGGATTGGTTGTAATAATTCCATTTTCATTCATGATTGTATCTATTTGGGTCATCTCCCTTTTCTTTTTGAGAAACCTGGCTAGAGGTTTATCAATTTTGTTTATTTTTTCAAAAAACCAACTCTTGGTTTCGTTGATCTGCTCTACAGTTTTTTTAGATTCTATATTGTTTATTTCTGCTCTGATCTTTATTATTTCTCTTCTTCTGCTGGGTTTAGGCTGTCTTTGCTGTTCTGCTTCTATTTCCTTTAGGTGTGCTGTTAGATTTTGTATTTGGGATTTTTCTTGTTTCTTGAGATAGGCCTGGATTGCAATGTATTTTCCTCTCAGGACTGCCTTCGCTGCGTCCCAAAGCGTTTGGATTGTTGTATTTTCATTTTCGTTTGTTTCCATATATTTTTTAATTTCTTCTCTAATTGCCTGGTTGACCCACTCATTCGTTAGTAGGGTGTTCTTTAACCTCCATGCTTTTGGAGGTTTTCCAGACTTTTTCCTGTGGTTGATTTCAAGCTTCATAGCATTGTGGTCTGAAAGTATGCATGGTATGATTTCAATTCTTGTAAACTTATGAAGGGCTGTTTTTTGACCCAGTATGTGATCTATCTTGGAGAATGTTCCATGTGCACTTGAAAAGAAGGTATATTCTGTTGCTTTGGGATGGAGATTTCTAAATATATCTGTCAAGTCCATCTGATCCAATGTATCATTCAGGGCCCTAGTTTCTTTATTGACCATGTGTCTAGATGATCTATCCATTTCTGTAAGTGGAGTTTGAAAGTCCCCTGCAATTACCACATTCTTATCAATAAGTTTGCTTATGTTTGTGAGTAATTGTTTTATATATTTGGGGGCTCCGGTATTCGGCGCATAGACATTTATAATTGTTAGCTCTTGCTGATGGATAGACCCTGTAATTATCATATAATGCCCTTCTTCATCTTTTGTTACAGCCTTTAATTTAAAGTCTAGTTTGTCTGATATAAGTATGGCTACTCCAGCTTTCTTTTGACTTCCAGTAGCATGATAAATAGTTCTCCATCCCCTCACTCTCAATCTGAAGGTGTCCTCAGGTCTAAAATGAGTCTCTTGTAGACAGCAAATAGATTCTTGTTTTTTTATCCATTCTGATACCCTATGTCTTTTGGTTGGAGCATTTAGTCCATTTACATTCAGTGTTATTATAGAAAGATACAGGTTTAGAGTAATTGTGATGTCTATATGTTTCATACTTGTAGCAATGTCTCTGGTACTTTGTCTCACAGGATCCCCCTTAGGATCTCTTGTAGGACTGTCTAGTGGTGACGAATTCCTTCAGTTTTTGTTTGTTTGGGAAGACCTTTATCTCTCCTTCTATTCTAAATAACAGACTTGCTGGATAAAGGATTCTGGGCTGCACATTTTTCCTGTTCATCACATTGAAGATCTCCTGCCATTCCTTTCTGGCCTGCCAAGTTTCAGAAGAGAGATCGGTCACAAGTCTTATAGGTCTCCTTTTATATGTTAGTGCACATTTATCCCTCGCTGCTTTCAGAATTTTCTCTTTATCCTTGTATTTTGCCAGTTTCACTATGATATGTCGTGCAGAAGATCAATTCAAGTTGAAGGGAGTTCTCTGTGCCTCTTGGATTTCAATGCCTTTTTCCTTCCCCAGATCCGGGAAGTTCTCAGCTATTATTTCTTCAAGTACCCCTTCAGCACCTTTCCCTCTCTCTTCCTCCTCTGGGATACCAATTATGTGTATATTATTTCTCTTTAGTGTGTCACTTAGTTCTCTAATTTTCCCCTCATACTCCTGGATTTTTTTATCTCTCTTTTTCTCAGCTTCTTCTTTTTCCATAATTTTATCATCTAGTTCACCTATTCTCTCCCCTGCCTCTTCAATCCGAGCCGTGGTCGTTTCCATTTTATTTTGCAGTTCATTTATCGCATTTTTTAGGTCCTCCTGACTATTCCTTAGCCCCTTGATCTCTGTAGCAATAGATTCTCTGCTGTCCTCCATACTGTTTTCAAGCCCAGCGATTAATTTTATGAATATTATTCTAAATTCACTTTCTATTATATTGTTTAAATCCTTTTTGATCAGTTTGTTAGCTGTTGTTATTTCCTGGAGATTATTTGAGGGGAATTCTTCCGTTTGGTCATTTTGGATAGTTCCTGGAGTGGTGCGGAACTGCAGGGCACTTCCTCTGTGCTGTCTTGAATAACACGTGTTGGTGGGTGGGGCTGCAGTCAGACCTGATGTCTGCTCCCAGCCCACCGCTGGGGCCACAGTCAGACTGATGTGTGCCTTCTCTTTCCCTCTCCTAGGGGCGGGATTCACTGTGGGGTGGCGTGGCCCATCTGGGCTACTTACACACTGCCAGGCTTGTGGTGCTGGGGATCTGATGTATTAGCTGGGGTGGGTAGGCAAGGTGCACGGGGGCAGGAGGGGCAGGCTCAGCTCACTTCTCCTTCGGTGATCCACTTCGGGAGGGGTCCTGCAGCAGCGGGAGGGAGTCAGACCCACCGCCGGAGGTGTGGATCCACAGAAGCACAGCATTGGGTGTTTGCGTGGTGCCAGCAAGTTCCCTGGCAGTAACTGGTTCCCTTTGGGATTTTGGCTGGGGGATGGGCGAGGGAGATGGCACTGGCGAGCGCCTTTGTTCCCCGCCAAACTGAGCTCTGTTGTCCTGGGGCTCAGCAGCTCTCCCTCCCGTTGTCCTCCAGCCTTCCTGCTCTCTGAGCAGAGCTGTTAACTTATAACCTTCCAGATGTTAAGTCCCACTTGCTGTCCGAACACACTCTGTCCGGCCCCTCTGCTTTTGCAAGCCAGACTCGGGGGCTCTGCTTGGTTGGCGGGCTGCCCCTCCACCCCGGCTCCCTCCCGCCAGTCCGTGTAGCGTGCACCACCTTGCCGCCCTTCCTACCCTCTTCCGTGGGCCTCTTGTCTGCGCTTGGCTCCTGAGACTCTGTTCTGCTAGTCTTGTGGCAGTTTACTGGGTTATTTAGGCAGGTGTAGGTGGAATCTAAGTGATCAGCAGGACGCGGTGAGCCCAGCGTCCTCCTACACTGCCATCTTCCAATCGAGCGGAACTGGCATTTTTATAAGAAAGTCTGGAGCTGTGATCTGAAAACATCAACGAGGAGTACAGAGAACTTGACCCCACTCCGTGATCCTGATGCAAGGACAGTGTGAGAAAATAAATGTTTTCTGACAGGGCTTCAGGAAAGAGAATTTCTCAGAAGGAACACACGTTAAAGCAAGAGGGGAGGGAGGAAGGAAATGAAGCATTTTATGAAAAGACCACAGGTGTAGGGAGCTCAGGGCAATGGAATCAGAAGTCCAGAGAAAAAAGGTAGGGGTTTGGGTTGGGAAGCGGAGTGTGCTGTTAGGGGAGTGTTGGGAAGAAGGGAAACACAAGGTATTCTAGAAATAAAGGTGAGCATAAGAAGATGGGACTTTTCTTTAGAAGTAACCAACAAATGGAAATTTGAGGCAGAGTTAACAGGTCATTTCTAAGATTGACTTTTAGTTGCCACTCGGTTGTGGAAAGGTAGGGAGACTCGCAGGTGGATATGACCTTCAGCACTGGATGCTCCTTAAACTCAATATCTCAGTCACAAATTTATAGGCCCAGTCGTGTTGCCAGGTGTTATGGCAACGAAACATGTAGTGAGGCAGCAGGAGCCTAAATCAATGGAAGGTTGCTGGGCAGTGCGGCTGTGCACTGGTGGGAAGAGTAACCAAGAACCCAGAGGGAACATGGCAGGAGACTTGGGTGACAGGAAGCTGGCTGGCTAGTTGGCTCAAACCCTTTTCTGTGTCTCTTAATTTCACCTGTCAGAGTGTAAGAGCTGAAAGAATTTGGAGGGGGTCCTGGGGTTTTTTTAATGAAGAAAAATTAAGTTTAAAGGGTTTTAATGTCAAACCCAGGGTGAGAAGCCAAAATGAGAACAAAAAGTCACATTTTCTTCTAGTCTGACACTAGAACATAGTGGTGTTCTTTCTCAGTCTCTTTCTCTGAGTTTCTTTCAGATTTTAATTGAGGGAGTATTATATTATCCCATTTTAAACAAATTTTTTTTGATTTTATGTTTTCTGGAGCTTGTAAAGAAAAAATATTGTTCTTAACAGTGAAATGTAGTTATAGTCAGTATTATACGGAGCACATACCTTCATGAATATTATCATGTTCAGTTACTCCATATAATGTTTCCTTTACACATGGTAATAAATATTTTATTCAAAGCCATTAAAATGAAATATTCAGAGGTACACATTTGCAACAACATTTCCAAAAGCAATTAGAAGATTGCAAACTGATGGAAATATTTTCTAAGTGATGTCTACTGTGAAACAAGTTCTACTTTTAATCTGTTCTTTGAAGAGGATGACCAATTTTTTTTTTAATTTTTTTTTTTCAACGTTTATTTATTTTTGGGACAGAGAGAGACAGAGCATGAATGGGGGAGGGGCAGAGAGAGAGGGAGACACAGAATCAGAAACAGGCTCCAGGCTCTGAGCCATCAGCCCAGAGCCCGACGCGGGGCTCGAACTCACAGACCGCGAAATCGTGACCTGGCTGAAGTCGGACGCTTAACCGACTGCGCCACCCAGGCGCCCCGATGACCAATTTTTTTTAAGTTAAAATGTCATAATGGTTGGATGAGTGAGCGATCCCTTTGGGCTGGAAGGAGCATTTTTCAAGTTGGAATAGGAAACATTGATTTATATAAGACAATTTGGCATATCCTGGATGTTAAAATCATTGGAGAGGCTCTACTGTTTGAAAGTTAGATTTCAGCTGTTGAATAAATTGTACTGTTTTTTGGCCATCTGTTCCATAATGAAACACATTCGTTAGATGTATACTTGTTCAAATATTTGAAATCCTGAGAGTAAGAACTGGAAGATGTAACACTAAAGATAAAATTGTTCTTCTGATGCAACTTAATTAGCATGTTACTCTTATAGTGTAAAGGAGCATGGTAGTGAAGAAAATTTAAATATTTTAAGTAGTTGCTTTTATTTGAAAAATGTCAATAATTGACCGAAGTATTTCAGTGATATTTCAATAATATCTGAAAAAAGAGCACCTGGGTGGCTCAGTTGGTTAAGCATCTGACTCTTAATTTTGGCTCAAGTCATCATCTCATAGTTATGAGATCAAGCCCTGCATCGGGCTCTGCACTGAGCATGGAGGCTGCTTAAGATTCTCTCTCTGAGTGCATGCGTGGCTCAGTTGGTTAAACATTGGACTCTTGATTTCGGCTCAGGTCATGATTTCACCATTTGTGAGATTGAGCCCCGCGTCAGGCTCTATGTTGACAGCTAGGAGCCTGCTTGGAATTCTCTGTCCCTCTTTCTTTGCCCTTTCCTTGCACTCACTTCCTCTATCTCTCCCCCAACCCCCCCAAAAAAAGAATAAATAAACTTTAAAAAACACACACACAAAGTAGTTGATATTAATTATAGGTAATATCAGCTGTTCACACTGAATATTTTAGAACTTTATACCTTTCCTAAAGTAATAGTTAAAACTGTGATTCAATTAAGAAAATGCATTCAAGAGCATACACAACTACATTTATTTTTCTATTATAGAGATTTTATAAAAATAATTTTTAAAAATGGAGGCATGAATATCCTGTTTGTATAGCATCAAATGATGTGTTTTTGACCTAGCTGAAAATATTGTAAAATATTTTTGAGTTTTAAATATTTTGCATTTGAGGGGCGCCTGGGTGGCGCAGTTGGTTAAGCGTCCGACTTCAGCCAGGTCACGGTCTCGCGGTCCATGAGTTCGAGCCCCGCGTCGGGCTCTGGGCTGATGGCTCAGAGCCTGGAGCCTGTTTCCGATTCTGTGTCTCCCTCTCTCTCTGCCCCTCCCCCGTTCATGCTCTGTCTCTCTCTGTCCCAAAAATAAATAAACGTTGAAAAAAAAAATTAAAAAAAAAAAAATATTTTGCATTTGTAAGATAAGTCAGGTGAAGAAATCTGGTCAACAATTACCAATCTTACATAAACATTGCATGTATTAAATATTCTGAAATTTTTTTGTTTATTGATGCTTGAAAGTAATATTTTTTAGACTGAACTTAAAGATGAAGGCCTTCTTATAGTTTTTGCCAATATGTGTAACTTTTATAATTGTTGTAAGTGTTTTGCACTTACATACAAGACCTAGAAAAATCGCTTTTAAGATTCAATCAAGTAGAACCAGAAAATGGTTTTCAGATTATGTTGTCTTTTTGTTTGGTAGGATTTTGTGAAATGAAAGGGGATTAGAAAAGGAGAAGCAGTAACCTGAAGGAATAGTACTCAGCCTACTGATGTTAGGAGGGAGCACATTTTTTGTACAGGGTAATGTTTTATTTCCTTTGTCCTATTCTGTCCCAATGCCAGGAGTTACACAGCCCCTTGAAATGGAGTGTTTTGGTGGTGATGATTGATGCCCAGATAATGCTCTCTGGGCCAAGGCTAAGGATGCAGGCACCTTACTGTATACATTTCTGGAAAGAATATGAGTTAATGTCCATTAGCCTCCAAATGGTAAATTTCAGCAGCTGCTTGGAGAAGATGGTGGGGGAAAAGTTGAGGGTCTGAGAAATCATTTCCTTAAAGCAAGATTTAAGAAGCCTGGAAAGTTTTCAAGACCTATTATGAAAATGAAAGCTAACTTGCTTGGCATCTAACCTGTATTTTCTTGGATTAAAAAAAATGGTTGTTTTTACTGAAATATAATTGGCCCAAAATACTGTATTAGTTTCCGGTATATACCATAATGATTTTATATATGTATATATTAAAAATGATTACTACAATAAGTCTAGTTAACATCCATCACCACAGTTATATATTTTTTCTTATGAGAACTTTTAAGATCTACTCTCAGCAAATTTCAAATATACCACACAATATTATTAACTAAAGCACCATGTAGTACATTAAACCCTATTGCTTTTATGTAACTGAAACTTTGTATCTTTTGGCCACCTACCTCACAGATAACCCACCCCACCACTAGCAACCACCAACCTGTTCACTGTCTGTAAGTTTGGTTGGTTGATTGTTTTTAATATTCAATATATACGTGAGATGATACGGTATTTATCATCCTCTGATTTATTTTACTTAACATAATGCCCGCAAGGTCCAACCATGTTGTCCAAAATTTCAGAATGTGTACACACACACACACACACACACACACACACACACATATACATCACATTACATTTTTGTTGGCTATTTCCATCATGTCTTGGCTATTGTAAATAATGCTGCAGTGAAAATGGGGGTACAGTTTTGGTATATTGTGTTTCCATTTTCATTTCTCTCAAGGTGTTTTTTTACTTCTCTTTCAACTTTTAACTTCTTTTTTGACCTATTCATTGACCATAGCATATTGTTTAGTCTCTATGTTTTTGTGAATTTTCCAATTTTCTTATAATTTCTAGTTTCATACCATTGTGGTCAGAATAAATGTTTGATATGGTTCAATCTCCTTAAATTTATTAAGAATCGTTTGTGATATGATCTAACCTAGAGCATGTTCCATGTATGCTTAAGAAGAATGTGTATTGTGCTGCTGTTCAATGGATTATTCTGTAAATGTCTGTTCATTTTATTTAATGTGTCATTTAGGTCCAATGTTTTCTTATTGATTTTCTGTCTGGGTGATTAATCCATTGATAAAAGTGGACATTAAAGTCCTCTACTATCATATTGCTATCTATTTCTCACTTCAGGTGTGTTAATACTTCATGTATTAGGTGTTCCTATATTGGGTGCACAAATATTTACAAATATTGTAATCTTTCATTGGAGGAACAGTTTTATCATTACATAATAACTTTTTAAATTTTTATGTTGCTTTCTTTTTGAAGTATAGTAGACACACAGTCTTACATTAGTTTCAGGTATATGACACAGTGCTTCACCAACCCATATGTTATATTATGCTCACCACAGTGTAGCCACTATCTGTCACTATGCTAATACCACTTACTATATTCCCTCTGTTGTGCCCTATATCCCCATGAGTTTATTCCATAAATGAAAGCTTATATCTCCCACTCCCCTTTACCCATTTTGCCCATTACCCTACCCACTTTTCTTACAATCTTGAGTTTATTCTTTGTATTTATGAACCTGTTTCTGCTTTTGTTTATTCATTTGTTTTTTAGATTCCACATATAAGTAAAATCATATGATATTTGTCTTTCCCTGACCTTTTACCCAGCATAATACCTTTAGGTCCATCCATGTGATTGCAAATGGTGAAATTTCATTCTTTTTCATGATATCCCTGTGTGTGTGTGTGTGTGTGTGTGTGTGTGTGTGCATGTGCACATGCGCTCACACGCATGTATACTATGTCTTCTTTATCCATTCAACTGTCAGTGGACACTTGGTTTACTTCCATGTCTTAGCTATTGTAAATACTGTGCAATAAACATAGAGGTGCATATATCTTTTGGAATTAATGTTTTCATTTTTTTCTGGATAAATACACAATAGTGGAATTACTGGATCATATGGTCATTGTAATTTTAATTTTTTGAGGAACCTCTATACTGTTTTCCATAGTGGCTGTACCAATTACATTCCCACCAACAGTGCATGAGGGTTCCTTTTTCTCCACATCCTCATCAACACTTGTTATGCCTTGTCTTTTTATTTTAGCTATTCTGACAGGCATGAGGTGATGTCTCATTGTAGTTTTCATTTGAATTTTTCTGATTAGTGATGTTCAGCATCTTTTCATATGTCTGTTGGCCATCTGCATGTCTTCTTTGGAAAAATGTCTATCCAAGTCCTCTGCACATTTTTAAATCAATTATTTAGTTGTGTTGTTTGTTGTTCTTTGCTGTTGATTTCTATAAGTTCTTTATATATTTTGGATATTAACCCCCCATCAGATATGTTATTTGCAAACATCTTGTCCCATTCAGTAGTTTGCTTTTTCATTTTGTTGATGATTTTTTTTCACTGTGCAGAAGCTTTTAATTTTAGTGTACTCCCGATATTTTATTTCTGCTTTTGTTTCCTTGGCCTGAGAGGAGATATCTGGAAAAATGTTACTAAGGTCAATGTGACTAAGGTCAAAGAAATTACTGCCTGTTTTCTTCAGGGATTTTTATGGTTTCAGGTCTCACGTTTAGATCTTGAATCCATTTTGAATTTATTTTTGTGTATGGTGTAAGAAAGTGGTCCAGTTTTATTCTTTTGCGTGTAGATGTCCAGTTTTCCCAATACCTGTTTGTTCAAGAAACTATCTTTTCCCCATTGTATATTCTCTTTTGTCATAGACGGACCATACAAATTTGGGTTTATTTCTGGACTCTCCGTTCTGTTGATCTTTGTGTCTATTTTTGTGCCAGTATTTTACTGTTTTGATTACCACAGCTTTGTATATATCTTCAAATCTGGAATTGTGATACCTCTGGCTTGTTTTTTTTTTCTATCTCAAGATGTCTTTGGCTCTTCAGCATCTTTTGTGGTTCCATACAAATTTTAAGATTATTTATTCTAGTTCTGTGAAAAATGTTGTTAGTATTTTGATAGAAATTTCATTGACTCTATAGATTGCTTTGCATAGTATAGGCATTTAAATATTAATTCTTTGACTCCTGGAACTTGGAATATCTTTCCATTTGTGTCGTATTCGATTTCTTTCAATGGTGTTTTAAAGTTTTCAGAGTAGAGGTCTTTCATCTCCTTTGCTAAGTTTATTCCTAGGTATTTTATTATGTTTGGTGCAATTGTAAGTGAAATTTTTTTCTAGTTTCTCTGCTATTTCATTATTAGTATATAGAAAAACAACCAATTGCTGTGTATTAATTTTGTATCCTGCAATTTTGCTGAATTCATTTATTACTTAAAGTCTTCAGGGTTTTCTCTGTGTAGTACCATGTTATCTGTGAATAGTGACAATGTCCTCCATACTAATGTGGATACCTTCATATTTCTTTCTCTTGTCTGATTGATGTGGCTAAGGGCTTCTAATATGATGAATAAAAATAGCAAGAGTTTCCATTCTTGTCTCATTCCAGATCTTAGGAGGGAAAGCTCTCAGTTTTTCACCAATGAGTATGATGTTAGCTGTGTCTTTTTTTACAGATGGCCTCTATTACATTGAGGTATATTCTCTCTAAAGCCACTTTGTTGAGTTTTTGTCATCAACATTATAAATTTTATCAAATGCTTTTTATGCACCTATTGAAGAGATAATATGATTTTTATCTTTTGTTAATGTGGTATATATCACTTTGATTGATTTGGAAATATTGAACCACTCTGGTGAATAATACTTTCAATGAATTTTTTAATTCATTTTAATGCAGTTTGCTAACATTTTATTGAAGATTTTTGCATCAGTGTTCATCAGGGATAATAATGACCTTATTTTTAAATATTAATATAATATAATTAATACCATTAGAAATTAATACAGTGATATTATACAAGTTGTCATGGGTCAGTTTACAAGAGAATGATTTACCTAAGGTCACAAAAATTGATTCTTGCCACCATTAAATGTGAAACAGTTTTGACCCTTATTACTAAAGAGAAGCCAATCAATGTT
Source organism: Leopardus geoffroyi (assembly GCF_018350155.1). NCBI lineage: Eukaryota > Metazoa > Chordata > Mammalia > Carnivora > Felidae > Leopardus > Leopardus geoffroyi. The sequence continues at coordinate 174,397,475 of NC_059328.1, read as the reverse complement.
GAGTCAAGGTAAATAACGTAGTATTTTAGGAAGTTCAGCTTGCTGGAGTCTGGGGATTAGGTTGGGGGAAAAAATACAAGAGATAAGAACACCAGTGAGAGATTGTTGCTATACCCCAGGTGATGCAAGAGTCAAGGTACAGCATGGTACAAAAGAACCAGCCCAGGCAATGGCATCAGAGAGTTGAAGATACTGGCTCTACCACTTATCAGCCATGTAGTATGGGGGAGTCATAGAATCAATTATCAATTTTATAATGACATTCTTTTCTATTATCACAGTCTTTCTCCTAAAGTCTATTTTGCCTGAAATAAATGTACCTCCCCAGCATTCGTTTAGTTTCTATTTGCATATAATATCTATTTCCATTGTGATATTTTTAGTCTATGCATTCCTCTGGTCTATGTATTGGTTTTTGTACCAGCACCTTACTGTTTTGATTACTATAGCTTTATAATATAGCATAAAATCAGGAAGTATAGTGCCTCCTGCTTTGTTTTTCTTTCTCAGAATTGCTTTTGCTATTTAGGTGTTTTGTGTTACATATAAATTTTAGGATTCTTTTCTTCTGTAAAAAATGCCATGGGAATCTAGATAGGAATTTCTACAGGTGGCTTTTCATAGTATGAATATTTTAATACTATTCCTCCAATCCATGAACATGGGGTAATTTATTTGTATCTTCATTTTCTTTTATTAAAATGTCTTACAGTTCTCAGTGTAGAGATCTTTTACCTCCTTGATTAAGTTTATCTCTAAGTATTTTATTGTTTTTGATGCTATTATAAATGGGATCAATTTCTTTATTTTTAGATAATTTATGGTTAGTGTTTAGAAATGCTACTGATTTCTATTTAACTTTGTATCTTGCAAATTTGCTTAATTAATTTATTTGGTTTAGTGTTTTGGTGGGGTCTTTAAGATTTTATACATATAAAATATATCATCTGCAAATAGAGACAATTTTACTTCAGTTCTTTTTTTTTCCATTAAAAAAATTTTTTTTAATTTATCATCAAGCTAGCTAACATACAGTATATACAGTGTGCTTTTGGTTTCAGGGGTGGATTCCTGTGATTCATCGCTTACATACAACACCCAGTGCTCATCCCAACAAGTGCCCTCCTCAATGGCCATCACCCATTTTCTCCTCTCCCCTGCCCTCCCCAATCAACTCTGTTTGTTCTCTATATTTAAGAGTTTCTTATGGGTTTGCCTCCCTCTCTGTTTGAAACTATTTTTTCCCTTCCCTTCCCCCATGGTCTTCTGTTAAGTTTCTCAAGATCCACAAATGAGTGAAAACATATGGTATCTGTCTTTCTCTGACTTATTTATTTCATTTAACATAATACCCTCCAGTTCCATCAACGTTTTTGCAAACGGCAGGATTTCATTCTTTCTCATTGCCAAGTAGTATTCCATTGTGTATATAAACCACATCTTTATCCATTTATCAGTTGATGGACATTTGGGCTCTTTCCATGATTTGGCTATTGTTGAAAGCACTGCTATAAACATTGGGTTACAAGTGCCTCTATTAATCAACACTCCTGTATCCTTTGAATAAATTCCTAGTAGTGTATTGCTGGGTCGTAGGGTAGTTCTATATTTAATTTTTTGAGGAACCTCTACACTGTTTCCAGAGCAGCTGCACCAGGTTGCATTCCCACCAACAGTGCAAGAGGTTCACGTTTCTCTACATCCTTGCCAACATCCATTGTTTCCTGAATTGTTCATTTTAGCCACTCTGACTCGTGTGAGGTGGTATCTCAGTGTGGTTTTGATTTGTATTTCCCTGGTGATGAGTGATGTTGAGCATCTTTTCATGTGTCTGTTGGCCATCTGGATGTCTTCTTTAGAAAAGGATCTATTCATGTCTTCTGCCCATGTCTTCACTGGATTATTTGTTTTTCTGGTGTTGAGTTTGGTAATTTATAGATTTTGGATACTAACCCTTTATCCAACATGCCATTTGCAAATATCTTCTTCCATTCTGTCCGTTGCCTTTTAGTTTTGTTGACTGTTTCCTTTGCTATGCAGAAGCTTATTTTGATGAGGTCCCAATAGTTCATTTTTACTTTTATTTCCGTTGCCTTTAGAGATGCGTCAAGCAAGAAATTGCTGTGGCTAAGGTCAAAGAGGTTGTTGCCTGTTTTCTCTTCTAGAGTTTTGGTGGTTTCCTGTCTCACATATAGGTCTTTCTTCCATTTTGAGTTTATTTTTGTGTTTGGTGTAATAAAGTGGTCCAGTTTCATTCTTTATGTTGCTGTCCAGTTCTCCCAGCACCATTTGGTAAAGAGACTGTCTTTTTTCCATTGGATACTCTTTCCTGCTTTGTCAGAGATTAGTTGGCCATAAATTTGTGGGTCCAATTTTCTGGGTTCTCTATTCTACTCCATTGGTCTATGTGTCTGTTTTTGTGCCAATACCATATTGTCTTGATGATTACAGCTTTGTAGTAGAAGTTAAAGTCCGGAATTGTGATGCCTCCCACTTTGGTTTTCTTTTTCAACATTACTTTGGCTATTTGGGGTCTTTTCTGGTTCCATACAAAATTTAGGATTGTTAGTTCTAGCTTTAAGAAGAATGTCGGTGCAATTTTGATTGGGATTGCATTGAATGTGTAGATTGCTTTGGGTAATATGGACATTTTAACAATATTTGTTCTTCCAATCCATGAGAATGGAATGTTTTTCCATTTCTTTGTGTATTCTTTAATTTCTTTCATAAGCTTTCTATAGTTGTCAGCATACAGATCTTTTACATCTTTGATTAAGTTTATTCCTAGGTATTTTATGGTTCTTGGTGCAATTGTAAATGTGATCTATTTCTTGATTTCTATTTCTGTTGCTTCATTATTGGTGTATAGAAATGCAACCAATTTCTGTACATTGATTTTGTATCCTGTGACTTTGCTGAATTCATGGATCAGTTCTAGAAGCTATTTGGTGCAAATCTTTCAGGTTTATTATGTAGAGTATCATGTCATCTGCAAAAAAAAGTTTGACTTCTTCTTTGCCAATTTGGATGCCTCTTATTTCATTTTGTTGTCTGATTTCTGAGGCTAGGACTTCTAACACTATGTTAAACAACAGTGGTGAGAGTGGACATCCCCACTGTGTTCCTGATCTCAGGGGGAAAGATCTCAGTTTTTCCCCATTGAAGATGATATTAGCTATGAGCTTTCCACATATGGCTTTTATGGTGTTTAAGTATGTTCCTTCTATCCCAACTTTCTTGAGGGTTTTTATTAAGAAAGGATGCGGAATTTTGTCAAATACTTTTTCTGCATCTATTGACAGGATCATATGGTTCTTATTCTTTCTTCTGTTATTGTGATGTATCACATTGATTTGAAAATATTGAACCAGCACTGCAGCCCAGGAATGAATCTCACTTGATTGTGGTGAATAATTCTTTTGATATACTGTTGAATTATATTTGCTAGTCCCTTGTTGAGAATTTTCGCATCCATGTTCATCAGGGATATTGGCCTGTAATTCTCCTTTTTTGTGGGGTCTCTGTCTAGTTTGGGAATCAAGGTAATTCTGGTTTCATAGAATGAGTCCAGAATTTTTTCTTCATCTTCTAGTTTTTGGAACAGCTTGAGAAAGATAGATATTAACTCTGCTTTAAATGTCTCGTAGAATTCCCCTGGGAAGCCATCTAGCCCAGGACTCTTATTTGTTGGGAGATTTTTGATAACTGATTCACTTTCTTCACTGGTTATGAGTCTGTTCAAATTTTCTATTTCTTCCCATTTGAGTTTTGGTAGTGTGTGGGTGTCTAGGAATTTGTCTATTTTCTCCAAGTTGTCCAGTTTGTTGGCATATATTTTTTCATAGTATTCTCTGATAATTGTTTGTATTTCTGTGATATTGGTTGGGATCTCTCCTCTTTCATTTGTGATTTTTATCTATTCAGGTCCTCTCTCTTTTGTTTTTGAGAAGTCTGGCTAGGGGTTTATCAATTTTGTTTACTTTTTCAAAAAAAAAACAGCTCTTAGGTTCAATGGTCTGTTCTACTGTTTTTTTTTTTAATTCTATATGTTTTATTTCTGTTCTAATCTCTATTATTTCCCTTCTTCTTGCTTTGGGGCTTCTTTGCTGTTCTGCTTCTATTTCCTTTAAGTGTGCGGTTAGGTTTTGTATTTGGGATTTTTCTTGTTTCTTGAGATAGACCTGGATTGCAATGTATTTCCACTTAGGACTACCTTTGCTGCATCCCAAAAGGTTTGGACTGTCATGTTTTCATTTTCATTTTGTTTTCATATATTTTTTAATTTCTTCTTTAACTACCTGGTTGACCCATTAATTCTTTAGTAGGATGTTCTTTAACCTCCATGCATTTGTAGGCTTTCCAAATTTTTTCTTATGGTTGATTTCAAGTTTCATAGCATTATTATCTGAAAGTGTGCATGGTATGATCTCAATTCTTTTGAGGGCTCAAAAGGTTTTGAGCCCTCAATTTATTGAGGGCTGTTATGTGATCTATCTTGGAGAATGTTCCATGTGCACTCGAGAAGAATGTGTATTCTACTGCTTTTGGATGAAAAGTTCTGAATATGTCTGTCAAGTCCATCTGGTACAGTGTATCATTCAAGGCCATTGTTTCTTTATTGATTTTCTGCCTAGATGATCTGTCCATTGTTGTCAGTGGAGTATTAAAGTTCCCTGCAATTACCGTATTCTTGTCAATAAGATTGCTTATGTTTGTGATTAATTTATATATTTGGGTATACCAAGTTGGAGGCATAAACATTTACAATTGTTAGCTCTTCTTGATGGATAGATCCTGTAATTATGATATAATGCCCTTCTCCATCTCTTGTTACAGCCTTTGGTTTAAAATCTAGTTTGTCTGGTAGAAGTATGGCTACTCCAGCTTTCTTTTGACTTCCAGCAGCATGATAGATGGTTCTCCATTCCCTCACTTTCAATCTGAAGGTGTCCTCAAGTCTAAAATGAGTCTCTTGTATGTAGCATACAGATGGATCTTGGGTTTTTTTGTTTTTATTTTTTTTAACTCATTCTGATACCCTGTGTCTTTTGGTTGGAACACTCAATCCATTTACATTCAGATTATTATTGAAAGATATGGGTTTAGAGTCATTGTGATGTCTGTAGGTTTCATGCTTGTGGTGATGTCTCTGGTCGTTTGTATTCTTTTCAGCATTCTACTCACAGAGTCCCCCTTAGGATTTCTTGCAGGGTTGGTTTAGTGGTCATAAACTCCTTCAGTTTTTATTTGTCTGGGAAAGTCTTTATCTCTCCTTCTATTTTGAATGACAACTTTGCTGGGTAAAGGATTCTTGGCTGAATATTTTTCCTATTCAGCACATTGAATATTTCCTGCCACTCCCTTTGGCCTGCCGAGTTTCAGGTCTGCTACTACCCTTATGTGTGTACCCTTGTAGGTTAAGGCCCGTTTGTCTCTAGCTGCTTTCAGAATTCTCTTTATCTTTGTATTTTGCCAGTTTCACCATGATATGCCATGGAGAATACCTATTGTTGTTAAATCTGAAGATGGGGTTCTCTGTGCCTCCTGGATTTGGATGTTTGTCCCTTCCTCAAATTAGAGAAGTTCTCAACTATAATTTGTTCAAGTAAATCTTCTGCCCCTTTCTCTCTCAGAGTTCTTCTAGAACTTCTATGATATGGATATTATTACATTTCATTGAATCACTTAATTCTCTAATTCTCCCCTTGTGGTCTAGAATTTTCTTATCTCTTTTTTCTCGGCTTCATTGTTTTCCATAATTTTATCTTCTATTTCATTCATTCTGTCCTCTGCTTCCTCTATCTTTGATGTCACTGCATCTAGTTTATTTTATACCTCATTTACAACATTTCTTAATTCATCGTGGCTATTTCTCAGTTCCTTGACCTCCGTAGCATTAGATTCTCTGCTGTCTTCTATGCTTTATCCAAGCCCAGCTATTAATCTTATGATTATTATTCTAAATTCTTGCTCATATATATTGTTTATATTTTTTACTGGTTGTCATTTCTTCCTGGAATTTATTTTGGGGAGAATTCTTCCATTTCATCATTTTGGCTAGTTTTCTGTCCCTTGTGTGTTTTACTAGCTTATTGTGTGTACTGCACCTGCGAGCACTATTATATTAAAAAGGGGTCATACACTGTCCAGGGCGTGGCCCCTCAAGAGGTGTTTTTGGAGTGTGTTGCATGCTCTCTGATGTTGTGACTCTGGTTCTTTATCTCCCTACTCGTAGTGGTGGTTTGGGCCTTCAACCAGGTGTGCTTTGATTTGTTCTTTGAAGTAACCATTGAAAAAAAATTTTTTAAGTTGGGGGGGAGAGTGGTAGAAGAAGCCTTATCCCGTACAAAGAGAGAAATGACAGGGGTGGGGAAAAAGGGAAGAAAAAAAGTTGACCAGGCAGAAAATCAGAAAATCTATACAGTTTAATCCAGAGAGAGAGTGGGAAAAATAAAGAAGGAGGAGATACAGAAGAGGTATAAAAAGAATAGATTAAAAATATCTGCTTAAACAAACCAACATTCAGAATAACCAGAACATAGAAAGGGAGGAAGAGGAGGAAGAGGAGGAGGAGGAAGAAGAGGAGGAGGAGGAAGAAAATATATATATTTGTATATATATATAAGAACTGACCAAGAATCAAATCAGAAAATGCAAAACCACTGGACTGATACCTGATGGTGCCTTGGAACCAGTGGCTGTGCTGGTCTGGAGGAGGGGCTGTCTGGCTTGGTCGGTTTCTATCTTGCTCTGGTAGATATGCAGTTACCAGGTGTGGGGGGCGTGGTTTGGTGTAGTGGGTCCTGCCTGCACCGTAGGCCCTTTGTCCATTCCCTGAAGCCCCACCTTGTTGGTGATGGGGAGAAAAATGGTGACACCCAGTCTCTCCCCCACCAGACCGGGTGTCCCACACCACTGTTCAGGCAGTCAGTCCTCACAGTGCTGTGTGGACGCAACTGTGCTGGCTCATTCTGTTCCACAGTCTATGGTGCCTCCCAGGTACTCAGCTGAGATTCAAACCCTGATGTCTTAAAGGGTCCCGCTCCACATGCCCCAGTTCTGGGGAAGTGCCATTCGACGCAGCCCACTGACTAAGAGTCTCTGGCTGGTGGGCATCTGCAAGGTCTTCTGTCCTTGAAGGCTATATGCTTCTTCCCACAGCACTCAAGGGAGAGGACTGCTCTTTCCAACTGTACCTCTGAGCTGCCTACCAAGCCCAGAGCTGGCTCCCTTCCTCGCCAGGCATGGGACCAGTGTGGCTGGGCCCAGTCTGGAGAAAGCCCCACAACCCTAGAATGAGGTAGAAATTGGTTCTTTCCCCATTTTTTCTGTTCCCCGGTCCACGGTTTTTCTCTTGTCCAAATTCAGTCCTATACTTCCATAGCCTCTCTTTCTTTTCCTTTTTTCTCTCCACAGAAGGGGATCCTTCCCCTCTGTGCCTACACTGCCTGTTTTATCTTTCCCAGTTCACAGTCACACACCTATGGCCCAACAAGTTGTCCCCATGGGCCCCTGGAGATGTTTCACTCTGTAGCTGTGATTGCTGAAATTCCAAGTCTTCTGGCCTCAATCCTGCTGTGTTTGAGGGATGAGGGAAATTCAGGTCCCCCTACTTCTCTACCATGTTGACTCCACACCCTTTAGGGTTTTTTTTTTATGTTTATTTATTCTTAAGAGAGAGACAGCATGAGCGAGGGAGGGGCAGAGAGAGAGGGAGACACAGAATCTGAAGCAGGCTCCAGGCTCTGAGCTGTCAGCACAGAGCTTGACATGGGGCTCAAACCCACAAACCGTGAGATCATGACCTGAGCTAAAGTCGGATGCTTAACCAGCTGAACCACCTGGGCACCTGAATTTTACTTCAGTTTTAATTGTGATGCATTTTTTCTTGCCAGATTTCTCTGGATAGGACTTCCAGTACTATGTTAAATAGCAGTGGTGAGAGTAGGCATCTTTGTCTTGTTCCTGATCTTTGAGGGAAACTTTTCAACCTTTCACCACTGAGTATGTTAGCTGTGGGCTTGTCATATATGACTTCTGTTATATTGAGGTACATTCCTTCTATATGTATATTTAAATGTTTTCTCCATGAATTGGTTGGATTTTGTCGAATACTTTTTCTGCCTCTATTGAAATGTTCATATGATATTTTCTTTTATTCTATTAATTTTTTTGAGCATTTTTACATCCATATACATCAAGGATATTGGGTGTAGTTTTCTGATGGTGCTCTTTTCTGGCTTTGGCATCAGAGTAATGCTTGCTTCATAAAATGAGTTTTGAAGTGTTTCTTCCTCTTTGATTTTTTTGAAAGAGTTTGAGATGGATTGTTGCTAATTCCTTAAATGTTTTATAAAACTCACCAGTAAATCATTGGGAGATTTTTTATTACTAATTCAATCTTCTTACTAGTAATTGGTCTATTCAGATTTTCTATTTCTTCCTTTTTCAGTCTAAGAATTTTTCCACTTATTCTAAGTTGTTCAATTCATTGTTGTATAGTTTTTCATAGTAGCTTCTTATGATCCTTTATATTTCTGTGATATCAGTTTGTAATGTCTCCATTTTATTTGTAATATTTTTGAGTCCTCTGTTTTTTCCATGGTTAGTGTAGCTAAAAGTCTGTCATTTTTTTTTTATCTTTTCAAAGAATCACATCACATTGTAGTTTTATGTTTTCTATTTTTTTCTTGTTCTTTTTTTTTTTAATTTTTTTTTTCAACGTTTATTTATTTATTTTTGGGGACAGAGAGAGAGACAGAGCATGAACGGGGGTGGGGCAGAGAGAGAGGGAGACACAGAATCGGAAACAGGCTCCAGGCTCTGAGCCATCAGCCCAGAGCCCGACGCGGGGCTCGAACTCACGGACCGCGAGATCGTGACCTGGCTGAAGTCGGACGCTTAACCGACTGCGCCACCCAGGCACCCCCTTTTCTTGTTCTTTATATTCTTTTTTGCTCTAATCTGTATTACTTCTCTCTGCTAACTTAGGGCTATTTTATTTTTTTACTCTTTTTCTAGTTTCTTAAATGTTGAGTTATGTTGTTTGAAATCTTATTTGTTTCTTTAGTAGGTGTTTATTGCTATAAACCTCCCTCTTAGAACTACTTTTGCTGCATCCCATAGTTTCAGCATGTTGTGTTTTTATTTTCATTTGTCTCAAGATACTTTTTTACTTTTTTTTTACATTTCTTTTTTTCTCCATTTGTTATTCATGAGAATGTTATTTAATTACATGTATTTGTGACTTTTCCAGTTTTCCTCCTGTTAATTTCCAGTTTCTTATCATTGTGGTCAGAAAAGAGATCTGGTATGATTTCAATCTTCTTTTTTCCCCAGTTTTACTGAAAAACTATTGACACACATCACTGTATAAATTTAAGGCATACAGCATAATGGTTTGACTTCCATATACTGTGAAATGATAAACACAGTAGCTTCAGCTAACTTCCAGTCTCATCTAGAGACAATGAAAAGAAAGAACAAGGAAAAAAAATTTCCCTTTGTAATGAGAACTCAGGATTTAATCTCTAAACAACTTTCCTATATGTCATACAGCAATGTTAGCTATAATCATTATGTACATGACATCACAAATACTTATAACTAGGAGTTTGTACTTTTGAGAACCCTCCTCCACCTCCCCCTTTCCCACTGCCTGCCTCTGTCAACCACAAGTCTAATCTTTTCTTCTATGTGTTTGGGGTGGGATTTTTTTGGGTTTTTTGTTTGTTTGTTTTTGTTCGTTTTTAGATTCCACATATGAATGAAACCATACAGTATTTGTCTTTCTCTAACTTATTTCACTAAGCATAGTGCCCTCAAGGTCCTTCCATGTGGTTGCCAATGGTAGGAATTTTTCATTTTTGTGGTTGAATAATATTCCACTATATATATATACAAAAACTTCTTTATCCATTCATTCATTGAGGGAAGCTTAGATTGTTTCCTTGTTTGAGCTATTGTAAATAATGTTTCTATGAACATGGAAGGACAGATATCTTTTTAAATTAGTGTTTTTATTACATTTGCCTATATCCCCAGAAGTAGAATTGCTTGGATTCTGTTTTTAATTACAGTTCTGTTTTTAATTTTTTGAGGATCCTCCATACTTTTTTTCATATTTTTTTCACAAAAATCATTTTTTTCACATTTTTAATATACATTTCTGCAAACAGAGCACAAGTGTTCCTTTTTCCACAACCATGTAAGCATTTGTCATCTCTTGTCCTTTTGGTGGTGTCCATTCCAACAGGCATAAGGTGATATCTCATAGTAGGTTTTTGGTTTAATTTTGTTTTGTTTTGTTTTATTATTAAAGCTTATTTATTTATTTTGATAGAGAATAAGCTGGGGAGGGGTGGGAAGGGGGGACAAAGGATCCAAAATGGGCTCTATGCTGACAGCAGAGAGCCCAATGTGGGGTTCAGACTCACAAACCCTGAGATCATGACCTGAGCTGAAGTCAGATGCTTAACTGACTGAGCCATCCAGCACCCCAATTTTATTTTATTTATTTATTTTTTAATTTTAGATTGATGACTTTGCTATTGGTATGCTTTAACTTCTTTATCATGTTCTTTTGTGTAATTACTACAAATTTTTTCCTTGTCGTTTCCATGAGGACTATATAAAATATCTTAAAATTGGAGGTGCCTGGGTGGCTTAGTTGGTTAAGTGCCCAACTTCAGCTCAGGTCATGGTCTCATGGCTCGTGAGTTTGAGCCCCACATTGGGCGCTATACTGACAGCTGAGAGCCCTGGAGCCTGCTTTGGATTCTGTGTCTCCCTCTCTTTCTGCTCCTTCCCCACCCCCTCTCAAAAATAAACATTAAATTTTTTTTTTAATTTAAGAATTTAAAAATATATATCTTAAAATTGTAACACCCTACTTTAAACTGATAACAACTTAAATTCAATACAGTGCCTGAACTTGACGCTTTTACTCCTCCTCCAGCTCACATTTTAGGTTGTTGATATTACAGTTTCTATATTTTTTATATTGTGTAACAACAGATTATTGTAGCTAGGGTTATTTTTACTACATTTGTTCCTTACCTTTTAAACTAGAGTTTTAAGTGAACTTCACACTACCCTTACTATATTAGAGAATTTAATGTCGACTATATATTTACCATTACCAGTATATTTTGCACTACTTTCTTAAGTTTTTGTGATGTGACTTAGCATACTTTTACTTCCACTCAAAGAAGTTCCTTTAGTGTTTCTTATAAGACAAGTCTAGTGGTATAAACTTCTTCAGCTTTTGTTTGTTCAAGAAAGTCTTTATCTCTTCTTCATTCCTGGATAACAGCTTTAATGGTATAGAATCCATATTGATAGGGGCGCCTGAGTGGCTCAGTCAGTTAAGCGTTCAACTTCGGCTCAGGTCTTGATCTCACAATACATGGGTCTAAGCCCTGCCTAGGGCACTGTGCTGACAGCTCAGAGCCTGGAACCTGCTTTGGATTCTGTGTCTCCCTCTCTCTCCGCTCCTCCCCTACTCGCAATCTGTCTTTCTCTTTCTCAAAAATAAATAAGCATTAAAAAAATTTAGAATCTATATTGATTGTTGTTTTCAAAATTTTGAACTTCTCATCACAATCTCTTCTAGACTGAAACATCTCTGTTGAGAAACCCACTGATTGTCTTATGTGGGTTTCCTTGTGTGTAATTACTTTTTTTCTTACTACTTTCAAAATTCTGTCCTTGTCTTTGACTTTTAACAATTTAATTATAACATGTCTCAGTGTAGCCCTTTTTGGGTACAACATATTTGAGGTCATTTTTGCATCATGGATCCAGACAGATGTCTATCTCTCTCCCTAGGTTAGGTAAATTTTCAGCATTAAACATATTTCTGTCTCTTTCTCTTCTCCTGGAATTAATATAATGTGGATATTGCTTCTTTTAATTGTGCCCCATATGTCTCATTGGCTTTCTTCATTCTTTTTCATACTTTTTTCTTTTTGCTCCTTTGACTAGATAATTTCAAGTATCTTCTAGATTATTGATTCTTCTGCAGGTTGAGTCCCCATATGAAGCTCTATGGAATTCTTCCTTTCAATCATTGTATTTTTCAGCTCAAGGATGTGTGCTTCTTTGCTTTTGATCCTCTTTCTTTGGTGAACTCATTTCTGTCTATGCATTGTTTTCCTTATTTTGTTTAGTTCTTGCCTTTCACTAAACTTCTTTAAAAGGATTATTCTAAATGTTTTGACAGTTCACAGATCTCCATTTCTTTAGGGTCAGTTATTGGAGCTTTATTGGTTTCCTTTAGTGCTCATGTTTACCAGATATTTCATGGTACTTGACTCCTTACATTAGTATCTGCCTATATGAGTAAGTGGTCTTCTCATCCAGACTTTACAAGTTCACGGTGGCAGAGACAGTTCTTCATCAGTCAGCTCAGTGTGGGTTTCTGGATATACCTGCTAATAATATCCTTGGTCACGTGGGGCTTGCTAATCTTGGTATATTTGGGAACAAGGTAACTGTCCAAGTTCTGAGGTTGGAGGAGTACCACTGGCCTAGAGGAGTTGAACAGTTTCCAGACTATGTGAGGCTATAGGATAGGCTCTGTCATTGCCTGGGTTCTTTAAATTCCCTAGCCAGCATCACTGACTTTGGGCTGCATTATCAGCTCTGCCTGCTGGGCTCTGTTTCAAGTTTGCTAGGCCATGTAACTTTCTAGGCATTGTGGTCAGGCTTTCTGGTTGGGTGGGGCTATGAATTAGCTTCTTCACCTGGGTAGGGTTGAGAAATTCTCCATGCCTGCCACTGGCTTTGTTCCTGATCAGCTCTACCTACCATACTCTACTTCAGGTTTGCTTGGCTATGCTGCTTCCAGATGTTCTTGCTTGCCTTTCTAGTTAATTAAGGCTGGGAGCTTTACTCAGCAGTATATGGAGTTATGATTTAGCTCCTCTGTGTGTGCTGGAGCAGACCAGGCTACAGGAACAACAAAACTCTTCATTTGAGGATCTGATTCAGGGAGAACTGTATTCAACTATTCTCTGGTCAAACTGTGCTACCAACTTGGTTCTGCTGATAAGCAAAGCTGCTGGTTATGAGTACTACTTGGGTGCTGTAGGTAGGAATTCAGTCTACCAAGATCTGAGTGCTGGTTACTGCAAGCCCCTTCCCTTTCTCCATCACAATCGGTGTTTAAGCCCTGCAGACTCCTCTACATTCTCTGTGGAGGGCTACATTCTCTCTCCTCTACATTCTCTCCCTACATTCTCTCTCCTCTGTGGAGGATCAGAATTGGGGCTCCCAAGAAGTAAACAACAATGCTGAAGGATCTAGTCCACCATGAAATCCCTTTTCTCAGAGGAGATCTCTCAGGGTGTTGCTGCACCAGCCTGGGGAAAAGGAATGTAGTCAGCATGTAGCCACTTCCCTTGCCTTTCTAATGCAGTCTGTCTTGGTCTTTGTGGTACAGGGAGGTGCTTCAGCCTCACATTTGTGTTCTAAGATTCTCTTGGTGTTTCGTCCATGAATAGTTATTAGTTGTTCTTGTGAGGGTGGATGAAGTTAGGAACAACCTATTTTGCCATCTTGGTGACAGTACTTTCCTGTTGAGGATTTTTGTATCAATGTTCGTTAGGGATATTGGCCTGTAATTTTCTTTCTTGTGGGATCCTTGACTGGCTTTTGTAACAGGATATTGCTGGCCTGGTAAAATGAGTTTGGAAGTATTTCTTTCTCCTCTATGTTTTGAAAAAGTTTGAGAAGAATTGGCTTTGTTTCTTCTTTGAATGTTTGGTAGAATTTACCAGTGAAGCTGTCTGATCCTGGACTTTTGTTTGTTTTGGAGGTTTTCAGTTACTAATTAAATCTCCTTACTGGAAATCAGTCTGTTCAGATTTTCTATTATTTCATCATGTAGTCTTATGGCTGTATGTTTCTAATAATTTGTTCATTTCTTTTAGGTTGCCCAGTTAGTTGGTGTATATTTGTTCATTGTAGTCTCTTATGATCCTTTGTATATCTATGTTATCAGTTATAAATTCTTTAACTACTAAGTTTATTTCAGTCATCTCTCTCTCTTTTTTTTTTTATCTTGGTAAGAGTAGCTAAAAATGTTTCTGTTTTGTTTATCTTTTCAAAAACCCAGCTCTATTTAGTCTTTTAGTCTATTTCATTTATTTCCACTCTGATATTTGCTGTTTCCTTCCCGCTACTAACATTGGGCTTAGTTGGGTCTTTTTCTAGTTCTTTGAGGTGAAAAGTTGTTTATTTGAGATGCTTCTTGTGTCTTAATGTAGGCATTTATCACTACAAACTTTGCTCTTAGAACTGCTTTTGCTAGATCCCGTAAGTTTTGGTATGTTGCATTTCCATTTTCATTTCTCTCAAGGTATTTTTTTTTTCATTTCTCTTGTGATTTTTCTTTGGCCCATTCATTGGTTGTTCAGTGGCATGTTGTTTAATCTTCACATACTTGTGAGTTTTCAATTTTTTTTTTCATGTAAGTGATTTCTAGTTTCATACCACTATTGTCAGAAAAGAAGGTTGATACGATTCCAATCTTCTTAAATAATATGTTTTGTGGCCGAACATATGATCTAACCTGGAGATCCAACCATGTGTACTTGAGAAGAATATATGTTCTGCTCCTGTTGAATAGAATGTTCTATAAATGACTATTAAGTCCATCTGGTCTAATATGTCATTTAAGTCCGATATTTTCTCATTGATTTTTTTTTTTGGCATGTTTGGATAAACTGTCCATTGATAAAAGTATGGAATTAGAGTCCCCTACTATAATTGTATTACTGTCTATTTCTGACTCCTAGTGTGTTAATATTTGCTTAATATATTTAGCTTCTCCTGTGTTGGATGCAAAAATGTATATAAGTATTGTATACTTTTATTGGATTGACATGTTTATCATTGTATATTGACCTTCTTTATCTCTTATAAAAATTTTTGACGGGTAGTCTGTTGCATCTAATATATATATCTTTGCTTTCTTTAGGCTCCCATTTGCATAAACTATCTTTTTACTTTTACTTTTTTCTTTTACTTTTTACTTTCACTTGTGTGTTCTTAAAGCTGAAGTGAGTCTCTTGTAGGCAGCAAATAGTTTTGTTTTTTTTTTTAATCCATTCAGCTGCTCTATGTCTTTTGATTGGAGAATTTAGTCTAGTTTAAAATAATTATTAATAGGTATGGACTTACTATTGCCATTTAAGGTTGTTTTCTGGCTGTTTTATAATTAATTTTTTCATTTTCCTTTCTTGATCTCTTTCTCTGGGATTTAATGATTTTGTGGTTATATGCTTAGATTCCTTTCTCTTCACATTTTGTGTATCAATTATAGGTTTTTGCTTTGTGATTGCCATGAAGCTTTTGTAAAACATTTTATAACAGTCAATTTTAAGGGGATAAAAACTAAATTTTAAAGGGATACTAAGGCTTTACATTTTTCACTCCTCACATTTTGTTTTTGATGTCACATTTTACATGTTTTTAGCTTGTTTAACATTAACAAATTATTGTAGTTATTTGTAATGATTTTGTCTTTTAACCTTTATACCTGAGTTATAAGTGATTTATCCATCATCATTATATCATTGCACTATTCTGAATTTAACTGTATATTTTCCTCCACCAGTGAGATTTATTCTGTTCTGTGTTTTCCTGCTACTAATATTCTTCCTTCAGCTTGAAAAACTCCCTTTAACATATCTTCTAAATCTAGTTTAGTGATGGTGAACTCCTTCTGCTCTTGCTTCTGGAAAACTTCTTATCTCTCCTTCAATTCTGAATGAAAGCTTTTCCAGGCAGAATATTCTTGGTTGACAGTTTTTTTTTTTTTTTCCTTTTAGCACTATGAATATGTCATGTCACTCCTTTTTGCAAAATTTCTGCAGAAAACTCTTCTGATAGTTTTATGGGGTTTTCCCTTGTACATAGGTTTTTCTCTTTGATTTTGATATTTTTCCTTGCCTTTAATGTTTGACAGTTTAAATATAACATGTTTTGGTATGAGTCTCTAGATTCATCTTTTTGGATTTCTATGGGCTTTATAAATCTGGATATCTGTTTCATTCCCAGATTAAGGATGATTTCAGCCACTATTTCTTTAAATAAATTTTCTGCCCCTTTCTCTCATTTCTTCTTCATCTTGGATCCCTATAATGAAAATACTGTTCCTCTTGATGTTGTCCCATAAAGTCCCTCCCTCCCTCCCTTTTATTCTTTTTTCTTTTCACTGCTCTGACTGTATGAATTCCACTGCTCTGTATTCAAGTTCACTGACCTCCTTCTTCTGCTTTATCTAGCTTGATGTTGGACACCTCTATTGAATTTTTCAGTTCAATCATTGTATACTTCAGCTGAGTGATTTCTGTCTGGTGCTTGTCTTATATTTGCTTTTTATTGAAGTCCTCATTTTGTTCATGCATTGTTTCCTGAGCTCTGTAAGCAAAGCTTTATGACTGTTATTTGAACTCTATCAGATATATCATTGTCTCCATTTCACTAAGGTCTGTTTCTATAGTTTTAGCTTGTTCTCTTGTTTGGAACATATTCCTCTGTTTATTCATTTTCCTTAAATCTCTGTTTTGGTTTCTGCACATTAGATAACATAGTCACATTTCCCAGTTTTGAGGAGTAGTCCTGAGTGTAAGATGAAACTTATTGTTCGCCTGTGTCTGAGCTCTTGGTTGTCTCTCAACTTTTTTGTGATTGTTCAGGTTGCTTCTTTGTTCTTAGTGGTTCACAGTAGTTGACAGTGTACCAAGACCGTCAGTGTCCCAAAGGAGAGGATCATAGCACCTGAATGAAACCTGTTGGCAGCAGGACCCTCAGACAGCAGCTGGGAAAGTATGTCATTGGATGACCTCCATGGAGAAACTGGGGGATGGGTTTTTTATCTGCTCCCTCCCTTATCTATACCTTGGAGTATAGCTGTGGGGGGGGGGGGAGGGGGCGGAGAATGCTCCTGCACCCATTAAGAACTGTTTCATTGTTTGCTACTGTCCTGTAGGTTTGTGAATGCAACCCCTGGGAGAATAGTCAGTTAAGAACTATTTCTTTGCTACAGTCAGGTGTGAATCCTCACAAATATAAGCCTTCTTGGCTATAAGAGTCAGATGATCTAGGTGTCTGTCCCTTGGTTAGCAGCCCCAACAGCTGGGGTACTAGACATGTATGCAAGTTCCTTCCTTGGAGATATTGGTTACTTGGAATGGGATAGAGGAAGAGGTCAGAGGAAATATCCTTGGACTTCCCTGGCCTTGGGGGAGGATCACACGGTCATCCTCTATATGAATGTTAAATTAGAAGTCTGAACTTTGGCAGCAACTTTTTTTTTTTTTTTAATTTTTTTTTTTCAACGTTTATTTTTGGGACAGAGAGAGACAGAGCATGAACGGGGGAGGGGCAGAGAGAGAGGGAGACACAGAATCGGAAACAGGCTCCAGGCTCTGAGCCATCAGCCCAGAGCCCGACGCGGGGCTCGAACTCACAGACCGTGAGATCGTGACCTGGCTGAAGTCGGACGCTTAACCGACTGCGCCACCCAGGCGCCCCTGGCAGCAACTTTTAAGGTTATACAAATAGGCCTCTGTCAGGGAAAGATGGAAGTGGCATTTTTTGCCCACTGCCTCTGTGCTGAGTCCCGGGGGAATAGCCACAGTGAATTCTTGTGAGTTCCTTAAGAACTATTTCTTTGCTTGCTATAATCTTATTGATCCTTCTGGATGTGTGCCTCATTGGTTTTCAGAGCTAGTTATCTTGGGGCCTGTCCCACAGTTGGAACTCTTAAAATTTGGAGCATCATATTTGGAGTCCAAACATTTTGCTTCTCATGGAGAAGCTGGGAGTTGGGAGTTCCTTCCTGATTGCATGGCTCTATGCTAGTAGTGAAGTTCATGATAAAAGTGTGTCTCCGCCTTCCCTCCCCATTTCAGTGTAGGTGATGTGGGTATTTTCTTGTTTTCCTGAATATAGGATTCACTCAATGAGTCTCTGGATTTCCTTCAGAGGGACTTGCCCCATGTGTAACTGTTGATTCAGTTATGTGCTTGGGAGGAGGTTAATTCACAAGGCTTCTATGTTACCATCTTGGGTCAAAAATCTAAGAAGTTCTTGTCTCCTTTTTTTAAGACTTTATTTTCTTAGGCAGTTTCAATTTTACAATAAAACTGAGAAACAGATACAGAGTACCATATGCCTCTTGCTCCCATACATGTATAGCCTCCACCATTATCAACATCACTCACCAGAATGGTTCCTGTTTTACCAAAGGTAAATCTATATTGACACATCATAACCACCCAAAGTCCACAAATCACCAAAAGCAATAAAGAGTGAACTTTAGGGTTCATTCTTAGTAGTGTATATTGGGTTTGGACAAACGTAATAACATATATCCATTATTATCATACAGAATATTTTCACTGCCCTAAAATCTTCTGTGCTCTGCATGTTTATCCCCCCCACCACAACTGATATTTTTACTGTCTCCATAGTTTTGCCTTTTCTAGAATGCCATATTGTTGGAATCGTATGTAGCCTTTTTAGATTGGAATCTCATTTAGAAATGTGCATTTAAGTTTCTGTCATGTCTTTTCATGTCCTGATAGCTCCTTTCATTTTCGCTCTGAATAATATTCAATTGTATGGATATACCACAAGTTTATCCATTCCCCTACTGAAGCCATGTAGGATATCTTGGTTGCTTCCCAAACTTCCACTTTATGGGAGGAGATATTTCCAAGGATTATTTTAATTACAAAATAGGTTATGTATGTTCACTCTGTTTCTTTTAATTTTACAAAATTTTTGTTGTGGCTAGACCCCTACTATAAATTCTGAAAGTTTAAAGAGTTCCTCTACTACAAATATTATTCCATTGAGGATCTATTCTCTTTTTCTTTTGAAAAGTCAACTTAAATCAGAAGAAATATTTCTTTTCAAAAATAATTCTTATTCAATATATCTCCCTGAGATTCTATGCTTTTGACACTGAGAACCCAAAAGACTGTGTGTGTGTGTGTGTGTGTGTGTGTGTGTGTGTGTATACACAGATACGTATCTTTTGAAAACTTTACTTTGAGCTCTCAGGAAATTATTAATTTCAAAATGTAAATGAATACAGAACAATTCAAATTTGACATAATTGTTCAGAAAATAAACTACTCGCCATATTATGGAATCTCTATTTCAAGGGACAGAGCAGGTCCTTATCCTCCAGAAGCTTAATATCTACCAGGGAAGGGAGAGAAGTATGATGAGCATAAGGCAGACTGAGGGAAAAGTATAAGCTAGCACCCCCCTCCCCACCAGGTGGGATATATATGATATTCCTTGGACACTCCAGGCTCCCCCAAAACAGAAAGGGACCAAAAAAAATGGTTAAGTTGATAAGAGTCTCCACCAGTTTTCAAGAAAAAGCCAATCCCATCAATAGCCTAAGTCCAGGAACTCCCTACTGTCTTAATGTTAATGCCTTGCAAAAGAGAAAAACAACTTTAGCTTGACAATAGCTAGGCCACTGGTAATCTATGAGTCTTTAGCATTTGAAAATCTCTTTGGAAACTTCCCTTTTGACTTTACCTCTTCCAAGTCCATGGTATATAACCAGTCATTCTTCACAACCCCAGTGCCCATGGGTCCTATCCCCATGCTTTAATAAAATCACCTTTTTTTGTGCACCAAAGATGTCTTCAAGAATTCTTTCTTGCTCATCAGCTCCAAACCCCACCATCACACCAAAACTTCATCAAGTAGACAACCTAGGTAATTTCAAACAGTGAGAATGAACAGAAAGCATAAGAGCAAGATAATATGATAGGGAGTGTCTAGGGATTAGGGTTCAGAAGCCAATTTAGACGGGGTGGGAGGAGGTCTAAGGAATTCATCAGAGACCTTAATAACAACAATCAGAAACAGGCAGGAGCATTCCAAAGAGGGAAGGGCAAATGCAACATCCCAAGGCCAGAAATATCTTAGAAATTTCAAGGACTTAGAAAAATAAAAACAAAAACCAGTGGGTTTAGAATGCACTATTCCAGTAGAAAGAAATGTTTTTGTATATGGGCCAAAGAAAGAATGGACCAGGGGGTTTTCCTGATAGTCCGTGAGATTTCCATAGCATGTAATTCAGATCCTAAAAGACTTTACTGGCAGAGATGAGGATTAGAGTTGTGCTTCTCAAACTGTATTGCCCACAAATCACTTGGGAGATCTTATTAAAATGTGAATGTGAATGAAATGTGTGTGGGAGCAGCCCCTAAGAGTCTGCATTTGTAACAAGTTCACAGGTGATGCTGATATTGCTGGTGTAAGGACCACATTTACATTAGAAAACTATTAGGTATTAGATTTACAAATCTTGCTCATCATCAAAATCACCTGTTTATCTTCTAGTAAATATATTTTGTTGTGGGCCGACCTACTTGGAATTTCTGGAAATAGGACCCAAGAATGTTAAAACAAAAACAAAACACCTTAGGTGGCACAGCTACCAAGTTTGAAGAGTACTGACAAAACACTACAGGCCAGGGAAATAAAATATGGGAAGTAGGAAGGTGTAATCTGTAAATATAAGTTAGCTACTCTTTCTTGTTTAGAAAGATATTTTACTTTTATGAACTTCAGAAAATATTGTGTAGTTGGAATCAATCAAAGATTACTGTAAAGTGAGATAACATAATGATCTCTGGATTAAAAGATCAAGAGAGAAAGAGTTCAAGTTGCTGGGAGAAAGAAAGAATAAAGTAGGACTGAAACTAGGGACTTTTGATCCCTATAAGATTTCAGCTTCTAATGGGTTTTGTGGCCTGGTGTGAACCACAGGAACTCTCTAACTCACACTTCTCATAAATAAGATCTCTGAAGTTTTTTTTAGTCCTTACACTCTAGGCCTCTTTGGTAAAGGAGTAATTCTTCCCACCTGATCAGAATCACAATGCCATCTCCCCTAATGCTCTTTCCCCACTTGTACTAGGACAGGGCAGGAATCCTTTTGTAATCAAACCAATCTGGGTTTACTCCTTGGTGAGTTACTGTCAGGGAGTAGGAATTCCTGTCCCCTCAAAGATCCTTAAGAATCAAGTTGACATGAGACAGATTAACAGGAGAAAATGAGGTATATATGTCATCCTGAACTAAGGAGAAGAGGGTGGGGGTCTGGGACTTCAGAGGAAAGGAATGCAATTCACAGGATGATAAGAAGAGCAAATGTTTGGTAATTAGATGTTTGCCCTGCCATATACATGGGTCATTCAGATAAAATTTATCTCTGTTAATAACCCTGATTCTGGGGAAGACCACCAGTTTAGCTGTTTCTGTATGGTTAAGGGAGGGACAAAAGTTTCTTTTGAGCCCATAGAGATTCAACTGCTTTCAGCTCAAAATACTTCATATGCCAAAGTGGCACATTCACAGTAGGGGGAGGGGGGAGATGGGAAGAGGAAGGGAGAGCTGTCCTGAACCCAGTCATTACAGATAGAGACTGCACCAGGTGGAGGTGTCAAACAAAGGAAACTTTATTTGCAGCAAATAGGGCGATCACAGGGAATAACTTCCAAAGCCATGACTCCCCATGTGGGAATGAGTGGATTTCTTTTATTTAGGTAGGATGAATATTCAGAAAGGGGAGTTTTGTCATCATATGTAGAGGTGGGCATAAGGTTGCACAGGCATACTTAGAAAACATACCTAAGCATGCATCCTATGTTAACGAAGCTTGTGTCTCTCATTGGGTGGAGATTCTAACATTATAAAGAGGTAGAACTGCTAGACACTCCAGGGTCCATCTGCATAGTTGTGAGTTGCTAGTCAAGCTCAAACTGGTTTAGGCCAGCAGGGCCTCTTCCTGTTTGCCTCTAAAAGATAAGGTTAATATTCCTGTGAAGAAAAAGGGAGATCAGGGGGGTTCTTGCTGGTGATTGTTTTAGTCTCATTAACCCTCTGGGGCACATTTTCACTATCATGGGAAAAGGTATCTATGTCCCCTTATTGTGGAAACCCCCAAACTTCACCAGTGACCTTCTTATTCCCCACCCAAGGTTCTGGAAGAAATACCAGTAAGGTGTTCTCTTCACCACCATAGAAGGTGAGGTGAAGGGGATAGCTCCCTTTATAAACACGCCTCTCCAGAAAAGGTACTTCTCAGCTTCCTGGTGTTCCTCCTACATTAATAAGATGGGGGTAGGAAATGTGAAGTGAGTACCAGCTCTGCAAAAGGGTAGGTCTCAATAAACCCTTTGAAGAAATGGTTAGCTTGATAACTGAGCATTCTCTATACTTAAAACATATTTTTCTTCTATGGACTTGAGTCTTCAGGCTAAGGGGAAATTTCCTATATTTTGGTACGGTCTCTTAAAAGTTTAGAATATATTCAAACTATGAGTGAAAAGATCAAGAAAAAAAACTTTTCTAGAAGCATTTTTTTTCTGAAGAAAACTATAATTAAATACTTTAAAATTGTGTAACTTATACTTTGACTTAATAAAAAATTACAAAAAAATACTGGGGTAGCAGATGTTAAAAATAAGCCATTTTCCTTCAATTCATGAATCACTGAATAACAGGCCCATTAAAACATTCTTCGTAATGTCTTTTCAACAGTTATTGCTAAATCATTCTAGATAGCTGAGCAATTATTACAGTTATATGAAATTTAGTATGAAGTATGAGAAGCAAACTATGCATGAGAGCATCTAAGCTGTATTACCCCATCCTATTAAATCCCCTAATTGACCTACAATATTATATTAGTTTCAGGTATGTAACACAGCGATTCATATTTTTATACATTATGAAATGATCACCACCACAGGCCCAGTTACTATTTGCCACTATACAAAGTTGCCACAATATTATTGACTATATTCCCTATGCTATATATTACATCCATGAGACTTAATTTATTTTGTAACTGGAAGTTTGTACCTATAATCCTCTTCACCTATTTTGCCCATTCCCTGAAACCCCTCCCCTCTGGCAACTATAAATTTATTCTCTGTATCTACGAACTGCTTCTATTCTGTTTGTTTTATTTTTTAGATTCCAAGTATAAATCAAAGCATACGGTATTTGTCTTTATCTTATTTCACTTAGTATAATACCCTTTAGGTTCATTCGCGTTATCACAAATGGCAAGATTTGATTCTTTTTTTTTTTTTTTTTAATTTTTTTTTCAACGTTTATTTATTTTTGGGACAGAGAGAGACAGAGCATGAACGGGGGAGGGGCAGAGAGAGAGGGAGACACAGAATCGGAAACAGGCTCCAGGCTCTGAGCCATCAGCCCAGAGCCTGATGCGGGGCTCGAACTCACGGACCGCGAGATCGTGACCTGGCTGAAGTCGGACGCTTAACCGACTGCGCCACCCAGGCGCCCCTGATTCTTTTTTATGGCTGAGTAATATATCACACACACACACACACACACACACACACACACACACACACGTCTCACATCTTTATCCATTCACCTATTGATGGACAAAGATTGCTTTCATGTCATGGCTATTGAAAAAACATGCTGCAAAGAACATGGGGTGCATATATCTTTTTGAATTATTATTTTCATTTTTGTTGAATAAACACCCAAAAGTAGAATTTCTGGATCATATGGTATTTCTATTTTAAAATTTTGAGGATCCTCCATACCATTTTCCAAGTGACTGCACCAATTTACATTCCCACCAACAGTGCACAAGTGTTCCATTTTCTGCACATCCTCATCAGCACTTGTTATATCTTGTTCTTTTGATAATAGCCATTTTGATTGGTATGAGGTAATATCTCATTATAGTTTTGATTTGCATTTCTCTGATAATTATTGATGTTGAGCATCTTTTCATGTGCCTATTGGCCATCCATATGTCTACTTTGGAAAATGCCTATTCAGGTCTTCTGCCCGTGTTTTAATTGTGTTCATTTTTTGTTGTTATTGAAGTGTATGAGTTCTTTATATATTTTGGATATCGACCCTTATTGGATATATCATTTGCAAATATCTCTTCCCATTCCATAGGTTGCTTTTTGAGTTTGTTGATTTTTTTTCCTCTGCTTTTTATTTTTGGCATAGTCCCATTTGTTTATTTTTGCTATTGTTGCACTTGCCTGAGAAGACATGTCCAAAAAAAATGTTGCTGTGAACAGTGTTCTATAGCTTACCCTCTATGTTTTCTTCTAGGAGCTTTATGTCTCATATTTAGGTCTTTAATCCATTTTGAGTTTATTTTTGTGTATAGTATAAGAAAGTGGTCCAGTTTCATGCTTTTCTAGGTAGCTGTCCAGTTTTCCCAGCCTCATTTGCAGAGACTATCTTTTCCCCATTTTATATTCTTGCCTCCTCTGTCATAGATTAATTGACCATATAAGTGGGGGGTTATTTCTGGTCTCTCTATTCTGTTTCATTGGTTTATGTGTCTGTTTTTGTGCCAATACCATGATTAGTACAGCTAATTTGATCAGTGCAGCTTTTATAGTATACCTTGAAATCTGTGATGGTAATACTTCCAGCTTTGTTTTTTTCATCAAGATTGCTTTGTCTATTTGGGATCTTTTGTGGTTCCATGTAAACTTTAGGATTATATGTTCTAATTCTGTAAAACATGTTGGTACTTTGACAGGGATTACGTTAAATCTGTAGATTACGTTGGGTATTGTAAACATTTAAATATATTTTTTTCCAAACTGTGAGTATAGAATATCTTTCCATTCACTCGTGTTGTCTTCAATTTCTTTCATCAGTATCTTATGGATTTCAGAGTACAGGTCTTTCACCTCTTTGGTTCAATGTATTCATAAGTATTCTATTCTTTATGATTCAATTGTAAATTGGATTGTTTTCTTAATTTCTTTCTCATAGTTGATTATTGGTGTATAAAAACAGATTCCTATGTATTAATTTTATATCCTGAAATTTTATTGAATTCATTTATTCTGACAGTTTTTTTGGTAGGATCTTTAGGGTTTTCTATATATAGTATCATGTCATCTGCAAATAGTGACAGCTTTACTACCTTTTTTTTCCAAATTGGATGACTTTTGTGTTTTTTTGTTGTTTGGGGATTTTTTTGTTTCATTTTGTTTTGGTTTGCTTTTGGCTTTGGTTTTGGGTTTTGTTTGTTTGTTGTGTTTGTTTTTGTTTTTGCCTAATTGCTCTGGTTAGGACTTCCAATACTATGTTGAATAAAAGTGGCAAGAGTGGGCATCCTTTTCTTATTCCTTATCTTAGAGGAAACACTTTCAGATTTTCACCATTGCATATGATACTAGCTGTGGGTTTGTCCTATACAACCTTCATTATGTTGAGATATATTCTCTCTAAATGCTCTTTGTTGAGAGTTTTTATCATAAGTGGATGCTGAATTTTGTCAAATGTTTTTTCTGCATCTACTGAAATGATCATATGACTTTTATTTCTCATTGTGGTATGTGGTACATTGTGTTGATTGATTTGTGGTGTTAAACCATTCTTGCATCCTTAAAGTGAATCCCACTTGGTCATGGTATATGATGTTCTTTAATGTTTTGTTGAGGATTTGTATTTATGTTTATCGGGGATATCGGCCTGTAATTTTCTTTCTTTTTTCTTTTTGGAGTGTCTTTGTCTGGTTTTAATCATAGGGTAATGTTGGCCTTGTAAAATGAATTTGGTAGCATTCCTTCCTCTTCAATTTTTGGAATAATTTGAGGAGTTTAGGTATTAACTAATCTTTAAATATTTGGTAGAAATCACTTGTGAAGCCACCTGGACCTGGACTTTTGTCTGGGGGAAGTTTTGATTAATGTCTCAATTCCATTACTAGTAGTCAGTCTGTTCAGATTTTCTATTTCTTCATGATTCAGTCTTTGAAGACTGTATGTTTCTAGGGATTTATCCATTTTTTCTAGATTGTCTAATTTGTTATCATATAATTATTTATAATACTTTTATGATTTTTATTTCTGTGGTATTGGTTGTAATTTCTCCTTTTTTGTTTCTGATTTTATTTACTTGACTCCATTCTCATTTTTTTGTGATGAGTCTAGCTAAAGGTTTGTCAATTTTAGAACCAGCCCTTGGTTTCACTGATCTTTTCTATTTTATTTTGTAGTCTCTATTTATTTCTGTTCTGATCTTTATTATTTTCTTCCTTCTACTCACCTTGGGTTTTCTTTGTTCTTTTTTTAGACCCTTTTGGCATAAGGTTAGATTGAGATTTTTCTTGTTTCTTGAGGTAGGCCTATATCACTATATAAATTTACCTCTTACAACTGCTTTAACTGCCTCCTACAGATTTGGACCACTGTTTCATTTTCATTCATTTCTACATATTTTTTTAAATTTCCTCTTCGATTTCTTCATTGACTCATTGGTTGTTCAGTAGCATGTTGTTCATCCTCCATATGTTTGTGTTTTTGCCAGTCTTTTTTCTTATGATTGATTTCTAGTTTCATAACGTTATAGTTAGAAAAGATGCATGATAGGGATTCCTGGATGGCTCAGCCAGTTAAGCAACCAACTTTGGCCCAGGTCATGATCTCATGGTTTATGAGTTCGAGCCCCACGCCAGGCTCTGTGCTAACAGCTCAGATCCTGGAGCCTGCTTCAGATTCTGTGTCTCCCTGTCTCTCTGCCCCTCCCCCTGCTCACACTCTGACACTCTTTCTTTCAAAAATAAATAAACTTAAAAAAAAATTTTTTTAAGGTAAACATTTTTTTAAAAATTAAAAAAAAAAGGGGCGCCTGGGTGGCTCAGTCGGTTGAGCGTCCGACTTCGGCTCAGGTCACGATCTCACGGTCCGTGAGTTCGAGCCCCGCGTCGGGCTCTGGGCTGATGATGGCCCAGAGCCTGGAGCCTGCTTCCGATTCTGTGTCTCCCTCTCTCTCTGACCCTCCCCTGTTCATGCTCTGTCTCTCTCTGTCTCAAAAATAAATAGACGTTAAAAAAAAAAAAAAATTAAAAAAAAAAAGATGAATGATATTATTTCAGTTTTCTTAAATTTATTGAGAATTGTTTTCTGGCCTAACATATGATCTACGCTGGAGAATGTTTCATGTGCACTTGAAAAGAATGTATATTCTGCTGATTTTGAATGGAATGTTCTGCATATATGTTAAGTCTATCTAGTCTAATGGAGTGTTCAAAGACACTGTTTTCTTTAATTTTTTTAATGTTTTTATTTATTTTTGAGACAGAGAGAGACAGAGCATGAGCAGGGGAGGGACAGAGTGAGAGGGAGACACAGAATCTGAAACAGGCTCCAGGCTCTGAGCTGTCAGCACAGAGCCCGGCGTGGGGCTTGAACTCATGGAGTGTGAGATTATGACCTGAGCTGAAGTTGGATATTCAACTGACTGAGCTACCCAGGCTCCCCAAAGACACTGTTTTCTTGCTGATTTTCTACCTAGATGATTTATCTGTTGATGTAAGTGGGGTGTTAAAGTCCCCTACTATTATTTTATAACTGTCAATTTCTCCCTTTATGTCTGTTAATATTTACTTTATGTATTTAGATGCTTTCATGTTGGGTGCATAGATATTTACAATTGTTATACCTTCTTGTTGAATTGATTCCTTCTTTTTCTCATATTACAGCCTGCTTTAAAGTCTATTTTTTTCTGATATGAGTATTGCTACCCAGCTTCTTTTTTTTCCTTCCATTTTTATGGAATATCTTTTTCCCTCATTTATTTTCAGTCTGTGAGTCTGAAGTGAGTCTCTTGTAGGCAGCGTATAGATGGGTCTTGTTTATTTATTCATTCACCAACCTATATTTTTTGATTAGAGTATTTAGATCATTTATTGATTACTGATAGATACACAGTTATTGCCAGTTTTAAAATTTGTTTTCTGGTTGTTTCTGTAGTTCTTCTCTGTTCTTTTCTTCTTGCCCTCTTTTTTTGTAATTGATGACTTTCTGTAATGTTATGTTTTTCTTTCTTTCTCTTTTTGTATATTTGTTAAAAGTTTTGGGTTTGTGGTTACCATGAGGTGCATATATAACATCCTAAGTGTATAATGGTCTATATTGTCTATATTATGATCACTTATGTTTGAGCACATTCTTAAAAATCTTTTTTATTCCCTCCATCATGTTTTATATATATGTTGTCATATTTTACATCTTTTTATTCATAATTTTCTTCTAATTATGTTCTTTTCGACTTAAGGAAGTCCTTTTAACATTTCTTATAAGACTGTTTAGTAATGATGACCTCCTTTAACTTTTGTTTGCCTGGGAAACTATCTCTCCTTCCATTTTGAATGACAGTCTTGCTGAATAGAGTATTCTCAGTTCTGGGCCTTTTTCTTTTAGCACTTTGAATGGATTATGGTATTCGCTTTTGGACTGTAAAGTTTCTGATGAAAAATCAGGTGATAGCCTTATGGGGTTTCCTATATATAAAATTTTGCTTCTCTCTTGCTTCTTTTAAACTCTGTCTTAAATCTTTGACATTTTAATTATGTGTCACAGTGTGGACCTCCTTGGTTCACCTTGTTTGGAGCTCTATCTGCTTCCTGAACCTGGATTTCTGTTTTCTTCCCCATGTTAGAGAAGTTTTCAATTATTATTTTTTCAAATAAGTTTTCTGTTTCTTTCTCTCTTGATCATTTCAGTTGTGTTCTTCAACTCTAATTGCTTCTTTTTTATATTTTCTATCTCTCTGTTGAAGTTCTCACTGAATTCTTCTATTCTTCTCTCCAGCCCAGTAAGCATCATTATGATCATTATTTTAAACTATCTATCAGGCGTATTTCTTATCTCCATTTCATTTAGTTACTTTTATAACATTTTATCTTTTTCTTTTATTTGCAGCATATTCCTCTGTCTCATTTTTCTTGACTTTCTGTGTTTATTTCTATGAATTAGGTAAAAGAGCTACTTCTCCTAAGTTTGAAGAAATGGTTTTCTATATGGTCACCCCTGTGTGTAGAGTGTGTGCCTGGGGACTTTGGCTGGCTGGCTGGTGCTGTGGCTGATGTGGACAGGAGGTCCCAGAGCACTCCATGCTGGGGTTGCTGTGGCAGGATGGCTGGAGCTGAAGTAGACATGTCCCAGGTGATGCTGGGGCTCTTTGCATAGAAAATGCCCTATTAGGACAGCTAAAGCTAAATTTGGGGGCAAAATTTTGGTGTAAGCCAGAGGGTCTTAGGGTGTTCCACACAGGGAGTAGACTGGCAGAGTGGCAGGAGCCAAGCTGGGGTGCAGGCCAGGAGGTGACAGAGTGCTCTGTGCAGGGGTTGCTCCGGTATGGTAGCTGGAGCCTAGGTGGGGCTCTGGTAAGACAGCTCTAGCTGAAGTGGGTGCAAGGCAGGGTATCCCGGGGTACTCTGTGCAGGGGGTGCCTTGACACAGCAGCTGGAGCCAAGGTGGAGTGTGGACCAGGCTGTCCCAAAATGCTCTATGCAGGGCATGCTCTGGTGGGACAGTTCGAACAGAGCACAGGCTGTGGTTCATGGGGTGATCCATCCAAGAAGCACCCTGGCAAGGTAGCTGGATCCCAAACAGACATGAACTAGAAGGGCTCAAAGGACTCTGCACTGGGGGTGCCCTAGGAGCCAAATTGGGGTGGGCCTGGAGTGTTCCAGGGTGATTGGCACCCGTGTCACCTTGGCAAGATGGCTGGAGCTGTATTGTCCCAGTGAATGCCATGCTGAAGTCACCTTGTGGGGCTCACTGAGGCAGCAAGCCAGCTCGAACATCTGGACCCTGTTCCTGTCCATACTATCAAGGTAGACAGGGAACATAAACTATGGTATTTGCCAGCCCCTCTGACCTGGAAAGAGTTCCAGCAACTCCCTTACCATTTGAGAGGGTTCTAGGGGCTAGTTCCTTTATATTCTAGGTGTTTAAACCATGGCTTTTTTTTTCCTGTAGCCAGGGCATCCAGGGCCAGAGTAGACTAGGGTCCCGAGGCTCACTGAGGCACCAGGCCAGCTATGGTTCCCATCTATGCTATCAAGATGGAGGGGGTGTATAAACCATGGCTCACCAGCCCCTTGAACCTGGAGAGTTCTAGCAGCAACCCCACTGTTTGGCAGGGTTTTAGAGCTGGTTTCTTTATATTCTAGTTGCCTTTTTAGACCATTGCTTTTTTTCTGTGCTCCAAAGCAAATCAATCTGTTCATGGTCCTGTAGTACTATTTCTCCCCACTGTAGTTCACAGCAGGAGATTGGTTTTTCCCTTACTGTGTCTTTGTCTTTCTTGCCATTCTCTATCTCTGTGTGGTCTGTCTTTTGTTGCGCAGAAACTGTCCAGTCAGTCCTCAGTTGTTCTTCAAGAGGAATTATTCTATAAACAGGTATAGATTTGGTATGTCCAGTGGGGAGGTGAGTTCAGGGTCTTCCTACATCACCATCTTGGATTGGAACCCACATCTTGCATCTTTTATTTTATGGACTTCATATATGCCTTAATTATTATACAGTAAAACCTTGGATTGTGAGTAACTTGTTCTGCAAGTGTTCCACAAGACAAACATTTCTAATAAATTTTAACATGATAAACGAGTGATGTCTTGCAATACAAGTAGAATGTGACGCTGAATGTCACATGATCACAAGTAAGCCAATGGTTTTGAAATTCGCTTTGATATATGAGTCCTTTGAATTTCAAGCATGTTTCCAGAACAAATTGTGCTTGCAAACCAAGTTTTTAGCTTTTACTGCATTTTTTAAAATTAATTTTACTACTTCTATCTTTTATCCTTCATACTTTTATAAGTAGTTGATCTACCACCTTTATTTATAAATCTCTTCTGGTGACACATCTACTCTCCTATATTTTCTTATTATTAATTAGTGCCTTTTCTTTTTAGCTCAGAGAGGTCCCTTTAACATTTCTTGCAAGGCTGGTTTAGTGGTGAAGAACTTTGGCTTTTTCTTGTCTGGAGAATTCTTGATCTCTCCTTCAATTCTGAATGATAACCTTGCCTCCGTAGAGATTTCTTGGTTGGTGGTTATTCCCTCTCAACACTTTGGATATCTCATGCCACTCCCTTCTGGTCTGTAAATTTTCTGAGACATCTGCTGACACCCATGTGAAAATTCTTTTATCCATATGTTGCTTATCTCTTGCTGATTTTAAGATTCTCTTTATCCTTAAATTTTATCATTTTAACTACAATGTGTTTCAGTGTGTTTCCCTTTGGGTTCATCTTGTTTGGAATTCTCTGGGCTTCCTGGATCTGGATGTCTGTTTCCTTCCCCAGGTTAGGGAAATTTTCAGGTATTATTTCTTCAAATCATTTTTCTGGCACTTTTTTTCTCTCTCTTCCTTCTGAGATATATATAATGTGAAAGTTATTTCCCTTTGATGTTGTCCCCGAGCTCCCTTAAGGTATCCTCACTTTTTTTTAACTCACTTTTTCATTCTGCTGCTCTGTGTGGATGTTTTCTGTTGCTTTGTCTTCCAGCTTGTTGATTTGTGCTTCTATTTCATCAGTAATGCTGCTGTACCCCAATAGTGTATTTTTCAGTCCAGTTATGACTTTTGTTTGGTACTGTCTTTTATTTTCTAACTCGTTGTTGAAGTTCTTGCTGTCTGTGTTCATCTAATTCTCCTAAGTTCAGTGAGTGTCTTCATGACCATTACTTTTAATTCTGTATTACATAGGTTGCTTGTCTCTATTTTATTACAGTCTTTTTCTGGGGATTTGCCATGTTTTTATCTTGGAACATTTTCCTCTGTCTCATTTTGCCTGTTTCTGTTTGTCTATGTGTATTAAGCAAAACAGCTACCTCCCTTAGTCTTGAAGGACTGGTCTTGTATAGGAGCTGTTCCATGTGGGCCAGAAGTACAATCTCCCTTGGTAACCAGAACTAGGCTTGGTCACCAGAGCCAGGAACTATATGAGCATCCCTCATATAGGCTATTGCCCAGCAGCTGTGATAGGGCTACAGCTGCTGTGCAAAGCCCAGGGCACTCATCCATTCCACTTCTGTGCAGAATAGCCATGGTTCAGGGTGCTCACCTAACCCAGTTGTATCTTAGGTGCTGAATAGGGAGGGAAGGGCTCAGGGTACTCCCTTGGCCAGTTGTAGCTTGGTATCTGTGAGGGCTGGGCAGGACCTGATGCTCTAACTCAGTCTGTTTGTCTCTCCACTGCTGAGCAAGGGGCATGGGGCTCAGAACTCTGACTTGACCTTGCTGGGGGTTGGGTGTTATGTTTTATGAGTGGGGTCTTGATTCTCACCCAGTTCAGTTATGGCACAGGGTAGGCAGATCATTCCCTCTGGTGCTCGCAGGTAAGAGGGAGGGCACCAAAAGTTGTGCCTTTGGCTCTGTTACTAGCACGTTAAGAATGAGATTGTAAAAATAGTGTCTGTGAGGACTTCCATCCCTGGATAAAGTCCATGAAGATTTCTGCCTCTCCAGAAACTGCTTTAAAATTAGTAAGTGTGTAGGGGTGCCTGGGTGGCTCAGTCAGCTGAGCATCCGACTTCAGCTCAGGTCATGATCTCACACTCCATGAGTTTGAGCCCTGTGTCAGGCTCTGGGCTGACAGCTTGGAGGCTGGAGCCTGCTTCAGATTCTGTGTCTCCCTCTTTCTCTGCCCCTTACCTGCTCATGCTCTGACTCTCTGTCAAAAATGAATAAACATTTAAAAAATTTTTTTAAATAAAATAAAATTAGTAAGTGTGTCTCCCTTGCTTATGGCTTAGTCTTAGATCTCAGGGCAAATGAGTTTGTGTGCAAGTCCTATGAGAGTGGGATTTCTGTTCCCTATAGCTCTACGATTCTACTGATTTTTATTGCCCTGATTTTCAATGCCAGATATTTTGGGAGTTCATCTTTCCAGTGCCAGCTCCAAGTGTTGTGATGCCTAGTGTGGGAATAGTCCCTTCACTTCTCAAAAGAGAGTCCCATATTTTGGAGATCCTTCCTGATTGTGGGGTCACCACATCTTCAGTGGGATCCATAACAAGGTCATGTCTTTGCCTCTTTTATTCTTCTCAGTGCATCTCTTTGTTGTGAATATGTTGAATTGTTGTGAATACATTGTTCATCTAACTCTCTGGTTCCTCCTTTTCAAAGGAAAATTATTCTATATATAGCTGTAAGTTTGTTGTGTTCCTGAGAGGAGGGTCTTCCTACATCACCATCTTGGATCCCCTTCCCCCTAATTTTAGTGATTCTCTTTTTTTCCCCCAATATCTAGTGGTCCTGATGAAAAACACAATAATGGCTGTAAGACCTCAGTCAATTATCAAAGTGTAGCCTTCAAATACCAATTAGTTTGCAGTGATGCTAATGAAACCTTAAATGAGATAATGTTGGTTAACAAGGTGGAACCAGAAAAAGCAACCCCTTATAATTTGAATTCATCAAATATAGTGTCAAAAAACAATAACCAAGAGTACCTAGGTGGCTCAGTCAGGTAAGCGTCAGGCTCTTGATTTCGGCTCAGGTCATGATCTCACAGTTCATGAAATAGAGCCCCATGTTGGGCTCTGTGCTGGGCATGGAGCCTGCTTAAGATTCTCTCTCCCTCTCCTCTGTCCCATCCCCCACCACGTGCACATGTTCTTGCTCTCTCGCAAAACAAACAAACAATAACTAATATTTGCCTAGCCTGTGCTTTTCCTCTATACCACCTTATTTAAGTTTTCCATCAGCCATGTAAAGGAGGTATTACTGTTGTGGGTGTAGCTAGATGGCTATAACATGAGGAAATTGAAATTTGCTAGAAATGTGAATCACCATGATTTGAACCCAGATGCTCCTGACTTTTGTTCCTATGTTTGTCAAATGTTTACTAAAAATCTACATTGTGAAAATGCGATACAGAAAAAAATTTCAGTGAAGAGGGTAGAAATTAACAAAAATAGTTATTCATCACTTTTTCTTAAAGTTTATTTTCAGAGAGAGAGAGAAAGAGAGAGTGCATGCACATGAGTGGGAGAGGGACAGAAAGGAAGGGAGAAAGAGAGCTCTGCACTGTCAGTGAGGAAGGAGCTCAATGTGTGGCTCAGTCTCACAAACCATGGGACCATGACCTGAGCCAAGACCAAGAGTCAGACACTTAACTGACTGAGCCACCTAAGCTCCCCGCCACTTATTTTTAAATAAAATTCTACTTACAAAAATTGAATTTATACCCAATGAGATATAAAGTGAAAGTCACATTCATAAAATTTAAGAGGAGATACTGAGGTCACTCTTTTTTCCAACTTAAATACATGTTTATTTATAAAAGTTAATATTGATATTTTATTTATATTTTTAAGTTGTTTATTACACAAATAATTTAATGATTTCAGTGGAAATCTTTTCTCACCTTACACACTCTGAGACATCTCCCCTTCACCTTTAATTCCAAACAATCATCTGGAATTTTCCAAGTCTCTATTATCTGCATAAGAACTAACATCTGATGTTACCTGAGTAGCTAACCCAAGATGGATTCAAAGATGCAGTGGAAATCTAGATGCCCCACCAAACCTTATAACTCAGAACATCTGAAAGAAAAGGACTAATCTCCCTCCAGACACCCCCCAAAATCAGTAATAAACACTAAATGAAAAAAAATTAGTAACAAGAACTAAGTATCTATAAAAGTACATGTTAATAATGAAACATTTCTGTATCTAATTTACACAAATCTTTCAGAAGTTATCTAAATTAGAAATCAGGGTTTAAAAATAACATTTATAACAGAAAGCTGGATATTGGAGGTAAATTTAAGCTGAATAAATATACTTGAAAGAAATATTTCCTATGTAAAACAAAAATCTACATTTTCTGGACTGAACTATAGAAATATATAAAATAAAAATTATTTTCAGCCAATTACTCTATGTTGCTTAATAGCCACAATTATGCTTTTCAATACAGTATTTAGGAAAGGTTTTTAACAAAGCTGTTCAAGTGTAATAAGCCCAGAGACTCCTGGGAATGTAATTATCTGGTTTGTTTTGAATCAGACTGTCTGCGGTTAGTCGAGTGTTTTAATAAGGTCTATAAGGATTAGAATCAGTCAACATATGAATTATGAAACTTCTAGTTTCAGGCTGAAGTACAGACAAAAAAAAAAAAAAAAAACTAAATCATGTGGGAAATTGGGTATCCCT
Organism: Leopardus geoffroyi; assembly: GCF_018350155.1. Classification (NCBI taxonomy): domain Eukaryota; kingdom Metazoa; phylum Chordata; class Mammalia; order Carnivora; family Felidae; genus Leopardus; species Leopardus geoffroyi. Next base: position 174,362,436 of record NC_059328.1, on the reverse strand, counting down.
ACAGGACTATCAAGTATTATTTGCAACCATAGCAAGTATAGGTTTGAAAACCAGGAAATAAAAGCTTCAATCAAGAAAGGTTTTGTCAAAGGGAAAAAAAAAAATATTTCTCAACATGTAAACTTTCCCAACAGAAGCAGGTAGGTATTTATCTACTATAGCTAACAAAGTGAAAAGAAGTGTTATTGCAATGTTTTGATAAACAACTCAAGTAATTTTAAAATATGATCCTTAAGTTTATCTAATTTAGAAAGAAAATAATTATCACAACTTTTTCCCTAAGAAAATTGCCATATATATTAAGTGAAAATGTTTTTCTATCATTTGAATTGATTTTATTACCTTTTTGGTATTTAACATTATAAATTGATTAAAATCAATATGGTTTATTTCTAGATGACTTTTTTCTAGTCAAATTCTGAAAATGTTTTTATAAAAAAAAAAAAAACAATGGACATAAGTCCATAATCCTAAAATAAGCAGAGGTTCAAAATAAAGGATAAAGAAAGTAAGCAAATCAAGGATTTTGATGGAGCAAATAAATCCAAATCTAGGGACAATAGAGCAGAGTTATTGAATTAACCCCACAATTGATTCAGAGAGAGCTTACTGATAGAATTAGTTTATTTCACTGTAAACCATAATAGAGAAATCTACCTATAAAAAGAAGGCCAAAAAGTGATTTTAAGCAGTCTGGATAAAAGAACACTGTGGTATAATTTTAACGGGCACTATATTAACAGCATGTAGTTTAGGGAAACGTCCTTAATTAGCTGTCACGATTATCAAGTACTGATAGATTTTTTTTAATGTTTATTTATTTTTGACAGAGAGAGACAGAGCATTAGCAGGGGAGAGGCAGAGAGAGGGAAACACAGAATCCGAAGCAGTCTCCAGGCTCTGAGCTGTCAGCACAGAGCCCAACGCAGGGCTCGAACTCACAGACAGCGAGATCATGACCTGAGCCAAAGTCGGACCCTCAACCGACTGAGCCACCCAGGCACCTGTGATAGGAGATTTTTTTAGTGAATTTATCAGAAGTGATTAACCTAACTTCATCCAACTACCTCTCCTATAGTTCTTACATACTAGTCGTCCCATATATATTTCCCTTCTGAGATGAGCCTGTGATGACCAGCTCATGAACATCATCTGTTTGGCAGCTATGTTTGTGACTTATGAAATCTATTTTCTATTACAATCCATTCCCTGTGAGCTTGGGTCTTCCATGACTCCTCCAGAAACTGCATTATTTCTGTTAAGACTCTATACTATCCAGTGGGAGATCAGGCCGTGGAAAAAAGGTAACCACAGCCTGGCTTATACTCTGCAGGGATCCAAATGGAAGTGTCTATCTCAAACAATAGTGCTGGGTCATAATCTCCACTATAAATGTAAATGGATTCAGAGCCCAATTCCCATTAGAACTAACCAAAGGTATTTCTACTACAATATTAATTTATATAAGTTATACAAAATGTCTGAAAACATGGCAGCCAAGATAAGGATTCTAAAAGATATTCTAGGTGTCCCTGGCTGGCTCAGTAAGTAGAGAATTTGCCCCTTGATCTCAGGGTTGTAAATTTGAGCCCCATGCTGGGTGTAGAGGTTATATAAAAAAATCATACATACTAAAACCCCGAAGTGCAAACTGCCTGAACTTAAGTATGGTTCAACTAGGTGAGCAGAAGACCTCTCGAAGTTCTAACACTCTTAATTGTGAACAACCTTTGTGTTAGTATCTTGTATCTGCTCTTACGTTTAAAGTCCAAATAATTTTTTAAGTGGAGAGGTGATATTGTATCTTGTTCTCACTTAGGAATTTTGGGTACTGCAATTTAGTTTATATTCTATCACACAATCTTAAGAACTCTTCTCATTGAATGGAAAAATAATTTCTCTATACTTAGCTTTAGCAGTAAAAACGTGAACTTTGGAAAACATGAAATATAAAGAGAAATCAAGTTCATTATATAACCAAATGGTATTCAAATATATAATATTTATTGTTCCACAGGGAGTGTAATAATGGGTGAAGTAATAACTGAATTATTATTCATTATTAAATGACAGTTTAGGGAGAAATGTTTTGTAGTTTACCCAAAATTAAAGAGTGAATCAAGTACATTTTTATATTTATTATCTTTAATGAACTATGTTTAACATTTTACAAATCTTCAGATTGTTACAGTTTTCAGCAGTAAATATAGTAATAATGGCAATAAACACAGTGAAATGTGAGATTTCGCTGTTGAAATACAAAAGATAGAAATACTTGGAAACAAGAGGGCAAAATGTCAACTTAATGTTTGAGATGGAAATTAAAATGGTCAAATTCTTTACAATGTCAATACATTTTGAGGGACATTATTTGACCCACAGATTCCTAAAATTCTATATGTATTGATATCAGAGGATTCAAACACAGAGAGTGATCTGAAAATGATTGCCAAAGCAAAGAAGTGCTTTTATTCCTCAACATTTGTGACCTTCGTGGTATACTGTGTATTATATAAAAGGGCATAAACCCTAAACTGCATAAATGTCATAAAAATTGATTTTATAAAGTCTCAAGATCATAATATGTATTCAAAAATACACACAGCTGTGCTTTCATAAACGAATCCATCAGTTAATTGAGGGATAATTTTGCTTTTAAGATATAGCCAAAGTATATACAAAGGATACACAAATGTTAACAATTTGTGATCAAAATTCTCTAGAGTTACATTTGCAAAAAACTGTGTTGGTTTTCAATTTAAAAATTTAAGAAAGATGTGAATATTGTAGGCTTATTATTACTTGGGTTAAGAAAAAGTAGATGGCTTCAGCTTTTTTAACAGGAAATTTGTGAACTACTCAAAATGAGAAGTTACACATTTTTGATCATTAGAAAAGGTAAATTGCCTATACTTCCCCACTGAGAACAGAATGTGCAGTGTATTAAAAAAAAAAAAAATAAGGTTTTATTCTGAAACCAAAGGAAAGGTATTTCTAGAAAAGCCCCTGGGGATACGTCTTCTCATTTCCTTTACATAAGAATGCGTAAGTGGCATACTTCAATGGTGTACCATTATGTCAACATGTGTATTCCATTACCAAACTAACAGATGAAATATTTTTATTTAAAGGTAGAGAAAATATAAACTTAAGATATTGAAGTGCAACATCTTACTACATAGTTTCTAACTTCATTCCGGCACAACATAATTTATCAATATAACCTGGATTCAAAGAAACACACAAAAGAGAGAAATGTTACTTGCATGCAAAATTCATTGTTCCAACATGAAACACTAGGTCTATATTTTTTAATTAAAACCTGCACATCTGTTTAATTTGGCTAACAAAGAAAATGCACATTAAAGAAAGATGTTCTCATATCCTTCCAATAAAGCAAGTCTATATCAAAGGCACTTCAGCAGAGCACTAACTCCTTAACCTTTTCCAAGTCCTTTTCATTTATGCCGCTTTTAATGCATCTTTCTGTAGACCAAGAAACCTCCTCCTCAAAAAACTAGACCTAGGTATTACCCCAAATATTTAGCTCTTCTGTGGATTGGGTAAAAAATGGGTTTGTAAGTTCTTTGGGTTAATACAGAATGGGAGGAGTGTGACCTGACAGGTTAGGTGTTATAGGAAAAACTGAAGTAATTGTAGGAAAAAACTGGCTGAAGTCTATCTTGGGGGAAAAAAGCTGTTGTCTTTCACTGGATATCCATCTATAATTTGACTACAGCTAATATGGCTAATTTTGCTTCTTTCAACTTGTTTATGTGCCTTGCGTGTCTATGTTGCTCCCATGTTGAGTAGACGCGAATGAGAAATAAAGCAATTTAGTTTTATTCTTCCCCCAAGGGACAGGGGAAGCTGCTTCAGACATTTGCCTTCATGGGGATTTTTAGAAAATTGGATGAGTTGATTTTAATTAACAAGGAGCTTTATTTTTAGGACATATGAATGATAATTCAGAGTTGAAGACACTTATAATTAAAAACAGCTGTTCAGTGTGTTCATACTGAACTCTTTGCTATGATGAAAATAATATGGATATATTACTTCCAAAACTAGAAAAAGAATTGTAAATTCTATAAGTGATTTAAGAAGAGACCATGTGGATATATACCTAAATTCTGGAGATATTTTTGAGTCTTAGGGAAATAGAATTTCTTCTCCTGTTTATCAACATTTCAGAAAAAAATTAAATATTTTAATAATATTTAGGTGTTCATAAGAAACTTAATTTTTTAACCAAGTTTAAAAGGTTTAAGTGAATGAATTAAAAAATATCTTAAAGCTGCCTACATGTATCAATGAGTCTTAAACTAAAGATATGGGTTGTTTTTTTGTTTTGTTTTGTTTTGTTTTGTTTTGTTTTATGTTCAGACTGGTAAGAAGTTTTCCTTGACAGCTAAGCTCATTTCTCTTTAGAAACAGGGGGAAATTTTTTTAAATAAAAATGAAAGTATCAGAGCATTCATTTTCCATATTTCTAAATAACAAATTAACACCTTATTATTCTGTGAGGTTATATCTAAAAACAACCAAAGAGCTGGCATTTTCCTCTCTAACCACCAAGTAGCTTCTTGCCCATCTTAAAAGTAAGATTTATTTTTGGGTTGACACAGTACACATGCTGTTCACTGCAAAAAAAAGAAAATATTGTTTGGCCTTTATGTTCTAGAATAACATCAATTCCCAATATTTGTCCTTATTTTCAGGGACAGGCAGAGGAGAACATAATAGTAACATTTCACAAGACTATGATGCCTGAAGAATACAGTTTCATTCCTAAGTGTTTCACAGGGGCAGTCATCAAAGCAGAAGCAACATTTTTTTAAAGCAACTTTAGGAGTACACATTTCACAGTTGTTCTTTACAGAGGGCTAAAGTGGCTGAGCATTTTCAGATAAATTACATCTTGAAACTATTTTACATTTTGAACTCTTGGATACTTCAAATTCATCACCCAAAAATAAATGAAAAGAATAGGCCAGAAAAAGCATTCCTTGGTATCTTTCTCTTTTGTTAGTGAATTGCCATTTTACTATTTACTCTGCTTGAGACATGTCCAGGGACCATGAGATTGCTCAGTCTCAACTTCTTAGAAAGTTCATACAGCAATTTACACGAAGCAAGAATAAACAACACGAGAGAGCAGAGACACAGCCACCCTTGATGTTAATTTATGGGAATCAGTGGACGTTCCTCTCGCTTCTTCCAGATATTAGTCTTGCTATCTTTTTTGGCTAGTGGTGGTCTGCCCCTTTTTTTAGTGGGGGACATATTGGCTTCAAAATCTTCAACAGTGCTTTTTCTTCCTGGAGACTCTTCCCCAGGGTGTTCCATGATAGCTCCACTCCCTCCATCTAGAATGTGTCTTAAAGCTGGGTCCTCGGGGGAGCAGACGGTGGTTCCACTCTCACTGCTGCTCAGGTCTAAATCTTCTAAGTAAAGGATCTTAGGCTGATGCATGCTTTTGATGAAAGTTTTCTCCCTCTCGAGTTTTCTACTTGAGTGGTGCTCATTCATGTCCACCCCAGAGTCCAAACTCGTGTCATTGCTCTGGGCTCTCTTGCCCTTTTTCAGGTCTATGAAGGAATGTCTCACTTGTGCGACTGGTTTTCCATCAAGAGATACAAACCACGCTCTGGGGTGGGGGGAAGGCTTTCCTTTGGACAACTCCAGGAGGGTCTGTTCTGAAATTCCTTGAAGCTCTGATGAAAAGGGAGTCATTACAACAGCTTCATTTAGTGTTCCAGGAACAGAAACAGATTCTAGTAAGCTGTTTGAATACCGGCTCCAGTCTGAAGTTTGGGATGGTAGGCTCTGTTGACCTTCGAGTGGAATATTCTCTTCCCTCGCATCTGGGGGCTGTGTGTGAGAATGCACTGGCATTTTGGGCAGCGTCTGTGTAAAGTTCTCTCTACTAACTGGTTCCATCAATTGGCCATAGACTAACTGTCCCTTTCTTGGCAAAGTAGCTGACTTAGCAGTATGTAACTGCTCTGGAGTGGAGAAAAGGTCAGATGTTTGAAGGATGGCGATGGGCTGGCTGTAGATGTGCATAAGCTGTTCAGGAATGTGGGAATGTCCATATACCTCTTCGTTACCTGTGAGATACCGCTTTTCCTCTTGTGCATCACCTAGAGATGAAGATGGTTTGTTGTTAATGTGTTTAGGTTGTTTGGACCCTACATTGGGCTCCAAAGACTGTGTTGGGTTTCTTGAGTAATTATTTGGATTGGCTGATAGAAATGAAACCTCTTCATTGTAGACTTTAAAATTGTCCCGAGTTTTTACCATGGAAACTCTTTCTTCTGCTTCTGCCTTTGATGGTTCCTTTTTCTGAGGGCTATATGAGGAGTTTTTGGCATTAAATAACTGTGACTTGTCCTCGGCTTTTAATGCAACTTTGACTGAACTGATGTGATTTATGTGTGTTGTTGAAGTTGTCTGGTCTCTCTTGAGGACCTCGAGTTTAGTGATATTTCTTTCTCTCTTCTGCGGAGTACCACACTTGTCCCTAAAGGAGAAGAGATAGCAGAAAGTGTTCAAAACTTATGACCTAGAAAATTCATTTTTAAAAACCATCCCATGATAATATTATATATATATATATGTAATTATATATATTATATATGCAGTGCTCTTAGACTGTATCCAGTTTTATTTTAATCAACATATTTTAAAGGTCACACTGCTGATTTTAATAAATAAACTGTCATACCCAGAACACATTGACATGATACTGTGATCAGATAGTTTTCTGTGTTTATACATATTAATATTCTTCTTACCTGCAATAACAAAGAAGCACAGCAAAAAATCCAATGACAATGACTATTGTTCCTCCTAATATGGCTGTAAGAAACACTGTGTGGTAGGCAGTTATATCCCTTGAGTCTCCATTTATACCTGAACCTAAATGGTTCAATATAAACAAGTAAAACAGAGAATATATTATTTTAGGTAGATCAGATTTTCAATCATGTCCTATCCTGGGTAAAGCAGATTAAGTGTGTGTACACAGCTATACTTGTTTGCTCCCATCCAATGGCGGCTTCCCTGTGGGTAGAACATAACTCCCTATGTGTTGGGCTTAATCAGTTCTTGTTCTGTTCAATTACATGTGAGCACCTTAAATGAAGTGGCATGAAATGGCCCTGCCCTCTTGCTAAGATTTTCTAGTATCCAGACAGAATATCCAAAAGTGCTGCTATTCCTTCAACCTAGGTTCTGGAATGAAAACAAATGCTGAACTGAACCAAGCCAGGCCCAAAAGTCATGAGGCCCTGCTGCTGGGCCAGTGAGGAAATCTGCTTCAAGAGGCAGTAAAACTGACTCCTGTTGTGTGGTAGCAAGATATGTAGTGGAATAAACTAGGGGAAAATATTTCTGTGCAGAGAGGTTTGGGGATAGAATGTTGGTAGTGAGGGTTGACTTAGTAGCTGTATTCAATTATAAACGAAAATCTAAAGATAAATTCGAAAAGGAATTTGCCAAGGTAAATAGGTGTGAAAGGTTTTCTAGAGAGAATCTAAGAATTGGGCACTCAAAGGATTCAGAGTTGCAACTTTCAGTCTGGCCTTTAGAATAAGACACCATGCAGAGGCACAAGATATCCACCGTCTTTCTTTATGAGAGTACAGATATACACTGCTGTTGTAATCACCTTAACTGCAGTAAAAGTAGATTAATGCACTAGGATGATCAGTGTAGGCTATTAAGATTCTACATGAGGGGTGCCTGGGTGGGTCAATTGGTTGAGCCCCCAACTCTTGACTTCAGCTCAGGTCATGATCCCACGGTTGTGGGATTAAACCCCACACTGGGCTCCACACTGAGCATGGAGCCCACTGAAGATTCTCGCTCTCTCCCCTGCATGTACTCTCTCTCAAAAAAAAAAAAAAAAAAAAAAAAAAGGAAAAAAAAAAGATTCTGCATGAGCGTAAATGCAATTAATGTTGAGGTAATCTGTTTTAATATCACTAAGATTTCACTTTGTTAAAAAATGCATATAGGGGCACCTAGGTGGCTCAGTTGGTTAATCGTCCAACTATGGCTCAGGTCACGATCTCATGGTTCAAGAGTTTGAGCCCCTCATCAGGCTCTGTGCTGCCAGCTCAGATCCTGGAGCCTGCATTGGATTCTGTGTCTCCCTCTCTCTCTGCCCTTCCCCTGCTAGTACTCTGTCTCTGTCTCTCTCAAAAATAAACAAAATGTTTAAAAAACTTTTTAAAATACATATAACAAGTCTACTGATCATTATCGACTAGAGTCTAATATGAATTCAGGGTGATAAAGTGATAAGACTGGTCAGACAGGTGGTTCTCTGGCAATCTCTACCACGAGAAACATCCAGAATGAGGCTTTCAGCTTCACCAAGGACCCTAGAAAAGACTGAGGATGACAGACTTTAGATCCTTTAACTTTTGCATCATCTTATTTGATAAAAATAAAATAATAATAATGGTAGTAAGAAAGGTTTTGGAGAAGTAGTATTGTGGTTATGCATACAAACTTTGGAGCCAGAGTGCCTCAATTAGAATCCCAGTCTATTTCTTTTTTCTTTTCAGAGAAACTTATTATCAAAATGTAATTTCTTGGGGCGCTTGTGTGGCTCAGTCAGTTAAGCATCCCAGTTCAGCTCAGGTCAAGATCTCACGGTTCATGGGTTCAATGATTCTGTGCTGACAGCTCAGAGCCTGGAGCCTGCTTTGGATTCTGTGTCTCCCTCTCTCTTTCTCTGCCTCTCCCCTACTCACGCCCTGTCTCTTTCTCTCAAAAATAAAATAAACATTAAAAAAACTTTATTAATGCAATTTCTTTAAATATATACCCTTCTCCCACCCTCTACCCTCTCTGGGGAGGAACAGAATATCCCCAGGAGATTCCATGTATAAAGTCTTATATGGTGGGGGTGAAGTATAAAAATACTATTAACAAAAGGGAAGAAGGTACCTGTTGCTACCTTAACCTTCGGAAACCCCCAGCCTCCATTACCACATGCCCCTTTTGCTCCTTTAGATTTGAGTGTAGAATAAGCCCTTTCTCTAGAGGAGGACTCAAACCCAACATCATCATTTATTTCTTTGTAACATTCTCATTTAGTTTTGGGGCAAGTTTCATTACTTTGTGTCTCATTTCATATCTATAAGATCTCACCTATATGGCTTGTTATGAGGATTAAGAGAGTTAATACTTATTAGGGGCATCTGGTTAAGTATCCGACTCTTGATTTGGGTTCAGGTCATGATCTCATGGTTCCTGGGCTTGAGCCCTGAGTCAGGCTCTATGCTGACAGCACGGAACCTGCTAGGGATTCTCTCTCTCCCTCTCTCTCTCTGCCCCTCCCCCACTTGCCCTTTCTCTCAGAAAAAATAAACTTAAAAAAAAAAAAAGAGTAAGTACTTATTAAAACACTTAGTGCTTGGCACATGATAAGCACTCAGTGTACAGCATCATTGTTATTAAATGAAACTTCACTGGCACTCCAGTATTAGCCACACTTTCCTATATATATGGTAAGTATTAACAAAGTGTTTATCATATCTGATAGACAACCAAGTACAGCACTCACAATATGAAATTTCTTCAAAAAGAAAAGAAATAAAAGTAACATTTCTATCTGCAGATTCTTATTTAGGATCCAGGGTTGCAATGGAGTAGTTTGATTATAACTGGGTGAAATTCAACTTCTCTAAAAGTCTATGTTTCCACAATAGAGTAACACTTTTCATAGCACACAATTCCAACAGAACTCCCTTTTGGACACACGAGGCTGATACTTTTGGGTTTCTCCCAAATTTTATATACATGACAACACCAAAAAGTATGCATCTGTGTGTTTGTGTGTATGCCTAAAAAGAGTCAAAAAGGCAGGAAATTATATTTTCATTTAAATATATTTGAAAGTGCATATTTAAAAACTGTCATAAGTACTTGTTTATTAAACTCTACTCAGCTGTCTACTTGCCTATAGCAATCACTTGATTTTAATTTCTTGCACTTATTTTCCAAGGAATTCTAGAATTCCATTCAAAAGTATTTAAAAAACAGATTTAGTCTGTTATTGGCTAAACTTTAAGTAGCTCCAGCACCGAGTCCATCAGAAGACCAATGTTGATTTTACAAAATATGATTTTACTCACAATCTAAAATTTTAGGGGGCATTAAGGATCATCATATCCAACTCCTACCATTTAGAAATAAGAAAACTAACACTCAGATAGGCAAGTACATATTTCGAACTCAGCCGGATAAATTATCGGCAAAGCCAGAGCTACAATCAAGCTATCCATCTTTCTAGTATAGTGGTCCTCTGTGATAGGCTCGCAGAATGGATTTTTCAAAAGCATCACTAGAAGGTATCTAATTCAAACTAAATGGGAATCCCACATTTCTCTTTTCATACTCTGATTCACACAAAATCTTCTCTGAACTATAAGCTAAAACAAAACTTCCACCTACTTTGGAAAATTTGGCTTTTGTAATTCATAGTCATCTTCTATAAATTGATTTCAGGTATATTTTTAATGGAAAGTACACTTCTCTATAAAACTCAAGTGTTCCCTGGGTTATTTTTATTGGAAATGAAATAACTGGGATTTAGTTGAGCTGAGTATTAAATATTAATTGTTCTTTTTCATCAATATTTCATTATAGTTGCAAATCTAGAATGAAATATGGCCAGACAGCTGGCAAGACTGCAGGATATTTTGCATCATGAAGAACAAATGTAACCACCCTCTGGTTTCTGAATAAATAATCTCATAAGTACTAAGTTCAAACAAAAACAGAGAGAACATCCCCCTTGATCATAATGGTTAAATGGCTCATATTTCTTCTATTACATGTTAGCTTCACTGAAAAAAAAAAGTTACCTTGCATGGTTTAAAATTCAAAGGCTGTCAATATAAAATGATAAAAATTAAACTATCGAAAAAGACATCTTCAGAAAGAACTGAGAGCCTTCGAATTATTAACAAGCCACCATAACAAAGTTAGGTGATAGAAGGCTGCAGAGAAATGTATGTGCAATGTCATCCACATCCTGGGTCAGGGTGTGCACTGGGGCTGTGCCTGACTAGCATGAAATAGCCAGGTTGCAGCTGCCTCTCAGCTGGGAGCCAAAACACTCAACAAACCAAAAGAATTCTCTGACACATGATTAAAGATGTAGGAAACAACATATGTATTCAACCTTCACACTCCCCCAAAGCTTCACTAAAATGACCCTGATGGTTTTGCTTGGTTTTGTTTTTATAAACAAACCCACAGGTTAAAGGAGAATGTCGTAAGAGACCAGAGCAAGAAGATGATGAAGGCTGGAAGCTGACTTAGCAAAGCTGGCGACAGGCAAAGCCACGAAGCAATTCAATTGATACAGTGAGCACCCAAAAGGCCCAGAAAATGATACTAAGCCCATGGTGCAATCAGACTACACTACTGCAGGTTAGAAGACTGTAAGAAGATTTAATGGATAAAACATGCAATGTTTGAGTATTTTGAGAGATTTACACAACTCAAGATGCATGTATAGATTTCCTTACTTTAAATCATATAAATAATCTGATAGCATGTCCAATCTAGGAAAAATAAAATACTCATTTGACCTAGAACATGAATAGATCATTCCTAGTGGACAAGACTTAGTTTTTGTCCACCCTGAGCTCCTGTGTCAGGCCAACCTTCATTTGGGGTATCACATGTCTTATATTGAGAAAATCTGGGGACACTATTTTTCAATAGCCCTCACCCCAGGGGTGTGCTCATGACCCATGTCCAGGCAAACCAAACTCTTTATCTCCAGAATGAAGGAACAGTGTGAGGGAAAGATCACAAAGGGTTGGAGTCAGCTGTACATGGAGCAGCAATTCTGCAAAGACAGTCAAGTAGGCCTGGTAACCGGGTGCCCTAGGATTCCTGCCTTTTAGAACCTAATTCTTCAGCCTTCCCTGGGATCCTATGAACTCCCTGCATCCTAATACATTTTATGTAATTATCTAAGATCTGTTCCTGTTGCTTGCAACCCAACGCTTTAACTGATCTGGGTAAAATTTATCGTGAAAAGTAAACGCTTTATTGAACAAACTTAATACTTTACAGATTCATCCGACATCATGCTATAAAAACCTCAGAGTTCACAGAGCTTAATCTTTTCTTATACACATGAAAAAAATTAAAAGAAAGCGGAGATCAACAGACTAGAAGCTTTTTCCAACATCATACAGTCTGTAAGTGGCAAAGTTTAGAATAAAATCGAGATCTAGTGATATCAATTCCAGTTTGACTATTTGGATTTTTTCAAATGCCTTTTGTTTCATTTTTACAATACCTCTAGTTCCTGGAAGTGGAGCAGCTATCCAGTAGCCCAAACGTGGTGCATCATATGTCCAGACGAAGTGATTGTTATGTTCCTTGACCATTCCCTGGCCATGATTTACCCAAGCACCTAAAAAGGTAAGTAAAAAATCCCAATCAGTTAGTGTATAGATCTTTACGGCTGATAGGAGTTTGCTGATAGTCATGTATAGACGTTTTTGCAGAACTCTTTCAAAAATTATGAAGACTCTGGCAATATATTATCATGAGATAATACATATTATATCAAAATATAGTTTATATTGTAATATATACAATGGGATGATTTGAATGATTGTTATGACTAAAGGAAAGAAAATCATTATAAATAAACGAAGAATGTACACATTATTTAGAGAAATCACAACCCTCCGAATAATGTTTAAATTGTACATATTGAGATAGGTTTTAAGGATGTGAATAGTGAAATTCAAATTTATCAATAGGTGGCTATTTGTCACCTGTTCCAGGATTCTGATTAAACACTTGTAATATATGTTTTATGGCCTCATTAATTGTTTTTATTAAATACTGTTTTGGTCTATTACTGTTGGCATAGCTCTTTTAGAACGAAATTTTTAAGAATGTTTTTAAAAATACTATCTAAGAAAATGCCACCCATAGAAAAAAATTCAGTAAAACCCAGATCTTTTATAAAGTTCAGCATAACAAAGTTTTTTATAAGTTCAGTGTATATTTGTACTTGGTTTATTAATTCACTGTAATGATATACCTACAACATGTAAAACAGTATTTAATAAGGTAGACAAACTTGAAATGACAGAAATGGATCAACTTACTGGTTTTTAAATAGTCATACAATTAAGCGTTATATATCGAATATATGAATTTAAAAATTTTGTTACTGGAGGGTACAAAGCCTCTGTCAGGACGAATTATCAGAAATCAGAACTCCAAACAGATATTCTTTAAAATGTTGTTTTAAAACAATTCTTTCATTCAACAAATTAGGAAATTCAGGCCCAAATAAGTGATTTGTTCAAAATCACACGGCTGGTGGGGTGCCTGGGTGGCTCAGTTGGTTAAGCACTGGACTCTTGATTTCGGCTCAGGTCATTATCTCATGGGTTCGTGATCGAGCCCCGCCTTAGGCTCTGTGCTGACGTACAGAGTCTGCTTGGGATTCTCTCTCTCTACCCCTCCCCTGCTTGTGCTCTCTTTCTTTCGCTCATGCTCATAGTAAATAAATCTCTCTCGCTCTCATAATAAACATTTTTTAAAAAAAAATCACACTGCTGGTGAATGGACTAGAATCTAGGGCTTAGAGCTCTTAATCCAATGATTACAATATATTATATTTGGTTTTAGTCCCCAGTCCTTACACAGAGCTTTGGAAATCCTTGGAGTTATCTATGTAATAAAATGCAATGTTACCTATGGAAAGAGTACCTCTTGTAGTTCCTAACAAGCCACTTTCAACCACACCTGAGTTCATGTTAATGAGGTGATTTTTGGAAAGTCCCTGTGGATTGGGCTGGTTGCCAGGGAAACCCACCAAGTGATTAGAAGGTTGGAATTTTCAGCTTCACCCTACTCCTGCAGAAAGGGGAGATGGGCTGAAGATTAAGTTCAATCACCAATGGTCAATGACAATCATGCCTACATAAAAATACCTGAACTACAGGGTTCGAAGAACAGAGCTGGTGAACACATGGAGGTGGTGGGAGGGGATGCACCCAGAGGAGAGGATATTCTTCTATAATAAACTGATAATATAGTAAGTAAACTGTTTTCCTGTGAGCTGTTCTAGCAACTATCAAGGTTGAGGAGAAGATCATGGGAACCTCCAGTTTATAGCCAGTTGGTCAGAAGCACAGATGATAAACTGGACTTGTAATCGGCCTCTGAGGTGGGGGTTAGGGGACACTCTTGGAAGACTGAGCCTTTAACCTGTGGAATCTGATGCTAATTCTAGGTAGGTAGTGTCTGAATTGAATTTTAGGATACCCAGCTGGTAGAGAACTGCTTGGTGTGAGAAAAACACCCCCACATTTGGTGACAGAAGTGCAGTACTGAGTATAGAATCACATTGAGAGACTTTCTCTTACAACTATCCTTTTTACTTATATACATGTTTTTAAAAACAGTGGCAACTATATATTATTGTTTACATTTTGTAGTAAACAGGTATTTGGATTTTTTTTTTTTTTTTGCCTAACTACCCTTCCAATCCAACTGCAGTGAAATCTCATTCCAAATCTCTTTTGAAGGTTAACTGCTCCATATTCTCAGTCCACATGATTAGTTTGGGCCTCCAACACAGAATCTTAAGCCTAAATAAATCTGTACATTCTATTTGCAGACCACAAAGGCTGGTTCGGAGATGGGCATGAAAATTCTATAACTGCAGTGAATCCAAGAGCTTGTGCAATTGCTACTGGGGAAAGAATCTCTTTCCATTGGACTTCAACCTGTGTGTCAAGTCAGAACACCTATACTCTCTTCTTGCCACTCTGAAGGTAAATCTTATCCCAGAAAGGTATTAACACAGAGAAAACATGAGAGAAATCAAATCCTGTGAAACTGTCTAGGCTCTGTATCTTGACTCATCCAAAACAATTGTGGATCATATCCCCCGCCCCCTCCCCCCTTTTTTAGTAATTTAAAGACACTCCTCTTATTTACATGGAAACACAAGAACAAAACCAAGGGAAGCAGAGAAGGAAAAAGTACTTCTACTTAGGAGACTAAACTCAGGACCAAAATTGGTACCTGAGATTTTTTTTTTATAATAACCACTCTGTATCTTAATAGCAGAATGTCGTTTATTTTCATGAAATTAACATACATTTCTTAATTGCCTTAACCAACCTTTTAGATATAAGTTCATATTGCTTATCAAAACAAAAACCTAGAAGAGTAGAAATAGTTTTTTAAAAATTTATTTATACTTTTCTGTTAAAGATCTTGGGAAATATAAAAGGCAAGGGAGGGGTGACTGGGTGGTTCAGCCAGTAAAGCACATGACTCTTGATCTCGGTTATGAGTTCAAGCCCTATGTTGGGCATAGTGCTTACTTCAATAAAAAAGGAATGTGAATAAATAATACTATTCTTTACATGTAACATATTGGCATCATTTTCCCCACAATTGTATTATATTAATCAAAGTGGGGCCAAATTCTGGTCATTGATAAAGTGCTTAAAATTGTAACATTACTGATTTAGTGCTCTACTAAAGATAAATCATTCAAATATAAATGATATATTTTAATGTTTTAAATAAGACATATTAATTTTTAATTATTCTATAGTCAGCATATAAAAATTTGCCAATTATACCTCAATAAAGCTGAAAAAATCTTTAATAGTAATATGGAAACCTATCTTTAAGATCAAACATTCAAACACCCAAAAGGAAAATATTCAGAGTATTTTCACATAGCTCACATACCTACGTTCATATCAAATGTCCAGGCAGGTATCTGATCCCCTGCACTTACATCATTTGTATGTATAAGGGGGAGAGAAACTTGAATAGAGCCATCCACCTTTAATTCTTTTCCTCCAGAATATATTTTCACGCATATTGCAGCAAGAGGAGTCAATTCAGTACTTTCAAAACCTAAAAAAGAAGACAGTTTATTAAAACCATATGTAAAATACACGTTGTAGTTACATATTAATAACAAAGTAATATGGGCCTAAAATATCTAATTCATTTATTTCACCTATGGTTATCCACTTTAATATTAAATAGATACTGGGTCCTCATGAAAGAATTATAAAATATATCATAAATATAGGTTATACTCATGTAACTTGACAAATCAACATGAGCCCAGAGATCTAATTCTTTCAGAGTCATGTGATTTAAGGTCACCAGAACCTAATTCAATGTTTTAAAAACCTACAAAACAACAGCAAAAAAATACAGTTCACAAGTGTCCTACCCAAATAAAGGTTCTACCACCTCAAGTCATCAATGCAGATTTGGGTCTATAAGCCAGTCTCTCCTGTCCCCAAGAGTGTCTGTTTCAAGTACAAGAACCAACAGACTGAGCTGTGTTCCTTGAAGTTACCTCGTGGAAAAAACATTCTGATTCAAAATGCAAATTTTCACAGGTTTGACAAACATGAAACAAAATCAGCAATATTGTTTGCTGATAAAAGTAATAAGCTTTGATATATATTTGATTAATAGCATAACTGAAGGAATATAAACAGACTAAATATTAATAATACAATATTACTTAGACTTCAAAGCTTGAAAGTAGGGAAATGAGATTACGAGAAGAATTGGTTATAGGGTTTTGCCTAAGGTTTTAAAGTATAATTATACATACAATTTATAATATGCCTTCTTAAACATCAGGAGCTACCTATATTTCTCTATTACTGACAGGAAAAGAGTAGAAAATGCCTTTGTTTTGTTTTTAAATATTAGCGATGCCAAAAATAATCTATACCAGAATATTTATAATGAATAAAGTAATATGGTTACAGATGTTAAAATATAAATTTTCTAGAAATAATTTGATAATTTTAGATTTTCCAAGTAATTTACTAACACATTAGAAAGAGTTGACTCTAGTGTATTTATTATATATAATTTGCTCTTTGTAGATAAACCTGAATCTTTGAATAAAAGCTAGAGTTTTGTTCATCATTTAACAAATATTTATAACAGAGCCCCTATTGGCACCACCTACTCATCTTGGTTCCAAAGACACAGTGAGTACATGATCTCTTGAGATATGTTTTTCGCAATCTGCATTACCATCAAGAATGCTTTTTTCCATTTCTTTGCTCATTGTCAATTTTTCCTCCACCTGAATGTAAATGTATGGTAGAAGCTGCTTTATCAGTGCTTTAAGGAAAATCTGGAAAGGCAATGTAATTGCATGGTCATAAAAGTTGCCTCTCTAAGGAGGGGACGTTTGAGCTGTGGCCAAATGATAAGATGCCATCCATACAAAGACCTCAGAGAAGAGCTTTCCAGGAAGAAGAAACAAGTGAAAAACCCCCAAATCAGAGGTGACCTTGGCATGTTTAAGAATGAAAGAAGGTTGGAGGGCAGAGAGGTAGAAATAACAGAGGGCCTTCCAGGCCCTGGAAAGGAATTCTCATTATCACTACTACTATACCTGGTGTGTATCTTCACCTGTCAGAGCAATTACTGGCTTAATGAAAAACTTCAATGAAATAGAAGACAATTAGCCTTGGTAAACTTCTTGAAACACTAATATAAGATAAGCAAAGTAATGGCATACATATTTTGTAGACCAGTTACACTAGTACAAATCCAATGTAAGCACAAATAAATTATTATGCAATCTGTAAGTAGTTATAATTTCTTATGTCAAACTGTTCAGTAAAGCCAGCTGGCTTTCTGAGGTGCCTGCTCTTCACTCCACTCCCACCCCTTGGTTCTGTGCATCAGTGGCTTTACATCCTAAATGCAGCTGAAATTATGAGATCAACTCCCCACCATGTGAGATAAGGCCAACTCAACTCAAAAAAGAAGGAAAAGAGAATGGCACAAGAGAAAAAGAGACTAAAAGATAATGATAAGGATGCAACTTGAAAAAAACTTTTACTCACAGACCACTAGAACTATCCAATACAATAGCCAATCCAATACAGTAGCCACCAGCAACATGTTGCAATTTAAAGGACGTTAGTGTTTTAGTTCCTCAGTGTACTAGTTATATTTCAAGCGCTCAACAGACACATGTGGCTAGTAGCTACCATACTGGATAGAGCAGAAGAACATTGTCATTGGCGGCACTGCTCTAGAACTTTTAAAATGTTAGCAGCACTCTCAGGATAACTGAAACAGTGAATGAATAGTCTCAAAAGCAGGTGGTAGAGGAATGCTGGAAGGAAGCACCCATTATGTCCCCTTCCCACTGGGCCTAATGAGTCTTGACCATAAAAACTCCTCAGGACCACATGAGCTTCATTTGTGATATGGTAGACTGGTCCCATCCTTGTAAATGTTTTTATTTTGAGCATCCTATAACTTCCATCTGGAAAATTTCGGCAGGTGTCTTGATTGGCTTCTTCAAGAAGCTAAGCCTGAGATATCATTTTGGGAGGAAGTACCCACCATTGAGGGAGTGGAGACATATAAAGAAGAAGGAAGACAAAAAAAGATTATTAAGGAACAGATATGTACTCTCTTTGTACTCTTGTCTATTAGTTGAGAGCTTGCCCTAGTGAGGGCCTCGCCTGCTTGCTGGACCACGGAATGCCTTTAGGCAGAGTCACAGATGTGTGCAGCAGGAAACACAGGCCCATAACAGAGGAGGGATAGTCATCTTGCTGGAGCACCAATAGCATCGGCTACAATAGGTAAGAAAAAAACCCAAAACTAACCAAAACATCTATACACTTATTACTCTAATTTCTGGTTGTTCCCTAAATGAAATGGAACAAAATTTGACCTAAATGAAATCATCAAAATTATAGACTGAGGTGATTTTTTTTTTTTTTAATTTTTTTTTCAACGTTTTTATTTATTTTTGGGACAGAGAGAGACAGAGCATGAACAGGGGAGGGGCAGAGAGAGAGGGAGACACAGAATCGGAAACAGGCTCCAGGCTCTGAGCCATCAGCCCAGAGCCCGACGCGGGGCTCGAACTCACGGACCGCGAGATCGTGACCTGGCTGAAGTCGGACGCTTAACCGACTGCGCCACCCAGGCGCCCCTAGACTGAGGTGATTTTTAAAAACAGTGGAGTTTCAGTTATATGTTGCCACAGGTGGTAGAAATAGTGGAACAAAGGTGGATGTACAGAGAAGAGAGATTTTATGGGGTTTATTCATGGGTATATTAAATAAAATGTAAAAGCCCATCATCCTCTTACCTGTTAGGTTGTGACAGCCCAATACTGTGTGTGTATATATATAGAGAGAGAAATACATATATATGCTGCTGAATCTGGAATACAGCTGACCCTTGAATACCATGGGTTTGAACTGCACAGGTGCACTTACGTGCATTGTTTTTGATAAATGCAGTACCGTAAATGTATTTTCTCTTTCTTAGGATTTTCTTAACACTTTCCTTCCTCTAGCTTATTGTAAGAATACAGTAAATAACACATATAATATACAAAATATGTGTTAATTGACAGTTATTGGTAAGGCTTCTGGTCAACAGTAGGCAATCAGTAGTTACATTTCTGGAGAATCAAAAAGTTATATGAGTTTTTTAACTGGGGGGAGGCAATCTCTACATTGTTCAAGGGTCAACTGTATATGTTTTTTAAAAACTTATAATTTTAATAACTTAGAATATCAAATTTATTTAAGGAAAACTTCCAGTTGGTTACTCCCATCTATAAACTTTTTATGTCTAACAATTATTGACAGTCCTGATTAATTTGATAACAATAATTGAAGGTCAAATTCTAAAAACACGTATAAACTTCTTTAAGTCAAATTTTCATTTTTATGTATTTTTTTAACCTGCAAAGTTATACAGTATCATTACTATTTTCTTTGGATAGAAATATCCTGTACATTAAATTTTTCATTAATTTAATATAATGTATGCAGAAGATTATGGTATAATTTTTCTTTCACTGGATGAAAGGAAATTGCCTTATAACATTTTAATAACTAGCTTTATATACTGTTTCTTTTAAGTATTATTTATATAAAAGCTATATAGTACCTGATTTATTGAGCATAATTCCAGTTGTATACAGGAAATTGTCCACTTTCAAAAATTGTTGTAGAACTGTAAGATAGCCTGTTACGTTGCTAATATGATGGTTGTCAGGTAGTTTAATTAAGGCTTTTGAAAACTGAACACTTGGTTGAGATTTGGCATCTGGAAAAAGGAAACTTCATTAACAAATGGACAAAACAAATGCATATTAGGCATAACATCAGCTCAGGACATTTTACGTTAACATCTCCTTGTAATTAATATTTTAAATTCTGAATTGAAATAAGAAATCTTCCTTTCTTTAGGTCACGCAAGGCACCTTTATCCTGGAGACCACTTGATTCTACTGCCCAGAATTTCTTCATCCTTTTTGGGTTTTACTCTAGGAAACTGCATTCCAACCATTTTAGCCCATTTGATTCACTTGGGGTTTCATTTCTGTAACACAAGCTAATGGTGCATGCCAGAATGGTCTGGAACCAATCCAAATGTCAGGTATTCAATTGATAAATGTTATCTCATGTTAATAACTTTGAATTGACTATCCTTTAATATAACTTACAAAGTGAAAATTCAGTGATAGTATTGATATTTCTGTAATCAATGTATTTTTAACAATTTAAGGGTCAACTCTTAAATCCTTGAAACTCATCAGAAATATCAGCTATTGCTTTGGACTTTAAGGTTGCTGACAAAGACAAAAGCAATCAGTTCAATTATTAGAATTTTTAAAGTGTCAGTTTCTAAATAGTTACATCACAAAACATGACAAAAATGTAACATAATTTTCAAAATCAGTGTATTGTTTACATATGAAGCTAGAAAAACTAATACCTGGAAAGTAAGAGATATAACTAAAAACAACACATTTATATTATTCTTATTTGGTTAAATTGAGGGTATAATCTAATACCTTCTGATCACTTTACAAGTACTATCTACACCTTACTCTGTTAAAATACCTGCCTTAAAAAAGTGCTGTGGAAATATTTCACATTAATAGAGCCTGAGACATGAAAACTGAATGTAATATTCGACCCTAAACCCGAGTGACAAAAAAAAAAAAAAAAAAAGGCGCCAGTGGACAAAATTGGAATTTGGATGGTAAGTTATCCTATCAACATTAAATTGGCTGAACTGTGTTGTGGCCACTTAATATCCCAAATCTTAGGAAGTGCATGCTTAAGTATTTAGAGGTAAAAGGCCACGATGCATGTAACTTACCTTCAAATGGTTCAGAAAAAAAGTAGGCATACCCAGAGCACAAATACACATATAGTAAAGCAAATGGAATAAAATGTTATCAATAGCTAAATTTGAGTAGAGGTTATACAGGAGTTGTCTCTTATCCTTGCAACTTTTCTATATTTTGAAATTATTTCTGCATTTGAAGTTATTTTCAAATATAAAGTTAAAAATATACATGTGCTTTAATTATGCTGAAGCCCCAAATTTCTTATAACTGAAAACATGTACACTAAGTAAAATGTCTGTCTGAGCCTCTCTAAGGTTTTGTACATTCCTGAAGTTTCTAATTTCTCCTGCTCCCTTTTTATCACAAACACACACAAACCTAACACATTTTCATTGTACAAACTAAACACCTTTCTGATCAAATCCTGGAAGAAAAAATATCAATGTTTTATGGAAGTTGAGAAGTGAGGATGTGTATCTTCCAAGGAAGGATTTATCATCTGCAGAAACACCCCTCCTTTCCTGCTTAGCTTTTCAATGGGTCAACTCTTAGGACACTGAGGTAGTAAAAGGAAGCTATCTGAGAACTCAAGAGAGCCCACAGTGTTCTCATGGAGATATAGACAGTATCTCCCAGATAAATGAGTGCTCACCATTGCTGTGTAAAATGCAAAGGAGTGGCATATGGACATGTTCACACTAATCTATTTCATATATTCTGGAGGAAATTACAATTTGTAATGGGGTTTGAAGAAGACAGTATGAAGTAGGAATGTGTCAAAACACAACCTTAACAAGAAGATGCTGCTGAAGAGGGACTGTTTTTACTAAGGTCCCAGCAGCATAACGTGTAGCCTTTCTCTATGGTAAATGGTTCCTATTTACTTTTTATCCTTCTGCACACCATGCCACATGCACCCATCCTGCCAGGCAGAGCAAACTTGCAACTCAAAATTCTATTAAATCTATTAGATTTCAAGAGTAAGATTCTGGTAATTTCCTCAGTAAATTAATCACACACTGGTTTAATTTTTTTTCCAAATATTTTCTTTAATATTTTTGAAATAAGATAACTTCTGAGGGGCGCCTGCATGGCTCAGTCGATTATCAGACTTTGGCTCAGGTTGTGATCTCACGGTGAGTTCAAGCCCCGCATTGGGCTGTGTGCTGACAGCTCAGAGCCTGGAGCCTGATTTGGATTCTCTTTCTCTCTCTCTTTCTGTTCCCTCTCCCACTTGTACACACACTCTCTCTCTCTCTGCCCCTCCTCCTGTCAAACATTAAAAAAAAAGATAGCTTCTGAAAATGAACTTTCACAATTTCTTTTTACCATGACTCTTATTGGACTCTTACTTTGAGGATTTTCTGCCTTTACCAATCAGTCATTACTATTATGCTTTAGTCTTAAACATTGATTCCCCAATACAAAAAAAATAATTTTTTTGTCATCGATAGAGGTTTTATATAACATGCAGTAAAAGAGTGCAAAATGTGGGGGTTCCCCTAAGAACTAGTTAAGGAAGATGGCAGGGGGGTAAAGGTCATGCTGGAACTGTCATTTCAGGGTTGGTAAAGCAGAACTAGAGGTCATAGTTTAAATCAGACTCCAAATAAAGCTTCCTGTATCTGGCCCATGGGATATGCAAGTGGGGTAAATCCCACCTGCTATGGGAAGACCTTACCCACTCTCAGGCCCTTCCCACTCAGGGATGGAAGTGCCTGCAAATTAGAGAGTCCCAAAGTTCCAACCTTTTCCTAATTTCACTGACCACTAAAGCTCAGTGAGAGATGTAATTTGGAAAGAAGCTCAGAATCTCAGTGCAGTCTTTCGGAAACTCAAATGTTCCTACTGGGGCCAGGATGCTAAAATAGTAGAGAATGATTCCCACTATACAAACCCCCATATTGTTGTTTGACAGTGAAATAAGAATCAGTTAAGATCAACTTACAGCAGTACTAATCATCCTTGAGCAATTTAGACTTTTCTCCAAGTTACAACTACCATGAATTCATTAGTGAAGAACTACAGTAACATAATTAAAGTGATTATCACTAAGTTTTTACCTACAAGTTGAGAAGAAGTGTTGTACTTACCAGCTAATTTTCCAGTAATTAAAACAGTGTCTTCAAATAGCCATATATTTGCTTGGCTTTGCGGGAACAGCGAAAGTGTAACTGATGAATATACTGTGAAATATAGGACAATTAAAATATTTTATTGAACGTGGGGAAAAACTAGGTTAAATATAGTCTGTTCCAGCAGGCCCTAAAAAGTGGGAAGGGTGGGGGGGGGGGGGGTGGGGAACTGTGGAAACAAAGGAAAAATAAATGTAAAATACGATGAAGGGGAAAAAAGAGTATCACAGTAAAGT
This sequence comes from Leopardus geoffroyi, assembly GCF_018350155.1. NCBI lineage: Eukaryota > Metazoa > Chordata > Mammalia > Carnivora > Felidae > Leopardus > Leopardus geoffroyi. Next base: position 174,338,863 of record NC_059328.1, on the reverse strand, counting down.
CAGGGGAAAAAAGGTCAGGCATCACTATTTTACTAATCCTTTCTATTTCCAATAGTTTGTACCAAAATTACTAATGATGTTCTATAACCCCAGACATGTATTGTCAGATTAAATGCTTGAATAATCCTCTGTTTTCTCCATACAATTGTTACTTGTTATTTCCTTATGATTAAAATAAATAAATAAAACTTTGGCTCTACAATTCAAGGTTCTCTAAGATAGAGACTACATGCACTGATGTTTTTTTAACTTCCTGCATAAGGGCACAACTCTCTTCACCACACAGTATGGTTTGCCAGCTCTAAGTTGGCAGAAGAGGAAACAGTTTAATGCATAACAGAACAAATTATCCACAGGCAGTCATTGGTAGCAATGCAGGATGAGGCCAAATCTGCCTACAAGAGTAGGTACCTTAAATAACGGGTGGGATCAGTAAGTGCAGATGGCCTGAAAGATAACAAAATTATTTCAAGATCAGAAGTGTGTGGGGGAGGGGGGGAAGGGGAGACCATTTTATAAGCAAGAACAGATCAAATAAACTTACTAAAAATGAGTTCTCATTTGATAGCTCTCTTCTATTCGATACAAGCACTTAACAGAAATAAAATCCTAAATCACTTAGGACAGGATAAAATACATTTGCATGGAAATATGTTTTAAGATATTTCAAAGAGCTGTAAAGACTGATAAGAGGATAAAACACAAAAATATATGAATGGGTGTAAAATGAAATACACCATTTTCCTACAATAGGAAAAGAAATGCCAAACAAAAGTATAATTTCAATTCAGAATACATTGATAGCTAGACTAATTAGTGGCTTTATGAAATTAGAAAGTGTCAGGGTAGTAGCTTGGACCTTGAGATGATTATAAGTAGGGCACTTTCCCACGTTTGGATACTTTGTTAAAAGGGGGGGGGGGGCAGCCCTCACAGCTGAAGGTTATTAAACCTGAGGAGAATCTTTTGAACTTCACTAAAACTTATATGTGGATTTCCTTTCACTTAAAAAAAAGGTTTCTCATTATAAAAGGGATGAATATCCACTCTAGAAAAGTTGAGAAATACAGAAAAAAAGTAAGAATAAAGTGATGGCCCTCCCAATCCCATGACAAAGACAATCACTATTAATATTTTGGTATATTCTTCCTGGCTTTTTCCTGTGATTTTTTTAAAATAGGGAGTACAGGGGCGCCTGGGTGGCTCAGTCGGTTAAGCGGCTGACTTCGGCTCAGGTCACAATCTCGCGGTCCGTGAGTTCCAGACCTGCGTCGGGCTCTGTGCTGACCGCTCAGAGCCTGGAGCCTGTTTCAGATTCTGTGTCTCCCTCTCTGACCCTCCCCCATTCATGCTCTCTCTCTGTCTCAAAAATAAACGTTAAAAAAAATTAAAAATTAAAATAGGGAGTACAATATTATATGCGGAATATTTTTACCCTGTTTTTTTCATTTAAGATAAAATAAGCATTTCCATCCCTCATTAGAAACTCTTCCTAACATTGTCAAGGTCACTTATGTCTTTTCTTGAAATATCAAGACTTAACCACTGTACTAGTATATTTAGTTTTCATTTTTACCATTATTGCAAAAAATAACATTTGAGTCAACATTCTTATGTACAAAGATCTGTCAACTTTAGTTATTTATATATCTATTTTTAGGATAGACTCTTAGCAGTGGAATACTGGGTCAAAGGTGAAGATTTTGAAGACTTTTGACACACATATTTCAAAATTGCTAACCAGATATTTTAAAAAAAAAATTTTTTTTTTCAACGTTTATTTATTTTTGGGACAGAGTGAGACAGAGCATGAACGGGGGAGGGGCAGAGAGAGAGGGAGACACAGAATCGGAAACAGGCTCCAGGCTCTGAGCCATCAGCCCAGAGCCCGACGCGGGGCTCGAACTCACGGACCGCGAGATCGTGACCTGGCTGAAGTCGGACGCTTAACCGACTGCGCCACCCAGGCGCCCCCTAACCAGATAATTTTGCTGACTTGTACACCCACCAACCATGTTCGAGAAAGCTCACTATACCTCACTCTCTCAGTACTATGTTCACTTTTAAAAAACTTTTCTAAGGTGAAAAATCTAAGAAATGTGTATGTCTTTGGTACAGCAAATCTGAGACTATTAGGAAAATAAAACTGTCACATCTAGTAATCTTTTGTTTTTCTGGTTTTGAAAAATTCCAGGTAAGGATTTTGCCCATTTACCTTTAGTTAGGACCTGAGTGTTTTTTAATTTGTATGAATTATTTGCATATTGAGGCTATTACTCTTTATTGTCTAATATTTTCCTATTTTTAGACATTTTTTGAAATATAATTGATGTATGACTTATTAACTGCAGGTGTCAATATAATGATTCAATATTTATATATATTGCAAAATGATTACCACAGTAAGTCTGGTGAATATCCACCACCTTACATACATTTTTCCCCCTGTGATAAGAACTTTTAAGATATACTCTCTTAGCAACTTTCAAATATAGAATACAGTATTATTACCTATAGTCACATGCTGTATAATACCTTTGTTAAAAATAGTGCAATCTACCTTTTACGACATCTTTCATTGCTTTTACGTTTAAGCTTTTACGTTTATAAGGCCTTCCTTATAAAAAAAAAATCATTCTTGGGGCACCTGGGTGGCTCAATCAAACGTCTGACTTCAGCTCAGGTCATGATCTCACAGCTTGTGGGTTCGAGCCCCATGTCGGGCTCTGTGCTGACAGCTCAGAGCCTGGAGCCTGCTTTGGATTCTGTGTATCCCTCTCTCTCTTCCCCTTCCTCCTCCCCCCACACACTGTCTCTCTCACTCTCAAAAATAAACAAACATTAAAAAATATTTTTTTAATCATTTTTATTTTCTTGTACTTAACATAATTTGATTTTCCACATTTGAACTCTATGAGCAATATATCTGGAATATGAATCCAAAATATCCTAATACTACTTTTTTTCAGCCTCTTCTTAATGATTTATACTGGTACCTTATCATAGATTACATTTTCTTATACATGCTACTTAGTATCTAATTTGTATCACAGTATTACAGAATTTTAATTGTGTAGCTACATATTATTTTAGTTATATGAAATGGCAAATCACCTCTAGTAAATCTTATTTTAAAATGATTTCCAGGTTTTTATTCTCCAAGAATTATTTTGCCAAGTTTTTTAATGCATTAAATCTATAAATTAGGAAGAAGTGAAATCTTTACAATATTCAGGCTTTCTAAAGAAATACAATGCATTCAATTTATCCAGGGTTTTAGTTTTGTTTTTGTTTTTGTTTTTGTTTTTAAGGTCAATCAGTAACAACATTTGTAGTTCTGTTTCCCCCAATATATGGTTATTTCACACTTTTTGTAGGTTTCCTGCATATTTTGTTTGTCCTTGTTGTTTTGAAAGGGATTTCTTTTCATTGTTTTTCATAACTGGTCACTACTTCTGGTATATAAGAATATGTATTGACTTGTACCAATGCTAATTCTATACTTAGTAGTTCTGTCAAATTCCATTAATTCCATTAATTTTGAGATTTTTAAGATTCATGCTTTGTAATTTTCCAGGGATATGATAACTGGAAATAGTAATGTCTTTGATTCTTTCTTATACTTATCCTCTTTTTTGGTCTGTTGATATATTTTTGTTCTGATAAGAATCTATAATGTAAAATAATATGGACATCTGTGTTCCGTTTCTTATTTTCATAGGATCACCTCTACTATTTTTTTTTTTTAATTTTTTTTTTCAACGTTTATTTATTTTTGGGACAGAGAGAGACAGAGCATGAACGGGGGAGGGGCAGAGAGAGAGGGAGACACAGAATCGGAAACAGGCTCCAGGCTCTGAGCCATCAGCCCAGAGCCCGACGCGGGGCTCGAACTCACAGACCGCGAGATCGTGACCTGGCTGAAGTCGGACGCTTAACCGACTGCGCCACCCAGGCGCCCCACACCTCTACTATTTTGTAGTCAGGTATGAATTTGAGATATTTACCATGTTAAGGGTATCTTTATGGTCCTAGTTTTTAAAGAGCTTGTTCTTAGTTGGGCATGGATGGTCAACTTGTAACATGCATTTCAGAAAATTATTGATGCTATCTGATACTTCTAAAGTATTCCACTAATATGATATGTAAAATTGACAGTGACACATTTCACATCCTTATAATCCTGCAAAGAAGAAAAATCCTACTTGGTCTTAACAGAATGCTATATTTAAACAATGGTGAAATTCTTTTGTATTATTCTGTTTAAGATTTTTGTATTTAGAGTTATAAGTAAGATTGGTCTATAAAGGAGTACATGTGTATATGAGAGAGAGCACATATGAAGGCATTTAATTTTTCATTACCTTTGTTAGATCTCAGAATCAAGGCTGCACTGGTTTTATAAGATGATTTGGAGTATCTTTTTTTAAAATAGCCTTTTGCGGGGGCACTTGGGTGACTCAGCCAGTTGGGCGTCTGACCGGCTCAGGTCACAATCTTCCAGTTCATGGGTTCAGGCCCTGCATCGGGCTCTGTGCTGACAACTCATAGCCTGGAGTCTGTTTCAGATTCTGTGTCTCCCTCTCTCTGCCCCTCACCTGCTCACACCCTGACTCTCTCAAAACTAAACATTAAAAAATTTTTAAATAGCCTTTGAATCAATTTATTTTTATTCAGAACATTTATCCATGGTTATGGTCTACCTCATCTAAAATCAATATAGTCATTTATATTATCACAAAATTATTAGATTTTTTAAGATTATTGCTTTGATACAGAACATTTGATTTTTTAAAGATTTTATATATTTTTTCTTGTCTTTTATTTATTTGTTTAGATTACAAATGCATGTATAATTTATTTTGAAGAACTAGCATTTTGTCAATTCTCTCTACATTTTCTAATTAATGTCCATCTACTTTCATCTTTATTTCCTTTTTCCCATCTTTTAGTTTCTTTCATTATTTTTCTAATTCTAATTTAATGAATAAGTGTGCTTCATCTCCGTCTTCTAAAAAAAAAAACTAAAGCGGGGCACCTGGGTGGCTCAGTTGGTTAAGCGGCCGACTTCGGCTCAGGTCATGATTTCGCGGTCCGTGAGTTCGAGCCCCGAGTCGGGCTCTGTGCTGACAGCTCAGAGCCTGGAGCCTGCTTCGGATTCTGTGTCTCCCTGTCTCTGACCCTCCCCCGTTCATGCTCTGTCTCAAAAATAAATAAACGTTAAAAATTTTTCTTTTATAAAAAAAACTAACGTATATAAGACCAAGAATTCACCTCAGACCTTTATATTCCTAGTCAGATTTTTGAGTCATGATTTTATTAAATCTCATTCACATGAGTCCTAATTTATCTAATTCATTTTTCATTTTCTTTCTCATTCTAAACTTGAATAAGAGTTCAAGAATTCAAATGTTTCCAGTATGAAACCAAATTAAGTATCTAAATTCTAATAACCATCACACACACACACAAAAAAGATTGATTACCTAAGTATCATCCTTCCAATCAGACTTGCATTCTAGTATCTTCTATGGCCTGTACTTCTCAATATCCAATTAGTCACACTAAGTCTTATCCACTTATTTTTTTTCCTCAGATTTATTGAGCTATACCTGATATAACTGTAAGTTTAAGGTGTATATGATGATTGGCACAGTAATTACCAATTCTTCCTTCAGTATGCCTCTTATATTTACCTCCTCCCTTTCATTCCCTCGCTTACATCAGACTGTTACTCTCCACCAGTAGCACAACCACAGCTTTGTAGCAAGGCTCCCTGAATCCATTCTAGCCCTGTTTTTGGCCTAAACATCATACACTGTTAAGTAAATTCAGTTTCCAAACAACTTACAGTTATTGTACTCAAGAATCTGCACTGCCTTATGATTCACATAAATCTAAACTTTTTGCCTCTACTTTCAAGAACGTCCTTGCACTATCTGGCCCACCCTGCTCCTCACTAATCCTCTGGGCATGCCAAGCCTCTCACGGCCACCTGTAGACAAGCTCTGTACCAGAGCAGAGCTCTTGCTCAGGACTCTTTCAAGCCTCTGTGAGGAAAAGAAAAAAAAAAAAAAAAAGACTTTCATGTTTTCTTCCAACTGGCACTCCTTTCTAACCTCTCTGTATTGACTTCACATGGGTTGTCTCATTGTCAGTTTACCAGAACAAGAGATTCCCAAAGCAGGGAAAAAAAAAAAAAAAGGTCATGTACATTTAAGTAAAGGCTTTTACACTGTTGTTGAGTGCTTACTTGGCATTTTTCCAGTCTTCCAAGGCAGAGGTGTCAACACGTAGCCATCCTTGTAAGCAACAATGGTTAAGCTGAGCCCTAATTTATAAGGTACTTTTATCAACACTGCTCCATTGTTCTTAGTTACTGTGGAATTTGTTTTCGTGTAGTTTACAAACACTTCTACAACTGCTTGACTCAGGTACTGACGACTGATGATGTCATTCACCTGTACTTTCAGCATAAATACAGACACTGGAAGAGAAAGAAGCCAGAAATAACAGCATGTCAGATCCTAGGGTGCATATGTCACTATGCCTTAAAATGTCATTCAAGACATCTGAATAACCATAAAAAACCGATAAAATCTGGAAACACATATGTATGGATGCATTGACACAGGGGGAGAAACATTCCAACAAATTCATTATTCTTTCTAAAACTGAATAAATTTTTATTATTAATAAGGCACAGTGTTATTATCCCAATTTTTTTTCTGCCAGTAAAAAGGAGAAGAAAAGGAAGCAGTGAATAAGGGGAAGACAGAGGTTCTGTCTTCAGAAAAACCCATTTTCACTTGGCCTCACTAATTCTAATGCTATCAAGTAACTAATTCAAAATATAGTCAAAGTTCCTAGAATAAAATGCAGTCTCACTAAACCTTAGTGCATGACTAGCTCCTTTATTTTGTTCTGTCGTCTGGAAAGCATGGGATGTGTTTCAGTTCCAAATTACCAAATATCAAAATAAAATCTTTAAAATACCAAGAAGTATATTATCTGTTAAATATGTAAGAAAGCACAGTAAGATAATAAATTGAGGAAAATAAGAATTAACTGGTTTCTAACTTAAACCTACAGCTTTATAGATCTTTGACAATATGTTCATGGATATACCAATGTTAATGTCTCATAAAAAAAACTTGTATCACCATGGAAATGCCTTTGTAAAGCCTGTATCACAACTTTACCACCTTTGCCAAAGATGCCTTCTCTTCCACTATTAATGGGCTTTGGAGTCAGTCAATGCCCATCTCTGCCATTCCCTAGATGTGTGACTTTGGGGAAGTTACCTCTCAAAGTCCGTTTGCTCATCTGTAAAATTAGAATAGTAACTACTTTGAGGTAATAAAATGAAATAATGCAAATAATGTGTTCAGCACAGAGGTTAGCTGTCACTTAATATCATTAATAATAAAAATTATTTCTCCACAGTTGGAGACCATTTCACAAACATTAGCGTCATCCGTAAGAAATAACTCATGAGGACTGATGTTGTGGGTATACATTTGCAAAAACCCATTTCACTCCAAATATTTTTTCACAAGAATAGCAGGTCAGGTAAAAAATCCTTGTCACCATTGCCTGAGCTGCAATATTACTACCAAACTATTCTTACACCTTATATACTCTAACTTTGTTAAAAATAAACTAGATTTTAAATTGCTTTTGGACCATAACAAAGACATTTTAAATACAAATCGAACTACTGCAGTAATCACCCAGTCCTAGAAAAGATGCAATCTAGCAGGCTAGAAAAGAGCTCTGATCCTTTCAAGACTCTAAAATTCAAGTTAAATGTTATTCAAACACTATTATCTATTTAGACACAAAGATTTTTTAGTATATTTCCTCTTCTGTATGATAATAAAATATGTTAATAATATATAGAATAATAAGTATAACCACAAGAACTAAAATGTGTTGAGGGTTAATGAGTCAGGCATTGTGTTCATTTTTAAGTGCATCATTCCATTTACTCTTCAAAATCCTAATTACAGAGACATTATTGTTTCCTTCATCATATATATTGGTAACTGTGGGTTAGGTTTGTAAATCATCCATGGCCAACCCGCAGTAGATGGAAGTAACAGGACACAAACTTGGGACCATCTCTCCTCAAAGTGTGTGCTCTTAAGCCACTGCATTACAACTGCCTGATTTAACTCTTTTCTTTTTAAGTTTATTTATTAAGTGTGAGAGAGAGCACAAGCAGGGGAGGTGCCGAGAGGGGGGGGGGAGACAGAGAGACAGAGAGAGATTCCCAAGCAGGCTCTGCACAGCAGTGCAGTGTGGAGCCTGATGCAGGGCTCGAACTCACAAAGCTAGAGATCATGAGCCAAAACCAAGAGTCCGATGCTTAACCGACTGAGCCACCCAGGCACCCTGCCTGATTCAGCTCTTAAAAGCAATCCTAACCCCAGTTTAGAGTGAAGAGATGGGAAGAATGAATTGGGAAAAAGGAAAGAAAAGGGAGGATTATATTCTGGATAGCTATACCTTAAAATGAGGTTCCATTAGTCTGTCTAAAAAGCTGTTAATTTCCAGGACAACAATCTCTATATATTCAAATGTATATACGGAGAATAGAAAACAAAGCAAAATATATATTACTGATATTTATCCATACCTATGCCCTCTCAGCATTTTTAATAATAGGTAGCTTTGTGGGAGGTTAAATTATTTGTGATTAGTCATTACTATCATTGCTTTTAATAAATTCAGGAGCATCAGGTACTAAAAGGTCAACGAAGCCTTGGTTTTTAGCACCTACTGTTCCTCAAATTACTTATTTTCCCATCATTTTATAAGTTCAGCCCATTACTCTAAAATTTAAAAAAAATCATGTAACATTTAAAATCAAAATATGAAAAAGGGCTGTGGATAAACACATGTTCCTAATGCCAAGCCTTGCATGTATATTATCACAAAAATCTCAATATACTTTTATAAAATATGTGATATCAAGTCTACTTTACCAATGAAAAAATGAGAATTCAGGTAAGTAATGTGAACTGCTCCAAGTCTCACTCATTTTAAGAGGTCTTGTTAGCCGAAACACGTCCCTGTGAATGACCGCAAAGCCATCTTTACACCATGTAACAGGGAGTCTTGGGATCATGCTACTAAAATTAATTCAAGGAATATATTGTTGCAATTACTGAGAAATGCTTATATAACATGAACTAAAAAGAAAGAAAGGGGGGGCGTCTGGGTGGCTCAGTCAGGTAAGCGTCCAACTCTTGGCTTCCATCCAGGTCATGATCTCATGACTCATGAATTCATGCCCTGCATCAGGCTCTGTGCTGACAGTGCAAAGCCTGCTTGGGATTCTCTGTCTCCTTCCCTTTCTGCCTCTCCCCCGCTCGCACTCTCTCGGTCTCAAAAATAAGTCAATCAATATTTAAAAAAAAGAAGAAAGAAAAAGGAAAAAAGGGAGCTCCCCAACAGACACACACATTAAACCATGGCCTTAAACTCATATGGGAAATATAACTCTTGTGTAAAAAACAAGTCAGACATGTGACACGATGGCCTCCTAAACTAAACGTCCTTGAACAGGTCCACCTAGAATAAAAGCTATGTGTAGAAGACAAATAGTTGCCCCATTCAAAATAACTCCTCCAACAGCCCAGCTCCTAATCCCCTAGATGAAATTTACTGAGCCGCTGGCACAAAGTACCTCACTAACGGGGGCCAGAAAGATTCTGTCAGGACCTCAAAATGTGGCTGAAGATACACAGAAGCAAATGGTTGCCGAAGCTGAAACATCTTAGAAAGTCTAGGAGCACCTACCCACTGAGCTTTCCAAAGTCTCCCTGCCCTTTGTCCTTCCAGAGGTGGGTTGTACAGCTCCTCCTGCTGATCTGTGAGCTGTAGCATCATCCCTCCCCCGAGGCCCTTTATTCCTTGTAGCCAGAGGCAGATTCTGTTGCTTCCAAAGCAAGCACCTTGGATGATACAGGATACAACTGTAAACGCAGCATGTGTTATTTAATGGGCTACTCTATCTTTCGTAAGAGAAGGTACAGGAAGGAAGGATAATGTTATGTACCAAAAACAGGATAAAGCATATAAGAGGGAGACTGCACATAACTAAAAGGGAATTAAGATTCGCTAATAAAATTTAATAATGGGTCTTATTCAAATCAAATGTACCCGCAATGGCTCCTTCAACAGCATCTTCAGGAGTAGGAATTCTGATTAATTCCTTTGCTATAACGATTAATTTCAGAAATTCTGAGAGCCTTTGATTTATAGACAAACTCCAGTGTGTAGTAAGATCTTAAGCGAAATTCATAAAAAAACCAAACCTGTGTCTTCTGTCTCCTCCTGTCAAAGTACAGTTGTCAAAATAAGACACACTAAAGGCTCCTGACATTCTGAGGCTGGATTTGATTCTTAATCTTTTTCCAAAACATTTTTTAATCCAGAATGGATGGTTTTATTTTTCCACATGTAATAATTATGTTAAAGAATAAATTTGGTGAGAAAATGATTATCAAGTTCAGGAAAAAAATGATTCGCAAAGGTCAAATATTGCCGATCAAAATCAGTGTTCCTCTGAAGAGATCCCGTATTTCTGCTCCTTAGATCTATTAGACTCAGGACATAATGTAGCCCTGACCAGCAGGGTCCTCTCTAGCTCAATTTGGAAAAAAACACTAATGCTATTTATGACATGCACATACACAGACACAGACACACACAGACACACAGACACACACACACACACACACCAAGCTGAGTGCGAGAAACTTTATCCGTGTTGTCCAATTTCATCCTAATACAAACCTGCAAGACTTTCCCCCCATTTTAAGGCAAGGAATCTAAGGCTAGAGTTGTACAATTAAGGCAGGATTCACAGACAGGTTCATCTGACTCCAAGTTCTATGCATTCTACTCCCCACATCTCTTCTTGAAAACCAGTAGGGCTTTGGTTTTTACCATATTCAGTAGCTTACTTGTTTCCTTCCAACCAGTGCAGAGAAGAAAGTGCAGAGAAGAATTTGCTGGTCCTATGAGCCTTTCACCCCATCCCTAGGCTGGGTTTGTGTGGCCCCAGCATAAGCAACAGCAAAAATAGCATTAAAAAAAAACAAAAAGTCTCAGCTGGAAGCCTGCTTGCTGCTATTAAAGGGGCATAAACAATTCTTTCTCCTACAAATAAAAGGACAAGAATAAAGAATTGCCTGCCCAAGACTTAAATAGGACACTTCTGATTTCCATGGTGTTAACATTTTGATTAAGCAAACAGGGTTGGCAACCAGATGTTATAGACGTATATATAATCTCCATAACAATCCCCCTACTAATTATCCAACAAAAATACTTTGGCATTTAAATGGGACAGATTCCGCAATTAAACATATAATTTTCAACCACAGGTGCTTTTGTCTCCATAATCTATCCACTCTTCTCCGTTGCATTTTTCAGCTTTTCATGCACTTATTATTTTCTCTGTCACTTAATTATAATCATTATGTCTTGCCCACATAATCTTCTTTTCAATATGTCACGATTAGTTTAAAAATGGTTCAATATCAAATGATTTCAACTGCACCCTTAGAAAACATATAATCTAGATGTTGAGAGAAACAAGTAAAAATAAAATACACATCAATGAGCACAGTCCTAAGGTTGCTGGGGAAAAAATTAACTATCATATAATTAAAAGCATTGTTAAGTAATGAGAATAACTAAAATTCAAAAGAGTACTCTATACATAAAGAAGTGCTCTTGAAAAAGCATATTAGAACCAACACTATATTATGATTTTGCTATAAGATATAGATGAGTGAGTCAGTCTAATAGGGGTTTTAGAAAAATAAAGCTAGCTATTTGTTTGGGTGACATCTAGAGCTTGAAGTGGGTGGGCTGATAAATTATAACCCCACTTCTTTTCAAAAGAACTTGACATCATCTTATTATGTTGTTACCATTATGTAGGTTACAACTGTATCCATAGAGTTGTACCTTATTTTCAGATTTCTACTGCACAAAAACTAGCCCCCTTCTTTTGTGTTATATTTCAAGCATCTACAATAATTTCATTTAATATGCAACATTTTTCTATGAATGTAATGCTAAAAACACAGTAGGTTTATAAAGCTTTTATAAATAGATCACAGATCAAATTTTAAGTATAAGATACTCTAACAATAAAATAAATTTTAAAACTTTACTGAGGTTTAAGCATTCAAATGAGAACTAGACTAAAAATGAAGAGCACAAAAATATAGTGGAATAAAATGGTTGGGAACAATTAGAAATATTCACCTACATTAATTCATCAAATGTTTATTGACTGCTCACTTTGGGCCAGATCTGCAGTAGCTAGGTATTAGGGATAAAAACATTAAGAAGAAACAGTCTTGCCTTGAGGATTAATTTAGAATCTATGTAGATGACAATCTGTATGATAAGTATCCACCTCAAAGAGATACCTTCATTCCCAGGTTCACTGCATTATTCACAACAGCCAAGATATGGAAACAACCTAAATGCACATCACTGCATAAATGGATAAAGAAAATGTGGTATATACATACAGTGGGCTACTACTCAACCTTAAAGAAAGAAGGAAATCCTACCATTTGCAACAATACGGATGGACCTGGAAGACATTATGCTAAGTGAAATAAGCCAGACACATAAAGACAAATGTTATGATCTCACTTGTGTGTGGAATCCAGAATAATCAAACTCATAGAAGCAGAGAATAGAATGGTGATTGCCACGGGGTGAGTGGAGGGCGAGGTGATGGTCAAACTGTACTAAGCTTCAATTATAAGATAAATAAGTTCTGAAGATCTATACAGCATAGCGCCTATTGCTAATAATATGTATTATATATTTAAAAATTGCTAAAAGGGTAAATCTTTAAGTGCTTACCACAAAAAAATTCATTGTTAATAGGGATGGGAGGAAACTTTGCAAGGTGATGAGTACATCTATGGTCTTGATGCCTTGATGGTGATGATGGTTTCATGAGTATAACTCCAAACTCATGGAGCATATACATTAAATATGTACAACTTTTTATATGTCAATCATACCTTGATAAAGTAGTTTTAAAAAGTATCAAAAACTGTGGATTTAGTATTTATTTTAGAATCAGTTCACACTATTATTTTTTGAACAGGGAGAATGTTGATATTTTCAGTTCAGATCTCTAAAGGGCCTGCCCATTCATTCTTGCTTGTTTTCCATAATCTGACTTTTTGGTCCATTATAATAGAGACTTTGTGGTGAGAACCCAAAAGATGACAAACTTCTGGCTATGACCCAAATCAGGCTTTATTTGTACTTTGCCATTTTCATACAAGATATCCAGTCACAGAAATTTTAATTTAGCGCTAACTATATAAATATCTTAAAATGTACACAGAAAACATCTGGTCCCAAATTTCAATGTCTGGGTATTTAAAACCTTTAGTAGAGACATAACAATCATGATTTCACTAAAAAGAATATAAATTAATCCCCAACTCTTTAGCCTGGCATTCAAAATCTAAGATCTGGCCATCACCTTCCTTTCGAGCCTTATCTAATTAGGGGTTGACAAATGACAGCCTACAGGCCAACTCTGACCCACCACTTACTACTGTAAATAAAGTTTTCTTGGAATACTGCCACAGTATTCATTTATGTATTGCCTCCAGCTGCTTTCGCTACAACAGCTGAGTTGATAGTTGCACCAGAGGCCATATGGCCTAAAATGGTCTATCTGGCACATTACAGAAAAACTTTGCAGACCTCTGCTCTACTGTCACATAAATGGGTCAAGGGTCACTATCCAAGACCAACCCATTTTCTTGCTACATTATTCATTTCTTTCTTTCTACTGAAAAGTCTCCCTTTTTTTTTTCCATCTCTCCCTGCCAAAATCCTACTCCATTCTTTAACATTTAGCTCAAACACCCCCTCTTCAAATAAATTTACTCTTATTTCAGTCAGATGGGAACTTCTCTTCTGTACCTGCTAGTCTAACGGCACATGATATATTCTGGCCTTTGCTTTGCTTTCTGTTTATTTGTCTTCTCTGTGAGAATAAGTTTCTCCACAATCAATGCATTTCAAACTCAGCCTTGTGTTTTGCCGGAGTTTAGTAAGGGATTTAGAATATGTATTCTGAATGGAATAAAGGTCAGGAGGAAAAGTGGGGAGAAGGAGAGTAGGAGAAAGAGGAGAAATAAAGGAAGAGAGGTAGAGGGAGGAGGACACAGAAGATCAAAAGTGGCCAAACACCAGGGAAAGAATGATAACTGTAGAATTTCCACAGAGGCCACCTGAAGTTACAGCCAGCTTTCTAACCCCACTATTTGGTAAAATTTTGAGTTTAATCTCAGTTACCCAGTGAGAAATATATTATTGCAACAATCACAGCAACAAATAAATATTAAGATTCCTTTTCCTTTTCCTTTTGGAAACTAATATTTTTCCTTCTTTTTCAAAAGAATATTTGACTGGGAAATTTTGACTAGAGAATAATATAGAAGTAGCAAAACTTGCTTAATAAATATAATGCAACTGTATTACAGCAAAGATTAAAATTAAAATTTTTACTTCTGTTACAGAATAATACCAACATAGTTTGACAACTCTTTCTCCCAGGGTACCAGCACAATTTCCCTATTTGAGTTGGAAGGAGGGTTGAAAGTTCAAAAAAGCAAGGACAACAAAGAAGCTCGTAAAGAGAAAGGAGCACATGATTCCACATTCTGTAATGCAGAGTGTAAAGGGCTGCAACAGTTTACTCTTTCTGGCATTTCAAATGTGGACACATAGCTTCTTTTAAAGGAACAAAAGGGTGCTGAATTTAAAAAAAAAACTCGCTAAAATAAAAAAGTCTCCTTTTCATTGATTGCTTAAGTACCAGATTGGATCCAAAATTCTTACTGGCTCTGGAGTTTAACAAACAAACAAAAATCTGTTCCTGTTTGAAACAGAAACAAATTTATTTGCAGTAAATTAGTATTACAGAGGAAATGTCAAATCTAAAAAGAAATCAAAGAGTTATATTAAGAACATTATCTCCAAAGGTGAAACATGCTATAAAGCAAATAAAATACACATTTTCTTCATTTCAATCAGGGGCTTCAATGAGTATGATTCACCAAAACTAATGAAAAGAATGACATAAAAAGAATCCTTATAATTTAAGAATAAGCACATTGCAGACGACTCAATAGGGAACAAATGAGAGGGCTGGGCCATTAGCACTTGGACTCTGTTCCTTCTTACCCATGCAAAAGACCTTTTCCTCAATGCAAATAAGTCAGTCTGACTCCAGCTCCTAAAACATACTGTCCAACTCACTCCACAGGTATTTCTCATCCTGACTTTTATCTTTTCTTCCCAATTTTTCATCCTGCTTCTTAATCACTTACAATTACTCCCTCACTCACTCACAAATTCACTCATAAACTATGGTATACAGGGGTGCCTGCGTGGCTTAGTTAGTTAAGCCTCTTACTGGAGATCAGCTCAGGTCATGATCTTGCAGCCGTGAGATCGAGCCTCACGTTGGGCTAAGCGTGTAGCCTGCTTGGGATTCTCTCTCTCCCTCTCACTCTCTGCCCCTCGCCTGCTCACACATGCTGTCTCCCTCTCGCGCTCTCTCTCTCTCAAAATAAATAAACAGTTAAAAAAAATTTTTTAAATAAAGTATGCCATATATGGAGGCGCTAAATGTGGAGCAACAGAACCTAGAACCCAGAGAGGAAAGGTTAGGGATCAGTTTTTCACTTGTTTGAAAAGGCATTGGTCCCAGCTGCCACAGAAGTACTGGGTACCTAACACAGACTGAGGTGGAGAAAGGGGCTTACTTGACAAGCTAAAAGAGCATGCCCCATTGCTCCAGGCATATACAGGAGCATTCATCAGTAACACAAACAACATCACAAGGGCCGCATTCCCAGAATCTAGCCAAGGAGCAATCATGGTCGTAGGCCCCCCTGGACACATGCAAGGACTGAGCAACCAACTCTGCTGTGTTAACACTCTCCTCGCACCCTATTTTTCCATACTACCTTCTTTACATACTATATAATTTACTCATTATGTTCATTTTGTTTCCCCTACCAGACTGTTAGCTCTATGAGGGGTGCCTGGGTGGCTCAGTTGGTTAAGCACCCGACTTTGGCTCAGGTCATGATCTCACAGTTTGTGAGTTCAAGCCCTGCATCAGACTCTGCGTTGACAGCTCAGAGCCTGGAGCCTGCTTCGGATTCTGTGTCTCCCTCTCTCTCTGCCCCTCCCCAACTTGCACTCTAACTCTCTCTCTCAAAAATAAATTTAGAACATTAGCTCTATAACATGGACTTTTTCATTTTATTTACTCCTGTATCCTCAAATAACAATCCTTACTTTTGAATGAATGATTGAGTTAGTGAATGAATTCCTTCCTCTGATACCATTAAGTAAGATCACTGGCTCAGAACTACTTAACTGCAAGGGAGGATGCAAATGTGTAAACTGAGGTAGATAAGCCTTGAAGTAGAGGGCAGGACAAGGAGATGGGTAAGCAATCATTTCTGCATACAGACTATTTGTAAGTGATGTACTTCAAGCTAAGTGCACGGTCTTTGATTCATTACCACTTCTTCCTTCGGTAATTTCTTTCAACAGATACATTCATTCTCATGATATTGAGAAAGAACTTCAAAACACAAGTTTTTTGTTAGGGCAACCATTGTTGCTTTAAGCAATCATATGAGGATCAGTTTCCACCAATTATTACTCAACTTTAATTTGTAGGATAATACTCCAGTAGATTACCAAGAAACCAGAATTGAAGTTGGAAGTAAAAATGGAACAAAGTAATTTATGTGAAAAAAGAAGACTACTAGAAAAACCCCATTTGGGAAAATAATAAAATAAATAAGAATATTTTTAACATAAAGTTTTTATTATATATATTTCACAATGACTTATGTTTCTTAATACATTGCTACTTAAAAGGAATAACCGTTAGGAATCTTTGAGTAGCTCATGTTTTCCCCTAGGTGTTTCAAATATATGGGAGAGACAAGAACAACTTTAGAGAAACATTTATGAGAGGGAAGAGTGATGAAACAATGGAAATCGGGTTGGATGTGTTAGCTTGGGTACAATACCCTGTTGGGGATGATCTAAGTATAAATTGCTTAAATTGAACACAAAGTACTATAGCCTCCTTTGCAATTTAATGATGCAGTGTTCTTCAGTACTCCCAATTAGTATAATTTATGAAATCTAGAGAAGACTATGTCATGCATGCCAAAAAGAAATCAAATTATTGCTATTTATATACCATCCTAAAAAAGGATTTAGTATACCAAACCGACAATGTCCCACAAAAATTACCCCCCCCAAGTTTCTAGAAAGGATGTAAAATCTCCAAACTAAATAATTGTAGAGTGTGATTATTATTTTGAGCTGCACAACTCTGAATCAGGTGACCTGGAGTAAGAGAGAACTCATCGCTAAAGTCCCTGCTAACACCTTTCTCTAGACTGGGCTTTAAGGTAGGTCAACTGTCTGTACCAACTGGGACAGCCAGCAGCCTTCATCTCCTGCCAGGGGATCTGTCCAGTACTGCCCAAAGACCGGCCTATCTATCCCTCCTGCAAACAGGAAAATTTTCTTTACCGTTGTGTATAAAATGAATTAAAACTTTAAAGACAACTCAGAATCAAAGAATACAGTACTGTAAAGTACTTATTAGTACAGTGCCTTGAATCTAGTTAAGCACTTTTTTTAGTACCTCTTTTTAATGGTTCCATATCTTAATGCTACAAAGAAACAGTGTGATTAATCTCCTCTCTTAGAATGTATGCAGAGGTTTAGCAACTGAATATCTAAAGCCAATGACGCAATCAACAAATATTTAGGAAACAAATCTTCCGTGATACCTAAAACAAAACAAAAACATCAAAAGCCCGAGATTTGGGGCCACAGTCCCCAAACTGTGCTCAAAGCCAACAGAGGGGACATAAATTCACAGGGGTAAAATTCCACGCAGGCACGATAATAACAACATCCTCTGGACATCGCAGAAACTAGAGACCGCCCACGATTCAATGTACTACACTCAAATCAAGGCCATTCCATTTTGTGAAGTTGGGTGTTCAGTGACTGCTCTGATAAAATGCAAATACTGCATGAAAATGAATGTCAAACAGGAAATGAAGAAGCAGTGTTCAATCTCATTCCAAAATCTGAGAAGTTGTGCCATGTCCAACAAATACATCCCATTAAGTAATCAGCCAAGTATTTTTTTCTTGAAATGACTACTAAATTGTTAGGTCACACACAAAAAAAATTACTGAGACACTAAAGGATCTGTGAACAAAGAAAATTTAGGAGTCTTTGTATTTGTTTGCTACACAGTTTTATTAAGTACCTACTATATGTAAGGTCTATACTGGTCACTGTGAGAGATAAAAGGAAATTAGTTGCCCTCAAATAAGTACATGAAAGAGTCAAATGGAAAGAGTGAGGGTACCAAGAAAAGTGCATGCAGAGTGTTTGAGTTCAGAGAACTGTAGAATTACACTATTCTGGTTAACAATGTTATGAAGCAAGAAATGAGTCATATGTGAATTCTGAATGTACATCTTTCTACAAAGTGCCTGTTCACACTTTATTGTCTTACTATAAATATTCCAGGAAACAACTGTTCTTTGAAAACACATGTGTTATTGTAAACACATATGTGTCTACTTAACTCTTTTCTGAATGCCTAATTGTTTAAATGAACAAATAAGTGAAATATTAAATGAAAATCTTACAAAACCTCAAGATTATCAGTTTGCATAAAGTGTCACTATTGTTACCGTTTCTAGGACACTCGACTCCCTTGACCTAGGACATGGTTTCTCAACCTGGGTAAACATTGAAATCATCTGGGGGAACTTTTGCTGTATTCCCAGGCCCCACTCTAGTCCAATTAAGTCAGAATCATTGCAGATGGGGTCCAGGGAGTCACAGTTTTAAAAGGTCCCAGATGATTCTAATGCATAGCCAAGGTTGAAACCACTGACCTAGGATAAAGAGTAAGTATATCCCAAAGGGGCAGGGATATGACCTAAAGCCATCCTCTTCAGTTCAATTGTTCTGTCTCTTTTAATATAAAAGAATTTAAATTACTTATCTTGGATTGAAATGGGCATGCCCATTTACTCCAGGGCTTGCTGGTGGTTCCTCTGTTGCACACCCCTAAAGGCATGAGCACCCCAGAGAATCGGAGATATAGGACACAGATGTGAAAAAAACCTAACCTTAGTGGCTGCGTCTGCTGATAGTTATTGTTAGTTGTTTAGGTTTTGTGTGTGTGTGTGTTTTTTAATCACCGATAGCTGCCATTTTCTAATCCCTTATCTCTGGATCCTCATATTTATTTATTTAAGTAGACTCCACGTGCATCATGGAACACAATATGGGTCTTGAACTCACGACCCTGAGATCAAGACCTGAGCTGATATCAAGAGTAAGCTGCTTAACTGAGTCACCTCTGTGTCCTCATATTTAAAAGGGTTTGGCACCACTCAATGTTTTCCATTAGTTTTCTTCTTTTTTAATGTTGTATATAGAAAATACAGAAAAAAACAGAGGAAAATAAGTTATTTCCTAATTCAACCTCTCAGAAGTAACTTGGATTCCATCCAGTACTTTGAAAATACTTTATCCAGTACTTAAAAAAATAGATTTACAAAATTAAGATTACATTGTGTATATGTGTGTAACTGTGTATATGGTTATATAAGCATGAAGTAAGGTATGAAAAAAACTCACTACATTAATATTAACTGTATCAATTGGGTCATTGAGGGAACAGAATACCATTTCACTTGCTACAACATGTGACATGACTTACTACAGTGAGCTTGCATTATACGTAGGAAAGAAAAAAAAAATAAGCCAATAAAGAATGTTATAAGCTGGGTTTTTCAGTTAAGATTGTATTGTGAACATGTATCAATAGTATTAAATATTTTTCAAAATTACCACATTTCACTACTGAAGAACATTCTATATGTTATTATTCATTTAACTTTCTCCTATTAGTGTATGTTCAGTCATTTCTATTTTTCACATTTGCAAATAATGTTTTAATTAAAAATCTATGTACATAAATGTTCATTTGAATTTTCAATTATTGCCTTGGTAGGAGAAATAATAGGTCAAAGTATAAACTGTTTAAAGCTTCTTGATTTGTATTACTAAAATGCTTTCCAGAAAGTTACATCCATTTATACTGTAAATGTAGAGTATTCATATTTTATTTTACCATAGTTGATATATCATCAACATGACTGCTCCCTTACCCCAGGGAGTTAAGGTGAAAACCAATATTCAGTAAAGTTTCAAAATCATTCTATTGTCCTTTAAGTTTACCTTTTATTCCCAACATTGTTAGTTGCTTTGTCCTGTTTTTTCTTCATACCTCTTGATAGGGTGAGAGAGCCTCTTATGAAGAAAATTAAATACATGAACAACAGCGTAAGAATAACAGGAGCCCATCATACCCTCTTTGGTCGCTTTGGGATTGCATTGGTGAATTCATGGACTTTATTCACAGTAAAATCAAATGAAAAGGATTTAATAAAACATCCATTTTCCCTTTTACAGAGTCTTTCTTTCTTCTTTCTATATGCAAAGTATGTTGAAATCAATAAAGAGAAAATGGAATTTATTTAGAACCTGCCAGACACATGTTTCAGCGTGTCTTTTAGAAAGGGTTTGAAACCTACTATCAGCATTTCGTTAAAGCAGATGAGACCCACCCTGCTGGGAGAGTGGTTAGATTTAAACAGAATGAGTCCAGCATTTTCTCCAATGCTTCTCTGACACTCTAGTAGCCTTTTCCTGGTAATTAGACATCTGAGAGGAATACTGACCAGTAAATGGAAATTCAGGTGCTACACCAAAAACATCGAGTGCCTAAAGCGTTAGCACAGCATGAATTCTACAACATATACAAGATGCAGCCTAGTATTAGTAGATAGCCAATACACTGCCAGACCTGGAAATTTTAAGCAAAACGAATCATTCATTAATTTATTTTTTCAGTGAAAAACTAACATGAAATTGAAAGATCTTAAAAGACAAAGCAGATATGACAATGCGCATGCAGTATGTATTTTGTGTGAAAGAAAGGCCTATAGGTATCATTGCAATATTTTTGAACTTCAGATATCAATTAAACTCACTTGAGTAAACATTCATTGCATCCTGACCAGGCATCAGATGAAGTGCCAAGTCCAGAGGGAGCATATACCATAACTTCCATTTATTCAACACCTTCTCTGTGCAGAAACTGTGCCAAATTTTTATGTATGTTATTATATTTAATATTACACAGTTTCAAGTCTGAGGTAGTTGAAAATCCAGTGGGAAAAGTGTACAAAAATAATATAAACAAATTATATACAGAAAGGGGAAATATGAATTCTAAATGAGAGATGTTTTCAAGTAGGAATGAATTGAGGCTGAACTTGAAGGAAGAGATAAATTTTATTTTTTTAATGTTGTATTTATTTATTTACAGAGCATGAGCAAGCAGGGGAGGTGCAGACAGAGGGAGACAGAGAATCCCAAGCAGGCTCTGCACTCTCAGTGCACAGCTCAATGGAGGGCTCAATCCCACAAACTATGAGATTGTGACCTGAGCCAAAACCAAGTCAGACGCTTAACGAAATGAGCCAACAAGGCATCCCAGAAGAGATAAATTTTGAAGTACACAGTTGAAGTATGGACATGTAAGTAACATGGAACAGCGTGAGAAAGGGCACCCAAGTTTCCAAAAAAAAAAAAAAAAAGTAAATAAATGCAATGTTAAGGGAATAACAGTCAGTTGTAGCAAGTAAGAAAAAAGGAATCTGGGAACAATGGGAAATGACTGAATCTCATTCTATTCTCTGTGTAATGAAAGGTTGAGAAGCATGCGACAAGATCAGGAAAGACATGCACCATCTCCCTGGGAGCAATCTGTAAAATGGACTTGGATAGTGAGAAACCGGAGGTAGCTATTGAAATACTTTAGGATCAAATGAAGAAAGTCAAAATTAGAGTAGAGGCAGTATAAAGAAGGATCAGAAGCAAAAACATCATCTGGCAACTGATACGATATTGCAGTTGAGGTCAACTTAGAATAATAAATTTTTGAGTTTCAATGACTAAGGGAACAGAAAAAATACTCTTTTATTCAACAATTATTGAGTAGCTGATACTTGTTGATCAAGGTGATAGGCATTGATGTTTAGCCAAATAGCACAAGATCTTGACAGTGTGCCAGGAAGTTCAGTGGGAGGCCACAGGCAAGCCGACAGGCCATTTCAACTGAGCACCCAAAGTGTTCCAATACCTCAAATGCTATGGAAACACAGATCAGGGACACCATGCCAGATCTTGAGGGTCCATTATGGTTCCTGACAGAAGTGAGAGTTAAGCTGATATCAGAAACCACCTGTGACCTTAACAAAAGAAACCATGCAGACAGGAGAAAATTCTAGGTGGACTGGGCCAAAATGCTGAGTCTTAAGCCAGCAGAGGGCAGGAACTACAGACAAGAGAGCATAGGATGGAACCAAAAAGGGGATGGAGAAGAAAGAGTGGCATTTGAACAGAAGCACCCATTACAGTAGATTCATCTACTGTCCTTCTGGAAAGAAATATAAATTAAATGAGCTTTCAAATTTGCCCATCCTGGTCATTATGATCTAACTCCACTTAAGAGATATCCCCCTCTTTATACCAGAGCAGCGATTTTTTAATCCCTTTGACAATCTGATGGATCTATGATCTCTCTTTACTACCACCCCCACAACACACACATACACAAATACATGTACCCATAAATACACAAAAATGTTGCTTGTGATTTCACTGAGCTCAAAGATTCCCATAAACTAAATTTCTAAATGTTGCTAAGGACATCAACATGTTCCCTGTGTCACATTTTTTGAAAACAGAAATGACTGTTAGAACTATCACTGCTAACTTCAAAACTGTGTTTTAACTTCATGGATACACATGGGTCATTTTTCCCAGAGAGATAGTACAGTTCATTTTAAGTTTTTTATTTGGAGACAGAGAGAGCACATGTGGGGTAGAGACAGAGAGAGAGGGGAGAGAGAGAATCCAAGCAGGCTCCATGCTGTCAGCACAGAACCTGATGCAGGGCTCAAACTCACAAACCATGAGATCATGACCTGAGCTGAAATCAAGAGTCAAGACACTTACCCGACTGAGCTACCCAGGTGCCCCAGTATGGTCTATTTTAAAAGCCAAACAGCCAGAGTACCAATCCCAGCTCCATCTCTTACTACTTAAAGTGATTGTGACAAGTTACACAGCCAATCTGTGCCAATCTCATCTGTGAAATGAGAACAATAACAGCACCTGACTATAGATACGCCTCATTGGGTTAATGGGGGATTAAATGAAATAATATACAGTACTTAAGACAGCACCTGACCATGAACATTATACTAGTGTTTAGTATTATTTGTCCATACTTGTAAATATTTTTTTAGCTTCTGAAAATATCTCTAAGGAATGCTCTGGCTTCACTAAACCTCCCCAGAAAAGCTAGCACATATTTTGTATACATTTTAGCTTGTATAATTTGGCATTTCTGGACATTTTTCTTTCACTTTAAGAAATTGGTAAGGCTATTTACTTCTGTGAAACTAAACAACCTCAATAAGATACTTTTGCATGAAAGACAAATTATATAAGTATAATGCAATAGAATAATTCGTATTTACAAAAATATTAAGTGAATTTTGATAAATGATTCACATTTGTGAATTACCAATGAGAAAAAAGACTTCATTAGTCTTTATTACTTCTGTCAGGCAAAGGTATTAATTATACATTTTAACCTTCATTTAATCTATCTGGAATGAACTGGATAAAAAAGAAGTCTAGTTCAAATAAGAAATGTTATGTATTCAACAAACATTTATTAAGCAAGAAAGGTTAACACTGGGTGGATAAGAACACTTTGCCCAGGGAGTTACATTGTTCTCATTGTGTTGTATCTATTAACTCATCTCAAGTCTCATAAACCCAATTTACAAATGAGGAAACAGGATTCAAAAAGTAAACCACTCACATCTCATTGCTACAAAAGTAGTGAAGATAGTGTGTTGCTCAATTAAAGACATTATTCTTTCTCAAGCAGAAAATTCAGGCATCCAAAAGGTGATATCAGTCATTATGGAATATTGTAGAACACTAGATGAACTTCTATATAATTCTTTTCCCCATCTCAAGCAATGCCAAAACTGTATATATAGAGAGACATATTTATTACCGAATAAGATACACTCCTTTTTTCCACTCCCAAATCTGAATACAGGTTTCTCTATAGAAGCTATATAATTCAATTTCTGAAGCAGTCAACTCTAGAAACAAATCATATATGCAAGAATAAAAGAAGGCACCCTCACTCCTAAGACAGACCGTTCTGCAACCATGGTAATAGGTAGCCACAAGAACAAGCATTAAATTTCCTTAATCAATATAGAGTTCTATATAGCCTTAGAACCACAGAACTGGTGTGAAGCTCCTTTAACCAACAAATCATTGACAACTTGGCTCACTGAACTTATTCCTGTAAGGCAACCGATCAATAACCAACAGTCTCAAACATCAGCCAATGAGGAAAGGACTCACTCCGATAACAGTGCCTCTGTATGCCAACCAAACAGCAAAAATCTCAGAGAAGCCAGCTTCTACTGACGTTATCCCATCACCACCTCTGAAAGTTCCCCAAACTCTGAATCCAATACTTCCCCAGAAACATGATGTGAGTTCAGTTTCTTGCTTTGCTGAGAAAATCTGTGCCTGACTAGCATGGCTCCCTCTCTCAGTAAGCAATAAATTTAGCACTTTTTGTTTGTTTCAGACATCAAAGGGTAGCCCCATCCTTTGACACACAGACGCTGTTTCAGGTCTTAGCAGACACAAAACACAATATTTCCCACGTGAAAAAATAATTTCACTAACATTCTTCGAAGCCTAATACTGCTTGCTGCATCTTTCACACCAGTACTAGGTATGACATGAGATCATTTTCCGTAAGTATCATTTTCACTTTGAAAGCTTTGAAAGCAAGATTACTTCATAAATAAAGTAATTTAGGAGAAAATACATATGTAATTCTAATATCTCTTGAAGCTTACTGGGAACTAAAAACAGAATAAGGTATGTAATACATACGGGTTTTGAAGAACTTGAAAGATTTAAATTATTTCATCTTATGCCTGTACACAAAAATAAATTCCAGATGGATCAAACACTTAAATATGAACTGAAAAGCTTTTAGAATTAAATACAGAGGGTTTTTTAAATTACATTACATTAGGGAAAGAATTCTTAAGCTGGATACATAAATATGATTCAGAAATTTTGCTACATCAAAATGTTTAAAAATTTCCACAAAAGACTCTAAAAAACACTGTTAAAAGACAAGCTAGACACTGGAAAAAGGAATCTTCAAAAAATATATATAAACTATAAAGACTACTATTCAAAAGATACAGAAAACTACAAAATCAATAAGAAAAAAGAAGACACAAAGAGACAATGCATATAAGAAAGACAACTCACAGAGAATAAAAGTAGAAAATTTTGAAAAAAAAAATGTTTGGCACCTATCTATAACCAGGAAAATGCAAGTTATACAATTACTTAATTGGACAGACCCAGAAACATTAAAAATGTACACAGCATACGATTTGGCAATTCCATTTCTCTGTATGAACACCATATAAATTCTTAGAGTCATCTAGAAGGAGACACCTGCTAGATTGACCACTATCCACTACATAATAGCAAATTGATAGGTAAAACCTAATTGTACATCAATGTGCCTTATTTATATCATGGAATACTATGCAGTAATTAACCCAAATTAATGAAATGCGAATGTATCAACAAGTCCCCCAAATACGATGTTGAATGAAAAACATCAAACTGCAATATGTATAATATGTACATATATCTCTTATAGATTTTCAAACAAAAATATTGACACCCACTTCAGAATAATTATTATATAACATATACTAATTCTGGATAATGTAGGGTAAAGGAATGAATCTTCAATCTTTATTACCTAAAGAGGGAACAAGAAATCTGAAGCAAATACAGCAAAAAGCTAATATTTGATTAACTTCAGTGGTGAGTACATGGATGTCCAATATATATAGATCATATTTTTATGTTTGAAATATTTCATAATTAAGATGAAAATGTTTTAAATAAAAGCAGAAGTACAGGAATTTATTCCTACAGTGAAGATATGAGTAATTCTAAAAATACAAACCAAAATCTTAGTTTCTATTTCCTGCCTTAAGTTCTACCAGCTAGTCTTCTTTTTAGACACAATAGGAGAAAAAATTCTATTTCTTTCCAGCCACCCTGCCTTACATAGGTTCTAAAGCTGTGGTGATCAAAAAGCAGGTAATTAAGCTATAAACAATCAGAAAATCAGCCCCTTAATAATTGAAAGTCTGTCTCCTCATCCTCCTGTTCCCACAGCACTTTAAAACTCTTGGGGCAGGGGCGCCTGGGTGGCACAGTCGGTTAAGCGTCCGACTTCAGCCAGGTCACGATCTCGCGGTCCGTGAGTTCGAGCCCCGCGTCAGGCTCTGGGCTGATGGCTCAGAGCCTGGAGCCTGTTTCCGATTCTGGGTCTCCCTCTCTCTCTGCCCCTCCCCCATTCATGCTCTGTCTCTCTCTGTCCCAAAAATAAATAAATGTTGAAAAAAAAATTTAAAACTCTTGGGGCGCTTGGGTGGCTCAGTCGGTTGAGCGTCCGATCATGATCTCACAGTTCGTGGGTTTGAGCCCCTCATGGGGCTCTGTGCTGACAGCTCGGAGCCTGGAGCCTGCTTCTGATTCTGTGTCTTCCTCTTTCTCTGCCCCTCCCCTGCTCATCCTGTTTCTCTCTGTCTCTCAAAAATAAATAAATGCAAAAAACAATTTTTTTTTAAACTCTAATGGGCATATTATAACATCCTGCCTTGTATTGTATTTATATATGCTTATGTCCTCTCCCCCTGTAAACATTAGATATCTTGAGAGTAGAAAACTTGCTCTTCAATGTTCTACTATATGCCCATCTCTATTTGTTTGAATAATTTTCCATCTTAGAATCTCCATATATCACATTTAATTTTTCACTATTGGACTTTATAGACTAAGAAATTACCATCTCTAAAGTAAAGTTTTCTAATCGTTTCTCTTATGACAAAGACTAAGAGAATAGCATAAGCTGCTGTATGTTAAAAATTGAGTGATAGAGGTGCGGCCACCTGGGTAGCTCAGTTGGTTGAGTGACTAACTCTTGGTTTCAGCTTAGGTCATGATCCCAGGGGTTGTGAGATCTAGCCCAACATCGGGGCTCCATGCTCACTGCTTAAGATTCTCTCTCACTCCCCATCTGCACCTCTCCCCGGCTCGCATCTTCTCACTTGTGCTCTATCTAAAATAAAAAAAAAATTTTTAATGAGTGATAAAATCTTATATTTAGCCAGCCATCAGTTTACACATAGCTCTCTTATTAGCCTTTGCCACACCTGTCAATCAGTTTCATCTAACCAATCAAGAAGCACACATTTATTCATTGATCCAACCATTCAGGAAGCTATTACTGTGAACCCCACACAAGTCCAAGGTTAATACTGCATTTCTGCCATTTGCCAGGCTCTGGTAGTTTAGAGAAAAAAAGATCAGTTTGACATGGCTCATTCCTTTGTTTTCAGTTATATTCAAAGAGGACAAAAAAATAATTCCTACACTACTTGCTCTGGTTTATTTTTGTCCTATCAGCTTTCCAAACCTTTGTCTGGTTTATTACTTTAATTTAGACACAACCCATATAACCCATATATCTAGATAGATAGATAGATAGATATGTGTGTGTGTGTCTAAATTATACATCATTATATATATATATATATACATATATATATATATATCATGGCTAGGAATTTTTAATAAATTCCTGATGAATTCTATTTGGCCTTTATAATTCATGACTTTCTCCTGCTTCCTACTTAGAGAAATAAGAATAGCAAATCATTTCTGACCACTTTTCTCATAATGTATAGTTTATAATTCTATCCCATTCTTTCATCCCATCTTTTAATGAAAACTGCTAAAATTTGTTTTGTTTGTGAATATTGTTAACATTAGAAATTTTTTAAACTGGTTAGGTGCAACTGCCATACCAATTTGAGAATTCAATCAGCCTGGAATTTCACAGAACACAATCCTCTAGATCTAATCAATATGTTAATCAATCAGCTGCCTCCATTAGGATGTGAATGTCCCTCTCTGCTGTGGAGCAGTAACTGAGTACTGGAGACAAACATGATTTACTGCTCCTCTGAGGTATGCATTCAAAAATAAATAAGATTTCATCTGCTTTGCAGAATTCTTTTCTAAGGAGAGTGTTTCAAGACACACTATTTTAATGGACAAATAATACTCCCCAGCATAATGCCAAGGCTAGCAAAAAGAAGGGAGAACTGCAAAACATTCTTGTTTCTTCCATAAAAAAGAAACACTATCCTTTGAATACAAAGTCTTCCAAAGGACCAGAGCCAGTATTCCTTGGCTCATTTGCATGCTGAGGATATTCCAGCTCATGTTAAGATTTTCTGGACAGAAAAATAATAATAAGAACTACTGTTTGAATTCAGTCTTTCTTAAAAGCCAATTTGTCTTCTTAGCAAAACAAAAGGAATCAATATAATAGTGAAAACTTGAAGCTCAGGGATGAATACCTCACTATTTTTTGGCTTTCAAGTAGATTTTGCTTGCTTGAGGTAACATTCCAAAAACAATGTTGTTTCTAGATTGTTTTAAAAGAAAAACAGTAATTTTATTCCAAATATACTTTAATATTTCTTATTACAAAAACACATATGCACTTTTAGAGTCTAATTTACAAAGAAACATAATAAAACAATGAAAACAGATTCAGCCTCATTTACTAGAAAGTTGTAAAACTGGCACATTTACCTTTCCTGTCTACCTAGTCAAAACCCTTACGAACATACTATCAAGAACATGAACCAAGACAGAATATTTGTACCGAAATATTTCATTTCCTAAAAATAATCTCTATTAATAACAGTAATTGGCAAGCATCTGTTAAGTTCCAGGTATTTCACATATATCAACTTAATGCTTAATAACAATTCCACAAGGTACCCCAGTTCCCAAGAGCATACCTAAGGAGGCAGCGCAGATTTCTGCAGTCCAGTTGCCTGAACCCCCAAGCCCATGGTCTAACCACCAAGCCATGCAGCCCTAGAATGATGCCTCTCTTGGTAAGGAAATTAACCACAGATACACGGGTGAATACAGAGAACCCTATACTCTGCCCTACCCAACAACACCTAAACCGTGCTTCATCTCACGCTCTCCGGGGCAGCCATACTGGCCCTCTTATAGGTCTCAAATTCACGAAGGCTCCTTCCTCTCCAACATTACAACCATAAGCTAATATTCAGCTAAGCATCCAGTTCTTTACGGTGCCAATAAAAAAGTTTGCCCTCTTTTATTACGCTTTCTGTGAGAAAGAGGACTTTTGTTTGATAATTATTGAAGACTGATTAATTAAATGTACTTGTTTGCAATGTAGATTTAGAAATTTGTTCTTATAATTCAGAGGCCCTAGGGCAGGATTTTGAGAAGATAAAAAGGTTGTCGTCAGCAATCCCACATCTAAATTAGCACGTTGAAGTGATAGGAAAATGAAGGTGGGAAAAGGAGGGGAGCAGAGAGTGAGAGGCATGAGCTTATCATCATGGACCAAAAAGTGACAAAACTAAGTGTTGATAAGAGACAAAAATAAATAAATAAAAGTAAAAATGGAATGAAACAAAAATATAGGGCAGGGAAAGGGAAGGACTCTGAAAAGCACCCCAGGTTTAAGTCATCAACTCTGGTATAATAACATCATGACTGACTGACAGTTCTCAATCTTAAAGCACCATATAGTATTATTCAGTTCATCATCTTTAAAAAAAACTTAAAAAAATGAATTTTAAGATTTTATGTTATTTTTTAATTTAAATCCAAGTTAGTTAACATATAGTGTAATAATGATTTCAGGAGTAGAATTGAGTGATTCATCACTTACATACAACACCCAGTGCTCATCCCAAGTGCCCTCCTTAATGCCCATCATGAATTTAGCCCATCCCCCACACCCAACACCCTTCCAGTAACCCACACTTTGTTGTCTGTATTTAGGAGTCTTTTATGGTTTATCTCCCTCTCTGTTTTTATCTTATTTTCTGTTTCCCCTCTCCTATGTTCATCTGTTTTGTTTCTTAAATTCATTTCAATACTGTCAGCATCTGTCGCAAACTCGTAAGTCTAAGAACACATATTTTTTTTTAATTACCGTGTGTTTGGAGTACGTAGTATATGCCCAGCACTGTGATAGGCATGAGGAGTAAATACATAAATAATAAAAGATACTGAGAGTTCCATAGATATTTCTTTTTTTTTTTTTTAATTTTTTTTTTCCAACGTTTATTTATTTTTGGGACAGAGAGAGACAGAGCATGAACGGGGGAGGGGCAGAGAGAGAGGGAGACACAGAATCGGAAACAGGCTCCAGGCTCTGAGCCATCAGCCCAGAGCCCGACACGGGGCTCGAACTCACAGACCGCAGATCGTGACCTGGCTGAAGTCGGACGCTTAACCGACTGCGCCACCCAGGCGCCCCTGATATTTCTAAGGATATGGTCAGAACATGCTATGAATCAACACACTTTTATTGAGAACTTACTGGATATTAGGCATCCAGATGTAAAATGAGTAAATGAATAGACCTATGATCTGAAGGAATTCAGAAGCTCAAGAGAAAGACAAAAACACACCAGAAAGCTAAATTAGACACTAATTTAAAACACCACGTTATCAAAGACAGAATCACCAGATAGAGATTGTAAGTGGTCTAGTAGGACAAAAATAATTATGGCCTGGGAAAGCTTCACAGAGAAAGTAGAACAAAGTTGGGTTCTGCTGGAGTTAGGGGTAAGACAGAGGTAGGCCAGTGCCAGTGAGGAAAGAAAATATCTACAATTTTAAATTTTTCCTGGAGTTAGAACTTAGTGCAGGAAATAACATATTGAGCTAGCTATGGGGCTAGCTATGGGGCTTTTTAGTTAACAGAAATCCAACCAGAATTTGCTGAGGTAAGAATGAGAATTTATCAACTCATTCAAGGAAAGGCTGTACAAGCAAAACATGAGGATAACAATTATCTGACTGGATCTTGGGAACGACTGAAACCAGTAACCCCATCTCTGTATACTGGCTTCTTCCTTCCCATTCACAGGCTACTGGCTCTGTCCACATAGTAGCAAGCAAGGCTGATGATAACTTTCAGGTTTTATAGGTTACCATTTCCAACCACCAAATATGGATGGATGGGGGCAGCAAAGGAAAGGGTAACTAAGGGACCAGACGTTCTGCATATGACCGCATAGAAGTTACACGTAAAACAGCTGACCTAGATTGGTGGAAAATGACCAAAGAACAAAATAAATTGGAAGCCTAGCAGAACATCTCATTTTGGAGAGCCACATAACTGACTAAAATGCTCCCTTTATATAAAGCACAGTCCTACCACAACATGGTATACATGTAATATAAATAAAATGTTATTTGCTTAAATATAGCAAGCCAAAGTGAAACCTTAAGAATTTGTCACATACAATCTATAAGGTTTCTTTATTCATTTGTTACTTGAATCTCCACCTTTTCCTCATTATTTTTTATACAGCTCACTAAAAAGTTCTTAATAATTATTTTACCATTTCAAAAGAATTATTACTTACCCACAGAAAGTTACCTAGCTGTTAAGAGAGGCATGCTAAAGCTTTCAGGGATGAAAAGTCAGGATGCACAGGACTAAGTCTCAACTGGTTCTGCAACATTGAGTGTTTGGGTGTGTGTGTGTGTGTGTGTGTGTGTGTGTGTGTGTGTGTAGAAAGATAGATCATAATAGAGATAAAGCAAATACAACAAAATTTTGACAACTGCTGCATCCTGGTGAAGGATATGTGGATAGTCATTGTATTATTTTTTTCAATTTTTCAGTATATTTCAAAACATTCATTATAAAAAGTTGGAGGGAAGCAGAAGGCTGACAGAAGACTTCAAATTTTAATGACAATATAATGAAAGCTTAAGAAAAGAAAGCAATGTTGCAGGAAGATGCATGCAGTAAGGGCATATGGTCTGAGTTAGAGGGAGGAAAAATAGGGATACCTAACAGATTATTGTAACAGACCAAACAAATGGAGTGTGGGCTCGGACAGAGAACGTGGCTGTAAAAATAAAACAGAAGGAATGGACACTGAAGACACGGTGATAGATACTTAACAGAACTCATTGAGTGACCGGCCGGTAATGGCAAGAGAGGGAGAAGGCAGAATCAATGATTCCAGGTTCTGCAGGTCAGATAGTTAGAGAAAGTATTGAATAAATATAATGGGCAGAGGGCAGATCTGCTGGGTTAAGACAATGTCTTCCATTAAACAGATTTATATACTGCCTCTTCCATGTAAATACAGTTCACATTTTGAATGGTGGGGTATGAGGTGGTCTCTTCCTTAGTCTCTGAAAGCCGTGAAAGACAACACAACACACAAGTACCCTGAGAAACAAACACACTGGGGCTAGAGCCCAAGGGAGAACAGCCACAGGCAGCCCATATGCTTTCCCTGGTAAGCCACCTGCTTCAGGGTCTCAATTCCCCTAGATTGGAAGACTTACAAGACTTCAGGAGTTTAAAGAAATTCAAAAACTGCATTATAGAATGTTTTAAGTGGTAAGAGCAAACTTCAATTATATCCACAAAAAATATATCAATGTATATAGCTGAAAGTAAGTGTGATGCCCTTTCTCTTGCTTTGGTAATTTTCA
This sequence comes from Leopardus geoffroyi, assembly GCF_018350155.1. Classification (NCBI taxonomy): domain Eukaryota; kingdom Metazoa; phylum Chordata; class Mammalia; order Carnivora; family Felidae; genus Leopardus; species Leopardus geoffroyi. The sequence goes on along the minus strand of NC_059328.1, from coordinate 174,305,896 downwards.
GCTAAATGGCCTCTTGCTAGGAGTACGTCTCTAGATTAAGTTTCATGGAGAAAACCTTCATGAATACATAATATCCCTATCTGTTAGGTTTTATAAACTTTCTGATTTAGCAAAAAACCAGGTAACTGATTTGTACAATTACCTTTCTTAAAAGTCTCAATTCAGATGGTCAACCACAATCATTAACAAAATATATTTTAAATCACTCACTTTTTTCTGGTGGGGTGTGGATATGAAATTTAGGGTCACTGAAGGGGAAAGAAGAGAAGCCAAGTTGTTTTCATGACAGATTTGGGAAATGGCCACCAGGCTGGTACAGATGAAAGAGAAAGAGGTAGGAGACATCAAGAAACAACTGGTCTGTGTTGTGTTCATGTTGAGGACTAACATACGAAGAAAACAGCACAGGAGAGCCTGGGTAGCTCAGTCGGTTAAGCGTCTGACTTCGGCTCAGGTCACAATCTTGTGATCTGTGGGTTCGAGCCCCCCATGTTGGGCTTTCCAATCTCAGCAAGGAGCCTACTTCAGATCCTCTGTCTCCCTCTCTCTGCCCCTTTCCCCACTCACTCGCTCACTCTCAAAAATAAACAAGCATTAAAAAAATGTAAAAAGAAAACAGCACAGTTTGGTCGTGATACCCTAACTGTTTTAATGGCAAAATATTTCACTATAAACGCAAAAGGTACTGATTGCTAGGTCACAGCAGATCTACACTGAAAGAAATGGGCTTATGTTTGAATTCCTTTAAGAGAAGAGTATGCATCATCAATCTGGTGTCTTCAAGAAATGTGGGCACTGTGGAAGAAGCTACATTATTTTTTTTCTTTTCTAAAAGCCTCAAAACAATGAGCCATAAAAGTAAGAAATAAAAAAAATTCTAGAGAATACCAAAGATAAAAGGGAATAGAATTATTGTATTGTTATATTATTACATATTATATTGTTCTATTATTATGTTGTTATCAAAGAAGTGGAAAAAAATCTAAATCAAAAATAACAAAACAATTTCCTTCTTTTGTTTTTTACATCACTTTGAAACTCACCTTACGTGTGCTGTCTTCCAGGAAACAGGCCCAATTATTTCCCCCCAACCTGTGTGTCTCCACAGTATCCTATACACTCCGGCACCATAGCTCTTACCACACTCTATTATCATTTATGGTCTCTTTATCTATGTCCCCACTGGGTGTACTCTGTAATCAGTCATGATGAAGTGCCTGGCAAATAGAAATTCAGCGAGTTTTGTTTAAAAAAAATAAGTAAAAAAAAGATGAATGAAATCAGTCACTGTAGGAATCGTATATGTTATCTCTGGCCCCATATATAAATGAGCATATGTTATATTGAATTCAAGTAAATACATCCCTCTTCCCATGTATTTCTTTCAAACCAAGCATACTCTTGACCCAAAACATATATACTTTGGCCACTTCATTCCGAAAGTCCTACAGCCTTTTCTCTATATTATGTCCTTTTCCTATATACACTCTCTAGAAAAGCCAACTCAAGCCTGGGTATGAAAGAAGGTATTCAATAAACTATTTCTCTATTTGGAGTCATTCACTTATTCAATAAATATTTATACAGGATACAACCCCAGCCAAAATAATTATTGCACCTGGCCTCATCTGGCCTCTAATCTAGAGAAGACAAATATGGAAATATGGACTGGGTGCCTAGCTACAAATCAATTACATACCTTGAACAAGTAGGAGGTGCTTATGAAAGCACATAACAGAGGAACCTAGCTCAGTTTGAAAAGCCAAAGAAAACCTGTTTAAAAGAAGTAGCATTTAAGCTAATATCTGAAGTTTGAATGCAATAACCCAGGTGAATTGTGTGCGTGTGTGTGTGTGTGTGTGTGTGTGTGTGTGTGTGTATCAAAGATCATGAGGTACAAAACCTATCACACTCAAGGCACAGAGAACTGAAGCATAGTAATAAAGAGAAAACGAAGCGAAGACTGGAATCATACATCCTGCAAAGCCTTGTAGGTGAGGTTAAGACCTTTGACTTGGTTCTAAAGGTCATGGGAAGCTTGATCAGATCTCTACTTAAAAATAAAATAACCAGGGGTGCCTGGGTGGCTCAGTCGGTTAAGCGTCCTACTCTTGATTTTGGCTCAGGTCATGATCTCAGGGTTCATGGGATCGAGCCCAGCTTCAGGCTCCGTGCTGAGCTTGGAGCCTGCCTAAGATTCTCTCTCGCTCACTCTCTACCCCTCCCTTGTTCGCAAGCACTTTCTCCCTCTCTCTCTCTCTCTCAATAAATAAATAAAATAACTACTATTGTGGGGGAGGAGATGATATCCATGGTTGCTCTGGGAAATATGGATTTTCAAGCACTGAAAACAGACTGAAGGTGGCCATTACTATGCTAACCTGAACCAGAGTATAAGAATACCCTCAGCCAGAGCAGGCGCAGTGATGATGGAGAAAACTTAACAGATGAGGAATACTTGGGAGATCGACTCGGGATTTGGTGACTGACTAGAGGAAGGGGAAGGTGGAGAAAATGGCAAGCTTTCCTTCCCTTCATCTTTCCTTCGTAGGCTAGTGAGACACTTCACTGGTTCTTAGTAACAATAAGGAATGGAAGGAAGTTTGAAGAAGGTGGTCAAAAGGTAAAAACTCCCAGTGATAAGACATATAAATTCTGAGGATTATAGTTCATTGGTTTTGAAAATTTTTAAAAATATTTTATTCATTTTTGAAAGGGGGGGAGGGGTGGAGAGACAGGGAGACACAGAATATGGAGCAGCCTCCAAGCTCTAAGCTGTCAGCGCAGAGCCTGAACCCACACGCAAACCGTGAGATCACGACCAACTGACTGAGCCACCCAGGCATCCCTGAGGATTATAGTTAAAAAGAACAAAAGAATAAAGGAGATTTTTCTATTCTGGAAGTTGTGGTGAAAAATCAAGAGTCTGGTTTTAGACATGCTTAAACTGAAATACCTATGATATATCCACATAAAGATGTCAAAATAATTGGTGGATATATTCAGGAGCGAGCTCTAGGGAGTCTTAGCATATAGATGGTATTTAAAGCATCTTAAGTGGATGAGATCACCTCATGAGAGGCAAGAGTGGGAAGAGAGTCAGAGAATGTTAAATTAAACGAAAAAATAAACTATTTTTCAATTTTTATGTTTTAGAATATAAAGATATTTTAGCTACCTATATATTACAGTATCAAACATTTGATGGTTGGAATATTAATACTTAAGCATAACTTTTTAAAAAATAACATAATTATTGCATAGCAAACTATTCAAATCTACAGACTTGAGATTGTATTATTTATAAGAAATACTGAAAGGCACCTGGGTGGCTCAGTTGGTTAAGCATCCGACTTTGGCTGATGTCATGATCTCGCAGTTCGTGAGTTTGAGCCCTGGGTCGGGCTCTGTGCTGACAGCCCAGAGCCTGGAGCCTACTTCAGATTCTGTGTCTCCCTCTCTTCTCTGTCCCTCCCCTGCTCATGCTCTGTCTCTGTCTCTCAAAAATAACAAATAAAAACATTTTAAAAAAATTAAGAAATATTGAGAGGGAAGAAAGGGGAGTACATTGGGCCAGCAGATTTTCATCTGCCTTTGTTAGATCTCTATCTTTAAGCTACTGGATCCACGATGGGCCCCATGTACAGTCCCTGCATAGAGTTCCGGACTGTGAACCAGTCCTTATGTACATGAAGCACAATGATCACAGTAAGACTTGGATTTGTCAGGGGCGCCTATTCCTTTTCTACCTCCGTGTCTGTGCCCCATGCTGTTTTCTGAAGCTACAACATTGCAAGTCACAACACATGCTATTATTTATCTTTGGAACATCAGAATGTGTTGAAATACCAATTTCTCCATTTGGATTTTCAAATGAAAGAATTCTGCAATACAAAGTTATTCCTCAAAACAAAGAAAATTCTTCACTCTGCCATTCATCTTCATAGCATCTAACTCTTCCAATGTAATCAGTTATTAGTGAAACTGGGAAAGGCATGAATCAAAAAAGTGAGTAGAAAAATATGGGTTTCAGTGAGTTTAGAAACAATATTAATTTTCAAAGCCCAGAACAGCACTGGTAATGAAAACAGCAAGTTTAATTGCTAGCAGATTTAAATCACTGTAAGCTGAAATTACTATTTTGACCCCAAAACTGTTTAAAGACCAAGTATTAATGCATGTTTCAGTGGGTGAGGAAAGGCTTAGGTTTTTATAAATGCCTTCTTGGGGAATTAATAACAACCAGTGTACATCCTCATCTGCTAAAACTGATTGAGGTTTATAATCAGACCTGGAGGGATTAGATGACTCACAAAATCATCAGAGCCCTTGTTAACTGAATCTCAGTGACCCTACCCTTCAGTGGAAGAGCCAAGAGCCAAGACGCAGAGAGTTTCTGTGTTGACTGCCAAAGAATTCTGAACAGAGGGTATTTTCAGGTATAAGGTATCCTACCAGTTCATTATATAATGAAAACTGGATATAAAACAATTCGAAGTCATGTGATTTACCAAAAGATATATGTTGCATATTGGTAGCCATTCTACAAATGGAATGGCAGCCATTCTTCAAATGGAATTGAAAAGCCAGAGAATGAAAGAATTGACCAAGGCACATGCATCCTAAGCAACCAGTTCTTTTAAGGGTTAAAGCCTTTTGTCAGGATTAGTTATGCTGCGGTCACACTTACTAATTTTACCCATCACGTGTGCACAATAACAGAGAAACTCCACATGTTAAGAACATACAAAACTGTTATTTGAGTATGAATGTTGCCTTTGTTCTTTTCTTGAGTCCACTTACAAAGGCCTAATTAACCATAGCAGGTTTTCTTAACATTTCTGGGGTCAAGGATTCCTTTGAAAATCTTACAGATACTCCGAATACAAGATAATTGCAGACTACATAATTAATTTCAGGGTGTTCATAAACACCCCACACCCTTCCACTGGCTGCCTAGAACCTCTATCTTAAAAGGTAAAAAGGACAGTGAGTCCCTTATACACACAGGAAGGAAAAAACATTCACAACTTGTAAGTGCTTTTCACTCCCATGAAATTGCTTACTTGACCCCCTCTCCTACTCGTCACAGTGAGCTCTATTACTTCTGACTTCTTTTCTCTTCAGCCTCAGCCTCCAGGCTTCACTTCCTACATTTTCACATCCCACACCTACCAAGCTTTATTAATTCACAAGACTTCTTCCCTACTTGAAATACTATGATTCAGAAGCAATTTTAAAATACACATCCTTTTGATTCTTCTCATTCACAAACTTGAGTCAGTTGATAGACAAAGTTTAGATTATAACAAGGATCACTCGACTTAGTCATATTTACTATGAAAGAAATCATCAAATCATTAACTATCAGTTTTTATCAGACTTTGTACCTGCCAGGTGGTACCACAACATCTAAGATGTGGAAGTCTTCTAGCTTATGTCATATACTTTTCAAACATTGCCAGGGCAAAGCACTTAGGGCAAGGTCATTTCTACCATTTAGTTCTAAGAGCATAGGATTTCAAGAAGACTTATTATAATCTACAAAGTGAAAAATTTTTAATCTTTAATTATTACATATTTTCATAGATATTAGACACTGCTCCATTATAAACAGCACTGGAAGATCAGATTAGTTGTTTCATACATTACTATCAAATATTTTTCTTGTTTGTGATCATGAATGAGAGTTAAACTCTGATTTAGGAAGTATTAAGCCAAAGTTTTTCTGCTAAAAGTCCAGAGTCTAATAGATATATATCATACACTGTACTTTGGAAAGTACTTGTTTTACGAAGAGAAGTTATCTGTCTTTAAATGTAAATACTTGGAATACACTAATTCATTTAATATAAATAAGTAGGTGGACTTTTTTTAAACTTCAGGTATATAAATTGAATTGAATATCATCCGTGTTTCATGACACACTCTCATCACTGATCCATGCCTAGTTCATTTTACTTAGTGAAATATTTTTTAAAAATACTACTATACCCATTACCCTTGGAGGCATTTTTCCCCCCTTACATAAAAAGCACAGCCTCCCTGTATTTTATTTTTACAATAAATTCATTTTACAATTCTTTTAATTGTAAAGTGTTATTGTAATCATTTTAAATTCTTGTGGTACCTTTGGTAATCTTGTCTCAGTCACCCAGACATTTACAAACAAACTCTACTCATACAAACATGCAGCATGTTTAAAGTTCTGAAGAAACATAATCCATTTAACTATATAGAGTCATATTTTGACAACTTAATTTCTACCCTTTCCAAAAACATGAGAGCAAGCATGAGTGGAATGGGTGACAAAATCCAGTAAGTCACAAACCCCAAGACACTTCTATTCAACTCCTGGTTATAGTTAACCTGGTAGGAAAAACAAATCATCCATCTATCCATCCTGTTCCTATTTCTGTTATAATAAAAGAGAGGAATAGGTAGGTGGGAATAAAACTATGGATGGTGGCTTTATTTTAGTTTAGAAAAGCCAATTGATATAGGATTATACAATATCCCTAGAGGACTTACCCCAGAGATAACCCAGGGCCCTCAACGCATGAGCTCTGGTTTGAGCTGGACATTCTACCAGCTTCCAACTAACTGGTCACCTAAAACCCAACTAGCATTTAAGTCCATAGATATGAATCGGTATTGGCTTGGCTATAGAAGTGTTTTACATTTCAACAGAGCTAACAAGTGAATTAAAACTACATACTTTTTAAGTAATTCTCTACTGAACAGAAACAAAACTGGACTAAGTACAATAACTGATAATGCGAATGAATGTTTAATTTTTCAATTATTTTCTAACTTGTTATGGTATAGAAACTTACTTCAGAAAGAAAGCACACTAAATGGAAATTGAAATCTCAGTCATATATAAACGAAATTCATTTTAAATCTTAATTTCTGTGCAAGACATAGAGCCTTAACATGGAGATCTTAACAGGCATCATCAACTGAAGCTTTCGAGAAGCATAATACAGTATCAAGGCATGACACAGTCTGGGTTCACTAGACCAAAGAAGCAGATTCGACATGTTAGTAATGGTGGCAAATGATTACCACTTCCTTGACACACTCTACCCTACATGAAATGAAATTACACATTTCAGGGGCGCCTGGGTGGCTCAGTCGGTTGGGCGTCCGACTTCGGCTCAGGTCATGATCTCATGGTCCGTGAGTTCGAGCCCCGCGTCGGGCTCTGTGCTGACAGCTCAGAGCCTGGAGCCTGCTTCCGATTCTGTGTCTCCCTCTCTCTCTGACCCTCCCCTGTTCATGCTCTGTCTCTCTCTGTCTCACAAATAAATAAACGTTAAAAAAAAAAAAAAAAAGAAATCGCACATTTCAGGCCCAAGTAAAGTGGCCTTTATACTCACAGACATCATCGGCAAGTACTTTAAGAATACTGTCTGGTCCCGATGACACAAACAGTCATAAGAGAATTTAAAAGGCAAAGAATCTTGTATGTTTTAGACATATGGATTATGTGTACACAAAGGCCAATTAAAGAGACCTCTCCAAACAATCTTCAGAGCAAACAGAAGCTATTTCTTAAGCTTATGATGTATTGCATTACAACACATAGTTTTCAAAGTTTTAGAATTTTCCAGGTAACTAGTGTAAAGTATACTTTTTAACAATAGCAGATGGAACATATTGTATCCATTTCCAAGCTAAGGCAATTTGGACAAAAAGAAATTAAGGCACATTACACTAAGCCAAGTGAATGAATGACAATACTGTAGTTAACCTAGTCAGACAGAACATTGAAAGAGAATCCAGTTCACCATTTATACACTTGGCTGTGGAGGTGTGGCGGGAAGAGAGTTTCGTTTCAGAAAAATATTTGGTAGTTTTTGTTCAGTCACATTAAAAACATTAGAAAACCACCACTAAAACAAACTGGACTCAAATTCAACACAATGGCATGTGTTTTTCAACCAGTAATCAACACCAAGATATAGCACCCTTTGGTTACTAAAATCCTGGAAAGAAATCATAATTACCCCATCTGGGAACATGGCCTTTAAGGCATGAGTACTTTAGATAGAACAGTCAATTTCTAATCCCATTTCTCCTACTGATTTTTAAATTCATTGGAAGAGAAAAAAGTAAATAAATGCTTTCACGGATAGATTTCCATCAGGTTGTTTAAGTCAATAAGTTTTAAATCAAGTTATTGAATTTAATAGAAAGTATATAGTAATAGTCTATATCAAAGTTCAAAATTTTTAAGTTGATTGTTATTAAGTGTGGGAGTGCCTGGGTGGCTCAGTCGGTTAAGCATCTGACTTCAGGTCAGGTCATGATCTCACGATTTGTGGGTTCGAGCCCTGCATCGGGCTCTGTGCTGACAGCTCAGAGCCTGGAGCCTGCTTTGGATTCTGTGTTTCCCTCTCTCTCTGACCCTCCCCTGCTTGCTCGCTCTCTCTCTCTCTCTCTCTCCCTCAAAAATAAATAAACATTAAAAAAAGGTTAAGTGCGGTGGGTTCCAGCTATAAAGAAGTGTGCTGGGTTTCAGCAATTCCACTCTGAGGCATTTACATAAGTGATATGAAGACATACCCACACAAAGATTTGTCCAAGAATGTAGCAGCTTCATTTACAATGGCTAAAACTGGAAATAACCCAAATAGCCATCAATAGAAAGAAGCAATAAACCAAAGTAGAGTAATTCATACAATGGAATAAGGCCCAGCAGTACAAAGAAATAAGCTATTGAACATTCAACAATACGGATGAAACCGATGGAAATTAGACTGAGCTAAAGAAGCCAGACACAAAAGAGTGCCTGCTATATGACTCTGTTTTATGAAGCTCTAGAAAATGCAGAATTGATCTATAAAAATAATTAGAACAGTAGTTGTCTTGGGGTGCCTGGGTGGTGCAGTTAGTTAAGCGTCCAACTCTTGGTTTTGGCTCAGGTCATGATCTCCTGATTCATGGATTTGAGCCCCGCTAGGGCTCTGCACTGAGGGTGTGGAATCTGCTTGGAATTCTCTCCCTCTCCCTCTCTCTCTCCCACTCTCCCCACTCGTATTCTCTAAATAAATAAGCAAACAAACAAAAAAAGAACAGTAATTGTCTCTGGATAAGGGGCAGGGATTGCCTGGGAGGTGGGCAGGAGGGAACTTTCTATGGTGATGTCAAGGTTCTATATCTTCACAGGGGTGATGATGGTTACATGGGCCTATCCATATACCAAAAATACAAAATAGTACAGTTAAGGTATGCACATTTCAATGTATGTACATCCCCCCCCCAAAAAAAATCCCACATAGTGGAAATGGGTGGAGGTGTGGGTGAAACAATAACAGCAGAATTCAATCACTGTTAAAGCTAGGAGACGGGTATGGGCTTTTTTTTAATGCTAGTCTGTTTACTTTCTATATATTTAACATTTTATAAAATAAAAAAAAAGGCTAGAAATATATATCAGTGAAATGTACAATCAAAATTTTATACCATGAAAATATATCTCTCAAGAAGCTTTTTCTATATGCAGAAGACATTTATAAAAATTCACAGAGGTGCCCTGTGTCTGTGCTTCACGTGGAGAATTTGAAATGGAGCTCATTATTTTCTCCAGCTCACCTCGTCCCCACCCCCAGCATGTCTCCCATCTAATGGACCATCAGAGTGAATATGATATGGTTTCTCAGCTACCACCAGCCCCCAAATTAATTCTCCCTTGGTCTCTCAAATATTTATTTCTAACAAATACTGGTGCAGATGGAGAAATTCGAGCTGCTGCATACATTGGAGAAAACAATGGATGTGACAGACCTCGACCTCAGTCTTTATTCTCACTACTCTCTGAAGCTGGTGTTTTAGAAGTTAATGAGAAAATGAAAATTCAGTTTTTTTGCATCCTGATTATTTCAATCTCATATTCAACTTCTTTAACCTTACTTCCTAATTTCTCAGCAACACAAAGAGACATAAATTTTCAGAATAACAAAATCCAGAGAATACTAATCAAGGACAATGCTTAATTTCTCTATTATGGACTGACAAGGCTCAGTCATATACCAGTCACTAACTATGCCTTATTAGATTTCCAAATTTTGCCTGTAACAAGTTCCATAGTCCCAAGAATCAGAAGCACCAGAGGCAAAGAATAAACTCAAGCTCAATCACAGCTATATAAAGGTATATAAATACCCCCCTAGGTCATAAGAGGATTATAAGTGCACTTGGGTAAAGAATCTTGAGTCCTCTTATTATGTCTTGTCAAGTATTAGTATCAAACAGTTCTCTATGGTCAGAATAAGATAAACACTGAAATTAGCTAAAGATCTAAATTTCATAACCTCTACTTACAAATATTTCTACCTAACATTCCTTTATTTTTACATATCCCCTGCTAAATTCCAGTGAAGAATTTCACAAGGAAATTAAATAGCAAACACTCAAAAGATCCTTGATGCCAGCATTTTTGTTTATTCATTCATTCAACAAATTTATCTATGCCTGTGGGCAACAGATGCTCTTCCAGGTACTAGAAATGTGTATAATAATTTAATAGCAAACAAAACAAGGTTGATGCCCTCACAGAACTTATGTTCTAGTAAGAGGAGGCAAGCTTACAAGAAGGGTTGAGGGTACTAAGTGTACGGAGAAGGATCAATACAACAGGGCATGCAGATTACTACTTAATATAGCTGGTTAGGAAAGGCTTCTTTGTTACAGCGATGTGCAGCAAACCTGAGGAATGTGAAGTTCCAGAATTCCGGGCAGAGAAAATGGCAAGTGCAAAGGCCCTATCCCAGAGTGGCACTTGGAAAATGAAGAAACAGAGAGCCAGTGTGGATACAGTGGAGTGAGTTAGGGTCAGAGATGTGAGAGATAGGAGGGGGAGGGGCACCGAGAGGATCTAAGCCTTCCTGGGCCATTTTCAGGGTCTGGGCATCTAGTGTGGAAGAGATGGGAAGCCACTGGAGCACTGTGAGCAGAAACAGTCCTATTTAATGTTTTTAAAAAGATCAGGAGCTGCGAGAGGAGAACAGGCAGTAGCGGAACAAAGGTTGAAACAGGAAGACCAGTTCGATCCAGAGATCACAACGCGCTCAGAGGAAGATTTTAACTCATTTGTTTTTTGGTTGTATTTCGTTATACTCAATATTCCAGTAACTAAAACTGCCATCAACTGGACTGCTCTCTTGTTTGCCACTGGCTTTGGGGAGTTAGTTTTTGAGGGAAAAGCAAAAGTCAAAAGAGACTACTTTTCAGGCTCTCATTTGACCTACCAGTGATTCCTTTATTTCAATGGACCTAACAATAGGTAAGACAAAAACTGCTAGTTTGCAAAATAACCTTTTTCAAAAATATTTTCACAAATATCAGGAAACAGATATTTTAATTTGCAGCTACACACAAAAGTTCTCATATTATTGCAGTTTTTCATAACCTTTATCACAACCTATATCATAGTAGTCAAAACCCCCTTTAACTAATTAATATTCCTGAAATAAATATATAATTTCAATAAATATATCGAAATAAAAATACGTGTCAAACCACGGAGTCCATCAAAGCTTTCTCAGAATTCTGTTTTGTGGTTAGTTTGTGAAATGACCCTCATAATGAAGACAAGCTCTCAACTGTGCTTCTACGTCTAATTTCTGTAAGTTTAGCAAACAGCATGTTTAACAGCCTCGCCCAAACCCTGTTGGTGGCACTTTCAGTTATAAAAAGCTAGGTAGGAAAACCATCACACAATGCATACCTTTCAGGACTTCTAGCCATGCTTGAGTGTTATTAATTGGTTTAAGAGGGTGTGAGAAACACAAGCTTTCCTGCACACTTCGGTGATTTCATCCTATGTTCCCAGCACTCTGATAGATTAAATCATCCTGTCTGTCATGAATCGCAGCTGGCATGCCTGAGTATTGCTCTTTGATGATGAGCAAGCAGTACAAAATAAGATGCTGATTCCACTCTTCAAAATCTCATTTTCAGCATTTCATAGGTTACCAAGCAGGATTTTAAAAACAAAAACAAATGTCAAAATACAATTCACTTTGGTTTTGTGGGAACCCAGGCCCACTTGCCAAAAATATCGATAGCTTTTTTCCGTTCTAAATAGCAGGCAGCATCTACAGCAGGGAAGAGCACTGGGGTGGGGGGTGGGGAGAGGCTATTAAAATGGATAATCCAGCTTTCTGTTTACCCATCGAGCTTTAATGGGGGGAAACCAGCCAGGAACTGAGGGATTGTTAGAGCCACACAAACTGGAGTGCATTTCCTCACCCTCATGAATAGTGTCAAGAATCTGCCTCCTTAAGTTCCACTAACAAGTAAGGAGATTCCCCTCTCTGGAGGCAGGCTTTGCTGTAATCACATCACTACTGACTTATCCTATGGTTCCACCTCCCCTTTACCCTTTTCCTTCAACTACAAACTCCTATTCCATTTTGTTTTATTTCATCCTGGTATATTGAAGGCATTCTTGCAAACTGACCTAAACCATTCCTGGGCTAAGAAGAGACAGAAATAATAAAATAAATCAAGATTTCTTTCTCCAGATCTAAATTTAAATAAACCAGGCGGGGCGAGATGATGAAAAGCCGTGTGGGTGTCTATTGCAAGATTTTCTCGTCTCTAGGAAAGAAAAGAATAAAGAACAGAATGCTAAATGGATTTGGGAACGGAGTGTGTGTGTGTGTGTGTGTGTGTGTGTGTGTGTGCGCGCGCGCGCGTGCAGTCATTCTCAGGGCAAAGGGAAGAATTCAGGAAGAAGGAAGAGAAAAGAAAAAAATCAATCGAGGCAGTCATTCACCCCTACCCCCTCCCGACCCCTCCCCACCCTACTGCAGTGCTCTGCGCTTCCCAGAAAGCTCAGCACCCCAAAGGGCAGTTTCCCGAAACCAGAGCACAGCCCGAGTCCTGGACAGACAGTCTGGGGAGATCGGGGAGGTGGGGATGGGTAGGGACAAGCGATTGGAAGTGAGCCGGCCACGGGAGAAGCAAGGAGGCCAGCGACGCCAGCTGAGATCCCCCGCGGCGATGGAAAGGCAGGGCCGGGCTACCGGGACCTACCTGGAACAGTGAGGGTGGAGGATGCCCCCGGCACCTCTGGCCTCTCCTCCTCAGCCTCCTCCCGCTGCCTTTGCTGCTGCTGCTGCTGGATGAGGCTGAGGTCGGATCGGCTGAGCTCGGCTCGAGCGGCCGCGGGGACCAGCCGCGCCTTCAGCAGCACCGCGGCCAGGCCGAGCAGCAGGGTACAAGAGACGCGCCGGCTGAGCCTCGCCATGGCCGAGAGCCAGAGGGCAGCGGCGGCATATTGCGGGGCTCCCGGCGGCGACGGACGCCAGGGCTGCGGGCTCCGGCGGCGCCCGCTCGCTCGCTCCCGCTCGCGCGGTCTGCCTCGCACGCCCTCGCCGGGAGGAGGAGGCCTGGGAGGCGGAGGGGATGGGGGTGGAGGAGGAGGGGAAGTTAGCATCCTCGGGCACGTGATGCGCAGGGCGGGGCGAGCCGGGAGCCGGCGGCCGCGGCTCAGCTGTCACCGGTGGCGGAGCAGCTCGGAGGGCCGGGGCCGCGCGCAGCGCTGGGGCTCGGGGCCGGGCGGCGGCCTCCGAGGGGAAAGGAGCGAGAAGAGCCTTTCTGGGGGCTGGTCGGCCTTCAGATCCTCCAGCCTTACGGAAACATCGGGAAATTTTGCAGAAATGGGAATAAAATTGCCCCCACCTGGCCCCAAAGTAGAGGAAAAGGTGGTGTATTGATTACTCTCCTAAAACACTTAACGCAGCACCCACCCATCAATTAGCCAGGATCTGTGGCCATTCGGGCTTTGCCGCATCACAGCCATCATTGGTTATCCAACACTTAAACTACAGTTCTACCAATTTTAACTAAACTTCCTCTTTCTGCTCAAGTGGGAATTTCTTTCTTTATTAGAAAATATTCCTGATTACATTTTGTGTGATTGTAGCCTACACTTCTCGCTTACTCAAAAAACATTTATTAAATAAATGCACACTAGGTGCTTACTATGTGTCAGCATTCACTCAGGTGCTTGAAATAAGCAAGATACAGTCTTGCTTGCATTCTAGGGTTCGCTACCTGTTAGGGCAGGGGAAAATACAAGCAAATTATAATCCAAGGTGGTGGTTACCACTGGAGACGTATGTGCAGAAGGTTGCACTGAGTTTGGAAGAAATTAACTATGTGGTATATGGAAGTCGGCTATGAAACACCAGAAGACCTGGGGTTTTAAGAAGAATAAGAGTTCCATACGTAGATGGGTACAACCAGGTAGTCTTAAAAACAAGGGGGCAGAGGCGCCTGGGTGGCTCAGTCTGTTAAGTGTTGGACTTCGGGTCAGGTCTTGATCTCATGGCTTGTGAGTCCGAGACCCCATCCGGCTCTGTGCTGACAGCTCAGAACCTGGAGCCTGCTTCGGATTCTGTCTCCCTCACTCTCTGCCTCTCCCCCGTTCATGCTCTGTCTCTGTCTCCCAAAAGTAAATAAACGTTAAAAAAAATTTTTTTAATGGAGCACCATCTACGTGTGTGAAGCCCAGAGATGTGTAATAGTACCATGTGTTTGGAAATTTGAGCAATGATTGTGACAGAGTGGCAGTGTTTTAGATTGAAAAGGAGAGTGAAGATCAGGTCATTAAAAAAATAATAGCAGACACCTCTATAGTAATTACTGTGTCCACGTACTGTTTAAGCACTTCATATGTGCTAACTCCTGTAATAACCCTCCAGATGTGCATAAGGACATTGACATACACTGCAAGTAATTACGAAGTAGTGAAAGAAATTAATCAGGGAAAGGACTTGGCACCAGTCTACCCAGCAGGATCACTTTGCTATCAGTATGAAAGTGGGATTACTGAAGGATAGATTGAAGGAGAGGAAGCCAGTTCAGAGGTGTTTCCAAAAGCCAGTGAGGAGATGCAGAAGTCTTGTGACGCTGGAAGGGAGAGGAAAGGCATAGGAGATTCAGTTTTTAGGGCTAGAATCAACAGAGATAGTTGATTGGGTGGGGAAGGGAGATATGTTCAGTATGACACCCAAATTGTCAGACTGAGGATCTTGAGTGGCTGCTTATGTCATCATCAAGATTGACTGGTAATATAGGCTACAGAATAGATGATAGGCTTGTGTTCAGCTGTGGTCTCTTTGCATTTGGAGATCTCCTAATATAATACAAATGTTATCTGATCGTGACATCATATCATTTTCCATCATAGTTGATTCAGCTGTTTTGGTTGATTGGCTGTCCCTTTCCACCCTCACCATTTTTATGTGTCTTCCTCCTAATGTTTCCAACTTCCCGGAAAAAAAAAAAAAAAAAACAAAAAAAACAAAAAAAACTCCTTGGTAGTGGAAAATTATTCTTTGCCCAAGGGCATGAAAATAATACCTGTTTAACCACAAAGATAATAATAATAATAATAGGCATGTTATATATATTATCTCACTGTATCTTTAGAGCAATCCTATGAATTAGTTTTCATTATCCTGTTTATCAAATGGAAACACTGAAGATCAGAGAGGCTACTTACCGTCTTGCTCAAGGCTGTACTAATAATATGTGACTTTGTCTTTCTGCGCTTTTTGAAGCTACATGAGCTGTTTAGTGATTTCTAGACAAAAATAAACCATGTGAGCTATGTAAGTTTTGGAAAACAGATGCCAAAGTGAGGTCCCTCACATTAAACACTATTGTTCCACCCCTGCTTTGCCCTGCCTGTGTGACAGGAGCTACTGGTGGGGGGCGGGGGGGGGGGGTGGAATGCAGGGAGCCTTTATCAGCCTCATCAAGCTGTTTTTGTTGCATTTTCTTCCAAGTTACCTCTGCTCCTGGAGAGAGGAAAGGAGAAAATGGAAATGGCTCCAAAAACCTGACTGGCAGATCAGAAGGGAAGGAAGACTGCCAGGATTTCTGTCATCTGCCTTATGGTGGCCAGATCTTCTTTAATATGTTAAAAGCTGACCTTCCAGAGGCAAAGCCACTGATTTCATGGCCCCAGTAGAGGGTGGACATCAAATCCTTCAATACTGTGGAGTGTTTAAAGAAAAGCTTTGCCTATCAGGATGGTTTTTAGAGAATTTTTAAATGTTCCAATACTCATATAGTTTGTGCTTAATTTCTGCGCAATATACAAAAACCATATTATCTCATGCCATCAGGGCTAGTATTTAGCGAATCAAAAAAAGTTGGTCAAGAGACAAATCAGTAGATCTTAAATATGTTTTAAACTGTTTGTTTTATCTTAAAATAAGTAAATGTACATTTATTTACCACTCTTTTGATATAGGGCCAAGATATTTTTTTAAGTATCTAACCACAACCTAGGGTTTGAAGTCATAAACCACAATTATAATGAACCTCTATGATTTGCAGTTTGAGTTTTTTTTTTTTTTAAATGTTTTTTTCTCAACGTTTATTTATTTTTGGGACAGTGAGAGACAGAGCATGAACAGGGGAGGGGCAGAGAGAGGGAGACACAAAATCGGAAACAGGCTCCAGGCTCTGAGCCATCTGCCCAGAGCCCGACGCGGGGCTCGAACTCCCGGACCGCGAGATTGTGACCTGGCTGAAGTCGGACGCTTAACCAACTGCGCCACCCAGGCGCCCCTGCAGTTTGAGTTTAAGTGGAAGGAGCTCTTAAAGACTCCTGACAAGCAAGCTGAGTGCCAATTCGTTCTATTTAATTTTTTCCCAATTTTTTACAATTTTTTCACCTACTTCGTGTTAAACTTTGTTTTCATAGAAAAATACACTTTGCTCAAATTTATATTTCACCCATTCCTTAAAATACATAGCAAAAGTAAGTTTCAGAAGAGACATAACTGAATTTTTGGCACACACACAGAAAGCAAAACCAAGCAGACTTTCCGGAAGGTGAATCCTGCTAACTCCATGTGGGTTACTTGTCAGTCAGTGTGTTTTACAGAGGAATGGAAGCTGCCAACTGATGTAGGAAGTTATTTTCAAGTTCATAATCTAGGATACTGTTCATGCTTGATACAATGTAACTATTAGTGTTAGAAATTCTTCATTTTTATTTAAAAAAAATACTGCCAGAGCCATCAAAAAGCAAAGTATACTACCATACATATATTATATAATAACTTTTTACTGCCTAAGATCTGCTGGTACCTCCCAATTGCTCTTAGCATAAAGTCCATAATCCCTAATAGACTTACAAAGCCATTTGCAGTCTATCCTCTGACTACCTAGATTCATCTCTGAATATTTGCTACATAAACATACTTTGCTATGCACACATGCACACACACACAGACACACACACGCGCACACACACACACAGAGCATGTACAGAGAGAGCACCAGCGAAGAGACAAAGCATTTCTTTTACTCCCTCAAATTAGACTTATTTGAGTTGCCCCTAGACCTTCACATGTTGATTTCCTCTGCCTGGAACTCTAGTCCTTCACATCTTTAACTGGTAAGCTCCCATAGAGCCCGAAAGGTTAGTTTAGATATTCCTTCCTCCAGAATACATTTCCTAACACCCTTAGCTTTGATTAGGTGCCCCTCATATGAGCTTTCACATCACCTCATATTTCCCCTTAGAATTCTATTATTTTAAACGGATTGCTCCTAAGAAGAATAGGGTTAGATTCCTGTGAGTCTCTGGTTCACAACATTTTTATCAACTGATCAATGCATAACTTGTTTTATGTGTGTCTTTGTTTAAAAACACCTTCTTTATTACATTTTGTTAGTTCATTAACATTGAGCTCACAGCCAATGATACTATAACTCATGCCTGAAAGAAGTTTTTCCAACACATGTACTTTCTCTGTAAGAAACATCACAGCCTTCTTGGGCTTAGGAACACTAGACAGCACTTCAGCACTGTAATTAAGGGCCGTTTTAAACAACAGAATAAATAATGGAAAGTACAAAACTGAAAAAAAAATGGCACTGAGTAGACCACCAAAAGGACACTTGTTATGAGAGCAGAAGGAAGAAGGAAGAGCATCACCTTGCTTGACTTCAGCTGGGAATGTGAATGCTGTGTAACTCAAATTTTTCACTGATCTGCACATTTCCGTGAATAACCATGAAAGTACTTATTTGGGGGTGACAAATACATTTCAGCAAACAGGCAAAGTCAGAAATATGGAATCATGAATGAGGAGGAACTACTCCTGTGTGTGTAATCTATATAATACATTTCTTTTGGTGTAAGTAAGAAAGATTGGATAAAAGAAATTATAGGGAAGTCAAATGATTCTGAAAAAAAGATGAACGCTATCAAGAATTAAGAAAGAATCTGCCCCTGAAGTCCCAGAATCCAGGCATGCCCTAATGCAAGGCTAGCCCCCTATATACCAGGCCAACACCTTCAGACTCAGCGTCCAGTCTAGCTCCTATGGCCCCAAATTCCAGGCCTGCTCCATTGCCTGAATGGCCCCTATGGCCCCAGTCTCTAGGCCCACCACAGCACTAGACCAGCACCCATGCACCCAGGCTCAAGTGGACTCTGTGTCCAGGACTTCCTCCTCGATTCAGGCACCACGCTTGCCTCCATCAACATCCATCAACATCCAGAAATCAGTTGTGATACACCACAGTAACAAAATGAAGGATAAAAGTTTAATAGTTTAAAAGTTCTCAATAGTTTCAGAAAAAGCATTTGACAAAACTTAACACCCTTTCATGATAAAAAACATTCTCAACAAATCAGATTGAAGAAATGTACCTCAACATGAAGGCAGATATGACAAGACCACAGCTAACATCATGCTCAATAGTGAAAACTGAGGAGCACCGGGGTGGCTCAGTCGGTGGAGCATCCGACTTCGGCTCAGGTCATGACCTCACAGTTTGTGGGTTTCGAGCTCTACTTTAGGCTCTGTGCTGACAGCTCAGAGCCTGGAGCCTGCTTCAGATTCTGTGTCTCCATCTCTCTCTGTCCCTCCCCAGCTAGTGCTCTCGCGCGCTCTCTCTCTCTCTCTCTCTCAAAAGTAAATAAACTTAAAAAAATCTTTTTTAAAAAGAGTGAAAACTGAAAGCTTTTCCTCCAAGATCAGGAAAAAAACAAAGATTCCCACTGTTACCACTTTTAATAAATATAGTACTAGAAGTTCTAGCCAAAGCAAATAGAGAAGAAAAAGAAATAAAAAGCATCCAAGCCATAGAGGAAGAAGTAAAATTGTTTGCAGATGACATGATCTTATATATAGAAAATCCTTAAGACTCCATCAAAACTATTAGGACTATTAACAAATTTAGTAAGGTTGTAGGATACTAAATTAACATACAAAAATCAGTTGCATTTCTATACACTAATAATGCACGATTCAAAAAAGAAATTAAGAAAACAATTCCCTTTACAATAGCATCAAAAACAAAAACAAACCAAAAAAAACCTTAGGAATAAATTTAACCAAGGAGGTGAAAGACCTGTACACTGTACACCTGTACACTGTAAAACACTGATAAAAGAAATCAAGACACAGAATTAATGAATAGAAATCCCTTGTTCATGAATCGAAAAAAATAATATTGTTAAAATGTCCAACTCCCTACAGCCATCTATAATTCAATGCAATACCTATCAAAATTCTAGTGGCATTTTTCACAGAAATAGAAAAAATAAGACAACATAAATAAAAGGCATCCAAATTGGCAAGGAGGAGGTCAAACTTTCACTCTTAGCAGATGACATGCTACTCTATGTGGAAAACCCAAAAGACTCCATCGAAAAATTGTAGAATTGATCCATGATTTCAGTGAAATAGCAGGATATAAATCAATGTACAGAAATCGGTCACATTTCTATACACCAATAATGAAGCAGCAGAAAGAGAAATCGAGGAATCGATCCCATTTACAATTGCACCAAAAACCATGAAATACCTCGGAATAAACCTAAACAAAGAGGTGAAAAATCTATACGCTGAAAACCATAGGAACCTTATGACAAAAATTGAAAACGACACAAAAAAATGGAAAAAACAATCCATGTTCATGGATTGAAAGAACAAATATTGTTAAAATGTTGATACTACCCAAAGCAATCTACATATCCAATGCAACTCCTATCAAAATAACACCAGTATTCTTCACAGAGCTAGAACAAACAATCCTAAAATCTGTATGGAACCAGAAAAGACCCTGAATAGCCAAAGCAATCCTGAAAAGGAAAACCAAAGCTGGAGGCATCACAATTCAAATTTCAAGCTTTATTAAAAGTTATAATCATCAAGACAATATGGTACTGGCACAAAAACAGAAACATAGGTCAATGGAACAGAATAGAGAACCCAGAAATGAACCCACATGTATATGGTCAACTGATCTTTAACAAAGAAGGAAAGAATATCTAATGGAAAAAAGACAGACCCTTTAGCAAATGGTGTTGGGAAAACTGGACAGTGACATGCAGAAGAATGAATCTGGACCCTTTCTTCCATACATAAAAATAAACCCAAAATGGATGAAAGACCTAAATATAAGACAAGAAACAATCAAAATCCTAGAGGAGAACACAGGCAACAACCTCTTTGACCTTGGCCGCAACAACTTCTTACTTGACATGTCTCCAGAGGCAAGGGAAACAAAAGCAAAAATGAACTATTGGGACCTCATCAAGATAAAAAGCTTCTGCTCAGCGAGGGAAACAATCAGCAAAACTAAAAGGCAACCAACAGAATGGGAGAAGATATTTGCAAACGACATATCAGATAAAGGGTTAGTATCCAAAATCTATAAAGAACTTAACAAACTCAACACCCTAAAAACAAATAATCCATGAAGACATAGGCAAAAGACATGAATAAACACTTTTCCAAAGAAGACATCCAGATGGCAAACAGACACATGAAAAAATGCTCAACATCACTCATCATCAGGGAAATACAAATCAAAACCACAATGAGATACCACCTCACACCTGTCAGAATGGCTAACGTTAACAACTCAGACAACAACAGATGTTGGTGAGGATGCAGAGAAAGAGGAACACTTTTACACTGCTGGTGGGAATGCAAACTGGTGCAGCCACTGTGGAAAACATTATGGAGGTTCCTCAAAAACATAAAATTAGGACTACCCTACCACCCAGCAATTGCACTACTAGGTATATATACAAAGGCTACAGGTGTGCTGTTTTGGAGGGGCACATTGCCTCAATGTTTATAGCAGCACTATTGACAATAACCAAAGTATGGAAAGAGCCCAAATATCCATCAATGGGTGAATGGATAAAGAAAATGTGGTGTGTGTGTGTGTATATATATATATATATATATATATATATATACACACACACACACAATGGAGTATTACTCGGCAATCAAAAGAAATGAAATCTTGCCATTTGCAACAACGTGAATAGAACTTGAGTGTATTATGCTAAACAAAATAAGTCAGAGAAAGACAAATGTCATATGATTTCTCTCATATGAGGAACTTAAAATACAAAACAGATGAACATAAGGGAAGGGAAACAAAAATAATATAAAAATAGAGAGGGAGGGGCGCCTGGGTGGCTCAGTCGGTTAAGCGTCCGACTTCAGCTCAGGTCACGATCTCGCGGTCCGCGAGTTCGAGCCCCGCGTCGGGCTCTGGGCTGATGGCTCAGAGCCTGGAGCCTGCTTCCGATTCTGTGTCTCCCTCTCTCTCTGCCCCTCCCCCGTTCATGCTGTGTCTCTCTCTGTCTCAAAAATAAATAACTGTTAAAAAAAAATTAAAAAAAAAATAGAGAGGGAGACAAACCATAAGATACTCTTAAACACGGAGAACAAACTGAGGGTTGCTGGCAGGATGTTGGGTGGAGGGAAGGGCCAAAGGGGTGAGGGGCATGAAGGAGGACACTTGTTGGGCTGAGCACTGACTGTAATATGTAAGTGATGAATCACTAAATTCTATTCCTGAAATTATTATTACACTCTACGTTAACTAACTTGGATTTAAATTAAAAATAAAAATGAATAAGCAAGTAAAATTTAGAAAAAGAAATAGAAAAAATAATCCTATAATTCATATGGAACCACAAAAGAATGTGAATTAGCCAAAACAATCCTGAGGGGGAGGAAAAAAAAAGCTGGAGACATTACATTGCCTGATTTCAAAATGTGCTATGAAGCTATAGTAGTCAGAACAGCACAGAACTGGTGTAAAAAGAGACATATGGATGAATGGAACAGAATAAAGAGCCCAGATATAACTCTAAACATTTATGGTCAACTAATCTTTGACAAATTGCCAAGAACACAACAATGGAGAAGGACAGTTTCTTCAAAAAATGGTATTGGGGAAATTGGTTATCCACATATAAAAGAATGAAATCAGAGCCTTATTCAATAAATAAAAATCAACTCAAAATAGGCTAAAGACTTAACTGTAATACCTGAAACTATACAACTACTTGAAGAAAACAAAGGGGAACACTTCTTGATGTTAATCTTGTCAATGATTTTGCACATGACTCCAGAAGCACCATCATTAGGAGCAGAAAAGAGTGAGACTACATCATTCGTAAAAGCTTCTGCACAACAAAGGAAACAACCAACAGAGATAACCTATGGAATGGGAGAAAATATTTACAAACCATACATCTTATAAGGAATTTAAGCAACTCAATCGCAAGAAAACAAATAAACCAATTTTAAAATCGGCAAGTAGAATAGAGAGCCCAGGAATAAACCCATGCAAAAACCATTTATGACAAAGAGGCAAAAACATACAATGGGGAAATGACAGTCTCTTCAATAAACGGTGCTGGGAGAACTGAACAGCCACATGCAAAAGGAATGAAACAACTACTATTTTACACCAAATACAAAAAATAACTCAAAATGGATTAAAGGCTTGAGGAGCAGCTGGCTGGCTCAGTAGGCGAAGCATACAACTCCTGACCTTGGGGTTGTGAGTTCAAGCCCCACATTGGGTGTAGAGATTCCTTAAAAATAAAATCTAAAAAAAAACAAATGGATTAAAAACATGAGTGGAAGATTCAAGCTATAAACTTTTAGAAGAAAACATAAGCAATAAACTCCTTGACATCCACCTTGACAGTGAGTTCTTATTTTTATTTATTTTTCTCTAGAATTTTTTACTTTTGTACATTTGCCTAATTATTAATTTCCCATAATAGACTCTTAAAGACAGTGAGTTCTTAGATCAGACTCTAAAAGCAAAGGCGACAAAAGCAAAAACAAAGAAGTGCAACTACATCAAATTAAAGAGCATCAGCATAACAAAGGAAACCATCAGCAAAGGAAACCATCAGCAAAATGAAAAGGCAAGCCAGGGCTTCTGGGTGGCTCAGTCAGTTAAGTGTCCGACTTCAGCTCAGGTCACGATGTCACTGTTTGGTTTGTGGGTTCCAGCCCCGCGTGGGGCTCTGGGTTGACAGCTCAGAGCCTGGAGCTTGGAGCCTGCTTCAGATTCTCTGTCTCCCTCTCTGTCTCTCTCTCTGCCCCTCCCCTGCTTGTGCTCTGTCTCCTTCTCTCAAAAATAAATAAACATTAAAAAAAATTTTTTTCAAAAAAAATGAAAAGGCAATCCATGGAATGGGAGAAAATATTTGTAAATAATATATCTGACAAGAGGTTAATATCCAAAATATATAAAGAACTCACACAACTGGGCAATCCGATTAAAAACTGGGCAAAGGACTTTGGTGGGCATCTGATTGGTTCAGTCAGTTAACCATTCGACTTTTGGTTTTGACTAAGGTCATGACCTCATAGTTCATGAAATTGAGCCCCAAGTCCGGCTCCGTGCTGAGAGCATGGAACCTATTTGGGATTCTCTCTCCCCCTCTCTCTCTGCCCCCCTCTCTCTCTGCCCCTCTCTGTTCATGCTCCTTTTCCCTCTCTCTAAATAGCTAAGCTTATTTTTTAAATAAACTTTTTTAAAAAATTGGGCAGAGGATCTGAAATAGACATTTTTCCAAAGAAGACATGCCAATGGTCAACAGACACATAAAAAATGCTCAACATCACTCATCATCAGGGAAATGCAAATCAAAACCACAATGAGATGCCACCTCACTCACACCTGTTACAATGACCAAAATCCAAAAACAAGAAATAACAAATGTCGATGAAGATGTGGAGAAAAGGGAACCCTTGAGTCCTGTGGTGGGAATGTAACTCTCCAGCAAGGAAAACAGTATGGAGGTTCTTCAAATAATAAAAAATATAAATTCCATACAATTTAACAATTCTTCTTCTGGATATTTATCCAAAGAAAATGAATGAACTAATTTAAAAAGATATCTGTACTCCCATGTTCTTTGAAGCGATTTTTTAAATAGCTAAGATATAAAAACAACATAAGTGTCCTTCAGTGGATGAATGGACAAAGAAAATGTTACACAGACACACAGACACACACACACACACACACACACACACACACACACAATGGAATACTATTTAGCTGCAAAAAAGAATGAAATCTTGCCATTAGTGACAACATGGATGGAATTAAGGGCATTATGCTAAATGAAATAAGTCACACAGAGAAAAAAAATACCTATGATCTCGTTTATATGTGAAATTAAACAACAACAATAACAACAAACCAAGCTCAGATACAGAGAATGGTGGTTTGCCAGAGGCAGGGAGTGGAGGGTGGTAGAAATAGACAAAGGGTGTCAAAAGTTATAAACCTCCAGTTATAAAATAAATAAGATACAATGTGCAGCATGGTAACTAATATGAAATGCTGTATTGTATATTTAAAAGTTGCTGAAGAGACCTTAAAAGTCCTTAAAATCTATATATTATGTAAGTAAAATATGTATATATTTATGTAAGTAAAATATATAATATTTATGTAAATTATATATATATATATATATATATATATACATATATATATATAGTAACTGTGTATGGTGACAGAAGTTAACTAGACTTAGTGTGATGATCATTTTGCAATATATACAAATATCCAATCATTATATTTTACACCTGAAACTAATATAATGTTAAATGTTAATTACACCATAATTAAAAAAATATATTTTTGAATGTTTATTTATTTTTGAGACAGAGAGTGAAGGGCAGAGAGGGAGACACAGAATCTGAAGCAGGCTCCAGGCTCTGAAGTGTCAGCACAGATGACTTCTTTGTAGAAATTGACACACTGATTCTAAAATTCATATGAAATTGCATGGGACCGCATATAGCCAAAACAATCTTGAAAAATAAGAACAAAGTAGATGGCCCTCACTGGTATCCCAGCTGGCTACTTCTCTGTAGAAAGCACAGATTTGGCCACAGCTAAGAAGGGTTTGCATAAACTTAATGGGATACTTCTCCAGGAGCCACACTTGCAAAACGTTTTAAACTAAACTATGCCACTTATGGGAAATAACCAGATAATAGTCCTGAGTACTCCCTTTTTTGAGGGCGGAGGGCTGACTCCAGATGTTGATTTTGGCAAGTTGTATGTATATGGTTGACTGTCAACATCTGCCCCTCCTGTTGAGGAGGCAAGGTGGTTTTGCACCAGGCAGGCAGGTGTGACTAAGGGTTTTGGTTTTATGGAATTCACAGATGAACTGGAACAGAAGCAAACCCTGATAGAATGCCAGGAAGCAGTGAGACTGGGGTCTAAACCAGTGCTTTTGAGCATGGCAATGGCTAAAGTGAGCCATATGAAGCCAGTGGAATATAATCAGATGTGCCTTCATAGCTATAGCCAGTGTTACTAGCAGTACCAGAATTACCATGCCTAGTGGAGCTATGACCAGAGAACACAGGCAACAACAGCTATAGTTACTCCCAATATGGCTACACCCAGAGCACCACACAGACCTATGAAGAAGTTGGAGATAGTGCACTGAATGATCCCTCACCATAGCTGGATGTGACTAAGGCCAACAAGGAGTTCATGGAGCAGAGGAAGGAGCTGTATGATGCACTAATGAACTGTCACTGGCAACCTCTGTACATAGTGTCTTCAGAGACCCCCCCTCCCATGACACAGCCAAGAGAAAGGAATAGCCAGAACGAACTATGTGAGGGAGAAGATAGAATATTTTGCTTATTTATTTTATTTTTTTTTCTTCCAAGATTTTATTTAAATTCAAGTTAGTTAACATATAGTGTAGTACTGGTTTCAGGAGCAGAATTTAGTGATTCATCACTTATATATAACACCCAGTGCTCATCCCAACAAGTGCCCTTCTTAATGCCCATCACCCATTTTAGCCCATCCCCCCATCCACCTCCTCTCCAGCCAACCCTCAGTTTGTTCTCTGTAGTTATGAGTCTCTCATGGCTTGCCTTCCTCTCTGTTTTTATCTTATTTTAATTTTCCTTCCCTTCCCCTATGTTCATCTCTTGTGTTTCTTAAATTCCACATAGGAGTGAAATCATATGGTATTTGTCTTTCTCTGACTTATTTCATTTAGCATAATGCACTCTAGTTCCATCCACATCACTGTAAAAGGCAAGATTTCATTGTTTTGATGGCTGAGTAATATATACATATTGTATTTGATGGCTGAGTAATATATACATATGTATATACATATACATATGTATATACATATATATATGTATATACATATATATATATATATATATATATATATATATATATATACACACATCACTTCTTTATCCATTCATCAGTCGATGAACATTTGGGCTCTTTCCATAATTTGGCTGTTGTTAATAGTGTGGCTATATACATTAGGGTGTATATGCCCCTTCAAATCAGTATTTTTGTATCCTTTAGATAAATGCCTACTAGTACAGTTTCTGGATCATAGGGTAGTTCTAGTTTCAACTTTGTGAGGAACCTCCATATTGTTTTTCCAGAGTGGCTGTACCAGTTTGCATTTCTATCTACATTGTTAAGAGTGTTCCCCTTTCTTCTCATCCTCACCAACATCTGTTGTTTCCTGAGTTGTTAATTTTAGTCATTCTGATGGGTGTGAAATGGTATCTCATTGTGGTTTTGATTTGTATTTCCCTGATATTGAGTGAAGTTGAACATTTTTTCATATGTCTGTTGGCCTTTTGTATGTTTTCTTTGGAGAAATGTCTGTTTATGTCTTCTGTCCATTTCTTCTTAACTGGATTATTTTTTTGGTGTTGAGTTTGAGAAGTTCTTTATAAATTCTGGATACTAACCCCTTATCTGATATGTCATTTACAAATATCTTCTCCTGTTCCCTAAGGTGTTTTTTAGTTTTGTTGATTGTTTCCTCTGCTGTGCAGAAGCTTTTTATTTTGATGAAGTCCCAATAGTTCATGTTTGCTTGTGTTTACTAGACGTGTCTAGTAAGAAGTTGCTACAGCCAAGGTCGAATAAGTTGTTTCTGTGTTATCCTCTAGGAATTTTTATGGTTTCCTGTCTCACATTTCAGTCATTCCTCCATTTTAAGTTTATTTTTGTGTATGTTGTAAAAAAATGGTTCAGTTTCATTTCTCTGCATGTCGCCATCCAGTTTTCCCAACACCATTTATTGAAGAGACTTTTTTCCATTGGATATTCTTTCCTGCTTTGTCAAAGATCAGTTGTAAATGTGGATTCATTTCTGGGTTTTCCATTCTGTTCCATTATTCTATGTGACTGTTTTTGTGTCAGTACCAAACTGTCTCAATGACTATAGACTTTTAAAATAGTTTGAAGTCCGGATAACTACAGGTTTGCTGTTCTTTTTTAAGATTGCTTTGGCTATTCAGGGTCTTTTCTGGTTCCATACAAACTTTAGAATTGTTTGTCCTAGCTCTGTGAAGAATGCTGGTGATATTTTGATAGGGATTGCATTAAATGTGTAGGTTGCTTTGGGTGGTATAGACATTTTAACAATATTTGTTCTTCCAGTCCATGAGTATAGAGTGTCTTTCCTTTTCTTTGTGTCATCTTCAATCTCCTTCATAAGTGTTCTACCATTTTCAGAGTACAGATCTTTTACTTCTTTGGTTAGATTTATTCCTAGGTATCTTATGGTTTTGGGTGCAGTTATAAATGGGATCAATTCTTTGATTCAGAAAGAATCCTTGGGTACCTGGGTGGCTCAGTCAGTTAAGTGTCCGACTGTTGGTTTCAGCTCAGGTCATGATCTCACGGTTCATGAGTTTGAGACCTACATCTGGCTCTATGCTAACAGCACGGAGCCTGCTTGAGATTCTCTGTTTCTCTCTCTGCTCCTCTCTTGCTCACTTATGCATGTGATCTCTCTCTCTCAAAATAAATAAATAAATTTAAAAAAATTTTAGTTAAAAAAGACAGAATCCCTTTTAAACAAATTATTGCAAGAACTTTTACTTTTGGAAATATGATTTTTAAGATTTAGTAATCGACTATTTCCTTACATTATGAATATTCCTGCAATACTGCTGTCTTCATTTGATGGTGAACCATTTCATTTGAGTTTTAAAATCAAGGGACCAACTGTTGAAGAGGGCTGAACAAGGTTAACATTTGTATTTCTTTGAACAAAAATCATTTACTCAGGTAGGTCTATCCACACTCCTGGAGATAAGGACAGTTTGGGATTATTAACCAAAGCGGATCATATGATTCAAACAGTTACTAAATCCCAGTTTTAGAGGTCTTCTTAGGTAACAGGCATGTAAGTCACTGAGATTATAGTCAGAATATGTAGATTACCTGCTGTAGGTCAAAGAGTGGGCAATTTCATCTATGGCATTTCAGGTAACCCTCTCCACCCAACAAAGTTTTCCCAAGTCTGGTGGCTAGGTAGAAGAGAATTCATTAGCCATTCTAGCTGGGATGGCCCAATGTGTGGTAGGAAGTGATGGAGCCAGATAAATATAGACCAAAGTCTTAAGATATGGAGTTTGTTAAAAGACCGGGTCCAGATTTTCAAAAGCCTGCATTGTTTTAGGGGCAAACCTGTTGAAGAGCATTACCGGCCATCTATGTGAAAGCGCTCCAACCTTAACCTTAATTATATAAATTCCATTAAATAGGTATACATTTTTTAAAAAGAGAACCCAGGAAACTAGGACCTTATGGTTTGGGAAATTAACATATCTAGATTGCAAAAGATGCAAAAATTAAGAGATTCACCGTCAAAAGAGTTTGCAGTAAGGAGAACAAAGAGATTGTGCAAACTTCTGCTAGTATCTCAGAAAGTTTTCTTTGAAGAGATTAAGCATGTGACTCATTGATCCCCTCAAACATCTCAAAAGTAGCCAAAAATAGAGATAGGATCATTCAGCGAAGATATGTAGAGTAGCATCTGGTATGATGGAGTGAGTCTTCTTGATGTACACAGGAGATCCACAAGGTTCTTGAAAATTTTACATCAGCAGAAGCACTGCCAGATTCGTCTAAAAGGGCTGAAGTACAGAGTGAAAAAACATATGGGGACCACAAAGTGTTCCCAGCAGAAATAGGCTGATAACAATACAGTACTCAGCTGCAAACATGTGCTACATTTCATGGTGGTGGTTGGAGGGTGGGGCAGGGGACAGTAAGGACCACTCAGGGTGTTGGGGCCATGAGCCACAGAGAATTATTCACAGACTTTGAAACCAAATGGAGTTTCCCAGCTGGATTTTTAAGTTGCTTGGGACCAGTGACTTCTTGTTTTTCCTTCTACTTTTTTTCTTTTTTGAACCAAAATATCTCTGTTAGATGCTTGTTCCACCATGATATGTTGGGAACAGATAACTTTATTTCCTTAGTTTCACAGGCCCACACATGGGAGAAATTGTATGCCAGGATGGACCATAACTCAAGCCTCATTCATACCTAATTTAGATGATTTAGATGACAAGATTCCGGACATTCAGGCTCATGAGATTAAGGAGGGATTGGGGACTTTGAGTTGCTGCTGTGCCAGTTTGGCTTTGGGTGACTTTGAGATGGGTTTAATGTATTTTGCATGTGAGACTGAAGTAAATCTTTGAGGGCCAGAGGTGGACTGTTGTAGACATAATGCAGCACTCCTCCCCACCACCCACAAAAGATGTCCGTGGCCTAATCCCTGGATGCTGTGGATATATTACCCTTCATGGCAGAAGGGCTTCACAGTAATTTAAAGCTAATTTATTGTCTAGGGCATGATAAAGGATTGATGTTCATCCAATGACCAAGATTGCATAGACCTATGAGAGGATACGGAGTGGGTAGGGTGAAGAACTAGATTTGGAAAATTAGAGGTGAGAAGAAGAGACCATCTCTCCCATGGTGTGCAAACCAGATTCACAGGTCTGTTATTGAACCACTGCTATACTGCATGCAGCTGCTTTATGGTTCTCTCGAGAGACTAGGACTGTCCAATGGGAATAAGGTGAAATTAGTTACTGCTATGTCATGTCTGTTACTAGGAGTCACTGAGTACCTGTGAGATGATTGAGAAAAGAGGTTCATTTTTTGCTAGTAATTTAACACCACTGGGTGGTGAAATGCTTGGCTTTGGTTCAGGGGTAAAGTCAAAATCAAAAAGTCAAAGCCAAAATTGGTATTACTACAAAGTAGGAAATTTGCATATTCTTTAATAAACTCTTCCCTTTCGTTCCCTCACTAAAGTACACTGAGAAGTTCAAACTCATTTACTTGTCTTCTAATTAGGTGATAATATCTCTGAATTTTGAAGGTGTTTGTGTCACTTTTAATCTCAAAAACAACTTTAACTGCACTGTTCAAAGATGAGAAAATTTATAAACCATCAACTTTTTATCTCTCATGGGAAATTTAGCACATATCCTACACAAGATCAAGAATAATTTCTATTACCCAGGTGGAGACCATAATTCTCCAAATTAAGTACTAATAATTATATACAGCATTTAGTACTTTTTATGAATAACTTTGTAGTAACTAATTAATATTCTAACTACAAAATTGGCTAAAAAGTAATCCCTAAAGATTCCATTTTGATACCCTAATTTCTGAGAACTGGAACAGAAGAACTTTGAAAGAAATTAGGGTTTTGTTTTGTTTTGTTTTTAGTAACATGAAGGTAAATTACTGAGTAAAGCTCAATTCCAAAATCTAAATGCTCCTTTTATTAAAACAACACCAATATATATTTGCTACTTTTCAGGAAATAGGGCTGATAAGGGAAGTGAAGCAGGGTGCAAAAGGAAATCTAACCATATAACTCTCTAGGCAATTCAGAACAGTTGAGAAAGTGAATAAAAATATTACTTGGAAAAGTATTGGTGTTGCACCAACTAAAATTTGGACATGAAATTCTACCCATACAACAGTAAAAATTTGGACATGAAATCAACTCTGGGCATCGTTAACAGTACGAAAGGGTGAGGTAAACCCACTCCAACTTGTGATTTTTAGCTGTTTGACCATGATGCACATAGTGTTTTTTTGTGATTGTACTGTTTGGGGTTCATTGAGCTTCCACACTGTAGGTTGCTACATTTCATCAAATTTGGCAACTTTTTGGTTTCAAGTTAGTCTACCCCATTTGCTCTCCTGACTCCTTTTCTTTTATCCCTAGATTGACTCACGGGTCAGGAAGGCTATTTATTTTGTAATCCCTCCTCCCACCCACTGTCCACCTGCAGTGCTTCAGTTTAGATGAATCCTATTCATCTCCAAATTCAAGGAGTCTTTCTTCTCTTTTGTCCACTTTTAATCCCCCTGATTAAAAAAATCCCCCTGAAATTCTGATCTCAGATATTGCATTTTTTAGTCCTAAGATTTCCACTTGAATCTCTCGTTAATTTCCAAATCTATTTTGAAATGCCCATAAACTTTCACGTTTTTCTAGTCTTTAACATATTTTTTATAGTTATTTAGTCATGTCTGCTAAACTGTTTGTGGGTCTCTTTCTACCGACCCATTTTTTTTTTCCTTCAAACCATGGGTACATTTTCCTTTCTTCTCATTTACACACACATGTGACATTGCAGATAAGACATGGCAGTCTTTATAGGTTATCTTCCTCTCAAAGAAAACTGCCTAAATGAGCAAATAACTCACAAGTGAGTCACCTCAAATTTGTGGAAGCTTGATTTTTATGCTTTGTTAGGGTCGGCCATTGGCTTTGCTCTTCCTCCTAGAGCCAATTAATCAATCTTGGGATGTAGTATTTATTCCTAAGGCATAGGAGTTTTCAATGGAAAGAATGGGTGTTTCAAAGCTCCTGTCACTGGGTAAGACATGAACACCAATCTTGTTTCTCCTACAGCAGACAGAGCTAAAATAACTGTGCAGCTCTTCCAACCTTTTGTTGTTTCCTTTTGGGCTCCTTGGAGTTTCACTAGAGCAGGGTCAGAGTCAGGGTTGGAAAAGGATTTGAAGCGTGGCTCCTTCTTTTCCTGGATTTCCCCCTGCACCTTTTAGCCATGATGGCAATACCATAATTGCAGGAAATGAGAGGGCCCTTTTCTGCTTGCATTCTACCCACACAACAGAAAGTAACTTCCAGGAAAAAGGTGGTTCCCCACGTTAAGAGTCAAATCCCCTTCACTTTCTGCCAGCATTTGGTAACTTCAGTGTTTTCAAAAAGTTTTTTTTTTTCCTTTTTCCTTTGTTCATCGTTTACCATTGTTATCTGATAAAAGCCACCCTGCCATTATTGGAATTTGAAACCCATTTTAAATGTTCAATGTCTATGATTCTGTGATCTGTAATAGGTGTCTTTTAACATTCAGTTCCTTTTGCTCTTTTGTGTTCCTTTTCTTCAAATAAATAGCACTCTTATAGAATTCAGACTTTTAGAGATGTACCTCTTTGACATCATCTTTTTAGTGCATTATTACTGGCTTATGTGATTAAAAAAACATCACAGAAGGAAAATATAAAGTCCATACACAAAAGTGGCACCATATGCTCAAGTTTATTGAACAGACACAAGTTACACATTGGAAACTAAGCAGAACACTGTACCAGTTTTCACTAACTCAAATCAAGTCAGCAAATGACAAATTTTAGAAGACGCTCATTTTATGTCTCACCCAATGTGGGTGATCATAAGAGAAGCTTAACAAAGAAAATTACATTCTATGTTATTAGATAGCAAGTTAATTTGATATACATAGCTTCCAAGTTACTTTGAGATATTTCAAAGAATTTCAAAACTAGTAGGGAATAGCTCATGCCCAGCTTGAAATAAAATGTAGAATGTACCTTTTAGGGGTAAATAACTTCATTTGTATATCCATAGCAGAATTACTCCTTCCTACTAATCAAAAAATTACTGAGTCTCTATTTAGATTAGGTTTACTAAATTAACAATGACTCTGAAATTATCTAGGTTTGGTTACATTGTTATATTGCACTTGAGATCAATAATTCAAAAATCCAGGACTTGGTACCTCTCCCAAGAAGTTCATTATCTATCAGAAATTACAATGAAATATACGCATATACGCATGTTACATGTCCATAGGTTCACTGTTCAACCTAGCCTACCAACAAGTTAAAAGGGATACTCTCCAAAAACCAGAGCGTTAAGTTATTTCATTGGCCATTTTTGATCCTTTATTCAATTTCTGAATTTTGCATTTTTTAATTTACCAAACTACCCCATATACACACTACCTAAGAGCACTTACAAAGTGGCATTAAGATTGGCAATGGTCCTACACATGTATTCCAAGAATGACTTATTCTTCTCCAAGCTTGGTGTTACACTCTGCAACACAGAAATCTCTATCAACTTACAGATCGTTTGCTTTATAAAAAGCAGCTGAGGAATTACATACTGTACTTTTGCCACTTACATCTCTCTTAGGGTCATCATTAACCTCAAAAATCGTCCACAGTCCTCTTAAGGAAGCCATTATAATAAGTATAGTCTCTTTTCCTAACACTTTACTTTTCTCTTTATATGAAGCATTGATGAGAATTTACTATGAAGTAGTAGTTTCATAACACAGGTAAAATTGTGGCACTAATGTTTTAATTGTTTTACACTTCAGAATTATTAAGAAATGTATCAGAATTATTACCATAATTCAGCACAAGAGAAAGGGAAAGGGGAAAAAAG
This sequence comes from Leopardus geoffroyi, assembly GCF_018350155.1. NCBI lineage: Eukaryota > Metazoa > Chordata > Mammalia > Carnivora > Felidae > Leopardus > Leopardus geoffroyi. The sequence goes on along the minus strand of NC_059328.1, from coordinate 174,271,992 downwards.
GAAAGGGGAAAAGAAAAAAGGAAAGAATGTCCCCCACGCAAATGTTTCTCAAAGTATCAGTTCTAAAATAAATGCCTAAATAAGAAATCAACAACAGTATCAATATTTTTCACCAATATGAAATGCTTTAAATATCCTCTACCTCACTCATGTTTTTAAAAACTGATCAGATTATAAAAAATTTACACTCAAGATGGAAATCACAAACATAGCAGTATTTAAAATGTTTGCAAATTAAAACGGCTTTCATAGAACTACTGTTTGACACTTTAACCAAATACATTCACATGCTGCTTTAGGGTAAAAAGAATCCCAACATTTTCCCAAACATTTTCCTCGAAGAGTAAGCTTCCCAATTATACTTCTACCATATGTTTGTAAAGATATACATTTTCATTTTTTAAAATACTATTGCTTAAAACTACAATTCATAAAGGGAATTTAAAACATCATACTTCCAACAACATCCTTCAAGCTCCCATACCAGATTATACCTTGAGAAAGAGGCCATAAAAGGAGCAGAATGTGCAAAAGTAAACAGTAACATTTTTTTTTTTAGAGTGAATTTCTATCCAACATATACTTTCAGGGATGACTATTATAAGGTGGGAAAACAGGTAAAGTGAAAGTTGTCACAGACCAACTTAGTGACTGGTGGCAGACCCTAGGATAAAAATATTTTTTTTCTTAAAAAACTTTAGACTTACTGGCAATAAAAATACTTACTGAATATGACTATGACCTTTTAAGCTACTAATGAAATCTATACTACAAAACCTATTAATTTTGAAATTCATTAAAGCTAAATACAGGGTCTCGTCATGTTCTAACATATATAACTCACGTACCTCTGTTTTATGAATATATTCTGGCTTAGCCACTTGTGTAGGGAATTGAACACAAGATAGGGCAAAGTAAACCTCAATTATATTTAAAGCATAGAAAAATATTCAATTATTTAAGGGAAATATTTATCATTGCCTAATGAAGACAGCAGTTAAAAACTTATTAAACTCACAATTTCTAAAGCACAACATGATGTAATTGCACAAAATAGGTAAAATTAAGAGTCATTCCCAGACCTTGAGGAACTGTGAATAAATCACATATTCCTCTAGAAGAAATCATCACCCTAGAGGCATATAAAACTATAACATGCCACCTGTGCAGCTTTTATATAAAAATTCCTAGAAAAGTAATTTATGTTAATAAAACTACAAAAGTTTTAAAAGGCTCCCAATAACTTGAATTGCTTATAAAAGTAACTTTTAGAAGTCATTTCGATAGCGAAGACTGCTTTTACCCGTGATACCTTGCTTACATAAGGTAGTATCCACAGGAGTAGAATCATGCTGTTGCTAAAAGCGAACTAGTAAACTACTTTAAGAATTTCAACTCCAAGCGTTTCTCACGGGGTTGGGAGTTTAGATGCAGGTTCCTGCAAACTGTAAAAATCCCTCATTAATCTCAACCTATTCTTAGTAACAGTTTGGGAAATATAAGGAAAAATACATATATAGGAAGAAAATAAATTAATCCCAACTAAAAATTCTTGCTCTAAAAGCGTACCATTAATAAGTAACTCTACCAGAGAACTACAAACAGAATCTTATAATTTAAATGCTTTCTTTTGTTGTTGTATTGTAAATATCCAGGCATATACATTGGAACACATGTACTTTGGAAAGGATTCCCAACTGCATATGGCTTTAAGCATCATTAGATCAGGGACAATTAAACTATTACACAAAAGAGGCATTTTTGATTATAAACTTTTTAGTATAGATTGGCTTAAAGGATCTGAACTAGAACCTAAACTTCAACAAATTCAAATGTACTGAAATGGACTGTGGAATAAAACAAAAATAAAAATGTAATAGCATCTACCCAACTGTCATATTAAAATACTATACTTTTGCTATTCCAGGAAAGAATTTTGATGGATCTGCTTTTTTTTTTTATTAAAGTTTATCATGTAGGTTTAATATTTTAAAATCCAAGTTCATGCAGTTATAAAGTTAGAAGCTTAAAAACCTAACTGTAGTGTAATGTATATTATTCCTCCACAAAAGATGTGGATCCGAAGGTCCAAATATGGATTGCTTTGAAACAACAAAAACAACAACAAACAAAACCCAACATACAAAATCAGAAACAGTAATTGTAGGAGGTACTATTTTGTATAAAGTGGTAACTCAGGCACTACCTGTCTTATGTACACAGAAGAACTATCAATTGAAATTTTATTATTTAAATACCTAAAAAACGCAAGTCAGTGGATGTGCATTAAATGTATGTCTGAACTTAATTATTAGAAAAAGGTTGACAAATATTGCTCTTGTTTTGTGGTTAATACCAACAGGCACCATCAGCAGTACAGTCTTGGAATTTTATTCCTTGTGAAGGAAACTGAAACCTATGATGAAGGTGGTAACTCTCATGGGTCAGGATGTAGCATAACTTAAAAATCACAGTTAAGTTTCTGAGTTTCCTTCACCATTTTCATGAGGTTGAAGCTGTTCCCTTTCTTGCTCTTCCTGAGGTGGCCGGACACGTTTAAAAAAGCCCATCTGTCAGTTGAGGAAAAACTAACATTACTGCCACATCAGTGAAGAATATTACAAGTATTCTGAGTGACTATATTATCACCAAGAAAACTTAAATGGCACGTTGTACAACTTCCTTAAGATATGCGGTGCTCCTCTCAACAAGAGCCAAATTATGGAAAGAGCCTAAATATCCATCAACTGATGAATGGAGAAAGAAATTGTGGTTTATATACACAATGGAGTACCACATGGCAATGAGAAAGAACGAAATATGGCCCTTTGTAGCAATGTGGATGAACTGGAGAGTGTGATGCTAAGTGAAATAAGCCATACAGAGAAAGACAGATACCATATGTTTTCACTCTTATGTGGATCCTGAGAAACTTAACAGAAACCCATGGGGGAGGGGAAGGGAAAAAAAAAAAAAAAAAAAGAGGTTAGAGTGGGAGAGGTTAGAGTGGGAGAGAGCCAAAGCATAAGAGACTCTTAAAAAACTGAGAACTGAGGGTTGATGGGGGGTGGGAGGGTGGGGGGGGTGGGAGGGTGGGGAGGGTGGGTGATGGGTATTGAGGAGGGCACCTTTTGGGATGAGCACTGGGTGTTGTATGGAAACCAATTTGACAATAAATTTCATATATTGAAAAAAAAAAAAAAAGATATGTGGTGCTCCTTATGTATCATTAAAGTTCCTTCTCTATTCTTCCTTCTTTCCCTTCTCCCTTGCCCTTTTCTTCTGCTTCTCCCCGCTCCTGCTCTTCCTAAGTCCATTACTTACCCTGTACATTACAAACACCAAAACAGCCAGCAACAGCAATCCTGCTAACACTGCTAAAATGATCACCCACACAGGCACGGGCATGGGTGCGGGCTGAATGCCCCACGTGACGTTAGTGGTAACCTGGTGGGGGCAAAAAGGTTTTGAGTTTTAAAAATAATTCACCGAATCATTCAACAAATGTCTAAATGCCTACTACATTTTGTTTTAATGATACTCACATTATTTTCTTTTGTTGTATATGATAATTTGTGATTGATTACATATTTGGTATCAATAGCATGCACATACACACATAAAATTCCCAACAACAGGTTAACTTCAGAAGTGATAAAGTGATTTTTAAATAGTTAAATCCATCTTTGATATATTAGTCCCATTTTTAATCCTTAAATTAAAGACCTTTATAATCTTTAGCCTTCACCTATTATAGCTAATTTCCGACTTTCTAACTTTGTGGGGAAAAATTCCCCAAATTTCCACCCATGAGATTTGTATAAGCTAAGAATCTCTTACACAGGACAAGATGCTAAAGTAAAAGGTCGACCTTTAATATTCTGGGGTGAGGGAGTAAAATAATATTTAACTAGGTTATAGACCTATCAACCAACTTTTAAATCACCAAAACAGTGAAGGTGCCAATATTTAAAATAAAATAAAAAATATCTATGGCATTGGACTGGGTGCACTTATTGTATTTCCCCAAATCGATGACTTACTAATGTGGAGTTGAAGATATCCTCAATTGGAAGGTTCTTATAAGGAAACTCAATGACATTAAAAGAAGCAGATGACTTCAGAGAGTATGAATGATTCTGGTTTTCTTTCTGTATGGAAATAACAATGAAATGATTTCCTAGACGGGAGGCCTTTTTAACGTCTTTGAGAAAATGGATAAGCTGGCTGAATGCTGCATCTGTCCACTTACATTCATAAAGGTCTCAGTCCACAGCAGGGACTTTACATACAGGATTGCACTCTTTCCTCTGTCTAGTCGTCCAACCTGGCAGACAATCTTCAAGCACTCAGCAATTCCACAGCCCTGCCAAAACAATTTCTTTACTTATAAAAAATTGTCTATCATTTCTTCAGCATATGAAAATTGGACATTTTAGTTGTTTTATGTGAAAGCCAAAGAGATGATCCAGATTCTTTTGCATTACAAGAAAAATGTTTAAAATGCATAGGCTAATAGTGGAGTCTATGAATGCTTTTGCTAAAAGGGGTTGGTTTACGGGATGCCTGGGTGGCTTAGTCAGTTAAGCGACCAACTCTTGATTTCAGCTGAGGTCATGATCTCATGGTTTGTGAGTCTGAGCCCTGCATCGGTTTCTGTGCTGACAGCATGGAACCTGCTTGGGATTCTCCCTCTCCCTCTCTGTCTGTTCCTCCCCTGCTCCTTCTTGCTCTCTCTCTCCTTCTCAAAAATAAATAATAAACAAACAAACACAAACAAACAAACAAATACAGGGGTTGGTTTTAATGCGATGTGGTATAAAAGGATAAGACCTACAATATTAAAATATATATATTTTTATGGCTAGTATTCAACATCCTTTAGGTAAACCCAGAGCATGATCATTTTAGTAAGACATGAAAATCTGATTAACAATACACCTGTAGAAAAGAAAAAGAAACGGAATGAATCTTGAGCAGCTCTTCCACGTTTCTGCTACATTCAGTGTTTTTATCAGTAACTTGAAGGCAGGCAGTCAAAGATAGCAAATATTCACCACCTTCCATGTGCTGGTCAAATTGCATTAGTCACATGCATAGTCACAACGCTACCCAGCAAGTCAACTTGCAGTCTACGACAAGGAATAGCTTCTTTGACCTGAGGAAGGGCATCCGTGAAAAGCCTGTAACTCACATCACACTTAATGGGGAAAGAACAAATGCTTTCCCCTGAAGGTGACAAATAAGACAACAATGCCCACTCATTGACACTTTTATGAAAGTTGTTCAGAAGGTTCTAGCCAGTATAATTAAGCAAGAAAACAATCAAATAAAAGGCATCCAAATTGGAAAAAAAGAAGTAAACCTCTCTTTTTTCAAGATGACAGGATCTTGTATACAGAAAACACTAAAGAATTGACAATAAAACGATTATAGCTAATAAACAAGTACAGAAAAAGAACAGAATACAAGATTGACAAACAATTAAGTTGCATTTCTATATACCGGTAATGAAAAATCTTAAAATGAAATGAAGAAAACAATTTTATTCAAAAGACCACCCCAAAAGAATAAAATACACAAAATTAATTTAACCAGGAAAGTGCAACACTTAAACACTTACAAGTACAAAGTATTTTTGAAAGAAATTAAACACTTAACTAAATGGAAAGATATCTCATGTCCAAGAACTGAGAGACTTAATATTTTTAACATGGCAATACTCCTATATTGATACAGATCCAATAAAATTGCTGTCAAAATTCCAACTACCTTTTCTGTAGAAATGATCAAACTGATCTTAAAATTCATATGGAATTATAGAGGACCCTACATAGCTAAAACAATCTTGAAAAAGAAGAAAATGTTGGAGGGCTCACACTTTCCAATTTCAAAACTTACTGAAGAGCTATAATAAACAATTTGGTACCGGCATAAGAATATGTATACAGACCAATATTAAGAGTCAAGAGTAGGGGCGCCTGGGTGGCGCAGTCGGTTGAGCGTCCGACTTCAGCCAGGTCACGATCTCGCTGTCCGTGAGTTCGAGCCCCGCGTCAGGCTCTGGGGCTGATGGCTCAGAGCCTGGAGCCTGTTTCAGATTCTGTGTCTCCCTCTCTCTCTGCCCCTCCCCCGGTCATGCTCTGTCTCTCTCTGTCCCAAAAATAAATAAACGTTGAAAAAAAAAAATTAAAAAAAAAAAAAAAAAAGAGTCGAGAGTATAAAATTTAGAAAACCAAAAAACTTAGGTGTAAATTTTCAGGATGTCAGGTTTGGCAATGGTTTCTTGACTGTGACAGCAAAAGTACAGGTAATAAAAGAAGAAAGACTTGACAAATCTGAACTTCTTCAAATTTGAATACTTTTCACATCACAGGGATACTATCAAGAAAGTGAAAAGACAACTAACAGAACGAGAAAATATGTGCAATAACAGCTCTGAAAAGGGAAGTATCCTGAATATATAACGAACTCTTCATGACCTAACAACAAAGGCAAACAACCCAATTTAAAAACGGGCAAAGGATTTGAATAGACATCTCTCGAAAGAAGATATACAACAGAAAAGATGCTTGACATCATTAGTGATTATTGGGAAGTACAAATAAAACCACGATGAGATACCACTTCACATTGACAAGGATGACCATAAATAAAAAAAAAAAAAAAAAAAATTAAGGCAATAGTAAGTGATGGCAAACGTGGAGAAGTTGAAAAATTCATATGTTGCTGGTTGGGAATGTAAAATGGCACAACGACTTTGGAAAAGTTTGGTGGTTTCTGAAAAGTTAAACAGAGTGCCCATATGACCCAGTAATGGCATCTCTAGATTTATTCCCAAGAGAACTAAAAATATATGTTCACACAAAAATGTGTACAAGAATGTGCACAATGGCACTATTCAAAATAAACAAAAGGTAGAAATAATCTAAATGTTCATCAACTAATGAGGAAACAAACAAAATGCCATATACCCATAGAACGGAGTATTATTCAGGCATAAAAAATGACTGAAGTATTACTGCATGTTGTACCATGGCGAACCTTAAAAACATTATGCTGAGTCAAAGAAGCCAGACACCAAGGCCACATATTTTATGACTATCCAGAACAGACAAATCTTTAGACACAGAAAGCAGATTAGTGGTTTCCAAAGACTGATAGCAGGGAAGAATACGTAGTGACTGTATAATGGGTACAGTATTTCTTTCTGAAAGTGATGAAAATATTCTGGAATTAGATAATGGTGGTGGTTGCACAATGTTCTGAGTATACCAAAAATCACTCTGTTGCATACTTTTTTTTTTTTTTTTCAACGTTTATTTATTTTTGGGACAGAGAGAGACAGAGCATGAACGGGGGAGGGGCAGAGAGAGAGGGAGACACAGAATCGGAAACAGGCTCCAGGCTCTGAGCCATCAGCCCAGAGCCTGACGCGGGGCTCGAACTCACAGACCGCGAGATCGTGACCTGGCTGAAGTCGGACGCTTAACCAACTGCGCCACCCAGGCGCCCCTGTTGCATACTTTAAAATGGTTAAAATGGTGACTTTTATGTAAGTTTTATCATAAAGTTTTTTAATGTCGTTCTGTAGGAGGATAGAACACACAGGATCAAAAGTAGGGTGGGGGTTAAAAGTAATTTCTATTTCACATGGGTTGGTCAGGGAAGTCCTGTCATAATCTGACATTTAAAGACATAGAAGGAGATGGGGAAATAAGCCACAGGGAAATCTGGACAAGGAGCATTCCAGGAAGATGGGAGAACAATTTTCAAAGCTTGGATGTAGAAACATGCTTGGGGATGTCTATTCAATGAAAAGCAAGGTAGCAAAAACAGGAGGTAGAGAATAAGGAGAGGAAATGCAAATAGCAAGGTAGAAGGGCCTACATTTTGTTGGGCCTAAAGGCTTTGCATGCTCAGGCTTCCTCTCTGACTTAGCTGGGAAGGCACTGGAGTAACATGACCTGATCTCCATTTAAAAGGATCACTATAGGGGCGCCTGGGTGGCGCAGTCGGTTAAGCGTCCGACTTCAGCCAGGTCACGATCTCGCGGTCCATGAGTTCGAGCCCCGCGTCAGGCTCTGGGCTGATGGCTCAGAGCCTGGAGCCTGTTTCCGATTCTGTGTCTCCCTCTCTCTCTGCCCCTCCCCCGTTCATGCTCTGTCTCTCTCTGTCCCAAAAATAAATAAAAAACGTTGAAAAAAAATTAAAAAAAAAATAAAAGGATCACTATGACTCCTGCGTGGCTAACTGTAGTGGGGAAAAAGGCAGAAATATGGAGTCCAGCTAGAAGTTTAGCAACAGTCCACGTGAGACACAAAGGTGGCCTGGGTGAGGCTGTGGCAGAGGTAAAGTTGCTGAGAAGGGACCAAATTCAGGGTCTTTTGAAAATAGATACTGAAAGAATTTGCTGATACCCAGGATGTGAGGCTTGAGAGAAAAAGAGGAGTCAAGGTGTCCAGGTTTGGGACAAAGAAGGGAGTTGATACACTGTAGAAAGAGTAGAGTTGGGAAAACATTCTTAGAATTAAGTTTAAGATTCTTACTAAATATTTAAGAGAAATTCCAGTAGGCAGTTGGATAATGGAGCTTGGAGTTCAATGCACAGGATCAGCTTTGAAATGTAAATCAAAGTCATCCAGAGATAGTATTTATAGCCATGAGAGCGAATAACATCTCTCGTATAGCACTATCTGATTTGAACTTCCTACGATGATAGAAATGAGCAGTAATGGACATATCTCTACTTCCCAAAGTAGAGTAAAATGTGGCTGATGTCTATAATATTAGACAGCACAGATCTAATCAATGAATACATGCAGAGCAGGCAAGAAATTTGAGGTGTGAACCCTGGAATACTCTACAGAGGTAAAGGTCTGGAAACAGAGATTAGGAAGTAGCCAGTTGATGTAAGTGAAGTATTAAGAGAATAGAGTCCTAGAAGAGAATGAGGAGTGTTTCACAAAGGAGGAAGTGACAAATTATGCCAAAAGCCACTGAACAGTTGAGGCGGATGAGAACTAAGAAGAACTATGGAATTTGCTGATGTAAAAGTAACTGGTGTTCGCTAATGAACACAAACACTATACCCGGTTCTCTGCTAGTGGATGGTTTGAAGATCTGTTAAACTTCAAAAATTTAAATGATTAGCCTTTACAACCTTATAGTCATTACACTGGCTGACTCAACAAAAGTTAATCATAGCGCTAATTATTCTTGTAATATATTTTTGTTGATGCCTCCTAGGTTCTTCTTCCAATATTGCATGAAAGCCTCTGAGATCAGGATGAGGTCAAGAAGGAGGTCAGTTAAAGGAGTAAGCCAGAAAAATAAGCTGGAACATGAAATATTTTTATTAGCAATTTATAAAGATAGATCATTTGAAGAAACTCTGGTGTTAATTTGAATAGGAACATGGAAAGTAAGAGGAGTGAATAGTATAAAAATATATGTAGTTCTTCCAAGCACAGCTGTTGTTATTTTTGAAATGTTCTTTGGCATCAGTTCTATAATCACATATTTTTAAATGTTTAAAGTGCTTGTTGTTGAAATGGCGCTTACCAAAGTGTGAACATCTCCTTCACTGAGGGTGAGATCCCGCTTAGTGATGAGATGGTTCCGGTCACCTTGCCCAGCAATTGTGTCATTCTTTTCAGTTTGTGAACTTGAGATCTAGGGTTACAGAGAAACTAGTGGTACATAATATTGGAAAACACTCTGCACTGACATTTTGGCATAAACTGCTACATGTGATTAAAACATGATGACTGAAAATGTGGCATGACAAATTCACCACTTAATATATGGTGGAAAGTAAGCACAAAGAATAAAGATCAGAGATTCCCTAATATGTGGGAAAACGTTATCTCCACCGAGCAGTGATTTTCTCCCTTGCACAGCTAGAGGGGAAACTGATAAGACACATTGAAACAGCCTGAAATGTCACGGTACATATCTGTGATAAGTGTCAATCATGAGTATATATTTTTTTGTTCTGTTTTCTAGTTAAGAGCCAGGTTAAGTAAAATGTTAGATCTTTCTCCAAAGACAAAAATTTCAACAACAAAACACCCCTGACACAATATTGTATGTGGATAAACCACAGTGCAATGGAACCACAGTCAAATCAGGTCACTACATAAATAGATGACTCATTAGGACTTCACAGAGGAATGAATCAATCCTTTCCCATTATACAAATAAACAATTTAATCCTTAGTATACTGGTTATGAAGTAAATTATTTCTGTAGAGTAGGTGTGTGTATTAAAATGGTTGTTTTATTTCATGCATTTCTTTCACAGATTTAGAAAGGAAAGCTTTAAATATCATCATAATAAAGAGTTGCTATTAAGCACATTACCTTAATTCTCAAAGGGTTGATCTCCATATCTGAAGTACAGTTCATAGGTCCATCAATATCATATTGAAGGATGTATAACAGAGTGTTATTGTTATATTTGTAAGGCCACTGAAGATTTAGCATTGCCTTGCTGAATGAACTTGGACCATTGTTTCTCAGCTAATGGGGAAAAGAAAATGTAAATACTTTGAGCAAAAATCAATTCCATAATCCCCCTCCTACATCAACCTTAGGAATCATTAGTGATAGGATTTGAATAACGGCAGAATTTCCAGTTATTCAGACGTTACAACACGATCATTACGAGGCAAAGGAGATCAAACTCAACATTTATCTCTAGTGTAGTGCAGTATGTGTCAGAATGAAAATATAAACAAAAGAGGAACGTATGGAAAAGTTTTTGATCAAAGATGGCATAGAAAATCTTGATGATCTGCTACAGGCACTTTCAATTTTTAGGTAGAGCTGCAAACCGTCCATATGCAAATACTCAGCAATGACCTAACGGCTGTTATTCAAGTAGAACTAATTGGTTTTGGACAACAATTTGTATGAAGTGCATTCTTTAATCACTTGAAGCTACTTGTCTTAAAAAGAGGAACTTCTGAATAGGGAAAAAATTCAAATAAATCTCTGGTACATCCTTAAACTATGCAGAGTTTACATAAACACTAAACAAACTTGTTTTGTTTTGTTTTGTTTTGTGTTTTAACAAGTAGCCTATCTGTTCTTCTCTTTAAAGGCTCTCCACCAGGTACCAGTTAAAGTCAACAACCGCAAACCTCATAGATGTGCTGAACAACTGGCCCAACATCTTCTTCAGTCTCCGGATTCTCCTTATGCTCCCAGTTTGGAATTGGAAGAAAGATATGATCGGGACTTGAAACTCTAAACAATGACCAAAGAAAACCTACCATGAATACCAAAATGATATGGTCAGTTCATTTTCAAAAGTACCCTGTATCCACATGAATAAAATCAGAATTAACAAAATATATATATTTAAAAGGAAGAAAAAGCTACATGTATGTGAACACGCACATCCACCTACACATAAACTTCTCTGTATTGAATCTAATGTAACAGGTGTATTGATAAGTCAATCTGCATGAAAGTTCAATACACTTATTTTGTGCCTGCTGTTGCCATGTCTGATTTATTTCCAGAGGGTTACCAAGTAAATATTTGGAGCTTTGGAATAATACAGCTAGGTCCTTCTTTCTACAGAAGCTCCAGCTCTAGTAAAAGTATCATGAAATATGAGTGCTACTCCCCAAAAGAAGTTACTGGGTCTACTAGTTGCTTTTTAAAAGTAACTGCATTTTAAAGCAGTTTAGGGGCACCTGGGTGGCTAAGTCACTTAAGTGTCTGACTTCAGCTCAGGTCATGATCCCACAGTTCGGGGGTTTGAGCCTCGCATAGGGCTCTGTGCTGAGAGCTCAGAGCCAGGAGCCTTCTTCAGATTCTGTGTCTCTCACTCTCTCTGCCCCTCCCCTGCTGTGCTCTGTCTCTCTCTCTCTCTCTCTCTCTCAAAAAATAAATAAACATAAAAAAAAAATTAAGGCAGTTTAAATCTCATAAGAATGTGACACTCAACTTGGTAATCATACTGACCCTCTTATCTCAACAGCAGCTAAGACAGCGAGGTCAACCTTGTAAGATACAACTGGGCTTACTTTGTCAAAGAGATTGGAGCTGAAAAAGAAAAAATATATATTTAGGCCTGAACTGAGCATAATTTTCATCTAAGACGTACAGGGGCAAATGCAGTAAAACTAAAAATGAACAAATTAAAAGTAAGAAAGAAAAAAAACGTACAAAAATAATTTTCGTTAGCATTTAATTCCAAAAAGATGATCAAATTTTACTTCTTTTACTTTTGTTTCACAAGCTCAAAACTAACAAAATTATTCTTGTGATAGGAATATTTATTTAAAAAATGGTATAGTCAAGTACTGGAATTTTAGCCAGTTTTATTCCATAACATTTAGAATATCTTACATAATATATTTATGACAAAGAATATTTCCTCAATAGTTAATACGAACTGAAAACAAGTTGTTTTCATACCTTTGGATTTGTAAATCAAATTTCACAGAAGTATCCATCTCTGATTGCTGGTGTACATTGAAACGAAGACCAGCTAGGAGCTGGAGGGGGAGGAAGGGATAGTAACGTTAATCAAAACAATGTCTCATCAGTGAAATTTAAATTCCAATGTCCAAATCAACGAGTTATTCTAAAATAGGGTTTTTCTGAGCTTAAAATAAAACTGAAAGTACTCTAACAAAGATAATTAAATCTGATCTTCTATTAAATCTTTTATTTCATATACATGGGCCAATCCACAAAGGAGCCTATTAAACAATTATTAACATAATTCTATCTCCTCATAATACCGGATATTAACTTCATAAAAATGCCAAAGTAAATATCTGTTGATTCAGTGAAAATACACTGATTTGGTGACAGGAAGTTAACAACTGAACTTGTAATGGATCAGGAAGCAAGAAGTGAATGGGTTTTAAAGAGCAAGAAAACCTGGCCACCAAAGGCATGAGGGGCGGGGCCGGACCCAGAATTTCTCCACCTCTCTCACAACTCCATTGCAACCATTATCCTAAGTTTCGCAGGGGGGAAGCTGTCACCTTAAAGAAAACAACGGAGCTAATAAGGTAAGAAAAAGCAGACTTCTTAGGGAATCATTTATCATACATAAAAACAAGACTGGGGGACTTCCATCAAGCTGCCTTTCACTTTACAAAGCCTGACGCTGGCCACCTGAAATAACCTGAACTTATCCACACTGGATGAGCTGTGAGTGAGAAGGCCAGAGAGCGTGAGAACATAGAAAAATAAACACAGAAAGCACAGAAATAAACATAGAAAAATAAGCAAAGAAAAATAAAAAGCATTTCACTTGTTAAACATCATTATATATATGTGGAAAAATGCAACTCAGGGTACTTTGTTCAAGGCGTCTTCCCTAAGAGACCATATATTTAGAAATAATAATGACTTTTAATGTTAAATATTCTTAAAGAAATGTGGAACTTTTATTGAAATATATTTGACATATAACATTGTGTAAATGTAAGGTGTACAACATGTTGACTTGATACATTTATAAACTGTAATATGATTGCCACTGTAGCTATAGTTAGCATCTCTCCGTGTCCCATAATTCCCATTCCTATTTTATGGTTATAAGGATCTAGTCTCTTAGCAAGGTTGATGATTATAATACAATATTGGGTTTTTTGGTGTTTTTTTTTTTAATGTTTATTTATTTTTGAGAAAGAAAGTGAGTGCACGAGTTGGGGAGGGACAGAGAGAGGGAGACAGAGGACTGGAAGCAAGCTCTGCACTGACAGCAGAGAGCCCCATGCGGGGCTCGAACTCATGAACCTGCAAGATCAAGACCTGAGCCAAAGTTGGACACTTAACTGACTGAGCCACCCAGCATTGTTTATACAATATTGTTTATATTCGCTATGCTGTGCATTAGATCTCTAAGACTTATTTACCACTAGTTGCAAGTCTGTACCCTTAAACAACATCTCCTGTTAGATGTTGTTTAAGGATAAATATGGAATATGTAGCCCCATATTATCAGAGATCTTCAAATTACCAAAGTCTTCGTGCTATTAAAGTAAATCCTATTGAAAAAGTAACATGAAATACATTCCCATTTTCCTTTGATACTAAGAATTCTACAAGACACATTTTTGTTTACTTTTTAGAGCATTTGGGAAGCGACCCATTGAGCGCATCTTTTCAAGCTCCTGGGCTCCCTTCTCTACCACCTCAAGGGGACCCTGATCCAACACTAAGGGCCTCTTTGATTCTATTCAGTTCAAAGATATAGGCTTCCAAATTCATGAGATAATTCTATCTCACGTAATAATAAGAGCCTTAGTATTTGTCAGAGTAGTTCTAAAGATTCGTTAGGTTATGGGGGCGCCTGAGTGGCTCGGTCGGTTAAGCATCCAACTTCAGCTCAAGTCATGATCTGACAGTTCATGAGTTTGAGCCCTGCATCAGGCTCTGGGCTGACAGCTCAGAGCCTGGAGCCTGCTTCAGATTTTGTGTCTCCCTCTGTCTGCCCCTCTGTTGCTTGCACTCTGTCTCTTGCATTGTCTCAAAAATAAATAAACATTTAAAAAAAAAAAATTAAAGATCCGTTAGGTTAAAATACCAGAGTTACAATTTGAGTCCTTAGTTATTAACCCATGTTCTCATCCATTTAGGAAACTGAAGGCACCGTAAACACAGCTTACTGACTACAGTGTAGCAGCACAATCCATTATTTTATTATCTTACTCAAAACCCGACAAAACTCTGCTAATCATTACATTCTAAATCAAAACCAATTTAAAGATATTCTGAAATATTTATTAAAAATTTACTATGAACAAACCCATAGAAAATTTTGCTATTTTCTTTAAAGGAAAATAAAAATCCATTTAGCTAAATCATCTTACTTGAGTTCCAGCCTTCATTGGGTTTCCAAGGTCACATACCACCTGGCGGGTTTGGTTTTCTGTTTTAAATGCACAGGAAAGTCTAGCTAAGGCCTTTGATAGGTCAAAGAAAAAAAAAAAAAAAAGATTGGAAAGATTATAAATTAATGACCAAAACAAACAACAAAAAAAGCAGAAGCCATAGACTATGAAGTTCCTAGATGAGATCATACAATTGGATAGTTAAGTTTCTTGTTTCAAAAATATATCCATTTGAGCAAATGGGGGTGGGTATTGTGTACAATTGCCACAGATGAATGTAAAGATGTTTCTGAAGGATCCCTAGAGGATTTAGATACATAACCTTATTATCCCTAACAAATTATTTGATGAACAGTCTTAGACACTTTATCTATCTGACCTTGTTTCAGGCATTTCGCTAGCAATTCTAAAAATGTCCTATCAGTGCCTTATGCAAAGTATTGGGCTTGAAAGGAATTATGTAAGACAGGCACTCTATTGCCTAGCAATGTAGCCTTAAGTAGAATGGCTAAGCTCGTACTACACTAAATAGGGGAGTAACTTATTAATGTTAATGAGACCTATGAGTGCATTTCGATTTTTAAAGAGGCAGTTTGCTTACTTCACTATTACGGACAACCCCGATGAAATCAGCCTGGGGTGGGATGGAAACGATGAGCTCAGCTTCATAGGCACCTTCTCCTTGATTCTGAGCCTTAACAATCAATGTCAGAGGATTGTCGTCTCCAATATAGATCTTCTTTTGATCACTACAAGTTAATACAAATATAGACAATGAAAAAAGACTGCACGGGGAGAATATGATTGTTCCAAGAAACAAGAGAAACACAAGACAGCACTGACATGTTCAACAGTGTCTCAAGTTATTTTAAGCTTCTTTCACAGCTCAATAGGAAACTGGAAATAGCACATTGGGTGCAAATCCAATGCTTCTCTCAGTAAAAGAAAGCATTAATGTCACTAGCATATTGCTACCAGTCATATCTATTACTGAGGTAACTTTGTATCTCTTTGTAGTACTTTTTAATTCCCTGATTTTTTTTTCCTTAAAAGCTGAATAAGGGCCACTTGGATGGCTCAGTCAGCTAAGCATCCAATTCTTGATCTCCACCCAGGTCATGATCTCACGGTTCATGAGGTTGAACCCTGTGTTGGGCCTGAGCTGACAGCACAAAGCCTGTCTGGGATTCTCTTCCTCTCTCTCTGCCCCTCCTCAGCTCACTCACACACACTCTCTCAAAATAAATAAACTTTATAAATAAATAAATAAATAAAGCCGAATTAATCACTGTCATGATTCTCACAATATTCTTTAAAATTTTGGGGCGCCTGGGTGGCTCAGTCAGTTAAACGTCCGACTTTGGCTCAGGTCGTGATCTCGCGGTCTGTGAGTTGGAGCCCTGCGTCGGGCTCTGTGCTGACAGCTCAGAGCCTGGAGCCTGTTTCAAATTCTGTGTCTCCCTCTCTCTGACCCTCCCCTGTTCATGCTCTGTCTCTCTCTGTCTCAAAAATAAATAAACATTAAAAAAAAAATAAAAAAATAAAATAAAATTTATATATCATTGGGGTGCCTGGGTGGTTCATTCAGTTGGCCATCCGACTTCTGCTCAGGTCATGATCTCATAGCTTATGGGTTTGAGCCCCGCATCAGGCTCTGTGCTGACGGCTCAGGGCCTGGAGCTGCTTCAGATTCCATGTCTCCCTCTCTCTCTGCCCCTCTCCCACTTGCACTCTGTCTCTCTCAAAAATAAACATTAAAAAATTAAAATATAATAATAAAAAAATAAAATTTATATATCATTTAAAATACTAATCAGAGGGGCATCTGGGTGGCTCAGTTGGTTGAGCATCTGACTTCGGCTCAGGTAGATCTCACGGTTCGTGAGTTTGAACCCCGCATCAATTGGGCTCACTGCTGTCAGTGCAGAGCCTCCTCAGATCCTCTGTCCTCCTCTCTCTCTACCCCTCCCCTGCTCACACTCTCACTCTCTTTCTCTCTCTCTCTCAAAAATAAAATAAAACTTTTTTTTAATGTTTGTTTACTTTTGAGAGAGATACACAGAGTGCAAGTGGGGGAGGGGCAGAGAGAGGGAAGGAGATACAGAATCTGAAACAGGCTCCAGGCTCTGAGCTGTCAGTATGAACTGAGAGATC
Source organism: Leopardus geoffroyi (assembly GCF_018350155.1). Lineage (NCBI taxonomy): Eukaryota > Metazoa > Chordata > Mammalia > Carnivora > Felidae > Leopardus > Leopardus geoffroyi. The sequence continues at coordinate 174,254,968 of NC_059328.1, read as the reverse complement.
ATGACCTGAGTTGAAGTCAGATGCTTAACCTACTGAGCCACCCAGGTGACCCCAAAATGAAATAAAACATTTAGAAACGTAATAATAATTTTTTTTTTACTAATAATCAGAATCCTTTAGTTAACAGGTTATTTACAATGAAATATATCTTTAAGAAGATATACTGCTACCTTGTAACACTTCTCATGCTGAATGGAAATACATCTGTCAACCAAGGCAAGTAGCAAAAACAGTGCATATCTTTTTAAAGTTCAATACTGATAGTTTTACTATTAAAGAAAATCACGAATTATCCTTCAACATAACTGTTCATGTTAAAATATAGAATAGGATATTCTATATTTGGATGGAAGAGTGTGTTCTTCCATTTAAATTTCTTGTTAGGCTCTTTATTGTTTGGAGTAACACTTACCTATCTACAGAAACTTCCAACTTGGGTTTGCAGACATTGTCTTCCCCACAGTCTAGCAAAATATGGGCCTAGAAAAAAGCATTTTATTTTTTCTATGTGAAAAAACACCAATACAGGATATATCTGCAGTGTAGATCAATATACGTGGATGCATGTGAATATACACATACACACATATATTTATATACACTCATCAAGTTATTTGCATAAAAGGTGTCATGGCTGCTTATTTTTAAACAGGTCGGTGTAGGTAGTCAAAAATGAAAAAGAAGAAAAACATTCATAGGATATAATACAATTAGTTGGAACCTTTCAGTTCTATCTCAACTTAAGCTGTTATGGTGTGGGAATGAAGTGTCGTGTAGAGAGAAAGTAACAGTCAAGAAGTGAGGATTCAAAAAAATGAGAAAAATGAAGATTCAGCGTGAACCTGCTGCTACTAGCTAACTTGTGTGATCGTGGGCAAAACAAATTTCCCTTTTAGAACTTCTTATTGCAGACTATGCCTCTGCCAGCATCCTGGAAATATGGGGGCAGAGTGTCAAAGAATAAGGAGCTACGGGTGCATGGCAGCAATTCTGACAGGCAGATCAAGGGGAACGGAAACTGGACAAAATGAGGCCAGAATATGTGTGGCCACTTGGAAGGAGGTGAAGGAGAAGGGACTAGAAGCACTGAAGCCAATCCAGGAGGGGTGACATAAGCAAAAGCTGAATTTTCTCCCTTCAGATCTGGCTGTGACAGTGTGGTAGAGCGGTACGGAACGGTACAGAACACCCAAAAGACAAAAACAGTGGGAAGTAGCAGAAGAGACTGAGTAGAGTGTGAATGAAGGAAATACAAAAACCGTAAAAAGAAGAAAGAGAAAAAGATGAAGCCATTCTTGGTTTGTCTAGTGTTAATATTCAAAGAGCTTCAAGCCCAGGGGCAGACAAAAAGAAGAGAGAAAGTGACTTAAAGGGGGAAAATAATGAGAGGCTTCCTCTTCCAAGTCACAAGGGATAAACAGCCACACAGAATAAAATTACATGATACAGATCTTAACTGCCAATTTAATTGGAATGAAACAACAATAGACGTGAATTAATTAAATGACATAGACATAAGCAACTGCTATGCGCTTCAACAAAGGGGAAAAGGGGGAAGGGCTGGGACTATTACAAGAACTTTGTGGTGATTCCATAAGTCATACCAGATACAGTCATTGCCAAACTCGTTTAGGAATAAAAAGTAGATTTTGTAGATAATAACAGTAACTAGTGATATGGTAAGTATTAAGAGACCCAGTCAAAATCATGAGTATGTTAGGTTTGGAATAAGAAATATGTATGAAATATTAATAATACTGTGGCAAAGGGATATCTGCCTAACTGCTACCATACACTGAAGAGAAAGGATTTAGCTGGCATTGGTGTAACCACAGTATTAAAGCTATTAGAAAAATAAGTTTCAGAAATGGAAAAGCACACAGCAATGCTTTCCATTCATAGGGAACTAAATCTCTCCATATTTAACATCTTGCACAGGGTAAGAACTTAATCTACATTTGCACAAATAAATGGAGGGCAGGAAAAAAAAGCCACTCTTCCTACAGAAAGCACTCTGGTCTCTTAACTGCAAAGGATTAGGCTACAGAGAGGGAAACTCAACAGCTGCCCTGTCCGTTACAATAGCCACCAGTGAGCCACATGTGGCCTCTGAGCACTTGAAAGGGGTCTCGGGGTAGCTGAGAATTGATTTTCAAATTTTATTCAATTTTAATTAATTTAAATTTAAATTTAAAAACTGATACTTAATCCCATTACTGGAAAACTGTTAGTATGTTACAACAACTTGGGTATGTGAATCTACTTCTTCAACTATAAACCATATGAATTCCAAATACAGAAAAAATATTTAGCATCTCAATTGAGATGTGCTATAATCATATAATACATTCTGGATTTTGAAGACAGCAAAAAATAGAATATAAAATATTTCACTAACAATTTTTAAATGGATTATGTGCTGGAATGACAATAACTTGGATATTGTTATGGGCTGATCTGTGTCCCCCCCCAAAATTCACATGCTGAAGTCCTGAATGTGATTTTACCTGGAGATACGGTATTTAAAGAGGTAATTAACATAAAATGATACCATCAGGGTGGACCCTAACGCAACACAATGTATAAGGAGATTGGGACAAGACACACGCAGAGGGAAGACCGTGTAAAGATGAAAGCAGAAGGTAACCATTTATAAGCTGATGAGAGAGGCCTCAGAAGAAACCAACCCTGCCAGACACCTTGGTCTCAGACTTTAAGCCTCTAGAACCATCAGAAAATAAATTTCTATTGTTTAAAACAAGCCACCCAATCTGTGGTTTTTCATGACAGCAGTGCTAGCAAACTTTATATTATTAAGTTTAACTGCACCTGTTTTCTACCTTAAGAAAATGTTGCCAACTAGCAAATTTAAAACCACAAATGTGGCTCATGTTAATATTTGTATGGAACAGCAGTACTCTATGGAGAAAGTGTGGTAAAACAAGTCTGTAATATGACCAGTGAAATGAAGGACCCATCTTAGAAAGAAGTAAATAATGGGAACAAAGGATGGATAATTAACATAGAAACAAGATTATATAATAAAGCTAAGCATGCATAGAGAGCATGCCTCTCTTGTATACACAGGCACTGTTGAAACATACGTAGGACGCCAAGGACACAACAATGAAGGAGAGCAGGAAGAGAAGGAAAGGAAGCTAACTATTATTATTAAAGTTATTATTTCTCTCCAAGGGTTTTCAAAAGTTATCCTACCTACTTGGGTAACTTTAAAACTGGATTGGTATTAAAGAGACTGGTGATCTCAGTAAGCTACTCAAAAGTAATGTTAATGCTAACAATTCTATAATTATAAAGAGAAAATAATCATAACTCCTATATCAAAACACATAATGTAAAAGGTCAAGTCACAACTTTTTCAAAAAGTATAAAACTGAATGACAGATCCTAAAAGGCTCAGATGTTCATTATTAAATTGTTAATTAACAAAATACTGTATATCCATTAAAAATAAGAAATATACACAATATGAACTAATAAAGAACTACATTTTCAAGTTCTATATTGCTGGTGGCAGAAAGTATATATATACATTATATATGATACAATGTGTACAAAGTAAAAAATATAAATTGTTAAAATATAAAAATAATTGTTAAAATATAAAATATAATAAAAAATAAATATAAATATATAAAAATTGTTAAATAATAAAGACTTAAAATATATTTTAATTCGCTTTATGTTGCCTTACACAGTCTTCTCAAATTACAAATAAAAAAAAAGCATGAGACCTTAGTAACTTAGACAAAGAAGATATAACAACCTAAATTTAGGGTAAAGTATTCTGTGGGAGTAGAACTATTAATCTAATAGTATAAACATGCAATAAAAAAGCGGAAGAAATAGGAAATGCAATATCTGAATACATGGGTTTTACACAGGACTTTCTTTTTTTTTTTTTTTTCTCAACGTTTATTTATTTTTGGGACAGAGAGAGACAGAGCATGAACGGGGGAGGGGCAGAGAGAGAGGGAGACACAGAATCGGAAACAGGCTCCAGGCTCTGAGCCATCAGCCCAGAGCCCGACGCGGGGCTCGAACTCACGGACCGCGAGATCGTGACCTACACAGGACTTTCTTAAAAATATTGTAATATAGTCTTTAAGAAATTTTGTTTGATTTGATGAAAAGAATGACTTCCATACTACATATACATATGTGTATACATATGCTATTTTTTACAATTAAAATGTAAATCAGAGAAAACATAGATATAAAACTTATTCAGCAAAATACTAAAATAGTATGTAAATACATTGGCACTTTGTTTTCCTTGAACTATTTTACTGTTTTATGAATATGACCCTGTCTTTCTCTACATATAACTAAGTTCTGAGTGGCTTCAAATATCTCTGACCTGAAAATTCAGATACCTTCCCCTCTGACTTTGACTAGAAACCAACATTTAAAAAGCAATCCCTTATGATATTTAAAAATATGAAGTGTAAGACTTTAAAAAAATTAATAAAATTAGTGATAAGTGGAGATAGTACATACAGTACCTGTCGACTAATGTTGGCAGGAGTGAACTGGTTAAGGATAGGTTGCAAGCCTGTCACATCAGCAGCTGTTCTGTAATCCAACCGATACTCCATAAAAACAGTAATCGGAGTGAGTTTGTCTCTAAATTCAGATTCATCCTACAAACAGAAAAGCGTCCAATCAATGATAACATCAGTCTACGACATCAAAGTATCTGGAAAAATCTGTAAGTGCACAGTACAAAGGCAGCCATGTTCGACCTTGATCCAATTCTACCAAAACTCTGAAAAACTACAATTATATAAGAGTAAAAATAGAATGTCCAAAAAGACTGGTTATTCAGCAAGGACGCTTAATCAATTTTTGTTTATAATACTTGATTCATACAAAAATATACAAGGGCATGTTAATAAAACAGGCACTCCACAGCCAATAGAATTAGAACATTACTAATAATTTTTCTAAGTTTATTTATTTATTTTGAGACAGAGAGGATGAGAAAGGAGGGAGAGAATCCCAGGCAGGCTCCACATGGCCAGTGCAGAGCCCAACACAGGGATCGAATCCATAAACCAGGAGATCATGACCTGAGCCGAAACGAAGGGTCGCATGCTTAACTGCCTGAGCCACTCAAGGTGCCCCAAATATTACCAATAATTTTTAAGTTACCCATGTACTCCCTTCTCATTTCTTCCCTCGGCCTTTCTTCTCAGAGGTAACCACCATTCTAAATTTTAAGTACACCATTCTCATTTATTTTCAGTAGTTTTACTACACTGTATATGCCCTTAAACAATATGTTCTTCTGTTGGCTTTTCCTTTTTTGTTCACTTAAAAGTGAGGTCATATGCATTTTTCTGTAACTTGCTTTCTTTTTAACAAAAATTTTTTAATGTTTTTATTTATTTTTGACAGAGAGAGAGAGACAGAGCATGATTGGGGGAGGAGCAGAGAGAGAAGGAGACACAGAATTCGAAGCAGGCTCCAGGCTCTGAGCTGTCAGCACAGAGCCCAACACGGGGCTTGAACTCACGAACCGTGAGATCATGACCTGGGCCGAAGTCGGACATTTAACCGACTGAGCCACCCAGGCGCCCCTCTGTAATGTGCTTTCTATTCAACATTCTTGTTAAGGTTTATCCATCCTATTGCAAGTAGCTGAGGTTAATTTTTACTATTGAGTAATATTCATCATATAATAATAAAACCATAATGTATTTATTCTCCTATCAAAGGTTATTTGGATTGTTTTTGTTTTTGCTTTTACCAAAAAAAACAATGAATATATATAGATATATTCACATATACGTGTGTGTGTGTGTGTGTGTGTGTGTGTATTCTTCTATATAATGGCAAGTAGGAGGCTCAAGTCAGACCCCTGACTTGCAAAAGTCCCAGATGAGTCTGAATTCCTGTGCCAGTGGCATCCGCAATTACTGTTCATCCTTCCCCAGACACTCTGGCTCACATATTTGCACACAAGTCACAAGTCAAATTTTGCCAATGTAGTTTTTTAAGTGATTTTTTATTTTTATTTTTTTGGACCGTGGAGATTTATTTTATGTTTTGAGAGTCTAGCAATATTTAAGAAATAGGTTTGTTATAATTTATTCAGTAGCAATGCCGCAGAAAGACCAGTTGAAATATCCAGTTTGTCAGGAACAAAAATCCATTACTCAGGTTTGATACATTAAAAAGCTAAACTTCCTCAAGTGTATTCTTCTGTGTTTTCCTTTTGATTTAATACCCAAAAATTCACACAAAGTGAGAGTCATTTAGATGAAAAGGAAAAAAATTAGTAAAAAGTAAAAGACGATGAAGGAGAAAAGTATCTCTTACCCGCAGATATGCTATTAGTTCCTCACACTGCATCTGTCCCCCCCTTGAAATAGTCATGTTCTTGGAGTGACCTGGGGACCGGTTATGGAGAAATAGGGCTCGTCGAATTGCTCCTTTTTGCTTGAGTTTATCCAAAAGAAGCTCCACCTGGAAATCTATACAAAGGATTTATAACTAATATAATCGTTATGAACACCTATCTGTCCTAGATAGCTAGAGTTTTCATGTAAACAAAGATATTTATTCCTTAAGAAGCAATTTCCTTGTAATTCACTAAAAATGTGTATACATTGTAGTGAGACTACAACATATTAATCCTGAATATTTGCTAATCAATAATTAATCCAACTATCCCCAAAGTAAAGCCACATATTAATTCATACAATAGATAATGATGGTAGTAAAATAACTATCAGATGCAAGGGGAATTTTTTCTTTTAATTTAGGCCAAGAGGAAGAAGTTCAGAGCACGAAATATATGTGAATTACGACTCCCGCCATTAACACAAGTAGCAGCAATTTCCCACTGACTGCGATTAATATTTACTAATATGCACCCATATTATTCTATTAAACACTATGACAAATAAACAGTTTGAATCACCTGCAACTACTACTTTTAATGAAGCTACCATATCAGACTGTCAGATAAATATGTCCCTCGTGAAGCAGGTGACCTAATATAGTTGACTAGATCAAGAATTCTATTAAAGCAAACATGCAACCAATAGTCTGAAGCACGGTGTTAGGGTGACTTCCTTCTAAGATTCGGCTCTTCTTTAAGTAGTTTCTTCAACGTTAAAACCAAGTTTCTAAGTTTCTCTAAATGTTGAACCTCATGTTAACTTTGGGTTAAAACGCAGGGTGATTTTGCTTCCAATTCTGTTCTACCCACCCACACCACTCTCCTTGTGTCTCTCAAACACACTAAGCATGCTCTTGCCTTCGGGCCTCTTGAAATTGCCATTTCCTCTGGGCAAAATACCCCTCCAGACATTCCCTACAGGTCTTTAGTCATCTTCCAGGGACCCCACCTTGCCACTCTATGTGAACTTCCATGCACACACACACCCAGCAAACTCAGTCCTCTTCCTCTGCTTTGCGGTGGCTTCTCAGCACTTGTCACTAACAATGACCAATCTTGGCTACAATTACTTAGCTCTCCTGCCTTGCTCTCTGGACCATATAAACCATATATTGGAAAGGAAGAGTCAAGTTAGGAATTTGCCGTGTGGGTAAATTGGATGGCCCGAATTTTTTCTCCGTCTTCCACTATATCTAAAGCATTTCTGCTGCTTAGATTGCTGGGGGTTTCTCTGAGACATAAAATATGAACTTTTCAGTAGATCATTTATTTATAAACAATGATACCTATTTCCCCTAGAATTCATTTATCTCTCATTGGTAAGTGTTTAACTTTCTGAAGGCCATCTTTACCATTCAATGGGCTATTCTGTTCACAATGTCAACAAATAAATATGTATTTATATCTGAATTAAGAGTCAACAAGGTAATCATGTTGCAATGCTAGGTGCCTTTAAGCATACATATTCAAATAAAGAACAATGATAACAACTATTTGAGTATTCAAATATCCTGAAACATTTTTAAGTGCTGTATATGCAGAATCATTCTGTAATTTTTCCATAGAATACTTACTAATTTTCGTAGGAAGTGCTCCTTTGCCATCTGCCTTTAAGCAGAACTTGACATTAAAACTGTAGAGAAATAAAAATATATACAAATCCTGTAATCCAGTTTAAACATATTGCTGAGTATCACCCCCAAATCTCATATTTCTAATGCACAGTTTATATAGTGAAGCCTTTTATATCTTTCTTCATGTCACAATGACATTCTTGAAACATGAAACACAAAATACACAGAATGTCCTAACTCATCCTTCAGTAATTTAAGCACCTTTCCTTTCATGGTATCTTCATTTCAAAAAAAAAAAAAAAAAAGAATCTCTGAACCTCCTCTCAAGTTTATAGAACCTGTTGATAAATCTAAGTGAGAGAAAGGATGGGCCAGACATAAAATAATCTCATTTTTTTTTTTTTTTAAAGCCCCCACCAAGCTTCCTTTAATTAGAAAACTCCTCTAGAACAGTGTTCTTCATGATTTCTTAATGGGTCATGAAATCAGTTCAGTGGGTTGTGTCAACCAATATCTTAAAAAAATAAATCAAATAAATAAAACTGACTGAAGGGTAAGATTTTATGGAACTTTTGTTTTAATTACACACATGTATTTACTGGATTATGATGCAAAATGTATTTCATACAATGTGCCATAACCAAAAAGATACAAAAGCTACTGCTCTGGTTAGTATATTCAAAGCTTTACAGTTATTAGCATACTTTTAAATACATTACTAGCAATTTCACAGGGGCAGGCAGGGTGACTGAAGGGAAGGCCATAAAACTTAAAGCTAAAATCTTGAAAACTTCACTGCCAATCAATATAAGATAAAATGTTACTAAATTTTTAATGCAATCCAATGAAAGAAATAAAATTTTGAAAAATGTTTTCTAATAACTATAACAATTTGAAGACAAAATCAGAATTATTTTTTCATTAGCCTCTTAGAAGTAAAATTTTCCCAGCTTCTAATCATTCCTCACTGCATCTGTAAAAGTTCTTTGATTTTTGAGTAACCAAGGAACTTAAAGAACAGTGTTCCCCAAAGTGAGGTACTCTTGGTGATTTTACTAGTATATGGGCCAAGGTTTTTCTTAATTTTATATTTATTTTGACATGTATGAGAAAGGTACTGGGGTTTCTCCATATTATTTTAAAATATTTTTAAGTAAAACATGAATTGATTTAAAGAAAAAAATTATTTTAATTATAAATACAGGTAGAATGAAAGTATAGCAAAAATCATACACTAGCAAAAAATAGCATACAAATAATGAAGATTTGAGAAACACTGGACTAGAGAAGAATTCCGATATTAAACTTACAAAAAATTATATTTTTCTTTAGAAACTAGTTAGGGGACAAGTAGAAGAACAAGAAGAACAAGAAGAATATTATATTGGTAATATACTACTTATAGATTTAATATTATTTAACATTTAATAATATTTCATAATAATAATTAAATAATGTATTTTTCATACAACTATTCACAGATATTAAATCTGGAAAAGATCATCTCCTTTAAAAATAAAAATGTTCATGGGTCCGTTTAGAATCAAATAATAAATGAGTTCTGAGATCTTATTAGCTTTTTCGTCTTTTTGAATATATTCATTGAGCATGCATCATTTTTTTTAGTGAAGTTTATAGTAGTTTGTAGCATATTTTTAGAGCCTTCTACATATCTACTCTGGAACAACATTTCTATAATCCCATCTATGAAAAAAGAGTAATACACATAGAAACTGTTCTGCAATATTTCAGCCCCCCCTTCATTTTCAATTGTTTTCATAATGACTGTACCAATAATCACAATAGTAAATATTATTAAACTAATGCCCTTACCAGGAAACTTTGAGATCTGTCCCAGGCAATGGGCAGGTTTTATTGTCTTGATTTAAAATGCTAGGGTACACTTCAAGGCCAGCATTTACAGTTATAACTGGTCTGGCCCTGGTTTAAAAAAAAAAAAGATTAAAGAAAGAAAAAGAAAAGAAAGCAAAAAGTTATTTACAATATTAGATTGATCTAAGCATTTTAGGTTTACATTTTTTGTATATATAACAACGTTTTCTAAAGCATTGTTTATAACAGCAAAAGGAATAAAAACAATCTAAACACAGAATGACAAACTGTCCCTGTTTGCTGAAGACCGTCCTGACTTTAGCACTGACAGTCCCACATCCTGGTAAATCCCGCAGTTCCAGGCAAAGCGGGACAAGTGGCCATCCTATCTGAACTCAGTCCACGAAAGCAGAATGGTTAACCACGTTGTGGGGTATCTACCTAACGCAATGCAATACAGTAGGGGAAATGAGTGACATAAATCCATCTGTGTGGATACGAGATGATCTCTAAGATATATCCAATATAATTTTTATATGACAGGAAAAAAACCCACCATGTACAAAGGATGCATACGCAAACACATACACATAATTTTTTAATGCACACAATAATTCTGGTAGGGTATACTCATAAACTAGTAACTGGCGTGAAAGGAAGTATGTTATTTTTGTTTATGTCCTTTCTGATTGAGTTTTTACTACATGCATTTTACTATATGTATTACCTTTTAATAGCAATTTTAAAAACTGAAATAATAAATTAAAATAGATTTCCAAAGTTCAGATGTACAGGTTTAAGCCCTGTATAAAAATATAGTAGGCTCACGGCACTGTGCCTACTCAGTCATGATAAATGATTGGGCACACGTGGCCCCAAGAGCCACAATCAAGTTGACCCAACATAAATTCCATTACACAGAACTCAGGTTAGTTATTCTGGCATGTATAAACATAGCCCATAAAAGTGTAAGCATCTTCATCTACTTGGGATGCCAGATGATAGTCTAAAGCATGAGGAATTGATTAAATATAGAGAATAACTGAGAATATGGATGAAGCTGAGAAATACAGGTTATGTGGATTTATATATATTGCTCTAATAAAAATATTGATTTGGGAAGTCATTACATACTGCCCTGTGGTCACAGAATGCTGTGGCATAAACATCAAGTTAACTTCTTGCCTTTTAGAGGAAAATGTAAACTCATATAAATTTTAAAGAGAGAATTAAAACACAGAAGAACATCTTTGAACATAAAGAACAAAGAGAGAAAATTCTGAATGCGTTTCTAAATAAAAAATCTACACCTTCTTCTGCTTTGGGATTTCCTTGTATAAATGCTGACTGAGCAAGGCTTGACTAGAAAGAACAAATTTTATCATTACTTCAAGAAAATTAAACTGAAATTCAAACAGTGGTAATATTCCTATATTACAGGATATGGAAACGTGCTCACCTGTATAATACAGCTCTATCTACACCAAAAGCTCCTACAATTAAGTCTTAAAAGAGAGTAGAAAAACATGTAAATAATAATAATAATAATTTTTTTAATTCATATACCATTCTATAAAACTTTCAGTGCATGTGATAAAGATTTAGACATAGTCTCAAAACTATTCTTCATTAAATGGTTGTAAGATAGTATCTCAAAGGCAAAAACACATGAAAACTCTAAATAAGGTATCAAATGGCATACACTCCACATAAAACTAATCTTTCATCCAGGGAGACAAGAATATTTTTAATGGATACTTTGTAAAGATGAGAATCTTTTTAAACGGTACTTTATAAAAATTAGCAATAATAAGGAAGTGTATATCACCCAAATGCATATACCCCTCAAAGGAAAAGTTTTATAAGTGCCTGTGGATTTTACAATTTCATTGCAAAATTTCATTACAAGTCTAAATTTCATTATAAATTTTTCCCTTTGTTACAAAAACAAAACAAAACAAAGCACATTACATATACATAGAATACTTAGAAGGACAGCAGATAGCATTCAAATTAACAAGAACAGAATGCATTAATTTTTATATGCAGCTGGTAAAATGGGTTCGTGATTAAGAAAATATGAAATAAGAGCTCTATTTCACAATATACCCAAGGTAAATCTGAGGAAACCCTTTCTAAGCAGACAAGTACATAAGGAACCATAAAGATGGGTATATTGGATTACCTAAAAATTAAGAACTTCTTTATGCCCAAAAAGCAAATACGACAAACTGAGATATATGTGTGTGTGTGTGTGTGTGTGTGTGTGTGTGTGTGTGTGTGTTAAGGGGTTACTATCCACAATATTTAAGACACTGTCCTAAGGAAAAAAAAAAAGAAAGGAAAACAACATCCCAATAGAAACAGAGCAAAAAAAAAAAAAAAGTAAAAAGGGAATTCACAAAAGTAAATACATATAAACAAAAATGCTTACCCTCTGATAATTAAAAACTATAAAGTAGAACAAAGTAACATTTCTATCATATAGTTTAATATTATTTTTACAAAAACAACAGATGACCCTCAGTGTAGGCACCCATGTGGGTAAATGATTGCTCATTCTGGTGAATGCTTAAAAAGAGCTGCAAGGGGCGCCTGGGTGGCGCAGTCGGTTAAGCGTCCGACTTCAGCCAGGTCACGATCTCGCGGTCCGGGAGTTCGAGCCCCACGTCAGGCTCTGGGCTGATGGCTCAGAGCCTGGAGCCTGTTTCCGATTCTCTGTCTCCCTCTCTCTGCCCCTCCCCCGTTCATGCTGTGTCTCTCTCTGTCCCAAAAATAAATAAAAACGTTGAAAAAAAAAAAAAGAGCTGCAAAACTTTCTTTTTGAGGGAATGGGATTATAATTTGATGACATGTATCAACAGATTTTTTTTTTAAAGTGCCGTATCTTTGACACAGCAATTCTAGAATTTTGTCCTAAGGAAATAATCAGAGGTATGCACCAGAATTATATGCAAGGATATAAATGCCCAAAAATAAACTTAAGTAAGATCTGATACAGACATTTGATAGAATGGGAAAAATATAATTCATATTTAGAAGAATAATTACCAATATGGGGAAACATTTCTGATACTTTGAGTGAATAAAAAAATATGCTATTAACAGTGCCTAAAGTATAATTCTGTTTTGTTAAAGAACTATATATGAATGCATTGAAAAAATTATTGAAAGATATGCTTTGCTGTATTTTCCAGAAGTTCTATAACAAATATATTGCATTTATAACCAAAAATCTCCTGAAATAACAGTAACAGACAAGAATCACATTCCTGTCCTATTTCCAAAAGCACTTCAACACACTTGTATATTGGGCTTATACGAACTGTTTCAATAATAAAGGTAAATCAAATCATCTGCATTATATCTCATTTAAAGAATGGACCCATTATGACCAGATCTGTTATAATACTCCAAAGTATATAATTGCTAGAAAAAGGCCTCTGTTCCTGTCCTGGTTCAAACCAAAAGGCAACCTCAGGCAAATTACCTTTCTCAATCTTTTCTCATCCATAAAAATGGCATAATAACAACATAAGCTAGCCTATATGCTTCACCAGCCTTACTGGGAGAATTAAATGAGATAATGTATCTTTTAACAATCACAATGATTAGTCAAGTCCATAAAAATGTTAGATGATTAAAAAATACAGGAGACATTTAAAATGCTAGAATGAACATTCAAAGTTTTGTCTGACATTTCATTACAGAGTTCAGGACAACAAAAGAAGAAACTCAGAGTATATGTTTTATATTGGAAGCTCCCAGGAAATACAGCTGTCTTTGTCTCATATCCCCTTCGGTGATGAGAACAGTGCCTTAAAGTACATAGCAGGGGTATGAACAATAACTGAAGTATTGAACTGAAATAACTTATGACGTAAATCCAGACAGCAGTAACAAACTACTCGCTATTAGGACTGAACAACCTAAGAAATTGTCTGTATTTCTAGGAAAGCACCTGGATATCCATTTCTGTCTATATCCGTGGCTCCTTTCATTGAATAGCCAAAGCTTGGTGGCATGCTTCGAGCAGCCCACTTCCCTTCAAGGATTTGAGATGGTACTGCATTCAAGCCTGTTAATCTTCCATTGAAAATATAAACAATTCCTTTTTTATCTTCGCCCCCATAGGGAGCAGCAATGGCAATATCTGTGGGGAGGAAGGAAGGGAGGGGGGAGTTTGGAGAGAAACAAGAAGGAAGAGAAGGAGGAGGAGGAGGAACGGAGAAGGAAAGGAGAGGAGGAGAACAAGGGCAGAGAGAGGGAAGTCTTAGTGTTACTATTTATATGGCAAAGATCTTAATGCAGTTATCTTCCTTTCAAAAGTTCCCCTTACAGCACTTTGCTTTTAGGGAAGACCTACATTAGTACCTGTTTTTGCTAACTGAAAAAAATCTGAAGAGGATTCGCTTTTACAAAGAAAAGCAAAACTAGCATTCAGCGTTTGTTTTACAATGAACTGTTCTAAGAGCTGCCTGCTCCCCGAGCAGCAGGAGAGGCACCCCGAGCTCCTTCCCTGGGAACCACAGCCAACTTCTCAGCATCAAGCTGCCTGTAGCGCTCAACGGTGCCTGTGAGCATCTATGCTTTATCTCAACTTATTCTTTGCATCCATTAGCAAGATGTGTCCTAAGGTATCACAAAACCCTGAGAGTGGTTACTTTTTGGGTCTGGGAAATTTGGGGGGGGTTTGGAAAAATTTTCCATATACATCACATTAATGATAATTGCTTCTTCGCTTGAATACCACTTCTGCTAATGAAAGTTTTCATGGGAAGGCTCCACTTTCAGACAGCAGGGCGAAACCTGTATTCATACAACCCACTTACCACAATAAATACTGATTCAAAGTTTAGCAGAATATTCTTTATTCCAAAGCAACGATCTAATTCAAGGAGATTCAAGCAAAACTATGTCGACATGACATTAACTTGGAGCCAGATATTCTGGGTATGACCTTGAACAAATCACTTAACCTTTCTGGACCTCAAAATACTTCATCCTTAAAATGGAAGGGAGGGGACATGTCAAAAGATTCATCTAAGGTTCATTCCAGCTCTCAAAACTCTAATTTAGGTGGGCATGGTTTTTGTTTTTTGGAACTGCAGTCTGGCTCAGAAATTTGAAAGTTATGACTTCATCTCCATCTTGCTCAACTTATATTAAGATAACACAAACAAATAAGAAGTTTGAAATTCTTCCAAAAAAGAAAAAAGAGAGAAAAATGGTCACTATAACCTTTTGAAACTCTGAAATACATTACAAATATGCTCACTTCCCTGTCTCTGCTGGTACCATCCTAGACAAGCCATTCTCATCCTTTCCCTGGAGCCCTAAAGCAGCCTGAGTGGCTCCCACTTCTGTTCTTGCCCCTAAAATCCACTCTCCCCAAAACGGCCAAAGGTTAATATGCCACCTTCGTTCTTAAAATCCTTCATTTCCCAAAGCATTTAAACACTACCTGATTTGTGTAGTCATTCCACCAGGGCTCCCCACCCTCCCCTACCACGCCAGTTCTAGCCCTCACTCACCCTTCCTATCAATCCTGACCTTTTCCTCTGTTCCTTAAACACACCAAGCTAGTACCCATCTTTGGATTTACACTTGCTGCTCCCTGTGCCTTAACAGCTCTTGCTCCAGGGCTTTTCAAGCTCTGCTCCTTCTGTTTATCCAAATCATAGATCAAATGTCATCGTATCAGAGAGGTTCTTTTTCCCTGACAACAAAGTCATGCACTCTCCCTTCTCACTTACACTGTCTAGGCACTATCACGTTAACCTGCCTTTTTTTGTTTTAACCCACAGCCTTTATCACTACCTGAATTTCCCCCATTATGTATTTACTTTGTGGGTCTTCCATGAAACATAGGCTTCACAAGAGCAAGGATGTGTCCATCTTGCCTGTGACAGCCACTGTGCGCCAGTCATTCCAAACTGCCTCAGTTATACCTTCCCATACACAAACTGCTTCCAGCCTCCGTGATGCTGCATCTCCTGAGACACCAGAGACCTTGATCACTTATCTTTAATGTAAGAGATTATGCCCAGCATTATCCCAAACACAGTGATGACTGCCTTCTAATGTTTACATAAAAGTTGCCCCTATTGATGCTAAATTCCTTAAGGACATGGATGGGCTCTAATTTATCCTGTCATTTTTAGCACTTGGAATAGGGCATGGTGTGCAGTAAGGACCAACTAAGAATTCGTTATTCTTCAAAAAAACAGTAGTATTTAAATTATATAAGAGTCCTTCTTTTCTCTTTTTTAAGTTTCAAAGGTAGGCATAACTTCCAAATTGACACAGGCATTAAGAACGCATTTATCAAAGCACCAGGGTGGCTCAGTTGGTTGAGCATCCGACTTTAGCTCAGGTCATGATCTCACGGCTTGTAAGTTCGAGCCCCGTGTTGGGCTCTGTGCTGACAACTCGGAGCCTGAAGCCTGCTTCAGATTCTGTGTCTCCCTCTCTCTCTCTGCCCTTCCCCACACATGCTCTGTCTCTGTCTCTCAAAAATGAGTAAAAGTCAAAAAAAATTTTTTTAAATATATATTTATCAAAATATAATTTCCCAACAGAAGACAACTCTAGTGTTGAAAAACCATTTAACAAAAATTATCTTTAACTTTTCCAAACTTCTCATTATTTTATATATCCTAATTATCTTCTTGTTTTCTTGGCTGGCATCTGTCCAGTCTGGAAAGCCCTACTTTTTCACACAACTGATTTCTTCCTCTAATCATTTTAGTTGCTCTTTTCTGTGTTTTCTTCCCCTCTTTCTGGAGGAGTATTGACAAAAACTGCACCTTATACATAACGTATACAAAACATAACTTCACTGTTTTGTTTTCAGTGTCCCTCTTAATGATACCTAAGGTTTTCATAGTGGGTGTAGGTAGAAATGGGGGAATATAGGATGAACAGCTTAACAAAGGGTTAATGTCATCTTTACACAAAGAAAAGATCCAGGTTATAACTAACAGTTCATATTATATATATAAAATATAGATACATATAAACTGTAAGTATATATAAATAGTTGCATAAATACAGATCAGATCATTTTCCACTCAAGATACCATCACTCACAAGCCACTATTTGAGGCAATAAGACTCCAGGAGAAACTTGGGGAGAACAAAATCATCCTTTCTGGTATCCATTTCTAGAAGTAAAATCTGTTTGTCAAACCTCTGTAAAACTTCATTATTTTTTATCTGTTGTTCATAATTATTGTATTCATTGGTAACACAGTTTGATAAAAATATAGAAAATGGAATGAGCTGTTGGCCAGATAATAATACTGAGGAAACTTCCTTTAAAGTGGCTGGAATACCCTTAAGACAAGGTGATGGCAAACATGCCAGGCTCTCCCCGAAACCCCAGAGACAGCGGCCCTGCTATAGCAAGGCAGACCCTCAAATTTGGCCCTGTGTTTTCTAAGTCGTTTTGTTATCAATAAGTAATAGCTTGCTCTGTTCTACAGTATTCTTTTCAAGTTCTATTTTAAACTTTATACCAGAGTTCCTTTGATTTAAGTTCTCTTGGTAGTACAAATCTTTAGGACTCTATTTTAGGCAGCGAGATGTTTCTGTGAACAGTTCTTACTAACACTGAAAACATCTAGAGCTAAGGTTAGAAATGACACTCCCAGTCATGACACAGAACTACTCATGAGGTAGGAGTAGAGTAGTCTTAAAGCCTAAAAGGTGTTTTCTTTTTCCACCACAACTTGGAAGATATAAAATTCAACTGTATTTTTGAAGTTTTCTCTTTAACTTATAACTTTAAATTTTAAGGGGCATATCCCTATATATGATCGATTATTCAAAAAACCAAAAGTTCAACTTTCTATTCTGAGAGTTTTGTACCTGTATTTCTTTTTTTAAGGGGCGCCTGAGTGGCTCAGTCAGTTAAGCTTCCAATTTCAGCTCAGGTCATGATCTCACAGTTTGTGAGTTTGAGCCCCATGTCGGGCTCTGGGCTGACAACTCAGAGCCTGGAGCCTGCTTCAGATTCTGGGTCTCCCTCTGTCTGCCCCTCTGCTGCTTGCACTCTGTCTCTCGCGTTTCTCAAAAATAAATAAAACATTAAAAAAAAATGTTTTTTAAATCTTGATTAATTATAATCTATATTTTACTCTAAGTTAAAAGCCACTTTGATTTTTAAAGATATCTACAGATATTGGAGTGCCTGGATGGCTCAGTTGGTTAAGCAACCAACTCTTGATTTCAGCTCAGGTCATGATCTCACGGTTTGTGAGATAGAGCCTTATTTTGGGCTCGGAGCTGACGGCGTGGAGCCTGCTTGGGATTCTTTCTCCCTCTCCCTCTTCCCCTGTCCCATTCTCACACACGCCCATGTGCACACATGTTCTCTCTATATATATAAATAAGCTTAAAAAAATAAAGAAATTATTAAATGGGACTATTATAAAACAATGAGCTTATATTTTTTACTTGCCCTCACGAAGGGAGTTATAACATCCTTCAGAACTCTCAGAACTTCTCAGATAGCCACAACAAAGTTATGGCTTTAAAAATATTAAAGGCAAATCGTACCTCTAAGGGATGCCATTAGAGTCAACATTGCCTTGACAATGTGCCTGGGTGCATTTTTTACATTTGTATCCAAATGGACAGTAGAGGGCACTGCTGCTAAGCAGGACAGAGACAACAAATCACCAGCTTACACTGGGCTCCTGGGAATGCAAATTTCCTTCAGAATTTAACCATTCCAAAATTCTAATTTGAGGCTGTATGAATAATAACTTATGAGAATAATTTTTTTTAAAGTTTGCTCAGATTTTTAAGGAAGAAGAGCAACTGTCATTTAACCTGGAGTCACTATCAATCCAGTGCTTCCTTCCAGGAGGGAGGTTTGCTCGTATGAACAACCACAGAGGAAGGTACAAGACTTTTCCAGGTAGACACAGAAAATTATGGACCCACAATTACTGAACTTTGTTGATCTTACCATTGAAGCCATCCTGGTCCAGATCCCCCAAAGGTGCTATGGCACTGCCGAACCTCGCAAAGACCTCAAACCCATTCAGCTTGGTCGTCTGGAAGTCTCCTGAAGGTCTTTGCAGGGACACTGAAACCTGTCCCACCTCTTGGAGTTTGCCATCTGAGCCACGATCCATGAAGAGAGGGG
The DNA here is from genome assembly GCF_018350155.1 of Leopardus geoffroyi. Lineage (NCBI taxonomy): Eukaryota > Metazoa > Chordata > Mammalia > Carnivora > Felidae > Leopardus > Leopardus geoffroyi. The sequence continues at coordinate 174,235,974 of NC_059328.1, read as the reverse complement.
CTCCAATAAACACATCTGCGTAACTAAAAGAGCAGAACCTCTGTCACCAACGCAAGATCAAATTCCACCTGTTAATAAAAAACTCAATTTCCCTCTTTCCACATCTCTCATAACCAAACTGAAGCAAAAAATCATTTCAAATTCAAATCTTCCTTCAACTCTTTTAAGAAACTATGAGTAATTCATAAAAATTACTTTATTCCTTCATATCATAAAAGCTACTGAAAGAAATTATGAACATCATGGAGGTTTTCTCATATTCACGAGAAACAGACTAGAAAGGGGACAGAGAAACAGAAGAAAAAATGTTTAATTTTGGCAAAGCATTCATAAACATGAGAGGAAAACTGTTTCTGGAAACATCTTTTTAAACTTACTCATCCCCATTAATGTCAGTGGCAGCGACAGAAAATCCAAAATATGCAGCCATCTGGATAACAAAAAGAAAATGAAATGTTTACTTTCATCCAACTAGCTTTGGCAGTTAATATTTATTATATATTTAATCAAATGGAAAAGGTTTTTTTTTTCTCTGCACATAGTTTCAATCTAAATTTCTTCTCTTTTGGGGGCACCTGGGTGGCTCAGTCGGTTAAGCGTCTGACTTTGGCTCAGGTCATGACCTCACAGTTTGTGAGTTTGAGCCCAGTGTCCGGCTCTGTGCTGACAGCGTGGAGCCTGGAGCCTGCTTCGGATTCTGTGTCTTCCTCTCTCTGCCCCTCCTCTGCTCATGCGTGCACATGCACGCACTCTCTCTCTCTCTCTCTCTCTCAAAAGTAAACATTAAAAAAAAATTAAAAAATAAATAAGTAAATAAATAAATTTCTTCTCTTTTGTTTATTCTACCCTAAGTCTAAGCATAACTAATGCTCCTTCACAGGCCTAACCTATTATCACCCTTCTTCTCCACTGCCCCCAAAATGTCATACATACACCATCAGAAAGATAGTTACAGACAGAAGTTTTAATTGAGCCCAAGAAGTTATCAGTGGGAGTCTATGCAGTAAAGATAATAGATAATAATTATTAATAGATCATAACTGGCTCTCCCTATGTGACCACTGCTACTCTCAAGAAATTACTGTTTAGAAAGATATTGGAATGACTTTGTTCTTGTCTCACATCTCATCTGATTACTTGCCAATAGCTTTGCTTTTGAGTTATACACAGTACAACTAGTTTTGGGTTTATTACAGGATTATGTGAAGGGAGAAGGAATGTCCTTTCCTCCACTACAGAAGACTGCTAGACATCACAGACAGAGCAGACTGGCTGGAAATAAACCTGAAAAGAAAAGTTCTAAACACAGCCCAACATGCAAAGCAAAACTAGGAGAGATGACATTTTAAAGATGAACTAAGGTGAGGAATGAGTCAACAAACCACAGACAGGAAAGTTAGCAAAAGCTTCCAAATTTTGACTGGTGGAGATATCAGGAAGGAATGATATGGGAGATTCCTGCATCATCTATTTTGGGTTGACAGAGTATAAGTGAAGAAAATGAAAGGTGCAGTCTGTATCCAATTGCAAGACCAGAGCATGTGTAATAAAATGTATTGTATTTACAGTGCAACTTAAGAGAATACTATTTTGGGGTTTTAACCTTGCAAGGTGTTTGGCCTGAAAGTGTAAAGAAAGGGAATTTACTTAGACAAGTTTTTTCCTGGGCACTAGGATTAAAATGTTTTCATTTGATTTGTTACTACAACCCCATAAGAAAGTTACCAGTACCCCTATTTTTACAAATGACCCACCAGATTTACAGTGGCATATACCTTGTCCAATGCAGTTAAGACTGAGAATGAAGAGCCCAGGTCTGTCCTAAAGCAAAGCCCATGTTCCTCCCACCCCACAGCAATAAAGAAAGCATCATGGACCGCGTACGTCATCCAGAGACATACACAGGAATCTGACAGGAGAAGGTGCTTGAGGTCAAGAAGTCAAAACCTCACAAAGGGATAACCACCCCCTGCCATGACTCTAACGGGGTGTCAACTGCGGGCCGTTTGTTCCATGCTGTGAACCGACACTGACCGCTACACGTGGGATGAGGTTTCTGGGGGCTGAAAGTCTACTTCCTCATCCTATCAATCCTCTTGCAAAGCCCAAAAATCTCTACTGAATAAGAAGTGGGCTTGAATCCCAGATCTGCCACCTGGGATATAATTATTTTTTCTGTAGCTACTGATTTTTCCTTTGCCATTACTAACTGGGCATTTAATTCTCTGAGATATACGAAACAAAATGTTATAAAATGCCTGTACCTGCAGAGAATGTCTAGTGCCTAATAGTACTACTTTTTAACTGAAGAATGTTTTATTTCTTGAACTACAAATGAAGTTTACTGATGACATCTATAATATACACATCTGTGCCATGCTTCGTTTTGCATCCAAAAAAAAAAAAAAAAAAAAAAAATGAAAGGGCATAGATCATTCCTTAAAGGAGAATTTAATGTCATCAGCAAAGAAAAAGGAAGTTTTTGTGGTTTTGTGTTTTTGACATGTATGTGTGCAGTTTGTGGATTTCCTTAAAAAACAAGCCATCATGTGCAATTACAAAAGGCTTTGTTTACACAAATTACTCTGGTTGAAACAAAGGTGAATTCTTTAAAGCCTATTTTACATTTACAACATTGAATATTAAACCAATATTCATTACATATTCAATGTAAACCATTATGATACTTACAAGAAAAGTTTTAAGACATTGTTACAAAATGCTGATGTGGGGAAAAAAAAACATTTGAAAAGCATACCTGCTCACCAGTAAAATTGTGTAAGGAGGACATGTTTTTCCCATCATAAATATAAACCTGTGGAGGAAAAACAAAAGCATATGAAATATAGTAAAATATAAGATAACCTAGAGATTTTTTTTTAGATTCCTTTTAATTTTCCTACCATTCCCAAAGTCCTTGCTGCTCTTGGAACGCCTGAAACAAAGTCTGAAACAAAACAAAACAAAATAAAATATAATAACTCATATTCAAGACCAATACTGAAAACTGTAGGAGGAAATGGATATCTCAGAAAGCTTTAAGTTCTGTTTTGTTATTTCAGTAGAAAACAACAACAACAAAAATTCTTTAATGGTACTCCATAATAAATGACCATAGTGTTTTTTAACAAGATCAAATCCTTACAAAATACAGAAAGATTCTTGAGAACTCTCAAAGAAATGCATGTGTGCCCTCAGGAATTTGTAATCTTATTAAAAAGAGAACAGCTAAGATCAAGTGACCTAAGAACAGAGGAAAGGCAGTGACACCGAAATGTGGTCAAAATCAGGTGAAGTCTGTGATTCATAAATTGAGCTCTGAAGGGAGATGGATGGACAGACAGAGGATGAGGTAACAATCTTACATACAGAGCCCAGAAAGTTACAAGTTATGTCTACAGGAAGAAGGAACTAAGACCCTCCAAGAGGACCAAATCTGCTGAAAAGCAAGAAGGAAGGAGCTGAAGAAAAACTGAACCGCCAAGGGAGGGAAAGGAGTGGATGGGGGAAAACACAGGGGCACTCAGCAACTGGCTGGTTCAACTTTCAGCAGCTGCAGAGAAAGTTTAATGTAGACCAACCTTACATCAATGTACTAACATCTCCCCATTTCTGTTACATTCTATAACAATGGTTTCAAAACCCTTTAACTGCTGAGGTTTTTCAATGTTACCTGTTTTGAATGTTTAGTCTATATTTTTTAAGAAGGGGTAAATATAATTCAAGTGCATCATACCATCGATGCCATCACCATTGAAATCTCCGACAGCCACGGAATAACCTGAATAGGAAGAACAAAATGTGAAACTTCATCAAGGCACAGTCACCTACGGCATACTTGCTGAGTAGGCTTCCCTTGAAAATATTTTCAAGAAGGATTGACCCTTGAACAATGGGTTTGAGCTACACAGGTACACTAATACACAGGTTTTTTTCAATAAATATAGTGCAGTACTGTAAATGTATATTCTCTTCCTTATGGTTTTCTTAACATTTTCTTTTCTCTAGCTTACTTTGTTGTAAGAATACAGTATATAATACACATGACATACAAAATATGTCTTAATTCACTATGTCATTACTAAGGCTTCCAGTCAACAGTAGGCTATTAGATTTTGGGGGAGTCAAAAGTTATATGTGGGGCTCCTGAATGGCGCAGTTGGTTAAGCGTCTGACTCTTGGTTTCGGCTCAGGTCATGATCTCATGATTTGTGAGATCAAGCTCTACATCAAGCTCTGTGCTGACAACACGGAGCCTGTTTGGGATTCTCTCCTCCCCCGCCCCACGCTCCTCCCTTGGCTCGGTCTCACTCTCAAAATAAATAAATACATTAACATTTTTTAAAAAGTTACATGCAGATTTTCGACTGTGCAAGGGATTGGTGCACCTAAGTCATACACTGTTCAAGGGTCAACACAATTCCTTTAGTTATGCCGTATTTTGTTTTCTAGAGGTAACAGATGCATATGTACATGCTAAATGAATCTAAAGGAAATAGTTAAACCTAAAATAGTATTTTTCTATTAGAAAAATAAGACGTTAATCAACTTTACAAAGGAGTCAGTTAAAAATGGTAAATTTCGGGGCGCCTGGGTGGCGCAGTCGGTTGAGCGTCCGACTTCAGCCAGGTCACGATCTCGCGGTCCGTGAGTTCGAGCCCCGCGTCGGGCTCTGGGCTGATGGCTCAGAGCCTGGAGCCTGTTTCCGATTCTGTGTCTCCCTCTCTCTCTGCCCCTCCCCCGTTCATGCTCTGTCTCTCTCTGTCCCAAAAATAAATAAACGTTGAAAAAAAAAAAATTAAAAAAAAAAATGGTAAATTTCTCATAGATACAGAGTAGAGATTGGAGGTTAGCAGAGGCAGGGGATAAAAGGTGGGCAAAATGCATGAAGGTGGTCAAAAGGTACAAACGTGCACTTATAAATAAGTCATGTGATATAACCTAGAGGATGGTGACTGTAACTAATACAACTATGTTGTATATTGAAAGAGTAGAATTTAAACGTTCCCATTACAAGAAAAACATCTGTAGCTGTGTGTGATAATGAATATTAACTACACTTATTGTGAGCATCATTTCACAGTATATAAAAATATCAAATCATTATGTTGTATACCTGAAAGTAATATAATATTACAAGTCAACTGTATCTCAATTTTAGAAAAACAGGGTAAATCTGTAATTTATCTTAAAGGAGCAAAAAATAACATATTTTTTTTCAATCAGCAAAGTACTACTGCTGTCCTAAGTCCTTGGTTTAAAGAATAAGAGAAACCTAAAGGGAGAAAACAAAACTTAATAAACTTTAAAGACCAAAGTTTAACACAGTGAATAACACAGAGAATAGAAGCTTAGGAGTCAGACTGCCTGGGTTTGAATATTAGAACAGCAAGTTACTAAGTGAGTGACTTCAGGCAAGTTATTTTGCCTTTTTGTGCCTGAATTTCTTTACCTACAAAATAGGGATAATAGCAGTACACTGTCATAGACCTGTTGTAAGGATTAAATAAATTAATACAGATAAAGCATACTTAGAACAATGCCTAGAATACATAAGCATACTTTAAAAGTTATCTATTACTATTAATTGTTGTATAAATAATCACTCCTAAATTTCAACTACTGAAATATAACATAACCTAAGTATTCATTAACAATTTGAAGTTATGTTCCTGTTCCTTATATTTAAAAAAAATTCAACATAAAAGATTGTCCTGCTTAAAGCAGCATATGCAAATACAGGGCAAATACACTGCAACTCCATATAATGAATCCATATTTTGGTTTTACTTACCCAAGTAACTGTCATCAAAAATAGCTTGAGCAGTCCGAGTTGCCAACTGGTTATTATACTGGATGCTGTAAACTTTGGGGTCATATTTAGATACAATTTCTGCCACTTGATCCGAAATGAGCTGACCTGAAAAATATATATGTAATAACTTTCTAATGGGAATTTATGATGCAGATGATGGATGGCACCAGCACAAGAGTAAATAGCATTCAAGGGGTGCCCAGCTGGCTCAGTCGGTGGAGCATGTGACCGTTGGTCTCAGCGTCGTGAGTTTGAGCCCCACACTGGGTGTAGAGATTACTTAAAAATAAATATAAAATCTTTAAAAAAAGAGAGATTGGTATTTCTAATTATTAGCCTTAAATAACTCTCCATAATGCTCAATCTGAAAGTTGATGTTCTGTTCAAGCTAGTTCTTAAAATTAGTCACTGCTAGGAATGCCTGGGTGGCTCAGTGGGTTAAGCATCCAACTTCAGTTCAGGTCATAATCTCAAGGTCTGAGAGTTCAAGCTCAGCGTCAGGTTCTATGCTGACAGCTCAGAACTCGGAGCCTACTTCAGATTCTGTCTCCCTCTCTCTGCCCCTCCCCCACTCACCCTCTGTCTCTCTCTCTCAAAAATAAATAAACATTAAAAAAATTTTTTTAAAAAGAGTTTGAAAATCTACTTAAATAATTACCTTTACTGTTATAAGAAGAATGAATCGATTGTTTTTTTCCACAAATTATTTGGATACCTTTATGAAGAGGCCTGAATGGGTGAGTTCACTTTTCTTCACAACCTTAAGGTAGCCAAGAAATCTAAAGCACTACACAAAAATCAGATTGTTCCCGACCCCAAGAAAAGTTGGCTGACTTATCAAAATGCCATCTCCATACATGAAGAACATAATCTCCTCATTTCTGCTGTTTCAGAAAAAAAACCTCATAGCCAACATTTATCAGTCTGTTCCAATCTGTCCAGTCACAAAGGTTTAGTTTAAAGGTAGGAACACTTTCTGTTTGGGTCAATAATTTATCCTCTGTGCCTAAACAGACCTAACACATAGCAGGAATTCAACAAATATTTCTTGAAGCAAAGAACACAGGAAAATTCTATCATCTCTTTTGAGTAAAACATTACAATTTTCTCTATTCGTATAGAGAGAATTCTGAGATCTGTGGAAAAATTCATTCTGACATACCTATTAATTCAGGGTAAAACTGGATGATTTTAATCTCATTAGAACAAAATATTATCTGCCCAGCTGCTGAGTCTTTCAGTTACATTTCCTAGACCATTTACTAATAAAACTCAAATCAACATGGTATTGATTGTATCTGTCCTAATTTTTAAATAGGAATGAATACAGATACTGTATAGTACTCAAGGTATTAAAAAAACTCATCATTTAAACATGTTCACAGCTGTGTCTCTTAAAAAGGCAGAGATAACTATCAGTCCTGACTGAGAATTACAAAATCAGTCTTTGGTTCCCAGGCATCCCAGCAGACACTTCCCTCCCCTCCACCGAATTACATAACTAGCAATGGAGAAAAAAAATAATTCCATGTTTTTTCTCTTATTAGAAAGTATTAATCTCATATGCGATTAGAATTATTTTTGTGTTCATTTTAAAACTCGAAAACTCTGTTTTAATCTCATATGCGATTAGAATTATTTCTGTGTTCATTTTAAACCTCTAAAACTCGGGGCGCCTGGGTGGCGCAGTCGGTTAAGCGTCCGACTTCAGCCAGGTCACGATCTTGCGGTCCGTGAGTTCGAGCCCCGCGTCGGGCTCTGGGCTGATGGCTCAGAGCCTGGAGCCTGTTTCAGATTCTGTGTCTCCCTCTCTCTCTGCCCCTCCCCCGTTCATGCTCTGTCTCTCTCTGTCCCAAAAATAAATAAACGTTAAAAATGTTTAAAAAAAAAAAAATACTAAACCTCTAAAACTCAATTAGAATCTTCCTAAATCATTTCATTTTTCAATAAATGTATATAGTTCGCAGGAATCCAAATTGTTTCATTTAGTGTGTCTCACATGCTGATCCATCTTTCCCCGATTTTTCTCTTTTCTTCATTCCCTCCTTTGTCATCCCTTTCAACTTTTCATTTACTCCTATTTCTCATTCCTTCTTATTGTCTTTCTATCCTATTTTTCCCTTCAGTAAATCTCTTTCTTGAGTTTCCCTTTCTGTGAAACAAAAGCAAGTGTGGGTTTTCCTATGGAAAAGCAAGTAAGGAAAGCACAGTGTAGAATACAGAAGTAAAATTCAGAATTAGAAAGTAACTTGCACATCCATGCAGTCACAGGTTTTTCCAGTTCTTCCAAATACTGATAATGCTTAAATGTCAGAATGCCAAGAAACAAAAGTTCTGACTCTGTGAATAGCATTTATTAGCAGAAAACAAACGTGAATAAATTAAATATATAATTGTGTGTATATAATCATAAATGAAACATAAAGCAAGTAAGCAAATTTAGGTACCTGTTTTCAAACTTTGAGCAAATAATGATGTTATGCATTTGTTCAAATAGTAATTTTATTGGGCCTCCCAGAATGACTGAAGAAAGCAGTGTTTTATCTTTATATTGACACCAGTTTAATTACATTCTTTTGAAACTTCCTAAGACCCACTATTTTAAAAGCTCCCCAAAACGAAGAAGTCATTCATGATGTCAATGGTTAATGAGAAAATAACCATTTAAATATTCTAATGAACAAACTGGAAATACTTTAAAACCATGAGCTTTCAGAATACCACAATTTGCCTGCATAGATCAGTTCCACACACTTCCTAATGTTTACACTATAGACTCTAGAGTACAGAGACAAGAAAGCATGTATCACAAACAATAAAAATAAATTGTTTTAAATTACTTTGTAGATTTACTTTACAATTTACTTTAAAAATATTGTTTACTTTCTACTAAAAATATATATAATATATATTATGTATTATAATATGCCACAAATTTTCTATATATTATATTATATATAGGATGTTACAGTGCTTTTTTAAAAAAAATACTGTGAAACAGATAGCAATTACACATTTAAATTGTATTTCTCAATTTCTCTCTTTAAAATAATTCGAAAAATCGTATAGGCACATGGTAAGCCAAGCAAGCATTAAACACAATCATTACTGAGTAATTTAAAAATATTATCCTAAGGGTGCTTGGGTGGTTCAGTCGACTAAGCATATGACTCTTCACTACTGATTTCTGCTCAGGTCATGATCTCATGGTTAGTGAGATCGAGTCCCATGTAGGGCTCTGCATTGACCATATGGAGCCTGCTTGGGATGTTCTCTCTCCTCTCTCTCTGCCCCTCTCCCTACTCATGCTCGCTCCCTCTCTCTCTCTCTCTCTCTCTCTCCCTCTCTCTCAAAATAAATAAATAACTTTAAAAAAATATATCAACCTACCTTGCCAATAAAAGCTACCAGGACCACCAAGAAGTACTCTGTCAGCCTAGATTAAATCAAACAACAAAAAAATACATATTTAAAAATAGGTAGATTTAAAAACTGAAAGCAATGTAATACCCACAAAAGCCATATATATATATATATATATATATATATATATATATATATATATATGTGATATTTAATACACATAAAAGCTATATAAACATAAAACAAAATCACAAATCTCAAACTCTCCTAACTCATTTTCAGTAAATTTTCATTGTACTTTTCTAAAATACAATAAAAAATGTTTTAAAAGTTATGACTATTAATATATGAAAATATACAAATATATACACACATTGATTCTATAGATCTGGCTGGTTCGCAACTTGTTAGGAAGTACTACTATAAAATATTTTTGAGTTATAGTAAAACAAAAAGTCATTAATTTTGTATATTACATTTGTGACTATACAGGCAAATTTTCTTTCTAGTAATCATTAAAATTTTTTTTGGCTAGAGATGCCTCGGGAAGCTCAGTCAAGTATGTGACGCTTGGTTTTGGCTCGGGTCATGATCCCAGGGTTGTGGGATCGAGCACCATGTTGGGCTCTGTGCTGGGCATGGAGCCTGCTTGGGATTCTCAATCTCTTTCTCTCTCTCTCTCTCTCTCTTCCTCTGCCCTCCCCCGCTCACACACTCTCTCTCTCTAAAATAAAATTTAAAAAAAAAACTTTTTTAATGCTTTGAGAGCACCTGAGTGGCTCAGTCATTTAGGCATCTGACTCTTGATTTCGGCTCAGGTCATGATCTCACAGTTCATGAGTTCGAGCCTCGCATCCAGCTCCGTGCTGACAGTGTGGACCCTGCTTGGGATTCTCTCTCTCTCACTCTCTCTCTGCCCCTTCTCTCAAAATAAATAAACTTAAAAATAAATAAATAAATAAAAGAAAAAACTTTTAAATTCTTCGGCTAATGAAAAATTATTTTTAGTGTCTTGCAGATCTAAACAGGAATGAAGTTAGAAGGTAAATTTTTCAGGGTATATAATATATACAATTTACACTTGACTAGCATTTCTTGTATCTGTAACCAACTATAAGTATCTAATTCAAGATAACTGTATTTAGTGTTTAAGCATAATGTTTTGGACATTTCTTCCCCCCCTGGAGACAAAAAACGTAATTCTTCCCCTCCAAACATACATATAGCCCTTTCAAGCTTTCAACAGACAATTTCCTGTCCTGGCTATGTAAAAGGTACTTCTAAGTTGTCTGCTGTAAAATGACACCTTTTTTCCAGAAATGAGTTAAAGAAAGTAAATAACTAATTTAGTAGTGAATGGTTGCTATATGAGAATATTTCTGGGGTTATAGTTGCATAAGCATAGGTACAGAAAACATAGGGACTTTTTAAAATATAACACCTCTTTGAAAATATCACGGAAGTTTAACCTAATATTATTAATATACTTTACCTCTCTTTGTTTTGCTTCCTCAAATTTTGAATTATGAGTAATTATGAGTAAATTTTGAATTATGAGTTTCAAATTGAATGACTTAAATCAATTATGTAATAAGGAAAGTTAACTGTAATTATAGTCCCAGTCTAGAAAAAAATTTTTTTAAATAAAGATAAAATATAAATTAAAAAAAAACAAGAAAATGCTTTATTAATTTTCTGAATTACACGATTGTAGTTTATATCATTTTAATAAATTTATGGCATTTGTTGCTCACACTTTCTAAGAAAGCCATATTAAGCTTTCTAACGAAGCTCTATTTTTAATTAATATATTTGAGATTTCTATCTCAAATAGAGAAATTAATATTCTCAATTTGATATTCAATATTTTCACATACTCACCAAAAAAATCCCCACATACACAAAAGAAAATGACATAAGGAAAAGTATTTAAGAAAAATTTCCTTTGAAAACATAAACTGAATTGTTATTTCAGGAAAAACAGATAAAAACGGTCAACTCTGGAGAGCATGCTCGCTTAGTTAAAAATACAGAGTCACGCATCTGAGATGTTTCACGATAATTAAGCTGCTTCAGCTTTACTTGGTGCCTGTAGGCACATAATAGATGGCAAGCATGCATGTTTCTGAGCTTTTATGTAACTAAACTCTAATTCTGTAATCAAGCTCCCAGTGACAGCTTTTGTGAATTTCAATCAAAAAGACAAAACTTTAGTACTATATAAATTTATCTAATTAGAAATTTTAATATAAAGTCATAATAGTTATCTGTCATCTACTGAGATCTTTTAGTGTCCCCCACTCTCATTTTAATGTCTATTTCAAATAGGCAACGTCCACTAGAGAGAGAATATGAGGCAAAGAATATCAAAATGCATGGGACATTTTTATTAGGTGTTTTCATAGAACAGGTAATAATTATAAAGAAGCTGAAGTATTGAGCAAGTAATTTTTAACAATGGTTTAGATAATGAGGTAGATCTGAATCTCATTCAGTCTTAAATGAGAACTTACTTTGGTAAAATCAATGCTGAATCCTCCTTGACAAAATCCCTGTCCATCAGCATCAATATTTTCTAAAATAAAAAGATTGGAAATATACACAAACCCAAAAACAAACAAATGACATAAAACAAAACATGAGAAAAATCTGTATCACTGTAATCATAAGATAATGTATTGTTGAACTGGGAGTGTTCATTCAATGTGGCATTTAATGAGTTATTATCACACTCTAAAAAAGTTACTATGCATTTTTATCAGCACCATTTTCTCAGATAATGGCAATAGAGAGAGATCAATGTATCTGGAATGGTCACCAGGAAAGAGAAACATCACCTAAGATGGTAGATTTCAAACTTATTTTTAACCATAACCCACAGCAAGACTATATTTTATATCACAGTCCATATAACCCAACATGTATGTTATTGTATGTGTGTATAACAGATACATGAATAAGACAAAATTTCACAAAACTATCACTATTACCATGGACAATATATTCTGATACTTTCTATTTTATTTCACTCCTTTTAAAAAAGAATTACTGGTTATGATCCACTATTCTGATTTCATGAAACAAAGATGAGTTGTGATCTACAAGTAAAATTCCAGTTTGAATTTGAAATTCCAGTTAGCACTCTACAAATTTATTATGAATACCAGTAAAGACATACATACACTCCTAATACATACTGACTACACATACATTTTACAGCCAACAACAACAACAACAACAACAACAACAACAAATCTATTAAAAACGTACTTCAGGATTTTGGGAGAGGGCCAGACCCTAACTTAATATTCAGCAAAGAGCAAAATACAAAACTATCTTCACAACATATTTAGAACTGCAGTCTAATGAAAGTGAACATCTTTAAACACGACACTGATTATTTTCCAAATGATAACAGACTCAACAGTTTGACTCTTTTGTAGTTACCCTTTATTTTGTAGTTCTCACAAGGGGACAATTTCTGGACAAGTAGCCAGTTCATTTAGATTAACCCTAATCATGAGTAAAACTGGACCTAGAACACAGGTAAGGATGAATCTGAAGGCTCTCCCTTGTTTTATTTCGAGGATAACAAGGAACAATAAAAATACTATCTTTAGTTATCAAGCATTTCCTATAGACAATTACAATATGTAAGTAATTATGCTTTCGTATTACTAAACTTGCCACCCAAACACAGGAACCAAAAATATCTATTTTCAGTATAACTGAAAGGACAATTTCCAAATATTCCCATCAAAATTTTTGGACCCATTTTAAAACCTGGGAACTGCCCCAAGATTACACACTTAATAACTAAATTTAGAAGTTGTTTTATTAAAGGCCTCAAGAGTGTAATGCTGCCCCAATGTGAATTTTTTTTTAACAGGAGGGAATGGGAGAATGTGGGGCTGGGGTTTCCAGTGTCTAGTGAATCATACTGAGGAAGTCTGCTCCGACCTCAAGTTGGCTCTTTATTTCCTTTCTTCAAGTTATATTTAGGGAACTATTTCAGGCTATTTTTAGAGACATCCCTTTTTGATTATCATACTGTACAGTTATCTCCTTTATTTGGTTTCTCAGAACATCCCAGCAAGAAAACATGACTGTCCTTTAAAATTTTATTAACAGGTACATATTAAACTGAATGTTTATGACAATGTGAAGAATTTTATGTTAACTACAACTATTTCCGTGAAGGCTTTTGTTTTTATTTCTACAGATGAATAATATTTCTCCCATTCATCAAGCCTGACAGCATTATAAATAATATTACTGATTATGATAGTAAGAGCAGTTAATGTTCACAAAGCCCCTTCTGTGAGCCAGGTACTGTATGAAAGCATTTTCCAAGGTATGATCGTTTAAATCTTACAGCAATCCTATGAGGGATACTAGAATTATTCACAATTTACAGATAAGGAAACTAAGCCTTACAGAAACTTAAGTAACTTGACCACAGTCAACCAGCTAGTAAATAAGAAAGCAAGGATCTGAGCCCAGGTGTGTCCACACCACTAAACTGCACTATCTCAAATCAGCAATGTGCTTGTAATTTCCTGAGTTAACAATCAAGGGGAAAGAAAAGCCAGCTCATTATCATTACTGAGAAAAATCTATATACAAATGTCATCAGAAAGTGGAAGGAACAAAGGACTCAGTCTGATCACAGAATTAAGAGCATGTAAGTTAAATGATTTGTGGGTCAGGCACTTTTAGAACAGAAAGTCATCTGGCCTATTGTGTAAAGCCATTAGGTCACAGATAGTTATGAAAAGCCAAAGCAAACATAATCAGGAACAAGGACAATTTTTCACAGACAATGAAGTTTCATGTCCAGCGTGCCCACACAGGTCATGTTGAAAACAAAAGCAAACAAACAACAACCCCCCACAAACTACCACTACCAAAACAAGCAAAGTTATCAAGAAGTTAGCAACTTAGCCCTTCAAAACTGGCACCCCCATGCAAAATCAATCATTGGTTAAACAATCTATGGAAGCATGAAGAAGATACAAAATACAAAAACTCTATCTCTGAAGTCTTTTAACCAAATCAGTGTTCTACTAATAGTGAAAACAAAGGCCCAGAGTGGTTAAGTGTACCACCAATAGCTATTGCCAGGTTGCTGACAAAATGCTAGAATAAACCCAGGTTCTCAGATTCCCACTCCTGAGCATTTCTTCACCTCTGGTCAAGTTGCCCTTCGTAATTTGGGTCTGTACATAGCTTCATATTTCAAAGTTTGAGCCAAAAAACATGTACAGTAATCCATGGATACTGAAAGCTAGATTTATTAGGATGAAAGGCACTCACTTTGATGTTTGAGGTTATTCTTTTGCTTTTTCTAAGATTTTAGGTTTTATTATTTGATTAACGATCAGCAAACTTTCTGTGAAGGACCATATGGCAAATATTTCAGACTTAGGGGCCAGCCAGTCTCTGTGGCAACTATTTAATTCTCCCTTTATAAACAACATGTAAACAAATGGGTGTGGCTGCTGTCCAATAAAATTTTATTTACAAAAAGAGGCTCACAAGCCAGTTTGCTGACCTGATTTGGATGTTAAATAATTTAGAAAATAAGGGTTAAAATGAGTTTATAATTTTTGTGCCTATATTTACAATTTCTGTGCCTAAACCAAATAAGCAAAAACATTATGTAACAGATACATCATGCAAATACTGCCTTCATCCTTTAAATACATGTTGAGAAAAAAAAAAATGGTCATTACAGAAAAGGCAAAATGAAAAAACAACACTAGCCTAATCTAACAGTATATCCACATGAATGGATCATTTCTAGAATGCTTGCTTTCAGAAGGGTACCAAGTATTTCACACACCCAGAATTATCCAAACCTGTATTCGTGAAAGCACAATGTATTCTTTAAGGAAAAGCTGTGGTTAACACAGAGGCAATTGAAATGGAAAACATATTCCACTGTTAGTATTTACAAGGGAAGGGCTCCTTTGGAATAAGACAGAACTGGATTCAAGTCCTCATTAGATCACTCACTACTAAAAGATGTAGGAAAAAATTACTTCCAACAATCTGAATCTCAGTTCCCACATCTATCATGTGAGAATAGGGTGATTTTTACCTTCATGTCCATCACATAAATGGTAAGTTACAAACCTGGCGCGCAAGAGTTAGCTCATGCCTCATAGCTATAAAATTACCTTCTCACAATAGCAACATTTTTGCAATACAGAAATTGCAAACGCAAATTTAATCCTCACATCTTCCACATACCAAAAAGACGACAGGACTCTAACCCAAACAGCAACATAAAGGTGGTGATACAGATGGCATCGAACACGGAGTAGAAACCTGCCAGCCTCCTCTGTCCTGTGATGCGGTGTGCTTTCTGACCAATCCAAATAAACAATGCACTTCTAGGGAGGTATCAATCTTTTGATGTTTACTTCTCACAACATGCAGGGTCAAGTCGGTGGGTGAAGAAATAAGCGTTAATAAAACCATCTGCAGCTTCTTGGAAGTTCAACTGCTTAAAATTTTAAGGACTGAACAGTTCCTTTGGCCTGGTATCCCAAGTCACCTAACACGGATGAAAAGAATCTAGCAGTTAACAGTCTTACATGTTCTACTTCTGTTCCTGATTCTCTCTACTAAACTATCTGGTGACCAATAGAACATAAAAAAAGAAACAGCCTAAAAAGTGCTCTGGATATAAATACCATAAGGCACTTCAGTAAGCTATTTTTACATTTCTTGTATAAAGAGGATCTGGAGTGGTGGCCACTGAACAAAGATGGGAAGGCAAAAGAACTGGAATCTCCTTTGGAAAAGCACGATCAAAATTGTAAGGACTCAAAATCACCTTTAGTCACCACATGAATTTCATTTGAAATTTCAAATAGTGTTAGACAACAAAGTGAGATCTTTTGGATCATCAAAAGAAGAGTAAGGTTGATAACGGACTGACAAAGAAACCGACTTAAGAGGAGTGCCTGGCTGGCTCGGTTGGTGGAGTGTGTGACTCTTGATTTCAAGGCTGTGAGTTCAAGCCTCATGTTGGGTGTGGAGATTACTTAAAAATAAAATCTTAAAACAAAATTTTTTAATTAAAAAAATTGGGGCGCCTGGGTGGCGCAGTCGGTTAAGCGTCCGACTTCAGCCAGGTCACGATCTCGCGGTCCGTGAGTTCGAGCCCCGCGTCGGGCTCTGGGCTGATGGCTCGGAGCCTGGAGCTTGTTTCCGATTCTGTGTCTCCCTCTCTCTCTGCCCCTCCCCCGTTCATGCTCTGTCTCTCTCTGTCCCAAAAATAAATAAACGTTGAAAAAAAAAAAATAATAATAATAATAATAAAAGGAGGCAAATTCAGACTCAGAGTCCTGAGCTCAATGTTTTACCTTCCTATATAAACTCTAGCTCTTTAAGACATATATATGTCTTAAAGACATACACACACACACACACATATATATATATATATATATATATATATATATATATATATATTAAACATTATTAATATAAAGCTCTAGTTGTTAAACTCTGGTATCCATCAAATCGCCTTGAGGAGTTTTCCTAAAAATCCGGGTACACAGGCCTGAGGTAGACCTACTGCATCAGCTTCTTTTGTTTTAGGAAGTCCCGCATCTGTGTTAGAGAAGGTCAATGGAACATCTTTTGACTAACACAACATGTCTACAATTTTTAGACACACACACACACACACACACACACACACACACACTTTTAACAAATTAGGCTTCCCAACCCTCATTTAAAAGTTGGTACACTTCTTATACATACTTGATCTGCATGGAGCATACTCTACAGTCTTTGCTCCATCCTGAAGAAAGCATGTTCCAACTGGCTCTCTCTCCTGTTTCATTTCAGTCCTCCAGTGGTACAGTGGGGCACAGGCCTGAAATCAAAGGTGGTGGTCCACAACATAAAAATTCCCTGAAAAGATTAGTGTTTCAGACAATCTACACTACCCCAGAATTGAACAACACTTTCTAAGCATTAATAGAAAGTAACCACACCTATCCTATACTATGAATTCCAGATCACAACAGTGATAAGTACCTTTTTCACATATTTCATTTTCAAAATGGCAAAATTATTTCATGTAGCACTTTTTTTGATCAGCACTAAGCTGATCGAATCAACATTGTAACTAAATAACATTCTTACACCAGTAGACTACACCCTAAATTATAAAGCAAATAATTTATTATTAAGAAAAAAGTAAAAGACTTTGCAGTGCTCATTTGATCTACTTTCCAAATAAATTGTGACCCTTCTGTTTATAGAGTTATGGATTTTAACGCCATGCACGAGCAGTAGAATAATGCATGCTTTAATAACGTAGTAATCTACCAAAATGTAGCAGTTTAACTTGCTGGCAAAAAAGTTCAATGAACTTTCTGTAATACTTTTTGAAGCAAAACATTAACACAAATGCTGCAGACTTCAACAGTGGGTTACTCTATATTTACCCTGAAAAAAGTGAAAGGAGATGATTGTTGCTACTTCTCTATATGTACTTGATGTTTCGTGTATAAAGACTATTTGCACCTGCTTACTTCTGCTTCTTTGCTTTGTGCCTAGAATGACCCACTCTCAACCCCATCCTTGACCTCCAATTAGACACATCCTGTAGAGTTCCTTTGAAATTTCAGCTCCTAAACAAATTCTTCCCTAATGCCCCACCATCATATTTTAAAAAACAGCAATAAATACTATGCAGGTAATTACAAAAGGGAAGGGCTTTCTGGGGAAAAGAAATGAAAGCTGAAGTCAGAATGACAAGGAGCTAGCCAAGTGAAAATCAACAAGATGAGCATAAAACAGGGACAGGGAACAAACACACTAAGGTACTAACTGCAGTGACCTGGCACATGGAAGGGATGAAGATTAGTGTGGCTAAAGCCTGCAAGACGGAGTGAGATGATGCCAAAGAGACAAGAGCCAGTGACCTGGTTGTGGGGATGCTTATAAGCCAGGATAAGCGGGGATTTGAACTCTACGAGTGATGGAAAACCACCTGACGGTTTTAATTAAGAAGATGAAATGCTCTGGTTCACTTTGGGCCTCCTCTGGAAAAAGGATTGCAGAGGAGGAACCGCAGAGGATGGACTGCAGGACAGGAAGCAGAGAGAGGAGATGTGCCACTGCAGGAACCCAGGGAGGTTACAATAGTGGCTGGGTACAGGGTGGAAACAGTGCAGGTGATGATTTCTAGATGGATGTGGGCTACATTCTGGAGGCAGAATTGATAGGGCTTGCTGGTGGAGGGGATAGAGAGTCATGGCTGTAAACAGGCTGGGGAAGTTTTATATGGAGAGCATTATCTTTGTGTTTTTTCCTTTCTGATGAAGGGTAACAAGAGTTCTATTTTGGCTATGTTCATTTTGAGTAACGCAGGAGATATCCAAATGGAAATGCCATATAACTAGTTCGGAAACACTCTGAAAATCCAGGGAGAATTAAGAAATAGAGATATAGCTTTAGGGATTATGACATATACACTGTATTTACAGCCATGGGACAGGATAGGAACAGCCAGGTAAAAGGTGTAGTTAGAGAAGATGGTGGCCCAGAACCCAGCCTAGGACACTCAACACTTAGAAACTGAGCAGAAGAGGAGCTGCCCAAAAAGACAGTGAGGAATCAGGCAGGGAGATGGGAGAAAACCAAGAAAGTACAGTGTTCCAGAAGCCAAGGGAAGAAAAGCAGTTCAAAAAGAATGGGCTAACTGACCTTGCTGAATGGTGCTGAGTGGCAAGAAACATTCAACAAGTACCAGTGATTTCAGTGACCTGAAAGCCAAGGGTGACTTTAGCCATGCCTACCTGAGTTTGACTGTGGTTGGGAAAAGAACAGGCAGTGAAGAAGCAGAGGGGGTAACTGAAGAAAACACTGAAAAAGTTTCTGAAAAGAGGAGCAAGGAATGTGGCATAGCAGGGGAAAGAGGCAAAGGGAAGGCTGCTATGTTTTTAAAAAGAGGTATTAGTGCGTGTGATTAATCACAGGCACACTCATCCTGAACCAGGCTGGACAGAAACCCCCTGAGGGGAAGGATCAACAAGAGTGGAGAAGGTAACAAGGCAGGAATGAAGGTGGAAAGTATCAGAAAGCAAGTCTGTGAAGGGCAGGACACAGAAGATCTTTGATAGGATGGCCTTTGATCAGGGCTATCTTATCTCATCTTGTCCTGTACTCCTGAGCGCACTGAGTTTTACTACTAGCTTTCAAACAGAAACTTTACTGTGTTTCCACATAAATTGACAAAACTCACCTACAAGTAAATATCCAAAAGACTTACCAAAATTTTATCTTGTTTTGATCTCACAGATGCTCCAAACCACTGGTGGGACTTAAATTCCAATGGATCATCCTTGGCATAATCTCTGTTGCCTAAGAAAAAAATATATTCTTAGTATAACAGAGTTTATTTCAATCCAGACACACAAAGAGTATGCCTTTGATTAACCAAATTTGATTAATCAAATGCCACATTAGCTATTTATCTCGCGTACTTGATGAATATCAGGAACTTTCAACTAACCAAAGAAATAAAATACAGGATGACTAGAAGTGTCCCAGGGTTGTTATTAACCCCCATTAACTGTAATGCAGATGTGAAAAGGTAATACTAAGTAAAGTTTCCCAGTGGCTAAATTATAAGATAACTATTAAACACTTATAATTACCTACTGTGCTCCTGAAAGTTCTATGATATAAATATATTTATGAAAACAAAAGGCCTTTGTAAAACACAAGTAGTAAAAGACTAAAGTAAAAGACAAAGATAGCGCAAGTGGCATTATAACACAGGAGTTAGAATCTAGGAGACATGATCTGGCTGGTGGGAAAAAGAATCAGATTTGGTACACTACATGCAAATATTTATTTTCAGTTTACATTTTCGAGAAAATTATTCCCAATGTACTAGCCACTCATGTAAAGTATTGCAAATTAAAAAGAAAGAAAGAGAAGAGAAGAGAAGAGAAGAAAAGAGAAGAGAAGAGAAAAGAGAAAAGAAAAGAAAAGAAAAGAAAAGAAAAGAAAAGAAAAGAAAAGAAAAGAGAAGAAAAATCCTTTCCATGAGGGGTGCCTGGGTAGCTCAGTCAGTTAAACGTCTGACTCTTGATTTTGGCTCAGGTCATGATCTCACTGTCCACAACATTGAGTCCCACATCCAGCTCCATGCTGACAGCACAGAGCCTGCTTGGGATTCTCTCTCTACTTCTCTCTCTGCCTCTCCCTGCTCACACTCTCTTTCACATACACATCTATCTCTCTCTCTCTCTCTCTCTCTCTCTCTGTCTCTCTCTCTGTCTCTCTCTCAAAAATAAATAAATAAACATTAAAAAAAATCCTTTCCATGGAAAAGCTCTTAAATTGATCAAGGAAAGAATTATGGAAACATATCCATAAAGCATTTGGGGAAGGAGAGACTATTTTTCTTGAGAGACTAAAGTCTAGTATGTTCCTCTTAAAATCTATAACAATCATTCTTTACAAACATATCAAGAACTATACTGGACAAAATATAGCAGACAAGGATCAATTTTAAGACTGCCAGCCAATATGTAAATAGTCATCACAAGGTTCATGTTAAATCTATTTCCTAAATCTCACTCATCTAAGGTAGTACTTATGGTTATTCAGTTCCATTCTGAAGACTTAAGACCAACTGAAGATTGAGATTAACCTTGAGATTAATTGAGAATTTCAATAATTCTAGATGTAATACAGACAAGGTAAAGGATATAATACTGTTCACTATACTATTCTTCTTTTTCATTATTTTAAAAAAGTTTTCTTTAATGTGTGAATCTCCAAAGGCCTCTTTCTGTACTCTTAATACAGCTGATTTTTGTCAGTGGTCACAAAAACACATTTTTATAAGTAGGGGGAAGGAGAAATGGAACTTAGCCAGTATATGCCCTTCACCATGAAAGCCAAAGTTTCCCAACAGTATGGTTGGCTTGCCTCTGAAGCCTGTGTTCACCAAGCCATCATCACTGGGAACACTACATGTCAGTGACACACAGGTCACTAATCAGCCCATGGACTCACTTACATTTCCCATCCTCCCACAGTTACGTTAAAGCCACGTAACTAGTTCTTGCCACGAAGCTAAGAGCAAAAGTGGCAGATGTTGCTTCCTGTTCAAGTAAAAGTGGATATGAGCTCACTAATCACTAAGCAAATGCAAATCAAAACCACAATAAGATATCATCTCACACCAGTTAGGATGGCAATTATCCAAACAAAACAAAACAAAACCCCTAAGATAACAAGTGTTGGTAAGGATGTGGAGAAAAGGGAATCCCTGTACACTGTGGGTAGAAATGTAATTGATACAGCCATTAAATAGTATGGAGGTTACTCAAGAAATTAAATGTGGAACCACTGCATGACCCAGGAATCCAACTTCTGGGTATATATCCAAAGGAATGAAATTATTATCCTCTAAGGGGTATCTGCTCTCCCATGTTCACTGCAGCATTACTCATAATAGTCAAGACATGAAAGCAACCTAAATATCTATTGAAAGATGAATAAAAAAGAAAATGTGGCATATTCATACAATAGATTATTCAGCCATAAAAAAGAAGAAGATCCTGCCAGTTGAGACAACATGGATGGATCTAGAGACTTAGGCTAAGTAAAATAAGTTAAGACACAGAAAGACAAATACTTCGTTGTATCACTTATTTGTGCAATCTAAAATAATCAACTCATTAAAAAACAAAACAAAAAAATAGATATGGATACTCTGTGTTTTCTCTCTCTCATCCATAAGTCTGTAATGGATGGTGGAATCACATGATACAAAAAGCTTCAGCCAAAGGTTTTAAAATGTAAGAACAGCCAAATTCCCCATATTCAATGATGACATGAGCAAGAAATAGTCTTCTTTTTAAGTGAGTGAGATGTGGGATTTTGTTTATAAAGCATGTTGTTACTGAAGTATATAGCCTAGCACAGCTTGAGTAATATCCATTCTGCTATTTCCAAAAGGGCCTGACCAAAAACTACAAAGAAACTTAGCCTCTAGGCAGACTGGGTTCACCTGATAATTTTTCAAGGATTTAAACCATAAAATGTATGGTTACAAGTTACTTAATATAAACTTTTTATTCCACTGCAAGCTACCTGTTCTCTTACTGTGCTGCAGACTCTATTCTATTCCTTTCTACAAAGGAAATGAAGTCATTTTCCTCCTTATACTAATGAGGCAGGAGAAATACACTACAACTGTGAAAGAAACAGCTGGTGCTCAGAAAGATTCACTTCCACTCACTGTCCCTTGAGACCACAGATAAACTCAGGTAATCTTAGCCTAAGGGAATTGAGTTTATGAGCTAATAATGCATGTGAACTGAAAAGTGCAACATTCTCAGAACTGCTACTTCCTGCTTCTGCTTTCAGGTAAGACAAAGCCTTTTCAGCAAGACCCTAAACTATGTCCAACTAGAACCAAAGCTTTTCTTTTTTTATATATTTTGTTAATGTTTATTTATTTTTGAGAGACAGAGAGAGAGAGAGCACTTGAGCAAGGGAGAGGCAGAGAGAGAAGAAGACACAGAATCCAAAGCAGGCTCCAGGCTCTGAGCTGTCAGCACAGAGCCAGACACAGGGCTCAAACCCATGAAGTGGGAGATCATGACCTGAGCTAAAGCTGGATGCTTAACCAACTGAGCTACGCAGGTACCCCGCAAAGCTTTCCTTTATTAGAGGAAATCTTAGGCTGTACCACATCAGAAAGATTCAAATTAAGGCTCTATATAATTTCTCATAATCTTTAAAACTGACATTTACAAAAACAAAAATGATGCAGAACCAAAATCATGATATTCTTAATGCAGTTTTCCCTGCCTAAAAGACCTAATACAGATTCCTCAAAAATGTCAATGTCATAAAAGACAAAATAGTAGGGAAGATTCAATATTAAAAGAGAACAATGAGGGGCTAATTGCTAAATTAACATGATGAACCCTCCAGAAAATGGTGTGTAATATATATATCGATTATTTAGTTAGTTGGTAATCATGATCCTGAGATCAAGACCTATGCTGAGATCAAGAACCAGATGCTTAATCAACTGAACCACCCAGGGACCCCTAAGATATATTTATTTTTTATGTAAGAGTTCCCTTCCCCTCAGCCCCCAGTCTCTTGAACAAGTCACATTCATTCCCATTTACAAGCCTTTGTTACCATGGCCCCCTAACCTTAAAAACTTTTATTCCTGGGGCGCCTGGGTGGCGCAGTCGGTTAAGCGTCCGACTTCAGCCAGGTCACGATCTCGCGGTCCGTGAGTTCGAGCCCCGCGTCAGGCTCTGGGCTGATGGCTCAGAGCCTGGAGCCTGTTTCCGATTCTGTGTCTCCCACTCTCTCTCTGTCCCTCCCCCGTTCATGCTCTGTCTCTCTCTGTCCCCAAAATAAATAAACGTTAAAAAAAAAAATTAAAAAAAAAAAAAAAAAACTTTTATTCCTTTCACTATTGATTCAAACCCTTCAGTTGTGGGACTCCTGCATGGCTCAGTGGTTGAGCGTCCAACTTCAGCTTAGGTCATGATCTCACGGTTCGTGAGTTCAAGCCGTGTATCGGGCTCTGTGCTGACAGCTCCGAGCCTGGAACCTGCTTTGGATTCTGTGTCTCCCTCTCTCTCTGCCCCCCCCCCCCACCCCGCTAGGAGTGCTCTGTCTCTCTGTCAAACACAAATAAACATTAAAAATTAAAAATTTTAAATTAAAAAAAAAAAAAAAACCTTCAGTTGTAGCTGTCCATTCATGATGCTAAGGCATGATGAAACAGGGAGTCTGACCCTAAGGAAATATCTAACAAGGAGACAATCATAGGAACAAGCCCTTAAGGTAGAACAATGGCAGAGGAATGTGTGAAATGTTATGGGAAGAGGGTGGCAGAGTACAAGGAAGAGAAAGCTTTCTGGGCCAAGGGAAAATCTTGTGGCCAGAGATTAAAGAGTGGATATACTTGGATTTTTTACAGAACTGTGAGTTGTTGGCTATGACCAGAAAGAAGGGTCAGGAGGGGAGTGGTTGTCAAGAGCTTTGCTGCCATGCTAAGAACGGGCTGCATGGGGTTTTTGAATTGCCTTCTATGCCCAGCAATTGTTCTTTAACTGTATTCCTGAAGGCTGAAGAGAAGTTTCCTCTTTATATAGTATTATCCAGTTTTCCACTGAAAAACTGTCACCATGATTCCTTTTTTTCTGAAGAAATAGACTCTTCTCCAAATCTGCATGTGGTAGCAACATGGTAGGATACTGCTCTGCGCTAACACCATGTGCTTCTCATTCGCTACGTTTTTTTTTTTTTTTCAACGTTTATTTATTTTTGGGACAGAGAGAGACAGAGCATAAACGGGGGAGGGGCAGAGAGAGAGGGAGACACAGAAGCGGAAATAGGCTCCAGGCTCTGAGCCATCAGCCCAGAGCCCGACGCGGGGCTCGAACTCCCGGACCGCGAGATCGTGACCTGGCTGAAGTCGGACGCTTAACCGACTGCGCCACCCAGGCGCCCCACTCATTCGCTACGTTTTATTTCTTATTTTAAACAATCAAAAACATTCACTGCTATAATGATTAGGATACCTGCCTTTGCAGACAAACAGGTTTAGCTTAAGCTAGAAAAGGTCATGAAACAGAATTACAAATTTTACAATTTTCTGTTTTATTTTCATCATCACATATTGTGGAGCACAAAAATCCATAGCTCTCTCCATTTGGCAAGCTATGTCCCCCAATAGTTTTTAATGAGAGTGAAGGACCACCAATCAAATGTGAAAAAAACATCAGGCAATGCGGCTTTTTTTGATAACACAAAATGCATTTGAAACACCTGGAGCTTTACTAAAACTTTGGTACGGCCAAAAACCAAACAGCCATGTCTTAAGTAACATATGATTAAACGTGTTTTCATTTATATTACCAAACAAAAGGAGTAAAATATATTTGGTTATAATGCATTGGCATACATCGGCATCCAAAACTTAGGCAAGAGTCCTCAAGGAAACATGTATTACCCATTGCTTTAAGTGTCTTGAGTTTCAACAGGGTCACAACCTCAGATTACCCAATTTTTGAGAAGTTTCCTAAACAGGAAGTTTTCCTTTATCAATCTTAACTCTTTTCCCAGAGACCAAGTCTTAAAATGCTTGACTCAGGCAGAAGTTTTGCTCAGAGGAAGTGTGAACAAAGAAGGGGGTGAGGAGAAAAAAAAGAAAAGTGTGCTCTCTGAACTGACAAGGAGTTCATTCATAATCTGGCTAAAACTGGCAGCTATTCTGGGGCCTCAGTGAAGTAAACATTTTGAGTCACAGCCCTGAAGTCACCATTTCAAGTGATGCTGGAACATCACAGGCTGCTTGGCCCATGCCACCAACCTCGGAAGGGAAATTAGACCCAGACAACTACAGATACTGCAGTGATGAAAGAAATGTCTCCTCAGGCAACAGTCAAGAAAGCACAAAGATTTCTACCCATAGTTCTGTGAAATACCTTGGAAGACTAGCTTGCTCTCCCAAGTAAATCAAAGGGGAAAAGAGTGTCTCACACATAGTGAAAATGAGAAGAAACCACCCTGAATTAAATAAAGTGGCATGAAACTAACTCTCTATTAGTCACTTTCAAAAATACATAGGGGAAAATGTTGCAGAGAAACTTGACATTATTGAGCAAGTAAATCAGTAGAGGCTTGAAAATTTAATATCTTTTTTTGCCAGCTTTTAAATCTGTCAATGGCATTTTATCAGACTCCCGTGATTGAAGACTTGAGGACAGAAGCATATTGAGCAGAGCAAACTTTAGACTCTGTCCCCTGATTAATGGTCAGCTCTTCTCATTTCCTCTCATTCCCTCAGGGTGTTTCAGAAGACACTGTCAACATTCAGCTTGCTCTGGAGGGGATGCTTTTTTAAGACAAAGTTACCTTATCACCCTAGAGTCAATTTTGTTTTTTGTTTCTTCCTTTCACACCTAAAGAATACCCTTTGGAGCAACAAGATTATGTCATCTTTTGTGAAAAGGCCAAAGTGAAAAAGAAAGCCAAAGCATAAGAAAAGCAAGGCAATAAACCTCTATTTGGAAGTTACTTCTGTTTTTAATCATTTGGTTCCTATTTATAATTATAGGACTCTATGAATAATGAAATTATTTAGGTCCCTCAGAGAGCTTATTCTTTGCTCAAGAAAGTGACTATGAACACAACGTAACATATAGCATCATGGTGTCTATAGTTAATAATACTGTAGTGTACAGAAGTGCTGATCCATAGGGGCACATGTACCCCAATACTTATAGCAGCACTATCAACAATAGCCAAATTATGGAAAGAGCCAAAATGTCCATCAACTGATGAATAGATAAAGAAGATGTGGTTTATATATACAACGGAATACTACTTGGCAATGAGAAAGAATGAGATCTGGCCATTTGCGGAAACGTGGATGGAACTGGAGTGTATTATGCTAAGTGAAATAAGTCAGCAGAGAAACACAGATATCATATGTTTTCACTCATATGTGGATCTTGAGAAACTTAAGACCATGGAGGAAGGGAAGGGGGAAAAAATAGTTTTAAACAGAGAGGGAGGGAGGCAAAACCGTTAACAGACTCCTAAATACAGAGAACAAACTGAGGGTTGATGAGGGGCGGGGAGAGGGGAAAATGGGTGATGGGCACTGAGGAGGGCACTTGTTGGGATGAGCACTGGGTGTTGTATGTAAGCGGCAAATCATGGGAATCTACTCTAAAGCTAGGAGCACACTGTATACACTGCATGTTAGCTAACTTACATTAAAATAATAAATAAATAAATAAACAAATAAATAAATAAATAAATAAATAAATAAATAAAATAAAAATAAAATAATACTGTATTGTGTATTTTATTTTTTTTTAATTTTTTTTTAATGTTTATTTATTTTTGAGACAGAGAGAGACAGAGCATGAACAGGGGAGGGGCAGAGAGAGAGGGAGACACAGAATCTGAAATGGGCTCCAGGCTCTGAGCTGTCAGCACAGAGCCCGACGCAGGGCTCGAACTCACAGACCGTGAGATCATGACCTGAGCCAAAGTTGGACGCTTAACCGACTGAGCCACCCAGGCGCCCCTGTATTGTGTATTTTAAAGTTACTCAGAGAGTAGATCTTAAAAGCTCTCAGAATAAGAAAAAAAGGTTCTGTAACTATGTATGGTGACAGATGTTAATTAATCCTAATGCAGTGATCATTTTGCAATATATACATTATGTTGCATATATCATTATATTGTATACCTGAAACTAATATATCAATTATACTTCAATAAAAACAAAATGAAACAGTGCCACCCCCACTGTCATCCTTTAATAAAATAGACAATTTACAGGCTTCTTTAAGCAGCTTTTTACCTCAACCATCACTTTGTGCTCGGTTGTACTTCATGCAATAAATTTGCCTCAAAGAAAACTCTGCCAATATTGTTTGCTTATTTATGTGAAAATCAACAGGCCGGAGGAATAAATCTCTTTGATCATTCATTTAAAGAAATAGATCATGTACCTCTTATGTATACATGCAAGGAATATAGCAGTAAATGAGACAGATAAGGTCCCTGCTTTCAAGGAGAGACATAATAAACAAATAATTATATAAGATACTTCCAGAAAGTCACAAATGCTATAAAAGAAATCTGAGAGAAAACAATGAAGAGGTGGTCAGACAGTGCTGGTATTTGTAACCTAATGCTATTGTAAAATAATGTATTGTACTGATTTGGAACTGCAAATATTAAGATACGATTACCATCTTTGAAATCTGAGTGTGTATTATAGCCAATGGTGACTTAAAATGAGCAGTGTGTTTTAATAATACATATAGCACCGTTTAACATCAATGGTACATTTACATTTATAGTCAACTGATTTTTTTAAAGGTGCCAAGAAAGTTCAATGGGAAAGAAATAGTATTTTTCAACAAATGGTGCTGGGACAATTGGATAGCCTTATATAGGCAAAAAGATTCATGAGGAACCCTATCTTAAACCTTACCAAAGCAAAACAAACACAAATAGATCACAGACTTAAAGTAAGAGCCAAACCTATAAAATGCTATAAGAAAACAGGAATAAACCTTCAAATTTACATAAGGCAAGATCTAGAAAACCAAAGTCCAAGAGATAAAAGGTTGATAAATTAGACTTAACAAAATTTTAAACTTTTGACCTTCAAAAAATATCATACAGAAAAGTGAAAAGACAACCCACAGAATGAGAAAATATCAACAAAGCCTATTTTCAAAAGGAGACTTGTATCCACAATGAACACTCATACACACACACACACACACACACACACACAAACCCCTTCTCCTTGCAACTAAAGGTTTTTTTAAAAACCCAGTTAAAAATAGACAAGGAACCTGAATAGATATTTCTCCAAAGGAGATAAACAGATGCCCAACAAGTACCTGAAAAGATGTTCTACATCATTAGCTGTCAGGTCAACACAAATCAAAATCACAATGAAATGCCACTTTCATACTCACTAGGATGGCTGGAATTAAAAAAAGATAAAATAACACGTCCATAAGGATGTGGAGAAACTGGAATCCTCACACACTGCTAGCAGGAATGTAAAATTGGTGTGGTCAATTTTTGAAATAGTTTGGCAGTTTCTTGAAAAGTTAAACACAGAGTTACTATATGACCTAACAATTCCACTCATACGTATTCATCCCAGAGAAACAAAAACATATGCCCAAAGACTCATACGTGAATGTTCATAGAAGCATTGTTTACAGGAACCAAAAAGTAGAAACAACCCAAATGTACATTTACTGGTGACAGGATAAACAAGGAAGGGATCAAGGAATGCTTCCGGTCAATAAAACAGGAAAGGAGCATTTACACATGTGGATGAACCGCCAGACGCAAAAGACCACATAGTGTATCATTCTATTTATATGAAATATCCAGAGAAGGGATACATACAGACACAGAAAGTAGATTTGTGACTACTTAGGGTTAGGGGTGCAAATGGGAGAGTGGCTGATAATGAACATGAGGTGTTTCTTTTCAAGGTGAGATACATGCTCTGGAATTACATTGTATCTGTAAAACTATATAGTAAAATTCATTGAATTGTACACTTAAAAATGGTACACAGGTGAATTTTATGGTAAATTACATCTCAATAAAGCTGTTTTAAAAAGCAATGACGGGGGCACCTGGGTGGCTCAGTTGGTTAAGCATCTGGCTTCGGCTCAGGTCATGATCTCACAGTTTGTGAGTTCGAGCCCTGCATCAGGCTCTGTGCTGACAGCTTAGAGCCTGGAGCCTGCTTCGAATTCTGTGTCTCCTTCTCTCTCTGCTCCTACCCCATTCATGCTCTGTCTCTCTCTCTCTCTCCTTCAAAAATAAAAAAAAAAACATTTAAAATTTTTTTTTAAAAAAAGCAAATGACAAACTTGTCAAGTGCAAAGACAGCTGCAACACTAAGCAAAAATGTATATATAATAAAGACCTCTTTTCAAAATGGACAGAAATAAACAGATGCATTAGTCGGGTAACAGATCAAGAATAAGAACAGGGGAGACTGGGTGGTTCAGTCGGTTGAGCTACAGACCTCGGCTTAGGTCATGATCTCATGGCTCGTGGATTTGAGCACCACATCGGGCTGTGCTGACAGCTCACAGCCTGGAGCCTGCTTTGAATTCTGTATGTCCTTCTCTTTGCTCTTCCCCGACTCATACTCTCTCTCTCACAAAAATAAAAAATAAAAAAAAAAACATTAAAAAAATTATTTAAAAAAAGAGTAAGAACAAATACAAAAAAAAAAATACAAAGAGCTAATAAACATGAGGAAAGACTTAACCTCACTAGAAATCAGAAATATAAATTAAAACAAATGTTTCACCTGTGGGACTAAGAAAGCCTAGGAAAAACTGGTTCAGGGATAGGTTGTATCATTTTTTTTCCTACTTAGCAAATATGTATCAGAAGTATGTTAAAAAACACATTTCATTGGCTTCTAAGTCTCATTTCTAAAAATCCTAAATAAATAAAAATACGAACAAGCCTTAATAAGCATGTTTGCTTTGTTAACAATAGCTTTCAAAAACAGCAAAATGTCCAATAGTAGACTGACCAAGTTATAATTTTATGTATTTGTGTACACACACACACACACAAAGTATATACATAGGCCACAAGATACATACACAAACATGCTATACACACACATACAAATATATCTTATGGACACTAGTTTCCAGGGCGGTTGGGATTTTTTTACCTCTTGATGTTTTCTTAATTATTCAATCAATGAATATTAATTATTTGTATGTTTCAAAGGTGACGAAAAAAGTAGTGTGGATATATATCCACTAATCTTCACATATAAAGCTTTAGTTATGAGCTTCTACATCCCCTCCTAATCGACTTTATTATGGTCACACTTTCATCTCCCACACATTAAAGCAGTTTTAGCTCACAAAATTCAAGAAAATTTAGTAAACTGAATAAACATTACTATTCTTATTCCTCTATTCTGTTTTAGAGTCAAACTATAGAGCAGAATATTGCAAAATATAATTCATCAAAAAAAATAAAAATAAAAATTCTAGAAATTACTGAAGACCAAAATGGAGGTTAATGATTTGACTTAGTAACAAAATAGTTTCTTTTTTTTTTTAAAGCTTATTTATTTTTGGGGCGCCTGGGTGGCGCAGTCGGTTAAGCGTCCGACTTCAGCCAGGTCACGATCTCGCGGTCCGGGAGTTCGAGCCCCGTGTCAGGCTCTGGGCTGATGGCTCAGAGCCTGGAGCCTGTTTCCGCTTCTGTGTCTCCCTCTCTCTCTGCCCCTCCCCCGTTCATGCTCTGTCTCTCTCTGTCCCAAAAATAAATAAACATTGAAAAAAAAAATTAAAAAAAAAAAAAAAAAAGCTTATTTATTTTTGAGAGAGAGAGAGAAAGAGACAGAGTGCAAGTGGAGGAGGGCAGAGAGAGAGGGAGAAACAGAATCCAAAGCAGGCTCCAGGCGTCAATCTGTCAGCACAGAGCCTGACACGGGGCTGGAACTCAAGAACTGCAAAATCATGACCTGAGTCAAAGTCAGGTGCTTAACCAACTGAGCTACCCAGGTGTCCCCACAGTTTCTTAATTTAAGAAATTCTGATAGATAATATGTAGCAGTTAGATATTAGTATTAATGGAAGAGTGATTTGCTTTATAAACTTCAAAATGTCTTTAAAAGTCTCTAGAAGCATAATTGTATTGACTCAAAACACGAGAGAAAAATCCCTAACCTCAAAGTGTTTGGAGTTACAGACAACTGAAAAACTATTTGTGAACATAAAAATAAGTTCTGAAATCACAATCTATGAACATGAGAAACTGTTACTAATTCTAACACAGAGGTGTCGAGAAACATCTTTTGCATAAAATTAAATGTAATTGTTTTCCAAAAGCCAACAAGAAGAGAGTCAAAAGTAGAGCCAGAAGAAAACATGATGAAGCTTGTTTCTCTGGGGTTGGTATTTATTTATTTACTGAGTTATGACTACCACAAGGAACAGAGAATGAAAATCTCCTTCTCCTCCCATGAGTAATTCTGATGGCTCTGCTGGAGCCAGCACAAAGAATACAGGCCCTTTGAAAACATCCATTGCTTTATCAATGCTGGTTTGTTTTTTTCCTAGAGATGAGAAGGAATGATCCTGAAAGCATGTAACAGTTTTAAAAAAAAAGCCGAGTCAAGTTAAGTCTTAAAATAATGAGTCAGGTCAAAGCGAGCCAGGGAAAAGATGGATTTTAAGGGATCCTATGAATCTACTTTTGGTGAAACACTTAAAGTGTTACTAACTGCATGAGTATTAGTTGACTAGTAATAAAAGAATTAGATTAATTGATTTTTAGGTTGCCTCCCAGCTCTCCCATTAATAGAATTCTGCACCAAGGGATGACAGGTTATACCAAGAGAAAGAGTTTCATTCACGAAACACAAATTCCTGGGGGTGTCTGGCTGGCTTAGTGGGCACAGCATGTGACCCTTAATATTGGGGTCATGAGTTCAAGCCCCACGTTGGGCCTAGAGCCTACTTCTAAAAAAAAAAAAATTCCTTAGATTTATTTTGTATTAACAAAGGTAGGGACTCTATTTTTCTTTGTGTTTTTAACTTCCTAATCTGTAGTCCTGTCACAACTGTAGAAAGACCTAGACGCAACACTGAAAGAAAATGTACAAAGTCAAACTTAAGCTGTTTTTGAGACGGCCTGATTATTTTTATTGCAATGAATGCGAAATTGAATGGCACAGAGGCCAGAGAGCAGCTGAAAGTTTTCTATCTGCTATTAAATACAAAGTGTAGTAATAACATCTAGAAAATATTCCACAGCGTTTTCTTTACCAGAGAACCAGCAAGGCCAGTTTGTGGGTTTGCCCACAGCCTGCAGCCAGGCCCTTCTGGGAATAAGTGCTGAGTGTTCCAGCAAACTGTTTTGGGTAGACAGGGGAGTAACCTGACTTGTGACCTTCTCTCGGACAGATACTGTTAGTGAGAGGGGACACTCATTCACTGAATTTGGAACACAAATGTAGAAGCTTCTCCTGTTTTTAAGAGACATGTTTAACAATCATGCAGGGAAGCCGTATTTCTAAACAGAGACTTTGGCCAGGTTTTCCTGTCAGTGCTGATCATCAGTGCAATCTTTTCGGAAAAGACTCATCACTGAGGAAACGGGGCAGTAGTCAGTCCGTTCGTAACATCCGCTTCATAGAAAAGGAAAGCAAGAAGAGGATTTTCCCAAATGTCACCGTAACAGGTTAAAACGCAAACCCAGATATAACCCACTTAAGAATATCTACAATTATCTTTATTTCTTTCATTTTCCATAATTACTCACTTCCCCACAACTGTTGTCTGGGCACAATATAAACAACCTTTTCTTTACTTGTATACCTCTTCTTTCTTTAAAATACCTTCAGGCATCTCATTTGCTCTCCATGACAACCCTTAGGGGTAGGTATTACCCCTGGCAAACTTAAGTCACTTGCCCAAGGTCATATCTAATGAGTGTCAGAGCCAGACCCTGGGCTTACCTCTTCTAAGTCAAATTTGCATCCCTTATACCCACAGAGCCAACGCAAAAAAGGAGAAGAGGGAACAAGACCTACTTATGTAAGCATGCCCCTTGCCCCAAAGTAGCTTGCAGTGTAACCAGTATCAAACAACAAAATATATAAAAGGGCACTGTGGTAACAGAATAATGCTCCCATGCCCAAAGATGTCCGTGTCCTAATCCCCAGAACTTTACATATGAACGTGTCCTTGCATGGCAAAAGGGACTTTGCAGACGTGATTAAATTAAGGAACTCGGAAGTGGAAGATTACCCTGGATTATTTTAGCACGCCCGATGTAATCACAAGAGGAGGCAGAAGAGTCAGTGTCAGATGATGTAGCCTGAGAAAGACCAGATTAGCCACTGCTGGCATTTACGATGGAGGAAGGAACCACAAACCAAGGATGCAGGAGGCCTCTGGAAGCTAGAAAGGTACCAAAACAGATTCTTCCCTAGAGCCTCTAGAAGGAACGCAGCACTGATAAAAACACTGATTTAACGCAAATCCCATTTGGACATCTGACCTCCAGAACTAAAGATAATAAAATTGTGCTATTTTAAGCCACCAAGTTTAATGTAAGTTGTTACGACAACAAGAAATTAATTCAGGCATGAAGACAAAATGGAGAAAACAGACCACATCTATCCTGCTACATGAATATTCTTTTTTTTTTTTTTTTTTTTTTGGGACAGAGAGAGACAGAGCATGAACAGGGGAGGGGCAGAGAGAGAGGGAGACACAGAATCGGAAACAAGGCTCCAGGCTCTGAGCGGTCAGCACAGAGCCCGATGCGGGGCTCAAACTCACGGACCGCGAGATCGTGACCTGGCTGAAGTCGGACGCTTAACCGACTGCGCCACCCAGGCGCCCCATAGCTACATGAATATTCTTGATGTTGTTTTGCATCTCAATATAATACATTTTAGAATATTTTTACTTCTAAAATATATTAAAGTATACGTTAATTTTTTCTTAAGTCTTAGTTTTCCACATCCCTATTCAGATAAATTAACTGTGTTTTCTACGTTATCAGTCATCTTCATACCCTAAATGACCTTTTGTTTCATTAATTCCACAATGGTTCGAAGTTCATACTATTCTGTCAAATAGGGAAAAATCAGTTTCAGCCATTATGCAGACCTTGGTTAAAACCTACTAATGATGTGCAGTCACTAGATCAAAGGGTTTAAAAAATTCAAGAGGGCAGGGCGCCTGGGCGGCTTAGTCAGTTGAGCATCTGACTCTTGATTTTAGCTCAGACCCAGGGTTGGGGGATGGAGCCCCACATTGATCTTACACCCTGCTTAAGATTCGCTCTCTCTCTCCCTCTCCCCCTCTCCCCCAGCTTGTGTTCTGTCTCAAAAAAACAAACAAAAAAATTAGTTTAAAAAATCCAATTGAACTATTTCAATCACTACACAAGTATGTAAAATATTTGAAAGACACTAGGCTTTCCCTTTTACATTCTAGCCTTGGCTCCGTTTACATATAAAGTCAAGAAAACCAGCAGGAAAAAGAAAAACAAAAAGTCACACAAAAAAATACAACTAGAAATGAAATAAAGGTTATGTTTAAAGTTAACAACAACAACAAAAAGATGAGAAGCACAAGTCAATAGCTTGAAAGAAAGTCCTCAACAACATATGTGAGAGCAAAACTTCACAAATCTAAGAAATAAGAAATTTTAGACTCAGGGTTCCTTTTGTTCCTGCAGGCTCTGTAATACATAAATATCATTCAAAAATCAATTAAGCTTGCCACCTTGCACTGAATTTTCTACTAAATTAAACTTTTAATCACAGAACCCTCCATTTTCCCTTATTGTTTGAAAGGCATATGTATAATATTTTGAAGATATTCAGGGCAATATTCATTATTTCATATAACATAAAATTCTACTGAAAATAATGACTAGTAAAATTACTGAAAGTGTTATTTTCTAGGTAACGTTCATGTCAAGTGTACTTAGTTGGGCAAGGAACCAAGGTCTACCCACTGAGATCTAGATCTTTTCATTTTTAATACAGTGTTCTACGTGTGTTAGGCTTTACAGTCAATGGATTTGGGTTGACTGCTAGGGTACTTTTTTAAAGTTTTTGTATTTATTTTGAGAGAGAGAGGGAGCGAGGGGGAGGGACAGAGAGCATGGGAGAGAGAGAATCCCAAGCACGCTCCACACAGTCAGTGCGGAGCCCAATGCAGTGCTTGAACTCAAGAACCATGAGATCATGACCTGAACCAAAATCAGATGTTTAACTGACTGAGACACCCAGGTGCCCCTAGAGTGCCTTCATTTAGATGTCTCCTCAGCTTACTTCCACTTTCATTTCTCATCATGCCCTCAATGCCCTCACACTACACATAGAAACTTTATACTCACATACAGATTCCACGTATGTGGGTCACACAGAATGACTTCTCATTCATAAACATCTTTTACTAATCTATGCACATACTGTTTCCTCTACTTGGAACCCTCTTCTATATGTAGTGAATTCCATTTCCTTTTTCATTAGCTAGATCATATGTCACCAAGTGACCTGGGAAGCCTTCCTCAAAGGCACCAGGCAGAGTTCGATACTTCCCAGTTATGCCTTCTTTATTTCGGTATAAATGTATTTGTGTCTACCACTCAGAATTCAAATAAAATAAATGTAGATTGGTCTTCCAAAAATATTTTTGAAATCTTCCCTCCTCTCCACCTACCCAAAATCATGCCCTGGAGTAGGAAGGAAAGCACACTAAGCATATTTATCTTTTTGTTTAAGAGCTTCTTTAGTTTCTTTAAGTGCTATGCTGTCTTTAAGACAAAATCCAGACGTCCTTCCTTAGCTACTACTATGTGTCTTAATGTATGTGACCAGCTACAGTGAAATCACCTTCCAACAAATTTATACACTGTCTAAGCATCC
Source organism: Leopardus geoffroyi (assembly GCF_018350155.1). NCBI lineage: Eukaryota > Metazoa > Chordata > Mammalia > Carnivora > Felidae > Leopardus > Leopardus geoffroyi. Next base: position 174,199,765 of record NC_059328.1, on the reverse strand, counting down.
AGTTACATCTTTGGTAAACACTGAAAATAAAATTAGCCCATAAATTATTTATCACTCAGTAATAGATACACCATGTATTCTTTAATTTATTTATTTTTTAATTTACATCCAAGTTAATTAGAATATAGTGCAACAGTGATTTCGGAAGTAGATTCCTTAATGCCCCTTACCCATTTAGCCCCTCCCCCTCCCACAACCCCTCCAACCACCCTCTGTTTGCTCTCCATATTTAAGAGTCTCTTAGATTTTTGTCCCCTTCCCTGTTTTTATATTATTTCTGCTTTCCTTCCTTTATACCCATCTGTTTTGTATCTTAAAGTCCTCATATGAGTGAAGTCATATGATATTTGTCTTTCTCTGACTAATTTCACTTAGCATAATACCCTCTAGTTCCATCCATGTAGTTGCAAATGGCAAGATTTCATTCTTTTGATTGCCGAGTAATATGTACACACACACACACACACACACACACACACACACACACACATATATACCACATCTTCTTTATCCATTCATCCATTGATGGACATTTGGGCTCTTTCCATACTTTGGCTATTGTTGATAGTACCGCTACAAACATTGGGGTGCATGTGCTCCTTCAAAACAGCATACTGGTATCCCTTAGATAAATACCTAGTAGTGCAATTGCTGGTTTGTAGGGTAGTTCTATTTTTAATTTTTTGAGGAACCTCCATACTGTTTTCCAGAGTGGCTGCACCAGTTTGCATTCCCACCAGCTGTGCAAAAGAGATCCTCTTTCTCCACATCCTCGCCAACATCTGTTGTTGTCTGACTTGTTACCGTTAGCCATTCTGACAGGTGTGAGATGGTACTGATTTGCATTTCCCTGATGATGAGTGATGTTGAACATTTTTTCCTGTGTCAGCTGGCCATTTAGATGTCTTCTTTGGAGAAGTGTCTATTCACGTCTTTTGCCCATTTCTTCACTGGATGATTTGTTTTTTGGGTGTTGAGTTTTGTAAGTTCTTTATAGATTTTGGATACTAACCTTTTATCTGATATGTCATTTGCAAGTATCTTCTCCCATTCTGTCGGTTGCCTTTTAGTTTTGCTGATGGTTTCCTTCACTGTGTAGAAGCTTTTCATCTTGATGAGAATCCAATAGTTCATTTTTGCTTTTGTTTCCTTGCCTCCGAAGACGTGTGGAGTAAGAAGTTGCTGTGGCCAACGTCAAAGAGGTTTCTTCCTGCTTTCTCCTCAAGGATTTTCATGGCTTCCTGTCTCACGTTTAGGTCTTTCATCCATTTTGAGTTTATTTTTGTGAAGATATACTATTTATTCTTAAACGATGTTTTCTTTCTATTACCTTATTTTCCAACCAAAAAGAAAAAAAGGCACCCTCTTGCTTCTATACTTTTTCTTCTTTTGAAGGACGCTAAGTTTTGTTTCCCGACACAAGCTTATAATCTATCTTTTCTTAGTTGTGTGAGAGAAGCCAGGCTTTTCCTGACTTTCACAGGCAGGAGACATAGACTCAGGCCTTCAGATACTACCACAAAAGCTTTGAATCTCTAGCAAGTGATGCATAGAGACAGGGATGTGTAAGAATTATTCTCCTGCTGCTGTTCCATGCTCAGCAACAGCGATTCCAGCAGCAGTAAAACACAGGACCAATGGTTCCTCTGCTAGCTTCTGTGGCCCATTTTTTAGAAAACTAGTGAGTTATCAATATCCTTCTAATAACTTCCTGTTCAGCTAAATTTAGCCAAAGTCAATTTTTATTGCTTTTCACAAAGAACCTAAACCTATATGCAAAATACACACACATGCATTCTACCATATATACCTGTATCTATATACCCTACCTCTCCATTCACTACTAGCATACAATGGTGAGCAGAAATAAATTTGTTCCCTGCTTTGAAGAGCATAGTCTAGCCAGGAAAACAAACACATCATAACATAACCAGGAAAAAAAATCAATGTAAATTTTAGCTCAATGAAGAAAAAGAGCTTCAGTTAGGGCACTAAGACTGTCTGTATAGCAGAACCTGATGAAACAGAGGAGGAGGGAAATTGGTAAAGGCTGTTCACAATATACTATTTAACACCAAGCATTTCTAGATCGGCAAAAGGCACCCTATTGTGGAGCTGGCTGAGGTCTGTTCTTTTTACAGGAAGGGCTAAAAGTCACTATTGTTTTCTTCAACAGTCCATGAAACAAAGGAGCCTAAAATACTTCATGCAGTTAGTTACCAACGTCAAATGTTGTGGCAAAAATCATCAGGGAGCCTTCTCAAGGCTCAACTGAAGTTTCAGACTCACAAAACTGCCAAAGGCCACACATAGCACCAGTCTATTTAGAGGATATAGGACAGAAGCAGACGTCCCTCCCTGATCAGAGTGCTTACGTGACTTTCCCCGTGCAGTAGTGCATACATACGGATATTCAGAGCTCTTCTCTTCGCCTCACTAGGTAACAGCTCACACAGGAAGAAACAAGATATGGTGGGCAGAGAGGACCTACCCCAGCTTCAAAGCTTCATGCCCCAAAGGAATGGTACCTCTTATACTAACTTCACAGCCATTGCTTTCAGAATTCCCACAGAGGACATGCCATTTATAAATCATTGTACTCAGGGAACCCTAGAGCTGCGAACAGCATCCCTATCATGTATTTTCAGTCTATTTACAATTTCTCCCAGTCTAAATGCAGTTTACTGACCCAGGACCATTTTTAGCATAAGCAATGATATCTAGTCACTTAACCACTCAGGACCCAGTAAAATAGAACAAAAAGACAAGATCAAATTGGCATGCAGATAGGAAAAGGTTTCAGTAACCATTTTCCAACAGCCAACTACTGATAACATTCAATGTCACTGTCCCTGTATGTATTAATTCAGTTAGGCTGCATTATGCTGTAATAACAAGCGTCCCTAAAATCCATTAGTTGAAAATAACAAAGAATTATTTTGTACATGTACATCATAGATTAGTAAAGCGTCTATGCTTCACGTCTTCCTCACTCAGCAACCCAGGCTGATGGAGGCTCTATCATTTAAACTATCACTACTTACTATGGCATCTGGTAAGAGGAGAGGAAGAATAACTCCTAATCCTTCTACCCACAATTGATACACTTCTACTCATGTTTAATTGGCTAGAAAAAAAGTCACATGGGCATATTTAAATTCAAGGTTTTCCCAGTTTTAGAAACACGATACTGATGGACAGTCGTGATATCTACCACATCATATAAACCAGATATAATTTAAAAAAATGATTTTATGAATTTTATTTCCAAAATATTAGAATCAGCATGGAGCCCTTTTAAGCATTAAAGTCTCTTCTGCACCCAGAAACACAATAAAGTAGCAGATAAACTACCTAATTTAAATTCTTCATGATCACCCCAGCAATGTATTACAGAATGTAGAAAGGTAGGTAATTTTCCCAACTAACATTGGAAAAATGACAAAGCTGGACAAGCCTGTCTGATTCCAAGGCCTATTTCCTTTTCAAGACATCACAATGTACAGCAAATATAAAGTCAGTGAAGAAAGAAGAGTCACAGGGCAAACTGTACCACAGCATCAAGAAGGTTAGGAACAATAAGGGGACATGAGAGTTCCAGTCAAAGAGCAGAGACTTTAAAATAAGGAAGGAATGGTCAGTGGAGCAAACTGTAAAAAGTCCAATAAGATGAGGGGTCCAAAGTGTCCACTGAAGTAGGTGGCTACTAACGATTTCAGTTAGAGCCACTGCTGAGTTGCCAGACTGAAGTGACTAAACATGGAAAGTGATAAAGTGGATTCAATTATCCTGGATGTGAAGAGACAGAGAAAGGAAAATGACTGAGAGGAGATAATGTTCAAGGGGAAGCTGTCTTGATTAGTTTTTCAGGTAGAAACAATTTAAACATGTTTGAAAGTCAGGGAAAGGAAAAGTCAGAGGAAGGGAAGGGAACAGAAGGGAGAAAAGAGAAGGAAAGAAAAGAAAAGGAAATGAAAGAAAAGGAAAGGAAAAAAGAAAAAAATAGGGGCGCCCAGGTGGCTAGGTCGGTTACGCATCTGATTCTTAGGCTCAGGTCATGATCTCACAGTTCAGGTTCATGAGATTAAGCCCTGCGTTGGGCTCTGTATTGACAGCAAGGACCCTTCTTGGGATTCTTTCTCTCTCTCTCTCTCTCTGTCCCTCCCCAGCTCGTACTTTCTCCCTCATTCTCTCTCTCTCAAGTAAATATTAAAAAATAAAAAGAGAAAGAGAGAGAGAATGAAAGAAAAAGGGCAAATGCAGAGCAGGGACAGAGAGAAATGAAAGAACAGGCAGTGTCCATGAGAAAGCAGAGGGAGTAAGTGGTAACAATACAAAGCAGCTTGTATTTACTGAGCCACCGCAATGTGTCAGTCCCTGTACTAAGCACATTACATGTCTGAACTCACACACATATCAACTCATTCAGCTGAACACATACCCAGGAGCAAGTCTGATGAGGACAATGCATCGGGCAGCTGGCAATAACAGACAGTGCAAGTTAAATAGCTGTTAAGTGCAGAACCAGGGTTTGAGCCCAGGTAGTTCGCCTCCACAAACCACACTAATATGCTCAGCTATTGTCTCCCTTAACATGTGACTGAGATGAGGGAAAGATAGACAGCAAAGCCACTACCTCCCTTGAGATGCTGAAAAAGATAAAAAAGATATTTGTGGTGCAGAGATGTTTATGTGTTTGGGCTTGGATGGAATGAGCTCCTCAGGAGAGGTGTAAGGCAAGTTTGGGGGGATGCTTAAACGTAAGCATTTCTTCCACAGTCAAGACACAGTCTGACAGTGTCTTTCTAGATACACGTTATTCTGGCTAGCTTATTGCAATCTATATTATCGTCTTTTCTTAAAAAACAAAACAAAACAAAACAAAAAAACCTATTTGGACAAAAATTCTAATTGTAAAAAATGAAGTCTTAATTTATATATTCCTTTTATGAGGGAAGTCTCAGAAGTTATACAACATGATTACAAAAATATCATCAGGAAAAAAGAGAACAGACCAAAAAATACTTATCTGTACACCTAGAACTAAAACTTTATTTCTTCACTATAGGAAAGGCTCTTATGATCCATTCATTCACTCACCTATTCAATTTGCTGAGCACCAACTTGTACTAGGCACCAGGCATTGCTGTAGGCCCTAGGGCTACAGCAGTGAACAAAACAGATTAAAACACACACACACACGCAACTGTTCTCATAGAACATACAAACTAATTGAAAGAAGGAGACATTAACTACCTTACATAAATGCCTTATGTAGCAATGTGAGTATTCCAGGGAAAAATAAAGCAGAAAAGAGGACAGAGCACAAAGTGGGAAAGGGGCAATTGCAATTTTAAATAAGATGGTCAGGGAATGACTGAGAAGATGGTATTTGAGCTATTCTTGAAGGTAGGGGTGGAGGGGGCACCCAATGGACATTTGAGAAAACAATGTTCCAGGCAGAGAGAAGAGCCCAAGCAAGGGTTAGGTGGAAATGTCTCTTTTGTTTATGAGCCACTGCAAAGAGACCCAATGAGGCTGGAAAAGAATGGAGAGGAGAATAGCAGAAGATGAAGTTAAAGATACAAATAGTGGACTGAAACTCAGGGGCCTCTCGGCTACTATAAGACAGATGGTAAGGTATTAGTGGAATATGAACAGGAGTGTTATAATCGGAATGTTTTAAAAGAATCACTCTGGCTGCTGTAGAGAACAGTCTGGGAGTATCCAGGGCAGAAGTGGGGAAAACAGTGACACATACCAGCTCTCTTCCAACTGCTCCTCCAGGTTTCCTATCCACCCTGCTCTTGGCCCAGGATGTTGACCAGGATGAACTCACGGACTGCCGTGTCCCCTGGCTCCCATGTGGATTCCACCAGTGGGGAGCACACACAGGATCAAAGGGAGGGAAGAGAGTGAGTCAGGGTGGTTTTTTTCCCCTGCTCCTCCCTTCCAGTTACTCTGGACTGGCTACTGCCCTTGGACAAAAGCCACAGCTCCTGTCCTGTGGCTTTCTCCACCTAATCCTCTGAATTCTAGTAACCACTCCCTTCCCGATCTACCTTCAGGCCAAGGGGCCCAATTGTAATGAGACCTTGCACAGTACTCTTTTAAAATAGTTCTTTTACTAAAAGCTCCTCAAACTATCCCAATTTAAGCATACCATCTCTTTCCTGGCAGTACCCTTGCTAACTCAGGAGTCCAGGGCAACAGTGCAGGTAGGTGGGAGACAATGGTGGCTTAGACCAGGATGTTAGCAGCAAAATGACAAGAAGCAGTTAGATTTTGATGTTCTGATAGATGTAATGTCACGCATAACTCCAGATTTTGACATAAGCAACTAAAAGGATAGAATGCCATCAACTGAAATTAATTTCTTAAAATCACAAATCAATAGAAAATATAAGTAAATATAGTAAATAGTGGTGTACAAGAAAAGGAATGCTATGGCTTACAAACAAATGCAAAGATGATTAATCTTACCATTAAAGGAATGTAAATTAACATAATCATATAAAATATACATAAATAGATACATAATATGGATAGGATAATTACAATATAAAGTTGACAAAGATAAATGTATGATGATAAATGGTGTTGTCATGGATGTCAGAAAAGGAGGAATTGTAAAATTCTTCCCATTGTAAAATTGGGGGAATATAAACCTCTGTGAAGAATAATTTGCCACACCTATCAAAACTTCAAATGTACATATTTAAAAATCCTCTGCTAGGACTTTATCCTACACACATACTCACACATTTGCATAAATACATACATATAAGATTTTTCACTACTGCAGTATTCATAATTACAAAAGATTAGAAACAATCTAAATGTCCAGCAACAGGAAATACAAGTTAAATAAATTAGGTTATATACACTAAAGAATAAATACCATCAGTATTTTGCAAAGAACAAGATAAACTCTTGCTTATATATACATATGGAAAGGAAAACTCTACAAAAGATTTATATTGTTGGGAGGGGTGGGGAGGAGTCAAGTGCTTAACAGAAATATTGAGTATATTCTTATTTGTGAGTCTTTTTTTTTTTTTTTAATTTTTTTTTTTTTAACATTTATCTATTTTTGAGACAGAGAGAGACAGAGCATGAACAGGGGAGGGGCAGAGAGAGGGGGAGACACAGAATCTGAAACAGGCTCCAGGCTCCGAGCGGTCAGCACAGAGCCCGACGCGGGGCTAGAACTCACGGACCGCGAGATCATGACCTGAGCCGAAGTCGGACACTTAACCGACCGAGCCACCCAGGCGCCCCTTGTGAGTCTTTTTTTTTAAGGATATACACATATGTGGGAGTAAGAAAATTCTAAAAAGATCAAAGAAATTGTTTAGAACAACTGCCTCTAAGCAGGTTGATGTGAGAGACTCCTTTTTTTTCATTGTATACCCTTTTTGGACTGTTTGAAAATTTTTTTTTACCAAGTGCATATATTAATTTGTTAATAAACAGAACAGTACATAAAGCTAAATTTAAAAAAAGCAATAAATAATCTTGTGTTCCATAAAAACCTATGGTGTTGAGTACAGAAATATGTCTGAAAAGCACAACCTATCAAAACTAAAGTATGGTTTCATTTTATTATTATCTTATTTTGTTAGAAGATATAAATGCCCTGACCCGTATTATTTTGAATCACTGGTGTTTCTCCATTTGTAGTCAAATAGAGCCTATTGACATACTCTTGGGGTTTTCCAAATGTCAGCCATATATGGAAAATACAACAGGGCTTAATGTAGATGATTTCAAATGGAAAAAAACAAATATGTGACCTGATTTCTATTAAGAGTTAACTTAATGACAGACACTCATTTTGGCACTGACCAGAATGCCGAATGGAACAGCCTACACCATGATTCCTGTTTCACTAATATTATAATTCCCAGAACTAATATATTTTAGAACTAGCAGGAAACAACAATATGGAAAAAAAATTAGTTGTCTTTAGGCTTATCTTAAAATATTCTCTCAAAGCCAGCAAATCAAAATTGTTAAAAAATTCTGTAAAACTATTTTACCAAAAGAATGCCACATTATTTCTTTGAAGATTCTCTAAGTTTGCACAAATGTAGACAAATATACCAATACAAATGTGTACAGGATTCTATATATTTTATTTCATTGATGTAAATGTAAAACTCAACTTTTTTCTTCCCATCTTCCTCATGCTATTTTTCTCCTTTCCACCACAGTCTTGTCTGACACAGAAATTTGTCCCTATAGATAAGATTTTAATGTTATCCAAACCATAATGCATAATTTATCCAAGAAATTCTGGGTAAGAATTTTTTTTTTAAGTCAACCAAATCTACTTGAATACAAAAATTCCTCAACTGGTTTTGGTAGCACCACTCAAGGTTTTAGATTATTTCATGATTAGGGACTTGATGTATAATTGTCAGTAAGTTGCACTTCAATTTTGCTGACAAAGAAAAAGACAAAAAGCCTTGTTCCTTCTTCTCAGAAGAGACAGAAAAACACTTTAATATATTTCCCCAGATTTCTGCAAATTCACACAGTTTGAAACTGAAGACATCCAAAGCAGTGAAAATACAATGTATTTTTAAATTTTTTTTTTTTTTCAACGTTTATTTATTTTTGGGACAGAGAGAGACAGAGCATGAACGGGGGAGGGGCAGAGAGAGAGGGAGACACAGAATCAGAAACAGGCTCCAGGCTCTGAGCCATCAGCCCAGAGCCTGACGCGGGGCTTGAACTCACGGACCGCGAGATCGTGACCTGGCTGAAGTCGGACGCTTAACCGACTGCGCCACCCAGGCGCCCCAAAACTTTTATACATATATGACAAAGTTGTAGGAAAAATGTTAAGTCTTTTGTCTTCACGTAACCTTCCTAGGGATCTGAAGTGCTTATATAAATTGTTTTATTAAGTTGTTACATTTAAGCTAAAGTAAGTTCTTTTAAAAATTAAATGATACTAAATAAATATCTAATGGGGGGAATGAAGGGGTTTCGGGACAGCACCCGTCCCCCCCCCCCCACCCTCTAATGTGCCATTTTGGCATATGGATTATTTTGAGCTGAAGGCACTTGAGATCCTGTGGACTCAAGAGACTTTTGTCGCTCCCTTAACCACACAGATGAAGCTAAATTGAGTATTTTTCTCAGAATACGGGTTATTAACAGAGACAAACTTTATCTGAGTGACCCATCTGTATGGCAGGGCAAACATCTAATTATCACACATCTGCTTCCCTTATTATCACTCCATGAAATGCATTCCTTTCCTCTGAAATCCCAGACCCCTACCCCCTTTCTCCTTAGTTCAGGATGACATACTATACCTCATTCTGCCTGTCTTCAGAATTTCCATGTCTATATGGATTCCCCATACATACATGCACCTATTAATTTTGATTTTCTCCTGTTATCTGTCTCCTGTCAACTTGATTCTTAGCCCAGCTAGAAAGGCCTTTAATGGAGACAGAAATTCTTGCTCCCCAACAGGAGGGAAGGGAAGAGAGGTAAAGGAAAAGAGGCCACTGTTGCAATATTTACCCGTGGCATCGAATTCGATTGGCTGGCACCCGCGGTGAGAAGACCAGTCACACTTGAGGACTTGCCCTCCTTCCACAATCCCAGGCTGGGTAGTGTTTGCTTTGGGTGCTCCCACCAGAAGAAACATCCTGGTAAAATACAAAAGGGAAGATAAGATTTTAAATGCCACAAAGCATAAACAGTAATCTATGATTTAGAAAGAACAATCATTCTCTTGCTATTATCCACAATTATTTTTAACCATTCACTGAGGGCATAATCTATCTTCTATATTCATTTGATGCTCTTACATACATACATTATTCAATACAGTTTATCCATGCTAATAACATCTTATAAGGCAACTTCAGAGTGACATGTCATTTAAAAATCTGTGCTGGTCAAACCGTACACTTTAAACATATACAGTTTATTATATATCAACTGCATCTCAAAAAAGCTGTTAAAAATGTGTGCTGGCTAGAATCTGGGACAGATGTTTTGATTTAGGGTTTTTTGGAATGGTTTTTTTGTGTGTGGTCTGCCATAGACTTTCTATATCCTGAATGCTAAGCAAAACTAAATAAATAAATAATTCTAAAGTATTGTAATTCTACATACTATCATTTTTTTCTTTTTGAAAACATATCTTGTTTTGGAACTACTGTACTTCAGTAATTTTTTTTTAATGACTAATAAATTTATCTTTTCAGAGGATTAATCTAGTCAATCCTGGCCAAAGAATAGGATTGCTATTCAATTTCTTATCAGGATAAAATGAGCAGGAGACAAAATAATACAGAGTCCAGTTTTTAAGCAAAAGAGACCTTTTCATTAGTTTTTTCTATTCATTCAGAAAAAGAAACAGCTTGAGTGTCTCGTCTACATAGAGCACAGTCCTGGGCACTGGGAACATCACCATGAATAAAACAACCTCGTTTCCTGCTCTCGGTGGTGTTTACATTCCCTTTGGGAAGAAATAGAGAACCTGACCAAGAAAATCAGTCATGCTTACAAATGCTGTGAAGGAAAAACTTCTTTACATAAAGGAAAGTAATCTTGAAGGAATGGAGGGGAAAGACCTACTTTACATAAGGAGAAGTCAAAGGAAGTTTTCTGTAAAGAAGGAAGAGGAAAGATCTCGTTTAGATAAAGTAGCAAGGAAACTTACTGCTAAATAAACCGAGATGTACAGGATTAGATGGTCACCAAGGAGTGTTTGTGTGTTGGGGTTGGGGGGAGGGCTTGGGGGGGGGGGAAGGCAAGGTGAGAAAGGTGGGATAAGGGTGTGGCATGAAGAAGTAGATGGGAGCACCCTGGGCAGAGAGACAAAGACCCTCAGCAAGAAAATGATCAGTGTCGGAGAGTTTCAAGAAAAAGGTGTGGCTGAGGCAAAAGAGCAAGCTAAGAGTGACACATGATAAAGGTGGGGAGCTTGGCAAGAACTAAATCAAGCAGGGCCGTTCAACTAATGTAATACTCTTGGATTTTATCATAAGGTCCATGTGAAGCCTTTGCATTTTTTTTAAGCAAAAGAATGACACAATCTAATAGAGAAAACTATATTTGGCGCCTTCTGGGGAAAGGATTGAGGAGGGAGGGGAACAAAATGGAACAAGGAAAGTAAGAGACTTTCAGCAGGGAAGGGAGGAGATAATAGTGACCTAGATTGGGAAGGCGGGTGGAGAAGGAGATGGGTGGGCAGACTTTGGAAATATCTGGAATAGAATGAACAGGAATAGCTGGTGGCTGTAATATGGGGGAAAGGGAAGATTAAAAAATGTTACCCAGGTTTCATTCTGAAGTGCATGGATGGGACAACAATTTACTGCACAAAAAGAAAAAAGCCTAAAGAGTAAGGAAGCAGAAGGCAGATTAAATATTTACAGGAAAACCAAGAATTCAGTTCTCAATGTTACTCTGAAGTATCTGTTAGACACCAATTGGTAGTCCGGAGCTCTGAGGAGAGTTTTGCCTCAGAGATCATGTATTGAGAATGTCAACTTAGGGTAGATGGGTTCATGCCGGGAAGCTTCAGAAAGAAGAGAGCCAAACAGTGAGCTCTGGGGAGCAAGAGCCTTTAGGAGTCAGGTAAAGAAAGAGGATATAGTAAAAGAGAATGAAAAGAAACTGATTGAAGTATAAAAGAAAACAGGATATAGTTATACACAGAAGGCCCTCAATAAATGCTACCACCATTATTATTTCACTTCCTCATTAAACATTTAGTCACTTAAATTGTAGCATAGAAAATACTTCACTGCCTTTCCTTTTTTTTAAAGTTATGAACAAAGCTACATTTTAATATGAAATGTGCTCATTTTAACTTTTACTTATCAATTTCAATTTCATTTCTTCCGGGTGGTATCTGCTAAATCATACTTGGACTCATCAAGAGCCGGCTGCATGACTGGCTGGCTGGTTTAACAGGAATCCTGCTTTCTGATATTCATCTTAAAACTCCATACTCAATAAAAAACAAAAAACAAAAAACAAAAAAAAACACTCCATACTCAAAATAAAGGCAAAACTCCCAACCGAACCACACCCTGTTTAATAAAGCTTTATGCAGTCATATTTGGCATCAGTAAAACATCAATGCTGGCTCCTTCTCATCACAACCAACCTAGTTTGCACTCAGCAGGAAAAAAAAAAGGCTATGAGTAGGAGAGGCTGTACCCCCATGAATAAGAGGGCACTCAATGTCATCCAGCCTCCTTTACTGCAGGGGAGCTGGTTAATAGCTAAGATATTTATGTAAATAAATATAATTTTATATTATAAATATAAATAAATATAAATAATTTTCCATTTCAAAAGGTCAAAAATTTGGCCATACACATCATAAAACTTCCCCTATTCATCTGGATTAAATGTTTTTTGGTTTTTTTTAAATTTTCTTTCAATGTTTATTTATTTTGAGAGAGAGAGAGAGAGAGAGAGAGCATGAGCGGGGCAGAGGCAGGAGAGAGGGAATCCCAAGCAGGCTCCACACTGTCAGCACAGAGCCCCACGCGGGGTTCCATCACATGTGCTCAAACTGTGAGACCATGATCTGAGCTGAAATCAAGTGTCAGACACTTAACCGACTAAGCCACCCAGGTGCCCCTGGATGCAATGAGTTTTGAGCACATGATAGGGAAAAGAACATTTCAGACAAGTATACTTTTCAGGGTCTACACCTGAAAAGGCTGGGGTCCAGTCCTGCAATAGTCCTAATAACCATAATACAATCACAGGTATACATATGATTTCAGTGCTGGGTAATAGCCAGGTTCCAGATGAGGACCAAGGAGGTGGTTCTCAGAATTTGCCTAGAAATTTCCAAGAAAAACTCATTTCCTGACCATCACCACATTGCACATTATAGAATCTTTTATAATTTTTTTTTTATCAAAGCTATTCTTCCTACCTTATAATAAACTGCTTCCTTGAGGGGTACCTGGGTGACTCAGTCGGTTAAGTGTCCGACTTCAGCTCAGGTCATGATCTCAGTTAGAGCCCCTCATCCGGCTCTGTGCTGACAGATTGTGTGTCTCCCTCTCTCTCTCTGCCTCTCCCCCAGCTCACACACTCCCTCTCTCTCTCTTTCTCTCTGTCTCTCTCTCTCTTTCTCTCTCAAAGGTAAATAAATATTAAAAATAATAAAAATAAATAAATAAATAAATAAATTGCTTCCTTGAAAGTAGGAGACTCTAATTTATCTTTGGGTCTGGCACATAACAAGCACTCAAGAAAAGTTTTTTTAACTGACAGGTAAGTAGCAAGTAAATTCGATAGTTACAGGCTTCAATCTTAAGAAAGCCCTATGTAAATAGCCATTTCCACTACCACCAAAAATCATCCTCTATTAAACATCCAATTATTTAAATTACCCTTACAACAATTTCTTTACATACATATTTCTTCTTAATTTTGGATTTCAGACACTTTCTTTACTTGGGCACTATGAGAGAGGGCTGGAAAGTTACTCGCAGTAAAGGACTTCAGCAAAGACACAAAAAAGGATGTGGTAGGAGGGTTCTGAAAGAAAACTGTACTCCACTGGCAGCACAAAGTTCGCATTCCTTGGATAAGACCATGAACATGGCTGCTGCTTCTCATCCAGCCATTTGCACATTGTAGGCATGAAATGATGGGTAATTAGATGTACTAACATGGGTGTTCATTAGGTTTTCCTAAGCATACTTTCATGTGCAGTCTTGCACATTGGTGAAATGCCACAGAAATGGTAGAATAATATAAAAGGAATGTGTGAGCACTGTTAATTTCTAAATGCTAGGTTAATGGGGGAGAAAAAAAAGCTGAGGAATAAAAGTACTTTGTCCAAAGTGTCAACATGATATTTACTTTTAAAGAATATTACAGAAAGTTTTTAAAAAAGAAAAATGGGGAGATGGAGAAAGTAAACTGCCTTAGACAAATGTTAAGTCCTAAGAAGGAGCTATATAAAGAGAAATTAAATATTTATAGAGAATAAAAAGTAAAGGATGATAAAAGATGATATTTGAGAAAATTAAGGAATATAAAAGCAACACAGACTACAGAAAACAAAAGCCCTGTTGATGTATTAGGAAGATGAATTTTACATCACGTATTTTTTTTACTAGAATAACAAAACAGCCTGCTAATGAAATGCTTTATAAGAATTAAGTAATTATTGAAGTTCATCTAAGAATGTCTAACTAATGTCTGCAACAGCTTAATTAGGGTAAGAGAAGTGACAGACCTGAAAAAATTTGGCAATATAAACAGCACTGTCTAATAAGCAGTTTGATACTACAGGTTACAATTACCTGATATAAGTCAACTGAGAAAGTCACTTGTTCAATATTTGAGCCTCAGCTTCCTGTATAACAATGCCCACTGTGATTACTTCTAAAAAGATTTCTGAATGTGGACAGTAGACAAAAACAAACTTAGAAAATCTGAAGGCATCATAAAAATATAAGATGATGGCCCCAGAATTAAAAACAATTAATAAATTATTCTCTCTAATAAAGTAGAACACATAAAAGTTAAAAGCTATTTTCAAAAAGGCTTTCCTTTCCTCAGTTTCCTCAAAGGATCATTAATTAACTTAAATGCAAGACCTCAAGAGGAAAAAAAAGGAAGAAGGGTACAAAGTAGGGGACTTGCAACACTTCCTGACAAGAGTGGGGAGCTGGGGAAGACACTTGGGGTTAGCTGGAGCTGACAGAGATTTCGCTGATTAGCAGTGAAAATCTGAAGCTGAGCAACTCCGTTTCACATGCCTGCCGCCTTCTGCAGGCAGACTCCATCTCCTCCCAAAAGTTTACCCAAGAACAGAATCAGGATCCTTATCCTCACTATTCTGGTCAAATGACTCAAGACATGTCCATCATTATGGTTTACATACACGGGCAGACTATTAATCAACATCATGCCACAAGAAATTCTGAAAGATAAAGAGCAGAGTGTGTCGGTGGGGGAGGAGGGGTAGAAGAAAAAGGGAGTGAGGAGAAAGTGCAGGAGAAGGGGGGTGGGGGAAGACAAGGATGGAAAACAAAAAAGGGGGAGGAGAGGTACAGGAGGAGTGGGGAGGAGAAAAAAAGAATAGATGGGGAGGGAGAAGGAAGAGGAAGCGAGAGGGAGACAAGAGGATCAGAGAAACCAACCAGGAGGATGCCTTTCGGATGCACTTCCTATCCAAAGTGGACTTTAAGGGCAGTTGCTTCAGGGAATGTGACCTTCACTACCAAGGAGAGGCAACCAGCCAAACAATGACAAGTACATTTTTTAAACCCTCCAAATGAACTAAGTTATTTGGCTGTTTCAGCACTGACTTCTCCAAGATAAAGCATGTCTAATATATCTGGCTGACTCCGGGCTGACCAGTGAATGAGCCTTCATCAAAAGCAACTTTCGAAAAATTACCACACCCGTATATAGAAAAAAATGTGTATAAAATAGCATGAATGTTTTTTCAGAGAGGTAATTCCAGTCTCAGATTTACTTTTCATTTAAAAAAAAGTGCTGCAGGGTCAATATTTATATGACATGAAACAAGCACAGTAACTATAAATTCTAGACATTTTCTCTTTTCTTTTATAATGTCCTATAAACCCCGGGGGGCTTAATCAGGAGTAATCAACACAGAGCTTGCCTTTTAAATTATAAGGGTATAGTCTATATATGTATATTATTTATGACAAGAATAAACAACCAATATAGCCAGAGCCACACAAAGTTCACAAAAATGAGCTGGCATCACTATGAGAAGGGTTATGAACATGGTTACAACGCTGAGGTGAGAAACTGTGCGTCAACACTGAAAAGTACATGCAAGTTGTGTCAGGAAAAGGGGCTTCATCCAGGTTAAGCAGTCTGGACTTTCTCTCTGGCCATGGACGTACTGTTGAGGAAATTTTAGTAGAGTACCAGATCAAAAAGATGCTTCAGAAAGATAAAACTATTAGAAACATGTAAGATCTAAGAGCCAAAGGATGGGGACAGGGATGAGGATCTGAGTGCCACAGACCACCCTTCTGACTAAGCTGAAATCAAGGAAGCTGAAGTCAGGTGCAGAGCAGAGATGAATGCAAGAAGTATTAACAAGGAAGAATTTCTAGGACCTTCTGTCTGGTGACTAATCACTGACTAATATTAGGGGGCTACAGTAGGAGAGACAAAGAAAAATAGAAAATGAGAGGGAGGAATATGAAATTATTTCCAGGGCAACAGAGAAAATGATGGCACCATTATTAGAAACAAAGGTGCAACTGACATCACCACTTGGTGAAAATGAGTGGAGGTAAGATGGGCTGGTCAAGGAGGAGAGATCCACAGGCTGTGGGATTATGAAGTTGAAGCTCTATTTTTAAATCCAAGATGCTGCCAGGGCAGCAGTTTTATTTTAAAAGTTTTCCAGGTGCTGCAAACAGGAAGTCAGAATTGAGAACTACTGAATGTGCTGTAGGACCTTCTGCGACCAGGGTGAACTCACCCACACCTCTTCCTTGGGGTCACAGGAACATGAAGCAACTGTAAACAAGGCTTCATTAGTATTTAACGGGGGGGGGGGGGGGGGGTTGGGGGGGGCAGGGGGGCAAGAATTCCAATCCAGTGTTGCTCATTATAGCATTATGTAAAAATAAATATATATGTAAAATGAGAACTGTATACTTTATATTTGAAGAATAAATAAGAAAATTGTCCAGTTACTTTCTTCTTAAAAATTTAAAATTTGTGGAACACCTAGGTGGTTCAGTTGGTTACACGTCTGACTTCCGCTCAGGTCATGATCTCAGGGTCCATGGGTTCGAGCTCCACATGAGGCTCTCTGTGGTCAGTGCACAGCCACCTTCAGATCCTCTGTCTCCCTCTCTCTGGTCCTCTCCCACTAGCACTTTCTCTCAAAAATAAGTAAACTTAAAACAAATTTTTTTTTTAATTTGAATCCTAAAATTAAATGGACTGTAATTTCATACCCTGTCTTTTGATCCCAACTTGCCCCCAACCTCACACCAATCCACTCTAACAAATAAAGACTGAAAACCTTTCTGGCCTCAGTGTCCTCATCTGTAGCAATGAGTTTATCTGCTTCCCTACTTCCCCTGGTGCTTTGTGCTATAGAGTGAAGTGAGATACCATAAGTAAAAGCGCTTTGTGAGTTATAAAATAGGCTAATCAACACACGATATCATTATCCTAATTAAACCTAAGGTGCAATTTTCAATTTCTCCAATTATTCCCCCAAGAAAAATGTGACTTTACTTCATGGCCTGTATATGACCTTTAAATTTTATGTAAGTTTGGCAATATAGTCACTGTAAATTAATGTATATAGGGGAAAAAATGCAGAATGCTGACTTATTATTTTTCACAATTTTAAATCACAATTTTTGTGACCTTTCACTTTAAACCTAGGACTCATGATTGAAGGGATTTCTTGAGGAGTCACCTTAATATTTGTCCTTAGTATTTTTCCTTTTCTTTAATAGTGACTCATTAGTTTTCACAACAATATGGAAATTGGCTCAGTAACAATTTTTTATAACAACAAAAATGAAACATAAAATAATTCTACAGCTTGCTGGGAGTATTTAGATACCAAAAGAAACTAGAAGCAAGGGAAAGAGACTTCATTACTGTTGCCTCCTCATTGATCGAGGGATTCTTCTTTTAGGAGAAAGGAGTCTTTAATAAACACTTTGTTATTTGTGGATTTTTTTTTATTTTAGAAGTTTATAATCACACCAAATAACAACAACAGTAAGTGCAGCTGTTAATATAAATCACATCCTCATGTACCTTGGATCCAATGCTTGCTAAAGTTAAAAGTATCTTTTACAAAATTAAGCATAATTTTACACTAAGCTTTGTTAAATCTGAAAAGCTAAGAAGAAGCCTTTGTTTGTATGTGTTTTTTTTTTTTTTTTAATCTCAAAATTGATGTCTGTTTACGGTAGACTACATCTAGAACTCACTAGTCTATCAGTAACAAAGTCACTGATGAAGATTTCAAAATATTATATGGAATCAAAGCAAGTTCAATTTTACCTTACCGTTGAAGGCCCACATGAGAGGTCATGCAACCTGTGTATTCATAAAATACTCAATAACTACAATGATTAGTCAAAGATTAGCCATCCAGCCTGGCAATCAAAGATGGTAAACCTCTCATGACAACAGTTCGATATTACTGCATTTTCCATAGTAACAACACTTAAAGTTTATCATCTTGTCATTATCTTTACACTGCTAAACTCAGACGGTTTCAACTTACACCATTTACAAAACATTCCATCAGCTCTGAAGTATTTAAGCGCTAACTCTTGCTAATTTAAGTACCTACTCTTGTCAAAAGACAATATATTTTCTCAAAACTACTAGAATTTCTGTACCAATTAAAGCTAAAAGAGCACCTCTGATGACAACTAAAATCGGTACTATCAAGGCATACCCTTGAAGCTATCTGGAAACAAAAGAACTTTCAAATAACAGATAAGGCTGACAGAATGATTAAATCAAATGAGGAGGGAGTAAATGTTGCCCAAACTTAGTGATCATTTTTTTTATCATTTTGGAAAATCTGTGCTTAGGTCTGGATAGATAGAAGGCGCTGAAACAGAAGACAACAAACAAAACTGAGTTCACCACATAAAACAATGCCTAGTTTCCACTAATTGCTTCCATACTATTTACTGCTGCAAGGTCGTCACCTTTGATGAATCAACACACAGACAATCATCAACACCTTTGATGATCAACACTCAGACAGTATGAATAAATCATTGAAAAATATTTAGATCACCCTCAAAGTAGGCACACATGAGTTGGAAAAATGGTCCTATCAAAGTACTGACCATCAAGATTATTCCCCTTCTACCGCCTCAAAAATAGTACCTTCAATACAGAAAAAAGAGAAGGGAAAAAATGTTAGAATTTCCAAGAGCCCTAAGAATAGTCTTCCTTCTTGAAAACAGGACTTAAACATCAGAAGGCATCCAGTGAACATCTATCAAATCAGCATTTCTAACGCTAATATGGGGGTGAGGCGGTGAGAACGATGATGTCAGGTTCGGTCAAGTCAGAGACAACTTTGAATCCAATGGTGACATTAACTCTGTTACAAATCCTGACGGCCTTTGCAACGCGAAAACGTTAGCAGTTTGAAAACATAACTGAATTCTTAAATACTGCAGTATTCAAATGACCCGCAGTGAATGAAAAGTCAGCAAACACCCTTGTTCTTTGTGAACAATGACCTAAATAATGAATCACTATAAAAAGAACACATGACACATTCAATTCGTCTGTTCGCCCTCAAATGTGCAAAGGTCTGACAGTATCAGAGATAAGACACATTGAGCTTACTACGACGGTATGGTCATTTTAGTCATCAGAATGTCTGGAAAAGGAGCGAACGAGAAACGGAATCAGCCCGCGAGGCGGAAAGTGTGGGGGAGGGCTTTTTAAGTCTGCGAAGCAGGCTACGGGGAAGGCGAACTGGTACCGGAGGAAAAAAGAAGTTCGGGAATAAGCCTGACCTAGCCCGAGACCCTAGCAGGGGCGGCGCGGAGTCCGGCGGGACCAGCCTTTGTTGCTTTCCCACTTGCCCCGAATTTGAAGCGCACGTCTGCTTCAAAGCTGTCCGTCCGGGGAGAGGCGAGGGGGGCACTGAGAGGAGGCGGTGGGTGCCGCGGAGGTTCGCCTCCCCCGACCGTCCATCCGCCCAGAACCTAAACCCCCGGTGGGGGTGGGGGGACGGACAGTCTCCCCCGGGGAACGCAGGGTGGGCGCGCGCGGTGGGGGAGGGGGCTGACTCCCCTTCCAAGTGCGGCCACTTACGAAGACGCGCTGGGCACGAAGAAATCCACCGCGAAGCCGAAGTAACTTCCTTCGGGGCCGGAGTACTCGGCAGGACTGTCCACGTCGAGGTTGAAGGCGCCGCAAAGAGGCAGCAGGAATCCGGGAAGAAGGAGCAGGAGGCGGCGCGGGCGAAGGCGCAGCCGCCGCCGCGGCGGAGAAGCCATCGCCGGAGCGCGCGCGGGGCGCCGAGGCCGGAGCCGCGGCCACCCCTCCCGGAGCGCACGGTGCCCGCGGCCCGCCGCCGCCTGCGCGCGCCGAAACTGGCCGGCCGCTCGCTTCGCGGCGAGTCCCCGACAGCGCCCGGGGAGGCGGGAGGGCTGAGCCACCGAGCGGCCGCCCGGGAAGTGGGGCGCAGGGCGCGCGGGGCGGGGACAGCGGCGCCGGCGGCCCCCGACCTCCCTCCCGCTCGGCCGCCCCGCGCCTGGGCTCCCGCTCGGGACTGCGCGGGTGAGCGCCGCACCCCCCGCCTGAGTGCTGCCGCGGGCGGTGGAAGGAGGTAGAGAAGGGGGAGGAGCCGGCCCGGGAGGCCTGGCAGCGGCGCTGGAGGAAGTGAAGGAGGAGGAGAGCCGTCCTCCGACTGGAGAGAGCCGGGTGCACTTCCGTGCGCGCGGTCGCCTCCCGTCCCGAGAGCGAGGTGCCAATGCCGAAGCCCCAGTCCCTCAGATCCCCAGGCCGCGGCAGTGCTGTTGGACGAGGGCCTCGGACCCAGCTCCAGGGGGACAGTGGTGCACGTAGTGATGGCCAAGGGTCCCAACCCGCCCGCGTCCAGGGGCACCCCACGCTCCCGGGTCCCGCCGGGAACTCCTGTGCTACTTTTGTTTAAAAATGAGGACAGCTTTATCCGCCTCTCGGTTTCTACTCCTAAAACCCTGGCAGGCTCTCACAAACGAAACTCTGTAATTAATGGTCGTTTTCCTCCCCTACTCTATCCCACACACACACTGAACTTAATTATAAACTTTCAGAATGCTAGCACAGCCCCTTCCAGGAGTCGTGTTAAAGCTGAACTTGAAGGATTGGCAGGGCAAAGAATTGGCAGTAATCGTTTCAAATCAAGTCAAACTAGTAGAAACCTTATTCCTAGTTTATTAGCTGAAGTTGGGTGATTGCGAATAATTAACGCATTGATTTAGGACGCGTGAGTAGAAATAGAATTTTAGAGTTGGAAGAAGGAATATACACCATTGAAGTAAGGCCTCTGTGAACCTGTTGCTGTTAGGGTTTCCACGGCCTCCAGGCTCCTGACAGTTCCCCGGACTTACTTGAGAACTGGAACCTTGACCTCTTTCTTTATATTCTGTAGTCTTACCACCTGGCCAGGCAGATAGTGAGAAATCGTTAAAATTTGGATGGAGATGAAATGATGAGTAAACTTTGTCCAGAGAGGGGACTTTCCTATATTGTGTATCATGTGTGAAGGAATTTGGTGAACAAGACTGAGTGTAAATGCACTGCATAGACCTTAAAAACCTACAAGTACTGGAACAGTAATTTTGGATTGTTTTCCCAAAGTAGGTATTAAAACTGAATCACAATGCACACTAATCTCCTAGCTTTTAATTAATCTTGTGAAGGAGCATGTATTTAAGTGGAAATGAAATGTCTAATTTGAATTTTTAGTACTTAATTGCACTATATATTTTGATTCTTAAATTTGACTCCAAGATATGTCCCCAAACCTTGGCCATCTTTCACACACCATGGCCCAGCACTTGTCTGAAGGAAATTACCTCGTGAGGCAGGTGATCCTGGACAAATACGTAGAAATACAAATGTTATCTTTCCCCTCACTCTGTTCCAGCTGCACTGAAGAGGCAAAAACTCAAAGGGTCTTTTATTCCTTAAAAGCCTGATAACCAATCCCTTTGGAAATCTGTCCAGCCAGGAATAGCAGAAGATTGTGGAGATTTAAACTCTAGCTGAAATCAGTAAGCCTTCCCACTCCCCAACTTCTGATCCAGGACAGAGATCCAGTAGGCCAGAGGAGGGAAGAACACCAGGAAAAGGAAGAATACAAAGCAATGGCAACACGTATGTGCCCACCGAAATTGAGTGAACTCAGGTCCCCATTTCTGTTAGGAGACCGTGAACCAGACTTAACCCAGTATCTTAAGGCACTCTTGAATAATAAATGCAGGCATCTTTGTAACAGTTATCATGCTTGAGCAGTCACCTACCCAACACCTTGCAAAGTCAGGGAGTTTATTATAGTATGTATCAATTCAGCCAGCACTTATTCGGAATCCACAGTGTACCAAGGCATTGTGTCCATGGGAGAGGGAGAAGCATATTTTATTCTATGGAAGAAAAGCTGTGCCTCTCACCCAGTCCAATGACGCTACTCTTCACATCGTAACAATTTCCCCACTTAAAAGAGCTGGATAATAATATATCTACATTAAGTACAATCACTTTCTTACAGAGGAAATAAAATATTAGATAGTAAAAGGAATTTTGACTTTGAATTTTACCCTCTGCCAAGGCTGTCCTTTAATTAGAATCTTGATTCCATTGGTTTCTATAAATTCAAATGCCTGAGTTCAATTGCTCAGTTCACCCAGTACTAGTTAATGACCCTGGTCAAATCACTTCAACCATTCTGTGCCTCGATTTTCTTATCTATAAAATGGGAAGGATGATAACACCTACTTATAGAATTGAACAGTACCTGTTGCCATCAATACTTTTACTACTGTTAGTTTAGTACAGTGGTAATAGTAAATTTGTATGACACGAAATTTGTATTATTATACTCTCTTAGTTCTAGTACCTATCCAACAGTTCCTTCAATAACCACAATCAAACTAGAACTCCACTTGGCTTTGTCTCTGCACACACAAAAGCACAGTCCAGTTACTCCAAAATAATTTAAGAAAAATTTCAAATTTTTATCTCTCAATACCAAGGTGGATTCAGTTCATAACTCATGGAAGCCCTTCTGCAACCCCCTTCTTCTACTCTCCATTTCTCTAGAGACTTTAATCCACTAAACTCAACCCTACAATGTTGCTGTTGCTTTTTTCGTCTGACTCTCTCCTGCCTCTCCTCTCCCAAGTATTAACGAGGGAGATTTACTTGGCCTCTCAGGCTTCATCCCCACTCCCAACCCCAGTGCTGTCTTTTCCTATCTGAAAAGATAAGAAAAGATGCCAAGCCAGCACCCGGTGCTCCTTGGGTGGCTGGGGAGGCAACAAAGGTAGAAAACTTCTCTCCTTTTTAGATTTGCTTCCTAATCTACCCCTACGATGTTAGGATTATTCAAGTGTCTGCCTTGGTTCACTGCACTTCTTGTTCTACACATCCCCTGCATGATCTTATTCATCACCACATTCTTGCCACGCCCCACCTCCCAAAGTGGCTTTAGCCATATTAAATTAATTACTTATAGATTCTACAGAATGACATCTTGGTTCACAGGGCTCTGTCTTCCTAGAAAACACTAGCCTTTCTCTTGGACCACTTCCCCCAGTCTTCTTCCTTCTGCCACATGCAAACATACACAAGGTCCTCTATCTAGCTATTTCCTACCCTTCTTTCAAAATGTGTATCAGGCATCATTTACATCCTCCATGAAGCCTTCTATAAAGAACCATGCCTTCTTGTTTTTGTATCCTTTGTGCTCACCACTGAGCTCAACAATGGAATTAATTCTACTCCCCAAAGACTTACTAATAACTAACAATTTTATTAAGCTTACTCATTATGTGCTAGACTCTGTGCGGAGCATTTTGATGTGTATTAAGTCATTTAATAATCATAAAATCCTATCAGATAGATTCTATTAGTAGCCCAAATTTAAAGGTGAAGAAACTGATTCTCTAGGAGATTGAATAATTTTTCCAAGGTCACATATCCTTGTGGGCAAGGAAGGGAGCTAGTAATGATCTCCAAGGCCTTCCCCATTCCTGAGAACCTGAGGCTTCAGTGACCTCCCCAGGCTATCTAGGATGGTTGTTCATAACACCCATGAAATGAACCCATCTGTTCTTGCTCAAATACTTTCCCCCTACACTAGGCAGAATAAAGATGCCTACTGAGGATAAACTGGCTTGTATCCACGAACACTGAAAATGAAAAGGGGAAATGTTTCTTGTCCTCATCTATATGTCTAACCCTCATCATAAAATTTTCATAACAGCAGGAACTCAATCATTTGTTGCCTTTAGATCAGACACTCCTTCCATATAATAGGAAAAGTTAGTTACAAACTTAAGGTTCAGATAAATGCTGGGGAAAATGTGGAAATATCTTAGTTCCCTTGTTAAAAGAACAAGACAAAGATAACTAGTCTTTCGAAGTTTCAAAAACAAATATGCAACTCTCCTGACTTGTTTTTGTTTTTGTCTTTAAACGGGTTTAACTTATATACATTACTGTTAAATTGAAATATTTGCTATGAAGGTAGTTCCTTTTGATTTTTCCCCTGAGGAATGAATATGTTGATAAGCCAAAGAAAATATATACTGTCTTTTCTCTCTATCTTGATGAATAGATAATATTTCACCATCTGAATATCTCTTTTCTCTCCAACACGCTTTCAGTTTACTCATTTCACCTGGTTTTTAAATGTTCATCTTTTCTCTTTAATACCAATGGACTTAATGGTCCAAACAGAAATAACCATATTGATTACTTTTGTATAAAAATCCTAAGAACGTGACATGTATACATGTAAATATTGAAACTTAATAATGATATCACTACATAACTTCAAGTGTGAAGAGAAAGTGGGTGGATTAAGAAATTATATATAAAATATTGCTTCCATTAAGTCAAACTTAGATTTTAAATATCGAGCCATATTTCCTCCTGGAGATGTATGATTATTGAGCACCTTCCTTGTGGTCCTATTGCCATGAGTCCTTTTTTAAACAGTCTTTCAGAGTTTGGATAACCCAGGATAGAAGATATCCTAGAAAACTGAGATTCAAAGACCAAATTAGAAATCACAACACAGAGTAACTTTAATAGCCATGAATAGAAAAAACAAGCACTTGGAATTCTGTGCCTCAAGGGAGCAGAGCACGGTGGGCAGGAAGCCTTAGTAAAAGTGTCTGTGTGGTCTCCTCACGTCTGCAAATCTGCTGTGCTCACCACTTCCTCTGTTCCTGAGGTTCTTTCTTTCTTTCTTTCCTTTCTTTCTTTCTTCTTCTTTCTTTCTTCTTTCTTTCTTTCTTTCTTTCTTTCTTTCTTTCTTTCTTTCTTTCTTTCTTTTCTTCTTTCTTTCTTCATTTCTTTTTCAATATGTAATATCTTCTTTCACCTGGTCTCCCACCCCAATTCCACCCAAACTTTAGCATTCAGTTCAAGACTCCTCTTTCCCAGAAAACATTACATAGTTTCAGTTTCTCCCTTCTCTTTAAAATGACTTGTGTTTCCAAGTCTAATCCACTCACAACTCAACATTTAATTGTTGTATTTATTTCCTGGAGTTTTTGACAGTATTTGAATAAAATTTTATCTAATATTAATTCTTGGTATTCCCAGGCATCTCAGGATTTTTTTCCTAGTGAAATTATCAGTTCCTTATAAATAGGAGCTATGTTTTCTAATTTATATATTCTCCCATAGCATTGAATACAGTGCTGAATTTATATTTCAAAAAATCACTAATAACTTATTGAAGAATGGGGTGCTTGGGTGGCTTAGGCAGTTAAGTGTCCGACTCTTGATTTGGGCTCCGGTCATGATCTCACAGTTTTCTCAGTTTGAGCATCATCAGGCTCTGCGCTGGCAGCAGGAAGCTGCTTGGGATTATTTCTCTCTCCTTCTCTCTCCTTCTCTCTCTGCCCTACCCCAGCTCACTCTGTCGCTGTCTCTCTTTAAATAAATAAACTCATGAGAGAAGCAAACATGTTGATCTCGAGGCCCCCAGCTTTACTGAGTCATAAGTGACAAGACTGTAGTGAACATGTTGCTCTTACTCATAATTAAATGTTCAGTGCCCAGCACAGAGAACTGTAGTAAAAGTGTCTGTGTGGTCTCTGAATATCAAGAAACTAAGAAGTATTTGCCGAAGGATAAATGGATGAACGTATGAATAAAAAAGCAATTGTTACTTTTATAAATTGAACACATGAAGTCAGTAACTCAAAAAACATTCTTGCATAAATGAATGAATGAATATATATTTTTCAAGAAGTAGAAAAGCCCAAGAATATCTCATAAATTCATTTTATAACTAGCAAAGAAATAGGATTAAACTACTCACTTTATCTAGAATAGTGTTTCTGAGCTTTGTAGCTGTTTTTCATTCCTGGTTGTAATTTGGGATTAGGTTTTGCGAATGAAGGAGATAAAAATTAATCACAAATGGCAAGAAATGTCCTGTGCATTCCTGGAGTTCTCTGCATCTCATTGTGAAAAACCACTCTGCTCTCAAGATAGGCATTTTTTTGTTTTAAGTTTATTTATTTAAGTAAGCTCTACACCCGACGTGGGGCTTGAACTCACAACCCTGCGATCAAGAGTTGCATGTTCTTCCAACTGAGCCAGTCAGGTGCCCCTAGGTATCCGTTACTTCAAGGACATGTCTGGTAGTTTTCAGAATTTCCCTTCAAATAACCAACATGTTGTAAAAATGTAAAAGGAAAATCGTGTATATTATTTTATTTAAAGTAATTAAAAATTACAGCATCCTCTTACACTACAACTACTTAAGAGGATTTAATTTGTTTTAAAGGCTTGGAGCGTTGATGTGTCCCAAGACATAGACCACATTTCTCAGTACAGCACTTATCATACAAAAAAAAAAAATCCATTTTTCAAAGAGGGTAATGCTGTCCAAATTACTGTTCTATCACTGAAAAGTCAAATTAGAGGCTTAGGTAAAGAAAGCAAAGTGTTTGTGGTATGTACAGAATTAGCAAACACATTTTTAAAAATAATCCATTGAAAAAATGGAATTTCAAAAGAACACTATGTTTTATTTATATCATGAGTCATAAAAGGAAGCATGATATAATTTAAAATGTCCCTGGCACTTGATAAATGATTGCTAATACTTTCCTCCTACTAATCATTTTGTATAAATGTAGCCTTGCTGTAACTGGAGACTATAACCCAAACTTCTAATTCCTTTTTCCTTCAGATTATGATAAACATAAAGTCATAATCAGAAGATCTTTAAGAACTATAATCTGCAATGTTTTACATATATTTATTTTTTCCCTGGAGAAAATGGCAAGAAAATGTGTCATTAATGACAAAACACACCATTTTTATATTGTACATGTATGTATATTATATGTGTATAGTTCTTGAAATCTTTTCCTTAGATACATGCTTTAATCCTACTATTGTTTAGTAATATGCCATCTATATTATTATTGAAATTTTTTTAGTCAATAAAAATAAACTCCATATTTCAAAAATACATAGCTAGACATGTCTACAGAACACAATTTTTCAGGAGAAATTTTAATATCAAGAACATAAGAAGGTGATATTATTGTAGCTATATAATACTATTATACTGTGCTACTATATAATACCTTATAGTATTATATACCAGTGAATGTTATTGAAGTTATATAACTTAGTGTACATTACATATGTATTCACTTTTTCATGCCCTATCATATAAAAAGAGCGATGTAAACCTATTTTTAACACAAATAAAACATAAATTTATTCACATGACTATTGAATTGTTTTTCTTTCCACTCACTCCTCCTAAACTGGTCTTATTAAAGAATATGTTACTGGGGCGCCTGGGTGGCGCAGTCGGTTAAGCGTCCGACTTCAGCCAGGTCACGATCTCGCGGTCCGGGAGTTCGAGCCCCGCGTCGGGCTCTGGGCTGATGGCTCAGAGCCTGGAGCCTGTTTCCGATTCTGTGTCTCCCTCTCTCTCTGCCCCTCCCCCGTTCATGCTCTGTCTCTCTCTGTCCCAAAAATAAATAAACGTTGAAAAAAAAAAAAAAAAGAATATGTTATTCATTTATTCATTGGATATTTATTATTAAGTGTCCTTTATATGCCCAACACTGCAATTAGAGCTTGAATTACCAAGACAAATCAGATATGACCCCTGCCAGGAACTTAAAAGTTTAATTAGACAAATATGTAAGTAAATAATGCTCATTTACATTTATTAAGGGACATATTTTACTATCACCAAGTGCTCTATTAAAATGCTGTATATGGATTATGCCTCTTCATAAAATACAATTACTGCATGTGGGTAATTTTAACCCATTTTACAGATGAGAACAATAAGTGTGGTACTGTTAAGATAAGTCCCCTTTGGAGGGTGCCTGGCTGGTTCAGTTGGTAGAGCATGTGACTCTTGATCTCAGGATCATGAGTTCAAACCCCATGTTATGTATGAAGCCTACTTTTAAGAAAATGTTTAAAATATTCTCCCTTCAATATGTGGAGCTAAATTCCTCACCTCTTGAGCTTGGACTGGATTTCATGAATGACTTTTAATGAATAGAAGAAGTGACTGCAATTTTGTTGACGAGGACATAAAAGGCACAGGGCTTCCTTTTGCTCTATCACATGGGAAGCCAGATGCCATCTGGTAAGAACATACAAGGTGCCCAGGAAGAGGCCCAAATGACAAAAACCTGAGGTCTCCTTCCAACAGCTACCTGAGTGAGTGGATTCTTCAAAGTGGATTCTTCTTCCCACTCTGGCCTTCAGATGATTGCAACTCTTGCCGACATTTAAACTCAAGAGAGAGTCTGAGCTAGAAACCATCCCTTTAAGCTGCTCTTTAACTACTAATGCACTGAAACTGTGACATAATAAATATTTGTTGCTTTGAGCCAATACATTCTGGGGATAATTTGTTATTGAGTAACAGATAACTAACACAATGAGTTTAGAGAAGTTATGTCATTTTTCATTAGGGTCACAGAGCTAGAAAGTGTTAGAGATTTTTACACACAGTCTATATCGCTAAAGTGACCATATAATTTATCGTCCAATTGGGCACTGTAGCGAGTAACAGGGATGTGGATAATAATTATACTGATACAACAGCTATAGTCAGGAACCATCTAGGGGAAACTGGAGCATAGGATCACTCTAATTACACCCTGCTTTTTATTGTTGCACTACTCTGTCTCCTATATAAGTAAGTGTATACAACGTGACTAGTCCAACACTGGAAATAAAAATACAAGGAAAGGATAATCCATCTGCTCTCACAAAGACTGCTAGCTACCTACCCAATATTCATTGTCCCCTTCTTGTTTGGTAATAAAATCCTTATATTGTGTGGTGGCAATAATATGTCTAGATGGAAAACAAAAACAAAAACCCCTGCATTTCCCAGCTCCCTTACAGATGACGAGAAGGTGTTGGTAGAAATTGTCAGGTAGAGCTACCAGCCTCTTAGAAGAGGGCTAGTTTAACTATCAGGAGCCCTTTTTCCTCGGCAATGTCTCTACAGCTGACGCCTGGGACACACATGTGATGGTTAGAGCTGAAGCAGCCTCTGTGAGAACATAAAGAAGCATACTTGGCAAAAGAGGGCATGGTCTAAGAATTACAGAGCAGAAAGTCTGGGTTTCTGAAAACCATGGACCTATCATTTTGGTCTTGGATAATAAACATGCAGATTATATTCTATCAGAAGAAAATATACCTCTGTTTAATCAGCTATTGCTAGAATTTTCAGTTACACCTTGACTACCCTAATCCTAACTGATATACCCACCTTAATTCCTCAAACAATAGCTTTAAATTTTTAGTACCAAACATTTATATTTTTACCCTATTTTAATAGAAGTTATTCTAGATATATTCACCACTCTTCCTACTTTTTCAAGTAGCTAGAACAGAAACATTGTATTACAGTTTTCTTAATGATATAAAGTTCTTATTTACAGAAAGCAGAATCAGTTCACTTATTAGTGTCTAATAGAGTTTAATTTGCTCTACGGAAGCTGTTTCAGTTGTTGGTGTTAAAGAAACAAATATGAGTTAAGTTCTTATGAGCCATACTCTTTTAGATCAGCTGGTGCCTTCATCAATTTTGTTCCTTTTAAATGATTCATTTGGGGGGTTTTCTAAACTCTCCACTCTTACTTCCTCTAAAAGCTTGAACACTAATTAAGGATTTCCACCTTTCAGTCATTATGGAAATGTGCCAGGGGATTTTCATGAAATGTTAAATATTTGGATTTAATAGAAAATGATTACATTCATAAAGGTGTTAGATACAGAGCTCTTAATCACATAATTGCATTAGGTCTAGCTCATAGGAACATAAAATAATTAAATAAAAGTCTTGGTTCATGTTCAGCATTTTTGTGAAGCCTAAAGGTATTTCTACAGTTAGTTTTCTTTTTCTTTTGAGTTTTAAAAAGATAATTACTATTATGGAGATGTTTACACTAATGCTACTCTTTAGGCATAAGTGAGATTCTTTAAGAAACCAAGTTAACTTTTTTACTCTAATTATTTCAAATTAGTTAATCTATTTCAGTTTAGAATACACTTATCATTAACAACATTTTTAAACAGTTATTGTAATAATGTGCTTCCTATAGAGAATAAATCATTTCATACATCTAAAAAATCTAGGATAAGGGTATAGAAGAAAACTTCAAGAACCATCTAACAATTATGTCTGACCCAAAACATAATGGTGAATAACATTGATTAAAAGTAATTTAGGGGCACCTGGGTGGCTCAGTCGGTTGAGTTTCCGACTTCGGCTCATGATCTCACAGTCTGTGAGTTCGAGCCCCGCGTCAGGCTGTTTGCTGACAGCTCGGAGCCTGGAGCCTTCTTTGGATTCTGTGTCTCCCTCTCTCTTTGACCCTCCCCCATTCATGCTCTGTCTCTCTCTGTCTCAAAAATAAACCTTAAAAAAAAAAAAGTAATTTAAACTGGGGCTCCTGGGAAGCTCAGTCAGTTAAGAGTCCAACTCTTGATTTTGGCTCATGTTATGATCTCACAGTTCATGAGTTCAAGCCCGTGTTGGGCTTTGCACTGAGAGTGGGGAGCCTGCTTGGGATTCTCTGTCTCCCCCACCCCTCTCTCAAAATAAATAAACTTTTTTAAAAAAGGAATTTAAACTAAGGCTGAATGATAGAGATGATTTGATAGAGATATGATAGATCCATGTTGTCTAATAGAACTTTCTGCAACAATGGAAATATTCTGTATCTATACTGTCTCAAATACTTGTATCAGCCACATGTGGCTATGGAGCACTTGAAATGTGGCTAGTGTGACTGAGAAATTAAATTTCAAATTCTATTTAATTTTAATTGCCATGTGTGGCTAGTGGCTAGATGGTATTCATACAGAGATGAAAGAATGAGATTTGTTGGGATTCTACAGTCTTTCCCAACTTCATATTACATTACCACAGCTACAAAAATGAGTGGTTAAACTTTATTTTCCCATGTTCTCTATTCTGCACATTTTCCCTGTTTCTAATACCTATAATTAAATCACTCATTAATTTAGTCATCACAGAACCACAATGTGTCAAGCACAGTAAAAACATCAAAATCTGTTCTGGCGTTAACATTTCTAACCTTTCTGATTTTCCCTCTTCCTGCCTTCATTAGCCCTTCTTCTCTGGGACAGATTTCTCATCTTCAACTGTGATAACTAGGTAGCAGGCTGTGAAGACCATACCCAAATACTGGACCTTTCAGGTTCACCAGAGATCTCTCTGCTTGGGTAGAGCAAAGCCATAGCAATTGATGGGGTCCTGCAGGAGCACTAAGGGTTCTGAGTCAGATTCCAGTTGCTTTTAAAGTAAATAATATGATTTAGTGGCACATCTGAGATGTGCTTCTGGTGGGTTGGAATTCCCACTCCTGCCAGCAACCTTCCTGATGATTCTCAGGATTCTCAAAGGGGCTTCAGCCTACATGGAGCTCTCCATCTCACTTGCACCTCACTTCTGCACCTGGTCTGTTCACTCAACACTGCACGTACCCTAGCTCAACCCAACACGGAACATGGTCCCTTTTACATAGAATCTACAAAGCAACCTAAATGCAAGGTAGTCACGTGTAACAGAATTCTGCAGAAAGTCTGAGGGCAGTGGTGGATAGGGTATGTTGCAGGTGAATATTAGACCTGTTCTTTTTTTTTTTTTAAGTTTGTTTGTTTGTTTATTTTGAGAGAGACAGAGAAAGAGAGAGAATGAGTTGGGGAGAGGCAGAGAGAGGGAGAGACAGAATCCAAAGCAGACTCCATGCTGTCAACACAGAGCTTGACTTAGGGCTTGGTCTCACAAACCGTGGGATCATGACCTGAGCAAAACCAAGAGTCCGATGCTTAACTGAGCCACCCAGGTGCTCCAATTGACCTGCTCTTTAAAGCCCTCCCCATTCCCTCTGTGGGAACCTCCCCTGCTTGTGACTCCTTCTCAGACTCCTAACTGCCCATCGCGTCGCATCCACCTCCAGCAGGCACTCTTGTCTCTTATCCTCACTCTCAAGCCCCCATTTCTCCTCTCTGGGCTGAGACTGTGTCTAAATCTCTTTAACTTTTATAACCTGAGCAATTCAGGCTTCTCTTTGCTTTGCCCTCAAAACCTTGGGACTTACATTGTCAGATTCCATTTTTCAAATAAAAAACTAAGTAAAATGTATCTTCTTACCCTAAAAAACATTCTGGTTCCAAATTTTGAAATAAAATTGTCTGTTTTTCATATAACTATATATGCTATATAACTACATATTACTCTAAAGTAGTTTCAGAGAAGGCTTGTTATAAAATTAATAAAGTGTTATGGGGACTGGAAGGCAGAACAGGCATTTATTTATGTTTCTATTTTAGTATAGCCACAACCAATATGGGTTACATAAGATTTTGTAAACATGTCTGAGAATCTTACAACCTACTTACAATATTGTCTTCAATAGGAAATATTTCATGAGCACTAGAAAATGGCATGACAGATACTTGAAAAACAAATCATGAAAATGGATTATTTTTTTTCTTGGAGTTGACTTACAGAAGCAAGTGGGCAATAATAATTATTTTGACAAAACTATGCCGCGTCACCTATAATACCTTTCAACAATGCATAAGATAGGTCCATGTATACTTTCACTAAGTGAAAACACTTACCGAGTCAGTACTACGTGTAAGATACCATGGCACTATGGCAGATCCTACAGGGCTTTCAAGAATGGAGCGTTTGTTAGGACTCTTTCAAAAGCACATGACAATAACCCAACTCACATTAGCTTAACCAAAAAGAGAATTTCCTGGTTTCACATAACCAGGAAACTCGGGGCTGGTTCTGGCTTCAAACACAGCCCAATACCCAAGGAATATAGTTCCCACCCTCATCCTCATTTTCCTGTCTTTTCCAGCTCTGTTTCCTTCTCTGGTTTAGTCTCACCCTCTCCTACTGCTTCAGATTCCTCAGTTGAACAGGGAAGATAGTTATCTACAATCTCAGGTTATTTGTCGTAGTTTAGCAATTCCATCCTAGCTGAAAAATCTATCTTCCTCTCAAATCAATATATCAATTCGAGGCAATGATTCTTACTGGCTCTATTTATAATAATTGCTTACCGTTGAACCAATTACTATGTTCAGAGGAGTGACATATTTTGATTGGTCGGTCATACCTCAGTCAGGTGATCACTCCTGTGGCACATTACTGTAGTAAATAGGATGCTCTTAACCACTCAGGATGGAGTAAAGATGAAGCCAGACATACAAACATAATATATGCCCACTGTGAATTGATAAGTAACATGCCTTGTCCTCAAGGACTTTTTCTTATATAAATCTTAGTAGTTACGGAGGACAAAAAATGCCCCATATGTGCCCAAAATTTCTAATTTCAGTATAAACCAGTTGTCTACATTATAAAACATTTAAATATCCCCAGCATCCTTCTTACTATTATGTAAATCTGGTTTTATTAATTTTAAACTAAGTGTGAAAACTATTTGATCATTAGCATAATATTTTTGTGGTTGAAATGCTATGTTGGCTTAGAACTTTTTCTGAATGATAAATTTATCTTTAAATATTGTGAAAACTATGTCAAATCTAATAAGTCATTTCCTCAGTTAACTCTGGTTTTGTGGCTATAATGGTTTGAAAATTGTTCCTTGGTTTAACCATACTTTGGTTGCTACCATATTTAGAGACAATTTATTTTAGGGTTGACAGAAAAAGCTATTATTTTTATAGGAATTTTATTGGGTAGAAAGTATAATTTGTGTTATTTTCTACTCATGCTGTCATGGTATATAGAAAGAATTTTAAAAACCTGATGTTTGCATCATATATTTTTACTAAATGTGTCTCACATGCAATTGAGTGAAATACAAGCTTTTGTTGCCCTAAGCCACTTAGATTTTTGAGTTAATTTTATACTCTAATATAATCCTAAGTAATCCTGACAAATATAGATGTGTTCAGTGGTAAGTTATCATAATTTATAAACGAAAAGATTCTCACCATAATTCTGTAAATATTGTAACTTTTCCCTTATTGCATTATGTACAATTTATATTCTAGGCAAAAACACACATACATTTGAATGATTCCCCTAACAGGGAATTATTTTCACCCTTTTCCCCAGAGAAGGGAAAAAAATCATAATTTGGGGAGTGTCAGAGATTCTTCAATGCCAACTATCTGTGCATACCGATGATTTTTTTTCTTACTCTATTTCAGCAACTAAACTTCCACAAACAGCTCCTGAAAAGGAAGGTTTCTGCGTAGAAGTTATACTACTACACGAGAAATCAGGGTTTTTATAAGTTATTTCACTTTCACTGTGGCAAAGAGAATTGACCTCACCAAACTACTTGGGGAGAGGCAACTATTGAGAGTTTTCTGAGTTCTCATCTCCTCCTGAGAGCAAACAGGAACCACGAGAAAACTAAATTTAACTTGTCATCTGCCACTGGGAAGTGGCCATCTCTGCTTCTAAAATACCACTATATCTTTCTCTTCAATTAAGTAACACTTCCTTCATGCTTTAACTCCCTCTCGTTCAAATGTTTCTTGGCAATGGAACCTTCTCTTCCAATGGCATATTAGCAGAATTCACATAAATAAAACAGATAAAAGCAGGACCCAGACACTTCAAGTAAGTATCACCACACAGCACAGCCAAGAGCCATGGTGTTACATTCTCAAACTGAATTAGTTATGACGCCCCAGCATGGGGATAGGAGCAAGGTGGACACATGAGTAAAAGCCCAAGTCATTTCTTTCTAGCAGATTCCCCTTAATCTTTCTATCATGACTTCAGGATATTCACCTGCAGTTCATATTGCTCTCCACTCAGCTAAACCTTCCCGGGGAATCTGCCTTCCCTGTTGGCCCTTCTCCTCCTTTCATGATGTTCAAGACAATCCACACACTCTTTTTCTGCTTCTGCCTCAACTCTGCCACATTTCTTATACCTGACCTCTTACTTCAAGACTCTAGCCATATCACGTTTCTAAATCTTTGTTTCCCCAGGAGGACTGTTACTGTTACTCCATTCAACCCCCTCCCCAGTGAACCCATATTAGAGGAAGAGGAGGAATAGGGACCTGGGATCTGCTTTATTTATTTTTTTAAATAATTTTTTAAGTTTATTTATTTTGAGAGAGAGAGATAGAGAGAGAGAGAGAGAGAGCACAAGTGGGGAAGGGGCAGAGAGAGAGGGAGAGAGCGAGAGAGACAGAGAGAGAGAGAGAGAGAGAGAGACAGGATCCCAAGAAGGCTCAGTGCTGCCAGCGCAGAGCCCGATGCGGGGGCTCAAACTCATGAACAGCAAGACCATGACCTGAGCTGAAACTAAGAGTCAGATCCTAAACTGATTGAGCCACCCAGGTGCCCCAGACCTGCTTTTCTAAAACAAACAAACAAACAAACAAACAAACAATTTCCTCTGGGGAGTTTTAGTTACCTATTGCTAAATAACAGTCCTCCCCCCACCCCTAAACCAAGTGGCTTAAAGCGATCTATTATTTCTCATGATTCTATGTGGGTTGACTAGCCGTTTCTCCTGGTCTCACTCAGGCAGCACCACTCTGGTGGACGCACAGCTGGAATGGAAGGTCCCAAATGGTCTCACTCACATATTTGACCATTAGCACTGGCTGTCAGCTCTCAGTGGGGTGCCTCAGTTCTCCTTTCTGTGACTTCTCACCTTCCATTTGACCCCTGAAACTAAGAGCAGCTTCCTTACATGGCATTCTCGAGGCAATGTTCTACAAAGGTGGAAGCTGCAAGTTCTCCTGAGGCCTAGGCTTTCCTGGCACAACATCATTTCTGCCACATTCTATTGATCAATAGCAAGTTACAAGAACAGACCAGGTCCAAAGTATGGGAAATAGACTGCATTTCTGGATAGTCAGTGGCAAAGCCTTTGTGGCTGTATTCCCCAACACACCATAGAGCATTGCTAAGTATATATTAGGTACTTAATACTTTTAGCCTTCATCATCATGTCTGCAGTGATTGAAGTGGTTATGAATCTCCTGGAATATGGGATTGGTGGGCTTTTATTTTTTCATGCCCAACGTGGGGCTTGAACTCATGACCCCAAGATCAAGAGCTGCATGTTCTACCAACTAAGCCAGCCAAGCGTCCCTTGTGGGCTTTGCTTTTAAATGGAAGTTTCTGCCTGTATTTGCTAGAAACAAGCTAATTTATTTTCAGGTCCTGAAAACAGGATTGCCAGTATCATGATTTTTTAAATAGAGGGGCCTGACCTCAGCAGACAAGATGTAGAAACTCAGAAAAAGAGTTGGTATCTACACTTCCATTTTCAACCTACTCAAAATCAACTATGGAATTATTTAAGGAAAGTCATTAATACACAAAATTGCAAATTTTTCGCAACTATTTTACTCAGATTTTTCTCTCTCTTTTTTAAGTTTTTAAATTTATTTTTAAGAAAGAGAGCAAGCGTGAGCAGGGGAGGAGAAGAGAGAGAGGGACACAGAATCCCAAGCAGACTCCACACTGTCAGCACAGAGCCCAAAGTGGGGCTGGAACTCACAAACCATGGGATCGTGATCTGAACCGAAATCAGAGGCTTAATCGACTGAACCACCCAGGCACCCCCAGATTTTTCTGATAAAATTTTCCAAGTTAAAAAAGTTCAGAATTGGCTAATGTAAATTTATTTTCCTCTTTTACCATAGCTTTATGCTTTAGTGATTTTGATAAAATGGTGAAACCGTAGGACAGAGCAAAGGATTGAAGCCAGCCTGAGAAGCGAGGTAGAAAGTTTAAGATTAAACAAACATTCTAGGAGAAAGGACTCAGAGATCAGATTGCTTGTTATTGCAAAGCTTGCTGTGAGTCAGTGACAAAGGGAGGGTGGCCATCCAATCTGCACCCACATCTCTGCTAAAAAATGTACTACTTTATTGCAAACTACATGCAGTATTGAGAAAATGGATCTAAAATGTATTTTTGGAAAGTGGCCTCTGAGGAACTTAAACAGCAGTAATTCTTAAGAAAAATGCCTCTGCGTGCAATGTGGAACAAACCGTGAAAACATCTTTTAGTCAACTTATAGAAAACATGTGATTATAAGCCCTTGTGTTTGCCTGCAGCCTCAGGTTATAGCATTTTATATATTGTACTATATCTAACATTTGCTTTGGAATTTTCTTTCTTTTGGTTTAGACTGAAGGAAAAGTTTACCAAGGTTTATGTCTTCCTGAGTCAGCAAGTAAATTTCCCATTACTCTCCCAGTTGGGTGAGTCACCAGCCTGGTTTAGGAAAGTCACAGAGGCCTGGCTGTCTGTGCCGGATGAGAAACTTTACAGTCAATCAGTCTAGACAGATTAGGGGACAGCCACTTGGCCATTTATGGTATCATTTCCTCTTTTTTACTGGGACAGCCTAGAGAGCAAAGAGACACTCCTGGGAATATAACCAGGGTTACTAGATTTCACAAATAAAAGTACAGGATGCCTGGTTAAATCTGGATTTCAGACAAACAATGAACTATTTTTAGCATACATATGCTCCATGCAATATTTCTGACACACTTTTACTTAAAAAAACAATCGCCGCTTATCTGAAATTCCCATTTAACTAGGCATCCTATATTCTATCTGGTACCCCTGAATATAAGGATCTTACTTCATA
Organism: Leopardus geoffroyi; assembly: GCF_018350155.1. NCBI lineage: Eukaryota > Metazoa > Chordata > Mammalia > Carnivora > Felidae > Leopardus > Leopardus geoffroyi. Next base: position 174,161,853 of record NC_059328.1, on the reverse strand, counting down.
TCATCCACCATTTATTACTCTGTGGAATGTCATAGAGGTGGAAGTCTGTTTCCTGAATTTCAGAGAACAAAAGTTGAGCTATTTTTTCTTTCATCTTTTATTAATCATGTAATTACAGTCCAACAGCAGAGAAAGACAAACTCATCAAAGACAAGAATTCTGTAGAGCAGTGATTCCCAGACTTTAATTGTACACATGTGATGCATTGGGTACTCGGCAAAACTGACATTCTAATAAGCACCCTGGGGTGGGGCCCGAGATTCTGCTTTTCTAACAAGCTCCCGGAGGATAGCGATGCTGCTGAACCGTGGACCACCCTTTTCAGTAACAAGGTTAGTGTTTCTCAATTCTTGGTTGCATATTAGAATCACCTGGGGAGCTCTGAAGACTCTTGATGCCCAAACTGCATCCCATCCAAATTAAATCCAAATTGCTAGAGGGGGGAGTCGGGTGTCAGCACTGTAAAAAGCTCCTCAGTTGCTTCCAGTGTACAATTAATGTGGAGAACTGCTGTCTTTGAGGAATCCACTTTGTGCTGGTTAATGTTTGCTATCACTTGGCTGGGAAGCAAAGCCTTTCAAAAAAATTGGCAGGGCAGTCATTCCACATGAACTGCAATCTTGAGAGATTGAAATGGGGAGAATTGCCACCACTGTCTTTTCTTTCTTTTTTTTTTTTTTTAAATTTTTTTTAAACTTTATTAATTTTTGAGAGAGAGAGAGAGAGAGAGCGCGCGAGCATGAGTCGGGGAGGAGCAGAGAGAGGGAGACACAGAATCGGAAACAGGCTCCAGGCTCTGAGCCATCAGCCCAGAGCCTGACGTGGGGCTCGAACTTACGGACCGCGAGATCGTGACCTGGCTGAAGTCGGACGCTTAACCGACTGCGCCACCCAGGCGCCCCACCACTGTCTTTTCAATGTGTCCACTTTCAGTTATACTTTCTAAGCAATTGAGGACAGCAATAGATTTTTATTATTTTAACCGTTAGATCACTAAATATTGTCCAAATTTGGAAACTTTATGTCTGTAACACACATTTTCCCGTGAGTCTCAAATAATTTATTTCTCTTAATGTTTCTAATAGAAACCAAGCTACCACCTCAGAGTGAGTCTGGCTTGGAAAACACTGGAATGTATCATCTGTTACTCTTTGTGAAGCTTGGCTAGAGTCAAGGAATGTGACTTATGGAAGACATTGAAATCTTTAAGGTCTTATTGTTTTTCACATAAAGATATGTCAACAAAAATAAAAGTGTGTCTCCAAAGCTACTGGTAAAAATATAGCATGTTTATAACACATATTCACACAAAACAAGTGCTAACATAAAGTTAGCTGTGGAAAAGTTCTACAAAAGCCCTCTTAGCCAAATACGTTCCTCCTTTTTCTTCTAGTTTTGTCACTTTAGTGTCATCCATTTTAGTGCCATCTCTCCTTAAATCACAATCTTTTCTGTAGTATTGTTTAGCTCAAAGAATGCTTTCTGGGTTTCCTGTACTTTGCACTCGTGTGTTATCTTACAGATTTGTTTTCTTCTTTTTAAACTTTATCTTGTTTTTTGCTTTGTTTTGTTTTTGTCCGTGTCATTCATCATGCATTCTCTTCTCATGCTCGTGCCTAGTCTCCATCACTTCCTTGCTCAATTCCCTACCTTGTGTCCAAACATTCTAGAATCGATGACTAGACTTTTCACTCACCAGCTTCCCTCACCAGCTCCAGGAGTTACCATACCCTGGGAAACAACCCTAAGAAGCTCACACATGCCCTGGACCCTGGGTGGCCCCAGCAGCAGGTTGAAAGGCTGCCAACATGAACAGTTGGCTCAGAAGAGGCACAACAAGACCATTAGGGGGTGGATGGCAAATTGTTCTGCAAACATTTAACTGTGGCTTCTCTCCTTGGTGTGCCCTTTCAGAGAACTTTTGCCCAGGGGAGAGCAGAGTGGAAAGTAGCACTTAGGCAACAGAAGTTTCCCACTTCTGGAGGAGGAAGTTAACCTGATCCCTCCTGCATACAAAGTAGTCACCTAGAAATGTGTTTGTTCTAAATAATGATGGTTTACTCTTCCTGTCATGAGAGGCTTAAAACTTAGCCCACAGTATAGCAGTGTACAATAAAATAAAACAGTAACTAAGCTAATATTTATCAAGCATTATGTGTTTTGATATGTATTAGACCTTTAAATCTTTGTAACAACACCAATTACTATGGCTACTCTGATTTTTTTTTTAATGTTTATTTATTTTTGAGGGTGGAGGGAGGGAGAGAGAGAGAGCACACATGCCAGTAGGGGAGGGGCAGAGAGAGAGGGGGACAGAGGATCCAAAGTGGGCACTGTGCTGTCAGTGCAGACAACTCGGGGCTTGAACTCATGAACCGTGAGATCATGACCTGAGCCAAAGTCAGACATTTAACCAACTGAGCCGCAGGTGCCCCAGCTACTGTGATTTTAAAGATGAAAAAACTGAAGGGCTGCCTGACTGGGTCAGTTAGTAGAGCATGTGACTCTTGATCTCAGGGTTGTGAATTCAAGCCCCTGGCTGGGCGTGGCGCCTACTTTAAATTTTTTTTAATGTTTATTTATTTTTGGGACAGAGAGAGAGCATGAACGGGGGAGGGGCAGAGAGAGAGGGAGACACAGAATCGGAAACAGGCTCCAGGCTCTGAGCCATCAGCCCAGAGCCCGACGCGGGGCTCGAACTCACGAACTGCGAGATCGTGACCTGAGCTGAAGTCGGACGCTCAACGGACTGCGCCACCCAGGCACCCCTATTTATGTATTTAAAGTAGGCTCGGGGCACCCCTATTTATGTATTTAAAGTAGGCTCGGGGCGCCCCTATTTATGTATTTAAAGTAGGCTCGGGGCGCCCCTATTTATGTATTTAAAGTAGGCTCGGGGCACTCCTATTTATGTATTTAAAGTAGGCTCGGGGCACCCCTATTTATGTATTTAAAGTAGGCTCGGGGCACCCCTATTTATGTATTTAAAGTAGGCTCGGGGCGCCTGGGTGGCGCAGTCCGTTGAGCGTCCGACTTCAGCTCAGGTCACGATCTCGCGGTTCTCGAGTTCGAGCCCCGCGTCGGGCTCTGGGCTGATGGCTCAGAGCCTGGAGCCTGTTTCCGATTCTGTGTCTCCCTCTCTCTCTGCCCCTCCCCCGTTCATGCTGTGTCTCTCTCTGTCCCAAAAATAAATAAACATTAAAAAAAATTTTTTTTTAAATACATACATAAATAGATATGGAACCACAAAAGACCCTGAATAGCCAAAGCATCTTGAAAAAGAAAAGCAAAGTGGGAGGCATCACAATTCTAGACTTCAAGTTCTATTACAAAGCTGTAGTGATCAAGACAGTAAGGCACAAAAACAGACACAGATCAATGCAACAGAAGAAAAAACCCAGAAATGAATCCAAACTATATGGCCAAATAATCTCTGACAAAACAGGAAAGAATATCAGTGGAGAAAATACAGTCTTTTCGACAAATGGTATTGGGAAAACTGGACAGCAACATGCAAAAGAATGAAACTGGACCACTTTCTTATACCATACACAAAAACAAACTCAAAATGGATGAAAGACCTAAATGCGAGACAGGAAACCATTAAAATCCTGAAGGAGAACGCGGGCAGTAACCTCTTTGACACTGGCCACAGCAACTTCTTACTAGATATGTCTTCTGAGGCAAAAGAAAGAAAAATAAAAATGAACTATTAGGACTTCATCAAGATAAAAAGCTTCTGCATAGAGAAGAAAACAATCAACAAAACTAAAAGGTGATATTTGCAAATGACATGTCTGATAAAGGGTTAGTATATTTATCCAAAATACATGAAGAACTAACAGAACTCAACACCCAAAACCCAAAATGATCCAGTTAAAAATGGGCAAAAGACACCCAGATGGCTAACAGACACATGAAAAAATACTCAACATAACTGAACATCAAAGAGATACAAATCAGGAGCACCTGGGTGGCTCAGTCAGTTGAGGGGCTGACTCTTGGTTTCATCTCAGGTCAGGATCTCACGGTTTGTGAATTCAGGCCCCAAGTCCAGCTCTGCACTGATGGCACGGAGCCTGCTTTGGATTCTCTGTCTCCCTCTCTTTCTGACTCTCTCTGTCTCTCCAAAAATAAATACACAAACTTTTTTTTTTTTAAGTTAAAAATTGGAACTACCCTATGATCCAGCAAAATTGCACTCCTAGGTATTTACCCAAAGGATACAAAAATACTGATTCGTAGGGATACATACACCCTGATGTTCATAGCAGCATTATCAACAATAGCCAAATTATGGAAAGAGCCCAAATATTCATCACCTGACGAATGGATTAAGAAGATTGGCATAGGGGTGCCTGGGTGGCTCACTCGGTTAAGCGTCCGACTTCGGCTCAGGTCATGATCTCACAGTGCGTGAGTTCGAGCCCCGTGTCGGGCTCTGTGCTGACAGCTCAGAGCCTGGAGCCTGCTTCACATTCTGTGTCTCTGCCCCTTCCCTGCTCATGCTGTGTCTCTCTCTGTCTCAAAAAATAAATAAACATTAACAACAACAACAACAAAAATATTGGTGCACACACACACACACACACACACACACACACACAGATTAGTCATCAGAAGGAATGGAATCTTGTCATTTGCAGCAACATGGATGGAGTTAGAGCGTATGATGCTAAGCGAAGTAAGTTAGAGAAAGACAAATACCATGAGTTCACTCATATGTGTAATTTAAGAAACAAAACAAATGAACATAGAAAAGAAAAACAAAAGAGAAGAAAACCAAGAAACAGACTCTTAACTATAGAGAACAAACTGATGGTTCCTGGAGGGAAGATGGGCAGGGGGATGGGTTAAACAGGTGATGGATATTAAGGATGAGCACTGGTGCTGTATGTGAGTGATGAATCACTAAATTCCACACCTGAAATTAATATTGCACTGTATGTTAACTACCTGGAATTTAAATTAGGACTTGGAGGAAGAAAAAAAGAGGCTCATGGGGGTGGTGGAGGGAATAAATAGAAGGAACGAAGGAGGGAAGAAGGGAAAGAAGGAAGGAAGGAGGAGAGAAGGAACTGAAGCTTAGACAATGATGACTTTCCCCACAGTCACACAGATAATTTGTAGTGTACCCACGATGTGAATCCAAAAAAATCAAGTTATTGATGAAACCCCAAGTATACTTTAGCTGCCATGTATATGTCCAAGCCTTCAGCTCTGCTATACCACCTCTTTCAGTTCTTGCAGGAAACAACAGGATCCTAAAGGACTTTAAATATTTATGGTAGTAAATGCATTAACTGTAGTAGTTTTCTCCAAACTGAACCAGTGGTGGAAGAGATTACTAGAAGTGTTAAAGAAGTGAATCACAGTAATAATTTTCTTCCCTTTTCAATTTTCTTTTAGTTTTTCTGATTATAACAAAAATGAAATCTCAGATTGGTGCTAACGTGTATTAACATTCCCACTCACATTTGCTGATCTTCCTTTTTAACAAAGAAGGGCAGGCCTTGGAGTAGGGATATTTAGCAGACAATACTATCTACTGAAAAGTTAGTAACATTGTTTTATATTCATTCTAAGGTTACCTTCTATCTATGGCAAATGATTCTATTTTGTTTTGTTTATGGCAGGAATGTATATGCTCTTAAAACTTAAATACCTTTTTTTAAAAAAGTACATCATAGAGTAGATATGCAAATGTGTGAAAAATCACACCATTGGTACTTCAATGGCTGAAGTCTGGAATATCTAAACAAAATAAGAAAAAAATACACAAATAGATTCTGCAGTCTTATTTCCACTAGCTGCATGAAAATGTTTGTTAATTCCTAGACTTAAAGAAGACAGAATGTTAACTGCCTTTGAATTCCATCTCTAGACTTTAGGGTTGGTTCTAAACTACAAAAAAAAAAAAAAAAAAAAAAAAAAAAATCAATTATTCTTCATTCCCTACTATGTGGCGTTGGAGTAGGAAAAGAGCTTTTGACTCACTTTCAGAGGCTACAGGTTGGATCCAAGCTCTGCCACTAACCTTAGGTAGGTCCTCATACCTTCCTTGAAATCAGTTTCTCCATCAAGAAATAAAGGCCCAAATTGAATTGTTTCTTCTAACCTTTTAATCTGCAATACTGCAAGTCAAGGTGTTTTCAGTGCTCTGCACACTGTGAAAAATTAAGGGGAATCTCACTAAAGTGAGGTGAGAAGGGGAGCTATTCTACCCAACTGTCAATTACAGTTAGAATTGTCAGTTGCAGACTCGTGGACAGGGAAGAATCACCAATTACACCCAAACAGGCAAATGTATACATTGAATCTTCTACAAGAAATCCACCAGTTCAGCAATTCAGATAACAAGAAACCACCAACCGACTTTCATTCACAACAACCCCTCCCAACTTCTTCCTTCTCCCTAACAATCCTCTCCTTTGTGTGTTGGGCTTGCTTATGGTTTTGCCATAGCTTTCACATCCCCCAGGTTGCCATTCTATACTATTCCCAAATAAAACCATTTTTTTTTTTTTTGCTGGTAAAATAACTGTTTTATTTTTAAGGTTAACACTTTCAAAATGCTTATCTAGATGGATCTTTGTGTAGGTCTGCACAAATAACTTATGTTTATTGAGAGGATATAAACAAATTAATGCTTTATTTTGTCAAGGCTCGGTTTTTATCAAAAGTCACTAAACTTAAAGATTCATTTGGGGGTATGAGGAGCGTACTCTTACGGGTCAGCTGCCTGTTACAACCCATATTATTCTGGGAGGAAGCGAGGCTTTCACTTCCTTTACACGGTTCAAAGAAAGTAGCCTAAATTCCAAGAATGCCAGCAGCACTTACCAGGCACTGCACTTTTCCCTGTGTTTATTCTTACGTGGGGCACAGAGTACAATTAATTACCACTGGTCACTGGAATAGAATGTAATTATGGCCTGAAAGGATGACCAAGCTGCCTCTTTCAGAATGACTAACTGCAGAGAGACACTTGTCCAGAGCTACTCATCTACGTGATCAGCTCAGCGAGTTGTTGACCATGTTCTGGATGCGATGGCCCAATTTTAGTCAGTGCCCTTAAACCTGCAAGGTTCGGGTTGCCTGATAAAAACTAAAATCAAATTATATTTTGAAAATACAAAAAGGCAGAAACGCAAGACCAGTCCTTGTTGGCTGTATGAGATCATAAACCCCAAGTTGTACAATGCAGATTTTAATAAACACCTTTTCAAAGGTTATAGCATAGTTGGAAGAGAAGAGACACAATCTACTCCATAATCAGGCATTCGTTAGAAAGAGGGATACGTTATGTTTATTTCATTCCAGTTTACCACCTGGCATCAACCACATAATTCTCCCATTCTGCTCTTTTTTATGTTCACAACATCTTGAGCACTTTATGCATGAGATGGCTCTCATAAGACAAAATGGAAAGTGTGGAAAGAACAGAGTGAGACTTAACTGCATTGAGATCGTGGGAATGCAGAGATAAACACCTGCAAAATAATGACTTTCCCATTAACAATAACCATTACAGTTCCTGCATTGGAGTCCATATTACTTGAAAATAATAATGTATTTGTAAAATGTCCCATACAACAAACCTCCTAAGAAAAGTTTGATATAAAAAAATCTAGCTCTGTGGTGCCTGGGTGACTCAGTCAGTTGAGCGTGGAGCCTGCTTGGAAATCTCCCTTTGCCAATCTCTCTCTAACACTTCCTCCCTCGCGGTCTCTCTCACTCTCTCTCAAAATAAATAAATAAACATTAAAAAAAAAAAAACTAGCGGGGCGTCTGGGTGGCTCAGTCGGTTAAGCATCCGACTTTGGCTCAGGTCATGATCTCGCAGTTCATGACGGTTTGAGTCCCGCATCGGGATCTGCCCCTCCTCTCTCCCCGCCCCCCTCTGTCTCTCTCAAAAATAAATAAACATTAAAGCATTAAAAAAAAATATCTAGCCCCATGACCTGGATATGACACAGGGTAACAGTGTATCTGTAGTTTTGGTTATTGCCAGAACTCTAGAGCAATCAACCTGAGCAAACTCTCAGTTGACATTGTTCAGTTTGGAGTAAACATCAGTAAATTTCCAGTTTGTCAGGATTGGTGGAATAGTTGGGGAGGAGAAAAGAGCTAACTGGAGCAGAATCCGAATTTTTCAGAACATTATATACCCACATCTCTTTTATTTATCACCTCCACTGGGCACTCTCACCTGGACTCCTTCCCTGCTCATTCAAACAACCATATGTAACAAATTACAAGAGCTTAGAAACTTGAAAAGATGTGAGTTTTGTCATTTATGGTTAAAGCAACTGATGGGTCTCTTCACAAGGTGATTTATAAAAATCTTCCCACTGTTCTCACCAATCTCAAAAGCCTTTTTTGTCGTAACTTGTTAAATCCCTATAGAGAAGCAAGGGTTTAGTTTTGTTTTGCCTCAAGTCCTTGCATGTGATTTTTAGTAATAAGTTTACTCTAAAGAGATTTTGCCTTCAGACTGAGGTTTTCCTATGGAATTCAATAGCTTCTATTTTGCCCTGTAGGAAACTAGGGTGGCCTGATGTTTGGAACATGGTGTGGGACCTGTAAAGCTATGTTTTGATCTCCAGTTCTGCCACATTTTAGCTGAGTGACCTCAGGCAAGTTACTTAACCTTTCAGTGACTTTTTCTTTTCCAGTTCTATCTGGTCCTTTTCCAAATCCACCTGTCCTTTTTTTTGTCTGTTTACTTATTTTCAAGAAACTTATTTCATAGCCTCTTTTTTTTTTTAAAGATTTTTTTAAGTTTATTTATTTATTTTTAGAGAGAGAGCAGAAGTGAGAGAGAGAGGGGAGGAGAGAGAGAAAATCCCAAGCAATCTCTGCACTCTAAGCACAGAGCCCAGTGCAGGGCTCTAACCTATGAACCACAAGATCACGGATCGGAGCGGAAAGGAAGAGTCGGACGTTTAACCGACTGAGCCACCCAGGCGCTTGGTAGCCTATTTCTTATTATTCTGTTTTCCCAGGTTCATGGAGGTGCTAATCTCCCTAATTACAGTATCTGCTGACTCTCATTCATGACAAATCATTTTTTTTTTTTTTGTATCCTAGAATTCATCAGGGATGGTTTTTGCTATGGAAACTTCCTGTGGCTTTTCTTATGGATATGTTCCTCATAATGCTGTTTCATTTGTTTCTACCAGACATCACTGACCTCCCTGGCCCAGAACCAAATTGTTTGGACAGAGATAAGTGTCCTTTTGGGGGCTCCCATACAAGTTTTTTCTCGTTCTCCTTCCAAGGATGAGAGACCTTTGCAGGTCTTGGTCCATGTAGAAATCTCAGTTTCAAATCTCTGCCTTAGAGATTTGAAATCTCTAGAGAAACAAATCTCTTGTTTCTGTTGAATGGTAGATCCAAATCTCTGGCCTTTAAGGCCTGTTTCAAACTTAGAACCACCCAGCACAGACATCGTGTCAGCTCACTTTACTACACCAAGTTTTAGTTCGCTCCTAATGCCTGGTAGTTTCCCATTGTTTTTTGCAATATAATTTATTTTATTTTGTCTAACAGTGTTAGCAGGAAGGGCTCTTATTATTTAGTCCTCCATGACACCAGAGCTATTTTCTTACCTCTTGAAAGCTGGATATCTGCATATGTGAAATAGGGATAATGATGGCATATACCCTGAGTGGTTTGGGTAAAGATTAAATGAGATAAGGATTAACGTTCCTAGGGATGTGCCACGCATAGTTGACTGTATAATAAATGTAAGCCTTTAGTAGCTGAATGCTGTTGCTGGTATTGTCAGTATTCACCAGGGATTGATCTGTGATATGACTGTTGACACTTGATGAGATCAACAATTTGATACGTCTATTGCAATTCACCAAATTAAGTTGGTGGTTCTCTCTGTGCTAGATGCAACAGCATCTTTGGTTGTCATGCTTGGCTCCTAGCAAACTAGAGAGAACAGAAGGGTTGGGATCTACCAGTATCTCCATCCCTGTAAGGTGGCAAGTTGAAAGTAAGAAAAACTAACACGAAAGGAGGGGGGAGAATTAGTAAAAAGTCAGTAAGATTAGTGGTAAACTAGGACAGGTTCTTAGCTGCCACAATAAAGGGCCAGGTATCCGAGACTAAATGTGGATATTGAAAATTTAGTTTACTGAAGGCCAGTTATCCAAAATCTAAAATCAAAGTAGGGTCATACTTTGGAGGCACGGGAAGAAGCTTTCAAAGTACAGCATAAATTATTGCCACATAGCCCAAATATTCCAGGAGTTTCATCTAGAAATAAGGCAAAGTAGAATGTGAAAAGAGGCCATCTGCTGGAAAGCAGTTTTGGTCAGCCAGGGCAAGTGGACTACGGATCTCCAGCCAATAGTAGAACTCTCTGTAGAAGGTCATGCCTGGAATTAGAGGCCTGGGAGTGTGGAAACTTCAAGCACCTGAGAAACCCAAGCAAAATTCATCCAAGTAAGTAAAGCATATCACATAAGCCCTCAGGGAGATTACTTGATGTTATACCTGGAATGGCCCAGGTTGGACGCAACAGTGGGCTGGGACTGGCACCCAGGCTACAGGAAGTATAGCAGAGATACAGGGCCTAAAGGAGAATGAAAATCCAGGCAGACAGTACAATTGAAGTGTCATTCGGAAGAAAGCTAGCAAATTGACAAAGTTTAGGCATCAAGCAAAAGTCTGAAGCCCAGAATGCCAGAGCAGAAGGTTTGAAATTGCACACAGGTGGTGGATCATGGAGGGTCACACTGCACTGCGGTTGGACTAGAATGGATTTGTTTCGTAGAGGCTACCAGGCTCTCCCCTTAAGGACTGCAGAGGGTACCTCTATGGGCACTGAGTTTATTCAGGCTCAATTTAACGTTCTTCATAAAATAGCATGGCATGAGGAGACTAGAAACCTGAGATGTGTGAGTCTTGGTAGAAAATGACACACAAAATAATCATACTTGAGTGCGGAATACTTTCTAAGTATGGATTAGAATGGCAATTAAATGAAAGAAAGGTTGTAAACATATGAAAACCAGGCCTGTGTGGTAAAATTGTGGCTTCCCTATGCAATGAAATATGATGCTGGCATTAACAGGATAATCATAAAAAAGTTTCCATAACTTCAAAGTGCTCTTGGGTGATGATGCTTTCCCTCTCCCACAATACCTTGAGTTCTTCCTTTCCAACCTGAGCCCAGGTGAATGGCCCTGAAAATTAAGGGTGGTGAGAAAAGAAGGGCCATTCTGCGATCAAGGAGGTAGTGACTGGAGAATCCATCATCAACATTCGCGAGCACATCCATAAAGTGGGTTTCAGGAGGCGTGCCCTGTGGGCACTCAAAGAGATCCAGAGACTTCACATGAAGGAGATGGGGAGCTCCAGAGTTCCCCTGTAGACACAAGGCTTGGCAAAACTACCTGGGATAAAGGGATGAAGAATGTTCCACACCCCATCCAAATGCAGTTTTCCAGAAATGTAATGAAGGTGAAGATGCACCACACAGAAAGCTCTGGGCGCTGGTGTCCTACGTGCTGCCACCACAGTCAAAAATCTGCCGACAGCTAGTGCACATGAGAATGAACAGCTGACTCTCAACTAAAATTATAAAGCTACTTATAAGAAGCTTTCACTATGTTGAGTGGATAAAAGAGATTCGTTACAGAATTTCAGATTTCATCAGTTATAACTTGTGTTCAGCTGCTAGTACTAAAAATGAATAAAACAAAATGCCAGTCCTTAAACAAGAGAAAATGAAAATCCTTATTTTTCCTCACACAAAGTAAGTCCAGAGCTGGCAAGGCAGTTCCACGGTCGTCAGGCACACCTTCTCTTTTTTGAATCTTCAAAGTCGGCTAAAACGTTGCCAATGCTCTGGCCCTTGTGTCCATGTTACAGGCAAAAAGCAGAAGCAAATAAGAGCCCAAAGGGACCATGCTAAGGGCATGTCCTCTTTTGAAGGGGTGCTCCCAGAAGTCTCCTGTTTTACTTAGAATTAAATTAAGCAAAAAGTAACAGATGATCAGAACAACAGTGGCTTCAGTATGGCCAAAGTTTATTCCTTGAGGAATTGAGCAGCCTAGGGTCGACATGGCGACTCTGCTCCAAAACACCCTCAGGAACTCAGGCTCCTCCTGTCTTGTTGGGTATCTCTTGACGACTTCCATTCCAGGATCACCTCATGGATCAAAATAGCTGCTCTAGCTCCGGCCACCATGTGATATTGTGATTTATAGTAAGAAATATATATTTGGTCTTCAAGGTTTCTAGGACAGAGCTTCTTGAAACCCTTGGAAATTCCAAAGTGTTCAGAGCAATATAGGTATCTTTTGTTTTTCTTAAAAATCACCTTTCAACCACGTCAGAGTTTATGTAATGAGGTGATTTTTGGAAAACTCATAAATATGGGGGCTTTTTGTCAGAGGAACCAACCATAAGTGCTGGGAGAGTGGTGGCCCAGAGAAAGCATGAAAGCTGTGCACTCCTTCCCATACACCTCGCCCTAGGCATCTCTTCCATTTGGCTGTTCCTGCGTTATATCCTCTTATAATAAACTAGTAATCTAGTACGTACACTGTTTTCCTGAGTTCTGTGAGCCACTCTAGCAAATTAACGGAGTCCAAGGAGGGCATTGTGCGAACCTCTGATTTATAGCCATCTGTCAGAAGCACAGGTGACAACTTAGGCTTTCAACTGCCATCTGAAGTAGATGGGTTGGGAGGCATTCTCATGGGACAGAGACCATAACCTGTGGGATCTGGCACTATCTCCAGGTAGATAGTCTCAGAGTTGAGTTAAATTGTAGGACACTCAGCTCATATCACAGAATTGCTTGGTATGTGGAAAACCCACACATCTGGTTATCAGAAGTGTTTTGAAGTAGAGTGTTCTGACTGTAAGTAGAGTATTGAGAGCAGATAAACACACAGAAAAAGTGACAGAAGTGTTTTTCCCTTTACATAACCATATCCATAAAGCGGCCAGTGGAAAAGAGAAGAGATATAGAAGAATAAGAGGCAAACAGCCCATAATACCTGCCTTTTCAGGAAGTTTTCTGGAAGCTTCCATACAATCTTTCTGCTTATATTTCATTTCTTAGAGCTTAGTCATTTGGCCACACCTAGCTTAAACAGAGGAGGATAAATATAGCATTTTTAGCTTAGTGCATTAATAAATCAAATAAAATCAGGATTCAAGTACTATGGACCATGCATATCGGCTAGGCAATTGGCAGTTTTTGCCACATCGATACCATATGATCACACTTATCTGATTTAAAAATTTTTTAATGTTTATTCATTATTGAGAGATAGAGACAGAGCATGAGCAGGGGAGGGGCAGAGAGAGGGGGGAGACACAGAATCTGAACCAGGCTCCGGCCCCCAAGCTGTCACCATAGAGCCCAATGCGGGGCTCAAACTCACAAACTGTGAGATCATGACCTGAGCCGAAGTCGGACGCCCAACTGACTGAGCCACCCAGGTGTCCCACAATTGTATGATTTTAAAACAGAACAATGAGACAGAGACATAAAGACAGGCGCATGTTGATTGGAACCGAGGGCTGGAGAATGACCCAGAACTTGGGAAAGAGCAAGGAAGGACAGACAGCCAGTATGTTGTGTGCATTATGGGACTTCATACAAGTGCTGAGACGTTAAGAATAAGAAAAGAAGGGATAAAGGGAAATGTCTCAACTGGAAAAAACGTGGACACTGAGGGTCTGAACAAATGTGCTCCAAATATGTATCTTTTTTTTCTATTTTGTTTAGCGTCCCTCACTGGCCACTTCTCCCATTGTAGACGCTCGCAGAGGTGATCATCATCTCTCTTTTGAAACATGTATCTCAATTGTGAGTTAGCACTTATTTGTGTAATATACAGATCAACAGCATAAGCTTCATTAAAGCAGGCACATTAACTTTTTTGCCAGTAACTATAGCCCATGTCCAGCAGAGTGCCTGGTACGTAATAAACAAGCAAAAAAACCCTACTGAATTAATGAAATGAGTATGTAGAAGACACAGCAACAGGAAAAGGATGCTGATACAACACATAACAAGACAAGGTCTACAATGGTGCCTTTCAAAGATACAAAACACATGAATTTGTGAGGCATGCCTATCTTTCCAGAATAGTCTTTGCTATGAGCAGTTGCAAATTGGGAGATACAAGCTTCCTTGTAATTACACATTATTCTGTTCTTTACCACCAAAAGATAGATCTTACATATATTGTTTTAATTTATCTGTACTTAATTGAATCATCTTGTCCCTGTCAGACCTCGAGTTCATTCTCCCCTACCCCTTCTCAGTCCTGTGACATATATAAATTGCCATTATTTGGAGTCCAAAAAAGTATTGCCAAGATTCACAGAAGGATATAATGTTCCTTCCCATCTTACAATACTGCTACTTATGGAATGTATGACCATGGTAAATTTATTTAACTGATCTATGTCTCTGTTTCCTGAGCTGTAAAGTAGGAATAATATACCCACACATCAGATTGTTGAAGGATTATACAAGGTAATCCACATAAAGCTCTTGACAGTAACTGTCTCCTCACTTGCATTCAGCGTATGTTAACAATTATTACTTGGGCACAGAACAGAATGTTAGGATGTGATGCTCACATTTTCCATGGGTAAGCAAGACCCTCTTCAATCATGGCCTCACAAGAACACTGCTGAGAGAAAGGACCCCAGCAGAGGGGGCAGTAAGAACAGAGGAGGTGGGGGGGCAGGGACAGGGTTTTCCAAGGTACCACAGCCAGTAAGTGGCAGTGCGATGAGGTGGGAAGGAGAGAGAGGGGATGGAGTCCCACCCATATGGCTCTTGGGGAACTTCCAGGGCGAAGTGGATGGTAGAAAAAACTTGATTTACAAATTTCCTCATAAAGGGAGCAACAACCCCAGCTGCAGCCACGTGAGTCATGGGTTCTGGAGAAAAATCAGCACTGACTCAATGGATTAGAGAGAAAGGGAGTTTCCTTAAGGACTAGCTCCTGAATCAGCCATTGTTTGCCTAAGATAAAATATACTCTACCTGCAAGTCACAGTAGGCAAAAACAAAACATAAAACTCAAACACAAGCTAGTTTAAGAAAGGAATTCACTGACTCACATTGTAGCAGGATTCTCACACAGAGTCCTGACTCCGGAGCTTTGTTTTTTAGGAAGGAAGTTTACTTGTACTGGTATGGCTCAGTTGGGTTCCTACCTCAAATGCCACGTGGCCTAGTTTTTTGTATATTTTCTACGTCTTTGTCTCCCATATATGGTAACACACACAAACATGCAGTCTGATGTTACAAGCTTGTGAGGGATGGTGTCACATACACGTATAGCCAGGTTGCCTTGAGGTATTGTGTTTTTGTTTTTGTTTTTTTGTTTGTTTTTTTGTTTTGTTTTGTTTTTCCTTCCTTAGGGAGGGGACCCTACCACAACCTAACTGAAAAATCCAGGGGTAAGAAGCTCTTGATATCTATCTCTTTAATCTCTATGAAGATCCATGTGTGACATGCTCATGCTTTATTCTAGGTCTCCTCATAGTGACAAAAGAGTTGCAATAGCCCCCAGCCTCACAACATTTCTGGTTAGAGTCCAGCATGAAAGAAGACTGCCACCTTGATGGCTTCAAGTCTAGCAGCCTCAGCATGATTGATGTGCTTGTGAATTAATAATAATGGACACCATATAAAATGGTGCTCTGGTGAAGTCTGGTGAATATAACACACTCCAGAGCTGCAAGTAGAAGTAGCTGTCTGGCAACCACATGGATTGAGAGTGGGGAAGGGTCAATCCCCAGACATAAATTGCGGGCGGTCACCAGAAGTAGTTAAGTAGATGTTGGGCAGCCAGAAAAAATATTTACCACACTACCCATTGCCATGTACTGTAGACACTGGTAAAATGCTACTTATTGTATTATATACGGTGGGAATCCTGAGAAAACATACCCTTGCTCTGGCATTACATATGCAACACCCTTAGGGGCTACAGGGTACTAATTCACGCCCTAGAGTTCTTAGCCGTACTGGGCTATCCTCCTCACTGGCATATAATGCAGGCTGTTTTTTCAAGTCGATGCCATCGTTCCTCATCAACGGGTTTGTCTCCCTGTTTTACTGCAAGCTGCTAGAAGGCAGGGGTCTACCCAGTGCCCCACATAACGTCAGTATTGTACGTGATTTTGTTCAATGATTCATTGGCTTAAGGGTTCTGTTTCCAGTCAGATATGACACAGTCAGAAGCATCTGAGCTTTCGTTGGCTTTAAAACAGGAATTATAAGTATTTTTGGCAAGTGTGAAATCATTGTAACTCATGTTCTTTGGAAACACATTTTGAGCTACATCCTGCTGACTGGAAAGATATATACAATCCCTCAACAGAGCAATTGCTCATTCAACAGTTACATTTTATTTATTTATTTTATTTATTTATTTTTTTTTTTTTAACGTTTATTTATTTTCGGGACAGAGAGACAGAGCATGAACGGGGGAGGGTCAGAGAGAGAGGGAAGCACAGAATCGGAAACAGGCTCCAGGCTCCGAGCCATCAGCCCAGAGCCTGACGCGGGGCTCGAACTCACGGACCGCGAGATCGTGACCTGGCTGAAGTCGGACGCTTAACCGACTGCGCCACCCAGGCGCCCCCAACAGTTACATTTTAAATGGAAACAAAGTTTCAAGTAATTAATTTGGATCATTTACCAGCTGCTTTTAGCAGTTAGGTCCATGCTACCTTTCTTTCCAGAGGATAACAAACTTTTCTTTCAGCTGTAACTAAGGTATGAATTAATCAATTTATAGCTTAAGAAGCATCTATTCAAATCTGAGGCAGTGAGCCTGAGCTTTGATCCTGGCATTGGAGGAGCATGTTGAGAGACAGAGAGATAGAGACAGAGAGACAGAGGCAGAGAATGATCAAGATTGATGAGTTGTCTGAGGAACGTGGAGTTCAGGGTGATACAAGAAAATGCTAACAAGCAAAATCAAAGTCTGACGTACATGGGAATCTAAGAGGAATAAGCAGAGAGGCTGAGTCCAAGCAAGAGGCAATTGGAAGCAATATTAATACTAATACTGTTACAAACAATATTGTGGTAGCGTCCCCTCCCTAAGGGGAAAAAAAACCTCAAAAAACCCTCAAGGTAACCAGGCTATGTGCGTACATGACAACATGCCTCATGACCTTGTAACATGAGATCACTTAATCAGACTGCATGTTTGTGTGTGTTACCATATATGGGAGACAAAGAAGTAGAAAATATATAAAAAACTACGCCATGTGGTCTTCGGGGCTCAGTTCTTCGGGGTACAAACACAACTGAGCAGTGCCGGCAGGAATAAAGTTGCTTCCTGGAAAGAAAAGCCTCGGTGTCACGACTCTCTGTGCGAGAATCCTGCTACAATATCATACATAATATATTAATAATAATATCTATATGATACTATGCTATGAGGTAAGAACTATCTAAGTGCTTCATGCAGGAATGTATATTCTGTATTCTAGGCTACAGGTTTACAAAAAACAAAAGAAGTGGGATAAGGCATGGAAAGTCAGGGGCAGATACAGGGACATTGCCTAAGCAGCTAAATGAAATTTCTGACTCCTCCTTCAGGGTGTCCCAGGCCTTGGTTGTGGCTAAGGAGGGGCTGTTCAAGTGTGTTACAGCCTATCAGACTCTACCCAGATTTTGTCCAGGTTCCAAAGATAATTTACATTTTTTAAAATGTTTATTTACTTTTGAGAGAGAGAGACAGAGCATGAGTGGGGGAGGAGTAGAGACAGAGGGAGACACAGAATCTGACGCAGGCACCAGGCTCTGAGCTGTCAGCACAAAGCCTGACACAGGGCTCGAACCCACGAACTGTGAGATCGTGACCTGAGTCGAAGTCAGACACTTAACTGACTGAGCCACCCAGGTGTGCAAATATAAACCTTGATTTTTATTAAAGCAGCCACCAAAAGGTAACTAACTGAATGTCTGTGGCATTATGAAAATCAGTCTGTGTGTGTGTTCCTTTCTTTACCCTCTTGCTTCCTCTCGCTAACCTTCCCTAACCTACTCGTACATATTCTGGGAATTCTAAAGTGGATGCAATACATCTCAGCTTGCAGGAACTCTGGATGAGCTTGTCATCTGGTAGTAGGCTTGTGTGCAGGTATCTTTCTGGAGCTTCGTACTGGTAGCAGCAATGGAAGCAACTGTCCTCAATAACTGAGTGTCGTATATACCTACTTGTTTTCGTACCACATTGCTCTTGATTAGTGCTAACTCAGCACGTCCCAAGAGAAAATCAGTTTAGTCTGCCAGGCCTGCATTTAATCAGCAAGGAACTTTTCATTTCCATACTAATGTCTTCAGGTCGCACAGCCTGTCATGTTTTCTTAGCTAAGCAAGGTGTCTTAGTAGTAAACTGAACTTTTTGAAGAAAATACAACATGTTCAAGGGTTGGGGATTGGCATGAGGGAAATGAGGCATCTCTAGACAAAAGACTATCACTTAAATACAATTTTTACAATGGAAAAACAAGTCAATGGAAAATGAAGCAATTGAAGGATGCTCTTCCCAACTGCAGAAGGCCATCTGGATTCTGGAAAGCAATCTGGGATTTCATTATTGATGTGACCATATAATGGTTTGATCACACAATAGTAGTTTTCATTTTCAGGCTACCAAGCCAGTAATAACCTTTTTGTGACCACGAGAAACCTCGAGTTGTTGAAATTGCTAGGGGTGGAGAAGTGGCGTGTGAACGGGGGAGGTCTGGATAGCAAAGCAATACAAAAAGGGTCATTAATATGTTTCAGCTTATGAATATCTGGGTTCTACAGGGAGCCTGCGTGTGAATTCTGGCTCTGTTACTTATTAGTTCTATGAGTTTGGATGAATTTTTAAAATTCCCTGTATCCCATTTTTCTTTGTTTGTAAAATGGAAATGACATTAATTAATGCTTCATAGAGTTATTGGGATGATAACTGAATTAATACAATGAAAAATCTTGCAACAATGCCTTAATTCATGGTAAAATTCAATGTATATTGCCACGAGTACTATCATTATTATTACATTCACATACATCTCTAAACTCCTGTATGTCAATCATTTTTCTTCCATTCCTTGTTTCACAGATCTGATTATTAGTTGAAGATAGACTTCACCGTCTTCATTAAGGCCAATCCTCATGTTGCCCAGTGGAGGGACTTCAGCTGGTCTCAAATACCTGAGGTCTCTGCCTTATCATTTGCTTCTCTGCAGGGTTTGGGAGAAGGGTCTAGGCTGTGTGCTCCTTGGATCTGTCATGTGCTGACTTGGTACATTCTGGTCTGGCTCTCCACCAAACAGTCAGGGTTGGCCTTGTGGGGAAGATTCGAGCATGTTTAGCTCTTCCATGAGAGGTCAGATGATGAGCGTACCATTTTAGAGGTATCATATCAAATCATTTAGTCATATTTTCTGATATAGTTTTTGTCAATAACGAAGCTGATGCTTCCCCACCAGTATGACTTCAATGTCTTTTTCTCATTTGGCTTTGACTCAGAGGGAGAATAAAATGTTACTTATTGGGTCCCCAAATTCTCAAAACCAATTATGTGGAAGGTGCTAGGAGGTTACTGTACGTGACACATTGATGACTAAGATACCTTCACTTCCTCAGGAGCTTGAAATCTAGTAAAAGTAATGACAACTTTTCATAAATAACTAGAACACTTAAAATAAGAAAAGCAATTTATATGGGAAATTCAAAGGAGGGAGAAATCACTTCCATCCAGAGACATCAAAAAAAAAAAAATGGAAGAGATAGTATTTAATGTGATTATTACTCCAGATTGTACTGGAAAAGGGGAGAGAATTTTAAGCAAACAGCAGTGCCATGAAGGCAGAAAATTGTGAGTATGTATGTCGTTGAGAAGGAGGGTGATGAGGAGACATATGTGGATAAAGAACACATAGTTTACTCTGGCTGAAATTTAGAGTATAAGTAAGGAAGCAGGGAAAGAGTCTGGGCATGATGGGCCATACAGTGGAAACCCATGGGAAGTTTTTCAACGGGACAGTAACTTTAGAGGTGCATTTAATGAAGATTAATCAGGCAATGATACATAGGCAGATTTGATTCAGAGGTTGAGGAATAGGAGTAATTGGGTGGAGCTGAATCCCTATTTGTTCGATTCTAAGCCTTGGTTTTTCAGAATAAAGCATATAACAAAGATTTTTGTTACAGGGATAAGACACTTAGCTCAGACTTGGATATTAGTTTGAGATGCCACTGGAATGAACATTCAGGTGAATAACTCCAGTCACTCCTGGCTCCATTCTATCCTCCAAGGGGTAGAAAAATAGACTTCACCTTGTTATGGCAGCAACTGAAAAGGATTTATTGCCACTTTTAAATGTTTATTTATTTTTGAGACAGAGGGAGAGAGAGAGCACGTGTGTGAGTGGGGGAGGAGCAGTGGGAGAGGGAGAATCCTAAGCAGTTTCCATGTTGTCAGCGCAGAGCCCACACAGGGCTCAAACTCATGAACTGTGAGATCTCAGCTTGAGCTGAAAATAAGAGTTGGACCCTTAATTGACTGAGCCACCCAGACACCCCTATTGCCACTTTTAATCAATTACATGAATTCTGAAATTTATTAGCTTTGTATCCTAGGGCTTTTAAAACTTTCTCAGCCTTAATTTCCTGATATATCAAAGAAAAACCTCATTGACTTCTGGAAGTAAGAGAATATAATACATGGACCTACCTTGCACAGGTCCTGGCACGAGTAGGTGTTAAGAAATGAGAGTGACCACCATTGTTATCATCCTTACAATCAGGTTCAAATACTGGTTCTCTCATTTACTAGCTGTGTGCTCATTTAGCCTTTTAAACCCTGATTTGCTCATCTTTAAAATGGTGATAATAATGGGGTACCTGAGTCAGGTCATGATCTCAGGGTCCTGGGATCCAGCTCCACATTGGGTTCTGCTCTGAGCATGGAGCCTGCTTAAGATTCTCTCTCTCTCTCTCTCTCTCTCTCTCTCTCTGTCTCTCTCTCTCTCCCTCTGCCCCTCTCCCCTGCTTGTGCTCTCTAAAATTAATAAAATAAAAAAAATAAGATAAAAATAATATAATAAAGTAACTACAACTATGGTTGTAAAAATTTATGATGATCTATACCTAGGACTATCAAGATGATAGTACCAGTAGCTCCCAGAATTTTTGTGAAGATTTAATATGTTTTTAATGTAAAGCATTCAGCATGATAACTGTTATACAGTCAAGACTCTATGTATTAGCTATCACTATACTACTCCTACTCCTATCACTACTACCATAATTGCATTAGGTAAATACCTGAGTGTCACCTCTCCATTAAATTGTGTTTTTTTTTACAAAAAATTTTTTTGTTTATTTATTTTTGAGAGACAGAGAGTGCAAGTGGGGAAGGGAAGAGAGAGAGAGGGAGAACACAGACTCCAAAGCAGGTTCCATGTTCTGAGCTGTAAGCACAGAGTCTGATGCAGGGCTTGAACACACAAACTGTGAGATCATGACCTGAGCCAAAGTTGGATGCTCAGCCGAATGAGCCACCCAGGTGCTTCAAGAGAAAGATCTTTATAAGGAGGGACAATTTTTGTAAGAATTCAAATAGGAAAAGTAAATGAAAACACCATCAAGAAAAGTCCTTGATAAAATAAGATCCTAGAAGAAACAGGGAGGAATGGAAATAGAGCTTTATAAAGGCAGACATATCTTTCCTGGAGGAAAGAGTAAAGACGAAGAGTGGGTACAATTAAAATTGCCAAGTTGGGGCGCCTGGGTGGCGCAGTCGGTTAAGCTCCGACTTCAGCCAGGTCACGATCTCGTGGTCCGTGAGTTCGAACCCCGCGTCGGGCTCTGGGCTGATGGCTCAGAGCCTGGAGCCTGTTTCCGATTCTGTGTCTCCCTCTCTCTCTGCCCCTCCCCCGTTCATGCTCTGTCTCTCTCTGTCCCCCAAAAAATAAATAAACGTTGGAAAAAAAAAATTTTAAATTGCCAAGTAATATTGAGATAAAGCAAATAGAATTCCACGAAGTCTATATCAGATATCTTGGATTTATCATACTGATAAACAAGAAAGTGACTAGTATATTATGAGAGATGGCCAGGAAAGAGGTAGGAGCTGAAGGGCAAAGGGAGCCATGTGGGAGATCTATTGTTGAGACATGACTGTAGCTGAATATAATTATTTCTGGGTAGCAATGAGAGCTTAGTTAAAATTAGATACATTAAATTGTTGTAGACCTAGCCTACTGACTTTCCCTAGAAATGTTTAATGTCCAGGTAGTTTGAGCAGAGAAAGCTTATTTTGTGTTATATTAATATTGACCATGCTGAGGCAGGAATGAGAAGATAAAAATGGCAAGGATGCCATGGAGTGGTTAATAGTATATTCCTGACATGACGTGGTATATTCCTGGCCTAACAAATGAGCCCAGAAAAAAGAGGATAAATTGAAGAAAAGAGAGAGTTCAAGACACAAATGGATATGATGAGGAGTAAAAAAAAGTTAAGATCATGAAGGAATGGAAGGACTTGAGGTTAGAATATGAATTTTCAGGGCTAAAGACCTTAGAAATGGAGCAACATCAAGTAAGATGAATTCCAGGGAGGCCTTGTCAGAAGGTAGCCCTAGTGGAGTAGAACTCTACTTCAGGAAGTCCAGAAAGCAGTGAGGAAAGGCAGTGTAGGAATATGAACCAGTGGGTCAGTGAGAGTGGCCCAAACCCCAGCCTAACCTACTCTGTAGTTAGGTGACCCCATGGGAGTTACTAAGCCTTTCCACATCTGTTTTCCCATTGGAAAATGGGGATCATATTAGTGCCCAACTTTTAGAATTGTTGTGAAGACTAAATGGGATAACATAAAGTGTCTCACATTTGACACCCAATAAGGGCTCAAAGTATAATTTTTTATTAAAATTTAGTGTTACTTTGCTGTATTGTCATGAATCACACATCAGTGTCTATACTTGGGAGGATGGCAGGGTTTAAGGTGGAGAGGAAGACTGTGGGTTGAGTATGAAAGTCGTTGAAAAAAATACCAGGTTTGAGAGATAGGTGGATAATTGGATAAAGAACGTTAGAAAGCCTAGCTAAAAAATGCCCTCAACAATAGGCAAAACAAGAAATTCTCAGAACTATGCCAAAGCTTAAAGCCACTGGCTTAATGATATCCTAGATAGACCTAGATGCTGTCTCTGCTTGTTGGCTTAGGCTATTCCCCATCATGGCTCCAGTACTGTGGCAGCATCAGTTTCAGGTATCCTCAGGAAATGAATTTGAGGGATCATTAGAGGACCTCTTTAGGATGTGAGGGGGTTAGCACCTCTTGATTTCAGTTTGGGGAATAAGACAACAGAGAAGTACCATCTCATATTTTGTCATACACATGACACTGCAATGAGCAACCCTATAGATGCCTCATTAAACGTTATGTGAAGTATTTTCCAGGACAAATAGGGAGATGTAGCATTCCAAAGAAGCACATTTTAATGTCGAATCTCACAAATGGCATTACTGCTTTGCTCTTCACTCTCATTGGTGGTATATAAAAGTAAAACTTTCCATACTTCTCCAAATTTTGATAAAATCCAACCTTTAAATATTTGCTAATCTGGCAGATGAAAAATGTATTTCATGGCTCTTTCAGTGTGCATTTCCTGGTTACAAATGACGTTGACCAGTATGGAAACCAATTTGACAATAATTTTTATGTATTAAAAAAAAAAATGACGACCACCCTTTCAAATAAATGGTTCTGGGTCATTTGCACTTACTTTTCTTTGAGTTCCCTGTTCATAACTTTTGCTTGCTTTTCTATTGGGTTGTTCATGTTTTCTTAATTTACAGAAATTCTTTATATAGTCTGGATACTACATGGCAATCTTTGATTGCTATTTCTGTATTTTGTCTTTTAGCTTTGTTGAAGGCATCTATGGTAGGAAACAACTTTTCATTTCCACAGAACTTTTGGCACTCTTAGGTTCTTAGGCTGTTTTACTGGCAGTAACTAGTTATTTATTTTTTTAAGTTATTTTTTTTTTTTTTTAATTTTAGAGAGAGAGAGAGAGAGCGCGCGCACATGAGTGGGGGAGAAGGGCAGAGGGAGGGAGAAAGAAAATCTTAAGCAGGCTCCACACTCAGTTGAGGAGCCTGATGTCGGGCTCTATCTCACAACCCTGAGATCATGACCAGAGCTGAAAGCAAGAGTCAGACACTCAACTGACTGAGCCACTCACTCCAGTAACTAGTTGTTTCATCTTTAGGGTGAACCCTGCCCAAAGTCAATTACAGGAAGCCCTCTACACAGTGTTACTTAAAAGATAAGGAGAAAAAGACCCAACTGCTCAAATGTAGTTCAACCCCGGAATCTGATGCCATTGAAGTTCCCCACATGAGTCACTCTCAAGGGACTTTCTGGGAACTTGGATTTTAACTGGGCAAAGGATGTTATTATCCTGCTCAGGCATATTAGCTGATTCCCGTATTGACAATGATTGTGTTCTCTGATTAAATGTTTTTGCCATCAATTTTTATTGGAGGAAATGAGGTGTACAGATAAAGCAAAGAACCGCTGACACACAGTGCCTGGCCTGTGTTATTGAAGAACTTTTGTGGAGAGCTTAGATAGCGAGAGGGAGCTTCAAGGCACATTTTCTCTTTGTCAGGTAGGAAGAAAGGAGAAAGACAAAGGGAATGTTCTCAAAGCAAACTGTGATTTTTTTTTCTCCCTTTAGCCAAAATTCTTTTTGTCTTCGAACACTTGGGCTACTTGCTAGGTCCATCAACATGTGATAGGTTTCCACTGAAATTAGACAATACTTCGTTTATTCTCTTATTAAAGCAACCTTAGACAAGCAGTTCTACAGCTACGATTCAATAGATGCTTTTGAATATTGCTCACAAAAGAATTCTAATAGGGAAAATCATTTGAGATTGAAAATGAGGGGACTAAAAAAAAAAGTGGCATAAAAGCCTTGTCTTTGGCCGTGTAAGTTGCAAGAACTTGCTCCATCCTTGTAAGTGGTTTTAGTCTCTGCGAGAGAGAAAATATTTAAACAAAGCAGATGTTGATGAGTCACATTTAGGCTCTTCTAGTTTGGAAAACATGGTTTATTTGAATGTAGAGCTATTGTTTGGAAGGTGGTTGGCTGAAGTCCTTGATTAAAAGCCTAAATGGTGGATTTCCTGTGCTGTCAATACCGAAGAAGTCGGAACCAGATGATCTCTAAGAACACTCTCAACTCTTACATCCTACACTTTTTTATGAGCTTCGTGCCTTTCTCGCTTTTGCCCCGGTTATGTAGCTACCAGATGATATCTCCCCCACCCCCTTTTCTCCTCTGAAGACTTGACTGAGGAGTCAAATCAAGCTTCTCTCAGGAAGAACCAACACCTAAACTGAGATCTGGAGGAGGGAGAGGCGTGACAAAGTGAAAGAGTGAGTGGGTGGGCAGCGGCATTCCGGGCAGAGCAGTAAGCATTCACAGGGGTCCTGTGGCAGGAGGAAGCACTGTGTGCTCAGGAGCTTGGAGGCAAGGGGATAGAGACATCCCTCAAGGTCGTTAGGAGATAACAGACAGGACTTGGTAATCACGTGGATAACTGGAGATAGTTCTCTCAGATTACTTGCTACTCTCTTCCTCATTTTTTCTCTCCTAGCAGCTAACACTTCAGCGAGGCATTGTTTTAAGCACTTTATATGCATTAACTTGACAATAACCCAGTGAGTATATGGTAGAATACATGAACTCATGATCCTACCTGAAAATCTCCTCTTTGACCATTTTCTGCCCCTCACATACTGAGCTATCCTTCAGATAGCTATACACAGTTTTTGTAGGGACAAGCCCAGGATTATTTGAGAAAAGAAGAAAAAGATGGGGGTATGCAAATGTGTTTTGGTCATGCCGAGTCCCAAGGCATGGGACTTAGGAAGAAAACTACTGAAAACCACAATCCATTCATGTGGTATCCATTTAATTGTGACATATAATATTTATTCAGTGCAATTAATTTATTTAATTGTGATGAATAATATTTATTGTGCCAGGTACTGTTCTGAACATTTTCAAATATTAGTTTATTTAATCTTCACACCTAACCCTACTATTACATCTGTTTTACAGATGAGAAAACCAAGAGAAGTCTCCAAAGATATGTCGCTATTAGCAGTGATGGGAAGTGGGAACTGATCCCACCATGAGGCGGCCTGCCCTCTAATGCTACGCTCTTAAGCACTAGGCATCACTTGCTCATTTGCATGACTGCCCAAGCCTTGTTACGTCCTGAAATTATTCTCTTCTTCCTTCTCTAACAGACTTCCTTATTTACAGTAAAGAGAAAGGTCCTCACAACAAACATGATAGAGTCACTGAATTGGCAGGAAAACACAGAAACTCTTGTGGACCTCTGTCAGGACAACTGCAGAAACTGCCTTTTCTTCAACAAATGAGAATATGGAAATAATTTTGTGGCCAATGAACACGAAACACTTAAGATATGCACCAAGCCACCATGTAACCCTAGATTCCTGAAATTGGTAGTATGAAAACAGCTCTAAAGCTGCTTTTGAGCAGGGATTATGGTCAATCCTACACCAGGAAAGTAATTACAGTAGAAAAAAGAAGGACCATTTTCAACAAAGTTGCAGAATTTCTCTGATTTGCACTAAGCATTTGTCACTTTCTTGGCATAAGTTTCTCCTTTCATCACTGAACTGTAGGAGAGATCACATGTTTCAAGTCAGCCTCACTCTCATTTGGATTCAAATCAAATTCCACAGTGTTCTTTTGGAAGAAAGGGTTTCCCCAAAATTAAAGAGAGTTTCCTCCACTTTTATGGAGATCTAAAGAGGCGGGATTTCAGTTCCTCTTGTCACTTTAATCACTTTCTTGCCCCTCTCTTTCTCCATCTTACTCTCTTAGCAGATAATAAAGCCCTTTACTGTATTTTCTACTTGCCAATCACTGTTCTAAACGTAGTACACCTAGTAACTCAACAACATCCTGTGAATATATGGCAGAGTAAGATGCAGGTAGGTTGGGAGACAGAGCATAAAAAAGCATAAAGAGATCCATATAAATGCTTCTAGTCTCTCTGTAAGTGAGCAACAGGCTCTATTCATTTTACAGATGAGGAAGCTAAAGCACAGAGAGAGTAAGCTGTTGGTTGGCGACCACATAGCTGCAAAGTGATAGAACCATGATTCAACTGTGAGCAGTCTGATTGCAGAGACCGTACTCTTAGCCTTCAAACGCTACTGCAAAACTCCTCCTTGGTTGAATTCAACTCTGTACTCCCCCCTGCCTGTCCTTGGGAAGATGAACAGAATGGAACAAAATGATCATGCTGATTGTTCACCTTCAAATGCATGGCTTGGCAGAGCCCTGAAAGCCTACTCTACTTTCTAAGTCAGCTCATTTGTGCATTATTGCATGCCTCCTCTCTCTTCAAGCCTCTGCTGTGCTTCTCCAATCTTCACTCTGCTGAGGACTAAGTTCCCATTTCACTGAGAAGATAGAAACAATCAGAAGGGAACCTCCACATGTTCCCACCAACACATCTGCAGATCTACTTGCACTGGGCCCAGTGTTTGCTGCCTGACCTCTTACCATGGGTGAATGTCTATGCTCCTGTCTAAATCCAACAGCTTCTTATTATGCACTGCATCTCATTACCTTACCTTCTCCAGGATTAGTGTCTTTCAAATCTATCCTCTTTACTGTATCATCAATTCTCCTACTTCTACTAAATCATTGCCATCAGTATACAAATATTCTGTACTCTCTCCTATATTAAAAACGAAACCGGACTTTCTGGGTTTCTGGTCTGTCACATAAAGAGGTAAGCAATTGTCAGTCTGTCCTAACAATAAGTAAAAAGCTGAACACATTGAAAAATCAACAACTTTTCTTAGATCCATCTGAGAAGTGAGGTCACTGGCAAACCACTACCTCCAAATTGGAGAGACAGACAGGCAAATATAGAGAGTAACATCTTACTGGAGCAGAAACCTGCATAAGAACCATTGTTGCAATAGGAAAACCTGAATTGGACTTGATGAATTACTGGGAGCTCAGTGTGGACAAGGCTGAGAGTTAAAAACTCCAGGGTGACTCAAGCATTGGGAGCTCTCCCCCACCCCCCCAAATTTTGTGAGTTTTATCTCTAGGAACTTGACTTGGTTCTCACAGTGAATATCAGAAAAGAATCTGCTTATGCTTCTGGCAGGGGGTGGGGAGAGAAAAGAAACTATTCTGAATTACACAAGAGCATTCTCTTCTTAACAAGGCCTGCCCACAAGAGAAACTATATTATAGAACCTAAGCTATTGAGATTTAACAGAAGGGAAATACCCAATTCCAGCCAGCTCTAGACTTCCATATGGGAGAAGGGAAATACCCAACCCCAATCCCTTCTAGCCTTACACATGGGGGAAGGGAAGTAGCCCCCTCCAGCTCCCACTAGCCATCTTGTCCCACCTGGGGGGCAGACACTGAGAAGCATTTGTGAAGTTCACAGTTTAGAGTACTTACTAAAAGACTATGACCTAATCGTGGACTTTAGAACACTTTCTCTCCCCTCACACCTCACCACCACATTACTAAAAGCCTATTTAATTTACCACATTTACTTTTAACCCATACATCATGTCTGGCTAACAAGAAAAAATTAAAAAGCGTACTAAAAGGCAAAAAAAATAAAAAATAAAAACAGTCTTAAGAGACAGCATGCATTAGAACTAGACTCAGATATCTTAGAGATGTTGGAAATATCAGATCAGGAACTTAAAATAACTATGTTTAATATACTCAGGACTCTAATGGATAAGGTAAGTAGCATGCATGAATAGATGGGCAATATAAGCAGGGAGGTGGAAATTCTAAGAAAGAATAAAAAAAGCAATCCTATAGATCAAAACAGCTGTAACAGAAATGAAGAATGCCTTCAATGTGCTTCTTGGTACACTGAACACAGGTGAGAAAAGAATCTCTGAGCTTGGTGATCTCTTAATGGAAACCTCCAAAACTGAAAAGCAAAGAGAAAAAAAGATGGGGGTGAGGAAAACAGAGAATAGAATAACCAAGAACTGTAGGACAGCTATAAAAGGTGGAATATATACATAATGGGAATAACAGAAGGGGAAGAAAGAGAGAAATGAAAGAGGGAATATCACCACAGTTTCCAAGGACATTTAAAGGATAATTACACTGTTCACGAAAACTAACTCAAAGTGGATTATAGGCCAAAATGTAAAACACAATCATAAATCTCCTAGAAGATAACATAGGAGAAAACCTGGGTGACCTTAGGTATGGTGATGACTCTTTAGATACAACACTGAAAGCATGACCCATGAAAGACAAAAATGATAAGGTGGACTACATTAAAGTTAAACACTTCTTTGCAAAAAACAATGTCAAGAGAATGAGAAAACAAGCGTCAGGGTAGGAGAAAATATTTCCAAAACATATCTGATAAAGGACTGTTTTCCAAAATATACAAAGAACTCTGAAAACTCAACAATAAGAAAATCAACAACTGCATTAAAAACTGAGTCAAAGACCTGAACAGAGACTCTATCAAGGAAAACATAGATGGCAAATAAGCATATAAAAAGATGCTCAACATCATTTATCATTAGGAAATTGCAAATTAAAATAATGAGATACCACTATACACCTCTTAGAACGGTCAAAATCCAAAACACTAACAATACCAAAAGCTAGCGAGACGGTGGAGCAATGGGAACGGTCATTGCTGCTGCGAATGCAAAATGGTACTTTGGAAGACAGTCTGACCATTTCTTACCAAAGTAAACATATCTTACCATGGGATCCAGCAGTTGCACTCCTTGGTATTTACTCAAAGAAGCTGAAAAGTTATGCCCACACAAAAACTTGCACATGAAGATGTTTCTAGTGGCTTGATTCATGATGGCCAAAATGTGGAAGCAATCAAGAGGTCCTTCAGTAGTTGAATGGATAAACTGTGGCACATCCAGACAATGGTATATTAGTCAGCACTAAAAAGAAATGAGTTATTGAGCCATGAGAAGACATGAAGGAAATTTAAATGCATATTACTAAGTGAAAGAAGCCAACTGGGAAAGGCTATACTGTATGATTCTAAATATGTGGCATTCTAAGAACAGGCAAAACTGTAGAGGCAATAAAAAGATCAGCTGTTTCAAGGGTGGGGTGGGGGTGAAGATACGAATAAGCAGAGTGCAGAGGATTTTTAGGGAATTTGGTTCTGGGAAAGCCAGTCTATGGAGAAGGTCAAAGGATTGATGGTTGCTAGGGTTTGGGGGAGGAAGAGGAGGAGGATGAATAGATGGAGCATAGGGTGTTTAGGTCCATCAAAACATTAGGTGGGATGCTTTAATGGTGGATACATGCCATTGTACGTTTGTCTAGGCCTGTATAACGTATATCACCAAGAGTGAACCCCAGTGTAAACTATGAATTTAGAATGATGAAATGTCAATATAGGTTCATCAATTGTAATAAATGTACCAATCTACCGTGAGATTTTGATGGTGGAGAGGGCTATGTGTATGTGTGCTCAGTGGGTGTATGGGAAACTTCCGTACCTTCTCAATTTTGCTATAAACTGCAACTGATCTAAAAAAATAGTTAATTTAAAAGCAAAGCAAAACAAAAGCAAAAACAAAACAAAGAACCACCCTGGATCTCACATTCCCTTCCAACCACGACCTCATTTATCTGCTCCCTTTTAGAGACAAACTCCTTAAAAGAGCTGCCTATAGTCACTAGCCATTTCTATTTCCCTGCTTCCCATCTCTCGAATCTATTTGCACCAAGGGTTTGCCCTCTTTCACCAAAAATGTGAAAGTCCTCATCTTACCTGAAATGTGAGCAGCTTTTGACACAGTGATATTTCAGTTTTTTTGATAGACTTACTTCACTTGGTTCCTGGGGCCACCCATTTTTAATATTCTCCCCTCCCTTAATGGGCCACTCTTAATCTCCATTTACTAGTTTCCCCTCACGTCCCTAAATGCCATGCACTGGAATGGACTGAGCTCAATCTTTGGTCTTCTTTTCTGTATCTATACTCTCTTTCTTTGGTGATCTCATCCAGACTTGTGGTTTTAATTAATATTGATAACTAATAATGAGGCCTCAATTCAAAACCCCCAATTTATGGGGTTTTGGGGAGAGTTGACTGAGCTAATATATATAAGCACTTAAATGACGCAGCTAATATATATAAGCACTTAAATCTGCATCTGGAACAGAATAAGCACCTTATATAATCAGCCAGAAACTTGCTACCTGTCTAATAGGCATCACAAATGTTACATGTTCAAAATCAAATTTCCAATTTTTCTCCCTTGGGTTCCCGCTCCTGTAGACTTTTCCAAATACCCCTAACTCTTTACTTCCTATCATATTTACCATCTAGTCTATGAGAAAACCCTGGTGGTTCTACCTTCAAAATATATTCAAGACTCAACACTTCCCATTCTCATCACTATCTCTTTGTCCAAGGACCTTCCACCCACTCTTTTGTAAATTTACTGACCAGTCTCCCCACTTTCTCTCATCTCCCTCTGGTCTAGTTCAGCACAGCAACCAAAGTGATCCTCTTAAAATGTAAGTCAAATCATGTCACTCTTTTGTTCTAAATCCTCCAAGGGCTGTGCATCTTATTCAGGGCAACAGTCAGTATCTGTGCAATGATGGCCTACAAGGCCTTACATCAACTGGCTTTGTGCTCCTCGGATTTCATCTCTCCTCATTCTTTGTGTAGTCCACTCTACTTCAGCACATTAGCCTCCTTGCTGTTTCTCAAATATACCAAATATATTCCTCCTTCCATTACTTTTGTATTTCATTTCCCTCTGTCTAGAATGTCCTTCCTCCAGATAATTTGCTCAAATGTTTCTGCTCATCCCTTCTTGCCTTCTCCAGTATCTCTCTCAAAGAATTTTCTTCTCTTTTACAGCATCACGGCCACCAGGAGAGGACTTAGCCTGTAGACAAAGTTAAAACTTCAAAACCAGGTTCTTTTTTTTTTTTTTTTTTAATTTTTTTTTCAATGTTTATTTATTTTTGGGACAGAGAGAGACAGAGCATGAACAGGGGAGGGTCAGAGAGAGAGGGAGACACAGAATTGGAAACAGGCTCCAGGCTCTGAGCCATCAACCCAGAGCCTGACGCGGGGCTCGAACTCACGGACCGCGAGATCGTGACCTGGCTGAAGTCGGACGCTTAACCGACTGCGCCACCCAGGCGCCCCCAAAACCAGGTTCTTGATGACATCTTTTGAGCACCTCTAGATTAAGCCTTGCCTAATGACAGCCGTACCCTTGGACTGTTACATGAGGCAATCATGCCCTTTAGAACTTATTACAATATCTGGCAAACAACTTGGAATGCATCGCATGTGAAAAATATCATTAGCATTAGTATATTTTAATCATAATGTATTATTGCTCATATTCTAATGTGGTAGAATTGTATAATGATGAGTATTAGCAAAAAGGAAATTGTAATTTGTGTAAACAAAGAATGGAGAAATATATTGTTTAATCTTTTCTTCTAAAGACATTATTATGTTGTACAACATGAAAAGAGAAAAGACAGGGGAAGGAGACAAAGGGAAGGGAGCTGACAGTTATAAACTGTCGGGTTTTGTGCTAAGTGCTTCACATGCATTTTCTTCTCTAAAATTCAGCAACCCCAGGGCAGACTTTTCCTCCACAAGTTACAGATGAGGAAGGTCAGAAGGTTAAGGTCATCGAGCTATTCACGAGAGTAGTCAGCACTTGTGACTAGGGCTGTGTTACTCCAAAACAAGCCATTTTCACCATGCTGGGTTTGGTCTTTAAATCTTTCTACAATAAATAAGTACTATTTATTGAGTCAGTGAGTGAAGCCAGAAACCAAGCGGGGGAAAAAAAAATTCTTTTCAGTCTGCAAATGTCAAGGGTGATAATATGTAGCTGTGTTCTTACCATTGAGCTTAAAATCTTGCAACTCAGGCTTTTGTGAAAATATGAGGAACAGAAGAAATTTTCCATCGGCACTTTTAACTAATTAAAGAGTGATAAAATGTTACTGCTTACGGGGACCATAACCCACCTATTTCTTGGAACCCATTCTATGATGGAGAAGGATATGAATCAACTACAAACAGAAAAATCAACTCATCAGTTTTTATCAGATGCAGTGAAATTTAGTATCTAGAGCCTCCCTGAACTTTCTTTTTAGTGAGCAAAAATTTTCGAACAGTGTATGTCTAAGAAATTATGATTATTCCCTGTTACATTGTGGTTTAAAGTATATTATATTAGAGACATTTAAAGAAGGATAATTTGATATCTGACCCAAGAGAGATTCACTTCAAATTATGGAAAAAACCAGGTTAGTTCATTCGAGAAACATTACTCATTAAGTGTCTATTTGGGCTTTGCACTCAGTTGGATACTATGTACAAAGAGATTATGGTGTACTCAAACTAGTCCATAGCCTCTAGAAATCCTTGAGGGGCCCCTTCTTTTGTGAGTTCCCAGGCAATGCAAAAGCTATTTGGGATGAGCTATATATCCTGGGCACAAAGCAAGCATTTAAGTGGGCCAGTTTACCTCCTTCGTGGAATAAGAGAACTGAAATAAGGGCAGAGTATGCTTTCAAAATCCTTTGCACAACCAACGTACAATTAATCCTTTAAATGTCTTCTAAATTAAAATGTCTTGCATATTAATTACTTTCATTGCTATTCTTTGAATCAATGCCAAAATACTTTATATATTCTCAGTACTGAGATACAAATGGACACAAAAATTTTCCAGTAATTCTTATGAAAAACATATACATTTAAAAAGTCATCATTTGGGGTTTTCATTGGGCTGGTGCCATAGCAAGATTTATTGTTGATATTCTAGCCATGTTAGTTTGATACCTACTTTTCCTTTTAGATCCAACGTTTCGTTCATTTGTTGCTGAAAATGTCCTCACCTCCATTAACATTTTGTGCCGTGCCAATTAAAACAAGTTTTTAATCTATATAACATTTTTGTTTGTTTGTTTCTGCCCTCTCAAGAATTTGTAATAGCAGCCACCATTTAGCTCTCCATTTACAGCCACCAGTGTGTTACATGCTTTCCTTTCATATAACAAGGAAGTTGTTCATGGTGTTATATCATACAGTTGAAAGATTCCAAGAAAAAGCGTATTCAAGTCCAAATTAGCCACACCTTTCAACACACATATATAGCAGTATATGTACACGGATGGGAAAACCACTTGGCAAACAAGACGACAACACGGCTCAGGGAGGAGAGGGATGACACCCTGGCTATGAATTTTCGCTTCTGAAGCCAAGAGAGCCCTTAGGCCTGTGCTTTTGCACTCTTCAATCTACTCTGGGATTCCGACGGTCCAGATTCAAGAAACCCTTATTAGTGCTGGGAGCCATGCCTTGCTTATATGGCTTATATGGTTTCTGGAGACTGGGTGAGGCACCTATGATTGTTGTGAATGTGTTTGGGTATGATGAAATTTTCAGGGACCCGAAGAAGCGAGAAACCATGGCTACCAAGATTTAAAATGGTTACCGTGATATAAAAGTAATTTTAATCTTTCTTCTTTATCCAGTTATGGAATACACAACTTTGTCAATTTGTGGTAAGTATGGGGGGCAGTGTGGAAGAATGTAAGGAGAAAGCAACATTTCTTCTATGTTCAAACATGAGACTCCAAAACATATTTATAATAACACCTTCCAATTTAATGGGAAATATTAAGTTCTAACATGTCATTTTACTATTTTTATAGAAAGAAAAACCTAAAGTAAAATGTTTGAAAGACCTTCAAAGTTGCTAGAAATTAACTTGAATTGGGGTCAACTCTGGAAATAAGATTTTTTTTTTCATTTAATGCTGAATATGTGAAATAACTCAAGAATAAATTTTGTATTTTTACACTGGATATGTATAACTTAATCCATTGTTTCACAATTTTTATTTAACAGGTTAATTAGATAGTACTGTTTAATTCTTTTTTTTTCCTGGGTTATCTAACTCAATAAATACAAGAAAATTTGATCAATGTAGTTAAAGCAAATCTAATTTATGCTCTGTACATGGGCTAACGTCTATCGATTTTAGTATATTCGACTGAAACACTAACAACAGCTGAGTAATTCATTAAGAATTGGAGGAAGATGGAGTGCGTGGGATATGCAGGTAAGGGAGAAAATCCACATATTAGAGATCAAAATCTGACCCTTTCTGATGGTGCAACATAGTCAATAGAATTAACTTGGCTGCTTCTTGGGTTTGAGGGAATTGACTGCTAAATAAGATCACCATATCTGGTAACATTCAGGACTCAGTAGGCAGCAAGGCCTTTTTAGCCATTTTAAGAAACAGGAGCTGATTAACTCTGCTGTGTGGGCTCTTTTCTTGAACCATCTCAGGAATGAGCCTTACTGTAGTCTTCATTCTCCTGCACAGACCACCTCAGGACTTCAAATCTTACTTCTGGCCTTATCTAAAGGCCAGCAGTACTTGATTTACTTAAG
This sequence comes from Leopardus geoffroyi, assembly GCF_018350155.1. Lineage (NCBI taxonomy): Eukaryota > Metazoa > Chordata > Mammalia > Carnivora > Felidae > Leopardus > Leopardus geoffroyi. The sequence goes on along the minus strand of NC_059328.1, from coordinate 174,126,264 downwards.
TCGTTAAAAAGCCTTAGAAGAATCCAAGAATTTGATCATTTTGGGAAAAACACCAAGCCTAGAATATTCCTTTGCAATGTTCCTTTACAATATTCCTTCAGCAATGTCATTTGACCGTGCAAACTTGCTTTTGGATTTTTATGATCCAGAATCTGTTATGGTTTCCTTATGCTTACAATGTTTTCAACCATGAAATCAGAAATTGCTCATGACTCCTCCTCTCCTCTGATTATACTGAACTACGGGCCATAACTGCTCACATTTCTGTCCCTCTGCATGTCAAGATTTAGTTAAATAAAGTATTATTTCTTGTTGGATATCTTCAGGTCCTCCCCGTTTGAGTTAGGCACTCATCTCACATCCACTCATAGCACATGTACATATCTACGACACTATATTAAATTCACCCATTTATTTTTCCATCTTCCCCATTGGACTGGGGCCTCGTGAAGAGGTGTTTTTTTTTTTTTTTTTTTTTTTTTTAATTTAACCTCTGTTATCCCCAATACCTAGCACAGTGCTTGTACATGATACCTGCACAAGTGTTTGTTGAATAAATGAAAAAGTTAAGATGCTTAACAAAGGAACAAAACTGTGGGCATTTGACTATTTTTTTTCCCTCCATGCTTGACTGAACTAGTCATTGGTAAGTAAACAGTGGTCAGTTTCTATGCTGATTCCTTCTCCTATAATGATTTCAGGTGAAATACTCTGCAGTTAATGCTATATATAATGACAGCACCTAATTAAAGCTATATATAATCACAGCACGTTTTGGTCATTCTAACTATAAAGTTCTAGTTATAAAGACTATTGTGAGGATAATGTTACACTGAAAAGAAGGAAATGAGTAGATCACAAAAATGGAACGAATGGATTCATTAAATGGCTAAGTTTTTGCCTTGGGAGTTCACTGGTATCAGTGCATAATCATTTGGGTCCCAGGGTTCAGTATTCATTCTGAATGAACCTGCTGTGCCTTTGCCCAGTTAATTCATCTTGCAGATCCACTGCCCAGAAGTGAGTAGTTGAATACTCAGATAGTCTTCTAATTAAATCATAGTAATTTTGATTTTTGTATTGATAACCACAATACCCCCACAGTACACCAGCTAAGGTTGAAAATAAAGAGCTATTCATAAAATAATGCCCAAAAGACTGAACTGAGATTTGATTCTGCTTCTGACACTTAGTAACTATTTGGCCTTGGGACATTTTCTTAACCTTCTGGGACTCATTTGCTTTTAATGGAACATAGGGATAATAGTACTCAGCTCACAGTGTTCTTGTAAGGAATACATGGAGACTAGCATGCAAAGAATTTAGCATGATGCTAAATAAAGCATGATGCTTACTGGTACACAGTAAGTGCTATCATCATCATCATTATTACTACTGTAACGGGCAGTTTCAATGTATATCAGTTGTCCTAGTATAAGTATTAAAAGAGTCTCTTCACTCTCCATGGTATCTCTTTCACACTCAAAAATGTACCAGTTTGTAAAATAAATAATATGATTAATTATGAAGAGAGTTGAGAGCCTGAGTAATACAGGGTAGTAATATAGGAGGATGGGTATGAGAGAAATCTTGGTGTGGTAGAATAACCAATAGGTATTTTTTAGTTCAAGTAGCTGGATAATGAAATCTCAATAACAAGGAGGACAAAAGAAAGAAAATAAGAATGAAGATTTAGGAGAGAAAATGATGACTTTAGCTTGGAATCTAATGCTCCAGCAGGATATTCAAGTTGAGCTGTGTGGTAGCTTATTGGAAACGTGAGGCTGAAGATACAGTTGCCCATATGGAAGTGATTATTGAAATCATGAAAGTGAATGAGATTTCCAAAGAATAGGGAATAATTTAAGATGGCAAAGAGGCCTAGAGGACCTCAAGGAAGGCCTATCTAGAAGATTTCTCAAATTGTAAATACTAAGTTAATAGATAGTTAATAGATAATTCTACAATTACCTGATCATCTTGAGCCCAGTCAAAATTATCAACAACTGCCTATGTGGAATGAGTCTGAAAGTAGCTGGTCAAGAAACCAAAGGGCAACTTCATAAACTTCCCTGCTTGTTATCATTTCATGACATTTGCATCAACATTTTTCTTGTGAATGTGAATTCCTCCCAAGTGTTAGGTTATACACATATTCTTAGCCCATGACTAGAAGTGATTGATATGTAGGTGAATTTCCCTTCCTCCCTTCTAGATTCTTTGGCTGGTCTAATAATTAAATTGGCATAAAACAGATTAGCATGAGAAAAATAAATTTAATTTTGTACTCATGGGAGCCCCAAAGATAAGAAACTTCAAAAAGTGACCAAAGCAGGCAGTATATCTTTCAGACAAAGAAACAATATTTGTGAAGATTTGACAAAACAAAGAGGTTTGGGCTTGAGGTAACAAACTAATGAAGAAGTAACAAAATGTGTGTGTGCAGCCTTCCTGGCCTTGAATTCCCTATCTCTGGTGATAAGAATACATTCTACCTTCTTGGTATAGGGAGGATACCTTCACATGGGAGATTTATTTCTTGCTTTCAGAGGGACACAAGAGGATCAGAGTGTCCTTGTTAAGTAACTTTAATTCAAAACAATCAAAATGCTGACATGGCTTAGTTTGGGGTGGCATATTCTGCTCCGCCCCAGATAGAAGGTAAATATCACAGTAGATGATGTGGACCACCTAAGTATATACATTCTCTGTCACTCACTTTCCTGTACACTAACATATGTATAAGGATAATAATACTGTTTCCCACATAACTTGCCATAGACTGTCAAGTTGAGGGTTTGCCCACAATTTATCAGTGATGACATGAACACTAGAGAACAGAATTAGGTCTGTATTACCAGCGCATTCAGAACTACATGGTATATTGACAAATTGTTTAGCCTTCATATGTGAAAGCTCATGACTCACTGTTTGATTTATATAGAGATGAAAGTTTCACCCACAGAAGACCAGGTACACCTTAAAATTACTATATGAAATTGATACACATTTATAAAAAGACATTTGAATTTAATTTTAAGGCTGTTTTGATAAATGAGAAAAAAGTACACTTAAAATGTTACATTTTAGAAGACAAATTCATATTCTTTTGCCCTTAAAACAAAGCCATGAAAGCATTTCAAATGCAAAACTTCATTTAACTGTGCAGAAAGTTGAAATTAAATAGCAGGAGTTCCCGCATGGTTTTTAAACTTGTCTTTTATGTGTTTATGTACATATGTATGTATTTAAGTAATCTCTGCACCCAATGTGTGGCTTGAACTCATGATGCCACAATCAAGAGTTGCATGCTCTACCAACTGAGCCAGCCAGGCGACCTAAACTTATCTCTTTTTTAAAAAAAAACTTTGGATGTTTCAGTAAATACCAACATTTGTGATTAACTACAAGTCTGAAAACAGTGACTTTGCAACTTCTATGCTATCTTTCCCCTCCCTTTAACAAAATTCACTTTTGGGAGTAAAAACAGTTTAAAGTAGACAACATATTTTTCCATCTATCTGAATACAAATGACAGCCCACTAGGAATTAATTTACGAAGGAGAAAAAAGAGCAGTATAATGAATCTTTCCAAGCAATTTCAATACATTCCAAACCTTAACCTACTGTCAAAAAGACAAATTGCACAGCAACTCTGCTAAGACTCTCTGAATAGCAGACGATGTGTTTTTAATACCTGCTTGGAAAAAAAATTTATGTGTCAAGAATTCAGAGTCTTTGCCAATATTGTGAGATGGGTTTAGGTAACATGGTAATCTGCAATATGCAGAGCTCATTACTCATCAACGCAACCAATCTTTCCAGGTTGGCACTGGGATTTTTCACATGTAAAACTGAAAATTTGTAGTATGGTCACCATGGGAAGCTTATTCCTGATGGTAAAAAACACATACAGTAATAACTTGTCAACAGTCAACAAATAGCTCTAGCCAGTCACTATGTTGTTTGACATTAATGGCCTCATCTTTGTTTTTTTTGAAAGTGGACTACAATACTCATGTTATTAACAAAAATTCTGTAAACCATTTTTGGCAATGTGCTTAGTAAAGAATTGCCTACACAGATGCTGAGAAGTTTTCTCTTTTCCAGGATTAAACACCTAAATGATTATGTCAATGATATGTTCAGAGGATAAGGCAAAATAAACTGCCATCCTGTATGTTCCCTGACTTTCTAGAACCTAATTTTTTTTTAATGTTTATTTATTTTTTTTTATTTTTTTTTTCAACGTTTATTTATTTTTGGGACAGAGAGACAGAGCATGAACGGGGGAGGGGCAGAGAGAGAGGGAGACACAGAATCGGAAACAGGCTCCAGGCTCTGAGCCATCAGCCCAGAGCCTGACGCGGGGCTCGAACTCACGGACCGCGAGATCGTGACCTGGCTGAAGTCGGACGCTTAACCGACTGCGCCACCCAGGCGCCCCTTTAATGTTTATTTTTGAGAGAGACAGAGTACAAGCAAGGGAGAGGCAGAGAGAGAGAGGGAGACACAGAATCCGAAGCAGGCTCCAGGCTCTGAGCTGTCAGCATAGAAGCCCAACGTGGGCCCAAACTCACGAACAGTGAGATCATGACCTGAGCTGAAGTCGGACACCTAACCAATTGAGCCACCCAGGCATTCCAGAACCTAATTTTTAAGGTGGAGATCTTGAACAGACTTCACTGTTCACTTCAAATGTTTTCTCCATTTTTAGGATGGCATTAACTTCAGTTTTCATCATTAACGTATAGGCAAGTAAATGAACCAAGAAACCAAAAGTGGTCAAATGTGCCAAAATATTTCTTAAGATCCAATTTAAAGCAACAGCTTTTGGGGTGCCACAACTTCTGGGGTGCCTGGGTGGCTCAGTCAGTTAAGCATCTGACTCTTGATTTTGGCTCAGGTCATGATCTCATGGTTGGTTGTGAGATTGAGCCTGCTGAAGATTCTTTCTCTCCCTCTGCCCCTCCCCTGTTCTCTTTCTCTTTCTCTCAAAACAAAAAAATAATAAAACAAAAAAAATAAATTAACCAACAGCTTTTAATCCAAATATATGGAAATAAAAACAAAACATAAAAATATGTATGTGTCTTCTCTGAGAAGGTAATCCACTCAGTAGTTCAGTTTCTATAAATTTCTATAGTTTTAAATAATTTGTTGGTAGTTACTATGGCTTTTACCTGAAAAGTCTTGGGAAAGATAAAGCAGTAATTTGGGGGGAAACTTTTCCGTTTCACAGAATCACTTTTTTTTTTAATGTTTTTAATGTTTTTATTTATTTTTGAGACAAGAGAGAGACAGAGCATGAGCAGGGGAGGGGCAGAGAGAGAGAGAGAGACACAGAATCTGAAGCAGGATCCATCCAGCTCTGAGCTGTCAGCACAGAGCCTGACGCGGGGCTTGAACTCATGGAGTGTGAGATCATGACCTGAGCTGAAGACAGACGCTCAACCAACTGAGCCACCCAGGCGCCCCAGTTTCACAGAATCACTTTAAGTACAGATAGATCTTTCTAACAGTGAGTTCAAAGCAATTATGTACTGTAACAAGACCATACTTTCAGCCACTCTGTAGACCCTTTTGTTAATTTCCCCTTAAGTTCTTGACATTTACTTATATTACACCTGAGTTTTCATGAGATTTTAATATTTCATACTATATTCACATACAGACTTTTTCTACTAAATTTTTAGCTATTAAAAAAGAATCTTAATAGAATAAAGCAAATTGCTTTTTTTGAATATGAACACTCTTATATTTACAAAACTATTTCTGTCAAGTAGATTTTACAAGTAGTACTGCCTAGAAACATAAGCTACCTGGGTAAACATAAGGATCTGTGGTGAAGAATTAATGTGGGGGGGAGAGGATGGATTTGGTACTTTATGAATCCCCCCAGTTCTGTCAGGTTTTGAAGAGAAAATTCATCAGCAAGGTTCAATCAAATATATTCTGTATCAAAGAAGTAGTGCAAATCTAAATTTAGACTTCACTTCCATATCTGGCTAAGATGTCACAATGAATTAGATTTACCTCCTGTTTGAAACAATTAAAAAGTAAGATGTCATATATAAAACAATGGTTTTCAAGACACTGAACATCAGACAATAGGTAGTGATCCCTAATAGACGGAAAACAAAGGTGAGTCCCTTGATTGCTCCCAGCTTATTGCCTGAAATTTCCAGGCCATAGGGCAGGAACGGGAAACCCAGGAGGAGATGGGAGTCCAGGAAGGCGAAGGCAGCTACAATTTGCAAGACAGAGTACCAGAGAGAAGAAAGCCACACACAAAGCCACTCTAGAGATATACAGAGGGTCCCCCTTGTGTCTTCAACTAAGTAGTACTGACAAGCCCAAGCATTTCAGGAAACTATACAAGGCTGGAGGGAAAAACCACCTAAAAGTTTTAGAGACAGTAATACCCAGAGTTGATATAGAGCCAGAATAGTTCCTGCTCTCAACAATCAGAGAGGAAAATCTCATAATTCATGGGGCATCTGGCACAGTACTCATAAAGTTTTTGCCTCACTTGTGGGGAAAATTAGACCTAGACTAAATCTGTGCCTAGTAACTTAACTACATACAAAACTCAAGTATATTTACAGAACTACAAAAATATCCAGCCCTCAACAAGGAAAAGTTCAAAATGTCTAATATCTAATAAAAAATTCTCAGGTGAAAAAAGAAGGAAAATATAACCCATAATGAGAAGAAAACTTAATCAAAATTAACACAGATTATAGCTAAGAAGGGAGAAGAAATAAAATGAAATCATACATAACATTAAACCTAAAAACAAGGTAGTAAAAGGAAAAAAGGACACAAAGAACAAACAGAAACAATAGCGAGATGGTAGACTTTAACCCAGTTGTATGTGTAATCACATTACATGTAAATGGTCTAAGCACCTCAGTTAATAGGCAGGGATTATTAGATTAGATAAAAAAAGACCCAACTACTTGTTGCCTTAAAATAAACCCACTTTAAATATAAAGACACGGGGGCACCTGGATGGCTCAGTCAGTTAAGCGTCTGGCTCTTAATTTCTGCTCAGGTTATGATCTCACGTTTCGTGGGATCGAGCTTCACATCAGGCTCTGTGCTGTCAGCTTGGGATTCTCTCTCTCTCTCTCTCTCTCTCTCTCTCTCCCACCCCCTCTCTCTGTCCCTCCCCCACTCATGCATGTGTATGTGTGTGTGTGTACAGTGCGCTCTCTCTCTCTCTCAAAATAAATGAACTTTAAAAGTATATATAATGACACAAATAGGATAAATGCTAGCACTTATCAGTTATGACACAAAAGGGCTGAAAAACCCTATTGACCAACTTGACCTAATAAACATTTATAGAACACCAACCAACAACAGCAGAAATGCACATGGGATATTCACCAAGATTAACCATACTCTGGGTCATAAAATAAGTCCCAATGATTTTAAAAGGATTCAAATTTAAAAAGTATGTTCTCCAGTCACAATAGAACTAGGAATAAGTAACAGAAGATTCTTGGAAGTTTTCCAAATATTTTGAAATAACACATTTCTAAATAACTCACTGGCCAAGAGAAATTAGGAAGTATTTTTAATCTGGATAAAAATGCAAATTTATAAGATATAGTATATCAATACTTATGAAATTCAGCTAAAGCAGTAATTAGAAGGAAATAAATAAATGTATGCTAAGATACTAAAAAAAATTATGAAATGGCCAAACCCCTTGAAAGACACAAACTAACAAAGCTCACACAAGAAGAAATAATGTAAGCATCCCAATATCTATTAAAGATAATGAATTTGTAATTAAAACCTTTTCCATAGGGGCGCCTGGTGTCTTGGTCAGTTGAGTGTAGACTATTGATTTCAGCTCAGGTCATGATTCCAGGTCATGGGATTGGGATCAAGCCCTGCACTGGGCTCCTGAGCCTGCTTAAGATTTTTTTTCTATGCCTCTGCCCCCTCCCTCCACCACTCGCACAAGTGGTACTCTAGATAAACAAACAAACAAACAAAAAAACCCTTTCTCCACAAGGTGGTTTCACTGGTGAATTCTACCATACATATTTAAGGAAGACATAATACACTGAATCTTCCAGAAAGGAAGACAAGGAGATATTTCACAAGATATTTCACAACTCATTCCATAATGCAGGAACAATATTATTCTGATCCCCAAACCAAAGACATTACAAGAAAACTACAGACTAACTCATCAGTTATGAACATAGCCATAAGTTCTCTAAATACAATTTTATCAAATCAAATTTAACAGTGTATTTTAAAAATTACATTAGAATCAAGTATAGTTTATTTCAGGAATCAAAGCTGGTTTCACCACATAACATGTTACAATAAGAAAAAGCCATATGATCACTTCAGTAGATGCAAAAGCCAACACCTGTTCTTCATTAAAACAAAACAAACTCCTCCAACTTTCAGTAAGTTAAGAAAATAACGTGCTCAATCTATATAAGGAATCCATGAGAAATCTACACTTAACATTACTTCATGGTGAAAGACTGAATGCTTTTCACCTAAGATCATGAACAAAGTAAAAATGGTTTGCTTTTATACTTCTATTCAATACTTAATAATTAAGTTCTAGCCAGTACAATAAGGCAGTTTGGCCTTTTAAAAAATGTTTTATAAAGGGTCAAGTAGTAAATAAGTCAAGCTTTGTGGGGCCATTTGATCTTTGTGGCAACTACTGAACTATCCTTGTAGCATGAAAGCAGGCAAGATAATACACAAACAAGTGTTTCTGCATAAAACTTCATTTACAAAAACAGGTTTCTTGATTCATGCACAATAATGCAATTATGCAAGAAAAAGAAACAAAACATATCCAGATTGGAAAGGAAGAACACTGTGTTTATTCACATATGACTCTCAGATGATCATCTATGTAGAAGACATGAAATCTACAAAAAGAGTTACTAGAATAAGTGAGTTTAGCAAGGTTACAGAATACAATCAAAATGCAAAAATCAATGGTATTTCTGTATACTAACCATCAACAGTTGCAGACTGAAATTTTAAAAAGTACCATGTACAGGGGCGCCTGGGTGGCTCAGTCAGTTAAGCATCTGATTTTAGCTCAGGTCATGATCTCATGGTTCATAAGTTCAAGCCCTGCATTGGGCTCTGTGCTGACAGCTCAGAGCCTGGAGCCTGCTTCTGATTCTGTAACTCCCTCTCTCTGCCCCTCCCCCACTCATACTGTCTGTCTCTCTCAAAAATAAACATTAAAAAAATTTTTTTAAAGTACCATGTACAGTAATATCAAAATATATGAAATACTGAAGAATATGACAAAAGATGTGTAAGAACTACATACTGAAAACTATAAAACACTGATATTAAAAAAGACTTAAATAAAATGGAGATAGATACCATATTCATGGATCAGAAGATTCAATACTGAGATGTCAACTCCTTGCAAATCTGATCTACAGATTTAATGCAAGCCTGATCAAAATTCCATAGTTTTTGGTAAAAACTGGCAAGCTCATTATTCTAAAATGCACATGGAAATGCACAGAATCTAGAATAGCCAAAGCAACTTTGTAAAAGATTAACAAAGTTGGAGGAATTATTCTGATTTCAAGACTTTATTAGTATAAAGCTACAGTCATGAAGAAAGTATGGTATTGATGTAATGACAGATACATGAATCAAAATACAGTTAAAAAAAAAAAAAAACAGCTGAATTGTCAATGATGGTCAACAAAGGTATAAAGGCAATTCAGTGTAGAACAGTCCTCCAATAAATCGTGCCGGAACAATTAGGTTGTTCACCATGTGCAAAAAATTTAACTTATACCTATACTTTGGACAAGATAAAAAAATTAACCCCAAATGGGTAATAGAACTATATTAAAACAGACCACAAGTGTTAGTGAGAATGTGAGGCAAACAGAACTCTTATAAACTGCTGGTGGAAGTATAAAACAGTATTAACCACTTTAGGAAACTTGTAGAGAGGTGCCTGGGTTAAGTGTCTGACCTCAACTCAGATCACGATCTTGTGGTTCTTGAGTTCAAGCCCTGCATTGGACTCTGTGCTCACAGCTTGGAGCCTAGAGCCTGCTTCAGGTTCTGTGTCTCCCTCTCTCTGTCCCTCCCCTGTTCATGCTCTGTCACCCTCTCAAAAATAAACAAACATTAAAAAAAAAAAAAAACAAACATTGTGGAAATTTCTTAAAAAGTTAAAAATACGAACTACACATTCCTCTTTTATGTATTTACCCAAAAGAAATGAAACCATATATTCATACAAAGACTTGTATGTAAATGTTCACAGTAACTATAATAGTCCTAGGAGATAAACCTAAAATCTACCAACAGATTAATGAATAAACAAGTTGTGTTATATCCATACAAGAAAATACTACTTGGCAACAAAAAACCAATACACTATTGATACCTCCCGTAACATGGATATATCTCCAAATAATTATGCTGAGTTAAAATTTAAAAAAGAGGGGGCACGTGAGTAGCTCAGTGGGTTAAGCATCTAGGACTGACTCTTGGTTTTGGCTCAGGTCATGATCTCACGGTTGGTGGGTTCAAGCCCCACATCAGGCTCTGTGCTGACAGTGCAGAGCCTGCTTGGGATTCTCTCCCTCTACCTCTCTGCCCCTCCTCCGCTCACAGTGTCTGTCAAAAATAAACTTAAAAAACATTTTTTAAAAAAAGAGTACATATGATTTTATTTAAATAAAATTATGAAAAATGCAAACTAAACCATGTGTTGAGGTCTTATTTGCAGAGGTAAGGACTACCAAAGACCATGAGAAATATTCTGGTGGAGATGAATATATACAATATATCCTGATTGTGATTATTTCACAGGTACATACATTTATCAAACATAAAATGTATAGTCAAAATTTTTTTAATGTTTATTTTATTTTTGAGAGAGAGAGAGCAAGCAAGGGAGTGGCAGAGAGTGAGGGAGACACAGAATTAGTAGCAGGCTCCATCCAGGCTGAGGTGTCAGCACAGAGCCCAATGTGGGGCTTGACCTCACAAACTGCAAGATCATGACCTGAGCCAAAGTTGGACACTTAACCGACTGAGCCACCCAGGTGCCCCAAATTGTATAGTTTAAATATGTATAGCTTATTATGTCAATTATACCTCAATAAATCTGTTTTGAAGACTTATGAAAAGAAAGCCATTTAGTTTTATCAAAGAAATTAATTCAGACATTTCTATCAATTTACCTCTGAAATTTGGCATATTTTACACCTTTAAATGTTAATAACTCTATAAGCTCACATCTCAAAGAATCAGTCTCCTATAAAACTGGCAAATTTGCTACCATGTGGATGGAGCTAGAGTGTATTATGCTAAATGAAATAAGTCAGAGAAAGACAAACACCATATGATTTCACTCATCATGTGGAATTTAAGAAACAAGGCAAATGAACATACGGGATGGGGAAAAAAAGAGAAATGAACCATGAGAGAACTGAGGGTTGATGGAGGGAGGTGGGTGGGGGATGGGCTAGATAGGTGATACATATTAAGGAGGGCACTTGTCCAAAAAAAAGGAATGTCTTCCTGCCCATGGTTCCAGTCTCTGTGCTTTAATAAAATTACTTTTCTGCATTTAAAAAAAAAAAAAAAAAAAAAAAGAGGGCACTTGTTATGACAAGCACTGGGTGTTGTAAGTGATAAATCACTGACTTCTACTCCTGAAACCAATATTGCACTATATGTTAAATAACCAGAATTTAAATAAAAGTTTAAAAAGAATAAAAAACCTGGGGCAAAAATCTCCATGTCACAGCTACTGCGCAGCAAATTCCAACATATTATTTTATTTCTCATAGAAAAGCTCAGTTTCAGTTCTACACACAAGTATGATGACTCTTACTTATGTATGCAATTGAATCAGATACAAAAATAGAAGTACAAGAATAAACCTGTTGGCAGCCTAAGTTTCTTGTCAAAGCCTCTGAAATATTATTGAAATACTATTGGCTCACTTTAATTTTTTCCTATGCTTTTATTTTTGCCTCTGGACAAGTTCTGAGAGTCAATTTTGCATTCACTCTTCTAATCTTCAAGTATCAAAGGGAAGAGAAGATGAAAATATGGACAGGCTTTTGAAAACTGTTAGCACTACTCAACTCTGTTCAGGAAGTATGAGCAGTAAGTGACATCTCACATTATGCATTTAAGAATCTGAAACTTAAAAAAAAATCTGTTATTTTCATTTGAATTCAAATAAACTGGCAGAGTTCTAGACAGCATAGAAAGCTCCTATTAAATTTCAATAGGGTGACATATGCTAACTAACTTGAATGTAAATTAAACAATAAATTAAAAAAAAATAAACCTAAAAAAAAATTTGAATAGGTTCAATTTCCACTTACATACAGCTAAGTAAAGGTAGACAAAATAAAGACTAATGATGCTTAAGTAACAGGCTTTATTGCTGTCAATCATATCTCTTAACTTTAAAATGTTAATTGGCTAAATTCATTCAGGAAAACTTAAATTACAATTTTGCTGTTTCTACTCTTTGAATGGCATGTTTCTGGGTGGGGGGGGGAAGGGGTAGTGATAAATATTTACCATTGTCACTATCTCCTCCACATACTAGGTTTCTTCTAATTAAAATTTCCAGATATGGGAGCACCTGGGTGGCTCAGTCAAACATCTAACTTTGGCTCAGGTCATGATCCCACAGTTTGTGAGTTCAAACGCCACATCAGGCTCTGTGCTGACAGCTCAGAGCCTGGAGCCTGCTTCAGATTCTGTGTCTCCCTCTCTCTCTGCCCCTCCCCCACTCATATTTTTCTCTCTCTCTCTCTCTCTCAAAAATAAACATTAATCTATAGAAATGACCTGAAAACTGTCTTTTGAAGATTTAAATACTATCAAAAAAATGATTTGAAGAAGTGTTTTTTCAAGCATAATAAAAAAAATTCTAGAGTGCATTTCTGTAGCACTTCCAATTTTCCATGAAAATTTTCAGAGTGCTTGCTAAAACCACACAGCATTTTGGTATGGCTTATTTATTATTATTATTTTATTATTATTATATTGATATTCAAGCCTTTGAAAATTCAAACTCAATTATTTGCAAACAACAGAATACTATCTGATATTCTTCTCTTCAACAAATGTTTACCTTATTTCATCTTGTATTTCTTTGAATAATTGTGTTTACATAAACTGTGGGGTGGGGTGTGAGGGGACAAAGACATGTGAACAGGGGAAGTTTGGTTCTTCTAATTTTGCGAATTTTATCATAGTTTACTCCTTAATAGAAATAGCTGATTGAAATTAATTGCTAAGTGTCTGGTGATATTCTTCATATTTGAAATATGGGGGCATGGAACTGTGCTTTTTCAAATGTTATAGTTTGCATTAATGTATTTCATTTAAAGTGAACTTATCAGGTGGAATTCATCATGCTTGTTTGTAATAATCAAGTACGATGTTCTCATACCCAGTTTTAGAAACCTTAAACGATTTCTTTCTTCCTTTTACATGCACATGACACATGTAAAAGATCAAAAGTGTATTTATGCTCTTGCCCAGATGAAACCTTTTGACTTCATGCAAATGAATTAAGAAAATTGATCCTAAACCATTTCCCTTGTTTTTAAAGAATATTGTTTGTACAGTAACATGCTATATATGGATATACGGTTCTTTTTTTTAAATGTTTATTTATTTTTGAGAGAGAGATGGAGTGCAAGTTGGGGAACAGCAGAGACAGGGAGAGACATAGAATCTGAAAGAGGCTCCAGGCTCTAAGCTCGAACCCACCCAACTACGAGATCATGACTTGAGCCAAAGTCAGGCACTTAACCAACCGACTGAGCCACCCAGGCACCCCCATAAAATTCTATGACTAGCACGTTATAAGACTACTTGTTCCAGTGAATGTCTTCCCAGTCTTCTAAATACTATTTTCTTATAGATAACTCACCTGTGTTGATAGTTCCCTGTCAATTTTAATAGTGATTCTACTCGCTTTTTAAATAAAGTGTATCTACTTTTATCCTTCATATAGTGTTGACTTTTATACATATCATCAATCTGAAACCACATGGGTAATAAACCTACAAATTAAATAATTTTTTAGTTACCTCTAATGTTGAATGATCAATAATTAAAAAGAATTCTTTGCTGCCAAAAATCTTCTTGGGAGAGGGGAGGGGTAAGATGAGTGTCAGGGATGAATGGGGTCTCCTGTATATAAGCCATTTCACACATCTAAGGGTTCTTGAAGGCTGCATATTAAATAGTTGAGGCTTTACCCTTCCCATCAAAAGACTGAGCTGGGGAAAAAAATGTAGAAGACCAAGCAAGTAATTAACAAATGGCAATGATTAGCTCAAACTAGATTATATCATAATTCTTTTTGGTCCTACTTTTTTATTGAAGATAAATAGGCTGCAGCTATTAGCAATTAATTTCCACCCCTCGGGGCGCCTGAGTGGCGCAGTCGGTTAAGCGTCCGACTTCAGCCAGGTCACGATCTCGCGGTCCGTGAGTTCGAGCCCCGCGTCGGGCTCTGGGCTGATGGCTCAGAGCCTGGAGCCTGTTTCTGATTCTGTGTCTCCCTCTCTCTCTGCCCCTCCCCCATTCATGCTCTGTCTCTCTCTGTCCCAAAAATAAAATAAAACGTTGAAAAAAAAATTAAAAAAAAAAAAAAAATTTCCACCCCTCCAGGGGTGGAAGATAGATCTGGAGTATAAAAGAGGTTAATTAAATATTTACTTTTCCTCCCATGATGGGTAATCAGTGCAAGAGATATAGAAACAGCTAATAATTCTTAGCATATTAGAAGAAAATGATCCATGGAGTGAGCCACCAATGTAGTTGGCTAATCTAGCTTGAATACAACTGAATGGGTGGCAGCTGGTATCGTTATACATTGTCTCCACAAATTAACTGGCTTCTCACTCATGTTAATTCACAAAATTATGAAATGGATATAGTTACTACAGTCTTTACTTTCTTTCTAAGTCTTTATTTTCATTATCTATTCAATACTGAGTAAAATTTCAAGGATGAACATTCCTACTAATGCAATGGATTCTACTTCTTCTACACAGAACTTTTCTAAGTGAAATACACACAATATATACAATAATGCACAAACATGAAGTGATCTACACAATTAGTGTATTATACACTACACTTTTTAAAATTTTTAAACTTTTTTTTCATTTTTGAGAGACGGGAGGGTGGGGGGGGGCAGAGAGGGAGACACAGAATCTGAAGCAGGCTCCAGACTCTGAGCTGTCAGCACAGAGCCTGCCTGACGCAGGGCTCGAACTCATAAACCATGAGATCACGACCTGAGTTGAAGTTGGACGCTTAACCGACTGAGCCACCCAGGTGCCCTTATACACTGTACTTTTAAATTGAGGGGTCTCCATTACTCAAGTACTTTCAATGATGCATTCTTTGATACTACATTTCTATACACACTACAGACAAATTTACTCAAAATGAATAATTATTAAATATGGAAACACCACAAAATTCTTAAAATAGGTAGAGTAGTAAAGGTGGTATGATGACCTTTGTCACTGAAATACAGGTCCTTAAGACTAAAATAAAAAAAGAGATAATTTCAAGGATTCACAGGTAGAAATCTGCACATGTAGAATGAAACTGATGTATGTTCCTTTGAAAACATTAGTATTCCCTAGAGATTAACTACCAAAGAAATGGTAAATAGGATAAAAAGAGTGAGGGCTGATGAAATCTCCTAGGTTAAGGAGAAAATGAGAAGTTGTTACATTTGGGAAAAGAATCTCATTTTATAGACTATAAGGAAATAAGTGCAAAGCCATAGTTCCCCTTCTGAGGAAGGCTTAACATTGTTAAGTTCTGAACGTTTAAACCACAAATCTTTTATTTACTTATTTTTTGAGAGAGAGACAGAGAGCACGAGTTGGGGAGGGGAGGTAGACAGAGGATCCAAAGTGGGCTCCACGCTGACAGCAGAGAACCCAAAGTGAGCCTGAACTCGTGAACCGTGAGATCATGACCTGAGCCAAAGTCAGAAGCTCAACTGACCGAGCCACCCAGGAGTCCCATAAACCACAAACTTTAAAATGAAGCTACGACATATAACTGAAATTAGATTGCAGAGATGTACTGTTAATCATGGGATATACATAAAAGAACGATTTGTAAGAAAAAACTACTTAAAGTTATGTGCAAATGGGTTTGAAAAGAGGAGCCATTTTCACATTTACTGTACCAATATAAGGTAACTACTGTGAACAATACAAAACTCTATCTACTGGCCTCTGAAATATGTTATTTTAGAAGCAGATTTAATTTTGTACTTTTTCTCATATTAAAATACTTTTGCATTCTCTGAACATTTTTGATTGTATTTATAATGGAAGAAACCTAAGGGCAAGATAGATGAAGACCACCTTAGATTTAAGAACTGTAGATATCAAAAATTGCCTCCACTGTAGCATCATCTCTTTGACTCACTTATTAAAGAAAATGTGGGTTTTCAAAATGTTTGCTGTAAAATAGTATTTATTTATTTAATGTTTATTTATTTATTTTAAGAGAAAGTGTGTGTGTGCATGTGCATGCATGATCGGGGTGGGGCAGAGAGCGAGAGAGGGAATCCTAAGCAGGCTCTGAGCTGCCAGAGCAAAGCCTGATGCAGCACTTGATCTTGCTGAACTGTGAGATCATGAGATCATGACCTGAGCCAAAACCAAGAGTCCATACACTTAGACTGAGCCACCCAGGTGCTCCAAGCTAGTAATACTTTATACCATATACATTAAACACACACACAAACGCCTTACAGTCTAAAGTAAATGGACTAAAGGTAGGGTCTAAGGTAAATATAATTATTCAGAAAAGTTTTAGATGGCTTCAAAAAAAAAAAAAAAAAAGATTGCTTGGGTTATAGCTTTAGAAAGATTTAAGCTCTTTGGATTATTTTGAAAATGTTCCATTATTAAAATAGTAATTACTAACATTTAAAACTTTTGTATAAAGAATGAAACAAATCTTTCATAGATAAAAACTTTAAAACTCAAGCAGTCTTTTTATATGCAGAGTATTTCAGTATACTTTCATTGCATATGGGAAATAAACTTGGCTCATGTTCTACATCTGAAAAGTGTCAGTACTAGTACTGAATTGATAGAAAGTCTATTTCATTATCAACTTTGATATCATTTGACAAGATTTATAATAATCTTTTCTTAGGTTTTACAATTAAGAAGCATTTTAACTGCTATAGGCAGATGAAGAAACTAAGATTCAGATTTAAAAATCATACAATTTATCTGAGGCAAAAATGAGATTAGGGCTCAGGTCACCTGACATATTAATACTACGTTATCTTGATTGCTTTAAAATCCATTTATACTTGCAGATAACAAAAGAAGCACTGTATTAATATTTGAAAATAAAGTGACAGAAAGGTGTTAACTAGTACAAATCTGTCATTTGCAAATTATGTCCATTTAAAACGTATCACCCTTGGGGGGCCTGGGTGGTTCGACTTCGGCTCAGGTCATGATCTCATGGTTTGTGGGTTTGAGCCCTGCATAGGGCTCTGTGCTGACAGCTCAGAGCCTGGAACCTGCTTCAGATTCTGTGTCTCCCTGTCTCTCTGATCCTCCCCCCACTCACACTCTGTCTCTCAAAAAGAAACATCAAAAAAAATTATTTTAAATGTATCACCCTAATTTTTCATGGGAACTCAATGACAAAGACCCTCAGCTCAGTTTTTTGGTGGATTTGTTTACATGCTTTCATAGTAATCAAACTTCAGTATATATTACTGTAATATCAACCATCTCCACAATGATGCTAAGCAGTTTTTAGTTCAACTGTAGGGTGATATTTAATTAGGCTCGTATCTATCAATTCAGGAAATCAGACTTTCCTGTAGCATTACCTACAGTCTCTTCTTAAGGCCAAATTCATAACAGTGCACTAAACTCATAGTAGTACTGTCAGTATTCTACACAGTTCCATATCCAGTTACGAGAATCCTTAAATGTCTGTTCCTTCTGTGGTAACTGTAAGAGATAATATTTAATTAAAATCCTTAAGCTAGAGGTTTTAAGAAAATATTCATATAAAAACTTAAAAAAAAAAAGGACCATATTTGGATTTTAATGTATGATGGTCTTTATTTACAACTTTATTGGCAAAAAAGAAGAGGGAAACATTTAAAACAGTTTAACACAGGGCATTGCAGCTGATTCTGTCAGGTTAAAGAAGTTTCCTTTTATATGTCCATCTAATTGTCCCAAGATATACAATACTGAATCTGCATATGCAGTTTCCTTTATGAAATACAGTGCTCATATTTTAAAGGCAGTCTTTAAAACATATAAATACAAAGAAAATGAAATCACTCATTAAAAACTGCATTAAATGAAAGGTATTTGAAATTTAAATTTATGTTGTTCTTATAATACATGCCCAATGAAAATCAAAAGCTGGAAAAGCAGTTACACTTCCTACTTGAATGGACAGTTACAACAATCATTTTCTGCAATGACCATTATATTTTCAATTTATCATGAACTACTCTGAACTTACTATGAGATGTAGCCAAAGTCAGAAGACAAGACGTAGGGAGAATATTCCTTTTTGGGAGGAGAGTAAGCCCTCCAGAATCAGCATGGGAAATAAACATCCTGTTGAAGAATTCTAGGTGGAAAAAAATTACTGTAGTCAATTTCAACTCATGCCGAGCTGGCTTAATTTTTTCAGACTTGTTTGGTGTCATTCTTCTAAATCAAGTGTGTTTAATTCTTCTTCTAGTTCATCCAAATCTTCCCCAGTAAAAAGATTTTCATCAACAGGAACAGCATCAATGGCTCCATTTTCCTGTCCCTCCCCTTCGTTGTCCTCTTCCAAATCACTTCTTTCACCATTTTCAGCCCTACCTCCGGAAGCTTCACTTAATTTGTTTTCTAAAAATAAATATTGAAATCAATAAGGCCCAGAAACAAAAAACACTATTCCATTAGCAATTGATAGTCACAGACTTGATACTACATTTCTTTTCCTTTTTTCATGAAAGCCTTCCCTAAGATTACTCCACCAAGAACTGATCTTTTTCTAAGCTTATTTGTGACAATTACCTAGACCTAGTGTAAGGTATGTCTTGTACTATAGACATTTAACTGCTTAACAGTCTATACATTTGAGAACAAGATTTACCTTATACAATTTTGTTTCCTACCTGACCTAGCAATTAGGTTTTAAACGGTCAACTTCCACATATTTTATTTGAGTAAATAATTATGGAATCAAAAAATGTTTTAAGCAGCTACTTAGCTTTTGGTTGGGGTAACAGTAGTTAAATCACACTAGTTGTAACGGTGCAAATACATGTGAATCCAAAAACATTTCATCCTGTCATCAAGCTGTGAAAAAAGAACCTAGACTAGGGCTACGCAGCTACTTTTCCTTACAGGCTCGAAAAGACTGAGAAAACAAAAATGCAGTCTTTTTGTGTTCGTGACACCAATATTTACACAAAGATAATTTTTAATAGCCAAATGTAGATTTTAGCTATTTCAAACATCTCTGATCACAAAAATCTTACGGATTATCGCCTCGGAAGTTCTTACAATCATACCTACTGTCACCAAAGTCCTACTTGAAAAAGGAGCAAATTGGTCTCCATACTGGCATTAAGACAATATTGTCTTACAGCACTTGGATCTCAGGAAGGCAAGCCAGTTTTTCAAGTTATAACTTGTATTCCTTTATTGTAAAAATAAGTTTTAGTTTTGCTCTCTCAACCTTTGCCTTGATTAGTATTCTTCCTACCTTTTTCTCTCATACTAACCATGCTGAACTTTCACTTCTCTTCAAACTCTTCAGTCATGGCACTATTACATATGTGCTTATTTTTCTCCTCATTCCTCTTATCATCGCAGTCCTGATGAAAACTGGCACCCTGTTCCTACAACTTCTTCCCTAACAGCAACTGAAGAATTATTTCCAGTTCTCATCCTACTTGATTTTTCTGAAACTTCTTTCTTAATTTTCCTCTGTCCTTCTCAGTGTCTTTCCTAAGCTTTCCCTCTTTTGACTACTCCAGAACACTGAGGTCTGCAGTGTGTTCTAGAATGTTCTCATATCATGAGATCCCAAACTGATTACCTACATCTCCAAACTCATTTCTGTCCCCTTCTAGTTTCAGTTAATGGCTTCAATATCCACCCAGTCACCCATTTCTACAGCTTCCACTATTCACTATTTCTATATACAGTCAAACCACACATTTATGTTGCCAGTCTGTTCCCTGCAGGCATCCAAGTTTGCCAGTGTGGTCTAAACCACCCCCTTCCCTCTTTAGATAGAATCCTAGTTCTTCAAGTTACACACAAGTTAGCATACTTACCATCCTTTTCTGAAGTATATGTGCTGAATCTTTCAAGACTGGCTACAGTAATACCTGTCTCATCTACATCTCTTGGGATATACAGGCTTAAATCTATGTCATTTACACTCACTGAATCATCAACCTTAAAAACACAGAAAAGAAAGTTGTTACTTAGGAGGACAGTTTTCATAAATTACTTGCCTTTTACCTCTGACATTTATCTTAGTGAAACAAAATTTTTACTAATGCCAAGTGAAAACAAATGATTGACAACTGTCAAAATTCATTCCTTTTTCTAAACTTGAGAAAAAGAAAAGCAATGCCATAATGCAAGCTTCTTCCTCTGACATATAGAATATGATGTTTTTATTTTCAACTCAAAGACAGAAGTCAGAATTTTATACCATACCAAGAATGAATAGTCAGCTACGTTTACCTATAACTAAATTATTCTGCTGTTGTCTCCTGCTTCCTACTCTGTACTTTCTTTTTCAGTATAAAATATTAGAAAACAAACAAATCTTTTTTTTCTTTTAGAGGGAAAATAAAACACATACTTTTTACAGCTAATACATACAGGTACTTAACTATACCAGTCACTGTTCTAATTTATTAAGAATTATAATTTTATTAATCCATTTAATTCTCACAAGTACCTTGCATGTCTCTATTATAGAAGAGTGTGGAGACCTATAGTATAGGTAATTTCTCAGGTTAGAGTCAGGATCTGAACCAATGTCCCAGCGTTGCTACTCTTTAATTTTTTTTTTTTTTTCAACGTTTATTTATTTTTGGGACAGAGAGAGACAGAGCATGAACGGGGGAGGGGCAGAGAGAGAGGGAGACACAGAATCGGAAACAGGCTCCAGGCTCTGAGCCATCAGCCCAGAGCCTGACCCGGGGCTCGAACTCACGGAACGCGAGATCGTGACCTGGCTGAAGTTGGACGCTTAACCGACTGCATCACCCAGGCGCCCCTCAGCGTTGCTACTCTTAACCATGTTACTCTGTTACTTTCTATCGGCTCTCTCCATCAACATGAGCAGAAGTGCCAAAGCTTCCTCTTACCTCATCACCACCTGTTCCCTGGGTATAACGGGTATCATCTGCTTCCTCATCATCATCATCAACCAGTTCAGGACGAAATTCAAACACTTCACGACCACTAATCTATTCAGGTACACAAACATATCAACTCAGGGCAAATTTCAAACATTTCTTGGTTACTGATTTCAGACATACACATGATTAAGTTACAATAAATTCTTGCATGGCACAGAAATTATAAAATGAAAGAAAGAATAAAGAATCTATTCGGGTGAGTTTGGGACATACCACTAATGCTTTCCCTGCTTTGAAGTCTGCTTTTCTTCTTTCCATATCTTGCTCAAGTTTATCAATCTTTTCTTGTCTTTTTCTCTTCTTCCATGCAAGAAAAGATTCTAGAGTGATTTTGGTAACATTTGGACCTAGGGCAGAACGCTGCAAAGAGAAAAGAGTTGTTTTTTTTTTCCCCCCACCAAATCACCTTTAATAGTATTTAAGAGTTTTCTCTTAATGCAAGTAAGTCTTTACCTGTGACTAAGACATCAAATTTAGAATAAATTGATTCATTTTCATTTTATGTAGCAATGAGCAAAACAAGTGTCCAGAGAGACATTTTTTTAATGTTTATTTTGAGAAACATTAATGTTTATTTTTTTTAATGTTTATTTTGAGAAAGCACAAGCGTGCGTGTGGGCGAGGAAGGAACAAAGAGAGGAAGACAGAATCTTAAGGAGGCTCCATGCTGTAAAGGCAGAGTCTGATGCAGGGCTCGATCTCACAAACTCTAAGATCACGACCTAAGCTGAAATCAAGAGCTGGATGCTCAGCCGACTGAGCCACCCAGGTGCCCCAGAAAAACAAACATTTCTAAATGCAGTAATATATATTATCCTGAGCTGGATTTCTTTTCAAAATTGAAAGTGAGGAAAACTTGTCAGGAGAAATTGTTTTAATGTAAGTTAACTGATGAAAACAAAAAAATATGAAAAACACTATGACAATACCCAGGTTTCATTTGTGTTCCTCAGGAGATGAGGAAAAAAACTAAGCAAAAACATCATCTCCTCAGAGCCAATAATCAAGTAGTAAATGTATGGAAAAAGAATACTTGTTGACCATCTGCCAGGTATTTGGTACTGAATGCTTTATACACATATGCTACCACATTGATCCCCACAAATAAGCGAACAGAAAGAGATTGGAAATTTACCAAAGGTTAACAGCTAATATGTTGTCGAACTAGGATACAAACATTCTCAAATATACCTGACTCTGAAGTCTGTATTTTCTATTATAGCATATTGCCTCCGTTGAGACACTAAACAATATGACCATTTAAGAACAAATATATATAATCCCAACCTTAGACATTTATACAACATATTTAGGTTATCCAAAAGAAGGGAAAACTGGATATAATTTGAAATATCCAACCCTAAACTAGAATTTCCAATAATCTCAACATTTTCCTGTCACTCCCAAAAGCCATATCTAACTCAGTAGCCGTGTCTACTATTTCATGGAGTAAACCTCTTTTGTGCCGAGCCAGAAATGAATAGCGGAAGATTCTCTTCAATGAGACATATTCCCCTCTATCAACAGAGTGAGTGCTTTGAGTCCAGGAATGATGAAAAAACATGAACTGAAAAACTGTAGAAGTTGTCTCTTTCAACACATTTGATTAGTAAAATAGCTAAAGAATAAGACATCAGGAAAAACATCTAAAACTTCAAGTTAAATCTGAATATTATTTTAATGAATATACTAGTATATCAATCTTACAGAAAGAATTTATTTGATATAAGCCAATAGCATTAGAAGTTATTTTATAATCCCAAAATTAATGTCATGATGGGCTAACGATTATGGCTAGGTTTACATTTTAGACATACAAAAAAAACTAAATAAAAAGTAAGGCAACTTTGGGAAAAGGTCATTTTTTTTCCCCTTTCATAACATGCTAATGCCCCCAAGTGGTAAATATTATTATTTCCCAATAAATACTGCTTTAGTTTCATAGCATGAGAAAATTCTAGTTACCTCTCTTTCAATTAGATCTTCTAATGAAATTTCATCTTCTTTCTCTTCTTTTTTTTTATCTTTTTTCAATACAAATCCAGGAGGAAGTGCATGACGATACATGCAAATATCACCACCTCCAGGGCATACCCAAAACCAGCCATATTTGTTGTTTTCAATAGCTTCAAGGAAATGCTTGCACACCTATAGAGACAATAATATTCACAAGTAGTGGCTCAGCGTAGTCCATTTCCAAGGTAAATGCTGAAGTTTATGGAACAAGTACATTCTTATTCACATCCTTATGCTACTCACTTATGTACAGAGCACACTTTGTGCAGAAATGTACATATAATCTTAAAATTCTTAATACAATGGCAAACTCCCTTTAGAGAGGATCTACATAAAATTTTCAACACTGTTCCAAATTCTGAATTATACAAAAGGACATGTCTCAGTTTAGCCTTTGTAAATATACACCCAGTCTGATTTTTAAAGAAGTGAAAAAATATAAATGGTTATAAAAAACTAAAACCAATGATTTTGTTTTGGCTTGATCCTTCTTAAAAACTAATTACATGCAATAATGATACATTATTGAATTATCTGAAATGATAGGCAATTTCTCACATCTATGAAGAGAGAAAGTAAGCAAGGTACAAAAGGAACAACAAAGGATACAACTGCATTGAAGCCTCATATAATAAACTTCAGAAATAAGAAAAACTAACAAACAATACTCTTTTCCCGAAAAAATACAACAGATATAAGTTAAACTAGTATTCAGAAATTTTCTAGCACACCACAGTTTTTCACCATAACCTCCCTACAGATAAATATGTGGACATGAATGGAAGGTCTGAGAAACAGGCACCGATTTTTAAAAGTACATTTCCCGGAATACTAGAGCCATTACCTACCCAAAGCTCATTTTGCAATTCATAATGTCACAATATTTTCAACCTTCTTGATTTAAAGTCTACCTACCACTAAAACAGAGTGTTTATCAATTCTCCTTCCATTCATTTTGCACAAAAAATAAGGAAAGAATTCTTATCTGAATATGTAATTGTATTCATCCATATTTGATAGAAAGTAAAATCACCTCAAAAATGGTATTTGAAGACTTTAGTCACATGGTTTTCAAAGGTTACTTTTGAATTAAGAATCTAATTTTATATAACTTACACTTGTAAATTCCAAAAACAAAGCTTGATGCACTTTATCAAAAGATCCAATAATTTAAAAAATAATCCAGTAGAAAATGGCAGCAAATACCTTGCCACATAATTCTCCCTAATGATAAATATCACAGCAACTCAATTCAAGAAAAGGACATACTATTTGAGTTTTTGGTTTTTTCTTTTCCGCCTCACCGTGCTTCTTGTTCACTACTTCTTCCAGTTTTTTCTCATCCCAATTATCCATAGTATCTAAATAAAAAGAGATATGAAAACTAAATACTATAATTTTATCTACTGTTTCCAAAACATATCACATATCTCCTTAAACAGGAAAACTGTATCATAAGACTTATGACCTAACACATTTTCTTTAAATTATGCCATAGGTAGGAATAAACAGTGTTATGAAATTATTCACCAAAATCCTACATAGTTTAGACAAGTAAGAAGGTAGTACTGGAAGAGAGGGTGAGAAAAATTCAAAATTCATTTAATCAAGGACATAATGCTATAAATTCAGACTTTATGGAAAACAATTTTATCTATCTATCTATCTATCTATCTATCTATCTATCTATCTATCTATCTATACAAACACAGCCCTCATAAAGACCAAAATATTCCTCAAGTACTAAATATCTTGGTAACAACCAAAAGACAGTTTTAAGAAAAGGTCTTAAAAAAATACCTTTTTCAAGTTCTTCATCTCTTGCATCAATGTAAACACTTCGTTTCTCACACTTTCTCTCCAGAGTCAAGTCATGAGAGAACTTACATTTATCTCCTTTAGTACACTGTCCTTGCTTAAAAAATGCACACACCACAGACTTGGGATCTGCACCTATGTCAAATGGCACACGATATTTGTATTACAATCTGCCAGATCACAAAGTATAGCTTCTGAGATATAATTACTGTTGGTGAACTGGTTATTTTTCTATTCACTGATGTGAGAGGAAAATACCACTTACAAGTGACTGTTAAGACATTTCTTTAAAGTCCCTTCTACAGCATTTCATATCTGCATTTGTTTCTTTTATTCTTACTGTTCTTACTCTTATTTCCAGGGGTGGGAAACCAAACAAACTCCTACACATCCCATAGTCATTGACTAGTTGGAGTCAATGAAGCAGAGGCAAAAGAGAAATATACACGGAGGTATACTGCCAAGAGTTTAGAACTTACAATTTATAGAACCATAGGTTTGCCTTGGCCACCACCAAAGAATGGATATTATAAATCAATTAGTGGACTGTCTAATCCTTAATCTTGCCTTAAGTGGGGGGCTAGTAGCTGGAGTTATAGTTGTACAATCACATAGCTGAGCAGATAAACAAAGGACTCATAAAAAAGTCACTGATACAGATTTTGACAAAGGAAGGATCATTTCCATAGCAGACACATTGGCTTATAATCTGAAGAAAATAGACATTAAAACAAATTGACTTTTTTTTTTAAATTGAAGTATAGTTGATAACACAATGTTACATTAGTTTCAGGAGTACAACCCAGCGATTTGACAAGTCTGCATGCTATGCTCACCACAAGTATAGCTGCCATCTGTCACCATGCAACACTATTACGATACCACTGACTACACTTCCTATGTTGTACCTGTTATCTCCATGACTTATTCATTCCATAAGTGGAAGCCTGTACCTCCCACTCCCCTTCACCCTTTTGCCCATCGCCCCCCAGTCCCTTTCCCTCTAGCAACCATCAGTTTGTTCTCTGTAATTTATGGGTCTGTTTCTGCTATTTTTTTTTTTGTCTGTGTATTCATAAAATAAATTAAGAGTTTTTAGCCATGAATATTTGATTTGATATTATTGATATTGATATTTGATATTATTTAATAAAAATAATACCCTCACATTTAAAGTTTACCTTTACTTATTTTTTGAGCAGCAACTACAGGTTTGAACAGCTCATTTAGTTCTTGCAATTCTTTCTTCTTGTCATCTTTCTTCAACTTCTTTTCAGCTTCACTTTGTGCTACCTATAATATTCCCAGGTATAATATGTAATTTGATTTCATATAATAAAATTGTTTTCACTATACAATAGTACATTATAGCATCACTAACATAACAAAACATTCACACATGTACACGTACATAGTCCTTACCTCTTAGTATCAGTGTTACAATGGCTTTTCGGTATATATTAAATAGTGTGGTTAAACTTTTAAACGAAACTGCGAGATTTTATATCAGTTGACTTTTAAAAAAATTTATAAATGGTACCATGCCAAGTAAAAAGCATATTCAAAAGCTTACAGCAATAAGCATTTATTAAGCATTTGTTACATGCCCAGCTTTTTTAGTAAATGGTTCTCACCTGGGATTTTCTTCTTATGACAACCACCCACTCCCCAGAAACATGTGGGTGCGTTTTGAAGATCAGAAATGCCAACATTAGGAAATGCGCAGTCCCACACAATAAAGAACTGTACCACCCAAAATACCTACAGTACCCTTGTGGGAAAACACTGAGCTAGGTCAATGTGGGAGATTAAACAAAACAAATATGACATATGACACAGTCCCAGGCACACGATTTACATACCTAATATGATTAGAGGATTCATCCAAATATTTATATGTCAGGTCCTATGTTAGATGACAGGGAATACAAAGATGAAAAGATAAAGATGCTTATTTAAAGAAGCTCAGAATTTAGTGGGAAGACAGACATGTCAACAACTATAATATAATATGTGGTTCTCTGGGAACAAGGAATGCCTACCTACATGCCTATAAAAATCAGACTGAGCTAATACTTTATGGATGAATTCTTCTGATGAGCAAGGAAAGGAATGCACAGAGAGCCAGCCAATGCAAAGATACAGGGACCAGAAGGAACAGGGTATGAGAAACATCAATGAAAAGTTTGGACTGTATCAGTAGGTGACAGGGAAAATTCAAAGGCTTAAAGTAAGTCAATGACATAATCAGACTGTGTTTTATAATGATCACAATGGCAACTGTGTGAAAAGTGGACTAGAAGGAGCCAAAGAATGGCAAGGAAAATTAGGAGGCTAATGCAACTGCTGTAGGCAAGAAAACACAAGAGCTTAACATACACATTAGTAGCAAGGATGCAGAAAAGATGAGAGAAGTGAGAGAGAGAGCTCTTAAAGAGGCAGAACTGACACTACTAAGTGACTGACTAGATATAAAATGTAAGCGAGAGGGTGGAGTCTAGAATTATCACATTTATGGTTAGCGCTGTTAAACGAGACAGGGAATACAAGAGGAACAGGTTTCAGGGTAGAAATTAGAGATGAGCTCAGTTTTAGACATACTGAGTACGAGATGCTTACAGAGCATCTGGATAGAGCTAATACTCAGAAAGCAAGTGGACATGGATCTTGGTATCTGGAGAGAGGGTCTGCTTTAAAATAAAAATTTTAGAAACAGCTTATAGATAATTAAAACTTTAGGTGTATGAGATAGGACAGCATAAAGAAGTGACAAGGAAAAAAAAGTGACAAGAGCACAGTTCCCTGAAGAATACCAATATTAAATGAGGCAACAGAACCTTAAAAAGCCTACAAAAGGGTCCAAGAAACATCAAAGAAATAGATAGAAATCCAGCACAAAGAAGTATTCATGGAAGAAGAAATTTTAGGAAGGGAATGACTAAATGCTAGGTTAAAGACATCCCAAATCCTGACTTTGATGATATGATGGGAGGTGTTTAAACAGAAAAATTGTAAACCATTTTTTAAAAAGAAAAAATTTAAGTCATTTTATCTTAATGAAAATATCTTTTGCTCACTAGGCACATGTTTAACATTTATGGGGCCTAGAGCAAGAGTACAATGGAGGCTTCATAAACCATTTTTGTAAGTTAGAATATTTGTAAGTTAGAAATCAAGCTAATGCTAAACAAAGTATGGTTTATACCTCTGTTTAAGAAATATACCTTGTGACCTGGAAGGACAGGTTCAAATTTAAAATGCTCAGGTTCCATGGAGTTCTACACTGGAGCATGGCAGTAAAGCAACAGTCAACGCCTTCCTCCTCCTCCTCCTCCCACCCTGAATTTCATCCCATCATGTGAGTGCATGAAGGTGGAAGGTATGGGGTAGGATATGGTGTGGATTCAGGCTCTGTCCACACTCCTAGCACACACCCTTCTTTTGTCATACATGTGTCACTGAAGTGAACACACACCCTACCTTTGACTACTTGAGGCATATTGGCAGCACAGGATACTCTAAGATAAACATGGGTAACATGACCTCTGCAGGCCCTGAACTATTGTGGAGAGAGATGGTACAAATTCCCTTGACCTCACTGACTCCTTGCCTGTGGGAGAGCTATGTCTGGAGGCGAAAGAGTAGGGTCATCCTTTGCAACACAAGGCCTACAGTAGGGTGCATACTGCCTGGCTCTAACAGCAGGACTGCTGCTCATTTCACAGATAAAAGCCCAGGTACCCAAGAAATTATCAAAAAATATAATCCTGAATGTACTACGAATCCCAATTACCACCACCACGAATGCTGTGACTTTCTCAGGTCTATGAAATATAAAATTACCAGTCAATATACTTCCCACAAGTGAAAATATGGAGAGCAGAATAGGATTGAAAAAAGGGATAAGGGAAGAAAAGTGAATTATTTCCACACACCTGTATTACACCAGAAGATTTATGTTATGTTCTCATTTAACCACCATAGGAACCTTACAAGGGTAAGTGCCCTTCCACTGTACACATTAAGACCAGTGTTGCTAAATAACTTGAGATCATATAACAAAGAAGATAGGGGAATTCATACCCAAATTGATCTGACTCCAAGATCTCAGCATGAATTTTTATTAAACCAGGCTACTAAATTAGCACCATGGAAGATTAATAGTTTTTGGCTGTGCCTCTATGTTGGAGGCACTAATTTAAAGAGATAATCTGAGTGACAGAAATTTGTTTCAGATTGGGATCACAAATATATATTCTGATATCACAGATGAAAAGAAAAGTATTTCAAAAGTTAAGAAAAAGGACAGAGTGGTGAAAAAAGTACATTTTAAAAGTAAAGATGCAGGTCTGTAAAATCTTAAATTCAAGAAAGTGAAAGATTTAAATAACTTGAAGAAAAGGGACTAACTTTTTTTGAACGCACTGCCAATAGATAAAATTATTTCAAAACCATATGGAAGAATAAATGCCTAAGGTAGCCAAGAAAAATATAAAAGGAGTAACATCTGGGGGAAAGGACTCCCTTTAATATCTAATAGAATATGTTAGTAGGCCACAAGAATCAAAATCAATGTGACACTAGTTTATGGACATATAATAAATAGAACATAAAAGAGAACCCAGAAATGGATCCTAACATATTTGAGACTTTACTATATGTCAATAGTAGTATCTCAATTCAGTGGTAAATGATGCTGGTATGAGTGGCTATTCATTTGAAAGAAAATGAACTTTGTGACATAAAAATTTATGACAAATTATAGACTGTAAGAAAACATACATGATCTAGTAGTGCAGATTATTTAAAAACCTAGACATATCTAACAATACAAAAAGTAAAAATTGTTGTATAGCAAATATAACAGAAACATCACAAATTATCTGTAATGCAGACATAAAGTGTCTCTCATAACTGACAAGAAAAAGACATCCAGAAAAGGATATGAATAGACAAGTCAGAAAAGTACAAACCCAGACAGTCAACAACCATATGAAAAGATACTCAAAACAAAAACATACCAAACCAAAACAAAAGATACTCAAACTCCTAGTAGTGAGGGAAACAAAGTAAAAATGAGATCTCATTTTATACTTACCAGATTGGAAAACCTTAAAAAGAACTTTAGTATCTATAACTCATGTACTGAAAATGAAAATGTGAAGTATTACAATCTCTACAGAAAGGGACGTAATTTATTAAATTAGAAATCCATTTCCTTTGGAAAAAAAAAATGAAATCCATTTCCCTTGATCTAGAAATGTGTCATAGATAATTTACGCCACAGAAAAAAAAAAAGCACAAATGCCTATAAGAACACATGTACAAGGATACTTCTTGCAGATTTGTTCTTAGTGTCAAAACGCTGGAAACAAAGAGATCATTTATAAATAGTTGAAACAGATGGATATAGTACATCCACATCCTAGAACAGTACGCAGCCATTAGAATAAATTAGAGCTATATTAAAATGGCTTGGAGGAATATCTAAGAGGTATTGCTGAGTAACAAAGGGAAGATGCAGAAAAGTTTTAGAGGAGGATTACATTTTGAAATACAATTACCATGCCAAATACTTTTATCTGTAACAGACGCCTTATTACATTCATATGAAGAAAATGCAGAAATTTAAGTTATTTACCTGACGTGGATTTTGTTGACCAAACTTAACTTGGTGAGTGACAGCCTTGATAAATTTCTGTTGCTTTGCTCCTTTCTTATTCTTTAGACCAAAAGTTTTATCCTGAATGAAAAAGAGTACGGAAATAACTTAGCAATATATATTATTTTTTCTGTTTTTTTTTCAGTCATATCTAAAAGTCATTCTTTCATTTAATTATTGGTAAGAAAACTATTCCTTCTTATGCTATATAGACATGCAAAACGCTAAAACATCAAGTCAAGGCAACATATGACCCAGGATTCTTTACAATTCAATACATACTTATCATTACTAAACCTGTTACTCTATGATGCTTTTTCCAAAGTCTGTTTCTGAATATAAATTCTGGATGTGCAGAATTGTGATACATGACAAGATGACCTACAGTCAAGTAAGTTTAGGAAAATGCTTGGTTAACAGTATTTTTAATTCTTAAGCGTACAATATCTTAGAGCCTTTACCAGAAGGGATATAGTTAGGAGCAATTCCACATCTTATTTTACCTCAGAATGCATTCTTCTCAGAGTATCCTACAGGATTATGTAGTACTGAACACATTTTGGGAAATACTGCATAAGATACATTAAGTTCTGCACTGTTTTGTTCTGTTTTGGTAAGTTATCTTTTCAAAACAACTTTTTTTAAGTTTATTTTTAGTAATCTCTACACCCAATGTGGGGCTCAAACTAACAACCCCACAATCAAGAGTTGCATGCTGAGCCAGCCAGGAGACCTTCAAAACAGTTAAATTTATATAACTCAAATTACTGAAACGTACACATTCCTAGCTGTTAATATGGAAATACTAAAATTGAGGTATACTTAACTAAAAGCGATACCTTATTTAAATTTGGAATATTAATATAGTAATTTGTGAAAGCTATTAACATGATAGCAGCTATCACATATGGAATGCTTATTATGTGCAAGGCACAAATGATCTTTGGCTATCTATTCATAAGCATTTAGTACAAAAACATTCAGAAACCACTCTACAAGTTTGAGTGTGTATTTGAGTAGGTATAAGCTAAGGAATGCCATGGAGTGCCAGAAACCACCAGAATCTTGGAAGACCCAAGAAAAGATGTTTTCCTAGAGCTTTGAGAGGGAGTATGACCCTGTTTACACCTTGATTTTAGACTTCTAGCTTCCACATCTGTGAGAAAATAAGTTTCTGTTGTTTTAAGTCACCCAGTTTGTGGCAATTTGTTACAGCAGCCCTAGGAAACTAATACAGGAGGCTTGCTGTGTGGGTTCCATCCTTAGATGAATGGGTGGCAAGGCTGTCAGGAAATCACCAAATACTGATATCTGAAGTCTTTTTTTTTTTTTTTTTTAATGGCTTTTCTGTTTCTCAGAAGGATCCTCTGCCTAGGAGTGCATTAAGCCTGACTAAGGATCTTGAGAAGAGAGCAGGTGAGAGAGAGTGTCTCTTAGCTCATTTCACTGCACAGACTCCTTTCAGTCTCATATTTTAACCATCCCCACTCCTACTCTCCCCTCCACCTCCTTTGTGCCTAGAGTTCCAGAAACAGAGGCTTCTTGATTTATTCCACCCCTGATTTCTCATTGGGAAAATTATCTGGCTTAGTCTTCGTAGATAAGAACCATCAGCTACTTCTAAGACTTGTAACCCTCAGTTTCCAGCCTCTCATCTTCTGCATTAACCAGTGCCTCCCATTATCGAGTTTTTCCAGAATTCTGCAGAGCAAATCCACTTGGTTCTTAATGACACAATCCTAGGTGGCACTCAGGCCTGAATGCTCTGTTCTACTGAGCCAGTTACCCACTTATCCATACACTACCAAACTTTGTAGGTTGAGGTTGAAATAGAAGTTTAAATTGTTTTAGTGTTTATTTTTTAGAGAGAGAGAGAGAGTGAGAAAGCGCATGCGAGTGGGGAAGGGGCAGAGAGAGAGAGGGAGACACAGGATCTCAAGCAGGCTCTACACTCAGGGCAGAGAGCCTGAAGCAGACCTGAACTCACAAGCCATGAGGATCGTGACCTGAGCCAAAGTTGAACACTTAAACAATTGAGCCACCCAGGTACCCCTAGATGTTTAATTTTAAAATGGAGTTTGCATCTCTTTCTCATTCTCGGTTATGGGTGGGTTTGAAAAAGGAAGAAGAGGCAAAAAGGTCTTTACTTTTGAAAGGGACCTGAGACCCTCTGAGAGGAATTTAGTCTGAAATAAATGGACTATTTTGAAGCCTTTATTTTGGTATTATTTCTGAGGAAAGGGACAAGATAATAGGAAGAAAGTATTATAGGTAAAGAATACCTATGTGGACAAGTTGGAAAGGAACAACAGTATTGATAGGATTAGCATGTGAAGACATTCCAACACAACATAACTTTGCAGAATCTCAGAATCAATAAAATAGATCAATGTCTTAAGACTACAAGTTGAAGAGGGGTTTAGCTCTACAAAGTTCTCTTTTTATTCATTCATCACATCTATATCCATCCATATATCAAAATTTCACTTTCCCCTAAATTTCTATTCTCGTGTTTTAATATCCCATATTACAAAATTCTACATGAATTTTCTATAACCTATGTATATATAAAAAAAAGAGAAGGTGGGGAGCCTGAGTGGCTCAATTGGTTAAGTATCCGACTTCGGCTCAGGTCATGATCTCACGGTTCTTGAGTTCAAGCCTTGCATTGGGCTCTGTGCTGGCAGCTCAGAGCCTGGAGCCCACTTCAGATTCTGTGTCTCTCTCTACCTGCTCTCCGCAGCTTGCACTCTGTCTCTTGCATTGTCACAAAAATAAACAAAAATTAAAAAAATTTTTTTTTTAAAAAGAAGGTACATACAAGTTGAAATTGAGTTTTTTAATGGCTGGTTTTCCTTGTTTTTAGGTAAGAAAATTTAACATTCAATTCAGTAAGAAGAAAAGATGGTCAAGTATAACGTGACATATGAAGAGAGGTGAGGACATACATCAACTAGTGTGAAATGCCATACTTTCCTTTCACAAAAAGTGAGCTCCCATGGGGGGCAGGGAAGATGGAAAACCCTAGATAAAAAGAAATCAGTATCAAAAGTGCAACAGCATCTACATATGCCTTGCCAGAGAAAAGCATAACTGGAGTTCAAGTCATGCCCCAAACGTTAACGACAGAAAATGAACAAACTATGAATAAACAAGGCCAAATATCAAGGCAGATACTGACATATAAAGATTTAGGAAAGACAAAAGTCCTCTAAGGGGACTTGACCAGCTAGAAAGAAGTACTCATGACAACAGATTCTGGTGGAGGTATATAAGGTCCAGATCCCTGAAGAAAAACAGTTTTTCAGGTTTAATTACACTGCTTTAGCACATAATTAACCAGCCTAAAAGAGATAATGAATGAGTTGTGTTTTTAAAGTCTCTAATTAGGTTGGAGCTCAGAAATTATTTTTTCCACGGAGACAGGGGACACATCCATTTAGCATTCATGAAACCTAAACACCTCAATATTATTTTACTGAATCCTCTTAACGATTCTATGATGTACTATTATCTCACTCTGTCAATGTGGATACTGAAGCTCAGAAATCTTCAATAATTCTTCTTAAGTCAGACTGTATAGTGTGACGATTTATGAGCTCTGGAGTCAGACTGCCAAAGTTCTAATCTCAAACAAAACTGGACAAATTACCTTCTTTGCCACAGTTTTCTTATTTATAAAGTGGGTCTCACTCTAACCTCTTAGGATTGTTATGAAAGTTAAAAGACTCACTATAAAGAAGTCGTATAGCACACTGGTTAACAGTAAGGACTCTGCAGCCAGACCTACAGGGTTGAAATCCTGGCTCTGCCAATGGCCAGTTTAGTAACCTTGGGCAAATTGCTTAATCTCTGTTCCTGTTTCCCCAATTATAAAAAGGGTAATAATACTTATCTTACTGAGAGAATTAAAGAAGCTGCAT
Organism: Leopardus geoffroyi; assembly: GCF_018350155.1. NCBI lineage: Eukaryota > Metazoa > Chordata > Mammalia > Carnivora > Felidae > Leopardus > Leopardus geoffroyi. The sequence continues at coordinate 174,091,343 of NC_059328.1, read as the reverse complement.
AAGTTTATCACTTATAGATGGCTGTCTTCTCTCCTTTCTGCAACACATCGATAACTGTGTCTGGCTCAGTAAGAGTTAACTATTAAGTGACACAGATGATATGTGAACCAAGGTATATTTGACTCCAAGCAAAGTCTTTGTTCTTCCCACTGTGAAAAACTATTTCCCAGAGAAACCTAATTAGGTTATTGTGCAGATTGGTACAAAAAAAGCTTTCTGAATACCACATTGTTGATCTGGGATATCAACAACACCTAGTGAAAATAGAATGGTTTATAATTTGGAATACTTTAAAAGGACTTTCTCCCTTTTTCTTGAATTTAGGACAAACACTTACCTGAAGATTATCCTGGATTTGGGGGTCTGGGGGATATGAGACAGGAAGGCTGGAGGTTACAATCAAATCCAAATCAGGGTTAAAATAAAACAAATAGTCCTCACTGGATCAATAAGGCCCCAAAAGTTAGGTTATAAGGAAGGAACAGTGTGTGTAGGTGTCTGTGTGCATGTTTCAGATTTGGGAAACTGAATACAAAGGAGTTTAGAAAACAGGTAGTATTTCTTAAAAAAGGATGGCTCCCTGAGGATCCACAGCCTTAACATTCAGCGAACTCCAGACTTCATTTAAAACTAACCCTTTCTGGGGCACCTGGGTGGCTCAGCTGGTTAAGCATCTGACTTTGGCTCAGGTCATGACTTCAAGGTTCATGGCTTAGAGTCCTGCATCAGGCTTTGTGCTAACAGCTCAGAGCCTGGAGCCTGCTTCAGATTCTGTGTCTCCCTCTCTCTGCTCCTCCCCTGCTCACACTCTGTGTCTCTCTCTCAAAAATAAATAAGCATTAAAAAAAACTGAGCCTTCTTCCCTTTCCCACCTTATTATATATTCATGCTTCTTTTACAGCCAGCCTCCACTCCTTAAACAAGATATCTGAAAAAAGGAAGGGTTTGGGAAAGCAGGTCAATACTGACTAGTGCTCCAAGATAACTGTGGTCTACCTTTTGGGTCACTAGAGTAAATAGAGGCTAGCATTGTTTTATTTCATTAATTGGTCACGTTCACCCACCGCCGTTCCCCCCCCCCCGCCCCGTACTTACTGTCTAATGTATTTTTGTTGTCCATTCATACAAGAGATATTCTGCAGCTGGTTAATCTAGCTTCAAGTAATCAACAGTTGACTTGGACTTCAGTTTTTCATTGGCAACCAATCATTTCTCTTCCTCCATCCTTCACACATCTAGATCCCATCTCTATAGGTGTCTTATTACTACTTCCTTGCTGCTACAAGTCCTTGGCTGGATATCCTTTATTTACTTGTCCCAAACACAAAGATTATTTCTCTCTTTCCATAATCAAACCCTTTATGTCTCAAAGCTGACTTCAGTTTATTAAATGTTAGCTATAAGAAAGCAAATGCTATATGCCATTTGGGACAACTGCATTGACGTCTAACAGAACAATAACCTTTTCGATATACTCATTTCAGAAAAAAAATACCTACTAATCCAAATGAATTCATAAATTTTGGGAGGTTTAAAGAAGGAAAGAAAAAATGTAGGCAATAGAAAGAAATTATTTCAAGTGACAGAAAGTAAGCCCTGTACAGACAGTATAGGTCAGTCTGATTATTTCTCCTAACTAGTTCTTATTTATAATACTAATAAATAATAGTAGCTGCCATTTATTGGGTATGTATCATATGTCAGGTATTTTACATGTCATCTCATTTAACCCATGAATCATATAACTCTGTAATACAGAAATTCACTCCCTTTTGCTGATGAGAGGTACATCAGTTTTAGCTCCAGATAATCAATTTTTATCCTTAACCCCATGCACTAACCATCAAGACATGCTAGGGCTTTAGCAAAGTTAAAAAAAAAAAAAAAAAAAAAAAGGCACCTATTATAGTATTTAACAAAAAGGAATATATTATTTCTTAACTAGGCTGGGTAACAGAATTTTCTCTATAAATCTAGTTTTACAACAAATGATAAAACTTAACACTAATTCACAGTATTGTTGTACCTCTCGAGTGGTAGTAAATATCCATGCAACACACTTCCATCTGCAAAACCTTACATCCACTAAAATAAAAAAAATTTTAAAAAGGTGCTCATCATTTATGATAAATGGGGAGTGGGGGGACAGGCTAAGTTCACCACTCTGTTAGGGTTTTTTTTTTGTCAGTTAAAGAATGAAAGAATGCAACTGTCTTAATTTTGTTTTTTTCTTTGGCTAAGTCTTCATTAATGAAACTAAGGCTGCTTCCCCTTTACCTTAAGAATAACCTTGTACAAGATGAACAAAGCCATTATCGACATTCTTAGTTGATAAATACTATCAATGACTTTCATTCACAATTACTTAAAACAAAAATACTCCTACCAATTACAAATGAAACAAATAACTTCATAGAGTTAAAGCTCAATAATGCATGAGGTACTTTGTCAGGTAACATTTAATTTCTTATCTACAAGGAAATTTCACTTTGTATCATGTTAATTCATTCTCAGTAAAGAAAACTGACAAGTAAAATGTCATTCCTAAAATATCCTTGGTTTACACAGCACTGAATGCTAGCAGATCACCATTCCCAGGGACCTACTTAAGTGCCAGTAGTCCAGATTGTTCAAAACGATAATACTAGACACAGATGTGAAGATGACAGTCAGTCTGCCTTTAAAGTTCTGGCTATGTTGCTTCCTCACAGTTCTAAATAGTACAAATTGGCAATCAGAATACAGGTTCTGCTTCAGAATTGGAACTTGGCCAAGATTACTAGAATTCTTTATAGGCAGGTTAAACCAGCAACGTTAAAAATTATGTGAAAAGAAACAAACACAAATACTGATTAAGTTTATACTATGCAGCCCTGAGCGCTTTCATTGCTATTTTTCACGGCTGTAAATACCAAATATTAAAAATAGTAAACATTTATAAATAAACTTATCATTTCAAAACACCCAACAGGCATTTTGGTCGGGCTGTAGTAAAAAGTAACGATTCCACAAAGACTGTCCATTATTCCGGTATACCACACGCAGAAAAATGGTCATGTTTTTTTCTAATTACATCCAAAGCTCAGGAAGAACTACTTAAAACTCACTGATGGTTCACTCTCTTCAGAAACTCACTAGCAGTCGTTGGAAGGCAAATGCAACACATTCAAGAACGTCAACAGTATTCTCTGCCATTAAAGAGCTATATAGGTTCAGTGCGCTAAATGAATATATATAATAAATTCAGATACGACACAACACAGCTAGTGACATTGAAACGTAATCTCTTCAAGCACTGTCCATGTAATTTACAACGTACATATCAAGAGCTATGTACAAATCGGTGGGCTGCGACCTTAAAGAAACCTCCACTCTCTATGCAACTTGTACCAGTTTAGAAATGGATCGGAAAACCACGAAATGGTAATTTGTTGCCTCGAAAGAAGTAACTAGTACTCCTAAGTGTTAGGTAAAAAAAAAACCACAAAGCTCGTCCTGAGCCGGCCTGCTAGAAGGAGTCTAGCCCGAACCCATTCAGCGTACTTTTTAAAAACACAAGCCTAGAAACGTCTTCAATTTTAAGGACTGGAGAAGCACAAAATCTCTGAGGCGGGCACTGGAGTGGGGGTGCCCTCTTGAACCGGGGTCGGCGAAGGCGGGCGTGTGGGCGGAGAAGCAAAGCAAAGGCTGGGTGCGGGGGCGCCAGCAGCGTCACTATAGCGATGAGAGGTAGCGAGCTTCATCACGGGGCTGGAGAAGGGGCAGTGGGCTACACAGAGCCAAACAGAGGGACACGTCGCCCCGGAAGACGCGAGCAGGAGCCATGGAACGGGAGACCAGGAGGCTGCTTCCCTGAGGGCTCGCAGCATGAGTGGGGGAGGGGGGGGTGGGTACTCACTTCAATAATCTTCTCCTTCTTTTTCTGCTCCGCCTTTTTGCTGCCCCCGGCCTGAGCCTGTTTCTTGGGGGGCATTGCGGAGAGAGGTGGCACCGGCCAGACTTAAGCGCAGCTGGACACCGTCAGGGGATCTGGCCCCGCGGCAGGAGGAAGAGGACACGGGCCTCCGTCGCCGCCGCACCGCACGGAAAGCGAGGCGCTCACTCACCACAGAAATGCGGCCTTTGCGACAGGTCGGTGCCGCAGAGCATGGTGGGTAGCGAGGAGCGGAGCCCGGAAGTGGAGCTGCGCGTGCGCCTGTGCCGCGGCAGGCCTGGAGGGGGCAGGGAAGGGACGTGGGAAAATGACTTGGCGTCACTTGTGATGTCGCTCATCCACCTGGCTCTCTAGGTTGTGGCAGGCCTCAGGATCAGTGGGGCGAGCTGGTTGGTGCCGGCTGTGGTTGGGTCCTTCCTTCGCGTTCTTTTTCGCTGAAGATGGGGGATTCTTTTATCCTGCTTGCTCGGTTAATGGTCGCCCTTACTGTCTCTATCCTGAATGATCACCGAGCAGCCACCAAAACTCGGCCAAACTATGCAGTTACTTTCTTCTCGTGCACAGATGGAACAGGGCCAGTCGGCCGGAGAGCACAGCATGCTTCAGGTTCCTGTGAAGGTTTATAAAGAAATGAAAAAGTTTCATTTGAAGGGCGCCAGGAGTAACCTCCCAGAGAAGGGGAACTTGAAATCTTTTGATGTCCAATACTTACCAAGTTATTTTCAGATTTTAGGAAAGTGCCTAGATGAAACCTAAAAACCCAAATTTAATGTGAAATTAACCAAACGTAGTTTGTGTGTGAAGAGCACATCTCAACAGCTTTCATGAAGTGCTTGAAAGTCTGGGAACTACTGGGAACACTGCACACATTATTTTATTTAGTTATTACAAGGACTTTGAGGTAGGAATTGTTACTATTTGCATTTTATAGATGATGTACAGAAAGGAAGGCACATGCCCAAGGTCATAGTAAAGGCTGAGACAGGGATTTAAAGTCTGAAGTCTAAATTCCTATCACTAACATTACAAAAGTGGTCTTGTTTGAAAAAATACTTGAATGAGTGATTGGTGCCCATTAATATTTATATAAACCAAAATGCTATTTTTTTAAAAAATATATAATGCTTGGCTGTTATTGTTCCATGATTATTAAACTGTTTTTGTTAGGAAGTATTGTCGTGCCCAGAGTCATCTTTATAGATAAAGGTTTTAAATCTCTTTGTGGTGCCTGGGTGGCTCAGTCGGTTAATCGTCCAAGTTCAGCTCAAGTCATGTTCCCACCGTTGGGGTTGGTTGATGGGTGAGTTCCAGCCCCGCATCATGCTCTCTGCTGTCAGCGCAGAGCCCACTTCAGATCCATTGTCTCCCTCTCTCTCTGCTCCTCCCCTGCTCTTGCTCACGAGTGCACTCTCTCAAAACTAAAACTAAAGCATTAAAAAATTAAAATCTTTTCCATTAATTTCCATAAGAAGAGAACTAGGAATCTCCTTACTTAGTGCAATTGATTATTTGAATAGTAGCTTTCTATGTTAAGATAGATAATGTTGAAGTGTGTATATACAGAGCTTCCTGAACTTATGGTTATGTCCTGATAAACCCATGGTAAGTTGAAAATATCATCTAAGTTGAAATGCACATACTGTATTTAATCTCCTGATCATTATAGCTTAGCCTAGCTTACCTTAAACGTGCTCAGGGCACTTACATTAGCTTACAGTTGGGCAAAATCATCTAATGCAAAGCCTATTTTATAATAAAGTATTGAATAGCTCATGCGATCTATTGAATGTTGTACTGAAAGCATAAAAACAGAATGGCGTGATCATGTGGCTGACCAGGAGCTGTGGCTGCTGCTTCTGCCTAGCTTCAGAAGAGAGTATCTTATCACATAAACGCCTGGGAAAAGATCAAAACTGAAAATTTGAAGTATGGTTTCTGCTGAATGCATATCAGTCTTGTATCATTGTAAAGTCAAAAAATTGTAAGTGAAACCATCATAAGTTGGGGACTGTCTGTGTATACACTCATGAAATTTACTTCATCTGGTCTCCTGTCTCAGGTTGATGGGCTACGCTTATGCTGTCTTTTACTTACTTATTTACTTCCTTGTTTATCTTTTATTCTTGTAGTTGTTCTTAGAGCACAGAGGGACCCAGCCTGCTTCCCCCTTTATTCAGTGTTATAATCAGTTTGATTCTTTGGAGATCCTCTCCTTTAAGACTTCCTGTAGGGGTGGAATGTAGTTGCCTTAATTTATTCTTTTTTTTTTTTTTTTTTTAGTGCTTTCAAAGATACACTTTGGGTCCTTTGTTTTTTGAAGAATTTTTACTGGCAATCATGAAACTAATGAATAATAATAAGTAACAAGTATAGGGAAAATACAAAGAATCTAGAATCTCATAAATTGTAACAGTCACCCCAGGCTCATAATTCAGTTTTTTTAAAAAATGTTTATTATTTTAGAGAGACAGAGCATGAGCAGGGGAGGGGAAGAGAGAGAGGGAGACACAGAATCTGAAGCAGGCTCTAAGCTCTGAGCTGTCAGCACAGAGCTCAATGCAGGGCTCAAACCCATGAACTGTGAGATCTTGACCTGAGCCGCAGTCGGACCCTTAACCGACTGAGCCACGCAGGTGCCCCCAGGCTCATAATTCTTATTATACCTTCTGCCTATAGCCTTTGCTTTTGTTTCTGCCCTGAAGTTGTGATATGTAGAGAAAAAAGATCCTTCCTGGCCGCAGGTGGAAATATATACATTTCTAAATGTGGTATCTTCTCTGATAGTTCTCTCCCTCTCATAGTTATTTCTTCATAGATTAGAAATAAGTCTCAGTCATTGAATTCACTATTTTCTGAAATAAGGTAATTCTTGTTTGCGGTCTCTAATAGAAAATGGCAATAGGAGTAGGGATGACCTTCTACTCTACTTCTTCATAATTCAAAGTGAACTTCCACTAAATGAAGTTTGATGTTGTAGTCTGGGTTGTGTTACAAATTCAAATGCCCAGAAGGCAGGGATATAAACTTGGGTGTCAAGATGAGTGAAATACATTAGGGAATAGTGGGACCAGGACCAAACCTGAAGTAAATGCCCCCCATAAAAGAGCTCAAAAAAAAAAAAAAAAAAGATGCAAAAAATGTCTGGCTGATTTGAGGGACAGGCTGCGAATTTACTGCCTTGGATACCATTCCCAAAACTGCATCTTTAGAAGACATCAGAATGTATTTTTCAAACCTGAGTCACTAGGCTCTAGGAGATTTGGTATTGAAGTAGAATTTTTTTTTCTTTTCTTTTCTTTTCTTTTTTTTTTTTTTTTGCTACCCAACATCCAAAGGTCCTTTCTGACCATAGTTGATAATACTGTTTTGTATACTTGAAAATTGCTGAGAGAGTAGTTGATCTTAAAAGGTCTCTCACACATACAAAAGAAGTAACTATGTGAGGTGAATGTGAGGTGAGATGAATGTGTTAACTAATTTTATAGTAGTAATCACTTTACAGTGTATGCATAAATCATGTTGTACACCTTAAACTTACACAGTGTTATACGTTACTTGTATCAATAAAAATGGGGGAAGAAAGAGAAAGGGGTAGAGATCCAAGATCGAAAACAAAGCAAAGGTCCTCCCTGTGTGTGTATGTGTGAGCGAGAAATTCCCCATTACATTAAAATTCCTACTTTACCAGCTAAAGGGGGCAAGTTTTTCCTTTTCCCTTATCTCAACCAAATCCTAGATACATAATTTAGAGTTAGGCAGATTCTTCCTGTTATCTCCTACCTATGTGTAAGGCTTTTGCTCTCAAAGGAATGAGACAAGACTCTAGAAGCGTTGAGGAGTTCGTTTTGTTTTGTTTCTTTTTGAATGATACTCACTTTTATTTTGGTATAATTTCATACGAATAGAGTTATAATTTGCACTGATCCTCAAATTGTCCCAGATTGGCCCATTGGCAGGTTTTGAAAATTACCCCCGAGCAATTTTGACACAACCCTTGTTTCATAACTATAAAATAATTACATGGCTCTAAAAGCAAAGCTACAAAAGATGTTATATTTGACAAACTCTAGCTTATATCCCTCCCCTCCGACCCATTTCCTTTCTTCCCCTAAAGAGCATTAAACGTATTACAAGTCCAGTGGTGGTAGGCCAGTGGCAGCATCTGTACTAGATAGACTTTAATTGCATTCTTTGCTATTATCATCTCTTGCTGCTTTTGTTTTCCTAGCCTAGTTTCTAGGCTTCCCAAGATTATGATTTACTAAGATTTCCAGGATTCCTTAAATTCTGTGAGCAATCTTTCCAATAAATTCCCTTTTTACTTAAGTTAGACTTGATTTTAGTTGTCTGCAACTAAGGACTCTGTCGTGGGATGAATTATACCCCCTTTATTCATATGTTAAAAACACTAATCTCAGCACCTCAGAATGTGACTGTATTTGGAGCTAGGGCTTTTAAAGATCCGATTAAGTTAAAATGAGGCTATTAGTGTTGGCTCTAAACCAATCTAACTGGTATTCTTTTAAGATGAGGAAATTTGAACACACAAAGAGGTATTAGAAATGCCTACACTCAAAGAAAATACCACATGTCCACAGCAAGAAAGCAGCCATCTGTAAGCCAAGGAAAGAGGCCTCAGAAGAAACTAATACCTTGATCTTGGACTTGTAGCCTATAGAGTCATAAGAATCTAAATTTCTGTTGTTTAAAGCCACCCAGTCTGTAATATTTTGTTATGGCAGCTCTAGCAATAGACCCTGACTGATAAAGGACCGATCTATGCTGTGGCTGTTGCTCTGATGGTGAGCAGAGACAGGACTGCTAGCTTTTCTAAATAAAGTCTTGTCATAAAGACTAATCTGGACATGTAAGTTACTGATGCATTTTATGAGTTGAGGCAGTACATATTAGAAAGTATTTTGATTTAAATGTTGGATTCTTCAAAAAGCTTCTGACATGTAGGCAGTTTCCTTTAAGACATTTTTTTCTCTCCAAAATAATAAACTATTACAAAAGATTTGCTAATGTTTCAATAGAGCATGTAAAATCTCTTTTAACTTGTCAGTTTGAGTTTCAATTCTGTAAACTTTCACTTCAACCTACACTGACATAAAATTTTCTTAAATGGGTGACTTGTGTGGGTGACTTATCTGTTGCTATTTGAAATATTCCTTGGTGTCATTCTGATAATAGTTATTATGGCATTTGTCAAGATATCAAGATGTACAATTTCCAAATATTTTTTGCTTCATTGAAGTTAAAACCATTTCCCATCAATCATGTCATTTCCCTAGTAATAGCTTTCTGATGATTTCCCATGCCCCTCTGAATACTGAGGATTCTACACTTTCCTCAGCTCAAGAGTGTCTACTTTTCATCTGGTTATTTCAGTTTATACTCTCCATTTTAGGTCAACTTTTCCTATCCCCTCTGTATCCAATATATTCTCTACACTCTTAGAGCTTTTCATATATAGCCTTATGTATGTAACAGAAACTGTCTACCTTTTCTCCAAGCACCATAAATAGAAACTTTGGTGACTTATCTTTGGTTCCTCCTTCAACCTCCAAATCCAGTCAAGTCCTAATTACTCTACCTCTTAAATATTTTTTGAATTTTGCCCTTCTCACCTTACTACCTTATATCAGGACCACATCTCTTGCTTGAGCTGTTGCAAGAAAGTCTTTTTCTCAATTTCAAGCTTTCTCCCTCACATTTATTCTTTAAAAAGTTAGTAGACTGCTACATTTTTAGTTAGCAGATCATCAAATGAACAAAGAGGCAACAAGTAGTAATGGATAAAATATTTCATGCGATGAAAGAATGTTGTGTATACATTACAAATAATCTGAGGATATTATATAAAATAGTCTTATTTTCTGTTAGACACATATCTAGGTTTTTGTGAAATGTATATATTTTTTGTTATTGTCAAAATAACACCACAACTTCCAGACATTTGCTACCTGAACACATTTTAGAATAACTGATTTAATTAATCAAATACCATGTCACCTACATATCTGCTTTTAGTGCCAATTATCCCAGAATGCTAAAACCTTTGAGGTGGTAAGTTTGTTCCTGGAAAGAACCATCAAGTCAATTGCTTGATTTTTCTGTTATGAAAGTTAGCTTTCTACTTCTCTGTGATACAATGTTTAAAAGATCAAATTTTAGAGTCAGAAGTGTGTGGGTTAAACCTCATCCTTTCCACTTCTGTAAGTGATTTTAGGCAAATTGCTGAATGCCTCAAAGCTTTGGTGTCCTTATATATAAAAGTGAAATAATAATACTATTCGTAGCTTATAAAGCTGTTAGAAGGATGAAATGATCTAATGCATGTGAATTAGAGTGCCTGGCAGATAGTAAGCACATTATTAGTTTATATTACTATATGATCCAAGTCATAGTGTAAAGAAGTAAGTTAGTGTTGACTCATTAATTTCTAAAGGAATTTGTTCCAAGAAATATTAGGAATGCAAAACTGAGAGATTGGGCTACTAGGTGTGGGAGCTGAGGGGGAAGAAATCAGAAAGTAAGGAGAGGATTTCCATGTGTCAAGCATGGCCAAATAATCAGTTATGATGTTAGGTAGGTTACATTGGTAATGCATGGAGTGTGCAGACAAGGCAGGCAGTAATGTACACAGTTTTTGTTCTGTTGAATTTTGGGTGCTAGCAGGACATTCATGTGGAGAAATCCAATGGCATGTGGATATTTGACATATGGCTTATTGGAAACTCAGGAGAGACTTTGGAACATATGGGTGTCAGTGAGAATAGACAACTTTGAGAGGGAATATATAGCAAAAATAATAGGAATGCAAGGGAACAGCATTTAAAAGGCAAATATAGAAAAAGCAGCTCAGGGAGGAAAGTGAGAAGAGGCAACTGTGACAGGGATACTTAGGAAGAAGAATCTTTCATGTAGGAGGTTGTCGACAGGGTAATTTTGACTTTGGAGTTGGTTTAAAAATATGGCTACACGTTTAGAGTTAGGATGAATTGCACTGGACATTCAATTTAAGACATGAAATTCTGATGTTTGTTAGATATTTCAGTCTTGGTCTATATTTCTTTTCTTGTATATATGGATACTGCCATCTGCTGGTAACCTGCATTTTGTGGTTAGGGTACCATTTAGGGTATGGTTGCCCTTGTTCCCTCTTTGGGGTATATATACTCTTCTCCCAGATCTCCATGTGCCTGGCTCATTTTCTTGGCAGAGGTCTCAATTCGGATACCAATTCCTCCAAGTGGCTATATGTGACCATTATATACAAAGGGCTCCCATCCCCTGCTCCCAGTTAGTCTCCATCTCGTTAGTCCTCAATTCTTTAATAGCTTTTGCCACAATCTGTAATTACTTTGTGCTTTTGTTTCTTTATTTCTTAATTGGTTTCTTAGTCTCTTGCCCCGGGATGTAGGCTTCCTGGGAGTAGGGATCCTGAGTCTCTTGCCTTAAAAGTGCCTACCACAACCTGTCTCTTAGAAGGAATTCCATAAATGTGTTAAAAAAAAAAAAAAAAGTAAATGATGGCTGAGAACTAAGGTGAGAGATGAGAGTTCCTTCCCATTTTCTCTGTAAGAGTAAATTTAGTTTTGGTATTTATCTATGGAGATGAATTTAATAAAAGCCTCTGGGCCAAAATGTTTTGAGCATCCAGTTCCATCTGGGGAATTTTCCAGTAATTATGGAGATGTGCTATATATGTCACTAAATGCCAACATTCCACAAGAAAAGGACAAAATTAATAGATGAGATTTCTGAAGATAAACATCTTTAATTAGGTATCGAGACACATTTGTAGGCTTCCTTTCTTCCAGTTCTCCTGATGACATCTCAGCTGCTTATTATGAAATGTGGGTTTGCAAAGGTGTGTTGGGGGTTGTGGTAGATGGGGAATGGGCAATGTGCAGAAGGGTATAAATGCTAATAAAATATTTACTTGTGCTCTGGGCTTGAAATGACTCTTTGCCTCTTTAATGGTGCATGTCTGCAACATAAAATCTAACAATATTCCAAAAATTCTGTGAGAGAAAGTGTCTTCCTGCAATTAGTTATTCTGGAATTCCTAGAGGGTACAAGGAATATCACGAGGAGTAACATTTTCTGAATTAAAAAGTGGGAAACATAGTCTGACAAATTTATTCATGTACAGAAATAAAGACAGAACATCTGAAATTGAAGCAGCCCTAAAAACATTCATTATATATATAGGTGACAAAGATATGCCATCAGTATATGCAAGATGTAATGGTGTGATAAAAATGACTTCACACCTCAGAAGTCAGAGAGAGGAGCTTAGAGGAGGTGCTGTTTGAACTCTGAATATACAAATTTACCAAGCAGAGTGGGGAGTAGTGGATATTTCAGACAGAGAAGATAGTATGTGCAAACATATGACTGTGAAAGCAGATGACACTTTTGGGGAACACCAATGATTTGGTGAAGATGTGTTAACACAGTGACAAGAGACGAAGCTAAAAACGTTTTAGGATCAGATTTTAAAGGACCTTGTATATCATTTTAAAGGACGTGGACTTTAAATTGAAGTTATTAGTGAGCCATTCAAGGTTTTTATAGAGATGTATGATCTCAGATATATATTTTAGCCAAGATAAATCTGACAAAAGATAAATTAGAAAGAGGAGAGACTAGACATAGAGATCAATGATTACGCTACGGTAGTAGTCTTGGAGAGAAATGATGGCACCCTTTACAGAGATAGTGATGATGGATAGAGGAAATAAATCGAGAGTTATTTAGGAGGTATAAACAATGAGAATATATCAAAGAATATAAGAGGTGAGGAGAGGTGTGAATTGAAGATAATTTCATGTTTTCTATTTTGAATAACTGGGTTGAAGGTACAGAAGAAAGCTGAATTGGAAGCAAGGAGAGAGGAAAACAAGAATATGATTTTGTTTAGGCTGAATTGGCTTTCTGGTGATGTATGATAGGCAGTTGACATTACAAACACAAGTTTTGGGGGGCACCAGGGTGGCTCAGTCAGTTAAGTGTCTTCCTCTTGATTTCTGCTAAGGTCATGATCTCACAATTTGTGAGACTGAGCCCTGTGTTGGGCTTGGCACTGAGAACGCTGAGCCTGCTTGGGTTCTCCCTCCCCCCCACCCCTCTTTGCTCCTACCCCCCTCACACTCTCTCTTTCAAAATAAATAAATATATATTTACAAATACAAGTTTTGGAAGAGGGGTCAGTGCTAGAATAATGAATCTAAAATAATGATTTGAGATTCAATATAGACAGATATATTCAACAATATAGACGGCGGTTGAAACCATGGGAGTAGTTGAGATCACCAAGAAAGAGCGAATAAAGCAAGAGTGCAAGAGCATGGAGATGAAACCCTTAGGTAACAGTAACATTCAAGGGATGAAATGTACAAGTCTGTGGTAATATAAAAATATCTCCACAAATTAACTGATACTTTTCAAGAGGTAGAAACTAATTCCTCTCTTCTGGAGTGTTGAGCTGAGCTCAGTGGCTAACTTCCAACAAATAGAATTAAGGTAAAAGTGGCAGTGTACAACTTCAGAGACTAGGGCATAAAAGATATTGCAGCTTTTCTGTCTGTCTCTTTGCTTGATCTGGGGGAAGTCCTCTGCCATGTTGTGAAGACACTCAGGCAACTTACAGAAAGACTCATGTAGTGAGGAACTGAGGCTTCTAGCACATGGCTGGTGAGGAACTGAATCATCTGAAAAAACTGGAGAGGAACTGAGTACTTCTGCCAAAAGCCATGTGGAAGACACATCATTAAAGAGGATCCTCCAGGCCCATTCAAGCCTTTAGATGACTGTGGCCCCAGTCAATGTGTTAACTGCCTCTCATCAGAGACCCTGAGCCAGAATGGCCCCATCCCCCCACTCCAAGGTGCTCCTGAATCCCTGACCAACAGACACTTTGAGTTAAATTTTAGTTAAAATTTATTGTTTTAAGCCTAAATAAAATTTATTGTTTTAAGTTTTAGGGTGATTCATTACACAGGAAGAGATAACATACAAAGACATTGAAGAAAACAAGACAACAAGGAGTTGTCAGAGAGGTTGAGGGAAAGCAAGGAAAGAACAGTGCTGACAAAACCAAGAGAAGAGAATTTCTGGGAGGAGAAGTGTCAAATGCAATGAGTGAAAGTACTACAATTGGAAAAGGCCTTTGGTTCTGGTTAGTGTTATGCCCAGAATTCATGATCCCCAAAGACCACCAGGGAGCCGAGTCCGATGCAAAAGCAAAAGAGCTTTTATTTGAGCTAGCTCCAGCTCAATCCCCTACCTGCACCGACGCAGCGGTGAGATGCCGGGGAGAGAGCGAATTTTAAAAGCACAAAGGTTTTATTGGGGTCTAGGGGCAGTTGGTGAGGTAATGGCTGTGGCCTCAGCCGATTGGCTGGGGAAGTGTCAGAGTCCTGTTACGCAGGTCGCTGGGTGTGTTTTGATCGGGAAGTTGGAACGGGTGAGCAGGAGGTTACTCAAGGGGAGGAGGGTGGTCAAGGTGGCTGACACAGAACAAGATGGAGGGCCGGCGTAGGTCCGCCCTTTCAGTTAGGAGGGCACTGGTGATCTAAATGAAATCCATTATATTAGCATTTGTAATAATGAAAGTAACAGAAAAATCAAATAGAATATGAAGACAATAAATATAAATGACTCTTAAGGATATTGGCAGTAAAAGAAAAAAATGTAGATTGAGGGAATGATGAAAATAAGGAACGATCTAAGATATTGGGGAAGCTTGAATGTGTTTATGGATTGAGAGGGCAAAGACAGCCTAGATGTAGCATTATAAGTGAATTAGTCAAAGTCAAGGGGACTGAATATGATTGCATGGAGAACATAGGAAGACATGCTTTCCTTGGAAAGGTTGGGACAATACTAGTCCCTATAATCAGAAGAAATGGAGTATGAATGGGTACAATAAAGGTATTTGGAGGTAAAGGTAAAAACATGTTAAGTTTTTTTCCATAGTCCACTTAAAAGAAAAATCATTGGGGGCGCCTGGGTGGCGCAGTCAGTTAGGCGTCCGACTTCAGCCAGGTCACGATCTCGCGGTCCGGGAGTTCGAGCCCCGCGTCAGGCTCTGGGCTGATGGCTCAGAGCCTGGAGCCTGTTTCCGATTCTGTGTCTCCCTCTCTCTCTCTGCCCCTCCCCCGTTCATGCTCTGTCTCTCTCTGTCCCAAAAATAAATAAACGTTGAAAAAAAAATTAAAAAAAAAAAAAAAAGAAAAATCATTGGGTAAAGGTAAGGAGAGCAGGGTGGATAGGCAGGTAACTTTTGAGTTCACTGGGAAGCATTCTGCAGCCGTTCCAGACCAGTCTTTCCTTCCTTGCTCTGTCTCTTTCCACAATGGACCTTTCCTCTTCAGTTCATCTCCTATTGAATACTGTTGAAGAAAATCATGCCACTGGCTTTAAAAAATTTTTTTTTAGTGCTTTTATTTATTTTTTGAGAGAGAGAGAGAGAGAGAGACAAAGCACAAACCAGGGAGAGGCAGAAAGAGAGGGAGACACAGAATCTGAGGCAGGTGCCAGGATCTGCGCTGTCAACACAGATCCTGATGTGGGACTCGAGCTCATGAACTGTGAGATCATGACCTGAGCTGAAGTCAGACGCCAAGCCCACTGAGCCACCCAGGCGCCCCACCATTGGGGTTTTTAATGTGTTTAAAATATATTCTTTTCTGTATGTTCTTGTAAGGTAAGGATTTTTCTTTAAAAGGAGTAGGTTATCTAACTTCTATTAGAGGAAGAAAATGCCAGTTGCTTCATTGAGGCATACAGAATAGGATACAGGAAGTGACATGTTAATTCACTATCAGTTGTCTTATTGAATGCTATAGCCCAATAGTGTGTGCAGCTTTCTGACTCCTACTTATTACTGAAAATTAATGGCTTAGTAAATCACAGTTTATTATCTGACTTACCTGCAGGTTTTTTTTTTTTTAACCAGGTACAATAAACTCAAGTAAATTGGAGTGAGAATTGGAACATGTTAATTCAAATGTCAAGTGCAAACAAAACTCAAAGATACACAGAGCAAATAGTCTCTTTTAGTAAATGGTCTCCTTTCCATATTGTGAGGCAAAGGTAGGTAGCACACCCAGATCTCAAAGAGCCATTGTGTGAAAGAAGTCAGTGTAAACTCAGCAAACTTTATTCCATGGCTTCGATCAAGTTATTGATTTCCTATGAAAATGCAACAGATTCTCCAAATGGAGTAACTTTCATATAAAAAATCAAGGAAATTTTCTGACATTTATGTGTGAATCCAATGTGTAATTCATGTTTCATTTCCATATGTCAAGGCTAAAAATCAAAATACACTTTTTTGTCAGTTGCTTAGAAAGTAGGGTAATCTGCTGTAATCTGAAAATTAGTCTTGGTGCTTATGGTCTGATAGCCTTGCTTGAACAGCTACAAGAATTGTTTAGTGGTTTAAACATTTGCAGAGTGCTTTCACTTATGTTACCTAATATGAGCTCACAAAAGATATGGTTTTAAAGATGCAGTTATAATAACCTCAAGTTTTCAAGTAAAAAATTTAGGCTTATATAAAACACATTAGTTGTCTAGAGTCACCTATGTAAGTCAAGGAGTCACGAACCCTTTTCTTCAAAGTCTAGGTTTTTATGTAACTAGGCAGCACAGATTTTACTGGTATTCAGTTTTCCGTTTAACCTGTATATACTGAGAGCCATATACTTTTGGTACTGTGCTTTTATTTATTTTGGTGAAATTGATTTTTAAAATGATTAAATTATAATTTAAGATTTCATTTTGTAGTTTTAAACTAATTAGAAAACTACATATCTCTCTGTTTAGTTTCTTGCAAAAGTACTTGTTTTTGTGTGCTGTTTTAATTTGGTAATCAATTTTTCTGATTTTGGTACTAATGCCCTTCATATTGAAAAAAATCACTTTTTTCATTATTAAATGATTTGAACAATTCCTAAAATTATCACCTCCTTCAGAAAGCTTTTTCCAGTTTGGAAAAATTTGGTCTTTGTCCAAAGTCATCCCAGACAAGCACTTTATAATCATGTTTTTATTCATCTTATCAAACATTGTCTTCCCGTATTTTACCTACATGTGTCTTGAAGTCTTTGCTTTTCTCTGAAAAAGTCTCATTCTCTGTCATGGCTTTATCTAATAACTGTATGTAGGTGCCTCAAAAATGACTACATGCAGTCTCCTTGGTTTGGTTTCTGGAATTAGCAGCTTCAACAGAATCAGTACATGTAATAGAATCTGAATGTGCTTAGACTTTGTAATCTAGACCAAATGTCAGTTACTAAATGAAGTCTTCTCAAATAGAGTTAGTTATTTTCTTTCTTATAGTCCTATGTAATTTTTTCTTATGTCATTATAGATATTGCATGTTATCTATTTACCTATTTATCTCCTTCACCAGACTGGTTTTTTGAAGGCAGGGCCCATGTCATAGTCCTATTGCCTTCCCCTCTCCTTGATTTAGTGACTGGCACAAAGACATCCAATATATACTCACTGAACAAATGAATGAATGCTGAGAAACTATTCCCATCTGTATTAGTTCTTGATGGCAGCTTAATGAATTTCCCCAAAACTCAGTAACACAACAGCTTAACACAAAAAACGTCTATCATGTCACATTTTCTGTTTGTCCAAAATCTGAGTTTGGCTTACTGAGTCCTGTGGCTGAAGTCAAGGGGTGGTCAGGGCTGTGATCTTATCTGAAGGCTTGAATAAGGAAGGAATTACTGCTAAGCTCACCCTGGTTTTTGACAGGATTCATATCCTTATGGGCTGTTTGGCTTAGTGTCTGAGTTTCTCATAGTCTGTGGGCTGAAGACTCCCCTCAGATTCCTTACTAGGTGGGTCTCTTCTTTGGACACACAACATGAAAGCTGGCTTCTATCAGAATGAGCAAGGGGGAGAGGAAGAAAGGGTGAACAAGTTGCATGCCTCAGACTTGTAACTTTATCTCAGAAGTGATAGTCTGCCATTTTTCCTGTATTCTATTTGTGAAGCAAATCACTAAGTTCAGCCCACATTCAAGGGAAGGAACTTACATAGGGCATGATTACCAGGAGAGGGTTCCTGGGATCATTGATACTCATTTTATTAACATCACATAATCTGTATTTATTAATTTAATAGCAATAATTTCACAGACTAACGTGTTGACTGATCCACATTCCCTTTACTAAATTAGCATGTACTTTTGTTTTTATACATTAAAGATTTAAAATGGTAAGATTTTAATGTTACCCTTTGTCTTGTGCCTAATAGTCTTTATGACACAGTTGCCAGATACTATAGTGGTAATATGGTAAAAGAGAAAGAAGAAAGATGCACTAGCAAAGAGGCAGGACAGAAATTTTACAATTTGTCAGTTTATTAGCATCCTCTCTCATTAAGAAAAAAATTAAAGCTCCAATCTAAAAATTAAAAGGTGTCTAAAACTAAAGTGCTTAGAATACAGCTTAATATAATAGTAAAAGTTCAGTAAATGCCACTTATAATTATTATTATTTTATTTTTCTTTTCCATTGTTTTCTCCTGATTCTACTTCTTATTCTATTTGTACCACCAATGTTGGACTTGAGAAATTGATTGTATTTTACCTCATCTCTGCCATGTTTTCTCAAAGCCAAGGCATTATTAACATGTTTACTTTTCCAATTCTTAAATTGTTCGATATCTTTCCTTTTTTCTATTGTGATTTTTACTACCCTAGGTTCAACCTCCTATTAGATTATTTTTGAAAGCTTGCAAATGCCCTCCTCCTGGTTTTCTTCTAATCTGTCCCATACAAACTTGGCCTTTGCATTCTGCTTAGTCTGGCATGGGGACTAATACATATTTTTGCAGTTATTTGGTAATGAGTTACCCACTTCTGCCAGGAGATAAATGGGAGAATTGTGCCAATTCCTTGGTTCCTGGTACTCTAATGTTGTAGCTTAGAAGTTCTCAAATTAAGGTACATAGATGTTAGTGACAGGGAGTCTCCAAAACCTTTAGGGGATCCATGAGGTCAAATTTATTTTCATAATAAAGTTGGGAATTTATTTGCTTTTTTTTTTTTCAACGTTTATTTATTTTTGGGACAGAGAGAGACAGAGCATGAACAGGGGAGGGGCAGAGAGAGAGGGAGACACAGAATCGGAAACAGGCTCCAGGCTCTGAGCCATCAGCCCAGAGCCTGATGCGGGGCTTGAACTCACGGACCGCGAGATCGTGACCTGGCTGAAGTCGGACGCTTAACCGACTGCGCCACCCAGGCGCCCCTTATTTGCTTTTTATATATGTTAACATCTGTACTATATAATGCAAAAGCAATTTTTGGTAACATTACGAACTATTAATTTTATTAAAGTTTGACTCCTAAGCATGTCTTTGTGGCATTCTGTGTGGCAAAATCAAAAGTATTTATAATGCTTTTCTGTTGCATACCGAAATACAATGGTTGTCTTAAAGAAAAGCATTTATGCAACTGTTAGGATTGAAAGAGGAATTAGTTGCTTTTCGTATGGAACAGAATTTTTGCTTGAAAGAGGGACTGATATGGGGTGACTAGGTGACTTACTTGGTTAAGCATTTGACTCTTGGCTTTGGCCAAGATCTCATGGTTCATAGGTTCAAGCCCCACATCAGGCTCTTCATTAACAGTGGGATTCTCTCTCTCTCCCTCTCTCTTTTCTCCTCCCCCATTCATGCTCTCTCTTTCTATCTGTCTCTCTCTCTCTCTAACAATAAATAAACTAAAAACAAAGAAAGAGGTACTGATGAACTACGTTTATTCAGATTTTAGGTATTTGGCAAATATTTTCTTGGAAAACAGCTAAGTGAGAAAAAAGCTTCAAGGAAAATCATTGACATTATGTGTTGTCAATGATAAAATTCAATCTTTCATGCAAAATATAGAATTTTGAGAAACTTGGATTTGTCATCATGGGCTTGACAGCTTTATAATACTTAAAGATTTTTCTAATGACATGGTGGTAATATTAACAAATGTGATTTGTGATTATTAAAATAATTTAATAAATATGTGGAGGGAAGAGCTAAGATGGCAGAGTAGTAGGAGGACCCTAAGCTTGCCTTATGCCTGGAACACAGATAGATAAATATCAAATCATTCTGAATACCCAAGGGACTGATCTGAGGACTAAGAAAGAACAAACTGCACAACTAAGAGGAGAGAAAAGACCACATCCTAGAAGGTTGGAGGTACGGAGTTGTGGTTTAAGGGAGAAACAGATCACAGGTGTTGTGGAGGGGAGGGAGCACTGGTTGTGGAGAGAGGCACACCCATGTGCACACATGTGAGAGGAATGCACAGGAGTTTGCACAAGGAAAATACTTCCCCAAAGCCACTGATTGGGAAAAAAAGAGGGGCTGAATTTTGTGAGTTTTTGCAGCCAGTGGGGCTCAAAGACTAGAGTTTTAGAGACCTATGACATGGCTGGTATAGAGCCCTGAGGGTGCTGCAGTGCTCCAGGAAAGATGGTTCCCACATTTTGGAGTGCATCTGAGAAAGGTGGAATTTCCTCTCTGGGACAAAGGAACTGGTGGGTGCCATTTTCCTTCCCTGCCCCTCATCATAGGTGCAAAGACACCTGCTAAGAGTGGCTAACCTGGACACTGGCTCTTTTATGCACTTTGCTTCTAAACAGCATGCTCCTGAGCTCTGGTGCAACTGCCCTCCTGAGTCAAACTTGCATCAACCCTAGAGTGTGGAGACCCTCTCCTAGAAGACCAACACAGGTCCCCACCACACCAGGTCCCTAAAGTTTGGAGCTTTAAAACCCAGCTGGCCTGGATGGGATAGAGCCCAGAGTGCATTGTGTTGGTCCCAGCAGGCAAACAACCTGGACACAGACAGTGTGTAAGCAGTTATCTGAAAAACACCTAGGACTCAGGAGGGGAAACTATTTCCTTTTCTGGGACAGTTTCCCTGACAGCAGGGAGCACAAATTCCTTTCTCTGGGCACAAAGGAGCTGGCTGGTGCTATATCCTCCCCCCTCCTGTCAGCATAAACTAACTTCAGTAAACAGTACAGCACCAACACTAGCCACCGAAATTGCTTACACAAAATCCTACCCTGCAGTGCTCTGCCAGTAGTGCTTTTCGTGGGCAGGTGTGCCCAAGAACTAGCCCAGGAGGCCTCTCCCTCAGAAGACCAGCACAAACCCATGCATGCACCATGTCTACTGAACATAAAGTTCTCCAAAGCTTGAGCTTCAGTGGGAATAGCACAGGTCTTTTTTAACAAGCAGACCAGAGTACATGTAGTTAAAACTCACTACACTTTGGTAAAGGTCCATACACTCCTCACTGCAGGCAAGGAAAAACTAAGAAGAGGGCTAACCTGAGGGATAGAGAAGCCATAATACAACAGCAAAAGGTATATAGCATATACCAGTGACATTTCCTGAAGTGCTAGGTCCAGGGCTCTATACGAACTCTTCTTCATAAACCCATTACTCTCAGGAGCAGAAAACATAACAGGCTTTCCTAATACATGGGAGAAGACAGAGACCCAGACAAAATGCCAAGATGGAGGAATTCAACCCAAAAGAAAGAGCAAGAAAATGTCATGACCAGGGATCTAATTGAAACAGATATAATAAGATGCCTGATTTAGAATTTAGGGCAACAATCATACGGATACTATCTGGGCTTGAGAAAAACATAGAAGACATCAAGGATACCCTTACCACGGAGATAACAGAGTTTAAAACCAAGCAAGCTGAAATGAAAAATGCAATAATGGAGATTTGAAACTGACTGGGTATAATGACCACAAGGATGGAAGAAGCAGAGAAACCAATAAGTGACATAGCAGATAGAATTAGGGAACATAATGAAACTGATCAAAAGAGGAAAAGAAAAATACTGGATCACAAAAGTAGATTTAGGGAACTCAAAATGTAATAACATTCGTATCATAGGAGTCCCAGAAGAAGAAGAGAGAGAAAGGGGGGCAGATAATTTATTTGAATAAATTAGAGCTGAAAACTTTCCTAATCTGAGGAAGGAAACAGACTTCCAAATGCAGGAGGCACAGAGATTTCCCATCAAAATCAACAAAAGCAGGCCAACACCAAGATGTATCATAGTAAAATTTGCAACATACAGAGATAAGAAAATAATCCTGAAAGCAGCAAGGCAAAAGAAACCCTTAATATAGAAGGGAAGACATATCAGGTTAGTGACAGATCTTTCCACAGAAACTTGGCAGGCAAGAAGGGAGTGGCATGCTATATTCAACGTGCTGAATGGGAAAAATCTGCATCCGAGAATATTTGATCCAGTAAGGTTATCATTTAGAATAGAAGGAGAGATAAAGAGTTTCCCAGACAAATGAAAACTAAAGGAGTTTGTGACCACTAAATCATCCCTGCAAGAAATATTAAAGTGAACTCTTTGGGAAAAAAGAACAAAAGCAACAAAAACTAGAAAGGAACAGAAAATCTCCAGAAATAATGACAAAAGTAATAAAATGGTACTAAATTCATATCTATCAATAATTACTCTGAATGTAAATAGACTAATTGCTCCAATTAAAAATATGGCATGTCAGAATGGGTATAAAACCAAGACCCATTTATATTCTGCTTATAGGAGACTCATTTTAGACCTAAAGTCACCTGAAGATTGGAATTGAGGGGATGGAGAAACATTTACCATGCATACAAACATCAAAAGAAAGCCTGAGTAGCAATACTTATATCAGACAAACTAGATTTTAAACAAAAGACTGTAACAAGAGATGAAGAAGCACAATATATCATAATAAAGGGTTCTATCCAACAAGAAGATCTAACAACGGTAAATATTTATGCCCCTAACTTGAGTGTACCAAGATATATAAAACAACTAATAACAAACATGAAGGTACTCATTGATGATAATACAATAATAGAAGGGAACTACCCACTTACAACAATGGGTAGATCATCTAAGCAGAAATCAACAAGGAAACAATGGCTTTGAATGAAACACTGGACCAGATGGAGTTAACAGATATATTTAGAACATTTCATCCTAAAGCAGCAGAATACACATTCTTTTCAAGTGCATGTAAGACATTCTCCAGAACAGATCACATACTAGGTCACAGATCAGACCTCAATGAGTGCAAAAAGATTGAGATCATGTCATGCATATTTTCAGACTACAATGTTATGAAAGTTGAAGTCAACCACAAGAAAAAAATTGGAAAGACCACCAATACATGGAGGTTAAAGACATTCTAGTAAAGAATGAATGGGTCAATCAGAAAATTAAAGAAGAAATTTAAAAATTACATGGAAGCAAATGAAAATGAAAACATGATAGTTCAAAAACTTTGGGACGCAGCAAAAGCAGTCATAAAAAGGAAATATATAGCAATAGAGACCTACCTCAAAAAACAAGAAAAATATCAAATATTCAACCTAACCTTACAACTAAAGGAGCTAGAAAATGAACAAAAAATGAAGCCTAAAGCTAGCAGAAGGGAAATAATAATGATCAGAGCAAAAATAAATAATATAGAAACAAACAAACAAAAACAGTAGAACAGATCAATGAAACTAGGAGTGGGTTCTTTGAAAAAATTAATGAAATTGATAATCCCCTAGCCAGACTCAACAAAAAGAAAAGAGAGGAGCAGCTGGGTGGCTCAGTTGGTTAAACGTCAAACTTCAGCTCAGGTCATGATCTTGTGGTTCACAAGTTCAAGCCCTGCATCAGGCTCTGTGCTGACAGCTCAGAGCTTGGAGCCTGCTTCAGATTTTGTGTCTTTCCCTCTCTCTGCCCCTCTCCCACTTGCACTCTGCCTCTCTCTCTTTCAAAAATAAATAAACAATTAAAAAAATTTAAAAAAAAGAAAAGAGACAGGACCCAAATAAATAAAAAAATTGAGAGAGGTGAAAGAACAACCAACACCACAGAACTACAAACAATTATAACAGAATATTATGAAAAATTATATGCCAACAAAATGGGAAATCTGGAAGTAATAGATAAATTCCTAGAAACATGTAAACTACCAAAACTGAATAAGAAAGAAATATAAAACTTGAACAGACCCATAACCAGCAAAGAAATTGAACTAGCAATCAAAAATCTCCCAACAAACAAAAGTCCAGAGCCAGATGGCTTCCCAGGGGAGTTCTATCAGACATTTTAAAAAAGTATTTATTTATTTTTGGGATAGCGCAAGCAGGTGAGGGACAGAGAGAGTGGGCTCTGCACTGACAGGCTGACAGCAGCAAGGC
Source organism: Leopardus geoffroyi (assembly GCF_018350155.1). NCBI lineage: Eukaryota > Metazoa > Chordata > Mammalia > Carnivora > Felidae > Leopardus > Leopardus geoffroyi. Next base: position 174,067,138 of record NC_059328.1, on the reverse strand, counting down.
TGATGTGGGGCTTGAAGTCAGGAAGAGTGAGATCATGACCTGAGTTGAAGTCGGACACTCAACCAACTAAGCCACTCAGGTGTCCCTATCAGACATTTAAAGAAGAACTAATACATATTCTTGTCAAACTGTTCCAAAAATTAAAAATGGAAGGAAAACCCCCAAACTCATTCTATGAAGTCAGCAGTACTTTTTTGCCAAAACAAAGACCTCACTAAAAAAGAGAACTATAGGCCAATATCCCTGATGAACATGGATGCAAAAATCCTCAACAAGATACTAGCAAATCAAGGGGATCCTGGGTTGCTGCAATTGGTTAAGTGTCTGATTTTTGATTTTAGCTCAAATCATGATCCCACGGTTCATGAGATCAAGCCCTGTACAGGGCTCCACACTATCAGTGCTAGGGATTCTCTCTCTAATCTCTCCCTGCCCCTCCCCTCACTTGCACACACTCTCTGTAAATAATTAAATAAACATTAAAAAGAAGATACAAGCAAATCAAATCCAACAGTGTATTAAAAAAATCATTCACCATGATCAAGTGGGATTTACTTATTCCTGAGTTGCAAGGGTGGTTCAATATTCACAAATCAATCAATGTGATACACCACATTAATAAAAGAAAGGATAAGAACATATGATCCTCCTAATAGATGCAGAAAAAAGCATCTGACAAAGTATAGCATCCATTCTTGACAAAAACTCTCAACAAAGTAGGGATAGAGAGAACATACAATATCACAAAAGGCCACATATGAAAGACCCACAGCTAATATCATCTTCAATGGGGAAAAACTGAGAGCTTTCCCTCTATGGTCAAGAACAAGACAGGTGTTACATTATCACCATAGTTATTTAACATAGTGCTGGAAGTCCTAGCTTCAGTACTTAGACAACAAAAAGAAATAAAAGGCATCCAAATTGTCAAGGACGAAGTCAAACTTTCACTATTTGCAGATGACATGATATAGTATGTAGAAAATCTGAGAGATTCCACCAAAAAATTGCTAGAGCAATACATGAGTTCAGTAAAGTTGCAGGATACAAAATCAATGTGCAGGAATCTGTTGCATTTCTATACATCAGTAATGAAGCAGCAGAAAGAGAAATAAAGGAATTGATCCCATTTACAACTGCACCAAAACCTGTAAGATTCTCTTAACCAAAGATATGTACTCTGAAAACTATAGAGTATTTATGAAAGAGATTGAAGATGACACAAAGAAATGGAAAAATGTTCCATGCTCATGGATTGGAAGAACAAATATTGTTAAAATGTCTATACTACCCAAAACAATCTACACATTCAATGCAATCCCTATCAAAACATGATCAGCATTTTTCACATAGCTAGAACAAGCAATCCTAAAATTCATATGGGACCAAAAAAGACCCTGACTAGCCAAAGCAATCTAGAAAAATAAAAGCAAACTAGAGGCACCACAATTCTGGAGTTAAACTATGTTACAAAGCTATAGTCATCAAGACAGTATGATATTGGCACAAAAACAGACACATAGATGAATGGCACAGAATATAAAACCCAGATATGGACCCACAACTGTATGGTCAACTAATCTTCAAAAAAGTAGGAAAGAACATTCAATGTAAAAAGACAGTCTCGTCAACAGTTGGTGTTGGGAAAACTGGACAGCAACATGTGAAAGAATGAAACTGGACCACTCTCTTACACAATACACAAAAATAAATTAAAATGGATGAAAGACCTAAATGTGAGATAGGAAACCATTAAATCCTAGAGAAGAACACAGGTAGTAACCTCTTTAACATTGGCAAGTTTGACATAGCAACTTCTTACTAGACATGTCTCCTGAGGCTAGGAAAACCAAAGCAAAAATAAGCTATTGGGACCTCATCAAGATAAAAAGCTTCTGCATAGTGAAGGAGACAATAAATAAATCTAAAGGGCAACCTATGGAATGGGAGAGGATATTTGGAAAAGACATACCTGATAAAGGATTAGTATCCAAAAATCTATAAAGAATTTATCAAACTCAACACCCAAAACACAAATAATCCAGTTAAAAAATGAGCAGAAGATATGAATAGACATGTTTCCAAAGAAGACATACAGATGGCTAACAGATACATGAAAAGATGACCAACATCACTGATCATCAGGGAAATACAAATCAAAACTACAATAAGACATCACCTCACACTTGTCAGAATGGCTAAAATTAACAACACAAGAAAAAGCAGATGTTGGTGAGGATGCAGAAAAAGGGGCACCCTCTTACAGTCTTCGTAGGAATGCCACTCTGGAAAACAGTATGGAGGTTCTTTTTTTTTTTTTTTTTAAATTTTTTTTTTTCAACGTTTATTTATTTTTGGGACAGAGAGAGACAGAGCATGAACGGGGGAGGGGCAGGGAGAGAGGGAGACACAGAATCGGAAACAGGCTCCAGGCTCTGAGCGGTCAGCCCAGAGCCTGACGCGGGGCTCGAACTCACGGACCGCGAGATCGTGACCTGGCTGATGTCTGTCGCTTAACCGACTGCGCCACCCAGGCGCCCCTGGAGGTTCTTGAAAAAGTTAAAAATAGAACTACACTAGGACTTAGCAATGGCACTACTAGGTATTTACCCAAAGGATACCAAAATACTAATTCGAAGGGATACATGCACCCCAATGTTTATAGCAGCATTATCAACAATTGCCTAATTATGAGAGAGCCCAAATGTCCACTGAATGATGAATGATAAAGAAGATATGATATGTACACACACACACACACACACACACACACACACACACACACAGTGGAGTATTACTCAGCCATAAAAAAAATGAAATCTTGCCATTTTCTTTTTTTAATTTTTTTTAACGTTTATTTATTTTTGAGACAGAGAGAGACAGAGCATGAACGGGCGAGGGGTAGAGAGAGAGGGAGACACAGAATCGGAAGCAGGCTCCAGGCTCTGAGCCATCAGCCCAGAGCCCAACGCGGGGCTTGAACTCACGGAGTGAGAGATCGTGACCTGAGCTGAAGTCGGACGCTTAACCGACTGAGCCACCCAGGCACCCCTGCCATTTTCAATGACATAGATGGAGCTAGATAGTATTATGCTAAGCAAAATAAGTCAGTCAGAGAAAGACTAATACCGTATGATTTCACTCATAGATGGAATTTACAAAAACAAAACAAAACAAAACAATTTAAGGGGGGGGCAAACCATAATAGATTCTTAGCTATAGAAAACAAAATGAGGGTTACTGGAGGGGGATTGTGAGGGGGTGGGTTAAATATGTGAAGGGTATTAATGAGGGCACTTATAACCAGCACTGGGTTTGGTATATAAGTGATGAGTTGCTGAGTTCTATACCCGAAACTAATATTACACTATATGTTAATTAACTGTAAATGGATTAAATAAAAACTTGAGAAAAAATGAACATTTGGAAAATCGACACAACTAATTGAACTGATATATTTTTTTTTCTTCATTTTAGAGAGAGAGAGAGAGCGCAAGTGGGGAAGAGGGGCAGGGGGAGAGAGAGGAAATCTCAAGCAGGCTCCATGCTCAGCCTGGAGACTTAAGTGGGGCTTGATCCCACTCCATCCCACAACCCTGAGATCATAACCTGAGCTGAAATCAAGAGTCGGATGCTTAACTGACTGACTGAATCACCTAAGCACCCCTGAACTGATTATTTAAAAAGACCAGTGCCTGGGGCGCCTCACTGGCACCTTTGATTGAGCATCTGACTTTCAGCTCTGCCTGCCTCAGGCTTGCTGCTGTCAGCTCAGAGCCCCATCTCTGTCCCTCCCCTGCTCACACTCTCTCTTAAAAATAAGTAAATATAAACAAACAAACAAACCATAAAGACCAGCGACTGCCTGGATTAACAAAATTACAAGTGGGTAAAATAACTTTAAAAAGTGCAAGATGAATCATTTTAATGTAACAGATTAGGAAAATTTATTGATATATTTTCAGATTCCACATTACAACTAACCTTTTTAAAAAACTAGCATTTGTTGAGTCATGGTGTATTATCAAATAATGTGTTTTACAATAATTTTTTAAGAAAAGTGTCTTCTCGTTTCTAACAGTGTATCTGTGTGAGACTGAATTTTCATCACATATTTTAATCAAGAAGCAGATATGAGCATCCAAGCATCTTCCATTGACAGATATTTAAAGGAATTTACAAAAATATTTCTATTTCCATTTATTTTTTTGTTCTGATACATATTGTCATTTTTTTCTTGGTAATTATTTTCATTTTTCATAAAAATATGTTATTTATGTTAACATGTAAGAGGTTTAGTGTTATTTTAAAATGAATGAATATGTATTAAAGAAACTTCTTAGAATTAATTTCTAGTATGTTAAATATTGAGAGTTTAGCCTTCCTAAACAAAAGGTCTTTGGTTTCTCAATAATTTTTAAGAGCACAAAGTGATGAGACCAACAAATTGGGGAACTGCTGTTGTACATGGTAACCAGTAAGACAGATTTGACTGGAAAACTTAGATGTCCTAAGTTGAACAGATAAGGTTTCTGTCTATCCTGAAGAGAGAAAATGAACTTTGGGTCTGTTGCCCTTGTTTGCAGAAGCTCAGTCAATTTTCATTATGTTGGGTTCCCATCAATGTCAGGCCTGGGGCTTTTCACTGTGCAGTAGGATCAGTGGTGGGCTGCAGCCAGCTGTTTGCTTTTGGCATTTATTTTTAAAAAACATTTTAAATGTTTATTTATTTTTGAGAGAGAGAGAGAGAGAGGCAGAGTGTGAGCAAGGGAGGGGCAGAGAGAGAGAGAGAGAGAGAGAGAAACACAGAATTTGAAACAGGCTCCAGGCTCTGAGCTGTCAGCGCAGAGCCCAATGCAGGGCTCCAACTCAAGAGCTGTGAGATCATGACCTGAGTTGAAGTCGGATGCTTAACCAACTGAGTCTCCCAGGCACTCCACTCTTGATATTTCTTACAGCTTGTATTAGTTCCTAAAAGTGGATTGATCAATTTTTAGGAATTACGTATAAAGGTGTTAAACACAGCCATTTTTAAAAAATTAAATTATACAAATTTAACAATTAAATAAATTGTATTGCAAACAAATAAATGGTATATATTATTAAAGTAATAGATATATAAGTACTAAATATTCAGCTTTCTCCACACTCGTGAGATTATATGTGTTATATCTGTATGGTGGCAACACTGCATGATTATGTGCTAGTGTGCATCTCTTTCTAACTGTATTCAGTCATGCCACATGATTAGCTTGAAATCAACCACAATGGGAATATTTACAACATGGAAATAGGCAATTCCTACAAAGCAGAGGGTTTTTTTTTTCCCCCTCTCTTCCCCTCATTTCCCCCACAGAGAGCTGGTTTGTAAGTATTTACCAAAATGTCAATGAATATGATGATTTTTTATTACATTAATTTGAGTTTTCTCCTCTTATATTTGTATCTCCCCTCCATTAGAAGCAGATAGTTTGGCCTTTGTTCTTCCCCATCTCAAGAAGAACCTGTATTACCTCATAGAAAGTAGATATTAATTGCAAACAGCTTGTTTTCTTCTTTTGTTTTATGGAGAGAACTGAGCTTCTAAAGAATAGCTCAGAGTTGAATCCCTTTGAGGGAAGTGAATGACAGAAGAGAAATTCCCCAAGAGTGGGGCTGGAGGTTCATGAACCTCAAGAATAGTGATGTTCCACAGTCTAGTCCCTGCCAATACCCTCAGGAACTGGCAAGGCATCTGTGTGGTGCTCCCAGAGAGCTGGTCCATGACAATGGGACTCCCAGCTTTGACAAAGATTCTAGTGCTCAAGTCTGACATGGAATGAGTAGAGTTCTCTGTCTTCAGGAACCAGTGGCCTTGGAAGATATCACAGGGCAATACAATAAAGAGAGATGAGAGGATGGATGCTTGTGAAATCTTAGGGACCCAGAAGAATTTCCTGCTGGCTCATGGGATGGGAACTTGGAATTAATTTGATTTATAAGAAATAATGGAATTTGACATTTCTTGCAAATGTGTTTGTAGTTGGAAATACAGTGTATTCCTACTATTTCAGTGAGAGTTCTTCAGAGAATGTGTGTGCATATTTATTTATTATAAGGAATTGGCTCATATGATTTTGGGAGCTAGCCAGCCTGAAATTTCTAGAGCAGGGTGTAAACTCAAGCAAGACTTGGTGTTGCAGCCTTGTTACCATCTTGAGCCAGAGTTCCTTCTTCTCTGGTAAACTTTAGTTTTGCTCCAAAAATCTTTAATCCTTACAATTATCTGTATATTTGCTTTTGTCAATGAAGACAAAATAAAAAGGATATTGGAATGCCCTTAGAGAAAAGGCAGAGACAATAAAAATATGAAGTACTTTTCTAGTGCCAATTACAATTCTAACTTAAATTAGAATTCCTTAAAAACAGATTAATTCTTAGAAATAAGCACCCACAAATACAATTTTCTTCCCCAAGTTTTTTTTTTAAATGCTTATTTATTTTTGAGAGACAGAGAGCAAGTTGGCGGGGTGGGGAGAGAGGGAGACACAGAATCCGAAGCAGGCTCCAGGCTCTGCGCTGTTAGCACAGAGCCCGATGCAGGCCTAGAACTCACAGACCGCGAGATCATGACTTGAGCCAAAGTTGGACGCTTAACCGACTGAGTCACCAAGGTCCCCCTCTTCTTCAGTTTTAAAGAAACATCTGTAGGGGTGCCTGTATAGCTCAGGCAGTGATGTGTCTGACTCTTGATTTTGGCTCAGATCATGATCTCACGGTTTGTGGGATCAAGCCCTGCATCAGGCTCTGTACTGACAGAGAAAGGCCTGCTTAGGATTCTCTCTTCCTCTCTCTGTGCTTCCCCTGATCATGTGCACTTGTGCACGCTCTCTATTTCTCTCAAAATAAATAAATAAACTTAAAAAAAAATAAAAAAAAAAACAACCTCTGTGACTGTTTCCTGTGCAATAAATCTGATTTAGTTCCATTCCTCTTGTTCCTGAAATAATTTTAGTAAATACTAATAACAGTTGGCATTTGAAAAGCCTTTCATCAATCATGAAAAATAATTCTTATAAATAATAAGATACACTATTATATTTGGAATGAAGATGGAAGTAAAAGTTATATGAATTAATTGGTATTTCAAAGGGTCGTAAATTGATTGTTTATGGTGCTTTTCTTCCTACAGCCCTCCCAAGGTCCTTTTGTTCTTCATAATAAGGCGAAAAAGTTTAATCAATAGGAATGAGCTTGGTTCCAAGATAAGAGTTAACCTTGGATTTGAATGATTCTATTGATTCGGCTTTATGAACCGTGAGGCAGGATTGCGTCTAAGGATTGGGGTGTACTTTAGTTTAAAATGAGTGCTCCTTAAGTTGTTGGCAAATAGATTTCAATTGCCAATAAACTTGGCTGAGACAGGCTCAAACAATAGCTAAGCTCATACAGAGATAATAACTCAGATAAATACAGGAATCGAAAAATGTTCCCTTTTAAAAACCTTTCTACACTATAATTATCAAAGTAAATATCACCAGTAATGAGAAGTGAAACTAACCAAAACACCTCAAGGGTACTCATGACCTTCAGTGAGGAAAACTGGAGTGCATTTTTAGTCTTTTTCTTTCCTTAAGAACCCATATTCTTCTTTTCAGCCCTCACTTGCTTCTTTTTTCTATAAATCTACAACGTCAGCTTCACCTACAGGAAAGTCACATTTTTTACAATTTCTTAAATTCTTGTTGAAGTTCTGGCTCTGAAATCTTAGATAATGACAATGGTTCATTCTCTATGGGTGCCGGAGGAGGTGGAGGAGACACAAACTGTTGCAAATTTGACATTTCTGTGCCGGTTCTCTCCTTCCTGTTCCCATGGAGTCAGACATCTAAAACATCAGCTTAGGGGCCCTTGGGTGGCTCAGTTGATTGTCTGACTTTGGTTCAGGTCATGGTCTCATGGTTTGTGACTTTGAGCCCCACATTGGACTTGATGCTGTCATCGCAGAGCCCACTTTGGATCCTCTATCCCTCTCTTGGGCTCTGCTCCTCCCCTGCTCTTGCTCTCTCTCTCAAAAATAAATAAACATTAAAAAAAAAATTTTTTTTTAATGGGGCACCTGGGTGTCTCAGCTGGTTGAGCATCTGACGTTGTCTCACGGTTTGTGAGTTGGAGCCCTGCGTCAGGCTCCGTACTCATAGCATGGAGTCTGCTTGGGATTCTCCTTCTCTCTCTCTCCCTCTCTCTCTGCCCCTCCCCCACTCGTGCTTTTTCTCTCTCTCAAATAAATAAACTTAAAAAATAAAAAAAAATATAAAATAATATTAAAAAAATAAAAAACATTAGCTTATTGAAAAGGGATAGGAAATTTACTATTAGTGATAATATGTTTGTCTGAAATGTTTTTTTTTTTTTTTTTAAAGATTTTTTTTTTTTTCCCAACGTTTATTTATTTTTGGGACAGAGAGAGACAGAGCATGAACGGGGGAGGGGCAGAGAGAGAGGGAGACACAGAATCGGAAACAGGCTCCAGGCTCTAAGCTGTCAGCACAGAGCCCGACGCGGGGCTCGAACTCACGGACCGCGAGATCGTGACCTGGCTGAAGTCGGACGCTTAACCGACTGCGCCACCCAGGCGCCCCTGAAATGTTTTAATTAAGTTAAGTTAGATAGTGTATTTTATTTTGTTTTGTTGCTTTTCAGAGATCAAGGTAGTTGGGGCACAGGTAAAGAACTTTTCCTGCATTTGCTGGGTTTTGATTGTTTTTTAACTCAAAATAGTCTTCATGCCAAAGGGGTTCATCTTGGGGCAGCCTGTCATTGGCCCCTACAAGACAGACATGAAGTAGTTACTATACCATATGGTAAATTCTGTAACAGAAGTCTGCAAAGTGTTCTGAAACTATAGTGCCAAGAACAATTAACTCTATCTTAGGGTGACAAGAAATGTAATATGATATAAAAGTAGGTCTTGTTGTATTTGGAAATGTGTTGACACAGAAAAACGTAATTTAAGAAAGAAAAGCCTCATACAAAAATTAGAAACCAAAATACAAGGATAGTGAGAAAACAGACCCATTGGACTGATACTAGCAGACATTAGGGAGATATAACAAGCAGGGGACAGATAACTCCCCGTATTATCATAGTATGCAAATGGGAGAAACCAAGGAGTGGGTCTAATGCAATCCCAGGGGAAGTGGTCAAAGAAACAAAGGGAGAGGGATTTTTAATTTTTTGTATAAGTATGTGTATCCAAGCCTATGTACTTGAGAATTTTTTTTTTTACAAATCTATATTTTCACCCACCAGCCCTGATGAAATCAGTGTAGATAATTAATCACAAAATTGCCACCCAGTCCGTGTTGCCATACTTGTTCTCCTAGTTGGCCTCACTGAATAAAAGAAACTAACTAGAGAAAAGCAAAAACTATTGAAGAAATCAACAGAAGGTAATGGGAAAGGTTCACAGAAGAGGTGACTTTTCCAGGCATGGAAGCAATGGAAAACTCATTCCAGGAGAAGCAAAATGTGTGTGCAAAGGCTTGAGAGAGCACAGAAAAATTATGTTGCATTTGACGAATAGTAACCTGATTGGAGGAGCAGAGAGACTCATTGCCAAGGCTACAGGCACAGCTCTCTGTGTGCCACTATCCTTTGAGCTAATCTTCAACTTGAGTAACTGTGGGTCAAGACTACGCTATAAATTTTGGGAATTCAAGGCAGCAGAGTGAAAGATCTCTGATATTAGATGAACTTCTAAATTGTTAAAACCTCTTTAGAGGTCCCAGCTTAGGTATGAGCTCCTGAAGAGTGGTTTCACTTCTCCATATACTCTGGAAGTCCCTTTACCAGCACACATTTTTCTCTTTAACATTAGAAGTCGAGTGACCGTAAGTGTCAAAACACCACTAAATGATAAAGAGAAAAGAATGTATCACTGCTTTAAATTTCAAATAGCTCTGGGCTGGGGCTACTATAATTTACATAGTAGCACAGCTCTGTTGAAAGGTTTACATTAGAGTTTATATAATTTTCTTGCATTTATTTCTATTTCCATTTATGTGCTATGATAAAATGCATGTGACAATAAAGTTATAGTTGAGTGTGTGCTATAGTAAAGTTATGGTTTTCATTGCTGGTTTTGACTTCTTATGATGAGTATGTCTTAGGTGAAAAAGAAAAAAAAAACTATTGTTACTAATATTACTGTTAGCAATATGATCGTAACACAAAAAGCAAAGTAAAAATGGCTGAAAGGTATAGCATATTAGTTTTCTATTGCTGCAAAATAAATTATCACAAACTTTGTAGCTTGAAACAACAATATTTATTATCTTGCAGTTTCTGTGGGTCACAGTTACAGGCACAGCTTAGCTGGGGTTCTTGGTCTGGGAATCTCAGAAAGCTGTAATGAAGCTGTCAGAGCTGTAACTCATCTGAGTTTTGGGTCCTCTTCCAAGCTCAGTGGTTGTTGGCAGAACTCTGTTTCTTATAAAGATATGAGTCCCCCAGCCCCTAGAAATTCCTATCATTCCCTGCCACGTGTCTCTCCCCACAACATGAGTTTGCTTCTAGGCCAACTGGAGAGTGTCTACTGTTACTTTGAGTCTCTTTTAAGGGCTCTTCTGATTAGGGCAGGTTCACCCAGAATAATCTCCCTTTTGATTAAGTCCAGGTTAACTAATGAAGGACCTTAATTACATCTGCAAAATCCTTTCATTTTTGCCATATAGTGTGCCCTAATCAAGAGAATGATATCTCACCATTTTTGCAGGTCCTACACTCAAGGGGAGGGGATTACAAAAGGATGTGGATCATTGGCAGTCTTCTTAAAATTTTGCCTACCACATCTATCAATTTTAAATTGCAAATCTTTTTCCTATCTTCACTAATGAGTTGAGAAATTTTGTAATACCTTTATAGTAATATCTAAGGCTTAGATGCTATCACAGTACTGCCTAATAGAATTATAATCCAAGCCATAAATGTGAACCACAAATGTAACTTTAAAACTTTTAATAGCCACATAAGAAAAAGTAAATAGAAACAAGTGAAATTAATTTTAATAATATATTTTACGTAACCAATATATCCAGAATATTATCAACATGTAATCAACCTAGAACATTATTAGAGAGATATTATACTTTTTTTTTCATATTAAGTTTTTGAATATTACTTCTCAGTTTGGGCTAGCCACATTTGAAGTACTCAACGGCCACAGGTGGCTAGTGGTTGCTCTCTTGGAAGCATAAAGCTGTTACTTGCCTTTTCAGCAATATCCACCAGGTGGCACAATGAGTTTACGATCCAAACCAGAGGCACGAACACATTTCTTTCCTGATGACAATTGTTGGAATTCTATTTGTATTAACATATTTTTTATTTTCTGCATATTTGAAATTTCACTTAAAGTTTTTGGCTAAATAAGAAGTCAAACAATATGGAATTTATTACTTAAGCAAACGAGCCCAAATTCAAATTATTTGTATACCAGACCCACCATTCTTTACTTTTTCTGTAATCTCATCCTAGATGATCTTACTGGTGAGTGAGTAAATAATTACGAACTACATCCCTGTGCAATTGTTAATAACATAATAACAATTACTTTAAAGTTAGATCATTTCAAACGCCCAAGAAATTTTCACAACCTCAAAAACAACGAAGTGGTGTTCTTTTTTCCTTTTTCAAATTGGTTAATAGAACACATTAAAAATAGAAAACTAAAGTTTTAGAGAGTGACAAAATGTTCTTTTATTTTCATACCATTACTGCAATTTACTAATTGCTAGTAAAGATTTCTACTTCTCACACACCAAAGGATTATGTGAACCCAGAAGGATTATGATGCTTCAGCTTATTAACAATTATGACTTTGAAAAGCAGAATCACTTAAGAATTTTAATTTAGCTTTGCAAGTTGTTATAAGATTCCTTTTTAAATGAGAGATAAATGGCTTTTGTTCTAATATTCGGTTGTTTTAAATTTTAGAGTCTTCAAATATTTTCTAGGTGAAACTAAGTACATACATTCAGAGATTGAGGCATCTCAAATACTTTCTCCTTAACTTTTAGAAAAGCGTAATCAGTATTAATATTATTACTATTAAAAATATTTAGGGGCACCTGGGTGGCTCAGTCGGTTAAGTGTCTGACTTCAGCTCAGGTCATGATCTCACAGCTCCTGAGTTCAAGCCCTGCATCTGGCTCTGAGCTGACAGCTCAGAGCTTGGAGCCTGCTTCAGATTTTATGTCTTCCTCTGTTTCTGCTCCTCCCCTGCTCATGCTCCGTTTCTCTGTCCTTCAAAAATAAATATACATTAAAATAAATTTAAAAAATATTTAAAAACAGAAACATGAAATCATGAATGCACAATCATGAATGCAATGAACAGATGATCAGAAGCTTTAAAAAAAATTTTTTTTTAATGTTTATTTATTTTTGGCAGAGAGAGAGACAGAGCATGAGCAGGGGAGGGGCAGGGAGAGAGGGAGACACATGTCTGAAGCAGGCTCCAGGCTCTGAGCTGTCAGCACAGAGCTGGACGCGGGGCTCGAACCCACAGACCGGGTGATATCATGATCTGAGCCGAAGTTGGACGCTCAACCGACTGAGCCACCCAGGCACCCCAATAATCAGAAGCTTTATACCAATAATTAAGCCTTCTCTTTGTCCTCTTAGTCTCAGCGGTATGATGTCCATATCCAATTCTAATTATATATGTATATAAACATGACATATTATGTAGAAACAATAATTATTTATCTCTTGATTCACATTATCAATTAGCTTCAGAAGAACTGAGTCAGACTTAGCATCTTACTAATACATTAAGGAGAAATGTGACCAGAGTTTTAGCCATAACTGTACAAGAAGGTAAAAGAGTCACCAAGTGGAGTTGTTCAAGTAATATTTTAAATGAAAACATAAAATTTAAGTTTAGAATAATATATACTTTTTTTTTCTTTCTGTTTGGATAAACATCTTTGAACACATCCAGGAAAATTTAACCACATACATAAATGTTTTATAAGCCAATTTTTTAGTGAAATAAGTACATAAAAATAATATTACAACTTGTCATTTCTTTCTTGAAGAAATTTTAGCAATGTGAAGGCTGAAGGCCTAATTTTTTTTTTTTTTTTTAAAGCACAATGCTCAGACAGTCCAAGAGATGGCAGACAACATCTTTTGTAAAATAAACAAATTATGTTGCTATTTTATCATGGTAATTTTAATGTTTTTTTTCCTCTATTTTAATAACATCAACACTGAAGCAATCATTAAAAGAATACACATTGCTGAAATTCTAAATATGGATATCTCATTGTCCAAGTGGGCTTTAAAAAGATTCCTCAGAGTATTTTACAAGGCAAACTGAAAAATAGATTTCTCTTTCCTTTTTTTTCTCTTGCCTACAGAGCAGTGGTTTCTGTCAGAATATTAACCTAGAATTACCTATAAAGAAGTAGGATTAAAGAATAAATTGTAGTATTAATGACTATTCCAGCGGTATTAAAAATTAAACACGTGAAATACTAATATTGTCATTTAGAAAGTATATCAGAACTGGGGTGCCTGGGTGGCTCAGTCGGTTAAGCTTCCGAATTTGGCTCAGGTCATGATCTCACAGCTTGTGAATTCAAGCCCCCTGTAGGATTCTGTGCTAAATAAACAGCTCATAGCCTAAAGTTGCTTCAGATTCTTTCTCTCTCCCTCTCTCTCTGCTCCTCCCCCACTCATGCTCTGTCTCTCTCACAAAATTAAATTTAAAAATGTTAAAAAAAATTAAAAATACTTTATATAAAAAAAGAAAGTATATCAGAACTGATAATTAAGTTTCCTCTAAATAACTTATACTTTTTTTGTTAAATGCATAGTTAAAATTAACTGATTTCTATGGCAGGTAGGAAGGATTCTTCATAAAGCAAGAAAAGGATAAATATAGTGAAGATCTTATGTATTTGTTTTCAGAGTCTATTTTAACCTATAAATATTACTTTGTGTAATATTAAACTGTTTTGTAATGAGATTTTACAGCATAAAGAAAGGCATTGCTTTCTTTTGGGTAATCAATTATAGCTATCGACCTAAGAAACCTAGCTTCTCTGAATTCCAAAATTCAAATAAGGAATTCTTTACCTCAGTGTATTAGTTTCTAATTCCTGTGCAACAATTTTCCACAGACTTAATGGCTTAAAAAAACACCCATTTATTAGCTCATAGTTCTATAGGTCAGAAGTCTGGGCACAGCTCAATGCAGTTTTCACTTCAGGGTGTTGGCTCAGCTGTGCCCTTATCTGGAGCTCACCTGGGTGTGGCAAGATTCAGTTTCTTGTGCTTGGAAGACTGAGATCCTCATTTCTTTGTTGATAGTCAGCCAGGGGCTGCTCTCAGCTCTTACAGGTCACCCAAAATCTTTGCTCTGTGGCCCCTGTATACTCAAATACAGCAAACAAAATCTCTCTCACATAAATCCCTTTCATGCTTTGAATCTCTTTTGCCAGGAAAGAACCCAGTGCCCTTTAAAGGCTCACCTGACTATGCCAGACCCACTGAGGATAATTTCCTTATCTTTAGGTCAGCTGACTTGGGATCTTAATTATATCTATAAAAGGCCATTGCATCAGCGCCTAGATTAGTTTAGGATTGAATAGTTGAGAGAAGTTATGTGTGTACAGAAGGGGTTGTGAAACTTGATGGCCATTTTATTATTTATTTATTTATTTATTTTTCCCACAGGTGAATTCTACCAAACATTTATTTAAAAATTTTTTTAATTTAAATTCCATTATGTATGCATGTTATATATGTATATGTTAACATACAGTTTGATGGCCATTTTAGAATTCTGCCTTCCAGAACAGATTGCATTTAATGGGCTCAAAAGACCACCTTGTATAGAAAATACATAGAACTTTTTGCATTGGAGTAGTTAATTCACCACTAAAGAGACTTTTTTACTTATTAGGTACTAATGGGCCACTTATTTCTTAGGTATATTTATTTATACAAATGACTCATCAAAGAAAAGACTGACAACAAAGTTATCTGGAACAACCCATAGAAGTATCTTAAGAAATAGGGAAGCTGAGGCTTTGAGATCCCAAAACTTTCAGATAACCAGATTATTATTATTTTTTTTTCTGGAACCACTTCTGACATTTTGGAAATCTATTTTTATCCTCCCCCCCCCCTCAAAAAAAAACCCCACAACTTCTCCAGTACTTCTCTTTTACAGTAAGATTTGGGAACAACTGTCTCAGAGGAACTATTTACCTTGTTCAAAAACCCTGTTATGTAGTGGCACAGCCACACCTAAAACTTTGTTTCCCGGATGTTCATGTCTAATTCTTCTCACATTGCCTTCCATGCCTGGTCTCTTATTGGTGGGGCCAGATAAAGGAAACACAAACTCTAACCCTTGAAAAATTGCTATAAAAAGATACTGAAAGTGTGATGAACTGTCAAGATTGCCTGTTTTGGGTATATTTTAACTGGAGAGTTTCTGAATGAGGATTCTGTATCACCTATCTAATACCACAATAATGCTGCGAAATAAGCAAACACAAAACCTCAGTGACATAAAAAAATATGCCTATTTTTTTGTGGGTAGGCTGGTCTGGTCTGCTGATCTGGGCTGGTCTGACTGATGTCTGAGCTACCTCTTGGGTCTGTGGTCGGTTGATTGGTCTACTGGAGACCGGTTGTCCTATCATTGCCTTGTTTGAGATGACTCAGCTCTGTTTCTCGTGGTGATTCATCCTAATTGGGCTTATTCTAATAGTGATGGCAAAGTTCCAAGAGATAGTGGAAGTATACAAGAACTCTTGGATCTTAGGGTCAAAACTGGGATGTTATCATTTCTACATGTGAATTGACCAGAGTTTTTTTTTTAAGTTTATTTGTTTATTTTGAGAGAGAGAGAGAGAGAGGTGGGGAGGGGCAGAGAGAGAGAGAGGGAGAGGAAGAGAGAACTCCAAGAAGGTTCTGCACTGTCAGCACAGAGCCGAACGTGGGGCTTGATCTCATGAACCATGAGATTGTGACTTTAGCTGAAACCAAGATTTGGACACTTAACCTAGATGCCATCTAGGTGCCCTTAACTGGCCAGGTTTTAAGTGATGGGAAATAGACTCCTTGCAGAGAACTGTGATAAAATCATGTTCCAAAGGGTATAGATATAGGGAGAAGTGGAGAAATGGGGCCACTTTTTGCAATCAATCTACCAGAAATGTCATAGCCTATATTGACTGGTTTTAGGGGTTCCTTACAGACTGAATTTTGCAATGTGGCCACAAATTCATACATCTTTTCATACTGTTAGAATTCAGCTATCATGAACCTAAGTTTTCTTCTGAGGGGAACTATTTGTAATTCCTTTGAGAAACATTAGAGGTGTTGTTACAGTACTGGAAGACTCCAAAACATGAGATTTACTTTTTGAGAATTTGAGTGACATATGCACATAATAAGAATAAGAATAAGAAAATCTTCAACAAAAAAATCAGTACTTTGCCTCTTCACCCTTTCCCACTGTCAGCTGAGATTCATGTCCTATAGGTTTGTCAACATGGGAGAGATGTGCATTTTATCTAATATGCAGAAACCAACAGGGAGAGTTAAGAAAAATAAAGAAATGAGAATATGTTCCAAATAAAAGAACAAAATAAACATCCAGAAACCACTCTTAATGAGATGGAGATAATTGATTTACCCTATAGCTCAAAATAATGAACATAAAGTTACTTACTTTAGCAATCAATAAGCAAAGGGAGAATTTAGACAAAAAGAAAATACAAAAAACTACCACATCAAAATCATAGGACTGAAGAATAATTGTATTTTAATAAAGCAAAAAGTTGAATAGAGGAATTTAACAAAATGCTAGATGAATCAGAAGACAAGATCAGCAAATTTAAAGACAGGGCAGTAGGGGCACCTGGGTGGCTCAGTGGGTTAACTGGGTGGCTCAGGTGGGGAGCCTGAGTGGCTCAATTGGTTAAGTGTCCGACTTTGGCCTAGGTCATGATCTCATGGTTCATGAGTTTGAGCCCCGTGTTGGGCTCTGTGCTGACAGCTCAGAGCCTGGGACCTGCTTTGGATTCTGCCTCTGTCTCTCTCTGCCTTCCCCCCACCCACCCCCCCTCTCTCTCAAAAATAAATAAACATTTAAAAAAATTAGAAAAAATAAAGACAGGGCAATGCATATCATTTAATCAGAGAAGCAAAGAAGAAAAAAAAGAATGAAAAAGAGTGAAGTTGGCTCAAGGAACCTAAGTATATTTATGTACATAAATATAAACAATATAAGGGTACAAGGAGTAGAGAGGAAAAGGAGCAGAACACTTATTCACAGAAATAATGGCTGAAAACTTCCTTAACTTGGGGAAGAAACAGACATCCATATACAGGAAGCCTCAGGAGTTCCAAAAAATGTGAATCCAAAGAGACCCACACCAAGATGCATTGAAATAAAATTATCAAAAGTTTAAGATAAGGAGAGAATCTTATGAGCAGCAAGAGAAACTTGTTACAAACAAGGGAACCCCCATAAGACTATCAACAGGTTTTCAGCAGAAACCTTGTAGGCCAGAGGGAGTGGAATGATACATTTAATGTGTTGAAGGGAAAAAACTACCAACCAAGAATACTCTGCCTGGAAAAGCTGTCCATCAGAGTTGAAGGAAAGATAGAGAATTTCCAGACAAACAGAAGTTAAAGAAGTTCATCACCATTAGACTGGCCTTGCAGGAAATGTTAAAGGGAATTTTTCAAGCTGAAATGAAAGGACACTAATTAGTAACATGAAAACATAAAAGTATGAAACTCATTGTTAAAGTAAATATATAGTCAAATTTAGAATACTCTAATATTGTAATGGTGGTGAGTAATTCACTTATAGCTCAGGTATGAAGGTTAAAAGAAAGAAGTATTAAAGATATCTATAACAATAATAATTTGTTAATGGATACACAATATAAAGCACATATAAATTATAATATCAAAAACCAAAAATGAAAACATAAAATGGGGATAAAGTATAAAATGTAGAGCATTTGTATGCATTTGCAGTTGTTGTCACATTAAAATAGACTTAAAATAGGCTGCTAAAATGTTCCATATATTTGGGGTATGTGGGTGGCTCAGTCAATTAAATGTGGGACTCTTGGTTTTGGCTCAAGTCATGATCTCATGGTTTGTGGGTTTAAACCCTGAGTCAGGCTCTGTGCTGACAGGGCAGAGCCTGCTTGGAATTCTCTCTCTCTCCCTCTCTCTCTGCTCCTCCCCCACTCATGCTCTCTGTCTCTCTCAAAGTAATTAAAATATTTTAAAAATGTACCACATATTTGATAAGGGATCGATATTAAAAATATATGAAGAACTCATACAACTCAACAGCAAAAAACTCAAATAAAGGACCCAGAGGACCCAAATAGACATTTTTCCAAAATAGACATACAAATGGTCAACAAATATATGGAAAGGTGTTCAACATCACTCATCATCCGGGAAATACAAATCAAAACCACAACAAGATATCGCTTCACACTTGTTAGAATGACTATTATCAAAGAGACAAGCAATAACTAGTGTTGTTGTGGATGTGGAGAAAAGGGAATCCTTATAGACTGTTGGTGAGAATGTGAACTGATGCAGCCACTATGAAGAATGGTATGGAGGTTCCACAAAAAGTTAAAAATAGAACTATCATGGGGGCACCTGAGTGGCTTAGTCTATTAAGCCATCTGACTTTTGGTTTCAGCTCAGGTCATGATCTCACAGTTCATGAGTTCAAGCCCATGTGGTACTCTCTGCTGACAGCATGGAGACTACTTAGGATTTTCCCTCTCCCTTACTCTCTGTCCCTGCCCTGCTCTCTGTCTCTTAAAATAAATAAAAGTGATCCAGCAATCCCAATTCTGGGTATATAACCAAAGTAAATTAAATCACTATGTTGAAGAGATGTCTCCACCTCCATGTTCATTACAGCATTATTTATGATAGCTAAGACATGGAAACCACCTAAGTGGTCACTGGCAGATGAATGGATAAAGAATAATGAAATACTACTCAGCTTTAAAAAGAAACAAATTCTTTCTTTCTTTCTTTCTTTCTTTCTTTCTTTCTTTCTTTCTTCTTTCTTTTTCTTTGTTATTGTATGTAACAACATGCATGCAACAGGACCATATTATGCTAAGTGAAATAAGCCAGACAAAGAGAAATACTACATAGTATTACTTTATGTGAAATCTTAAAAACAACAAAAAAAGTCAAACTCATAGAAATAGAGTAGAATGATGGTTGCCAGGACCTAGGGAGTAGGGAAATAGGAAGAGGCTGTTAAAAAGGTATGAACTTTACAACTGAAAAGGTTGCTAAGACAGTAATTTAAATGGTCACACACACACACACACACACACACACACACACACAAAGAAAGAAAAAGGTAAATATGTGAGGTGATGGATGTGTTAATTAACTCAATGATGGGAATCCTTTCACAATGTATATTTGTGACTAAAACCTTGATAAAACTAGAAAAAAATTTAACTCGTAGCCCTCCTCCTGTCACCTTTGCTCATTTTTTAAAATGTTTATTTATTTTTGAAAGAGAGAGTGTGTGTGTGAGAAGAGGAGGGGCAGAGAGAGAGGGGGACAGAGGATCCAAAGTGGGCTCTGCATGATGTGGGGCTCAAACTCACAAACTGTGAGATCATGACCTGAGCTAAGGTTGGACATTTTAACTGACTGAGCCACCCAGGTACCCCTCCTTTGTTCTTTTCTAATATTAAACTATTTTTGTCTTTTTAATTATCTTATAATTTTAAATATCATACAAGGCTTCATCAATGGTTTTAGAAAGATACTATTGATAATAATCTAATTTAAATATTTTAAGTGTGCATCATCTATATTATGTTGTCTATCATATGTTAATTACATTCATATCATTTCATTTGATCTTCATAACAACTCTAGAAAGTATTTTTAACTTAATTTTACAGATGAGAAAACAGGATCAGAGATAAGTAACTTTCTTAAAGTCACACAAATAGTAAGTAGTAGAGCATTATCTAAAGCTCCTGAACCTAATTCAGAGTTATTTTGAATATATCGTTCTTTATCACCTCATCTCTACATCTATAAGAAATCAGATTCTGTAATAGCTTATCTTCTGCCACATTTCCCCCATAATCTCATCAATGAAAAGGTCAAAAGAGACTAATGGGAATTGCTATCTGTGGTTAATTCTAAATAAGAAAGGATTGATGATGTGGAACTGATGTGTAACTTGAGAGAAAAGTCTACGGGATGCTGAGCATAATCAAGTGTAGATCGTGGATTTTTGAAAAGAAAATTTCAAACATTTCAGAAAAAAAGGTACTCATAGAACCATGGTTGGAGACTTGGCTTGAGATGGCTGGGAAGTTTGAAGTAAATGCAGAATGTACATACAATATGTTCTACTGATGGGGAACCTGGGTGGCTCCGTTTGTTAAGCATACAACTTCAGCTCAGGTCATGATCTCACAGTTCATGGGTTTGAGCCCTGCGTCTGGCCCTAGGCTCCATGCTAACAGTGAGGAGCCAGCTTGGGATTCTCTCTCTCCCCCCGCCCCCCCCGCCCCCCGCCCCTCTCCGCATGCTTGAGCTCTCTTGCTCTCTCTCCCAAAATAAGTAAATAAACTTAAAAAAATTCTCTGCTGATAATGATAGTGAGCTGCAATGGAATAAACCAATATGCATAAAATGTTGAAGGGAGACTTTAAAGGCTATGCATAGAAGATGGGAAGAAAATGAACATCAAGAGAGGTATGGGTTTATAAAGTGGTAATTAGGAAGACTAAATTCATTATACATTCACTTTTTGAAATATGCTACAAATAATTAAAAATAGAATTAAAGCATATTTTGAGGCAAGAAGAAGGAGAGGGAGAATAAAGTAAAGGGAGTCTTGCTGTTTGGAGTAGTTGGTGTAGTGTTAACAGATGTTAGGACATCTTGCTCCTATTTTATCTATTAAAAGGGAAAGGTCTTGAAGCAAACAGAATTAAGAAGAAATTGAAAACTGGTAATAAGAAATTAAAAGTATAGTCACTTCAATGAATTCATCTTTTGGAGCTGATTGATTTGTATTAAAAAATACATGAACAGTACTTCTCATATATGTGATCAAAGGACTGTCAGAAACTTTTGAGAAATGGTGAAGAACATGTGAAGTAACAAAACTTAGATAAGCAACTTTGATTTTTAAGATAAGCAACTAGAGATAAACAATTTTGATTTTCAGGTAGGGAAAAAGTGAATCCCAGAAATTAGTCTGATAAATGGATTCTTAGCAAAATGTTGAAGGAAGTGTTAACCAACTCATGAAGAGAAAGCGTATTCGTGCCAAGATAATTCATGCCAATGGGGCGCCTGGGTGGCGCAGTCGGTTAAGCGTCCGACTTCAGCCAGGTCACGATCTCGCGGTCCGTGAGTTCGAGCCCCGCGTCGGGCTCTGGGCTGATGGCTCAGAGCCTGGAGCCTGTTTCCGATTCTGTGTCTCCCTCTCTCTCTGCCCCTCCCCCGTTCATGCTCTGTCTCTCTCTGTCCCAAAAATAAATAAACATTGAAAAAAAAAAATTTTTAAAAAAGATAATTCATGCCAAATTAGTCTTTCTTCTGTTCCCCTCACTTGCTTTTCCATACTGAAAAAATGATATTCTTTGATGCAAAATGCACAGTGATATAAAAGGATCTTGACAAAGTCAAAACTGTTCCTTCCATTACTGAAAAAACAGAAATAACATAAAAAGTGTAAGGTTTTGATTATATATAACAATGATAATCATCTTTAAGTTTAATTTGGATGCAGCCTAATGATCACACATTATTATCATGGACTCTTTTCTGAGGAGAGGCAGTTTTTTGAAATAATAATCACTTAATGATATTTGTGCTTTTGTCTTATGTTGATTCATTTATTCAACAGACCTTTATTATTAAATCCACTTCCTAGGTTTCAGACTCTGCTATAAACTCAGGATTAAAAGATAGATAGAGGGACACCTGGGTGGCTCAGTCAGTTGGGTGGCCAACTTTGGCTCAGGTGGTGATCTTATGGTTCATGGGTTCGAGCCCCAATATGGGGCTCTGTGCTGATAGCTCAGAGCCTGGAGCCTACTTCGGATTCTGTGTCTTCCTCTCTCTCTGCCCCTCCCCTGCTAGCAATCTGTCTGTTTCTGTCTCTTTCTCTCTCAAAAATAAATTAACATTAAAAAAAAAAAATAAGGTGAATAGAGCCCACACCTTGAAGGTTCACTATCTAGTGATGGGGATAAAACATAAACAATTATGGCAACATTCATATAATTCATATAATATGTTAATATATAATTTAATTCATATATTATAATTCATATAATATAATTCATGTAACATATTAATAAAATATTTATATGATAAATATAATAAAACTTATAAGAGTCAATGGGAATACAGAAGAGGAAAAAATTAACTTTGTCTCTACTAGTAATTCCAGGATTTTAGAAAAGAAAATATCAGAAAGTTTGGGAAAAAAAGATAGGCATGAAACCATGTGGGAACATTTATGTTGAATCTTGAAGCACTAATGGTAAAAGAAAAACTAAATTTCAGGAAAAAAGACTTGGCTATAAACAGTCATATCTTGAGACAGAGTGTCTTTAGGCATCTACTAAGTGGCTTAGTATTCCTAGAAAATAATGTGCACATAAGGGAGAAGGATAATGGAAGTTGCAAGAGGAGAACAGGTAACAATCAGTATTAATGGACATCTGACATTAAACATTTTAATAGGTTGGTGAGCTAGAGAAATAATAATGGTCAGATAAGATTATCATCTTTGAGGGTAAGCTAGTAAGAAAGGTCTTGGACGCTAAAGATCTTATTTTCTAAGAAATAAGGAGCTATTGAAGAATTTTAAGCAGAGGAAAAATATCATTTGATTTCTTTTACAAAAATATCACTCTGACAGCAGAAAAGAGGTTGAATTTGAGGAGGCCAAAGTGGGAGGTAGGGAGGCTACTAAACTTTGCATAAGAATTGAATTGAATTAAATCAGTTGAAGGTGTATATAAAAAAGGAAGGGCTGAATTTAGTTTGGAAAATCCACTGTTTTTATTATTAACTACTTGGAAATTATATACAATGGAGAGGAAGGAATCTAAGATACCTACGAGGATCCAGAGTCAAGTGACTAGTTAGATGGCAATGTCATTAACCAGGTAGGATACATAAAAGAGAATCTTATTATTTTTAAGTAAGCTCTACATGTGATGGGAGGCTCGAACTCATGACCCTGAGATCAAAAGTGGCATGCTCCACTGAGCCAGCCGGGTTCCCCAAAGAGAATTTTAGTTTTGAAATAAAATATTTGTTTTGAAAATGTTGAATTTGAGATATTTGTGGGAATTCAGAAGGAATTCTGAATTCAGGATTCAGAATTCAGAAGGAATGCTCAATACTGGAAGATACAGGTCTGGAACCTAGTATAGACTTGGAAATCGTCACTGTGTAGTGGTTTCTCAAACCTGAAACACTTTACTCTCTAGAGGCTTTGTAGAATGACATACAAATCAAAGTTAGAATCAAGAGGAGTGTGTTCATTTGCTTGGCAATGATATCCTAATGTTTAATATAAATGCTTTAAATATGCATGTTGCATTCTCGATCTGTGCTTCTTTTTCCTTAATATGGAGCTAAAAATCAATTTGAATTGTATCCAAATGTGAATAACATCATCTTTGTTTTAAGACCTATTTTATAACTATAACTTGAAAAGTGAACTCTAGATATTTGTGGATAAAAGTTATATAACTTTTTGTCTTAATTTGATTAAAAGACATCTTATCGTAACCTGTAAGGTCTTAATACCCTAACAGTAGTGTACATATAAAGCATAAAACTGTTTCCAAGAGTACTATTTCAAATTATTTTTATGTAAGTTTATTTAACAGATAACCTCATGTTAAATAGTATAGTTGGTAGATACTTGCATTTATTTTCTTCTTAAAAATACCTGTTACCTTGTAGGCCAGGTTTAACAAATGCCTTTTCTCCAGCTTCCATGTAGCCCTAAGTATCATTTTATTGTAGCACTTATAGTATTACATTGAAATCCTCTTTTTACACCAAACACCCCCCTCCTCCCTCAGCCGCCACCCTGGACTATGAAATAGTCTATAACAATAGCTTTCAAATCTTTTTGCCTTCAACCATATAGTAAGAAATACCTTTTATGTGAATTACCTATAAAACTGAAATTAAATTTCATGAAACAATATTTATATTTACTAAAAGAAATGTACTCTGATATTTTGCATTCTGTTCTATTTCTTCAGAAACATTGGTACAACCCAGTACATTGATTTAACAAATCTCTAATTGATCTCAAGCTGTGATTTGAAAAAGAATTACTCCAAGTCATGTCTTCCTGAGGCTCATATCACCGATGTTTAGCATAGGCTCTGGCACTGTTGGTTGACTATAGACCTATGGAATTATTTTAGGCAGTACTGCAGATATAAATTCTAATATGGGGGGAAAGATGCTGCTTCCACCATGCTCAGAATAGGATTTTCTAGATTCACATTTTAAGAGGTAGTATATGCCACAAACCATGAATCGTGTTAAAAAATAAAAGGCCGTAAAGTCTTATTGCATTGCATTTTTGTGATTCTCCTGTTACCAGTGTGACTTATCCACACGCATCCAAAGATAACATACTGACGGAGTCTCAACTAGAACAAGCATTTCTGAGCTTTCAGTAGGCAGCTCTAGTGTATTAAAAGATATGTCACTTTCAACATGGAAAAAAACATAAAAGCTAAATGATTAGAGCATATGAGGGAGCTCAATTTTTTTATTTAATATTATTAAATGTGAGGAAAAGTTATACATTTAAAATGATTATGCAGAGATAAGCTAATAAATTAAGAGAATATTATCCTTTTTCAGAATGAATAACACAGTCTTAAAAACCTGATGAAATGTTGGATAAATATAAAACAATATTTGTATTTATATTCATGGTATTTTTGTGAACTTGATTATACATAGGTAAATGAATAATATAAGAATTTATTATGGAATTCATAATACAGACATTTACATTTAAACATATTCTTTCTATTGGCCTCCCTTACTCTTTGCTCACTTTCACAGTTAAAATTCTTAATTTCAATCTGCTTCAGTCAAACTTTGTCCCAGTTGTACCATTGAAAATGTCTTTGCTTCAATTTTCAGTGACCCTATCAATGCCCATTTCAAAGACACTTAAGACCTTATTATTCTTCCCAAATCTGTTCAATTTGATACTTGGTCAGTCTTGAAATTTTCTTCTTCCTTGGCTTCTTTGACACCATTCTTTTCCAGTTTTCCTTCTGCTTTTTATTGGTTGCTCCTCAGTTTTCTCTCCAGGTTCTTCCCACTTGCACCTTCAATGTTTGTATCTTATTTTAAATAGTCTCCATGGTAAACCTCATCCAGCTGCAAACACAGCTGGAACTCATATAACTTCTAAATCTATATCATCAGGGCAAGTATCTATCTCTTCTGAAATGCAGACGCACACATCTATCAAATTGCCTCCTAAATATAATTCCTATCCAGGCATCTTGAAGTCTCATTAAATTCTACCTCTCTGGAAAAGAATGATCTCCCTCTCCTTGTCCCTCACTCCAGCTTGAACAAGTCTGCTGCTTATATATATCCTACTTTAACTGTCATAGATTTCCCCTCTTGCATCACTGCTATCCGATTATTGACAAAGGCTAGTTTTTTAAGATATTAAATATTTCTTGAATACTTCCACACATTTGTTTCTTTTCTTTTCTTCCCCCGCTCCCCCACATCTTTATTTCTATATTGTCCATATTAGCTAGTGTGGTCAGGAAAACAGAAACCATTTTAGGTAGAAGGTATATGATGCAGGAAATTAGATACAACACTGTTGGAAGTTTGAGAGAAGGAAGATGAGAAGACAGTGTTTCTGACATTTAAGAAATTCAGAAATGCAGGAATCACGGGGAAGTTGGTGCTGATGATCTCAACTTCCTACAGCGCTAAAGCAAGTCATAAGAGCTCTGCCCTCATTGTAGACCTTGACTCATCCTGAACATTCTTTGACTTTGCAGGGTTAGTTTGTGTACATTTAGAAGTGGTATCTCTCTGAGGACTTTATCTGGGGGTAGGGGCATATACTGCTGTGGGGAAGGCCATAGTTGCCAGGGAGTGAATGCCTTGAGTGAGAAGTGGCCTCCTTTCCTTAAGTGGCAATATGAAATTCTGAAATATGTTCTATATAGTCTCTTAGAGGGTCTGAAAGACTGAGCCCCGGTTGACTACAGTGTAATCCACAGGTCAATGCCCTTTTATTGTTATTCCCTTCTTTGTTTTACTTTCATATTCCTGCTTCTGGATCAACTCCAAAATAAGCTATTTGTACTCAAAGTCTTGCTCATAGTTTGAGACACATATTTCATGTGTTGCATCTGGAGGAGAACAATGCTTCTCTTTCTCTTCAGCCTTCCACATTTTACGAATGCTTCTCTTTGACAGAACTTAAATCAGAAAATTGCTTGCAAAGAAGTATGGGAAATGTAGTTTCTAGGCTTTTACTCCTTGTAGTACTGAGGAATATTTGTTTAGAAGGAAAAGGATGATGTTGAATGTCTTTAATCACTATTCATGGTGCTATTACTGTATGTTTATAAATATAATACGTATTAGAGATGCCTAGGTGGCTCATTTGGTTAAGCGTTTGATTTGATTTTGGCTCAGCTCATGATCTCATGGACATGAGATTGAGCCCCGTGTCAAGCTCCATCATGGTCATGGAGCCTGTTTAGAATTCCCTCCTTCCCTCTCCCTCTGCACTCTCCCCCACTTGCATTCTCTCTTTCTTGCCAAAAAAAAAAAAGAATAAAAAAATATAATACATATTATATTCATACGGCCCTTGAGCTTATATATTATTCTGTTGAGTATCAACACACACTATCTAGCATGGTCTACATCATCCAAATTTGAACTATACATATTTAGGCAATAGGAACTATATTTTGCAGCATAATGCAACTATATCTTGTATATAAAGAAGTACTCACTAGCTCCTCAAAAAGAGAAGACAGCAAATATTTCTTATGGATGTTAATTTCTCTTCTACCTTACTCAAAGTCTCATTAAGATATCCTGTAAACTAAATACTGAATTGAAACATTCCATTTTGTTAGATGTTAATCCTTAAAAAGGTCTACAAGGTCTTACGTATTCTTTTCCTAACCCAATTTTCCATTCTCATCACCTACTGTGCTTTCTCTCTCATTTCCTGCTTCAGCCACCTAAGTCTTTGTTGAGGCTGCTGTATTTCCCAAGGTTGCTTCCAACACAGGTATTGTATATGTTTTTCCTGATGTTCCAAATGAATGCAACCATCTTCACCTAATTAGCTCATACTCATTTTTCAGATCTTAACCCAAATGATTATTTTCTCAGGAGATTTCCTCTGACTTTGTGATTAAGCCAAAGTCCTTTAGTGTGTGTGTACGTGTGTGTGCACATATGTATGTACTCCCGCCCCACATATATATACATAAAGCATATATAATATTTTATTGATATGTTTTCCCAATGACGGTGTTTGTGCCATGATGGCACAATAATTTATTTTGCTACTTTTTCTCACCATTATACCCCTAACACCTAGAATAGTGCCTGGCACATGTAAGACTCTCAAAATATTTTTTTTTATGAATGAAGGCAAAGGATTGCTTCTGAAATGAGAATTAAAGATTAGTGATATTTGTATCATAAACTCTATCACGTTATTATTACATATTATGTTCTTTTTAGAATTCTTTGCTTCCCAAGCAATGTTAGTTATTACACTCAGTAACTTCAGGAAGGATAGTTTTACAAGTTCATTATCTCTCAGTTATGACTTCTTTAAAAAATTTTTATTTTGGGTAGAGGGGAAAATTTTATTTATATGTTTTAAAGTTTATTTATTTTGAGAGAGAGTGAGAGAGCTAGCAGAGGGAGGTGCAGAGAGAGAGAAGAGAGAGAGAATCCCAAACAGGGGCTGTGTTGTTAGCACAGAGCCTGATGCAGGGCTCGATCCTACAAAGGGTGAGATTGTGACCTGAGCCAAAATCAATAGTTAGATGCTTAACTGACTGAGCCACCCAGGCACCCATCTCTCTCTCTCTCTCTCTCTCTTTTAAGATTTTAAGTAATCTCTATATCCAATATGGGCTCAAATTCACAACCTTGAGATTAAGAGTCATATGCTCTACCAGCTGAGGCAGCCAGACGCCCCTCTTAGTTATGATTTCTAAATTGTTGCTTTTATCAATTTAAGGTTAAAAAATACAAACTATGATGTCATTTTATTAGTAACTGCTAATTACTAGTAGTAATTAGTAATTAACATTTTATTAGTAACATTTAGCAGCAACTTTGGGCTGCTCATATAATTCAACAGTATGCAGCAATAGACTTAGAAACTTTAAGGTACAGATGGTTTCTAGTTTAAAAGAATTCATTTATAGCTCTCTTATAAAAGAAAATTAAAATATAATGCTCCCAAAATTTGTTTGTAAATCAAGAGTCAGGAATATTGGCTGTGGGTCATGTCCCAGTAAAACTGGCTTCATTCATTATATTTGAGAGCTATTTCAATAGCTTAAGCTATTTAAGGGCTAAAGTTGTATATCATTCATCTTTGTATCCCCAAACCTAGCACAAGTCTGGCATTTACTATGTCAGATTTCTTTTTTTTTTTTTTTTTAAAGTTTATTTATTTTTGGGACAGAGAGAGACAGAGCATGAACGGGGGAGGGGCAGAGAGAGAGGGAGACACAGAATCGGAAACAGGTTCCAGGCTCTGAGCCATCAGCCCAGAGCCCGACGCGGGGCTCGAACTCACGGACCGCGAGATCGTGACCTGGCTGAAGTCGGACGCTTAACTGACTGCGCCACCCAGGCGCCCCAAGATTTCAAAGGCTAGTCCAAGTTCATGGATTGATACACATGATGAATCTAATTTGGTCTACTCTTTGATTTTCTGCTGAACTGGCAATCAAGAATGCAAAGGTTTCATACCACCAAAAGGATATGGTTCCTTCAAATTTCCAGTTTTCATGGAGATGTGTCCTTAGTTTAATGATCAATGTAATACCCAAAGTGTAAGAATGTAGATAAGAAACTGTGAAGGAGAGGCTACATCAGGTAGGGAAGTGGCCAGGCCAACAGTCAATGTTCTACCTATTGCTTTGTGAGGTAATACCTTGCTACATACTCAGGTTCTGTTTCTTTTTGTGTCAGGCCAACCTATAGCATACCATGCTTTCCTTGAAATTCATACAAGGTATAGTTTGTATGACTGAAAAGATTTGGGAAATTTTTTGTGCAATTTCAATAATTAGAAAAGGGCACTTCAGAAAGAGATGACAAGGATCTATCATAATTTCAGCATGATGTTGGACTGAAAATATAATATTCATTAGTGGAACAGTTCTATCTTAACCCAAGGTGGAGCAGCTCTATTGAGTCTTTACATAAATTTTCTTTGGTGCCAACAGAGTGTCATGTGGATAAAAAAATATATATTTGATTCTTTTAGATGAATAGCATTTTATTTTATTATTAATATTTTTTATTTAAGGAATCTGTAGATCCAATGTGGGGTTCGAACTCACAACTCTGATCAAGGGTCACATGTTTTTCTGACTGAGCCAGCCAGGTGCCCCTAGGTGTGCTTGTTTGTTTGTTTGTTTCCCTTAAAGTAAACTCTGTGCCCAATGTGAGGCTTGAACTCATACTCAAGATCAGGAATCCATGTTCTACCTACTGAGTCATCCAGGGGCCCCTGATTTTTAGTTTTATTTTAATGTTCTATATTGTTGTTGTTGTTGTTTTTATATAGTGAGATAAAGATCATGAATGGGGCAGAGGAGTAGATTGAGAGAAAGAGAGAAAGAGAGAGAAAGAGAGAGAGAGTCTCAAGAAGGCTCCATGCTCGGTGCACAACCTAACACAAGGCTCGATCCCCCATGACCCTGGGATCATGACCTGAGCTGAAATCAAGACCCTCAATTGACTGAGCCACCCAGATGGAGTTCTTATGATATACAAGAAAATTGATAAAGGTATGTAGTTTATTTTGACTTTTGGGTAAAACTTTAAGACATCGTATTTAAAGAAAGAAAAAATTGACATTTGTCACTATCCTCAGTGCTCCTCCAAAAAATGGTCTGGTCTAGAAGTGAGAGTTAATGTTTTCAGCAACTTTTGATAAATCCTTTATTTTTAAAAATATCCACTGAAGAAGACTCTTCAGTAGTCATTATATACAACCTTTTATATTTGAACCTCTATATAATGAAGAAAACCTAGAGAATATATTTGCAGTGTTGGAGCAAACATTTCTTGGACAAGACATAGAAAGCACAAGTCATAAAAGGATAGGATAATAAGTTAGACTTCATAAAAATGGAAAATGTCTGCTTATCAAAGATACCATTAGGAAAGTGATGTGAAAGTGAAGTGAATAGGCATTCATAAATTTGAGAAAATATGTGCAATATTTACATTTAAAAAAGGACTTTTATCAGGATATATAAAGAATTCCCAAAACCCAATAATAGCTTTTGTGTTTAGATCTATCATACTTCTTGAAGTAATATTTGAGTACTGTGAGAGCCGCATTTGAAGTTAGTTTTTTCCATATGAATATCCGGTTGTTCTAATACCTTTTGTTGAAAGAACTTTTCTTTCTCCATTGAATTACTTTGATGTCTGTAAAAATCAATTGACCATATAACCACATGTCTATTTCTAGACTATTTTATTCCATTGGTCTATTTGTCTACCCTAAGCCAACACCACAGTGTCTTGATTACTGTAACTTTTGTAGTAAGCTTTGAAATCAGATAACGTGAATTTTTCAACTTTGTTCTTATTTTTCAAGATCATTTGGCTATTCTGCATCCATTTCACTTCTATATAAATTTTACAAAGAGTTTTGTCAATTTTTACAAAAAGGAGACTGCTGTGCTCTGCCTGGGCTCCACATCATTTTACAGTGGTTTGGAGAGTGCCTCCAGACCAAAGTCCAGGCATTGTGGGACTCATCTCAGAAGTTTCCTTTGTCTCATAGAGTACTGTTCTATGCTACATGTCACCAAAAATCTATCATCTGATGCTTCATCTATTTTGTTCAGTTTTACAATTGTTTAAATAGGGTTATTTAGTCTAGTACCAGTTACTTAGTCATGGCTGGAAGCAGAAATTTTAGGTAGAATGTTAACCTAGAATTCCACACAAAAATAGGAGAATATTATATGGGAAAGACCATTCTTATTCTCTAATTACAACAGTGCAAAACTGCAGATTAGAATATAAGATATACTACTATGTAAACAGATAAATATTATATATATAAGTTTAAAAATATTAAGTGAACTTTTTGGTTGAACAAACTGATATTGTTTTGCATGATTAAGATTTTATTTTTTGTCTGCTGGCCATTTGAATAAGTTAAATAATTTCTCTTTAATTTGATAATTAATGAAAGTAAACAATTTTTTCCTTTCAGAAACTTTGGAAATAAGTGTGGTATTTTGGTTAAAAGTCTATTTTCAGTTTGCTTCAAATACATGCTGGTTTTTTTTTTCTTTCTGCTGTTGTATTTAATACCAATGACAGCAGGCATTTATTTAATGAATCCACGGGGCGCCTGGGTGGCGCAGTCGGTTAAGCGTCCGACTTCAGCCAGGTCACGATCTCGCGGTCCGTGGGTTCGAGCCCTGCGTCGGGCTCTGGGCTGATGGCTCAGAGCCTGGAGCCTGTTTCTGATTCTGTGTCTCCCTCTCTCTCTGTTCATGCTCCTCCCCTCCCCCGTTCATGCTCTGTCTCTCTCTGTCCCAAAAATATTTAATGAATCCACTAATTTGAGTATGTAGCAGATAGGCCAGCTGGATTATAGTTTGTGTTTTACTTGTGTAAACATGAGGGTATGTCTCCTACTTGGGACAAAAATTTCATTCCATTGTTTGAAGCCAGGAAATTAGATGCTTCTGTACATCATTTATAATTCTGTAATTTGGACATTGTGTGGAGTTCTCTGGGATTTGTCACTACTTAAGTTTTAATTATATTGTTTGTATCATTACATTGAATGTACTTAATGGTGTTAAAAACACAAACTTACAAACACACAAACACAAAAGAGTTATGATGAGCTATCAAACATTACGAGGTTGGTTAAAGTAGCACTGATCTGGCTTGAAATATGATCAAAAGATGTCATTTGATGGTTCCTAAAGAGACGGTAGTGAAGTCAACTTAGGAAAATGATGAAATTTAAATGTTATTAGAATAACTCAACTTGAATTATAATTGCACATCCAGTTATTAGATAATCCAGAACTTTCTATGTGCCATGAAAATATTATCTTGAGATTCTAATGATCATTTTATTATTCATTTAGTTTTGACTGTCATATAGGAATCCAACCTAAGTGTCAGTGTTAAGGCTTTAACCCTTTTCTTCTCTTCCTTAACTCCCATATAGTACTGATGAGGGAGCATAAGGTAAGCTGAGGGCAAAGTATAGGTGAGCACACTCCCCACCCCCAGGTAGGATATGTGGATATGTGTGATATTCCTCAGGCATTCTTGGCTGCCCAAGAACAAAACAAAGGACAGAAAACAAATTATTAAAGTGATAGAGTCTATAACAGTTTACAAATATCTTAGTACAATTACAAAAAAAAAAAAAAAAAAGGGCAATCTTATCAATAGCCTAAAGTCCAGGAACTCCCTACTATCTTAATGTTAATGCTTTGCTAGAGGGAAAAACAACCTTGGCTTGACAATAGCTAGGCCTCCAGTAATCTGTGAGTCTTTAGCATATGGAAAATCCCTTTAAGAAACTTCTTGACTTTACTTCCCCCAACTCCATACTATATAACCAGTCACTCTTCACAACCCCAGTGCTTTAATAAGATCACCTTTTTAAACCAAAGATGTCTTCAAGAATTCTTTCTTAGCTATCACCCCCAAACCCCATCAGTACTAAAAAAAAAAAAAAAAAACCTGCAAGCCCCAAACAATTTTATGTCCCTATGCATCTAAGTGTTCACTAGAGCAATGAAATGGAGGAAAGAAGGAAGAATGGGTTGAGGAGACAATTTGAAAGTAAAATAAATAGGACCTTGTGACCAATTCAATGTTGAGGGAAAAAGTGAGAAAGAGAGAGGAGAAATAGTTCAAACTTTCATTAATTTATTCATTCATTTATTTAACAACCTAGATTAAATTCCTAATTTAGCATGTGTAAATGCTGAATAAAATAAAATGCTGAATAAAAGATGACTAAGACAAGATTCCTTTCCCTAGGAAGTAAAAATACATCCAGTGATTGCCATACAATGTATGGCAATTTTAATATTATGTTTTAATACTCTACTACTGGTATATCTCGTGT
The DNA here is from genome assembly GCF_018350155.1 of Leopardus geoffroyi. Lineage (NCBI taxonomy): Eukaryota > Metazoa > Chordata > Mammalia > Carnivora > Felidae > Leopardus > Leopardus geoffroyi. The sequence continues at coordinate 174,033,636 of NC_059328.1, read as the reverse complement.
ACTGAGGGAAGACAGATGGATGAACAACTAAGTATACTAGGGAAAGCTTATGTGAAGACTCCAGAGAAGAGACAATGTTTATCTTTAATTAAAAAAAAAAAAAAAGAAAAAAAGATCTTTCCAGGGAGAAATATGTGGTACAGAAGGTTTGGGGCAGAGGAGGAAAGTAAACAAAGGTAAAGGCTGTGGAATGCAAGGCATTTTTGGAAAAGAGGAAATAGTTTAGTGTGAGTGAATTTAAGGAATGTTAGGGAAGTAGGGGGATGGGCCTGAAAAGCTAAACTGTGACTAAGTGGCAATGAATTTTGTAAGCGAAGATTTTTGAATTATATCTTACAGGCTATTGACAATCATTAGAGATTGTTTTAAAAGTTTATTTATTTTGAGAGACAGAGAGAGAGAGAGAGAGAGAGCATGAACAGGGGAGGGGCAAAGAGAGAGGGAGAGAGAATTTCAAGCAAGCAGGCAGAATTCCAACGTGGGGCTTGTTTTGGGGCTGGACATAAAGCTGGTATTGGGCTCGAACCGACAAATCTTGACATCATGACCTAAGCTGAAACTAAGTCAGATGTTTAACCAACTGAGCTACCCAGGTGCCCCAAATCATTAGAGATTTTTAAAAGGAGAGTAACAGGAACAATTTATATTTTCATTAGACAGATCTGGAGGTAGGATAGATGGGAACAGATTTCAACAATATAGACAAGATGGTGGGACAAGAAATGATGGGGAAATGGGGGAAGCTTAGGAGACAGTTTGAAAATAGAGTACATTGGACCTGGTGACTAACTGCTCTTGACAGAGGTGGGGGAGGGGAGATGAGGGAATGAGACTGAATGGAGAGTGCAGAGGACATGTGGAATAGGGGCAGGTTTGGGGGGAATGTTGTCATCATATTGAACTTGATTTTGTTTGCAAGGCATTTGGGTGGGGATTTTTAGTGGCTTAAAGGAAACAGTTCTGAGACTTAAAAGTTTGATTTAGGCTAAAGATAAAGGTTTGAAAATCATATCGATATTGGTCTTTTTAAAAATTTTTATTAAAAGAAGTTTTTTAATGTTTTTACTTATTTTTGAGACAGAGAGAGACAGAGCATGAGCAGGGGAGGGGCAGAGATAGGGAGAATCCAAAGTAGCCTCCAGGCTCTGAGCTGTCAACACAGAGCCTGATGCAGGGCTCAGACTCACAGACTGTAAGATCATAACCTGAGCTGAAGTCGGATGCTTAACTGACTGAGCTACCCAGGCACCCCTCGATATTGGTCTTTAAAAAAAAGAAAAAGTTTATTTATTTTGAGAGACCAAGCAGGGAAGGGGCAGAGAGAGAGGGAGACAGAGAATCCCAAGCAGGCTCTGCATCGTCAGTACACGGTCTGATATGGGACTCAAACTCACAAACCTGAGAGATCATGACCTGAATTGAAACAGAGAGTCAGACACTTAACTGACTGAGCCAGCAAGGCATCCTTCTATTGATATTGGTCTTAATGAAAGTCAGGAAGAAAATCTTGTTGCCCAGGGAGAAGTTATAATATAAAAAAGAGAAGAAAGCTGATGTGAGAAGTAAGATGATTCATTTTCAAAAATACCAAATAAAAGCGATGCTGTCTAGTTAACAATAGGTTTACAACCTGTTGGAAATATGTAGGAAACCTCTCTCCCCCACAGTGAAGTCCCAAAACCTTACACACTTCACTTCCTGGTTCTTCTTCCCCTTTCTATTTTGCGGGCTTATTTTTCATGGGCTTTGCAATGACCATGCACCAAAGAACTGAAGTCTCTGCCTCACGTCAAGGAATGTACACTTGTTCCAATCAGACTAATTTTTGCTTTACATGGGCATAGGTGACTTCTGGGTAAGGCTGTAACCTCTGTAGTACTCAGTCAATGAGGAATCAGGAGATAGGAGATAAATTGCCTGCTGTAACTGCCCCAAGTGTGCCTGTACATCAGACACCCACTCTTGCAAAAACGTTAATTAAAGCCTCGCTTCACTGTGTTCTTAGTCTCAGTGTCCCTTCTTTGATTGGGTCAGTGGGCCTATTTCTCACAGCTGAGAAGTGACATCTTAAGAAAACAAAGATTTAATAGGTCGGCACAAGAGGTTAGCAAAAGAGATGGAAAAATCATCCAAGAGAGATAATGAATAAAGACTGATGTCATGAAATTTAGTAGAGGAGAACTCAGCAATATCACAACATGCTTCAGAGGGTTAAATATAATTGTTACCTGAAACTGGGTTCACCTCTTGGTGGATACCAAGCCAAAAGGTACAGGTAAGCCAAAGAATAGGAAAAAGAAGGGTTTTACCTGCCACAAATAATGGAGGAAAGGAAGGGTTTTACCTGCAACAAGTAATGGAAAACACCAGGGATATTTCCCAAAGCAGTGTCTCCTTGAAGTCTTAAGCCAAGGGTATGTACACATTCATGAAGGAATTTGCACAGTGGGAAATTCAGCCTGGCATTGGAGCAAAAGTCGCCTTTTATTTATTTATTTTTTAAAGAAATATCATTAAATCATTTACTCTGTAACAACACTTAGCAGATAATAGGAACATACTGAACATACTCATTTCCCATTTAGCCTGAATAAGTAATTTAGCTACACAATGTTTTCCTAAGGTAAGTTTTTCTATGGCCAGGGAAAACAGCATTTTATTTTTAAAAATATTTTTATATGTTTTTATTTATTTTTCAGAGAGAGAGAGAGAGAGAGAGAGAGAGAAAGCATGAGTGGGGGAGGGGCAGAGAAAGAGGGAGACACAGAATCTGAAGTAGGCTTTACCTGCTGAAGCAGCACAGAGCCTGACATGGGGCTTGAACTCATGAATCATGAGATCATGACCTGAGCTGAAGTTGGAAGCTTAACACCTGAACCACCTGGGTGCCCCCAAACAGCATTTTAAATAGTCCATGTTTCTAAAATTGAAGCGACTTTCTAAACAGGTATTTAGAAAGTAAGTGGGAACAATTAGACTTAATTACTATGAAAACAAAACTAACACCACGATTATAGAACATTTAAATAGGAAAATTATGAAACTATATATATATATATATATATATATATATACACACACATATATACACCATATCAAAATGATAGGGTTTTGGAACGGTGGTGGGGTCTGGAGTTGACAGCCAAGAAAGAATTCTTGAGACTTCTTAAGTGGAAAAAGGTGATTTTATTAAAGCATGGGGACAGGAACCCTGGGGAGGATGAGCTGCCCTGGGATTGTGAGGAAAGACTGATTATATACTTGGGAGTTGGGGAAGGTAAAGTCTAGGGGAAGTTTCCAAAGGGACTTTCATATGCTAAAGAAGACTCACAGGATATTGGAGACCTAGCTATTGTCAAGCTAAGGTACTTTTTCCCTTCTAGCAAAGTATTAACACTGAGACAGTAGGGAGTTCCTGGAGAACTGTTATACTCTACCTGCCTCAAGTATTTGTCAATAGGCTGCCTGTTAGAAGGACATTTAACTGCATCAAAAATACCTTTTCTATTTTGGTAACTAAATTTTTGATATTAATATCAAGGTATTTCAAGCATCTCTAAATATGAAAATTTCAGATTTATATTTATTGAAAAGAAAATATCAATCTGTTGGAGTAATCATACATATATATATATATATATATATATATATATATATATATATATATATGATAAAGAAAGATAGGACAAAATAAGCAGAGAGGAAAGGTTAGGACCTGAGGTCCCAGGGTGGGGAAAAACACATATTTTATTTATTTATTTATTTATTTATTTATTTATTTATTTTTATTTTTCAATATATGAAATTTATTGTCAAATTGGTTTCCATACAACACCCAGTGCTCATCCCAAAAGGTGCCCTCCTCAATACCCATCACCCACCCTCCCCTCCCTCCCACCCCCATCAACTCTCAGTTTGTTCTCAGTTGTTAAGAGTCTCTTAAGCTTTGGCTCTCTCCCACTCTAACCTCTTTTTTTTTTTCCTTTCCCCCCCTCCCCCCCTACCATGGGTTTCTGTTAAGTTTCTCAGGATCCACATAAGAGTGAAAACATATGGTATCTGTCTTTCTCTGTATGGCTTATTTCACTTAGCATAACACTCTCCAGTTCCATCCACGTTGCTACAAAAGGCCATATTTCATTCTTTCTCATTGCCACGTAGTACTCCATTGTGTATATAAACCACAATTTCTTTATCCATTCAGCGGTTGGTTGATGGACATTTAGGCTCTTTCCATAATTTGGCTACTGTTGAGAGTGCTGCTATAAACATTGGGGTACAAGTGCCCCTATGCAGCAGTACTCCTGTATCCCTTGGGTAAATTCCTAGCAGTGCTACTGCTGGCTCATAGGGTAGGTCTATTTTTAATTTTTTGAGGAACCTCCACACTGATTTCCAGAGCGGCTGCACCAGTTTGCATTCCCACCACCAGTGAAAGAGCGTTCCCGTTTCTCCACCTCCTCTCCAGCATCTATAGTCTCCTGATTTGTTCATTTTGACCACTCTGACTGGCGAAAAACACATATTTTAAAACAATGCTGGGAGCATCTGACCAGGAGCAAACTTCCTCAGGCTTTAGGTTCCTCTTTAGAACGTAACAGACACCACCTATTCCCTCCGGTTCTCCTCAGGAATTTGACAATGAAAATACCAAACCAGGGGCACCTGGGTAGCTCAGTTGGTTGAGCAACCAACTTTGGCTCAGGTCATGATCTCACGGTTCATGAGTTTGAGCCCCGAGTCAGGCTCTGTGCGGCCAGCTCAGAGCCTGGAGTCTGCTTCGGATTCTGTGTCTCCCGCTCTCACTCTGCCCCTCCCCACTCATGCTCTGTCTCTCTCTGTCTCAGAAATAAATAAACATTAAAAAAAAAAATTAAAAAAAAAAAAGAAAATACCAAACCAAAATAGGTAAATTATAAAACTTCTGTTATAGGAGGGACAGTATGACCAGTCTGATTTACACAATGGAATCTAGCCAATCAGGAATGAACAACCCAGTACCTAGAACCATCAAGCCAATAAGGGTGAACCTGAGAAGAAACAAAGGGGAACCGGATCTGAAGGGGGAGGCAGCAACCAAAACCTTATAAAACAAAGTCCCTTGCCCATTGTCACAGGCATTCTCTTTCTAATGCCCCTTCTCTTCAAAGAGAGCTTTCGTACTATTCTTACTTTCTTATACTCTAATAAACTTTTGCCTGCTGTTCATTTTGTGTCCACTCTTCATTCGTGAAGTGGCAAGACAATGAATCCCGGGTATTGAGGTAAAAAAGAATCCTGCAACATATATCCCAATAACAAATATCTGCAACTGTGAAAACACAGATAATGAACAACTTCAAATTTATCAGTATTTTAGTGGCTGAAATAATTTACTTTTTTCAGTCTTTTTTTTTTTTTTTTTTTTTTTACTAAAATAGGTTTACTTCATTTAAACTTAGGTCAGCATGGCTTTTTTTGTTTGTTTGTTTTGTTTTTTGCTTTTTTAAAAAGACAAAATACTTATTTAAAATGGTATTAGGTTTGTACCAGCTAAAAACTAATACCTATGTTTGTCTAGATGTAACAATGCTAAATACATACAAATTCAATATGTAGTAGGAAAATATGTAAAAGAAAAACAAAACATAAGGAACTATACCCCATTAAAAAATATAAATGCGCCTTCTAGTGACTATGCTACTATTGAAAACTAATATTCTGACTTAGAAGTAGCTTCTATAAAATGTCAAAGTAGTAGGCATTGTTTGCTTTCCTAATATAGTGAATAAATAAGTATTTCTATCACAGTTAAACGGTACTACTAGTATTTTTTAGACAAAATGTAGTATTATGCATAGAAAAGTAGCCAATGTCTTGTATTCAAGTATTCGTGTTTGTTTTCCATTAAAATGTTTTCTATAATCTATAAGGACAATGCACATAAAAGTAAAAAGATGAGGTAAACATCTTACACTTTTAAGAAATTACTTGAAACATAATACTCAGATATTCTCAATGCCTAAGCTCTAGAATGATGCTGAAGAAGGTCCTCCATTTAAAAAAAAAAAAAGTCATCCATAATGCCCACGACGCGAACCACATAATGAACAGGTTTCTTGGTCTTCTGAGTAGACAAATGATGCTCTTCCCTGTTATTACAGAGCAATTGTTGCAGGATTTTTTACCACAATACCTGGGATTCATTGTCTCGCCGCTTGGAAGAAAGAAGAGGGGGACACAAAATGAGCAGCAGGCAAAAGTTTATTAGAGTATAAGATAAGAAAGGAAGAATAGTAGGAAAGCTCTCTTTACAGACAGGAGATATTAAAAAATGAATGCCCACCAACAATAGGCAAGGGTCCTTGTTCTATAAGGTTCTGGTCAGCCCTCCCCCTTCCCTTCCCCTTGTTCCTTCCCAGGTCCTACCTTTATTGGCTTCATAGCACTGGGTGCTAGGTTGTCCATTCCTGATTGGCTTGTTTCCATTGTATGAGGGGTGGCCTACGGCCATAGATAGAGCTTTTGTCAAATTCCAGAGGGAAACCTGAGGGGGAGTAGGTGGGGTCTGTTACATTCTTAAGAAGGACCTTAAGCCTAAGGTGGTTTGCTGTGGTCAGACACTCCCAGCATTGTTCCAAAATAGTGTTTTTCCCCACCCAGGGACTTAAGGTCCTATACTTTCCCTCTGCCTATTTTATCCTATCTCTTCCTCTCATACAATCAGGACTAAGTTTTGCCAAAAATATTGTATCAATGTGGGTTTACATGAGATACCATGTTACGATAAGAGCAGCTACAACACTCTGCCATGCTATGTAGCATGGAAAGAATGTGTGGTCAGTTTCTTGCACCTGGCAGGTGAAAGAGGAGTAGGAGGAAATCTTCCTGGTTCAAAAAAGTCAAGATTAGTCACTGTGCAAGAAAAGCTACAGCAGGAGAATCTTGCAGACAGAGATATGATAAGTAGAGTCCAGAATCCTAGCAGCCCAGTGTCTACATCCTCTTCATTCTTCAAATTCTCAACATACAACTCTTTTCCTATCAGGTAGATGATGGCGAGAAAGAAGGTGAACAGCAGCAAACAGAGAATTGAGAGGACCTGTACCGGCCTTTGCCGAGCCTCGGCTCAGCCACCCCCAACCACCCAGAAAATGTCATTGTGCTTATCTGGCAGAACCGGAGACCTGTCTCCATCCTCCTGGAGCAACCAGACCTTTCTTGGCTCCGATGACGCCCCAGCCGAGAACTCCTTCCGCAAGTGGCATGCAACTTGAGTCGCATCCATCCTTCTCATCATCCACTTCACTTTCACTGCTACCGTCTCCCGGAATGAAGGCAGAAAATGTAGGCCAGGCAAACAACAGGGGTGCCAGGGCTTTGGCACAGAGCAGCAGAATGCCTCCCACTCTCCAAGAACCAACCATGTGTGGACATGGTAGGAAAAGGGGCATAAGTCATCTTAAAGTGCCAGAGTCCAGGTCCGGGTCATGAAGGCTGGCAAGAGTCAGCAATGTTAATTCTTTTGCTTTAGTTGGTCCTGTTTGTGAGTACTCAAGGGACTTTAGATCCAGCAAAGATAGCTCAAGAATGTTAGTCAATCTTTACTTCTGAACGAGCAGTGAAGACTTTTATTACTGATTTATTGTCCCCGATATGATTAGGCTATCTCCTGGCCTGACAGTGGCTGTTTGTTCTCACCTTTTTTTCTTTTTCTTTTTTCTCTTTTGGTTTGTTTGTTTCCTTAAAATCATTATCAAAGTCAATTCTTCTGCAACTGCAAATATCCCAGGAAGTTCTGCAAGAAATGTGATTTGGGCAAGTAGCATAGATCACAAGGTGGCGGGGAGCCTAAAATGACTTATGTCAAGAAAGCTACGTCTCATCTTTTTCTGAGGGCATTTAACTCTTTCTGCTTACAAAAGGGGATATAAAAAGAGACCGTTGGTGACCTTTTAAGAACAATATAACATGATTGGTACCCACCGTACTACAGTAGGTTGAGGAGTGAATGGGAAGTGAGAAAAGGGAGGATGGCAAGAGAGAGAAATCAGACATAACTTAAGGGACATACAGGGGATAGGTAGGAAAAAGAAAACTATTCCAGACTTTTATAAAACTATACCGCAGAAATTTTAAATTTCATTCTTAATTAAGTTTTTGAAAAAGTAAACTAGTGAAATAAGGGTTTACACAGATCTCTGCAAGCTGGAGCTTCTGGGTGCGCAAAAGTCACCCATGGTAGTGTTACCCACCAAGGGTCTGTTGCGTGATATGCAGCTGAGCCTGAAGACTATCGCCAGTTTTTGTGGCAGAGAAAAAGGGTTTTAATGCAGGGCACCACGCAAGGAGATGGGAAAAAATTTCTCAAATCCTCCTCCCCGAGGAAAGGGAGAGCTGAGTATTTACAGGATTTTATGGGGTGGGGCGTGTCTTGAGGGCGGATGTAGGTAACTGGCCGTTGGAAAAGGGGGAAATGTAGTGCTTCTCACAGGCGCCGCCTACCTAGTGATTGTGTTGGTACATAGCTCTTATGTGTAAAAAATGGCTGGCCAACCTGACAGATTGACAGGAGGATCTCAGGGTGTGTCCTCACAGGTTACTTCCCTACCCCCCACCCCCCACCCCACCTTTCTGTGCAACTGCAAGAATTCATCCTGGTGTACTTCAGTTTCAGATGGTTTCATCTGTGGTCAGGGCCACTTATGCAAAACAGCCTCATAAATAAGTCAGCCAGAGTTTCTTTACAGTAGCATGGCCAAACGTTTGTTAACTTAACCTGTCAGCTTCAGTAGTTTCAGTTTCAATTGAAAATATTTAAGTTACCTTTCAACATCAGGGCTATGCCTACTCATGTATGTATCTGAGATAAATTTTGTGACTAAAATGTCAAAAAAATTTTTAAAGACTTCAACCTAGCATACATACTGTTAATCTATAGCAACAATAATTATTATTACTAAGTACAGAACATTCGGTAAGTAAAATCTTTAAACTGAAATTTTTGTTCTCCTGAACACTACTGCATCCCCAATCCATGTGGAATAGATTTTATTTATTTATTTATTTTTTAAATTTTTATTTTTATTATTTTATTGTTTTTTAAAGCTAATCTTTTTTTTTTTTTTTTTCAACGTTTATTTATCTTTGGGACAGAGAGAGACAGAGCATGAACGGGGGACGGGCAGAGAGAGAGGGAGACACAGAATCGGAAACAGGCTCCAGGCTCTGAGCCATCAGCCCAGAGCCTGACGTGGGGGCTCAAACTCACGGACCGCGAGATCGTGACCTGGCTGAAGTCGGACGCTTAACCGACTGCGCCACCCAGGCGCCCCCATGTGGAATAGATTTTAGTTGTAGATGTACAAAAAGTTGTCAGGGAGCAAGAATTTCTGTCCCCTTCAAGGGTTCTTGTAGCTGGACTAAGAATCAAATTGGCATGAGGCAGATTAACAGGAGAAAATCAGATTTAATAGCACATATATGGGGAATCAACACACGTGGAAATTCCAAAGACTGTCAGGCAAAATGAGGTATATATGTCATCCTGACCTAAGGAGAGTGGGGTGGAGGTCTGGGACGTCAAAAGAATGCATTTCACAGGGCGGAGAAGAAGAAAAGCAGGTGTTTGGTAATTAGATGCTTGCCTGGTCATACAGATGGGTCATTCAGATAAAATTTATGTCTGCTGATAACTCTTATTCTGGGAAAGATCCCCAATTTAGATTCTTTTATGTAGTTAAGGAAGGGGTAAAAATTTCTCTTGAGGTAGCATGGCCTCCATTTTCTTCAGGTCAGAATAACCTTCAAACCAAAGAGGCCCATCTTGGGATTTATTGCTTAAAACACTAGGCAAAACATTTTGTACAGCAGATAGATAGATAGGTAGATAGATACCATAGTATCTTGTATCATAGTATCAACTACCATAGTAGTTGAGGTTGTAGTTACATGCCAGCCAAGACTGCAGTCATCTGAAGGCTTGACTAGGGCTGGCGGAGCCTCTCCCAAGATGGTTCACTCACACGGTGGATAAATTGGTGCTAGAAATTGGCAGGAGGCTTTATTTAGTTCCTTACCCTAAAGGCATCACCATAGGACTATTTGAGTTTCTCCAATGCATGGTGACTATCTTCCCCAGAGTAGATGATCCAAGAGAAAGAAAGCTTTTGTGACCAGGGCTCAGAAGTGACACTCTGTGGTTTCTATAATATTCTCTTGATATCATGGTCTAGTCCTATCCATTGTGGCAGGGGAACACACAGGGGTGTTAATTCTAGGGATGAGGTTTATTGTGGGCCATCCTTGAGCCTGGATCCCACATATTTATCACAGAGATGCTAATGTGTTACTTTGTGTGGGTCAGTTTTATATCTTGCATATAGTCAGGGATTGCTGTTCACATTAGTGATGACTCTTCATTGCACTGGCCTATTCACACATGCCTAATAAATGCCTTTGTAAACTCTAGCAAGTGAAAAAGGTGCAGGGTTAGCTATTGTCTAGACTTCAGGCAGGAGGGAGAATTGGCTCCTGTTATTGCAGCAAAGCTAGTTAACCCTAGAGAACAGAGGAAGTAGGAAAGAGGTTCATTTTAAGTATCATACTAATAATAGGAGTGTCTATGGGGGAAAATAAATGGTGCTCTGATTTTTTGATGCTGCTCTCTTCATTATATCCCTGTGCTAAAAATTTGTATTGGTACAAAGGCCAACTTCCTACAGCAAAGGGCTGGGTAAAGGTGTCATTCTAGGCTTTTAAAATGTTTATGTTTGCTTTTATGCATGCATTTTAAATATTTAAATACTCCTCCCTGATTACAATCGTGGTGAAAACCTGGGAAGCAAATGCTGTAGTATTGATTCTTTTCTATTTAAGGATATTTGGAGATCATTTTCCACACTGGCATTTAACAATTATATATACATATATGTATCTTCTCTCTGCGTGCTCATAAATTCTCACTTGGGAATACCTTAGACTGAATCAATGTGAAAGAAATGATGAAACATATTTAAAAAGCATTCATTTTCAGGTGTGAAATAGATATCATATTCTAGAAGCAATAGTTACACACAAATCTAACTGAATGATTGAGGTCATGCAATCCTGCAGTAAAAGTATCACTAGGCTTTTAGCCACATTGAAATTTGTGTTGTCCAGATGCTTTCAGGCATAATTGTGATGATGTTGAGATCTTTTTCTGAATTGGCAATGTAGTGCATTATTTTTTTAAGTTAGCAGCATTTAATTGATTTGAGAATTATTTCTATGTTTGATATTTGAATGAGACTGACAAATACCTCTCATCCAGAATAACATTTTAATGCAAATTTCACATGACAGAATGTTCTGTGATGCCAAATGTTACTCTTAGCTATTTTCTACAAGAGAGCATAATTACAACACTACCATCATTAAAATTATTTTATATTTAAAAAAAAATTTTTTTTCAACGTTTATTTTTATTTTTGGGACAGAGAGAGACAGAGCATGAACGGGGGAGGGGCAGAGAGAGAGGGAGACACAGAATCGGAAACAGGCTCCAGGCTCTGAGCCATCAGCCCAGAGCCCGACGTGGGGCTCGAACTCACAGACTGCGAGATCGTGACCTGGCTGAAGTTGGACGCTTAACCGACTGTGCCACCCAGGTGCCCCTAAAATTATTTTATATTTTTTATAAAAGTTGGTTTGCTTTATGTCAACGCAATTGAAAAATAGACTTTGCTGATATTTTGTAAAAAAATTTTACTGTTTAGTGTTTACACAGAGAAATTACCAAATAAAGCAATGTTAGTGAAGACTACTTTGGACAACGAAGTTCAAAATATACCTATACATCTTTTTCAATAAACATTAATGTCACCATGATAATTGAAATGGTTTATTAAGGATAGTTTTTTTTTTTTATGATGTTGTGGGGAGAGACTGGATTAAGACAGAAAAACATGGGTTCCAGTCCTAAATCTGTTGTTTATTAGTGTGATATTGAATAAGTCACTTACTATCTTTGTTTGCAGTTCCATCATTTGTGCCTGGATTAATAAAACCTTCTTTATAATTAGGATTATATAAATTATATAAATAATTAGGATTAAATAAACTAACATATGAAATAATTCTGGTATAGATTCTAGAAATATTAGGTACTAAGTAAATATTTATTTCTAGATTTACATTTTCTTTATTCTTGCCTTCTAGTTGCAAAGTCTATTAGGTAATAGGTAAATCTAATAAAATATGTTGCAAGAAGAAAAAAATTTTTGTGTAATTTTGTGCCAAGTTATTTCAGCTATGCAATTTTGCTGATAGATATAGTTTGCTTAGGACTCAGGAGTATCTCTAAATAAACGTTTATTGTGTGTGATTTCTTGACCAATTTTATTGTTAGAATTCCTTATTTCAGGGGAAACCATTATTTACAGTAGGGACCAAATGGTGGACAGCATGATGTTGGTGATGATGGCAATGATAATCTGAATGCGTTTCTTTGAGATTTGTCATTCTCTTTAGCTCCCAACATGTTGTCTTAGTGGCCAGCTTCCCTCCTTTATAGTACCTGAATAGTTCTTGTAAATATTTGTTTCTTGTCTACGATTTCAAGCATTGAAACAATCTTTCCTTCATCCTAAGGATTTATTATTAGGCAAGACAATTTCCCTTTCCTAAGTTTTGAGTGGAACATGGAAATTGCCTACTAGACAGTCAGCAACAGTAATGCAAACTCTGATACTTGTGCTCATCTACTACTTTCAAAGACCAAAGAAATAGTACTAACAAAAATAATACCTGATTATATGAAAACAGAAAAGAGCGAAACAAATCAACATCCACCTAAATAGATAAAAATGATTACCCTGTTTTTCAACTTCAGGAAGGTAGCAGACTCCTGAAAACCCTTCTGTAAATAGCATTATTTTCAACATGGCCTATTTTGTAACATATTCATACTGTTATAAGTCAGGAATCATAGAAATATTAGAATTCATCAGTTTCAATTTAAGGCCTTTTGAAAATGGATAGAATTCTGTTGAATTCTTATTGTCAGCTTTGGAGATTGTACCTCCAATGACAGGGCCGACTTTTTAAAAAAATGTTCTCTATCCCTTTAATTTGAAAATAATATGTTCTAAATGCTTTTTTATTGCAATTATTACACACTTAAGAAAGAGTAAATGTTGTCATAACATATACATAACCTTAAACCTAAAATTCAAGTTTTGTTCATTTGTTTTGCAAAATTGGCTTATATTACCTAACAATCTTATAATTAAATTCATAGTTAATATTTACCCAAGATTAAACACACCATAATTGGAGGATGTTCCAAAAAAGTATTGTTTGGCATTACATATAGTCTTCTAGTGATCCCCAGGATTTATTTTCATGTTTATTTTACTGTCCTTTTTTAAAATCTTTTTATCTTCTGGTGTTTGCCTCCAAATAAGAAGATAGAGTATTAACAATAAAGTGAGGGGAATCCAGGTGCTTCAGTAATATAAAGGGCATTAGATTCCACCAACTTAAAAACAACTTTATGACTTGGGATCAAATCTGTAAGTTAGTTTAAAAGTACAGAAAACTATGAGGGAGGGGCCAGGATGGTGGAACAGCATGGAAGTTTTTTTTTTTTTATGTCTCTCATCCCTGAAATGCAGCCATATCAACACTCAACCATCCTGCACACCTAGAAAACTGATTTAAGGATTAACACAACATTCTGCATAATCTGAGCCACAGAACTCAGCAGGTATGTGGCACGGAGAGGTGAACTGGGGGAGAGAGAAGCTGCAGAGGGCAAGGAGCTGTTTTTGCTTGTGGAGACAGGACGGAGACAGGGGGAGAGTATGGGAAAGCATCTCCTCCATGAAAGCAGCTGGAGAGAAAAGAAAGAGTACATGAGGGACTGAACAAAAAAGGGAGAAAGGAGAAAGGAGAGGGTTTAAATTCCATTAAGACTGTATCAACAGGGGGAGCACAGAGTCTAAAAGTCCGAAGCTCATACCTGGTGGATCTCTGGTGGGAAGGGTGAATCCTCAGGAGCAGAGAGCGAAGTCCGAGGGGTCCGCAGGTCACATGGAGAGTGGCAGGTCCCCTGCTGGGAGGACATTTGGCAGAGGTTGGGGGCTAGCAGATCGGAGAACAACCCCATTCGCTGATGATGGAACAAGGACATTAAGGGGGGAAACCTGGTGCCAGATGTGTGTTGTGATTACCATAATCCCTGAAATGCTGCTGCTACACAATAGCATGGACTTTTTCTGGGGCAGGCTGGCACCTAGCCGCAGTCTCTGGGCATCAGCCGCATGGTCTCCTGAACGTTCCTGGGGGGGGTGCACTGGCGACCAGACATTGCTTAGTGAGACCTTTCCCCATAGGATCTGAGCGGGTCAAAGCCACAGTCTCTCAGAAGTGAGGGGTGGGAAACACAGCCTCTCTGAGAAAAAACCCAGAAGGCGGTGCCGCCTGGCAGCCTAACAGCTTGGTCATAGACAGTGTAAAAGCGGGCAGTGGATGGAGGCCACAGACAAAGGAGGGGTACTGGATCGCCCGTGGGGGAGAACAGAGTTCCCATCTGAGAGACTGGGTAGCTGGGTAACGCCATTTTTACCTCTTCCGCGCATGCGCATACATGCACCACAACAATCCACCACAGTAAGGTAAGCAGCGCCATCTAGTGGAGAAGGGAGTCATTACACTAAGCCCTGTCCAATTGGGCCAACCTTGCTCTTCAGCAACACCACAAGTCTTTCTGCCTGCTTAGTTTATGGACTATAAAGTGCTTCGTAGTTTGACTTCTAGGGAAAACCGATGCAATTTCAATTGTATTTCAGTCTGGTCACTGGTCCATCTATTCAATTTTTTTCTTTCTCTTTTCTTATTCTTGAATATAGAAAGGGAAAAATTTTATTTTTATTTTCCACCTTTATTAAAGATAGTATTCTTTAATTTGTTTCTACTCTATTTTTTACTGTTTTGTAAATTTTTAAAATTCTATTTTCATTCCATCATTTCATTTTATTCTAATTTATTGTATTATTTTTTCAAATTTTTAAACATTTTCCTTTTTTCCCCCCTTTTCTTATCAGTCCCTGTTTTCTCTAGTATATCAAGCTCCTTTCAACCACCAGACCGAAACACACCTAGGATCCAGCATCCTTTTTTTGATTTCTTTCTGTTGTTTTCAATTTTTTAATTTTATTTTTTATTACCTTATTAATTCCTTTTCTTCCTTCAAAATGAGGAAATGAAGGAATTCACCCCAAAAGAAAGAATAGGAAAAAATGACAGCCAGGGGCTTAATGAACACAGACAAGCAAGATGTCAGAACCAGAATTTAGAATCATGATAATAAGAATACTAGCTGGTGTTGAATATAGATTAGAATCCCTTTCTGTGGATATAAAAGAGGTTAAAGCTAGTCAGGATGACATAAATGCTATAACTGATCTGTAATCTCCAATGGTTGCCACGGTGGCAAGGATGGATGAAGCAGAAGCAAATCAGTGAGATAGAGGACACACTTATGGAGAACAATGAAGCAGAAAAAAAGAGGGACACTACGACAAACAAGCACAATTTAAGAATTAGATATCAGTGACTCATTAGAAAGGAACAACATCAGAATTATACATGTCCTATATATGAAGAGAGAGAAAAAGGGGTAGAAAGTTTATGTGAGTAAATCATAGCAGAAAACTTTCCTAACCTGGGGAAAGACACAGACATCAAAATCCAGGAAGCACAGAGGACTCCCATTAGATTCAACAAAAACCAGTCCTCAACAAGGCATATCATAGTCAAATTCACAAAATACGCAGGCAAGGAAAGAATCATGAAACAAGCAAGGGAAAAAAAGTCCTTAACCTACAAGGGAAGACAGATCAGCAGACGTATCCACAGAAACTTAGCAGGCCAGAAAGGAGAGGCAGGATATATTCAATGTGCTGAATTAGAAAAATACACAACCCACCTTACACCTGTCAGAATGGCTAACAGTAACAACTCAGGCAACAACAGATGTTGGTGAGGATGTGGAGAAAGAGGATCTCTTTTGCATTGTTGGTGGGAATGCAAGCTGGTGCAGCCACTCTGGAAAATAGTACGGAGGTTCCTCAAAAAACTAAAAATAGAACTATCCTACGACCCAGCAATTGCACTACTAGGCATTTATCCAAGGGATACAAGTATGCTGTGTTGAAGGGACACATGCACCTCCATGTTTATAGCAGCACTATCAACAATAGCCAAAGCATGGAAAGAGCCCAAATGTCCATCGATGGATGAATGGATAAAGAAGATGTGGTATATATATACCATGGAATATTACTCAGCCATCAAAAAGAATGAAATCTTGCCATTTGCAACTGCGTGGATGGAACTGGAGGGTATTATGCTAAGTGAAATTAGTCAGTCAGAGAAAGACAGAAATCATATGACTTTACTCATATGAGGTCTTTAAGAGACAAAACAGATGAATATAAGGGAAGGGAAACAAAAATAATGTAAAAACAGGGAGGGGGACAAAACAAAGGAGACTCATAAATACAGAGAACAAACAGGGTTGCTGGAGGGGTCGTGAGGGCTAAATGGGTAAGGGGCATTAAGGAATCTACTCCTGAAATCATTGTTGTACCATATGCTAACTAACTTGGATGTAAGTTAAATAATAAATAAATTAAAACAAAACAAAACAAAACAAAACAAAACAAAATAAAATAAATAAAAGTACTAACATGTTGGGGCGCCTGGCTGGCTCAGTCGGTAGAGCGTGCATCTCTTGGTTTTGGGTCATGAGATAAAGTCTCATGTTAGGCCAAGAGCTTACTTGAAAAAAAAAATTAGAAAAAAATGCTGGCATGTTATCTAATCATCAGAGTTATGAAACAGCAGGTACCAGAGCAGTTCTAGATTCATTTTTGTTGATATTTTTAGGACACTGGGGAAAAAGTGTGGCTGTCAGTTATTTCATTTTGTTACTTTTGTAAAAGACCTGCTGATGTTTTTCTTTTTTTGTGTTGCTCCGGAATCATTCTGTTTTTCCTGGCTCCAAACACGACTCTCACATCAGGCAACAACTTCCAGCTGTACTATTTCCTTTATTCTCCATTTATGTGATTTTTCCCCCCAAGGGTAGTTCAGATTTTCTTATCTCACTACGTGGTAACAATTTCGTATATAAACATGAAATAACTTCATTCCTTCATTTATTCAAAACCTGTGTGGTGAACATTCGTCTATGTTTTGAAGCGGGTACTGGGGATGTAAAGTTGCATAAAGAATGGTCCACAGACAACTAAATGTACGGGGTTGGAAGTTTTGATAATGATGTGTAGAGTATTACAGAGTTGCAGCTGGAGGGCGTTCATATCATCTCTAGTGGTAGTTCTCAACTTTAGCTGCACATTAGAATCACCTGGGGAGGTGCTAAAAATCCGTGTGCCCAGGTGGCACCCCTGACCAATGAAATCAGAATCTCTGAGGGTGGGTCCCAGGCCTCAGTTTTATTTCTAGAGCTTCCAAGTGATTCTGATGTGCAGAACCACTGTGTGAGAACCACAGGTGTGGATATTCGTAGATGGGGTCCCAGTAGAGTTGAGACTTGAGTTTTATTTAGATGTATGAAGAGGTTAGGGGATGCCATACTAGGAATAAAGGGCATCTTTTGAAGAGGCAAAGGATTATGAAATAATATGACAGGTTTAGGCAACTCACGAGTTATCCAGAAGAGCAGAAGGAAAGATAGTGAATGGACTGTTCTCAGGTATGCAGATAACTCATCGCAAAGGACCTTGATCTATTTATTTTCAACAGAAATGATTGTCATAGTCCTTGACAATCTGGGTATAGGAAAGGGGGGGGTGAGCTTAGAAGGGAGTAGAAGAATAAAGGTAGGAGACTAGGAGTGGATGGCTATGAAGAAGAAAGGAATAAACTAGGACGGATAGGCTAGCACCCTCTTGAAGGAACCAGTGGTTCAAATGATCAAAGGCACAGGGGCTGCTAAGGCCCTGTGAGGGAAGAACACATTTTGATTAATGTAGGTCAGGACTGATAGTCAATGTTTAAATCAGACTTAGAATTAATGTTTCTAGACAAGTGGTTCCTCTTGTGAAATTTCATGGTGGATCGGTGGGACAGTGACTGGCAAAGGGGGTAGAAGGAACTAGGTGGGAAATCCATGTCATCTATTATCTGGCTAGAGGGATCCGGACTCAGCTATTTTCAGGCATGGGGAAACAGAGATCTGGTCTGAGGAGCAGATAGGGAGGTTGTTGTTTAATGCTTACTTCGATACCCAGGGATTGAAATCTCCCCTTTCCAAATCTCTCTGATTCTCCCTACCCTGCTTTCTCCTCCTGTCTTCTGCACATCAGTCTGAATATGGGGAGGCACCATTGACTAAACCTTCTAAACCTCATTTATCTTCTAACCTCATTTATCACTGGGGAAGAAACGTCTAACATAGTGTTGGTTAAACAAGACTTTCTCTGATTTGGGAAGTGGATGTTGTTGAGCCTACAAAAAACAGGCTATCGTTATCCAAAGATGGAGGTATATGGAGATTGATAGTGATGAGATTCTCACCAACTCATTTGCTTTTTTACAGGATTCTATCATGAGAACTTCGGTTTGCATTTGCAGAAGGGCATCTCTCTTACATGGGATATAGTCTGCAGCTGCAGAACTGGAAATAATCTATTGGCTATAGAGGGTTGAATAGAGCCCATACCCTTAGGTTGATTAGCATGGAACTAAATGGGTAGACTTAACTGATTAGCCACAGACCAGTATTTTTTTTTTTTTTAATTTTTTTTTTTTAATTTTTTTTTTTTCAACGTTTATTTATTTTTGGGACAGAGAGAGACAGAGCATGAACAGGGGAGGGTCAGAGAGAGAGGGAGACACAGAATCGGAAACAGGCTCCAGGCTCTGAGCCATCAGCCCAGAGCCCGACGCGGGGCTCGAACTCACGGACCGCGAGATCGTGACCTGGCTGAAGTCGGACGCTTAACCGACTGCGCCACCCAGGCGCCCCCAGTATTTTTTTTTTTTAAGTTTATTTATTTATTTTTGAGAAAGAGAGCTCACACAAGCTGGGGGAGGGACAGAGAGAGAGAGAGAGAGAGAGAGAGGGAGGGAGACACAGAATAGGAAGCAGGTTCCAGGCTCTGAGCTGTCAGTGCAGAACTCCACGCGGAGCCGGAACTCATGAATAGTGGGATCGTGACCCGAGCGGAAGTCAGAAACACAGCCGACTGAGCCACCCAGGTGACCCTGCCACAGAACAGGATTAACAAATACACTGGCTACTCAGAAAGTAAGTATGACGTTGTAGCAGCAAATTTAAGATCTTCCTGTATCTGTAACCACATACCCTGCCCACCTCTTACATTGGGACCACTCTCTCTGCTTTTATCTGTGACAACACTTCCACAGGTATACTGGATCCCGCCCCGTTAAAAGATGTTGGTTCTACAATTATCCCCTTCACTTTTTTGTTAACAATTTCCTTTCCCCTGCTAGACCACTACCAACAATTACTAACATATTTACCATCTTGAAAATAACCCTCCATGACCTCACATTCCCCTCCAGATACCACTCTTATTTTTCTTATCTTCTTTATCTTAACCCACTTATTATCTCCATTTTTCTTAAACCTTTCAAGAAGAGCTGTCTCTATTCACTCTTTCTACTTCTTTACCTCAACTTTCTCCTGAACACATGCCAATAGGAATTTAATTTTCCCTATTCCCCAGAGTCACTTGTATAAAGGTCATGAATAGCTTTCAAATTGCTGAAACCAATGGGCAAATCTCCGTTCTAGCTGTATTGAGCTCCTTGCTATTTTTGAACATGCCAGGCACACTCCCACCTCAGGGCCTTTGCACTTTCTGCTTCCACTCCTTGGAATATGTTTCCCCCAGATATTCATGAGGCTTACTCCCCTACTTCATTCAGGTCTCTGCTCAAATGTCATCTCTTTAGAAAGCTTTTATTGTTAACCCAAAAGAGAAACGCTTTTAAACATAATTCTCTATTCTATTCCTGTTTTATTTTTCTTTGAAAAATTTATCACTGCCGGAGATTGTTATTTACTTTTTTGCCTTTCTTTCTTTCTTTCTTTCTTTCTTTCTTTCTTTCTTTCTTTCTTTCTTTCTTTCTTTCTTTCTTTCCTTCTTTCAAGTTTTATGTAAATTCCAGTTAGTTAACATAAGTTTCAGGGCTTTCTTACTGAAAGAAAACTCTAGGAAGGTGGGGATTGTGTCTGTATTGTCCCCAGCTTCATTATCAGCATCTAGAATAGTGTCTAAGATATCCTATGTTTTCACTCATATGTGGAATTTGAGAAACTTAACAGAAGACCATGGGGGAAGGGAAGGAAAAAAATAGTTACATAGAGGGAGGCAAACCATAAGGGAATATAGAATTTAAAAATCTCTTAAATACAGAGGGGCGCCTGGGTGGCTCAGTCGGTTAAGTGTCCGACTTTGGCTCAGGTCATGACCTCACAGTTTGTGAGTTCAAGCCCTGCATTGGGCTCTGTGCTGACAGCTCAGAGCCTGGAGCCTGCTTCAGATTCTGTGTCTCCCTCTCTCTGCCCCACCCCTGTCTTTCTCTCAAAAATTAATAAACATTACAAAAAAATTTAAAAATCTCTTAAATACAGAGAATAAACTGAGGGTTGATGTTGGGAGGGGTTTGGGGGTGGGGAAAATGGGTGATGGACATCGAGGAGGGCACTTGTTGGGATGAGCACTGGGTGTTGTGTGTAAGTGATGAATCATGGGAATCTACTCCTGAAGCCAAGAGTATACTGTATACACTGTATGTTAGCTAACTTGACAAAAAATTATATAAAAAAAAATAAAATGAAAAAAATAGCGTCTAGCATACAGTAAGGAGCTCAGTAAATATTTGTTGACTCTTGATCAAATGAATGAAAGAGATGTTTATGAAATTAGATTCTCCTGAGATAGGAAGGAATCATTTTGTGTCAGAATGATCTGATATAGTTTCTTGATTATTAGAAATGTTTTAACTATGATGTGAGAAAGCCATTATTTTTAGGCTTGCACCTAGAATTGTATTTGATATGCCCTCCTAAATTAATCTCCAAGCAGTGTGGCAAATTGTTCTTTATCTGATTCTAATCATTAATCTGGTATTTGAACTCAGATAGGAAACATTAATTTCCCTTTGTTTTCTCAGAGTTTGACTTTGTGGTATACCCAACAGTTCTCCACCCCCTTCATTTTTCTACTACTCCTTTATCATAATGATACCCGAAATACAAAGGGGAAGGTGGGAGCAATTTGTGAGTCTAGTGACACATTCTATGTTTACATCAATGGATAGATTTTAAATGGAACAGAAGATGAGCTGTATTTTTCCCAAACTGTCTAATTCATAGATCCCCCTGAGGAAAACGACTTGGCACACAAATTAGAGGTTAGCTGACAAGGCAGATGGTTGAAATGGTTTTTCTATCTTCCATGTAAAGTTGTCATTTTAAAAATTAATGCCAAATATAATAAAATTCTGAGTTTGGGGGCTTGTCTTTTTCATGAAAATCTGAAACCTGAGCCATTTATTTCTATAGTTGTAAACATAAATCCCCATGGCTCATAGTATGTTAGTAATCAGAAAGGGCCCTTTGAGTAAGTGCTTGTGCATCACTAGCCTTTGAGAAACGTACCAATTCTGTGTTTTCTCTGAAAAAGAGAAAAGGTGACAAAGAGAACTAAAAGCATGAAAGTGAGTAAAACTTAGAAAATAGTAGACAAATTTACAGCAATAAAACCACTTGTTATCTTGTGTTTACATTTCTAGTTTGTATTTTCAGATTTATAAGGGTATACTTTTATTTCCAAGTTAAACAACAGACAATGAGTAATTTAATATAAAAATGATTTCATTCATCAGCTTAACTGGGAAGTATTAGAGATGCCACATTGATGTATAGCACCTCATCAAAGGAAAAGCACCCAATTGCTGATTTCAATGGCTCATATGCCAATAGATCCTCAGTCTATGCTAGAATTCTGTGGTGTTCCTAAGCAACAGTAGTCCTCCAGTGACTACATTATGATCATGTTAATGTGTGTTTTTTCTCAAGGGTAGTTTGAGAAGCAAACTATAACTATTATGAATACCGGAATTACAGGGAGAATCCCCAATACCATATTATTTTGATATTATAAATAGTTCTATGCATAACAACAAAGTATACGAGGTTTACAATGATATTTAGGGCTTGGGGGCTCTTTTGGTATAGTAATTCATGAGATTTCTAACCTCAGGCTGGGGACTTGTTTGTAATTTACTTCATTTCTTATAATTCATTTCAGGCTGGAAAGACTCTCAGGTTACACTTTCAAGGTTTCACAGGTATAATAGCTTGTGATGTGTTTGTGATTCTGGTGATGACTTTAAATATTAAAACGGCAACTCTCATGATATTTACACTGGATCTGCCGCTGACAAGTAAGGAATAGTAGATTCCTGCTTACAAAAAATTTCTATAATTTAGAAATTGATATCCGTTGAAAAAGTCCAACCTTAGGGCTGCCTGTATAGCTCAGTTGGTTGAGCTCCTTGCTCTTGATTTTAACTCAGGTCATTAGCCCAGGGTCGTGGGATGGAGCCCTTCACTGGTCTTTGTGCTGAGCATGGAACCTGCTTGGGATTCTCTCTTTCTCTCTCTCTCTCTCTCTCTCTCTCTCTCTCTCTCTCCCTCTTCCCCTCTCCCCAACTCGTACTTGTGCTCTCTCTCTGAAAAAAAAAAAAAAAACTATTCAAGTTCAATCTTAAAATGTCTATTACTTTTTTTTTTTTTTTTTTTTTAAGAAGGCTCCACACCCACTATAGAGCCCAATGCAGGGCTTGAACTCATGACTCTGAGATCAAGACCTGAGTTGAGATCAAGAGTTGGATGCTTAAAAAAAAGAGAAAAAGAAAAAAAAAAAAGAGTTGGATTCTTACCTGACTAAGCTACCCGGATGCTCCTCAACCTTAAAGCATCTTAATGCTTATGCAAAGCTCCTTATTTTCTAGTGATGAAACCAATAAACAGTTAAATATAATTTAGTTTAAATACTGACAAAGTAATGAGGGACTTTATTTTATTTTTATTTTATTTTATTTTTTATTTATTTTTTTTTTAATTTTTTTTTTCAACGTTTATTTATTTTTTTGGGACAGAGAGAGACAGAGCATGAACGGGGGAGGGGCAGAGAGAGAGGGAGACACAGAATCGGAAACAGGCTCCAGGCTCTGAGCCATCAGCCCAGAGCCTGACGCGGGGCTAGAACTCACGGACTGCGAGATCGTGACCTGGCTGAAGTCGGACGCTTAACAGACTGCGCCACCCAGGCGCCCCTATTTTATTTTTTTGATTTAATTTATTTTGAGAGAGAGAGAGCATGTGTGAATGGGGGAGGGTCAGAGAAAGAGGAAGAGAGAATCCTAAGCAGACTCTGTGCTGCCAGTGCAGAGCCCCATGCAGGGCTCTAACCCAGGAATCTCGAGATAATGACCTGAAGCAAAACCAAGAGTCAAACACTCAACCAGCCACCCAGGCACCCCGAGAGACTTCAGAAGCATCAGAACTTTTATGTCCACGTGAGCATTATATTCTTCAAGGGTGTTATCTTAGTAGTTTGTATTTATTTCAGTGACTCTGCTGTTGTTCAAAATATATTGGCCTCAATGAAGGAAATCGCCCCTTTTTTGAAACACGTAATATGAAATCTACCTTCTTACCATCTTTTTAAGTGTATGTACACCATTGTTAATACAAGCATAGTGTTGTATAGCAGATCTCTAGAATGTTTTCATCTTTCATGACGAATTACTTACCCACTGAACAGTGTATTGGTTAGGATTCTTCAGAGAAGGAGATCAGACGTATACATATTTATTAATTATATATATCATAAAGAGATTTATTATAAGCAATTGCTTATAATAAATGGAGGCTGAGGTGAAATGGAGGCTGAGGATTCTTAAGATCTGCAGTCAGCAAACTAGAGACCGAGGGGAGCAGATATGGTTCCAGTCTGAGTCCAAAGGCTTGAACACCCAAATTATTATTTTCTTCTTACGGATTTTGGGTAATCACAAAGGAGGGAATATATGATTACACTAAGATTAAGTAATATTTGTGAACAATTCCTGGATAACATTTTTCAGTGTGTATGTTTTCTCTCATTGATATTTAAAGTAAATATACAATACCAGTTAAGTATTAGTTTCCACATAGCATGGCTAATTTCTAGATGATCATAATGAGAAGTTATTTTTAAGAATGCAACAATAGATGGTTAGGGAGATTATAGAATCCAGTTTGTTAGAATGTATTTCTCTAATCTTCCAATTCTACTTCTTCCGTTTCTCTTCTGCCCACCATAAATTATAGTGTTTAGAAATATTTGCCAACCCATGGCATGTTTAATTTATATGACCTGAAATTGCTCAGGACAGAAATATTTTACTGTGCCCATCTGTAAGAGAACTGAGTACTCTACTGTACATCAGACTTGTCCTGTGAGATGTCCTAGAGATTTGAGCCCTCAAAGAATCTATGTCTTTACTTAAATATATTAACCAGCATGGATATTCACTAAACAGTAGGAAAAAAAAGTCTACTTTTTATTTTTTATTTTGTATTTTTTAAATGTTTATGCGTTTATTATGAGAGAGAGATAGAAAGAGAGAGTGAGCATTGGAGGGGCAGAGAGAGAGAGAGAGGCAGAGATGCCAAGCAGGCTCCATGCCATCAGCATGGAGCCAGATGTAGGGCTTGAACTCACGAACCCAGGCTCACCCAGGTGCTCCTCAGGCACCCCTCTGCTTCATTTTAAAATGTTATTATGTTCACACCAGGTGGTAAGTTAACAGAAGCACATTTTACTTCAATTATTCAAGTATTACCAATGTATTTGTTACTGCAGTAACAATTAGGATCTCATCCTCAAAGTGTATTTTGTGGGTCAGCAGTGGCCCTCACCTGGAAACTTGAAAGAAATATAAAATCTCAAGCGTCATCTAAGTGTTACTGAATACAGCCTTCATCTTAACACATTGTTAACAAGACCCTCATGTGATTTGTATGCATGTTCAAGTTTGGTAAGTACCCTTTCAGGGCACTTAATTTGGTAATGGTGAGGAAGGTGGTGAGGGGGCCCTTCCGGCAGGTAGCTGAAGAAGTCCAGGTGAATGATCCTGAGGCCATGAGTAACATAGTGGCAAGTGTGAGAGGAAACTGAGGAGGGTTACAAATGTCCCCACATTCTGGAGAAAATTTTAAAAATAATTCTTGACTATAGATGCTGGCGAGGATATGGGGAAATGGGAACCCTCTTGCACTGTTGGTGGGAATGCAAACTGGTGCAGCCACTCTGGAAAACAGTGTGGAGGTTCCTCAAAAAATTAAAAATAGATCTACCCTATGACCCAGCAATAGCACTGCTAGGAATTTACCCAAGGGATACAGGAGTGCTGATGCATAGGGGCACTTGTACCCCAATGTTTATAGCAGCTCTTTCAACAATAGCCAAATTATGGGAAAAGCCTAAATGTCCATCAACTGACGAATGGATTAAGAAGATGTGGTGTATATATACAGTGGAATACTACTTGGCAATGAGAAAGAATGAAATCCTGCCATTTGCAGCCACGTGGATGGAACTGGAGGGTATTATGCTGAGTGAAATAAGCTAGTCAGACAAAGAAAGATACCATAGGTTTTCATTCATATGTGAATCTTGAGAAACTTAACAGAAGACCATTGGGGAAGGGAAGGAGAAAAACAAAAAGAGTTACAGAGAGGGAGGGAGGCAAACCCTAAGAGACACTGAAATACAGAGAACAAACTGAGGGTTGATGGGGAGTGGGGGAGAGGGAAAGTGGGTGATGGGCATTGAGGAGGGCACTTGTTGGGATGAGCAATGGGTGTTGTATGGAAGCCAATTTGACAATAAATTATATTTTAAAAATATAAATAAAAAAATAAATAAAATCTAAAAAACCTTAAAAAAAATTCTCTTGTGTAGGGTTCACTCTCAAGTGTTTTTTTGCAATGGACCTGAGGTGAAGCCTAGGTATTATTATTGTTTAAAAGCTCCCCTGATGATTCTAAATGTGCAGTCAAGGTTGAGAACTACTGCTTTATGGATTGGCTTTAAAATAAGCTATACACCTAATATTTGTAAAGCAGAATAAAAGTAAATGAAGATGAGACATGATAATAACAAAAGCGTATTAGCTTCTTAATTATACAAAAAAATAACTACGTGAAAGCTTTGATTTAGCTTTTATTTATTTTTAAGCAAATAGATTTTGTTCATTTGGGTCTTAAATTACCAAATAAAGTTTGTGTTCTCCTTCAGATTTCATTGTATAGAGTTCTTTTCAGGCTTTCAGCCCCTCAAGCTGTCATGCCTTAAATAAATTTTCTTAAATATATTGCCCGATAAAAAAAAAAATAGTTTCCTGTGGGGAATCACAAGGCATGAGTAATAGGTATCTTACTGTGAAATCAAATGTCTTGTTAAGAGACAAACACTTCATTAAAAAGCGAATAGTCCATTATTTCAATGCAGTAGTATTTTCTTGCTCATTTTTTATTATAAATTGATTATAAATTGATAATGGTTTTCAATATTAATATTGGGGCTCAGTTTTTTTCTTTAAAGATTCTGCTGCACATTTCTCAAACCCAATTAGCACATACCAGCAATCACCTGGATGAGCATTACTCAGAGGTTGAGTTTGTTGGCTACAAAATGAAAATTTGTTGCCTGTTACTTTCATAGGGCACAATTGTTCACAAAGAATATTAGCAATGTCAAGCAGTTCTCAAGCATCAGAGCTTCAACCAATTTATTTTTTTTGCTTTTATTCTTAGACAAACTCATGCTATTTGTTTTGTTGTTCAGAAAACAATATCCATTGTGCCAGAAGTTTACATATAAACCATCTAATTCTTATAACTAGGTAGCATTAAACTCAGGTCTGCCTGACTTTTAGCCCATGAACTTTTTAACTATACATCATCTTTCCTTGTTAAGTGTCACAGAACTCAAGATAGCTGATATTTAACAATCCAGTTGACCCTTGAATAACACAGGTTTAAACTGCACAGGCCCACTTATAGGCAGATTTTTTTTTTTTTTTGATAGAATACAGTACTGCGAATGTATTTTCTCTTCCATATGATTTTCTTAATAAGCTTCTTTTCTAGCTTACTATATTGTAAGAATATATTAAATAATACATAAATCATGCAAATTTGTGTTAATTAACTGCTCATGTTATGGGTAAGGTGATTCAAAAGTTATATGTGGATTTTGGGGGTGCCTGGTTGGCTCAGTCCAAAGAGCAAGTGACTCTTGTTATCAGGGTCATGAGTTCAAGTCCCATGCTGGGCATGGAGCCTACCAAAAAAAGGGTATGTGTGGAGTTTTGACCCACGTATGTAGGGGGTTGGGACCCCTAACCCCTGAGATGTTCAAGGGTCAACAGCACTAAGCAGAAAATCCTTTTGTTCTTGCAAAGCATCTTTCTTTCAGTTGCCAAAAGTAGTATCATAAAACCCCTTGTATTACTTTATCCTTTTTTTTTTTTTGAGACAGAAAGAGAGGGGCAGAGAGAGAGAGAGAGGGTGAGTCAGCTTCATGCCCAGCGCAGAGCCCAGTGTGGAGCTCAATCCTACGACCATGAAATCATGACCTGAGATGAAATCAAGAGTCGGATGCTTAACTGACTGAGACACCCAGGTGCCCCTACTTTATACTTTTGTTTAAAATTCTCTAGCCCCTCATTTCCCTCTTTGTGTGAAGTCAGGAGTCTTACTGTCAGATTCCTGTCTGCATATGCAAACTCTCATTCTGTACACCCACATCCATTTTGAGCCTCATCAAAACAAATTTACTTTAGTTCTCTGAATCTGCTTGGGTTCTTCTCTGTTTCCCTGTACATATTTGCTCTGCCTGTAATGATTTTATTCCTTAATCCAATGACAAATTTCTAGCCTTCTGTATTAGTCTAGTTCTACAGAGAAGCAGAACCAATATACGATATACATATAAGAAGATTTATTCTAAGAAATTGGTTTATGTGATTATGGAGACTGAGAAGTCCCAGGATCAGCAGGTGGCAAGCTGGAGACCCAGGAGAGCTCATGGTAGAGTTCTAGTCTGAGTCCAAAGACCTGAGAACTAATGGTGCAAATTTTAGTCCAGGGTCAAAAGTAGGAGAAAACTGATGTCTCAGCTCAAAGACAGTGAGGCAGAGAGAACAAATGCTCTGTAACCTCACTGTCTTGTTCTATTCAGGCCTTCAGTGGCTGTGACCCACCCACAGCGGGAGAGCAATCTACTTTAATCAGTCTATGGATTGAAATGTTAATCTCGTCCACAAACGCCTTCACAAATAGGCCCAGAATAAGGTGTACACACGTGCATGTGTGTGTGTGTGTGTGTGTGTGTGTGTGTCTGCATGTTTAATGTTCATTTTTGAGAGAGAGTACATACAGGCAAGGGAGGGGTAGAGAGAGAGGAGGACAGCCCTGAAGTTGGGCGAGTCTGCTGGCATGTAAGTGAGACTGCTAAACTGGCTCCTTGTTCAGGCAGGGCACTTGGCTGTGCACCGTAGTGAGGTCGGGGCCACCAGCTGGGCTCCCCAATCACCTCTGGTCTGGTGAGTTGCAGGCTGTGTTCCCAGGCAGGTCAGTGCCACTAATGCACTCGGTGATTGTGTGAGGCTGTGCCCTGCCATGACTCCTGGTTGGATGTGGCCTTAGGCTGTACTTTCTGATTGGATGGGGCCACCTGCTGGTTTTCATGTTCAGACGGCCGCGTGTCCCGTGGGACCAGCGACTGAGGCTGTGCTCTGTGATCTGGCAGTGATGCAAGCTGTGTCCCGAAGTTGTGCTACTGAAACAGGTCATCTAGGGTGCTGTAGTTCAATCTCATCTTTGGGGCACTGAAGAAATTTGAGCTTGAATGAAAGTGTTTAGAATTTGGCCAACACTATGTGTTCATGATAAAGATGTGACTCTGGAAGTGGGGAAATTGTGCTGGTATCTTCTCCTAGCTCAGAGTTCAGACTGGTATCTCCCAGAGCTCATGCTCCCACCTGTGTTCTGGAAGATTCCTTTTCTGGCCTTTGCAGCAAATGATAAACACATTTCATTTATGAGCTTTTACAAGCCCGAGGAAATACTATCAGATGACCTTTATATAGCTAGAAAGACAGGTGGAGTTTGTTCATTTTCTTGGGGTCAGCAATCCTAGAACAGCTTGGTTGGGTGTTTCTTGTTTGGGTCTTTCATGAAGCTGCATTCAAGATGGCAGTAGGGATTGCAGCCTCAGAAGGCTTGTCGGGGGTTGGTGGATCTGCTTCCAAGAAGACTCCCTCATATGGCTGTTGTCCGAAGGCCTTAATTCCTCACCACATGGGCCTTTCTGCAGTGTTTCTTACAATACAGTAGTAGACCTCCCACAGAGTAAGCAACTGATCAACTGAGAGGGAAGTGGTGGGAGGTTTTAAAAGACATTTTCTCTTTTTTTTCTATATGTTTACTGCCTTTATGCAGAGTGGTTTGCAAGTGCTTCTCGCTAGGCCCTTGATCTTTAAGAAAGGACCAGATTTTTTTTAAGTTTATTTATTTATTTTGAGAACAGGGGAGGGGCAGGGAGAGAGATAGAGACTCTCAAGCAGACTCCATGCCCAGTGTGGAGTCTGATGTGAGGGTTGATCTCACGATTGCAAGATCATCACCTGAGCCGATATCAAAAGTCAAATGCTTAACTGACTGTGCCCCAGAACCAGATTTATATTAGCAGATTGGAACTCCTTTTTTTGTCATATTGAAGATATTGTAGATTAGTCATCCAGCTGTGGCTGGCATGTCTCACCCGTAGTCCACAG
This sequence comes from Leopardus geoffroyi, assembly GCF_018350155.1. Lineage (NCBI taxonomy): Eukaryota > Metazoa > Chordata > Mammalia > Carnivora > Felidae > Leopardus > Leopardus geoffroyi. The sequence continues at coordinate 174,003,717 of NC_059328.1, read as the reverse complement.
ATTATCCTCACCCTCTTCCTTCATTTCCAAGTGTCACATAAGCCGTAGGTTCAGTCAGTGGTTGAAAGCAGATTTTTTCATCTTCACCTTAGGAATAAGAGAATCTCATCTAAATCTCTGTCTTCTATGGAATTTTGGCTCTGCTACCCCACTTAGTATTATGCTCTGATGCACACATGTGCTCCTCAGGCTTATGCATTAGCCATTCTCTTTGTTTGGAAAGCTCTTTTGAGAATTTTGCATCACTTTTGCTTTATTTCTTTAGAGAAGTCTTTATAACTGACCCATTTAAGGTAAAATGCTATTACTTTTCTGTATCTCCTACCAAAGTGTAAATTCTGCAAGTCAGGGACTTTGTTGGATTTGTATACAGCTGTACTGCCCAATGCAATTCAGAGAAACTGGTATGTAGTGTGTACTTAGTAAATACTTTTTAAGATACATAAATGAACGAAATCATGGCATTATTTGTAGTAAGGGTGTATGTGCTTGAAAAGAGAGAAAGGAGTAAGGAAGGAAATAACATTGATTGACAAACTATTATGTGACCATCCCCTGTACTAGATATCTTGAATACATTATCATACTTAATCTGAATTTATATATCAAATAATTTTAAGTACACAATGGTTACTGACTATGTAAAGTAAGGAAGCAATACATTATATTGTGTTGTAAATAATATTTTATGGACTATAATTGCAAGCTATAAACATGAGCTATTTTGTGGTTTTCAGTATTCAACTACCGACAAATAGGATCTTGGAAATATAGATGATATGTGAAGCCCATGCTGGAATAACTCTTTGCCTTCAGGCTATTTTTTTTTCCATACGACCAATCATGAGAACCACAAACAGCCCTTTGGGGCTGAAAACTTCTTTTGATCAAGTGAATTACTGTTGCCTTGAGTTTACTTTATTTTCAATAAATGAAGGAATGGATTAGTTATCCCATCTTCTAAATAGCCGTCAAAAATCCTGATAGGATTCCCATTATTCTCTGAGCATTAAGTCTTTAAAATTGCAAATGCTTAAGTATTTAAGGTTTTTAGTTACATACTTTCTTGGAAACTATATCAAAATGAAGTTGTTGGAGGTCCCTAAAATCACTGCTGAGCAAATAATCCTCCAAGGCTGTCAAGGTCTAAGGGGATTTTTATTCAGCCTAGGGAGTTATCTTGTTGACAAGGAGCTTACTAAACACCAAATAGAAGAAAACCCATTTATGAGAAATGGGCCAGTTGGTACATCAAATCAGTGGTTAATCTAAACCTGGCAGAGAAACACAGGCATTGTGTCAGCTTAGTAGAATACACATGGGTCATACATTTTCTTTTTCATTTGTTTCAATCACAAACCAATTTGACTTTGTGGGTTGTGTGCTGAAGAGTCTATCCATGGATGTATGAAGAGAAATTGAGAAATGGCGTGCAGAAAATTTAGATTATATAATCCATTTAGGGAAATACTTAATATAGCAAGTTGTAATGAAGTCTTCTGTACTGCTTTAAAAATGTGAATATAGATTAGTTTGCAGGATAAGTTATGAAAAGTTCAAATATATGTGCATTATTTTCAGCAATCTGAAAGAATAATTACTGAAGCTGAAATTTAAAAATTTTTGTAAGAAATTGAGAGTATGATAATTAAATCTGAAATAATAATTAGATCTTTTGACAAGGCAACATAAATCTTATTCAAGCTTCATGCCATTGATGAACAGCTCTACATAGAGAAATCTTGGCCTGAGGTGGGCAAACATAAGGACAGGATTGAGGAGCCCTGAGTCCCAGTTCTTGTTTTAAGAGACTCTCGTGATTTGACCTGGATTAACTCAGTTCATTTTACACGATTCAATCTCCTTCTCTATGACTGAAGATTTATACTAGATCTATAGTTCTGGTTTTTAGGTTTCAGAACTTTCTTTAAAATATTTATTAAAGCATCATGTCTAAGCCTAAGCTAGAAAACAATAACAACAAAATAGGTCTGCTTTGGTTGGGGTTGGGACAGGGTGGTAACTGAGCACTTACATTTTCTTGGTCCTAACTCATACTCCTATTCCCCATGAGCGTTTCCAGAGAAGACAATAGAAATATTTTATTTTTGGTAAATAGCCCTTATGTTCTTTCCAGTTCTAATGCTTTGAGATTTTGTGCTTTTAAATAATGACAAACTCCCTTTGGATCAGAATTCCATTTTGAATTATGTGAAATGATTTCTTTATTCAACAAATATTTATTGAGCTACTAAGCATTATTTAGGTGCTAGAATAAGTGAATGAACAAACATTGAAACAAAGAAATTTTTTTTTTCACTCATGGAGCTTAAATCTGTGAGGATTGACATAATAGAAAAATAAATATTTTGTATGCCAAATGATAAGTGCTATAAAGAAAGATAAGCATGTGAGAGGGCTGGAGCTTCCGGGATGGGGAGTCTATATTGTCATTTCATGTAGGATGGTCAGGAAAGTCTTCACTGAAGAGAGAACACAGAAAGCAGAGACTCTGAAGTAAGGGCATACTTGGCATGTCCGTAAACAAGCAAAGGGACCTATGTGGCTTGGTTGGACTGGACAAAGGGAATAGATGTATAAGATGATATTACAGAGGTCTTGGGAGAGGGAGAATGGAGAGATGATGCAAATCATGTAGGACTTCTAGGCCATTGGAGAGTCTTTAGATTTACTCCAAGTCCCAGTCATGGGAGGGTTTTGAGCACAGAAGTAATGTTATGTAATGTATGTTATAAAGTGGATTGCCCTGGCTATTGTGTCGAGAATAGCTTTAAAGAGGCCAAATACAGAGGAGATATCAGTTTGGAGGTCAATAGAGCAACCTGGGTGAGATGTGTGATGGCTTGGACTAAGGTAGTAGTGGCAAAATAGTGAGAAATTAGTAGCTTCTGGATATATTTGGAAGATAAAGCCAACAATATATTGGTGGACTGGATATGTGATATATGAGAAAGAGAGAAAACAAGGATGATTTCAACTCTTGAAGCTGGGCAACTGGAATGATGGAGATGGTGAGATGGAAAATCCTGCCAAAGGAACAGAGCTGGGATTAAGATAATCCAGAGCTATGATTTGGGCATATGCTTAGTAGACATTCTGGTGGATATTGAGTAAGTAATTGGATATATGAGTCTTGAGATCAGGCAAGAACTCTGGGTTGATTATTAAATTGAGAGCAATGAGCATATAGATCATAATTGAAGCTATCACCTAGGGTATGAGTGCGGATTGAGGGGAGTTTAAGTACTGAACATTCCAACTTGAGAAAGCAGAGAAAGAAGGAGAAGCAAATGAAAGAGACTGGAAAGAATGGTTAGTGATACAGAAGTGGAATCAAGAGAAAGTGCTTGGAAACCAATTGAAGAAAGGGTTTTGACAAGGAGTAAGTGATTAACTCGTTCAAATGTTACAGATATGTTAAATAAGTTGAGGTCTGAGCAGGAGGAGGGGGAGAACACTGGTGACTACAAGACTGAATGAAGTAGAGGCCTTGATTAGATTCCATTCATAGAAAAAACTTCATCAGGGAGTACGATACATTTTTTGATGAGTTTTTCTATAAAGGTGGGCAGAGTGAAGATGACATGGTAACAAGAATTGACTTATAAGATGAAGTATATTACTGCATGTTTGTGTGCTACTGGGGGGATGACCCAATAGAGATGGGGAAATGTGATGATGCCTTAAAGAGAGAATTCCTAGAACAATGCTCTTGAGTAGGTACAGGATATTGGGACCTAGGGCACAAGTGGAGAGGTAATCCTAAAATAGAAGGAAAGAAAGAGGTCGTAATCTGGGGATGGAGGCATTAAAGGTTTGAGGAAGATGAAAATGCTGTAAAATTCTCACAAGGAAAAATCAAAGTATATGGTAAGAGAATATAATATGATGGCTTGGGCAGCATGAAGGGCCTACTTGAGGTTAGTGCTCTTGACTTTAAAGTGAGACCAGTCAGCATGGTTCTGTGTTTTTATCCTGCTACTTGCAGGTGCTGTGTAAGGAAGGAGATTAGAATATAATGGGGATAGTGAACTGTGAAAAAAAAATCACAAGATTGTAGGTTCCAGTGTGTAGAAGAAAATCTGGTACCAGAAGAATGAGGAAACATGAAGGAGGGGCAGGTTGCAAAATAGAGTACTGTTTAATACTGAGACGAGGGAGATGTCATTTAGGGCAGTGTGTGGCTTAAGCGGGGAGGAGATCAAAATTATTTAAAGAGTAGAGGTCAGTGAACTGCCTGGCTATTAAAATCACCAAGAATTATGACAGCAGTAGAGTTGGAGAAAATGACAGTGAACTGTATCTCGATTATGTTATGAAAATGATGCTGTATTTTAATTGAAATTCAGAGTACTTAGGAATTAGAAGTACAATTATCTTCACTTAATAGCACAATTTTCACTGGAAGAATAGATTAAAAATCACTGCTCAAAAGCTGTATTTTATTGAAAAATGACAAGTCTTTCAGAGTTGCTGCATTTAGTCTAAATATTTAGTAGAAATATTATAGATGTAGATACTCAGTAGAAATTCCTGGCATATGGGGCGCCTGGGTGGCGCAGTCGGTTAAGCGTCCGACTTCAGCCAGGTCACGATCTCGCAGTCCGTGAGTTCGAGCCCCGCGTCGGGCTCTGGGCTGATGGCTCAGAGCCTGGAGCCTGTTTCCGATTCTGTGTCTCCCTCTCTCTCTGCCCCTCCCCCGTTCATGCTCTGTCTCTCTCTGTCCCAAAAATAAATAATAAACGTTGAAAAAAAAAATTAAAAAAAAAAAAAAAAAAGAAATTCCTGGCATACTTATCCCCTTTTGCTCCCACATCTTTGTGCTTGGCCATCACTTCTCAAACCATAAAAGGTTATGGAATCTTGTGCAAAGCAGTGTCAAAAATCTAATATTTATTTGAGAAGCAAGTTCTGCTAACCATTATTTTATCATTCTAAATGATAATAGTTCAAGTTTACCTGATTTTTTTGGTGGAAAAAGTGACTTACAATCATGAAAATGTAAACATTTAGAATTAGATACTATTATCTGAACAATGATGTATATATATTAACTATGCACTTATGATGTTTAAATTTTCAAAAAGACTTATTATTGAACCCCCTGAGTAGAGGATGGATGTCTGGTTGTCTGAGTTTGACTTAGCCATTGTGATAGCAGTAGAGACATTTGTTATTTTATTTATTTATTTTTTACTGTTTTTATTTTATTTTTGAGAAAGAGAGAGGGACAGAGAGAGAGAGAGAGAGAAGCAGAGACAGAGGGATACAGAATCTGAAGCAGGCTCCAGGCTCTGAGGTGTCAGCACAGAGCCCCACATGGGGCTCGAACTCACGAGCCGTGAGATCATGACCTGAGCCAAAGTTGGATGCTTAACTGACTGAGCCACCTAGGCACCCCAACTTTAGAGTCATTTAGCTATTTTTTAATGTTTATTTATTTTTGAGAGAGAGAGAAAGAGGGAGTGAGAGAGAAAGAGAGAGAGAGAGACAGAGAGAGAGAGAGAGAGAGAATGAGAGAGAGAGAGGGGAAGGGGCACAGAGAGAGGGAGAGAGAGAATCCCAAGCAGGCTCCAGGCTCTAAGCTGTCAGCACAGAGCCTGACGCAGGGCTTGAACTCATGAGCCATGAGATCATGACCTGAGCTGAAATTGGACACCCAACCAACTGAGCCATTCAGATGCCCCAACAGTAGAGAATTTAAATTTTCATCTAGTTTTCCTATTTCTGAGCTATAGTTGAGGGAAAAGGAAAGGTCATTTCAGATTTTGCCATGCTGAAAATTCAAAGATACCGCTGAGGATAACTCATTGTTCCAAGAAATTATCTGCTATGCAACTTGAACAAATTACCATTCAGCAACTGTCTTTGGCAATAAAGATTATATACTAAATTGCCCCCCCAATATATACTAGATGGAACTCTTGTCTTGTGGTCCTATTTATCCTGAAATTAGTGTCATTGTCTTACTTTCAATTTGTCTCGCTAAGTGTCATTATTTCACCTTTAAGTTGGAGAAGAATATTATAGGCTCTAGTTTTTTCATTCCAAAGCATTCCCTACCTGATATTAGAATTAAAATCAAATTATCTCATTTTACCAGTAAGAAAACTGAGGACCAGAAAAGCACAATGTTTTTTTCAAGTTCACATTATGAGTGGACGTTTACAGTTAGAAGCTAGATCTCCTGAATACATCTACTATATCTTACTGCCATGAAGATATTAGTTGTAAATAAAATTTGGCAAGTTAACAGCTTGACACTTGAAAATGTTAATGATTCTTTACCTTTAAAGAGCTTACTCAAGACAAATACTCTGCTCTGTTACCATAGCACTATGGAAGCACAATTGGAATCTGGGGGAATCTAAGAGTTAACATTTGTAACAGTGGTGTTTCTAAATAAAATCTGATTATAAGCTTCTAAGTATGTTAATAATTACTATATAGCATTATTACTAGAAATATATAAGGAAGGTTCTTTTTTTTAAACATTTAAGTTTCTATTCTAGATTTTAAAAGCATGAGAAGATGTGTTAATGCTTTAAAAAATTCATATGTAAGGCTTTTAGTAGTAGTGATAATATATCCAAAGATGGAGATGTTTTTTAAATAAAAGTGAAAGAGGGGCACCTGAGTGGCTCATTTGGTTAAGTGTCCGACTCTTGATTTCGGCTCAGGTCATGATCTCATGGTTCGGGGGTTTGAGCCCCGTGTTGGGCTCCATGTTGACGATGCAGAGCCTGCTTGGGATTCTTTCTGCCTCTCTTTCTCTGCCCTTCCCTACCTCACTTACATGCTTTCTCTCTCTCTCTCTCTCAAAATAAATAAATAAAAACTTAAAAAAAAATAAAGGAGAAGGGTAACTCTATTATGGATTTGTTGCTTAACTTTTATCCTATTTTCTGCATCATAACTCTGATATTAAAATCTTATAATTTCAAAGGAATATTTTACTTAAAAAGATTTTAAGTTTTATTGGGGTATAACTGACGAATAAAAATTTTGTATATTTAAGGTGTACAACATGATGTTTTGATACACGTATACATTGTTAATTGATTGCCACAATCAAGTTAATTAACATAGCCATCACCTGACATAGTTACTTTTATTTTTGTGTTGAGAACGTTTAGCAAATTTCAAGTATATGATACAGTATTGAAACTATAGTCACTATGCTATATTTGAGATCTCCAGAACTTATCATCCTGCATAACTGTAAGTTTGTATCCTTTAACCAACATCTCCCCATTTTTTCCACTGTGCCAGTCCCTGATAACCACCATTATCATCTCTGCTTTTATGAGTTTAACTTTTTCAGATTCTACACATAAATGAGATCATGCAGTATTTGTCTTTCTGCATCTGGCTTATTTCACGTAGCATAACGTCCTGTAGGTTCGTCCATGTTGCTACAAAATGGCAGGATTTCCTTATTTTTAGATGCTGAATAATATTCTAGTGTGTGTGTGTGTATAAATATATATATATAAATATTATATATGTGTATATATATATGTGTATATATATATATATATATATATATATATATATATATATATGGGTTCCCTTTTCTCTACATCCATACCAATATGTCTTATCTTCTATATTTTTTATAATGGCCGTTCTAACAGGTGTAAGGTGATATCTCATTGTGATTTTGATTTGCATTTCCCTGATGATTAGTGATTTGGGCATCTTTTTATATATCGGTTGGGTTAAAATTTGTGAATTCTCACAATTTCTAACAGCCTCAGATACTATCCAGAACCTGGTTAACTTCATTGTCCTAAATGACTTGGTGATTTTGTCCACATGCAGAGAAAAGGATATTTTTATTCATAACGTATATTCAGTGTGATTTGACAGCAACATGAGTGGTAGTTCAGGTAGGCATAGCTTTTCAGTTCTCTGTGTTCACCACTCTACTTATTAAAAAGGATTCAGCCATAAATATTCATTAGTGATGTTTTGCTACATGGCAAAGCAATAAACAAAAAATAATCATTTCCTTTTCTCCATAGATGCATTCTCTTTATCTATCACAGTTGCAATATATGTTTATTGAATTAATTAAATCCCTTACATCTCTGTCCTCTAAGGTCTTAAAGTCTATTTCTTTCTTGGGGAAATCTTTGCTCCCCAGTGCCCTACTGTATCAAGTGCTGCACCTGCCCAGTTCCCAGGTTGCTGCCACCTTATTTGTTCATTACCTTTATTAGCACTTGTATGTTTTTTGATTTGCATTATCTGCTTATCACCCCAACAGTTTTGTATTTATCCTTCTGACTCCAGGTGTTAGTGGTAGGGACTGTGAAATTCTTTTTCCAATTTACTCCTTTACACAATTTGCTGGCATAGTAACCAGAGAAAATAAGATATTACCCTGGCTGACCTGGTTCATCTCAGTGCACTGACTACTCTTGGATATAAGTCTTTGTGCCTTCACTAAAGTTTCTCATACCTCATGTTATTCTAACTACAAAAAACCTATCCAGTGGAAAAAACAAAACATAATAACCACAAAAAGCATAAACTGTTAGCACTGATCCGTGAAGGATGACTAATAGGTCTCTTCAATTGCTATTGAGACATTGTCAAGTCAGGGCTTCAAACAACTTCATCCAGTGGCTACAATATCAGTTGAATTATTTTCTGTCTGCGATCATAAAGTTTTGGCAGCATATTATTAAAATTAAGTAAAATTAGGGTGCCTGGGTGGCTCAGTCGGTTAAGCGCCTGATTCTGGATTTTGGCTCAGGTCACAATCTCATGATTCATGAGTCTGAGCCCCATGCTGGGCTCTGTGCTGATGGTGCAGACCCTGCTTAGTATTCTATCTCCCCCGCCCCCTCAAAGTAAATAAAGAAACTTAAAAAAATTAAGTAAAATTATTCTGGGAAAGAGGAGGAGCCTGGAACATAGCAGGAAATCAATGAATAAGATACATATTAGATATTAAAAGAAAATTTATGGTGGAAATGGATATTGTTTTCTAGAGTTACTGAATGTATTCATATGGATTTATTTCTGAGAAACCTACAAGAAGTTGCATGGGGATTACAAATTACTTTTGGTTAACAGCCTTTGCAGACTTTTCTCTTTATGTAGTATTTTTGTCATTCCTCAGAGTGAAAAGTTTCTGGAAGGAAGATTGTGCTTAGATTTGCTAAAGAATATAGAGTAGGCAGAAGTCTGTGACTAAGTGTGAATGTGAGTGTATGTGTATGTGTTTGTGTGCATGGAAAAGGGCAAACATTTAAAATTATTTTATATAGGAATGTATATAACATCCTGAATCGCTATCCAAGATATATTGGTTTTCTCCTTTTAATCTTTGAGAAAAGATTACTTTTTCTGTATTTCTAGCTTGTAATATGTTGGACTTGTGGCCCTCTGCCATTTCCAAAAATCTGGGATGCGGACCAGATTCAGAAAAGATTCATGGGCTATCCAGAAATCCATATGCTGACCAGCAAGTCAATTTTTAGTTACTGCCAGGTGTTAGTCACTGTGAGATGTTGGACATGTTGGCAAGAAAACAATTAAGGAGGAAGAAACATGGGAAAGAAGACTGAAAAGACTATAGTATATATATATATATATATATAAAATGTTGTAATGGTTTGTGATGTTAGAGTGCCTAATATCACAGCTGAAGCCAAGGGCTAAGTATTCAGGGCTCTTGAACTTAACCTTGAATTTCTTTGCTGCTGAAAGTTCAATATACTTAATTGTAGTTAGGTTTTAGAATTTTCATGTTGGAAGACATAATCTAATAAAAACGACAATTTTCAAGATAACAAAATTGAGATACAGAATAACAATTTTTCTGAAGATAACTTAGCTATTTAGTGACAAATTCCTTGTTAAATAGCAGGGCTCTAGACTCCCAGGGCATGGTACTTACAATGAATTCAGGCACTGAAAGTTGGATTTTTTCCCCCCTGATTATTTAATTAATAGGCATATTAACCATGTGTAATATTTGAGATAAACTAATTTAAAGATTATCTAATTTATAGTTTTCCAGAGGAGGTTTCTAGTGGCCCTTGCTTTCTTCCAGTATCTACTCCAATTCTTAGGCAATGCTCAATTTCATTATGATGTCTGTGCTGTATCCTTATGCAGTAGTCACCCCCATCCCTGGTGTATACATGCCAAGATCCCCGTGGATGGTGGAAACCACAGATACTATTGAACCCTGCATATACTGTTTTTCCTAAACATACCTATGATAAAGTTTAATTAATAAATTAGGGACAGTATGAGACGAACAACACCATGGTAAAATAGAAGTTATAGTAATATACTGAAATAAATGTTATGTGAATGTGGTTTTTCTTTCTCAAAATATCTTATTTGTATTGTACTCACCTTTCTTCTTGTGATGACGTGAGATGATAAAATGCCTACATGATGAGATGAGGTGAATGACTAGGCATTGTGACCTAGTGTTACATTACTATTGGCCTTCAGACAACATGTCAGAAGCAGGATTATTTGCTTCTGACTGCCATTGTCCTTGGGTAACTGAAACCTAGATTGATTTAATAATCTGTGGATAAGGGGCGACTCCACTGTACTTGACTTTCTCCTCTTCCTCCACCTTCTTTAGTCTAGGTAATCTTTTTGACAGCTGTAAGGAATATCAGAAAAGTTAGTTGGCTGTCAGGATTGTTACAAAACGAATTCAACTCCCAAGTACAATTTAGAGAGTTAACCTCCTCCGATTGCTAGAATTTGTACAGGTTCCCGTAGGCAAAGGAGTAGAGAAGGAGAAGCAATGGAAATCAGATAGCACTGGCTTATTTACACTGATTAACTACCAGGTTAGTGGCAGCACTGACAGGTCTGTAGGGTTTCTTTCTTTCTGAGAAATTTTCTTTCGTTTCTGAGATTTTCTTTCTTTCGTTCTTTGTTTTTAAGTTTTTACTTATTTATTTTTGCGAGAGAGAGAGAGAGAGAGAGAGAGAGAGAGCATGAGCAGAGTAGGGGCAGAGAGAGGGGGACAGAGGATCTGAAGCGGGCTCTGTGCAGACAGCAGAGAGCAGGAACCGGGAGATCATGACCTTAGCAGAAGGTAGATGCCCAACTACCCAACTGACTGAAGCAACCAGGAGCCCCTCTGAGATTTTCTAAATATGCATATCTGAATTTATGTACTTCTACAAATACAAATTATACTACCTCTTTCGTTATTCCCTCTTTTGTGTTCACAAAATTTCCCCCCATTTCTTCTGTGGAAACAGTATGCTCCAATCCCTAGATAGTCCTGAAAATGCTGCTTATTTGTGTCACTATTAGGCTTGGTCACCTAGTTTATTGTATTAGTGCTATCATGTCAGTATAATATGGGAAGAGGTTTGGGGTCCTAGGCTACCTTGTTTGGAACTTGGGCAGTCTTTTCTCAATGGTAATTCTAATCCTGGTTGGTTTCTTTCCAAATGCATAGAAACAGTATTATAATTCTATAATCTTAATTGTGCAAAACAAGCAAACAAAAAACTCCATGCTAGTTATTTTAAATTTATCTTACAGACACCGAGTAGCATTAAATTGAGCTATTTTCCTCAGTGTCTTTGTTCTTTGGTTCTGTTTTTGATACAAGTCTATTCTTCCTTAGTTGATTAAACCCATGTATTTTTAAAATGTTATTTAAATTTGAATCTGTCTATATATTGTATTTTTATCCTCATGATATTAATCCCAAGTTTTCTAAATGGTCTTTTCCTGATAACTTAGGTTTCTGGGCTTTTCTAGAAAACAAGGTCATTTCAGCTATTTGTGCCTTTTTTGATATGTAAAATGTTGGTGAAATATTTGGTGCAATTTTACTGGATTGGGCTCCAAGTCATAGGAAATAATGAGGAATGTCAGATATTACATTAAAAATCCTTATCAGATTCTCCAGGAGGGTGAGATGTTGTTGTTGTTGTTGTTGTTGTTGTTGTTGTTAAATTTTAACTTCTTGGAGATTAGGGTTATTTCATCTTTACTTACCCCTACCTGGATGATCTGAGTTGTGAATAGGCACACTTTGTGTATGTGGTCAGTATGGAGCCCAGTGTAGGTAATTTGGCTTTTTATTATGAACACTTAAATTCATTTGAGGTAGAAACATATGTAATTAATGATGACGAGACCGATTTTCGGGTATGACAGAAGGGTCTAGACCTCCTTAACCAGGGCATAGACCACATCTACTATGTGTTTTGAGGTTTAAGAAGGGGAAAATAAATTGCAAGAGGTAAGCTGAAAGAAAATAATGGTAAATATTTGTGAATATTTAAGCAAAAGTAGTAGAAGAAAATGTAAAGTAGATTTATTGATATACGTGATATGGGAAGATAGAAACAGTGCAAGTTATACTGAAGTTATTAATAGTAAAGTTAACTGGGGCCTAAGGTGAGAGAAAGTTCATGCTCCAGTACCACGCAATAGTAACAAGCAGAATGTTTTGCTGTCCTACATGCTTCATCAGGCTCAAAAGTTAAAATGCCATTGCTTCCTTTGAACTTGCCTGTCATGTTTTATTTCATGATAAATTATACAATATTACCTTCATAAACAGCATCTGAACTGTAGGGAGCCTCTTTTCTCTAGTTATTTGGGAAGACAAACAACTCTGCATGCTCTAAAATAAATGATGTTTCTTCTAATTCCAAGATTTTAATTGTTGAATTGTAATCACAAGGTATAGATGATATATTTGTTTAATTAAGAAAGTCTGATGCTCATGAGGAAATAAGAAAATGTGCAGCAGTGGCATATAAGAGTCAACACCAAGGGCTAAGATTTTCACGATTGAATTATCTTTGTGTCTACAATTAAATACAATTCATCTATCACATCATATTTAAGGGAGATAGTTTAAAATGCTTTAGGGGCGCCTGGGTGGCTCAGTCGGTTAAGCATCCGACTTCAGCTCAGGTCATGATCTCACCGTCTGTGAGTTCGAGCCCTGCATCCGACTCTGTGCTGATGGCTCAGAGCCTGGAGCCTGCTTTGGATTGTGTGTCTCCCTCTGTCTCTGCCCCTCCCCTGCTCATGCTCTGTCTCTCTTTGTCTCAAAAATAAATAAAAACATTAAAACAAATAAAATGCGTTATATGTTTATGAATCTGTAGTTTACATTGTATTCATCTGAACACCTAAAAACTTGGCTTTGAAGTAATTTTTGGTTGTATAATTTATTAGCAGCTTAATTTTTTTCATCTTTGACTCCATTTGGGTATATGAATTTAAAATGAATTTAGTTAAAGGGCAAATAAACGATGATGAAAATAGGATGGGAGTGACAACATCCCATTTGGTAGAAAGGCAAGAGAACTGCAGTGGGAGTCAGACCATGTCAATTCTGGTCCCAGGTCAACTTTCACTCATGATGGCACATTTATCTTCCAGAACCCCTGTGACATAAACTGGATAGTTGTTTAACAAATAAAATTCCCTTTTCCTGTTGGACATACACACTCTTTTGCATTTTAGAAGTGACCATTTGACTGAATTATGGCCAATGAACTCTCATACAAGTGATGTACACCATTTCTAATCCTGGTGCACAAAAATTCCCACAGGCAAATGTTTCTTTCTTTACTCATTTGCTGAATGGAGAAGACTCAAAGCCCTGGTGACGGGCAGGTTCGCAAGACAAAATAATCCCGGGACCCTGAATGACTTCATGAAGCAGAACTCCTTTTGCGGTTTCAAATTGAGCTATTGTCTGAGTTAAAAATAAGCATTTTTGCATTAAGTTACTGAAAATCTGAGGTTATTAGAGCAATTAGCCTTCTCACTAATACAATAGACAGGTTTCCTTCTGGTTTTAAATTCATGATTTGCCAAAAATCATGAGGAGTGAGCTTTGAATGTGAAGACATTTTCAAAAGCAAAAACCTTTATAAACCTAAGTAAAATTTTTCTAGTAGTCAAGGTAGACCCCCCAGAAATATTCAAAATCATTTACATTGAATTTATTTTATTTTATTTATTTATTTTTTTAACGTTTATTTATTTTTGAGACAGAGAGAGACAGAGCATGAACAGGGGAGGGGCAGAGAGAGAGAGGGAGACACAGAATCAGAAGCAGGCTCCAGGCTCTGAGCCATCAGCCCAGAGCCCGACTTGGGGCTGGAACTCACAGACGGCGAGATCCTGACCTGAGTTGAAGTCCGTCGCTTAACCCACTGAGCCACCCAGGCGCCCCATACATTGAATATATTTTAAAATATAAATGTTTATTCATTTTTGAGAGACAACCTGAGGAGAGGGGCTGAGAGAGAGGGGGACAGAGGATCTGAAGCAGGCTCCATGCTGTCAGCACAGAGCCCGATTTGGAGCTTGAACTCACGAACTGTGAGATTATGACATGAGCTGAAGCTCAACCGACTGATTCACCCAGGCGCCCTAATATTTATTTGAATAAGGCAGTGCTTATTCAAGTGTTTTGCACAATTTCAATATGCATAATCTTTAGTCACCATAGTTTAAACGACACCGGTTTTCCAATAGCACATTTCACACTTCAGTTGTTACCGTGTATTAACTGAGCATAAAATACAGACTTCACTTCTCTTCACTAGATCTTTGGTCCACAAATTACTACATAAATAACAGATATACATTATGATTAGTGATCAATCATGTCATTTCTTTCAAAAGATGTTGGTGATTTTCCCAGTGTGCATATTATTAAATTAATGTCGAATGCAAAGTTGTCTAGCTTCTTTGTCGTCCATTGCTAAACCCCTGTGACATTTTACACAGATGGATACTTGGAAGAGGAAATTGGCTAACCAATGTGAAAGTAAGGAAACAAAAGATGATAGTGTTGGAAGTGAAATTCCAATTGAATGTAAATGTAGTTCTAGAAGGAATAGGTCACTGTGGGCATATTAACACTGCCATCAGAGAGATTAGATATGCAGCCAGAGGAATTTAATAATGGTGAACTTGGGGCGCCTGGGTGGCACAGTCGGTTAAGCGTCCGACTTCAGCCAGGTCACGATCTCGCGGTCCGTGAGTTCGAGCCCCGCGTCAGGCTCTGGGCTGATGGCTCAGAGCCTGGAGCCTGTTTCTGATTCTGTGTCTCCCTCTCTCTCTGCCCCTCCCCCGTTCATGCTCTGTCTCTCTCTGTCCCAAAAATAAATAAACGTTGAAAAAAAAAATTAAAAAAAAAAAATAATGGTGAACTTATTAACATACACCAGGAAAGGAGTTGTGATGAAAAAGAGAGAGATGTCCCAGAGAAAGTGGCATTGGCATAAAACTTAAAGGAGTATTTGGGGATATGTCATGACATTGAAAATACAAAGATAAAATGGGAGAAGCCGATCCAAACAGGAATATCACAATTTTCAAGGCATAAAAGAGGTGCTTGCTCTATGTTGTAGTATATGGCAAGGAAACACATTCACAGTACTCCTTATAAAAATTTTATAGCAAAGAATTAAAGCATTTTATTTTTTATTTATTTTTTTTAATGTTTTTTTTTTTTTTTCAATGTTTATTTATTTTTGGGACAGAGAGAGACAGAGCATGAATGGGGGAGGGGCAGAGAGAGAGGGAGACACAGAATCGGAAACAGGCTCCAGGCTCTGAGCCATCAGCCCAGAGCCCGACGCGGGGCTCGAACTCACGGACCGCGAGATCGTGACCTGGCTGAAGTCGGACGCTTAACCGACTGCGCCACCCAGGCGCCCCGAATTAAAGCATTTTAATTCTTAATGGTTCTGTTTTAAATTATAGTATGTTGAATAAATATCATCTTTACTATTTTTTCATTTCCCTATATATTTATAACCAACCTAAGAGAGTTTTAAATGTTTTGACAAAAAATTATGAGTCACAATATAATTCTAAATCTTCCAATTGGTTATGAAGATCAGTTTGTACAATTTCAGCTTTTACAGTCCTTTCACATGGGTGGATCTTTTCTGAATTCTCTGTGTGGTTCTATTTACGCAAACACCTAATCTAATACCAATACTACACTGTCTTGATTACTAGAGATTTATACTAAGTCTTCAAAACACCCTAACAAATTTTGTTGGTTTTCAAAATTGTTTTGGCTATTCTATGTTCTTTGCGCTTCTGTAATTTTCAAAATCAACTCATCAATTAAAAAAATATCCTTCTGGGATTTTGATTGGCATTATTATTGAATCTATAGCTCATTTTTGGAGCAATTGTTATATAGTTTGAATCTTCTGAGGAGTTGAAGATGGTGTATCTCTCCATATATTTTGGTCTACTCTAATTTCTCTAAGCAATATCTGTAATTTTCATTCTACAGATCTTATATATGTTATGATTATCTCTGCTAAGTATTTCCTTTTTAAATTTATACTAGTATATATGAAATCATTTTATTTTATTTTAAAGTTTATTTATTTTGAGATAGAGGGCAAGCGAGTGGGGGAGGGCAGAGAAAGAGGGAGAGAGAGAGAATCCCAAGCAGGCTCCCCGCTGAACTGCGGAGCCTGATGTGGTGCTTGATCTCCAGAACCCATGAGATCATGACTTGAGCTGAAATCAAGACTGTGTCACCTAGGCACCCCTGAAATCATTTTAAACATTCACATAATTTAAAAGATTTTTTATTTTTAAGTAATCTCTACACCCAATGTGGGGCTTGGACTTATAACCCTGAGAGTCCCAGGCTCTACTGACTGATCCAGCCAGGGCTCCTGACATTTCACATAATTGAAAAAAAAAATTAATGTTTATTTATTTTTGAGAGAGACAGAGAAAGCGTGAGTGGGGGAGGGAGAGAGAGAGAGAGAGAGAGGGAGACACAGAATCTTTAGCAGGCTTCAGGCTCTGAGCTGTTAGCACAGAGCCTGATGTGGGGCTTGAACCCATGAACCATGAAGCTGAAGACAGATGCTTAACCAACCGAGTCACCCAGGTTCCCCTTACATAATTTGTTAAAGTGGGTATTTATATTCATATATTTATATATTTATATCTTCAGTTCTTTGGATAAATACCTAGGAGTGGACTTTTAGATCATTGGTAAGTATAAGGTTAATTTTGTGAGAGAGTGCCAAACTGTTCCTGAGTGTCTGTACTTTAAATATTTTTATTTCTATCTTATAATTTGATACATTTTCCATTTTCATTAAGTTTAAAGTATTGGAAAATTTCCATTGTGATTTTGTCTTTGAACCAGTGGTCATTTAGAAGTATGTTGTTTAATTTCTTAATACATAAGGATTATTATATTAATATTGCTTTCTCTTATTGATTTATAGTTTATATACATAAAAAGCTTAGATCAAGAAGTATATTCTATATGATTCCAATGTATTTTTAAAAAATTTTAGGGGCGCCTGGGTGGCGCAGTCGGTTGGGCGTCCGACTTCGGCCAGGTCACGATCTCGCGGTCCGTGAGTTCGAGCCCCGCGTCGGGCTCTGGGCTGATGGCTCAGAGCCTGGAGCCTGTTTCCGATTCTGTGTCTCCCTCTCTCTGCCCCTCCCCCGTTCATGCTCTGTCTCTCTCTGTCCCAAAAATAAATAAACGTTGAAAAAAAAAATTAAAAAAAAATTTTTTAGATGTTTTCTTTATTTTTGAGAGAGAAAGTGCAAGCAGGGGAGGGACAGAAGATCTGAAGCAGGCTATGTGCTGATAGGAGCAAGCCCCACCTGGGGCTTGAACTCACAAACCAGGAGATCATAACACGGGCTGAAGTCGGAAGCTCAACTGACTGAGCCACCCAGGTGCCCCTGATTTCAATATTTTTCAATTCATTGAGACTTGTTTTATGGCTCAGTGTATGGTTTCTTTTGGTTAATATTCCAGAGTGTTATTTGACCCTCCAAAATTTTTTTGCTTGGTTATTTTGTCTGTGCTAACTATTGCCAAGAGAGCAGCATTGAAATCTCTGACTATATTTGTGGGTTTGCTTATTTTTCATTTTAATTCTATCAGTTTTTGCTTCATGTACTTTCAAGTTCTGTTTTTTGGGGTGCATATATATTTAGGATTTTTAGGTCTTTGTGATAAAGTGACCCCTTTATTATTACATAATGCTCTTCTTTATTCCCAGTAGTATTCCTTGTATTAAAGACTATTTTGTCTATAGTCATCCCAAACTTCTTTTGTTTAGTGTTAACATGTTATATCTGTTTCTATATATATTTTTAAAAGTCTGTATTTTTATTTAATGCAGGTTTTGCATAAGTAGCATATACTGGGGTCTTGTTTCTTTGTGCAGTCCGACAACTTTGTTTTTTCATTGGAATCTTCAGATCATTTACATTCTCACATTTAGTGCAAGTATCAATATCATTGGTTTAAATTTACCCGTTTTATCTTTGTTCTCCACTTGTCCTATATATTTTTTCCCATTTCCTCTTTTACTGCATTCTAATTGATTAATTGAGATTAGTTGAGTTTTAAAAAATAATTCCATTTTTATATCCACGTTTGACTTTTTAGTTATATCCCTTTTTCTTAAAGTTTTAACTTTGCTGTTTCCAAAATATATCTTTACTTTTGAAAGGCAGCCTTCAGATAATGTTACACTGTTACAAATATTGTGAAAGACATTTACAATACATGGAATGCAAGCTGGTGCAGCCACTCTGGAAAACGGTATGGAGGTTCCTCAAAAAACTAAAAATAGAACTACTCTACCACCCAGCAACTGCACTATTAGGCATTTATCCACAGGATACAGGTGTGCTGTTTCGAAGGGACACATGCACCCCCATGTTTATAGCAGCACTATCAACAATAGCCAAGGTATGGAAAGAGCTCAAATGTCTATTGATGGATGATTGGATAAAGAAAATGTGGTATATATATATATATATATACAATGGAGTATTACTCAACAATCAAAAAGAATGAACTCTTGCCATTTGCAACTATGTGGAAGGAACTGGAAGGTATTATGCTAAGTGAAATTAGTCAGAGAAAGACAAAAATCAGATGACTTCACTCATCTGAGGACTTTAAGAGACAAAACAGATGAACATTAGGAAAGGGAAACAAAAATAATATAAAAACAGGGAGGGGGACAAAACAGAAGAGACTCATAAATATGAAGAACAAACTGAGGGTTACTGGAGGTGTTGTGGGAGATGGGAAGGGCTAAATGGGTAAGGGGCACTAAGGAATCTACTCCAGAAATCATTGTTGCACTATATGCTAACTAATTTGGATGTAAATTTAAAAAAATAAAAAAATAAAATAAAATAAAAATAAAAATAAAAAAATAAAAAAAGAAGTTTACCACACAATATTTCTATTTCCCCTGATCTTTTTGAGCTATTGTTGTTACATATTTTATTTTACATATGTTAGTACTGACAAAATGCATTGTTATTGTTTTTGCTTAATTAATTAACAATTAATTATCCTTACAAGATTAAGATATAAAAAAAATCTGTCTTTTATATTCACCCATAAACTTACCACTTCCATCTGGTATCATTTTCTCTCTGCCTGAAGGACTTTTTTTTATGTTTATTCTATTCCATGTTGATGGCACTACAGTGAAACTTTTTAGCTTTTTTTTGTTTCAAAAAGTCTCTATTTCATCTTAATTTTTGAAAGATATTTTTGCTGGGTATAGAATTCTAAGCTTTTCTTCCAACAATTCAAATTTTCTTGTAATAATTTTAGTATGTCTTCCCATTGTCTCCTGGGTGGGTAGTTTGTAATGAGAATTTTACTGTCATTGTTATCTTTGTTCCACTGTTCATAGTGTCTTTTTTTCTGTTGCTGCTTTTACGCTTTTCACTTCATGTCTGGTTTCTAGCAGTTTGGTTGTTACATGCTCTGATGTGGTTTTTGTTTATTATGCTTGGGTTTTATTGAATTTTTTGGGTCTGTGCTGTTATAATTCCTATCAAATTTGGAAAATTTTGGCCATCACATTGTCACGTAATTTTTCTCCTCTTGCCCTTTCTGGGAGCAGGTATATGTATTGTAGGCTTTTTGTTATTTTCCCCATGCCACCAAGGCACTGTTTATTATTATTTTTTAAATTATGTTTTCTTTCTGTATTTTATTTTGAGTAGTTTCTATTACTGTGTCTTCAAGTTCACTGATATTTGTTCCTCAGTATCTAATCACTTGTTATTCTCATAAAGTATGTTTTGATTTTGGACATTGTATTTATATTTTTCCTTTTAATCCTGAGACTTTTTATATTTCTAATAGCTATTTTAAGGATTTTTACTGCTAATTATATAATCTCTGTCATGTCTGAGCCAATATCTATTGATTATTCTTTTTCCTATTTAAAGTTCATATCTTCCTGTGTTTTGCATGCCAGATGACTTTTTTTAAAAAAAAATTTTTTTTTTCAATGTTTTATTTATTTTTGGGACAGAGAGAGACAGAGCATGAACGGGGTAGGGGCAGAGAGAGAGGGAGACACAGAATCGGAAACAGGCTCCAGGCTCTGAGCCATCAGCCCAGAGCCCGACGCGGGGCTCGAACTCCCGGACCGCGAGATCGTGACCTGACCAGATGACTTTTGATTTGGTACTGACATTGTGAAATATGAATCCCTGGGTGGGAGAACATTCTTGTATTTCTTTTTCTTTTCTTTTTTTTTTCAACGTTTATTTATTTTTGGGACAGAGAGAGACAGAGCATGAACGGGGGAGGGTCAGAGAGAGAGGGAGACACAGAATTGGAAACAGGCTCCAGGCTCTGAGCCATCAGCCCAGAGCCCGACGCGGGGCTCGAACTCACGGACCGCGAGATCGTGACCTGGTTGAAGTCGGACGCTTAACCGACTGCGCCACCCAGGCGCCCCAGAGAACTTTCTTGTATTTCTTTAAAGAGTGTTGGAATTTGTTCTGATAGACAGTTATTTTGGATCAGTTTGATCCTTTCACACCTTCTTTTAAGCTTTGAGTGAATGAAGAATAACCTTTACTTGCTGTTCTACTCCCAAGTTGTTACCTTTGTGAAGAGCCGCTTAAATTCCCTGTGTATCAAGAAATCTCTCCATTCTGGCTGGTGCAAACAGGAATTATTCCCATCCAGTGTGAGCTCTCTGAATTGTTTATCCTAGTATTTTCTCATAGTTCTTTCCTGGGTCATGGGATTTTATCACATGCATATGTGGTAGAACGATGGAGGATCTCTTTGCAGATCTTCAAGCTTTCATTTATTGCTCCTCCCTCCGCTTGTGGCTTCTGCTCTGTAAATTCTAGCTCGGGGACTCTAGAACTCAGTATTCTCTTCCTGTATTTGGTGAGACTGCCTCAGGCAGTAAGCTGGTACAACCCCAGTGTTTATCTCATTTGTTTCTATTTTTTTTAGGTATCACAGTTTTGTTCTGTTTTCTTAGATCTCAAAATAGTAATTTTACATATTTTACATATTTTGTCCAATTTTCTACTTGCTTATGTTGGGAGGGAAATTAATCCTTGATGCTGAGTTCCATTCATAGCATTTTCACATTTTTAAATTTAAAAAACTCTGGGGCGCCTGGGTGGCTCAGTCGGTTAGGAGTCTCACTTTGGTTCAGGTCATGATCTCGCGGTCCGTGTGTTCGAGCCCCACATCGGGCTCTGTGCTTACCGCTCAGAGCCTGGAGCCTGTTTCAGATTCTGTCTCCTTCTCTCTCTGACCCTCCCCCATTCATGCTCTGTCTCTCTCTGTCTCAAAAATAAATAAACGTTAAAAAAAATTAAAAAAAAAATAAAAAAAAAATAAAAAACTCCAACTTTAGTGTGCCTAAAAATCATATGTGTATCTTGATAAACTAAGATTCTCTGATCCCATTTCAGAGTGTATGGGAAATGGTGCGCAATATTTTTATAAACAGAGTCAGTAATCCTGTTACAAGTAATGCATAGATAAAATTTTGGAAACATTATTCAGGAGCTATCTAAATTCAAGATTTCTTGAAGTATTCAGGATTTAGACAGGAAAAGGAAACTGACATGAAATGAGGAAAATTATTAGAAAAACTAGAACACATTTTTGGAAATAAGAGTTATTATCACATTTCTTGAATATATTTTAATAGAGGCAATGATAATTTTTCAAAACCTTTTGGAGCACCTGGGTGGCTCAGTTGGTTAAATGTCCAACTTCAGTTCAGGTCATGATCTCATGGTTGTGGGGGTCGAGCCCCACATCAGGCTCTGTGCTGACAGCTCAGAGCCTGAAGACTCCTTTGAATTCTGTGTTTTCCTCTTTCTCTGCCCCTCCCCTGCTCATCTTCTGTCTCTTTCTGTCTCTTAAAAATAAATAAAAACGTTAAAAAATTTAAAGAAAAATTCAAAACCTTTTATTTTCTTGTGTTATCTTTTGTGTGTATTAGATACTTACACAGAAGACTATAAATACTCATGTGCTATGAAAATTGGAGTTTGAATAAATAAAATTTTGGATTCAACACTTTGGAAAATATACATAATGGGAATACTTTGAATGTTTCTCAGATTGGCATGAGAAGAAATGGAACACAATACCTGTATATTTATTTTTTTGAATAAATGAATTAATAACCTTTGGGGAATCATTATTTAAACTTTTATTACGAAAACTTTCACACATACACAAACTAGAGAGATTTGTGTATGAGCCTGTATACCTTCATATACCCAATAACCAGTCTTTATAATAGTCAAAATTTTGCCTTTTTTTTTTTTTTTGGTAATGACATGCCATTATCACATCTAACAGAATTAACAATAATTCTCTAGTATCGTCCAATCCATACAGCAAGTTCCATATGTTGTATTTAATTGTTATGTTTCTTGAGTTTTTTTTTTTTTTTATTCTGTAAAATCTTCCCTACCTCTTTCTTGGTGTGTGTTTTATTTTTTTTATAATTTTTTTTAATGTTTGGTTATTTTTTTTTTTTAATTTTTTTTTTTTCAACGTTTATTTATTTTTGGGACAGAGAGAGACAGAGCATGAACGGGGGAGGGGCAGAGAGAGAGGGAGACACAGAATCGGAAACAGGCTCCAGGCTCTGAGCCATCAGCCCAGAGCCTGACGCGGGGCTCGAACTCACGGACCGCGAGTTCGTGACCTGGCTGAAGTCGGACGCTTAACCGACTGCGCCACCCAGGCGCCCCAATGTTTGGTTATTTTTGAAAGAGAGAGAGATAGCGCAAGTGGCGGAGGGGCAGAGAGAGAGAGGGACAGAGTATCCAAAGCGGTCTCTGTGTTGACAGCAGAGAGCCTGACGCGGAGCTCAACTCATAAACCATGAGATCATGATCTGAGTCGAAGTCAGATGCTTAACCGACTGAGCCACCCAGGTGCTCCCTTGGTGTGTGATTTAGTAGAGGTTTCAGGTCATTTGTCAGATAGTATAGTGCTAGTCAGTTTTAATATTTGAGATATAAATTGTCTAGGGGTTTTGTCAAAATTCTTCTTCAGTAGTTTTGGGAAGAGCCCTAGGATTTTGTGCTTCTCTCTCTTTTTTTTTTAAGTTAAAAAAATTATTTTTTAAATTCAAGCACAATTAACATATAGTGCTGTATTAGTTTCAGGTATACAATATAGTGATTCAACAATTGTATACATTACTCCGTGCTCATCACAATAAATGTATTCTCAATCTCTGTCGCCTATTCTCTGTCACCTAATTCACCCATCACCCTCTCCTCCCACCCTCTGGCAACTACCATTTATCTGCATTTAAGAGTGCATTTAAGAGTCCTTTTTTCTTCCTTCAAATTCCATTTAGTTAACATACGGTGCAATATTAGTTTCAGGTGTGGAATTAGTAATTCATCGCTTACATACAAAACCCAGAGTTTAACATTCTAAGTGCCTTCCTTTACCCATCACCCGTTTAACCCATCCCCTGCCCACTTCCCCTTCCCCTCCCCTCAGTTTATTCTCTATATTTAAGAGTCTGTTTCACGGTTTGCTTCTCTCTTTTTTTGTATAATGTTTATCTGTTTTGTTTCTTAAATCTACATATGAGTGAAATCATATGGTATTTTGTCTTTCTCTGACCTATTTCGCTTAGCATAATTGCATAATACTTTCTAGCTCCATCTATGTTGTTGAAAATGGCAAGGTTTTTTTTATGACTGAGTAATATTCTGTTGTATATATAAAGGACTTCTTTTAATTCATTCATCAGTTGATAGACATTTGGGCTTTTTTCATAATTCGGCTATTGTTGATAATGCTGCTGTAAACATTGGGGTGCATGTATCCTTTTGAATCAGTCTTTTTGTATCATTTGGGTAAATACCTAGTAGAGAAATTGCTAGATCATAGGATGGTTCTATTTTTAACTTTCTAAGGACTCTCCATACTATTTTCCAGAGTGACTGCACCAGTTTGCATTCCCACCAACAGTATCAGAAGGCTCCCCTTTCTCTGCAACCTCACCAACACCTGTTGTTTCCTGTGTTGTTAATTTTAGTCATTCTGACTGGTATGAGATGATATCTCATTGTAGTTTTATTTCCTTGATGATGAGTGATGTTGAAGGATTTTTTATTTCTAGCCAACTCCCAGATGTTGTCTATTTTGATGGACCGAGGACCACACTTAGAATAGCCAGGTTTCATAGCCCACTATACACTTTATTTTTTTAAATTATTGTCTTATTATTATTTATTTTATTAAAAATGTTTTAAATGTTTATTTATTTTTGAGAGAGAGAAAGAGACAGAGCAAGAGTGGGGAAGGGACAGAAGGAGAGGAGACACAGAATCTAAGGCAGGCTCCAGGCTCTGAGCTGTCGGCACAGAGCCCAATGTGGGGCTTACACCCACAAACTATGAGATCGTGACCTGAGCTGAAGTCAGATGCTTAACCAACTGAGCTACCCAGGTGCCCCTGATTTTTTAAAAATTCTTAAATGTTTATTCATGTATTTATTTACTTTGAGAGAGAAAGAGCAGGGCAGGAGCAGAGAGAGAGGGAGAGAGAGAGAATCTGAAGCAGACTCCTAGTGTCAGCTCATAACCCAGTGTGGGGCTTGAACTCATGAACCATGAGATCATGACATGAGCCAAAATCAAGAGTTGAATGCTTAACTGACTGAGCAACCCATTTTTAAAAAATATTTATTTATATATTTTTTATGTTTTTAGAGAGAGAGAGAGAGGGTGCACATTCAAGCAGGGGAAGGGGCAAAGGGAGAGAGAGAGAGACAGAGAGAGAGAGAGACAGAGAGAGAGAGAGAATCTTAAGCAGGCTCCATACTTAGTGTGAAACCCAATGCAGAACTCGATCCCACAACCCTGGGATCATGACCTGAGCTGAACTCAAGAGTTCAATGTTAAACTGACTGAGCCACCCAGGTGTACCTACACTTTATCAGAAGCTGCACTTAGTAAGATCCCTAGTTAATTCATAGGCACATTAAAATTTGAGAAGCATGGCTATCAAATGAGAAAACTGAAAACTGGACCATATACAGTAAGGAAATGATTTTTTTTTTTTTTTTTTTTTTTTTTTTTTTTTTTGCTTTCCCTTAATCTCTTAAGAGTAAGGTCTGATTTGCCTTTTGCTTAGCTTCTGTTCTGATTGGTCAATCTGCTTGTCTGATTGATGCCCAGGTCATTCTGGTCATTAAATATTTTGAATGTTTTCTCTGATTTTTGTGTATACATGTATATGTCCATCTATAGATTTCACTTTAATGGACTGCAAGATATTTATGAGATGCTCAAGATTATAATAAACAAAAATTTTTTTTTTCTTGTTCATAGTAGGTTTTCTTTGCTTTTTTCTAAACACAAGGAAACTAATATATATGACTATTAAGTCGTCATCGGATTATTAATAAACATCTCATGGTTTACACACTTACCTTCTAAAAATCATCAAAATTCCCTTTCATCAGCCATGCTTATAGTCTTAATTTCCTCAAAACATTAGAAGAAAGTGTCAACTGATGATGAGGAATTTGATTGCATCTCTGTGTGCTCAACACTCAGATAAGTACTTGGCTTTCGTTTTCTTACTGTCAGTGTTCAAGATTTTTCAGTAGTAAGTAATGAAGAGAAGATATATTACAGAGTACAATAGGAATATTTGTCGAAAAATTGGATAGTAGTTTCAAACATTATCATAAAAAGAGCTAGGCATATGTTAAGAAACCTTGACATAACAGCAAAGAAAGACTTTTAATTTTTGAGGATTATTTAAAATACCAAGGTAAAAATGAGATGTTAAAGCAGGACATATTTAAAAAATAATCGATCTCAAAAATATTTTACTTGCCTAAATTATGTTACTTGATTTTATTCATTATAGATATTTTTCCTTTCTTTCTAGGGGAAAGTACTTTCTAAAAGTAATTTTTATTTTCATTTTTACATGGTATTATAGTTGTATATATCCATAAACAACATAGATGTTTTTGTTGCTGTGGTTGTTTATATTTTTTGTTTTGTTTTGTTTTTGGGGTGCTTTTGAACTTTATTTAGATGGTATCATGCCTGTAAGCATCATTATGAACGATTTAATATTTAATATTTTCTTCATTTAATATTATGTTTCTGAGAAATATCCATGTTGTTATAGTTCATTTATTTTATTTGCTGATTTGTATCCATTATGAGTATATCACAATATACATGTATTCATTTTCCTGTTGAAGAACATTTAAAATGTTTCCAAATTTTTCTATTGCAAAGGATGCTGCAACAAGGTCAGGTACATTACTCTTAGAATATATTTGAGAATTTTCCTATTGTAAATACCTAGAGTTGGAATTGTTGTATTTTATCTGTGGGAATTTTCAATCTCATTAGATGATAAAAAATTGCTCTCTGTGGTGATTTTAACACTTATGAACCCAGTAACAGCATATAAGTCTGTTGTAGACTCTGAAGTTCTCTTTTGGCCAGCAAAAGAGTGGACGCAGGATTAAACTGAGAGATGGCTAATGTCTGGGAACAAGACAAGAGCCCCGAATAAGGGTCCTTGCCCCATATTTAGTCAGATCAGAAGGCTTACAAACTGATGGGCATGCACAAAGGGACAAAGAAACTGTGAACATTAACTTGGGGATGTGAGGGAAAAAAGGGGGTTTTGAAGATATACAGTGTTTGGGGTTTGGGTTAATACAAAACAAAATCTGGGCGCCAGGCAGTTGGGAAGAAGGTTGTTTACGGCAGACATGAGGCAGCACCTCTGTTTATCTTAGAGAGCCTAGGGGAGGAGACAGATAGGGGGAATGACCTCAGGGTTAACAAGGCAGCTTTTCTTTTGTTAACCATCTCTGCTCTGGGCTGCTTTGCCTGCAGTCCATAGTCCAGTTCACCAATTTACATAATCTGGCCCTATTCTCCTGTGAAAGCAGCTTTCTGCTATAGTACTAAATTTGGGGTGCTTTCACCCTGAATATTTAATCTTTTTATTCCCATGTATTGGGCACATTTGCGCCATTTCTATTTCAGGCCTTTGCCTCTCCCTCTCTATTTTGGGGGGCTCTGCACCCCTCCTTATTTTGGGGTGCATTTGCACCTCCCTATTCCTGGCACCTTATTCTCGGGGTGCCTCCCTATTCTCGGGGTGGGTGCCAATCTGGCTTACCCAAACTTGGGTGTGAGCATTTTATGGCTTTGTATTTCTTTATGCCTTGTTAACCCATTGGTGTAAGTCCGGGGGATTCCTAAGCTTACCTCCCACAGTAGTCCTCGTTTTTCTTTATCCTTGCTTAAAGCTACCTGTTGTTTGTTTATTTGTTTGTTTTTTAAGAAAACTGGTCTGAAGAACTGCTGTCTGGGTATGGTATCTTGAGAGAATGGTTAATTTATTTAATGTTTATTGCTTAATTCCATCATTCTTGAGTCAATTTAGTTACCTCTGTCTTTCTAGAAATTGCATATAAATATCTTGACAATCTTTTTTTTTTTTAACGTTTATTTATTTTTGAGACAGAGAGAGACAGAGCATGAACGGGGGAGGGGCAGAGAGAGGGAGACATAGAATCGGAAGCAGGCTCCAGGCTCTGAGCCATCAGCCCAGAGTCCGACGCGGGGCTCGAACTCACAGACCGCGAGATCGTGACCTGAGCTGAAGTCGGACACTTAACCGACTGAGCCACCCAGGCGCCCCTTGACAATCTTTAACATACCTAAGTTTCGTTTAATTTTTCACTTTCGATATTGTTTAGTTTCAGCATCCTCTTTTTTCTGTAAGTCTTATTGGAGATATATTTCTGTCATTAATTAAAAGTAGTTTTCCTGTGCTTTATAATTGTTTATTAATTTATTATTAATTTATTATTTATTTTATTTTTTAACTTACATCCAAGTTAGTTAGCATATAGTGCAATAATGATTTCAGAGTAGATTCCAGTGATTCCATTCCCTGTGTGTAACACCCAGTGCTCAGCCCAACAAATGTCTTCCTTAGTGCTCCTTACCCATTTAGCCCATCCACCACATACACCCCCTCCAGCAACCTTCAGTTTGTTCTCCCATCCAAGTACTCACCAGGCCCGACCCTGTTAACTTCTGAGATCAGACAAGATCAGGCGCGTTCAGGGTGGTATGACCTTCGACTGTTCTCTATGTTTGTCTCTTATGTTTTGTCCCCCTCCCTGCTTTTATACTATTTTTGTTTCCCTTCCCTTATGTTCATTTGTTTTGTATCTTAAATTCCACATATGAGTGAAGTCATATATTTGTCTTTCTATGACTAATTTCCCTTAGCATAATTCCCTCTAGTTCCATCCATGTAGTTGTAAATGGCAAGATTTCATCTTTTTGTTTGCTGAGTAATACATCATTGTGTATATATACCACATCTTCTTTATATATATATATATATATATATATATATATATATATATATACTGAAAGTTTTGGTATATATATGGCCATGATTGTTTTATCTTTGAGAAATGTTTCTTTTATTATTATCTAAGACCTATCTCTGTTAATGTCTTCTTTTTTTGTCTTATGTTATACTTAGACTGACATTAATACTACTTCAGCTAGTTTCTTTTAGTTTGTAAGTTTGCATATTTTTCTTCATCTTTTGTGATCTTGTCCTGTGAGGGTACTCAGGCTAACAGATCCAACTTTTAAATCTGTATGGACCTTGGTACATTCTTAGGTACAAGGTTTTGCCTGTGACTACCACTTACTTAAGGGGCACTGGCTAGAAGTAAGCACTTTGCCAGTCTGGATCAAGAACCAACTGTGGGAGGCCGGACCCCGGTGCCAGGCTGAGACCGGGTCGAGCAATGGCTCCCTGTTGACTCAGCCAACCCGGTGGTTCCCCCTCCCATTCTCCCACTTGCAAAGGCATACGAAAGCCTTGTCAAGGCTGAGAAAGCTAATTCCTGAAGCCTCTATCTTGTGACTGAAAAGAAGGTCGTTTTAAAGGTACCTTCTGGACCAGAGGGGCCAAGAAGGCAGGCTTCCTCTGGTCTTCCAAATATGGCCCATCATCCCCCTGATCCCCAAAAGGAGAGTCATCATTATTTTCTGGATCTTGCACAGATAACTGTTCTAGGAGGGGGAGAGGAGGTAAAGGTGAAGGCACCCGTGACTGTCCCGAAAGGGCATTGAAAGTAGTTTCTGGAGGGAGAGGAGCATCTGAAGTCACTAAGGGTTGGGCTACTTCCGAGCTAAGAGAAACTATTTCAATAGAATCCTGCGGATCAAGGACCTCCTTAATACAGGTCCAAGTAGACCACAAAGTCCCTGGAACTGCAGCTCCACGAATCTTCATTTGATTCTTAAGTTCCTGACCAACTCGCTGCCAATCCTTTAAATCAACTGTACCCCTGTCTGGAAACCATGGGCAATAATCGTGCACTATGTCAAAAAATTCCCTAAGGGCTGACTGAGAAACCTTAATTCCCTTCTCCTTCATAAGAGCCTGCAAGGTAGTTACAAAATATCCCTGTTCCGTAGACTGTTTCTGTCCCATAGTTTTACTCCCGTCGTCTGTGCTGTTGGCACGGTTCCCCTACCTGAATTAGACGCCGTGCGGTCCGCTTTCGCTTTCCTCCTTGTTGTCTCAGGTCCCTGTTCGAGCGCCACTTGTTGCGACCGGCGCAACAAACACCGAGATCAGGGTCCTGAGGGTAGGGCAATGTAAGAAAAAAAAAGGGAAGAGAAGCCAGTTTGGGAACAGGAGGGTCCCCTGGGCTGATGGCCCAAGTGACGGCTTTATTGTTGCTGTACACAATCTTTTATATCAAGACTCTTATGGATCAGGTCATTCTAAGAATAAACAGGTTTCACATGATCGCTGTCAGCCAAAACATTTAGTTCTGTGTACCTTGTGAACTTTCTGAACGGGTCACAACAAGACCTTGTTGATAGATTGCTAGCAAAACAGAGTTCCCATGTTTGTTTCTATTTGACCCGGGGTAGAAAAAGGGGGGTAACATTACTGCCAACACCCACAGACCAGAGGCTTCAGGAATTAGCTTTCTCAGCCTTGAAAAGGCTTTCGTATGCTTTTGCAAGTGGGAGAATGGGAGGGGGAACCACCGGGTTGGCTGAGTCAACAGGGAGCCGTTGTTCAACCCGGTCTCAGCCTGGCACCGGGGTCCGGCCTCCCACAACCAACTATGAATCTTCCTGTTGGTACCTCTACTCCAGATAGACAATATTTGATATTAATGTTTCTTTTCTTTTTTCTTAAATTTTTTTCCCTGCAATTCTGGTAGATTTTAGAATTTCTTTATGCTTTTTTTCTACTTCCTTTACTAGCTCCACTATTTATTTATTTATTTATTTATTTATTTATTTATTTGATATTTATTGCCAAATTGGTTTCCATACAACACCCAGTGCTCATCCCAAAAGGTGCCCTCCTCAATACCCATCACCCACCCTCCCCTCCCTCCCACCCCCCCATCAACCCTCAGTTTGTTCTCAGTTTTTAAGAGTCTCTTATGCTTTGGCTCTCTCCCACTCTAACCTTTTTTTTTTTTTCCTTCCCCTCCCCCATGGGTTTCTGTTAAGTTTCTCAGGATCCACATAAGAGTGAAAACATATGGTATCTGTCTTTCTCTGTATGACTTATTTCACTTAGCATCACACTCTCCAGTTCCATCCATGTTGCTACAAAGGGCCATATTTCACTCTTTCTCATTGCCACGTAGTACTCCATTGTGTATATAAACCACAATTTCTTTATCCATTCATCAGTTGATGGACATTTAGGCTCTTTCCATAATTTGGCTATTGTTGAGAGTGCTGCTATAAACATTGGGGTACAAGTGCCGCTATGCACCAGTACTCCTGTATTCCTTGGGTAAATTCCTAGCAGTGCTATTGCTGGGTCATAGGGTAGGTCTATTTTTAATTTTTTGAGGAACCTCCACACTGTTTTCCAGAGTGGCTGCACCAATTTGCATTCCCACCAACAGTGCAAGAGGGTTCCCGTTTCTCCACCTCCTCTCCAGCATCTATAGTCTCCTGATTTGTTCATTTTGGCCACTCTGACTGGTGTGAGGTGATATCTGAGTGTGGTTTTGATTTGTATTGCCCTGATGAGGAGAGACGTTGAGCATCTTTTCATGTGCCTGTTGGCCATCCGGATGTCTTCTTTAGAGAAGTGTCTATTCATGTTTTCTGCCCATTTTTTCACTGGGTTATTTGTTTTTCGGGTGTGGAGTTTGGTGAGCTCTTTATAGATTTTGGATACTAGCCGTTTGTCCGTTATGTCATTCGCAAATATCTTTTCCCATTCCGTTGGTTGCCTTTTAGTTTTGTTGATTGTTTCCTTTGCTGTGCAGAAGATTTTATCTTCATGAGGTCCCAGTAGTTCATTTTTACTAGCTCCACTATTTATTTTAGGATTGGGCTTCACAAATTTGACTATATATTGAACTCACCTGCAGAAGTTCAAAAACTAGTGACATCTGGTCTCTCTTCCTCTATCTCCAAA
The DNA here is from genome assembly GCF_018350155.1 of Leopardus geoffroyi. Lineage (NCBI taxonomy): Eukaryota > Metazoa > Chordata > Mammalia > Carnivora > Felidae > Leopardus > Leopardus geoffroyi. The sequence continues at coordinate 173,971,865 of NC_059328.1, read as the reverse complement.
CTATGATTTAGTTATTTGTGGGATAAAGCCTGGCATTGTGACTTTTGAAAGCTTCCCAAGCAATTCTAACGTGTACTATTACCTAGCTCTGGGTGATTTTCCTAGACAAACTTCTCTTTCTGCTAAAGCTGTTATTGGTCTGGCTCAGCAAGGAGAAAGAGGAGTATAAAGGGTCTCTTGGTTTAACTATAGAGTTATGAAGTTCTTTACTTACTTCAGGGCCCTTTCTGTTTCTTTTTTCTTTTAAATGTTTATTTATTAATTTTTGAGAAAGAGAGAGAGAGATAAAGAGAGGGTGGGGGAGAGAGAACATAAGCAGGAAGCGGCATAGACAGAGGGAGAGGGAGAATCCCAAGCAGGCTCCACACTGTCAGAATAGAGCCTGACATGGGGCTAGATCTCACAAACCATGAGATCATGACCTGAGCAAAAACCAAGAGTCAGACCCTTAAACCTAGTACTGAGCCTCACAGTTGTCCTACTTTACTTCTCTTTGTATATACTGTTTCTGAGATTTGGATATCTATGAAATTGTTCTTACCTTTGTATAGGTTTGTCTTGCATTCATTTGACTGTGGATTGTCTTTGTTTTTCTCTCTCAATTCATCTTCCTCAAATGCCCCCACATATTTGATAAATTGATATCATCATTATTTATTGTTGTTTAATACTATGTTAATAATATACTGTGACATATTTTCACTATTTATATAATGTAAGTTAGTACTAATATGTATGTATTCTATTATTTCAAGGGCCTCTGAAAAGGATAGTAGATGAGTTTGCTCAGATTCTTTATCTAATCTTTGCCTCTTCATTAAATTCTATCTTAAACCATTATATGAACTTATTGAACCTTTTTTGTTGCTATACTCTATTCCTCAGAAAGCTCTGCACTGGAAATTTGTCTTCTTTCTGAGATGATGGACAGATTAGTTATAGTTTTCCTGAACTTTTTCCTCCCTGGGGTTTTGGACAGAAGTAGGTCCTGGGAGATTTGGAAAGAGAGGGAAAAGATCATTTCCATGGCTCCAGAGGTCACACTCTTGCCACATTGAATTCCATGTTCAGAAAGATATCAGATAAATGCTTTACATTAAAGGGGAAGGATATAAAAAAAGTTTAATGCACCATTAAAAAACCAATTTTATATTTTAATTTAAAAGAGAAATCTTCAATTATGAAATTTTAGACACTAGTAAGAAGTCAGTTAGAGAAGATGAAATCAGGCAAGTAAACTTATTCCTTAGGCAGGCTTAGGGGTCTTCTTGATGTGACTTTATTAAATTGGGTGAAAATAGGCTTATAAGGTAACAAATATGTTTTGCCTAAGAATGTGACTAGAGTTAATGCATTTCATTATATTTTATATTATGTATTTCTTACCTGATCTCCTGTTTTTCATTTTCTGTTGTGTTAAAACCTTAATTTACTATTTATTGTGCTTACAGAATATATCTAATTCTAGGTCCCAGGGAATGTGTTTTCATCAGTATGGGGAACCATATTGTGACAGGTTTATGGATTAATAGTGGGAAATAATAAATATTTACTAGATGAAATACACAAAACAGTTGAATAGGTATTGTTCAATCTTCTTTACAATAGTCAACAAGAGACCAGTTGAAAAATATCAGCACTGAATTGTTATTTTTTGAGAAAATTTATAACAATTGAAAGCAGAACTTTAAGATGAAGTTGCCGGCACAGTCTTACAGCATCATCCCTAGGTACTGTCAGTAAGACTGAAAATTTTGATCCCTATCATTATTTTCTACATAGTACATTCACAGACCGAGCACAGGTAAATAATGTTCTTCAGTGAATTCCGTTCATCGCGCCAGTATCTTGAAAGGCACTTTACATCAGTGCTTTCTATCATATATCAACAGGGGATTACTAGTCTCAGCTCTTCTGATTGTACTCTGAAAACTCGGATATTTATCTTAATCCTCTCTCTTTTCCTTTACCAAGATATCTTTTTCATATCACTCAGGCAATTTTGCTCGGCATTTTCTTTGGGGATTACAATTTCTTTTATGTCTCCTGGGGTCTCTTTTAATAACTAGTAGAAGGGAATTAGGGACTCCAGCTTTGCTGATTTGTGTGTGTGCTCATCCAACCTCACAGCAGTCCTTTTATATTCCTAATAAACACTTTAAGAGACTCAGCTTTCCCTATTGTATGGCTGCCTTTCAGATGATTGACTTCTACCAATTAACAACTGGTAAATGACTTCACTAAGAAAGGAAAAAACCTCACCTTTGCTTTCTTATGATAGAAGGGAGTCATAAACACAATCCTACCATTGGAAAATTTTCTACAGAAAACATTGGGGGGAAAATACTGCTAACTATTAAGAGGAGTGAAGTAGAATTCAAATTTGATTGATAAAGACATATTTATGTTTTATAGCATGAGTGTCACGGTACATTTATTTTTATGCTTCAATGATTAAAAGTTTAATTATAAAATAAAATGAAATAGTTCTTTATCAGTAAAATCACCTATTATTTTTAAATTTTTTCAATTAAAAAATGTTTTTAAAGTAGGCTCCATGGCCAACATCGGGCTTGAACTCATGATCCGGAGATTAAGAGTTGTTCACTCTACTGACTGAGCCAGCCAGGCATCCCTAAAATGACCCATTTTTATTTAAAAATATTTTTAAGTTTATTTTATTGATTTTTGAGAGAGAGAGAGAGAAGAGTGTGAGAGAGAGAGAGAGAGAGAGAGGAGAGAAAGACAGAGAGGGAGCGTGCACGCACAAGCGGGGGAGGGGCAGAAAGAGACAGAATCCCAAGCAGAATCTGCACCATCAGTGTAGAGCTTGATATGGGGCTCAAACTCATGAACTGTGGGATCATGATCTCAACTGAGATCAAAAGTTGAATGCTTAAGGACTGAGCCACCTAGGTGTCCCTAAAATGAACTATTTTTAAACCAAGAATTTTGGGAGGGTAAAGTGGGTGATGGGAATTGAGGAGGGCACCTGTTGGGATGAGCACTGGGTATTGTATGGAAAACAATTTGACGATAAATTTCATATTAAAAAAAATAAACCAAGAATTTTATTGTGAAAATTTAATAAGAATATTTTAACTTATTTTATTTGTTTTAACGTTGAAACCAAACACAATTTTCCCATCATTTTTTTTTCAGGCTACCCTTAGGCAACAATGTAACTTGCGTCTCTCAGTATCTTGTTTTTCTCTTCTCTACTCTTGTTCTTACTTCGTAGTATTGATCCCTCTCAGGAACGTAAAGTTCTTATGTCCTCTGTTCTTTTGTCTTCTCTTTAAAATTCCCATCTCAAGAAAGCACTTATTGATTCATTCACATTAACAGACATTTTATTAAACTTCACGAATTTGAATTTTAACATAGGACAACCTTCTAATTTTGCTGACACCTATAAATGAAATTCAAATTAGGCATACATTGGAGTAGAGAAATTTGGGGGAAATTTAAACTTGCCATTGAGGTTGAAAATCACAATATATGACTACTTAGTCTAGATTTGCACTGGCTTGTCTTTGTCAACAGCACTGTTACCACTTCCTTCTGAGGTTCGGGACTACATTTTGAAGAACGCTCGGCTTCGAATGGCACTAGTTTAGAGTCTTCCAAATTTCAGTGGGCTTTCTTTGCCAATAGGAGCAGTTCTTTTACTGTTGTCTAAGGCAATTAGCCTCCCATCACATGAAGAACAAATGATGAACTCTCCTGAAGTAATCATCTTTCTGAAAAATGCCAGTTATCCTTAAAATTCAGTCCCACTTGTTATCGTTTCCTCTAAACCTATAATTAGAAATCCTTGTGTACCACAGGAAGACGGATACAAAGTGTGATACCAAACATGCCAAAAGTGATCAGTATATGCATATCAGTAAGCAAACACTCTGGATTCATTGTGCTGTCTTGAGCACCAAGGACAGACTCTATGAGTTTGCTCAGGTGGTTGACTAAAACCTGAACCCAAGGGTGGCTATTGTCAGAGTCTGGGATTTGATTTGACTTTCTTTATAAGGTAACAAGGTAGCCTGTTACAGAATACATGAGACTCTTGGGGTCAGATATAAAGACCTTTATTACTGCACAACAAGCAGTGTGGGCATAACTTGTGCATCATTTCCCCTGTCTTCTCAGTCTCAGAAGGATAATTCAGAGGGCATGAGTAGATGATGTTCATGCTGTGGGTTTGTGTTATATATGAGGAACAGTAAGCTTGGGGAATCTACCTATTCTATGGCAAGGATATGTTTTGACTGATGGAGACATTACTTCATACCTGAAATGATCACTGAAAACACAACCATGGGAAATAGCTTGAAGTAAAGAGCAATGCAGGGCCTTGTATTCATGGAACTGACAAGAACATCCAGAAGTACTCAGAGTACATATGGAATGCCTTTCCCATAAATCTACTCCTGGTCCTAAATGTTCTTGGCAATACTCAGATTTTCACATTTATATACATTTCATGGATCATTCTGATTAATCTGAAGGATTGAAGCTGAGAAACAATCCATTCAATTTGGATAAGGTAACATTTAATTAAACATGCATCATTTAATTAAAGATGCTATTAACAATGACTCCAGGCATTAGAGTGAGACCAGCCTGTAGTATTGACCTCTTCTATGTCTCTCAAAGTCCTAGGCTCAGTCAAGTGTGATTAAGTCTCAAAAGGATCAGTATGTCTGTTTCGGACAGGCAGGATGTAATCTAAGTCAAGTGTATTATCCATTATGGCCTTTTCAAAGGAGTTTAGACTGACCTGCTGATCTTTGGTTTCATTGTCAATGATTATAGGGGCAAGAGACGGTACAAAACCAATCCTCATTCCCAATGGAGAGAAATTCTGTGGACCATTCCCTCCACCAACAATCGTAAAACTTGAAGAGCACAGGTAACTCCAGTTTGGGATTTGTTGGTAAACCTGATTTAGATGACCATTGCCGTGTTTTGCTTTAACCACGTGGACAGTGTAATCAAGTAGTTGCAGCCTTGATTGCTATTCTTGGCATAACCCAAGGTTGCTTGGATATCAGAATATGACAGACAAATATGAATTTCTCTCAGTCATATCAAAACAGTTGTGTCAGTCTTATGTTTGTACACACATGAGGAGAGATCCATGTACTGAAGCTGATACTGATAGCACTGGGAATAAGAGAATAGTTAATAATCAGTCCCGTCCAAATGGATTTTTTTTGTTTTTATAGCGCATAGATAGGGACAACAAACCTGACAGCAAGTTAGATTGTCAGGTGCAGTTGCTGTTTAACTCAGAGCACAGTAATTGTTAAAATGTACATACTCAGCAATTAGTGAGTATGCTCATTTTGGTTCCCTGGCCTATTGAGTGACAAGGAGGATCAAATGGAAGGCCTTGGAGCTGCTGCTTCTTGCCATAATAATAAACAAAAGCAATAGAGATTTCCTGCAGTGACTTCAGACATTTGAAGTGCCATCACATTTTAAAAAAGTAGAAATGATGATTCATATTACATTAAACTTGTCTATTAAACTTGTCTGTTGTGTAAAGAAGACAGACAGCACTTGGAGAAGGACTTAATCAGATAGTGACTTCATTAGCAGGTAGTGTTCTGGATGTGGTTTCTTTACTTGAACAAATTGACTTTGTTTATAGTTCCTGGTATACAGCTACTGATCACGCAGATTCTTTTGTTTTCTTTACTGTTTATTAATAAAAACATATCAGAAGCAGTTGAATAAGAAGAAAAAGTGCACAAGTGAAATTTCAGAGGAGGGTGCATTCCACAAACAGACTAGTTAGTACTGTGGCTATTAGGGAAGGCAAGGATGGCACAGGCTGAGTTCTAATAAGTAGGGTAGGGCTTGATGGTGTAGGACTTTTTAGGAAAGAGTTTAAGTACAACATTTTAGATTTTATTTTAAGAGTAATGAGCAGGGCATTGATATGATTTGATTTATAATTTAGAAGAATTTTTTAGCTATTATATGAATAATGGATTGAAGTGGGGCAAGAGTATCAGGCAGAACTAGAAGACTATTTGAGAGTGCAAGTGAGAGATGATGTTGACTTGGACTGATACAGTAGTAGTAGAGATGCAGTGAGATGCATGGATTGGGGAAATATTTTCAAAAACAGACTTAGTAGAATTTTATGATGGAGTGAAGGTGAGAAATCAAGGATGACTCTGGGTTTTTGGCTTGAACAACTGAGTGGTTAATAGTGCAGTTTACTGAACTAGAGAAGACATTATGGGTGAGATAAGAGTTTGAAGAATGTAGGGAGACAATATGGTGGGTAAGTGGGAAGACTGAGAATTCTTTTGAGCACCTAGTGTTTGAAATGCTTAACACATAGCCAGTGGGGACAATAGGCAGTTGGATATATTAGCCTGACGTTCAAGGGAGTGGTCCTGAACAGGTTAGATTTTAGATTTTAAAGTTATTAAAGATGGTATTTAAAGACGTGAGGTTTATTAGAGATAAGGAGACTATAGAGATGTGATGTAGGTCTATGCATGGCCAACACTGGAGCACTTCCAACATTTAGAGGTTAAGCAGAAGAGGAAGAGACAGCACAGAAATCTGATGAATGAAGTAGAAGAAAAACAAGAAAAAGTTGGGTCTAAAAGCCAAGAAAAGAAAGCATTTCAAAAAGGAAGAAATGATCAACTAATTTCATTTCATTTCATTTCATCTCATTTCATTTCATTTCATTTCATTTGTTTTATTTCATTTTATTTTTTAAAACCACTTTATTGAGGTATTATTGACATACAAAAAGTTGTACATGTTTAATGTATACAACTTGATGAGTTTGGCATTATGTTCACCCATGAAACCATTACCAGAGTCCGTGACATAAGCATATTCATCACTTCCAAAAGTTTCTTCCTGCCCTTTTATTTATTTATTTGTTGGTTGGTTGATAAGAACACTAAACATAAGATCTACCCTAGTAGCAAATTTTTAAGCATATAATACAACATTGATAACTATCGGTGTTAATGCTATACAGATCTCTAAGACTTATTTATGATGTATAACTGAAACTTTCATTAATATCTCCATTTCCCCCTACTTCCAGACCATGTCAAGTATCATTCTACTCTCTGATTCTATTAGTTCGACTATTTTATTTTTTTAACTTTATTTTTTATTTTTAAAATGTTACATCCAAATTAGCTAGCATATCCTGCAACAATGATTTCCCGAGTAGATTCCTTAGTGCCCCTTACCCATTTATCCCATCCTTTCTCCCACAACCCCTCCAGCAACCCTCAGTTTGTTCTCCATATTTATGAGTCTCTTCTGTTTTTTCCCCCTCCCTGTTTTTAAATTATTTTTGTTTCCCTTCCCTTATGTTCATCTGTTTTGTCTCTTAAAGTCCTCATATGAGTGAAGTCATATGATTTTTGTCTTTCTCTGACTAATTTCACTTAGCATACCCTCCAGTTCCTTCCTCATAGTTGCAAATGGCAAGATTTCATTCTTTTTGATTGCCGAGTAATACTTCACTGTGTATATATACCACATCGTCTTTATCCATTCATCCATCAATGGACATTTGAGCTCTTTTCATACTTTGGCTATTGTTGATAGTGCTGCTATAAACATGGGGTTGCATGTGTCCCTTTGAAACAGCACACCTGTATCCCTTGGATAAATGCCTAGTAGTGCAATTGCTGGGTCATAGGTTAGTAATATTTTTAGTTTTTTGAGGAACCTCCATACTGTTTTCCAGAGTGGCTGCACCAGCTTGCATTCCCACCAACAATGCAAAAGAGATCCTCTTTCTCTGCATCCTCACCAACATCTGTTGTTGCCTGAGTTGTTAATGTTAGCATTCTGACAGGTGTAATGTGGTATCTCATTGCAGTTTTGACTTGTATTTCCCTGATGATGAGTGATATTGAGCATTTTTTCATGTGTCGGTTGGCCATCTGGATGTCTTCTTTGGAGAAGTGTCTATTCGTGTCTTTTGCCCATTTCTTCACTGGATGATTTGTTTTTTGGGTGTTGAGTTTTATAAGTTCTTTCTAGATTTTGAATACTAACCCTTTATCTGATATGTCATTTGCAAATATCTTCTCCCATTCTGCAGGTTGCCTTCTAGTTTTGCTGATTGTTTCCTTCACTGTACAGAAGCTTTTTATTTTGATGAAGTCCCAGTAGTTCATTTTTGCTTTGGTTTCCCTTGCCTCCAGAGACGTGTTGAGTAAGAAGTTGCTGCAGCCAAGATCAAAGAGGTTTTTGCTTGGTTTCTCCTCTAGTATTTTGATGGCCTCCTGTCTTACCTTTAGGTCTTTCATCCATTTTGAGTTTATTTTTGTGTATGGTGTAAGAAGGTTGTCCAATTCATTCCTCTGCATGTCGCTGTTCAGTTTTCCCAGCACCACTTGCTGAAGAGACTGTCTTTATTCCATTGGATATTCATCCCTTCTTTGTCAAAGATTAGTTGGCCATAAGTTTGTGGGTCCATTTCTGGGTTCTCTATTTTGTTCCATTGATCTGAGTGTCTGTTCTTGTGCCAGTACCATACTGTCTTGATGATTACAGCTTTGTAGTATAGCTTGAAGTCCGGGATTGTGATGCCTCCTGCTTTGGTTTTCTTTTTCAAGATCCTTTTGGCTATTCGGGGTCTTTTCTGGTTCCATACAAATTTTAGGATTATTTGTTCTAGCTCTGCGAAGAATGCTGGTGTTACTTTGATAGGGATTGCATTGAATATGTAGATTGCTTTGGGTAGTATTGACATTTTAATAATATTTGTTCTTCCAATCCAGGAGCATGGAATCTTTTTCCATTTTTTTGTGTCTTCTTCAATTTCTTTCATAAGCTTTCTATAGTTTTAAGTCTATAGATTTTTCACCTCTTTGGTTAGATTTATTCCTAGGTATTTTATGGTTTTTTGTACAACTGTAAATGGGATTGATTCCTTGATTTCTCTTTCTGTCACTTCATTGTTGGTGTATACGAATGCAGCTGATTTCTGTGCATTGATTTTATATCCTGCAACTTTGCTGAATTCATGAATCAATGCTAGCAGTTTCTTGGTGGAATCTTTAGGGTTTTCCAGATAGAGTATCATGTCATCTGTGAAGAGTGAAAGTTTGACCTCCACCTGGATGATTTGAATGCTTTTTATTTCTTTGTGTTGTCTGCTTGCAGAGGCTAAGACTTCCAATACTATGTTGAATAACAGTGGTGAGAGTGGACATCCCTGTCTTGTTCCTGACCTTAGGGGGAAAGCTCTCAGTTTTTCCCCATTGAGGAGGATATTAGCATTGGGTCGTTCATATATGGCTTTTATGATCTTGAGGTATGCTCCTTCTATCCTTCTTGAGGGTTTTTATCAAGAAAGGATGCTATATTTTGTCAAATGCTTTCTCTGCATCTATTGAGAGGATCATATGGTTCTTGTCCTTTCTTTTATTGACATGATGAATTACGTTAATTGTTTTGCAGATATTGAACCAGCCCTGCATCCCAGGTATAAATTCCACTTGGTCGTGGTGAATAATTTTTTTACTGTATTGTTGTATCTGGTTGGCTAATATCTTGTTGAGGATTTTTGCATCCATGTTCATCAGGGAAATTGGTCTATAGTTCTCCTTTTTAGTGGGGTCTCTGTCTGGTTTTGGAATCAAGGTATTGCTGGCTTCATGGAATGAATTTGGAAGTTTTCCTTCCATTTCTATTTTTTGGAACAGTTTCAAGAGAATAGGAAGTTCAGTTTCAAGAGAACAGTTTCTTGAACACAGAACTGTTCTTGGAATGGTTTCAAGAGAATAGGAAGTTAACTTTTCCTTAAATGTTTGGTAGAATTCGCCTGGAAAGCCATCTGGTCCTGGACTCTCGTTTTTTAGGAGATTTTTGATTACTAATTCAATTTCCTTACTGGTTATGGGTCTATTCAAATTTTCTATTTCTTCCTGTTTCAGTTTTGGTAGTGTATATGTTTCTAGGAATTTGTCCATTTCTTCCAGATTACCCATTTTATTGGCATATAATTGCTCATAATATTCTTTTATTATTGTTTTTATTTCTGTTGTGTTGGTTGTGATCTCTCCTCTTTAATTCCTGATTTTATTATTAGGGTCCTTTACTTTTTCTTTTTGATCATGCTGGCTAGTGGTTTATCAATTTTGTTAATTCTTTCAAAGAACCAGCTTCTGGTTTCATTGATCTGTTCTACTGTTTTTTTTGGTTTTGATGGCATTAATTTCTGCTCTCATCTTTATTATTTACTGCCTTCTGCTGGTTTTGGATTTTATTTGCTGTTCTTTTTCCAGCTCCTTAAAGAGTAAGGTTAGGTTTTGTATCTGAGATCTTTCTTCCTTCTTTAGGAAGGCCTGGATTGTTATATACTTTCCTCTTATGACTGCCTTTGCTGCTTCCCAGAGATTTGGGGTTGTGGAGTTATCATTTTCATTGACTTCCATATACTTTTTCATTTCCTCTTTAACTGCTTGGTTAGCCCATTCATTCTTTAGTAGGATGTTCTTCAGTCTCCAAGTATTTATTACCTTTCCAAATTTTTTCTTGTGGTTGATTTCAAGTTTCATAGCATTGTGTTCTGAAAATATGCATGGTATGATCTCAATCTTTTTGTATTTAGGGCTGATTTGTATCCTAGTATATGGTCTATTCTGGAGAACATTCCATGTGCACTGAAGAATGTATATTCTGCTGCTTTAGGATGAAATGTTATGAATATATCTGTTAAGTCCATCTGGTCCAGTGTGTCATTCAAATCCATTGTTTCCTTGTTGATTTTTTGATTAGATGATCTGTCCATTGCTGTGAGTGGGTGTTGAAGTCTCCTACTATTATGGTATTACTATTGATGAGTTTCTTTATGTTTGTGATTAACTGATTTACATATTTGGGTGCTCTCACATTTGGTGCATAAATGTTTACAATTGTTAGGTCTTCTTGGTGGATAGACCCCTTGATTATGATATAATGCCCTTCTGCATCTCTTGATACATTCTTTATTTTCAAGTCTAGATTGTCTGAGATAAGTATGGCTACTCTGGCTTTCTTTTGTTGGCCATTAGCATGATAGATGGTTTTCCATCTCCTTATTTTCAATCTGAAGGTGTCTTTAGGTCTAAAGTGGGTCTCTTGTAAACAGCATAGAGATGGATCTTGTTTTATTATCCATTCTGTTACCCTATGTGTTTTGATTGTAGCATTTAGTCCAGTGACATTTAGATGAATACTGAAAGATATGAATTTATTGCCATTATGATGCTTGTAGAGTTGGAGTTTCTGGTGGTGTTCTCTGGTCCTTTCTAATCTTTGTTTCTTTTGGTATATATATATATATTTCCATCTTTTCTCCCCTCAGAGAGTCCCCCTTAAAATATCTTTCAGGGCTGGTTTGGTGGTCATAAACTCCTTTAATTTTTGTTTGGGAAACTTTTTATCTGTCTTCTATTTTGAATGACAGCCTTGCTGGATAAAGAATTCTTGGCTGCATATTTTTCTGATTCAGGACACCAAATATATCCTGCCACTACTTTCTGGCCTGCCAAGTTTCTGTGGATAGGTCTGCTGCAAACCTGATCTGTCTTCCCCTGTAGGTTAGGGACTTTTTTTCCCTTGCTGCTGTCATGATTCTCTCCTTGCCTCAGTATTTTGTGAATTTGACTATGATATGCCTTGCTGATGGTCGGTTTTTGTTGAATCTGATAGGGGTCCTCTGTGCTTCCTGGATTTTGATATCTATGTCTTTCCTTAGGTTAGGAAAGTTTTCTTCTATGATTTGCTCACTTAACACTTCTACCCCTATTTCTCTCTCTTCCTCTTCTGAGACCCCTATGATTCTGGTATTGTTCCTTTTTAATGAGTCACTGATTTCTCTAATTCTTAAATCGTGCTCTTTTGCATTAGTCCCTCTTTTTTTCTGCTTCATTATTCTCTATAAATTTGTCCTCTATATCACTGAATCTCTGTTCTGCCTCATCCATCCTTGCCGCTGCTGCATGCATCAGTGATTGCAGCTCAGTTATAGCATTTTTAATTTAATTCTGGCTATTTTTTACTTCTTTTATCTCTGCAGAAAGGGATTCTAATCTGTTTTCAACTCCAGCTAGTATTCTCATTATCGTGATTCTAAATTCTGGTTCAGACATCTTGCTTGTATCTGTGTTGGTTAAATCCAGGGCTGTCATTTCTTCGTGCTCTTTCTTTTGGGGTGAGTTCCTTTGTTTTGTCATTTTGAAGGGAGAAAAGGAATTAATGAGGTAGAAAATTGAAATTAAAAAAAATTAAAATTAAAAAATATTAAAATTAAAAATTAAAAACACACCCCCACACAAAAATCGAATAGATGATGCTAGATCCTAGGTGTGTTTTGGTCTGAGTGTTGAAAGTGGTTTGACAGATTAGAGGAAAACAAAGGGGGGGGGGAAGAAAAAAAAAGGAAATCGTTTGAGAATTTGAAAATATGAATACACTGAAGTAGACTAAAATGAGAAAATAGGGGGTAAAATAGAATTGAAAAAATATACACAAAGGAAAAGAATATAGTAGAAAATATTAAAGAAAAATATTTTTAATAAAAATTTTAAAAAATATGAATTTTTTCTTTTTCTGTATTCAAGAAAAAAGAAAAGAAACAAAAATAGTAAAAAGATTAAAAAAGAAAAAAGAAATTGTTGGAAAATTTGAAAAAGTGAATATACTGTAGTAGACTAAAATAAAATGATGGAAGAAAAGTAGAATTTGTAAAAATTTACATAAAAGCAAAAAATATAGTAAAAAAATTAAATAAAAATATTTTAAATAGGAATTTAAAGTAAAAATGAAGTTTTTCTTTTTCTGCATTCAAGAAAAAGAAAGAAACGAAAAAGAGAAAAGAAAAAGAAGGAAAAAAAGGAAATTGAAAATTTGAAAAGGTGAATACACTGAAGTAGATTAAAATAAAATGATGGAAGTAAAGTAGAATTTGAAAAAAATTTACACAAAGTAAAAAATATAGTAATAAAAATTAAAGAAAAATATTTTTAATAAAAATTGAAAATAAAAATGAATTTCTTCTCTTCCCATATTCAAGAAAAAGAAGTGTAAAAGAGGGGAAAAAAAAGAAAATTGAATAGATGGACCTAACAGATTGAAGTCGGACTGAAATTACTTCATTTTCCTCTAGAAGTCAGTCTATGTGGCGTTTTATAGTCCTTACACTAAGCCAGATGTGAGACTTATGTTCTTGAAGAGCGAAGTCGGCCCAGTTGCGCGGGCTCAGTGTAATGGCTCTGCTCTCCACTAGATGACGCTGCTAGCCCACTGGGGTGGATTGTTGCGGAGCTCGTAGGTGCTTACACGCAAGCGCAGGATCGGTGAAAATGGCACCAGCCAGCCACCCAGTCTGTTCTCCAAGATCAGCAATCGTGCACCCATCCTCTCTCTTCAGCTCTTGTCCACTCCCTGCTTTTTCACTCTCTGTGACCAGGCCCCAGGCAGTACCTGTGTCCCGAGTTTTGTCTCAGATGCGGCTGTTTTCCCCGGCCCCTTACTTCCGAAGGGCTGCGGCTTTGACCCGTTCCGCCCCTCTGTGGGAGGGTCTCACCGAGCAGTGGCCGAATGAGCAATGGCAGAATGTCGGCTGCACCCAGGAACGCTTGCTGGACCCTGCTGCTGCCGGTGCCCCTAGACTGCGGCCAGGTGCCAGCCCACCCCAGAAAAAGTTCGTGAGACAGTGTAGCAGCAGCGTTTCAGGGATTATGGAAAATCACAACCCACATCTGGCACCAGGCTTCACCCTCAATGACCTTGTTCCAGCACCAGTGAATGTGGCCGTTTTCTGGGGTCTGTTGGGACCAACCAGGTTGTTTCAGCAGTCTCTACCGAAAGTCCGTCCAGCAGGGGAACCGCTTTTCCCCGTGTGGTCTGAGAACCTCCTGGACCCCACTCTGTTCCTGGGGATTCGTCCTTCCCACCAGAGCACCACCAGGTAATGAGCTGCGGAGTTGCAGCCTTTGAGCTCCCCTTGTTTACAGTCTTAATGGAATTTAAACCCTCTCCTTTCTCCTTTCTCCCTTTTTAGTTTAGTCCCTGCAGCTGTTTCCAGTTTTCCACTTTCTCTCCAGCTGCTTTTGGGGAGGGGTGCTTTTCCCATATTCTCCCCTCTCCCCAGTCTTTGTCCTCTCTCTGCCCCGAAAAGTGGTTCCCTACCTTCTGCAGCTTCTTGCTCCCCAAATTCACGTCTTTGGGCGTGTACCTGCTGAATTCTGTGGTTCAGGTTGTGCAGATTGTTGTGTTAATCCTCAGAGCAGTTTTCTAGGTGTGTAGGATGGTTTAGTGTTGATCCGGCTGTATTTCATGGACGCGAGACTCGCAAAAAGCTTCCATGCTGTTCCACTATCTTGACTCCTCACCTAGTTTGACTATTTTAGATTGTTCATCTAAGTGGTATAATGTGGTATTTGTTTTTCTGCATCTGGCTTATTTTCTTAGCATAATACCCTCTAGATTCATCCATGTGGTTGCAAATGGCAGGGTTTCTTTCTTTTTAAAAATTAAATAATCCACTGTGTGTGTGTGTGTGTGATATTTTCCTTATCCATTCATCCATTCACTAGACATTTAGGTTGTTTCCATGTCTTGGCTATTGTGAATAATGGTGCCATGGACATGTAAGTACAGTAGTACTTCTACAAGATTCTGATTTCAATTGCTGTGGAAATATTTGCTGAAGTAAGATTGCTGGGTTATAAGATAATTCTATTTTTGATTTTTTGAGATACCTCCATACTGTTTCAATCGTTGCTATACCAATTTACATTTCTACCAATAGTGGACAAGGGTTCCTTTTTCTTCAAATCCTTAACAACAATTATCTTTAAAAAATTGTTTTAAAGGTATGTAGTGGTATTTCACTGTAGTTTTGATTTGTATGTTTTTGATGATTAATGATGTTGAACATTTTTTCATGTACCCGTTGGTCATTTGCATCCCTTCTTTTTTTTTTTTTTTTTAAGTTTCTCTCTTTATTTAGAGAGAGAGAGAGCAAGTGAGCTCATGTGAGCAAGGAAGGAGCAGAGAGAGAGGGAGAGAGAAAGAAATACAGCCAGACCAACACTGAACCACTAAGCACTCACCACTAAACCACTGAGCAGGCTCCATGTTCAGTGCAGAGCCTGGCTCCGGACTTGAACTCATGCACTGTGAGATCAAGACCTGAGCTGAAAGCAAGAGTCAGATGTTCAGCCAACTGAGCCATCCAGGCACCCCTGTGTGCCTTCTTCGATGTAGTATCTATTCATGTCCTTTGCCCATTTATTAATCAGGTTATTTGTTTTTTTGCTATTGAGTTGTAGGAATTCCTTATACATTTTGGATATTAACTCTTTATCAGATATATGGTTTATAAATAATTTCTCTCATTCTATAGGTTGTCTTTCATTTTGTTAGTAGTCTAAGTTAAAACTATCACAAGAGACAAAGAAAGTTAGTATATATTAAGAAAAAGGTCAGGGCGCCTGGGTGGCTCAGTCCGTTAAGCGTCCGACTTCAGCTCAGGTCACGATCTCGGGGTCCGTGAGTTCGAGCCCCGCGTCGGGCTCTGGGCTGATGGCTCAGAGCCTGGAGCCTGCTTCCGATCTGTGTCTCCCTCTCTCTCTGCCCCTCCCCTGTTCATGCTCTGTCTCTCTCTGTCTCAAAAATAAATAAACGTTAAAAAAATTTTTTTTAAAAAAAGAAAAAGGTGAATTCAACAGGAAGATATAACAGTTATAAGTATCTATACACACAACATCAGAGCACTTAAATATATAAAGCAACCATTGTAGGATCTGAAGGGAGAAATAGATAGCAATATAAGAATAGTAGGAGACTTCAATACTCCAATTCCAATAATGGATAGATCATCCAGACAGAAAATCAATAAAGAACCAGAAGACTTGAACAACATTATAGACCAAATAGATCAAGTATTTTAAATGCAACCAAAATTTCAAATACAGTTAAGACAGAGAAATGGTCTTAATAGAAGAGAGATTACGGCGATTTTAACAAGTGGAGTCTTAGAGGTGTTTAGGGATGGAAGTGGTGGACACTAGTATGAGTTAAGGAGAAAATAAGATGGCTGAAAGACATACATAGAACTTAATCAAAACAAAAAATGGAATATACAACAGTCCCACAACAAAAATTATAAGAATAAAACAGAGAATCGCAAAAGCAAACAAAAAGCCCCAAACAACAAAATCCCAAAACTTTCTTCACATTAAATGCATCTTTGAGCCACATTCTAGTTTTTCTTTTACCACTTATTTTCCTCTCAAAGTAACCTATATTCCAACCATTCAGTTCTATCCCCATGTCACTCTAGATTCTGCCTTTCTCACTTGAGTAAACTGCTCTCTTCATGGTCATCAACGACTGCATAATTCTATTTCCTTCTCCTCTTAAAACTTTTCTCTTGATATCCACAACCTTCAATTACATTGTCTATCCCTTAAAACATCTTTCTTTCTTTCTTTTTTTGGCTTGTTGCTCTTCTTCCCTTCCTCAGATTGTATTTAACAATTTTTTTCCTTCAGTTTTTATAGATTCTTCCATATCAATTGCCCAGTATCTTGTGGTTTCAATGATTTCAATTATTTCTTCAGCATGAGTGATTCATACATTTAAATCTTAATCCAATTTCATTTCCAAGCTTCACATCAACATCTCTAGCTTTCTTATGAAACATCTTCACTTAGATAGCCTGCAAAACATTGTGTTGCAAACCTGTTTCTCTTCCAGACTTTCTATGTGGTGAAGAAAGCATGCTCTCATGAAGATATTATTTTTATGTGGAGGTGGAAATTGTTCCAGGATCAAAGTAAATTTTATAGGAATAAGGACTCCTTTGGAAATTTATCTATTTTAGATCTTTAATATTTAAATGTAAAATAGCTATTGGCAAGAATATTTTATTCCTGCCAAATGCTAAGAGCCATTTAGGAAGCATGCTTTTATAGAGCAATTAATCAAATGTTTGGTGAGACATTAATGGTGCAAAGAGGGATTATCAGTATAAATTTTAATTAGTGACAACATACTTCAGAGTCGAAACATGGTTTGGAATGTCTGATAAAACTATTAAACATTGGACATTTAGGGCATAGCATTTTCATTGTGTGTTACTGTAAGACACCATAATATATACATATGTATATAGCAAGTAAGTTAATGATTATGATTTTAATGAATTAACTTATATTATAACATATCTATTATATTTATCTCAAGTGTTAGTTAATATTACACAGATATAATGGTTATTCAAAGCATTTTTGTTAATAGGTAGCAGTTTTGCATTAACAAAAGAAAAGACATTTTATTCATAATAAGTTGAAGATATTCTAATGGAGGAGAAACTTATAGGATATGAAATTAATTTTTGTTCTTCATTCATAATATCAGATTCAATATGAGCCATGTAATGGAAAAAGTGTTTAGGACAAATTTATTTAAATACCAAAAATATTATTATTCTAACATGAGAGGATCCATTTAACTTTTCTATTACATAAGCCATTGAGTTCAGGACTTCAGAGATCTTTTTTTCTGGCATGGTATACAAAAATGAATTCAAGGCTAGTAAATGGTGGGTCAGAGGAGAGTAAAGATGGGTTAGAGGACACAGAAATGCAGAATCAGGAAGTTTTAAGGAGGAAGTGATATTCAGGAAGGCCTTGAAGCATAAGGAGGAGTTACACAACTGGACATGGGAAAAAGAGTTCCAGGGAGAGAACATGGAATGAGCATTGAAGTGGAAATTGTCTGCATGGAGCTGAGATGAATTTAGTTTGACTGAATGTCTCTGGGTGTGAAAAAGATGAAGATAAATTTGGGAAAAACATTATGAATATATTTGAATACCTGGCTCTGAAGTTTGGACTTTTGGAGATAATGGACAACCATAAAATTCTTTTGAGTTGAGTGGGAAAATAAAGGCACTCAAGCTTTAGAAAGTATAATCTGACAATGGTGTGTAAACTGCTTTGGTAGCTGGAGAGGAAGGATATGGGTAATTGGTTTCCTTGCAGATGTAGCCTATGTGTGGGGATAGGGCACCATGGCATTATTGCATTCCGCATGGTGAAAATGGCTATACTTTGCTCAGACCTGAAACTCCCATTTCCTAGGAGAATCCTGTATGAGCTCCACTATGTGTCACCTTTATATGCAAATTACTTTTCTTTGTGCATATTTAACTTCTTGTTAATGGCAAACCCACACAGCTTTCATTGGTTTTTAGCTTTCTACTGTTGAAGTCAGGAATTTTACCTTCCTCATTTTGCATTTTAGACTAGTGCATGAAAATGTTAATTTTCTGGGAATCTTGGTTTTTCTCGTAAGAACAAGGGCTTTAGAACCAGGCAGACATGTGTTTGATTTCCATTTCTTGCTCTTATTAGAAAGTCACAATTCCTCAAGCCTCTATTTCCTGACTGTGAGATGGGTGAAATAATACATAACTTAGGGTTTTTGAGAATTGCCAATGAGATAAATTGTGTGAAGAATTTACATATTGGTTTGTTCACACAGATGATCAATTGATGGTGCTGATTTTCCTCCTCATCTTAACTGACGTTTTACATCAGCATTACTGATGATTCGTTTAAGTTCATTTATTTATTTTGAGAGAGGGAGAGTGTGCGTGCATGCACATGCTTGGGGACAAAAGGAGGAGAGGCAGAGAGAGGAAGAGGGAGAGAGATAATTCCAAACAGGCTCCCTCAGCAGGGGCTCAAACTCATGAACCATGAGATCATGACCTGAGCTGAAATCAAGAGTCGGATGTCTAACCGACTGAACCACCCAGGCACCCTGATGATTTCATTGTTGAGCTCTCCTTCCCCTTTCGTCTTCTTTAACACCTCCTTTTCTTGGGTCTTCTCACATCCCTCTTTGGCCTCAGCATACCCTGCTCTGTCATTAGCCTTTCCCCTTCTTGTATATTGACCTTTCTTGGAGTCTCATTCTTAGCCCTCTTCTCTATACTTTTCCTAGGTGATCTCTCTAAGCCCACAATTTCAACCAATTTCAATCCAAGCTTTTATGTCTAGTAGAATCTGTCCTCTTTAGTTTCATATCCATATTTCCTGCAGCAAGCTGAATGTACAATCTTAGATATTATGACACAAATATTTGAAACTTAACATGTTCAAGACTTAATAGGTTTTCTTCCTCCCTTTATGGTATATTTCTCAAATTCTGAGTAAATGGTGTCACTGTTAATTGATTTTTCCAAGCCAGTATCCTAGGAATTTCTCTAAATATTTCCTTATGCCTTACCTTCTGCTTGTGATCAAGTGTCACCTCCTAAATTGTTTTTAGTATGCCGTTATTTATTTCTCTTTTTTTTGGAAAGGGCTGTATCCTTCTGGCATGTTCACCTGCCTCCTTTTTTTTTTTTCCTCTGCAAATTATTTCAGAGTCTTTTGCTCAAATGCACATATGATCCCCATATCCATCTTGGTAAAACTCAACCTTCTTACCTTGACATACAAGGCCACTAGTGGTAAGACCTTGCCTACTTCTTTGGCCTCATCTATCTCACTAAACTATTGCATATCTCAGGGTGCAATATTAAAATGTTTTTGCAGAGATTGCTTTCTCTCTTTAGCATGACCTTTCTTATCTTGTTTTCAAGTCTTTACATGTCCTTTAAGCTCTCAGCTTAAAATCAATTCATTTAATATTTAGAAATTCTTATTAAGCATCAGCTATGTGCCAGGCACTGTGCTAGTCAGTCTTTTATGAATAATTCCTTTACTCCCAAGCACTTTTCATTATGTCTTGTGCACATCTCTATTACCAAATTGAATTGTCAAGATCTGCATATTCAACTGCCTCTTTTACTGAACCATGTGCTTCCAGAGGGCAAGAAATCTGTCTTATTCTTCTAGGTGTCATTAGTTCTTGACACAGTCATAGATAATCATTAAATGTGGAACAAATGAACGAATGGTTATTTTAAGCAAAATGTTAATAACATTTCTTAGGGATATTTGGAACGACATAATTTTTCAAGAGCTTAGTAGAACACAAATATTGTTTCCTGAAATTCTAAACCTACTGGGCTAGAAAATGAGTGTTTTAAAATAGATGGAACACCTCAGCATTCTAGTTAATTGGCGTGAATAATTTCTGACAGAAGGTTGAATATCAAGTAGCTATCTACTTTGCCTCTCTTTTGTATTTATCATATATATTTTGATAGAAATTAGCAATAAGCCAAAGAGATGTTTACTCACACATACCATTGCTTTTCATTTAGGGGTGGATAATGAACACTAAGAAGGCAGGCAAAGTTTCCAGGGAGTAATTGATGTTGATGTTTTGTGCTACCATGTGGATATTCTAAAAAAAGAAGAAGCTCTAAACTATCATTACATGCCTAATAGTTACAAGCAAGGGCCATGCAGATCAATGATTCTTTAATGAAATGCTGTGCAGCACATACGGTCACTATCTTATTCTTACAAATAAGAAGCAAGAATGAACTATTGCATTCATGGGCAAGGAGGGCTATTTGGTTGGTACAACCCTAACTCCTTCTTTCATAAATAAGGGAATCGAGGGCCAGAGATTGACGTTAAAGTATTAACTTGAGGTGATAAAGCTAGCTAGTGTTAGAGGTAGGATAGAAGTTAGACATGCTCATTAAAATTTCTTCCAATTGTTTTAAGTTCTGGCAGAAGACTCTGTGAATCATGGGGGAGCAAAGTTGGTATTATATTCATTTTAAGTAGATACATTAATCAGTCATTAATTATATATATTTATTACTTATATGGTTAATATTTATGTGTCAAGTAGTTCATAGTTGATATTATTTTATATCATAAGCCAAGATTTCAAAGATTTTATTCACAGATTTTCCCTTTGTTAGTTCTTAAAAAAAATCAAGATAATCTCAGGTTTCCTTTCACTTTGCACAGATAAATGTGATTTATAGTGCCTAATGTAGTTCCTTACTTCAGGCCCTATGCAATGTTAAGTCTAGATTCCAGGTTTTATATTTCTAGTAGACTTCCTATACTTCCTAAAAAAAGTTATTAAGGTGAGTTTGTAACAGATGGCCGGGTTTCCAGGAGACCTGGGTTAGAACTTGCATGGGAAATAATATGATATAAAGGCTGTATGATGGTCTGGGAGTGGACAAAGTTGGGGAAAGATGGGTAAGGGAAAGAGCAGTTGAACAGAAGAATTTAAAAAAAGCAAAGACAGTATTTAAGGAAGAAAGGAAAGAAGCAAGAATGTCAGGCAACAAAGTTAGACCTGGAAAGGTTCATTGAATTTCTGCCTGTTGGGTTAAGATATTGTGCTAGAAACCTTCAATAATCTCATTTAATCTTACACCTTCAAGACACATCCCATTTTACAGGTATGGAAATGAGACACAATGGGGTTAAGTTTGTGCCTAAGCTAAATATAGTAATTACTAAATTACTAAATATAGTAATCATCAGATAGGATTCAAACCCAGACTTAATATCTTCTTTTGAGACAGGAGGAAAAGCTCATTAAACATTTTTCAGAATGCTAGTTCACAATTGGTTAAGACTATACTACCCTGAAAATTTAATCCTTCTCACTAGGCTGATTTAAATGGCCCTATAGTACCTGCCCTTTGGAACTTTAATGATTCCTTAGCAGATGGTCCTGGAAAAAGGAGGCCAACTTAGAAGTCCTGAGTAGTCTGAAGATTAAAAGATGGGGTGAATTCTTCCATTGGTATCAGCAGGAGCATAAGAGTGAGGACCTCCCAGATGTTGGACCTCCCAGAAATGAGACAGTAATGGTTTTCCTTCTTTGGCTGCAGAAATCCACACATAAACAGAGTGGGAACTAGTCCCTAAATGGGAAGTAGGGTATGTGTATGTTTTGGGGAGGGGGGTAGTTGTGGTAGTGGTCTTATTTATAAACCTGGGATGGGATTTGGAAACTTATATGATTAAGATTGTAATTATACCTTAGTTCTTGAGTGTTCCAAAACATGGTGTAACTTGGGAAGAAGATTGGTAGCAGATTAAATTGCATTGCACACATTTAAGCATGTCCAAATGCCCAATACCTGCATTAAATTTTTAAAAAAATTTACAACCTGTGGCTTATAAAAAATAATAATGTATTTATTATTTTCATAAGAATGGAACAGTTTCATTACATATAAAGAACTATATATGGAAAATTACAAGGAAGAAAGTGAAAAACCAGCCATTATTTGACAGAACAATCACTTTAAATATTTGCTGAAGAGCATGTGTGTACAGATAGATAGATAGCTGGGTAAAAATAATTTTAGAGAATATGTGATAATTCTCTACATGTAATTTTCAATTAAAGTATAACATTTCAGGAGCATCTGTGTGTCTCAGTAAGTTAAACATCCAACTCTTGGTCTTGGCTCATGTCATGATCTCATGGTACGTGAGATTGAGCCCCAAATTGAGCTCTGTGTTGACATCCCAGAGCTGCTTGGGATTCTCTCTCTCTGCCCCACCTCTGCTCATGCATGTGCTTGCTCTCTCTCTCTCAAAACAAACAAACAAACAAACAAACAAATAAATAAATAAACAAACTAAAAAATGTAAAATGTAATATTTCAAGAAAATAAAAATACAATATAACATTTCATGTGCATTAAATAAAAAATCTTGAAACTGAAGTTATTTCTTTTAATTTTTTTAAATGTTTATTTTTAAAAGGGAGACAGCGTGAGCAGGGAAGGCACAGAGAGAGAAGGGGACAAAGGATCTCAAGTGGGCTTTGTGCTGACAGCAGACAGCCCGATGCAGGGCTCAAACTCATGAACTGTGAGATGGTGACCTGAGCCAAAGTTGGACATTTAACAGACTGAGCCACCCAGGTGCCCTGAAACTGAACTAATCTCTTAACTTCAGAATAAATATTTGTTTTTAATCATAAAGCCATATTAAGCCTTGAAGTAACTCTCTAGATTGAAAAAAAAAACATCTAAAAAATTCAAGAGATTGGATCATTGCCTTTTATTAAGTATATTTTTTCAACATTAGAGGGCAACTACAGATTGTTAGCTATAAATAAATACATTAGTATATTTAGATTTTTCTTCCTTCTCATCACTTCCCTTATACCTGGTTCCTTCAGACATTCCTGAGCTGATTTTATTTCTGTTCCATTTTTCTTAAAAAATAAATAAATTTCTGTTATCTTGCTATATTTTATGTATTTTTGTAAGCCACCACTTGTTCACAATAGGAACAAGGCAGAAAATAAATCACAGATAAACATAAAATATTGGAAGTGATTATGATTCAAAATGTTGACAGTCCTGACTCATGATTTACCAGTAATTTTTCTGTGTGCACTACTCTGTGTAAAGGTTTCTTCTGACTTATATATTAATTACTGAAGGCACAGTTTAGAACAACACAGAAATCTCTCTAAATCAGTATTCACCTATTTGCTAATAAGTCCTACATAAATTGTTGTGTCTCAATTTACCATTTGTGAACAGTAGGAAAAAAAATTGCTTTTCTTTGCTTTGGTATTGAAATTGTGTTCTAGTATAGTGAGGCCATGAGGTGAGTGACTTCTGACTTACCATTTTTTAAATTATAGGTTGTTCAGCAAGCTCTGCCAGGATCAGGTCCTAAAAATGAGTTATTTTTCACATCTCAAAATCCAAGTTGAAACACTGGCTTGCTTGTTAAGATTAATTAACTAGAGGTAATACTTGCACATTGGCTCATTAACAGAAGAAAAATTGGCTCACTCTAATCACTCACAGAATTTTAGTAGAAAAGCTAATGATGAATGTAAGCAAAGCCTATATAAATACAACCCTTTTACTGTTTAGGAAAAAAAGAAAACATGATTTTTTCCCCTCCCAGGTAGAGATAATTACCTAGTGTGCAATTCTCCTGCAGCTGTTTTCTCATCTTTATATGACCTTTCTTTCCTAGTGTTAGAAATCACAAGCATAACTGTTTCTGATCTTGTATGGTTGAGCGGTATTGGATGTAATAACTGTGGAATTAGACACACAGTGGCTTTGTCCTAAGTAGACTTGAACTTGGACAAGTTTCTTAGCCCTATGAGCCTCAGTTTCATCTGAAAAAATGATGGAGGTGAATTTGTGGGTCTCTAAGTGACTTCTATTCGTCAAAATTTTATTCTTAAAATAAGCTTATTTTATTTTAGCTCATTCTTAAATGAGCTAAGTTGAAAATATAAGAGCTCTTGGATGTTCCTTGTGTCAAGTTGCAATGTTATAATTTCAAAACATTCTTGAAACAAAATATATTGACTTGCTTGAACTTAAGCTTTTTTTTAAGTTAAAAATTTTTTTAACGTTTTATTTATTTTTGAGAGAGAGAGAGAGAGAGAGAGAGACAGAGCATGAACAGGGGAGGGGCAGAGAGAGAGGAAGACACAGAATCTGAAGCAGGTTCCAGGCTCCAAGCTGTCAGTATTGAACCTCATGTGGGGCTGAACTTACAGACTGTGAGATCACTATCTGAGCTAGAGTCTGACGCTTAACCGACAGAGCCACCCAGGTGCTCCATTTTTTTTTTTAAGTTTATTTATTTATTTTGAGAGAGACAGAGACAGTGTGAGTCAGGGTGGGGCAGAGAGAGAGGGAGAATCCCAAGCAGGCTCTGCACCATCAGCACAGAGCCGGATGCGGGGCTTGAACTCATGAAACCCTGAGATTATGACCTGAGTGGAAACTGAGTTAGATACTTAACCAACTGAGCTACGCCAGGCGCCCCTGCTTTAACTTAAGCTTTAAGTGGATTTGTGAAATAAAACAACTGTATTTGAATGCCCAGTCTTAACACAGAGGGTCTCACTGATGATGTTTCTGCAATCAACACCATATTGCATCTCTGAAGCACTGTCATATTTCAGTCTATCGGGTTGATGGTTAATTTTTTTCAGTTTCCACTCTGATGGCTATCTTTGAATATTTGGAGCAGATGCAACACTTAGAGTGAAAAAGGGAATCTAGTTATTTGATAAAACAAAAATCATATGCCTGCTCACTTTATAATTGGTACAAATCCTGAGACTTTCAGCAGGGAACAAAACCAAGTATTTTCTACCAACTTTCAGTATAATGTCGTTGTTGTAACTTTGTTTGCAGTGATAAAGCATGTGTCAATTTTTGATTATGGTTATTAATTAAGTCCCATATATTTTGTAATTAATGAAATTTTTAAATAAATCCATCAGTAGGTTAAACGTAAATTTAAATTATACACTGTTGAGTTTTCTTTTATCTTTTTCTTTTTTTTTCCTTTTTTTTTCTTGGTGCAAAAAAGTGTTTTTGTTAAAGACAGGACCTGTGGGCAGAAAAAGCTGCATTGTGATTGTGAGGAGCCATTGATTATATACTTTAAAGTTGGGGACAGGGTAGAGATAATCGAAGTCTCTAAAGGGATTTCTGTAAGTCTCTAAAGAAGACTTACAGGATCCTGGAGGTCTGGCTACAGCATTGAGGTTTCACATATTCTTTGTCTTCATAAATATTTCAGTGAGAATATGTGTTATGCTCTTCTACTTAGATGTTTCACATGTAGAAAACTAAGTTAGGGTTTTCTAGTTAGATGCCATCTTAATCAGAAAATTGAATCCATGAATCTTCATTCCTCTCACTAGGTAGAAAATGTCAGACCAGATCATCTCTAAAGGTCCCTTACCTCCAAATGACTGTATTTCTTTAATTTGTGCTTGGAGCAATTGAGGCATCTTTATTTTTCTCAGTTAGTGATAATGTCACTCATTCTGAGTTTATCCAAACTACTGGATATACACGGTCTGTGCTCCCTCCTAACCACTTCAGGATTACTTTAGAGATGTTAGTAGATTGATACAATTAAACATAACCCATTTAAAATGATTGAAAATTACATGTAGTTAAGTCATTATTAGAAAATAGTCTTTAAAAGTTCCATTCATCATCTGAGTTTAGCAGCCACAGTTATTGTGTCTAGTTTGGAATTTCAGTTCTTTAATTCACTACTTATCTTGGGACTGAATATTGTGCCCAATAGGAGTCATGTGTTTGTTTCTTCACTGGAAGCCATGATAGCTTCTTCCGGCGATCTTAGTACAAAGCGATTTCAAAATAATGTTTAGCCTGGAAAGTGTTCTTCCCTGCCTGGTGAGTGATGAAATGTGGGCATGTTGCTTCCTGCTGCTGCATTGCTTTCATAGAGCACTGTAATTGTAAATAAAAGAAGGATTAATGAAAATGGTGAAATCTGCATCTCATTTTAGGGATTACTTTTTCAAATCCAGTCTTTGTTCCAGAAGCTTAATTTTTTTTTTTTTTTATTCTTTCTGTTGACAGAGCAGTGGTATGTGGCATAGTCAGAGAGCATAGAGAGTTTTGAGTCTACTATAAAACTCTGTCTACCTCTGGTACTCATTTTCTCCCTCTGTAAAATTTTGTAATATATGTAATACTTTTGAAAGATGACATAGTACTTATGAGGAAGGACTCTTAGATTAGACAGCCTGATTTTGAATTTTGACTCCAACTTTTAAGAACTGTGTGATTTTGTTTGGTGTGATTTTGTTAGCCGAGACTCAGATGTTTCAGTGGTAAAAATGGGGTTAATAGAACTTTATGGGCTTGTTCTGAGCATTAAATCAGATAATCTGTGTAAAATATTTAGCACAGTGCGTGCTACAAATACATATTTATTAACTGTTGGCTATTATTATTAACTCTTTCTGAATACAGTGCAGACCTTTGTAGAAAGTACTCAAACTATTATTACTAAACATGTAGGAGACTCGGTAGGTGTATTCTTAAGCAGTAATTATAATTAGCGTTTTTTATCTAATCTAAAACTATTATCTAATAAGTTTTGAGAAGATATTCCTGATAGGACATCTATTGAGGCATTAAATTATGGTGGAGATGACTCATGTTTGGCCTCTTCTACATTTCCACTTCACTGGATTCTGTGTGATTTTCCTGAAATTAAATTGTCCTTTTTATTTCCAACTGCACACTAGGTTTTTGTCTGGTGCCAATATTTATTAACTTAAAAATATACAGTTAGTCTTTATTCTGATGAAGGAAGATTCTTAAAATTCTGTAGCAGATCTTTTTTCTGGGATATTTAATAAATTCTATATTTTGTTTAATTTTAATTTTTTTTTTTTTGGTAATTGCAAGAACAAATGGTACTGATTTCATTATTAGTATAGATCTGAGAACAGCTGTCATATAATAAATAGGACACTTTTTTTTTTTTCCTAGAAAATGAATGCAGTTTATGGAAAACTTTTCCCTGAGTGATGGGTGATTTCAGTTATTTAAATCAAATGTTTTTCCATTGAATATGTGGAATAGTAACCAGTAATATAGATAAACAACCTTACGTACTTCACTAGAGTCCTTTTTAGAGGGTTGTGCCTTCTGCATGACAGTTGATTCTTTTCTTGCAGCTATGTGAGAGTACTTGGGGCTCCAAAAGGGAGCTGGGAAGGGAACACCCAGACAGGTCCAGATCTTTAACATCCTTACTCATGACTGTGACTATCACATCTTGTAGTACTGAAATCCATCAAAATGTGCTTGCTTTTCACACTCAGCCTTCATGGAGAACGGTGTAAGGAAAGGAAGGGGCAAAGAGAGGGAGGGTCTTAAGATCCTTAATGCAATCTATAAGCCTCTGACATCCTTTTATGCATTCTGTTTTATTTCCTAACTGCAGATTTCCCGTCCAAATACTCTTTTGAAAGTCTAATGGTACATTTGATATCATAGATTTATCATTATGACTTTGATGTATAAAAGTGAGGTTTTAAAGACTTTATTATTAAAGATAAATCATTTTATGAAGAAAAGGAGAAAAATGGAGTTGTTGTTTATCTCTTTTGAACACTATGGATTTGTTCACTTATTCCCTTACTTCTTGGTATCATAAAAATGAGAAGAGCCTGCATTGTTCATGTTAATCTCTCCTGGTTTCTTTCATGCCCTAGATTCTAGAATAAAATTTATCTTCTGTTTTAGATACATACAGAGTTATCTCTCTGGTGTTGGAATGTATTGTTATTTCCCAGGGCAATAAATCAAGAATGCTGTCTGAAAGCTCTAAAATAACTAAATAACCAAGTTGTTGAGCCACTAACAAGCATATGCAATTCATCACTTAAATGATACATGCCACAACAAGTAAGGCTTTGTGAATGATGTGCTATTGCCCTCTTTTTATTTATTTATTTTTAGTTTTATCAGGTGAGTCACTAGGGCAGAGAATATGAAGAGGAGGATATAAAGCAGAGAGAAATAAAAAAGGAAAGCTTTATATTTTATTGATTTCAGAGGATAGCAATTTGTTATTTATAGAGCTAGAAGGAGACATTCAGGCATTAGCTCTTTTTAATATAGTGCTATGATTGTGCTAAGGATGCTATTTTAACCAAGCATCAAGAATAACACTCAGCTGGGTGGCTGAGTCAGTTAAGCATCTGACTCTTGATCTGGGCCCAGGTCATGATCTCTTGGTTTATGAGTTCGAGCCCTAAGTCGGGCTCCACATTGGTGGAGCCTGCTTGGGATTCTCTCCCTCTCCTTCTCTCTCTGCATTGTCCACTCTCTCAAAAATAAATAAATAAACTTAAAAAAAGAATCACACTTTTAACTGCTATTAATAAAGCAGGTGTAATGTCTGTTTTAGTACATCTTAAAAAATTCACCTAGGGGATTGTTCTCAAACTTTAATTTGCATACAATTAAAGCAAAGCAGTTTAAAATTCAGATTCTCAGGAGGTACCCTGGTGGCTCAGTCAGTTAAGTATCTGACTTCGGCTCTGTAACGAGGTCATGATCTCATTGTTCGTGAGTTTGAGCCCCACATTGGTCTCTGTGCTGCCAGTGTGGATCCTGCTTGGAATTCTCTCTCTCTCCCTCTCTCTCTCTCTCTCTGCCCTTTCCCCACTTATGCTCTCTCTCTCTCTCTCAAAATAAATAAACTTAAAAATATTCAAATGCTCAGGCTCCCTCCTAAGATTCTGATTCACTCCTGTGGTGGGTTCCAGAAGCTGTGTTTTATTTTTTTTTTATTTTTTTTATTTATTTATTTATTTATTTTTTTTCCAACGTTTATTTATTTTTGGGACAGAGAGAGACAGAGCATGAACGGGGGAGGGGCAGAGAGAGAGGGAGACACAGAATCGGAAACAGGCTCCAGGCTCTGAGCCATCAGCCCAGAGCCTGACGTGGGGCTCGAACTCACGGACCGCGAGATCGTGACCTGGCTGAAGTCGGGCGCTTAGCCGACTGCGCCACCCAGGCGCCCCCAGAAGCTGTGTTTTAAACTAGCATCCATGAGATTCAGTGTGGGTGGTTGGCACATTTCTTTCTCCTCTGACTCATGCCAGAACTTTGGAATGTCTGAAACACAGGACAGTTTTTCTTAACAAAATATGAGTAATTACTATAAAATAATATCAATTTAAAGCTTGGTACTATCTCCTACTTACTATTAAATCCATGGTGTTCTGGTTGCTTGTGTAACTTTGATGGTGTCCTGTTTGAAGCATCTTGCTATTCCTGTTATTTGAGTTGGGGGGTGTGGGGGGGTCTGTCTTTGTTGCTTAGAAACAGAAATCAATTGTGGTTAATTTAAGCAAAAAAGAACTCTATTCAAAATCTTTTTTAAACTCACAGGTTTGTTGGGAGTCTGAAGGACCAATTTGGGAAAAGGAGAAGGACTCAAGGCAGTTGTGGGTGGGCTTGGGGGATATGACAAAAAGACCCACCTGTGAGGTTACCCTGCAGGAAGAGTTAGGGCCATGTCCTGCTGTTGCCCAGGCCACTGAGAAGAACACCAGTGCAAACATCGCTGTCTCACTTGCTCAAGAGTCCAAGTTTTGGGGAGAGTGTTTATGATTTGTTGTGCTCCCTTTCCCTGTCTGGTATTATGAACAGGAGGGAAATCATAAGAGCAGACTTTTGAGACTGTTTTAAACACTTACATCAGGCACCAGAGACTTCTGGATCTCTGCAGTTTGATTTCTTATAGTGATGCTGATAAGAAAGTATAGATATCAACTATATGATTTATTACTCATACTGACTAGTACAGTCAGTGGAAAAAGCAAAAGGTTATCTGTGTCCAGAAACTCAATTTTTAATATTCTTTATGACATCATTCAAAACATAATATTTCTCCTGTTTTAAGATATATATTCATGCAATATTTTTTCCATTCTATTCTGTATTATATCTGTGTTTTAATAAGAATACAATGATTAAAATGACTTACATGCAAGGAAAATGAATGCATTATAGAATGTAACATATTTATTTTATTTCATACACTTCTTTGGATTGTACTGAATATACTCCTAGTTGAAGAAGCGTGATCTTATGCTACCCACTAAAAGTGTATAACTATTTTTTTATTTTTACTTATTCATTACATATAAATACAGAAATCAATTTAGGTAATAGGGCATTTAGATAACATAATGTTGGTTACCATTTGTAAAACAGAAAACCATTTAAAAATTTTAAGCCTTGTGAATTTGTTTTGGAAATATTTTTTTTTGACTAACACAATATTGGATGCATTAAATAATTGAATATGTTTGGGCTGATTGAAAACTGCAAGTTCCTTAAGATCCCTGTTTGACAAGTAAGTTTGACAAGGCAAGTAAGCACTCTCTACGGACTTCTGCTTATTCTTCAACATCCAGGGCTATGTGGCCACACATAGGTGCATGGCAGGCTGGGAATCTCATTTTTCTTAAATTTTATTTTAGAGAGAAGAGAGCATGAGTGGGGGAGAGGGATAGAAGGAGAGAGAGAGAATCTTAAGCAGGCTCCATGCTCGGTCCATGTAGGGCTTGATCCCTTGACCCTGGGATCATGATTTGAGCTGAAATCAATAGTCAAATGCTCAACCAACTCAGCCATCCAGGCACCCCAGAATCTCATTATTTTGAATGGGTATCACATGAGCCCAATCATATGAGCCACCATTACTGATAATGCTGGAAAACAAATGCATGAGGGAGACTGAGTAGGTGAGAGAGACAGAGAGAAAGAGAGGAAAGGAAGAAGGAGAGAAAGAGTTAGAGAGATTTGGGGTCTAATAATCAGACAAAGGAATGCAAGGGGGGTTGTGTATAATAAGTGAGACACCTAGTCAGCATTTTGAAGAATTTATCAGGAGAAAAATTCTTAATAGGAATTAAATGGGACTGTGCTGAAGGGAAAATAGAGCTACAAGAGTCTTTGAATGACAGACTAAAAAAGTGTAATTAGTTTTTTCTTTTTAACTTTAAAATTTTAAAGGTATAAAATCAGGTTGAATTTTTATTTGTTATAGAATTTTTATTATAAGAATACAATTGTGTTTTTGACCTCATCTCTATGTTGAGTATACTTGCTATTGTAGGCAGGTAATAATTTATAAAACAATGTAATTAAAGGATACCTAAATTGAAATATGATAATGAAAGGAGGAGTTTTAATTTAATTTTAATTTTATTTTTTTGTTTCAAATTTTTATTAAATTCTAATTGGTTAACACATAGTGTAGTATTGATTTCAGGAATAGCTTTAGTGATTCACCCCTTACTTACAACACTCAGTCCAATACATATTAAGTATTAGAAATTTCGGGCTTTTTAAAAATTTGGGGATTTATGCAAGGGTATATTTATGTCTATAGACCAATCAGAACAGAATTTCTTTTATTTGTTTTGTTTTGATTTAAATTCTAGTTAGTTAACTGATAGGGTAATATTGCTTTCAGGAGTAGAATTTAGTGATTCATCACTTACGTATCCTATCCGTCACCAACCTCCCTCCATCAACCCTCAGTTTGATCTCTGTCTTTAAGAGTCTCTCATGATTTGTTTCCCTCCCTCTTTCCTCCCCCACCCCATATGTTCATCTGTTTTGTTACTTAAATTCCACATATGAGTGAAATCATATGGTATTTGTCTTTCTCTGATTTATTTTGCTTGGCATAATATGTTATAGTTCCATCAATGTCGTTGCAAATGGCAGGATTTCATCCTTTTTGATGGCTGAGTAATATTCCATTGTGTATATATACCACACCTTCTTTATCCATTCATCAGTCGATGGACTTTGGTATCTATCCATAATTTGGCTATTGTTGATAGTGCTGCTATAAACATCGGGGTTGCATGTGTCCTCTGAATCAGTATTTTGGTATCCTTTGGGTAAATACCTACTAGCACAATTGCTGGATCTTAGAATAGTTCTATTTTTGACTTTTCAAGGAACCTCTATACTGTTGTCCAGAGTGGCTGCACCAGTTTGCATTCCCACCAGCAGTGTAAGAGGGTTCCTCCTGCCCTGCATCCTCACCAACATCTGCTTTTTCCTATGTTGTTAATTTTAGCCATCCTGACAGGTTTGAGGTGATGTCTCATTGTAGTTTTGATTTGTATTTCCCTGATGATGAGTGGTGTTGAGCATCTTTTCATGTGTCTGTTAGGCATCTGGATGTCTTCTTTGGGAAAATGTCTATTTATGTCTTCTTCCCATTTCTTCCCTGGGTTATTTATTTGTTTGATAAATTCTTTATAGATTTTGGGTACTAACTCTTTATCAGATATATCATTTGCAGATATCTTCTCCCATTCTGCAGGTTGCCTTTTAGTTTTATTGATTGTTTCCTTAACTGTGCAGAAGCTTTTTATCTTGATGAAGTCCTAATAGTTCATTTTTGCTTTTGTTTCCCTTGCCTCTGGCACCTGTCTAGTAAGAAGATGCTCTGGCCAGTGTGAAAGAAATTATTGCCTGTGTTCTCCTCTAGGATTTTAATGGTTTCCTGTCTCACACTGAGGTCTTTCATCCATTTTGAATTTATTAATGCGTACGGTGTAAGAAAGTAGTCCAGTTTCATTCTTTTGCATGTTGCTGTCCAGTTTTTCCAACACCATCTGTTAAAGAGACTGTCTTTTTTTACATTGGATATTCTTTCTTGCTTTGTTAAAATTAGTTGACCACACAGTTTGTGGGTCCATTTGTGGGTTTTATGTTATGTTCCATTGAACTATGTGTCTGTTTTTGTGCCGGTATCATGCTGTCTTGACTGCAGCTTTGTAACATAGCTTGAAGTCTGGAATACGATGCCTGTGGCTTTGCTTTTCTTTTTCAAGACTGCTTTGGCTATTCGGGGTCTTTTGTGGTTCCATATGAATTTTAGGATTGCTTCTTCTAGCTACCTGAAAAATGCTGGTGGTGTTTTGATAGGGATTGCATTGAATATGCAGATTGGTTTTGAGAAGTATAGACATTTTAACAATATTTGTTCTTTTAATCCATGAGCATGGAATATTTTTTCATTTCTTTGTGTCATCTTCAATCTCTTTCATAAGTGTTCTATAGTTTTCAGGGTATAGATCTTTTACCTCTTTGATTAGGTTTATTCCTAGGCATCTTATGATTTTTGGTGCAGTTGTAAATGGGATCGATTCCTTGATTTCTCTCTCTGCTGCTTCATTATTGGAGTATAGAAATTCAACAGATTTCTGTATATTGATTTTGTATTTTGTGGCATTGCTGAATTTGTGTATCAGTTCTAGCAATTTTTGGTGTAGTCTTCAGGCTTTCTACATAGAGTATCATGTTATCTTCATATAGTGAAAGTTTGAATTCTTCTTGATGATTTGGATGCCTTATTTATTTTTGTTGTCTGATTGTGGAAGCTAGGACTTCCAATACTATGTTAAATAACAAAGGTGAGAGTGGACCAGACCACTCTCACCACTCTGGACCACTTGTTCCAGACCATAAAGGAAAAGCTCTCAGTTTTTCCCATTGAGGATGATATTAGCTGTGGGTCTTTGGTATATGGCCTTCTTGATGTTGAGGTATGTTCACTCTATCACTACTTTGTTGAGAGTTTTTAATCAAGAATGGATGCCGTACTTTGTTAAATCCTATTTCTGCATCTATTGGGAGGATCATATATTTCTTATCTTTTATTTTATTAATGTGATATATAATGTTGATTGATTAGCAAATGAACCACACTTGTAGCCCAGGAATAAATCCTACTTGATCATGGTGAATAATTATTTTAATGTACTGGTGAATAATTATTTTAATATAATTTGATTTGCTAGTATTTTGTTGAGAATTTTTGTATCATGTTCATCAGGGAAATTGGTCTGTAATTCTCCTTTTCAGTGGGATATTTGTCTGGTTTTGGAATCAAGGTAATGCTGGCTTCATAGAATGAGTTTTGAAGTTTCCTTCCATTTCTATGGAACAGTTTGAGAAGAATAGATACTAATTCTTCTTTAAATGTTTGATAGAATTCCTGAGGGAAGCCATCTGGCCTGGACTTTTATTTGTTGAGAAACTTTTGGTTATTGTTTCAATTTCTTTGCTGTTTATGGGTCTGTTCAAGTTTTCTATTTTTTCCTGTTTCAGTTTTGGTAGTTTATATGTTTCTAGGTGTTTATCCATGTCTTCCAGATTGCTCAATTTGTTGGCGTATAATTTTTCATAGCATTCTCTTATAATTTGTATTTCTGTGGTGTTGGTTGTGATCTCTCCTATTTCATTCGTGATTTGGATCCTTTCTCTAATTTTTTTAATGAGTTTGGCTAGGGGTTTATCAGTTTTATTAATTTTTTCAATGAATCAGCTCCTAGTTTCATTGCTGTTCTACTGTGTGTTTTTTGTTTTGTTTTGGTTTGTTTGTTTGTTTGTTTTGGTTAGGTGTGAATTTGAGAGTTTTCTTGCTTCTTGTGTTAGGCCTGTAATGGTATCTACTTCCTTGTTACAACTGCTTTTGATGCAACTTAAAGGTTTTGGACTTGTGTTTTCATGTTCATTTGCCACCGTGTATTTTTTTTATTTCTGCTTTAATTTCCTGGTTAACCCACTCGTTCGGTAGTAGGATGTTCTTTAACCTCCATGTATTAGTTGTATTTCCTAATTTTTTCTTGTGGTTGACTTCAAGTTTCATAGCATTGTGGTCTGAAAATATTCATGATATGATCTTGATCTTTTTGTACTTGTTGAGGCCTGATTTGTGACCCAGTGTGTGTTCTATTCTGGAGAATGTTCCATGTGCACTCAAAAAGAATGTGTATTCTGCTGCTTCATTGTTTCATTATTGATCTTCTCCTTATATGATCTGTCCATTGCTGTCCATTGCTGTGGGTTATTAAAGTCCTTTACTATTATTGTATTGTTATTAATGAGTACTATTATGTTTGTTATTGATTAATTTATATGCTTGGGTACTCTCAAGTTGGGAGCATAAGTCTTTTCCATTGTTAGATCTTCTTGTTGGAGAGACCCCTTTATTATGATTTAGTGCCCTTCATATCCTGTAACAGTTTGGTTTAAAATATAGTTTGTCTGATATAAATATGATTCCTCCGACTTTATTTTGATGTCTATTAGCATGATTAATGGTCTTCCATCCCCTAACTTTCAATCTTCAGGTGTCTTTAGGTTTAAAATGGGTCTCTTGTAGGCAGAATACAGATGGATCTTGTTTTTTTATCTATTTTGACACCCTATGTATTTTGATTGGTGCATTGAGTCCATTTATACTCAGAGTGCTTACTGATATGAATTTAGTGCCATTGAATTACCTATAAAGTCAGTGTTTCTGGAGATTTTCCTTCTTCCTTTTTAGTCTTTGTTGATTTTGGTCTTTCTTTCCCATTCAAAGAGCTCCCTTAATATTTCTATCAGGGATGATTAAGTGCTCACTAACTTCTTTAGTTTGTTTTTTGTTTTTTGTTTTTGTTTTTGTTTTTTTTTTTTTGTCTGGGAAACTCTTTCTATTCTGAATAGCAGCTTTGCTGGATAAAGTATTCTTGGCTGCATATTTTTCCCCTTCAGCATGTTAAATATATCATCCACTCCCTTCTGATCCAACTTTCTGTGGAGAGATCTGCTGGAAACATGATTTCTCTTCCCTTGTAGGTTAGGGATTTCTTTTCCCTTGCTGCTTTCAGGATTCTTTTCTTACCTCTGTATTTTGCAAATTTTAGTATAACATATCTTGCTGCTGGCCTGTTTTTGTTCATTTTTATGGGAGTTCTGTATGCATTCTGGATTTGGATGTCTGTTTCCTTCCCCAGATTAGGGAAGTTTTCAGTTATAATTTGCTCAAATAAACCTTCTGACCCCCCCCCCCCTTCCTCTCTTCTTCTTCTAGGATTCTATGATATGAATGTTTTTACACTTCATGGAGTGCTGAATTTCAGGTCTGCTTTGGTGATCCAAAAATTTTCTGTCCATCTTCTTTTCATCTTCAGTATTTTCCATAATTTTATCTTATATATCACTAATTGATTCCTCTGGTTCTTTCATCCTTGTGGTCATTAAATCTTGATTATAGCATTTTTTATTTTGGCATGACTAATTTTTACATTTTGTCTCTGTGGTAAGGGACTCTCTGGTGTCTTCTATGCTTTTCTCAAGCCGAGGTAGTCTCCTTATGATTGTTGTTTTAAATTCTGGTTCAGGAATATTGCTTATAACTGTTTTGATTAGATCCCTGGTCATGACCTCTTCATGTTTTTTCTTTAGGGATAAATTCCTCTGTCTTGGCATTTTTTCTGGGTCTCTGTCTTCTGTATGTTAGGAAAGGCTGTTATGTTTCCTGCTTCTGAGACTAATAGCTACATTAAGAAGAGATCACATACTGTCCAGGGCCTGGTGCTTCAGGAAGTGTTTCTGGTATATGCTGTGTGCACTCTGCTGCTGTGTTTTGACTGCTCTTTTCCTCGGTCAGTCCTCTACAGAGTTTCTTTTTGCATGCAGTGGGAAGTGTTTGGACCTTGTCCACTGTGTGGTGAGTTTTAAATAGGTGTATTTTTGTCTGCTTGTTGAAAGAGGCTAGATCCTATTTCCCCTAGATTTGAAGCTTTGTAGCCATCTCTGGTCAATAGAATTGGTGCATAAAGAGGGGTTGTGCAGGTCTTCTGGGGGAGGCGCCCGCTGCTCTGACTCCCAGGCACACTGGCCCTAGTTCACAGCACCTGCAGAACGCAGTAGGGCAGGGCTTGGTGTAAGTAGCTCAAGCCTCTACTGTGGGTGCTGTGTGCTCACTGAACTGAAATCTGTCTGTGATGATAGGTGGAGACAAAAATGGCATCAACCAGCTCTCTAGTCCCTGGAGAGGGGAATTAGCACCTGCCACTGTTCAGAAAGCTCTCACAGAAGAACAGTCTCCCCTCGTTTGTCCCCAGTATCCCTCACATCCCTGTCTTCATGCTGTCTGTGTCTGAGCTGTCTGCCTGCCTGGTGGCACAGTGCTTCTGTGCTTTATCTCAGGTGCACTGGATAGGTTTAAAAAATCCAAGCGCAGCTTGGACCTGTGCTGATCGTCTGGGGGAGGGTCTTGCCAGGCAGGAATGCACAGAGTTTATGGTAAAAGGCAGCAAAATGCCACAGTCTGGGTTAGCTGCCCTCAGCAGGAGCCTCTGTTCCTATACTAATCAATGGGCGGCTCAATGGCACCACTGGCTCTTTTGTTCCCGGAAAGGCAGTGCCATTTCTTCCAAATGCACTCCAACAAGGGGAACTGTCTGTTCTAGTGCAAACCAGGGGATCCTCACACCCCTCTGTCCACTCCTGAATCTCTGTCCTCCTTCTCAAGAGGAGCACCTCTGTGCCCACCAGGCTCCACCTTGGTGATGTCGTGGATTTCTAAAACTTCAGACTTTGAGCTCTGCTGCTTGTAAAAACTTGATATAATCAGCCCCAATTGTTTTCCCGGCCAGGGGTTTTAGGGAAATGGGTTTTTGGTGCAATGCCCTGCTCCTTTCTCTCTCTCTTTCTCTCCTCTCTTCCTGACCAGGGCTGCCCTCCCTCTGCAGCCCCAGCAATTCTTTTCCCCACAAAATCATGTCTCACTAGCTCCTACCTTCCACAATGTGGCCTCTTTTCTCCCTCTAGTTGTGCAGTTTATTGTCTCAGTCCTCCGATCAATTTCCTGGGTGATCAGAATGATTTGACATATATTTAGCTACGTTCGAGGGAGGAGGCAAGCATGCTGTCCTCCCACTACTCTGCCATCTTAACTCTCAGGTCCAAGAAAGGAGGATTTTTAAATGAATGATTTGCAAAGATCTTTAGAGAGTCAAAGAAAATTTTTTTTTGTCAAAAAAATCATATGTAGAAAACTAAAAGAAAAAAAAATATAAGACTTAATGCATTCAGTTGCTTTGCAAGGTCAAGTTTTCTCTGTAATTTGAAGAAACAATAAAAAAACATAATATATGATGCATTATGGGAGTGATTAGAACAATAATTAAAAATGATCTTCATGGGGCGCCTGGGTGGCGCAGTCGGTTAAGCATCCGACTTCAGCCAGGTCACGATCTCGCAGTCCGTGAGTTCGAGCCCCGCGTCAGTCTCTGGGCTGATGGCTCAGAGCCTGGAGCCTGTTTCCGATTCTGTGTCTCCCTCTCTCTCTGCCTCTCCCCCGTTCATGCTCTGTCTCTCTCTGTCCCAAAAATAAATAAACGTTGAAAAAAAAATTAAAAAAAAATGATCTTCATAACAAAATATTGAAAACATTTTACATATTTATATATATGTTTAGAGTTAAAAATAAAATGCTTAAGGTAGGCATCCATCAGTATATGTTATTTTCTCTTTTAACTGACATTTTGCTTAACTGACCAACTATCAGTTTTGATTAATTTGAATAAGAAGCTGGTAGATAAAAAGCTGGCAGATGCACCTGGATACAATACAGCAGTTTATTTTATTTTATTTTTTTTCTTAAGCATTTTATTTTTTTTCAATATATGAAGTATATTGTCAAATTGGTTTCCATACAACACCCAGTGCTCATCCCAAAAGGTGCCCTCCTCAATACCCATCCCCCACCCTCCCCTCCCTCCCACCCCCCATCAACCCTCAGTTTGTTCTCAGTTTTTAACAGTCTCCTATGCTTTGGCTCTCTCCCACTCTAACCTCTTTTTTTTTTTTCCTTCCCCTCCCCCATGGGTTTCTGTTAAGTTTCTCAGGATCCACACAAGAGTGAAACCATATGGTATCTGTCTTTCTCTGTATGACTTATTTCACTTAGCATCACACTCTCCAGTTCCATCCATGTTGCTACAAAGGGCCATCTTTCATTCTTTCTCATTGCCACGTAGTATTCCATTGTGTATATAAACCACAATTTCTTTATCTATTCATCAGTTGATGGACATTTAGGCTCTTTCCACAATTTGGCTATTGTTGAGAGTGCTGCTATAAACATTGGGGTACGAGTGCCCCTATGCACCAGTACTCCTGTATTCCTTGGGTAAATTCCTAGCAGTGCTATTTCTGGGTCATAGGGTAGGTCTATTTTTAATTTTCTGAGGAACCTCCACACTGTTTTCCAGAGAGGCTGCACCAATTTGCATTCCCACCAACAGTGCAAGAGGGTTCCCGTTTCTCCACCTCCTCTCCAGCATCTATAGTCTCCTGATTTGTTCATTTTGGCCACTCTGACTGGCGTGAGGTGATATCTGAGTGTGGTTTTGATTTGTATTGCCCTGATGAGGAGAGACGTTGAGCATCTTTTCATGTGCCTGTTGGCCATCTGGATGTCTTCTTTAGAGAAGTGTCTATTCATGTTTTCTGCCCATTTCTTCACTGGGTTATTTGTTTTTCGGGTATGGAGTTTGGTGAGCTCCTTATAGATTTTGGATACTAGCCGTTTGTCCGATATGTCATTTGCAAATATCTTTTCCCATTCCGTTGGTTCCCTTTTAGTTTTGTTGATTGTTTCCTTTGCTGTGCAGAAGCTTTTTATCTTCATAAGGTCCCAGTAGTTCATTTTTGCTTTTAATTCCCTTGCCTTTGGGGATGTGTCAAGTAAGAGACTGCTATGGCTGAGGTCAGAGATGTCTTTTCCTGCTTTCTCCTCTAGAGTTTTGATGGTTTTCTGTCTCACATTCAGGTCCTTTATCCATTTTGAGTTTGTTTTTGTGAATGGTGTGAAAAAGTGGTCTAGTTTCAATCTTCTGCATGTTGCTGTCCAGTTCTCCCAGCACCATTTGTTAAAGAGACTGTCTTTTTTCCATTGGATATTCTTTCCTGCTTTGTCAAAGATGAGTTGGCCATATGTTCGTGGGTCTAGTTCTGGGGTTTCTATTCTATTCCATTCGTCTATGTGTCTGTTTTTGTGCCAATACCATGCTGTCTTGATGATTATAGCTTTGTAGTAGAGGCTAAAGTCTGGGATTGTGATGCCTCCTGCTTTGGTCTTCTTCTTCAAAATTCCTTTGGCTATTTGGGGCCTTTTGTGGTTCCATATGAATTTTAGGATTGCTTGTTCTAGTTTCGAGAAGAATGCTGGTGCAATTTTGATAGGGATTGCATTGAATGTGTAGATAGCTTTGGGTAGTATTGCCATTGTGACAATATTTATTCTTCCAATCCATGAGCACGGAATGTTTTTCCATATCTTTATATCTTCTTCAATTTCCTTCATAAGCTTTCTATAGTTTTCAGCATACAGATCTTTTACATGTTTGGTTAGATTTATTCCTAGGTATTTTATGCTTCTTGGTGCAATTGTGAATGGGATCAGTTTCTTTATTTGTCTTTCTGTTGCTTCATTATTAGTGTATAAGAATGCAACTGATTTCTGTACATCCTGCAACTTTGCTAAATTCATGTATTAGTCTAGCAGACTTCTGGTGGAGTCTATCGGATTTTCCATGTATAATATCATGTCATCTGCAAAAAGTGAAAGCTTAACTTCATCTTTGCCAATTTTGATGCCTTTGATTTCCTTTTGTTGTCTGATTGCTGATGCTAGAACTTCCAACTCTATGTTAAACAACAGCGATGAGAGTGGACATCCCTGTCATGTTCCTGATCTCAGGGAAAAAGCTCTCAGGTTTTCCCCATTGAGGATGATGTTAGCTGTGGGCTTTTCATAAATGGCTTTTATGATCTTTAAGTATGTTCCTTCTATCCCGACTTTCTCGAGGGTTTTTATTAAGAAAGTTTGCTGAATTTTGTCAAAGGCCTTTTCTGCATCAATTGACAGGATCATATGGCTCTTTTCTTTTATTAATGTGATGTATCACATTGATTGATTTGCGAATGTTGAACCAGCCGTGCAACCCAGGAATGAATTCCACTTGATCATGGTGAATAATTCTTTTTATATGCTGTTGAATTCGATTTGCTAGTATCTTATTGAGAATTTTTGCATCCATATTCATCAGGGATATTGGCCTGTAGTTCTCTTTTTTTGCTGGGTCTCTGGTTTAGGAATCAAAGTAATATTGGCTTCATAAAATGAGTCTGGAAATTTTCCTTTCCTTTCTATTTTTTGGAATAGCTTGAGAAGGATAGGTATTATCTCTGCTTTAAACATCTGGTAGAACTCCCCTGTGAAGCCATCTGGTCCTGGACTCTTATTTGTTGGGAGATTTTTGATGACTGATTCAATTTCTTTCCTGGTTATGAGTCTGTTCAAGCTTTCTATTTCCTCCTGATTGAGTTTTGGAAGCGTGTGGGTGTTTAGGAATTTGTCCATTTCTTCCAGGTTGTCCAGTTTGTTGGCATATAGTTGTTCATAGTATTCCCTGATAATTGCTTGTATCTCTGAGGGATTGGTTGTAATAATTCCATTTTCATTCATGATTGTATCTATTTGGGTCATCTCCCTTTTCTTTTGAGAAGCCTGGCTAGAGGTTTATCAATTTTGTTTATTTTTTCAAAAAACCAACTCTTGGTTTTGTTGATCTGCTCTACAGTTATTTTTAGATTCTATATTGTTTATTTCTGCTCTGATCTTTATTATTTCTCTTCTTCTGGTGGATTTAGGCTGTCTTTGCTGTTCCGGTTCTATTTCCTTTAGGTGTGTGGTTAGATTTTGTATTTGGGATTTTTCTTGTTTCTTGAGATAGGCCTGGATTGAAATGTATTTTCCTCTCAGGACTGCCTTTGCTGCATCCCAAAGCATTTGGATTGTTGTATTTTCATTTTCGTTTGTTTCCATATATTTTTTAATTTCTTCTCTAATTGCCTGGTTGACCCATTCATTCTTTAGTAGGGTGTTGTTTAACCTCCATGCTTTTGGAGGTTTTCCAGACTTTTTCCTGTGTTGATTTCAAGTTTCATAGCATTGTTGTGTTCTGAAAGTATGCATGGTATGATTTCAATTCTTGTATACTTATGAAGGGCTGTTTTGTGACCCAGTATGTGATCTATCTTGGAGAATGTTCCATGTGTACTTGAGAAGAAAGTATATTCTGTTGCTTTGGAATGCAGAGTTCTAAATATGTCTGTCAAGTCCATCTGATCCAATGTCTCATTCAGGGCCCTGGTTTCTTTATTGACCATGTGTCTAGATGATCTATCCATTTCTGTAAGTGGAGTGTTAAAGTCCCCTGC
This sequence comes from Leopardus geoffroyi, assembly GCF_018350155.1. Taxonomy (NCBI): domain Eukaryota; kingdom Metazoa; phylum Chordata; class Mammalia; order Carnivora; family Felidae; genus Leopardus; species Leopardus geoffroyi. The sequence goes on along the minus strand of NC_059328.1, from coordinate 173,929,468 downwards.
AATTACCACATTCTTATCAATAAGGTTGCTTATGTTTGTGAGTAATTGTTTTATATATTTGGGGGCTCCCGTATTCGGCGCATAGACATTTATAATTGTAGCTCTTCCTGATGGATAGACCCTGTGATTATTACATAATTCCCGTCTTCATCTCTTGTTACAGCCTTTAATTTAAAGTCTAGTTTGTCTGATATAAGTATGGCTACTCCAGCTTTCTTCTGACTTCCAGTGGCATGATAAATAGTTCTCCATCCCCTCACTCTCAATCTGAAGGTGTCCTCGGGTCTAAAAGGAGTCTCTTGTAGACAGCAAATAGATGGGTCTTGTTTTTTTATCCATTCTGATACCCTATGTCTTTTGGTTGGTGCATTTAGTCCATTTACAATCAGTGTTATTATAGAAAGATATGGGTTTAGAGTCATTGTGATGTCTGTAGGTTTCATGCTTGTAGTGATGTCTCTGGTACTTTGTCTCACAGGATCCCCCTTAGGATCTCTTGTAGGGCTGGTTTAGTGGTGATGAATTCCTTCAGTTTTTGTTTGGGAAGACCTTTATCTCTCCTTCTATTCTATATGACAGATTTGCTGGATAAAGGATTCTCGGCTGCATGTTTTTTCTGTTCATCTCATTGAAGATCTCCTGCCATTCATTTCTGGCCTGCCGAGTTTCAGTAGAGAGATCGGTCACGAGTCTTATAGGTCTCCCTTTATATGTGAGGGCACGTTTACCCCTTGCTGCTTTCAGAATTTTCTCTTTATCCTTGTATTTTGCCAGTTTCACTATGATATGTCATGCAGAAGATCAATTCAAGTTGAAGGGAGTTCTCTGTGCCTCTTGGATTTCAATGCCTTTTTCCTTCCCCAGATCCGGGAAGTTCTCAGCTATTGTTTCTTCAAGTACACCTTCAGCACCTTTCCCTCTCTCTTTCTCCTCTGGAATATCAATTATGCATATATTATTTCTCTTTAGTGCATCACTTAGTTCTCTAATTTTCCCCTCATACTCCTGGATTTTTTTATCTCTCTTTTTCTCAGCTTCTTCTTTTTCCATAATTGTATCTTCTAGTTCACCTATTCTCTCCTCTGCCTCTTCAATCTGAGCCGTAGTTGTCTCCATTTTATTTTGCAGTTCATTGATAGCATTTTTTAGCTCCTCCTGGCTGTTCCTTAGTCCCTTGATCTCTGTAGCAAGAGATTCTCTGCTGTCCTTTATACTGCTTTCAAGCCCAGCAATGAATTTTATGACTATTATTCTAAATTCACTTTCTGTTATATTGTTTAAATCATTTTTGATCAGTTCATTAGCTGTTGTTATTTCCTGGACGTTTTTCTGAGGGGAATTCTTCCGTTTTGTCATTTTGGATAGTCCCTGGAGTGGTGCAGGACTACGGGGCACTTCCTCTGTGCTGTCTTGAATAACTTGTGATGGTGGGCGGGGCCGCAGTCAGTCCTGATGTCTGCCCCCAGCCCACCGCTGGGGCCACAGTCAGACTGGTGTGTGCCTTCTCTTTCCCTCTCCTAGGGGCAGGATTCACTGTGGGGTGGCGTGGCCCGTCTGGGCTACTTGCACACTGCCAGGCTTGTGGTGCTGGGGATCTGGCGTATTAGCTGGGGAGGATCGGCAAGGTGCACAGGGGCGGGAGGAGCAGGCTCAGCTTGCTTTTCCTTCGGAGTTCCGCTTCAGGAGGGGTCCTGCGGCACCAGGAGGGAGTCAGACCCACTGGAGGGATAATACAGCAGTTTAAATTAGGTGTCAATATTGTGCTTGAAAAATATGTAGTTGGTCTTTATATGTATACCTATATTTTTCCAACATTTTTGTATATGAAATTTCAAATATACAACAAAGTTGAAAGAATTTTAGATTTGACACAACAAATAGATTCTACCATTCTTTTTTTTACTATATTGCTTTGTCATGTATTACGATCACTCCTCTATCACCAATTCATCTTTTTTATCCATTTAAAGTATATTGCAAACATCAGTACATCTCTCTCTAAATACTTTAGCATGCAAATCAATAGCTATAGTTTAACATTTTTTATAGTTTTTTTTTCTTCTAAAGTTAAGTTTACTTACAATAGGGGCGCCTGGGTGGCTGAGTCAGCTGAGCAACTGACCTTAGCTCAGGTCATGACCTCGGGGTTGGTGAGTTCAAGCCCCACATTGGGCTCCCTGCATTCAGCCTGTCAGCACAGTCTGCTTCAGCTCCTCTGTACCCTTCTCTCTGCCCTTCTCCTGCTTGCACTCTCTCAAAAATAAATAAACATTAAAAAAATGCACTTACAATAAAAAGCATAGTACTTAAGGTATGGTTTTAGAATTTGACAAGGTGCATGTACCTATATAAACTAAGTGTCTGTCAAGTTGTGGGCCATTATCATTACTCCAGAAACTTTCCTTGAGTTTCTTCCCAGTCCATCTGTCCTCTTCCCTGTCCAACAGGCAATCTTTAGTATTATTTTTAGGATTTTTAAAATTTATTTATTTTTATTTTATTTTATTTTTTATTTTTAAAAATTTATATCCAAATTAGTTAGCATATAGTGCAACAATGATTTCTGGAATAGATTCCTTAGTGCCCCTACCCATTTAGCCCACCCCCCCCGCCACAACCCCTCCAGTAACCCTCAGTTTGGTCTCCATATTTATGAATCTCTTCTGTTTTGTCCCCCTCCCTGTTTTTATATTATTTTTGTTTCCCTTCCCTTATGTTCATCTATTTTGTCTCTAAAAGACCTCATATGAGTGAAGTCATATGATTTTTGTCTTTCTCTGACTAATTTCACTTAGCATAATACCCTCCAGTTCCATCCACGTAGTTGCAAATGGCAAGATTTCATTCTTTTTGATTGCCGAGTAATACTCCATTGTATATATATGTCATATGTTGTTTATCTATTCATCCATTGATGGCCATTTGGGCTCTTTCCATACTTTGGCTATTGTTGATAATGCTGCTATAAACATGGGGGTGCATGTGTCCCTTCAAAACAGCACACCTGTATCCCATGGATAAATGCCTAGTAGTGCAATTGCTGAGTTGTAGGGTAGTTGTATTTTTAGTTTTCTGAGGAACCTCCATACTGTTTTCCAGAGTGGCTGCACCAGCTTGCATTCCCTACAACAATGCAAAAGAGATCCTCTTTGTCTGCATCCTTGCCAACATCTGTTGTTGCCTGAATTGTTAATGTTAGCCATTCTGATGGGTGTGAGGTGGTATCTCATTGTGGTTTTGATTTGTATTTCCCTGATGATGAGTGATGTTGAGCATTTTTTCATGTGTCAATTGGCCATCTAGGATGTCTTCTTTGGAGAAGTGTCTGTTCATGTCTTTTGCCCATTTTTTTCACTGGATTATTTTTTTGGGGGGTGTTGAGTTGGATAAGTTCTTTATAGATTTTGGATATGCACCCTTTATCTGATACATCATTTGCAAATATCTTCTCCCATTCTGTCGGTTGCCTTGTAGTTTTGCTGATTGTTTCCTTTGCTGTGCAGAAGCTTTTTATTTTGATGAGGTCCCAGTAGTTCATTTTTGCTTTGGTTTCCCTTGTCTCCAGAGACGTGTTGAGTAAGAAGTTGCTGCGGCCAAGATCAAAGAGGTTTTTGCCTGCTTTCTCCTTGAGGATTTTGATGGCTTTCTGTCTTACATTGAAGTCTTTCATCCATTTTGATTTTATTTTTGTGTATGGTGTAAGAAAGTGGTCCAGGTTCATTCTTCTGCATGTCGCTGTCCAGTTTTCCCAGCACCACTTGCTGAAGAGACTGTCTTTATTCCATTGGATATTCTTTCCTGCTTTGTCAAAGATTAGTTGGCCATACATTTGTTGGTTCATTTCTGGGCTCTCTATTCTGTTCCATTGATCATGATTCTTTCCTTGCCTGAGTATTTTATGAATTTGACTATGATATGCCTTGTTGATGATTGGCTTTTGTTGAATCTTATGGGAGTCCTCTGTGCTTCCTGGATTTTGATGTCTGTGTCTTTGTGCTATACCAGAAAGTTTTCAGCTATTATTTGCTCATATAACCATTCTACCCCTTATTCTGTCTCTTCATCTTCTGGGACCCCTATGATTCTGATGTTGTTCCTTTTTAATGAGTCACTGATTTCTCTAATTCTTAAATCGTGGTCTTTTGCCTTAATCTTCCTCTTTTTTTCCTGCTTCATTATTCTCTATAAGTTTGTCCTCTATATCACTGATTCTCTGTTCTGCCTCATCCATCCTTCCTGCCGCTGCATCCATCTGTGATTGCAACTCAGTTATAGCATTTTTAATTTCATTCTGGCTATTCTTTACTTCTTTTTTCTCTGCAGAAAGGGATTCTAATCTATTTTCGACTCCAGCTAGTATTCTCATTATCATGATTCTAAATTCTGCTTCAGAAATCTTGCTTGTATCTGTGTTGGTTAAATCCGGGGCTCATTTCTTTGTGCTCTTTCTTTTGGGGTTAATTCCTTCATTTTGTCATTTTGAAGGGAGAAAAGGAAATAATGAGGTAGAAAAATTAAAATAAAAAAATTAAAATAAAAATATATTAAAACTAAAAAATTAAACACACACACACACATACACACAAATCAAATAAATGATGCTAGATCCCAGGTGTGTTTTGGTCTGGGTGTTGAAAGTGGTTTGACAGATTAGAGTAAAAAAAGGAGGGGGAGAAGAAAAAAAGGAAATCATTTGAGAATTTGAAAAAATGAATACACTTAAGTAGACTAAAATGGGATTATGAGAGTAAAATAAAATTTGAAAAAATATACACAAAAGTGAAGAATATATTAGAAAAAACTAAAGAAATATATATATATATTTTAAAAAAAAATTTTTTTTTCAACGTTTATTTATTTTTGGGACAGAGAGAGACAGAGCATGAACGGGGGAGGGGCAGAGAGAGAGGGAGACACAGAATCGGAAACAGGCTCCAGGCTCTGAGCCATCAGCCCAGAGCCTGACGCGGGGCTCGAACCCACGGACCGCGAGATCGTGACCTGGCTGAAGTCGGACGCTTAACCGACTGCGCCACCCAGGCGCCCCAAGAAATATATTTTTAATAAAAATTAAAATAAATATGAATTTTTGTTTTTCTATATTCAAGAAAAAGAAAAAAGAGAAAAAGGCAAAAAAAGATAAAAAAAGAAAAAAGAAAAAAAAAGGAAATCATTTGAAAATTTGAAAAAGTGGATACACTCTAGTAGACTAAAATAAAATGATGGACGTAAAATAGAATTTGAAAAAATTTACACAAAAGCAAAAAATATAGTAAAAAAATTAAATAAAAATATTTTTAATAGGAATTGAAAGTAAAAATGAAGTTTTTCTCTTTTTGCATTCAAGAAAAAGAAAAGAAATGAAAAGGAGACAAAAAAAGAAAAATAAGGAAATAGTTTGAATATTTGAAAAGGTGAATACACTGAAGTAGACTAAAATTAGGTGATGGAAGTGAAATAGAATTTGAAAAAAATTTACACAAGGTAAAAAATACAGTAATAAAAATTAAAGAAAAATATTTTTAATAAAAATTGAAAATAAAAATGAATTTCTTCTCTTCCCATATTCAAGAAAAAGAAGTGTAAAAGAGGGAAAAAAAAGAAAATTGAATAGATGGACCTAACAGATTGAAGTAGGACTGAAATTACTTCATTTTCCTCTAGAAGTCAGTCTATGTGGCGTTTTATAGTCCTTATACTAAGCCAGATGTGAGACTTATGTTCTTGAAGAGCGAAGTCGGCCCAGTTGGGCGGGCTCAGTGTAATGGCTCTGCTCTCCACTAGATGGCGCTGCTAGCCCCACTGGGGTGGATTGTTGCGGAGCTCGTAGGTGCTTACACGCAAGCGCAGGATCGGTGAAAATGGCACCAGCCAGCCACCCAGTCTGTTCTCCAGGAACAGCAATCGTGCACCCATCCTCTCTCTTCAGCTCTTGTCCACTCCCTGCTTTTTCACTCTCTGTCACCAGGCCCCAGGCAGTACCTGTGTCCCGAGTTTTGTCTCAGATGCGGCTGTTTTCCCTGGCCCCTTACTTCCGAAGGGCTGCGGCTTTGACCCGTTCCGCCCCTCTGTGGGAGGGTCTCACCGAGCAGTGGCCGAATGAGCAATGGCAGAATGTCGGCTGCACCCAGGAACGCTTGCTGGACCCTGCTGCTGCCGGTGCCCCTAGACTGCGGCCAGGTGCCAGCCCACCCCAGAAAAAGTTCGTGAGACAGTGTAGCAGCAGCGTTTCAGAGATTATGGAAAATCACAACCCACATCTGGCACCAGGCTTCACCCTCAACGACCTTGTTCCAGCACCAGCGAATGTGGCCGTTTTCTGGGGTCTGCTGGGACTAGGTGGCTTCAACAGTCTCTACCGAATGTCCTTCCAGCAGTGGAACCACTTTTCCCCATGTGGTCTGAGAACCTCCCGGACCCCACTCTGTTCCTGGGGATTCGTCCTTCCCACCAGAGCACCACCAGGTAATGAGCTGCGGAGTTGCAGCCTTTGAGCTCCCCTTTTTACAGTCTTAATGGAATTTAAACCTTCTCCTTTCTCCTTTCTCTTTTCTCCCTGCGGCTGTTTCCAGTTTTCCACTTTCTCTCCAGCTGCTTTTGGGGAAGGGTGCTTTTCCCATATTCTCCTCTCTCTCCAGTCTTTGTCCTCTCTCTGCCCCAAAAAGTGGTTCCCTACCCTCAGCGGCTTCTTGTTCCCCAAATTCACCTCTCCGGGCCGTGTACCTGCTGAATTCTGTGGTTCAGGTTGTGCAGATTGTTGTGTTAATCCTCCGAGCAGTTTTCTAGGTGTGTAGGATGGTTTAATGTTGGCCTGGCTGTATTTCATGGATGCGAGACACAAAAAACTTCCATGCTGTTCTGCCATCTTGGCTCCTCCCTCATTACTATTATTTTTAAAATTTATTATGAATTTTAAAAAAGCTTTGCCTTTTGTAGATGTTTGTAAGTGAAATCAGATATTATGTACTCCTTTGGATAAGGCTTTTTCACTTAGCATGTTTTTGAAATTTATCGTGTTGTTGTGGATATCAGTAATTTGTTCCTTTTGTATTTCTGAATAGTTTCCATTCTATGGTTGTATCACAGTTTGTTTATTAATTCTTCTTTATATGAACACTGGGCTGTTACCAGTCTTTGGCTATCATCGATGAAGTTATCATGAACATTCTTATACAAGTCTTTGTGTGGACATTATCTTTTGGCTAGGATTTATTTTCTATTGGATTCCATGAGGATGGGAGCCAACATTAGGATAGCTTGTATTATGGCCATGCTTTGAAAATGTGTGTGTTTCTGCAAAGGTTTACTCATTGTAATGCAAAGGAATCTGTTTCAGTCTGATCTCATGAACCAGGAAATCAGTCCTTAATTAGACCAATGTGTTATGCTCTACTCTTAGAGAACTTAACTTTTGGGTTCTCTGGGAAGCAATATTGAGAGAGTGAGGATTGCAATAGGTTTGTTTTACCTAGGGCTGCCATAACAAAATACCACAGGGTAGGTGGCTTAAAGAACAGAAATGTAGTTTCTTCAGTTCTGGAGGTCAGGAGTCCAAGATCAAGGTGACAGCATGTTCATTTTCTCCTGAGGACTCTCCTTCACTTGCAGATGGCTATCTTTTCAGTATATCTTCACATGACCTTTTCTTGGTGCATACAACCCTAGTGTCTCTTCCTCTTCTTTTAAGGATATCATCAGTCCTATTGGATTGGGCCTCATCCTTATAATCTTATTTAACTTTAATTACTTGCATAACAGTCCTCCTTATTCCTAAAGATGGTCACATTTAGGATTAGGGCTTCAACTTTTGAATTTTGGGGAGACATCGTTCATAATTCAGTCCAATACCAATTCATTTATTTAGAGGTAACACCTGTGGAAGATGAAAGGGAAAGATGCATTAATTAGGCAATGAAAGCTTTCATACAGTAATGTCAGTCTGATGCCTGTGAAAAGAATGAGAGAAGGAACCAGAAGAGGGTACGGAGAGCCTTAGCCAGTAATACATACCTTAGTAGACTCAGTGGAGAACTTTGGAGGTAATGCTTGTCCATGAGGACCCTGAATTGGGAAGAAATGGCTATACCCTTGTACCTCTGCTGTGGCCTTTGGCTGAGGGCTTTGTGGGAAGAATGTAGCCTTTAGGTTATAAAATATACCCATTTTATACTGTAATGGTTACCTTGCCGATGTGACACTTTCTCCTGTCAATCTATAGATCCTTTGATTGATTACCATAAATAATCCCAAATCATGTACATCCTTTTCAGATCATTCCGTGGATAAGGACTAATCTTCTATGATTATCCTATTGGTAGGCAGTCTAGTTATCAACATTTTATAAGATGATTGGAACAGGACACGTGCCTTCTTTCGTTCCCAAGGGGAGCCATTGCCCCCTACCAAATGAGGAGGGAAATGAATGTGCTTTAACTTCCTTCTCCCAAGAGATTGTCTAATACTTAAGATCCAGTTTATATTATTATCTTGAATGTATAGGAAAGACAAGGTCATAAGACAGAAAGTAAATTAGTGGTTTTCTGGGACTGAGAGTGGGAACAGGGGTGAATTTCATGGATATAAGAGGTCTTATTGGTGGGATGAAACTATATTAAAGCCAATTTTTGATGATGGTTTTACCACTTGGTAAAGTTACTAAAATCGTTGAATTGTGAACTTGAAATGGGTGAATTTTACTATGTGTAAAATTATAAGGTTGTTAAAAAAATAAATGCTGAAAGTAAAACACAAAGACAGATAAAAGTGTCTCAGATTTGGGAGGAAAAAATGTATCTGAAGAACATGTTTAGTTAGTGCAATTCAACATATCAACCTCGTAAATCACAAACTTGCTTAATAAGCAGGTTTATCTTAAGGTAATCCAGTCTAATTGTATTATATTATTATTATGAACTCTGTAATTTTATAATATAAATAATTTTCTTTGGTTTATTGAAAAAAGTTATATAAAATTGAAACTAGGGTTCCAATATCCTTCCCTTCCCATCCCAAATAAACGATAATAAAGATATAGTAATTTGCATATCATGAAAGTAGGTCATTTTGAGAAAAATGCAACAGGTATAAATAGCCTCCAAAATTCAAATTATAGCAATGAGAGACATTTGGTATGTCATGATATACAATGTATTGAGGAAATGCTCTGGAAGTGTTCCAAATGCAGTACATATGGCATATATTGAAATCCTACTCTGAGATGCTGTTCTGTATTGTTGATCATAAATCGGATTGGTTGAATAATTAAACTGTGAGTTTTTGGAGGTCAAAGATATTGTTTCCATGGCACATTTTACTTGTACTGTTCTATATATATCTAATAATAGTGTATTACTGAGCCAAATTTTAAAGTAATTCAATTATAGTAAATGATAATACTCAACTAAGAGAGTCATTAATCACTTTTAATCTATCTCTTGCAGGCCTAGGATTCTTTTCAGGGCATAGACTTTGTAATGATTTAGTTTTAGGCAATCATGTACAAGTATATTTAGTTTTAATAATTCATGAAGTACTAAAATATTGAACAACTTTAGTCAGATCCAAAATAAATTTATTAGCTGGAAAAATATACCATAGATTCACATATTTTAAGTTGAGGCTGTAAAGTTTATGATTTGTTAAATGCTTGGAATGAATAATTTTTCATTTGCTGTTAGAATTTGTAGGTCTCAGGAGAAGTCTAGAGATGCCCTGCTCTTCGTTACTTCTCTAATCGTCTCTAGGAGCAAAAAACATTTTTGTAGCACTGGGATATTTTGTTGCCTGTTCACTTGCTTGCTTTCTGTGTCATTATTATTATTATTATTATTATTATTATTATTATTACTAGTTTATGCCATTCAAGAATATTGGCTTCGGGTTTTTCCTCTTTGTCTCTGTTTCTCAAGGTTTGAGGTAGGTACCAAGACCCCATTTCTTAGGCCAGAATTCTAATGTCCTTCTTCACTGGCTTTAGGGTCCAGGAGCAGCGGCAGGATCACCTGCATTGTCTTTAGTCTCTCTGCAATCCACTTGAATTTATTTGTTCTGTCTTTTCCTACTGAATGTTTGAGGGAAATAGAATTTGGGGTGTAATAAAATGCATGGGTACATTTGTACACATGAAAAATATCAATTCATGGTTACTTGCAAGGCTTGATTGCTGGGTATCTATGAGTTCTGCTGTTCTTTTATTTTTTGTTTGGAGAATCTTTAGACTTATAGTGGACCTTAAATAAATCTTCATCAAGAGCATAGTTCTCTCCAACCAAGTGTGTTGGAAGGTAAAATCCTTCAATAAAATATGAAGGGAGCCTTTGTTATGTGGGCAATTCAAAAAGAAACCAACTTAGGGGCGCCTGGGTGGCACAGTCGGTTAAGCGTGCGACTTCAGCCAGGTCACGATCTCGTGGTCCATGAGTTCGAGCCCTGCGTCGGGCTCTGGGCTGATGGCTCAGAGCCTGGAGCCTGTTTCCGATTCTGTGTCTCTCTCTCTCTCTCTGCCCCTCCCCCGTTCATGCTCTGTCTCTCTCTGTCCCAAAAATAAATAAATATTGCAAAAAGAAACCAACTTAGCTCAAGATGCAGAAAAACATACTAATTCAGGAAGGAATATTTAAAAGTCTTTGCTTGGAATGGTCTGGTCTGAAATCCATTTTTTTTTCTCAGAAATATTAGGAAAACATTGGTTAATTGGAAGCCTCCAGAAAATAGTATGTTTAAATAAAATTCTTACAGCGTGAAAAGCCAAAATTAAAAATTAAAGGTCAAGTTGAAAAATTTTTAAGCCATCTTTAGAAATGTGTCTTTAAGAAAGAAACTATGTGGGGCGCCTGGGTGGCTCAGTTGGTTAAGCATCCAACTTCGCTCAGGTCATGATCTCATAGTTTGAGTTCAAGCCCTGTGTTGTGCTCTGTGCTGACAGCTCAGAGCCTGGAGCCTGCTTCGAATTCTGTGTCTCCTTTTGTTGGGAATCAGGAGCTGGAGGCAGAGGAAATTCCCCAGTAGGCAGTTATGACAGCAGTCAGGGTGACAGAAATCTGACTAAAAATAAACCGTGACACACAAAAAGAAGAGGAAGCAATGGGAAGTGTGAGGAATGTCCTATGAACGTGTTTTAGGTATTTGCTTATTATTAGTAGGAAGTATCTTTCTCAGCAAAAGAGCAAAATCTGTCTCTTGACTCAAGGCCACATACTTGGGAATGGAAGTGCAGGGATATAGGAGTAAAGAGAAACATGGAGAGAATCTCAGACACATTGGAACCTGAAGTCATGAGTGTCATTGCTCAGGGTAGGAGAGTTGGGGCCTGTGGGAAACCTCATTACAAAATTGGAAATATTTCAAAGAACGCAGTTTTTTTCTAATGGCAGCCTCTAATCATGTTTTAAATTGGGGAGCCCTAAACAATTGATAAAGATTGTTTCAAGACCCAGGAAAACTTGAAACCGTGATGCCTTTCTCTTTTTCTTACATTTTTGCTAATTCAACTAAGTGTGTGATCCATCCAAGAAACAAAGTCTGTTGTTGCATTAGAGAATTGATGAGTGATTTGTAAAATACCATTCAGCAATGTTCATTTGGTTCTTGGATTTGATTCTGTTTTTATCTTTATTGATACACTAAGTGATTATGAATCTGGTGTTGTCATTTTTGCCTTGATATCAGTCTTCCATTTACTCTAGATATTCAGAAATTGAGCTTTTGGGGATAGCAAGTAAGAGTTGCTTAAGAGAGTTTCTTCTAGAATGAGCGTAGCTATGATCAGATTCTGGAGTGAAACGCCTCTGGCTTTGACTAAACTGAAAGAAGGGAGAAGAGTTTTAGCTATCAGAATTAATTTATGGGAACAAAGGATTTAGATTTTTTTTTTTTAAGTTTATTTTTGAGAGAGAGAGAGAGAGAGAGAGAGAGAGACAGTGCGAGTGGGGGAGGGGCAGAGAGAGAGGGAGACACAGAATCCGAAGCAGGCTCCAAGCTTTGAGCCCTCAGCATAGAGCCCAATGCAGGGATCCAATTCACGAACTGTGAGATCATGACCTCAGCTCTAGTCCGATGCTTAACCCACTGAGCCACCCAGGTTCCCTGGGAACAAAGGATTTAGAGTAATGTTTCATTCACTAAGGAAAAATGATTTAGTGCCCCAAGTATCAAAGAAAGAACTGAAAAGATAAATTGAAACATTTTGGCAAACTTTCACTTCCCCTTGGATCCTTTTCATAGGAAGAGTTAAGGATATTATAAAAGTTCTCTTCTGAGCTTTTCCCTCATTTTTTTCTTTGTTGATGTATTAAAATGTTAAATAAAATATTGGGATGCCTGGGTGGCTCAGTCAGTTAAGCATCCGACTTCGGCTCAGGTCGTGATCTCATGGTTCCTGAGTTCGAGCCCCACGCGGGTGATAGGAGCCCTGCATTGGGTGAACTCCAGCCCCACTTAGGGTGAGCTTGTGCCCTGCTTCAGGTGAGCTGGAGCCTGGCTCTGGGCTTTGCACTCTCTCTCCCTCTCTCTGCACCTCATGGGATTCTCTCTCTCCCTTTTTTCCTGCCCCTCACTCGTGTCCCCTCTCAATAAATAAATAAATAAGTACATAAATAAATACATAAACGAATAAATAAGTAAATAAATATCAAATAATCTCCTCTAGTGTTTCTCAATTTTTCCTCATCAAATACTACAACTTTACTGCTCAGTGCCTAACAGAACAAGCAAATAGGCAAGCAGACAAAAGTTTACAGGTCAACAACTTTAGCAAATAAGAAACATTGTATCCCAACTTTGCATTATATAGGTTATATGATGCTTTGACACTCACATTGCTGGTTTGTGTCTTCTCCTAGAAGAACATTAAGGTATTCATAAAAGTCCTGCATTGGCAGCATAGTGTGCTCAGTGTGCTCAAAGAATTCACACTGGGTCTCTGTAACAAGAGAGCAGAGCTAACTCAAAATTTCCCTCTGGCTAAATATGCCCTCTCTATATTCCTGTGCTCTGTTTCACTAAGAATTATTAAGTACATAATTAGCTAAATGATTTTAACAAGATAAAAATGATGCTCTTAACTTGAAATTTAAATTAAAAGTTTAAATTAAATTAAATTATGAGTTGTCCTTCTTCCTGGTGCTGGGGAGACACTTTTACAAATGGAAATTTCCTTTATAATGCAAACTTCCTATACAGAAAGGGAAATTTATGCTCTGTTTTTGGAGCTTTTCCTATGTCTGCTCTTCCTCAATTGCCTTCAGTTCAAAATAACCCTTACACCAAAGAGGCATATTTTGGGGTGGCATATTCTGTCCTTTTCAACATATTTACATAAGTGTAAGCATATTTTATTTATATATAAGTATACATATACACGCAAATACTATGATCCATAATATGCATCTATGATATCTACCTACAATCAATACATTTCTTTCTGAAACATAAAGAAAATAAAGATTAAATAGTTCTTATTCTCTTCGAGCTACATTTTTTTAAATTTTTGGTAGAGATTTTAAGAATTCTTAAGGTTTATCAGAGCAAAAATTGCATTGGAGCAGGTTGAACAGGCAAAGACATTATTCAAGTCTATTGCAATAGGGGAATGACAGCAAAAGCAAGGGGCAGGAGGATTTTTAAGCACTGAGACAAACTAGGGGAAAAGTACTTGAGGATGTTAGTAGGGGCGGTTTGATTTATTTCCTGAGTTTGCAAATGCTTTTTTCTCTGTGATTAGGCCATCTGTGTTTGCTAATTGGTACTTACCAAAGAAATTAGGCTCTTGCCCTCCTAGAGGCTGGGAAAGAGGGGCTTTTCTTGATGATTACATTTCAAAGGGTTGGCTCCTAGGTCTTACAGAGAAGTATTCATGGGCTCTAAAACTGAGGAGAGGACTTTAAAAAGATTTACATCTCAAAGGGGCAGAGAAAGAATTTACAAGTACAAGTTTTCTAAAGAAAACGCTCTAAGAAAAGAGAGGCCAGGGCCTAGAGTCAGAAAGAAGACCTGTTCATAGGCTGAGGGGTTGTTAAGACTCTTTTGGTCAGTTCATTTGATCAGAACCCTTTGCTTATAAACCTGAAGTTCCTAATTATACAGATAATACTTTGATATTGAAAAAGCATATGCATGTGTTTTGATCTTCAATAACTTTTCTTCTTGTGCTAGACTAGATGATATAAAATGTAATCGAGTGGTAATTAGTGATAATACTGATAATAGTGGATAATGCTATATGAAGTTTTTTGCAATGAAAGTTTTTTAGACTACTTCTACAGTGAAGTTTTGGTATTAATTGATGAGGTATTTCCTTGGCCTTACTACTTTTTTGGGAATTTTTGATTGAATTTTTATCAATTAAATATTTTTATTAGTGTGTAGTTTAATTCCTTTGTAGTTGTCATTGAAATAAATAGGATACTTTGGTGTGAGCACTATTGCATTTCCTATTAACCTACACAGATGGATTTAGCTAAGACCAAAAGCTTTGAATTCTCTGAACTTTTCAAACTCTGCTTGCCAACATTGTTTATAGCACATTGGTTCTATAATTTTTGTCCTTTCCAGAACAAGTACATGGCATTTATTCCATTTCTAATAGATGAAAAACATTTCAATGACTTAGTCTGCTTGTTTTGTTTTGCTCATTTTTCTTGTTTTAACATAGCTTTTTCTTTCTCCTCAACTACAAGTTTATAACAAAAAAAAATTTTTAAAAATATTACTGTATCTGAATCTTATTGGGAAAATATAATTAAAAATAAAATCTCCTGCCAACCCAGTGAATCTTTTCCACAAAATGTAGATAGAAAAGAATCAAACAGTTTTATTATCCTATAGTCATTAAACCAGACTGTGGTGTGCATCACAGGCAATATGCTAAAGAGATTGCAAAGACAAAAAGAAATCCTACTTTTTATATAGCCAGGCAGATACAATCCATTACACACATGTTAATTGTCTTTATCCAAGGAAGAAAAAAACTTCATTTATCTTTTTGACAAGCAGGAAGTTACAACTTGGAGCCAGGCACCGAGGCTAAACTCCTACAGACACAGGGAGACACGGCTTCATCCTACCTAATGTTCACATTTTAAAAGGGATGACTCAGGCCCCCAAGAAAGACCTTCCTGGGGTGTAAAACTGGTAAGAAGCTCACTTAACTTTTTTGTTTTTTTGAGGCTCATTTAACTTTAAAAAAGATTTACAGAAATCTCAAAGAAACAGAGAAAACATTTATAATTTCCAGTCTTTTAAAGGGAATATTAGGGATGCCTGAGTGACTCAGTCGGTGAAGTATCCTACTCTTGATTTTGGCTCAAGTCATGATCTAACAGTTCGTGGGTTCAAGCTCCATGTTGGGCTCTATGCTGACAGTGCAGACCCTGCTTGGGATTCTCTCTCTCCCTCTGTCCCTACCCCTCCCCTGCTCATGAGTTCTCTCTCTCTCTCTCAAAATAAATAAATAAACATTAAAAAAATAAAGGGAATGCTTAAAGTTAAGGGAGGGGTGGGGAACTGTAACTATACAAACATGAGTTTGTTCCTTGATGAGTCACAGAAATTGTACCAGGTGAATTGTTTCACAGAGAAGAGTTCATGTTTAGCAAATAAGGAGATCACAGGCAATAGCTTCCAGAGCCATGACTCCCTGAGAGAGGGTGAATGGGTACCTTTTCTTTACGGTTAGGCTGAATATTTAGATAGGGAAGACTTTTCATTGTATGTAGAGGCAGCCATAAGGTCGCCCATGCATCTTAAGGAAATATGCCTATACATGTGTTGTATGTTATGTAAATGAGGCTCAGGCTCCTCTCTGGCTGAAAATTTTAGTATTATAATGAGGTAAAAGTGATGGCAGGTCATTACAGACATCACTCTAGGGTCCTTCTGTGGAGTGTGGAGTTGGGTTTAGCTCAACATTCTGGGTGATCTGGGCTGGTGGGAGGTCTCGTCAGGGCAGTCGCCATCACCTGAGAGGTGGTTTCCAGTTTCTTTTGCCTGAGTTAAGAGGTAAGCTGGAAAGAAGTGCTTAAGGAAATATATTAGACAGAAGAGGTTAGTGAGTTCAAGCAGGTGGGCAGTAAAGGTCAGGTCTTGGGGTCTAGCTGATGACAGAAGTTCTCTTTTCCCTTTCACACCAGGGAAACTTTTAAATTAACATTTTTTAGATTTGTGTTCATCCTTATAATCTGTGCAGCATTCTTTTAAATTATCTTCTCCAACTTTAAACTTAGAGAACTAAAGGAACTATTCTTAACCATATTTTAACAGATACAGCAGATAAACCTCCCAAACAAGTGCTTCCTTGACTACAAGTATCCTTTATGAATTATTGAGACCACCTTACATTTTATCAGAAATTATTTTTAAAACCTCATAAAATTTGTTTCTTTTCAACAATTTTTAAAATGCTTATATATATTTGAGAGAGAGATAGACAGAATACAAGTGGGGAGGGGCAGAGAGAAAGGGAGACGCAGAATCTGAAGCAAGCTCCAGGCTCCAAGCTGTCAGCACAGAGCCCGATGAGGGGCTAGAACCCATGAACTGTAAGATCATGACCTGAGCTGAAGTTGGAGGCTAAACTGACTGAGCCACCCAGGTATCCCAATCTATTTCTTTAAAACATAATAAAAGGCATTAGATGCATAGCTGAAATTTTGTAGTGATTTCAAATGAATGAAATAAGTAATTAATTGTGAGAACTTTTATTTGCCATAGGACTCTATTCTAGCTGTACCCAAATTACAGAGCAAGATTTTTTAAAGCTTCACATGTATTTATGAAATGGGAAAATTTGAACAGATATATTCCTTTCAAACAGAATCATGTTTGAAGTCCTTAAATATGTTCTTTCGTTCATTCACGGACCTTATTGACAGTCTATTTGTTGAAGGTCTATAAATCACTAGTCAGGGATGGAGAAAGATTTAGTGAATAGAGGGTCTGGATGTTTCCAGGTGCTAATGTTTATCATGATCTTAGAATGTTCAGGGAGTCAGGATGGAAATAATATTTGCATTTATATAATGTGTTGGAAAGAAATATGTGTTCTTTAAGAAAATATGTTAGTCGATATTCATGCATTTCCATATTTTAAGGTTCCTCTGTTTGTAACTTTTCCACATTCATCCCCCTGAGGTGATCATTTGCAATGTTGCTAAGGCATAGATTTGAATTTAAGGCGCTGCAGAACAGAAGAGCAGCAACAGGTAAATTATGTGGTAAGTGAAGGGAGCTGGCTGCCACAGAGCACACCACAATTTGACTCTGTAATTCTCTACTTATTGTTAAGTATGAATGTAATAATTCTCATGAAGTTATTTAGTTTTTGAATTTCGGAGTAAATTTATATCCATCATTTCCACATTTAAGAGAAGTTTAGGATACATCATTTTGTAAGCTGAGATTTTTTTAATGCCTTTTGTGATTCATTGGTCCCTTTTTGCTTTTACTTAGCATTTTTATAGAGCCTTTCTGGAAGTTTAAATGCTAGGAGTGGAGGGATCAGAATGGCTTTTGAAGGTTTTTTTTTTTTTTTTTTTTTTTTTTTTGAGGTTGTTGATGGGTCAAAGCTGTAAAAACTTTAAGGAGTGAGCAGAGTGGAGAGTCACAATGGTATTGGTGGTACTGATTAGGGTAAAGGAATCTCATGGAGAAGATCACCCATTTTATTCAAAGAGAGATTATTACCTAGGAATGAAAGAAATACAACTTGTGTTTTTTTTCTTTTTTTTTTTCAACGTTTATTTATTTTTGGGACAGAGAGAGACAGAGCATGAACGGGGGAGGGGCAGAGAGAGAGGGAGACACAGAATCGGAAACAGGCTCCAGGCTCTGAGCCATCAGCCCAGAGCCCGACGCGGGGCTCGAACTCACGGACCGCGAGATCGCGACCTGGCTGAAGTCGGATGCTTAACCGACTGCGCCACCCAGGCGCCCCAAGTTTCTTTTTGTTTTTAATGCGAGAGTTCATGTTTCAAATCAATAAATCATGTAAGATATCAGTTATTCTGAGAAAAAAGGCCATATAATTTTATTTAAAATTGTTTTATTCTGTTCAATGAACTATTAAAGTTTATACATGGAAGAGGAAGGTTGAATAGTTTTTTTTTAATTTTTTTAATTAACATCCAAATTAGTTAGCATATAGTGCAACAGTGATTTCAGGAGTAGATTCCTTAATGATCCTTACCCATTTATTCCATCCCCTCTCCCACAACCCTGCCAGTAACTCTGTTTGTTCTCTATATTTAACAGTCTCTTACGTTTTGTCCCCCTCCCTGTTTTTATATTATTTTTGTTTCCCTTCCCTTATGTTTATCTGTTTTGTGTCTTAAAGTCTTCATAATGAATTAAGTCATATGATATTTGTCTTTCTCTGACTAGTTTTGCTTAGCATAATACCCTCTAGTTCCATCCAGGTAGTTGCAAATGGCAAGATTTCATTCTTTTTGATTGCCGAGTAATACTCCATTGTGTATATACCACATCGTCTTTATCCATTTATCCATTGATGGACATTTGGGCTCTTTTCATACTTTGGCTATTGTTGATAGTGCTGCTATAAACATGGGGGTGCATGTGCCCCTTCGACACAGCATACTTGTATCCCTTGGATAAATACCTAGTAGTTCAATTGCTAGGTCGTAGGGTAGTTTTATTTTTAGTTTTTTGAGGAACCTCCATACTGTTTTCCAGAGTGGCTGCACCAGCTTGCATTCCCACCAACAATGCAAAAGAGATCCTCTTTCTCTGCATCCTCACCAACATCTGTTGTTGCCTGAGTTGTTAATGTTAGCCATTCTGACGTGTGTGAGGTGGTATCTCATTGTGGTTTTGATTTGTATTTCCCTGATGATAAGTGATGTTGAACATTTTTTCATGTGTCGGTTGGCCATCTGGATGTCTTCTTTGGAGAAGTGTCTCTTTGTGTCTTTTACCCATTTTTTCACTAGATTTTTTTTTGGGGGGATGTTGAGTTTGGTAAGTCCTTTATAGATTTTGGATATGCACCCTTTATCTGATATGTCATTTGCAAATATCTTCTCCCATTCTGTCGGTTGCCTTTTAGTTTTGTTGATTGTTTCCTTTGCTGTGCAGAAGCTTTTTATTTTGATGAGGTCCCAGTAGTTCATTTTTGCTTTGGTTTCCCTGGCCTCTGGAGATGTGTTGAATAAGAAGTTGCTGCGGCCAAGATCAAAGAGGTTTTTGCCTGCTTTCTCCTTGAGGATTTTGATGGCTTCCTGTCTTACATTGAGGTCTTTCATCCATTTTGAGTTTATTTTTGTGTATGGTGTAAGAAAGTGGTCCAGGATTATTCTTTTGCATGTCACTGTCCAGTTTTCCCAGCACCACTTGCTGAAGAGACTGTCTTTATTCCATTGGATATTCTTTCCTGCTTTGTCAAAGATTAGTTGGCCATACGTTTGTGGGTCCATTTCTGGGTTCTCTATTCTGTTCCATTGATCTGAGTGTCTGTTCTTGTGCCAGTACCATACTGTCTTAATGATTACAGCTTTGTAGTATAGCTTGAAGTCTGGGATTATGATGCCAGATGTCAAGATTGCTTTGGCTATTCAGGAGGTTGAGTAGTTTTTTTTTTTTTTTTTTAAATATGAAGTGTCACTCTTTGGCTTTAGACTCTTCAATTATTTTTCACTGCTGTTATAATAAAGTCCAAAGTCTCCAATGTAGAATGAAAGGCCTTCCATGGTAGCCCTTAGCTACTTCTGGAGACCTGTTCTTCCCAATCACTCTTCTCAGCTGTCACCCCACAGGCCTGCTGAACTTCCTGCAGTTTCCTATGCCATTCTATTGCAGGCCACTGTGATTTTGCTTATTCTTTTCCCATCCTGCCCTCCTGGAAGTAAGTCACACAGGAAAGATTTCCTGGGTGATATGACACCTTAGCAGAAAAGTAGTTTAAACAAAGGTTTCTCAAACTTTAGTGCTTCAGACTCTCTGAGCAAGCTAGCTTGTGGAACCACAGATTCCTAGGCTTCCAGGGAGTTTCAGGTTCAGCAGGTCTGGGAGATGAACCCCAGGACCTGCATTTTAACAAATGCAGGTGTTTGATATAGGTGGTTCATGATCGCCTTAAAAGATGAGCAGCCCTCAGCCAGGCAGGAAGGAGTCTGGATAATTGAATAAAATGGCACTCCAGGCATAGGAATTTTGTGTGCTGCTTGTTAAACACAACCATTATTAAAATTAGATTTATATGAACTTGCAATTAAATAAATTCTATTAAAAGCAACAGTAATCAACAGAAAACTCATCACTTCCTAATTGTTTCACCACATTTACTATTATGTATGCTTTGTTAAGCATATTTACATCTATTGTGTCTGTGTGGTGGGACTGCTATGTAATTATGTGTTACTGTGTATGTCTTCCTAACTCCATGTTCAGTGACTCCATTTGAAATAGGCTGGAATGGAAGTATTTGCAATGTCGAAATTGACAAATGTGACAAATCAGGTTCTACCTACATCCCCTCCTTCCCCAAGCCAATTTATATCACATCGCTGCATAAGGAGTGAGTAGAGTTGGTTGTACCTAGTAAAATATAAGCAGTGTGATGTTTCTGGAATTTTACCTGGATGTAGCTAAATATGGAGCTTAAGAAACAGGTATTGTCCATGTCACAAGGTGCTTTTTGACCTAGTTTTGAGATGCATGGACTTTATTGTATTGATAATGAAAACCAGTGTGTGAGTTTAGACTGTAGCATGATATCATCAGATTTGATTTCAGAAAGGTGGCTCTGTGGAGGACAATTTTGAAGCTGAGAAGTCCAGGAGACCATTCAGGAGGCCATATCCATTTGACAGATGATGATGAATTGGACCATGGTATTGGGGGAATATTTAGAAGTTATACTTGATGGTGATTTAGGTCATGAGAAAGAGAAAAGGGTCATGTATGAGTGACATTTCTAACCTAGGTGACTGAGTGGGTGGTGACAACAAGCCAGTGAGATAGAGAATATAAGACTAAGACCAAGTTTATATGAGGAAAGTGATGTGTACACTAGAGATTTGTTGTTAAACATCTTAATTGTCATTATAGTACTTTCCAACCTTTTGCATGTTATGACACTTAGAGAAAATGATGATGTGGCATATGAGATAAAAGGAGGAGGCTGCTTACAGTTAGAGGCAACCAATTTCTGGAGGTTCTGGTCACTCTGGCTCCTGCTTTGCTTGGCTCAAAGATGAGGAGATCAATATTGTGACCCACATATTGGAAGCATACTATCTGGGAAGCTTCCATGTTTTTCTCGTTATCCTCTTATATGTCTAAACTCATAAGAAAGGTTAGGGAAGAGGGTTGAGGATGAGTGTGTGTGTGTGTGTTTGTGTGTGTGTGTGTGTGTGTGTGTATTTGTGTTACATAATATTACATAATGTAATCCATGTTGTAAAATGCTCACAGAGCTCAGTTAAGTTACACATTTAATATTGATGTGACCTATTGGAAGGAGACAGTTGAGAATGAGACACATATAAATTAAGACCTTAGCATTTCTTTCAAAATGAGAGCAATTGCAGTCACTCTGATTGAGGGCTCTGTCACTACCACTGTGGTCTAGTGTTTCTTTGTTATCACTGAAAAGAAAGAGGAAAATGCAATTGAGAATTGAGTTCCTTTAAGCTAATTGGGAGTGCAAAAGGAAGCAAGTTAATGTCTTTCTTTCTAGATAATCTTAATTGGCAATTATAGTAAAAAGAAAATTGAATATTTTTAGTATAAATTGAGAGAGGAGACTTCCCAAGTTCTGGCCTATAACCAGAAGACTTCTAACAGTAAGAAATACCTAAATTTTTATTTCTTTTAAGTCCTGAGAAACTTGTTATTTTTATTTACTATAAAATACTGCAGCATATGATTTTATTTTCTTTCTCAGACCCATATCCAGTTAAATCTATGTTTATCATCATATTTTCTACTTAAAATGAGGAGGTAGCATCCCTAGAATATTTCTGTATTATGGCAACAGTGAGATAAACAATATGATATATTGTTGGCTCTATGTTTAACATGTTATGTAGAAATTAAAAATCATTTCATTCTTTAGGAACTCCTGGTCAGAAAACAGATTCTAGAGGAGAATACAAGCACACAAGCAGTGTTGTAGTAGTATAAATATGGTAGGTACAGAGCATGAAGGAGATATACCTTATTCACCACTCAGTCTGGAAGGGCAAGGAGATGGGATGGCCTGGGAGGGGGTGTGAGTTGGGACTGAGTCTTCTAAGCACATGAGGGCAACAGAGAGCATTGTTCTTGTGGAATTTCAAGTGTGCTGTATTATTAGGTTTTATGAGATAATAGGACAAGATTGAATAGGCATGCAAGGACCACAACATGAAAGCCATGAAAAATTGCTTAAAGTTTAGACCTTATCCTGAAAATACACTGAGATCCCTTGGTGGTTTTTATGAGGGGATAGATATGAATAGTGTTGAGTTTTAGAAAGATTACTTTGGCAAGAGAGTGGAGAACAGGAAGGAGGGGCTGACAGAGCGAGGAAGGTAGGAGACCAGTTGAGAGACTTAATAATCCAAGTGAAAAGTCCTGTAAATCTAAATTAAAGCAATGGCAGTGTGGAAATTGAAGAAAGGATAGGTTCAGACTTGTGTAGGAAGGGGAGTTTGGGGACTGATGGGTGAGAGGATGAGAGAGAAGAGGGAAACCGAGATTCATTTGGTCTAACCTCTTGGGTGCATAGTGGTGCTTTTCACTAGCAGATGTAATAAAGAGGTTGAGCAAATTGCGGTACATTATATTGCCTGCTGTCACTACCAATGCCTCCATTTCTACAATATTTTCGATGTGTGATCTTATGAAAAGTTCATTATTGACATCATATGACTGGAACGGTGAGAAGACAAGAAAATTAATTTTGCATTTCTGATGAGAGCTGAACATTTATATGAGGAAAAGTATGTAAATACTTATGGTAACAATGTTGTTACTTCTACATATTATTTTATTTTCATGGCTACAACGTCTTATGCTCAGAATGACCAAATAAAAAGAAGTGTTGTAATACAATGAGGTGTTCAATAAATTAGGCCAATTTAGTTATATGAAAAATACATGTTAAAATAAACCAACATGCCAGAATGGGTAGGTTTTAGTTAATATGATTTGGAATTGGGGGAAATAAAACAATTTTTACTTGTAATTGTGAAATCTATATGCACTTTACTATTTTCATTTTTGTGCGGTATTGGGCATCTTTTGGCCATTGCTAGTGATTGCTAAGGAGTGGAAAAATTAAAAAATCTCAACTTCAGTGTGAAAGTTACGCATATTTAAGCTAAAAAAATCTGGAAAATGTATAAATGATTATAGATGTACTATGGCTATAATGCATACCCCAACACAGTTTGGCCTATGAAACATTTCTTCAGTTTGTGATCTCATTTAAAAAATACACATAGAAGATACTAGAGTGAACCCTTTGTTCATATTGGGAACCAATCAGTGAGGAATAAAAGCAATTTTTTTGTTTGTTTCTAATCATTGCATATTTCATTTAATGGATTTTAAAAATGTTATTAGTGTGAAAGAGTAAATATTTCTTTCCTAAAAGTGGTCATGTTTACTTTGAATTTTGGACCCAGAAGATTTTTCTTTTTCTTAGGAACACACAGGGTGAGAAACTAGGATGTTCTTCATTAGTTTTGATAAAATGTCAGAAATATTATGTTTTAAAAATCAGCAGTCCGTAGTTATGACTGCCAAGGTCAATGCAAAAACATAAGGAAGATTAACAAGAAAAATCACACTAAAAACTTATACAAAAGTTTTCTGTATAAGAGCTGTGAAAACCTGAAGCCTAATGATATGTCAGCCTACTCCTATAACAAACCAGCACAGAATGCCTTTAAAGCAATGGGATGTTGGTATGAAGTAATTACTGAGAAGCACGTTGAGGTGTTAAGTTTGATACATTGTGGTCTTTTCTAGCCATTCCAATTTGCCTCCATGGTAACCATTGCTACATCTCCAGCCTGACTACCATCTAGCTCTCAGCATTTTCTTTTAATGAGAGATATTCTTTGGTTGGATGCAATTTCGCTTACCACTATTTAGTTGGAATTTTTTTAGTTGGATTTTTAAAAACAATAATTCAATGCTTAATTATATAAATTGTTGATCTTCAGAGTATTGATCTCCAGAGAAGTTTTTGTTTAGACTTGAATTTCTGGCCCCTTTCACTTTATTTATTTTATGCTATACTAATATGGTATTATGTATTAATATAAATTATGGTATATTAATTCAGTTAAAAAAATTCACAGTAACTTTGAACACTTTAGAGATAACAGCTACATGATGGTCGTGTCATTGGTATTATGAGTTACTGGTTCCAATTTTTTTGCCTTCAGAACGCTGAGAGGACAAAGAGCCAGGAAGAATATTATGTTAACTTTTCATATTAACTCACTCAGTGTTTTCTTTCTTTGATAAAATATCAATAAAGTGCTTTAAAAGTTAATTTATAATTTTTCTCTCACACTTTCCCCAGATACTGAAAAATAATTAGCATGCTTGTTTGTGTGTGTGTGTGTGTGTGTGTGTGTGTGTGTGTGAAGAACCTGGCCTTTGCAGGCAGGTAAGTGGGTGTGAGTCTTGCCTTTGCCAGGTATCACTGTGGTCTTTGGTTAAGTTTCTCCGTGTCTCTGTTTTTCACCTTCCTCATCTTCATTGTTTAGGACAATCAAATTTATTCCAGCAAATAATATGTGTGATAGTTCCTAGCACAAAGAAAGAACTGAGCACATGTTACACAAAAGATAGCTCTATTTAAAAAGTTTTTTTTAAGTTTTTTTTTTTTGAGTAATCTCCACACCCGACATGGGGCTCAAACTCACGACCCTGAGATCAAGAGTCTCATGCCCCTCCAACTGAGCCAGCCAGGCACCCCTAGCTCTATTTTTGTTCAAAGGATAGGGGACAAAGTTATTATTACCCAGGGTTCTTCAAAAATCATTGCATTATAGGGGTGCCTGGGTGGCTCAGTTGGTTGAGTGTCCGGCTTTGGCTAAGGTCATGATCTCATGGTTTGTGTGTTTGAGCCCCGCATTGGGCTCTGTGCTGACAGCTTAGAGCCTGGAGCCTGCTTCAAATTCTGTGTCTCCCTCTCTCTCTGCTCCTCTCCCACTCATGCTCTGTCTTTCTCTCCCTCTCCTTCAAAAATAAATAAAAACATTTAAAAAAATCATTGCATTATATCCCATCTTATATTTTTACTTAATTTTGTACAAATTATTTGAAACCATTTATGAACACATTACAATAATAACAAGTGTTAAAAAATTTTTACATGGAAAATTTTAGTTAAACTTTCAAGGTTTTACATGAAATTCAGAAAAAGCATTATGTGATACAATTCAACCAGAATTAAAATATAATACAGTGTTGCATGCAATATTCAATTCTGAAATGACTTTTGTCTCTTAGAATATATATAAATCATGAATTTGAGTATTTTTATTACCATTTTAAAGGTAAAACATGTGCTACATGATGCAAAAAAGAATTGAGAACACTCATTGCCTATGCTTATATGATTGAAAGAGGAATGACATTTAAATCTAGATCAAAGTGAAGGGAATTTCAATTCTGCACAAGTCAAGAAGAAAAGTCTTTTTCCACTGGCTCAAAAGCTCTACATAGGAAACTTAAAAAGATTCAATTTTTTTCACAGTAATTGAATAGCCATGTAATTTCAGTTTTACCCTATAACTACACAAGTGAACCTTGGTTATGGGATGGAAAAAATTGAAACCATTTAAGCTTTACTTCTATCCATTTTCTCCTTCCACGGACAATTATATAAAATGTCTTTTTATGTTGCTAGGGAGGAAAATACAATATTAAATTTTTTGGAATATTAAAATTTAATCTTTATCCAATGCAATATTATATAGAAAACTTATATTCTAATTCTGTTAATTTAATTAAAATAGAGCACAGTTTATGTAGAATATATAACAAAATTGTCAAGGGGGTTAGACAGTAGAGGAGAAAAAGCCCATTACCTAAATAATGTTTGTTAGTAAAAAATCCTTTAGGTGACTGAACAGAGGGAATAAATATATGAACGTCTATTCTTGTATGTCTTATAATGATTAGGGTATCTCCTGTACTGCACTCTTGATGTCTCTGTAAAAATCCATCTGCTCCGTTGTTTTTCTTTTTTAAATGGAGACACCATTGATTTGTTCACTTAAATCAAATCTGTGTTATCTTAGACCCCTTCTCTCACCTCTCTCATCCTATCAGTCAAGGTTGTTACTTCTACCAAAATTTTTTCCAGCCCTATTCACTTCTCTCCATTTCCACTGTCACTGCCCTACTACAGTTCCACTTTTTGGCTGTTACGAATAATGCTGTTATGAACATTCATGCTCACATTTTTGCAAGGACGTGTTCTCATTTCTTTTCAGCATATATGAAAGAGTAGAATTGCTTTGTCACATTATCTATGTGTTGAACATTTTAAGAAACTCGCAGACTACTTTATATGAAAAAGATTGCACCATTTTACATTTCCACCAGTGAAGTGTGGGGATTACAGTTTTTCCACATCCTCACTAACACTTGTTACTGTTTACTGTAGCCATCCTCACAGGTGTGGAATGGCAGCTCTTATGATTTTGATAATGATGTTGAGCACCTTTTCATGTGCTTATTGGATACTTGTATATCTTCTTTGGAGAAATGCTAAGTAGGGCTTAATTCTTAAATGTGAGTGTTCAACTAAGGATCTGTAGGTATAGAGAAAAGCCTAATCCATAAGAATTGAGATAAACACATAGAAAAAAATGACCCTAGGAAAGCATTAATAATTCAGAAGAAAGAAATAAGCAAAGAAAACTCACTTTGATAAGCAGCCTCAGAGACACATGAGGTCTGCTGCAGCCACAAAAGAGGATGCTCTGGAAAAGAAAGGCTGAGCATCAAAGACTATTTTGGGTGTGTAGCCCTAAAACCTCCCAGATGGGAGAGGAGAGCTCTGAGACATGCAGCTGGATATGGGAGAGACTCAGGACCTCCTGGCTGCTGGAGTGGACCAAAAACATGTGCTTTCTAATTAGTGTGTGTGTTAGTGTATAGTTAGTTCATTAAATCCTGTTTGTGATTAGCTAATCCTGGAGGCTGAAATGACAGCAGGAATCAGTGTATTTTGGGATTTTTCCTTTGCAGGATGTGGTTGTAATTTTCTATCCTTGAATACACAAAATCCTATATTAATGTTAAGTGGTCAGATAATTTTTACATAAAATTTAAAATTTATGAAAGCAAATTTTGTACTGATCTGCACATTAAGTGATTGAACAATGGAAAGAATCCTAAGCTTATATAATAGCCCAAAGGAGAGGGAGTGGTGAAGAATTAGCCTTTTTTTTTTTAGCTGGTCAGGTAATTACAGAAAGGTCAGAGCCTCACCCAGGGGTTGGACTGCTGTGGGATATTAACTTGTTTGATCATAAGATGCTTAAATACTAAATATAGTTAATGGAGCATTTGCACTTCCTGTTTTCAGATTTACTTTCTGTGCTCCCATTCACTAATTTATCCTAGTCACTCAGCTAACAGTAGCAGGACTAAGATTAGAAGCTGGGGAGTCTGATTCCAGTTCCTATGCTCTTAGTACTCTGCTGCTTATTTTTGAGGATAAACAACAGAACAATTAAAAATGGCAGCCATCTGGGGGCTTTGTCTTGGCTCAAGAGTGTTGATTTAACTCATCTTTTGCTAACATACCTATCCTGTGGAAGAATATCTACCCTAACGCTAGCAGCAGAGATTGGGAGAAAGGGCAATTGATTCCTCTCTGTGCTTTTTCTTTTTATTCACTACACACAATTAATAGGCCTTTTCTCCTTTTTACTGTCTGGTTGTACTGAGCAAACTTGGGAGAGATAAAAGGGAGCTCTGTAAAGTAAATAAGTTAGCTCAGAAGCAATTTCCCAACACTATATGATAATGACTTCACGCTTCTCAGAATCAGGGATATGTGTTACCAGGGAGGGTTTTTATACCTCTCAAAGAACTAATAAGAGAGAAAAAAAACCTTGACTTTGGTGTATAAAATTAATACTAATGATAGTTATCAATAAAAGTAATGAAAACTGGGTATCATCTGTGGATAATTACCTAGTGTGTAACAACTAGGATGAATATCATTAATATCTGTCAAATTATTCCTGGAGGGGTTATTTGATTACAACACTGAATTATGTTCAGATATGCCCTGGTTCTTTGGTTCCGTGTCTGAAATCTTAAACTTGAATATCCCATTCTTTCATAATCATCTCCTTTCCTACTAGGTTAATAATAGGTAGAACTCACTTTAATTTCTTGAACCTGAGTTTGTCCATCAGTGAAATAAACTCTGTTACAAAGGGTTGATGTGAGAATTAGATGACACGTAGGCAAGGTGCTTGTTAGAAGTAGGCTCATTGCTGACTCTGTATAAACATTTCCTTCTCCTTTTTTCCTGTTTAGATCTTCAGATTCTTGACCTTCCAAGTTTATTTCAGTTACTCTATTGCCTTTATGCCTAAACTCCTCATCTCCTTGTCCTTCTTACAAATTACTTCATATTTCATGTAATCGGACTTCTCTGCTCCTATGCCTGAGTGCTCAGTACAGCAAAGAAAATTACATGTTGATGGATTGGTCCCCCTACAAGTTCAGTTTCTGTATTATTTGAACTCCCAATACCCTTTATCTATCCTTGTACTTTCTTGTTTGGTACCTTTCATTGCACTTATTATTTCAAAAGCGTGCATCCTTTTGAAATCCTCAATCTAAGATTCACACCTTAGTATTCTGCTATGGTTTGAATATGTCCCTCCCTTCCCCAAATTCTTGTGTTGAAATCCTAACCCTCAAAGATGATGGTATTGGAAGGTGAGCTTTTGAGAGGCTTGGGTCATGAGGGCAGAGCTGAATTTTGGATAATAAATCTGTTTTTTGTGCCCAAATTATCTACATATTTTCTAGAATGACCCCCAAGTAACACCAAGATTTGCTTTCTCACTTTATAAAGAAGAATAATAGATTTAGGGAAGTTTGTTTTAGTCTTCTCCCAATGAAATTTTTTCAAAAACGGTTGTGATTACCAAATTTGTGATAAAAGAAAGACTGATAAATCAAAAGAAAGGTGGTCTTTTAAATTTAATTATGTATAAGTAAGAAGATTAATATAAGTGCACTTCAGTGATCGTGTGGTTTTGAAGTTAAAGGAAGCATACTAATGTTTATAAATACTGGTACAATATCTATCCATAAAACGATTTTCTTTCTAGGTTTTATCAATCTGGGATAATCATAGTACTTTATAATATAAATAAAAAGCCATAACCGTTTTTCAAAGGTTGGCACTGTTCATAATATGTTCTTTTTTCCCAGGGTAATCTTTGACTACATCCTTATACATTAAGTGTGTATTGTAACTTGAGAGAGGATTCTAGTCTTCCATTCTGCTAGTGCTGATTAACATAATGCATTAGCCAGAGTTGTTAGTTTTATTGTCATGGCAAGGATAAATTGACTACATTTTAAAACCTTCACTGATGAGAAAACTTCAAAGGTATAGCCAAGGATGTTTTCTAGTCCCACTTGCCTACAACATAATCTTGGCAAAACTATACAGTTGCTATAAGGAGCGGAACCAAAGCCTGGAGGAAGCCTTTTGAATACCTCCAAATACACCTCAAATACAGTTGCCTTCCTTCAGCAATGAGAGAACAGTATTTTGGTTATTGTATGCTTGGTATCAGGACGGATCAAAGGTTTCTCTAGTTTGAAAGCCACCAGCTTTAACTGAGGAAAAAGTGTTCCTTGGCCTTGTACTTTCCATCTGAAAAATGTCTGGCTCCCTCTTTCGTGATTATGGGACTCATTTTACTGTCACATTCATTAAAGAATACTGTAGGGTCTTTCTTATCTATTACCCAGAAACTACATCAGTTTTGATAGCCTACAGTCTTCTGAAAAAAGTGAAAGGAAAAAAGGCATTCTAAAATGCAAGCCTGACAGATTCACTGAAGATCTTCAACTGTCCTGGTTGCTCCTTGAGCCCTAATGACAATTAAATCTACTCTTTCAGGATCACTTAGATTGTCTCCATTTGCTCTTGTGACAGCTCTTTTGAGACTCAGTATCTCAGCTTCCATGATAGCTACCACCCTATACTATATAGACATAGCTAAATATTGCCAAAGTAATATTCTCAGAATTATTATCAACATAAGGGAAATGAAAAATATTTACAATTGAATGAAAATGGAAGTACTGCATGTCAATGGTGCTTAGAGGGGGCGCCTGTGTGGCTCAGTTGGTTAAGCATCCAAACCTTGATTTTGGCTCAGGTCATGATCTCACAGTCTTGAGATTGAGCCTGGCGTCAGGTTCTGTGCTGCACATAGAGGCTGCTTCAGATTCTCTCCCCCCACCACCCCCGCCCTGCCCCTCCCCTGCATTCTCTCTTTCTCTGTTTCAAAAAAAAAAAAGGTGCTTAGAGGAAAATTTAGAACCTCAACTGCATTTACTAAAAAAAGGCAGAAAGATATGTGTTGTCAAGAATCTAGAAAAGAACAGAGTAAACAACAAAGAAGTAGAAGTAAAGCAAAATAAAGATAAGAGTAGAAAACTTATATAGAAATATTGACTGTATTGTCAATGATAGTCACATTGTCAATGATAATTCTGGGGATATTAGATTCCCAGAACTTGTCTTATAACTGCAAATTTGAAAAAGATATTTGTAATATTTTTATTATGAATATGTATACAAATGTAGATATATATATTTTTTCAGGGCATAGAAACAGTGAAAAAGCTATTTAAGTCATTTTATGAGGTTACTGTTACTTTGGTAGAAAAACAGTAACTACAGTGCAAGCAAATAAAATTGTAGACTAATCCCTTTTGTGAACTGAAATAGATTCTAAGTTATATATTCACAAATCAAATTCAGAATTATTTAAAAATTAATATATCTCAACCCAAGAATACCGAATGCAATAAATGTTCAGTATCAATAGATTAAAGAGGGTGAGGGATCACTTTTGTAGATGCGGAAAAGGAATTGATAAGTTTACCATTCATCAAGAGAAGAGCCATTAACAAATTAACAGTGAAAAGGAACTTTATTAACTTCAAAAAGTATATTTAAAAATTTTTTTATGTTTATTTATTTTTGAGAAGGAGAGAGACACACAGTGTGAGTGGGGGGAAGGGCAGACAGAGAGGGAGAATCTGAAGCAGGCTCTAGGCTCTGAGCTATCAGCACAGAGCCCGATGTGGGGCTCAAACTCACAAACTGTAAGATCATGACCTGAGCCGAAGTTGGACGCTTAACTAACTGAGCCACCCAGGTGCCCCTATCTAAAATTTTTTTATATTGAGCATACCAATGGTGAAACTGTGTACGCATTCTCAGTAAAGTCAAGAGTAAGACAAAATGCTATCATTTCTTCATCATTGGAATAGAGATCCTAACCAATGCATTAAGAAAGCTAATGAGGTATGCTATTGGAACAAAAATGTGTTCACTTCTTCTATTCAGATCCTATAATTACCTACATAGAAAATTCTAAAGAATCTATTAGAACTATAAGTTTAGCAATTTCCTCAAGACAGCATAAAAAATTAATATCCCTATCCACCAACAATTGCTAACCAGAATTTATATTATTATATTATTATTATATTATATTATATTATATTATATTATATTATATTATATTATATTATTAATTATATTATACACTATATTATATTATACTTTGTTAGTTTTTCCCTGATGGGTGACACCTATTCCTAATTAACATGGAAGAGAGAAAGGTCAAGAATAGACAATTCTAGGGGGACGCCTGAGTGGCTCAGTCAATTAAGTGTACAACTCTAGATTTTGGCTCAGGTTGTGATCTCACAGTTTGTGAGTTCAAGCCCTTCATTGATCTCTGTGCTTACTGTGCAGAGCCTGCTTGAGATTCTCTCTCTCTTTCTCCCTCTGCCCCTCCCTCTCCCTCCTTCCCTCCCTACCTCTCTATCTCTCTCCCAAAAGTAAATAAATAAATAAACTTAAAAAAAAAGAACAGACAATTTTAGAGATGACTGAAGTCAGGTTCTTTCTCTACTGATTATCACAATATTTAAAATTATAGAAATTAAGATTGTTGCAAGAATGGTCATAAAAATCCAATAATGAGAGACAAAAGTCAGCATTATGCATAAATATGTATAAATATAAATGTTGACAGATTGATATAATGGCATAAATGGAACTATAAATAAATGGAAAGAAGGCCATCTAATAATTTGGTATCTGGATAATTGATCACAAATTTTTTATTTTAAATGACACAATTATCTCAAGCTATAACAAAGGAATTTTCCATGTGGGTAAAATTCTCAATGTGCATGTTTTTTTCTTCAAAATTAAAAAAAAATCAGTAAATATCTTTGTGGCATTAAATTTTGGAGAATGGTTGCCTCTGAGATAGATGGATATAAAAATTTATGTGGAGAAGCATACAGATCATTTCAATTCATACTGTTGTATTTTTAAGAACATTTTAAGCTGATATAATATCTGACATCAAATTATAAATAAAGCTATAATAACCTTTCCATTATGTTATATACCTTTTTTCTGTATGTTTTTTTAAAAAATTTTTAAATGTTTATTTATTTTTGAGAGAGACAGAGACAGAATGCGAGTGGGTTAAGGCAGAGAGATAGGGAGACACAGAATCCGAATCAGGCTCCAGGCTCTGAGCTATCAGCACAGAGTCTGACGTGGGGCTCAAACTCACGAGCTGTGAGATCATGACCTGAGCTGAAGCCAGTGGCTCAATTGACTGAGCCACCCAGGCGCCCCTCTGTATGTTTGAAACACTTAAAGCAACAAAACAAAGACTGGATCAATCTGGGATTGCTTCCTGAGTAAGGAGAATAATTTTACTGGTTCTACAATTATATAATTTTTAAATCAATGACATAGATTTAAGACTAAAGGTGAACAAATGTGTGGAAACTGTAGCTTTAAAATAGTCAACTTGGGGCGCCTGGGTGGTGCAGTCGGTTAAGCGTCCGACTTCGGCCAGGTCACGATCTCGAGGTCTGTGAGTTCGAGCCCCGCGTCAGGCTCTGGGCTGATGGCTCAGAGCCTGGAGCCTGTTTCCGATTCTGTGTCTCCCTCTCTCTCTGCCCCTCCCCTGTTCATACTCTGTCTCTCTCTGTCCCAAAAATAAATAAACGTTGAAAAAAAAATTAAAAAAAAAAATAAAATAGTCAACTTGTCTTTTTTTTAAGTTTATTTTTTATTTTATATTTATTTTTGAGAGATGCAAAGAGACACAATGTGAGTGGGGGAGGGCAGAGAGAGAGGGAGACACAGAATCTGAAGTAGGCTCTAGGCTCAGAGCTGTCAGCACAGAGCCCAATTCAGGGCTTGGACTTGTAAACCATGAGATCATGACCTGAGCTGAAGTCAGATGCTTAACCGACTGAGCCACCCAGATGCCCCATTTATTGATTGTTTTGAGAGAGAGAGAGAGAGAGAGAGAGAGAGAGCGAGCATGTGCATACATGTGAGCAGGGGGAGGGGCAGAGAGAGAGGGAGAGAGAGAATCCCAGGCAGGCTCCCTGCCCAGTGTGGGACCAGAGCCCTATTTGGGGCCCAGTCCCACAAACAATGAGACCATGACTCAAGCCAATGCTAAGAGCTGGACACTCAACTGACTGAGCCACTGAGGTGTCTCTCAACATTTTTTTTTTTTTACTAGAACAGATAACAGGTATGTACTGTATATTTAGCAGCTTTAAGGAAATTGTAGCATTGCCCTGTTATCTTTGTTATCTATCTGTTTTATATGTCTAAAACATAACCTTTTTATTATATATTTAAAAGACACAAGAAATACTGATATAAGAAAAAGGTAAATGTTTTAAGGGAAATTGTAGTAGATAAAATTGAAATATAAGTACTTTACAATTCATAGCTTATAAATTATGTAGGTTGATATTAGTCTATGAATTATAACTCCATGAATACATTAATGTTTCCTCTGTCTTTTAACTCAGAAATTTAAGGTAAAATAATATTTCGTTTAGTATAAATTATATGTGCATGATAGAGAAGTTAATTTTCTTTCCAACTATTTTTTCTGAAGTGGGTCATAAAATCTACCTCATGAGTTGTCTCTTTAAAATGTATCTCTTTGGATCAAAAGAATCTGATCCAAAAAACATAGACATTAGGTATCTCACATAAATACTATTCGTATAGCTGTTTATTATGCATTAAATTGTGTGGGTAAAAAAATATTGGTAAGGGTAGGAAAACAAATCAAATTTAGGGTAATAATTACACAATCCAAAGATGGTGACAGTTATTGTATCACTTTTGTGTCTTCAAATTGAAGATGCTAGAGAAAAGTCCTTATACACAAATATATACATTTCAGAATGTATGTACTTTGTACATACATCACAGCAAAAAAAATTGTGAAGACTTACTTCTTTCCATTGGCCAGATGCCCAGTGTACTTTATATGTTTTTGTCAGTTTATTTTTCACCTTTTGTGTAAACAACTTTATCTGACTTGTCACCTACAAAATATATTATGGTTTGTATTTGTTTTCTATTGCTGCGTAACAAATGACCATATGTGTAGAGGCTAAAAACAGCACACATTTACTATCGTACAATTTCTGTGGGTCATGAATCCAGCACAGTTCCACTGGGTCCTCTGCTCCAGGTCCCACAAGGCTGAAATCAAGGCCTCACTGGAATGGGTTCTACCTGGAACTCAGGGTCATCTTCCAAGGTCATTCAGGTTATTGGCAATTCAATTCATTGCAGTTGTAGGACTTAGAGCAATTGGTCTTCTCAAGGCCAACCGGAGAATTCTGACTTGTCTTCGAAAATGAAGTTTTATGTAGCCTAATCAAATGAATGACATCATATCATATTCACAAGTTCTACCCACACTCAAGGGATAGGAATAATATAAGTGTACACATCAGAGGCAGGAATCTTGGGGGAAATCTTAGGATTCTGACTATATTTTATGTTCTGATCCTTATTTTAACAAATGTAAAAACAAAACCAAAACCACTAAGAATCTTATTTCTCCTCTCTTGGGTTATTGGTCCTGAGCAATTAAAATGACTATTTTCTGATAACTTGCATGGCTAATGGTGGGTGCATTTCTGATGTCCGAGTTAAATTTGGAGAAACAGATAGTTATAGATTGACTCATGTTGTTTAGGGATGGTAAAATAGCTTCTGCATTTAAAGATTCATAAAACGCTGCGAAACTTGTCTGTCAATAATAAATTGCTTGATAAGGTCTAGTATTTATTGAATAAGTAAAATTTGAAGTTTTAAATAAAATTGTTAGTGATTATATTTGAAGAGCAAAATTAGTGGAATAAAATAGACTGTGTTGTCTTGGAGATATTTAAAAAACATTGTTTAATGTTTATTTTTGAGAGAGACAGAGACAGAATGTGAGTGGGTTAGGGGCAGAAGAGAGAGGGAGACATGGAATCCAAAGCAGGCTCCAGGCTTTGAGCTGTCAGCACAAAGCCCAAAGCAGGGCTGGAACTCACGAGCTGTGAGTTCATGACCTGAGCCGAAGTCAGTGGCTCAATCGACTGAGCCACCCAGATGCCCCACTTGGAGATATTTTTAAAATGAACTCTAAAATTGTATGGAATATTATAGTGAGAAACTTGGGGGAAATTCTTATTCTTAGAATAGATGCCACAAAAATTATATGTTCCTTTTGACTTCTTCTTAAGAGATGATAATCTTTGTCTTGTTTTACAAAATAATGAATGTGAAATGGGTTAGTTGTGGCAATATAATACCTGTGTGCCATTTTTCTCTTCCTTTTTTGAACAGCACAGAATTGCATTTCATTTTCTAAATTAGAATTATTTTGACCAATGATGAAGTTGGTTGAGATTACAAAATAGAAATGGGTAAATCAAAATTCTGTATTTTGTATTGTTAGCCAGTTTCAGGACCTGGTAAATTAGTGGGGAGATACTTCAAAGAAAAGATAATTAAAAAATTGAGGTCTGTATGAAGCATATGTGGGTCCTTCAGACATAATACTATAATAGGATAGAAGTACTGTCTGAAGAAATGGATTAAAGAAAGGAAAAAAGTTTAGACTTAAACCTGGGAATCCAGGTACTAACTCTTGTCAGTCTGGGAAGATTATAATTTATGTCACATTATTGGACCCAGACAATGCTACATATGTGAACTATTCACATGTCTAACCCCTGTGCTCTCCTCCTCTTATTCCCAGGAGGGATTAAAAGAGTTCAGATAAGAAATTCTAGATATAGTTGTACTGTCCTTTAATATCTGCTTTTGTGGTGTTAGTCCTGGCAGGTTTCTAGTGTGAGATTTATGAATAACAATTCCCAAGTGCTATTTAAAATAGCATAAAGAAGTTTAAGTAAGGATTGCAAGAGCTAGTTTTATGGAGTTTTCCAAATTATATTTCTGTTAGAGAAGATTTAAGCATAGGATAATTATGTGGAGTTTTACAATTTGAAGCAGTTATAATTGATTATATTAATCATTAATTACATGATGCAGATACCTTTTGCATTTAATGGCCTTTGCTTTAAAGCAAATTGTCATTTTGATCTGAATGCTTATTTTTAACTAGCATTCATACTTAAACTGAAATCATTTTTTAGATTTACCTCACGCTCAAATTTTATAGTTTAAATTTTGTTAGCAAGAGAACATCCTTTGTCAATGATGCCAAATGCCAAAAAAGGGATAGTATATGAAGGGATAATGGATAATTCTACCTGAAAAAATTCTTGAGAGTTTGAGAAATGTTTACATCCTAATACAAATGGAAAATATTGAGATTCCTTCTTATAACACTTTTTTATCAATGATGCTATATATTTAGGCTGTGGTCAATTTTTTTTTTCACAAAG
The DNA here is from genome assembly GCF_018350155.1 of Leopardus geoffroyi. NCBI lineage: Eukaryota > Metazoa > Chordata > Mammalia > Carnivora > Felidae > Leopardus > Leopardus geoffroyi. Next base: position 173,892,460 of record NC_059328.1, on the reverse strand, counting down.
ATTTAGATATTGGATTATATATGATGACTATATATGTTTTCACTGTTCATTGCATAGGACCTGAATCAGAATGTTACTTTGGTATATTATTACAGTTCTTTTGGGTACATAATTACAGTTAAATATTTTAGTTCACAGGTAATATAAAACCAACTATAAACATACTTAAAACATCTTGGTGAAAATAAAGTCAAAGATTATAAAAAAAATCATATCACTCTTACACTATGTTGGAATAACATTTAAGCCATTTACCAGAAATATAGTAGGTAGTTATAGACTTCAGCCAACTATAAGCAATTAGGTTTAATTTTTTAACAATGATATTTGGTTAAGTGTATCATATATTTCCAGAAATTAGAAATAATGCCTTAAATTAAACCAAATTCTTTTGAGATATACCATGTTAACAAGGAGACAGGGAATTAATGTTTGAAATAAAATGAACATATTAAAATGTGCAAAGCTGAGTTTCAATAAAAATTAGAAAAAAAGGGAATAATAAGAATACAACAAAGCAACAACCTTCCTGCATATTGAATAATATCTTCAGCAACCAAAACTAATTGGTTTAAGTAACAAATGAGCTAATAAGTGGTTTAAAGATAGAATATAGAAATGCAGATAATTGCTTGTGTTCCTTTGAAGTAGTGAGTGGTATTCTTTTTCATGTTTTTCATTTCCAAAAGGAAATATGCAAGCTATTTATGTCTGATGAATTAATCTGAACCCAAAATTAATCAAGCTTTTTTTTTTTCCTTCTTAGTATATTCACTTGTTAAGTGTAAATGACTGGAGTCAATTTTTAAAATGGATTTAAAATAGGGAGAGTGGAGGAGTATTAATGATAGTGCAGTTGACTTTGACTGGGGCATAAGTTCAGAAGAAGAATAGCAAGGCCCTGAATTAAGTACTATAAATAGAATGTTTATATTAGCAAGCTATAATCATTCTGAAACATATGAACTCAAGCAAAGTATCCACAAGTTAAGATGTAGTCAACTTTTAAAATAGCAGTACAAGTGGGGCGCCTGGGTGGCGCAGTCGGTTAAGCGTCCGACTTCAGCCAGGTCACGATCTCGCGGTCCATGAGTTCGAGCCCCGCGTCGGGCTCTGGGCTGATGGCTCAGAGCCTGGAGCCTGTTTCCGATTCTGTGTCTCCCTCTCTCTCTGCCCCTCCCCCGTTCATGCTCTGTCTCTCTCTGTCCCAAAAAAAATAAATAAACGTTGAAAAAAAAAATTAAAAAAAAAAAATAGCAGTACAAGTTCTGTCTAATGCCTTCATTCTATCTTTCGCTGCCAGCTCTGACAGTTAATTTGACACTGCTTTATCCACCAAAACAACTTCATCCCCAACTGTCCTATCTTTATTTATATTATATTGGGACATTAATTGACAAGATACTTTCCAATAAATTTTGTTGTTAGAAATCTTACCATGAAGAGTAGATATATTTCTGAATATGCCACTTACCTGCTATGAGATGCCAGGGAATTTTCTTTGGTGAGATGATATTTAATCTGGGATCTTTGTAAAAATCAGCCAGTTCTATAAAGATCAGAAGGGAATAGTTACAAGATCAGAGGGAAGAGAAAATGCAAAGATAAGAGTGATCTTAGAGTGTTAAAGGAACAGAAGAAGGTCTGCATTACTGGTATTGTAATGAAATTGGGAGAGTCCAGGATGAGATAAAGAAAGAGGAGAAGAGGAGGCAGGGGCCGGATCATGTTGGCTTTTGTGCATGAAAGTTGGATTCTGAATTTTATTCTTCAGGTAATGAGAAAGGCAGTCACTAAAAAGTTATTATATATATATATATATATATATATATATTTTTTTTTTTTTTTTTATTGTGAAATATATCATATACACCACAGAGTGTGTATCTATAACTTAGCTTAAGAAATAGAATGCTACCTACATTACCAAATGATGCTGAAGCCTACTTATTCCCTTCCCTACAAGGTTTCTCTCCCTGCTCTCCACCAGTCTGAATTTTATGGTTTGTATTTTCAAGACATTCTTTCTAGTTTCATATGCTGCAAATTGCGGTTTAGTTTTCCTTCTTTTGACCTATAAATATTGAATTCATACTGTATGTATTTTTCTGTGACTTTTTTGGCTCAATATTATATATTTGTATTTCATTTGTTTTTCCTGCTAGATAATATTTCATTGTATTATGATGCCACAATTTATTTATCCATTATATTATTATTGTTATTTGGTGTATCCCCCCTTTTTCTGCTCTGAAGAAAAATGAATAAACTATGAATAAACTATGCTGTCAATAAACTTGCACTTGTATCCTGATGCACCCGTGTAAGAGTTTCTCTAAAGAATTGTTGGATGTAGGACATGTGCATCCCTAGTGTTAGGAGGAAATACCAAATTGTTTTCCCAAGTGATTGTATCAGTTTGCATATGTACCAGTAGAGGATGAGAGTCCCATTTCTCCATATTCTCTCCAGTACCTGGTATTATCAAATTTTAACTTTTTAAAGCCAATGAAACCAGTCCAATGAAGTAAAATATTAACTCCTTATGGTTTTCCACTGGATTTCTCTGAATGTGAATAAGGTCAAGCATATTTAAATGTTTTAATGTTTTCTTTTTTTAAGTCTTTTGGGGATTCGTTTTCTTTTCCTTATTAATTTGTAAATGTGTGTGGTTTTAAGATATATTTTACGTATGAGCCTTTTTAGTTTCGTGTATTGCTGATATCTTTCCTTCGGTGGCTTTTAATTCTCTTAATAATGTCTTTTGGTGAACATAAATTCTTAATTTTAATGCATTCTATTTATGACCCATTTCTTTTATAGTTAATGCTTTTATAATCTTGTTTCTTAAAAGGCTTTTAATACCCCAAGCCATGAAATTTGTTTTCCTTTATTATTTTCTAAAATATTAAAATATATTCTAAAGTTATTTTTCTTTATTATTTTGCATTTTACACATATTTACAATTACTATGAATCCATTTTAGTGTTTGATATGAGGTCAGCTTTCTTTTTTTTTTTTCATATGGATCTACAATTGTTTGTGACTTTGATTAACTCTTACTCATAATTGATTATTATGTGTTCAGTGATAATATCTAATTGAAAAAACTCATCCCTTAATCACTGCTCTGTTTTGCTATATTCGTTGTAAATCAAGGGTCCAAGCATGTACTAATTGTCATTCCTTGTAGATAATCTTTGTTTTTTCTCTCTTTATTTTTTAACCTTTACTTTTCTGCATTTTTATTTCAATATATTAAGTGTGTTTCCTGTTTGCTTCTGCAGGTAGCCTTGGTATGCATTTTCTGAAATTCAGAAATGGTTTATTACATCAGTTCTGGACAAATCTTGGTCATTATCTCTTTACATATTACTTTTCTCTCATTCTGCCTATTATTTCCTTCTGGACCTCCAGTGACATGTATGTTGGACAGTCTCATTTGATCTACCATATCTTCTAACCTGTTTTCAAATTTTTCATCTTTTTCTCTTGGTGAATTTATTCACATTTTGTATTCCAGTTTATTAGTTTTCTCTCCAAATATGACTAATCTGGTTAATCCAAATACTGAGTTTCTAATATCTATTATTTAAAAATATTCTAGATATATATATCTAGTTATTTTCCTAATCTGCCTAATATATTGATAATCTTTTATTTATTTCTCTTATTTTTCAGCTCCTTATTTTTATTTCTTTATACATATTAACTATACTTATTTTGTATTATTTTCTCATAATTCCATTTATGTACAGTAATTGTGAGTCTTATTTTGTACTACATGGCCTTTTCAAACTCTTATTCATGATTTCTTATTTCCTTCTGAGTTTAGTAATTTGTTATTATGAGTTTATGTGGTAAGCAGAATAATGGCCTTTAAAGATGTATGTCCTAGTCGCTGGGACCTGTGGATATGTTCCTTTGCATGGGAAAGGTATTCTGCAAATGGGATTAACATTATGGACCTTAAAATGGGGAGGTTATACTGGTGTATGTGGGTGGACCAAGACAAATCACATGAAATTTATCAACTGAAAAGAAGGGAAGGGGGATGAGATGTGAGAAGGGATAGATCCACCAGGATTGGCTTTGAGGATGAAGGGAACCATGAACCAAGGAATGCCATCAGCCTCTAGAAGCTGGGAAGGGACAGCAGTTGACAGCAGAAATATTTTTAGTTCTCGGTGCTAAAGGGATAATTACTATCCTGATTTTGCGTTTATATTTACTTTGGTTTTTAAAAGTATATTTATCATAGGGGCGTCTGGGTGGCTCAGTCGGTTAAGCATCCAACTTTGGCACAGGTCATGATCTCCTGGTTCATGAGTTCAAGCCCCACATTGGGCTCTGCTGACAGCTCAGATCCTGGAGCCTGCTTCGGATTCTGTCTCCCTCTTTCTCTGCCCCTCCTCAGCTCATGCTTGCACCCTGTCTCTGTCAAAAATAAATAAACTTAAAAAAAATTAAAGAAAAGTATATTTATCATACATTGTGTTAAAGATAAATTGGTTTTAGTTACATTTGGTTTTTAAGTTTTAAGAAAAGTATATAAGACTTCCAGTTTCTGCTCTGACTTGGAATTCATCACTTCCATCCTCACAACATGAAAAACACTGAACACATTGGAAAGAGTTGTTACTCTTTTTAGGCCCATCAGAAAATTGAAGTTAAGTGGAAAATTTCTGCCCAAATGGAGAGACAGGTGAATCAGACAATCAGCTCATGGGAGTAGAAACCACAAGACCCAATAACTGGTAGGGAAACATAAACAGTAATTAATAAATTGCTGGAAAAAATGATGTCTACTTGCAAAAAAAAAAAAATACAAGAAAGAAAAGGAAAGAAAAGAGAATCTAGGCACAGTCCTCACACCTTTCACAAAAATTAACTCAAAATGGGTCATAGATTTCAATAACATGTAAAATTTATAAAACTTATAGAAAATAATGGAAAAATCTAGGTGACTTTGCATTTGGTGATAATCTTTAGGTTTAACACAGAAAGCAAGATCCATGAAAGACAAAATTGAGTTGGACTTCATTAAAATGAAACATTTCTTTGTTTTTAAATTTATTTAAATTGAAGTTAGTTAGCTTACAGTGTAGTACTGGTTTCAGGATTAGAACCCAGTAATTCATCACTTCCATATAACACCCAGTGTTCATCCCAACAAGTGCTCTCCTTAATGCCCATCATCCATTTAGCCCATCCCCCACCCACCTCCCCTCCAGCAGCCCTCACTTTGTTCTCTATATTTAAGAGTCTCTTATAGTTTGCCTCCTTGTCTGTATTTATATTATTTTTCCTTCCCCTTCCCCTATGTTCATCTGTTTTGTTTCTTAAATTTCACCAATGAGTGAAATCATATGATATTTGTCTTTCTCTGAGTTATTCGTTTAGCATAATAATCTCTAGTTCTATCTATGTTGTTGCAAATGGCAAGATTTCATTCTTTTTGACTGATGAATAATTCCATTGTGCGCATATATATATATATATATATATATATATATATATACATATATATGTGCATATATATCCAAATAAGTTGAAAACTTATGTCAATGCACAAATATATATATATATATATATATATACACACACATATACACACATATGTGTATATATATATATATACACATACACACATATATTCGTATATATGTGTATACATACATCTTCTTTATCCATTCATCAGTTGATGGACATTTGGGCTCTACACAATTTGGCTATTGTTGATAGTGTTGCTATAAACATTGGGTGCATATGCCCTTTTGAATCAGCATTTTTGTATCCTTTAGATAAATACCTAATAGTATAATTGCTGGGTTGTAGGGTAGTTCTGTTTTTAATTTTTTGAGGAACCTCCATACTGTTTTCTAGAGTGGCTGTACCAATTTGCATAAAAAATTAAACACTTCTGCTCTGCAAAGACAATGTTAAGGGAATGAAAGACAAATCACAGACTTGGGGAAAATATTTGCAAAATATCTATCTGATAAAGGGCTTGTATCCAAGTATACAAAGAACTCTTAAAATTCAACAACAAGGACACAAATAACTCGATTTAAAAATGGTTCACTAAAGATCTGAACCTCAGTGAAGAATGATATATAATGATAGCAAAGAAGCATATGAAAAGATATTCAACATTATCCGTCATTAGAGAATTGCACATGAAAAAACCCCCAATGAGATAACATTACACATCTATTGGGGAAGCTAAAGTCCATAAAGCTGACAGTACGAAATAATTGGCAAGAATGTGAAACAACAGGAATTCTCTCCTTCATTGCTGGTAAAATGCAAAATTGTACTGCTACGTTAGAAGATAGTTTAGCAGTTTCTTACAAAGCTGAACATAGTCTCACCATATGATCCAGCAATTGCACTCCTAGGTATATACCCACACGAGTTGAAAACTTATGTCAATGACAAATTTGCTTATGAATGCTTATGGAAGTTTTATTCATCATTGTCAAAAGGTGAAAGCAACCAGGGTGTCCTTCAATAGATGAATGGGTAAACAAACTGGTAATCTATGCCATGTAGATTATTTAATAAAAAGAAATGAGCCATCAGACCTAAGTGAAAGGAGCCAGTCTGAAAAAGCTGCATACTGTATTATTCCAACCATATGACATTCTGGTAAAAGCAAAACTATAGAGACAGTAAAAAGATCAGTAGTTCCTAGGAGTTTGAGGGGAGGAAGAGAGGGAAGGAGAGAGGGAGAGAGGGATGAATAGGTGGAGCATAGGAAAGAGAAACTATTCTGTATAGTCCTGTAATGGTGGATACATGACATTATACATGTGTCAAAACCCACAGAATTGTACACTGTAAAAAGTCAACCTGAGGTAGTTTTGGACCTTAGTTAATAACAGTGTGTCAATGTTAGTTCATCAATTGTAAGAAATGTATCACACTAATGCATATATTAATGATAGGAGAAACTGCACAGGTGAGGGGATATGTGTGAACACTGCCCAGTTTGCCCAGTTTTTCTCAAAATCTAAAACTCCTCTATGCAATAAAGTCTATTTTTAAAATAAAAAAAAAGAGTATCGGACTATATCTTCTACAGGTATTTTTACTCAATGTTTTATAAGTGAAAGCAATACATTTTTTATATATTTATACATTTTATTTATATATTATATATTATATAATATTCCTCTTATGACTAGATCACAATTTATTAATTCTTATATCAGTGTATTTCTAGCTTTTTTGTTATGCTCATTGCTGCCACGAACATTCTTGTACATGTCCCCTCATCTATATTGGTAAGAGTTCCTCTTATGGATGTATCTAGAGTCAACTTGCTGCAATACCACTTTAATTTATACTTTCACAAGCTAAGTGTAAGAAGTACTATCTTCAATACCTGTAATGTTGGGCATCTTAATTTTTGCCAGTCAAATTATAAAAATGGGGTTTTCTTTGTTGTATTCCACTGTCCACTAGTGGAAATGAAAATTTATGCATACATTTATCAAAATACACTTATTCCTTTTTTTATAAAATGCCTATTCATGTCTTCATTTTTAATTAGGGTGCCTTTTTTTACATTGTTTTTTCTACTGTTTCAATATGTTCTTACTATTATCTTTTCTCAGTTTAAAAAAGTATCTTTAAATTAATAATTTTTAATTTAAAAAAGTTAAATTCGTATACCATTTCTCTTCTAGTTAGCACTCCTTTCTATCACGTTTAACTAAATGCTTCTTTACCACAAAACCAGAGAGATATTTACTTATCTTTTCTGCTAATAGTTTTAAAGTTTTGTTTTTGACATATTAGTAATTGGTTCATTTGTATATAATATGGTATATAATACCATATATGTAATATAATATGTATATATTTTTTTGTATCTATATGGTATATAATATGGTAAGGATATAAATTTTTGTGTATAATATGGTAAGGATATAAATTTTTGTATATAATATGGTAAGGATATAAATTTATCTTATTTTTTTCTTATTAAGATAACTTTCAGTCTCATACATTTAATAGACACCTCCTTCTTCACTAATTTGGTAGATCATCTTAGTTATATATCAGAGTTCTATGCATGCATATTTCTGTTTCTGGGCCCTTTATGGCATTGTTTAATTTTGTGCCTAAAGTAGTACTATGCCTTCTAATTTACTACAACAGAAGACCCAAAGTCTAGGAGGATGATTGCTTCTATGTTCTTCTTCAAAAATATTTTGCTCTCTTTGGCTTTTCACATGTCTATATAATTTAAAATTTTATCAGTTCCAGTTAAAAAATACCCTGTTCAGTTGCAGACTGCAGTTGCATTATGGCTATAGATCACCCTGGAGAGAATTGGCAACTTTATATATTATTTCCATCCATGAGGACTGTATCACTTCCTTTAATTTTTTTAAGTTTTATGTTTTTTCCCACAGAGCTTATAAACATCTTTCATTAGACTTATAATTCATCATTATTTGATCTGTTTTATTTTTATTTGTCTTTGAGATGATGCTTGCTTGTATTTAGAGATGCAATTGTTTTTGTATTTTGATCATATGTCTAGCCACTTTGCTAAATTCTACATACATTATGTTGAATGATGAATGAAGGAGTGTGCACAGAATGGTCAGTGTGGTAGAGGGAACTCAGTTTTCTCAAAAAAGATACTTCTGGGGCTTCTGTCTGGCTCAGTCAGTGGAGCGTGTGACTCTTGCTCTCAGTGTTGTGAGTTCAAGCCCACATTGGGTTTAGAGATTACTTAAAAATAAAATCTTTATAAAAGAAGAAAAAAGAAAAAGATACTTCTGAGACTTTCAAAAAAAAAAAAAAACAAGCTTATGAAAATTCAAACTACACTAAAACACCGAAAGGAAAGAAACTCTATTCTGCCACCTCATCTTTTGGTAATAATGATTATTTGCAGTGTATCCTTCTCAGACTTGTTTCTCTTTCTCTTACAACTCCCTTTATGTATAGAGGTTGTTACTAAGCAGGGATAATGATTTACATATTATTTTATTTCACATAGCTATTTTGGACTTTTAAAATGTCAAATTGATGTACATTTGTATTATAATCCTAAACTGTAATCCATTCCCTCATTCAGAAGCACTCTAGTCTAAGGATCATAAGTTTTATTATGACCCATAATATGATTCATCCTAAGTCTTAAATCATCTGCTGTAGTTTCTACTTACCCTAGAAAAAGGGAAAATGCTTTGAACAACAGCACCAATCTCCTTGTCTGAACTGATATATTATACATAGTTCAGAACAATATTATGAACCAGTTTACTTCATGGCAAAGCCTTTTTTTTTTTTTTTTTTTTTGATGCTATGTTCAAACAGTAACCTTGTCGAAAAGAGAGTTTGACTTAAGTCCAGCCTCCGCCCTTACTGAACATGCCTTTTGGTGCTAGTAATTCCCACTGCATTCATATCTCCTCTGATTTGCATCTGTCAGAACTAAACTGCCTCATGGTAGCCTAATAGTGTTTCCTCTTCATTATTGTTTCCCCTTTTTAAAACTACATTTACCACCCTAGCATTTCTATCTCCTATTGTTTTAGATTTCATAGCTGGACTTTTCCTGCTTCAGTTGTTTTCGGTCAGTCTGGTTTGAGTATTTTGATATTGCTTTGCTTATGATACAATCTAACCTGAGTCTGCACGCTTTTATTCAAATTGATATAATTTTTAAATATCTTTAAAAATAAAAAGTACTGGGGCGCCTGGGTGGACAGTTGGTTAAGCTTCTGACTCTTGATTTTGGCTCAGGTCATGATCTCACCGTTTGAGTTTGAACTCCGAGTTGGGCTCTGCGCTGACAGTGCTGACCCTGCTTGTGAGTCTCTCTCGCCTTCGCTCTCTGCCCCTCTCCCCCTGCTCACGCACATGCCCTCTTTCTCTCTCAAAATAAATAAACATAAAAATAAAAACTACACGGGGCGCCTGGGTGGCGCAGTCGGTTAAGCGTCCGACTTCAGCCAGGTCACGATCTCGCGGTCCGTGAGTTCGAGCCCCGCGTCGGGCTCTGGGCTGATGGCTCAGAGCCTGGAGCCTGTTTCCGATTCTGTGTCTCCCTCTCTCTCTGCCCCTCCCCCGTTCATGCTTTGTCTCTCTCTGTCCCAAAAATAAAATAAAAACGTTAAAAAAAATAAAAATAAAAAAAAATAAAAACTACAAAATTGTATTTTTTTTATTGTTTCCAAATAACTTTGTTGATGAATTCTTCCAAAATTGTTTTTAAATACAAAACATCAAAAAATTTTAATTGTAGAAAGATTCTTAAATTTCTCTGCATTGAGACGCTGTGGTAGGAAAATCTTAATTTCTTCTTTTTCATAAAAGAAGAGACCTTTAAAAAATTACCTATGTTTATGTTTGGTAATATATATAAACTTTTATTTCACAAGACACTAAGTTTTTTTTTTTCCTGGAAAATATTAAGAAGTGCATTGAGAAATTTAGAGAAAGTTGAGTTATATATTCATGTTAGATATTTCATTTATCTTTGCTTTAGTGATTTTTTTCAATTTCCGATTTATGAGAGTTGAATGGCTTTTTATGACTTTGCTGATCAGATAATAACCAATTAAATACAAAAGTTAAAAGTTCAGGTCAAGTTAAATGCTTTGATGGTCATAATAGCACTTCCTGTAATGTTAGAGAGCTCTAATCAATACATTATTTCTTTTATGAATACTACTTTAATATAAGTTTACCATGCTGTTTTTCTCTTCCTCTTCTTAAATGGACATCTATCTACTCTTTGATTAATATATGAATTTATAATGTTTGTATGTTTATTATTCATCAGCATTTATTAAATTTTCATGACTTGACTTTGCTTATAAATATAGACATAAATTACAAATTGGTCCTTTTTAACTTTACCTTAATTATAGAACATATTTATAGATGATGATCCTCTATTATTATAACAGTCAAGGTCTAACCATATTAAAAATATAACATGCCTTTATTTTTGCTTACAAATTAAATATGGGTTTGTAAAATATTTTGATGTCAGAAAATATTTTTATATGAATTAATGTGTCAACAGATTCCTGTTTCAGTCAGTTATTGCCTCAGTAACATTGCCAGAACTCAGTGGCTTGAAAAGATACTCACACACTTATATGTCTGCAGTGCTGCACTTCTGGCTTTGCTTCTGACTGCAAGTATGTAAATCAGCTGGCTCCAAATGTCGTTAGGTCCCCAAATTGGAGGGAAGTAGCTCCTTGGGACCATATTTTATTTTTATTTATTTTTTGGTTGATGGAAAACTTCTAAGGTGAACAGAAATGTCTTAAACTTTGGACTTGAAACTGACACTCTTTCACTTCTGCCGACATTTCAATGGCCAAAGCAAGTCATATGACCAAGTCCAACGTCAGTGAGGTGGGAAAACATACTTCCATGGACGTGTGAGATGAGGAGTAAATACTGCTGAAAATCACCTAATCTACCACACTGCCTTTCCACTATTGATTAATTACCACATTACTTACAATAAATGCAATTGGTATGCTTTTATGGCCAATAAAATTAATTCAGAAAAAATAAGATTGTGTAGTCACAAAGGATAATTTGATTTGATTTGCATTTCATTGAGTCGATACCTAGAACAAATATTTCACTTTTCCTAGAATAATATTCACCAGGATTTTCTCACTACAATGTGTACTATATATTTTTAACCTCAAGTAGTCTTGAATTTACAGCTTGATCTGTGAGTTTTGTGCAGAGATTACAGTTGTCATGAAAATGAGATGAAATTTGTGAACATTGGGTGAAATGAATTAATTTTCTAATATTTTATAGGTCCCATAACTTCTGTTTTCGTCTGTAAGCATACTAATTTGCTGCAGGTAATTACAGACTCAATCACATATATTACTTATTCCTTACACAGTGCAATTTTAAACAGTATCATGTTGGTAGAATATTTCATCATGCAATTTAAGTGTGAATTCAATCATATGGGGCAGCACTACCTGTTCCCCCTTTGTCCAAATCCTAAAATCAATACCATATTGTATAGAAAAAAGTGTTTCTTTTTTCCATTCCCAATGATATGACAATATTGACTTCTATTTGAAAGTGGAAAATTATGGTTGTTAATAAAATTGTGCCAAAAATTATCTATGCCCACCTTTTATTTCCTTATTTTTATTTTATTTTAGAGAGAGAGAGAAACGGAGGGATAGAGGGGGAGAGAGAGACTCTTAAGCAGGCTCCTCACCAAGCATGGATAGAGCTTAACACTGGGCAATCCCATGACCCTGGGATCATGACCTGAGCCAAAATCAAGAGTTGGACATCAGCCAACTAAGCCAGCCAGGCACCCCTCTACGCTCTCCTTATGATTGTTGGTATTTCTCATGGCTTTCTTTTGGAACTTCTCTTCATAATTTCTCTGGGTAATATCACCACATTCTGTGGCTTACTTTTGACAAATACCTTTCTGTATGTTGATGACTCTGGTACATAACGATCATATCTCCTTCCCAAGTTCAAAATCTATTCTTAAAAATAGTATTGATCATCCTATATGAATATATTATAAACAATGCAAACTCAACATGTCAAAAATTGCTTATTCAGTTTCTTGGTCAAACACACTGTTCCCTTTTAAAATCTGTTTGGTTAATGGCATTATTGTTCACATAGTCTCTCTCTCTCTCTTTTTAAATATGAAATTTATTCTCAAATTGGTTTCCATACAACACCCAGTGCTCATCCCAAAAGGTGCCCTCCTCAATACCCATCCCCCACCCTCCCATCCCTCCCATCAGCCCTCAGATGTTGTCAGTTTTTAAGAGTCTCTTATGTTTTGGCTCCCTCCCTCTCTAACCTCTTTTTTTTCCCCCTTCCCCTCCCCCATGGTCTTCTGTTAAGTTTCTCAGGATCCACATAAGAGTGAAAACATATGGTATCTGTCTTTCTCTGTATGACTTATTTCACTTAGCATAACACTCTCCAGTACCATCCACATTGATACAAAAGGCCATATTTCATTCTTTCTCATTGCCACGTAGTATTCCATTGTGTATATAAACCACAATTTCTTTATCCATTCATCAGTTGATGGACATTTAGGCTCTTTCCATATTTTGGCTATTGTTGAGAGTGCTGCTATAAACATTGGGGTACAAGTGCCCCTATGCATCAGCACTCCTGTATCCCTTGGGTAAATTCCTAGCAGTGCTATTGCTGGGTCATAGGGTAGATCTATTTTTAATTTTTTGAGGAACCTCCACACTGTTTTCCAGAGTGGCTGCATCAGTTTGCATTCCCACCAACAGTGCAAGAGGGTTCCCATTTCTCCACCTCCTCTCCAGCATCTATAGTCTCCTGATGTGTTCATTTTGGCCACTCTGACTGGCATGAGGTGATATCTGAGTGTGGTTTTGATTTGTATTTCCCTGATGAGGAGCGACGTTGAGCATCTTTTCATGTGCCTGTTGGCCATCTGGATGTCTTCTTTAGAGAAGTGTCTATTCATGTCTTCTGCCCATTTCTTCACTGGGTTCTTTGTTGTTCGGGTGTGGAGTTTGGTGAGCTCTTACAGATTTTGGATACTAGCCCTTTGTTCAATATGTCATTTGCAAATATCTTTTCCCATTCCGTTGGTTGCCTTTTAGTTTTGTTGATTGTTTCCTTTGCTGTGCAGAAGCTTTTTATCTTCATAAGGTCCCAGTAGTTCATTTTTGCTTTTAATTCCCTTGCCTTTGGGGATGTGTCAAGTAAGAAATTGCTGCAGCTGAGGTCAGAGAGGTTTTCTCCTGCTTTCTCCTCTAGGGTTTTGATGGTTTCCTGTCTCACATTCAGGTCCTTTATCCATTTTGAGTTTGTTTTTGTGAATAGTGTAAGAAAGTGGTCTAGTTTCATTCTTCTGCGTGTTGCTGTCCAGTTCTCCCAGCCCCATTTGTTAAAGAGACTGTCTTTTTTCCGTTGGATATTCTTTCCTGCTTTGTCAAAGATTAGTTGGCCATACTTTTGTGGGTCTAGTTCTGGGGTTTCTATTCTATTCGATTGGTCTATGTGTCTGTTTTTGTGCCAATACCATGCTGTCTTGATGATGACAGCTTTGTAGTAGAGGCTAAAGTCTGGGATTGTGATGCCTCCTACTTTGGTCTTCCTCTTCAAAATTACTTTGGCTATTCGGGGCCTTTTGTGGTTCCATACAAATTTTAGGATTATTTGTTCTAGCTCTGTGAAGAATGCTGGTGTTATTTTGATAAAGAATGCATTGAATATGTAGATAGCTTTGGGTAGTATGGACATTTTAACAATATTTGTTCTTCCTATCCGGGAGCATGAAATATTTTTCCTTTTTTTTGTGTGTCTTCTTCAGTTTCTTTCATAAGGTTTCTATAGTTTTCAGTGTATATATTTTTCACCTCTTTGGTTAGATTTATTCCTAGGTATTTTATGGTTTTTTTTGGTCCAATTTTAAATAGGATCAATTTCTTGATTTCTCTGTTGCTTCATTATCTGTGTATAGGAATGCAACTGATTTCTGTGCATTGATTTTATATCCTGCAACTTTGCTGAATTCATGGATGAGTTCTAGCAGTTTTTTGGTGGAATCTTTTGGGTTTACCAGGTAGAGTATCATGTCATCTGCGAAGAGTGAAAATTTTACCTCCTCCTGGCCTATTTGGATGCCTTTTATTTCTTTGTGTTGTCTGATTGCTGAGGCTAAGACTTCCAATTCTATGTTGAATAACTGTGGCAAGAGTGGACATCCCTGTTTTGTTCCTGACCTTAGGGGGAGAGCTCTTAGGTTTTCCCCATTGAGGATGATATTAGTGGTGGGTCGTTCATATATGGCTTTTATGATCTTGAGGTATGATCCTTCTATCCGTACTTTCTTGAGGGTTTTTATCAAGAAAGGATGCTGTATTTTGTCAAATGCTTTCTCTGCATCCATTGAGAGGATCATGTGGTTCTTGTCCTTTCTTTTATGGTTGTGATATATCACATTGATTGTTTTGTGGATTTTGAACCAGCCCTGCATCCCAGGTATAAATCCCAGTTTGTCATGGTGAATAACTTTTTAAATGTATTTTTGGATCTGGTTGGCTAGTATTTTTGCATCCATGTTCATTAGGGAAATTGGTCTATATTTCTCCTGTTTTGTGGGGTCTTTGTCTGGTTTTGGAATCAAGGTAATGCTGGCTTCATAGAAAGAGTTTGGAAGTTTTCCTTCCATTTCAATTTTTTGGAACAGCTTCAAGAGAATAGGTGCTAACTCTTTAAATGTTTGGTAGAATTCCCCTGGAGAGCCATTTCACCCTGGACTCTTGTTTTTGGGAGATTTTTGATTACTAATTTGATTTCTTTACTGGTTATGGATCTGTTCAAATTTTCTATTTCTTCGTGTTTCAGTTTTGGTAGGGTATATATTTCTAGGAATTTGTCCATTTCTTTCAGATTATCCATTTTATTGGTGTATAATTGCTCATATTATTCTCTTATTATTGTTTTTATTTCTGCTGTGTTGGTTGTGATCTTTCCTCTTTCATTCTTGATTTTATGTATTAGGGTCCTTTCCTTTTTCTTTTTGGTAAAACTGGCTAGGGGTTTATCAACTTTGTTAATTCTTCCAAAGAACCAGCTTCTGGTTTCATTGATCTGTTCTACTGTTTTTTTTTTGTTTGTTTGTTTATTTGTTTTTGTTTTTTGCTTTTGGTTTTGATAGCATTAATTTCTGTTCTGATCTTTATTATTTCCTGTCTTCTGCTGGTTTTGGGTTTTATTTGCTGTTCTTTTTCCAGCTCTTTAGGAAAAGTTAGGTTGTGTATCTGAGGACATTCTTTCTTCTTTAGGAAGGCCTGGATTGCTCTATACTTTCCTCTTATAACCTCCTTTGCTGTGTCCCAGAGGTTTTGGGCTGTGGTTTTATCATTTTCATTGGCTTCCATGTACTTTTAAATTTCCTCTTTTTTTTTTTTTTCCAACGTTTATTTTTGAGACAGAGAGAGACAGAGCATGAACGGGGGAGGGGCAGAGAGAGAGGGAGACACAGAATCGGAAACAGGCTCCAGGCTCTGAGCCATCAGCCCAGAGCCTGATGCGGGGCTCGAACTCCCGGACCGCGAGATCGTGACCTGGCTGAAGTCGGATGCTTAACCGACTGCGCCACCCAGGCGCCCCTTAAATTTCCTCTTTAACTTCTTGGTTGGCACATTCATTCTTTAGTAGGATGTTCTTTAGTCTCCAAGTATTTGTTATCTTTCCAAATTATTTCTTGTGGTTGATTTTGAGTTTCATAGCATTGTGGTCTGAAAATATGCATGGTATGATCTTGATCGTTTTGTACTTGTTGAGGGCTGATTTGTTTCCCAGTATGTGATCTATTCTGGAGAATGTTCCATGTGCACTGGAGAAGAATGTATATTCCTTAGTGAGAAATGTTCTGAATATATCTGTTAAGTCCATCTGATCCAGTGTGTCATTCAAAGCCATTGTTTCCTTGTTGATTTTCTGTTTAGATAATCTGTTCATTGTTGTAAGTGGAGTGTGTTGAAATCCCCTATTATTTTGGTATTATCAATGAGTTTCTTTATGTTTGTGATTAATTGATTTATATATTTGAGTGTCCCACATTTGGATCATAAATGTTTACAGTTGTTAGGTCTTCTTGGTGGATAGACCCCTTAATTATTAAATAATGCCCTTCTTCATCTCTTGTTACAGTCTTTATTTTAAAGTCTAGATTGTCTGATATAAGTATGGCTACTCTGGCTTTCTTTTGTCAACCATAGCATGATAGATGGTTCTCCATCCCCTTACTTTCAATCTAAAGGTGTCTTCAAGTCTAAAGTTTGTCTCTTATAAAAAGCATATAGATGGATCATGTTTTCTTATCCATTCTGTTACCCTATGTCTTTTGATTGTAGCATTTAGTCCAGTGACGTTTAGAGTGAGTACTGAAATATATGAATATCGCCATTATGTTTCTTGTAGAGTTTGAGTTTCTGCTGGTATTCTCTGTTCCTTTCTAGTCTTTGTTGCTTTGGTCTTTTTCTTTTTTATCTTTTTTCCTGTCTTTTCTCCCCTCAGAGAGTCCCTCTTAAAATTTCTTGCAGGACTGGTGTGGTGGTTATGCACTCCTTTAATTTTTCTTTGTCTGGAAAACTTTTATTCTCTCCTTCTATTTTCAATGACAGCCTTGATGGATAAAAAATTCTTGGCTGCATATTTTTCCCATTTAGAAAGTTGAATATATGCTGCCACTCCTTTCTGGCCTGCCAAGTTTCTGTGGATAGGTCTGCTGCAAACTTGATCTGTCTTCCCTCCTAGGTTAAGGACTTTTCTCCTGTGCTGCTTTCATGATTCTTTCCCTGCCTGAGTATTTTATGAGTTTGACCATGATATGCCTTGTTGATGATCAGTTTTTGTTGAAAATTATGGGAGTCCTCTGTGCGTCCTGGATTTTGATGTCTGTGTCTTTCCCCAGGTTAGGAAAGTTTTCTGCTATTATTTGCTCATATAACCCTTCTGCCCCTTTTTCTCTCTCTTCCTCTTCTGGGACCCCTATGATTCTGATGTTGTTTCTTTTTAATGAGTCACTGATTTCTCTAATTCTTAAATTGTGCTCTTTTGCCTTAATCTCCCTCTTTTTTTCTGCTTCATTATTCTCCAAAGGTTTGTCTTCTATATCTCTGATTCGCTGCTCTCCCTCATCACTGTGGCATCCATTTGAGATTGCAGCTCAGTTATAACATGTTTTATTTCATCCTGACTAGCTCTTCTTTTATCTCCGAAGAAAGGGATTGTAATCTATTTTTGATCCCAGCTAGTATTTTTATTATTGTGATTCTAAATTCTGGTTCAGACCTCTTGCTCATATCTGTGTTGATTAAGTCCCTGGCTGACATTTTTCCTGTTCTTTCTTTTGGGGTGAATTCCTTTGTTTCATCATTTTAAAGGAAGAAAAGGAGTTAATAAGGTAAAAAAATTAAAATTAAAAAATTAAAAACCACACACACAAAATAAAATAAATGATGTTAGATCCTAGGTGTGTTTTGGTGTGGTTGTTTATAGGAGTTTGATAGATTAGTGAAAAAAGGGAAAAAAAGGAAAACATTTGAAAATTTGAAAAAATGAATACAATGAAAAAGAATAAAATAAAATGATGGAAGTAAAATAGAATTTGAAAAATTTACAAAAAAGTAAAAAATATAGTAGAAAAAATAGAAATATTTTTAATAAAAATTGAAAATAAAATAAATTTTTTCTTTCTGTATTTAAGAAAAAGAAATGAAAAAGAAAAAAAAAGAAAATTGAATAGATGGACCAGCGAACAGGCTAAAATACTATTGAAATTACATTGTTTTCCCCTAGAAGTCAAAGTATGAAGCACTTTATAGTCTAAACTAAGCAGGCAGAGAGACTTGTGCTGTGTCTGAAGAGCGAGATTGGCCCAGTTGGGTGGGGCTTAGTGTAACGTCTCCGTTCTCCAGTAGATGGCGCTGCTAGCTTACTGTGGTGGATTGTGGCGCTTGCAAGGTGTGTACACGCATGCACGGGAATGGTGAAAATGGCCTCACCCAGCTATCCAGTCTCTAGTATCAGAACTCTGTTCTCCCAGATCAGCAATTTTGTGCACCCGTCCTTTGTCTTCAGCTTCTGTCCATTCCCTGCTTTTACATTGTCTGTCACTAAGCTGTCAGGTTGTCAGGCGGCATCTCCCTCCCGAGTTTTATCTCAGATGTGGCTGTGTTCCTTGACCCCTCACAAAGCTGAGGGACTGCAGCTTTGACCTGCTCAGACCCTCTGGGGGAGGGTCTCACTGAGCAATGGCCGGGTGCAGGCCACACCCAAGAACGTTTGAGGGACCTTACTGCTGCCAATGTACAGAGACTGCATCTGGATCCCAGCCCGCCCCAGAGAAAGTTCACGCCACCGTGTAGCAGCAGCATTTCGGGGATTATGGTAAATCACAACCCACCTCTGGCACCAGGCTTCACCCTTAACAACCTTGTTCCAGCACCAGTGAATGTGGTTGTTCTCCCAGGTCCATTGTCGCCTTTCTCTGTGGGGGAGTCACACAGCCTCTACCAGATGTTCTTCCAGAAGGGGAACCGCTTCTCCCATGTGGCCTGAAAATCCCGGACTTCGCTCTGCTCCTGGGGATTCACCTTTCCCACCAGAGCACCACCTGGTATCAAGCTGCGGAGTTTCAGACTGCGTTCCCCTTGATTATAGAGTCTTAATGGAATTTGAACCCTCTCCTTTCCCTTTTCTCCCTTTTTAGTTCAGTCCCTGTGGCTGTTTCCACTTTTCCACTTTCTCTCCAGCTGCTTTTGGGGGGGGTGCTTTTCCCTTACTCTCCCTGCTGTCTCTGTCTCCACCCTCTCTGCAAGCAAAAACAGCTCCTTGCCCTCTGCGGCTTCTCTCTCCTCCAGTTCACCTCTCCATGCTGTGTACCTGCTGAGTTCTGTGGTTCAGGTTGTGCAGATTGTTGTGTTAATCTGCAAATCAGTTTTCTAGGTGTGTAGGATGGTTTAGTGTTTATCTGGCTGTATTTCATGGATGCAATATACCAACAATATTCTATTAATATTGCTCAGGTCGATGGACTCAGCTGGAAGTTCTTACTTGGATATTCTCATGTAGTTCCAGTCAGATTTTAGATTGGATTTAAGTCCTCTTGAGGATTGACTGCTGGACATTCAGAATGACTCATTCACATGGTTGATAGTTGATGTTCAGCTGGGACTGGTAAGCAGATCGCCTCCATGTGGCCTCTCTAAGTAACTTGGACATCTCACAGCTTGGCAGTTGAGCTCAGAGGAGTGTCCCAAAAGCAATTTTTACAAGAGGCAGGAAACAAAAGCCCCAAGGCATTGTAAGGAATATTCCTGCACGTGACAATGTATCATTTCTGCCATATGATATTGGCCAAAGCAGTTGTAAGATGGTGAAAAAATAAACTCTGCTTGTCAATGGAGGCAATATCACTTTGTAGAAGAACATAGAATATGAGAGATATTTTTGCAGCCGGTTTTAGAAAATACAATTTTCCACAACTTATAAATCTGAGGCTCTGGCTGAATTTATCAAAAACTTGGTTGTTGAGGGGCGCCTGGGTGGCGCAGTCGGTTAAGCATCCGACTTCAGCCAGGTCATGATCTCGCGGTCCGTGAGTTCGAGCCCCGCGTCGGGCTCTGGGCTGATGGCTCAGAGCCTGGAGCCTGTTTCCGATTCTGTGTCTCCCTCTCTCTCTCTGACCCTCCCCCGTTCATGCTCTGTCTCTCTCTGTCCCAAAAATAAATAAACGTTGAAAAAAAAATTTTTTTTAAAAAAACTTGGTTGTTGAAAGATCAGTTACCCAAATAACTTGTATTTTATTTTACCACTGTTACCAATTTATCTAAAATTTACTTAAATTATTTTTAAAGTTTACAGTAATACTTAAGGGGCCATTGGAAGTTTTTGAGTGTTTGGAAATCCAGGGTTCTGGAGTCTTCAGGCTCTTTCCCAGCCCTGAATCTTGCCTTTTTATGCCCTCCTCCCCACTCCTCCACTGATCTCCCTTTCTACTTCTTTTTCTTCATCTCCTATGCCTTCTGCTTCTTTCTTTCATCTGTCAGCCCTCCCTCTGCCATTTCTTGTGGCGGCATCTTGAGCCTTTGCTCAGTGTTGATCGTCTTTCTGTCTTTCTCCCGGCAACTC
Source organism: Leopardus geoffroyi (assembly GCF_018350155.1). NCBI lineage: Eukaryota > Metazoa > Chordata > Mammalia > Carnivora > Felidae > Leopardus > Leopardus geoffroyi. The sequence continues at coordinate 173,871,771 of NC_059328.1, read as the reverse complement.
CATTTACTCATTTTTTAAAACATAACACTCCCACAGTACTTATCACATTGCTTATTTATATTATTTACTTTTCTATGTCTCTTACTAGACAGAGCAATTGGAGGTCAAAAATAGTGTCTTGCTCATCTTTATAGCTCCATTACCAGGCTTGACTCAGAGAAGGCCATCAATAAATGTTTGCCTATTGAATTACTTATGATTCAGAAACATCTTTGATAGCTTTTAGTGCAGGTCCAGAAACAAGAAGATGAAATTTAACAGCAGTAAATATAAATTTCATTATTTAGGCTCAAATGGTTTGCTTTAGTGCATTTGTGAATGACTCTGCTTGTTGGCAATTCATGTGAAAATATTCTCATGGGATTTTGGTATATACAGTTTCAGTATTAGTCATGTATGAAAAAATATAGTACAATGTTAGGCCTGATGAAGACCCTAGAAATAATTTCATTTAAAGAAATATAAAAGGAATAAAAATGTGTGACTTGGAGAAGACTTCTAGAAAATATGATAATTTTTTCAAGCGACTGAGAGGCTAGCATGTGGAGATTCTGCCAGCTATTGAGTATGTCTATTCTGATTATGCATTCTGGAACTGGGGAAATAGTCACAGGATGTGTTCAGGGACTCACTGAGTTCACTGTGAGATGGACGTGAGTTGAACTCCAATGATCACCTGACCTTCATAGGCCCCTACTCTGACTGTGGGCCATAGTGATATTTTGAGACTTCTGGAATCAGTATCAGTACAGAGCCAGTGTGCAGTAGTCTCTGAAAGGTCTGATTCTTTCTTTTGCCCCAATATGCAGTTACTCTGGTAGAAGTTTATAGGTCCCTTTGGGGAAGGCTGGGAGAATGATTACCAGTACACATTTTTGGCAGTGTACTGGGATCCTTCCTCAAGGGGAAGACCTCCATTTCATTCATGGAATTCTGGGTTTGTAAACTGACTTAAATTAGGAAATTGATTGAGGGGCCATGACTCTCTGTTTTTATGATGCAAGTTAGACTTTTGTTCACTTGATCTAGTGCTTTCCTGCTTATACATATCAAGTACGAATTTAGTGGGCTTTTCCTTTCAACTATAAGAACACCATGATCAATAAGCCAGTGCCATAGTTCTGTGAAAATAAGATCATTCCGATTGTTGGTTTGACTCTGCTGTCCGTTACAGTTACCATACACCTTACCCTAGATGGTTGAATACTTCCATATAGCCCCTGTCATCCCAGGATCCAATTACTCCCACTGCATTTAGAGTTCCCAATATACTGGCTGCAGTTCCCACTGTAAGGTCTGGTTTTCAGAGAAGAGCAATCACAAAGCTGTTCAAGGATGCCAGAGTTCCCCTCACAAACTTATCCCTCACTGCAGTGGTGAAAACTATATCTTGACTCTTCCAGTGTGGGAGAATAGATCTGAAATGGTAAATCCACTCTAACATTCCAATCTCCCTAAGCCTTTGAATCCCTTTCTCTACATTAAACCAAAGCAAGTGTGGCATTTCTCCTTTGCTCACTGTGGGCAATCTTTTGATCCCTGTTTTAGCCAATCAGCCAACCAAACTGTTAGAGATCTTTTCTTTCTTTTCTTTTCTTTTGAGACCTTTTTAAAAACCCTAAGCTATAACATTAAATGCAGAATCTGCTAGTGAGTCCATTCAGTAAATTCAGCCTGACGCAACTTTATGTTTTTACCACCATTATCCCATACCCTTAATATCTATTCTCACACATGTTGCCTGGATTTCTGTCTGTATAGAAAGCTTAAGCTTTTGGAGTGTTAGCACACCTTCTCACTGGTCACACCTTGTACCACCTGAGAGCCAATGGTGTAGTTTCAGTCTGAATGCTGGCAAGCTCAGGATGCAGGAAGAGTAGATGTTTCAGCTTGAAGCTGAAGGCAAGAAAAAAAATTGATTCAGTACTAGAAACATATTTCTTTAAGACTCAGTACATTTACTTTTATAGAAAGTATTCAGGGGGGTCTGGTTGGCTCCATTGGTTGAGTGTCTGACTCTTGATTTCAGCTCAAGTCATGATCCCAGGGTCGTGGGATTGAGCCCCATGGTGGGCTTCTTGCTGAACATGGAGACTGCTTAAGATTCTTTCTCTCTCTCCCTCTGCCCCTCTCCTCAGTGCTCTCTCTCTCTCTCAAAAAAAAAAAAATTCAAAGGATGAAGACTTGTATGTAGGACCTTTAAGATGGATGTTTATTGTCAGCTAGCCATTGTTTTCTCTAACAAACTTTTATCCAGCAATAAGTGCAAGGTATACTTTATTATAAAAAAATGTGTTTTGCCTTATTTTATTTCTCAAAGGTTTGAGGGTCACAGCCTAGGGGATCACATAAAAGTTAAAATGGGAGAAGTAATTTTACAGAGTCAAAACCAGAGATGGGACTATAAGAGCACTGAATTGGAGGGTGAACTAAGAGGTGTGTGAGATTCTTTCAAACTCTGAGTTTCTCAAAAATGATATGAGAAAGAAAACAAGCTTGTTATTTCTAATGGTGATGACTCATTTCTTAATTCTTTATAATAAGTTGACATTTTAAGAAATATTCACTTTTGGGGGTGCCTGGGTGACTCAGTTGGTTAAGCATCTGACTCTTGATTTCAGCTCTGATTGTGATCTCACCCTTCGAGAGTTTGAGCCCTGCATTGGGCTCTATGTTGACAGCACGGAGCCTGTTTGGGATTCTCTCTCCCTCTCTTTCTGCTGCTTCCCCACTTGTGCTCTTTCTCTCTCTTAAAATAAATAAATAAACATAAAAAAAATACTCACTTTTGGAAACAAAACACCAATTTACTTATAAGTTACAATATAAATGTGTTGCACTTATAAAAATACCTAATTCAACACCAGTAAACCAAATAATTAAATTAAAAGATGGGCAGAAGACATGAACAGACATTTCTCCAAAGAAGACTTACAGAGGGCCAATAGATACATGAAAGATGTTTAATATTACTCATCTTTAGGGAGCTGCAAATTAAAAACACAATGAGAGCTCACCTCACACCTGTCAGAATGGCTAAAATAAAAAACGCAAGAAACAACAAGTGCTGGCAAGGATGTGGAGGAAAAGGAACCCTACCGCACTGCTGGTAGGAATGCAAGTTGGTGCAGTCACTGTGGAAAATGGTATGGAGGTTCCTCAAAAGTTAAAAATAGAACTACATTGTGATCCAGTAATCACTCTCCAGTAATTTACCCAAAGAATAAAAAACACTAATTCTAAAGGAAATATGCACCCCTGTGTTTATTGCAGCCAATAACCAAATTATGGAAGCAACCTAAGTGTCCATCAATAGATGAATGTATAAAGAAGAAGTGATCTGTATATATGTGTATATACACACACACACACTGGAATATTATTCAGCCATAAAAAGAATAAAACCTTGCCATTTGCAGGAATAACATGGCTAGAGCTAATGCTAAGTAAAATTAGAGAAAGATGAATACCATATGATTTCACTCATGTGGAATTTAAGAAAAAATTGCACAAAGGAGAAAAAAAGACTAACCCAAAACACACTTTTTCTAGAAAACAGAGGGTTACCAGAGGGGAGATGGTGGGGGATGGGTGAAGTAGGTGATAGAGATTAAGAGTACACTTACCTTGATGAGCACTGAGTAACATATAGAATTGCTGAATCACTATATTGTACACCTGAAACCAATTTAACACTGTATGTTAACCATACTGGAATTAAAGAAAAAGTGGATTGATGCTCTCAAAAACAAAACAAAACAAAACAAAACAAAACAAAACCCCCTAATTCATCCTTTAGGCCTACTTCTGGTGTATCATAGTAGGTTCATGTATTTTCTTCTTCAGAGAAAAAATATTTATGAAACTTCTAATTTTTTTCAGGTTTAATAATTTTTAAAAAGTTAACTGAAAAAATGGACTTGGGAGGTAACTAAACTAAAAAAAATCTTTTTTTTTTTTGGTTTAAAAAGTTTGGGCTAGGGGCGCCTGGGTGGCGCAGTCGGTTAAGCGTCCGACTTCAGCCAGGTCACGATCTCGCGGTCCGTGAGTTCGAGCCCCGCGTCAGGCTCTGGGCTGATGGCTCAGAGCCTGGAGCCTGTTTCCGATTCTGTGTCTCCCTCTCTCTCTGCCCCTCCCCCGTTCATGCTCTGTCTCGCTCTGTCCCAAAAATAAATAAATAAACATTGAAAAAAAAAATTAAAAAAAAAAAAAGTTTGGGTATTCTGTAATAGTTACATCATTTAACAATGGAAGGGTGATATTCAAATATGTCTTCATTATTTAGGAGTTAGAGCTGGCTGGTCAGATAGAAGCCTATAAAATTAAGACTGGGAATTGGATTCTGTGATAACAATGATTGGGAATATTAAACTTGCAGGCTAGAATGGTGGTTTCCTTTAGAACTTGTTTGCCTTCTAAACCTCTGATGAAATACTAATAAAGACACAGAAAAGTAAAATGTATGTGAGCCCTGGAAATAAAGGGATAAGCATTTACTAGAAGAAAGACAGGAAGTGATAATCCTATGTTCTTTAAAATTGATGAGGATGGCTTAAGGAACAGGATGAAAAACTCCATCCTCTGGACCAAAATAAAGATTTTTTTTGGAGCTTAGGTGAGAGATTTCTGTGAACTTCTCCATGGCTTTAGCCCTGGGATAAAGAAAGAATGTAGGTAACAGCTAGAGGATCAAAACTAAAAATTTAAGCATTGGAAGTTAAGATATAAAAGGATTTGTGGGGGTTGAAATCCTAAAGTGGAAACTGTCACAGAACTAAATGCACATTCAGAAATTATTATTGAAAAGGAGGATTATGTTTTAAAAGTAGTAACAATAATCTGAGTCTATTTTCCCAAAATCAGTTGATAGAAAAAAAAGAAGGGAGTGAGGTAATAAAAACACAGCACAAGTTTATCTTCTGTATGGTGCTGACAAGAGTAACTGCTTCATTTTTCACTTTATACTTAGAGAATATAGACTGTCATCAGTTTCTAAATGTACACTAAGGGTTAGTTTTTCCTCTTTTCAAGAGTTATATCCTACTGTTATACACCAGACTGTTGAATTTTTTATTTGTCCTTCTTGAGTTGTCCACTTTTTAGTTTTCTTTAGGGTAACCTACTCTTTCTAGACCCTCCATCTCCTTGTGGAACCCCATTTTACTTGATGGTGGTGCTGAAAAGTCATGAACACAGATACCCCTGCAGTGTGACGCTCTATATTCCTTTAGTCTGTTATGTATTTATTCTCAACAATAACCCAGAAGAGTTGGAGTCACTAAGGAATATTTCAGTGTAAGAGGGGAAAATTAAATCTGTATGCTAAATGTGACTAATCTATGGGAAAGCCCTCGAAAAGTAAGACTGTTCTCACTGGTCTGCTCCACTTTCTTAGCACAGCCAAATTTGCTCAGATCTGGGCCTCACTGACAACAAAAAGAGAATCTCTAATTGGGTTTTCAAAGATGTCCAAATATAGTGACTATAAAATTATAGGGAAAGTTTGGAAATAAAATAACCAGGCAAATACGAATCAAGAAAATTGAGGCTGTAATTTAATTTTGGAAAAAATGGAATTAATGGCCAAAACATCATATAGGACATAAAAAGATATAATAATATAGTGTGACCGTATTTATAGGCATATAACTGGCAGAACTACTAAAACAGGTAAATAAACCAACAAGAAATGAAAGTAGAGATTTTAACATATTTCTCTGAGAATTTGATACTAAGAAAGAAATAAAGATATTTTAATAATATAGGTAGTATGTTTTTGCTTATATATAAATTTATGCCCAGGAAGGAGAGAAATATTCTTCCCAAGCATACATGAGATAATTATAAAAATTGACGATGAACTCATTCATTAAGAAAGACTCAGTAAATCCCCCAAGTCAATTCCATGGAGACTAGACTGTCTCACCAAGCCCAATGCTACTAAATAAACCTTGCTTTAAAAAGGAGCTATGAAGAAGAGTTATGAAATTCCTAGAATAGTGAGGCGTAGCTAAGTCTGCTGTATACTCAGGGTTTGTGCACTTTCTGTGCATGTGTTATATTTCAGTAAACATTTATTTAAAGAACTAGAAATTGCCCAGATTAAAAAAAATAAAATTAAATCCCACTGAAGTTTTGGTTGCAGTTACATTAAGCCTTGCAAATAATTTAGGAAGGATGAATGTCTTTAAAAATTAACATTTAATTTCATTTTGAAAAAGCCAATCTTTCAACAGAAAATAGCTATTCCAAAACACGTCACTTATAGAAACTATCTTAGAATGGTGTTCCTGGGGCGCCTGGGTGGCTCAGTAGGTTGAGCGTCTGACTTCGGCTCAGGTCATGATCTCGCAGCCTGTGAGTTCCAGCCCCGCGTAGGGCTCTGTGCTGACAGCTCGCAGCCTGGAGCCTGTTTCAGATTCTGTGTCTCCCTCTCTCTGACCCTCCCCCGTTCATGCTCTGTCTCTCTCTGTCTCAAAAATAAATAAACGTAAAAAAAAATTAAAAAAAAAAGAATAGTGTTCCTGCAATCATATAACTTGATTATACCACTTCAGTGGGATTTAATTTTATTTATTAATTTATTGTATCATTTAAAATTTGTTTTGGTTAATGCAATTGTTTAGATAGATCATGGTGCAGAAGAATTCAACATTGTAGCTTTCATTAATCTATTTGAACCCATATGAGTGGTAAGTCAATATTAGCATTTTATTTACTGAATATATTTGAGTAAAATTGCAAATAGCACATGTTGAGTCTAAAGGCAAAACTTATTTTATATTTTCTGCATTTCTTGCATGAAAAGAGGTTGATTTTACTGTCAACCAGATAATAGCCCATTATCTTTATATTTTGATTATTTTATTACTGACTTGAAGGATATTTTAAATTTTGAAAAATGCCTATCGTAGGCATATCTGTTCTATGAGGCTTGTTTATTTCTTTACACAAAGAACACTTTTGAAAATGAAATTAGAAAACTAAGTAATAAAGTAATAACAATACCAGAAACAACTAGTATAGCTTTTATAGATTAGGTAGGAAATGAATCGATTGCTTATCTTAGTCACTTTTGAGAGTAAAATTTTTTACAAATTCAGAAATATATTCATCATATAATCCTGATTGCAATAGTGAATTCCTGTTAATGATAATAGTTTATGCATCATTTAAAGGATAATTACACATTTTTTTATAGTTTATTTCTTTGGTCAAATTTGATCTGTAATTTCAGATAGCATAAATGCCTTAATTTCTAAATGCAAAGAAGAATGTGACCTGTGTTCTTTAATATATTTTCTAGCATTGAAAATATTCATGGTCTGTTCTTTAAAAATATCTTTTCAACTTACAGTAACAAGATTGTAAAGAGATGTTATTACCAAGAGAGATACTAGCTTGATTCAGATGATAGGATAAGTGTAATTAGTATAATTTTAATAATAAGCTTCTCTGGTTTATTGTTATTTAAACCACTTTAAATAACCCTGATCTACATATTTTTTTCTTTTTAAGATTAAATCCTCCTTTTTAAAATGTGTGACTGGAATTTATAATACTCATTTTTGCATGGCTTTCATGACATACAGAATGAAGTTAATTCCATTTCTTTTAATTTTTCACTCGTCCACTTTTACAAATAGGAAATTAAGTTTCCTCCTGTTTTTGGTTAGAACTTTTTGCTGTGGCTTATTTAGTTGACTTATGATGATTATATGTGCTGCTTTTCATCTTTTCTAGGGAGAGAGGTATAAACAAATCACCTTGGAAGTACTGAAGTCATCCTTCCTCTATTGTCTTGAGAAAGGGGTTGTAATATATTTTATATTTAGATACTCAATGCCTGGCTCAATTCTCATGGAAAGGATTGGGATTCTGGTCCCTGAGGTTGCTACCACCAGAATCAGTCTAGACCCAGTGCTGCTCTAGGGTGACTGCCTATGTGAGGAGAGAGTTACACCAGTGAAATGAGAGGTTAGCACTAAGCATAGTGCTTTAGGGCCTCCTCAGGATACCATGGTGTTCTGCACAGGTATAGACCCTTATGAAAAAGGCAAAGAGGAAAGGAGTGTCATTAATATTAGGTTCTTCCTTCCTTCAGACTCTCTAAATGTCTTTCATTGCTTACTAAAAATAACTTGAAAATATCATCTTGTTGAACTTTTCTCTCTTTTAATAATTTTCTCCAATTGTCAGTGGATTTTCTAGAAAATGTTTCCATAAGCATGTGTTTAAAACCAGGCTTGGTAACTGCATCAAGTGATTTTTTAAGATCAATAAATTTTACATTTAACCTGTGTCTCAAATTTGTTTTGAAGAAGTAAGTATCAGCTCTTCTATTATGTTTTATTCTACAAAAACTTAAGTTGATATTTTGATGACATGTATTTGAAGCTGAGGTAGTTCTGATTCAGGAATATTCCATTTAGTATCTTTATGTAAAAGAGGCATATTTTAAAAAGATTTTTTATTTAGTTTTATTTTATTATTTTAAAATTTTTAATGTTTATTATTTTTGAGAGAGAGACAGAGTGTGAGTCGGGGAGGGGCAGAGAGACAGAGGGAGACACAGAATCCAAAGCAGGCTCCAGGCTCTGAGCTGTCAGCACAGAGCCGGATGCGGGGTTTGAACTTGTGAACTGTGAGATTATGACCTGACTCCAAGTCAGACGCCCAACCAACTGAGCCACCCAGGTGCCCCAAAAGATTTTTTAAAATTATTTTTAAGTAATTGCTACACTCAACATGAGGCTTGAACTCACAACCTGGAGATCAAGAGTCATACGCTCCACCAACTGGGCCAGCCGGGTGCCTCAAAAGAGGCATGTTTTGATGAGTGATTAGAAAAGTTTGATGTGGTTTCAAAGCAATGCTCCAAACATCAATAATGCAGCCAACCAGAAGATGTCACTATTGTGTATAGAATGTATAAAAGAAGAAGAAAAAAAGCCAATAATTTTTGTACAGTTCCATTGTGTCTCTTCTAATCTTGCTAAATTTCCTCCGGAGCTCTTTGAAAGAACACACTGGGGTGAAACATTGTCTTCAAGCTGACAGGCAGCGAAAAATTACTACATTCATTGGACTGGCATGTCAGTCAGTCATACGACTACATCTTTTCATTTGAAAAAAAAGAAATTAAAGTAAATTGGCAGAAAAGTTCCACCTCAATTAAGAATTTTGTATGGTGCTAAGTGGGAATTAATAACCACATAGTATATTTGTTTTACCTTTTGTAAAAGAGTGTGTCTATCATAAGTAAATTTAGCAGACATTAATTAAGAAAAATCAAACTGTTTTGCAAATGCCTGTGATTAAAGTAATAGTTCATTTAAAGCAGAGAATAAGCTGCCAAAATATACATTTTAACATAAGATTAATGAGTGTCTCTAATAGAGTACATTCTTAAGCAATACTCTAGTCTGTTAAATTGAAAAGTTCTTTTTATAATGAAAATGATGGCATCCCCGTACTTGGTGCTGTGAAAGACGTTTACCAGAGAAGTTTCCTTCAGTTCTTGCAGAGTTTTTTTTCTGTTCAGGCAAAGAACCAAGATTGGCGGGAGCTTGTTTGTGGATGAAGAACTTTCCTGGGCATGTTTACTGTAGGAGAAGTGAGGGAAGGCAGGTAAACATGAACTGGATCCCACATGCCTGAAAGGCTTAGTAAAGTGATGTGGTCTGAACAGCTGGACTTAATTCGGGTCACTGGTTGGTCTGACAGGCAGGATATCGACGGCAATGCAATTAGGCAACTTCAGAAATGTTTCCCACTGAGTGAGTGAGTTATTTATTTATTTATCTATCATAAAATGTTGTGTGTTATTTTACCCTTCTCTTCATTTAGTCCCTAATCGAAGTCTACCTTTAATAAATGTATTTCTGCATTGAGAGAGAACATCTTGAATTTTTAAATTTAAAAAGTATTCCCTTTTCCGTTTAAGGGAATCACTGAATCTTTTTCTAAAATCTATAAAATAAAAAAAAATTTAGTGTTTATTTATTTTTGAGAGAAAGAGAGAGAGTGGGGGAGGGGCAGAGAGAGAGGGAGACACAGAATCTGAAGCAGGCTCTGGGCTCTGAGCTGTCAGCACAGACCCAACGTGAGGCTCGAACCCAGGAACTATGAGATCATGACCTGGGCTGAAGTCTGACGCTTAACTTACTGAGACACCCAGGTGCCACTAAAATATACAGAATTTTAATTTATAGATACTTTATATTTAGCTAATGCTTATCAAGGGCTTGCTATGTATCAGGTATTATTTCAAGTGCATTACATGGAGTACCTATTCACAAATCTGTGACGTAGGTTCTAATATTACTGAAACACAGAGAAGGTAGTCAGTTATCCAATGTTACTATGCTAAAGAGAGGCAGAGTCAACATTCCAAAGCAGGCAGTCTGGCATTAGAGAGCAGTTTTAACCACACTTTTCCACATTGTTTCTCTAAAATGTATGAAATACACCATTTAGTTGTGGTTATGTCTGTATCAAAAACTTGCTGCAATTTTCTGCTGCGAATTCAGGGCAAATGGAAAAAGTTTTCACAATCTTCCTTATCCTACTAACATTAAGTGGAAATAATTGATCTTGTTAAAATATGGACACTGATTTTATTTTTGCATTCACCTTAACCTATCTTGAATATTTAGAAGAGCTAGGGAACATTTAATCTTCCTTCAGTATATAATTTTCTATTCTTAAAAAGATGGTAATTTTTAGTGAAGGATCCTTTGAATTGTGATCTCATTATTTCAGAAGAGAAGGAATTTGAGTTCTTTTCATTTCTAGGTTTATGAACAACAGTGCCCATTTGAACAGTTGGGATCAGGGTGAATATTTTAGCCCTACTTATATTAATATTTTAGCCCAATTAGATGATGGCAAAATTTATTGACCCATGTGTTACCTGGGGCATAACATAACAGATAGACACTTTATCAAAGATGGACTTAAAACAGTACATACTAACATGTATTTCTACAAATAACTTTCATTATAAAAGAGAAGAGAGACACCTTAAAATAAATATCTGTGCTATTTTTTTTGTGGCTTATTGACTCTAACAACTTGAGAATCTTTTGAGATTTCCTAATTGAGATTAGAGGTTATGAATAATTTATTACCCAAAGGCCAAAAGGATGCAATGGATTTTGTACTGACAGATATAATAGAGATTTCTAGATGATAAGATCACTAGGCAGTTCACTTTATTCACTTGAGCCATTACTTTTTAATGTTTCTTTTTTATTGAGGTATAATTGACATATAACATTGTATAGTTTAAGGTATACGGCATGTTGATATGATACATCTATATATTACAATATGATTACCACTGTAACACTGTAATCATTAGCTAACACCTCTATCATATCACACAATTGTAATTTCTTTTTTTGTGATGAGAACATTTAAGATTTAGTCTCAGCAACTTTGAAGTATAGAGTATTGTTCACCATAATTACGATGCTGTGCATTAGATCTCCAGAACTTATTTACCTTCTAGTTGCAAAGTTTGTACCCTTTAACAAAGTCTCCCCAATTCCCCTGCCTCCCAAGCCTTGGTAACCACCATTCTACTATGAGTTTGGCTTTTTTTTTTTTTTTTTTTAGAGTCCATATATAACTTATAATCATATAATATTTATTTTTCACTGTCTGGATTATTTCAGTTAGCATAATTCCCTTGAGGCCCATCCATGTTGTTGCAAATGGCAGGATTTCCTTCTTTCTCATGGCTGAATAATATTCCATTGTGTATATATACCATATCTTCTTTATCCATTCATCTGTTATGCACATGTATATTGTTTCCATATCTTGGCTATTGGGAATCATGCTGCAATAAACTTGGGCATTCAGATAGCTTTTTGATACCTTGTTTTCATTTACTGTGCATATCATATATACCCAGAAGTGAGATTGCTGGGTTGTATAGTAGTCCTATTTTTGATTTTTTGAGGAACCCCCACAGTTTTTCATGGTGGTTGCACAAGAGTTCCTTTTTCTCCACATCCTCACTGACACTTGTTATCTCTTGTCTTCTTGATGATAACCTTTCTAGCAGGTATGGGGTGATATCTCACTGTGGCTTTGATTTGCATTTTTTCTGATGATTAGTGATGTTGAGTGCATCCTTCTACAGCTCAGCTGGGTGAGTGGAGGACTATAGACTGGACATGTGAGGCATTTGTTTCAATCAGGTGTAATGCTTTAGAGTATAACAGGGAAATCCCAGTTCAGAATGCCTTACTTCTTATGGAACTTATAGATTGAGAGAGTAATGTCACTTTGAATAAATAGATTGATATAACAAATACCAGTTATCTTCTTATGGTTAAATAACTTAATGAGGGATATGTGACAGTAAAACTTCTGCTCTTATAAACCATAATGGAAGGAGCAGGGATTGTGGTTATTTCTATTTTGTAGGTTCACAGAATATACCATTCTCATTCATTCTCCCTGTTTTTAGAGTAGATAATCTTGGGTAAGGAGTATAGCTCCTCATAAAATTTTTAGTCTACTTGGGGAAACAAGTCATAACTCTATGTATCTATAGATTTTTGAGAGTATAATTAATTATCTGAGGGAAAAGAAGATAAAGTTAGATTAATTATATTGACAGTCAAATTTTTATGCATTCATGGGTGAGGGAGAGCTTGCTGTAAACCAAGAAAATCAGGGAAGACTTCATGGGTGATATGAAGCTTGAGCTGGGCTTTGCAAAATTGGTAAGGAAAGGTGTCTTCCAGACAGATGCAGGTGAAGAGAGACAGCGCTGAGTAAGGAAGGTATTAGATGAATCTGGCAAAGTTAAAAGTTTCTGGGAGATAACTTTTGGTTGACTTAATGCAAACCAATTTCTACTGGTAGAAATTCTCCTTTGAGTACAGGTCATGCTGGTAATAAAGTCTAGGATTGCCTTGGGTTAAAGAATTTCATATTAATTCCAATTCAATACTACTGTTAGGAAAAAATTCTCTTTTTATTTCATTTTCCCATAGGAGAAGAATATATATTTCCTATCAATTAAATTACTCTGGTAATTGAATTTTATATGGGGACTCAATAATATATAACTCCAATGTTTCCAACATTTGTGATAAAATTTGCTCTGAAGTAGAATCCGCTGGAACCATCACGGCTCAGAAATTGATAAGGCTAATGCTCTTTCCTCTGTATCAAGGATACTGTTTGAACGGTGTCTTTTTGGAACTGGAAGAGAAATGAGAGTACAAAGTTGGAAGACATTTATGGAGTTTTACTGAAAAATAGATTCTAGTAATCTAATACCCACTCTTACATACTATAATGGCAAAATAACATTCTCTGAAGGAGGGAGCATTCTTGATATAAAAACAGAGTTAATCTAAGAAGTAGAAAACCACTTTTCAACTCTAACTTGAGTTATAGGAATTCCTGTCATAGGGAACAGTTTCAATTTTATTTCATAGTTCCATAATTAGAAATATGTATGGTGGAAATAATTTTGATACATGACAACATAGTGCTTGTTACAGTTCAGTTGTACATACTAAATATTAACTAACTTTTGAGAGCAGCTGATAAATTGAAATAATTTTAAAGTAGGTGATTGTACATAATAAATTTTTTGTCAGTTGCAAGACTTCAAAAGAGATCTTTTTTGATGGAGTAAAAAAAAATCATCTAGATCTCAAAAGCAGACTTTAACAAACCATTTTTCTCTGATAGTACTCAAAATTTTTATTTATTTGTATGTTTTGATGAGGGCTGGAATGAAGGTTACACAAAATACCATATTTTGAGAAATTGGATATATTATCCCAATTTAAGTATGATTATAAGCAAGTGTGATTTTAAATTTAAAAAAATTATTTATTTTGAGAGAGAGCACGGACGTGGGTGAGCACAGGAGTAGGATAGGGGCAGAGAAAGAATCCCAATCAGGCTCCACACTCCGTGCTCAGCACAGAGGCCATCACAGGGCTTGATCTCACGAACCATCAGATCATGACCTGAGCCAAAATCAAGAGTGGGATGCTTAACTGACTGAGCCACCCAGGCATCACCAACCGAGTGTGATTTTAAGCATATTTTTCTTAGCTAAATATTGGTAGAAATTTAAATTTTCAGAAAAATTTATCAGTATTCAGTCAGGAAGTTATTCTTTAAAAAAATTTTTTTTAAATGTTTATTTAATATTATATATATATTATAATATGTATTATAATATAATATATTATATAATCTATATATAATATATATATTAAATTATTATATAATAAAATAAAAATAAATTTAATATTTATTTTTGAGACAGAGGGAGACAGAACATGAGTTGGGGAGGGGCATAGAGAGAGGGAGACACAGAATCTGAAACAGGCTCTGGGCTCTGAGCTGTCAGCACAGAGCCCGATGCGTGGCTCGAACCCACAAACCGTGAGATCATGACCCGAGCTGAAGTCGGACGCTTAACCAACTGAGCCACCCAGGTGCCCCAGGAAGTTATTCTTAAAATCATACTTATTTTTAAGGTAGTTGCTGTGATAAATCACAGAACCAATTCTGTTAAATTATACTCCACTTAGGGAGTGGGCATTTTGATGGCCATTAAACATTAGCGACTATGGCACTTAAAGAAAGAATCTTTTGCTATTTCAGGGATTGTTAACAGTTCTTGATGCTCAACAGTCCCAGGAACAGAGACTTTGTAGGACCAGATAGAAATCAGCTCACCATTTGCTCTCACTCTGTTGGAGAACTATAAAAAGAGTTATTAGGAATCTTGTCTATTGTGATAGTATTACAGGTTTAAGCACATCCTCTGTAAACACCGTACCTATTCCTCCCAAGTGTAGCTTATTCAGTAAAGGACTGAAATCTCTATAACTTTTATGCCTGGTCAAATATTCTTTATTTTCTAAATTTTTTTATCAGACCCTACTGACTCTCTTTTTCATCATGTTCAGATGGTTTGGATATATGGCCTGTGGTTTCTATCTGTTGTCATATTTAATTATTTTCCTTAGTCACATGGATATTTGTTTTCCTATATCCATAGTATATATGAGTTTCAATGACAGTTATTGAATTTACTTTCTGTGGATTGTTCCTTGGGAAAATAAAAACGTATACACAAGCATGTAAACATTTCCTTCCCTTATGAAATGGTTTACCAAGTTTTGACTAAAATTAAAAAAATAAAACCACTTTCATTTTAGTAGAAGTTGGTATTTCCTAGAGATTTCCCCAATATTCAAGTAAGAATTATGGGGCACACATCTCTGTTAGATGAAAACCTCCAGGTCCTGGCCTTTTGTTTCATGGAGTGTAAAATGTCCAGTTTCTTTCTCGACATTTCATTCACTCCTCTGAGAGAGTAAAACCCAATGCAGTGAGTTTGGGAGAAGAAACTGAGTGACTTTATTCTCTTTCTTGCTCTATTTCTTGTGTTCTTCCATCTGACCACTGAAGAGTCCTTGAATTTGGGTCTCCTTCTGCCTGCCTTTGGTGGAAGCCTGGAACAATCCTACACTGCCTTTGCCTGAAGACTCATCTGTCTTACCAGGGTAAACTATCAAAATGCCTGGAAAAACTGTGGGTCTAAAACCATATTCTCCAATCTATTTCATTAGAGGTAGAGGTGATATTTGGCCTGAAACTTGAGTCTGTCTCCCAACTGTTTTCAAACTTAGTACGGGAACAAGCAAATATTATTTGTTTGACCACTTAAACCCCCAACTGTCATAATATGCCCCCCTTTTGTGGTTTTATTTCACATAATAAACACTCAAGCTCTTACTTTCACCTCACTGGGAGAAATGTTTTGCTCTCTCAGCACTTTTTTCCCTGGTTGTAAATAATAAATTCAACTTAGTAGAAATGAAGTACTATGACTTCAGAAAATGAAGCAATTCCAAAAGGATCACATGTGAGGTTTGCTCATTACCAAGTGAGCAAAGAATGATTTTTTAAAAGTGATTTAAATTTTTCAGGATTTCATTAATACTTTATATTTTATATTAGTTCAACTCACAAATTGTAGCAAAAGATTGCGCATGTGCTTTTACAAGAAGTTTTCGGCCCTGAGACAAATTGGAAAGGGACTGGGATGAATGAAAACATTTTCCATGCTTTTGTAATTACTTTGCATTTTTCTGCTGAATTTCTGTTTCTATGTGTTGTATGGATAGAGATGTGAGGAATCTCCTTGTGCTTAACAGACATAGGAGAGAGCTGGAGTGGCTGCCATATGCTTCAGCTTGCCGGGTGTAGCCCTTTTCTACGCTTCTTGTCTCAAGGTAAGTGTTAGTAACAGTTCTCTTCACTCTGAAAATACTGCAGTTAGGATGATGAATCATGGTCAGCCCAAGAACAAGATACTGGTAAGAACAAGTAACTGGTAATTTGTGTGTGGAATCATACTTTTAGATGCTTTAATGTTATTTGTTTCATTAATTTATCTTTAGAATTTATCTCCAGAAAAATTTCTGTTAACTTAAACTGAAATTCGTTGCCGATTTTCAGTTTAGTTTTAGTACTAATTTTTAAATTTGGTTTTATTATGAGTTTATGCTTTATCAATCCATATTTAAGTGAAGACGGTAGTAAAAGTCACCGCCTAGGATTGGTAGGAGCAATTAGCACAGCTGTCTGGGTATCCTCTGCTACAGTTTCATGTTTTAATTTTTTTCTATACAAATTTTTATTTAAATTCTGGTTGGTTAACAAGCACTGTAAATTTCTGGTTTCTGGCATGGGATTTAGTGATTCATCACTTACATATAGCACCCAGTGCTCAATACAAGTGCCCTCCTTTTTTTTTTTTTTATAGTTTATTGATTTATTTTGAGAGAGAGACCAAGTGGAACAGGGGCAGAGAGAGAGAGAGGAAAAGAGAGAATCCCACACAGGCTCCGCACTGTCAGTGCAGAGCTATATGCAGGGCTAGATCTCACAAACTGTGAAATCATGACCTGAGCCAAAATCAAGAGTTGGATGCCCAAATGACTGAGCTACCCAGGTGCCCCCAAGTGCCCTCCTTAATATCCATCACCCATTTAGCCCAACCCTTGCCTACCTCCCTCCATCAACGCTCAGTTTATTCTCCATAGTTAAGAGTCTGTTTCTTGGTTTGCCTCTCCTTTTCCCCCCCATGTTCATTTCTTTTGTTCTTCAGTTCCACATATGAGTGAAATCATATGGAATCTGTTTTACTCTGACTTATTTAGCTTAGCATAATGCACTCTAGCTCCATCCACATTGTTACAAATGGCAAGATTTCATCCTTTTTAATGGCTGGGTAATAGTTCATTGTATATACCACATCTTTATCCATTCATCAGTCAGTGGACGTTTGGGCTCTTTCCATAATTTGCCTATTGTTGATGCTGCTGGTATAGACATCAGGGTGCATGTATCTCTTTGAATCAGTATTTTTGCTCCTATAGGTAAATACCTAGTAGTGCAATTGGATGATTGTAGGGTAGTTTTATTTTATGTTATTTTTTTGCATGTCATTCTTATGCGGGGGTCATGCTAATCTTCATTGTATCATTCCAATTTTAGTATATGTGCTGTCAAAGTAAGCTCTAGGTTTATTATTTTTTCAAAGAGTACACAGGATCTCCCTGTATTTTTTTATCTTTTTTATTTCAGAAAGGAAGAGACAGCACGAGCAGGGAAAAGGGGCAGAGAGAGAGAAGTTGGGGGGAGGGAGAGAGGGGGAGAGAGAGAGAGAGAAAGAGAGAGAGAGAGGGAGAGAGAGAGAGAGGGAGAGAGAATGAATCTCAAGCAGGATCCATGCTCAGCATGGAGCCCAAAGTGTGGCTTGATCCCATGGCCCTGGGATTGTGACCTGAGCCAAAATTAAGAGGCAGATGCTCAAATGAGTGAGCCATGCAGATCCTCCTCTTATATTAATTTTAGCCATTCTGACTGGTGTAAGGTGATACCTCATTGTAGTTTTGATTTGTATTTCCCTGTCGATTAGTGATGTTGAACAATTTTTCATGTGTTTGTTGGCTATCTGTATGTTTTCTTTGGAAAAATGTCTGTTCATGTCTTCTTCCCAGTTTTTAAAACTGGATTATTTGGTTTTTTTGGGTGTTGAGTTTTTAGAGTTCCTTATATATTTTGGATACTAACTCTTTATTAGATAGGTCATTTGCAAATATCTTTTTCCATTCTGTAGGTTGACTTTTAGATTTGTTGATTATTTCCTTCACTGTGCAAAAGCTTTTCATTTTGATGTAGTCCCAATAGTTTAGTTTTGCTTTTTGTTTCCCTTGCTTCAGGAGTTATATCTAGTAAGAAGTTGCCACCGCCAATGTTAAAGATGTTACTGCCTTTGTTTTCCTCTAGGATTTTGATTTTTTCCTGTCTTTCATTTAGGTCTTTAATCCATTTTGAATTTATTTTTGTGTGTCATGTAAGAAAGTGGTCCAGTTTAATTATTTTGCATGTTGTACTCTAGCACAATTTTAAAATTATTTATGACAATCAAACTTTCTAATAAATACAGATTCTTCATTATGTGGACTTCATCTGCAAGTGAGACCTGCCATGCAATTTTAGTGCCTGATTTTTGCCTATCCAAAATTGCATTATATCAAGTGAGATCTAAAGTCATTTGACTTTCAGAGTGTTAGGAAAAATGTCTGACCTAAAAAAAAATGTTTTTTTTTAGAGAGAGTGCAAGTGGGGAAGAAATGCAGAGGGGAAGAGGGAATCTTAAACAGGCTCCAAGCTCAGTGAAGAGCCTGATGCAGGACTCAATCCCATGACCCTGGGATCATGACCTGAGCTGAAATCAGGAGTAGGATTTCCAACCACCTGAGCCACCCAGGTGTCCAAAAATGTCTGATGCTTAAGATGAAATGTTCTAGTACCAAAAACAACAAAAGTTATCCCATTTCTGCACTTGTGCTCATGTTGAATTCTTTTAGCCATAATTAAGAAAAAAATATTTTGGTGGTAAGAAATCAAGTCACATTGCATTTTAATATAAGACTAAGTTGTTTAGCAAACTGTGGCTTTAAACTGGCAAACAAATGACGTGGAGTATTGGACAAATGTGCTGCCTTTATTATGGAATAATACTGAGAAGGAATAGTGGTGGAAGTTAATATATAAATAGTGTTTTATAAAGAGAAGGTCAGTTTTCATATCAACCTCATTTAAACATTTCACAGTACTTCAAATAAAGAAAAGTTTTGGGGAGAATTAGTTCATCATGGCATTCAAAACTCAAAAGAACTAACAATGTAATATGTGTGTATGTATGTGTTTACCATATTTACATCTTGAGATGTTGCTCAAAGATTCTGTCTTTATATATAATGACTTTAATCAATTATTAGTAAATGTTTAAGTAAATACATGGTAAATTATTCTTAATGATTATTTTTAATGTTAATTTTTTTGGTATCATTATTAAGTAGAGTAGCCTATTAAAATCAACTTTAGTGGTTCAGCTTCACTGGTAAAGAAAACATGATAACAATAATGTTGAATGAAGTCCCAGCATGCCCCAACTAAAGACAGCAGTTTAGTAACATCTATGTATAGTGAAATCTATCAGTGACAACTTGGCTTCAGTAAAAGTTCAATGTATAAAATCAAATTTTTTCAGTTTGATTTTAATATTAATTTTAAAATTTTGTTTTGATTAGCAGTTTATATTTTAATTTATGTAGATGTATTTAAGACTCATGATGAAATGATTTGTCAAGAATAGGATTTAATAAATATTATTTCCTTTGAAGAGTTCATTGATATTATGGATGTTTGATAAACTCTGCCCTGAAAGACGAGATGACCTTTTAATAGAACTGAAATAGGTAGATTAGACGTATATAAATGATAAGATATTGTCTTTTAGGGTAAAGATGTCAGACTGCTTAAATTTAAATCTTAGCTCATTGCCCAAATAGTTTTATAGCCTTGTTTAAAATAATAAATTTAATTAAATCAATTAAATTAACTCCTGTAAACTTTATTTTCTTTGTCCATAAAATGTGAATAGCTCATGGAGCTGTTCAAAAGATTGAATGACAACATGTGTGTAGAATACCCACCACAGCATCTGGCATATAGAAAGTTTGGTATAAATGATAATTATCATTTTATTGGTAATAATCATTTTAATTTATACCTGAGTTATGATTTTTTTCTTCCATGCTTTTATTACTGTTTTGATCACGTTTTCTTCACCCCAGTACTGAGGGAAGGATTCCTGCCATAGGGTTGTGGGGAAGGCCAAACAAATGACACCAGACTCTGGACAGATGAGATAAACAGCAGTTTATTATCACATATATTCACAGCTTGATGGAGAAGGATACCACACAACATGTGCCACAGGGGGGAGATCTTAGGAACAGAGGAAGAAGCAGGAGGCTAAGGGAGCAGGTTTAGTAGTGACAAGAGGGTAAGATAACTCCGGGGTCCTTTGGGAGGATATGATTGTCTTGTTCCAATGATTCTGCACAGTGGCAGTTAGCTGAAGCCCAGGATACAAGGATAATCAGGCACGGTGCCTGGTTTCCACGATGGGTTTGTTTGGCTAGTGTACTTTATCTCTGGGAGCGGAGTGGAGAAGGGAACATGGTTAGGCCATTTGAGGCCTTGGCATCAGATGTCAAGGAAGCACATAATATTTATTTCAGACCTTAAACCACAATGACATTGGTTTAATGCCAGAGGTGCATATTAAGAGGCTATTAGTATCAATAAATCCACATTACAGCAAACATTAAATGATATGGAGAGTAAGAGCCTTCTAGATATAGATCTTCCAATTTTAGTTTGTTTTTTGGCTTCTTTTTTAGTTTTTTTTTGGGGGGGTAGGCCCTCAATTCTTATCAAAAGATTTACTATACTGAATCAGTTTCTAGAGATTCAGGTGAAAATTTTGGTTTAAAGTAAAATTTCAAATTTATGAACAATATTGTGTCTTTTAAAAATATATGTTACTCTTTAAATTTTGTGTTTCTAAACTTCAGACTGAAGTAGCCATTCTTTATTTTATAGTTTAAGTGTTTCTGGGTGTGATTACAAGGAAACACATTATACCAATGTTCTATAATCTAAATGAATACCAACTTGCTAAAGTAATTTAAGAGGGGAGTTTTAGCTCTTTAAGTACTATTTGGTTATCTCTTTTATGTACTTGCATTACAATTGTCCTCACATAATATATATGGTGTGGCAAAATAGAGACTTAAAAAATACTCTTCTTTGATAATTATTGCTTCTCTTAATTCAATATAGCCCCGGGTTATTGACTTAGAATGGGTTTAATATATAGAATGCCAATTTTAAGCTCTTTTCGTAAATGGTTAAAGATTTCATTACTAGATATTGAATCTTAAATTTCTAATTTCTAAATTACTTCCTCTTTTGGGTTTAAAAAGGTGAACTAAATCTATTAATTATTGGAATACAATTTTGGTAAATTTTGATGAAACCCTATAAGATACCTAACTTAGCCCCATTTATTAGATTCTTTATAACTGACAGTGACAATTAACATACTTAACATAATTTAAAATTTATAATATATGAACTAATATATAATAATTTGAACTAATAAAAGTGATATGAGTTTAAAAAGTCTACAAGGATAAAACCAAGTATGTAATTAGTAAGCATGAACACTGGTAATTTATCATATTTTTCCTATTATTAAGTTGTTCTTTGCTTGGACTTGAAAATAAAATGTTACAAAAAGAAAAAGAAATAGGAGTAGTATTAAAATTCTTGATCTGTCTGTGGAGCAGAAACTGCTTGCTGCCTGCTCAATATTCATTCTCTCTCTCTCTCTCTCTCTCCCCCTCTCTCCCTTCCTCCCTCCCTCCCTCCCTCCCTCCCTCCCTCCCTTCCTTCCTTCCTTCCTTCCTTCCTTCCTTCCTTCCTTCCTAGAGAGAGCGAGAGTGCATGAGTGTGAGCAAGGGAGGGCCAGAGGGAGAGAGAGAGAGATAATCTTAAGCAGGCTCCATGCCCAGCGTAGATCCCAACTCAGGCTCTATCCCAGGACTGTGAGACCATGACCTGAGCCAAAATCAAGAGTTGGATCCTGAACCATCTAAGCCACTCAGGCGTCCCTCTCTTTTTTCTTTATTAATGGAATTCTGGTTGTGTGTGTTTAACAAAAGTTCACATCTTCCCACATTCCTTTGTAGGTGGAGATGGCTAAGGATCTGTCAGAGATTGCCAAAATTTTCTCAGTCATGGAGCTTTTTGTGCTTTAGTAATTTTTTCATGGTGCCCTTAAGCCTAAAGAAATACCTAAACAGTTCTGTTAAGTGGTTCCATCCAAAAAAACTTATAAATATCTATGTTCTAATAAGGTAGTAGCCATTTGAAAAAAAATAATATAAATAAATTAAAAGAAAAACTGTTTTTATTATGTTCTTGAAGAACCAAAATTATAATATTGGAGGTATGTGCCTTGAATCCTGTGCAACTTTTCAAATCTTGGAATCATATCAGGACCCGTTGCCCTCATTTTCTGTTCAACATTGATTTTTATATGGTATTTGCTTTTTTTTTTTTAACAATAGCATTGTAAAACTTCCAGTTTTTCAAACATATGTCATTTCAATATACCAAGATCAAATGTTGAAACTGAATTTGCTCGTTAGTGTTTCACTTAGTCTGAAAGATGTTGAATATTTCTGCGATTTCCTCAAAAACTTAAAATATCCTGTCATGTTCCCATTGGCACACAATTTGGGAACTATGTGTATAAGGAAAAATTCTTGGAAGGGACTTAAGGGAATATTTGGAAATAGACCAAACTTTGCTGGCCTTTTGTCTTTTAAAGCCCTCCATCCTTCTGCTGCTTCCTGCTAGGAATCATCTTACAATCCCAAGAATGAAAGTCATACCCTAAGGATAACACAACAGTAAGTTAGAGGGAAACTTGGTCCTGGATAGCTCTTCTGTCAGTCCAATGGGTCCTGGATTGATCACAAATGGACTTTTTGATACACAGGAACACTGTGGTAAGGTTTCTACTGAAAGCTTTTGACTGCAATCCTAACTGACTTTATTTAAATTTTTAGCTATGCCCTCCATCAATGTATCAGCCTGTGTTTAGTAGCTGAGTTTAGAAAAGTTTGTTTATGCATATTTAATGGACAATCTGACTAACCCTATTTATAACAATCTTTCCAAACCTTTTCTATGTAAGACATGAAATTGCAGACATTGGGCTATAAATGAAAATGCCAGTATCCATCCATTCAATATGGGCAATCCTGATTGTTTTCAGTTTCATTTTATGTCTTCTTTCCATGCTTTCTTGCTGTCACCCAATATGAAAAGTCCAAGGATAAATGTTCTCAGTTTTATTTTAAACTTGAGTTTGACTTCAAAATTAATTGAAAAAGAACACTTAACTCACTTGCCAGACAACAGAGAATCCTTCTGGGATTGTGGGTGGTAAAAGAACAAGAGTCAACTATTTTATTTATTTTTATTAATTAATTAATTAATTAATTTATTTAAAAGAGAGAGAGAGCATGAGCCGGGGAGAGGGGCAGAGAGAGAGGAAGAGCGAGCGAGAATCCTAAGCATGCTCCATGCTCAGCACTGAGCCTGACATGGCACTCAATCCGACCACCCAGGATCATGACCTGCGCCAAAATCAAGAGTGGGACACTCAACCTACTGAATCACCCAGGCACCCCAAGAGTCAAGTATTTTAAATACAAATCTCTATTTCACAGTTTATGAAAGTATTTAAACTTTAAAGATGAGTATAAAAGTTGTTAAATGCTTCCCTTTCCAATCCTAGATTTCAAAGATCATTTTCTTATCTGTAACTCCTACCTCTCTACTCTCTACTCTCCCTCAGTCCAGACAAATCAGTGCATTTTATTTCATGTATAAAGGACAGGAAAAGAACTTTATTGCACAAGTTCAGAAAGTTTTTGATGTGTGTGACTTAATTATTGTCTATCATTTAGATGTCCTTTTCCTTGTCATTGAATTTAAATGGAGAGCAATAATCTTCACAAATTAAGGAAGTACATTAATATTTGTACTATGCGCCAAGTTATAGAAAGTGCATTCACATATATTCTTTTGCTTAATATTTCAGTTATTTCAGCATAAGAATGAGAATATGGAAGGCAAGTAGTGTGATGCAAGGCTTGGGAGTCTAACCGACTGGGTTTGCATTCCAGTCTTGTCATTTAGGAGTTATGTGATCTTGCTCAATACCTTAGTGGAGTTATTATTATTTCTGTGTTAAAGATAAAGAGACCAAGTCTCAGAAGGACTTACATTTTTAATTGTTTATTCTTTAAAAAAATTTTTTTTTAATGTTTTATTTGTTTTTGAGAGAGAGAGAGAGAGAGAGAGAGAGAGAGAGACAGACAGAGCATGAGTGGAGGAGGGGCAGAAAGAGAGGGAGACACACAGAATCCAAAACAGGCTCCAGTCTCAGCTGTCAGCACAGAGCCCGATGCTGGGCTCAAACTCAGGAACAGTGAGATCCTGACTTAGGCTGAAGTGGGAAGCTCAACCAACAGAGCCACCCAGGCACCCCAATTGTTTTATTCTTTAACAGAAGGGCTAGATTAGGAAAACAACTTCAACTGGCCGCTCAGACTCAAACACTTCATTGAAAATCATCTTTTGTAGAACTAGTTTTCTGTTTTTGTGAGACTTCCATATAAATTTTGGGATTTTATTGTTACCATTTAGGAATTGAAGCCATTTGTATCCACTTTACCAAACAATTGGAAATGATAACTGAGATTACTTATGTCAACATGACTAAATATTTGTTTCAAAAAATTGTTGCCCAGGAAGAGATTGCTAACCTAGGCAAATAACAAATGTATCAAACAAAACAAAACAAAACGAAACAAAACAAAACAAAAACCAGTTCAGTTATGAAGGTGTGCTTCATTTTCATATGAAGAAAGAACACAAAGTGTTCTTCATGTGTCAACCAATCCTAAACTCTTGCATCATGTGCTCTACCCAGTCCAAAATTTGTTTCCTGTCTTGAAAAAACAACCTTAAACCACTTGATCTTAGATCTCAAAATTCTATATAAATAGTATTCTCTATTGTTTTCTTCTTTTAGGGGACACTACTGTGAATTTATTGATGGTAGTGTTCTCCCTTATTATATAGTAGGTCTAAAAATTTTGTTTTCTGATGGTCTTTTGAGGAGTTGTCAGTCAACCTCACTGATAATTGTTAAGTGCTATATAGTGAAGAATTAACATTGTCCACAGAGAGATCTTATCTTTGTTCAGGAGAGATAATTTCTAAGACCTTGGATTGACCTGCCATTAGAGTGTTGTTGATTTGTTCACCATGGGCCATACTAAATAGTCTAACAATGAATTATGGTGTGGGCTTTGGGCCACACAGCTCAACCTCAATAGGGGCTGACAGCTAAAGGTCAGTCATATAGGTGGTCAATCATGTCTATATGCCTGAGTCCCAATAAGGACGCTGGATACCATATCTTGAGTTAACTTCCCTGGTTAGAAATACTCCATGAATATTGTCGCACATCATTGCCTGGAGAAGTTAGCACTGTCCACAACTTTGCTGGGAGATGAAAACTAGAGGTTAAAGATGTGGACTGTGCCTCTTGTGCCTCTTCCCTTGGCTGATTTCTGTCTGTATCCTTCTGTGAGAAACCATAACCATGCATATGGTGACTTTCAGTGAATTCTGTGACTCCCACTGGTAAATTACGGAACTTGAGAATAGTCTTGGGGACTTGGAGTTGGTGTTAGAGTAACGGTAGTGTTGGGGATTGCTGAACTTTGTAAGCAGGTAGTCAGTGAAAGCATAGTACACTCTATTTTGAAGAAGACACTCAGGGATAATTCTAACACTTACCAATTTTTCCTTCTCTTTCATGGTAAGAGAGAGAATAGAGAAATATTGAAGAGCAAGAGCATCCAGTTATGGCATTAATCTGTTAGGATATAAATGAATACATTCTATTCAAGCAAGAGTATAGGGTAATTATATCATTACATTACATTTGCACTTTTCTTATTCCGCAGAATTTTTATAAGGAATCTTTACTTCACTAAAGACGAAATTGGGGCTCAGAGAGATGAAGTATCTTTTCCCAGACCCATGAGAATAATAAAGCCTTTATATCTAGGTTTCCTGATTAAAAATTCAGGTTGTTTCTTTTAAAATATATCTTATCGTAGCCTCCATAGAAAGCTACAGGTGCACATAAACTTTTGTTAAATAAGATTCTCTGATACACATTGTTCTGTAACCTTAGCAATATGTCACTGTGGCATGAAAATTTTTGATACATTTTTATGTGTTTTCCTTTCATGTTTTCTTGGTTTTCCTTATACTATTCAAGCAGCTAATCAACTTTGTGATTTTTCCATCTTGGGAATTTCCCGGCTAGGTAGAAGTACTGGCTGGGTAGAATGGAAATTGTATATGAGACATTTCTCCTGTTTTCTGTCTTTTACTTCCAAAAGATTAAGCCCACTGAAGACAGTAGAGTCCAGTGAAAGAGAAAGAGCCTTTAAAGGATATACAGAGGTATTTCCATAGACTAGAGAAATTTTCTTTGTTTGCTGAGGATGAGTGGAAGGTCTTTGGATTTCCGGCACTGCAAAAATCTATTCCCTGTGCTCTGGCTATGACATTCTGATGTGAAAGTCCTCAGAGGGAATAGCCATTAGGTGCATCAGGAAAACTGATTTCAGTCCGGGTTATCCTAACTTCATTAAAGACCTGATGTCTAATGTATGCTTACAAAAGTGATAGAGTAAACAATAGAGCTGAAAGGTACATGTGGGGAGGAATAATAAAGGCCTAAGTGATAATCATTATAAACAAATGATGACTAAAGTACTCCCCCTCCTTACCCCAATATCCTAGTATCTACCAGGACCACAAGATCTTAGTTCAACCCTAAGGCGGAATCTCAAGAATGATTGATGTCTGAATTTCATTCCAGCTTGGCAAGATGTAGGGTTGAAATTTAAATAAATTTATACAAAAAAAGTAATGAATCATTTGTAAATTGCTTATATACCTAAGTTTGTGAACTCATTTCATATCTGCTTCTCATTCCTTTTCTTGTTACAATTTGTTGCAATTCATGAATGTACATTGACACATATAATCATCCAAAGTCTATGTCTACATTATGATTCGCTTTTGGTGTTATGCATTCTGTGGGTTTGGACAGATGTATAAAGACATGTATTCATCATTATGATTTCCTACAGAGGATAGACTACACTTAAAAGAATTGCAAGTGTGGCTTTTAATGAATTACTGGTAGCTTAAAGACCTACAAATCCAGTTATCTGTGGCAGTGACTTTAATCACTCTTTGGAGGAATTTTACTAGGAATACAAACTTTTCTAGTTCCACTAAGAACCTTCTTATATTATTTTATTTATTTATTTATTTATTTATTTATTTATTTATTTATTTATATTTATTATGATTTTTAATATTTAAATCCAAGTCAGTTAACATATAGTGTAATAATGATTTCGGGAATAGAATTTAGTGATTCATCATTTACATATAAGACCCAGTACTCATCCTGACCAGTGTAATGCCCCTTGCTCATTTAGCCAATCCTTCCACCCAACCTCCCTTCAGCAACCCTCAGTTTGTTCTCTGTATTTAAGAGCCTCTAATGGTTTGTCTCCTTCTCTGCTTTTATATTATTTTTGCTTCCCTTCCCCTATGTTCATCTGTTTTGTTTCTTAAATTGTGAGTGAAGTCATATATTTGTCTTTCCCTGGCTTATTTTGCTTAGCATAATACACTCTAGTTCCATCCATGTTTTTGAAAATGGCATGATTTCATTCTTTTTGATCACTGAGTAATATTCTATCATATATATATATATATATATCTCACATCTTCTTTATCCATTTATCAGTTGTAGATGGACATTTGGGCTCTTTCCATACTTTGGCTGTTTTTGATGTTTTTGATAGTGCTGCTATAAACATTGGGGTGCATGTGCCCCTTTGAAACAGCACACCTGCATCCTTTGGATAGGTATCTAGTAGTGCAATTGCTGAATTCTAGAGTAGTTCTATTTTTAATTTTTTTAGTAACCTCCATACTGTTTTCCAAAGTGACTGCCCCAGTTAGCATTCCCACCAGCAGTGCAAAAGGAGAACCTTGTTATATTAAATAGGAATCCTAGGAAAATGATTGATAATGAGGAGGAAAACCTTAAGAATATATTATTTCTGTGTTTTCTCATCAGAAATCTGGTAAGGGATATAATTTTATTTGCAAATAGCTTTTAAAAAGCTTTTCAGGGGCGCCTGGGTGGCGCAGTCGGTTAAGCGTCTGACTTCAGCCAGGTCACGATCTCGCGGTCCGTGAGTTCGAGCCCCGCGTCAGACTCTGGGCTGATGGCTCAGAGCCTGGAGCCTGTTTCCGATTCTGTGTCTCCCTCTCTCTCTGCCCCTCCCCCGTTCATGCTCTGTCTCTCTCTGTCCCAAAAATAAATAAACGTTGAAAAAAAAAATTTTTAAAAAGCTTTTCATAAAATTACAAGAAATAAATGAAATAGAGTTTATTCATAAAATAAGTTTTTTGATAAAAATGATTTTTCATTTTAATCCAAATAGGATAGGATGAGGACAATAAATTATAATATTAACATAAAATGTATATTAAAATTTCCCTTTCATTTGTAAATAAATGAGATTATTTCATTTCTGCTTAGTTTCTGTTTGTAGAATCTATCCATCTTTCAGTTATCTATCTGGCTGGTTATTGAAATAAGAACTACTGTTTATTGAGTGTTTATTATATGCCAGACCCTTTTTTTTCAGGCCCTTTTTTATGTATTTACAAATAGTAGATGAGTTAATACTCACAATATCTCCATGAGATAGGGTTTATCACCATCCCCACTTTAAGATGAAAGAAATGAAGGCATAAAGAGGTTTACTTTTTTGATGATGTTCCTAGTTAGTAAGTATTAGAGTATTAGAACCAGACAGCCATACTCCCAAGATCTTTCAGTAGTGTTTATTTTGCTTGGTCTTTGCAATACAAAGATGAAACTCTATTGTCTCTAAAGAAATTTACAATGTGTTTCAATAAAAGGTAATTGTTTTAAAGAGATGAACTGGTTGGATAGATGTATAGCATGAAAGTCTCCCTAGAGTAGTTGGAGACTCACAGAAAATGTAGAATTTGAGCTGAATCTTCTAGAATGAATAAGAATTTTTCAGTTGCTAAAGCAAGGGTTGGTGTTCAGGTTGAAAGAAATAGTGGGTGAAGTTCTAAAAGCTTATGACAGTTTTGTGTACTGAGAAAGAAAAATAGTCAATATTAAAGTTTAGAAGCAGAGTATTTCCCTTAGAAAAAAATACATTCTGTAGTTTTGATGATTCTCTCTCTCTCTTTCTCTCTCTCTTTCTCTCTGTCTCCTTCTCTCTCTCTCAAGTTTACACACACACACACACACACACACACACACACACACACACACACACACAAATAAAAGTTGCCTGAGAAAAGACATCTTCTAGTCTTCTAAATTACTGAGAAATGACACTTCTATATTTTCCACTGTTGACAGCTTGACTCTATTTTTTTCTGCTCAACAAAATAATGGGGTCTTTATTGGACAGCCCTAAAGGTTTAGAGTACACACTGTCCAGTAGAGCAACTACAGTTGTCTACTATTTTCACTTATTTCCATCCTTAACAACACAATTACAAATAAATGGTGACTGCCCCAGCTGTTGCTGAGACTGATGTGAGGAAAAATCTGGTAGCGACCTGCTATGCTTAAGCATTTAAAACTGTGACTTATCTAAGGTAAGGAATATCCAATTTCAGTTGATTTAGCTAATGAGCGATAACATTTTCAGTGGCAGACTAAGGTAGCTTTTAGTATGGGGCAAAGCTAATCTGTATTGTCAATAGGTCATCCTTCCAAGCCTGTCTTCTTTCTAGTTTTAAGAACATGAAAAACTAATAAGAAAACTGGTATATACAGATTCATATGTAGAAATCTCAGTTGCATAGCCTTTGTAATGAGAATAATCCTAGAACTGTCATATGTATACATTGTATCTCTGACTACAGCCACATAATTCAGATGTTTGTGAGCAGTTAAAATTTACCATTTGTGTTCTAGTACAAAATAAAAATACTATGAAAAAAATTCCATATGAATGGGGAGATGGGAGGCGACAGAACGTTTCTCATAGTCTTACTATCCAGAGAAAGAAGTTTTGTTAACATGTGGTATTTCTTTTCAGTGTCTTTATGAGTGAGGTATGAATATTGCCATATTTATTTTAATCTATTATAAGTGGGCATAGATATTTAGGATTACAATACTAATAATGGTAATTATAGTATCTTATTACACAGCTCTTTATATAATTCTGATTCGAGTGGGTTGATAATCATCCTCAAATTTATAGAATTTTTTAGCTCCTCCTGGGTAAATATCAAGTGATCAAATACTCACATTTGATATGTAACAAATGATGTATCATTTTTGACACCTAGGAAATATATATCTGCTAAGATTTCGGGGCTGTGTGATAGTTTTGGAAAGCTAAGTTAGCTTGATCATCAGCTGTGTTTCCCTGCCACTTCAAAAGTTGACTCTGCGTGTCAGACTCTTTGGAAGTCCACAGTCGTCTTTGGTACTTGTGTGAATTCCCTCAGGACGTTCATTCTTCAGTAGCCTCTTACTCTGAGCTTCTGGTTCTGTTGATTTGGCTCAGGTTATAGGTTGTCTCACCTCCCTTAACAGGGTGCTCTGGTTGGTTCAGACCTGGAATTCATCCCTGTTTGGTGACATGCACCAGGTAAATGAACAAACAAATAAACAAAACTCTCACTCAAGCCATGTGCCTGCTTCATTTTACAAGGGAGGTGTGTGACTGCATGAGTTAGGGAGGTATAATATTCTCACAGTGTAGCCAACTTTAAAAATGAATATTTCCATCTTAAAAGCTCTTTAGCTACTCAACAAATGGGGATGCTTTACTGACCATCTCACATCAAATAGCATTTCTGCCTCACTAGTTTGCTAACTCCTTTCTCCTTTGCCAAAACTTGTTCCATTTTTTTCTGTGCATTTTTTGCATATTCCAAGTAACCCCAACTTATTCTCATTTTTTTTTTTTTGCAGAGAAATAAATTTGTGTCCTTTACAACCTCTAATATCAAATCATTACATATTCAGACTCATTCAAGAGCTCTGCGGAATGGTGACTTTCATTTATTAATTCTAAGACAGCAATATCATAAATATCATTATTTTTTACATTACACTAGTTTTCAAAACAAAACAATTCTCACTTTTTTATAAAGTAATGGCAACACCAAATATCTAGATCTAGCAATTAGAAAATCTGTAAATGCATCCTTTCTTCTTTTTCCTTTTCCTTTTCCACCTCTTTTACTTTGTTTTATTTTCTTCATTTTAGCTTTTCTTATGTAAATGACTTTATAAAGATATTTATAAACTTATATTTATTTATTTTAAGTACTTTTAAAATATTCTGAAATTCAAAGTTTTGAAGTAACATACAGAAAAAAATGTGTGGGTTAAAAAAATGTAACTTTTTGGTCCATAACTGTGACTAGTTTAGTGTATCATATGATAGTGAACATTATATCTGCTGTAATATTTATTTTATAGTTATTTCAGTGTTCCTGTGCATAAGATGGTTTAATGTGTGCTAAGATCAGAATATAGAAATCCCAGATCCAGAGGCAAATTTGGAAATTAGGAGCAGAAATACAAAATAACTTTGGCTACTATAAAAATAACTAAGATTGGGATAAGATGGATGGTCGTTAGGCCCCGGAATTTCCTCATAATTCTGTTATTTTGTTATATATCATATAGGAAATATTCTTTTTTCACCAGTGGCTTGCAACATATGAATTTTTAGTTTCCTCATTAAAAAAATTTTTATTGTTTATTTTAGAGAGAGAGAGACAGAGCGTGAGCAGGGGAGGGACAGAGAGAGAGGGAGACAGAATCTGAAGCAGGCTTCAGGCTCTGAGCTGCTTGCACAGAGCCTGACATGGGGCTCGAACTCACGAACCACAAGATCACAACCTGAGCCGAAGTTGGATGCTCAAATGACTGAGCCACCCAGGCACCCCAGGTTCCTCATTAAAAAAAAAAAACAGTCTACTTGTAACTAATCTTGGAGTTCTAAAAATGTGCGACACAATTGAGAATTTAGAGAAGTGGCTCAGTATGGCTGGAATGTAGAATTTGATTAAGAATATGACAGGAATCAAGAGTGAAGATAAGGGCAAGGAACAGATGAGAGAATCCAGGTTATGAGGTTGAGGGGGCTTATAAAATTGATTAAAAAATGTGTAATCTATTCTATAGACAATGAGGAGCCATAGAAAAATTTAAGTTGAAAGTTGACTTGGTCATTCTTCTGGTTTGCTTTTTGGGGATGAGAGAGCAGTGCCATTGGCCTGGACCTATACCAAACCAATGGCCTATCATTTTACTGCCTGGACCTTTGAAAATGACCATTACTGAAATGCCATTAATAGAACTATGAATAACTTCCTTTACTACTTTACCTACATGCTTTTTTTTTCCCCTTTGGCAGTTTCATTAAAATCTGATTGTGTATTTGTGAACATCTTTCATTATGTTCCCCAGAAGAAAAGCAGATTGAGAATGACTAATGTAGAGAATGTGGAGGGAGGCCAGTAGGAATACCAGTTGGAGATGATCTCTGTCATCATCTTGAAAGGTGATGTGAGCTGAACTGAGGAAGGGTTTTGTGGGCGGAGAAGATGGGATGCAGATGAAAATGTCAAGTGGTATAACGAATAGAAAATGTTCAACAATAGCATGTGGAAAATTAAGGGGAGAAGAGGAGTTATATAATCGCAACCTTTAAAAAAATTTTTTTAATGTTTTTTATTTATTTTTGAGACAGAGAGAGATAGAGCATGAGCAGGGGAGGGGCAGAGAGAGAGGGAGACACAGAATCTGAAGCAGGCTCCAGGTTCTGAGCTGTCAGCACAGTGCCTGATGCAGGGCTCGAACTTATGGACTGTGAGATCATGACCTGAGCCGAAGTCGGACGCTTAACCGACTGAGCCACCCAGGCGCCCCAGTTGCAACCTTTTTTTTGTGTGTGTGTGTGAGGCTGATTGTACAGTGATATTCAGAGAAATTCAAATGGAGGATTAAATTTTGGTAAAAAATTGGTGTGAATGAGGTGGGAAGAAGTTCCTTTTGAATATATTGAGCATAAATGTTTTGGTTTTTGATGGCTTGTGTTTTCAGAATCCTTTACTACTTGCTTTAAATTTATGTTGAGCTTTCAGTAAAGGAGGAAATTTCATCCTTATAATTTAGCAAAAGCAGAATGGTGTCTGTGGTAATACAAAGAATAATGGCATCAATATAAGATGGCCTCCTCACCTCTGCTCCTCAGTGACAGCTGGGAAGACTTTGGCCCATGCCTTCCATTCATTCTTCGTTTTTATTTCTTACCAGCATTATATTTGTTAAGACGTAAGACCTTATATCTAGTTTAAGAAACCAGATAAGTTAAAAAAATTCTTTTTAACATTTATTTATTTTTGAGACAGGGAGAGACAGAGCATGAACAGGGGAGGGTCAGAGAGAGGGAGACACAGAATCTGAAGCAGGCTCCAGGCTCTGAGCTCTTGGCACAGAGCCTGACGCAGGACTCGAACTCACAAACCGTGAGATCATGACCTGTGCCAAAGTCGGTCGCTCAACCGACTGAGCCACACAGGCGCCCCAGAAACCAGATAAATTTAACAATGATAAAATTACAAACATTAATTGTCAGTAATTACAACATTTTAAAAATTCTTTTTTATTGTGGAAATTCTCAAATATACATAAAATTAAAATAAGTACTTTATAAACCTCATGTGCCCATTATCCAGCTTAAGCAATTATCACAGCCAATCTCATTTTATTTAATTCCCACCCACTTTCTCCTCCTATCTCCTGGAGCACTAAAAGCAAAGGAGGTTTATTGAGGCATAAATTACAAACCATAAAATTTGCCCATTTTAGGTGTAAAATTCAATGAACTTTTAGTAAATTTGGAAAGCTGTACAAACATCTCCACATCCAGTTTTGGAACATTTTTTACCATACCGAAGGGATTCCTTGTACTCATTTTCCTTTGCTCTTTTTCCCACTTCCAGACCTCTGCAGCCACTAATCTACTTTCTGTCCCTATAAATCACAGCACTGTTTTATTGGCAGTGGGAATAGTATTTTTTTATAGAGCTGTTTTGTGTGAGGAAGTTTCTCAAACCGTACTCATATAATTTTTGGTAGCCCTATGATATAATTAGTCATTCCTCTTTTAGAGATGAGGAGACTAAGGATTAATTAATTGATATACTCAAGATCACATCTTAGAGATGGTGAAGAAGTCACCCAATCAACCTGCCAAAAACCCAGCACTGCCTTATTGCTTATACCACAGTGTTTACAAATGTTTTCCTATATTCAATTATCTACTATTTTCTATATTTATATGATCAGATTTTGGGTGATGTTCACTACCCGCTTTTGTTAAAAATCTGTTTCTGCCCTTCCTGTTTACTCTTACACTGTATTCCTGAAGATGTTTTTTTTTTCTTTTTTTAATTTTTTTTTAATATATGAAATTTATTGTCAAATTGGTTTCCATACAACACCCAGTGCTCATCCCAAAAGGTGCCCTCCTCAATACCCACCCCCCACCCTCCCCTCTCTCCCACCCCCCATCAACCCTCAGTTTGTTCTGAGTTTTTAAGAGTCTCTTATGCTTTGGCTCTCTCCCACTCTAACCTCTTTTTTTTTTTTTCCTTCCCCTCCCCCATGGGTTTCTGTTAAGTTTCTCAGGATCCACATAAGAGTGAAACCATATGGTTTCTGTCTTTCTCTGTATGGCTTATTTCACTTAGCATCACACTCTCCAGTTCCATCCATGTTGCTACAAAAGGCCATATTTCATTTTTTCTCATTGCCACGTAGTATTCCATTGTGTATATAAACCACGATTTCTTTATCCATTCATCAGTTGATGGACATTTAGGCTCTTTCCATAATTTGGCTATTGTTGAGAGTGCTGCTATGAACATTGGGGTACAAGTGCCCCTATGCATCAGCACTCCTGTATCCCTTGGGTAAATTCCTAGCAGTGCTATTGCTGGGTCATAGGGTAGGTCTATTTTTAATTTTCTGAGGAACCTCCACACTGCTTTCCAGAGCAGCTGCACCAATTTGCATTCCCACCAACAGTGCAAGAGGGTTCCCGTTTCTCCACCTCCTCTCCAGCATCTATAGTCTCCTGATTTGTTCATTTTGGCCACTCTGACTGGCGTGAGGTGATATCTGAGTGTGGTTTTGATTTGTATTTCCCTGATAAGGAGCGACGTTAAGCATCTTTTCATGTGCCTGTTGGCCATCTGGATGTCTTCTTTAGAGAAGTGTCTATTCATGTTTTCTGCCCATTTCTTCACTGGATTATTTGTTTTTCGGGTGTGGAGTTTGGTGAGCTCTTTATAGATTTTGGATACTAGCCGTTTGTCCGATATGTCATTTGCAAATATCTTTTCCCATTCCGTTGGTTGCCTTTTAGTTTTGTTGGTTGTTTCCTTTGCTGTGCAGAAGCTTTTTATCTTAATGAGGTCCCAGTAATTCACTTTTGCTTTTAATTCCCTTGCCTTTGGGGATGTGTCGAGTAAGAGATTGCTACGGCTGAGGTCAGAGAGGTCTTTTCCTGCTTTCTCCTCTAAGGTTTTGATGGTTTCCTGTCTCACATTCAGGTCCTTTATCCATTTTGAGTTTATCTTTGTGAATGGTGTGAGAAAGTGGTCTAGTTTCAACCTTCTGCATGTTGCTGTCCAGTTCTCCCAGCACCATTTGTTAAAGAGACTGTCTTTTTTCCATTGGGTGTACTTTCCTGCTTTGTCAAAGATGAGTTGGCCATACATTTGTGGGTCTAGTTCTGGGGTTTCTATTCTATTCAATTGGTCTATGTGTCTGTTTTTGTGCCAATACCATGCTGTCTTGATGATGACAGCTTTGTAGTAGAGGCTAAAGTCTGGGATTGTGATGCCTCCTGCTTTGGTCTTCTTCAAAATTCCTTTGGCTATTCGGGGCCTTTTGTGGTTCCATATGAATTTTAGGATTGCTTGTTCTAGTTTCGAGAAGAATGCTGGTGCAATTTTGATTGGGATTGCATTGAATGTGTAGATAGCTTTGGGTAGTATTGACATTTTGACAATATTTATTCTTCCAATCCATGAGCAGGGAATGTCTTTCCATTTCTTTAAATCTTCTTCAATTACCTTCATAAGCTTTCTATAGTTTTCAGCATACAGATCTTTTACATGTTTGGTTAGATTTATTCCTAGGTATTTTATGCTTCTTGGTGCAATTGTGAATGGGATCAGTTTCTTTATTTGTCTTTCTGTTGCTTCATTGTTAGTGTATAAGAATGCAACTGATTTCTGTACATTGATTTTGTATCCTGCAACTTTGCTGAATTCATGTATCAGTTCTCGCAGACTTTTGGTGGAGTCTATCGGATGTTCCATGTATAATATCATGTCATCTGCAAAAAGCGAAAGCTTGACTTCATCTTTGCCAATTTTGATGCCTTTGATTTCCTTTTGTTGTCTGATTGCTGATGCTAGAACTTCCAGCACTATGTTAAACAACAGCGGTGAGAGTGGGCATCCCTGTCGTGTTCCTGATCTCAGGGAAAAAGCTCTCAGTTTTTCCCCAATTGAGGATGATGTTAGCTTTGGGCTTTTCATAAATGGCTTTTATGATCTTTAAGTATGTTCCTTCTATCCCGACTTTCTCAAGGGTTTTTATTAAGAAAGGGTGCTGGATTTTGTCAAAGGCCTTTTCTGCATCGATTGACAGGATCATATGGTTCTTCTTTTTTTTTTGTTTTATATATTTGGGGGTCCGGTATTCGGCGCATAGACATTTATAATTGTTAGCTCTTCCTGATGGATAGACCCTGTAATTATTATATAATGCCCTTCTTCATCTTGTTACAGCCTTTAATTTAAAGTCTAGTTTGTCTGATATAAGTATGGCTACTCCAGCTTTCTTTTGGCTTCCAGTAGCATGATAAATAGTTCTCCATCCCCTCACTCTCAATCTAAAGGTGTCCTCAGGTCTAAAATGAGTCTCTTGTAGACAGCAAATAGATGGGTCTTGTTTTTTTATCCATTCTGATACCCTATGTCTTTTGGTTGGCGCATTTAATCCATTTACATTCAGTGTTATTATAGAAAGATACGGGTTTAGAGTCATTGTGATGTCTGTATGTTTTATGCTTGTAGTGATATCTCTGGTACTTTGTCTCACAGGGTCCCCCTTAGGATCTCTTGTAGGGCTGGTTTAGTGGTGACAAATTCCTTCAGTTTTTGTTTGTTTGGGAAGACCTTTATCTCTCCTTCTATTCTAAATGACAGACTTGCTGGATAAAGGATTCTCGGCTGCATATTTTTCCTGTTTAGCACACTGAAAATCTCGTGCCAATTCTTTCTGGCCTGCCAAGTTTCAAAAGAGAGATCCGTCACGAGTCTTATAGGTCTCCCTTTATATGTGAGGGCACATTTATCCCTTGCTGCTTTCAGAATTTTCTCTTTAGTCTTGTATTTTGCCAGTTTCACTATGATATGTCGTGCAGAAGATCGATTCAAGTTCCGTCTGAAGGGAGTTCTCTGTGCCTCTTGGATTTCAATGCCTTTTTCCTTCCCCAGTTCAGGGAAGTTCTCAGCTATAATTTCTTCAAGTACCCCTTCAGCACCTTTCCCTCTCTCTTCCTCCTCTGGGATACCAATTATGCGTATATTATTTCTTTTCAGTGTATCACTTAGTTCTCTAATTTTCCCCTCATACTCCTGGATTTTTTTTTTATCTCTCTTTCTCTCACCTTCCTCTTTTTCCATAACTTTATCTTCTAGTTTACCTATTCTCTCCTCTGCCTCTTCAAGCCGAGCTGTTGTCATTTCCATTTTGTTTTGCATTTCGTTTAAAGCGCTTTTCAGCTCCTCGTGACTGTTCCTTAGTCCCTTGATCTCTGTAGCAAGAGATTCTCTGCTGTCCTCTATACTGTTTTCAAGCCCAGCGATTAATTTTATGACTATTATTCTAAATTCACTTTCTGTTATATTATTTAAATCCTTTTTGATCAGTTCATTAGCTGTTGTTATTTCCTGGAGATTCTTCTGAGGGGAATTCTTCCGCTTGGTCATTTTGGATAGTCCCTGGAGTGGTGAGGACCTGGAGGGCACTTCCCCTGTGCTGTGGTGTATAACTGGAGTTGGTGGGCGGGGCCGCAGTCAGTCCTGATGTCTACCCCCAGCCCACCGCTGGGGCCACAGCCAGACTGGTGTGTGCCTTTTCTTCCCCTCTCCTAGTGGTGGGATTCACTGTGGGGTGGCATGGCCTGTCTGGGCTACTTGCACACTGCCAGGCTTGTGGTGCTGGGGATCTGGCATATTAGCTGGGGTGGGTAGGCAAGGTGCACGGGGGCAGGAGGGTCAGGCTTAGCTCGCTTCCCCTTAGGTGATCCACTTCAGGAGGGACCCCTCTTCCGTGGGCCTCTCGTCTGCGCTTGGCTCCGGAGACTCCGTTCTGCTAATCCTCTGGCAGTTTTCTGTGTTATTTAGGCAGGTGTAGGTGGAATCTAAGTGATCAGCAGGACGCGCGGTGAGCCCAGCGTCCTCCTACGCCGCCATCTTCCAGATCCAGGTCATTTTCTGCTCTGAAGATGTTTTGATAAACTATTTCAATAACTAGATTTTAAAAGTTTTTAAAAGTTTTAAAGGAATAATAACTTTTAAAGGTACATGTAACTAAAATTTTAAACCTTTTGGAGTGCCACACATTGAAGAAAAACAGTAATTTTCCTGTAGTTATTAGTCTGACTCAGAAGATTCTACAAGATTCTTCCCTCTCTAGTTATAAAATAATGAAGTTTAGGAGGAGTGACGTGCAATGTCATTAAATTTTACTGTTTTTTATTTGTTTCCTCATCATTTCCTGTAGTTTGATAACAGATGATTTAAGGGAGTCAATCTAGTTTTTGCTCCCCACTAAAGAATTGTGGGAAAGAGTTTTATGGGCAAGTCATGTAATATTGTGTTTCCCCAGCCCTTATGAGATCATCAGAACCATTTGGGGAGCAAACAAACAAACAAACAAACAAATTTTGTCCAGGCCCCTCATTGACATTGTTTCTTTCTTTTAAAGCATTCCAAGTAATTCTAATATGCAGTCAGAATTAATTTATAACCTGCAAATCCAATGTAACTTTTACTTGTGGACTTCTGTACTCTCTCTGCTGGAGTCTCCTTTCCAACATTGTATTTCCTACACTATGTCCATAGTTCCGTGTAGACTTTTTTTCTTGTGAGAGTACATATTTTTGATCATTTCAATCTCCCTTTTGCAGGACATTTACAGAGATACTTTTCATTTTTGCTGACTGTCAGATAACTGATTTCTCAGTTGTTTCCAACTAGAGTCCAAACTACTTAAAATGTCCTAGCTAGATCCTTCCTGACTTCTGCAACAAAGCATTTCATTGCTGCCTTAACTTACAAAATATTCTCCTGGAGCCTATTTGACAAGTGTTACAGGTTTCACAGCAATCTGAAGGAACATGTTTCCACTGATTCAACACCATTGCTTGCAGATTTTCCACAGCTCACAACCAATGATGGCACATTTTCAGTATGTAGAAAACAATTAGCCATTCTACTAGTAATATTAAAACATACAGGTAAGGAAAGTATTTTTCTATAAGAAATTATTAAAAAGCAATTTTTTTCCAGAGACACATACAAAACCAAATTTACTTGTGTGTGTGTGTGTGTGTGTGTGTGTGTGTGTGTGTGTGTAATGAAAGCATGGAACTCTCATTTTAAGTATACAAAAATCTCTAAATGTCTACTTAAGTTTCATATTATGGTCAGTAGAGCAGAGGTGAATGTGAAAAGAAAGAAGAGAGTATATGAGAAAAAGAATAGAAAAGAAAAAAGAAAGAAATGGGAGGACAAAAGGACTATTTACCAAGAGATTAAAGGAGAGGAAGACACTAGTATCAAATGAAATGGAGTCTAGAGTCACCTCATTTCATCAGATGGTGCATGCACAGTGTTCCCCACCTAGGGCCCCTGGAGGGAGGGGGGACGGAAATAAATCTCTGGTTAACCCATTAATCCACTGCATCTTGATACAGGTTTGCATGTTCCAAGGAAGGGACATAAGAACAAACAAACAAACAAACAAACAAAAACAAACTTGTGCAAAGTTACCTCTGGGTATGCAGAAGTCCAGCAGAAGACACTAGAGAAAAGAGAAAATGAAGACCAAAGTATATGCTGTCTGGGGGTCATGGGGTGGGATGGGGAGAAGAGCTTCAAGAAGAAGGAAAAAGAGGGAAAAAAAAAGAGATAGGCAAGATAATGTCATTTTGTCTTTGCAATGCTCTCCTTCCACCTGGAATGGCCTTAGACTCCTCATTCAACTTGTGAACACTCCTTTGTTAAGTGTAAACTTACACAACATCTCTGATGGGAAGCCGTTTGTGAGTCGCTAGGCAGAATTGATCACTCCTATACACACATATACATATACCTACACATATATGTACTACATTAATTTGCCATGTCCCCCAAATATTTGTCATATTCTCCTACATATTTGAACAAAAGCTTTAAAATACTTGTTTTTTATTTTGAACAATTCAAAATTGTTCAAAATATTTGAACAGATAGTTCACAGTTACTAATTTTTTTTTGTTTTATTTTTTTAATTTATTTTGAGAGACAGAGCACAAGTGAAGGAGAGGCAGAGAGAGAATCCCAAGCAGGCTGCACACTGTCAGTGCAGAGTCCTATGCAGGGCTCAATCTTAAGACTGTGAGATCATGACCTGAGCTGAAATCAAGAGTCAGACATTTAACTGAATGAGCCACCCAGGTGCCCAGCCCCTAACATTTCAATCATGGGACTCTATGTTATTAAACATGAATTTTCCAATATTTGCAGACATAATAATTTTCCTTATTTATAGGAACCTTAGATTTTTCTGCCAGATGAGAGATAGAAGGTATCACTTCAGCATTTTATTTGTTTTCAAAATTCTGAAAAAACTTTTGTCAAAATGTATGAGGAAAACATCAAAAGAAAGTTATTAAATTGTATTAGACAATCATTAAATGAGAAAAATAAATGTTAATGTCACCAGTTAGCCTCAGCCAAGACAGCCAGCATTATAACTCAATAAATCCAACTTAGTGTAATATGAAATATTAGAAACACAAAAGGAAAAGCCATATATGTTTTGTTTATTTGGGAAATCTTGCCCCTGATTAGAACTCATTTGACTCAAATTTAAATATCAGGGAATGTAAGCCAACAGAAAGTCCACTTCTTTTCGGCCAGCAAAGTAACACTGAAAACCACAGCTGTAAACCACATTTTTATGTGTTTGTAATTTAATTCTCTTCTACCACCTGCATGTGGCAAACAATTCTCTCACAGTTGCCAACTATAGATTTGTCAGCTGTTGGAAAAAATGGAGGATAAACTTAACTCTTCAGAAACATTTTGA
Organism: Leopardus geoffroyi; assembly: GCF_018350155.1. Taxonomy (NCBI): domain Eukaryota; kingdom Metazoa; phylum Chordata; class Mammalia; order Carnivora; family Felidae; genus Leopardus; species Leopardus geoffroyi. Next base: position 173,830,130 of record NC_059328.1, on the reverse strand, counting down.
CTCACTAGTTATGCTCACGTGTCAATCACATATTCTGGCTGTCATTCTAATGGGTCATCTAGAATTTTGCTACTGCATAAGTGAGCAGATATTGTTGGTTCAGCCAGTCGGTCTGTACGGAGATAATAATTGCTATTCAAAATTATTTACCAAAGCTTTTTTTTGAATGTTTGTTTATTTTTGAGACAGAGAGAGACAGAGCATGAATGGGGGAGGGTCAGAGAGAGAGGGAGACGCAGAATCGGAAGCAGGCTCCAGGCTCTGAGCTGTCAGCCCAGAGCCCGATGCGGGGCTCGAACTCAGGGACCGTGAGATCATGACCTGAGCCGAAGTCGGATGCTTAACCGACTGAGCCACCCAGGCGCCCCTACCAAAGCTGTTGAAGCTAAGGGAAAAGCATGGGCAACCCTGTCTTACATTTCTGTGTATCTGACTATTTGAGAGAAGTATGATAAAGGAAGTGGGTCAGCTGAATCAGTGGTTCAGCTACATGATAAGCATGTATGATTCTACGTACTTGGATTCAAATCCTCTTCTTCCTCTTTCTAGCAATGTGACTTAGAAGCAAGTTTTATTATCTCTTTAAATTACAGTTTCTATATCTATAATATAGGGATGTATTTACCTTAAATATTTATTGAGTTTTTATTATTTACCAGGCACCAGATAAATGTTAGGGGTGCAATTGTGAGCAAAACAGCTATGGGTATTAAATTTATGGAGTGTATAGCATAGGAACTGAGGTACACATTAAGATAGCCACAAATAGCTCCGTTATTTCAAATTGCAAAACTGCTGTGAAGGCTAATATTGTGAACTATAAACGATCATAATATGACAATCTAATTTAGATTGAATAGTTAGTGAAAGCTTCTCTAAGAAAATTATGTTTGATTTGAGATTAGAATAATGAATGGAAGATCTTTTGTAAAAGAATAGGAGCAAGGGAGGAAAATATGTATTTCAGAAACAGGAAACAGGATGTGCAAAGGTCCAGAACTTTCAAGGAACTGATGACAGAAGGAGTGAGAATGGTGTGAATTGAGGCTAGCGATAGAGATTATAGAGGGACTTAGTCATTTCAGGGATTTGAAATATCTTAAAGCAATGTGAATTTACTGGAGAAGGGTTAAAGCAGAAGAATGGTAATTTCAGATTTGTACTGTGTGTGTGTGTGTGTGTTTAGACTGACATCTTTGGGAGGTCACGTCATGTACTGTTTTGAAAATGGACTGGGGAAGGGAGAACAGAGTAGATAAAAGGAGAATGTCATAAGTTGGGTGGCTCTAGCCGTGATCTTGGGAAATATTATGGCAGATTCTAATATGGTTGAGATGGAAAGAAAGGATGGAATTCACAGTTAAAGGACATATCATTAGACTTGGTGACTGATAGGGTATAGAAGAAGGGGTGGTAAATTAGAGAGAGTTGTCAATGTTGACACTTTTTCAGTCTTGAGGAACTGGATATATGTTTGTACCATTCCATGAACAAGGAGACTTCAAAGAAGACTAGCTCCGAAAAAAAGACCTCTGGACATATTGTGTTTGAAGTAACTTTGGTACATCAAGGAGACCTTCAAATATGGAGATCTTAAGCTGTGGTACAGGTAAAAATGATGTTATAAAATGGGGAATTATCTGTGATTGTATGTTTATTGAAGTCATAGATGTAAATTAGATTGCCTGGAGAGAAAGTAGAGCATAGGAAAGATTGTAAGATGAAAAGAGGTCAAATAACTGAACCCTTAGGGATGAATTGTGTAAAGAAAACATTAGATGCAGGTGTGGGTGACTCAATGTGTGACTGAAGATTTAGGAGGAATGTGGCCTCATTGGGAAGTATATATTCTAGTTGGTAAGAAACTGCTAAACTGTTTTTGAGAGTAGCTGTCCATTTTGCATTTCCACCAGCAAAATATATGAGTTCCAGTTTCTCCACAATACTGACAGCACTGGGTAGTATCAGTATTTAGCCTTACATTTTCTCCCCCCAATTTTATTAGATGTGTATAGTGGTATCTCATTGTGGTTTTCATTTGCATTTCCTTAATGGCTAACAAAATTGGGACTTTTTCATGTGCTTATTCCCTGTATATTTTCTGTACATTTTCTTTGGTGAAGTATTTGTTCAAATATTTTTCCCATTTAAAAAATTGGGTTATTTATTTTCTTATGGCTGAGTTTTGAGAGTTCTTTACATATTTTGGATGTAAGTCTTTTTTTGGATATGTGATTTACAAGTATTTTTTCCCCAGCCTACATAGTTTGTTTTTTCCTTTTCTTAATAATACATTTTGCAAAGGAAAAGTTTTCAATTTTGAAAATGTCATATTTATAATTTTTGTCTGTTACAGATAAATGCTTTTGGTGTCTTATTTAAGAACTTTTTTGAAAGGCCATCATTTTTACATTAAATTTCCTTTGTACATTTGTAAAAATCAATTATCTGTGTATGTATGGGTCTATTTCTGAATTCTCTATTCTGTACCACTCATTTTTTTTAAATTATCTTGAGTTCAGTGTCACACATAGCTTTATATTAGATCTCAAAAGCAGGTTGCATTAGTTTTCCAACTTTGTTTCTATTACCAAAATTATTTTGGTTATTCTAGGTCCTTTCCATTTCCACACGAATTTTATTTTATTTTTATTTATTTAGTTTATTTTTGAGAGAGAGAGAGACAGACAGACAGAGTGCGAGCAGGGGAGGGGCAGAGAGAGAGAGGGAGGCACAGAACCTGAAGCAGGCTGCAGGCTCTGAGCTGTCAGCACAGAGCCCGATGCGGGGCTTGAACTCATGAACCGTGAGATCATGACCTGAGTTGAAGTCGGCACTTAATCGACTGAGCCACCCAGGAGCCCCTCCACATGAATTTTAGAATCAGCTTGCCAGTTTCCACATAAAAGCCTGCTGGGATTTTGTTTGGGATTGGATTGAATCTCTAGAACAACTTGGGGAGCAATGAGACAGAGCAAGCTTCAATATGGAAAGAAGTAAAATTCATGTTGTATCTTGAATGGTTATGCCATTGAATGTTGGTGTTTGGACTAGTGGGCAGAAGAAAATATAGAGTATACTTAAAAAAACTAATTGTTAAAAAGAGAAGACAGAAAAGGAATGTTTGACTATTAGGAACGAAAATCCTAGTAGGATCAGTGAATGATTATTGATTATTTTTTATTAAATGTGGATGTAAGAGACATTGAAAAGACTGAGTGATGTAAATTTGAGAGAATACACACTGTATTCACATAAAAGGAACATTCAAAACTTAATGATTGTCCTGGTAGATTCAAAGCAGAGTAATTATTTTAGCTGGGAGGGGAGAGATTATACCAGAAGAGTTGAATTGAATTTTTGTGCACTGTAATTTCTATCTACAGTAACCACTGTGATGCTATCCATTTCCCTAACTCAAATGTCTATAATTAAGCAACTGAATTCACCCATCCCTACTTATTATAAGTGTCAGTTTTTAAACCTTAAGTAGCTTTCACAGTACTCCTCAACTAAGCAGAATTTAACAAAATAGAATAAAAATGTCTTGGGGATATCTAAGAAGTAAGTAATGAATAGATGGCTTTTTTCCTTGCTCTCTCTGTCTTTGTTAATAGATACAAAGAGAGCTATATATTAAATGACTTTCCTCATAGACCTTAAAGTTACTGCTTTCTTACCATATTTATTTCTTTTACTACTTTAGCACTCAATACCATTTCAAATATTTAAAGAAGTGCCTTAAGAGGTATGTAATGATACAGAGACTAAGAAATAGGGACTGGTTAAAGGATTAGTGTAGGAAGACACACATTAGGGCTGGGTATACAAATGAAACCCTTACTTTATTACACGAAAGTGTTTCCAAGCAGGTTTTGTTGACCTATCATCACCTCTACCTTGAGCAATAACAAAATAGGAGTTAACATTCCAAATGTTTGGTTTGTAAAAGATAGGTAGCTAAGGTCAGATCTAACTGAGGAACACTAATTGCTTTTTTTTCCTGCATTTCTCAAGGTCAATGTGTAATAGTTAAAGTCAGGCTTAAGACAAAGTAGAGTCTATACTCTGCAACAACATCCTCTAAATAGGACTCATTTTCTGGAAGGGGAGTTTTTAAAAGTCTGACATCACCATTTAATCAAAGATTTAAAATTTTGTGGAAAATATATAGACTTGTAGGGTAAATAATTTGATCTTACTTCCTAGGGAATGCATCTCATATGTCATCCACTTGACAGATCTGTGATATATCAAGACAGTCTTTGAGCTGTTGGGTGAGTGAGTGTTGAATATGTTGAATAAATGATAGAGTTGGAACTAGGATCTTAGTTCCCTTAATTACTAGTTCTCTATTCTATTTACTTGAAAAGTAAAATTTAAGCTCCAACAAATTAAACACAGTAAATAAATTTTCTTATAAGAATCTGGCTTACAAGTGTTACAACAACAACAACAAACTCAACCCCTAAACTACTACCCCCCCCCCCCAGACAACCCTATAGCCAAAAATCTTTAAGCCTTACTATCCTTAAAAGTTTGGAAAAGAAGTTGATGATATTCTACTAAGATTTTAACAATTGACAGATTTCCTTCCTCTTATTTAGAATTGCCTCTGCATTGACTCACTCTGACTCCAATATTGCATTAGCCTGCTTTACAAATGGGTAATGGAGAGATAAGGGGATTAATACTTTTGGAGACATATTTGGCAATAAAGAATATTAAATCTTTCACTAGGCTACCAACAGCATTTGGACAACACACAGATCAAATCTTGAGGCACTCTGAGTCACAAAATTGAATTAAAGGGTCCAAGAAGCAATGTAAAATGAAACTGTGGATTTTAACACACCTGGGACTTTCTGGTATCTAAACATATAAGTTTCTACTTTTTTGAACACAAAAAAATTCTAAATGTTGGCATCAAGACAATCTGAAATCTCAAAGATAGAATTGGTTATAGTACAGGAACTCATTAAAGGGAATATATGAAAGAGTTTTCTGAATTTTATTTTAGTATGTATTTTCACAAACTCTCCAAGCCCTTTAGAACTCTGTCATCACAATTTTCAAGAGATGTTACACAACATTTTTTTTTTTTAAATTTTTTTTTTTAATTTTTTTTTTCAACGTTTATTTATTTTTGGGACAGAGAGAGACAGAGCATGAACGGGGGAGGGGCAGAGAGAGAGGGAGACACAGAATCGGAAACAGGCTCCAGGCTCTGAGCCATCAGCCCAGAGCCCGACGCGGGGCTCGAACTCACGGACCGCGAGATCGTGACCTGGCTGAAGTCGGACGCTTAACCGACTGCGCCACCCAGGCGCCCCTAAATAAAGGTTGTGGAAAGTTGTTCATGTACTATGGGATTATCACATTCATCAGGCAGTGAGAGTTTTTCTGTGGAGTGTTGCATTTCCTTTTATAATAAAAAATATTTAAATAAATACCTAATTATAGTTTAAAATGTCAAATAATGCTAAGTGTTGTTAAAAATGGTCATGTCGGGGCGCCTGGGTGGCGCAGTCGGTTAAGCGTCCGACTTCAGCCAGGTCACGATCTCGCGGTCCGTGATTTCGAGCCCCGCGTCGGGCTCTGGGCTGATGGCTCAGAGCCTGGAGCCTGTTTCCGATTCTGTGTCTCCCTCTCTCTCTGCCCCTCCCCCGTTCATGCTCTGTCTCTCTCTGTCCCAAAAATAAATAAACGTTGAAAAAAAAAATTAAAAAAAAAAATGGTCATGTCTATCACTTTGTCAACACTGTCTTCTGGTGTTTTGGTTGTTGCTTCTGACATTTGCCTCCATGTGTCTAAACAAATACTGCAATAATTTGCTTTGTCAGTTTTAGTCAATTTCTATTGGCTTTCTCCTGTACTAATTGTAGGCTTTACTTCTCTCATGCTCATATCCTTGTTTCCTTGTAGCTCTCTTATATCCCTCTTTCTTGCTTTCTTAACTGTGTATAGTGATATGAAATTTTTTGTTAAATACATAGTTATTCTTTTCATTAGTATGATTATGTAGAAAAGGTTAACAGCCAAGCCAAGTTGTACACCTTGTTTACATTTCTGTTCTTGTACGACATTTTATTTTTCAGCCAAGAATCGTTTACATTTTTTTTCTGCTTTGAGAATACCTCATTTTATTTTTTTTTTGTTTAGGTTTTTGTTTCTTTGTTTTTCTTTAGTTTGCTTAATATTTTTGAATCTATGCCATCTTGGTTCTTTTACCCTCTCCAAGAGCTTGGAAAAATTTTCATTATGATTTACCACAGAGTCAGTCTTATCAGTTAATGTATCTGCTCCTATTTGGTTTCTTCAATAAACCACTCATATATCTGACACAATTCCTCTCTCCTCTGTTGTAGCCGCTTGCTAAGAACTGTAGACATGATAATTTGGAAATTCCTTTGGCCTCCTCTCTTAGATTTGTAAGTTTTCCAAGTTCCATGTCCCTCTTCTCTTTGCTTATTCCCTCTGGTAGCTTCATGGTACCAAATACCTCAGAGATAAAGTTTTGACATTCTAAATATCAGAAAATATATATTTTTCTCTGCCCCATTTTTTGAGTAATAACTTGAGTAGATTTACACATTTAGGTTAGGAATAATTTGGCCTTAGAAATGAAGGCACTGTTCCACTGCCTTCTAGCCCTCATGCTGGTGTGATTTCTTTTATGTGACCTGATCCTTTTTAGGATCATCTCTTCTTTCCCGTTGTTCCAAAATTATATAAGGATATGCTTTGGTGTAGATCTTTTTACATATATTTTGCAGGTACTGTTTATTTTTTTTATTATTATTTATTATTATTATTATTATTATTATTATTTAATGTTTTTTTTTTGAGAAAGAGAGAGAGAGAGAGAGAGAGAGAACCGGGGAGGGGCATAGAGAGAAGAGGACACAGAATTTGAAACAGACTCCAGGTTCTGATCTGTCAGCACAGAGCTCAACGTGGGGCTCAAACCCATGAACCATGAGATCATGACCTGAGATGAAGTCAGAGGCTTAACCAACTGAGCCACCCAGGTGCCCCTGTAGGCACTGTTCAAAAGAGACTCATTTCCTTCTGTTCTAGAAAATCTTACAGTTTTTGTTTAAAATAATTTTCTTTCATCCACTTTCTCTTTTTTTTTCTAGGAATGCTTCCCCCCACCCCAGACCTGTTGAAATATAGTTGATATATAACAGTGTGTAAATTTAAGGTGTACACGTGATAATTTGATATATGTATATATTGAGAAATGATTACCACAATAGAACTTCTGGAAATTCTTTATTTTACCTTTGGGCTTCCTTGTCTTTTCCCCTAATTCCTTCATTCCTTTCTTCCCTCTCCTGTTCTCTTCCTTTCTTGCCTCTCCCATCCCCTCTCTTCCCCTTGTGGTGTTTTCCCCCTCCACCACCTTCTCTCTTTCACTACTTTCTCTCAGAGCCTTTGACTTTATCATCTAACCTTTCTGTACTCATTAAAAAATAAAATAAACTTTATGTCATATTTTAACTCCTAAGAACATTTTCTTTCTCTGTATTTATTTTGATCCTTATAGTCTTTTTTCTGTAATTAATGTATTATTATCTTTTATCTGAGAATATTATTATAATTTACTGTAAAGTTTATTCTGTTCTCTTCATTATCTCTGTATCATCTGAGTTCTTTTGTTGGTTTCAGTATGTATTTCCATATGGAGATTTTGCTTGTGTGTTTGGTATTTCTTGTCTTACAATTCATATCAAGGGTGAGTCACTAAAACTCTACAGGAAATTATATGCATTGATAGGCATTATTGAATCATCGTTTTCTTCTAAGATAATCAGGGAACCATCAATGTTTCTTTCTTTTTTTATTCTAGATCTTCATTTGTCAGTATATAAAATTAATGATTGATTTTTTTCTGGAAAGGATCAGATAATCAATATTTTAGATATTATGGGAGCTATGCAGTCATTGGCACAACTATTCAACTCTGTCCTTATAGCAAGAGGAGCCATAGACACTATGTAATTGAATGGGTGTGGCTGTGTTCCAAGAAAACATTATTTGTAAAAAAAAAAAAAAAAAAAAAAAAAAAAAAGGTGGTCAGCTGAATTTGTCCTGAAGGATCTAGTTTGCTGACCCTTATCTGAGAACATTACTCTTTTAGGGGTCTAATTTCTCCAAATTTTTACCAAGAGTAGATGGTAAGGCACAAAATCAGTCTTCTGGTGTTCTAGAGCTGGGTAAGGAAAGGAAGCTGGACATTGTAGCATTTAATATGGAGATTGTCACTTAGCATAGTTTCATATCTCATCTTTATCCCTCTTCTGCTTAGTATCCCCAAATCCTATGCTCCTGTATTTCAGTTTCTTGATAACAGTGTTTTTCAAATTAATGTGCATATGAAATTCCTGGGGATCTTATTGAGGACAAATTCAAATTTACTAGGTTTAAAGTTGGGCCTGAGAGTTTATATTTCTCGTAAGCTTTTGAGTGATGCTGATGCTGTTGGTTCTATAAACCTTTGAATAGTAAGAGCATAAACATCACATATTCTGTAGATAGAAGAGAGAAAATGCCTCTTCTCTTTAGAGAGTTTCAAACAATCCCAATGTTTTCAGCCCCATTTCTCACTCCTGCCTTCAATGACTCAGATCTCCAAGTCTTTCCAGTATTCTATGGGGAAACTGATAAGCTTTGTTATCTGTGTCCTCTGCAGGCAGCTAGAGTTTAAATTCCTCATATAAGTCATCATTTTTTTTCCTATTTATTTTCTTATATGTATTGGGGGTTCTTTTCTTGATTTTAGCAAAGGTGGAGTTTATACTTTGGAGCATTATACTTTAAAGCATTTGAAACATTTTTTGAGAGAATAAAAAGGAGAACATATTTGAAGTTGAAATTGAATTAGAAAGTAAACCACCATGAAATATTTTCTTGAAATATGTTGTGGTAGTCCAACATAATAACAAATAAAAAATTTTGCATATCCAACCTGAAATGGTATAGGAATATAAATGTACATATATAAGTAGCAAATACCACTTCCGGAATAATACTTTAAAATGCTTGGTGAGGAAGGGGCAATTATGGTTATTAATTATTGTACTTTGGATTTTTGTCAGTTTTTGAAAGGATCCTTAACAAAAGCTTTGTTCCTCCCATTTCCATTATCTGAATTTATCCCTAGAAATATTTGTATTCATAATAAGATGAATTAAAGGAATAAATACACCATTTTGTCATGGAATTACTCATGGCCAGCCTGAAGCACAACTGGGAGACAGGTGAAATTTGTTTTCATTATCCTGATTCCTAGCATGCCTTAACCTATCCCTTAAGTCCCATCTTTGCCTAAAAAGCTTCTCCTCTACCTTATGACTCAGAATTCCATATCTAGATTCTTTCTGCTTATCACTCTTTTGTGTCCTTGCTTATAAATAGTACACACTGAGTCATTATTTATCAGTTTAGTGTATTATAAATTGGACATTGTTTTTTTAAAATACTTTTTAAATGTTTATTTATTTTTGAGAGAGAGAGAGAGTGCACGCGCGAGCAGGGGAGGAGCAGAGAGAGGAGATGCAGAATCTGAAGCAGGCTCCAGACTGAGCTGTCAGCACGGAGCCTGACACAGTGCTTGAACCCATAAACCATGAGATCGTGACCTAGGCCGAAGTCAAACCCATAACCTACTGAGTTGCTCGGGCACCCTAAATAGGACATTGTTAATGTAAAATAATGGATGTCTACATGGTATTGGAGGAGTTATGGTTTTCTGAGAGGAGGCATGTTATTATTCTGCTGGTCCAGAATTATCTGAATACTTTGAATCATTACATATTATCTACTTTGTCTTAATGAATATTGGATCAGAAGTCATAAAGATTACCACAAACAATAAGACATTGGATAAGTTACTAAATTTCTTTAAAGTAGGGCATTGGGTTAGATTCATTTTAAAAATATATGCTATTCTAATATCATATGCTTCTAATCATCATATTGTATTAGTTATGTTAAGGATTAATATATATTTGACCATGTGGTGACTGAATGACTCAGTCAGTTAAGTGCTGGACTTTGGCTCAGGTCATGAGTTCGTGGTTTGTGAGTTTGAGCCCAGTGTCAGGTTCTGTGCTGACACCTCAGAGTCTGGAGCCTGCTTCAGATTCTGTGTTTCCCTCTCTCTTTGTCCCTCTCCTGATTGTGCTCTGTCTTTCTCAAAATAAATAAACATTAAAATATATATGTAAATATAATATGTATATATGTATTTAACCATTGTTCTTGGAAGAACAAAAATGAAATTGCATTCATACAAGAACTCTTCCTGAGGAATATGTGATTATTGTGTATATCATTTCAGAAAATATCTTAAAAATTACATTTCATGTACAGAAATTTCATAAGAAAGTACTATTAGTTTAAAATATTTCCTTTTCATGTAATAAAGCTATGCAGAAGTGAGATTATTTTTGATATATATTTCAAAGTATATGAGTCACCAAAAGTCTTTTTATTTTCTCAGATTACATTTATTATTTTTCCTGGTAATAAAATCAATGCATTCTTATAAAAATTCCAAAAATATGGATGATTATTTGCAATGTGTATTCTGTCCTTCCAGAAGTTTTTTTTTAATTTAATTTTTTTTTTTAATTTACATCCAAGTTAGTTACCATATAGCGTAACAATGATTTCAGGAGTAGATTCCCTAATGCCTCGTGCCCATTTAGCCCATCCCCTCTCCCACAACCCCTCCAGTAACTCTCTGTTCTCCATATTTAAAAGTCTCTTATGTTTTGTCCCCCTCCCTGTTTTTATATTATTTTTGCTTCCCTTCCCTTATATTCATCTATTTTGTATCTTAAATTCATCATATGAGTGAAGTCATATGATATTTGTCTTTCTCTGATTGACTAATTTTGCTTAGCATAATACCCTCTAGTTCCATCCATGTAGTTGTGAATGGCAAGATTTCATTCTTTTTGATTGCTGAGTAATAGTCTATTTTATATATATACCACATCTTCTTTATCCATTCATCCATCGATGGACATTTGGTCTCTTTCCATACTTTAGCTATTGTCAATAACACTGCTATAAACATTGGGGGTGCATGTGCCCCTTCAAAATAGCATACCTGGGGGTGCCTGGGTGGCTCAGTCAGTTAAGCGTCTGACTTTGGCTTAGGTCAGGATCTCACGGTTCATGAGTTCAAGCCTCACGTTGGGCTCTGTGCTGACAGCTCAGAGCCTGGAGCCTGCTTTGTATTCTGTGTCTCTCTCTCTCTCTCTGCCCCTCCCCTGCTCATGCTCTGTCTCTCTTTCTCAAAATAAACATTTAAAAAAACCCAGCATACCTGTATCCCTTGGATAAATACTTAGTAGTGCAATTGCTGGGTCATAGTGTAGTTCTATTTTTAATTTTTTGAGGAACTTCCTTCCACCTACCCCGTCTCTAGTATTGGAACTCTATGCTCTCCCTGATGGGCAATCAAGCACCCCTCCTTTGTCTCTGGCCATCCCATTGGTTGGGAATCCTGGGAATCCACCACGATAATTGCAATTATCTAGAAAATCCCAATATCCTCTTTGTGGTTCATGGTTGAACAATGGACTGGCGGCTAATGCCTAATCACTTTTGCTTTTGCTTCTCCAGGGATGTCCTTTTTGAAGAGTTAAAATAGTGTGTTTGAGAAGAAGCAAGGTGTATGTTACAATTTAAACTCTTGGAAACATCTATAAATATTTTGGATCTGCTAGTTTCTCCTACCTCCCCATCCAGATTTTCCATCACCAGATTCTACCCTCAGTCAAGATTGAGAAAGGGAAATATTTACTGGGAATCCAATTCCCAAAGAGTTGATGGCATGTCTTCACGGCAATGTTCCGTACTAGAAACACAGAAGCTACAGAATTGACTCTAAGATTTGACTTCTTGTTACTTTCAATACATTTTTCATGGTGACTCTCTGACTATAGAATGAAAAGTGGGGCTACTGCACTGCCTGCAGACATCTTCAAACATCTGATGATGGTTTGTGAATTGGTTTTTTTTGATCCGTATAGTTCTAGTCCTACCCACTAAGCAGGACTTTATGGCAGAAGAGTTATGAACCAGCATATGAACCAGCCAGACAATGGAAAGTCCAAGTCAGGGTTGGCAATTATGTAACACTCATATTTCCATTCTCCACTCCTGCACCTATGGTAGACATTCCTAACCTAGCATGGCACTCTTTCTCACTGGGCTTAAATGTCACCTCAAAATTCTTTCCCATAGAGTATTCAAGAATCTAGTTCCAAGTTTTTGAAGTTTGTATATGAAATGAAAATGAATTTGGTCTTATATCTAAGCCAAGAGATAAAACTCGAAAGAAATTAAGATCAATTTCTTTGAGGTTGATCATGTCAGTATGAGCTTTTAGGAGCCTTCTGTTTCCTGGGTCTTGATGTTATCTTCATGACAGACTTTCATATGCTTTGCCCTCTTGTTTTTTCTTAGAGCACTCATCCAAGCATGACTCTCTGTGGAGGAGTACTGTGGTAGTAATTCACAAATGGTTTAATAGGTTCGAGTCCTGGCTCTGCCCTTTATGAGCTATGTTAAACTTTTCAGAAAGTTTTGGTTTCTTTCTTTCTAAAATAAGTATTATACACCATATATGAGGTAATCTGTGTAAAAACATGTTTCAACTTAATATGACATAAATGTTGAATATGTTTATTACTTATGAGGATTACATTTTAATATTCAACTAAATCGTGGAAACCATGTACATTTTGTAAAAATTGCAAAATTATATTCATCAAGATCCTGAGTGTACCTGTTCTTGTTGGTCAGGTAGATTAAATCTAAAGCACTTCAACAAAATATGATAGTCTCATCATCTCAAGTGACATAAAACTACATAAAGGCATACTAAAATTGCTCACTAGACTCAGTAAATCCTTGACTTCTGCTTAAACAACAATAAATGCTTAAAGAGGCAGTCTTCTTAGTTCTTTAGACCTAATTGCTCTGCCACTATTTAGACATCAGGTATAAATATGCAAGTGTCATAGGAGAAGTGGTCTCTCCTTTTCCTTAAATGACAAGTTTGGGAAAGTTACAGCAAATTAACTTGATTTGCACATATGCACATTTAAAGCTGATTTTCCAGTCAGTTTTGCAAGGCTTGAATTGGTATTGCAAAACTCACTTGAGTTCATTCCTAGACATGGTTTGTTGTGGAATGCCTTATTAAGATAGTCATTAAAAATAATATATTTTTATATGGCACAATATGGATGTCAGTTAAAACTTGCTCACATACACAATTATCCTGGCTAAAACACATTTCACACAGTCCTTTCTACTGTGGTTGCTGTTTTTATGCCTCAAGATCCTATCTTCTGGCTACAGTTAGGTGGACTGGAAATGAAAACTGATGGTGAGAAAAGTGTAGCCAGTAGGTTGGTAACAGCCTGTGGCTTGTTCTGTTGTAAACAGGTGAACTAGGTCATTCAGGTTCTCACTCTTGGGAATTTTAACTGGAAACACAGAGTCCATTAGTGATAAGCATAGCGGCCAAAGGATGCTTTAGGTAGTTGATGCATTGAAATCATGTACCAACTGAAGCTATGAGGCTGCAAAAACTGGATAGCTGGGGGAAACCACATAGCAAAGATGAATGATGTAGGTAAGGAGAAAGAACAGTGACACTAAGAAAGCCAATTTAGCTCTTGATGGAGAGAGAAGTTAGCAAGGCTTAGAGCTGATTCTGGTCTAGATCCTGTGTCCTTACAAGAAACTCCCTTTAACTGAAATAAATTAAGTGGTTCTCTTTTCCTTGCCTAACCAATCCATCTGATAATAAATATGACATATTTCAATTTTGTCTTATAATCACACTTTGTTCTGATGCTTATTTTGAATATTTCCTTGGTAAGAAATATGTAATGAAGTAGACATTAAATAACATGTTACTAGGATCTATGACTTTTTTTTGAAGTTTATTTATTTTATTCTGAGAGAGAAGGAAAGAGAGAGGGAGAGAGAGAGGGAGATGACCAGCGGGAGAGGGGCAAAGGAGAGGGGACAGAGGACCTGAAGCAGGCTCTGCATTGACAGCAGGGAGTCCCATGCGGGGCTTGAACTCACAAACTGTGAGATCATGACCAGAGTTGGAGTTGGACATCCAACTGACTGAGCCACCTAGCCGCCCCAAGATCTATGACTTTCAATTCTTTAAAGTTACATTAACCTTAGATAAGTTTATGGTGGCAATCACACCTGAGAGATTAGAAAGATTACTTTTGTTTTATTATAAATAAACTCCAGAGAAGTATTTTTTCTGTAACAAATCTTGAAAGTACTGGGCACCAATTTTTGAAGTGAGCCTGGGGCAGATATTAGGAATGCCACAACGTGGTGAGGAATATATGTTCATTTAAGAATGGCACTGAGTCTGGATCAAAGGACATTAGAGCAATAAAATGGATGTAAGGAAGAAATTAAAGGTGCTTATGGGGTATCTTGAAATGTCCTGGCTGACCATTTTTATTTTTCTATTTCATCGGGAAGTTACCATGGTTTAATATTGTACCTTTTAAAAATTTGTTGTCCAGAAAGAGTAATTTATATTTTCTAAATAGCAAAGGTCAGAAATTGAAAATAGCAGGTATGTTACATTCGGAATAGTTCCAAGAATGTGTTGCAATTTTGCTTTACTTTATAAATATACTGCAAAAATATATTTAAAAAAGGGAATAGGCTTCTATGAAAGCATGCAAACATATGTGTAAAAGTAAGCAACTATCAAGAGATATATTCTGGCTACAATATCAGGGATCTGCATATATTTATATTTTTCAACACCTTGGATGTGATTTAAAGGATGTTATACACTAGTTTGGAAATGTAAATTGTTCTGTCTTCTCTAAAGATAGCTTATCTTCTCTAAAATCTTTCATTCACAATATTTATTACTGATTTTATCACATCTGATTTATGTTATTTTCATAAATTGTTTCTTGGGGTAAAATTGTACTCAGTTAAATAGTAATTTAAAATCTGTCTCCCAAGACTATAACAGAACTGTGCTGGCATGACATATTTTTAAAAGTGTGTTTTACTTGAGGACTATCATATTTCTGAAACTGGCAGTTCTAAATGAAATAACTGTTAAAACTGCTTGCCAGTAGAGAGTTTACCTGGTAAGAAAAATATTGGAACTAGCCAAGCAGGAAGGTGTTTTAATTTATATTTCATTACACCTACAAAAATGGGTTTTGCTCTCTTAGGAATATTTCTTTTCTATATTGCCTTCTCCAAAGTTTGAATCACTTGCTTGCTTTATGGAACCATAACTCTATGAAACTTTTGGTCCATTTAATCCCCTATAACTGATAAAAATTGAGGAGGACAAATGCACCAACTTGTTAAAATTACACATTAATTGAGGTTTTAAAAATCAGGAAAAAACCCAAATAGAATACTCTGGAAACTGCCACTTTAATAAAAGTGGTAGAATAACTATATTGTATTTTTGCTTTTATTGTAACCTATATATAAAAAATAAAGTCAGAAAATAAAGATTTAATCTATTTCTATAACTGATGTATTGAGGAAATTTAACAAAGTGATTTGACTAAAGAAAACATGTTTTTACCATGTGGAAATATTTGCAATTTGACTTCGAGAAGTGTTGGACCATATCGTGGTTTAAAAATTTAGGCTTTATTTTGACTAATTTTTTATTTTGACTAAATTTATTTGACTAAATTTTTTGTTATTAGGCCAATAACTCTTTTGCTTATAACATTTTAAATTAATTGATTAATAATTCAAGGATGGTTCCTTTTAGCTCGGTTGAACATCTGACTTTTGATTATGGCTCAGGTCATGATCCCAGGGTTGTGGGGCCGAGTCCCCTGTAGGGCTCTATGCTGGGTGTAGAGCCTGAGATTCTCTCTCTCTCTCTCTCTCTCTCTCTCTCTCTCTCTCTCTCTCTCTGTCCCTTTCTCTTTCTCCCTCTGTTCCTCTTCCCTCACTTGCATGGTCTCTCTCTCTCTAAAAATAAAATAAATCTTTAAAAAAAATTCTGCTATATATTGTTATATTTTGTTATATATCTTGGTAATAAAGTTATGCTTTTCAAAGCTCAGGAGCTTTTTAGAAGTACTGTGGGGTGCTGGTGATGAATAGAATCTATTTTGGGTTTGGCTTTACCCACCTTTTGATGCAGATCTTATTACCAGCAACTGGTGATTATGAAGAAATAAGAATAGCTATATTTGTATAGACATTATAGTATATAAAGTTCTTTCAATAAATTATATGATTTGGCCATTAAAAAACTCATTGAGGTGGTAGGCAATATATTCCCACTAGTGAATAATGAGAAGTTATATAGTCTGCCCACAAATTTGGGTTCATAAAACTGTACCAAATCCAGTGTCTTGGGTTCAGATACAATGCTGTTTTCCTAGATGTTGTTGTCTCTAACAAGGATAGAAGAAGGTGTGTTAAGGTATAATACTTATTTTCTTGGCTAGAGAGTGATGTGGAGAAAACAAACAAACCAAGAATTCTCCCAAATAAAAGATTATCTCAATGTCATTAAATATAGAAAAGAGCAATTTAGTACAAAGCATATGCCTTTAGACTCATTTTTAAGTTGATGAAGATCAAGATTTATAAAGCCGCATGCTATTACATAAAACTAAAATGTCTTATGCACAGCAGCAAACATTTGACTAAATATTGAAATTGTGTTGATAACTTTTAGTACTTTGAAACATCAGTTCTTTGTGAGAAAAAATTCTGAGAATTAACTGCTATGACTCCTTCTGTAATTAATCCTAAATAGGGGAAGATGTAGGAAGCAGATGGGTCAAAGTTTCCTTTCAATTGAAATAGTCCTTTATTTGCAATAAATATGTTTAAATAATGAGGCAAAAAACTAACGTGAACAAGAATCCTGCCCTTTGATGAATTGGAACATTTAGTCAAGAGAAGCAGTTCCAAGAAAAAGTTCACACAGGAATTTATTTTTAGAGAACCCATCTCACCGTTAACAAGAATAATAAAATGAGTGAATCATATAATGCAATTGCAGCCTGGTCCTGACAATTATGCGGCCATTTACCCCTTAGTGACAACTTGGGAGCTAAGAGCTTCAGCACATTCTGGGTGTTGATTTCCTACAGGGAGATGTTTATGTTGTAGATGAAGCACAGGCTGCTTGGAGGACTTCAGATAGTTCTATTGGGTTGAGGATTAATGAGGTTAAATTAACTCAGTCACTTAATGGACATTTTATTGAAGTTCAAGCTGTTCAGAAGGTTGCAGTTAGTATGAGTAACCCAGAATGTTGCCAGTTAAATGGAAGTTACACATCAGGGATACCAGGGTCATTACTGACAGGAAGAAGCAATTTTATTAGGTCATGACATTTATCACAAAGGCATTTTCATGTTTTTAAAGATATCCTGATCTCTATCTATAACTCTCTATATCTATGTATAGATAAAGGTAGAGATATGTCTATAGAGATATCTTTAAGAACACGAGAATGCCTTTACGAAATATATATATGAAATATACATGAAATATATATATTCTCCAAAATGTTATTCATTTAAGGGTTTGATTGTTACCTAGGGTCGGTTTGTGATCTTAACACTAGTTTTGTTCTGATTTTAGAGAGCAAGATGCTGACTTAAGATAAGTGAAATGAACAAAATTATCCTTCCCCATGAGTAGTGCTCATGAGGAACATGTTGGGATAGCTGTTTTATCTTAAATCCTTATGAAATATTAAAAACTATGTCCTGAAAAGCTCCCCTGTTGGGAAGAAATGAGTCATACATGTAAAGCAAAGTCCTAGCATCCATTCATTTATTGACTAGTTCATTCATTCATTTTTTATTGAGCACCTAATATGTGATACCATGTATGCTAGTAGTGGGGACACAAAATTCTAGCTACCTTAGGTTTAGTATTTTTATTAGCTTCTGTATTTTTAGTATGTGTATTTGTGTTACTAAGGGCTTTGTGGCTTCCTGTTATATAGGAAACCAACAGGTATACTATGGGCTTAAAAATAATCATTTCTAGATGGTTATAAACTAAATAAACCCTTTAGGTAATGGGATCAAATATTCACATAAATTGCTCCATTTTTACTCTAGACAGCAAAGGGAGGTTTAGAACATCTTAATTGACAACACCCTTCTCTACCAAAGAGCTTCAAACAGATGCTTTTCTAACCTTTTGTGAAAGTATAGAGCTTTTCTATTATATGGAATCTCATCACCTATTCCGTTTCCTATAGACTGAGCTGCCACTTGAAATGTCCCTTTTACTTTCAGGCCAGGCACAATACCATTGGAAAACATAATCCAGAGCAGCTTCAGAAAAGAATGCAAGGGCTCATGGCAAAACTCCAGGAATCTATGGGGCCATACTTGCCTAGTTCAACTACTACAACACATGTTGCCACTTCTCTCCACCCTGTAACCCTGTGCACCTCCCCACTTCCCCCCCACCCAGGGTAGAAGTGGGGGTTTGCCATCCCTACTGAGTACAGGGCATTGGGAAGTGATTGCTAGAAGAAAGAAACATTGCAGTTGCCAACCACCACTGCAATTTTGTTCTTCTTTGTCATTTCCTTACTATTATTTCCCAATATCTCTCCAGCTGAAAGTCACAAATGATATTTATTTAATACAACAAATTTGTTATTAACTGCCAAGTGCTTTGTAGGTTCTTCAAAGAGTGTACCTGACTCAGGCCCTTCAGGCATTTGCGAGTGGGTTGAAGGAAAAGAGATAAAAGTCAAATAAAATCATAGTGATGCAAAGTAGTATTTAATGAGATAGCGAAGACACACATACCTAATGGCTCCTGGCTCACAGATACTCAACACATTTTAAGTTATTCTTTGCTTATTCTCCATATCTGCTTTGAGTGGGCTTTGTGTATATAGGTTTTTGAAAAAAATAGCCAGAAGTGTTTGTTTTTAACTTTGTTAGATATCAGAAATTACTGAAATTTATTTTCTGTAAGAAAATATAGCCAGTGGATAAAAGCAAAAATTCAGAAATTAACTACTGTTATGACACATATGTAATATATAAATTAAAATTTAAAATGTACCTGGAGATATTTAATGCTGAATCACTTTTTTTTTGGCTCATTCCATATGCCTAAACTTAAGGTAATGGGTTATTCATTAAGAATGAAAAAGCCCATAAAAAAAAAAAAAAAAGAATGGAAAAGCATATATTTATTCAAGGTTGGATATGTATTAGAATTAAAAAAGAAACACTAAGTTTATTATAAATTTAAAATGAAAGGAACCTAAAATAGGAACAAAAAGAAAAATGATCAGGTATTGTTGAAAGTTTAACTTTCAGAGTGTGATAGAAAGAAATAAGCAAGATAAACAGACATGTGTTGATATGTTCAATTTTCAGAATAAAATATTGAAGTATGTTATAGACATAATGATGGTGGGTGTGATATCTCTTCAGCATGCTGGAATTGACACTGTGAAGAAACATTAGACATACCAAGATCTGAGGACAAGGTCAGCAGATTTATAAGTGTGTGTTACCTTGACATGACAGAAGTACTCTTTATCATTTAATATGGAGCCAAAATAGAGCCTTGAAAGAAATAGCATGTTTTCTTTGATATTTAAGGTTATTTTCAATGAAAGGACATAAAAATAGAGGAATTAGTTTTTTTTTTTCCTTTACATACAGTACTTTATGTATATTATACATATAAATAGGTACATATTTGTTCTTTATTATGCAAGTTATATCTATGAACTTGTTATTTATCTAATTATAGAAGAGTTAAGGAATATGAGCAGAGTGTTTTGTTAGAAAATAATTTAACTGAAAGGAATAAAAGGATTAAAAACAAGTTAGGAAGAAGTATTTAGTATAGGTTAAGTACAAAATCTTCATTATGGGTTAGGTTTTCAGAATATATTACTTCCCCTACCATGTCTTTCCAGTCTCCTCTGCTATGTTAAGTATTTTGCTATAGTTAGCTGGATTGTTCATGTAAGTGGACACTAGTACAAAAACAAAAATAATTTAGCAAGAATTTCAGCTGATAATTTTTAGAGTTACAACATAAGATCCTTAGTAAAATATTTGAATTATACATAAGAGAACTTAAAACTGAAAGTCTGGGTGTTCTAGCTGAAATAGAATTGCCCTGGGATAATACAGAACTATGGGGTAATACCAGGACTATGAGGATGAATAGTAGATACTTTCGTTAGAATATCTGATGTGATCTGCGTTACTTGATTTTGTTGACAAATGAAACTTGACAAAAGAAAGTCTTAACTCGAGTAAGGAAAATGATAATGTACTAAATACAAAGGACAGATTGAAACAAATTGTTTTGGTAACTCTTCATATAATTTCAGATTTTTATTTGATTTTGACACATTATGAATATAAAAATATTTTTTACAATAGAGTCACAAATATCCATTAAATATCCATTATCTTTGTTTTTTTCCTTTCCTGTCCTAAAGGGCTTAAAACTAAAAAAAAAAAAATGTTAGAAAAGATAGAGAAGAGAACTTTGGGGTGCCTGGGTGACTCTGGAGGTTGAGTATCTGACTCTTGATTTCTGCTCAGGTTATGATACCAGGATTGTGGGATTGATCCCCCTGTCAGGCCCTGTGCTGAGCCTAGAGTATGCTTATGATTCTCTCTCTCTCTTTCTCTCTCTCTCTCTCTGCCCCTTTCCACAGCTCGTGCTCTTTCTCTTTCTCTAAAATAAAAGAGAGAGAGAGAGAGAGAGAGGCTCACAGGGTGAAGACTCTACAGTATTAAGCATTCCAATGGTACTTAGAAATGAATTAAGAGGAACAGAATAAAATCTCCAAAAATATGATTAAGAATTTGAGTTTAAACTATCTCCAGAGTTTACTAATTCCTATGTTCAGGAATGATAAGCTACAAGGTGCAAAATATAACTTTTCTAGGCTAATTTATGTTGTCAGGGAAATTGTGAGTTCTCATTTTCATTTCTTCCTTCATTATTAAATCATTATATTAAGTTCCTACTGTGTGCCAGGCACTCTGCTAGGCATTGGGGTAAGTAATACATGAAGTAATGAAAAATAATAAGTAAAAGTATAAATGTGGTAATTCTTGTGAAGAAAAGGTTTGTGGTATATAGAAAGTAGCTAATAGAGGGATTTGACTTACAGTCTGTGTCAGGAAAACATTCTCTGAGGAAGTGACATTGCAGTTGAGACTGAAGGCTAAATAAGAACCAACTAAGCAAACAAGGGAGGGAACAGCACGCACAAAGAGTCTTTGCTGAAGGAACAGCATGTGTTGTAGGTTGAGTTGTGTCCCCCCAAAATATACATTCAAGTCCTAGTCCCCAGTACCTCAGAATAGTATGTTAATTGGAAATAGGTTCATTGCAGATACAATTAGTTGTTAAGATGAGGTCTTACTGGAATAGGATGGGCCCTTAATCTAGTATGACTGGTGCACTAATAAGAGACACAGAGACCCAGACACAGGAGGAGAAAACATTATGTGACAAAAGAGGTGGAGATGGAAGCCCTGAAGGCTCAAAACAAGGAACACCAGTGTGGATTCTCCCTTACAAGTTTCAGAGGGAGAATGGCTCTGTCAACAGCTTGATTTCAGACTTGTAACCCCTAGAAGTGTTTGATAATACATTTCTGTTATTTTAAGCAGTGAAGTTTGTGGTACTTTGTTACAGCAGCCCTAGGAAACTAATACAGTGTGTTTGAGGAAATGAACAAAAACTAATGAACAAAAACTAATACAAAAACTTAGTAGACACTAAGGGGCAGGAGCGGTACAGGAAGGCAGGCCTGACCAGATCATACCTCAACGTGGACATTGTATATCATGGGTAAGGATTTTGATGGTATTAGGAGGTGGGGCCTTTGGGAGGGAATTAGAGTTAGATAAACTTATGAAGGTGGAGCTCCCATGATGGAATTAGTGTTCTTGTAGAACAGGAAGAGATACAGCATGCACCCCCTTCTCCAAGAGCACACAGGCATTGAGGAAGGGTCTTCTGAGCACATAATGAGAGGGCAGCCATCTGCAGGCCAGGTAGAGGGTCCTCATTAGACACTGAATCTGCCGGTGCCTTGATCTTGGCTTTCCCAGCCTTCAGAACTGTGAAAAATAAATGGCTTGTTTGAGCTACCCAGTCTCTGGTATTTTATTATAGCATCCTGAGCTGACTAACAGTGACCTAGGGAGACTGCAGTGTATATGAGGAGTTTTGCATGGTTTAAACATTTACAAAATAAATTTGCTAGGCTAGATGAAGAATTGCATAACAGTAAAGGGAGTGGTATCTACCATTACTCTTCTAGTTCTGCATTGTTTCTGGATAGGGACAATTGTGCCATTCACTGACAAAGTCAACACTGGCAAGGGACTAAGTTTGGGGGAGAAGATAATAATTTATCCATATTTAATTTTAAGTGCCTTTGAAACATCAAAGAACAGATGGTAGTGGTTGAAGATAAAGGTCTGGAGCTGCAAAGGTAGCATGTTTCCCAATTTGTCTGGGACGGTCCTGATTTACAGCTGCTTTGCTAAGCCTAAGTGTTGGTAGCATCCACTTTCACTCTCAAAAGTACTCTGGTTTGGGCGGTAAGGTAAATGATTACCCTGGTTGTAACAGACTAATTCCTCCACTTAGAACGTTAAGGAAACCAGAATCTGTCATCCTAAAATTTGACTTTTTGACATAAAATGTTTTTTGAGTTGAAGGCAATTAAGGAGAAGCAAATGCAGAAAAAGCTCTCTCTACCCCCACCCCCACTCCTTTTTTTTTTTTTTTTTTTTTTTTTTTTTTGCCTAAAGGCAGGATGACTTTGGATTTTTACTAGCTCAGAGATGGCAAGAGTCATTTTCAAACAAAACTTACTCTATTGTTTACACTCATATATTTACCTCCCACAGTTTGCCACCCTTGAAAACCTAAAACCGCTCTCCTTTGTCTTGTCATTTCTCTACAAATGTATTGATCTTTGTTGAAGATGTTCTATAAGCTAAAGTGCGAAGCCACCTCTTTGAGTTTATTCATTCAAGGTGTACATATTCATAAACATCTCGTCGTTTTTCTGTTCATCTGTCTTCTGTCACAGGGGCCCTAGATGAGAACTTAGAAGGGTAGAAGTAAAAGGATTTGGCTCCACTTATGATCTCTTTTCAAAATCTCATATGTGGTGCTTTGTAGGAATATCTAGCATAGGAATTGTCAGAGTATAAGTAGACAGTATTTGAAGTTGTGAAACTAGATGAGATGACCAGGCAGTAAGTGTAGATAAAGAAGAGCTCCCAGGACTGAGCCCGGGAGCCATCCAGCATAAAGAAGTGGGGGAGAGGGAGACGAAGGCATGATAGATACAGAGGAGCATGGAAGTGGAACATCAGGGTGGTGTGATGATTTGGAATCCAGATGAACAAAGTGTTTCCAGAAAGGAGTGATTAATTCTGCCAAATCATGCCCACAGGTCAAGTAGGTAGGGAACTGAGAACTGAGTAGGCCATAGGAGGGTCATCAGTGACTTTGAGTTGAATGTCCATGGATGGTTAGGAAGAAAGTCTGATTGGAAGGGTTTTTAAAAAAGGTCGAAAGATAAGAATTCAAGAATGCAAATATAGACAAATATTACCAAGAATTTAGCTTTTAAAGGAACAGAAACATGGTGGTTGCTGGCATGAAAAGCAAAGTGAAGTCAAGGGGTATTTAGAATTCAAAAAACAATGGCCTGTTTATTCACTCTCCTATGTATGAACATATAGGTTGTTTCTAATATTTAGCATTGTTGGGGCACCTGGGTGGCTCAGTCAGTTGAGCGGCCGACTTCGGCTCAGGTCATGATCTCGCGGTCCATGAGTTCGAGCCCTGCGTCGGGTGCTGTGCTGATAGCTCAGAGCCTGGAGCCTGTTTCAGATTCTGTGTCTCCCTCTCTCTGACCCTTCCCTGTTCATGGTCTGTCTTTCTCTGTCTCAAAAATAAATAAATGTTAAAAAAAATACTTAGCATTGTTAATGCTATAGTGAATAACTTTGTGCATATGTGTTTTTGTATTCTATCAGTTTGCATTCTTGAAGACAGCCAATTTTTTAAACTGAGGGAGCTTTATCATCTGTTTACATATGTATGTATGTATGTATCCATCCATCCATCCATCTACCTATAACCTACAACAAGCAACATGAATAAGCTCCAATTAGCTTAAAGAAATATTTTCATAGTTTAAAAAAGAATGAACACTTTTTGCTTTGTTCTCAGCAGAACAAAGCAACATTTCAGCACATTTTAAAAAAAACAAAACAAAAAAAAAAGAGAGAAAAGAACTAGACATGGGTTATGTAAATAAGTGGGAGGATAATGATAAGAGATAAAAAATATGGAAAGAGAAACTAGGATTGTTATTTCTAAAATGTTTCTTTTGTTTAACTGAGGCTTTATTGAGTTTCCTTCTTTTTCTTTTCTCACTTCCCTGTTCCTATATCTTGGTAACTGAGATCTCTTCCCAAATAAACCTTTTAGACTTAAATCTTATGTCAGATCAAAGCTTGATGGGGCACATGGGATCACATAAACGCGCACACACACACACACACACACACACACAATTTGGAATTCATTAAAATGATTTTTTCTCCTCACAATTATTACAGGTCATGATACAAAATAAGAATAGAGTTGTATGTTGATTTTTCATATATTTTCATGGAAACAAGAGATTTCTGGACAATCTACTTATTTGGAAGGGGAGAACTGCTCCCAGTTGGGTTTATCATGATTTACATGAGGTTAGAAAACAGAGTTCCATTCATTTCTTATACTGTTTTATACTGTTCAGTTTTTTAGTGGTTTAAATTAGAATTTACATTCCCATATGTTTTATAAAACCTTCTAAAAATAGTAGTAAAGTCTATTAGGGATGTCATACACATTATATTCAATGTGTACATTTAACATGTACAATGTATTGAAACTCAGAGTGTTGGTCGTTTGAGGTGGATATAAGGGAATCTCTTTAAAAATCAAGAGAAGTAAGTACTTTTTGAGAAAGAGAGGGCTTTGATTCATTTTGACTCATACAGTCTTAAAGTGCCTTGGCATTATGGACATATGTTGTTTCAAAATGTATGAATCTGAAGACGATGCTATTTATTTGTACAACAGTGTGTTTTATATTACATTTAAGTTTAGTTCTACGTGGCTCACCCAAAGTTGAACTTTAAGAACTTACCTTTCAAAAAAAATTCTAATTCTATTCTCCTTTTTCCTCTTTTAGTATTTTGCAAGATTTGTTTCTGTTGGATTATCTAGTTGCTCCATGTTTGTGAAATCCATGTTATATGGAATTCAGCATTTTGTGAGCATCCTTTGAGTTTAATGTGTGGCATCTTTTTAAGACTTTTGAGAATGTTGCAAAGGCTCCTCTTCAGCCAACATTTTTTGACTTCTATTTAAAAATATGAATTCTTTTTTTTTCTATTTCTTGTGGTATTCTTTGTTCAAGTCCTGCTCTCAAACAAAAGGTGAATTATTCATCCAAGAACTATCTAAAAATATTTAGTATGTTATGTGCCAAGACCTCTGTGAGACATTGAGAATACAAAGAAATATATTCCATTGTTGAAATGGAAAAAGTCTATTATATTATAAAAACTGTGTATATTTGGAATAGGTCTATTTTAAACTGTAATGAATTATGTCTATTTTTTGCAGAAATTGTCAGTGCCCTGCTCATATCCCTTCAACCCACCCGAGAGGTAACATGCAAACAAACATGCTAAATACTAATGCTTCTACACAGGTGTTGGGGAGCTAACTTGGCAAGAAGTTACTCATAATCAGTGAGCTATGGGTGTTGGTGAATAAATGCTGCAGCACCTCAGAATGCAAATTCTGCATTCTACGTGGGCCTCAGAGAGATCCCCACAGGAACTGGGCCCCAGTTGCCACATTAGCAACCAACATTCTTTTTTTTTTTTTTTTTTCCAACGTTTATTCATTTTTGGGACAGAGAAAGACAGAGCATGAACGGGGGAGGGGCAGAGAGAGAGGGAGACACAGAATCGGAAACAGGCTCCAGGCTCTGAGCCATCAGCCCAGAGCCTGATGCGGGGCTCGAACTCACGGACCGCGAGATCGTGACCTGGCTGAAGTCGGACGCCTAACCGACTGCGCCACCCAGGCGCCCCAGCAACCAACATTCTTTATTGATTCTTCTTATATCTTGTTCATTGGGATCATTTCCCAAATAAACTAAGTGGTTTAAATCCTAAGGATCTACTTTTGGGAATTCACACTAAGATATTATTTAATGTGCTGTAAAGCTTAGGTATTTCTATTAGGTATTTCTATTTCCAAGTGTTTCTTATTTCAACTCTTTTTTTTAGCACAATGATTCAGAAATGAGAAATTTTCTTGGCTCTCTTTGAAAAAAAAATTTTTTCATTATCTGAATCAGGGCTTCTTCCTGCCTTCTGGCAAATTGAAAAATGACTGTCCCTGATGGGCCAAGAGTCACCCAAGATAAAACATCAATTAACATTTTGTTGCCCCCACTGTATTTCTGCCTCAGGCAAGTACCAGACTGGAAGGGACAAATATCATGATTTCTGAAACAATATTAAAGCCAACATTGTTATTTTATAAGATTACATAACATGTGTAGGTTTGTTTTTCTAAACCTTGCTTGATATGTCCCTTTCAGATTTTGTTCTAGTAGTAAACTTCCTTTTATACTAACTGTTGTATCTTTATTTGTTATCTTTTTGGAGTGTTTGACTCATTAGAAGGGGCATAGAGACCTTCTCATTTGTTCTCAATGAAAAATAAAGTGTAGTGTATACTACTGGCAAAATATATTTTCTTTAAATTCTTTCAGAATTTTACATATAAGTCTACATAATCATAAATATATACACATCTTTCTCCTCTCTCTGTAGATATATATATCTATATATGAAACAGAAATGAGTAAAAGTAAGGAAAAGAATAAAGAGATATGAGACATATTACAGTTTCAGTTTCCTGCCACTGAAGTCTGCAGTTAGAGCTGGTCCCAAGTATAATGGAGTTTCCAGTTATTGGAAGAATATTAAAATGCCTGTTTTAATCTCAAATATCTTCTTCCATAATCTTTCCAAGTTGCTCAACAACCTCATGAGTGTCTGAAAATTTGGAACTTATTAAAAAACATCTTTTGAGTATCTTACAGTTTGGAAGTTATTAAAAAAGAGTACATGGTCAAGTACAAAGAAAATAAATATTTCTTTCTTATATTTCTTATATTTCTTCAAAAGGTGCTCTAACAAATGGTTTTGACTATATTAAATTACATATACTTATCATTTTTTTTTTTTATAAATTTTTTTTTCAACGTTTATTTATTTTTGGGACAGAGAGAGACAGAGCATAAACGGGGGAGGGGCAGAGAGAGAGGGAGACACAGAATCGGAAACAGGCTCCAGGCTCTGAGCCATCAGCCCAGAGCCCGACGCGGGGCTCGAACTCACGGACCGCGAGATCGTGACCTGGCTGAAGTCAGACGCTTAACCGACTGCGCCACCCAGGCGCCCCTATACTTATCATTTTTAAGTACATTCTCATGATAATAATTTCATTACCTGCAAGTTCAGGATCACCTAATGTGTTAGCACGAGCAAAACAGATTGACAAACTCACTGGCTCCTATTTCAGCTCTCAGAGGTCAGGGGACTTCCAGGTGGCAGCCAGTACCAGAGGTGGAGTGAATGTCAGGAGTTTAGGACGGGACCAATACAATATGCTATGGGGGTGAAGATAGTTGAGTGAGGGAGATAATTTCATAGATTCAGGAAAACCAAAAAGAAACGTGGAAGATAAAAATATCATAAATTGTTGAAAACAAATCTGCTTCAGATTTGTTTCCAGAACCAAACCTGATGAGAGGTTAAAATAATCATTTAAAGAGTGGTGACTATAGTGAAGAAAAGGAAATAGGAAATGTTCGGACTCATGATACAGGAATTTTTTTTCCCCCCAAACTCCCTTCCTTTTGACCTGTTATTTAATATCTTTTCTCTTCTTCCTTTTCCCCTTCTCTCTCACCCCTTATCTCCTTCTTTCTTTCTGCTTCTTTTTTCATTCCTCCTTTAGTATTTGTAAACTTTTGAATATACTCATATTATTTTTAATTCGGCCATATACAAAAAGGGAAGAGAGACAACTGAAAATTCTAAAATGCCATATCCCTGTAAAAAAGTGTGATGAAATTTTCTCTAGTCAACTGTCCAATGGTATTCCCAACTTTAATGAAAGAACTTAAGAAATCACAGATACTATTCATCATTAAATAAAGAAAAAACAAATTTTACTGTCAACCTCTGACAAGATTTGGGGAGGAATTGTCAGTAATGGCATGACTAGTGGAATCTGTCCATGTTAACTGTGCTTTACTGCCAGGACAGAGCAAACCTGCCAGTTAAAGAAAGGTGGGAATATGTTTCCTTTCTGACACTGGTAGAAAAATCCAAAGTTTATTGTTTCTCTAAGGTAGAGAAACTAAAAACTGTGGCATCAGAAACATTTGATATCAGTGCCATTTTTCTCCATAGTTTGTCAGAGACACAAAAGTTTCAGGGAAAACTTTTCAGGAGAAAGGATGTGTGAGAACAGCAATGATTTATAGATTTACTGGAGGTGAGGTCTCCCCAGGTAATGTGTTGTAGGTGGGAACAGAGGTTTAGAATTTATATTTGTTCATGTACTCTGCCCTGAGATTAAATAGCCAGTAGGTGGGTATAGGAGATGATCCCAATCTAGAGCTGTGTCACCAGTCTTGGTGGCTGCTCCAAGAGAGAGTTGAAGTTGGGTTGAAAGCTGAGCATATCAATATGCCATTCTACTGGAGACTGTGAAGTATGATTCATCCAGACCCCAAATTATCAATGATCAGGGCCAAAGACAATGTGCACACCCTTCATTAGCAGACCCTGAATATAAATAGAAATCTTCTCATTCAAGGGCTTATAAAAATGTACTGCCAACTCCTTTGTTTATATATTGCTGTATAACAAACTGCTGCAAAAGCTCAGTAACGTAAAAAACAATAATTTTATTATTTCTTATTATCTATTGTTGACTAGATTTTGTGCCATGTATGTTGGCTGAGGCTAATGCCATCTAGGAACTTGACCGGGCTGGAACATCCAAGATGGTTCACTCACATGATTGGCTATTGATGCCAACTACTTTCTCCCCTATTGCATAGTAATTCTAAGGTTTGATGGTTTGATCCCATCCCTGGGATCCATAGGAGGGGTCATAGGAGGGCTTATCTCCCTTGCCAATGATTGGTTTAGACCTAAGCCAATTAATTCATGGTTTCCCTATGGATTACAGTGGTTAGTTGAGGGATGATTTTAACAAAAGTGACTGAGTATTTTCTTTGATGGCTGTAGGAAACAACCATCTCTACCCTTCCTGTTTTGTTTTCTGATCATAAACTTCTCATAATCAGGAGGGAGGCCAGCCTAAGTAGGGAACAGCCAAGAGGCAAATGTAGAGATAAAGGAACTGCAGAGAAATGAAGGTGAAGCCCTGATCAAACAGTGCCTAAATCTCCTCTACCTCTAAATATTCAGCAACTGAGACACTAAATCCATTTAATTGTTTAGCTAGTGTGTGGGTTAGATTTTCTGATACTTGCAAGAGGAAGCATTCTGAGAGACACAGCTGAAAAATGATACAAAAAGGGTGAAATAAAAGAATAAGCATAGTAGTGGTTACTTAAAGGGGTAAAAATAAATAAACCTAGGGAAATGTAAACCAATGAATCAACAAAAATTAGAGAAAAATATTTAATAAAGTGATAAGATAAATGCAGAGACTTTATATCTTAGGAAAGAATAATAATAGCATAACAATAATGATAGCAAAAACTATGAGTGCATACTATTTGATTCTATGAGTTTTGCATGTTTTAACTTTTAACCTTTATTAAAAACACTATAAAGTAATCACTATTTTAACACTTACTCTAATCGTCAGAATTATGAGACAAAAAGTTTAGTAACTTATGTAAGTCATGGTAATAGAACCCATTCTTTATTTATTTATTTTTTTAAAAAATTTTTTAATGTTTATTTATTTTTGAGACAGAGACAGAGCATGAATGGGGGAGGGGCAGAGAGAGAGGGAGACACAGAATCGGAAGCAGGCTCCAGGCTCTGAGCCATCAGCCCAGAACCTGACGCGGGGCTCAAACTCACGAACTGTGAGATCGTGACCTGAGTTGAAGTCGGACGCTCAACCAACTGACCCACCCAGGCGCCCCGAACCCATTCTTTATTATGTGTAATTTAATGAAAATGCTTTGAAATTGTTGATGAATGGAGAAATGTTCTTGGATTATTTATATTGCCAAAATCAATTCAAAAGAAAAGGGAGCACTTAGACTAATAATTGTGGAAGGAATTTGAAATTAAGTAATACTTTGAAAAAAGACTATGAGATCAGCTGATTTTGCTAGTGAGCGATTATAGAAAACAGATAATACATTTACAAATCAGTTAACTTATGTTATAATGTTACCATAATCCTGTTGCAAATGCTGACATCATGCCATCATAGACTGTTTCACAAATAGCCATAGTATCATAAATGAAATACTTTCAAATTATGTTTAACTTTATATTCAAATGAGCTGGCAGTACCAAATGGTAAACCTTGTCTCCTCTATCTAGTTTATGTCAGTGTCTTATTTTATTTTCTTAATATTTTGTATTAAAATATATTTCCAGTTTTAAGATGATTTGCTTACATTTCTGAAATGTAATCCATCTTGATTTTGAGTGGTGCCTCCCACTGCAGTAGCTATGGTCAATGAATTCACAATGAAAGCATGGCTCTTGAAGACATAACACAAAAGGGAAAAGTAGCTGCAAAGGGAAAATGATCTTTCTGGCAAGCAATTCTACAGTCTTCCACTGATCCAAGAGCAGTGCCCCTATCTTGAATTTCAATAAGTAATATAATTCCAATGGAGATGGAATGGAAATTGGGAAAACCTGCACATTCTATGAATATTATTATATTCCATGCAAATGATTCAGAAATAGGTTCCTAGGGCCACCAAATGGAAGTGACTTCTTACTATTCCAACTGAAATAATGTAGTTTGAATTTGTCTTTATATATGCTGCTTTTTAACACGAATTTTGTGAAAATGCCACGTATTATAATATTTGAACCATTAATATAAATATTTCCTAAAGAAATACCTAGGTAATTTCCTTGTTATGCATCACCTCATTGAGTAATCTCTGAACAATGAGCAATCATTAATTACTCCTCCAAGATTATGATCTAAACCATATTTTACTCTCTTGTTTATGAGTATGTTATGAGAGTCACAGTCAACAGCCTTGTGAAGCCAAGATATATGACTTCATTTGTTCCCCCACATTTATAAAGCTGTCACTGGGTAAAAAGGAATTCGATTGGACTGACATGATTTGTTGTCCACCAAGTCATGTTGGTTATTACCCTGCCTCCTGTACTTTCTAGAGCTTTGCAAATTGCTTGCTAGGGGATTTGTTCCAATATCAGGAAAGATATTGAAGTTAAAGCAAACTGATCTCTAATTTCAAAAATATTGTCATATCCTGCCTCACATTTCAACTGTTCGCTCTCTTATCTTCTCAGCCCCTTAGAAAGGAAGTGGTATATTTCACCTGTTCCAGTTTCAGGTTATTTGATTATGTTTCCTCAAAACATATATAGCTGATAGCTGTTAAAATTTTAGTAAAATCCTTAGTTAACCTAAGTCATATACCACCAGTAGTTCCATATTTCAAAGACTTTGGGTTTTTGAAGTAATTTCGGACCATCTTCCTCTGTATTTTGTTACACCACAGATACTTGGCAGAAATTTTAATCTTTTTTTTTAGTAACTGTGATTGACCTCAGGTAGTTTTATTTTAGAAATGCACTGAAAATCTTTGCAAAATTTAAGATTATATGAAAAGAAATATTTGTTGATGCAATTGCCACTCATCCACCTTGGCTTGAAGGAGTGGTCATATGCAAAATTACTAAAAGTGGCAGTATTTTCAAATGCAGAGAAAAGCATTCTTGTTCTCTTGTTGTTCTGCTTTCAATTCTTGAAACTTGTCCTAATGCCTTAGCTGAATTTTCATGCTCCTCCTTCTGTTTCTCTTCTCCCTTTCTCTTCCCACTTCCTCCACTCCCTCTCCTTTTCCTCTTCTTTTTTTCCTCCTTTACATGACAATGATTATTAACATTTGTATTATTATTTTTTATCATAACTTGTATTAATATTCTTCGCTGTGCCATATTTAGTTAGTCATCAGTTTGCAGATCCTATATTTATGAATGTTATAGATCTCTTGGTGTCTCTGTTTTTATTAGTAATTAAACTCATCATGGTAATTCTTATTATTCTTATATTAAATTTATCTTATAGTAAATTTGTTTTATCTCTAAATGTAAATTATATATTTATTTTTCCCCATTATTTTCTACCCATTTCTCAACAGAATAAAAGAAGCATTCAGATTAGTTGATAAGATGTGGATAATTTATTTCTCTTTCACATTTTACAGTGCATGGTGTAATAGATATTCGTAATTTCTTTATCATAAAATTATGAATTCAGTAAGTTTTTGATACCTTGGGTACAAACATTGAATAATTCAAATATATAGACCATTGGGCGAGCTAAATAAGAAGAGCAGGAAAAAAAAGGAAACTGTAGCAGATGAAATGGCATTGCCTCATGTATAAAGCAGCTGTCTGCAGCTCCTGCTATTGTCTGAGTGTATTTGGAATCCAAACCAGCTTTGAGCTTGGTTGTGATGATAAACATAATAACAATAAAGATAAATAACATTTATGTACATATTTTGTATAATTTATATCCTGCATTTGTCTGTATAATCTGTGTCCTGTATAATCCTTCTCTAGATATAAACCATTATGAACTGAAACTCCATACCACCCTAATTTTATTAAGGAATGGGTTTGGGAATCAGACAGAATCTGATTAAGCTTGTGCCACCCATTGCTGATGGATAAGATGAAGCCTGTCACAGCTCATATAGTGACCCTGATAAAGTAAACCAGAAACAGGAAGTAGTCAAATGCTTTTAGCACACTCAATTTAGGGATACTGTTTCAAAAGAAGTATGGATAATTCACAGTAGCATGAGGAAGACAGTTTCCTCGTATGAGAACTGTCCCTGGTACCTGTGGAAAAACAGAGTAGAATTTCTGGATCATTGTTTCAACTTTATGAGGAACTTCTATACTATTTTCCATGGTGGCTGAACGATTTCATATTCCCACCAACAATGCACAGAGGTTCCCATGTCTCCACATCCTCATCAACACTCATTATTTTTTTTTTTTTTATGACAGTAGCTGGCTAATGTATATGCTGATATGTCATAAAATTTCAAAATTCCAAAATAAACACTTTATCTGTTATATATTTTAAAATGTTTTCTTTTAGTGTGTTGCTAAAAGAAAGTTATTTTATGAACTGTGCACATAAGTTTAATTTTTATTGTAGCCACATTGGTTAATTTTTAAAGAAATGATCTGGACTTGTGCCTTACTTAGAGGGAAAGGTTTGCACTAGAGTCAAGATTATTTAAAACAAACAAACAAAAAAACCCAAAACCTCGTATTTTCAACTATTACTTTTCATTGGATACAAAATTCAGACTTGATAATCTTTTTTTGTCCAGCATCTTGAACCCATAGTTTCATGCCTTTTGCCAAATTTAGGAAATTTTTAGCCATAATTTCTTTGGATACTTTTTAGCCCCACCCATTTCCTCCTTTCTTTTTGGGACTCCTATCATGGGAATGTTAGATCTTTTGTTATAGCCTCATAAGTCCTTGAGACTCTGTTCATTCTTTCTGCCTCCCAGTTTATTTTCTCTCTGTTGTTCAGATTTGGTAATTTCTATTTTTCCATCTTCAATTTCAATGATTCTTTCTTCTGTCCCCCACATTCTTCTGTTGAGTCCATCTGTTGAGAGTTTTTATTTTGGTTATTGTTGAGTGTTTTATTTTGAAATTCTAAAATTTCAACATGATTTTTCTTTGCTGAAACTTTCTTTTATTTTTTCAGTTGTTCCAAGTGTGTTTTTAATTTCTTATTCAAACATTTTTTTTTTTTTTAATGATGACTTCTTTAAAATCATTGTCATATTATTCTAACATCTGTGTCATCTGGTTGTTGGCATCTAGTGATTGTGTTTTCTTGTTCAAGTTGAAACTTTTCTGGTTTTTGGCATGACAAATGATTTAATTTTTAAAAAATGTTTATTTATTTTTGAGAGAGAGGAGAGAGAGAGACAGAGTGCTAGCAAGGGACGGGCAGAGAGAGAGGGAGAGAGAATCCCAAGCAGGCTCCTTGTTGTCAGCGTAAAGCCCAACATGGGGCTTGAACTCAATGAACTGTGAGATTGTAACCTGAGCTGAAATCAAGGGGCCGATGCTTAACTGACTGAGCCACCCAGGCACCCTGGTATGACAAATGATTTTTGATAAAAACCTAGACATTTAGGGTATGGAGTTTTAAGAATCTGGATATTATATAAACCTTCTCTTTTAGCAGGTCTTCTCTGATACCACTGTGATGGAGGGAGAGGATGGCACCTTATTGCTGCCAGATAGGGGTAGAAATCCACATTTCTCACATCACCTCAGTTGATGCCTGGGGTGCAGGGGTGATGCTCCTCCTTATAGTTGGGTGGCAGTAGAAATTTAGACTTCCTAATAGACTTCCACTGATACTACCATGTCTAAAAAAACCAGTGTCTTGTTACTTTACTATTCCCCACCTAGCCTCCAATGACACCAGAATGGTGGTGGTTGGGGAGAATAAAGTGGCCTCATTATCACTGAGTGATGGTGGAAGTCCTGACTCTCCAATACATCTTCTGTGATACACCCCTAGCATGGAGGGAGAGGGATATCTTATTAAACTGGGTGTGGGCAGATGTCTAGGCTTTCTGTGTGGTCCCCACTGACACCATGAGGGGAGGGCTCCTCTCAGCTCCCTAATGGCCCTTCTGTGACACTACCCCAGTTGCCTCCTTATGGCCTAATGAGCGTAGAAGTCTGACTCTTCACTCAGCCTTTCCTGGTGTGGGTGGGCATGGGGGTCACGGCTTTTTCTCTGGTGTTTGGCTAGAATACAGTGGTTATTGGATAAAAATTTTCTGTCTTGCGAGGCTGTCCCTTTCCTTGTCCTTCATTTAGAGAGAGCAGGCTTTTCTTGAGGCTCCTTTGGTCTATGCCTGTTGGCATTTTCAGGTTCCTCACCAGCTCCTAGTCTGAAATAAAAGCAAAAAAGAAGACAAAGTAATTGCAACATCTTTCTTTGGGTCCTGAGTTCCTTAGCCAATGTGTCTTCTTCTTTCCCCTTTTCAACATGTTATGTTTGTTTATACAGTATATCCAGGGTAGAGAACTGTTTATTTTGGGAAGAACAGGAAAAATTACAGCTGAATCTTGTTATTCACAGTTATTATGTTCTATGAAGTCACTGTGAACACAGAATTAGCAAATACTGAATGATTGCTCCTACAGGAAATATAGGGTTAGGGTTCTATGAGCCTTTGGTCTCAATATTTTCATCAACTGAACAACACATGACCTTGTTTTATGTTTAAAGTCACCTTATTTAATATATATTGTTGGTTCATTCAGCTCAGAGCCAACAGCACCGTAACTCATGCCTGAACTGAGCTTGTCTAACACATGTGTTTGCTCTGTGAAGTATGTCATAGCTTTCTTGAACATAGGAACAATAGATAGCACTTTAGTACTACACTTGAGGGCTATTTTAAATAGTGAAATTACCAAAATACATGTCATTAAATATACTGTGAGAAGGACATTTGTTTATAATATGAGAGCTAGATCAGGGAATCATCTTGTTTGATTTCAGCTGGGAATGTGTACAAAGGGCAACTCAAATGTTTGGCTACTCAGCACATGTCTGCAAATGACCGGAAAAGTGCCATGAGTATTGATTTGGGGTCACAAATAAATTTGAGACACTAGGTCAATTCATAAATATAGAATTGGCAAACAATATGGATCAAATGTATATTGACTTCATCTTGCCAGAAGTGGAAGCCAACTATCACTTTTATAATATTGTGTTACATTTAGTTCTTTAAGCCCTCAGAATGATTAATGCTGGAATTTTAATTTTATTTTTATCTATAGAGAGACAGTTGACTTAACACCTTATAATGAAGAGCTATCTATGACAGACATTTCAAGTTATTCTCTAATGTCTGTTCTCACTTTTCTTCTTTAGTAGTAGAAGCTTCATTTTTAGTTGAACATTTAGCTGCTTAGTGTAAGACTGCATTTTCCCAGTCTTTTGAGTAAAATGCTGGTGAATATTAAGAAGAAATTTTGTATTTACCTTTTTAGATATTTACTTAAAGTAGAGTTACATCCTTCTTCATCCATCCTGGGCCATGAGTGAGAAGTGTATGCTGAGCACAGCAGAGCAGCAAGATAGGAAAGCCAGAATCCCTCTTGATTTGATGAAGATCCCGTGTAAGTTTCTGACTGCCTGCTTCCAAATCCTTTTATGTGTAAGAAAAATTAGCTTTTATCTTATTAAAGCCACTGTTGTTTTGGGTTTATCACTTATAGCCAAACCTAAACTGATACTCTGTCCTCTGTATAAAGATTAAAAACAAAACAATTTTTTTTTTATTATACTAAACTCCACAATATATATGGTGTAGTTTCTGAACTTCCTATTTTGGTACATTCATAATTTTATAAAGGTATTTACAAATCTGACACTGTTTAAGATTGTTTATATTTAGAGCATATTTTTAAAAATTCACATAATATTCTTTTTCAACATTTCCTTAGCAAGATTTGTGAATTTTCTTTTCATAAATTTTGGAATCTACTTGACTGATTTTTAGAAGAATAGAAGTACATATAGTTTTATGTCAGGTGATCTTGTGTTCACCTAAAAGGGAGCAAAATTTTGATTCAATTAAATTGATTTTTTAAAGTAAGAGTAAACTTACAGTTTCACAATATACAATTTTTCCATTCAATAAATATATTGCTTTGTTTATTAGGGCTTTCTTTTTTTTCCCTCTTTTGTAAAGCTTTATAGACTTCTTTATGTCGATCTTGCATAATTCTAGTTAGGTTTCCTATATATTCTTTAGTTCTGGTTTATGTTGGCCAGGAGATGGTTTTCCCATGGTCTTTCTAATTGTGCATTCATAAAACATAAGGCAGCTTTCATTTTTGTGTGTTGAATATGTATTTAGGAGTCTTAATTTCTTTTTTTAAATTTTTTTTTTCAACATTTATTTATTTTTGGGACAGAGAGAGACAGAGCATGAACGGGGGAGGGGCAGAGAGAGAGGGAGACACAGAATCGGAAACAGGCTCCAGGCTCTGAGCCATGAGCCCAGAGCCTGACGCGGGGCTCGAACTCACAGACCGCGAGATCGTGACCTGGCTGAAGTCGGACGCTTAACCGACTGCGCCACCCAGGCGCCCCAGGAGTCTTAATTTCTTATTCACTTCAGTGGATTTTCATTTCTGTTTCAAATACAAATAATGACCATCTTGTTTCTTACTTTTAAATATTTACATTTTGTTTATTTTTCTGGAGTTAGAATATTCATTGGGATTTCCTAGTGATACTTTGAGTGTGCCATGCCCTGAACTAAGTACTTAATACAAATTATCTTGCTTAATCTTAACACATGCCCCTGAAATAGAAACCATGATTATTTCTGTTTTACAACTGAAGAAATAGAGGGGACTTGCCCAGGAGGAGACATTTTGTATGTGGTGTATCAGGCATGTGAAAGTGGAATTTTAACCAATGCCCTTGCAGTGTTAGCATGAAAGTGGGAATCACTGTTTGACTTCTCACTTTAATGGATCTGTGTGAAGGTTTCTCTATATACCTGGGAACTGTAGTGAATAAAAATGCTAAACTTTAATATGTTCCACTACCCATCTTTAAAAAAAAGTGTTAAAATGAGCATAAGATCCCACTGATTTTTGCACATTTGATGGGTATAATGTGTTACCTCTTGTCATTTTAATTTATGTTTTTGATGCTAGTGAGTATCTTCATATTCTGCTTTTTGAGGAACTTTTTGAGTTCCTCCTTCTGTGAGTTTCTGGTTTAGATATTTGACCTATTTTTTCCAATTCTAATGCCAATTTGTAGGCATTCTTTGTTCCCACAGTAAATTTTTGTCAGTTTTAGATATTGCAGGTATCTGTTTTTCAAGGTATAACCCGTCTCTTAAATTTATTTATACCAGTGTTCTCAACTCTGGTCTTACAATTCCTTTACATTCTAAAAATTCATTCAAGACTCTAAAAACATTTTATTTATGTGGGTTCTGTTTATTAAATATGTACTTACTATATTAGAAATTTAAATGGGGGGGCTTTTTTTTTTTTAATTTTTTTTTTTTTCAACGTTTATTTATTTTTGGGACAGAGAGAGACAGAGCAAGAACGGGGGAGGGGCAGAGAGAGAGGGAGACACAGAATCGGAAACAGGCTCCAGGCTCTGAGCCATCAGCCCAGAGCCCGACGCAGGGCTCGAACTCACAGACCGTGAGATCGTGACCTGGCTGAAGTCGGACGCTTAACCGACTGCGCCACCCAGGCGCCCCTAAATGGGGGGGCTTTGAAAACATTTATTCATTAACTTATTTTAAGATAAATTGCATCTTAGCATTCTTTATGAAAACTATGTTTTCCAGAACAAACAAAAATCACTGAGAGTAGCATTGTTTTATATTTCTATAAATTTCTTTAATATGTGCCTTAACAAAAGGCAGCTAGATTTTTTTAATCTCATTCTACATTCAATACACTGCTGTATGTCAATTTAGTTAAAGTATCGGAACAAAGTCTGGCTTCACACAGGTATATAGTTGCATAAGAGTGCAGTATTGGTGTGCCTGGTGGTTCAGTTGGTTAAGCATCGGATTCTTAGTTTTGGCTCACATCATGATCTCATGGTTTATGAATTCGAGCCCCAGGTCAGGCTCTATGTTGACAGTATGGAGCCTGCTTGGGATTATCTCTTTCTCTCTCTCTCTTTCTTTCCCCCTCCTCTGCTCTCTCTCTCTCTCTCTCTCTCTCTCTCACACACACACACAGTCTCAAAACAAATAAATAAACTTAAAAAAAAAAGAGTGGAGTATTTGCATAGTAGTATCAGATAATTATCAATATTACTTTTGATATTATACCAAACTTTGACAATAAAATTTCTTAAATGTCAGTTGCAATGTGAAATCTGAAACTATACTAATGAATGTTTTGTACTCTATTTTATTAAAAAACATGGATTTAACTTACACTTAGAATCAGTCTTTTACCCATGCATGATTTTGTAGCATAATTTATTGATCACTTGCAAAACACGGGTACACTAAATAATGTGGGTCTTCCAAATGTTGATCTATTCATTATAAAATATCCAAAACTTGACTTTTCTAATATCCTTAATAATCTTATCAGATTATTGGGAATACAACTTTTGCTTGAAATCTTTTTTTTTAATTATTATTGATCACAAATACTGTTATTTTTCTTAAAGTGAAGGCTTACTTGTTCTTTTTTGAAAAGAGGTCTGATAAATACTGATGTCAGAATAACTATAGTTACTATTTGTTCCATGAAAAGAACAATAATTTAGCTCCAACTCAAACAAACAAGTACTTTTTCTAAATATCAACATTATACTTTGGTGTGTGGCTGAAGTGCTTTATATATACTTCCTATTTAGTCATGAGAAGTATTTAGAGGAGGTGTACACAAATGTGTAGAGTTTAGAGAAAAGCTTAAAAATCTTATTTTTATCTTATTTTCTGTGTATCCTCTTTGTACATGCTGAATAGTGGGATAGTGGAAATCAATCTACACGTGTTTCCTTGGTGATATGGTGACAAGATTTTCTAGTTCCACAAATAAAGTCATCAATAGTCAATTTTCCACAATTCTTCACAGACTGTGCTTAGAATATGGTATTGTTTTAAGGTTTTTTTTTGTGCTCAAATTAGTGCATTTAAATGATTATTATTACCAGTGGTCTTGATTTATGAACTACATAAACTTTCTCATTCCAGATTTTACAAGAGCTACCTCTAAGCTAAAGCTTAATTGCACCTAAAAAAATACAGGGACATATTTATAACGCTTTTGGGAAGGTGGTTGTGAATTAAAAGTAAAAAAAAAACCAACACTGTTAAATAATATAAACATTCACTTATTTCTTTTATTTGTATATTAACTAGCTCTCAAGACTTCAGATTTATATAATTTTAAATTCTAATCCTTAAAAATACCTTTACAATAGGACTTTTAATTTTCAATTTATAGGGGAACAAATGTGAGAATGGAGATTGTAAAGCAATTCATTCTCTACCAAGGAGATCATCAATGACCTCCACACTGCCAAAGGCAGTGGATTTGCATTCATCCTTATCTTACTGGATCATTCTGTGACACTTGACAAGTTTTACTGCTAATTTATTGAAACTCTCTTCACCTTCAGCTTTTGTATAACTTTTTTCTTTTTAATAATACTTTTCTCATTATTCCTTTTTCATATTCTTGGTATCTTTAAAGAAAATCATCCTTCTAAGTGTCTGTAGTCTCATGGTCTCTGCTCCTGGTACTATATGCTCCTTTGAATCTATGTAGTCTTTTTGTGTGGCCTCATTTGGAACACCCATGTTTCCAGTGACTTGTTACATGGTGCTGATTCCCGTGTTTGTCTCCAGTCCAGAACACCTGGCCTTTACTCAGCTACTTTCTGAATATCTACATATGATCATCCCATACATATCTCAAATTTCTCATATCCTAAACTGAATTTATTATCTCCTAAACTTGCTCATCCCTTTGCATTCCCTGTCTTGATGAATTCTGTGGAGATTCATCAACTGTCCAAGTCAGAGCACATCCTAAACCCAAGGTCACCAAGCCTTTTTGATTCTACATTCTCTCTCTATTCCCATTGCCACTACTCTAACTGTTTACATAATTATCACCTAGAGTATTATTAATAGGCTCTCATAACAACAATGATAGTTATTGAATAATAAGTATATTTGGAAAGTTTTACATGTATTGTTTAAGTTTCACAATGACCTCATGGCCTAGGTACAGTTATTGTTCCCATTTTCCAAATGAAAAAAGCTGAGCCTCCAAGAGGTAATGTACTTTGTCCAAGGTTACACAAGTAAATTTGCCAAGTAAGTGATAAACCCAGGATTTCATGTTGGATCTGTACATGCATCAAAATCCAACCTATTACCCAGCTTGGTAGCTGGCATCTCTTTGCTCTGTTGGAACTGAGTCTAACCTGCCTTCTACCCTACTTCACAGAGAAGCTTCTAAAATCTGATGAATCACAGCATGATTTAAAACCCCCAAGAGAATGCCATTGCTCCTAAGATAAAGTTCAAACATGATCTCTCATGATATGATTCCTCTGCTCATCTGTAACATTACCTTTGGTTATTCATTGTTTATGTTTTCCTCCAGCCATACTGAGTTCTAAGGGATCCCTGAATGTGCAATGCCATTTTACATTTCTTTTTCCCTTCTAAGCTGCTATTTTCTCTACCTGGAATATCTTTTCCTTATTGACTATCTAATGTCTGTTCATTCTTCAGAGCTCAGCTCATATGTCACTTCTAGTAAGTTTTCTTTGACCTCTCATTATACTTCAGATGCTCTTCTGTTTCTAGTACATCCCTAGTATTTACCACCTGGTATGTAATAGTTGATAGATAAGGGCAAGAGTCATATTTGTTTTACCTTTATTCCTCAGGCTTAGTGCACTAAAATATTGGCACGAGGCACTAAAATCTTTTTTGACTAAGTGAATGATTGAAATTATTTCAGAATTTGCCTAGTTTGACTTACATTTTGAACAAATTCATGATGTATTTTATTTTATTATTTTATTTTTTTATGCATTACTTATAGTATATTGATTAACAGTATCTGTGCTCATGTCATTATATATTTTAAATAGTTGAATTGGGGTTGGAGTTAAAAATCCATTAAATTTTCATTAGTAAACTTATTTCTCTGATTGCTCTTCATTTTTAACAATATTTCATAAAGAAAATGTAAATATAAGTACAAATGTAAAGCAATGATAAAAGCACTGATGAAAAGTTGAGGGGAAATAGAGGTGGGTCAAAGACAGTGGTCAGCAAATAATAATTAGATAAGACAATTTTTTGAAATTGAGTACAGTTGAACTTTTTCTCCAAAATACCTGTCATGGTGTTTGTAGAAGGAAATAATAGTTTATTACAGGAGAAGACTAAGGTGCATGGCAATAAATCTAGGTTTCTTTCCAGATTTTAGATTAGCTATCTGAAAACCTTGTGATTTCTCACAGGCAGAGAAGTCAAGAGTGTACTGAGCAAAACAATAAATAAAATCACAGAAACAAATAAATAAAATACATGTTTTATTTGCCTAGTATACAGAATAGAATAAATTTTAAAAAGTTTAACTTTGTCCTTATAAAGTGGAAATGCAAAATGGTCTTTCAGTTCACTCATATTGAAAGAGGCACTAATTGTCATCTGGAGGCCTGAATTTACCCTGAGGTTATGGTTTGTTGGCAGGTACAGTTTTCAGAACCCAATTTGTAAAGAAGGCATTCTGACTGTGAGTGGAGCCTCCAGGTCAACCAGAGATCACATCACGTCCCATTACGTTACACCTAGACTTTTTCATGCATTTATATTATGTCCTTGATTTTTATGGACATTTGGTTTAGAGTCTTGAACTTGATGAAGCAGCTAGTTCTCTGCTTGGGAAACAGAGTCCTGAACTGGCATGAGGTAGAGGAACTGTATAATGGTGGTAAGAATTCATGTTTGCTTGGTTGTTTTTTACCAGAGGGCCAAGGTTTGGGTCTGGTGTTTCCATCTTGTTACATTCTTAACTACTCTCTAACTTAATTAAAATATTTTTAATATGAAGATTATCATTCTTCACAGTTATTTATGAGAAAACAGTTACAGAAATTCTGTATTGTAAACTATAAATTATTTTTAAATTAACAGCTTTAAAAAAATTTTTTTTAATCTTTATTTTTGAGAGAGAGACAGAGTGCGAGCAGGGAAGGAACATAGAGAGAGGGAGACACAGAATCCGAAGCAGGCTCCAGGCTCTGAGCTGTCAGCACAGAGCCCGATGTGGGGCTAGAACTCACGGACTGCGAAATCATGAACTGAAGTCAGCCGTTTAACCGACTGAGCTATCCAGGCGCCCCAAATTAACAGCTTTTTTAACTTCTAACAGAAT
This sequence comes from Leopardus geoffroyi, assembly GCF_018350155.1. NCBI lineage: Eukaryota > Metazoa > Chordata > Mammalia > Carnivora > Felidae > Leopardus > Leopardus geoffroyi. The sequence goes on along the minus strand of NC_059328.1, from coordinate 173,786,697 downwards.
TCCTGGAACCAAGTGCTTAATAATTGTTGAACTAAATTGCATATCCATGAAAATCCATTTTCAACCCCTGATATAAATATACACCAAAGGCATATCATTTTTAAAAAGCAGCTTATTCTTCATCTTATGGGTTACTGTTTTAGTGTACTACAGCTGCCATGACAAAATACCCCAGACTTGATGACCTAAGCATCAGAAATTTATTTTCTCACTATTCTGGAGGTAGAAATCCAAGACCAAGATGGTGATAGGATTGGCTTCTCCTGAAGTCTCTCCCTTTTCTCTTTCTCTCTCTCTCTCACTTTGGCTTGCAGACAGCTGCTTTCTTGCTGTGCCCTCACATTGTCTTTTCTCTTTGTATGCATATCCTTGGTGTCTCTTCCTCTTCTAATAAGGACACTATTCCAATTGGGTTAGGGCCACACCCTTATGACCTCATTTAGCCTTAATTGCCTCTTTAATGTCCCTATCTTCAAATATAGTCATTGGGATTAAGTCTTCAACATATGAATTTGGGGGGGGGGGACACAATTCAGTAAGTTAACAGTTACTATAGTTTAATGCATTTATAGGAGTGATACATAGTCAAAAGAAAATGTGAACTCTTGCAAATTCCTGAGATGAAAAAGAGAGTTTGATGTATAAACACCAAAATGTGCCAAAATACTTTTGTCTCCAGGAATTTTTAGCAACATTCTGAAACTAAACCAATCTTTTTCCTCTCAAATAATAGTTTTCTGGGGGAGAAGCATAGTTTAATTCATCATTTGCAAAGTGCGAAAGGTGCGATCATGAGCAAGCTCTGATCCCACACTCCAAGTAGTCCTTCATTCAGTTACACTCAAATTTAACCTAAACTACTCTCTCTGGGATCCTCTCTGCCTTGTTTTCACTCTATCAGTATGTATACCAGACTGCTTAGTCATTTTTCTTCTTGACTACTTCATCCTGAAGCTAGGATTGTCTTCATTTGCTGTTTTCTAATGGTCTGGTGTAATGTACCTTATTCATGAAAGTGCTCAACTAATGTCAAACACATGGATTGACTGTAATGAGTTGGAAATCCCTTTCATAAACATCAGGTACCTTGATTTTTAGGGTAGTTTTTGTGGGGTTTCCTGAAGTCATAATTTTATGGCAGGTCATGCAGAAAGGGAACTCTCACTGGGTACCAGAAAAGCAAGTAACAAGTGATGAGAACTAAGCCCAACACGATAAAAAGGGAAATGCTAGCCTGTGAGCATAATGAGTGTGTACTAAGTATCTAGACTGGTAGTCTAAAGTCTTTGGGCTGTAAGCAACTTGAAAGATAAAGGACACAGAAAAAAGCAACTTCTAAGTTTACAAGATTGAGAGAGAAGTAGAAAGTAAGCTTTTAGTGATGTGTAGCTGGAGCATTGGAGCTAAAGACAGAACAAATACAAAATGACTGTTCAAATACAGTAAAAAAGTACAAAATTACATAAAAAGAAAAAAGAAACAGACATTTGAAAACTCTAAGGAAGATTAATCATGATGCTAGGAAGTCATTGATTCTTTTAGTTAATTTATATGGGTTAGGTGCCTGTTAGGTGCCAGTTTTCTGGTGAAGAAAATATGGTGAATTTACCATGGTAAAGATGACAGAAAATGTTGTCACTCTAGTTGAGCTTACAATCTAGTTGGGTTAGACACAACAACTAATATAAAAACGAAGTATCATTTCTGATAGTGATTTTAACCACAAAAAAATAAGATGTGTAAAGGGAACAAATATTTGTAGGAATACAAATAAACTTCGTGTGTGGCTAATTTAAAACGGATGATAAGAAAAGCCCTCATGGAAGCGGTAACTTTTGAATTGAGATGTGAATGTGAAGGAGTTGTCAAGAACTGTGAATAGTCTGAAATTTAATCCTACTTTCCAGCTTACATTTTAGTTTGACATAGTTTTATGGATGCTAGTGGAAGACATGAAATTCTTGGGTCAGAGACAAAAGACTTTAATCCTCATACCAGAAGCAGCGTATGTTGCATGTTTGGGCCAGTCTTCTTTGACCCCTGAGTCCTCCTGGAGCAATACAAAATGGATAGAACACTTGAGTGTTTTATAATGGGCTGCAAGCAAGCCTGCTCAAATTTTGCCTCAGGGGAAAGACCTTATCTTTAGTGTAGTACTAGCATAGTAAATAAATCTGTTCTTTGCCCTGGAGGGAGACACTTTATAATTATTACTGAAAAGATAGTCACAAACATGTAGAACTGTAAGAAACCCATGGAGAATTATCTGTCAACAGAGCATAGCTAGGCAAAGATGTAGGCTGCAACCTTCCCAATCAAAAGCAACAGAGAGACGTAGGCCTGGCATGGTTGAGGAATGAAAAGATGGCTCCAGCATGCATAGGGTGTAGTGAGATGAGAGCAATGTGGTAGAAGAGGAGGTCCAAAAGGTAGACAGGGGCCAGGCCTTGAAGGATTCTTTAGTCATGTTATTGTATTAAAAACCAATCCATGAGTCTCTGGCAAGAAATGCTTAGCTAATTTTCTGTAAGAAGAGGATTTGCTTCCAAAAAATAAATGTACACATATGTGTGCAGTGGGTTTGAAATTATAGTTCTTCCAATTTGCTTAAGTATGTATTCATACTGTGCATGTAAATTTTTCTCAAGCAAATCTATTTCTATTATATTATAAAATTTAATATATATGTTGACAGAATTATATATATACAATTTATAATTGAGAAAATAGAAGATATTAACTATATTTAAATATACTCAAATCATGATGTTCCCTTATATAATTTTTTACCCATGAGAGAAAGGCGTATTTCATGATTTTTGTATCCCAAATGTATTTCTTTTACATATAAATATGTAATCCTGATAAATCCTTCTATATCAAACATACTGGCCATGGCATCTTTTTTCTTCACTCCCTTAAATTGTTTTTCAGGTAAGGCTTTTTACTGATACTTCCACATTCTTGTGCAGCGTCTGAAAAAAATAACTGCCAGCAACCTGTCCCATATGGATGTCTGGCTTCTTGGAGTTATAAAAAAAACAGAGATAATTTGCTTGACACCTTCTTTCAAATACATGAGTATTTTCTAAAGAATTTATTCATTCATTCATTAAACAAAGAGTCAAGAGGGCCTGATTGTGTCACACAATGTGTTAGACACCAGGGATGATACCAAGATTTAAAAGATCTCAGTTCTCTCTCTCTGGATGAACAGATTTTATGCAATATATCACAGGAAGACAATAAAATAATCAAGGTGTGAATAAAGTCTCAGGGGGAATATAGAGAAGATGAGTACCTTATTCTTTTTTTTTGAGTACCTTATTCTTATTGAAAGATCATGGAAGACTTCCAAATAAAACTAATAGTTATTTTATTTCCGTGGAGACAGCTCTTTCTACTGATGGCAAGCATCAGTTAATATTGTTTGGTCTAAATACTAAGCTACAATAGCCTTCCTTTTAAATTTTTCTCATTGGACAGTGTTGGGCTCTCTGGAGCATCATAACATATATTTTACTCTCTCCATCCCAATAATGGCCATCCCCATGGCTGACCTAATTAATATCTGATTACTCCCTTTATATTTGATTTTTGTCCCTTGTTTATAAAGATATAGAGTTTTCTTAAATTTTGTTTTCTTCCTTTTTCTTACAACACTTGAATTTTTGCTCGCAATAAAAATTTATTGCTATAGTTTATTTTACTTTTATATATTTTGGGCTAGTCTTCTAATAAATACTTTCTTATGTCTTTCTCCCCCAGAGCCACAGTTTATAAATAGAGTATATCAGTCAGTGCTTAGTGTTATACTTTAAAAGGGATGTAGATGAAATAAAATGGTCATAAGGTAACAACGGTGTGCAAAATAATGAGGAATCACTTCTCTTGAGAAATAAATGAAGAAACTAGAGCAATTTAGCCAGACAACACTTAGCGAAGATTGAGGCATAATCCAAGAGGTCTCTTTAAATATTGGTCAACTGTCACGTAGAAACAAAATTATTAGACATGTTCTTCAAGGCCCTATCAGGATCCCTATTAAGTTGTGTGTCAAGAGGGGAGAAGAGGGTTGACATTAATGATGAGCACTTGTAAGGTTTATGAAGATGGTTAGGCCCATGAACTAAAGCTTAGCACTAAACCAAAGAATGGGACAAATTAGAGAGATTTGGGAAAGGAAATAAGGTAGTCAGCTTTTAAGATTTATTTTAATATTTGTGTTTGAGTTGCATTTGCAGTAGAGGAGCAGTAATATAATATGCGGAAGTAGTTTTAGCTTGGCTAGGATTAGATAGTCTTTGATTTGTGGAACTAGACAACAGAAAGCTCAGCGAGATTACGTATGAAGAAACTTAGGCACAGAGGCTAAGTAATGTGCCCAAGGTTAAACAATTAGTATGTAGTTGAGTCAGAATTTGAACTTAGGATGGCTAACTCTAAAACCTAGACTCTTAAGAATTACACTATGCAAAGAATAGTAAAAGTATATTATTAAATTAAAAAAAATCTGGTTTCAAAATCTAATATTGAACTTTTGTAAATGAATTCCATGTATATGCCTGAAAAAGATCAGATAGACATTCTGAAAAATGTTAACATTAATGATCTCTGGGCAGTTTGATTTGGGGCATGTAAAAAGTTTCATCTTTGTGCTTTTCATTTTTCACAAAAATAAAGTATTTTTAAAAATCCTTTATGTGCTAAGTGAAAATATCTGCCAACCTGTAATTATAGACTAAGAAAAAATAGCTTTCAAGAATGAGAGCAAAATAGACATTTACAGAAATACAAAACAGTTTGTTCCCAACAAACTGTCAAAAATCAAAATTCTAAAGCTTATATATATCAGACAGAAGTTAAGTGATATTTGATATAAATTATGAGTTTTAAAAAGTATGAACAACAAAGTGATAAATCTGTGGATAAATCTAAAGAACATTAACTCTATAAAGTAATATAACAATATCTTTGAGGTTAAAAGGAGGGAACATAGAAGAAAACTTAAAATCTAATACAGGTTATCTACAAAAAGTGAAAATAAAATTGTAACTGGATTGTGATAATATTATCCATGGATAGGAAGACATAATGTTGTAAAGATATCCATTTTACTTCACTTGAGCCAGAAAATCATTAAAAGCCTAATCAAAATGTTGACTATTTTTTTGGGTGGGGGTGTGGTATTTGGTAAGCTGATTCTAAAGTTTAAATAAAAGTGCAAAGGGACATTCTTACATTAGAACAATGTGGTAGGATTTGCCTTAGAAGACATCCAGATTCATTTATAAAGCTATAGTTTTAGTTAAAATGGTATGATATTGGCACAAGAATAGACAAATAAACCAGTGGGCAGAATAGAAAACTTGGAAAGAGACACATACATAACCAGAAACTTGTCTGGTAATAACTCTCTGTAACAGAGGAAGACAGATAGACTTTTAATATACGTGCTTCTAGTGCATTGAGTTATCTATAGGAGTAAATTTGGATCTAAAGTTCACATCATACAGAAAAAATCAGTTGCAGGGGTATTATTAATCTAAATGTGAAAAGCAAAACTGAAAATTTTAGAAGATGACAGAGGGAATATTGTCATGACCTTTGTGGTAGGGAAAGATTTAATTCACACACATAATGAAAACTTAAATAGAAAAATGATAAATTCAACGTCATTAATTAATATTCAGAACTTCCATTATTAAAAATGTATCATAAAGGGGCGCCTGGGTGGCGCAGTCGGTTAAGCGTCCGACTTCAGCCAGGTCACGATCTCGCGGTCCGTGAGTTCGAGCCCCGCGTCGGGCTCTGGGCTGATGCCTCAGAGCCTGGAGCCTGTTTCCGATTCTGTGTCTCCCTCTCTCTCTGCCCCTCCCCCGTTCATGCTCTGTCTCTCTCTGTCCCAAAAATAAATAAACGTTGAAAAAAAAAATTAAAAAAAAAAAAATGTATCATAAAGAGAATGAAAAAGGCATGGCAGCCAGAGATCTTTTTGCCATATGTATTTAATTATGGAACAGTATTCACTATGTATAAAGACTCCTAAAATTCAATAAAAAAAAAGACCTAAATTGAAAACTGTGTGGGAAACTTCAATACTACACAGAGACAGAAAATCAGATGGTCAATAAATGAAAAGACACTCAGCTTTAGTCAGAATAAGGTGTGTAGTACACAATTTAACCTTTTCCCAGAGAAGACTGGCTTTTGACCTCAGTTTCTGAGAGTTAATCTCTTGACTCCAGGAAGGTCAGGCCTGCTAGGAGTGTCTTTGTTTGCCTGGCTCATCGTGCTGGATGGTGTCACAATGTGATTTGGGGTGAGAGCTGGCTAAACCAGTGTGATTTAGAGGAAAGACCACAGGCCAAGCCAGATGATAACAATATGATTTAAGACAGGGCTTTGGATTCTGAAGCTTGACCTCTGGAGGAGAGGAGTCTGAGATCAGCCAGGGGGAATTCAACTGTTCCTATGTGGTAGAGCACCTGTAAAGAGTCTGGACACCATGGCTTGGGGGAGCTTCCTTGGTTGGCAATATCCCATGCTTCTTGCTGTATATCAGTCCCAGGGCAGAGACATGATCCTGACTTCATGGAGAGGACAACAGGAGCTCTGTATTTGGTACTTTTTCCTGGATTCTGTCCTATGTTCTTTTTTCCCTGCCTATGTATGTATATATGTGTGTATGCATGCATGTATATTCCCCTTCCTGATTTTAATCTGTATCCTTTTTCTGAAATAAAGCATAATCACGAATATAACAGCTTTCAGTGAGTTCTGTGAGTCCTTTTGGAGAATTATCGAACCTGAGGTGGTTTTCCAAACCCCCGAACTCTCAATTGGTGTCAGAGTGAGTTGACACACAGCTTTGTGTGGACTAATCTCACGGTTGTCTAACCTCAACATTATGGAACTGGAATATAAAAGGCACATGAATATTTATTAAACACCCATTCGATTGGCAAAAATTCACAATACCAACTTTTGTTGAAAATTGGTAATAATTTGGAAGGCAGTGAGGATGAAACTAAAGTCAGGATTGTGATTTCAGTTACAGTAGAGGAAGATGGTTGTACCAGATCTGGGAGTGGTACTCGGAGGATAGGTTTTATGCAGTTTTTTTTCTGTAAGAATATCTTACAATATAAATATAAGAATTTAAATAAAATTTTTAAAGACCGGAAAGATAACATTGCTAAAATGTTAACAGTGAGGTACTGGATCATTTAAAAGTCTTCTTTTGTGTTTTTCCATTTTTTACCACTGAATTGTATTCTTTTTAAAATAATAAAAGTAATCGGGGTGCCTGGGTGGCTTGATTGGTTAAGCATCCAACTTTGGCTCAGGTCATGATCTCATGGTTTATGTGTTTGAGCCCTGCATTGGGCTCTCCACTGTCAGCGAGGAGTCTGCTTCAGATCTTCTGTCTCCTCCTCTCTCTGCCCTCCCCCTGCTTGTCCTCTGTCTCTCTCTCTCTCTCTCAAAAATAAATAAACATTAAAAAATATAATAAGAATAATAGCATTTTTTAAGAAACAAAAAGTCTGAGGTAAATGTGGTGAGAGAGTTAAAAAGAATTGACAACAATGTGAGAGAAGATATAAAGCTGGCTATTCATAGGGTCCAGTTGAAGGAACAATGCTTCAGGGTCTGCTCTCCAGTTTGGGGGCCCAGAAAATTAGTTTTGTGAGTACTCCCAAAGTTACTCTACTGGTTGGGAGTAACTGTCATGGATCTTGAAATTCCAATTTGTTTTATTTATAAATGGAGATATTTTTGTCCTTTGTCACCTATCAGAACGCTTCCTTTCCTGAATATGGGAACAGGGAGAGCAGAAGGGATTATCAGAAAATAGCTCTGGAATACATTCTGCAGGCTGTGGCAAAGCTATATGATTGAGGTTTCTCTAAATAGAGACCTCCAGATATAGGTTGTCACTGCTGGAGAACCCTGGATAAACCCTAGCAAAATACTTCCTGGATCCCCTAAGGCCTTATGTAGAAACCTCTAAGTCACAAGTGACTTTGTTTCCCCTTTCTTCTAGATATCTTCCTTCTGTTGATTAAGTTAATACTGTTTTTCAATTTTTTAAAGTTTATTTATTTATTTTGAGAGAGAGAGAAAGAGAGATCACAGGAGGGGAGGGGCAGACATAGAGGGAGAGAGAGAGAGAGAATTCCATCAGGCCCTGCACTATTAGCATGGAACCTGACTTGGGGCTTGAACTCAAAAACCTCGAGATCATAACCTGAGCCGAAACCAAGATTCAAATGCTTAACCAACTGAGCCACCCATGCTCCCCTGTTTTTCAAATTTTATTAGACACAATTAGATTTATGCTTTAGTCTTCCTATTTTGTCCTAGGCAACATCCCTTCTTGTTGGGAGCTCCGGGATATAGCTAATGTCAGCCATTATGTACTGATTTCAGTACAGGTCCTGTTCTTTTCTCTTACTTATGCACTCTATCTCTCTCTACTCACTCTACATGATATGTCATATTTTAAAATCTCCTTTAGCAAGGTAGGATAAAGCACTTGCTAAAATATCTTCTCCCTAAACGGGATTTATTACTGAATGAGAAAAATGGACCTGTTGTTATCATTTCTATCCCATGTTCTTATAAAGAACATTTTTCTTTTGTGTTAGAGGGGGAAAAATGTGTAACTTGGTTTCCTTGAAGCTTTTTTTGTCACCAAAATATTTTCTAGGCTACACTAATATGAAGATTTTTTAGCAATTTACAGAAATGGTGCTTCTGAGCATGCATTTTCCCTTTTACTACTGAAAGGAAACCATGGGAACGCAGCATCCAATTTTGCTTGACAGGATCCTGGTTAGCAGACCACATGTGGTGTGTTTTTGTTTTGTTCTATAGTTGTTTCCACTGTGTCGTGTAATTCATCACAAAGATTCTGGGAATGGAAAATGTCACAAACCAAATATACAAAATTAATGAGTAGTTTACTCCATTGCAAAGGGCAGGTAGTGAACAGTCAGACAGAACAAAAGCAACAAGAATCCCTGGGCACAAACCTATTTCACCTAATGAAGTTCAGGTTTGTGTGTGTAATATGATGCTATCAGGCACTGATAACCATCTTGCTTAAAATTTAAATATGCGAAAATCATAAATGATTACCTTTGCATCCATTTTGCATAACTTATCAGTTAAGGATAAGAAAGTAAGAAAAACAATAGCAAATACAGCTATTGGTATTTTCAGAGCAATTTCAGAATGAACTTGTGACTAGCACCCAGATTCGGATCCAGTGAGTCCTGTGCACCTGTGACAACACAAAATATGGAGCCTAGCTTTGTTCTCATATACTTTGGAGCCAGTGGTGTTATGATTATGTTTGCAAAAAAGTGGGGGGACTTGGTTATGGATGTCTTTTCTCTAGCTCATTTTGGCCAAATCATATAAACAAAAGGACAGAAATAATAACCAGAGACCCTTGAATTCCAAATTCCTGCCTTGTCACTAATTGCAACATTTCATGTTTCTCTCCCTGTTTCCTTACCCTTCGATTAGCAGGAGAGCCATGGCTATTTGTAAGGTAAAGTTTACCTCTGAGTTGTGTCCTCAAATTCAGAAGTGTTTGCACTCCAAGGAGTGTCTTCCTATACTCTTCAGCACCTTGAACTACCATCCATAAACAGTGAGAGATTTGAGTTTCAGCTGTTTGTGGTGGCACCAAAGATGTCTCTTGAGCTTTTCTTCTTGTCCAGAGTCAGTGGATCACATTAAAACTTAGCTGCTAAAATCCTATGTACAATTATGAAAGGATGCAACATTTTAGGACAAGAGGAGCACAGGATATCGCTTCTTCTGGAAAGATAAGGAAATTCAGGATGACATATGGGGCAAATATATTTATTTCCCTTTGTTTCCATCCCTACCCAGCTGTTTCCTGGGGAGACTGTCTCTGTCACCCAGAGATTTCCCTGCTCTCTGGCTTCCAGTTGGGTTTGGGCATGATAATTCCAGCAGGAAATAGGGTAGATGAAGAGTGAGGTCTGGGCATTTACTGTCCTGACTCCCTCCCCAGGGTTGAGCACATACCCTAAACAAAGATTGTTGTTCCTTTCCAGGTCAGCTGTTCTGCATGAATTTCTGTTCTTTCAGGTTTTGATAACTTCTTCTCTCATCTCCTGAGGCTGAGGGAAGCTGCTGCTAGCCCCAGGTCCCTGCTGTCCCTGTGGTTCCCAATGTCCTGTCATAGTTTGATAGCCTCTTTTTAGTAAACTCAAGAATTCTTGAGTTATCTCATTAGAGTATGCAATCGTTTCACTGTTGAGACACTGACTGAAACACCAAAAATGGTAATAATGCCTAATTCTGAAGAACAAAGCAAAATAATAATAAGAACATTCAAATGCCAAACTCTTATTCTCTTAATGGGGAATGCAAATTATTTCCTCCAATTTTACCAACCTACCTTGAACCGGACAAATAAAAAAGTAAAGACCAAAAAAGTGAAGGGGAACAAAAAAACCTATAAATGTGCACAGAATTCCTTTTTCCCCAGAACTTTCCTTCTCAGAGTCATGTGTTTTCCTGTTCAAAACTGGATCCATGCCTCCCAGGCCCCAGCACAGGTGTTACCCCAGGACTTCCCCTTCATGGCTTTCCTTTAGGGACCCACTGCTTTCCATGGTTTATGTCTTTGGCCTTTTAACTGTTTTTGCTTCATTTTGTTTGGTTGTGACATGGTGAGAAGACAGGTTTTCTGAGACTCTGGAAAGTAATAAGCAGCAATACTTTTCAGGGACACCTGGGTACTGACTCTGCTTTCCTCTGAGGAAAAAAAACTTTCTAATATTAAGTTTGGTTCAAAATCTAAGAAAGCTTAGTTTTTCTAAAGACTTTCTTGAATAGAAGTACATGGGTGGTTGGGTTAAGGTCTGGAATGGAAATGAAATCATAGTGTAAAAGAACAGTGGCCCATGGGGATACAGAGTGTAGGAGAAAGCTACACAGAGATTCACATCCTTTTTGTGTGGACACTTCTGGTAAATTATGTTTCCTTTGCACAGAATGAAAAACTTGCAGCTGGTCTGAGTCCCTGGTTTATCTCTGTTGATCCTTCATCTAACCTTCAATGTTGCTATAATATCCACACTTCCTAAGGAACTTCTAAGAAAAGGTGTATGAAAAATAATTTATTGAGCCTTTGTACATCTGGAAATGCCTTCACTCTTGATGGATGTATTGACTAAACACTGAAGTTTGTTTCCTCTGTATTTTCAAGCTTATGTCTCCATTTTTTTCTTAACATCCAGTTTTCTTAATGAGATACTAGTTGTAGGCTGATTCTTATTCTTTTGTAGGAATTATTAAGATATTTTCTTCATGTTTAATATGATCTAAAATTTCCTGGACAAGTATTAAGACTTATTTTTTTATAGTGCATTTTAACTTGAGACCTTATTTTTCCTTAGTGCTGAGAAATAATCCTCTAATTATTTCTGTATTTTCTTCTATCCATTCTAGCTTTTTGGAATTCTTATAAATGAATATTGAACTCCATAAATTAATATTCTGTGTAATTTTCCTCATATTTTGTCTCTTTGTATTTTTGATGTATGTTCTGAGAGATTTCCTTGGTTTTCTTCCAGCCTCCTTCTGACATTTTACATTTTAGGTACTATACTTTAACTCTCTTCAGATTCTTTCTTTTATATGATTGTTTTCTTAGTATCCCATTCCTGAGTTGTGGAAATAGTATTTTCTCAATCTTCTCTGAGAATATTAATTATACATTTCCTTATCTCTTCCTTTCTCTTTCCTACTCTAGAATTAGTATTTAATTTTGTTTATCTTGGTCTTTGTCTTGTATGCTCTTGGTTTTCCTCATATACCAATGACTCCTCCTTGTGTATTCATATTTTAAAAGAGAAAGAAGCCAGGGATTTATTCTGTAACGTGTGTGTGCTTAAATAGTGTAGATTGTATTTACACATATAAGTATGTATATATATATATAGGTTTCACATAGGTTTTGTTCCATGAGTTGGGAATTTGTGAACTCTATGTTTATGACTTGAGTGAGGCATTAGGACAATCAGGTTTGGCCTTCAGATGTGGGGCCTCAAATGCTAGGATGAGAAGAGCTTTACTTTGAGGTGCTAGTATTTACAACAGAATCATTAGAGTTCCTCAGATGATTTTCTCCATTTCTTTAAAGACGAGTCCTCTGTTCTTTGTCTAAGTGGTTGATAACTAAGGGTGCGAATGCTGTAAAAGCTGGGAGAGCTTTTTCCTTCAATGTCTTTCCTGATGTCCCAAGACTATTCCACCCACCACAAGCCAGCTCTAGATCATTCCTCAGCACTCATGTTTCCAGATGAGTGATTCCATTCTGTTGTCCTTTATCTACTAATGTGTCTCTCTCCTGCATTAGCCTATGAGTTCTTGATGGACAAGGCCATGTATTATTAATCTATTACCTATTTTTCTGTCCCTGCAGTGTTAGAAAGGAGGAAGTTCTGTGACATTAAATAAATTTTTCATTATTGTTCAAATAGATATTTTCCCATATCAATATTTCGTAAGGTACTCAAATTATGATTTATTCCATTAATGATTTTCTGTGCTATATTTCCATATTATATTTTCAAAATTCAGCATTTTAGTAAAACAAGTATCTTGATTTTATTAATATCTTCTTTGCATGTGATTTGCTTTGTCAAATGAGCTGTCTTCTTTGTTGTTTTCATACCAAATACTGAGTGAGTTCATGTGTCTGTCAGCTTCCCCTTCAGCAATTGCTCCTGGGATCTTGCCTGAACACCTGCTCTATTAGTCTGCCTTATCTCTGAACTCAGGTCCAAATAATTGAAACTAATAGGCTGACAAAATTAGTTGATTTATTTTTCATGATGCTGATTCATGCTGAAATTTGTCATTTTCATATTTGTAGTTTTTTTTTTGCTTCTAACACTTCTTGAAACTTACATGTACACCCACACACACAGAAACTTTTTGCCAAATTTTTATGCATAAGGAAAAGCTTATAAAAGTCTGACAGAAAGCCTATATATCTCAAAAGAACTAACAAATTGCAAAGTGCTTGCAAAGAACAACTTTCTCCCCACCCTCAATTCCCTGAGCACTACTGTGATGGGGATTCTGTTTCTCTGTAATCCATCCATGTCCTTATGCTTGAATTCCTGAGACTTATCTAGAATTCAAGAGATAAAGTAAAATCTTCCTTGTGTTTTTTTTTCCTTCCTTTTGTACTTTTGTTTCTGCCTCCTGATTCTTTTTGTGGCGTATTTTTTAAATAAAAAACAGAACAAAATACTTAAATATTTTTCAAATGAAAATCCAGTCTCATGAAAAGTAATTTATTGTCAAATTTAACATTTTTTAAATGAAAAATAGTTTATATAATTGAGAGATTAAGGATTACAATGTACATATAAAAATAGGTAAAAATATCTTCCTGCTTTACTTACTGAAATAAAAACAATGCAAATCAATCTTTAGCAATTTATTGGCTAATTAATGCTTAGGGATTTATAATAAAAAGATAATTGGAGTACTAAATATTTCATCATTACAATACAGAAACGTTTTAAGAGATGGTTCATAGACCAAATAAAATTTAGATGTAAATATCTTTATGGATCATAAAATGAGATCCTTATATAAAGTGAGTGTTCTATCTGCTGAACCAGAATATTTTAAAGCCCAACCACTTCACTTTCAAGTTTCTTTCTGCTCTACTAATGTTAAAAGTTACCGTATCTTCCTAGCCTTGTATTACTCCCTGATGGCAGGAAAAATGCTAACTTGTTAGTTCCAGTACAAGTATATTTAGCATCAATTTTTTAAAAAAAGTTTTAATTTAAATTCTAGTTAGTTAACATACAGTGAAATATTAATTTCAGATGTATAATTTAGTGATTCAACTCTTACATACAACACCTGGTGCTCATCGCAAGTGTACTCCTTAATCCCCGTTACCCAATCTACCCATCCCCCACCCACCCCCTCTGGTAACCATCAGTTTTGTTCTCTACAGTTAAGCATCTGTTTCTTGGGTTATCTCTCCAGTTTTTTTATTCATAATCGCATATCTACTTTTCTTATGTCATTCTGTAGAGAAGTTATCAGAGGAATTTTGAGATGCTGATAAAAAACAAATTTGGTAGTCCACCTAAAATCACAGCAAAGATAGAAACTGGGAAGAATCTCGCTACATAACTAGGTAACTTCCTGTAGATATTTGCTTTTGAGGTTTTAGTTTAAGAATGTTGGAGCCTTGGGATCTTTAGTTTCCAGTATATCTCAAATAACAAAATTCAGTACTTCTGTAAGGTAGAAAATGGTTATGACAAAGCCTAAATGTTAGTAAACTAGTTGTTTGTCTTCACTGACACTCCTAGAAAATTGGGCAGTTCTCCACTGCCTGGAGAAGACTACGGAAGAAGAATATGGAGGATTTTAACACCTCGTCCAATGTGTGAACCTGAACACTGGGAGGCAAGGTAGACTAGGGGTTTCACCGGGCTCTAATCAGGGAAAGGGATTTTAATTGGTTAGATATGTACTTTAGGAGGCTGGTTCATTTATATTTGATCACATGCTCAACAATTCAGGTAGCTACTACCAATAAAAGTGGTAATGCCAAGTTACAGACTAGAGAAGAGATGTTGATATTTCTCACTTATTTCCATCATATAAATATGAATATAACATTGTTTAATGTACATAAAGTTATAAATACAGATAATATTCATTGAGTCATAAAGTCTTATATTTAGAAAGACTATTAGAGATCCTCTAGTGCAACTTTTTATTCACTATAGGAGATTGTTCTTCCTTCCGACAGACGTTCAATAAATACTTACTGAATACCAACCTGGTGAAGGAATAAAATATAAATAAGGCCTGGTCTCCTTGCTTTTAGAACATAAAACCTAGGTGAACTTGGAGCAAGATACAGAAGATAACAGTCCGGATCCCAAAAAGCATGGGATTTTCTTTGCTTTATGATTCATGTTCTTAGACATTGGTGTTTAGTTCTGTTCACCCTGAACTACAGATTTTGTTCCCTTAGAGAATTGATAGTTTTGTGAGAAAATATATCAGGAAGCCCCAGGCTTCTACTTTCTGAAAAAAAACATTCACAGGACATCATCTCTGGTAAGCAGGACTTTTTGTGCTTTTCAGACTTTAATGTACAAACAAATCACCTAGGAACTTAGTGAAATGTAGATTCTAACGTAGTTAGGTGGAGTGGGGCCTGAAACTGCATTTCTGATGAGCTCCTTAGAGGCCAATGGTGCTCTCAGAGGACCATTTTGAATAGCAGGGCTCTTGAGCTTTTCTCTTTACCGTTATTATCTTGAATGAATACTTGCAAAAGAAAGATAATGGTAGTCATAAAATCCCAGTCCCTCAATGACTTCTCCACTCAGGGCAAATCAAACCTGATTCTAGTATTCTAGTCAGTTTTATTATTGCTTATAAAGTTTTATAATTGATTTATAACTTGTGGGAACACCTTAAATTCACATTCAAATGTTCTGTTCTTTTAACATCTCAAGCACTGATAGTTTCCAATTTACTTTTCTGTGAAAGGCAAATAGTTTCCCTTTTCCTTTTTAAAGGAATAGATCATGGAATTTAAAAGCTTAGACACTTTTAACAAGGACATATTTAATACAAGGTTATTGATTGAAAAGATGATTTCAGTATGATAGATATTATGAATTTTAAAAAGTCAACTCCTTTTTCTACCTTAGATTGTTTCACTGGTGTCTGACTGACCTTTAACATGGATTAAGAGTTTTTGTATTTACTTATGCTTTTGAATTATCATACACATTAAAAAAATAAAAAGAGTACCTGTTTGTTAGATGGAGAATGAGTTTCTCCACCACTGCTGCTTCCTTTCATGTAAAGGGAGCTCCACTTGGATAAACCTTCTATTATCTCCCCCACACCTGACTCATTCCTCTGCAGGGGAGGATGAACACCCATCTAATTAACAACTTAAGATAAATTATCTTAAATCATTTAAAAATTTTGTAAAGTTTTGTTTTTAAATTTTATTTTGAGAGAGAGACAGCGTGCACATAAGCTGGGGAGGGGCAGAGATAAGGAAAGAGAGAATCGTAAGCAGGCTCTGTGTCATCAGTGCAGAATCTGATGTGGGGCTTGAATTCACACACTATGAGATCATGACCTGAGCTGATATCAAGAGTTGGATGCTTAACCGACTGTGCTACCCAGTCACTCCTATCTTAAATAACTTAAGCCAAGCCCTTTTCCTCGTTTCTTCCTCCTTGTTAGCTAGCTTTCAGCAGACAGCATATAATCTGTTTTGTCCCTTAATGCAATGAGATTTACAGGATCATGGCCTCCTTCCTACTATACATATATAACTAGATGGATATTTGTCTAATTGTGGAGATCAGTATCAGAGAGTTCACTTGGCCAAATATATGGCTCATTTCCTCCAACTTTGGCTGATTGATAATAAAGTTGACATTTTAATTTCCATATGCTGATTACTTTGACTCTTTTAATTGGTTCAGGTTTGAGTGGAAAGAGAAGTCCATTTATTTTTTGTTTAAAAATTTTTTAATGTTTTTATTTATTTTTGAGAGAAAGGAGAGAGAGAGAGAGCGAGCAGGGAAGGGCAGAGAGACAGGGAGACAGAATCCAAAGCAGGCTTCAGGCTCTGAGCTGTCAGCACAGATCCTGACATGGGGTTCAAACTCGCAAACTGTGAGATCATGACCCGAGCTGAAATTGGACGCTTAACCGCCTGAGCCATCCAGATACCCCCAGAGAGGTCCATTTAAAACAAAATCTTGTCATACTGTAATATTACTTTGTGCCTTTCATTTATATAAGGCATACATAAATAAAAACAGTACAAAACAAAAAATAGTTGCTTTGGAAAACAGAAACACCAACTTGAAAAGATATCTGCATGCCCATGTTCATTGCAGGATTATTTACAGGAAGGAGCCTTATTTACAGAAGGGAGCCAAAACGTACAGATTTTCTGTTATAAAAAAAAAGTCATGAGGATATAATGTAAAGCATGGTGAGTATAGTTAATAATACTGTATTGCATATATGAAAGTTGCTAAAAGAATAGATCTTAAAAGTTCCCATCACAAGAAAAAACTTTGAGTAACTCTGTATTGTGAGAGATGTTAACTAGAATTACTGTGGTGATCATTTTGCAGTATACACAGATATAGAATCTTTATGTTGTTCACTGGAAACTGATATAAATTTGTATGTCAATTATACCTCAATAAAAAAAAATTGTTATAGGACACAAATGAGAGATAACTTTTGCATAGGGGAGAATTAATGGGACATTGAATTAGGTCTTAAGAATAGTTTTTAATAATTGTAAAAAGTGGTAATAAAAACTCATAATATTTCAACAGAGATAATTATATGAGAAATTGAAGAAATATTAAAGAACTAGTTTAGAGATGATAGCCTGATTCAGCTAGAAGATAAATTATGTGCAGGGTGTCTGTGTAAAGAGCAAATTATGGGAAAATAAAAAAATTGCACTTAAATTATGAGGTGTCTTGAAAGTTTGCTAAAAAGTTTACTTTGAAGAACCATTGAAGATCTGAGTAAGAAAATATTTTGATCTGAGCAGTATTTGTAGGAAATAACTCTAGAAACTTTGGTTTGGCAGAAATAAAGCATGGGAGAGAAAAGACTCATTAGAAATAAAAATTAGAACAGGTAAAGAGTAATTGGAGTCTGACCAAAGGCCATAGAAGTGGGAATATAAAAGAAGGAATGTTCATGGGAGACATTAAAGAAGTAAAATCTTTACTGCTTAGCAACTGATAGACTGGGGGATAAATGAGGAAAAATGATGACCCTAAATAAAATTTTATGTCTAGTGATGGGTGGGGCTGACATAAAATTAAAAAGAAATGAGGTTTCAGAAAGAATTTCAAGTTTAATGGAAAACATGATTTTAGTTTTGGATATGCTGAGTTTTCAGGGCTTTGGAGACATCTAGGATAATCTATAGAATGAAATCTGGATTTGAGCTGGTAGTCAATTGACACTTGAGACCTTTGGATTTTTGAGAATTATTTAGTGGTGGTGAAGCTGTAGGGATAATCATTCATGCGTGGAGAATGTATTAACAAAATATTAGAAAGAATTAGGAAATGATCTTTACTTTAGTGATTGGATTAGGAAAAGATATATCAGTATGGATTGTAGAAATGAGCTTTGCATACACATTTGCCTATATAATTATTGAAATTTGAAGTTGGTGTTTATTTAAGAGACTTCTGACTGTTACTCAAACTTTATGATTTACCAAATATTATGGGTAGATGGAAAAGACCACTTCTTAATATCTCAAGCAAAAACACTGAACTCATTGTTTGATAAGGATTTAAAAGCTAAACTTGGAGGGTTCAATTTCATTCCAAAAAGCAACAGATGATTTCATGAGTACTCACAGAATGCTGGTGGTAATCTGTAGTCAGGAGAACAGAGAATAAAAGAATGAAAGAGTAAGGAAAGCCTGTGTGAACTATGGAATACCCGCAAAAGAAAAAAAATGCTAATTATTGAAGTTCAAGAAGAAGAGAGGGAGAAGGGGACAGAAACTTATTTAAAGAAATAATGGCTGACAACTTCCTAAATCTGGGGAGAGATTGAGATATCTTGAGTTTAAGAAGCTCATGGATCACCAAACAATGAAGGAAATGATCTGGCAGTCCTCTTCTGGGAATATATCCAAAGGAATTGGAATCAGGATCTCAAGGAGATATCTACATTCCCATGTTCCCTGTAGCATTATTCACAATAGTAAAAATATGGAAACAACCTAAGTGTCTATGGATAAATGGATAAAGAAGATGTCACACACACACACACACTGGAATATTATTCAGCTATGTGAACCAAGAAAATTCTGCTATTTGCAACAACATGGATGGACTTTGAGAACAAAGTGACATAAGTCAGAGAAAGACAAATACTGTGCGATATCATTTATATGTGGAATCCAAAAAAGCCAAACTCCTAGAAACTGATAGTAGATGGTGGTTGCCTGGATTTGGGGATTGGAGGAATTGGGAAGGTGTTGGTCAAAGGGTACAGACTTCCAGTTAAAATATGAATAATTTATGGAGATCTAATGTACAGTGTGATAATTATAGTTAACAATACTGTATTATATACTTGCAACTTGGTAAAAGGGTATATCTTCAATGTTCTCCCAATAAAAGAAATAATAATTGTGATATGTGATGGAGTTGTTAGCAAGCACTACTTGTTGTCTTCATTCTGCAATGTTGCAACATATCAAATCAACATGTTGGAAACTCACACAAATTTATATGTCAATTGTATAGCAATAAAGCTAGAGAAAAAAGTATAAATGGGAAGTGAGGAGGTAATTTTGGAGACAGGAAGGTATAAAAGTAAAATGGAGACTGAATTTAAAGAGAGAGAAATCTGGGGAAAAATTTAACTTTCTAGGATGCAAAAGTAAACAAAATAAATTTGAAAGGAACACACATACACTCTTCAAAAGTCCATCTAATAAAGGAAGTGAAGAGAGGTTTCTCTTGAAATAAGAGTCTTGTGAGCTACTCGAAGCCACCAATCATGTTTATCAAACACAGAGACAGAAGCTGTGTCCATGCACCTCCACACAAGGCTACAAAAAAAATTGATGAGAATCAAAATATTTAAGCTGATAAACATTCCTTCTTCCCCAACAAACCTCTCTAAAGCAAAAAGATCCTGTGACACAAAATACTAAGTTGAATTAAATATGTTCAAACAAGCATTTGGGGATATAAAAGCAACCAGAATTTAACCTTGAGTCAACATTTAAAAACTAAGAAGAAAAATGGACAGAAACTGGAAAAAATGAAACAGATGTTTTGTACTCTGGAAAGAAATAGGAGAAAAAATCATAAACATTTGAAGACTAAATAAATTATAGCTGTTCAAAGAAAAATATATGCCGTTGAAAATATAATAATGACTTAAAAAAAACACAACAAAACCTTACCAAGACCATGTTGGCTCACTCTTGTTCTATAGAGTGCTCAAGAAAAGACTCACCCTCTGCAATATATAGACCCATTGGTTCTTTGCTCATGTGAAGGAAGAGCAGTCACCATGTGGAGTTCTCAGTTCCACACTCTCAAAAGATGATGGCTTACTAGGACCATATAAAATCACTTTGCTGTTGCCTTTGCCTCTGTTGCCAAAAACTATCCTCATCTTCAGGGTCAAAGGGAAAGAAAATACTTAGGCACTACTATGGATTAGTCAAGAATGAACCCAGCACTAACCTATGGTTCATAAGCCCAATGAAACTATGAGGAACCTTTAACCCTAACAATACTTATTTCAGACTCTCTGGAGAAGGAACTTATAAATATTAGCAGTGTACAGTATATCCTATTAATTAGTTAATATTCATAAATATTCTGTTCCCCAACAGTAGAATATGTAAGGAAAAAATACTAAGATAGACACAGTATTGTGGGCTATCATGCATGTCCCCACAAATATTAAATTATTCAAATCATAAAAAGTATATTATTTGAACATAGTAAAATTAAATTAGAAATCAGTAATAAAAAGATACATAGAAACTATAAAATTTGGAAATTAAAATACATAAATTTGAAAAAGCCATGGGCAGAGAAGAAACAACAGAAATTTTAAACCATTTTAAGCTGAATGAGAAATCAATCTGTGCAATGCAGCTAAAGACTGCTTATATAGGAGTTTATAGCACTAAATACTTAAAATCAAAGGTAGATCTCAAGACAATAATATAAACTTCCATCTTAAGAAATGAGATAAAGAAAAAAAATAGACTCTAAAGTAATCATAAGACAGGAAACAATGAAGATCAGATATCAATGAAATAGGAAACAAAAACAGGAAAAACTGAAGAAACAAAAATTTGTGTCTTTGGGAAGATTAATGAATATGATAAATGACTGTTACAACTAATGAGAAAAAAAACTATCATCAATGAGAGAGAAGACATCAATGCAGATTCTACAATTTTATAAAAATGGAAATAAGGACATAAGAATTATCTTATGAAAGTAAATTTTATTATATTTTTTATTATTTGTGAAAGTAAATTTGACATTTTGTATAAAATGGACACATTTTTTGAAGGATAGAAACTATCAAATCTTAAGAAGAAATAGATAGATTGAAAAACCCCATATCAATTAAAGAAGATACATATGTAGTTAAAAAGCCTCAAGAAAAAAAATTCCAGGCCTAGGTGTCTCAATGGTTAATTCTTCTAAAATTTTAAGGAAATAGTACAAATACTGCATGATTCATTTATATGAGATACTAAAATGGTCAAATTATAGAAGCAGAAAATAGAAAGTGGTAGCCAAGGGACTGGAGGAGGAGGAAACGGGGAGTTTTTGTTTCAGGTAGTTATACAAAATGAAGAAGTTCTAGAAATCTTCTGTACAACATAGGGCATATAATTAACAATACAGTATAGTGCACTTAAAATTGTAAGAGAATAATCTCATGTTAAGTGCTTTTGCCCCCAGAGCAAAACTATACCCACCCCCACCAAAAAAAAAAAAAAAAAAAAAAAAAAATCCCAAAGGAACAAAAGAAAAGTTTTAGAAGTGGTAGTTATGTTTATTACCTTAATTCTGGTGATGGTATCACAGTGTCATGCATATATCCAAATTCCTCAAATTATATACATTAAACCTGTGCAGTTAAAACATTTTTTTTATTCTTTATTTATTTTTGAGAGAGAGAGAGAGAGAGAGAGCCAGACAGAGTGTGAGGCGGGGAGGAACAGAGAGAGAGACACACACAGAATCAGGTGCAGGATCCAGGCTCTGAGCTGTCAGCACAAAGCTTGATGTTGGGCAGGAACTCTCGAACCATAAGATCATGACCTGAACCTAAGTCAGATGCTTAGCTGACTGAGCCACCCAGGGGTCCCAAAGCTGTGCAGTTTTAAAAATATCAATTATAACTCAATAAAGCTGTATAAAACCAAGAAGTCTATTGTATGTCTGTATACTAGCATTGAAAAATTGGAAATAGAAATTAAAAGAAATACTATATACAAAAGCAACAAATAGAGAAAAGTTTGAAAACTATATGAAAACTAAAGCTTTTTATCAGCTTCAGATAGTTAGAACCTACAGGAGCCCCACAAATATATGAGACTCCAAAAAGACAGCAAGCAATTAAGCCTTATATAACATCCTGAGCTAAGGAAAGGGAGAGGGGGTCTGGGAGCTTCAAAAGATAAGTAGGCAGATCACAGGAAGATGGGACAAGGAAATATTTGGTAAAGAAAATTTGCCCTGCCACACAGGGCTACTCCAAGGAACAAATCAAAGCACACCCAGTGGAAGGTCCACAATATAACTACCAGTAGGGTAATAAAATAACCAAAATCACAACAGAGAGCAAGTGACAATCTCTGGAAAAACGCCTCCTGAAGGGACAGGCCCTGGACAGTGTATGACTCTCCTTGAATATAGCAGTGTTTGCAGGTGCAGAGCACACAACAAGCTTTTAAAACGCATAAGGGACATGAGGCGCCTGGCTGGCTCAGTTGGTTGAGCATCCGACACTGGCTCAGGTCATGATTTTGCAGTTCATGAGTTCGAGCCCCGCGTTGGGCTCTGTGCTGGCAGAGCAGAACCTGGAGCCTGCTTCAGATTCTGTGTCTCCCTCTCTCTCTGCCCCTCCCTCACTCATGCTCTGTCTTTTTCTATCTCTCAAAAGTGAATAATAAACTTAAAAATTTTTTTTAAATACATAAGGGACAGAAAACTAGCCAAAATGATGAAACAGAAGAATTCTCCTCAAAAGAAATTCCAGGAAGTAGTGATAGCTAACGAGTTGATCAAAACCGATTTAAGCAATATAATGGAACAAGAATTTAAAATAATAGTCATAAAATTAATTGCTGGGCTTGAAAACAGCATAGAGGACAGCAGAGAATCTATTGTTACAGAGACCAAGGGACTAGAAAATAGTCATGATGAATTAAAAACTAGTATAAATGAGGTGCAAAATAGAATGGAGTCCGCCACAGCATGGATTGAAGAGGCAGAGGAGACAGTAGGTGAATTAGAAGATAAATTATGGAAAAAGAGGAAGCTGAGAAAAAGAGAGATAAAAAAAAATCCAGGAGTACGAGGAAAGAATTAGAGAACTAAGAGATGCAATCAAATGGAACAATATCCATTTCACAGAAATTCCAGAAGAAGAAAAGAAAGAGAAAGGGGCTAAAGGTGTACTTGAACAAATCATAGCTGAGAACTTCCCTGATCTGGGGAAGGAAACAGGCATTGAAATCCAAGAGGCACAGAGAACTACCTTCAGACGTAACTTGAATAGATCTTCTACATGACATATCATAGTGAAACTGGCAAAATACAAGGATAAACAGAGAATTCTGAAATCAGCTCGGGATAAGTGGGCCTTAACATACAAAGGTAGGCACATAAGGGTGGTAGCAGACCTACATACTGAAACTTGGCAGGCCAGGAAGGAATGGCAAGAAATCTTCAATGTGATGAACAGAAAAAATATGCAGCCAACAATCCTTTACCCAGCAAATCTGTCATTCAGAATAGAAGGAGAGATAAAGGTTTCCCCAAACAAACAAAAACTGAAGGAATTCACCACCACTAAACCAGCCCTACAAGAGATCCTAAGGGGGATTCTGTGAGTGAAATGTTGCAAGGACCACAAAGTACCAGAGACACCACTACAAGTGTGAAAACTACAGACATCGCAATGACTCTAAACCCATATCTTTCTATAATAACACTGAATGTAAATGGACTAAATGCTCCAACCAAAAGACATAGGGTATCAGAATGGATAAAAAAGCAAGACCCATCTATTTGCTGTCTACAAGAGACTCATTTTAGACCTGAGGACACCTTCATATTTAAAGTGAGGGGATGGAGAACTATCTATCATGCTACTGGAAGTCAAAAGAAAGCTGGAGTATCCATACTTATATCACACAAACTAGACTTTAAACTAAAGGCCGTAACAAGAGATGAAGAAGGGCATTATGTAATAATTACAAGGTCTATCCATCAGGAAGAGCTAATAATTATAAATGTCTATGCACCAAATTCAGTGGCACCCAAATATATAAAATAATTAATCACAAACATAATAACCTTATTAATAAGAATATGGTAATTGTAGGGGACTTTAATACTCCACTTACAACAATGGATAGATCACTAGACAGAGAATAAGTGATCACTAGACAGAGAATCATTCAGAGAAACAAGGGCCCTGAGTGATACATTGGATCAGATGGACTTTAACAGATATATTTAGAACTCTGCATCCCAAAGCAACAGAATATACTTTCTTCTCAAGTGCATATGGAACATTCTCCAAGATAGATCACATGTTGGGTCACAAAACAGCCCTCAATAAGTATAAAAGAATTGAGATCATACCATGCACACTTTCAGACCACAATGCTATGAAACTTGAAACCAACCACAGGAAAAAGTCTGGAAAACCTCCAAAAGCATGGAAGTTAAAGAGCATGAATGGGTCAACCAGGCAATTAGAGAAGAAATGAAAACATATATGGAAACAAATGAAAATACAACAATCCAAATGCTTTGGGATGCAGTGAAGGCAGTCCTGAGAGGAAAATACATTGTAATCCAGACCTATCTAAGAAACAAGAAAAATCCCAAATACAAAATGTAACAGCACACCTAAAGGAACAGAAAACAGAACAGCAAACATACCCCAAACCCAGCAGAAGAAGAGAGATAATAAAGATCAGAGCAGAAATAAACAATATAGGATCTAAAAAAACAATAGAGCAGAGCAATGAAACCAAGAGTTGGATTTTTGAAAAAATAAACAAAATTGATACACCTCTAGCCAGGCTTCTCAAAAAGAAAAGAGAGAGGACAAAAATAGATAAAATCATGAATGAAAATGGAATTATTACAACCAATCCCTCAGAAATACAAGCAATTATTAGGGAATACTATGAAAAACTATATGCCAACAAACTGGACAACCTGGAAGAAATGGAAAAATTCCTAAACGTGCACACACTTCTAAAACTCAAATAGGAAGAAATACAAAATTCAACAGGCCCATAAGTATTGAAGAAATTGAATCAGTTATCAAAAATCTCACAAGAAATAAGAGTCCAGGACCAGATGGATTCCCAGGGGAATTCTACCAGACATTTAAAGTAGAAATAGTACCTGTCCTTCTCAAGCTGTTCCAAAAAATAGAAAGGGAAGGAAAACTTCCAGACTCATTCTATGAAGCCGGTATTATTTTGTTTCCCAAACAAGACAGAGACCCAGAAAAAAAAGAGAACAATAGGCCAATATCCCTGGTGAATATGTATGCAAAAATTCTCAAAAAGATACTAGCAAATTGAATTCAACAGGATATAAAAAGAATCATTCACCATGATCAAGGGGGATTCATTCCTGGGCTGCAGGGCTAGTTCAACATTCACAAATCAATCAACATGATACATCACATTAATAAAAGAAAAGATAACCATATCATCCTGTCAATAGATGCAGAAAAAGCATTTGACAAAATTCAGCATCCTTTCTTAGTAAAAGCCCTCAAGAAAGTCGGGATAGAAGGAATATTGTTAAACATCATAAAAGCCACTTATGAAAAGCCCACAGCCAATATCATCCTAAATGGGGAAAAACTGAGAACTTTCCCCCTGAGATCAGGAACAAGGCAGGGATGTCCACTCTCACCACTGTTGTTTAACATAGTGTTGGGAGTTCTAGCATCAGCAATCAGACAACAAAAGGAAATCAAAGGCATCAAAATTGGCAAAGATGAAGTCAAGCTTTCACATGTTGCAGATGACATGATGCTCTACATGGAAAACCCGATAGACTCCACCAGAAGTCTGCTAGAAGTGATACATGAATGCAGCAAAGTTGCAGGATACAAAATAAATGTACATAAAACAGCTGCATTTTTATACACCAATTATGAAGCAACAAAAAGATAAAGAAACTGATCCCATTCATAATTGCACCAAGAATCATAAAATACCTAGGAGTAAACCTAACCAAAGATGTAAAAGATCTGTATGCTGAAAACTATAGAAAGCTTATGAAGGAAATTGAAGAAGATACAAAGAAACGGAAAAATATTCCATGCTCATGGATTGGAAGAATAAATATTGCTAAAATGTCAATACTACCCAAATAAATCTACACATTCAATGCAATCCCAGTCAAAATTGCACCAGCATTCTTTTCAAAGCTAGAACAAGCAATCCTAAAATTTGTATGGAAACACAAAAGACCCTGAATAGCCAAAGTAATATTGAAGAAGAAAACCAAAGCAGGAGGCATCACAATCCCAGACTTTAGCCTCTACTACAAAGCTGTAATCATCAAGACAGCATGGTATTGGCACAAAAACAGACACATAGACCAATGGAATAGAATAGAGACTCCAGACTTGGACCCACAAATGTATGGCCAACTCATCTTTGACAAAGCAGGAAAGAATATCCAATGGAAAGAAGACAATCTCTTTAACAAATTGCGCTGGGAGAACTGGACAGCAACATGCAGAAGAATGAACTGAGATCACTTTCTTACACCGTTCACAAAAATAAACTCAAAATGGATAAAGAACCTGAATGTAAGACAGGAAACCATCAAACCCTAGAGGAGAAAGCAGGAAAAAAAACCTCTGACCTTAGCCACAGCAATTTCTTACTCAACACATCTCCAAAAGAAGGGAATTAAAAGCAAAAATGAACTATTGGGATCTCATGAAGATAAAAAGCTTCTGCGCTGCAAAGGAAACAATCAACAAAACTAAAAGGCAACCGGCCGAATGGGAAAAGAAATTTGCAAATGACATATCAGACAAAGCGCTAGTATCCAAAATCTATACAGAACTCACCAAACTCCACACCTGAAAAACAAATAATCCAGTAAAGAAATGGGCAGAAACATGAATAGACACTTCTCTAAAGAAGACCTCCAGATGGCCAACAGGCACATGAAAAGATGTTCAACATCACTCCTCATCAGGGAAATACAAATCAAAACCACACTCAGATATCACCTCACGCCAGTCAGAGTGGCTAAAATGAACAAATCAGGATACTATAGATGCTGGAGAGGATGTGGAGAAATGGGAACTCTCTTGCACTTTTGGTGGGAATGCAAACTGGTGCAGCCACTCTGGAAAACAGTGTGGAGGTTCCTCAAAAAATTAAAAATAGACCTACCCTATGACCCAGCAATAGCACTGCTAGGAATTTACCCAAGGGATACAGGAGTGCTGATGCATAGGGGTACTTGTACCTCAATGTTTATAGCAGCACTTTCAACAATAGCCAAATTATGGAAAGAGCCTAAATGTCCATCAACTGACGAATGGATAAAGAAGATGTGGTTTATATATACAATGGAATACTACTTGGCAATGAGAAAGAATGAAATCTGGCCCTTTGTAGCAACGTGGATGGAACTGGAGAGTGTTATGCTAAGTGAAGTAAGTCAGGCAGAGAAAGACAGATACATATGTTTTCACTCATATGTGGACCTTGAGAAACTCAAGAGAAGACCAGAGCGGAGGGGAAGGGGGGAAAAGAGTTACAGAGAGGGAAGGAGGCAAACCATAAGGGACTCTTAAATACTGAGAACAAACTGAGGGTTTATGAGGGGTGGGGGAGAGGGGAAAGTGGGTGATGGTCATTGAGGAGGGCCCCTTTGGGGTGAGCGCTAGATGTTGTATGGAAACCAATTTGACAATAAATTATATTTAATGTAAAAAAAAGAAAAAAAGAAAATATTTACTGAGTCAAAAAAAATAAAAAAAAACTAAAGAACATTGTTAAAAGATATTAAAGAAGACCTAAGTAAATACAGAAGTATATTAATGTATTGGTAAATTCAATATTATGAGGATATCAATTCTCCCTAAATTGTTCTAAAGTTTTTAGCAATTCTATTTAAAGTTCCAGCAGTCTTCACTGCAAAAATTGAGAAGCAGATTCTAAAAGTTACATGGAAATGCAAAGATAATAAAGTAGCTAAAATAATTTTGAAAAAGAAGACCAAAGTTAACAGTTATGCCATCTGATTTCAATGGTTATTAAAAATTTGTATTTGTCATAACAGGTTTATATTGATATAAAAATAGACATATAGACCACACATACATTATCAATTGGTTTTTTGGCAAAGGTTGTCACATCCAGTTGAGTAGGAGAAAAATTTATAGCAAATGATGTTAGATCAGTCATAGCAACACAAACAAAAGCCCAACCCTTACTTCACACTACATCCAAAAATTAACTCAATATGAATAATAGATCTAAATACAAGAAATAAACCTTTTAAAAGAAAGAAAATTTAGTGACCCTGAATTTGACAAAGATTTCTTAAGTAGGTCCCAAAACGTACAAAATACAATAGAAAAATTCCTAATTTGAATTTCATCCAAGTTAAAAAAAATGCTCATTCAATCATTGCCATTACAAAAAAGAAAAGACAAGTCATTGACTGGAAGAAAATGTTTATAAACATATATCTGATTAAAGTTTTCTTTCTAAAATATGTAAATAACTTGTAAATTCAATAAAAACAATACACACAACCCAATTAATAATGGGCAAAAATTTGAACAGATTCTTTAGCAAAGAATATGTATGGATGTAAATAAGTACATAAAAATTTTCCAGATCTTTAGTCATTAGAAAATGCAAATTAAAACCACAGTGAGTCACCACTACATCATTAGGGGAATCGCCAAAATTAAAAGTTGGGACCATGCCAAGTGTTGGTGAGGATAGAAAGCACCTGGAACTTTCTTACACTGCTGAAAGGAATATAAAATATTACAATCACTTTGGAAAATGGTTTATAGTTTCTTAAACAGTTAAGGATATGCCTAATGTATATCCTAGTCATCCCCCCAATAGTATACTAAAGAGAAATGAAACATACGTCTATACAAAGATGAATACACCATTATTCATAGACGCTTTATTTTTAGTGGCCTCATACTGAAGCAACCTAAATATCTATTAACAAATGAATAGATAAATTGTGGTATATCCATGTGATGAAATACTACTCAATAATAAAGAGAAGTATTGATTTAAGCAGCAAGGATGAATCTCAAAATAATTATGCTCTATGAAACAAAGCAGAGGAAAAAAATGGGACATAAATATATTTATGTTTATATAAAATTTTGGGAAATACAAACTAACCTATAGGGACAGCAGATGTATAGGTGCCTGAGGAGGGAGGAGGGTTTAAAGTTTTGGGGCAGATTAACGAATTCATTACTTTTATTTACAGTATGGTTTCACAGATATATGGATAAGTCAAAACTTTTTGAATTGAACCTTAAATATATGTGTGGTTTATTATACTTCCCTTATACTTTAATACAACTATAAAATATGTGATTCACCACATGAATAATTTATTATTATGAGTTCTTCAGTTTTTACATTAGGTTATAGAACTTTTTAAAACTTAACTCTGATTCCAATCGAGTGAAAGGTATAAGGAATTCCACAAAATTCACATTATACTGAATCAATATTTAATTTGTTTTATTCATTCATAAACTATGTGTAATATTTAATGATTATTTCCATACTGTCATATGTCACAGGAATTAGAATAATTTCAATAAATTTAGAACAGATTATTTGATAAGTAAATATTTTATTTTATCAAGAAATATTCCCTTAAAATGAATGAACAACTAGGTTGAGTTATTGCTTTTGGAATTTGGAAGGAGCACCTGCCGCTTTATTTATTTATTTTCTCCAAAGAGAAGCCAGTCTCAATTCATCAGAAGGAGATTCCTCATGACAAGGGAATCTTAAAGTTCTGGGTACAGAAAGGAGAATTTTTCAAAGGACACTAAGTCTTAGGGCATGTGGGTGGCTCAGTGGGTTAAGTGTCTGACTCTTGGTTTCCACTCAGGTCATGATCTCACAGTTTGTGGATCCAGCCCCGTGTTTGGCTCTGCACTGACAGTGAGGGCCTGCTTGGGATTCTCTCTCTCCCTCTCTCTCGGTCCCTCCCTCCCCCTCTCAAAAATTAACTTAAAAAATAAAAGAACGAATTCTGATATTTGAAGATATTTTTATTGTTGTATTTTCTCATAGGTAAATTTATTTTGTACATAACCTGAACATTCTTCAGTGTTAATATATCTTTCTCATGAATAACAAAACTGTTTTCCGCTCTCTTAATGTATTTTAGAGCCAATTCTATTAAAAAAAATTTTTTTATGAACTGCCTATTTCTCCTTTCTTCCTTCTAATATTTCTCCTCCTTTCTCCTTTCCTTTCTTTCTTTTCCTTCCGATATTTCTTCAGTGTGTGACAATGGGGAGATTAGACAAAGGCTACAATATTGGATGTTTTATGATTACAAAAAGCAAATACTCAGCTGCACTACATTGATGCTGGAAGACAACACTAATAAAACGTTACCTCCACACAGTGTTGATCTGCTTTTTCTGATGGGTATAAAAGTCCTTTAACTTTGAGGCAACTTTAAGGCATTAAAAACTCACAAACAAAATAAAAATTATCAGACTGCTACACAGCACAGTTCTACATAACAGGTGATAATATTGGAAAACAATCCAAGTCACAATGTGAGAGTGATAATACTTATGCCTCTCTGGACATTTCTTACTCTGTATCCTGGGAAGAAGTTGAAATACTGGACTCGGTTAAAAAATAGGTAATTACCAATCTTATTTTCACCTCTGAATGGGCCACATCTGTAGAGGATTTCAATTATTAGGATCTGGAGTTTAAAGGAGAACTGATGTCATTAACTGGTCACCCCTCAAGTCACTAAATAAATTCTGCTCACATTCCTGGTTTCTATTTTGCTCTGCAAATGGCATGGTCATCTGCTTTAAACTTTAAAAAACATCAGAAAGAACATTGGTCCTACGTGGCTCTCTGAATTTGGTCAGGGTCCATCTGGTATAATTTGCAAATGGATAGGTTTCCACATATTGGCTATAATACTTGTGAAAGCCAACCTGTAGATGATTTTACAATCTGCAGATGGGAAATCCAATTATTGCCACCTGTTCTTCTCTACAGCACAATTCTTAATGAAATATTTCTCTGAATACTTGAGACTTTTTAGAAACTTTTATTTGATGGTTATTTGCTTAACTGTACCATTGTTTGTATTCCAAGAGAACTATTTCATTAATAACAAACAAATGAGTATTCTACCATTTTCAGTTCAGGTCAATTCAAATATTTCTTTTTAAAATAATTGCGGTAGTATGTCCTCAGCTTGTTTAAAACTTAGATAAAAAACAATTTGGTAACTATAGAATTCTCTTTGTTAATATAAACTCTATTTAAAAAGTTCCTAGAACAACTGATAATTTATTTAGGAATGCAATTAAGTAAATATTGTAATGACACTTAGTGAAAGTGCAATTTATACCAAAATTGTCAATATTGCTGGTATCAGTATAATTCGCTCAACACTTTTACCTGTGTATATCAGAACATGTTTCAAACTTTAAAAAAGGATATAGAACACCATATATAGAAATAATATTCAAAAGCTCTGTACATAAAATAGATGAGTGAAACAGGTTTATTTGCCCGGGGTCTTCTCAAGTCACACTTTCCATTCCACCTGGAGGCAACGCCACGCTACTCTTAGTGTTCAGTGTGGTCTTACTTTAAAATTATGGCACAAGATCAGGGTGAGAGATGGAGATTATTCCATCATGTTGTGTAGTGGCAATTAAGTGTAGTGCTTTAGAGCATGAAATCCTCAGGTCACCTTTTCAGTATCCCCCTGAGTACCAGGAATGTTGTGAGAAATATAGAGACCCTGGCTAAGTACCTTAGGGATTACATTATATATGTGAGTCTGGGATGGTGTGAGAGACATCACTGTATTTCCCAGTATTCCACTGTATTTCCAGCTCCCAGGGCAACAAAAGACAGCAGTGTTTGTTAGGGAAGCAGGCGGCAAGGTTGAAGTCATAGAGAAGCCCCTATCCAAACTGCTCAATCTTGGATAGAGTGAACTATTCCAGATATTAATGTAATTTATAGAGAGTTAAAATAGACAATACTAAAATTTCTGCTCATCTGGCATATGAAGAATCAATCTGCTTTCAGCTTAATCTGATGAAATAAAAAAGATATGATCATGCATGCAGTAAAGTTTATGAAGCAGTTCATACTTAATTGTACCAGAAAACTTTCTAAATGCCTTATAGCAGCAGATAAACTGGGGCTTGCCATAGAATTCCAAATGATCAGGGAAGTTTTTCCTGTGACAATTCATAGTAATAGGAAAGTACCTCAGTTTGTGAGGTCACAGATCCACAGGTTTTAATTTTTGCAATCATTAAATCATTTACCATTAAAATAGCAAAATAATCCAGTAACAAAAGCCCACAGATGAGAGTATGAACAATTTACTATACCTTTTCCACTATTTAAAAAAGGTTTTTTTTTTTTTAATGTTTATTTATATTTGAGAGAGAGCAAGAGAGTGAGCAGGGGAGGAGCAGAGAGAGACAGATGGAGACAGAATCTGCAGTGGGCCTCAGGCGCTGAGCTGTCAGCACAGAGCCCTCTGCAAGGCTCCAACCCAGGAGCCGTGAGATCATGACCTGAGTCAAAATTGGATGCTTAACCAACTGAGCCACCCAGGCACCCTTCCACTATTCATCTTACATATTTACCTTTTCCACTGTTGATCTTACATATTTGTTTTCTTGAATCCGCATTTCTATTTGTGGCTGGGATCATATTTCTATTCCACGTTTTGCTTTCAGATTGTGATTTAGGGTAAACAAACAAACAGTTGCCATTTTGATGAGATTGAAATATTTTAAATTTCTTGGTAAGTTGTTTTGGAACTCTCAAATGCATAAGGATTCCTTTCCTTCTGGCCAACAGAATGCCTGTTCAGTTCTTTCTCTGCTGCTGGAAAAAGCAGAAGGTATAGATAAACTAGAGAACACTGAGTGCCTTCCATTCCCCACCACATTCTCTCATATCATTCTTGCCCCTGTTGCGATGTTAACTGTTCCAGACAGTTGAGGGAGGCAGGACAGATCTTGATTTTTGCCTCAGTATTCTTCAAGCAGTGCTTCAGATCATTTGGCATGCAACATACACCTTGCAGCAGTCACATTACTGCATTGTGAATATTCAGGCAGCTGAAAACAATGCCTTTTGGGGGACTGTAATAAACATTGTAGTAAGTCACCTGCAGTTCTAGTCAATTAAGTTTCCTGAAATCTTTCTGTATTGTGTTTTCCACTGTGAATCATATATTACACTGTCACAAAGTTATGTAGTACACTTTCAAATCTCTGAATAACCACTGAACAAAACTGCAGGGTTCCTTGTTATGAATCACAAAACTGATTTCTTGCCCGGGGATAGCACTCCTTGTGAGGTAAGACATGTTGTTAAATAATATTGAAACTGTGAGGTGACTAATGATGGGGAAGATTTGCTATTTGATGTTTTCATGCAGGATTCCTTTTTGTTTGTTTATTTGTAAGGATTATAGTTTTATTATTCTAAATTTGAATATTTTTATGTAAAGATGCAAAAAAACTGTATGATGACTGTAATACTTAAGAAAGGCATACCATCAAACCTTAGATCATACCAGTATTAAAAGATGAACTTCTGTCTCTTTAACAATCTCAAAAAATTCAGGGTAGCTAAGAATATCAGATATTTATATTGGCATATATCACTACCAACAGATATGTTATAATAGAAAATGATCAAAAAACTTCCCATTCACTCAATCATATATTAATTCAGTAAATATTTACAATATATGATGATCATAGTATTAAAATTGAGACAAAGTATTGATAAGGTCATGGTAGTGAATTTTGAAGGAGGAAAATACAATGAAAAAGCAGTCAACTGTGTTTCTTGTTAAAATTTTTTTTTCATGTTTGTTTGTTTTTGAGAGAAAGAGACACACAGAGTGGGAGCAGGGGAAGGGCAGAGAGAAAGGGAGACACAGAATCCGAAGCAGGCTCCAGGCTCGGAGCTGACAGCACAATCCCCATGCAGGGCTTGAGCCCATGAACTGTGAGAGCATGAACCACGGGGGAGGGGAATTTCCTGGTCACATTATAGGACTATTGGTGTAAAAAACTGAAGATAAAGCCAAAGCATCCAGTTTGGTACTAATGGGACTCAGTTGATTTTAGAATTCAGAACTACAAAGTTCATAAAATAGAAAGAAAAAACCCAAATTGCTTGTTAGAATTATGAAATCAGAAACACCTTGAATATTCTCCTATCTTTAGGAAAATCACACCTAAGCAATTCTAGAGATAGGAGTTTCTGATTCTTTAAAAATAATCCAAGGGGGTGCCTGGGTGGCTCCATCAAACATCCGACTTAGGCCCCAGTCATGATCCTGGCTTCATGGGTTCAAGTCCCACATCTGACTCTGTGCTGACAGCTGGGATCCTGGAGTCTGCTTCAGATTCTCTCTCTCTCTCTCTCTCTCTCTTTCTCTCTGTCTCTGCCCCTCCTCTGCTTGCACTCTTTCTCTCTGTCTCTCAAAAATAAATAAACATTAAAAATTTTTTAAATTAATCCAAGAAATGATGGAGTGCTTGGGTGGCTCAGTCTGTTGAGCATCCGACTGTTTATTTCAACTCAGGTCATGATCCCAGGGCTGTGGGATTGAGTACTGTGTTGGGCTCCATGCTGAACTCTCTCTCTTAATAAATGAATAAATAAAAATAATAAAAATAATCCAGAAAATAAGATTTCACAGATTCTTTTACAGTCTACTTCTTAATTCACAAACACTAT
The DNA here is from genome assembly GCF_018350155.1 of Leopardus geoffroyi. NCBI lineage: Eukaryota > Metazoa > Chordata > Mammalia > Carnivora > Felidae > Leopardus > Leopardus geoffroyi. The sequence continues at coordinate 173,751,788 of NC_059328.1, read as the reverse complement.
TTTCCAGTAAAGTTAACATTAATTGTTTCATCTCAATGATTAAGCCTTTTTTTTTTTACTCCTAACAAAAATAGAAAATAGTTGCTCAATATCTATAGTTGGAAAATATTAGATTTGAAACAAACCATTTTATCTCTGAGGTAACTGAATAGATAGAATAGGTGACTTTTCTAAATTTGCATAGAAAATTATGGACAAAGAGATGATTGAATACAGATGTGCTACTCTATTTTTTTTTTAAAGTTTCTTTATTTTCAAGAGAAAGAAAGACTGAGCGCAAGCGGGGGAGGAGCAGAGAGACAGGGAGACACAGAATCTGAAGCAGGCGCCAGGATCCGAGCTGTCAGCACAGATCCCGACGTGGACCTCAGACCCACAAACCATGAGATCATGACCTGAGCTGAAGTTGGATGGTTTACCAACTGAGCCACCCAAATGCCACTGTGCTACGCTATTAATATAATTTTTATTATTTCAGAGCCTTCCCTATGAATTAGCTAAGTCAGGTAATATTAAGCAGATGAGAAACAAGGTCAAAATGAACAACTCTGAGCTTATCCTATGCTACATGTTTCTGGTATCTACTGCAGGAAGTAAAAGAAACCAAGCCCATTATTATATACAACAAAATTATCTAGCATATATAATATACCACATCCCTTAGCTAAAGTAATCTTTCAATCAGCAAAGAAGCTTATTTGAAGCTACCCCTGGTTACTCTAGTAGGTATTTAAATAGCATATGACTCCTTTTCAGCATTTGGTTGTGGCTGGGAAAAAAAAAAAGGTATATAATTCTTGAGAATTGCTTCTAATAACTGTATAGTTTTAAAATCATGTTTTAGACATACCTTCAAAATGATTAATATGACAATATCCCTGGCCCATATGCACTATGAATTCTATATGGTAAAGGTCATATGACTTCTTATGGTAGAAATCAAAACCAGCTAATTTGACATTATTCCGTGGTTCCCGGACAGTGTCAACTTTGTGATAAAAATGAGCAAACAATTTTTACAAACAATATACAAATGTTCATCTTTGACTTTTATGTCCTTAGTAAAGTATAAATAAAATGCTTTAGGTGGGCACTGAGATGCAAATCCACTTAGCAGCTATGAGCTGCTGTTATAAGCTATGACTTCAGTTGCAATTTGGAAAGTTCCTTGGCTAGCTCTCTTCAGACTTCCATCATAAAGCATTTATTTTTTCAACCGACAAGAATTAGTCTTTAAACCTGGCCATTTTTTTGGAAGGTTTTAAATTCTCAAGGGCCAAAATAGCTTCTTGCACAACTACTTTGTACCTAAGGAATTAAATGGAAGCCATCATACATGAAGAAGCCTAGGAATTTGTGAATTGCTCACAACTGAGGCTGAAGTATCAGTGTTGCAGTAGGGGTTTGAGAAGGTGTTGAAAGCCTTCTAAGGCATTTTGAGAAATTCTCTGAATTATGAGGAATAGGCTTGCTTATGCTGCGTTAAAATAAAAGTCCAGGGGTGCCTGGGTCCCTCGGTTGGTTAAGCATCTGACTTCGGCTCAGGTCATGATCTTTGGGTTCATGAATTTGAGCCCCTCATTGGGCTCTGTGCTGACAGCTTGGAGCGTGGAGCCTGCTTTGAGTTCTGTGTCTCCCTCTCTCTCTGCCCTTCCCGTGTTCACACTCTCTCTCAAAATAAATAAACATTAAAAAAAAAAAAAAGTCCAAACCTTAATGCCTGCACAAAAAAAAAAAAGATTTATTTCTTACTCCTGCAAAGTCTAACAAAGGAGGACACTGGCCTTTCTCTATTCTGCAGCCAGATCATCTGGAACACATAGCCTCCACAGCCACCATAGTAGGATAGGAAAACATTGTAAGATTGTTCAGGAGGTTTGTAGTCACCAGAACTGGAGGTAGCCTGCTTTACTTCTACTGTCATCTTATTGGCCATAACTAAGTCCCTGGCTCAATCTTACTGTGAAGGAAGTAGAGAAATATACTTTTGTGTGCCTCAGAAGAGATTACAACTAATGAACTCCTGTCATTGAGTCTGCCATCGTGTCCTACAATAATATTCTTCCCTTAATTCACCTCCCAAATTGTGTCACAAAGCAGCATGCATTAAAACTTCAACGTATTTATGTAAATATATTCAGTGCCTTGACTTAGAGTACAGTGATTTACACTGGTTTTAGTATCTTTATGTATTCTGTGTACTTATGAAATAAACTTTATTGAGTTTTATTAAATCAGTCTCTTTCTCTTAAATCTCAGGTTCTCTGTTGCAAACACTCAGTTACATTCAATTCATGGTTGAACTCAAGGATGAATAGTATAATAATCAATATCCTGGGTTATTATTTAAGGATGGTAGAAAACTGACTGTAAAACACTTACTAATTTCACCAGCTAGATACTACTTTATTTTTCTCATTCTTTTCATAGCTCTCAAATACACTTCTAGAATTGCTATTATATATTCTATCAAGGTTGTAATAATCTCAGTCTTGATATTTAATGATGTTATGCATGCATATAGTAAGTTTAATTTGTTCAAGTAAAATTTACAAGTCTAAAATCCTCAAGACTGAATTCAAAGATCTCCATCAAATGACCCTGATTTACCTCTTAAGCTATTTTCTTCACCATGCCCCCAATCTTCCATCCTAATGTCACTGTTTAAATTATCATTTTTCCTATGACTATACTCAAGGTTTTCCCATGCCAAAGACTAAAAGGAGTGTGTACTGGAACCGTAGAAAGACATAGAGATTGTCACTGTGTCATTCTCGGTTCCTTGATGTGTGGTGGATGGCAGTCTTAATTCGTCTTCACTCTAAGGAAATCACTAGACAAAATCAAAGTTTGAGAACTCATGTCTGTATTCTGGACAGATTCTAATGTTACAGGGAGTAGATAGGGATTGGTCTTGGTAGAGGGTTCAGTTAGGTATGTATTATTGTTTGACAGGAGTTAGAGCATGAAATGTTTACCACCATGGTAACCTTCTTTCTAGATCTCATATGTTGACCACTAATATTTCAGTAATATGTGGAAAATACCAACTGTCGCTTTTACTTTCTTCTATCTTCATTAAATTTTTTTTTTTGTAGAGTAAGGTATTTTCAAAAGCTTACAATACAGTAAAGAGAATAATAAACCACCCTGTATTTACCATCCAGCTCTGTCAGAACCTAATAAAGTTTTCATTGCTGGCCTCTTGTTTGGTTTTTAAATTTTTTTCTTGCTTTTGTTTGTCTTAAAAAAAAAAGAAGAAATGAGTAATATAGACACAGCTGAATCCCCCTGTAAACCTTTTCCAATAACGTTCTCTTCATCTCCAGAAATAACCCCTAGTTTCAATATGATGTTTATCAAGTTAGGCCTCAATGGAGTAGGTGATACTAAACAAGGACTTTAAGTAAGTTTTTGTTGCTTTTGGATTTAAAAAGTTTATTCCAACATATTTTCTTTTTCTTTAATTTTTTTTCCTACACTGAGTGCACAGCTCAACACAGGGCTCAATCCCGCAATCCTGGGTTCATGATCTGAGTCAAAATCAAGAGTAGGATGCTCAACTGACTGAACCACCTAGGCTCCCCCAGTATATTTTCTAAGGTATCTTACCTTACAGCAGAATCTCATGTTTAGTCACTTTTTCATGAAAGTCTGTTGGTGTTATTATTTTCCTCTTGTTTTTTAAGTGATATGTTGCCTGGGTATAAAATTTTTCACTGACATATTTTTCTCTTGGCAATTTGAAGACAGTACTTTATAGATTTATGGCTTCTAATAATAGATGAAAGGGTTTCTATCATACTTGGGGCCAATTTTTAAAAAAAAATTTTTAGTGTTTATTTATTTTTGAGAGAGACAGAGAGAGAATGTGAGTGGGTTGGGGCAGAGAGAGAGGGAGGCACAGAATCCAAAGCAGGCTCCAGGCTCCTAGCTGTCAGCACAGAGCCTGATGTGGGGCTCGAACTCATGAGCTGTGAGATCATGACCTGAGCCGAAGTCAGATGCTCAACTGACTGAGCCACCCAGGTGCCCTGGGGCCAATTTTTTTTTTTTTAAGAATGATCTGTTGTTGTTGTTGTTGTTTCTCTTTAGTAGTTTATAAGTTTTGTTCTACATCCTAGATCTGCAGTTTTAGTACAATGCGATTAGCTATGTATTTGTATTGGCTTATTTTCTTATTCTTCTTGATACTGAGAATATTCTATTTTTTTATTGCTAATCACATGCACATTTGTGCAAAATTATCAACTTTGCCCATCATTCCTTTTTTCTGTAACAACTATTAGATATCCACTTGTTTCTTAATTACTTTTATGACACTTATGCCTTTGTCTCTCTATGCTGTGTTTTGAGTGATTTTTTCAATTCGATTTTCACTTTTAGATTCTTTCTTTGATTGTCCTGTACATATTTTATTTTTATTCATTTTTTATTTTTTAAACTTTATTTATTTATTTTGAGAAAGAAAGAGAGAGAGAGAGAGAGAGAGAGAGAGAATGATCACACACAGCCAGGGAGAGGAAGAGAGAGAAGGAGAGACAGAATCCCAAGCAGGCTTTTCACCAACAGTGCAGAAGCACCTCTGTGGTTGCTTCAATCTAACACTGTGGTAACTGGTTAAGAGCTAGACCTCCTATCTTTAAGAGCAGGCAGTGTTCTTAGATCTGCTCCTGGTCATGTGGTTTAGTTTTGTCTTTTTGTCTTTTTTGCCTTTAGATTCCCCTGTGTCATAGTTTATTCAGCAGACTGGAAAGTTTGGATTAGCCTTCATTATAGAGTATGCTGGTTCAATTATAAACCTTCCCACCTCTTGGCATCAGGTCATGACCTGACTCCAGTCCATGTCTTTCCTGGAGTAAATATCAATGTGCATTACTACACCAGAGCCAAACTTGAGACATTGACCATCTTTGGATCTTTAGTGTAGGAGACAGGCTGCTTTCGTCCCACTAGCCAGCTAAGTATTATCTTGTTTCTGGATTTCAAAAATATTTGTTTTGTATTTGAGCCAGTTATGACATTTAAATTTTATGTTTTTATATTTTACCTATCATTATTTTGTTTTTACAGTGGAGAAGTAGGCACCTTAATAGCATGAATTCCCTGCTATCTTGACTAAGATTTGCCCTTCCAACACCTTTGCATCTCAGAGTATTGCATTTAAAAGTATCACAAAGTGTGTTACTTGGTAAGAATTTGCTCAGGGAAAGGGTCTTCTCCCTCTTGTCATTCTCAAATTAGGCCACTGACTAGAGTATAGTAAGAAAGTTATATTCCTTTAACTCTACCTATCTGAGCAAGGTGGGAAATATAATATCCTTTTAACTGATGATAAAACAAACTCCAAGAGGTATTATTACCAAGCCCAAATTTTATAAATTGCCAGAACCAGATTTAAAAAAAAATTTTTTTTCAACATTTATGTATTTTTGAGAGGCAGAGAGAGACAAAGCATGAGGAGAGGAGGGGCAGAGAGAGAGGAAGACACAGAATCCGAAGCAGGCTCCAGGCTCTGAGCTGTCAGCACAGAGCCCAAAGCAGGGCTTGAACCCACAAACCATGAGATCATGACCCGGGCTGAAGTCAGACACTTAACTGACTGAGCCACCCATGCGCCCCCAGAGCCAGGATATGAACACATGTTGATCTGATTTCAATAACCATGCCTTTCCCCTTATGTCAGTCAGGCCTCTTGTATGTTAATTTCATTTAGGAAAGGGATTAGCAGACTATGGTCCATGGGTCAAATTTTGTCACCACCATTTTTTTTAACTCAAGATTAATTGTTATATAGTCACAATAATTTATTTATGGATTGTCTATGGCTGTTTTTGTGCTTCAATGACAGAGTTAAGTAGTGGTCGAGTTGAGTAATTATGATGGAAACCATGTGGCCTACACTGTAAAAAATATTTACTAACTGGCCCTTTATAGTTTCTATAGTTACAGAAAAAGTTTAACTCCTAGTTTAGAATAATTATTTACCTAAGCCTATGGATTTGTGGCAAAGGAAATGTACCCCATAAAATGAGGATGAATGTGAATCAAATTTTCTTCATTTTTCTTTGGAGCATGAACTTCATAACAAATTATTTTGGAGAGAAAAATGCATTAGTATCTTACTGGGAATAAGCATAAACAGCTTAAACCCTAAAAAATTCAGCCGCAGCTCCCCTATTAAAAGAGAGGGGCTCCTTTATTTTGTTCTTGAAATATAATTGACATACAGTGTTATATTAGTTTCAGATGTAAAGCATATTAATTCAGCAATTCTATACATTAGTCAGTGCTCACCATGATAAGTGTAGTCATTATCTGTCACCATACAATGTTATTATAATATTTACTATATTCCCCATGCTGTATTTTTTAGCATTTTTATTTACTTATTTATTTTTCTTTTCTTTCTTTTTTTTAATATGAAATTTATTGTCAAATTGGTTTCCATACAATGCCAAAGCTCAACCCAACAGGTGCCCTCCTCAATGCCCATCACCTACTTTCCCTTCCCTCCCACCTCCCATCAACCCTCAGTTTATTCTCAAAGACTGCTGTATTTTTTTTAATGTTTATTTTTCAGAGAGAGAGAGAGAAAGAGAGAGTGAGCAGGGGAGGGGCAGAGAGAGAGGGAGACACAGAATTCTCAGCAAGTTCCAGGTTTCGAGATGTCAGTACAGAGCTCTACATGGGGCTCAAACTCAAACTGTGAGACCATGACCTGAGCCAAAGTCAGACAGTCAACCGACTGAACCACCCAGGAGCTCTCCATGCTGTATTTTTAATCTCCATGGCTTATTTATTTTATTTGACTTTATTTGTTTTTAAAAAAAATTTTTTTAATGTTTATTTATTTTTAACAGAGAGAGAGAGAGAGAGAGAGAGAGAGAGAGACAGAGCATGAGCGGGGGAGGGGCAGAGAGGGAGGGAGACACAAAATCTGAAACAGGCTCCAGGCTCTGAGTGGTCAGCACAGAGCCCGACGCGGGGCTCGAACTCACAGACCACGAGATCATGACCTGAGCCCAAGTTGGACACTCAACCGACTGAGCCACCCAGGCACCCCTTATTTATTTTATAACTGGATGTTTGTATCTCTTAATTCCCTTTATTTCACCCATTCCTCCCCCACTCCACCACCTCTCCTCTGGCAGTCACCACTTTGTTCCCTCTATCTAAGAATCTTTTGCTTTTTATTTTGTTTCTTAGGTTCCACATATAAGTGAAATCATATGATGTTTGTCTTTGTTTGACTTATTTCATTTAGCATAATACCTGTTAGGTCTAGTCATGTTGTCACAAATGGCAAGATCTCATTTTTTATGGCTGATTAATATTTCATTGTGTGTGTGTGTGTGTGTATAATATGTATGTATATATACATACATATACATACTGCATTTTCTTTATCCATTCATCTATTGATGGGCAGACATACAAGTTACTCCTATATTTTGACTTCTAAATAATGCTGTAGTAAACATCATGGTGCAAATGTCTTTTTGAATTAGTGTTTCATTTTATTTGGGTAAATACCCACTAGTGGAATTACTGGAACATGCACTATTTCTATTTTTAATTTTTTGAGAAACCTCCATACTGTTTTCCACAACGGCTGAAACAGTGTACATTTCTACCAACAGTGCAGAAGAGTTTCCTTTTCTCCATGTCCTCACCCACACTTGTTATTTTTTGTCTTTTTGATTTTAGCCATTCTGACAGGTAAGAGATGATTAATTTGCATCTCCCTGATGATTAGTGAAGTTGAGCATTTTTTCAACTGTCTGTTGGCTATTTGTATGCCTTTGGAAAAATGGCTATTCAGGTCCTCTGCCTATTTTTTAAAAAAATTTTTTTTTTGGTGTTGTGTCGTATCAGTTTTTTATATATTGTGTTAATATCCCATTATCTTCTTCCATTCACAAGGTTGCCCTTTTGTTAGTTGATGATTTCCTTTGCTGTTTAAAAGCTTTTTATTTTGATGTAGTTTTTGTTTGGTTTCCCTTGCCTGAGGAGACATATACATAAATATGTTGATAAGACCATGAGATTACTGCCTATGTTTTCTTTTACGAGTTTTATGGTTTCAGGTCTCTCATTTAGGTCTTTAATCCATTTTCAGCTTATTTTTGTGTATAGTGTAAGAATGTGGTCCAGTTTCATTCTTTTGCATGTAGATGTCTAGTTTTCTCAATACCATTTTTTGAAGACTGCATTTTCCTCATTGTATATTCTTGCCTCTATTGTCATGGATTAATTGACCATATATACATTCATTTACTTCTGCTGAGATATTCTTGAATGATCTAGAGTAGAAAAAAGACTAACAAAACCCAGGTGGTGATGGGCTGCAGGGCTAAATTCTGAAGATTGGTTTGCTAAGTGATGTGAGGTGAAGTCACTGGGCACTTGGCTGGGTGAGAAGAAAGTACTAATGAATGTTATTGGACAAATATAAAAGTTTAGCTACTTGATAATCTTGGTATAAACAGCACTGATTTTAATTTTGATATTGAGTCAGAGAGCATCTGCGTATTTAAATTGAGAAATATTTTAGTAAAGTGTAAGTACTGATAGCTTTTTAAAAATAACCATAAAACTATTTCTAAAATAGTCTTTCAGTGGCTTCCTCAAGAAACAGTATTATTTTCAAGATAGAAAATCTCTGAGAAAGTTTATAAATGTATCGGATGCCTAAACATTCCTCAGCTAGTGTGTGTCTTACCTGAATAGCACAAAATGTATGCTAAACTTAAATTTTCATCAGCTTGTAAACTTTGGTATTAAAAACTTCTGTACTCTCCCATCTCCTCTTCAGAGTAATGGAAGAACTAAAGGGATAATATGAACCATTATATCTTATAGTAAGGAAACAACACCCAGTTAATTAAAATTGCACATCAAATCAGAAAGTAATTAAATGACATGTCACTCTTATGCTTTTCTTAGCTCTCTACTAAAACAAAATTAAATGAAGATGCTGCAATGCTATTTCCTTAGACCTCTACATGAAAGAACAGACTTTAAAACCATAAAATAGGACAGATATTTCATTCTAACAATTCTTTCTCGGTATAGGGTCAGTGAACCAAAAGGTTATTGCCAGTTCTCTTTGTCAAGCACTCATTCATTCCTTCACTTCCATTTAGAGGATCTGAGAAAAAAGAGGGCTTGGTAAGTAGGAAAGGTAATAAACTAAAAATTATTGAAGAGTTTATAATCTTTCCTACTATCCTGGAACCTATCCTTCTTGAATATTTTTTTTTAGTATTTGTTTTAGTTTTTGAGAGAGAGAGAGAGAGAGAGAGCGAGCAGGGGAGGGGCAGAGAGATAGGGGGACGGAGGATCCAAAGTGGGCTCTGTGCTGACAGTGGAGAGCCTGATGAGGAGCTCAAACTCATGAGCCGTGAGATCATGACCTGAGCTGAAGTCGGACACTTAACCAACTAAACCACCCAAGCACCCCTCTTAGATGTTTTATTTGTGCTGCCAGAAAAGACTAATTTTTATATATCATAAAGATGCAGCAGGATAATTGAGTCATAAATGAGAAGCATGGGTTATTAGGTGGAGATAGAATTAAGACTGTTTTAGGCAGAGAAGAAAGAGAAAAGAGATGAGAGCAGTTACATTGCTGAGAGAATTTTGGGGGGGATAATTGCAACAAACTGCTTTGTTTGTGTATCAGTAGTGTTTTGTTGTGTATCAGTAGTGTTATTCTAAATATTCAGTAAAGCTTCTGAGTCTGAAATTTTATGTACTTGTATCACGGATTATAAGCCATGATAAATGTTAAGAAGACTAAGTTAGTGTTTTCTACAATTTCACATGGATATATATCCCAGACTTTATACCCAAAATTATAGTACATGGTAAGGACTGCATATATGGGCCTATATATTTTGCCAAAGTATTGCGAGGATGAACTACAATTGGCCCTTAAGGCGGATTTGAACTGCATGGGTCTGCCTATATGATGATTATTTTTTTTCAATAAATACAGTATAGTACTGTAAATGTATTTTCTTTTCCTTATGATTTTCTTAATGTAATTTTCTTTTCTCTGTGTTAATTTATTATAAGAATGTAGTATATAATACGCATAACATACAAAATATGTGATAATTATGTATGTTATTGATAAGGCTTCTGGTCAACAGTAGGCTATTAATAGTTAAATTTTGGGAGGAGTCAAAAGTTATGTGTGGATTTAAACTGCATGGGTATTCAGCATCCCTAACTCCAGTGTTGTTTAAGGGCCAACTGTATATAAAAACTGCATAAATGAATTTCTTGTGCAGAGGCAGTGGTAAATTAAATACAAAATTTTTATCATAACTTGGGCAGTTACATTTGTGGACACCTGCATCCTGTATTTCAAGTCAAATTTACTGGTAATATCTCTGATAATGAAGTTTGAGAATGGAGTATCTCCATTAGGTATCAGCATGTTTTTTAAAGCAGCTACACAAAGATTCTCATCCAAGCAGAAAGATAATACCAGAGTTCCAAACTGGAAGCTGAATAGCAAAAGGAAGAAAAGCGCTTTACAGAAAGTAGGTAGGCATGCTTTCAGGACTGAATAAGCATTATGTGGAAAGAATACAGGAAAGATGATAGTATCTGGAAACATACTCTTCAGTATCATAATTAGTTTTTGGGCATTATGGAATAAAAACAGGACACAGATTCCAAGACGACTATAATGAAAGTCTCCATGCTTAACTTGGCAGTTGGCAGCCACAGTGACATCCTAGGCATCAGGAAGAATGGAGACAGAACTATATATATTTGTCAAAACAAGCTCAAAATAGACAAATTCCTAGATGATTATCTTTTCTTGTAATCCTTCATTGTCTGTCAAATTAAGTATATCCCCCTTTAAGACTGTCCATAATGTGTTCAAACTATCTCAGACTTTTCTCTTTAAATTTTATGGCATCTGTATTGTTAAATTTTTATAATTTTTAAAACATATTTTGTGTTTTACTCATCTTTTTATAAAAATGCCCCTTTAACTTTCTTCCTTTGTCCATAATTCAAGGTCCATTTTGAAACACAAATCTATCTCCTTTACGGAGTCTTTTTTTTGATCCACACCTAACTGAATATACTCTTCCTTTTTCAAACCTCTCCAACATCTTGTGTTTTTTATTTTTAATCATGTCTTTAGTGAGTACTTAGCATCTACAGTGAGAAGCTGCATATAAAAATTATAAGTAAACTAGCCCTTGGAGTTAAACTTTAAAATTGATGCTGAAGAATCAAGCACAAAGCTACAAGTTCACCTAAAGGAGGAGAAACAGTTAATCTGATTGAGTGCATTAACGTATTGCAAGAATGAATGAGACAATCATATTAAATCAGACTTCAATGCAGTAATGAAGAGAAGTTGCCTGAGGAGAACTTCAACCGCCAAGAACAAATGAAGAAATTGTAAGAAAGTCAACGTAATGAAAGCCATGAATACATGCTCATTCTCTTTTCCCTCAGCTTCTTTAAAAGACATAGAGTTATATAAATTAATAACTTTCTATGGTTGGTTTTGTATTATTTATAGATGTAATATGTGTAACAATAATACCACAAAAGGGGAAAAAGGGAATAGAGCTATGTAGGAGTAACATTTCTATAATTTACTAGAATTATATTAGCACACATTGGAAGCTGATTCTGATAAATTAACTTGTATAGTGAAAGGCATGGAGCAACCACTAAGGAAATAACTAAAAAAAAAAGTAGTGAGAATATCATTAAAAATTTAAATGCTACACCAGAAATTATTTACTTAATGCAAAATAAAGCAATAAAGGAGGAATAGAGGAACAAAAAGACATGAGTCACATTAAGACATAAAGTAAAATGGTAGACAGACAAATATTATTCACCCATAAAAAGGAATGAAACACTGATCCACACCGTCACATGGAGGAACTTTGGAAACATTGTGTTAAACACGAAGCCAATCACGAAGCCCACATGTTATATGATTCTATTTACACAACGTGTCTGGAATTGGCAAATCTATACAGACAGAAAGCAAATCAGTGGTTTCTTAGGACTAAGATAGGGATGGAACATAGGTGTATGATGGCTAACCAGTGTAATGTTTCTTTTTGAGGTGATGAAAGTATCTCAAATAGATTGACATAATGGTTGTATATATCTGAGAATATAATAAAAAAATCACTGAAATAAACCTTTTAAATTGTACACTTAAATAGATAAATTATATCACCCTATATTAAATAGGTATAAGAATTATATCTCAATAAAGCTTTTTTTTTTAAAGAATTATCCTACCTGAGTGGTGAGGATGATTAGAAAATTTATAACTGATCGCCAAGAGTCATCTGCTGAGAGCTATTTTCAGTGGCGGTTAATTCCCTGGCATATCCAGCCTTTGCAAATGGGCAAAGCAGCCTCTCACACTGTCATAAATAAGCTTTCATCACAGAGATATGGACACTAAGCTGGAATTTGTCAACAGCATACCAACTACGTTCGGGTCTCAAGTTGAGTAAAGCCCTGAGAATGTCCCCTCCAATTTACTCCTTATACCACTTAGATCTACCCACATCTTACATTAAGTTCATTACAGCTTGTGATTATTTCTTCACGGTAATATATGGTTATACCTTATTTAAACAAACCAACCAACCTTAAAACTAGAGGACTAGTGGGGAAAAACTAGTTAGCCTGCAGTAGTTGGTGCTGACGCTGCCTCAGATACTTGTTTTCTTCTTTCACCATCACCTGATGTAAATTCCTTTTGCTCTTGGGAAGCACTTCTGCTCTTCTAGATTTACTTCCTTGGTTGGGTTAACATAATCAGTGTCTAAACTCCCTATTACCATTTCTTCCAGGTTGCAGTGGCTGTTAATGCCTACTTAGAATTAACATTGGTTGTGGAAACAACAAAGCCCATCCCAGTTAGTATCCTCAGATCCAGACCTTCTCATTTATGTCCCCTATAAAGTAACAGTAACCCTATCTATGACATATTCAGGGACCCCTAGGAATGCCATTGTCTATTGGCCATGGCCAAGGATACACGTGAGTGTAGCTCACAGATTACCATTCTGAATTTGCTTCCTTTACGGTAATTATGTTCACTTGCCTCTGATGATTATCTGCTTCCCAAAGCCCGCTGCTATTCCAGCATCCTGTCATTACCAGTCATGTTAAGTAGCTCGGTTCCATCCCAGTCGTCCCTGCTGTCAATCACAGTCTGCAATGGGCAGCCACAGTGAGCTTCTTCCTGTGCCTGTACCACCCTCACTAACTGATTTTTTTTTTTGTTTTATTGAAACATCTTCTGGAGCTTCAAAAGGAACATAGTCAACTATTGTTTGTTTTTTTTTTCTGGTGATATGTATGAATATATTCTGGCATGCCCACCTCTATATATAGTAAATATATATTTACTATATATGGTAAATAAGCTACCATTTAAAATAGGTTGCATCCTTATTTCCACGTACCTACATTTGGAGTAATCAATTCCACACTTAAGGGTAATATTAGGTTGTCTTTGTAGCAAATTTTCTTGTTTTAAAAAAAATTTAAATGTTTATTTATTTATTTTGAGAGAGAGATTGAGAGAGTGTGTGAACAGGGGAGGGGCAGAGACAGGGGGAGAGAGAATCCCAAGTAGACTCCATGCTGTCACTGCAGAGCCTGACATGGGACTTGATCTCGCAAAACTTGAGATCATGACCAGAGCTGAGATCAGGAGTTGGACACTTAACCAACTGAGCCACTCAGGTGCCCCTGTAGCAATTTTTGGATACAAGTTGCCAGCCTCTTATCAAGGAAAAGATTGTATATGGACCACCTTACTCGTCAGTTGATAGTGTGTTTTCAGAATATAAAATCACGCTTACATTAGCCTTCATAGCGGATATGGGTGTCTATTTAATAAACACAGATATTTAATATAAAGATAACTCATAAACTTCCTAGTTAAATATGATTTATATTTAAATGTTATGCTAATTTAAAACATCTGTGAATGCATTCCTTAATTTCTCCGTTGGAACATGTAAATGAGAGTTGACTTACATTTATACTGCAACTCTTTATTTTCAGTGCTTAAATTGTCACTTTTAAATGTCCTATTTATATAGGAAATAATAACATCCTCCAGAATCACAAGTTTTTAAAAAGTGCTGTAATTGGTAACAAATATCTCAGGATATATCAGTCAGTATGTATCCTTAGGTTCTTTCAGCCAATTGGTGCCTCACATATGGCTAACTTGTAGATCAGCAGGCAGTACACAATGTCAGACTATTATGTCAAGATCCCTTTTTGTCTAGAAAGAAGGAGACTGCTTGTGTCTTCAAAGTCCTGAGCATTCTGATTTTAACATCTTGGCTTTCTTTTTATGTCAGGTGAAGTTGGAAGCCATGCATAAGTGACAAAATTGAATGCTGAGTATTAAAGCCACTGTTATTAAAAAAAATTAAAGAACCCCCCACCCACCCCCCACCCCCAAATTCTGCTCCAGTTGAATGTGACTATTGATTTTAGAGGAGTTAAAAGCTTTGTTACCAAAATAGCATTTACCAAAGTTAGTGATAAAACCTCACAGGAGTCATGCACACTTAAATTGTAGAAACTAGTTCAGACTTCAAAAGCGAGGTTCCATAAGAGGAATTACTCATAATGAAGGCATCATTCTTTAACATCTATATATAACTGTCAAATTTCTAGCCATTTAACACATGATGCCCAAAGCCAGTTGTTCGTTTCTAACATTAAATGAAACAGTTAAAACTTAAAAGTGCCAGGGTAATTTAAAATGAAAAATATCTGTGACATTTTTTCATTGAAAAACACAAGAGAGGGGCCAAATGAAAATTATTTTTGTAGCTTAAAAATTTTTTTTTAAATATTTTTAAATGCTTATTTATTTTTGATAGAGAGAGAGACAGACAGACAGAGTGGGAGCAGGGAAGGGGTAGAGAGAGGGAGACACAGAATCTGAAGCAGACTCCAGGCTCCAAGCTGTCAGCACAGAGCCCGACGCAGGGGCTTAAACTCACAAACCGTGAGATCATGACCTGAGCCAAAGCCAGACGCTTAACCAGCTGAGCCATCCAGAGCTCCTGTAGCTTAAAATTTTTAATGTGTAACTTCATCATTGTAATCCTTACATAAAATATCTTATTATTATAATTGTAAATGGGATTGTTTTCTTAATTTTTCTTTCTGCATCATTATTAGTGTATAATAGAACTGCAACAGATTTCTGCACATTGATTTTTGTATCCTATGACTTTACTGAATTCATTTGTCAGCTCTAGTGGTTTTTTTGGTGGAATCTTTCAGGTTTTTTGTATATAGTATCATGTCATCTGCAAATAGCAAAAGTTTTACTTCTTCCTTACTAATTTGGATGCCTTTTATTTCTTTTTGTTGTCTGATTGCTGTGGCTAGGACTAAAGGTGAATAAAGGTGATGAGTGTGGACATCCTTGCCTCGTTCCTGACCTTAGGTGGAAAACGGTCAGTTTTTCCATATTGAGTATGATGTTCGCTCTGTGTTTTTCATATATGGCCATTGTTATATTGAGGCATGTTCCCTCTATCCCTACTTTGTTGAGGATTTTTATCATAAAAGCTCTCTAGTTTCAAAAAATAGAAACATTTACTATTTTTGATATATAATGTGTAATTCTCATTATTGTCAAATCTTTATTTTTAATTAAAATATTTTAAACGTATAAAAACGAACATAGTAAACAACCATGTACCCACTATGTTAATGATTTGACATTGACTTCCTACCAGTATATTTTTTTATTTTTGAAGTCATATCAGAGCTATAGTTCTTTATAATTTTCCCTCCCTTTATTGGTTTCATGAGTTAAAAGCAAAGGTGATAATCAAAATAATAAATACCGGTTTGATAAGAGTAACAAAAGGGTCTCTTCTAGATTTGCAGAAGCCTGGGAGCTCCAAAAGGAGCAGAGAAGGCCAGGATAAACAGTCTTAGGGGACCTCAGAGGAGGTGTTATTAATCATAATTTGTGCTGAGTTACTTTAGACACAGCTCTGACTTTCCCAGTGCATACTGGCTGAGGATCAGCCTTGATTATAAATATCTTTTCCCTGTTTGGTTGCCTTGTTACCTCGTTAATGGTATTTTTGGTGCATTTATATTGGTTTTGGTATATAGAAACTTTTATATTAAATGTCGTCAATGTATCCTTCTTTTCCTTTATAATCAATTTCTTTCTAAAATATGTGGTAATGTTCTTCATTTTGGGATCTTTAATCCGAATAAATTCAATTTTCTTTTTGTGTGAGGTAGGGATTTAACATTATTTTTTACCATATCATATATTAACTCTGTCACTTATTAGCAGTGTGATTTGTCCAAGTTATGTAACCTTTCTGTGCCATTGTTTCATTATCAATGAAATGGATAATAATTAATGGATAATAATTAATTAATGATAGTCTTTACCTCATAAATCATTGAAGAGATTAAATAAAATAATAGAAGTGAAATATCTATAACACTGCCTATTATGTAATGCCTACCATGCAATTATTAGCTAGTAGACCTAGCCACTTGTCTGGAAAAATTTATCAAATAGCCTATATTTTATTTATTGGTCTGACATGCCTCATATCTAAACTCTCTGTTATGCTTCTAGATATATTTATCTCTCTTTGCACCAATATCCAGTCTTTTGATTGGCATAATTTTATGGCAATTTTCTTTTTAAAGATTTATTTATTTAAAGAGAGCCACTTGTGCGCAAGTGAGGGAGGGGCAGAGAAAGAGGGGAGGGTGAGTGAATTCCAAGTAGGCCCTTCATTGTCAGTGCAGAGCCTGATGCGGGGCTTGCCCCAAAAACTATGAGATCATGACCTGAGCCAAAATCAACAGTTGGACACTCAATGGACTAAGCCACCCAGGCACCCTTATAGCAATTCTTGATATCTGGTGGAGTGAGTGCCCCCTACATATCATTCAGAACTGTATGGGTCTTTTCCTCTTGTGTATGACTTTTATGTCAACATTGTTGATTTGTATGAATATTACTGTTGGAATTTTTGTGAGAGTTGCATTCAGTTTACAAGTAATTTCTGGGAAACTATCATCTTGATAATATTGATTCTTCTTATTGATAAACATAATGTATTACTCTATTGATTTAAGTCTTTTTAATTTATTATTTCAAAAACCTATTTGTACTAACTAATTATATCAGGAGGATATGGATGCTTTGGATCCTTATATCCCACACCCCAGAAACCAAGGGTCTAGGAGGCATGATTGCCATAATTAGAATTGTTGGCATATCTCCTCCCTGCTTAAAATTCTTCCTGTCTCCCACAACTCATCAAGTTTTCAAACTCTTAAATGTAATATAATACCTTCCATGATTTTCAGATCTCTATCTCTATTCCAGGCTTTCTCACTAAAGGTCCAGACTTGTGTATCCATCTGCTTGATTGTTTTTTCTGTTAGTTTTCTAAGAGATATTGGATCTTCTTGTACACATAATCTCCTGACTCCAAAAACTCATTAAATGGCATTACCTTTCATTCATTTGTTCAGGATAAAAACTTTAAACTCATTCTTGACTCTTCTCTTACTCTCACATTCCAGATCAATTTGTCATCTTGTGTGGTACTTTCCTCAAAATATAGCCTGAATCCAAACTTTACTACCTACATCTGTAACTACCACTAAACCAAGTCATCATTAGTTCTAGCCTGGATTAATGAAGAAAACTTGACACTTTTTTCTCTTCATCCACTCTTGTTGCTCCCTTCTGATCAGTACTCCATGTAATAGCCCATGCACTCTTAAATAAAATCATGTAACTTACATGCTCAGAACCCTTCTATGGTTTTCCATTATACTTAGAGATAAAAACTCTGTTCATGTCCAAGGAAACCTTCAAGTTCTAGTCTGTGCCCCCTCTCAGACCTCATTTCCTATCACTTTCCTTCTTGTACAATCTCCTCTGGACATACCAGTCTTCTTGCTATTCTCTAATGAGGCAGCCTTATTCCTGCCTCAAGACCTTTGAACTGTGTGTTCTCTGCCCAAGAATGCTCTTGGAAGCAGTTATATTATTGGTGAAGAGTCTTGTTAGTGGGAGGTAAGAAAATGCATATCAGTAATTTGGTGCTGATACAGTTTTCTGTTTTTTGGTTTGTACTTTACTAGCTTTAGTAAACAAATCAAAATGCTTTCACTTAAAAGTGCATCTTTCTGTTTCTAACAGTTTCTCTAGCACAGGAGCTAGCTTGTTTTTCTTTATTTTATTGTGAAAATTTCAAACATAAATGTAGAAGGAATTTAGTGTAATGAACCTCATGTAATTATCAATGTCATTAAATATCCAGTGTTCATATTTACTCAGCTATCTAATACTTTTAATAGTGGATTTGTTTAAATCCGGGATAAATAAAATCCATTTAAAGTACTTGGTTAATATACCTCATTGATCTCCTTTACTATATCTCTTATTTTTCTTATACTTTCATTGTTGAGGAAATTGGGTCATTTTTTTCTTGTATAGTTTTCATTTAACATATTCTCTTACCTGTTATTTACTATAAATTCTTAGTTGAAGATAGAAGCTGGATCAGATTCAGGTTCTTGGTTTTTTTGATCAATACTACTTCATAGGTAGCATCGTGTGCTTCTAGTGGGAGTACAAAATATATTTTCTTCTTGTTGTTACCACCTATTGATCATCATTGCCTTGATCCATTACTCAATTAAGGATAGCAAAAAAAGATAATATTCTAATTCCATAAACCTTTCATGAAAAAAAATTTCCCATAGCAGCAATTTGGCTACTTTGAGAGAGAGGGTTATAGAAAAGACAGATAAAATGCTGGATTTTCTCTGCATTTAGCAATTATCAGTAAAATACATTGGATATATAACATTTTCCAAGGGTTTCTAGTACTTATTTTTTTTAATTTATCCACATTGTCTAATAATTGTCATTGATTGAGCAAGAATAATTTAAGCTTAACAATAAAGGTAAAATCTTGACGGGAAAGATCATCAGATTTGAATATGTGAAAATATAATATTTATGTTGTCAAATAGTCTAACAGGTTAAAAATTCAAAGAATAGACTAAAGAATTTATTTGTAACACACACGACTTACAACAGGAACGTGGTGTCTGGGCTAATTTCAGTCAGCTTTTTAAAATTCTCCCCATTTATCTTTATGAATCAGTGAGATTAAATATTTAAAACTTTAAAAAGGAAAATAAATGTCTATGGGGGTACAGTTATTTAATAAAAAGTAAAAAGGAGTGTGTGTGTGTGTGTATGTGTGTGTGTGTGTGTGTGTGTGTGTGTGTGTGTGTGTGTGTGTGTGTTGGGGAGAGCCAGGGTATGGGTAGTAGAGGAAGAGAGTCTAACTTTCTTTGGTTTACTATTTTTTTTTCTTAAGATTCTATTAGAGTGGTGGGATAGTACTCACAATTGTCTTAAGTTTTAAAAAAGTCTTCTTTAGGAAGAGAGATTTAATAAACCAGAATCTCCTGCCTGGTTGATGTCGACATATAGAAAGATATCTTTCCGAATGAAATATGGCCCTTTGTAGCAACGTGGATGGAATTGGAGAATGTGATGCTAAGTGAAATAAGCCATACAGAGAAAGACAGATACCATATGTTTTCACTCTTATGTGGATCCTGAGAAACTTAACAGAAACCCATGGGGGAGGGGAAGGAAAAAAAAAAGAGGTTAGAGTGGGAGAGAGCCAAAGCATAAGAGACTCTTAAAAACTGAGAACAAACTGAGGGTTGATGGGGGTGGGAGTGAGGGGAGGGTAGGTGATGGGCATTGAAGAGGGCATCTTTTGGGATGAGCACTGGGTGTTGTATGGAAACCAATCTGACAATAAATTTCATATATTAAAAAAATAATAAAAAAATTTTAAAAAATTAAAAAAAGATATCTTTCCTTCATGAAACATTTTAGGTCTAAGCATGCTCACTTTCTAACATCTACTTGTTTGTAATGCTTTCTTTTTTCCAGTGGAAGAACAATCAATGATATTCTAAGTGAGGAATTTCCCACACAAAGCCTGACAACTTGCTTTATTTTTTCATCACAAACCCACAAATGTTGATGATCACAAACATAATTTTGAAAGAACTAAAATTCACCTTATCTTTCAGTGTTTAATCGGTTGAGTTTTATTATTATTATTTTTATGGTATTCTTATTTTCTGTTATTTTATTGTAAAGGAAAAAGAGCTCTGTAGACCAAAAGTGTGCCAAAAGTCAGAATACTTAATCTTGTTTTCAGTTCACTTGGGAAGAATTAAGTCCACTTCGTTGGTAGAAAAATATCAGGAACACATGTTAATGTGCATTGTTGTTAGTCCAACCTAAGAACATGTTCATCTGTTACAGTTATATGAGATTCATGTGCTATCAAATCTGTTTCTTTTGACTGGTTTGATGACACTTACATGAGGAAAGTTACACGAAAAACTCTAATCTCTAAAATGCACTGATGGCACTGAGCTTTCTAGCTCCCATTCCTGTGTCATTCCGTTGAAAAGTTTTATGTTTGTTATCTGCACTTTCACAGGATGGTCTGTACTACATTCATCCCCTCCTCTGTATACTTTCCTACTGCTTTTCTGGGAGAATCTACCTCAGAATGCATATAGTAGATGTCACAGAAGACAAAAGTAATTATAGAAGAAGTGGGTGACCGAAATACAAGAGATGACCAATTTTATTTACAGATTTTGCATTTCTCTGCTTGGGAAATATCAGGGGTACACAAGAAAATATACTTCTAACATTGATTCTGCCCAGCAACTTTGCTCAGTTTTTGGCAAATAGAATGATTGATCCCTAGGATAATTTATCATATCTTGTAAATTCCCTTCAGATTATTGTGTAAATTGATTGTTGGTTCTAGTTTTTGAGGTGGTGAGAGTTTTTCAAGGCCTATTGTATCTTACATTGGGGTGCTCAAAATGTCTGCATCGGGGACAATTCCTGGAGAGTTCACGTTTATTTATTTGTTTATTTATTTATTTATTTATTTATTTATTTATTTATTTATTTTAATGTTTATTTATTTTTGAAAGACAGAGAGAGACAGAGCTTGAGTGGAGGAGAGGCACAGAGAGAGGGAGACGTAGAATCTGAAGCAGGCTCCAGGCTCTGAGAGGACAGCACAGAGCCCAACGCGGGGCTTGAACCCACCAACTGTGAGATCATGACCTGAGTCAAAGTTGGATGCTTATTGACTGAGCCACCCAGGCATCCCTGGAAAGTTCAAATTTGGAAACAAAAGTACTTCTTGTTGCTTTCTGACAATATATTTTTTGAAAACTCACTTTTCCTTATACTGTCTTAACTTTAGTTTTCTTTCTTATATTTCCCCCAAGGACCTAGTTATGAGTTCCAATTAATAGCAATTATCTCTGAGCACTAATACGGTTTAAAATTTAGTGAACTGAATGCTTTTCCTGGTTGGCTGGAAAGAAGCTCTTTATTTCCTCATTCCTGTCTACCTACTTCACCTGTGTGGAATAAACCATATTTATGTTTTTTTCCCTTTCTCTAAGTAAAACATACAAAATGTGGTGCTTTCACCAAAGCTATGTATTTGGCTAATTTTTAAATGCTTTTAGATTTAATATGCTCTTTGTGTTTGTCAGTGTTGACCAATTAAAATGTGTAAAGCTCAAGATAGAACTTAGATATCTGTTCTTGATAGATAGCTACTTGCTAGAAGGAAAGGTATGCATTGCAGGGACAGAAAATTTCAATGACAATAAATGGAATTCTTATTCTTATTTATAGTTTTTGCAGCAGGCATCATTGTGCTCCACACAAGGGGATGGTGCTCAGAAACAAAAGGACTATAAAACATCTGGAAAATCCCAATGTGATGTGGTGCCCTGTAAGTGAGGAGTGTTGGAAACGGACGAGTTTCTAAATACAAGCATTCTGTATTGTTGGTGTGCATGTGGGTGTTTTCCTTTTGGGAATGTGCAGGGGAAGGAGAAAGAAATAATTCTATACAATAGCCTGGCTCTGCTGAGCATGGATTTCATACTGAGAGAAGACTAAGAATAGCAACAACTAGTCTAGAAAGCTTCCACTGTCCCAGGCTGTTCTTTCCTATAGAGAACCACTTTTGTCTGCTACTTTCCCACAAAGACCCACTCTTTGACTGCTACATTGCACATCCTGCTCAGAAGTGTAGTAACTTTATTATGCCATTATCCTTTCTCACGTATTTGACCCGCCTGTCAAAACTGCTGTGGGAACGAGAAATACTTTGTGCACATTCAACCTCTCACTGCACCTCTCATGGGTGAGGGGCCTCCTTCTGAGTGAAGTCACGGCTAATATGCTCCGTCTTAAAAATAATAGACGAATTGCCTACCCTGACTCGTGAACTTCTGGTATTGCACAAAGCAAACTGAAGGAACAATGTAACCCCTTATTTTAAAATTTAATGTCTTTTACAGCCTGCTGTCTGAGGCAGTTCCTGTATGAATCTGCTGACATTTTAAATTCTGCTTTGGATATTTCCTCTCTATTTCAAATATCTGCTCTGCTCAAAATTTTATACAAAGTTATCCCCTCCACATACTATCAGTGTGAAAGTTCTTCCTCTCTTTCTTTCCTAAGGCATTCTAAGTCACTTTAGTAACCAGCTCCCTTAAGAGAAAACCACTAAATCTTGCTGCTTACACAGCAGCCCCCAAATCTTACCATAGTGCTTGTCAAAGAGTGAGAAATATTTTCAGTGTAAGCTCCTGCAAGGTTCACAGGCTTACTAGATTGTGCTTTCTAGCTAATAGGAAAGAAAAGAAAACTGCAGAAGCCTCTAGAGAATCTTCTGGCCGAAGGTAGATAACACAAAATAAAATCACTGTTTTATTTTATTAAGGACCTTTGTGAAGGTTCATTTGAGACAATTTAGTCTGTGTAACATAATTAAGTCACTAAGCAGCATCAGATAGTGGCCAGTTACAGTCTTGGATTAATAATGTTTAATTCATTTATAATCGCTCTAATACATGTCTAGGAAGCATACACAGAATTTTATAAAACGCAATATGATGAGTAAGGACAGTTGAATGACGAATCACAAAATAGATTAAATTGTAGCTCTCTGAACTGTTATTTGAAATTTATGGCTGCCAGCTGGCAACCAGGGTTCTTTTTTTTTTTTTTTTTTTGAACAAATTAAATAAGTTCAATAAAGCTATCCAGATAGGAAGTCTAGACCTGGAATATGAGAATTATTTCTCTTTAGCCTTCATCAGAAATGAATTTTTTGAGACAGGAACACTAAAGAATGTTTGGATGGGGTCACTGTAAGAGTAATACTGTGTCCAGTGAGAGTCACTCAGGTAAATTCCCAACCCATCAGCTCTTAATAATTGATATTCCTCAGCTGGGATTGATCTGAGCTTAATCAATTGAAGTAGGAGAGAGAGAAGGATAAGTAAGGGTAAAATTTAGATGGAAGATTTTTGCTGCAGTATAGATCTAAAGTGATTATAGTTTGAAATCGGGTTGTTAAAAGGGTGAAAGAACATTGGGGATGAATATGGAGTATAAATGACAGCCCCAATTCTGTCTTTGCACATGAAATTTAAAGTTATTTTTCCTCTACAGTTTGGGTGGGAAAACCCTGATTGAGCCGAGTGGAATCTTATAGCTTTTGTGATAAAAGAGCAAATTAGGTCATTGCAACTTCTAATTGATTAGATTCAGGATTAAAAATGAAGGTAATTTTAGCATCTGAAAAATTTTAATCTCTAAATTTCAGAAGATACATAGAGAGCAACATTTGGATTGCTGAATTCTTACTGATATACTCAGCAGGATTAAAATTGTTAATAAGTTTCATCTACTTGTCTAGAGTTTGCATTATAGTTACTGATTTAAAGTTGTTTTAATGTGTTTTGTAATGAGTTGTTATGAACATAGCATAGATGTTACATATTATCTTTTCAGATTATACAGATTTGAATTTCTTTGACTTATTCACCTATGCATTTTTGTTGTTGTTCCTGGAACCCTGAGGCCTAAAGTCTGACGATACAAGAGTCTGTATTTGGCAGCATGTTGAAAAATAAGATAAAATGCTAAAAATAATTTCATTAAAAAAAAGTTTATTTATTCATTTTTGAGAGAGAGAGATAAAGAGAGTGCAAGCAGGGGAGGGGCGGAGAGAAAGGGAGAAAGAGAATCTCAAGCAGGCTCCTTGCTGTCAGCATAGAAATGTGGGGCTCAAACTCATGAAGTGTGAGATCATGACCTGAACCAAAATCAAAAGTCAGATACTTAACCAACTGAGCCATACAGGGACCCCAAAATAATTTCATTTTTATAATAGAAATCTGGAAGATATTACTATTTCTAGTTATGTGAAAATTGGAAAGAATCAAAGACTTCTGGAAGAAATAATCCTGGGATTTAGATATATTTGGATAAAGGTAACAAATGGAGATTACTATATAAAGAAGTTATTTATGATTGTTCCAAGTTACAGATTTCATTTGCTTATTCAACAAATGTTAATGAGCTGACTGTGTGCCAGTTAGTGATTTGGTGCTGGTAACGTGGCCATGAAATAACAGTAATAGACCTTGTCCTAATTTGGACTGAAACTGAGAACTGACAGCACCTTGCCAAACAGGACCAGAGTTGATGGAGGAGAGAATACAAAGCCAAACATGTGAATACAAGTAAGGTAACTGAAATTTACTTTGAGACTGCATGAGCTCTGGGAAGTGTATGGGTACATAATTTGTATTTGTAGGGTTCAACCATTGTGTGTTGCCTCATATAAGGATCCATTTATAAAAAACCATGGGAGAAATATTCTGTACAGGATATCTTGCTTCTCCTAAGAAAAGATATTCTTTTTCTTATAAACCCTACAAATCTCATTTCCTTTTTTGCATTGGATAGTAAGAAGATCAGTAATAAATTAGAGGCCCACATTCAGCAATCCAATGGGAAATGGATGTATGTTTTTGTTACTATCTTTACTTCAGTTTCATAGAATGTGTTTTTTGAAACAAATAGGAAATTAAACAAACATAAAAATCAACAGTCACAATCATGGATCCATTTGTAAATCTAATTGAAGTTTGTCAAAGCACTGGTAACATATCAGTCTTCTCAGTGGATAATAGGACTTAAGCCTATCACTGTAGGGCCATTTCTTCAGTGTTTAAAAAAAGCCCTACCTTATTAAGATCAGAGTCCAGGTCCCAGAAGAATATGTGTTCCAGTCATTGAATAAAATCAGTTTAAAGCACCATCTGTTAATATATACAGATGTCAATAGCAAAAACCATGAGGGAGTGGAAGATGGCACTTTTGAAGGACATCTTGAGGGAGAGTTTCAATTGAAGCAAATAAGAGCACTAGGAAACAGAAACAAAACCAGCCAGTCATCATCCCCAAACTCTCTAGTGTCAATTGATGCCACAGCCCAGACATCTCTTTTATGCAGTGTGGAAAGAAATAATCGTGGTTATAGATATATTTGGATGAAGGTAACAAATGGAGATTGACAATATAGAGAAGTAATATGACTGCTCTGAGATATAGATGTCATTTGTTCATCCAACAAATAACACCACAAGTGTCTGTGACTGGCAGTAACATTTTATTTGGAATCAAAATGTAATGGTAGCATTTAAAAATGTATTGAGTTTCTTTTATGTACTTAAGAGCTGCAGTGGTAGGAAATAGAGTTGAAAAGAACCTTTCCTTAGGATTTTGTAATCTGCTGCAAGGTCAGCATGAACAGAGAGAATTAAATGGAAATTTTCTGTATTTTATAAATTCGTTATTCATTGTGTTCAAGTTAAAAACCATAAAGAAAATACTTTCTTACATAATTGGATCCAACTCTTTTTTTAAAGAATTCAGTGGTCACTGTAGTTATTATGGCTATGTGACCCCCGGGCTGAAGCCTCTACTTCCCCAGCTTTAGTATGTGCCTTGAACATAGGAAGTCTATTCAGTAAGTAATTGTTCCAGTTATGATTTTTCTCAGGTGAAAACTAATGGAAGCAGCAACTGGTGTCTGAGATGGTGGTTGAACCGCCACCTTTCTTCTTTGCCATCAATGGGGGTGGAAAGCAGAGGCCAGAAGAGTTATCCTGCACCCTCTGATAATTTACCAGCATCTTATAAGCAGCCCTTGGCCAGCTCTGAGCTATGTTTACTGCCAGCTAGCATAAGATTTAGAATGAGTGTAATTTTCAGCTTTTGTAAAGAGTATCAAATGATAAATAGAGTAATCAGATCTTCGCCTGAATTGCTTACTGCAGTGAAACATGGATTAAATGTGTAGTAAAAATATCAGTTAATCTGTCCAAGGAACTAGATATACTCATTTGCTTTCTTTGATCCAGCTTAGTTGTCTCATTGGAAAAGAAGGGAAAAGAGAAATGATGTCCTAATTATTTATGTGTTTACAAGTTTTTCCCCCCTTAGGCTACTGTTAAGCTGTCACACTCCATACATTCAGTGCCACAGCAATTTAATATTTCATTAAAAAAGCATTAATGATGGCTCCAGTGAATCTCTCCCATCCACACTCCAGAATGATAGCAATTCAAGTGAGTGTTGGTATCTGAGTGATGCACAAGAAGACAAAGCCAAACAAAGGGACACAGTGTTGCTGCAATTTCTTGCATCCTCAGGTAAAGCTGGAGAGGTGTGTGTTGAGTGGCACCTTCAAATTTAGTTGGATGAGAGAAAAGCATCTCATTTATACTGAATAAATAAGTCACCGTAGTGGATATGTCACATTTATACTCAATCTCTTCATAGTAGATCCAACAGTTGGTATAATGCTGGATTTTTGGGAAGAGTTTCCAAAGGCAACACTTCTGTGCTTCTGGTTTTAACTTTAAAAGAAAAGCAAAGTAACTCCATGAGAAAATACCTTGTTGCCTTTGAAACATTTGGTCATTTACCTAATGAAATAATAAATATTCATTAAATATTTTCAAGTTACTGTGTGTTTTCAAGTTACTATGGCCTCCATTTCAAAGGAGAGGAACAGTTCTTGTTCTTAAGGATATGTTTTACTTTCAATATGAGGAGAAAAGAAAAATAAAAATGAGAACATAAATACCAATAAGAAGCTTACATTCTGAGAGTTAAATGATTGGATCTTATAAGAAATTAGGTTTGTTTTGTATAAAAGGGAATTATTTCCAGCTAATATAATCAAGAAACTTATACAGTAGTGGAATTTAATTTTAAAATAATTCAAAGCTGTAACTTTCATAGCTTGAAAATGGAGGCAGTATAGAGACAGCAGAAGTTTTATTTTATGGACCAGTTTAATAAGTGCAAAAAGGATTTTGGAAACATATTTTAGAGGTCACTTGAATTTTACATTCTAGGTAATTAACTTTATTATGCTAACCATACAAAGCAACAATATAAAAATAATGTAGAATTTAAAAAGAAAAGAAAAAAATAACTTGTTCCTGAATCCTTCTCCGAAGCAAGTGATCTATTTTCATTTTTGTGTGTTCTCACTCACTGAAGATTTTTGAACAGCGAAATGACATGATGGAAAATGTGTAGGTCTTTTAGGAAGATTAATCTATCAATAGGAAGCAAGATGGAGAGTGAGGAGAAGGGTCTGAAACCTAGAGACCAATTATAATTCCAGTGAAGTAATCCAGGTGAGAAGCGATAAGGGCCTGAGCATCAATGGAGAGAAATGGGAAGCTGTAAGAGGCATTGAAATGGAAAAGTCACTGATTGGATATGGGACATTAGAGAAAGGTAATCATTAAAGACAACTGGAGCCTGAGTTAACAGCAACAGTTCAGAGATAGAAAGCAGAAGTAGAAGGATTAGAATAGGTGTCTGGCTGTGGAAAATGATTTACATACTTTTTGGTTAACATATATTTGAAAAAAATATGGCTACATAAAAATGATGCTAATAGATTGATAGATGGAAAATTGGGAAGAGGTGCATATTCCTAAACCTGAGATAATTCCCAAATTCCAGGCCTAATCACGTAAAAAATGGGGACAGTTGATTTCATAGGTTTGAATTAAGTCTAATGTGATAAGGAAGTAGAGTAGATTTTTAATACCTTTTTTTTTTTTTTTTTTTGAGAAAAGAAAGATTCAGTGAAGAAAGAAATGATCAAGGGCACCTGGGGAGCTCAGTTGGTTAAGTCTCCAACTTCAGGTCGGGTCATGATCTCGCAGTTCCCAAGTTCAAGCCCCATGTCAGGCTCTGTGCTGACAGCTCAGAGCCTGGAGCCAACTTTCGAGTCTATGTCTCACTCTCTCTCTCCCCCTCACCCACTCGTACTCTGTCCCTCTCTTTCTGTCTCTCTCTCTAAAAAGTAAATAAACATAAACAAAAATAATCAGTGAGGTAGATTGAGAGCCTTCATGATGATTCTTGATATGGGAGAGAAGAGAAAGAAAAAGAGAATAAAATTGAAAAAGAAACACATTTAAAACAGTAGTATAGGGAGAACAAGGAGAATGAAAACTGAGAAAGGGGCATTATATTTCATAACTAAGAGGGCAATGATGATACTTGAGAAATAAACCATTATCTAGATAGTTAATTTTTTATTTGACACATTTTTTTTTTTTTTTTTTTTTTTTTTAGTGAAGGAAGGGAAAGGAACGGTAGCTATCAGGTGGTGAAATTAAGCAAGATTTGTTTCCTTCCTGATACTATGCACTCTCCACAAAATTTTTAAAAAGTTTGTTCAGGGGCACCTGGGTGGCTCTATCGGTTAAGCGTCTGACTTCGGCTTAGGTCATGATATCGCGGTCTGTGAGTTCTCCAGGTCTGTGAGCCTGGAGCCTGTTTCAGATTCTGTGTCTCCTTCTCTCTCTGTCCCTCCCCCGTTCATGCTCTGTCTCTCTCTGTCTCAAAAATAAATAAACATTAAAAAAAATTAAAAAAATAAATAAAGTTTGTTCACTTTTCAAACCTGAGTGAAGGGAGCAACAAACAATAGATATGTGATTGTAAGGATCGACAGGGACAGACAGAAAGGGTTGAAGGGAGAGTAAAACTAGATAGGACTATTTGGACACTGGTTCAGTGGTTCTTGCAAGAGATGTTGATGGCTTGAATTAGGGTTGTAGTTGTGGATGTGGTGAGCTTTGGTTGGATTGAGCTGACCTGATCTGATCATGAATAAGATATGAGGTGTGAGAGTGGGAGAGAAATAGAAAATTACATTGCTTATTGCCTTAGACAACTGAAAGAATGGTGGTGTCTTTTACTGAGATAGATGCAGGACCTGTGTGTGTGTGTGTGTGTGTGTGTGTGTGTGTGTGTGCGCGCGTGTGTTAAGCCTGGTTCTACTCTTGGGTATCCAAGTGGTGATGCTGTCTAGAGAGTTAGCTACATGTGTCTTACACTAAAAGTTCAGTACATGTAACTTTGATATTCATCAGTAGATAGATGATATGGTCCATAAAATTGTGAAACTAAATGAGATTACTTAGTGAGTGCCTAGAGAGAGTAAAGGAGAATGTCAAGAACTAAGGGCTGAGCCATTCCAAGTCTAAAGATATGGAAACAAGGAGGAGCTAGCTACGAAGAATAAGGGTAATTAGTGAGGTAAGAGGGTCTGGAGAGGGTGATGTCTGCAAAAACAAAAGAAAAGATGTTTCAAGAAAGACATAATCAGTTGTGTCAAACAAAGCCTGATGTACACATAGTTAGGTAGGAGAGATTTGTATTTCTGGTAGTATCTAAAGTAAAAAAAAGATCAGGATTAGCCTTGCTGATCATCTAAGGGAAGGCCAATTCCAATTGTATCTTTTGTCTTGGAACTGATTTTTCAGGCAGTTGTCAGAGGTGAGGCTCAAAGTGTTTTGATGTGGAGGAATGGTGATCCTGTTGGAGTGAAGCCACAGACAACGGAAGGGTGACATTAGAGTAGGCAACTCTGGAGGGGTAGGTCTTCCCTTATAGATAGGGCTCTGTGGGACTCTCCTACTTATTTTAAAGAGAGAATTAGGTGGTATCCCTGCTGGGTGATTCAGGGGACTGCCATAAGTCTTGGTGAGGAGGGTGTCAGGCAGGGCCAGTACAGAGGGGCTGGGTTTACCAGGAACACTTGGAGATCTGAAGTGTAGACCTAAATAAAGACTACCATTTCCTTTTTATCACTTTTAGTAGAAGTACATAATACAAAGTGTGGCATTTTAGACATGTGCAAAATGAAGATGTTATAGCAAACACATGGAAAACAGGAATTCTCATAAAACTCAATAATTATCTTCTTGTGGTGTCTCTTAAACCTAAGTAGACACCAAGAGAGAGGATGAAGGCTTTCTTTAAGGATGAAAGAAATTTGTACATCTTCTCTTACACTCTTTTTCATATCCTTTTTGCTTACGGTCTTAGAAGTTTTTTCTTATTTGAAATGATGAAACCTTCAAAGTCAGAGAATTAACAAGAAAATTAACAATAACTGCCATGCAAGGAAAACCTAAAGATATGTAGATTTGTCTTAACAGTTACACCCTATTGCCAGAAATAGCAGCTTTCTGTTTTATCTCCAGCATGCATTTATAAAGGAAAGGGGGAAGTTCTTTAAAAAATGAACAATTGTCCTATTATTTTCATTCATTACACCTAATATTTACCTTTTGTTTCTTTACTTTCTTTCGCTTTGTCAGTAAATGACAGAAACCAATGAGTCTAAGAAGATGTTATCCTTGTATTACATCTTGAGTCCTACAACTTATTTTTGTCCTTTAATTTTGCTGCTTTGCTAAATATAAATACATATAAACATAATGGATTCTACTTAGAGAACTATCTATTAATTTTGTAATTTTATTATAATAATGATTATTATTTTTTTCTGCAAATCAGAAAAAAACAAAGAGTGTTGGATAGTAAGTATTTTTACTTGATTATGAGCAAATATGCTACTATTTAAAAATAGGTTCCTTGTTTACTTACTATTTTATATAGTTATAGAATTATTGACAAACTCATTGAATCTCCTTATATTATTTGGGGAGCTCATTTGCCATTTCTAATATTACCATATTTCATATGACACCACTAGTCTGAATTATTTACTATTGACATAAAATACATGTCTTCCCTACAGATTTGTGTCCCTGTCATTGTTTTTCCCAGACTTCCCTCCCTCTCATCTACTTGTGAACATCCTATTTATCCTTCAAATTCTACCTCAAATGTGTCTTTCCTTACAAAGGTTTACTAATGAGAGTAATCAAGTTACTGCATCAACTCTTGTTTATACATCTCTTACAATTATTCCATGTAGGCTGGGTGGTTATGTAAATGCTTTATCTTTGTATTCCCTGAGGAATGTCATATTTTATACATTTTCTCTTCCACATTTTTCTATACATGCCAGCAGTTCAATGAAGAGTGAATTTAATTGAGTCTTTGTGTTGGAGCTCTTTTCTGTTTCCATGATAAAATGGTTGTTACTACCCCTTTCCGCATACCTCCTGCCTGCCTGTGTTTTTAATCTTTTCTGATAAAAATATTGTCTACTCTTTGGAAGGTAAACTATATGCACGATATTGCTTTTTCACACTGTACATTGAATTGAATTGAATTGAAATTAATTCATTGAATCTTCATAAGGAAATAAAGGAGCTATTATGACAATCCCCATTTTAGCAGACAAGGAAATTGAGGCACGGAGAGTTTGGATCTGCAATTGGTGCAAGATTCAGTTTCCATATCCAGATCATTTGACATTATGGCCTTTCCTCTCAGACACTGCTGTGTACTGTCACGGTGTCCAGGTGCCAGCTGCTACTCGGGGATTATTGCTGGTAATGACACAGGGCTTGATTTTTTTTAAGTCAGAAGAAAAAGACCATTGCCATTGTACTGCTTAGCTCTCTTGTAGATTTATGTCCATGACTTCTACTTTATTACCTATGACTCATTTCAGCTTAATTTGTAGACTTACTTTTTTGAGTGTTAACGTAATTGTTTTGTATGATATGACTTACTTTACTATATTTCTTTTTTTAGTTGGCATAAATATACAGTAGTATTATGAACATAGAATATCACTAGGGTAAATTTTGGATATTGTATTTGAACATTGCTATTCTTATCATGTGCCTGCAAACATGGGGAACACTTTAAGATTGTAAACTCCCTAAAATCACCAATTTGGTAACAGATTTACCACCATCATATGCATGCCAATGAAATTCTGATAGAGATTGTGTTAATCTATTTATCAATTTGAGTAGTATGGACATTTAAAAATATTAATTCTTTCAATTCATGAGCACAAACTATCTTTCCATTTATTTATATCTTCTTCAATTTCTTTCATCAATGTCTTATTGTTTTCAGTGGGCAGATCTTTTACCTCCTTGGTTAATTTTTTTCCTATGTGTTTTATTGTTTTTGTTACTATTATAAATGGGATTGCTTTCTGATTTTTCTTTCTGATAGTTTGTTATTAGTGTACAGAAATACAGAAATAAAACCGATTTTTGGATATTGATTTTGTACTTTGCAGGTTACTGAATTCATTTATTCTGGCAGATTTTTGTTTTTGGGTTTTGTTTGTTTGTTTGTTTGCAGTCCTTAGTATTTTCTATGTATAACATCAGGTCATTGACAGAGTCAGTTTTACTTCTCTGATTTGGATGCTTTCCTTCCTTTCTCTCTTCCTTTCTCTCTTCCTTTCTTTCTTCCTTCCTCTCTCTCTCTCTCTCTCTCTCTCTCTCTCCCCCTCTCTCCCCCCCCCTCAAAAAGCAAAATAATTTTAATTTGTGTTATTTGCTAAAAAGTCTTAAGGTAGGAAATAATAGAGGATGGGATATAGGGTAATCAGGAAGATTCTTTAGAATGTAACATTAGGGGCACCAGAGTGGCTCCATCAGTTTGGTGTCCAACTCCTGATTTTTGGCTCAGGTCATGCCCCACATTAGGCTCCCAGCTGACAGCATGGAGCCTGCTTGGAATCTCTCCCTCTCTCTGTCCCTACCCCGCTTGTGCACGCATGCATGCACACTCTCTTGCTCTCTCAAATAATAAATAAATAAACTTAAAAAAAAAAGGAATTAACATTAAAGAGAAAAGATGAGAAGAAGCTGTCCTGCAGTGGTCAGAAGAAGGAAGATGAAAAAAGAAAAAACATTCCAGTGACAGAAGACTCCAGGTGCAGAGGCCTGGATGAAGAAAGGGACATTTCCTTCTGTTTTTTGTTTTTTGTTGTTAGCATGTTTTATTCATATTGCCATAGTGCTCTTTGCAATTAAACTATAGTAAAATTAAGGAAATGGCCACATGATCTCATTAATATCCTATTAGTATTATGTATCATAATAATTCTTAAAATCATTTAAAAATACATTTATTGTTCTGTTTTTTAATATAAATTGTACCTGAGAATTGAAATCTTCAGTTTCATTTACCTGTGTTAACCTCTTGATTTTGCAAAAGATAAGAGAAAAACCATTTAATTGGCGCATTTTCGTTTATGGAAGAAATTTAATTTTAGGTAAAGCATGTGCATTTTTAAAATTTCATCATTATTTTAATGATGGGAATATCTAAAAATATAGGAGTGGCACTATGTTTTAGGTGTTTTTCTCCCTTCTGGAATTGAACATAGATATCATATATTCTAAAAAATATGATTACTATTTTAAAAATATTTTATACTTTCTATACAAAGCAAGGTGAAATTATATTACACCATTGACTTGCATCTTGACCTTGCATTGGCTCTTGAAAGACAATGAAAATAGAGGCATTCATTGCTAAGAATAAACTTCTTGTTTGAAGTTGAGGGAAAATAAAAGCCCTGGCAAACCTGACAGAGAGTCAAAGGTTCTCATCTTTGGAGTAAAAGTGTGTCCATGTATCCAAGGGCAAAAAATGCCCCAAATCTCAGAGGCAGAGTGCTACAGTGAGCCCTGCTAGTCCTACTGAGGCTAGGTCATTTACTTCATCATGTATTCTTAGTTTGTCTCCTTTATCTAATAGTTTAGAGGATGCTTTTATTAATTTCAAGCTGTTAAATTTTTCACCTTTAATATTTTTTTTTTTCAACGTTTATTTTATTTTTGGGACAGAGAGAGACAGAGCATGAACGGGGGAGGGGCAGAGAGAGAGGGAGACACAGAATCGGAAACAGGCTCCAGGCTCTGAGCCATCAGCCCAGAGCCTGACACGGGGCTCGAACTCCCGGACCGCGAGATCGTGACCTGGCTGAAGTCGGACGCTTAACCGACTGCGCCACCCAGGCGCCCCAAATTTTTCACCTTTAAACTGGACCTATATGAAAATATTCCCTGTGGGGAAGCATTTTATGGAGCAGGGTTTTAACATTGAAGCTTTAAAGGGAAAACATTTTTATCCTTAGTTCATTTGTGTTCAATCTCCTCTTTGTTTTCCCTTTTTGCCCAAATTAAGAAAAGTATACATGAGAAAAATAGATTGAAATGTGTTTTCCTTCTTTTCCAATGCTTTGATGGAAGGCAGATTGTCTCCTTTTGTTTAAGTATTTATTTGTTAAATCACTCATTCCCCCATCACTTAGCTCACCTCTTAGAACTTTTCTCAGCTCTTTCAGCTGCAAATAATACTTCTCTTCTTTGTATTTCTGTGGAATAGATTGTCCATAGAATGATTTCACAGATATAATTTTTTATATTGTATATTCTTTCCCTAAAGGGAACATTCTTCCCAATAGATTACAATCTTGAGATTAGAGATTGCACTGTTTATGTGGATATCTCCACAGAACCTACCACAATGCCTTTCTATTTTTTTTTCTATTGCACCTGACAAAAGAGACTTTTTATTGTTCTTAGCAATCTTGGCAAATTTAAATTCTTTATGGATTTTAGATTTTCTTGCACTGTTCTTAGTCATTCCTTGCCAATAGCCTATAATAATTCTTGGTTGTGTATATTTTCTCCTTTTTCTTTATTAATCTTTATATATATATATATATATATATATTTTAATTTTTATTTTTTGAGACAGACAGAGACAGAAGGTGAATAGGGGAGGAACAGAGAAAGAAGGAGACACAGATTCTGAAGCAGGCTCAAGTCTCTGAGTTGTCAGCACAGAGCCCAATGTGGGGCTTGAGCTCACAAACTGTGACATCATGACCTGAGCCAAAGTTGGACACTTAACTGACTGAGAGACCCAGGCACCCCTATTAATCTTTATTCTTTATTAATCTGCCAATCAGATAGCCTTATCAGAATCACTCAATATTTTAGTGGTGGAATTTTGTTTTTTAAAAACATCTAATCTATTATTAGTAACCGTCCTTTTCAGAAACAAAGGCCATGGAATCATTCCTACCTTTGTTGATTAAGTCAACAAATATGTATTGAATGCCTACTAGGTGACTGGAGTGGCTGCTGATTGCATAATTGTGAATAAGATGCTTACAGTATCTCTGGAGGAGATAGAAAACATTGAGCTGATAAATAGTGTAATGATGGTAGGTGTAAAGTATTGTGGATGCATTTGGAGTGGGCACAAAACAGTCTTAGGGTTTAGGGATCAAAATCATAAATAGGAATTAGCTTGGGGATGATAGGGAAAGAAGTAGCTCTATACTTTCCAAAGAATGTGCTCTGTTTTTGTTTTGATGTTTTTGTCTTTGTTTTGATCAGGTTGTTGGTTTTAACTGTGGTGATTATGAATGCTTTCAGATCATTTGATCACATTTTCTGAATGCAACTTCCCATCTATCTTCTTAATTAAACATTTCTTCCTCTGGGTCAAAATTAAATGGAGAGAATCGGTTTCCTTGGCTTCTCAAAATGATTTTTTTTTGTTTGTTTCTGGAAAACATGTTAAGAATATAATGCCCATGTCACAGATTTCCCAAAGACAGAAAGATTTTTAATACTTCTTATCTCTCTTAATTCTAGTTTTAGGATATCATGTGATAGAGTTATATGAACATGTACTTATCCCTAAACTACTTCTCTTATTCTGTGAACAGCTCTACTATCAGATACCTTGCCCAGAGGTAAACTGATTAAAAGTAGATTGGTAGAAATCCAGTAGATATCACAGATGCTTCTCTTTCTGTAACCTTTAACATGCCATCCCCACCTCCATACCTGCACCTTTTAAAATTTTATTTTATTACGGTAAAGAATACTTAACGTGAGATCTACCCTCTTAGCAAATATTGAAGTATATAATATATTATTGTTGACATATAACATACATATAATGTTGTGCAGCAGATCTCTAGAGTTTATTCACTTTTATTTAACTTAAACTTTATACCCATTGTTATCACCATCTTTTGATGGGCTTTTAAACATAGCCCTCTCTCTCCCAGCTTCGTGATTTAGTTTCTGACAGTTATCATTCCACAAACTACTTGAAAGATACTTCCAAAATATAAGTGAAAACCCTACAGTAGTTTCCTTTCTCTTTCTGGATGTATGGTATGCAAAGATTCATTTCTGCTTTTCCCTACTCATTCTTTGACACTGCCAAATGGTAGAATAGAGAAAGTTTCAACTTGTACCATCCATTTATTCAGCAAAACCTGAGTTAATCACAAAGACCTCTCAGTGAATGGCCTTAATCAAACTAAATAATGACCAGTTAAGAGAATAGATCTCATCATGATCTCTAAAATTGTGCCTATATCCTATAGGCAATACATTGAAATCTTGTAGAACCAACCATACCTATACCAGCAACTTTATGAAAGCATTTTCAACTGAAGGCACTAAACGTGCCTTGGAGCCCCAGAGAATAGCTGTGCCAGCCGGAAGAGTGTGGGGTGTCACTGTGACCAGTTGTCACTTGGGAATTTAAGGAGTTTGTAGAGATCAGTTAAAAGAATATCTATTGTACTACCTAAGGAAAAATATGTCCCTTAATGTAAATAGTAGGCATCATCTTTAAGTGATAGTTCAATTTATTCTCTTTCAAACTTTAACTTTTATAACATATGTTAACTTCAGTTTAGTTCAACAAATGATTATTGATTACCTATTCTACTTCAGGTTATTTGAGAATACAAAAATGAAAAAGGCATCCATTCCTTTTTCAACAGAGTTCATAGTCAAGTGGGGAGACCTAATAGATAATTTTGAAAAAAATAAAATAAATTCAGTAATAAAAGTCCATGCAGGGTGCTATGGTCACATTCCCGAGAAGACAGACATATATAATGAAGACTTTATTTTGAATAAACATTTTGGAGTTTAAAAATGAACACAAGGTAATTCAGAAAAGGAAATGAACAAATACTCAAATACTTAGTGTTGAAAGATCTATTGTCTGTCAAAACATGATGATAAAAGACTTCATATTTACATATATCTCATGAGATTTCAGAACTCTAGATCTAAAGTGATTTAAGCTTATGCAGAAAAAAAAAACACAACCAAATAAATGAATCTG
Source organism: Leopardus geoffroyi (assembly GCF_018350155.1). Taxonomy (NCBI): domain Eukaryota; kingdom Metazoa; phylum Chordata; class Mammalia; order Carnivora; family Felidae; genus Leopardus; species Leopardus geoffroyi. The sequence continues at coordinate 173,714,338 of NC_059328.1, read as the reverse complement.
AGAATGACTTAAGATTATGTATCAACAACACTGGACTGGAAAATGCAATGTTTCAGGGAAACTGAATTTGGATCTATAATTCTGTTCACAGTCAAAAAGAGCAGAACATAGATACAACAATGAAGAATAGCTAAGTACAGTATGAAAGAAATAGAGTCAACAGTGATTCAAAGTGAATTCACTGGACCTTGATGCCTGAAGCACTTGCCTTAGAGTAGGAAGAGCTTAGGGGTAAGTGAAACACAACTGAATTTCCCAGTCACAATGTTTGCTTCTATAGTACATAATTAGCAGAGTATTATAATGGCTATTTTATCAGCTTTAAAATTGTGGAGCTTTCCTATAGACACAACTATAGAAATCTTAGAGTTACAGAACCAAAATTAATATTAAAACTGACAGAAAACTGAAGGATGAAGTAAAAAAAAAGTAGGTACTCAAGTTTTCTAGATCCTCCAATGTATCTAGCTTAAAGCTGGTGGAGCAGGTTTAAATAAATTACTTAATGTTATAAATGTGGCCATGATGACAGCGATAAATTATAGCTAACACAAATCTTGAGCTGGTGGGAAAAAAAGGTTTATGAGGAAACTTATAAATTGTTATTTTTTAAGAAGAAATCTGATAGAGGAAATGGAAAAAAAAAAGAAATGGAAAAGTGGTTATATTTATTTACTTAAAGCTTTACTGTACATTTGACTATTTTCCTCCAAGTGAAGATATTGCTTTATAAAAAAGATACTTAATGTATTGAAAAGGGGAGAAATACTGTAACAGTGCTGGTTGAACATTTTAAGAATGGTTCCCTTTTCTCCTTAGGTATTATTTTTTCTCCCCAATTTTCTCTATATATTACTTTTATGACCTAAAGATCTGTAAAATAAATTTCATGCTTAAAAACATGGTAGCATCTGGTGTAACACAATGTATTTCAAATTTCAAATAGGCATGCAAGTTACTTCACAAAGCTCGGATATACTCTTTCCATGTCCGAGTTGCTCACATATGTGAAGGATACCTATGACCTAGATGCGGTGCCACTGTTAATGATGGTTTTTAATCTTGTAAGTTCTGACACGTCCTGAGCATCACAGATAATATGACAATTCCAAAAAATTAAGCTGTAAAGAAAAATGCCCTGTTACTACATAGAAAATCATTTGATAGAATTAAATGAGTCACTCAACCGTGCCACACAAATTTATAGCCATTATCTGCGGAGAAATAGAGTTAGCACTGACATTAAATGTACCATTTGATTCCTTTATTATGAATTTCATGTTCTGCTCAAATTCTTTAACTACTACCATATGGTTTTCATTATGTTTGTTGCCATTTATTATGCCCGGTAAATCGAAAACTTTATTATATATCGATTTGCTGTTGTCAATGCCCGAAAACCCTGGTGCACTCAACACGATCATTGATCAGATATCAATTGTTTTTACACTCAGACCACAGAACATATTAAATTGATTCTGGATATATCTGGTACATGCTAAAGGGCCTGACCCCAATTTTTCTCTTTAAAGGGCTTTTAGCTTCAGTTTTAACAGCAATTTCGTTTCTTACAATATTGTAGTGCTCTTGACTAGGAATCTCACTTTGTCATTTATTTGGCTGGAAAGCAGGACTAAAACAGGGTTTCAGATAATTTGCAGAGGTTTTGTGGCTGCTGTTCTTGATTTAATCAATGTCAATGAAAATGATTTAGAGACATCCTATTTGGAAAATGCGTTGTTGTTCAGGTGGTCATAAATTAAAGTGATTTCAAAAAATATACCAGTTAAAAGGAATGAATGCTTGTGTCCCCTCCTAGATTGCGTTACGTGTGATTTTAATATGCCTTTATATTTGGGGATAAACACCATCTAAAGAATGACAAAATGCAGCTGAATTAGGATAATTTTCTGATTTTTTTTTTCTATTTTTAAAACTTGCTTTGAGATACCTAATCAATTATCTGATACGCAATTGAAAATAAAATGCACTATTCTAAGCTCAGAATATCTGAAATAATAAATATTTAAAAATTTAATCATTGTGAGATATAGAACATAAAGTTAACTACATAAATAAGTTAATATTAAATACTTTCTGAAATTTGAGTTTGGTGAATCTGAGTGTTGAGATTTTTCTAAAAATTACTTTCTATTAAGTAACATTTTAACCTGTATATAAATAAAATAGGCAGAAATAATAAACTTGTATACCAGAATAGACTTATTTCTCATGCTGTATGAAAATTAGGAATTTTGGAAAGAATATTGTCAGTCTAAATTATGAAGTTCGGCAGACCTGGTTTTGAAACCAAGTATTACCTATTGAATTTACTACCTATTGAGGAACATTACTTTCCTCATCTGAACTGAAGGTTAAATGAGATTATAGGGATATGAGTATATGGAAAGTTCCTGGTATGAGTGGGGGAGAGGGAGAGAGAGGAGAGAGAATTCCCAAGCAGGCCCTGTGCTGAGCCCTGTGTGGTGTTCGGACCCATGACCTGTGAGATTATGACCTGAACTGAAACCAAGAGCGAATGGTTAACTGACTGAGCCTCCCAGGCTCCCCTAAGGATTTCTTATTTAGAAATGATAATCCAGGAATTGTCAAATGCTATTTTGAATTTAATACATTTGATTTCTTTTACATACTGTTTTTTTTTTTTTCTTGTGGATTTCAGTTGCTTTTAGAACAGTGTTTCTCAAACCCTTTTAATGTGCATATGAATCACTTGGAGATATTACAAAGTCCAGTTTCTGGGTCAGAAGGTCTGGTGTAGGGACTGGGATTCTGAATTTCTAAAAGTTTACTGGTGATGCCAAAGCTATTGGTCCATGGTGTGTGTGTGTGTGTGTGTGTGTGTGTGTGTGTGTGTGTGTACTTAGAGTAGCAAGGTGATAGGACATAGACGCTACATAATACATCTTCCTGCTCTTTCCTACATATCTTTGCAGAGCACTCTGAATGTATAGTCTCAAAACCATTTGTTTGGGGTATTACGGTCTTTTTAATCTTGTATTTCCTTCCATATATTGTAAGCCTCACGATGTCTTCTTTTACTCATTGCCGTGTTCCCAGAACAGCATAGTGCCTGGAACTTAGCAATGAATGCTAATTTGCTAAGTGTTGGTGACTATATACCATAAGGGAAGTCCGTGGCAGAATAAACAATAGGAGGTCACAAATTGAAAGCATCTGCATAATAGCTGTGTTGTAAAATAGTTTTCCCAAATGAACTAATCCTCCACACTCATAGACTTAGTTTAATTTCCTCCTCCAGAAATGTATGTATGCGTAGTGGGTCTAATGGGCATGGTCAAAATTGCTGTTTGAAAAGCATATTGTATCACTCTGGTAATTAGATAGAACATAAGTAAATTTACGACCTTGTAAATTTATTGTGATCTTGAGTCTAGAAGCTGCATTTGAAAGGAGTAACTGAAAACAAAGTCAAATGAGGGCTAGGTCACTAAATTTCTTTAGGGCCAAGATGCTGCCCTTAGTAGAGTTTTGAGAAGGTATAATACTGTATTGTATCCTGGAAATTTGCTAAAAGAGTAGATCTTAAGTGGTCTCACCACACCAAAAAAAACAAAAAGTAACTATGTAAAGTGATGGATGTATGAAATAACTGGGTTGTCATAATCATCTTACAATGTAAACCTGTATCAAACTATATGTTGTACTCTTTAAATATATACAATTTTTATTTGTCAATCATACCTCAATAACACTGGAAAAAAGAGAAGTAGAAAGAGCTGCAGTAGAAGATGTCTGCATGAGTTGACCCAGACATTGTTAGGCATTTTGTAATGACGTGATATGAAAGAATACAGGTGAACACTTTTTACCCTGCTGGCTCTACCGTTCAACATACATACAACGTACATTTCTCATAGGATTAAGTTTGGTGCACTGACTGAGTGATGTTACATTTAAAGTCACCATTGTGGTCATTTATGATCCTTTTAGGGTCAGGTGAAGACAGCATTTCAACACGTGGGACATTTTACTTCAACATCGTCATCTTTTTATAGAAACTCAATGTCTTCACTTCTGGTTTCATATGATCCTCGCTGTGGGACCCCATCAAAATGAAGTGAGGCCTCTCTTCTAAATACATCTTCAGGTTTTTTTTTTAGGTTTTATTTATTTATTTTGAGAGAGAGAGAGAGAGAGAGAGAGAGAGAGCTCACACACATGCATGTACAAGCAGAGCCCTGACGCAGGGCTCAAACTCATGAGCTATAAGATCATGACCTGAGCCGAAATCAAGAGTTGGACACTTACTGACTGAGCCACCAAGGCGTCCTAGTACATCTTCAGTTTTTATACAGACTGTGATGCGGAGTCAGATATATAAACATGTTCACGCATTAAGTAACAACCACAGAGCATGAGAATCACAATGTCTTACCTTCAGAGGGTGAGTGGAATCATGGAATCAGAGGCCAGGATCAATCTGATGTTTTTCACTTCATACCCATAGAATCATGTGAAGTCATGTGAGTCATGTGAAACTGACTTAGAACATAAAAGAGGGCCTTTGTTAAAAATTCATTATTCCTTTATATCTGAAGAATAATGTCAGGAAAAAGTAAATACATTGAAATAACACTTATCAATAATTATAACTTAACAAGGATTCTAGTACAAAAGTTTTCACATTTGGTTTTACAGAAAATGAGGGAAGCAATATGTGATTATTGAAGTCTATTATATACTTTCTACTTAAATTTTTTTTGATGTTTATTTATTTTTGAGACAGAGATAGAGCACAAGCAGGGGAGGGGTAGAGAGAGAGGGAGACACAGAATCGGAAGCAGGCTCCAGGCTCCAAGCTGTCAGTACAGAGCCTGACGCAGGGCTGGAACCCACAAACTGTGAGATCATGACCTGAGCCAAAATCAAGAGTCAGATGCTTAACTGACTTAGCCACCCAGGTGCCCCTGATTATCATTTTATTTTATTTTATTTTATTTTAATTAATTAATTAATTAAAAGTTTTTAATGTTTATTTTTGAAAGAGAGAGCATGAGCAGGGGAGGGGCAGAGAGAGAGGGAGACACAGAATCCGAAGCAGGCTCTAGGCTCTTAGCTGTCAGCATAGAGCCTGATGCAGTGCTTGAACCCACAAACTGTGAGATCATGACCTGATCCGAAGTCAGACACTTAACTGACTGAGACACCCAGGCACCCCAGTTATCATTTTGTATGTAGGCATTAAAGTGTACATTCATTTTACTTGAAAATAACATATACTGTATTGATGTGAACTATAACATTAGCCTATTAAATCTACTTAATCTCACGTTCTCAGTAGGTCCTTACAGGCAACAGCGAATTAATGGGGACTGGGGTTGAGCACACTAGTGCTCATTTGTGTCTCCTGGAGTTTTCTTCTTGTGAGAGCTTTCAGGAAAGGTTAATTATGCATGGACAGACATGCATAGAAAGATAGAAACTTCAGATTGTTCTGTCAGACCCTTGTGTTGAACCATTTCTTGTTCTCACTCTCTGTAGGGCAGCTGGCCACTTTTCCAACATCAGTTCACACTGCGGAAACAGGGTATGTGACTCTGGTCAGCTTCAGGCAAACACACTTCGCCACATTCAGAGCTTCTTGCCCTCTGCCGTTTGGGATTAATCTTTGAACCAAGGAGTGTGGAACAGGAGATAAACATAATCAGAATCATAATGGTACTGTTTCAGTAAAATCTCAAATATTGCAAATCTTAATGTGGCATAGACAGTGACAGGAAAATATAAAGAAGCAAAATACATATTTGAGTCGATATTTATTAAATTCCCTGTCATGACCATGATGAAACACATTATAGTAGTTTACAAATTTGCTCATAAGATAAAATAGAAATATTCTTAAATTTTATGTCAAAATTTTCAATTTGTTTTTTATTGGTAATTACATTATAATGGATTATAATTACATTTGGTAATTATATGTATAATGTGTATATATATATATATACATATATATATATACTCTTATATAAATTTATTAATAAAATTTTAAAAAACTTCTCCCCAAGAAGTATAAACTCTTTCGAGTTTTGGAAGTTTGTTTTTCATTGTTGTTGTTGTTGTTATCATTTTTGTTGATTCACTTCTTATCTCAAATGTCTGAATGGAATGCAAGAGTTAGGGAATTGATTGCATTTCACATATTAAAGATGAAGAAACCCCAGAAACTCAGAAGTTTTTACTATTACTTTTATTGCTTTTAGATAGATGAGGAGTATGAAAGGTTAGATATCCTTAGTTAATCTTAGGGAATTAAATCTATCTGAGTAAAACCAATTGGAAAGGATTTTTTATCTCGAGCTATGGGCCTTTGTTCTGCAATAACTACAGCCATTTAAAGTAAATTGTCCATTAAAGTACCACTCTGGCTTTTGACAAATTGCATCAAACTGTTTTCTTCCTCCAGGGAAACACAAACCTGAGAACGGTGGTTTTATTTTTTCTGCTTGACATATAGGTTGCCTGAACCAGAGGGCTGAAATGCTTTTAGGTGCTCTATAAGACAACCCAAAGAGGTTATATATGGTCCAGTAGAGCCCAAGTGAAGACATTGAATACTCACAGCTTATCTTGTGTGATGACAAATAATTGGTCATGCCCTGATATCATTTGTCATTTTGAAATCCATTCTTACTTTTTAATCATGTACTATAAGGACAATATAACAGACCTGACAAAGGCTAAAAATCCCATTTGTTTTTTTTTTTTTTTTTTGGTGAAACATTAGTCCCTGAACTATATGGAAATAATTCAAATGACTGCCAAGGAACAAATTCAAGGCACTGATGTCATTAGCAGCTACTGTCTTATTTTTCAGTTGAGGGAAGTTCAAGCTGCTAATTGTAACTGAGTAAAAAAAATCAATTTTGATGGAAATATTCCTTCAAAAATTAAATAAGCTATGGTCACAGATTCAAAGATAATTATATACCTGTGGTTTAGATATTAATGAAATTAAATATTTTATTGTTTTTTAAGTTTAGGTTACTTTAGGCTATGTGAAAACAATATCTGAATTGTTATTAGTAGTAGTAAAAATAGTTAAAATATTCTACCTTCACAGTATATAATAAAAGAAGAAAAATAAACATTTCCTGTGTTTCTAAAAATTGTTTCTTCAATTTAGCTTTGATAATTGCTATCTTGTGGTCATGTGACTTGTTAATTTAAAAAACCTTGATTATGAACTAGATGTTCTAATTTACAAACATGAAAAGATGGGCATTATGTTAAAATACTAAAGTTGCTTATATGCTTTGACTGTAGGAATCATTTTCTTGTCCACACCATTTTGTAGAGTGTATAAAATTTATTATCTCATACTGGATCAATAGCCTAGAAAGTTCTGGCCGTGTCAGTTTCCTTGACTTTACAACTTTGACAGTTGAAGATAGTCTATTATTTTGTAGACTATCCCTGAATTTGGGTTTGTCTGATGTTTCTTATTGATGAGCTTCAGTTATGTACACTGAGAAGGAATATCACAGAAATGAGCCTAACGGGGTACATGATTTTGTTTGTCTTATTATTCATAATGCTAATTTTGATTATGTATTTAAGTCATGTCTATCAGACCACTGCACTGTAAATTTTTTTATTTTAGTTTTGTGATGAATAAGAATTTTGTGGAGACATGCTTGAGACTGTGTAAACATTTCATTTTTTACTATATATATATTTTTTCTATATTTTTGATTCATCCATTTATTTGTTTAGTAAATTTACTTACTTTGATATCCAAATTGTCCTACATTTAGCAAAGAGAGACCCTTCAATCTGGCTTCTGTATCCTTTTGACATGTCTGAATCATTTTATGTACTTTATTTCTTTCTTGCACAATAAGATTTTCCAGGCCCGTTTTCTTCTTTCCCTAACCCAGTCAGTTATTTCTTAAAAGATCTTCAATTTCTTTTAGTGAAGAATGATGTTTAGAAACCAAGATCTGGCAGCACTTATTAATACAGTTCACTTATTTCTGCTGGAGGCCACTGTTCCCAGGAGTGCTCAGTAGACAGAGCTAAGGAATATGTATATGTATATGTATATGTATATGTATATGTATATGTATATGTATATGTATATGTATATGTGTGCATACATACATTTATATCTACTCAATTCTATATTAGTACACACACATTTGTATCTTTATTTCTTTGTCTTTGTCTTCATCTCTCTTCCTCTGTATATATATTAAAATACATGAATTAACATCAATACCTTCAATTCTATTGCAACACTCAGGATTCATCCTTTTCTTTCTTTCTATATGCCTTTCTCTGAGAGTGAGAAACCTGACTCCCACTAGCTTTAATATCTGTACTTATTTGGTCAATCCTTCCATATGGAACCAATCTCTTGTAGCCACCACTGCCTCCACCCCTGCAGGTATGCCTGCCTTATCCTGCTCAGGCACAAATATGTGTTTCCAAATCACCCCTCTGCAAGGATGCTCCATTGACTGCTCATGCACCAGAAGCCAAGGTGGGGCCACCTCCATTTCTGCACAGAGACATTCTCACACAACTTGCTCTCTCTAATTCCACCGTGCACCCTAGTGGCTTCCCCTCACCCTTGTGACAACCTACTTTCTATTTTCCTCAGATGGACTATACACACCTCCCTGGATTTCCTCTTTGTTTTATTCACATTTCTTTTCTAGCCTGCTCTCTAAATGTTCAAGTTCCTTAGAGCTTGCTTATTCCTTGTTGCCTACATGATGACAATCAGTCTCATGGTGTTAAGGATCTTCTCCAGGTCAGTAACTCTCAAATCAGTATCTTCTGAGTTCAAAGCTGATACACATAACTACTTATTTGACATCTATACTTGGATCTCATGCATTCAAATATAAAATGTATAAATGAGAACTTTTGATTCTTCTTTTCCCATTCTTCTTCCTCAATAAATAACACCACTACTGTTGTGCAAGCCAGAATATAGGATATCTTTTCCTTATCCATACAAATGCATATATTAGCAAATCCAACTTTTCTTCAAAATGTTTCCTTTATTTGTTGATTTCCATTAATCTGAATTGTTGCCACCTTTGTCCAAGCCATACTCCTATCTCACACAGACAATTATGGTGGCATATTTTTCTACTTCTATTCTTGCTTCTATAACCTATAATCAAATCTTCCATAATCTATATTCTTCTAAAAGAAGTAGAATTATATTTTATTTAAAAAATTTTTTTAAACGTTTATTTATTTTTGAGACAGAGAGAGACAGAGCATGAATGGGGGAGGGGCAGAGAGAGAGGGAGACATAGAATCCGAAGCAGGCTCCAGGCTCTGAGCCATCAGCCTAGAGCCCGACACGGGGCTCAAACTCACAGACCGTGAGATCGTGACCTGAGCTGAAGTCAGATGCTTAACCGACTGAGCCACCCAGGTGCCCCAAGAAGTAGAATTATATTTTAAAAAATTACATCAGGACATGTCATCTCTCAACAAAATCCTCTTGGTTTTCTCTTGTATTTACAGTGAAATGCAAACTTCTTGCTTTGTCTACTGTGCTCCCTCCATGGTCTGGCTCTAGCTTATTTCTGTCCTGCCATCTTCTATCACTTTTCCCTTCTGATTTACTAGGATCTTTCCTATCATTCTTGTCCTATAACATGCCAACTTTTTCCCAACTCAGGCATTTGGATTTGCTCTCTAGAATGCACTTTCTCCAAATCTTCATTTACCTGACTCTTTCTCACTTGGATCTCATGGAAATATTGCTGATGAAATAAACTAACCAATTTCTGAGAAAACTCTTGAGTCTCTTAGTGAATTTATGAGTTTAGCAAGGCACTTAATGACCATTTCTAAGTGGCTTCTCAGAAAGTCTAAAAGGTCTCAGAAAGTGGTTTGGAGTCTTACAGAGAGGACTTATAGAATGCAGCTGAGATTTCCTGAATCATGGGAAGATTTAAGAGTTGAGAAAACATGGAATGAGGAAAGAAGTCAGGAGCCATAAGATGGGGAATATGTGATATGGATGTAGGGTCTGAACTTTATGGTCTAGGTTGTAGACTTCAGCAATGGTCACAAGTACCCACTAAAATCAGATAAAACCATTTACAGTATAAAAGGCACTAAGGTCAGGCAGCCAGGACTAAAGCTACCTAACAACCACCCTTAGACATTTCTGAAACTGTTGGTGGAGAATTCCAGATGTGAGGTCCTTTATCAATAGCCAAGAGGAACTATAAACATCTCCTTGCATAGATCCCTAGGTACTACCATGGGGGAGGGGATTGGTGGTGAAGGCAATCCTGAAAGATTTAATCACTTGCTTAAAAGAGATGGAGGTAACTTTAAAAAAATATAAATGCAAGATATTTAGTTTATTTTTATTTTGAAAGTTTAACAAATCTAAGCCTACTCAAATTTCCCAGTGGACTAAGAGTAAATGGGCCATATGAGTATGTGCATGTGTATGTATAGCACATACAAATGTGTGCAAGTTATCATTATTATTTTTCTAGTTATTTATTTTTGGGGGGAGAGAACAAGTGAAAGAGGGACAAAGAGAGTGGGGGAGAGGATCCAAAGCAGGCTCTGCACTGACAGCTGACAGCACTGAGCCCGATATGCGGCTTGAACTCATGAACTGCGAGATCATGACCTGAGATGAAGTCAGATGCTCAACCAACTGAGCCACCCAGGTTCCCCTGTGCAAATTATTTTTAACCATACAGTGATAAATAGTTGACAACACTAAGGAATTTATGTCTATTTAAGTGCATGAATTTATAAACTGATTCAAGGACTAAAAATAGGTTAATACTGCCTGAAGGGACAGTTATATATTTGAGCAATTGTTCTCAACCTTGATTGCTCATTTTATCTAATTGGGGGAATCTTTAAAAAAGCTAATGTTTAAGTCCACCTTTGAGAGATTCTGATTTAATTGGCCTGGAGTGTGGGCTGGGTATCATGGTTCTTAAAAACATTTCCAGCTGCTTCTAATGTGCAGCCAGGGTTGATAGGTTGAGAACTAGTGTTTTAGACTAAGATAATCTCTATCTACATTGCCAGTCACACACCACCATTTCCTGTATGCTAATACCTCCTGATATGAATGAGATTTAGGGCAACCCTAATCCCTGGCTCTACTTGACAGCTTCTGATTCAAAAAGTTTCCAAGGGGTAGAGGTACAAAAAATATTCCTAGATAAATGCATTATTTTACCCTAGTTAGCTGGATTAGAAAACTCATCAGCTTGACGTCTCTTTTTGTCTCATTGGCTTCAGTGGATTCTGGAAGCAAATCAAATGATTTCCTCAGACTCTTTCCTTCTAGGGTCATACCAGCACCCTGACCTTTTAGATATTACTACCCTCATCTTGAGAAGAGGGGTGGAAAAGTCAACTTAGGAAGGTTTCTTCTTCCCAAAGGCTTAAAGCAGAGCTGACCTTTACCTCATTTTCTTTTCCCTTCTCTTAGGTTCTGTGAGCAATCATCTTGTGATCAAGAGCCACCCAGAGTTTCCCAATATCATATACTTGGCAAAATTGCCTGGTTATTCTTACTTAAGCAAACAATAATAACAATAAAAAAGCAGATCCTTCAGCTCCATGCCACCTAGTCTAAGAAACACCACTGGTCAGCGTAAGATTAATGGGGCTCCAGAGAGCACTGTGGTAAAGCCTGCTAACCCAGCAGTCTTTTGAAACATGCCAAGATATCCTCAGCAATGACATCTCCATAATGAGTTTCATGAGGGTGTACATTGAGTCTAATGAACTTTTGTTAGCTCTGCTGTTTCTCACTTTGTTGCTTTTGCAGCTGCTAAAATGGGAAGGATTGAGATCAGCAAGTTTCTGACTGTGAGTAAGCTAAAATAGGCTTTTGAATAATGTTTTCCGCCTGCTTAGCAAATTTCTCTTGTGACAGTTGGATGTTATTTGGGGTGCCATACTAGGAGGAAGAGGCACAAGCATATTTCAGTCAGTTTTGAGAATAAATATTCTGTGTATATATTTGTAGTTGTTATTTTTTTCCTTCTTGAGGGTTATGATTGATCCTTGGCATGTGGCCCTTTGTGTATTGCTCTGCTGAAAACAGCCTAAAACGAATCTTCCAAGAGTTTTGTGGCACTTCCCTTTAGTTACAATTCTACTTTTTTTCCTTACCTGAGTATCAGTCTTCAGAGACCTAGCATGACAAAAGAATAGATACAAGTACATATAAAAATATCTATGAGAAGATCAATTAGACTTGTGAAAGCATGTTTCAAGTAATTTTCTACTGAAAAATTTAATCAAATTTATTAATCATATCTCTGCTTACCGGTGTTAAATAAAAACTTTAAAGATAGCAATCAATAAACAGAGATAAAAGCTTCTCTAGAATAAATGAAAGGAAGTAATAAAAAGACTCACTAAGCTGAAGTGCCTCCTATCAACAGCAGCTGATAAAATATTAAAAGATTTGCCTTGTGTAATGTCTCTGGAGGGCCATCTTGCTGATGTACCAGACCATGATTGACAACTTTGAGACTTGCTGGAAGCCACAAAAGTATATCTATAATATTATGCTCAATTGCATAGGTCTTTCTTCCTAAATGGTGCTGGAAATAACATATCACTGAGTGATTGGCTTGTAAGAAATTGAACTCTCTCCTCAGTTCTAGCTGAAGCCTAATTTGCTTAGAATTAGATATTATGTGGTATCTAGAATGTGAAAAACAAAAATAAAAACATATAATTGTACCTGAAGACATATGAAATTGTTTTGGATGGGTCACCCAATAACTGGAAGAAATTTTATGGGTGGGAGTGATTTCAGCGTCAGAATAAATAATTAGTAATATTTAGTGCTGCATTTCATGTGCCTATAGGCTAAGTGATTTATGTGCATTATTTTAATTAAGCCTTACAGAAAAAGCCTCACCTATGTGACATGTAATGATATTTCCATTTTTCTTGATTTAAGGAATTAAAACTAAAAAAAGTTAAAGCACTTATCCAAGGTCATAGTAAATGAGTGGTGTAACTTGTATTTAAATCCAGATCAAGCTAACTCCAAACAGCGTGATGAACTGAAAGTGATCATGAGATTGGGAACATCCTAGTCTGTTCACAGGAGCAGTTTTGATCATCTTAAATTGAAAACATTGGATGGATGGGCACCTACATAGAGGGACAGGAGAACCGAAACACAGAACAGTAGAATTTATTTTTCTGCTTAGTTTCAGGAAGTTGGTCTAATAATGGGGAGGATAAAATTAGATAGAAGCTTGAATATACTTTGAAGTATGAACAGTGTGACTTCAGATACCAGGCCACACAGAGTTTGGGAGTGGAGCATTTTCCTTGTTTGTTCGGGCATCACAGCATGGTTTGTTGTGCAAAGAGCACCGGTACCCTATGGGGACCTGAGAGTGTTACGGCTTTGAGTACCCGTGGCAGGCAGGCAGGCAGTTTATCCCTTCACAGAGGGTAGGAGTCGTTATTATAGCAGAGTGCTTCCTTCCAGTGACTTTCAGTAACAGACATTACGCAGTACCTGGGATGTGAGAAACTGAAAAGTGCAGCATTATCCCTAAGCACATGTGAGACAGTTTTGGGGAAGTCAAGAAACCTCTGTGGGGGCAGATGGTTTCTGTTTCAGAAAATAGTGATTAAAAAGCAATCAAACTCTTTCACTATAGGCATGAACATAGTTTTGTGGTCTTAGTAAATGATACCTGGGGAATTTAGTTATATATGATTACTTATACAACATAAACATAAAAATCCTTAAATAATCACAGATTGAGCATTTACTTATTTCCACAAAAGTGGCAACAATTACCAAAAGCAGCATCAAGTTAATGTTTAATTGGGAAAACTGTGGTTTATACATGAGGGAACTTACAAAGCTGTCTTCTCAGCTCTCCCGTTAGCTTGATGATCTTAAATTGGCTTTGGTAAGAGGCTCTGGTTTCCATTTACCTTTATTAATTAATTAATTAATTAATTTAAATTTTAATTCCAGTATAGTTAACATACAATGTAATATTAATTTCAGGTGTACAATATAGAGTTTGACAATTCTATATATTACCTAGTGCTCATTACCGCAAGTGCACTCCTTAATCCCTATCACCTATTTAACCAATCCCCCCACCCACCTTCCTTCATGCAAACTTCAGTTTCTTCTCTATAGGTAAAAGTCTGTTTTATGATTTGCCCTTCTCTTTCCGCATCCCCATGTTCATCTGCTTTGTTTCTTAAATTCCACACATGCGTGAAATCATGAAAATCATTTATCTTTCTCTGACTGACTTACTCTGCTTAGCATTAGCTAACCTCAATCCATGTCATTGCAAACAGCAAGATTTAATTTGGTTTTTTATGCTAATTTTCAATTGTGGAGATATATATATATATATATATATATATACACACATATGTGTGTATATATATATATATATATATATATATATATATATATATCACTTCTTTGTTTATAAGTCAGTAGACATTTGGGCTCTTTCCATAAATTGGCTCTTGTTGATAATGCTGCTATAAACATCAGGGTTCATGTGCCCCTTTGAATCAGTATTTTTGTATCCTTTGGGTAAATACCTACCAGGGCAATTGCTGGATAATAGGGTAGTTCTACTTTTAACTGTTTTTTTTTTTAAATCTATGTCCAAATTAGTTAGCATATAGTGCAACAATGATTTCAGGAGTAGATTCCTTAATGCCCCTTATCCATTTAGCCCATCCTCCCTCCCACCCCCCCCCCCCCAGTAACCCTCTGTTTGTTCTCCATATTTTAGAGTCTCTTCTGTTTTGTCCCCCTCCCTGTTTTTATATTATTTTTGTTTCCCTTCCCTTATGTTCATCTGTTTTGTCTCTTAGAGTCCTCATATGAGTGAAGTCATCTGATATTTGTCTTTCTCTGACTAATTTCACTTAGCATAATACCCTCTATTTCCATCCACGTAGTTGCAAATGGCAAGATTCTTTTTGATTGTCTAGTAATACTCCATTGTGTATACCACATCTTCTTTATCCATTCATCCATCAATGGACATTTGGGCTCTTTCCATACTTTGGCTATGGTTGATAGTGCTGCTATAAACATGGGGTGCATGTGGCCCTTCGAAACAGCACACCTGTATCCCTTGGATAAATATCTAGTGCAATTGCTGGGTCATAGGGTAGTTCTATTTTTAGTTTTTTGAGGAACTTCCATACTGTTTTCCAGAGTGGCTGCACCAGCTTACATTCCCGCCAATAATGCAAAGGAGATCCTCTTTCTCCTCATCCTTGCCAACATGCCTGAGTTGTTAATGTTAGCCATTCTGACTGGTGTGAGGACATATCTCATTGTGTCTTTGATTTCTATTTCCCTCATGATGAGTGATGTTGAGCATTTTTTTTCATGTGTCAGTTGGCCATCTGGATGTCTTCTTTGGAGAAATGTCTATTCATGTCTTTTTCCCATTTCTTTACTGGATTATTTGTTTTTGGGCGTTGAGTTTGGTAAGTAATTTATAGATTTTGGATACTAGCCCTTTATCTGATACGTTGTTTACAGATATCTTCTCCCATTCTGTCAGTTGCCTTTTAATTTTGTTGATTGTCTCCTTTGCTGTGGAGAAGCTTTTTATTTTGATGAGGTCCCAGTAATTCATTTTTGCTTTTGTTTCCCTTGCCTCTGGAGACGTGTTGAGTAAAAAATTGCTGCAGCCAAGATCAAAGAGGTTTTTGCCTGGTTTCTCCTCTAGGATTTTGATGGCTTCCTGTCTTACCTTTAGGTCTTTCATCCATTTTGACTTTATTTTTGTGTATGGTGTAAGAAAGTGGTCCAGGATTATTCTTTTGCATGTCACTGTCCAGTTTTCCCAGCACCACTTGCTGAAGAGACTGTCTTTATTCCATTGGATATTCTTTCCTGCTTTGTCAAAGATTAGTTGGCCATACGTTTGTGGGTCCATTTCTGGGTTCTCTATTCTGTTCCATTGATCTGAGTGTCTGTTCTTGTGCCAGTACCATACTGTCTTGATGATTACAGCTTTGTAGTATAGCTTAAAGTCTGGGATTCTGATGCCTCCTGCTTTGGTTTTCTTTTTCAAGATCGCTTTGGCTATTCGGGGTCTTTTCTGGTTCCATACAAATTTTAGGATTATTTGTTCTAGCTATGTGAAGAATGCTGATGTTATTTTGATAGGAATTACATTGAAAATGTAGATTTCTTTGGGTAGTATCGACATTTTAACAATATTTGTTCTTCCTATCCAGGAGCATGGAATCTTTTTCCATTTTTTTGTGTCTTCTTCAATTTCTTTCATAAGCTTTCTATAGTTTTCAGTGTATAGATTTTCCACCTCTTTGGTTAGACTTATTCCTAGGTATTTTATGGTTTTTGGTGAAATTGTAAATGGATTGATTCCTTGATTTCTCTTTCTGTTGCTTCATTGTTGGTGTATAGGAATGCAACTGATTTCTGTGCATTGATTTTATATCCTGCAACTTTGCTGAATTCATGAATCAATTCTAGCAATTTTTTGGTGGAATCTTTTGGGTTTTTGACATAGAGTATCATGTCATCTGCGAAGAGTGAAAGTTTGACCTCCTCCTGGACAATTTGGATGCCTTTTATTTATTTGTGTTGTCTGATTGCTGAGACTAAGACTTCTAATACTATGTTGAATAACAGTGGTGAAAGTGGACATCCTTGCCTTGTTCCTAACCTCAGGGGGAAAGCTCTCAGTTTTTCTCCTTTGAAGATGATATTAGAGTTGTGTCATTCATATATGGCTTTTATGATCTTGAGGTATAATCCTTCTATCCCTACTTTCTTGAGGGTTTTTTTTTTTTATCAAGAAAGGATGCTGTATTTTGTCAAATACTTTCTCTGCATCTATTGAGAGGATCGTATGGTTCTTGTCGTTTCTTTTATTGATGTGATGAATCACGTTAATTGTTTTGCAGATATTGAACCAGCCCTGCATCCCAGGTATAAATACCACTTGGTCGTGGTGAATAATTTTTTAAATATATTTTTGGAGCCGGTTGGCTAATATCTTGTTGAGGATTTTGCATCCATGTTCATCAGGGAAATTGGTCTTAGTTCTCCTTTTTAGTGGGGTCTCTGTCTGGTTTTGGGATCAAGGTAATGCTGGTTTCATAGAATGAGTTTGGAAGTTTTCCTTCCATTTCTATTTTTTGGAACAGCTTCAAGAGAATAGATGTTAACTCTTCCTTAAATGTTTGATAGAATTTCCCTGGAAAGCCATCTGGCCCTGGACTCTTGTTTTTTGGGAGATTTTTGATTACTGATTTGATTTCATACTGGTTATGGGTCTGTTCAAATTTTCTATTTCTTCCTGTTTCAGTTTTGGTAGTGTATATGTTTTTAGTAATTTGTCCATTTCTTCCAGATTACCCATTTTATTGGTATATAATTGCTCATAATATTCTCTTATTATTGTTTTTATTTCTGCTGTGTTAGTTGTGATCTCTCCTCTTTCATTCTTGATTTTACTTATTTGGGTCCTTTCCTTTTTCTTTTTGATCAAACTGCCTAGTGGTTTATCAATTTTTAGAAATTCTTCAAGTAACCAGCTTTTGGTTTCATTGATCTGTTCTACTATTTTTTTGGTTTCGATAGCATTAATTTCTGCTCTAATCTTTATTATTTCCTGTCTTCTGCTGGTTTTGGGTTTTATTTGCTGTTCTTTTTCCAGCTCTTTAAGGTATAAGGTTAAGTTGTGTATCTGAGACATTTGTTCCTTCTTTAGGAAGTCCTGGATTGCTATATACTTTCCTCTTATGACAGCCTTTGCTGCGTCCCAGGGGTTTTGGGTTGTGGTGTTATCATTTTCACTGGCTTCCATATGCTTTTTAATTTCCTCTTTAACTTCTTGGTTATCCCATTCATTCTTTAGTGGGATGTTCTTCAGTCTCCAAGTATTTGTTATCTTTCCAAATTATTTCTTGTGGTTGATTTTGAGTTTCATAGCATTGTGGTCTGAAAATATGCACGGTATGATCTCCATCTTTTTGTACTTGTTGAGGGCTGATTTGTGTCCCAGTATGTAATATATTCTGGAGAACATTCCATGTGTACTGGAGAAGAATGTATATTCCACTGCTTTAGGAAGAAATGTTCTGAATATATCTGTTAAGTCCATCTGATCCAGTGTGTCATTCAAAGCCAATGTTTACTTGTAGATTTTCTGTTTAGATGATCTGTCCATTGTTGTAAGTGAGGTGTTTAAATTCCCTACTATATTGGTATCATCAATGAGTTTCTTTATGTTTGTGATTAATTGATTTACATATTTGGGTGCACCACATTTGGAGCATAAATGTTTACAATTGTTAGGTCTTCTCGGTGGATAGACACCTCAATTATGATGTAATTCCATTCTTCATCCGTTGATACAGTCCTTATTTTAAGGTCTAGATTGTCTGATATAAGTATGGCTACTCTGGCTTTCTTTTGTTGCCCAGTAGCATGATAGATAGTTCTCCATCCCCTTACTTTCAATCTGAAGGTGTCTTTAGGTCTAAAGTGGGTCTCTTGTAAATAGCATATAGATGGATCTTGTTTTCTTATCCATTCTGTTACCCTACGTCTTTTAATTGGAGCATTGGGTCCATTGATGTTTAGAGTATGTACTGAAAGATATGAATTTATTACCAATATGTTGCTTGTAGAGTTGGAGTTTCTGGTGGGGTTCTCTGGTCCTTTCTAATCTTTGTTGCTTTTGGCCTTTATTCATTTATTTATATTTTCATTTTTTCTCCCCTGAGAGAGTCCCCCTTAAAATTTATTGCAAGGTTGATTTAGTGGTCACAAACTCCTTTAATTTTTGTTTGCCTGGGAAGCTTTTTATCTCTCCTTCTATTTTGAATGACAGCCTTGCTGGATAAAGAATTCTTGGCTGCATATTTTTCTGATTCAGCACATTGAATATATGCTGCCACTCCTTTCTGGCCTGCCAAGTTTCTGTGGATAGGTCTGCTGCAAACCTGATCTGTCTTCCCTTGTAGATTAGGGACTTTTTTTCCCTTTTTGCTTTCATGATTCTCTCCTTGCCTGAGTATTTTGTGAATTTGACTATGCTATGCCCTGTTGATGGTTGGTTTTTGTTAAATCTCTTGGGAGTTCTCTGTACTTCCTGGATTTTGGTGTCTGTGTCTTTCCCCAGGTTAGGAAAGTTTTCCGTTATGATTTGCTCACATAACCCTTCTACCCGTATCTCTTTCTCTTCCTCTTCTGGGACCCCTATAGTTCTGATGTTGTTCCTTTTTAATGAGTCACTGATTTCTCCAAATCTTAAACCATGCTCTTTTGCCTTAATCTCCCTCTTTTTTCTGTGCTTTGTATTCTCCATAAGTTTGTCCTCTATATTGCTGATTCTCTGTTCTGCCTCATCTATCCTTGCTGCCACGGCATTCATTCATTATTGCAGCTCAGTTATAGCATTTTTTATTTCATCCTGACTAGTTTTTACTCTTTTATCTCCTCAGAAAGGGATTCTAACCTATTTTCGACTCCTGCTAGTATTCTTATTATCTTAAATTCTAGTTCAGACTTCTTGCATGTATTTGTGTTGGTTAAGTCCCCGGTCTTGAAAGTCCCCGGTCTAAGAAAGTCCTGATTTCTTTTGGGGTGAATTCCTTTGTTTCATCATTTTGAAGGGAGAAAAGGAATTAATGAGGTAGAAAATTTAAAATAAAAAAAAATTAAAATAAAAAAAGTTAAAAATTAACAAATTAAAAATAGACACACACACAAAAGTGAATAATTGATGCTAGATCCTAGGTGTGTTTTGGTCTGGGTGTTGAAAGTGGCCTTATAGATTAGAGAAAAAAGGGGAAAGAAGAAAAAAAAAGGAAATCATTTGAAAATTTGAAAAAATTAATACACTGAAGTAGACTAAAATGAAATAATGGATGTAAACTAGAATTTGAGAAAATTTTCACAAAAGTAAAATATATAGTAGAAAAAAATTAAATAAAAATATTTTAATAACATTAAATATAAAAATGAATTTTTTCTGTTTCTGTATTCAAGAAAAAGAAAAGAAACAAAAAAGAGAAAAAAGAAAAAAAAGGAAATCATTTGAAAATTTGAAAAAATGAATACACTGAAGTAGACTAAAATAAAATGATGGAAATAAAATAGAATTTGGAAAATTTTTCACAAAAGTAAAAAATATAGTGAAAAATTTAAAGAAAAATATTTTTAATAAAAATTGAAAATAAAACAATTTTTTTCTTTCTGTATTCAAGAAAAAGAAAGGAAATGAAAAAGAGAAAAAAAGAGAAAAGAAACAAAGAAAAATGAATAGATGGACCTACTAAACATACTGAAATATGACTGAAATTACTTTGTTTTCCCCTAGAAGTCAGACTACGAGGCGCTTTATAGTCTATAAACCAAGAAGTTGATGAGACTTCTGTTGAAGAGTGAGGTTGGCCCAGTTGGGTGGGGCTTAGTGTAATGGCTCTGTTCTCCACTAGATGGCGCTGCTAGCATACTGGGGTGGATTGTTGTGGCGCTTGTAGGTGGGTATAGGCATGCACGGAAGCAGTGAAAATGGGTCCCCTAGCTACCCAGTCTGTAGTATCTGAACTGTTTTCCCCGATCAGCAATCGCGCACCCGTCCTTTGTCTTTAGCTTTTGTCCATTCCCTGCTTTTACAGTGTCCTTGACAGAGCCCCAGGTAGTACCTGTCTCCCACGTTTTGTCTCAGATGTGGGTGTTTTCCCCGGCCCCTTACTTCTGAGGGACTGCAGCTTCGACCCATTCTGCCCTCTGTGGAGGGTCTCATCAAGCAATGGCCAAATGCCAGCAGCACCCAGGAAAGTTTAAGGGACTGTGCTGCTGCAGATGCCCAGAGACTGCAGCCAGGTGCCAGCCTGCCCCAGAAAAAGTTCATAAGATAGTGTAGCAGTAACTTTTCAGGGATTATGGAAAATCACAACACACATCTGGCACCAGGCTTCACCCTTAACGACCTTGTTCTAGCACCAGTGAATGTGGCCATTCTCTGGAGTCTGCTGGGCCCAGGTTGCCTCACAGCCTCTAGCAAATGTCCTTCTAGCTGTGGAACTGCTTTTCCCCGTGTGGCCCAAGAAACTCCCAGACCCCACTCTGCTCCTGGGGATTCGCCCTTGCCACCAGAACACTGCCAGGTATCCAGCTGGGGAGTTGCAGACTCTGTGTTCCCCCTGTTTACAGTCTTAATGGAATTTAAACCCTCTCCTTTCTCCTTTCTCTCTTTTTAGTTTAGTCCCTGTGGCTGTTTCCAATTTTCCACTCTCTCTCCACCTGCTTTTGGAGAGGGGTGCTTTTCCCATATTCTCCCCACCATCTCTGTCCTCTCTCTGCATGCGAAAGCACCTCCCTGCCCTCTGTGGCTTCTCTCTCCCCAAGTTCATCTCTCCGCACTGTGTACCTGCTGAATTCTGTGGTTCAGGTTGTGCAGATTGTTGTGTTAATCCTCCAATCAGTTTTCTAGGTGTGCAGGATGATTTAGTGGTGATGTGGCTGTATTTCATGGATGCTAGACACAAGGAAAACTTCCATTCTGTTCCATCATCTTGGCTCCCTCTCCTCATTTACCTTTAAAGATAAGACATAATTGAACAAGTCCATCACAAATATTTTATGAGTGATAAGAGAACCCTTCCTAAGAATAAGGTTACATATTGTAGAAAAGAAAAAAGAGATCATTGAGTCACTCACTGAGTATTTTAGGAGGGGCAATGTAAGTCATAGGGAAAACTAAAAAAATAGGGGATTGAAAAGTAACTTCAGGATGTATTTGCATAGTGGAGAAATTTTATGGTCACCACCTTAACCAAGTAATCAAATCTTGCGTCATTGATAGCATCTTGTGATTGACACTGTGCCTCCAGATTCTCTCAATATGAAGTATGTTGCATCACCAATATAATAGTCATACAAAAAAAATTGGTCCTGAATCAAAGCAAAAGCAAGAGTTTATACAAAAACTTCATAGAATATAAAAAATAGAAGAATACAGCAATCAACAGTCTTAGCAAACAGAAAAATAATGATTTACACTTAATAAAGGTAATTCAGATATTGAGACCCACAAAATGGAGTTCACCCCAGTGGCCCAGCTGTCACAGTTTGAAACCTGTCAGTTTGCCCTTAAGGGAAACACCTCACTGTTAAAAAACTGAACATACACCAATGACAATCCTCCAACTCAGCTTTAGCTAGTTTACCTTACCCTAGAAAGTAGGGCCTGCTAGCCTTACAAAGAAATCCCCGACTTCCCAGCCAATTGTGTCCTGTGTGGGTATTGCTGCTTCTAAGCCCTATAAAGCTTTCTTTTGCCCAATATCTCTCAGGAAGTTTCCTCCATTGTTTGTAAGGCACTGCACTCCTCCAAATCCATCGATTGTTTTCCCTTGAATAAAGGAATCTAACGTTACTAAATTGTTTTTCATTTGACACATTTTTCAAAAAGATAACCTTCTGAAAAAGGGTATATGTATCTATGTCTGTGTGCAGTACAGGGACTTTATCAAATTAAAAAAAAAGACCAAGGTATAATGACAAATACAATGCTTGAAAGTTGATTTGATCCTGTTTTATGAATATAAGCATAAAGAAACTTGGGGGAAAATTGGAGAATTAGAGAATGGACTGAATTTAGCAGATGTTGGGGGTTAAATAAGTATTTTTTTGCTAGAGCGTTTTAATATGACATCCTTAGTTACAGGAGATACATGTTAAATTATTTAGAGATATTTTGGTATCTGGAATTTACTTTCAAATGCATGAAAAGAATAGCTAGAAAATTTAAGAAATATTGGAATATGATATTTTAAATTTCATTTTGTAGATATTTAGGTGTTTTTTTGCTTTTCTGTATTTGAAATTTTTGTAATGAAACATAGGAGAAAAGGTAACTTCAATAAACTTACCATTTGGTTTTGTCTTGGATCTACCTAGATACAGTTAAACCTTGGTTTGAGAGCAAAATTCGTTCTGGAAACAGGCTTGTAATCAAAGCACTTGTGTATAAAAGTGAATTTCTCCATAAGAAATAATGAAAACTCAGATGATTCGTTCCACAACCCACAAAAATGATTGCAATACTGTAATAAATGTAAAATAAGAAAATACTAAATATTAAGAAAAATAAACAAATTAACCTACCCTTCTGAAAACCTTTGTGGCTGGTGCTGAGGGAGACAAGAGAGAGGAGGGTTATTATGTAGTACAACTTTCACTAAAAATAACGAAATCACTGCTATCTATTGGCTCAATGGAATCTTTTTCTTTTTGTGCAAGTTTAACCAGTAACCTATCCAATGACACTTGCTTTTGTCTCCTTTTGAGGATTTCATGGAAATGTGACATTGCATTGTCATTAAACAGATTCATCACTTGCACTGCAACAGCCTTATTGGGGTGGTGCTTTTCTACAAAATTTTGCATTGTTTCCCACATTTTACACATATCTCTAATTAAGTGAGGGATTCCTTTGCGTTTTTCTCTTCTTCCTCTGCAGACAAAATGTAGATGTGGACTTCTTATAAAATATTGCAATTTCGGCCACTCGCATACCTTGTTCATACTTGATGATTTCCTTCTTAACTTCTGCAGTAATTATCTCCTTGTTGCTGCCTTTCTTTTCAACCTTTTTCTGCATTAGGGCCATTGTATACACTTGCATGGATGTTGACTACAGTACAGTATTAATAAACTCTTGTCATATATTATATTTAATGTAACTGGCAATAAGGCAGCAGAGGAAAGGATTTATATCTGCAGGCAGGCTGCCCTAGGATGAAGCAAAGCATTCTTAAGCTTACTCTTATATGGAAAAGTAAAGGACTATTCATAGGTGATTTGAAGTGACAAAAAAATACATCAGTGCCAGTTGTGGGCACCTTCCAATGTTCTGAAAAATCACTGATTTCTGCTAAACACCTCGGCCTGAGACTGGGGATCCAAGCTTGGGAGACAATCTCCCACAATCCTGCAATGAGAGAGAGAGAGACAGAGAGAGAGAGAGAGAGACATTGGCTCAGCTGTTATCACGTGATATTTGGCATTATGTACTACTTGTATTAAAAGACATCGTTCATTTGTCAAGTTAAAATTTATTAGAAATATTTGCTCATCTTCTAAAATTTATTAGAAATATTTGCTCATCACAGAATAAGTTACTTGCAGTCCAAGGTTTTACTGTGCTATAAGCTGCTTCATTACATGGTAAATTCCCTGAAAACAAAGATTATATTTCACTTGTTTTTATGTCTATTACCTATAAAATTCTCTGGAATATAATATTATGAGTAAATGAATGACTGGTAACATGTTGGTAGCGCCTATGTCAATTGTTTTAATAAAAATTCAAACATACATAAAGTTAAGTTTTACTTTCCTCCATTCAGATTACAGTAATTACAGATTTGGCTGTTTCTCTTTTCAGCTCTGTTTGGTTTTTGCTTTATGTATTTTGAAGTTCTTTTATTGCATTCATGCATGGATTGTTTTGTCTTCCTGTTGATTGAAATGACCCTTTCATCATTATGAAAAGCCCATTTTTATCCCTGATAATATTCCCTGTTCTAAAACTTAATTTGTCTTGTATTACTATGTACACTTTTTTGGATGAGTTTTGGCATGATATGTCTTTTTCCATCCTTATACTTTTAATATATTTGTGTTTTAATACTTAGAGTAAATTTGTTATAGACATAATATGGTTGGATCTTTTTAAAATCAACCCAACAAATTCATGTCGCTTGAATATTTAGAGCATTTCTGCATAACATATTATCTATATTTTGAGTAAATATTTATATTTACTGTTATGTTGCTTCCTATTTGTATTATATATTCTGTATTTCTGTTTTTATGATTTCTTTTGGATTAATGGAGCAATTTTGTGCCTACCATGCCATCTTCATTTCTGGCTTTGTGACTATATATCTCCTTGTTTTATGTCCTTAGTGGTTGCTGTAAGGTTTATTACATACAACTTTGACATATCTTCAAAAAGCTTCTACTACTTCATGAATGTAAGATTCTTAGACCGTATTTCTCCATTTTATTCTTCATTATAATTGGTGCTGTTTTTGTAACACATTCTACTCATGTATTATAAACTCCAATGCATTAAAAAATATTTGATGTAGGGGCGCCTGGGTGGCGCAGTCGGTTAAGCGTCCGACTTCAGCCAGGTCACGATCTCGCGGTCCGGGAGTTCGAGCCCCGCGTCGGGCTCTGGGCTGATGGCTCAGAGCCTGGAGCCTGCTTCCGATTCTGTGTCTCCCTCTCTCTCTGCCCCTCCCCCGTTCATGCTCTGTCTCTCTCTGTCTCAAAAATAAATAAACGTTAAAAAAAAAATATTTGATGTAGACACAATTTTCCTTTGAAGAAATTAAAAATGAAAAAGACAGGGGCACCTGGGTGGCTCAGTCGGTTGGGTATCCGACTTCGGCTCAGGTCATGATCTCACAGTCCGTGAGTTTGAGCCCCACGTCAGGCTCTGTGCTGTCAGTTCAGAGCCTGGAGCCTGCTTAGGGTTCTGTGTCTCCCTCTCTCTGTCTCTCTCTATCAAAAAATGAATAAATGTTAAAATTTTTTTTAAAAAATGAAAAAGACAATCTTTTGTATTTACCATGTATTTCATTTCTTTGCATAAAATTCTGGTTTCTATATGCAATCATTTTCTTTCTTCCAAAGAATTTTTATTAACATTTCTTGCAGTGTTACTCTGCTGGCAAAGAATTCTCTCAGCTTTTGTTTTTCTGCAAGTTTTTATTTTACTCTTTATTTTTTTTTGAAGGTAATTTTTTACCTGGATATAAAATTCTATGTTGACAGATTTTTTTTTTAATTTCTGCATATAATGATATAATTTCATGATTTTCTGACTTGCATGGTTTCTAATTAGAAGTCTGTGTTAATTCTTACTTTCATTCCTCTCTGTATGGTATATCCTTTATACAAGAAATACAAGAAATGAAAAGCATAAAAATATCAGATGCTTTTTCCCTCTATTCTTCATTGTTATATCCTCAAGGTCAATGATCTTTTCCTTTGCAGTGTTTAAATTGCTGTTAATCTAATGCAGAGGCAATTTCATTTCAGATAATATATTTTTCATCTTTAGAATTTCCATTTTTTTGTTTGTTCCTGTTTTTTTCCTTATCATATTTATTTTTCTGCCTTTTTCAGCAAATGTAATGTATTTAAAATAGCTGTTTTGAATGCCCTTGTCTGCTAGGGTAATCATCTCTGTAATTCCCAGTCTGTTTCTATTGGCTGAATTTTTTTCAGGTAAGAAGTTACACAGTTGTGCATTTGGACATGCAGAGAAATTTTATACTGTATGTTGAACTTTGTGAGTTACCTTGTTCAATGCAAGGATTTTGTTGTCTTTTTTAAAAAGTATTTTTCTTTGCTTGGCCAGGCATTTAAATTATTGTAGATTATTCTAATCTCTTCAAAGCCACTTCTTTAGATAGGCTAGTGTAGGTATGGAGTAGGCTCACTCTAAGAATAGTTGAAACTTACTATGAAATCTTGATCCTGTTAGACCTTCATAAGTATGTCAAACTGCAGTCTCTATTTCATTAACTCAACCAAGCCACCAGGCCTTGTTTGGGTTTCCCCTCCATGTTTTTGTGGTTTGGAAATTGCCTCTGGGTAGAAAGCCATGATAATTTTGTGGTTCATCTCATTTACTTCCCTTGTCTCAGAAATCACAGCTCTAATGTTTATTTATTTTTGAGAAAGAGAGAGAGAGAAAGAAAGAGAGAAAGAGACAGAGCATGAGTGGGGGAGGAGCAGAGAGATTGGAAGACACAGAATCTGAAGCAAGCTCCAGGCTCTGAGCTGTCAGCACAGAGCCCAATGTGGGGCTCGAACTCAGCAGCTGTGAGATCATGACCTGAGCTGAAGTCAGACCCTAACTGAGCCAGTCAGGTACTCCCCAGAAATCATAGTTCTGAAATGCCTCTTTTGTAGTCTTCAAAAATAGTTTTTAAATAATTTTCCAAATTTCCAGGTTTTTAGAGAGGAGGTTTTGTCTTGGTTATTACTCCTCTATAACTTGAAGCAGCAGTTAGCAGATTTTTTTTAAGGAAATGTTTATTGAACTGAGCTCTTATTACTGAAAAAGGAGACCATGTTTACATCTGTGTGAAATATATTAATTTTAATCTTCTAAGAATGAAGAAGCTATAATGGTAAATCCAAATAAAGTATTAAATAATAGATTCCATAGACATGGAAGGACCTTAAGAAGTCATTTGACCTAGGGGCATGTGGGTGGCTCAGTCGTTAAGCATCTGATTTAGGCTCAGGTCATGATCTTATGGTTTGTGAGTTTGAGTCCCACATAGGATGAGATCAAGCCCTGCATCAGGGCTCGTGCCTTGCTTTGAGTGAGCTCAAGACCCACTTTGGGTGAGCACAAGCCTTGCTTCAGGTGAAAACAAGCCCTGCCTCAGGTAGAAAAAAAACCACGACCTCCACTTGGGGGTAAGCCCTGCCTCTCTCTCTCTCTCTGTGCCTGTCGCTCACTGTGCCCTCTCTCTCTCTCTCTCTCTCTCTCTCTCTCAAAAAAAAAAGTCATTTGACCTAGTTGCCTGAATAATTGGCATTGATGACAGTCATTAAGGTTAAGTTGACTAAGAATTAGAATTGGCTTTATTTATCACAGTAATCCATATAAGCATTGTATTATCCAGATGAGCATTGTATTATGAGCATTGTAAGAGTATTGTATTATGTATAAATTTCCTAAATGTTGCTTCTTTTTTATACATATGGTCTTTATACTGCTTATGCCTTTTTATCATTATATATCATCAAAAGACATGTAGGACAGTGCCCTGTCCACCAAGGTGTCAGATAAATGCCTCACTAACTGAATATATCACTTGTATTCAACTTCTTGGAATTAAGTTCTTAGTTACTTTTCTTATTTAATTTTTAAATCCTGAGTTATTTGGTACATTGATATATTATTGTTCATTAGATTATCTCTTTGTAAGAGAAATCTTATATGGTAAAATAATTAAGTGTTATGCATTGTTGCAAGGAAAAGGGCATAACCTCTTCAGAAACTGTGCAGGTTTCAATAACAGGTTCATAGACTGTCAATAAAAAAGGAATTAGCTTTGCAAATTTTGCAAAAGCAATTTATGTAAAGACCCCAGGGCTCTTAGGAAACAGAAAAAGAAAGAGCAAATCTATTGGAAGCAGGGTTGATAAACTTATGATGTCTGCAATTTTTAAACAGGAGAGCACATCTATTGATAACTCAATTTGGAAAATAACATTTTTAACCAGTATTTCATATTTTTACTTCCTATAATCAATTTTAAGGGATGGTTTTGGCTTACTTCAATGATGTATTAGATGACAGAATTTCATCTTCACAATTTCTTTTTTTTTTTTTTTTTAATTTTTTTTTTCAACGTTTATTTATTTTTGGGACAGAGAGAGACAGAGCATGAACGGGGGAGGGGCAGAGAGAGAGGGGGACACAGAATCGGAAACAGGCTCCAGGCTCTGAGCCATCAGCCCAGAGCCCGACGCTGGGCTCGAACTCACGGACCGCAAGATCGTGACCTGGCTGAAGTCGGACGCTTAACCGACTGCGCCACCCAGGCGCCCCTCATCTTCACAATTTCAAATTACTACGTCTCTGCTGTAGAGTCTATTTTAAAAACATCTTTCTGCAATTTGCTTTTTTTTTAAAGTATATTTTTCTTTTAGAACAAGTTTAGGTTCACATATTGAATATAATTTACTCAGTTTCCATATACTTCCTGGCTCCACACATGTACAACCTCCCCCCACCAACCTGCCATGCTCGAGTGGTATACTTGTTAACAACCAATGAATCTACATTGACACTTCATTATCACCCATAGTCCATAGTTTACATTAGGGTTTGCTCTTGCTGTTGCATATTCTATGGGTTTTGGCAAACGTATGATGATATGCATCCACTATTATTGTATTATACAAAATAGTGTCATTGCCCCTAAATCTTCTGTGTAGCACCTATTCATTCTCCCCACTCTGCTCCCATAGTCATGGAAATCAGTGATATTTTTACTTTCTCCATAGTTTTGCCTTTTCCAGAATGACATATAGTTGAAATCATACAGTATGTAGGCTTTTCATACTGGCCTCTTTTACTTGTATTTAGATTTCCTCTATGGCTTTTCACAGCTAAGTAGCTCATTTCTTTTTAGTGTTAAATGGTATTCCATTGTCTGAATGTACCACAGTTTATCCATTCACCTATAGAAAGACATCTTGGTTGCCTCTGACTTCATGCAGTTATAAATAAATCTTCTATAAATGTCCACGTGCAGGCGTTTGTGTGGATGTGTTTTCAACTCCTTTTAGTAAATACTAAGGAGCATAATTACTGAATTGTATGGTTAAGAGTATGTTTAGCTTTGTAAGAAACTGCCAGAATGTCTTTCAAAGTGGTTGCATCATTTTTCATTCCCACTATAAACTCTATTTTTAAAAAACTGAACAGTAAATATCCAGAGAATAAGAGATCATTTTTTTAAATGTTTGTTTATTTATTTTGAGAAAGAGAGAGAGAGAGTGAGTGCATGAGTGGGGGGAGGGGCAGAGAGAGAGAAAGAGAGAGAGAATCCCAGGCCAGCTCAGCGCCGACAGTGCAGAGCCATACACAGGGCTCGATCTCAGAAACCATGAGATGATAACCTAAGCCAAAATCAAGAATCCGATGCTTAACTGACTGAGCCCCCCAGGAGATAATTTAATGGGATATGTGATATTATACTACAGATTCTCCGGGAGCACCAAGTTCTTTCGTCCAATATTTTCACTTGGATGTGTTGTGTCTACCTAGAACAACATGGCCAAAACAGAACTCTTGAAACCCTCATGCTTCCACTATGTAACTGGTCCTCACATGTTTCACTATCTCAGTAAATGCAATCATCCACCCAGATTTCTACCTTGTTCTCACCATCCACATTCTGTTCATCAGAAAATACAGTCATCTCTTTAAAATATATCTTATTAACCTACTTTTATCTAATAATGTTCACTATATTCTATTTTATTAAGTCATCATACTGACATTTTCTTTTTCATTAACAAGCAGATGCTGTGAGGGCAGAGATCTCACTTTTCCTGTTCTTGGTTTTATTTCTGATGCCTAATACACAGTGCCTGAAATATGGTGGGCTTTCAGTAAATATTTACTTGTAAATCAAAATATATGATCAATGTTATAGACATTGCTGAATACTCACATAATATTTGGTGGACTTTCTTCATCCCCTGTTCTTTTCACACAAACCCTCATTTTGTTCAGCTAATCCATGCCTTTTGAAGGCCCTGCACTTCATGTAACCAATTAGCCTACCCCCATTCCCTTTGCTAAAAATGCTCTTTTGAACAGGCATATGACACTTTTCTGGATAGTAAGATGTGAGGTGGCATGTGCAGATTGGCTTCTAAGAATTATTTCCTTACTCTTAGTAAGAAACAAAGAATAGATATGTCTTATTCTCTACATGTTGTCCTGTTTGCATGGGACACTTGGGCCCATGGAAGTTGTTCTGTGGCCATTAGGGAAACTAGCAGAGAAAACACTGGGGGCATGGCTGAGGGAAACCATAGAAAGAACATTGGCACTTGAAATATTGAAATAACAAAACTTGAGTTGGTATATTTTGTTTTGCAATCTTGTTATATTTTGTTATGCAGAGTATTATATCTTCCTCATTGTTAGCCAGCCCCATCAGAATTCTGTCTACTTGCTGTCCAAACCATCGCAATAGATACATTCACATTAATAAATGTATATGGTATATAAGCAACCATATATTTATATATGGTGAGATATATATATATATATATATATATATATATATGATATGTGTGTGTGTATATATATATATATATATATATATATATGGTGTGAATATGGTTTTTAGCTTTATTATAGGGAGTGCTCAAGACACAGGCAAGTGGTGGGGTAAGGCAGAATATCTTATTTTGTTTTTTTGTTCTATTAATACTCAGGCCTACTTATTGATCCAATAATTTAAAAATAAATACTAGGTCAAATTCTGAGATATTTATTTAAAGTTTTCTTATTTTAGCACCTGAATGAATTTCTAGTGCAAGAATGGATTAAATGCCTCAATTGTTGGTTTTCTTTGTTCTTTTTCTTATTACTTGTCTTTTAAAGTTAAAAAAGTATCAATCATTTTACTTAAATATTTTTTCCTAGCTGAACAGTAATTCAGAGGGCACATATGTCTTTTTTAAAGATATTTGGGCCTACTTTCAGGAATAATGAAGACCTTTGGAAGTTTGAGAATTTTGCTATAATCTGAGTTATTTTTTAGCCTTGGCACTGACTTGTGGTTTAGTGTATATTCTGAACCTAGTGAACCTTTTGCATTTATTTACACTCCTGAACTATCATATCCTATGGCCAATCTGTCATATACCTAGAGACTTAGACATTCCCTGAATGAGTGTTTCTTTAATGTTGTAATTAGTGCTGAATACCTCCCACAAAAGTGAATTATAGCCTAAAGCTTTTGTTCTAGGGACTCTTCTATGCCAATTTGTATTCTTAAATCTTCTAAAATAGCCATCTCTTAAATGGTCATTTCAAAGTAATCAAAATACATATGTTTCCAAGAATGAGAGAAGAAAAATGAATGGTAAAGTCATTATATGCTTTAGAATAAAAGTGGTCATAATTAATCCAGCATGTCTTTTATCGTATAATTTAGGATAAGTGATTTTTACTGGATGATCTGTGCTTTTAAATTCAGCAGTCACTATGCCAACCTGTTTCCCTGATAGAACAGAGTACTAAGAGAAAAAAAATCAATCACTGATTCACAAAAACGTTCCCAGAGGATTAGATGAAACACCTATTTGCTTTCTTGGAAAGTCGATTGAAATGATTTATAATAACTGAATCACTAACATTGCTAAAATTAAATATAAAATAGATGGGCAAATATAGAGAAATAAACTGGCCTTAGAGGAATGTCTTTTGGATCAGTGGAACCGTATGCAACTGGAGTCAGAGGTTTGTTTTGGGGGCTTTAAAGTAAATCTTTAGGACTATGTAGCATAATGAAGGCATCAGAGAGTCAAAGTGTATAGAGTTCACTAATTCATTTATTCAACAAATTGTTTCAAAGTGCATACTGTATGACAAACATTGTTCTTCACCGTGAACAGTATAGGAAAATGTTTTGACATTCATCACTCATTGTAATTAGAGTATAGTTGAGGAAAAAGGAAAGGAAATATATATAGAAATTTTTTTTGTATGCTAGACTGTGATAAATGCTATGGAATAACAAGAGCAGAGTAGATTGTAAGTGTGGATACTAGGTATATTCTTTGGAAGTTGAAAATAGGATAGT
Source organism: Leopardus geoffroyi (assembly GCF_018350155.1). Classification (NCBI taxonomy): domain Eukaryota; kingdom Metazoa; phylum Chordata; class Mammalia; order Carnivora; family Felidae; genus Leopardus; species Leopardus geoffroyi. The sequence continues at coordinate 173,681,878 of NC_059328.1, read as the reverse complement.
CAGAACATCCCTACTTTGAAAGTGGTATTTATTGTTCAGCTTGTATCAGATACTTCATTATGTTTTAGAACAATTCAACAATAAATGGTTGACTGATCTTCTAGGCAAATGCACCATGGGAAAGTGAACTTTGTAATACCTTACATGTGTGTAATAATGTTTACACACACCATTATTTAATATATATGATGAGGTTGCTACTATTAGCTCATTACATGCGACATATCTTAGACTAAGGAGGTTAAGTGACTTTTCTGAAGTCAAAAAATGAGTTCCTTCAGCTCTAAAATATTTCTTTAAATCATGTTAAGTAATGGTAACTCACTCATAAGTTGTCCAACTCTCATGTTTTTTTAGCCTACTGGATGGCCATTGTAACAAACTACAATTTATAACTTCCACAGTTGGTTCAATTTTTTGTAATTTGAACAATGAATTGTGACTCAATATGAAAAGTCCAGATATCATTATTATTATTATTATTATTATTACTCTGTAGCGACTCATTTTTATAAAACTGCTGATATCTTTACCATTGAATGTGTTGATTATATTAATAAGTTTTAGCATAGGTAACCCATTTAATTGGCACTACTGAATGTCAGCATAGGTATAGAAGCAAGGTGAGTTTCTTTTGATTAAATTGTACAGGGTGCACCAGAGTCAAGTGTCAGATGTAATATCAATCTAATATTTCTGGCTTACTGGCTTACGGATATTATTTAATAGCTTGTCAAAACTCATTTAAATAAATGGATTTGAAAAAGGCATTCAGTACAGATTATTCATGTAGAAAGCAACATTTAATTGGAGTATTAAGCCCTTTTGTTTTGTTGCATATCAGGAGTGCATCTGTGTAAATTCCACTACAAGGCAAAACTCAGTTATGGGATGATGGAGTGGCTTAGTCACTTGAGTGGCAAACTCTTGATTTTGGCTCAGGTCATGATCCCAGAGTTGTGGGATTGAGTCCTGCATTGGACTCTGCACTGCATGTGAAGCCTGTTTAGGATTCTCACTCTATCCCCACCTGCTCCTCCCCTGCTCACATGTGCTCACGTGCATTTGCATATGTGCATTCTTTTTCTCTCTCCCTCTTTCTCTCTCTGTCTCTCTCTCTCTCAAAAAAGTACTGTTATGATTGTTAGGTATTTAGCATGATCTTCTGAAATACATGAAATAGAGTCAGAAGCTGTCTTAAAGATTATAATTATTTGACACTACACAATTATCACATAGTATCTGACAACCAGAAAATATACATTTTGTTTGTAAACTGTCTCAAGAGGGTAAAGATGTGAAATTCATTTTCCATAAACACTTTGTAAGAGAGCTTTTTCTTACGTATACTTGGTAATCATGTCTTGTATGTGATGCACGATAGAAAAATTAAGAATCAGTCTTTATCCTATATTGATAAAAAGTACTGGTCAAGAATTATTAGTGAAAGAAATGTATTGAGTATGAGATGAAGTGTTCATCAAGATTCTGTAAGATGAGAACAGAGAAAGGTGGGACTATGACCCTATAGAGCCTTGAAACAATGTCAGAAAGTTTCATATTTTCCTTAAGAGCAGAGGAAATTCACTGAGCAGAAGTTGACATAATCAGATTTGAATTCAGACAAGACTCTTCTGTCTGCAGTGTTACAAATAAATTTAAAAGATATGCAAGTAGAAGAGGGAGGACCATATAGAAAGGAATTAGCAAATGAAGGATCTGTGGATCAAATCCAACTTACTATATATATATATATATATATGTGTATATACATATATATGTGTGTGTGTGTGTGTGTGTATATATATATATATGTGTATATACATATATATGTGTGTGTGTGTGTGTGTATATATATATATATATATATATATATATATATATATCCAAGGGTGAGAGTATAGAATGATGTCAGAAAGCATCCTGATACCAAATCTTAAGGAATAGCACTATATATATATAATATATATATAATTTTTTACAACCCATGAGTTAAACATTATTTTTGCCTTCTTAAATGTTTTAAAACATCAAAAGAAGAATAAAATTTTATGTCAGATGAAAATTATATGAAGTTCAAATTCTAGTGTCCATAAATAAAGTTTCATTGGAACGCATTTGTGCTCATTCATTTGTGTATTGTTGTACTGTCTATGGCTGCTATTATCACTATGATCTCAGAGTTAGTAGTTGCAACAGAAGATACAAAGCTCAAAAAGACTGAAATATTTATTATATGGCCTTTTACAGAAAAACTTACTGACTCCTGATTTCAGTTATTGCCATGATCCAGGTAATTGCTGATGATACCTTACAAAACAAAGAGAAATAGGTGAATCCAGAATGTATAAGTATACCTCCATTTCATAATGCATTTGGATGCATAATGCAGTGGGATGTCAAAGATGGCTTCTAAAGTCCTGAATTTCATGTGTATTTTGACAGCATTCACTGAGTTAGTTAATACTGAGAGGATCAACGTTGGAGAGAGGGAAGAGAAGAAGGAACTCAGTTTTGTACATGCTGAATTTCAGGCACCTTTGAGTTAGATGTGCCAAGTAGACAGTTGAATAGATAGGGGACTCAGATGAGTGATTCATGTTGGAGATATAAAGATGTGAGTAAATCAATGGGCCATAGACAGCAATTAAGCTCATTAATATTGTTAAGCCATCCAATGTTGGGAGTATAGAAGGATGTCAGAAAGCATCCTGATACCAAATCTTAAGGGATAACACTATTTGTTGTTCAGATAAAGTAGGATGGGCTTGTAAAGAAGATAGAAAAGTAGGGGCAAGAGGGGAAAGAGGAAAACCAGTAGACTCTATTATCATGGAAAACAAAGAAAATTTTTCAAGAAAGGAATGCTCAACCACATATGTGCTGCCAAGAAGCCGGAAAGATGACCGAGCAAACATGCACCGACATAGCTAACTTTAGTCCTGCTTTTTATTTTTTGGATAAATATTTATTTCTTTGTTATCTATGATAAATATTCTGATTAGTTATGAGGCTACATAAATCAATAACAAAAAAACCTAATAGTTTGGATCACAAAAATATTTAAAACTTCAAACAACCAAAACGCAAATACCAAATCAAGGAAAAATGAAAAACTGGGAAAAAATTGTCAATGCATATAAGTATTTATAATACAAAATTATTATAAATCAGTAACAAAATGCTGACTACTGCAACAAAAATAGGGCAAAGCTGAGTGAGCAGTTCAGAAAAATTATGATGCATATGATTGATAAACTTGTAAAAAAAAATACTCAGCAAATGAACATCACATTTCTGTGCCTGTAAGGCTGAGAAATAGACCCTGGAAGATAGTAACTCTTCATCTAGAAAAGGTACCTTCTGGCACCAAAACTAATACGAGTTAATTAATTGTACATATGGGTTTTATAGATTGATTGAAATTTACAAACAGTGATAACATCTGCTTGAAAGGGAAAATTTTTTGACTCATGACAGATGCTATTGATATTCAGTGTTAAAAGGTGCAATTAAGGGAAGCAAGAATGTCTCTTTTTCTTACCAACCAGAATAAATATGCAGGTTTTTACTCTACAAAATAGAAATTAATGCTTAAATAGAGGCATAAAGTGGAAAGGGTGGCCTAGGAGTTAAGAGCACTCTTTGGTTCTTGGCTTATGAATAACATCTCTGTGTACACTTCTTCATAACAAGAGAGTTGTTATTAAAAATAAATAAGTCATGTTAATGGAGAAAATTTTTGTACATTTACATTTTTTCTCTGGGATCAAACTGTATGTTGGTCAATATGTTATTTACATTATTTACTATTTTTTCAGACCCTCTTCCAATGTACATGGAAATATAAAGCGAATTATCAGCAATGACACTTAAAATGCATTATCTTTATTAATAGAAGTTTATGCTATTTTAGTAATGTCAGGATGATGAATAGCATGTAATTCAGAGAAGATGGCTTGGAGCAGATATACAGAATTTACATAGGATGGGTTTATCTGGCAATAAATCAAATAAAAACTTCAGTTTTATGGTCTTAATGTTTCAAGAAGCTACTCCTAATTTACAATTTATTTGCATATTTGAACATTTTGAACCTTTCATTTAAAATCAAATTATGTCATTTTAACATAAATGATCATCACTTTTGTATTATCAAGGGGTTAAAGTTTTCTAATGTATAGTGCTGACAGGTGCCTTTGACATTGAGATAAACACACAAAAGAAAGAGTTGGCTCTAATTCCAGTGTCCTATTTCTCTCCCTATTCATTCATTACTTTTACACACACTTCAGACATTTGATACATTTTTTGAAAGCATGCTTAAGTATTATTTAGCTATATATGTCCAATATAATTAGTGAATTCCAAATTCCCAATAGTACTTTCCTCTTTCTCTTTATATTTTCCTACAATGCATAGTATAGTTCAGTTGTTTTCAATCCTGGGTGAGCATCAAAATGATATGTGAAGCTTTTAAAAATAAAGTGAATGAGGCCAGCATTCCCACCCATTCCCACTGAGTCTCAAGCTGATTCTGAATCTCCTGGGGAGGGTCCTGTTATTTTTATTTTGAAAACTTTTCACAGATGATAGTGGGACTGAATTAATTTTCTTTAGGTTATATATACATTTTAAAAAACACTCCTTTTGAGTTATCTCGTAAAAGGAAAACTTAAGGATACAGACATTTCTCATAGAACCAAGCAAGAATTTGGCTAGGACCCTGGAATGGGCCAGAGCCAGGGCCTGGGAGTATGAAAGGGTGCCCCACAGGGGGCTTCTCTTGCAGTCTGCTTTCTGATACCTTTTTGTCTCTGCACATCGGCTTCATTCATTTCTATTCTCACGGCATACATCCGCTGTTTTGTAGCTTCTCAGTTTACTTTTTCTCCTTTCAAGAATGTAGATTTATTCTTGAATCTCCTAGTTCCAAAAATAAGTTCCTCAAAGGAAGGGTTCATTTGGTGAGCGAGTCAGGTTCCCAATCTTAACCTGGGGCCAGATTGTACAGTTGTTACTGCTCCCATCAAGATGAGGTGAGGGAGCTGGGCAGACAAATCTACAAGGTCCACTGTAAAGGTGTGGCTAGGGTTCAGGATCAGTGGATAATTTGTTTAAAAGACAAACATTTACAAGCTCATAACAGGTGTCCCACTGGGCTGGGTATACAAAATTAAACAGGATAGTTATGGTCCCTGGTTTACAAGATGCTTAAAATATTCTGTTCAATTCTTGATGCTGTTCAGAAAATCATGTTCAATTATAGATTGACTGAAGAAGTAGTGAAACCAAATGTTGAGAACGGACAATTTTGGGTTTTGAAAGGCTGGTTTCTCTTTGTAGGAATACAGTAATCTTATCCTATTTTATTTTACTGTTAGAGCAGATAGGGATGGTGGTGTTGTGTGTGTGTGTGTGTGTGTGTGTGTGTGGTGTGTGTGTGTGTGTGTGTACATGCCTGCAAGGGCCTTTCTATGAAAGGTTCCATCTAATACGTGTGGAAATGAGCACCTTTCCCTGTAGTTGGGTGGTTCACACCATTAAATTAATGTAGTTTAATATGGTACGATATGGTAATTCCTGTAAAAATAGGTTTGACTTATGATTATGTTTTATTTTCTACTATTTATTTGGTAGGACTATCTAGAGTTCTATCATAGTAAATGGTTCAAGCAATCCACTCACCTTGTTCCTTTCATCTTCAAAGCAATAGCAGTTGCATTAGAGGCATCAGAATATGAACTTACACAGGCTCATGATATTTAGCAAATTCATGAATGCATTATCAACTAAATAAGATCACAGACAACAGAAATAAAATACATGAAAACGTACTTTTTATGAATACTATAAAAATTAATGATGTATATCTTCTATTTTATTTTATTTTTTAAAAATGTTTATTATTGAGAAAGAGAGAAAGAGAGAGAGAGAGAGAGAGATAGAGAGAGAGAGAGAGATTGTGAACGGGGGAGGGGTAGAGTTCCAAGAAGTCTCCGTATTGTCAGCGCACAGCCTGACAAGGGGCTCGAACACATGAACTGTGAGATCACGCATGAGCCCAAGTCAAGTCAGAAGCTTAACTGATTGAGTCACCCAGGCACCCCTATAATTTTTATTTTAACTGAAATAATTCTTTATGACTACATGGTGTTTTTGAGATTTAAGTTTAAAATAAAGCATTGGGAATATAACTACAGAAAATCCCCTTTGTATAGACATTTTTCTCCTTCTCGGTATCCAAGAAACACTTTAAATTATCTTGGTTAGGGTAAGTCAATAAATACCATCCCAAAACACTGAATAAAATGAAATGATTTATCCAAGTATATGATGGAATAACTTCTCTAGTGAGGTGACATTGGAACTAAACCACAGAACTACATATGGGAAAAGGCATGAGCATATGATAAATTTTGCTGAATTCAATTGTCATTCTTGGTATCATGAAACTGTAATGAAGCAGAAAACTTTATCACATGTAAAAATATATCATTTAATACAGAGAAAGGGCCAAGTGAGTCTTATGCCTATTCCACTGTGTGTGAGTTGGCCACCTTGGTCCAGCTTCTAGAACTAGAGTTTATAGGGGGCCGTATGATATTCCAAGTAGCTCTATAATTTCTGGAATGTATTACAGAGTCGCGATGTGACATTATTAAATTTGTAGATGTGAAATCTTAGTTTTTCATATTCAAACAATACTTTAGTTTCTTACCCTTTTTATTTCCTTTTCAGTACTTAATCTACTCTCCTTTAGATTTGCAATGATATTCCTTTAGTAAATGGCTTTATTTATTAATTAATTTATGAATAATTAGTTTATAAATCAAGAGACCAGAATAAAAAGATAACGATCACTGGAAATTCCACAAAGCGGATACATTGCAGGTAGAAAAGTGAACTGATTCTGTGACCACTTTCTATAAACTGTGAGGATTAATAAAACAAAGGTTAGATATGAGAACCTATGATTTATTACCAAATCAACCCTAGGTTTCAATGGAGGAGTTACAAGCAGGGAATTTAAGCATGTTATTTTTTCAGAATTTTTTCCTTGATACAACAGTCATAAAGGTGTCTATATATAACATAAAATCTGCAGTTTAGCAATATTCCTACGCAGAGCATATTAATACCCCATTATATATCCAAATTGCCATTTTAAGCAGTATTTTCACAGGATATAATTTGTAGTTTTGACTGTTTCAAGATATTGTGCACTAATACCGCTTTTTAAAAAACGGAACATTTCTAACTGCAAGGATATGATGTCCCTTTTATTTGTTTTAAACAATGGAGAACATTTTGCTTTATTTCCCTCATTGGACATCCTCCAGTGTCCTTAACTTTGACATGCTTCCAATTTTCCTGGCATGCTGAGAACACTAAAGCCAAGCTTTTTATCACTTTGATATGTATCTTGGGTTCCTGTGGCTCCAAAAAATTTCCCATGAAATCAAAATGTCACAATAAGATTAGTTAAAATTACAAGGCTTTATTTTAAGGAAACTCATTTTCATCAAAACCTTCTGCTTTTTTTTTTTTTTTTTTTTTACATTTTCTATTTCTCTCTACTGAAGCATAATAGAAACCTTGTCATTTATATGTACAGATTTCAAATTAACCTATGTTGTACTTCTGTGAAAAAAATATTACCTCTCAGAGGCTTTTTATACTTTTTACTTTCTTAATTTTCTTTTCATTTTATAAAGTAACTTTTTATTTTATTTTATTTTATTTTATTTTATTTTATTTTATTATATTTTATTTTTAGTTTCAGTAGAGCAAATATTTTCTCCCATCCAGTGGGCTATCTACATACTTTCTTGACAGTATGCTTTAAAGTGCAAAACTTTAAAATTTTAATAAAACCCTATTTGCATATATTGTGGTAACTTCTTTTTTTGGGTCATATCTAAGATTGTCATATCATTACTGGATTCAAAGTCATGAAATTTACTGTTATGTTTTCTTCTATGAGTTTTGTATTTTTAGCACTTACATTTTGGTCTCTGATCCATTTTAACTTTTGTATATGGAGTGAGATAGGGGAACATCTTCATTCTTTTGCAAGTGGATGGGCAATTGTCAGGGATCCATTTGTTGAAAAGCATGTTCTTTACCCACTGAATGGTCTTGGCATCCTTCTTGAAATCAGTTGACTATAAATATGAGAGTTTTTATACCTAGTCTCTCATTTCAGTTCCATCAACCTGTATGTCTATTCTAATGCAGTATCACACAGTATTGCTTACTGTAACTTTATAGTAAGTTTTGAAAATGGAAAGTATGAATTGTCAACTTTATTCTTTGTTTTTCAAGATTGTTTTGGTGCTTTTCTGAGTCACACATTACAATTTATTTGCATGTGTTATAATTTGTTTTGTCGAAAACTGGACATCTTAGATAACATATTGGAGCAGCTCTGGATATCGATTCCCCTCCCCTCTTTTTTGCGGCTTGTTGTTTGCTTGTTTATTTCTTTAGTGATTGGCTACAAGATTTTAGTGACATTTATTTCTGCTGTAGTGTGGGAGCCCATGATGTTATTCCTCAGAGGTGCAGTTGTGGGCATACATACATTTACTCTGAGATGGTTGTTTTTGGTGGGGCTTTCGTTGACTCTCTTCCTTCCTAATTTTCCCCTACTGTTGGATCCACCAATTACTCTGTTGATTTTGATAATGCCCTGGAGTGTAAGTTGTTCCATAATCTGATATTATTAAATTCAGTCCACTCTATAAGAGGTTGTTTTGGAGGCCAGTGTTTGAGGTTTGCTGTGATCCCAGGAAAGCTCTTCTTGTCTGTATACTTGGTTTTCTCTGATAAACTAGGGTTTAACTTGTTACTCTTGTGAAGTCACTAGCCTCCTCTTAGTAATTTACTACCAAAACTTTAATTTTTAATTTAATTTATTTATTTTTTAATTTTTTAAAAATGTTTTTATTTATTTTTGAGACAGAGAATGAGCAGGGGAGGGGCGGATAAAGAGGGAGACACAGAATCTGAAGCAGGCTCCAGACTCTGAGCTGTCAGCACAGAGCCTGATGCAGGGCTTGAACTCACAGACTGCCAGATCATGACCTGAGCTGAAATCAGACGCTTAGCTGACTGAGCCACCCAGGTGCCCCAGAAACTTTAATTTTTTAAATAGCACCATTACCTTTGAGATTCATCACAGTTTCAGATGAAGTCAATTCCTTTGGGGAGAACTTCACAGCATCCTCTTCTTAATATCCGCCTGTCCTGTGGCCAGATCTCTGAGCCACGGCTCTGGGTGTGGGGGTGGGACAGTGGCCTACTTTTCTCTGGGTTATGCCCCTGTTTTTAGAGCAGAATGCTGGGCAAAGGGTTAGCCTCTGTTCTTTTCAGCTTGTGTCTCCTGGCATGGAAACTCCACCTTATGAGTGAGGAGGGTGAAAGTAGATTGGGGTCCAGTTTTCCTACCATGTCACACCTACGGTTAATCCTCCATTCTATGAGTGGGGACTGGGTAGAAGAAGAGAGCCTTTGACATCTTGGCCACGCTCACCTGGGATTTAGTTTCTGCAACTAATAGGTGACAGAGTGGAGAAATCCTGGTAGCTTGATCCTCTAAGAAAGATACTGTAGTCCATAACTGGGAACTGGAGGGATAAATATCCTGTATTCTTGCCTGTAGTCATCGTAAATGGAGCTTCCATCATGCCAAACTGGGAGGGAATGGAGGAAGTGGGTCATGGTTCAGATATCATAGACTTCATTATTCTTACTTAATTCTAAAAAAAAAATCCTTTTCCTTTTTTGTAAAGTTTTATTTATTTATTTCTGAGATAGAGAGAGAGAATGAGAGAGGCAGAGAGAGAGAGGGAGAGAGAGAGAGAGAAACAGAGAGAGAGAGGGAATCCCAAGCAGGCTCTGCACTGTTAGCCTGGAGCCTGATGTGGGGCTCAAACTCACGAACCGTGAGATCATGACCTGAGATGAAATCAGGAGTCGGTTGGTTGCTTAACTGACTGAGTCAACCAAGTACCCCTGAATTATTTAAAAAAAAATTTTAATGTTAATTTATTTTTGAGAGACAAAGAGAGACAGAGCATGAGCAGGGAAGGGGAAGAGAGAGGGAGACACACAATCTGACAGCTCCAGGCTCTGAGCTGTCAGCACAGAGCCCGACGTGGTGCTCAAACTCACAAGCCATGACATCATGAGTTGAGCCGAAGTCTGACGCTTAACTGACTGAGCCACTCAAGTGCTCCCAAGTGCCCCTGAATTCTAATAAATATTCTTAAATAAATATTTGTTATTTGTTGTATGCCCTTACGATAATTTCCAGAAACTTCATCTTAAAAAAATATTTTCCACCAGTTATGCTTATTTTGCAAGGTAATGTGTCCATTGAGACTTTCACATTGCCATTCCAGAAGTAAAATTTCCTCTTAATTTCTTATATAGTTGTTTTCATAGGGTCGTAGGAAGATCCCTTCTCTCCTAGGAATCAGATTTCTAGGGGTCTGAAGCAGCAGTTTTTGCCACTTTTGGAGCACTTTTCTCCACTAACATCCTTAGTTATTTTCCAATAACTAAGAGTTAACAGATATGTGATATTTAAAGACATATAAAATGGGCAAGGACAAAACAAGTAAAAAACCTAGGAGGCATTAAAATATTTAACTATTGTATATCTCGGAGTCACTCAGGGAGTGATTGAATAAACTGGAGTGATTCCTAAAAGTACTGAAGGAAGAGTTAGGTTTCTGATACATAAGGTAAGCAGGGAAGGCTTCTCTCGTGTGTCACTTAGTGACTGCATGCTCACTAGTAAAAGTTTGTGGAAAATTAAATGGTTTGTCAATATCCACTAAAACTTAAATACATTTACTAGGATCCAGCGATTCCCCTCCTTATACATACTCAACTGAAAAGCATACATATGTTTATCAAAAGCAGTATACTAGAATGTATACATAAGTATTATTTTAATAGCTAAAAGTTAGAAACCGCCCAAATGTGCATTACAATAGAATGGAAAAAATAAATAATCGAGAACTGCATGAATCATATCAATAAATCTTAGAAATCTAATGTTGAGGAAAAGATGGCAGGCACAAAAGAATGCTGTGAGGATTAAGTTTTTGTTAATTTGTCTGGCCAGGGGATGCCCAGATTAAACATTATTTCTAGGTGCGTCTGTGTCTATGTGAGCGGGTGTCATCCAATCCACTGAAAACCGGAATAGAACAAAAAGTGGAGGAAGGAAGAATTGACTCCTTCCTTCATGATTGCTTTAGGTGGGATGTTGATCTTTTGCTCTCAGTGCTTCTGGCTGTCAGACTTTTAGACCCAAACTGGCTATGTTACTGGCTCCCATGGCTCTCAGACTGAATTACACTACTGGCTTTCCTGGGTCTCCAGCTTGAAGATGGCAGATTGTGGGATTTCTCAGTCTCAATAATCATGTGGGCCAATTCACTATTCTTTCTTTCTTTCTTGCTATCTATTGATATATCTCATCTATTATCTACCTATCTATCAGCTATCTATCTATTATTGGTTTCTCTAGAGGCTCCTGAATAATACAGCTATATTGAATCAGCTACATTCATGTAAAGTTTTAAAGCAGGATAAAGTAGTCTGTGGTGTTTGAATTCAAGAAGATGCGTGTAGAAATGGTGGGGAGATAGTGAATAGAAGGGAGCATGAGTGGAACTTTCAGACCGCTGCTCGTGTTGATTTTTATCTAGGTGTTGATGACACAAGTATGCTCAACTTGTGAAAAATAATTTGACTTGAACATTTCATACATAAGTACTTTTATGTGTATATATTTTGCTTCAATAAAAAGTTAAAGTAACTTTTTAAAAAGTTACAGAAGAATAAGACAAGATAAGACCATTACTGACTTAATGAGGATTGGGACACTCTATCAATAAAGATCCTTAATCACATGAGATACTTATTCAGGTTAACAAACAAACCTGTAACATCTCATGGAAATTATAAATATCAAGTATGATCTCACAACAAATTATAAAACAAGGATTTATGCATTTGCTTATTATTTGCATATTTGGCTATATTAATTCTTTTTCTATTTTGCTGACATTTTATATAAAGTGCATTGTTGGTAGAAAAATTTAAAATTCAATCTTAAATTCTAGAATATCCAAGTGGGCCAAAAAAGGAATTAATACCATCCAGAGTTGAATACAATAACTAATGAGAATTTGTTTCCTTTTTGTGGGGAAAGGATGAACTTATCTTCATTTGTATGATCTGTAGTTGCACCTTGTTGGGTAGAAAAATAATTCTATTCTTACTGTTGTTAGATAGAAACTTAAATATGAATGATGTCTTATTTGATTTCAGCTGTGATTATAGAATACACAAGATTAGGTGGCCTATAAACAACAGAAATTTATTTCTTATAGGTCTGGAGGCTGGGAAGTCCAAAATCAAGGCACAGGAAGGTTTGGAGTCTGGTGGAGACCCCCTTACTGCTGTGTCTTCACATGGTGGAAAGGGCCAGGGAGCTCTCTGAGGTTTCTTTTATAAGAAACCATTCCATTCATGTGGGTTCCACCCTCATGACCTAATCACCTGTCAAAGGTCCCACCTCCAAGTACTAACAAATTTGAGATTAAGTTTTAGTGTATGAGTTTTGTGGGAACACAGTCTACAGAAAATAGAGAAACATGTGTGGATGCTGAGTTGTGAAAGAGGTAGAGTGTAACATCTAGTGTTTGTTGACTCACCTTTCCACATTGGCACATCTACACTCTCTTCTTCATTGGAGTGAGAACCCTGAAAATTATACTTTCCAGAGCTGCTTATTACCTGACTTCCTGTTGGTTTTTGCCAGTGAGAAAGTACAGATAAAAGATTGAAAGACAGAAAGAAGGCAGAAGCTATTTATATTCTGCTTCTGTCGGTGATTGCCAGCAGTAGCAGCAGCAGGTGACTGAAAATAAGATCCATGGTCCCTCAGGATTAGGGGTAATTCAATAGCATCAATAAGACTGAGGGCTTCTGAATTGGCAGCAGTCCAGTTTTAAATGCAGCAGGAGCAGAGGCATCACTTCTGGCATTTCAGTGACGCTGTCAGGCTCATTACTTCCAGCCTGAAGGAGGAAGCAGCTTCTAGATCTCTTTTTTTTCCTTTTTGCTCTCCATTTCCTCAAGCATTTTTCTTCTTTTCCCTTTTTCTGCTCTAGTCCCTTATCCAATTCCCTGCAATATATCTCTCTTGCTTGAAATATCTAGAGAGGTTTCTCTTTTCTTGATAGGATAATAAACAATTCAACAAGGAAGCATTAATTCAGGAGCAGAAGCACAAAACATAAGCTAGCCCTTATGGAGACTGTATGCATCCTGCAAACAATCTAGGTGAATGAGTTGCAAAAAACAAATGTGGTCTTTGAGTAGAATTATAAGGAATTATGTTTTCTCCAGAGATACATGTTTATTTTGTGGAGCCTGGGTTGTATTTCCTCTTGCTGCCCAAGTCAGGTAATTTAATGGTATTAACTACACAAGATAATCGGATGATCCTAAATAAAAAATTCTCTAGACTTGGTATCAATACTCTTCGTGTTTATTTTTGATGGTCATAGCCCCTTGGTTTTAATGAGCCACTTGCTCAGGAACCAGGAAACAAAGCCTTGATTTTAATGAGCCATTCTCTAAGGGGCAAGGATGAGAATAAGAGGTTATGTAAGAGAATCTCACCTAAAGCAAGGAAGGAGAACATGGATTCAGAGAAAAAAAGAATTCTGTAATGCAAAAAAAGTCAGGAAAGGAGAAAAATATGTACAAAGTAGATTGGACAAAGAACCAAAAACAATGTACAAAGATTAAATAAAAAACATAAAATAGATAGTTAGAAATGAATTCAAATGTATCTATCAACACTTACTGTAAATGGACTAACCCTCCAAATAGATGATAAAAATTGCCAAGTTGGATGAGGAAAAAGATGTGATTTTGCTCAATTTAACAAAACCATGCCTGGAGTATAATATGGACAGAGGAAAGTTGAAAATGGAGGCATGAGAAAAAAAATACAAGGAAAAAACTAACCAAAATGAAGCTTGTACACTTATAGACTTTTTGAAAAAAATACATACTGCTACAAATTTTTTAAAAAAATCCAATGTTTTTGAAAGATCCAACTTTCTAGGAATACATAAAAATCATAAAATTGTGTGTACTTTATAATATAAGGAGAAATTGACTTCTGAGAAGAGATATATTAACACATTCAGTCTCAAAATCAATAAGAAAATATTAAGAATGCTTTGAAATTATCCAGTGTATGCATATTATGCACATATTTGTTTCTATTTCTCTATAATTGTATCTGCATCCATATCTACATCGACCAACCATCTATGGATCTATGTGTATCTCTGTGTATCTATATATATAGCATCTGTCTATCCCTATCACCTTATCCTAGAACTGGAGAGTACATATTCTTTCTAAACAAACATGTACCATTTAAAAATTGACCATGTATGACCTAAAAAATTATCAAAAATTTGAGACCAATTTTCTGGCCACAATGCAATTAAGCTACAGTTAAATAATAAAAATAGAACAGAAAATCCCCTTAGGTTTGGAAAGGTAAATTCACACTTTATAACACATGTGCCAAACAATTAATCATGATGAAAATTATAAATATTTAGTACTGAATGATAATAAAAATACTTCTTGTGATAAACAGAAAGAGAGATATTTAAAGAAAAATTTATAATATTAAATGCTGACATTAAAGAAGAAGAAAATCAGGAAATGGATCAGTTGATCATAAGTTCTCCAATATCCACACAAAAATAAATCTGAATAAAGAACTGGCTTAACTAGAATCCTCCCTCCAGGTGTAACAGTTATATAACTAATATGCTCTACATACAATTTATTTCATAAATAGAAGAATCTAAAAGAATCATTATATTTCTCTTATTTTTGAAATAGAAAAGATTTATAAAGCAGAAAATAGAATATTAAAAATAGATAATTTTACTAATATAACTTCTTTCTTCATTACTATAAGTTTCTGTAATTTAAAAAATGTTGGTTTTTTAGAAGAAAAGAGAATGACCTAGTATTTAGCACTCAGTTTTTCATCCAAATAGCTAAAGTAGTATATTTCTTTTGCTGCTGAAATATTTAACAAATGAGAGATTAAAAATATGCTATTCTGACCTGAATTGCTTATAAAAAAATCATCTCTAAAAATGTATGATTAAACATGATTCTTTTTCTATCAACTCACTTTTAAAATTTAAGGTATTTGTTAAAATTATTTATCCTGCATGAAGTCAATCAAGAAAAGATAATTTCCTTTAGTATGAAGATAAGTGATAGTGTCTTCCTCATTCATACATGAAATATGGTAATATAAAAAGCTATTTTTTCTCTGAGATCTTCTCAAGCTTGGTTAGACTACTTAATTTACTAAGTGATGGGATATAATTTCATTACACAAAAATTGATAACTTTAGTAATAATATTTTATTCTCAATACACATGCATTTGTCAATGTCAAAAATAGACTTAAGGGAAATTAAGTAAGGTAAACCTTTTGAATTTGTGGTATATTTATAAACAGTAGATTAAAAGGAAATAATGAAGTCTGTATTGTTTCTGATCCATCAGTTCTATGACAGTAGAATATAAAGACAGTTGTGCTTAGTGTAAAGCATAAAGTACACATTAACCAATTTTGTGTGACAATCACTTTGGAACCTCATCCCTTTTTTGTCATATCTTTTAAAATAAATTTTTATTTAAACTTATTTATTTTTTCTTAATTAATAAAACAATTTCTCAAAACAATTCCTCAGAGCATATTAATAAATACCTCTTAATAACTCACATACCAGCAATTATTTATTTGAAAAAGTTTTAATACATTTCTGAAGACGACAAATTTTTTCTATCAAGTAGCTCACTTTTTGCTACTCCCTAATACTTACACATCACAAATATCCTTTGATGGTATTTAATGGTGTCCTGTCAAACACTTTTGGCTTCCTGCAAGTTAAAAAAAATTCCTTTTTGTTCATTGCACTTTTGTTGCAAAATCCCATTTTGTTTAAACTCAACAGTTCATTTACCCTGAGACTACCAACATGCAACAGAATATGATTACAGAAAAACACATTATGCTTACTGGTAGCACTTTAAATTTATTGCTAAGAAATAAGTGGTAGAGGCAATCCTACTAGATATTCTTACTTTATTTTGTTCCCATTTTCCAAGAGTCTCTCACATGCATTCATGCCTTCCCATAACCCTAGTGACTATCTTTCTTTATTCATTCTCAACTAATGACTCTGCTTTATATTGAAAGAAAAAAATAATAAAAGTTAACTATTTCTTCTTACAACAAAATCTATTCTGTATTCATGGGAACTCACATATCTTGCTGAGGCAGCCTCCAAAGATGGCCCCCAATGATTCCAACTTGTGTCATTACATTTACTTGTGGTAGTCCCTGCCTAATTGTATCCGAGTTCTGTTGTGTGGCCAACAGAATACAAAAAGGTAGTGGTATGTCACTTTAAGATTAGATTATAAAAATATTGTTACTTTATTCTTTCTCTCTCTTTTTACAGTTGTTCAGGAGGAAGCCAGTTCATGGACAGCCTTATGGAATGACGCATACAGTGAAGAACTGCAGCTCCTTGCCAACAAAAACGTGAGTGAACTTGGAATGGATCCTTTAAGACTGGTCATGTTTTTAGAGAGCAATTCCATAGCTAACAGCTTGACTACAACCTTGTAAGAGACACTGAGCCAGAGTAACCCAGGGAGCATGCTCTCAATTCTGCATCTCAGGCACCATAGAAGGCAATATGTATTTGGTATTTTAATCTACTAAGTCTGAAGGTAATTTTGAGTATTAATTTAACAAAATCCTAATATGTGGGAGTGATTTGGAATCAGGCAGTGAGTGGAATTGGGAAAAGCTATACGGATTTTGAGAATACTGTAAGTTAAATGATTAAATGTTTTGAACACACTATTTATGGAATTTTGGACTTTGCCTTGGATATGTTGTTTATACAACTTTGAATTCTGGGGAGCCTGCTGGTGAGATCTAAAAGTGAGAAAAATATGACTGGAAACAGCGAGAAAGGGGATCCTTGTTATGTAGTGGCAGAAAGTTTATCAACTTTGTTGCCTGTAGTAATGTGCAAATTAGACAATGTGCCCAAATTAACTGGGCGATATAGCTAAGGAAATTTATAACTACAAGGTTGAAAGTATCCCCTGCTTTTTTTTCTTGATGATTATAGTAAATGCAAAAGGAGAAAGATAAGCTAATGGGAGGATCCATTAAATTTAAAAAAGCTGGGACTTGCTGATTTTGAAGATTATAGCTTTTTCGGATGGCAAAGAAAGCTGAAATTAAGGAATGGTTTCCAAGTAAAAAGCAGATCCAGGGAACTCTTAGGAAAGCATAGTCTAAAGACAAAGTTTAAGGTATGATTGTAAAATCATTTTTTGAGATCTAGCTTACACAAAAGACACTATAAATGATTAAGGGTATTCCTCGGATTCTCTCAATCACAAAATGGTGCTTCTTAAGCTCAAGGTTGTTGTTCCTTAGTCATCTCAACAAAAGCCCAAAGAAGAGAGGGGCTTATCAAAAATAGATTTGTGTGCTTGGCTTTTGTCTAGTGGAGTTAATTACAGTAACATTCACAGGAGATCAATGATATTTTTAATGAATTGTATTAGCAGAAATACTGCTAGCTTGGCTTGAAAGGATTGAAACACTGGTAGCTTGGATTGAAAGGGAAATGTAAAATGAAAAGAGACTTTTGGACCCTTGAACCTTTATAAACAAGAAACAGGTTGATAAAAACTCAGATGAAAACACATGCTATCTTTTATGTAATGGAAAGGGTGATTGGAATGTGGAAACAAGGACCTTGTGGGCAGAGCCAGGAGATGTGAAAATTCATTTCCAGACAGGAGTAGGACTGAGTTTTAATCAAGTAACTTAAAGTATTTGCTTGGATGAATTTCAGTATCGGTCTGTGCTAATAACCATTGTGTGCCAATTATTTTCCTTCTTTGAGAAGGAATGTACATAGTATTTATTCTCTGCCTGTCTCAACATGGTACATTGAATGTGTGAAACAGATAGCTTTCTCTTCACACTTAGACAGGATTTGGAAGATGAGATTCTAGACCATGAGCTGATTTTTATGGGTCTTGGGTTGAGAGATTTAGGAGTCTTGAGAAGGTGTTTATGTATTTTGCATATGGAAGGAATGTGAATTGTTGAAAACCAGAGGATAGACCATAGAAGAAAGCCTTTGAGATGGCTCCCTCATGATTTCCCCCTTCTGGAATTCACGCCTTTATAATCTTCCTCTCTCACCCACACTTTACAATGGTTGGTCTGTGTAATCAATAGAATTATAAAAAAGTGATGATATGTCATTTCTAAGATATATGTATGCAAGAGAGTATAGATTCCATCTTTGGTACACTTTTGTTCTCTTTCTTTGGTGTCACTATTTCTGGGAGAAGCTGAGTCATGATCAGCCCTAGAGAGAGCAGCCTTATGCAAAGCCTATGGGAGAGATGAGTCTCCTGTCATCAGCTACGTGAGTGTGCTTGGATTAGATCCTCCAGCTCTAAGTATATTTTCCAGCCCTAATTGTATGTTCATCTGACAGCTTGAATACAACTTCATTGAAGACTCTGCTTCAGAAACACACAGTTAAGTCATGCCCATATTCTTGATGCTTAGAATGAGATACTATTTTTTTGTTGTTTTAAGCTGGTAACTTCTGGGTTGATTTATTATGCAACCATGGATAACAAATATACCCTACTTTCCTCTTGTTTACCTTAAATTCTATCAGTGATTTCAAATATTTATTTCCATGTCGAATTGAAGAGTATGCTAGAAAAAATGTTGGTGATCATCAAAGTCTCAGTATTTTGGTAGTTATGATTTCTGTTCACCAAATATTTATAGCTTTCCTTCTCTAGGTGGCATGGTAATACTGTGTTTTTCAGTCTCCTTTGTTTGCATAGAATCAAATGATTAGATCGGGCCAATTAGTTGTGAACAGAAATGATGTGCATTATTTCTTGTTTTGAGATTTTATTTGTCCTCCAGAGTTCTATCACACACTTTCTTTCTCTCCCTGTCTCTCTCTCTCTCATTTAAATGGCAACCAGCAATATTTCAGATATTCTGGATGGATTTTACTCAGTCAGCCTAAGTCCTGGAGGGACAGAGATGTAGAGCATAGCTCACGGCCTAAAAATGTTGATAATGTAGTAGGAGAAGAAATACACTTTTGTTGCACTTACTTACTGACATTAGGGTATTGTCACTGCAGGATAACCTGGCTGATGTGACAGAGCCAAGCATCATGTAAGCCAACAAAAAGTGGAAGCATTATAAACACTGCAAACTGGGGAGTAGCTCTTGAGGTGGTGCTAGTCTATTTCACCAAATATCATGACACAAAAGTAATGATCTGAAAAGTATATGGCATTATTTAAAAGCATATAAACATAATATTACATTCATAAAACATAACAGAATATTTAGTTGATACTGATAAAAACCATGTAAAATGGTGTATGTTTAATCCTATTTGATTATTATCTACTTCCAGACACACAGTACAGTGGCCTCTCTAACAGTTGTGTGGGTACCACAGGGCTAGTTCTTACCAAAAACCTGTGAGGGAAGGTGAATTTGAGCTGCAGTATTTTATAGATGGTGATTTTCTGCTTTCCTTGTTCTTCCTGCTACTGTAAGTAGTGGAGTCCTTCACAACAGAACTTTATTAACTTTGCCCTAGTAGTGAAGAGTCTCTAACCCATACAAATGGGCATGTGATATGATAAAAAATAAAACTTTAGAAAAATAATTTTATGGGTCTTTACTCTTTCATCATAATCTAGTACATCCAGACTGATGCTGAATTTGGTCCCAAAGTAAGAGTGCTGCACTAAGAAAACCCTAAAATGTGACATTTGTTTATTTAGCGAAATGAAGGCTGGAAAATTGATGATCTATGATATATAATGGCAAATATTTGGTAAAACTTTGATCTGAAGTAACTTGGGAGGCAGACTTGTAAATCGGGGGCAAGGTTTCTCTATCAGTACTGTTGACATTTTGGGGATATATAATTCTCTTTTGTCAGGGGTTGTCATTTGCATCACAGGATGTTTAGCAGAAAACCTGGCCTCTACCCACTAGATGCTAGTGGCACTCTTCCAGATGTGCAAGCCAAAATGTCTCCAGGCATTGTTAAATACATTCCAGAGAGCAAAATTGCCCTTGGTTGAGAACCAAACCTGCTATAGGGGTAGAGATCAGAAAAGATGAAGTTAACAGGGCAGATTGATAACTGTTGGTTGTCTTTACCCTAGTATTATGAGCAGGAGGTCAGCTCAGGAATTGACTGTGATTTAAGAATATATATTTTTCTTTCTGGAGAAGCAAAATATGAAGACCTGAAGAGTTGGAAAGACAACGTTTGTCATATGCAAACATTGATCTACATGTGGAAATAGTCACATCTGGAGTTATTTTTAAGATAAATTTCTCATTTTTTGTATTTCTTTGCATTCCAGTCTGTGCCCCTATACACTGATTTTTTGTTTTGTTTTTCATTTCAAATAGATATTTTGTTTTGGAACAGTTTTAGATTTAAAGAAAAATTGAAAACAGTACAGAATCCCTGTATACTCATACTGTTTCCTGATTATTAACATTCTTTACATTAGTATGGTGCATTAGTTATAGTTAGTGAACCAATATTGATACATTAGTATTAACTAAAGTCCATACTTAATTCACATGTCCTTAGTTTTTACCTAATGTCCTTTATCTGTTCCAGGATTCCATCAAGGGTTTCACCCTACATTCAATTGTCATGTCTCCTTAGGATTCTCTTCTTTATGACATTTTCTCAGACATTCTTTTTTTTTTAATTTTATTTTTTATTTTTCTAAATTTACATCCAAATTAGCATATAGTACAACAATAATTTCAGAGAAACAAGACATTCTTTGTTTTTGATGGTGTTGGCAGTTTCCATAGGTTTCCTTTATTAGGATTTATCTGATGTTTTTCAGATGATTAGATGAGGATTTTAGGTTTTGGAGAAGAATACCATAGAAGTGAAACACTGTTTTCATCATATGATATCAAGAGTACATATTATCAAAAGGAATAATTACTGTTGATGTCGATCTTCATTACGTGGTTGAGTTAGTGTTGAGTTATTCATTTTTCCACTCACTTTTCATACTGTGGTCATGGGAAAGAAGTCACTATTCACAGCTCATGCTTTGAGTGGGAAGTTATGCTCATCCTCCTTGAAGAGGGAGTACCTGCATAAATTATTTAAAATTCTTTTACATAGAAGATTTATCTCTTATCCCCCATTTGTTTATTAATTTAGTATTTATGCATATCATTATGGAACCATGGATATTTAGTATATACTTGGAATTATAAACCAATAATTCTTTATTTTCTTGCTCAAATTGTTCTCATTTTGGCCATTGGAAGAGTTTTAAATTTGTTCCTGTGTCCCTGTGACATATCCCCCCATCAATTTTTTTTAATATTTCTTTATTTCTAACACTAAAGATGTTCCAGGTTCATCTTGCATATTTTTTTCCCAGTCTTAGAATCAGCCATAATGTCCTTGTCTTACCCTTTTAGGTCCAGGAGATCATTAGTGATAGCCCCTCTTTCACTTATTTTGATCTTGGTAATTGTATCCTTTCTTTTTTTTTTTTTTGGCTAGCCTGGCTAGAGGTTTATCAATTTAATTCATATTATCAAAGAACAAACATTGGTATTTTTATTATGTATATTGTTCTTATGTTTTTAATTTTATTGATTACTGGTTAAACTTATATTATTTCCTTATATTTGTTTGCTGTAGGCTTAAATTGCTCTTTTTTCTCTAAGTCTTTAAGTAGAAACTTAAGATTACAGATTTTAGATCTTCTTTTCTAATGAACTTAATTCTGTACATTTCCCTCTGAACACTGCTTACAATGCTTTCCACCAATTTTTATAAATTATATTTTCATTTAAATTTAGTTAAAAAATTAAATTTATGACACTTCTTCACTGATCAACGTGTAGTTTATAAATGTGTTCTTTAATGTTCAAATATTTGGGGACTTTTCCATATTTCTTTCTGTTATTGATAGTTCTTGACTTCTAATTCATTTTCATTGTGGTCTGAGAATATACTTTGCACAATTGTTATCTTTTAAACTGCTAAAGGAGTATTTTGTTGCCTATAATATGACATATTTTGGTAAATGCTCCATGTGAGTTTGAGAAAGATGTGTATTGTTTAATAGAGTATTCTATAAATATGAATGAGATCAAGTTGATTTATAGTTCTATTCAGGTCATCTGTATCCCTACTGATTTTCTGCTTGCTTGATTTATCAATTATTGAAAGAGGGTTGTTGAGGTCCAAATATAGTGGTGTATTGTCTATTTCTCCTTGCAATTCTATTGGTTTTTGTTTCATGTACTTTGACACTCTGTTGTTAGATACACACACATTAAGGATTGTTATGTCTTTATGGAGAATTGACCTCTTTATCGTTATGAAATGCCTCTATTCCTGATACTGTTCCTTGTTCTGAAGTCTATTTTGCCTAAAATAAAAAGAGCTATTTCAGCTTTATTTTGATTATTATTAGCATGATATCTCTTTTCCTATCCCTTTACTTTTAATTTATCAGAGTCCTTATATTTAAAGTACATTTCTATAGGGGTGCCTGGGTGGCTCAGTTGGTTAAGTGTTCGACTTCAGCTCAGATCATGATCTTATGGTTTGTGAGTTCACGCCCCATGCTGGTCTCTCTGCTGTCACACAAAGCCCACCTTGGATCCTCTTTTCCCCCCTGCCCCTACCCTTTTCTCTCTGACCTTTCCCTCTCTCTGCCCCTCTATTTCCTCCCCCCATGTACACACACTCTCTGTCTCTTTCTCCAAAAACAAACATGATAATAAAGTAGGTTTCTACAGATAACACATAGTTATGTCTTTTTGTCTGGGTCTTTAGGTCTATTGTCACCCTGACAATTTCTGTCTTTTTACTGGCGTATTTAGACCATTAGCATTTAAGGTGATTATGGATAGAGTTGTATTAATATCTACAATATTTGTAACTTTTCTATTCATCGCAGTTCTTCTTTGTTTCTTTTATTCCTTTTCCTCTTTTTCTGCCTTTTCTGATTTTGATTAAGCATTTTATGTATTCCATTTTTTTTTCTCTCCCACCTACCCCAGTGTCTGTAAATTACTGATCAATTTACTTTCTCCATAATTTTGTCTTTTCCAGATTCTCACATAGTTGGAATATACAGTATGTAGTCTCTTCAGAGTGACTTCTTTTACTTAGCAATATACATTTAAGGCTTCCCCATGTCTTGTGGCTTGATAACTTATTTCTTATTATTCTATTGAATAGGTTATAACAGTCTGTTTATCTGTTCATCTATTGAAGAACATTGTGGTTGCTTCCATGTTTTGGCAATTATGAATAAACCTGCTACAAATAACTGTATGTAGGTTTTTGTCTGGAGATGTTTTCAACTCATTTTGGGTAAATAGCAAGGAGCATGCTTACAGGATCACATGGCAAGATTACATTTGGTATCTTTAAGAAATTGCCAAAGTGTCTTTCAAGGTGGCTATTCCATTTTTCATTTCCACCAGCCAGGCAGGAGAGTTCTTTTTGCTCTACAACCTCAGCAGCATTTGGTGTTGTGAACATTTTGGACTTTAGCCATTCTAATAAATGTGCAGTGGTATCTCAGTTTTGTTTGAATTCAGAACTCCTTAATGACATATGATGTAGAGCTTCTTTTCGTATGCTTATTTGCCATATGTATCTCTTCAGGTGAGGTGTCTGTTCTAAATTTTTCCCACTTTTTAATTGGATTACATTTTTAATTGTTGAATTTTGAGTAGTCTTTGTATTCTTGAAAAATGTCCTTTACCAGATATTTGTTTTGTTAATATTTCCTCACAATCTGTAGGTTTTTTCCCCCTTTTCTCAAAAGTGTCTCTTTGCAGAGAGATGTTTAATTTTTTTTTAATTTTTAATGTTTATTTATTTTTGAGAGAGAGAGAGAGAGACAGAGTGCAAGTGAGGGAGGGGCAGAGAGAAAGGGAGACATAGAATCCAAAGCAGGCTCCAGGCTCTGAGCTGTCAGCACAGAATCTAACGCAGGAGTCAAACCCATGCACCGTGCTATCATGACCTGAGACGAAGTTGGATGCTTAACCAACTGAGCCACCCAGGTACCCCAGAAAGATG
Organism: Leopardus geoffroyi; assembly: GCF_018350155.1. NCBI lineage: Eukaryota > Metazoa > Chordata > Mammalia > Carnivora > Felidae > Leopardus > Leopardus geoffroyi. The sequence continues at coordinate 173,657,531 of NC_059328.1, read as the reverse complement.
TTTAAATTTTAATGAAATCCAATATATAATTTCTTTCATGGATCATGCTTTTGCTGCTGTATATAAAACCTTTTTGCCAAACCCACAGTCACATTGATTTTCTCCTATGTTACCTTCTGGATCTTTTATAGTTTTTTGCTTTACACAGAGGTCTGTGACCCATTTTGAGTCAAATTTTGTGAAAGGTGTAAGGTCATTGTCTAGATTCATCTGTTGCACGTGAATATCCAGTTATAGCACCATTTGTTGAAAAAAACTATCCCTTTTCTATTGCTATTGCCTTTGTTCCTTTTTCAAAGATCAGTTGACTATTTTTGTGTAGGTAACTTTCTGGGTTATCTACTCTATCCCATTGATCTATTTGTTTACTCTTTTACCATTACTGCAGCGCTTTGATTATTGTAGCTGTATACTAAGTCTTAAAGTTGTGTAGTGACTGTCTTCTGACTATTCTTTTTCTTCAACATTTTGTTGGACATTGTGGATCTTTTGCCTTTCTATATAAACTTCAGAATCCTTTTGTTGATTTCCACAAAGTAACATGTTTGAATTTTTATTGCAGATGTATTGAATCTAAGGATCAAGTTGCAAGATTTGGTATTGTCACAATATTATTTCTCTCTGAAAAACCTCCTTTAATGTGTTTTACAATGAAGGTCTACTGGTAACAAATACCTTTAGTTTTTTGTTTGTTTGAAAAACTATTTCTCCTTCACTTTCAAAGAGAATTTAATTTGATCAGAATTCTAGGTTGATTTTTTTTTTCTTTCAACACTTTAAGTATTTCCCTTCACTTTCTTCTTTCTTGCATGGTTTCCAAAGACAAGTATGATCTAGTTTTTATTCTTGTTCTTTTGTAAGTAAGGTGTTTTTTCCTCTGGCTTCTCTCAAATTTTTTCCTTGTGTTTGCTTTTCTGCAGTTTGAACATAATAAGCTTATCTGTATGTATATTTTTTCCCCAAATTTATTCTACTTAGTGTTCTCAGGGCTTCCAGAATCTTTGGTTTGGTGTCTGTCATTAGTTTGGGAAAATTCTTGGTTATTATTACTTTAAATATTTCTCTGTAATATTTTCTTTTTCTTCTCCTTCTGGTATTGCTATAGTGTTACGTTTTTTTGTAATTGCCTTCTTCTTCACTCTTTTTTTCCTCATTGCATTTTAATTTGGGAAGTTTATATTGACATATCTTCAAGTCCATTGATTCTTTTCTTAGCCATGTCCAGTCTATTGTTGAGTTCATCAAAGGAATTATTTAATTCTGTTACAATATTTGACATTTCTACCATTTTTATACATCCTTAGAACTTTCATCTCTCTCTACTTTGGGTAATTTATGTGATCTTTTATGTTTATACTTTTTTCTGTTAGCATCAATAACATATTAATCATAGTTATTTTAAATTTTGTCTGACAGTTATAAAGCATGTATCATATCTGAATTTGGTTCTAATACTTATTTTGTCTCTTTAGATTGTGATTTCTCTTGCTTTATTCATGCCTCGCAATTTTTTGTTGAAAGCCAGATATGATACATTTGATATCAGAACTAAGATAAAAGGACTTCGGTATGAAATTATGTTAATATTTCTGGGGATTGTACTGTGTTTAAAGGTAACTGTACCTGTAGTTGCCAGAGGTTTCATATTTTTCCAGTGTCATTTTTTTTTTTTGTCTTCCTTATTGTCTTTGGGTTTCTCTGAAAACTCATCTTTAAATAGAAATAGGAATGTGCTAACATGATTATGGAGGCTGAGAAGTCTCACGATCTACAGTTAATAAGCTGGGAACCCAGGAGTGACAGTGGTATAGTTCTGTTCTAAAGGCCTACATACAGGCTCAATACCCAGGAAAAGCCAATGTTTTCCAAAGGTAGGAATAAAATCTATGTCCCAGCTCAAGACAGTCAGGCTGGCAGAAATTTCTCCTCACATGCTGTATGTTCAGCCTTTTAATCTCTTCAGGCTTTCAACTAATTGGGGCCTGCCCACATTATGGAGGGCAATTCGCTTTTACTTAGTCCACATATTCAAATTTTAATCTCATCTAGAAACTTCCATACAGCACACTTAAAATGATGTTTTTTTATTTTTTTTAAAAAATTTTCATGTTTATTTTTGAGAGAGAGAGAGAGAGAGAGAGTGGGGGAAGGGCAGAGAGAGAGGGAGACACAGAATCTGAGGCAGGTTCTAGGCTCTGAGCTCTCAGCACAGAGCCCCATGCAGATCATGACCTGAGCTGAAGTCAGATGCTTAACCAACTGAGCCACCCAGGTGCCCCAAGATGATGTTTGACCAAATTTCTGGGTACCCCATGGTCCTGTCAAGTTGCCACATAAAATTATCCCACACAGTCATTTCCTGACATGTGTCACCTATCTCTCCTTATCTGAGTGGGAATGTTAATTGTGATTAACATGACTGCATTGAACAATTGATTATTGACTGTGCATGGATAAGATAACTTGTCTTTATAAATTTTTTTTAAATGTTTATTCATTTTTGAGAGAGAGAGAGAGAGAGAGAGAGAGAGAGTGAGCAGGGGAGGGGCAGAAAGAGGGAGACACAGAATCTGAAGCAGGCTCCAGGCTTTGAGCTGTCAGCACAGAGCCCGAGGTGGGGCTTGAGCTCGTGAAGTGCAAGATCATGACTTGCACTGAAATCACACGCTCAACCATTGAGCTACACAGGCGCCCTGATAACTTGTCTTTATAGTTCATAAGACGATTAATCAAAAATTGACACATTTGGCTGAGGTAGAGACTATCATCCTTCACCAAGGGGTTCTGTACACTGCACATAATTGCATTATTGGAATAGTTTTAGGATTATATTCTTTGCATAGGTGTACAATGAATAATGTGTAAGGGTAGGAAAGTGAAGTCATATTGGATCACCAGAAGGGAGAACAATGGTGGACGTTACCACAGTTTATCAATGTCTGGTTTTTCTCTACTTTGCTACTTGGGTTAGAATTATATCACCCTGCTCTCTTGATATTAGATGTGACCATATGATTTCCTTTGACCAATAAAATGTGAGCATGAGTGACAGGTTTCATTTATAGGTTGAGGGAATTAACTCAGACTCTACTTCTATAATCACCATATAAAAGGAAGTGAAAATGAGAGATGGACAGCAACAATTAACTGCAATTGTTACAATGATTAGTGAGATACAGAGGAAAGCTATCCAAAATTCATTTTTCTATTATTAATTCTGTAAAAATATAGTGTTCCGTGTATTATTCAAAAACTGAGACTTAATAATATCCTGCAACTAACATTTGCAGACTTGAATATATTAGAGGCTATTTTTAAGGGCCAATTGTTTTTAGACAAAACTAAAAACATAGTAGATTAAAAATTAAAAGTAAATAATTATACTTAGAAGTTGCAACACAAATTCTTATCTCAACTTTGATATAGAGTTTAGCTCAAATTAAATGTGGTTTAATCAGTAGTTTGAAAATAAATTATACCAGTAACTCACCCCAGTTTTAAGATCTTCTATAAATAGACTCTTAAGTAGACATAATTTGTAGTTTTTCTATTTTTTCCTCAAAGAATCAATGTATATCTCAGTAATGAGATGTTTAGTTCTGAGAATAAACAGTCTCTAAATAACATTATTTTCTGTGAGTGTTATTAAAATAGACCAACTTTACAATTTTTTTCAAATAATTACTCTGTCTAATTTTCTAGTTCTGTGCCATCAATAAAATAAAAAATAAAAATAAAAATAAAAGAGGCACCTGGGTGGTTCAGTTGGTTAAGACTCCAACTCTGGATTTCAGCTGAGGTCATGATCTCACAGTTCTTGAACTCGAGCCCCACATTAGTCTTTGCTGACAATGTGGAGCCTGCTTGAGATTCTCTCTTTCTCTCTCTGCTCCTCCCTCCCTCTCTTCCTCTCCTCTGAAAAATAAATAAGCATTTTAAAAATAATATAAAAAATTAAAATATGTCTGTTTATGTGTGACATACATGATTTATATTTCCTTATAAATTGTTTTTCATGATTGCCATCTTTTAGACCTGATAATTCAACAAGGAGTGACATGGATGCATTTATTTTGTTTGTGTTTGTGTGTGCATGTGTGTAGTTCTGTGAGGACTAGAGGGTGGAATTTGAAATGAATCTCTAATCTATGTCTCTTTTCTCTGCCTACCAAATCTAATGATAACACTTCGTGGTGACAATGAGAGAAATAGGGCAGAAGGTCAGGTTCTGGTTTCGGCTGCATTGCCACAGTGCTCTCCATGTACTACCACTCTAGACCTTTCCTTAGATATTTATCAATCATTTCTCAGTGTTTTCTTGTTACCTTTGTTTTTATTATTTTTAGTTGCAGGTGTTTGCAGACACAGTTTTAGCCTCATGGGAGGGACTCAGAATTCTGAATCTCTCCACTGACAGTGAAGAGAAATGGGCAGCTTAGTGATAAATTAGGTTTGTTTAGATGATTTGGACTATAAGATGGCTTGAGCAATTGGTTTTGGAGATCTCGTGTCACAGTATTTACAGTAATATTATTCACAGAAGCACCAACAGAACCCTGATTGTTCACTTCTGAACTAGGAGGTGGATGGAGAACATGTTAAGGTCAGTTTAAACCCTGTCCTCAGTCTTAAAGTGATGTATTCTATTTATTCATGAAACTAAGTATTCTGGGAATGACAAGTTCAGGACACCAAAGAGCTTCCGGAACAAAGCCTTTCTAATTAAAGGCAAATCAGTGTGAGAAGGTTGATGCTGCCCATGATTCATTTCGTTGTTTCCTTGATATGGCTTGGTTGAGTCCCATGACTCTGAAACATTCTGGAAAATCAATGCTTTTTAGTTTAGCATTCTGTTATCCATACTTTGTTATAATTCCCAATGCTGTCTCTCTGACCTCAATTTTATGATTTGCCTTGGACCCTGAATACAAATAAACAATGCAGAAAATGTTTGAGTTATATGACATGCTCAGTTTTTAAGATAGACTATGGTTATTTGAAATTCTGGGAGTTGCTGAATATAATAAGTTTCTTTTCAGTAGATTGCCATCTCATCTTCATTCTGAATTCAGGAATGGAGAAGTTTAAGATTGCTTTTTTCCTCACATAAATTAAAATGTGTGCTCCTTATTATTTTGCATATTTGTGCTTTTTGTCTTTTTCTCTTGATTAAGTGACATAGTAGTTTATCTGTTCTGAGATCTGCTTTTGCTATAAACAACTAACACTTGGTTTTATGGATTATTTTTATAATTTTTTGTGTCTTCCAATTTATGAAATTTTACATTTTTCTTCATTAATTCCTTTCATCAAATACTCTTATGTTCATTTTTTATTTTTATAATTATTCAAATTGAGTAATTTATGCTATTTTTCCTTTTTAGAAATGTAAATACTTAAAAGTAAGAATTTTCTTTTGCTGTGTTCAGTTGTATTCCAATATATTTCAATAATATCTGCAACTTATTTTTATTTTTTCTTGGAACACATGTAGGAGTGACATTTAAAAAATTACCTTAGGTTAGAAAACCTCTGCAATTCTAATAAATTTTAGACACTACAGTGACTATTCTGTGATTATAACATGATAAAACTAGAAAACAACTAAAGAAAAAACTATTAGCACAGGCTGAGACACATACAGAGATTCCCTCTCTCTCTGTCTGTCTGTCTCTCTCTCTGTCTCTTTCACACACACTAATATGAAACACCTACATTCACTCCAAAAAAGGACTTAAAAGTAGTGCATAAATAAAATATTCCAAATATTTATGGCCCAATTGGAACTATCTTTAAATCACTTGAAAAGCAAAGAAGTATAAATTTAGCATAAAAAAAGAAAATAAAACGTTATTTGACATTGTCTACATTGACTATATGACTTGTTTTCAGTGTTTTGTAAATGTTAAAGAAAGTTATTGTTGAATATATAAAAATTAATAGTGTCTTTTAATTGTTAGCAAGAAAAGGAATGAATGGTAGGAGCCAAAGAAGTGTAACACGTTTTAATAATTAACATGTTATTAAAATTGAAAAGAATGTGTTCAAAGGAAAGGCTAAGTAAAGAAAGATATAATCTACATGAAACTATTCTGGGATGGTGATAAATTTAAAAGAATAATAGTTTTTGACATTAAACACTGTAACATTAGGGAAAGAAAATAAATAGTAAATAACTAGATTTAAGAAGCCCATTCAAAAAAAAATTGAAGTAATGTGGTGGAAGGATGTAAGTTTTTCTCAATAGAATAGAGATATTAAATTAAAAATAATGTAAATGTTAGAGGAGAATTGAACTAGAAAACCAATGGGAATGAGAAATAAGCATTTTAAGAGTTACTGACAGAGTTGACCTATGTGAGTTGATGAGTTTTACAGAGTATTTCAAACACCATTATCCAATAACCTCCAGGCTAATTTAAGCTCATCCATTACACAAAGAAAAGCAATATGAGGTACTCTCAGGTGCTTGTTTACCAAAAGACTTAAAAAAAGCAATATAATGAAAGCACCTCAGACATTATAAAGCAAGAATAAATACCATAAGAAAAATGAGAAAAAGAGAAATATGCATTATGAGAAGGAAATGTATGAAACTCTGATTTAACTTGGACTTGATAAAGTTTTCTTATTTCTATATCCTTATACTCTTATTTCTATATGCTTATACCCTTATTTCTATATCCTTAGGGATCCTTCAATAAACCACTTTATCTGGCATAGCATCTTTTTTTCTGGATAAACACAGTCTTGGGGCAATCATAAAAAATTTCCAAATACTTAATGTTTATAACATCTAGGAAAAGTTAAAACTATATATATATATATATATATATATATATATATAATTGTATGAAATATTATTATATATAATATATATATAATATCTCACCATATATTTGTATCTTTCCTTATAATTATATATATCTATCATTTATCTATCATCATCATCATCTATCATGTATGTATCATCTACCTATTAACCTATCTCCATGCTGCTATATCTGTGTCTATCCCTTCAAGGAAATAAGATAGAATGCATATATTATTGAAATGAAATTTGAAATGTATAAAAGCATTTATTTTAAAATTTTAATCTAGATTGAGTAGTTTTTGAAGTTAAAGGATTTTTATTTCTTACATTTCAATAAAGGGCAGAATTATTTCTAAAAGATAAACTTCACAGTGACTAACTTAATAATATTATCGACCTTTTTTTTGTCTTATGAAATAAAAAATCTAATTTTGGATATCTCTGATACTATATAATTTTATTTTAAAAATCAACAATTTCTTCTGTATTAAAAAATCCATTGGTAAATTTTTAACATGCTTTTTCTTTATTTTATTCATTTTAATTCAGTATAATTAACATACAGTGTTACGTTAGTTTCAGATGCACAATGTAATGATTCAAGAATTCTGTACATTACTCAGTGCTCATCATAAGTGTATTCTTGATTCCCTTTACCTATTTTACCCATCCCCCCACCTACCTCCACTCTGGTAACCACTAGTCTGTTCTCTATAGCTAAGAGTATATTTTTTATTTGTCTCTTTTTTTATCTGTTCATTTGTTTTGTTTCTTAAATTCCACATATGTGTGAAATCATATGGTACCTGTCTTTCTGACAGCCTTATTTCACTTAGTGTTATACCCTCTAGATCCATCCATGTTGTTGCAAATGGCAAGATTTCATTCTTTTTTATGGCTGAATAATATTCCATTGTGTACATATACCACATCTTTACCCATTTATCAATCAATGGCTACTTGGATTACTTCCATAATTTGACTATTGTAAATAATGCTGTAATAAATATAGGGGTGTGTGTACCTTTTTGAATTAGTATTTTCATATTCTTCCAGTAGTAGAATTACTGGATCATATGGTAATTCTATTTTTAATTTTTTGAAGGACTTCCATACTATTTTCTACATTGACTGCACCAGTTTGCATTACCACCTACAGTGCAAGAGTGTTCCTTTTTCTCCACATGCTTGTCAATGCTTGTGTTTTTGATTTTAGCTATTTTGACGGGTGTAAGGTGATAGATGTTTCATTGAGGTTTTAATTTGTATTTCTCTTATGATAAGTGATATCAAGCACCTTTTGTGTGGCCACCTGTATGTCTTCTTTGTAGAAATGTCTGTTCATGTCTTGTGCCTATTTTTTAATTGGATTATTTGTTTTTCTGATGTTGTGCTATGTAAGTTCTTCATACATTTTGGATATACTAACCTTTTATCAGATATATCATTTGCAAATATCTTCTCCCATTCAGTAAGTTGTCTTTTTGCTTTGTTGAGTGTTTCCTTTGCTGTGCAGATTTTTATTTTGATATAGCCACAATAGTTTATTTTTGCTTTTGCTTCCCTTGCTTTAGAAGACATATCTAGAAAAATGTCGCTATGATTGATGTCAGAGAAATTACTGCCTATGCTCTCTTCTGAAAATTTTATGGTTTCAGGTCTCACATTTAGATCTTTAATTCATTTTGACTTACTTTTGTGTATGGTATAAGAAACTGGTCCAGTGTCATTCTTTTGCTTGTAGTTGTCCGGTTTTCCCAGCATCATTTGTTGAAGAGACTGTCTTTTCCCCATTATATATTCTTGCCTCCTTTGTTGAAGATTAATTTACCATATATTGTGTTTTTGTTTTCTGGGCTCTCTATTCTGTTCTATTGATCAATGTGTCTATTTTTGTCCCAGTACCATACTGTTTTGATTACTACAACTTTGCAGTATATCTTGAAATCTGGGATTATGACACCACCAGTTTTTTTCTTCTTTTTCAAAATTTCTTTGGTTATTTGGAATCTTTTGTGAAAAATACATTGGTAAATTTTAATATCTGTTGATAGTTATAAAAATGCATTTTCAAAGTTCGTAGCAGTTGAAGGATACTGAAACAGTTGCACACATGCGGTGAGAAAAGCCCCATGGCTGTTATTTCTTTTCCATGTTCAATGCTGTCTTTTAGCAACTGATCAGTCCTTTCCTTTCTGCATGATGACTGAATGACCAACCTATCCTTTTGGACTCTGTTAGATTCTCACATCTGGTTGGCAGAGAGACAATGTGTAGGCTATGCCCACAGTTTTCATGAGTAAGGACTGAAAATGTATCATATATCTTCTGCCCACATTTGCTTGTCATAATTTATTCACAAAGATACACCTAACTCCACATTGGAGTGTGTACATAATTCTGTGTGTGTGTGTGTGTGTGTGTGTGTGTGTGTGTGTGTGTATGTACATGCATGTGTTATGGCTGGGAGGTGTTCACTGGGTGCTCAGGAGGGAAACAAAGATGGTTATAAGCATGGTAGATGGAACCATATTCTGTAAATGGGTGTTTTAAAAGTTAATACACAAGTGATTTTCTTATTTAAAAATTTTAGCTCAGTTAGAAAACGTACTAGAAGAACACATACAGCTTACAAAAGCCTCAAAATGGAAATATTTAACAAGAAATGCTTTAGATATATATGAAAAATTAAGGAATAATTAAGATGACCTGAAGAATTACACTCACAGGGTGTCCCTGAGATGACTCAATATTGGAAAGGCACTCTCTTTTCCTGTTTTAATCTGTAATTTTAGTGTCTTTCCAGTAATGTATCATTGTGAATTTTTAGTTTGCAGAACTAATTCTAAATTCACATTAAAATAAATAAAGATTCCCAGGAAATTGTATAAAAATGAAAATTAATGATGAGATACAATTTCTACTAAGTATTAAAACTAACAAGTTTTGCTTCATGAAAATAGATTTATCCAATAATTTTACTCTTAGAAATTTATAGATAAATACAACATATAAAACAGTTACTGCCATGGGTGCCTGGGTGGCTCAGTTGGTTGGGCATCCGACTTTGACTCGGGTCATGATCTCACGGTTTGTGGGTTCAAGCCCCAGGTCAGGCTTTGGGCTGACAGCTCAGAGTCTGGAGCCTGTTTCAGATTATGTGCCTCCCTCTCTCTCTCTGCCCCTCCCCTACTCACGTTCTGTGTCTCTCTCTCAAAAATAAATAAACTTGGAAAAAAAAAGCTTTTATTTCCAGTGCTTTATTGGGACTGATCCATCAAATTATATGCCCAGTCTTTTAGATTACCACTGTAACCAGTTATTATGAATGTTCTATGATAAGCACTTGCTGACACCTATACTATTTATATTCATTGCAACAATGTTAATTATAACAAAACTCAGAAAAAAATCTAAATATCAAAAAATGCAGAAATTAAAAAAAATTATCTAATAAACAGCTATAATAAAGAAGTAGCATGGTATAATTTCTAAGACAAATTTTTTTCCAGATGCAAAGAAATATATACATTATGTTGCCATTTTGTTTTGAAAAGTCTTTTTATTTTGACATTATTATAGAGTCAAAGGAAGTTGCAAAGATAGGACAGAAAGGACCCATTTAACCCATTTCTTTAACCCATTTCTCCCAATGGTTGTATCTCACATAATTATGGTACAATAATATCAAACCCAGGAATTTGACACTGGTACAATGACATTGGTGTGTATGTAATTTTATCACAGGGGTAGATTTTTATAACCACCACTACAGTCAACATATAGAACTACTCGATCACTCCAAAGTTCTCTCTCATGCTATAATCACCCCCTCACCCCCACACTTATATTCCCTACTAACGCTTGTAAACCTCTAATCTGTTTTCTAAATCAATAATATTGACATTTCAGGAGTGTTATATAAATGAAATCATATCTTATGTCACTTTTTGAGAGTGACTTTTTTTTTTCTCTCAGCATGATAGCCTTGAGATTCATCCAAGGTTTTGTGTGTATCAGTAGTTTGTTCCTTTATATTGATGAATAGTATTTTGTGGTATGGATGTACTGCAGTGTTTTAACCATTCATTTGTTAAGGGACGATGTGGGTGTTTCCAATTTGGGTCCACAATTAATTTTTAAAAAGGCCATTAAGAAGAAAGATGGTCAAGTTTCACTTTTTTGGTATAAATTCTCAGAAGTACAATTGCTGGGTTGTATGGTAAGTGTATGTGGTTTTTTTTTGTTGTTGTTGTTTTGTTTTGTTTTTTTGTTGTTGTTTTCAGAAACTGCCAAACTTGTTTTTTTGAAATGGTTGTACCATTTTATATTTCCACCAGCAATGTATGAGAGATCAGATTCTTTTCATCCTTGCCAGTACTGGGTAACACTATTTTCATAATATTATTTAACTGAATCATTTAATTGAAATAGGTTACTATTTTTATGATTTAAAAATGGTAACTTTTTATTTTGGCTGTTCTAGTAAGTGTATAGAGATGTCACTTTGGTCTCAATGGCTAGCAATGTTGAACAACTTTTCATGTGCTTATTTGTCATCCATATATCTTCTGTGAATGTCTCTCCACATCCTATGCCCATTTTTGAATTATATTTTTTTTACAGCTGATTTTAAGAATTCTTTATATATTTGTATATGAGTCCTTTAAAAAATATATATGGTTTTGCAAATATTTTCTGTATATGTATAGATTTTTTTTATTCTATTAAGAAGGTCTTCCATGGAACAAAAGTTTGAATATTGATGAAGTCCAATTTATCAAATTTTTTATAAGAGTTGTGCTTTAGTGTAATTTTAAAACCTTTTCACCAAGTCCTTGGTTTCAGAGATTTTCTCTTGTACAATTTTTTTTTTAGTTTTATGTTTTACATTTAAATCTATGATTTAGGGGTGCTTGGGTAGCTCAGTTGGTTAAGCATCAGACTGTTGATTTGGGCTCAATTCATGATCTCACAGCTTGTGAGTCTGAGCCTGTGTCAGGCTCTGTGCTCACAGTGTAGAGCCTGGTTGGGATTCTCTTTCTCCCTCTCTCTCTGCCCCTCCTCTGCTCACACTCTTTGTCTCAAGATAAATAAACTTAAAAAAATAAATCTATGATTTATTTTGAGTTGATTTTTGTACAGAGTGTAAGACTTGTTTTTTTTTTCCTCCTGTGGAGTTATTTTTGGGTTCTCTATTCTATTCCATCGATGTGCGTATCTATCTCTATGCCAATACCTTGCAGTCTTGATTACAGTGGCAACAATAAAACTTGAAATCAGAGTTGTTTTTCCTACTTTATCAGAATTGTTTTAGCTATTTTGATTCCTTTGACTTTCTATATCATATACACGTCAATATGGGGAAAATTGACATCTTTACTATGTAGAGACTTCCAATCCCTGAATATTTCTTTATTTAAAGTTTCTTTGTTTTCTTTCCAGAGTTGTTATTTTCAGCACTCAAGCATTGTACTTGTTTCATTAGATTAACACCCTAATATTTCATTTTTTATGAGTGATCATAAATTTTATTGTATTTTTAATTTCAGTTCCCATGTATTCATTGCTAATATACAGAAATGTAATTTTTTTGTGTGTTTTGTTTGTTTTGTACCTCACTGAACTCTCCTATTAGTTCTAGGAATTTTTTTTTTTGTTGTTGATTCCTTGGGATTTTCTATGTAAACTGTCATATCATCTGCAGATTGAAGCAGTTTTCTTTCTTTCTTTCCAGTCTATATGCCTTTCATCTCCTTTTATTGACTTATTATGCTGGCTAGAAACTTCAGTACTATGTTGTACAGTAGTGGTGAGAGTGGACATCTTGACATGATTTCTGATCTTAGAGATAAGGCATTCAATCTTTTACCATTAAATGTAATGTAAGCTTAGGAATTTTTGGAGATGCTCTTTTCAAGTTGAATAAATTCTCTTAATTCTAGGTTATGGGCGTTTTTATTATGAATGGGTATTGAACCATGTCAGAAGCTTTTTCTTATTGAACCACATGTCAATGGATATGATCATGTGACTTCCATTTTAGTTTGTCAATATGATGGATTACATTGATTTTTAATTATTGAACCAGTGATAGCCCTGAAATACTCTGTTCATTGTATATAATTCTTTTTATATGTGGCTGAATTCTATTTGATAGAATTTTGTGAAGAATTTTTGCATTTATATTCTATATTGCATTTATATTTTTGTACTAAAATTTTTTGGGTTCAGTATCTGTGTAATACTGGCTATATAAGATGATTGGAAAGTGTTCCCTCCTTTTCTATTTTCTAGATGAAATTGGGTAGAATAATTAATAATTCTTCATTAAACATTTGGTAGAATTCTCCAATTAAACCATCTGGTGCTAGGAATTTCTTTAGTGAGGGATTTTTTTTTTTAAATTTTTTTTTTCAACGTTTATTTATTTTTGGGACAGAGGGAGACAGAGCATGAACGGGGGAGGGGCAGAGAGAGAGGGAGACACAGGATCGGAAACAGGCTCCAGGCTCTGAGCCATCAGCCCAGAGCCTGATGCGGGGCTCGAACTCACGGACCGCGAGATCGTGACCTGGCTGAAGTCGGACGCTTAACCGACTGCGCCACCCAGGCGCCCCTATTGAGGGATTTAAAATAATAATTTAAATATACTTGGCAATTATAAGCTAATAGATATTTCTATTTTTAAATTGAATGAGTTGTGATAATTTATACTTTTTGAAGAATTGGTTTATTTCATCTAATTTGTCAAATTAGTGTATGCAAAATTTTTTATAATATTCCTTTATTATCCTTTTGATGTCTACAAAGTCTGTGGTATATCCCTTTTTTCTTCTTAATATTAGTAATGTGTGTCTTATTTCTATTTACTTTTCATGTTTTTATACAGGCTTATCAATTTTATTGATATTTCAAAGAACTAGCTCAATTTTTAAAAATTAAAAAATTAATTTGATGTACTGTTTTTCTGTTTCAAATTATATTGATATCTGCTGTACTTATTTTCTTTCTTTTTCTTGCTTTGGGTTTTTTACTTTTTCCTTTTTTTTTGGTTTTTTTTTTTTTTTTTTAGGTTTTTAAGGTGAGAGCTTATATTACTGACTTGAGATTTATTCTTTTTTCTAACGTAAGCATTTAGTATGATAAATTTCACTTCAACACTGCTTACTTACTTCTCATAAGTATTGACATACTTTATTTTCACTTTCATTTGTTCAATATATCATTTAAGTGTTTTGATATTTCTTTGAGTTTTCTTTGGTATATCATTTAGATATTTGGAAGACTATTTTGAGCGTATGCACTTTAGACTGCTCATTGAATGCCATTTAAAAATTGTATAAAAGAAACAAAAAATAAAATAAAATAAAATTGTAGAAAACAGGTACCTTCAAATGTTATTTTCTTTATTAAGACAAGCCAACATTATTAACTTAATTAGTGGATTTATAGATTTCCAGCATTTTTTAATAAAATAAATGTATTTTTCACAATTTATTTGTTTTGATATAGGAAATATGTATTTAATTGAAATCTCATTATCATCATTCAATGGAATCATCTATAAATAAAATACATATCTTTTTTAATTCAGAGAAGTTATTTTATTATCACTGGTAATGGGAAGTGTAACACTTTCTTTGCCCAATATTCTCTTAGAATTCTACATAACAAACATTGAAAGGTTAGATTCAGCTGAAGAAACAAAAATAATTTTTAGCTTGTTTTCTTTGATTGAAGAGTAAAATTTCTATGTAGGCTAAGGGTGGTCAAGTTTTACTGATACAATCTATTAGATAACACAAAAGTTCAAATAACAAGAACTTGCCATCATTTCTATTTCTTATCAGAAACAGAAACAAAATTATTTTCTGCCTGTATCCATGAAAGATTTTATAAAAATTCAAAGATTACACATTTGTGCCAAAATGACATGGAGATTGTCTTTTCGTCCATATAATTTTATTACCAAAAAACAAAAATAAGAACAAACATCTCTTCATGATCTCAAACTATTAAAACCTTATGTTGATAAATATTACTTTTTCATCAGTGAATTAATTTTTTATAAAAACCTTGGTATACTTCTAGTAGCGGCTGTTTAATTGTAGTTAAATCATGGTGTCTTTAAGCCAAGAAAAGCTATACCCTAGAGACAGACACATTTAAGCAGTAAAATATAGACTTTGACAGGTCTTACATGTAGTTATTTCATTATTGTAAATAATTGCTTAATATGATACATCCATACATCCTCAGTAAAGTTGATGACACACTTGATATAGAAGGAAATATTGCATCTAATGAAAACATTAAATGAATTTTCTTTAATTAAGTTTCTCAGTGCTCACCCTTTTAATGAAGCTAGTGAATGTCTACTGTTCTAATTTAAATTATAATCTAATGTAATTTACCCCCATTCATCTAAGGAATAGCCAAAACACCCAGAATTTTACCGATGAATAAAATACACTGAGTGATACAAATATACAAGTACTTTTATTCAACCACATAAAATAAATGTAAAAAACTCCCACATCATTTTCTGCTCAGGCACAGTGACTTTTATGGAAAGATTTTGCGTTTATTTGTGTTATCAGAAAAAGTGATGCTTATTCTGTGGGTTCGCAACTTCCAAGGCTATATGTTGACTCATTTTTATATATAAATTTATTTTCAGATTGGGCCCATTTGAGCACATAAGCCACTTTATGTTATAATTGCCATGTTGGGAAGGGTTTTCTGCCTGTATCCCACATAGTGTCAGACAATCAGATGTGGAATATTGAATTCAGGTAGTACCCAAATATTTACATGTTTTCTGAGATTTTGCTATGAACTTAAACTGCTTTAAAAAAAACTTTAAAAATGTAAATATCAGGGGCGCCTGGGTGGCGCAGTCGGTTAAGCGTCCGACTTCAGCCAGGTCACGATCTCGCCTCCGTGAGTTCGAGCCCGCGTCGGGCTCTGGGCTGATGGCTCAGAGCCTGGAGCCTGTTTCCGATTCTGTGTCTCCCTCTCTCTCTGCCCCTCCCCCATTCATGCTCTGTCTCTCTCTGTCCCAAAAATAAATAAACGTTGAAAAAAAAAATTTAATAAAAAAAAATGTAAATATCATTCATGAGGCAAAATAAAATCCCATTTAATAATATCATGTGAAGATTCCAGAATTATACAATACAATAGTAGTGAAAAGATCTTAACATTCATCTATCAGTGCTTGTCAAAATTTTAAAAACCTGTAAATACAAATGGTCAGTATGTGAACACAAACTGTAAGTAATAAGATTGTTCTAGCCTATACACACCCACACACAGACACAGACACATTACAAACCACTGATGTGCTGGGACTAGCTTATAGCTTGTAAGAGTCAATTGCCAAATTTAATATTGTGATTAATTACTAAGTTATTAAATACAGCTATCATCAAAAAATTACGTAAATGTGCAGTTAAGTAAATCATTTTTAAAACAACGGTAATAACAACTGGAACTCATAACTTTCTAATTGGTTTGCTACATATTACTAATATCTATGCTTTTGAATTTATGTTTATTGTATTTTTAAGGTAGAAATACTATATAATGGTGTGTTACTCCTAATCTCTTTCCAACTTCACATTTAATGGTATTGTTTTGATAGCTTGAAATTGGTTGTAATGAGAGTATTTATACTATAAATATTGACAAGTAATAGGAATTAGAAGTAGGCCTTTTCATTGTATTAAGAGAGCTAATTTTTAAATATTTACCAGCACACCACTGTATCAAACTATATAATAATCTCAACAGGAAAAAGAAAAATAGAGCAGCTGAACAGAAAAATGGACAAAAAATAAAGAGGTGATTTAGGAAAAAAAAAAAAAGAAGAACTATAAAAGTCTAATGTGACAGAGATTAATGACCTAATTTCAATTCTCTCCTTTTCCCTTAGTAACAAAAACTCAGTTTTGTTTAAGGATTTGTTTAGTCTTTTAGGGCTGCTGTAATAAAATACCACAGACTAGGTAGCTTATAAACAGTAAAAATTTATTGCTCACAGTTTTGGAAGCTGGAAGTGTGACATCAGGGTGCCAGTGTGGTTGGGAAAGGCCCCTCTTCAGCATGCGGATTTCTCGTTGTATCCTCACATGATGGAAGAGGCATGGGATCTCTGTGGGATCTTTTTTTAAGAGCACTACTTCCATTCACGAAAGCTGCACTCTCATGACCTAATCACCTCCCAAGGCCCGATTTCACAGTATGAATTTTGGAAAGGGCACAAACATTCAGACGGTAACATTCCTCCTCTGGCTCCTCAAAATTCATGTTCTTTTCAAATGAAAATGCATTCATTCCATCCCAGCTGCCCCCAAAGTCTTAACTTGTTCCAGCATCACCTTAAAAAAATCTAAAGTCCAACGTCTTATCTAAATAGTACCTAAATCAGATATGGTTGACACTCAAGGTATGATTCATTCTGAGGCAAATTCCCCTCCAGGTATAAACCTGTGAAATCAAGCAAGTTATGTGCTTTCAAAATACAACTGTAGGGCAGTCGTATGACAGAACATAATAGGAGAGAGGGAAGGGGAGATAGATCCCAAGGAAGTCCAAACTCCAACAAGACAGACAACATTAAAACTTAAAGCTTGAGGATGATTTTTAACTTGAAGTTTTGCCCTCTGGGGAGGAGGTCCTACCTTCTGGACCTACTGGGGAGGGGGTTCTGCCTTCTGGACACATTAGGGCATACCAGCTTCCTTAGCTTCACTCCTGGTCTGGAATCACAGGCCAGTGTCTCTCCTGATCTGAGATTGTGGGGGTGGACCCACCCGCATGGTTCTGCTGGGCTGGGGTCCCTATCCCCTGTCTTTGGGTGGCCCTGGCCCCAAAACTTTGGCTGTGGGTCATCTGGCCTATTGAAACTGAGGAGGCATCTCTGATGAATCCTGAATCACCTTTGGAAGTCCTTTTTTTCTCGTCTTGAACAATATCGCATATTTGCATCTGAATAACTCAATGGTCCTGTCCTGTAAAATCTAAAAGTCCCATAGCCCTCCTTGTTCCTGCTTATCTCCTTCCCCTTCAGTTCACATTCATTGTTTTTCTGTTGAAGTGGCTGATTAAATCCATGATTCACACAGATATTAATCTCCTTATCAAAGGCTTGTTTGGCCATATCCTTAGTATTCTCTTTAGAACATTCATCCCAGGTCTCCTGAGTGGCTCAGCCAGTTGAGCCTCCAACTCTTGGTTTCAGCTCAGGTCATGGTTCTAGGATTCATGAGTTTGAGCCCTGCATTGGGTTCTACATGGACAATGAGGAGCCTGTTTAGGATTCTCTCTCCCTTTGTCTACCCCTTCCCTGCTCATGTGCTCTTTCTTTCTCAAAATAAATAAGTAAACATTAAGATATTTTTAAAAAAGGAAGATTCTTTCTAATTTCTACAAAATGGGTAGGATAAGAATTTTCCAAACTTTAAATTATTGCTTCCGTTTTGATTAACAAAACCTCTTTAAGTCATTTCAGTTCTCACATTTTACTGCAAGTATTCAAGAGAAGTCAACCTTCACTTTCAACACTTTGCTTAGAAATAACCAGCCAACAATCCCAATTTCACTGCTCACAAGTTCTGCCTTCCATGAAACACTAAAATATGAACACAATTCAGTCAGTTTCTTTCCACTTTATAATAAGGATCACCTTTCCTACAGCTTCCAATAACATGCTCCTCATTTCCACTGGAGACCTCATCAGAATGGCCTTTACTGTCTCTATTTCTGCTAACATTCTGTTTGCAACCACCTACATATTTTCTAAGAAAATTGAACCTTTTCTACATGTCTCCTCTTCTGGGTGTTCATCTGAATCACTTTTAATGGTCCATTCACAGCAATATAGGTTTTTCTCTAGCATGCACCTCAAAACTATGCTAGCTTTTGCCCATGATCCAGTTCCAAAGCTGCTTCCACATTTTTAGGTATTTGTTATAGCATAACCACCACTTCTAGGTACCAATATTTGTCTTTGTATGTCTGGGCTGTTATAGCAAAATAGCTTATAAAGAGCAGAAATGTACTGCTCACAGTTCTAGAGACTAGAAGTCTGAAACCAAGTGGTGATGAACCCACCTGGATGTATTTCTCAGGCTCCCTTCCAGTTAACCATATTGCCAATCAAGTATAAGCAGACATGTTTGCCATTTGGAGATAGCTTCACTTTCCTCAGATGCCACTCATGCTTTTATCTTTCTACCTGAAAAGAGAACTTGCTGCATAAAGCTCTTTATTTCCTGATTTGTGATGGAAAAGAAATTAATCTCTGAATTCCTCATTTGTTTATTTAACTGTACTGCAAGTTCTCTGTTATACACTGTCAAATTTAAATCTCTAATATACATACATTAACACATAGATGTAGTGGGGCTCAATTGAAATGCTTAATTAAAGACCTGGAAAACCAAAAGAAGAGAAAATAATCTTCACTTCTTTTCTTGGAAAAATTAAAAACAAATAGAAAACACAAGAAAAAACAAGTGTTGGAGAGGAATTAGAGAAATAGGAACGCTTATGCACTGTTGGTGGGAGTGCAAATTATTGTAGGCATAGGGGAAAACAGTACGGATGTTTCTCAAATCATTAAAAATGGAACTACCCAATGATACAATAATCACGCTGCTGGGTATTTACTCCTAAAATTAAAAAAAAAACTAATTCAAAGGAATACATGAACCCCTATGATTATTACAACATTATTTACAGTAGCCAAATTATGGAAGCAGCTCAAGTGTTCATTGATAGATGAATGGATAAAGAAGAGGTGGTGTGGAATACTATTCAGACATAAAAATAATGAAATCTTGCATTTGCAACAACACGGATGGAGCTAGATAGTATAATGCTAAGGAAAGAAAGCCTGTCAGAGAAAGATAAGTACCATATGATTTTAATCATATTGGTATTCAAGAAACAAAACAAATGAACAAATGAAAAAGAGAAAAAAGGAGAGAGACAAACCAAGAAACAGATTCTTAACTATAGAGAACAATTGATGGTTAAGGGAGGGGAAGGGGATGGGGGGAATGGGTGAAATAGAAAATGGGGATTAAAGAGTACACTTACTGTAATAAGCAGTGAACAATGTATAGAATTGTTGAATCACTATATTGTACACCTGAAACCAATATAACAATGCATGTTAAATATATTGGAATTAAAATTAAAAAAAACTTAATAAAAAAGAATTAACCTATTAAATCTCAAAAAAAGAAAATATTTCTTGTTTATGAGTATGTGTAAAAAGAAGTATTGCCATAATTTTCGTATATTTTTGTATGGATTGTAAATTGGCTGACACTATTTAAAAATATTTAAGATGAGAAAATTTAGATTTATAATTTCACTTATGAGAATTAATCCTCAAGCAATATTTGCATGGGTATATTTATCCATTATATATTTTGAATACATATTTTGTCATAAGAAAAAAATTGCACAAAATGGATAGAAGAAAATGTTTCATGCATGTAAAAATATAATTTGTTGTAAAATAAAACATAATAATAATAAACAATACCAACAACCTAAAAACAACCAAACATATTTAATATTTATCTCTTAGGCATTGTGCTGACAGCTTTACATGCATTATTTCACTAAATTTTTATCAGAATCTTATGAGTTAGACAGCATTATCTGTATTTTATACATTAGGAAATTGGGCTTTTGAGAGATTTATATAATATCGGTCCAAGTGATATAGCCAAGTGATATGAATGCAGAGCTTATGATTACAAAGTCCATTGCCACTGGCTATGTTAGCAAAATTTTAGATAGACTTAGGTGGATAGATAATGTACATATATTTTTAAGGAATGAGTCATTTTATAGTTCTTATGGCGTAATCTAGTAATAGAAACTGATAGAGATACAGTCAGACAAAAAGATTTCTAGAAAGACATTTAGAAGAAAAAAACATGAACTATTAATAATGGTTATGCTTTATGGGTGATTTTACTAGAGACTTTCACTTAGAACAATATACTAGATTGAAATTGTTGGAATTTTTACTTCTACTAATTTATATTCAAAAAACCAACCAAGAATATTAAAGTTCAGTGAAATAGTGTAATTACTATGGACATTAAGAAATAATGCACTTATAATAATTTAGGACTTTAATACATTTACTCTGTCGTATTCATCCAGTGTTCATGTTATGGATGCTGCTATCCAGGGGATATAAGTTTCTACTTTGTTCCTGAAGGTGAAAGGCTTATGTTGTCTGCAAAATTGGCATTCAAAGTGACAGGAAACATTTTATTTATTTATTCAATTGGACTGTAAGTTTCTTATGGTCATGCTGAGCAGAAAATATAGAACAAGTGAGAAGACCAAATTTTTGTTTATTTTGCTCGTAATATTTGCTGTTTTTCCTCTTCCTCATATAATTAAAGTACTATTGCTTATTGGGGAAAATAGATTTAAAAATTTAAAGGTCATCATCTTAGAAATTTAAAGGATACCATCTTCTTTCCTAGAAATAAAATCAACATTATGCTTGGGACACCAGGGTGTCTCAGTTGGTTAAGCGTCTGACTTCAGCTCAGATCACGATTTTGTGGTTCATGAGTTCAGGCCCCACATCGGGCTCTGTGCTGACAGCTCAGAGCCTGGAGCCTGCTTCGGATTCTGTACCTCCCTCTCTCTCTGCCCCTCCCCTGCTTGCACTCTGTCTGTCTCTCTTTCAAAACTAAATAAACATTTAAAAAAATTAACATTATGCTTTCTTTCCTACTTCTGTAATTAAAAAAAATTCGTTGCTATCATATTGCATCTTGAGTTTTTGTCATTTATTTGGTATGCCATTAGAAAATTTTCATGAACCTAATCTTAATATTTGCATAATATCTATTAAAGAAATGTGATAGAATTTTAATAATCACTGCTTTTAATAATCACCCTTTAAAAAGACTATTTTTTATTTGTTTTTTGGTATGCACATGTGCTTATTTTTCTAGATAAGGTCTTTAAGGTTAATTTAGTTGGAAAGTTATAATTGCTTTAAACCTAAGAAACTACCCATTTCATAGGATACTATTCAAAATCAGTTATTGTTATTTGAAAATAAAATGAAATGCTTTGCTCTTTTGATAGGTTAAATTGTACTTCATTATTATCTTGATTTGAGTAATTTGCATTTTGTTGATAAGGAACACATTTTTTTCTGTGAAGTTTTTCAGTATGGTCCTCCTCATAGCTGCATTCAAACCTTGGTAGTTGTGTATTAAGGTAAATGATAACTGTGGTAGTTTTGAATTCCATAAACATAGTCATCATCATCATCTTCAACATGATATCAAAACTCTGAGAACTCAGAGGTGCCTGAGTGGCTCATTCGATTAAGCATCTGACTCATGATTTTGGCTCAAGTCATGCATGAGCTCATGGGTTGTGAGATGGAACCCATTTGGGGCTCTGTGCTGACAGCAGGAACCTTTCATCTTTTCTCTCTGCCCCTCCCCTGCTTGCACTCTCCCTCTCTCACTCTCTGTCTCCTTCTCAAATAAATGAACTAAAAAATCAAAATTTTAATAAAAACTCTGAGAATCCAGTGTCTAAATGATAGTATTCAAGTCTTTTTTAATTCTAAGCTAATTTAATCACAATCCCTACAAAACTCTTTATAAACTGATTTGCTCAATATCAGTGTTAAATCATCATTTAAAAAAAAGCTACAGGTGGAAAAGTTGAAGAAGGTATCATCTTATTTCTCTAGCATACATAAATAGTTATTAAATAATGTTGTCATGGTTTACTTAATACTTGTTATCAGGGTTTGCCAGAGAAACTGAACCAATGGGATGTTTGTTTCTTTGTTTATTTTAAGACATTGGCTCATGCAGTTACGGAGGCCAACAAATCTCAAGATTTACAGGCTAAGTCCACAAACTGAAATCCTAGGAGAGCTGATGGTGTGGTTCTAGACTAAAGGCCTGCAGCCTTAAGGCTCAAGAAGTACTGGTCTGTCATTTCAAGTCCAAAGGCAAGAAAAAGCCAATGTCCCAGTTTGTATGTGGTCAGGCAGGAGAAATTCTTTCTTACTCAGGACAGGGTCAGTTTATTTATTCTGTTCAGGCCTTCAACTGATTGGATGCCACCCACCCACATTAAGGAGGATAATCTGCTTTACTCAGTTTACCAATTTTGATGTTAATCTCATGTAAATACATCCTTACAGAAACACTTTGAATAATAGTTGACCAGTATCTGAGCACCTTATGGTTCAGTCAAGTTAACACAGAAAATTAACCAGGACAGGACTCATGTTTAATGAATGATTACTGTATTACAGTTAGTTGTTTTAGGATTTTACATGTATTAACTTATTCAATACTCATAACAAAACTACAAGTTCTTTTTTTTTTCTGTTTTGGAGATGAAGAGCAGGTAAATAATTTGCCTAAGAGCAAAAAGCTGAAAAAAAGTGGCATTAGGATTTTGATTATAGTATTCTGGTGACAGAATAGCAATCCTTATCACAACTTAAAAGAGCCTCTCTAGATTGGATAGTTTGGATTATAAACACAGTTTTCAAAAATTACCATATGCTGGAGATATGCTCACCTTTATATAAATTTTTAATAAAAGAGCTATTGTATATATCAGATTATAAGCATATTTGCCCTTTCTTTTACTGCTACTTATAATGAGAGTAAAAATAAAAACTCACATTTGCCCCGGCATGCAGAGATGACATGGCTGACTAAGAAAAATATGAATTCAAGGCAGACTGATTAGTTATAGAAGGACTTGCAGGGCCAAGCAAACAGATAACAGTCATTCCCAAGGTTAACAGGTAAAGCAGAGAGCTGGCATTTTGTAGAACATGTGAGAAATAGACTCAGCACTGAAAAACAACTGATAAAGATTCAGTGCTTAAGATGTACTTGCAGTTTTAAACATACAAAGGCTAAGAACTCAGTTACAAGGCATTAAAACAAGTAAGTGGAATTCTCATACTGATGATATAGACAAATAAAATAATGTAAGATTCACAAAAGAGTATCAGTGAAGAATGAGCAACATATATAATGGAAAGCAGACCAGGAAAAATACCCTTTTCTTAAAAAGGCTCCTAGGTTTACTTTCTAGTTGCCTTGTAAAAAACCTGAAATACTGCTATCTGAACCATGGCCTATAAACTTTTCTAATCCTGTTTATTCATTTTAGAAATACTGTATTACTTCACTGATTATCTCATAATTCCTGTGGGTCGTGATTCAGGACCAGCTTAGATAGGTGATTCTGGCTCAAGGTTTCTCATGACTTTGAAGTCAAACTGTGAAGTGGGCTTGCATTCTAATCTAAAGATTAGATTGGACTAATCTAGACTAGATTCTGCTTTCAAAGTCACTTGCAATTTTTTGTCAGACCTCATTTCCTTGTGGGCTGTTGGAAAAAGGGCATCAATTCATCCCCGACCACTGGCCTCTCCATGTGGGCCTTTCCATTGGTCACCTCCCAATACAGTGAAGAATGAATGATCTAGAAGGGAATCAGGAAGAATGAGCTTCAGATGTTCATGATCTAATCTCAGAAGTGATATATTGTCACTTATATATTATTTATTAGAAATAAGTCACAGCCCATACACAAGGAGAGTCTATACAGAGGATTGGACACTTGGAGGTGGGGATGTTTGGGGGCCATGGCAGATGCTACCCTCAATAATTCATATCCTTCTCATATACAGAAAACACTCTATACCTCTCAAGACCCCTCAAAGTCTTATCCCATTATAGCATCATCTCAAAATTCTTAATCTTGTCCTTTAACTCAAGTCCAGGTATAGATGAGTCTCCTTAAGTGTAGTATGTTTTAGCACAGCTCTTTGAGAACAGTTCTTTTTGATCTGTGATTTTGAACCCATGAGTTATCTGTTCCCCACACACCTAACATTAAATGCTGGGTCGGATAGAGAATAACCACTGTAGACATCACTGTTCAAAATGAGGAAAAATGAGGTTCAGGTGAATCACCAGTCCCTAGAATTTCCATGCAGAATAGTGTTAGAAATTGCTTGAAAGGTCTCAAGGATTGAGAGTAATTCTGCATGGCTCTGAGCTCCACCTTCAGGGCTCTTTTGAGTTGTGTTTCCTTTTTCAGGAAATGTAGCATATGTTCACGGCTCAGCAGTTCTCTCAGCCTCCATCAGGTTTCCTATCTCATTGGACTCTGTCCTCTAATCCCATTCTAATTGTTAGAAGCTCCTTGCTTCCAAATCAGTGTCCTACTTAAAAAAAAGAATAAGTTTAAGAGTTTAATTTACTTGTTTTGGTTTATAGAAATACTGAATTAGATTTTGGATTTCAGAAATATTGTCCCTGTGGTGACAGGATTAAAACTTTCTTTCAAGGAAGTCATAGAAGCTTTCACATCCCTTATTGAAGACTATGAACTAGGAATTTAATGCTCCGAGTTCATCATTTCTCTCCTTAAACTCTCCAGCACAGGTAGAAGCAAGCAACTAACCATCTGCATTCTCCTGTTTATTTTTACTAAAATATTCTGTGTGAGAAAATGCATAATTACCCACATCCTTGCCTTCTTTTGATTGTTTAATTTATCCTTTTATTTTATTTTTTATTTTTATTTTATTTTTTAAATTTACATCCAAGTTAGTTAGCATATAGTGTAACAATGATTCAGGAGTATATTCCTTAATGCCCCTTATCCATTTAGCCCATCCCCCCTCCCACAACCTCTCCAGTAACACTCTGTTTGTTCTCCATATTTAAGAGTCTCTTATGTTTTGTCCCCCTCCCTGTTTTTACATTATTTTTGCTTCCCTTCCCTTTTGTTCATCTCTTCTGTGTCTTAAAGTCCTCATATGAGTGAAGTCATCTGACATTTGTCTTTCTCTAATTTTGCTTAGCATAATACCCTTCAGTTCCATCCATGTAGTTGCAAATGGCAAGATTTCATTCTTTTTGATTGTCGAGTAATACTCCATTGTGTGTGTGTGTGTGTGTGTGTGTGTGTGTATACACACACAACACATCTTCTTTATCCATTCATCTCATTGATGGAAATTTGGGCTTTTTTCATACCTTGGTTATTGTGGATAGTGCTGCTATAAACATTGGGGTGCATGTGTCCCATCAAAACATCATACCTGTATCCCTTGGATAAACACCTAGTAGTGCAATTGCTGGGTCGTAGGGTAGTTCCATTTTTAGCTTTTTGAGGAACTTCCATACTGTTTTCCAGAGTGGCTGCGCCAGTTTGCATTCTCACCAGCAGTGCGAAAGAGATCCTCTCTCTCCACATCCTCTCCAACATCTGTTGTTGCCTAAGTTGTTAATGTTAGTCATTCTGGCAGGTGTGAGGTGGTATCTCATTGTGGTTTTGATTTGTATTTCCCTGATGATGAGTGATGTTGAGCATTTTTTTATGTGTCTGTTCTAAAGCTGGATGTCTTCTTTGGAGAAGTGTCAATTCATGTCTTTTGCCCATTTCTTCAATGGATTGTTTGTTTTCTGGGTGCTGAGTTGGATAAGTTTTATATAGATTTTGGGTACTAACCCTTTATCTGATATGTCATTTGCAAATATCTTCTCCCATTCTGCAGGTTGCCTTTTAGTTTTGCTGGCTATTTCTTTTGCTGTGCAGAAGCTTTTTATTTTGATGAGGTCCCAATTGTTCATTTTTGCTTTTGGAGCAAAATGCCTCTGGAGACATGTTAAAGTTACTGTGGCCAAGGTCAAAGAGGTTTCTGCCTGCTTTCTCCTCAAGGATTTTGAATGCTTCTTATCTTACCTTTAGGTCTTTCATCCATTTTGAGTTTATTTTTGTGTATGGCATAAGAAAGTGGTCCAGGTTCATTTTTCTGCACATCACTGTCTAGTTTTCCCAGCACTATTTGCTGAAGAGACTGTCTTTATTTTATTGGATATTCTTTCCTGCTTTGTCAAAGACTAGTTGACCATATGTGTGTGGGTCCATTTCTGCGTTCTCTATTCTGTTCCATTGATCTGAGGGTCTGTTTTTGTGCCAGTACCATACTGTAATCATACTGATGATGATGTAATCATCATACTGATGATTACAGCTTTGTAATACAGCTTGAAGTCTGGGATTGTGATGCCTCCTGCTTTGGTTTTCTTTTTCAAGAGTGCTTTGGCTATTCGGGGGTCTTCTTAATCATAATTAATTAATTATAATTAATACCCCTTAATTATGATATAATGCCCTTCTTCATCTCTTGTTAGTCTTTATTTTAAAGTCTAGATTGTCTAATATAAGTATGGCTACTCTGGATTTCTTTTGTTGCCCAGTAGCATGATAGATGGTTCTCCATACCCTTACTTTCAATTTGAAGGTGTCTTTAGATCTAAAGTGGGTCTCTTGTAAAGAGCATATAGATGGATCTTGTTTTCTTATCCATTTTATTACCCTATGTCTTTTCATTGGAATATTTAGTCCATTGACATTTAGAGTGAGTACTGAAAGATATGAATATATTGCCATTATGTTGCTTGTAGATTTGGAGTTTCTGGTGGTGTTCTCTGGTCGTTTCTAGACTTTGCTGCTTTTGGTATTTTTGTTGTTGTTGTTGTTTGTTTGTTTTTTAGTTTTTAGGTTTTAGTTTTTTGATTTTGTTTTTGTTTTTGTTTTTATCTTTTCTTTCCTCAGAGAGTTCTCCTTAAAATTTCTTTCAGGGGTGGTTTATGGTCACAAACTCCATTAATTTTTGTTTGTCTAGGAAACTTTTAATCTCTCCTATTCTCACTGACAGCCTTTCTGGATAAAGAATTCTTGGCTGCATATTTTTCCAATTCTGCATATTGAATATATCCTACCACTCCTTTCTGGCCTAAGTTTCTGTGGATAGGTTAACTGCCAACCTGATCTGTCTTCCCTTGTAGGTTAGGGACTTTTTTCTCTTGCTGCTTTCATGATTCTTTCCTTGCCTGAGTATTTTGTGAATTTGTCTATGATATGCCTTGTTGATGGTCAGTTTTTGTTGAATCTCATGGGAGTCCTCTGTGATTCCTGGAGTTTGATGTCTGTGCCTTTCCCCAGGTTAGGAAAGTTTTCCTCTATTATTTGCTCACATAACCCTTCTACCCCCTTTTCTCTCTCTTCATCTTCTGGGACCCCTATGATTCTGATGTTGTCCCTTTTTAATGAGTCACTGATTTCTCTAATTCTTAAATTGTACTATTTTGCCTTAGTCTCCCTCTTTTTTTCTCCTTCATTATTCTCCATAAGTTTGTTCTGTATATTGCTGATTTGCTGCTCTGCCTCATCAATCCTTCCCGCCGTGGCATCCATTTGAGATTGCAGCTCAGTTGTAGCATGTTTTATTTCATCTTGACTAGACTTCTTTTATCTCTGCAGACAGCGATTCTAATCTATTTTTGACCCCAGCTAGTGTTCTTATTATTGTGATTCTAAATTCTGGTTCAGATATTTTGCATGTATCTGCGTTTTTTAGTCCCTGGCTGTCATTTCTTCTTGCTCTTTCTTTTGGGGTGAATTCCTTTGTTTCATCATTTTGAAGGAAGAAAAGGAATTAATGAGGTAAAAAAATTAAAATTGAAACAAAAATTAAAATTAAAAAATCAAAAACAACACACACACTGACAAAAATCAAATAAATGATGCTGGATCCTAGGTGTGTTTTGGTCTGGGTGTTGAAAGGGGCTTGATAGATTAGAAAAAAAAAAAAAAGGAAAAAGGAAAAAAAAAGGAAATTGTTTGAAAATTTGAAAAAATGAATACAATGAAATAGAATAAAATGAAATGATGGAAGTTAAATAGAATTTGAAAAATTTACAAAAAAGTAAAAAATAGAAAAAATTAAAGAAAAATATTTTTAAGAAAAATTGAGATTAAAAATATTTTTTTTCTCTTTATGTTTTCAAGAAAAAGAAAAGAAAAAATAAAAAGAAAATTGAATAGATGGACCAGCGAACAGACTGAAATATTATTGAAATTACATCGTTTTCCCCTAGAAGTCAAACTATGAAGCATTTTATAGTCTGTAAACTAAGCAGGCAAAGAGCCTTGTGTTGTTCCTGAAGAGTGGGGTTGGCCTGTTGGTTGGGGCTTAGGGTAATGGCTCCATTCTCCACCAGATGGCACTACTTAGCTTACTGGGATGGATTGTTGTGGGGCTTTTAGGTGTGTATGTGCATGTGCAGGAAGGGTGAAAATGGCATCACCCAACTACGTAGTCTCTAGTATTGGAATTCTGTTCTCCCCGATCAGCAGTTGTGCACCCTACTTTGTCTCTGGCTTCTGTCCACTCCCTGCTTTTATACTGTCTGTGACCAAGCCATCAGGTTGCCAGGTGGCACCTCCCTCCTGAGTTTTATATCAGATGTGGCTGTATTACCCTACCCCTTACTTCTAAGGGACTGGGGCTTTGACCCGTTCTGCACCTCTGTGGGAGAGTCTCACCAAGCAATGGCTGGGTGCTGGCCACAACCAGGAACGTTCACAGGACCATGCTGCTGCTGATGCCCAGAGACTGTGGCTGGGTCCCAGCCCACCCCAGGAAAAGTTCACATGATCATGTAGCAACAGCATTTCAGGGATTATGGTAAATCACAACACACATCTGGCACCAGGCTTCACCCTTAATGACCTTGTTCCAGCACCAGCAAATGTGGTTGTTCTTGGGGTCCACTGGGCTTAGCCTATCGGGGGGGTGGTGCACAGCCTCTACCAAATGTTCTCCCAGCAGTTCTCGCCAGCACTGCCTCTCCCCATGTGGCATGAAAACCCCCAGATTTCACTCTGGTACTGGCTGACTTCACTCTGCTTCCCTTCTCACCAGTGTATCACCAGGTATTGAGCTGCAGAGTTTCAGACTCTGCACTCCCCTTAATGGAATTTAAACCCTCTCCTTTCTCCTTTCTCCTTTCTCCCTTTTTAGTTCAGTCCCTGTGGCTGTTTCCACTTTTCTACTTTCTCTCCAGCTACTTTTGGGGGGTGCTTTTCCCATTTTCTCCCCCCAACTATCTCCATCCTCTCTGCAAGCAAAAACAGCTCCCTGCCCTTGGTGGCTTCTCTCTCCCCCAGATCACTTCCCCATGCCACATACCTGCTGAGTTCTGTGGTTCAGGTTGTGCAGATTGTTGTGTTAATCGTCAAATCAGTTTTCTAGGTGTGCAGGATGGTTTAGTATTGATCTGGCTGTATTTCATGGATGCAAGACACAAAAAAAACTTCAATGCTGTTCTGCCATCTTGGCTCCTCCCTAAACCTTGCCTTTTTGTAGACATTTGATTACAAGCACCCTAACATGATAATTGAGTAATTGTTTTGTCTGGAACATAATGGACCAGCTGTGCTTCCTTTACCACTGGAAGCAGAGTCATTAGTGTTTTTGTATCTAGTCAGATCGCAGAGCTCATTCCATAATCCTAGAATCAATTCAGAGAGCTCATCCTGAAGAGTCTTTTCCTCTGGAATTATTGGCAGTGTCAAACTCTATGCATCAGTGTTCAATTAGAGAACCAACAGTAGGTAACAGAAATCCCTGCCTGGACCATTATAATCTCCAACTCTGAGCTTCGAGGTCCACACATCTTTCCCAGATTACATCATCTGTTTGAGGGTATTTTTGACCTTTTGTTAGGTTCACTCATCAATTCTAACTCTCCCTTTTCTCATGGTCAGTCAGATAATGATTATAGTAAATGATCCCTTGATCAAGGATACCAAGGTTCATCTGACAGATTTCCAGAACTTTGAACCTTAGGGAAAAGGAAATTGAATATTTTTTGCTTCCTTGCTCATTCTCATGACCAAGGTCTCTTGGCTTCTTATGTAAATACGTCTTTCCCCTTCAGATCTCTGGAAGTTAATAACAAGAAAGAGTACAGCTATGCTATGTTGATTTTTTTTTACACAACATTTTTGTTTTATCTAAATTTGTGTAAACTAAGAGCTTCCCAAAGGTGTCTAAAGAACAAAGATGTGTTCCAAGGTGATCTTCTCTTTCTGCTTATATGGAGAAATGACTGGAAGCTTTTTCAACCTTAGAAAGAACAAAACACTTTATTATATTTAGTGCAACAGGGGAGGAAAGTATTCCTGCTTCTCTGGTTTTATTATTGAAACTCTCCCCAGTTCCTTAAAAGTTTTTATATGAGAGCTTTTTGCTGTTGTTTAATGTTTTAGAAATGGATATTAGAACCACAATCTGCATCATTTATTATTCTGGATATTTGTTCTTAGATTTTGTTATTATTAATAAATCCTTCCAATTTCATAAAACTTGAGTAAAGTCTACTTTAGATAATGGATATTGAGAAATCTGGAACCTAACAAAACACTAGTGTGTATAGTATGTAAAGACAAATAGGAGCCCTGCTCCAGAAAGATTTCTCAATCTGGCATCCAGAAAAACCTGAAGGATCCACTGAGCATCCTTGCCCTTGTGAATTATGTATATACTTTACACATATAATTATGTGTAGTATCCTTGTAACATTAAATACAATCATAAATGAGTGGCGGCAACAAATTACAGTAGCGCAAGAGAGTCTCAAATTGTGGAACACAATTGATGAGCGACAGGGACCTACAGACATCTCGCCTAGTGCACACTCCTCTGGGAGGCAAGTTAGGGTTTTCCAACTTAAATTTTAATTGATTTCTATCTTCCTCCTTAAAATATGAATATAACGAAACATCAGAGAAAATGTTACATTAGGTTGAAGGGGGATTACTGGCTTGTAAACATGTTTTTGAAACTACTGAATAAAATTGAAAAACGTAGCTTAGTAATCTACAACAGAAGAGTTTGACATTATCTGTCTACTAATTTTTATGTCATGGTTAGTGAAAAAAAAATTAAACAGATGACGGATTGAATTGAGCTCCAATTTAGCCTTTAGTTATCGTTATGGGCAAAATTCACTCTCACGCAGTGAAGGCACAGTTGCAGGCCACTGAACTGCATGATTAGATCTTGATATATAAAACAATAGGTTGCCTTTGTGAAGCTGACTCTGAAAACACCAAGCAAATGCAATGACTGATATTTTGGTTTCTTTTGATCTCCATGAGATAGTAAGCCATATATTCAGTTATCAAGAAAGAGGGAGGTTTTCTACCTTTTTATTATTTATATATTTCCCTAAAAAATTGAATTATACATGTTTTCTTTGACAAAAGGAGTTTTATCCTCCCTGTTTCCCTCAGTTTTAAATTTATTGACTGAGAACTTGAATTTTGTGTTGAAATATTGGTTAGTTTACATGCTACTTTAGGACTACACAAAACATAGTTTGAACATTTAATAGTTTTTATTGCATTTCTTTCTTTCCGTATATTGGGCATTCAGTATTATCAAAAAGTATCAGAATATATTAAAAAGTGATATAATAGCCAAACAGCCTGTTTTGTTCCATGATATACATGCATAGTTATTTATGTTCCTGTTTATTATTGAAGTATAATTAACATGCAAGAAAATCAACAAACTGGATTGTATATTTGACAAGTGATTTTTATCACCATCACTTTGGGTTTTCTTTTTTCTATTCTGGAACTACATATAAATTGAATCATAAAATATTTTTCATCTGGCTTGATGCATTTAACAATATTTTGTTTTGTTTTTTTAAAAAATTCACCCAGAATAATGTTTATTTTGATTCTTCTATGTTGCATGAATCAGTAGTTTATACTATATATTACTGAGTAAAAAGACAATGTAAGAATATATCCAAATTTTTATATTCATTCCTCTGTCAATGGGCATTTGTGGTGTTTCCAGTTTTTAGATATTGTGAATAAAACTGCTATGAATATTTATTTACAAATCGTTTTGTGATAACATACATTCTCCACTCTTTGGTATATGCCTGTTAGTTTCAATCACTGGGTCATAGTACGACCACAGTAATTGCACAGTATGAAATCACTGGGTCAAAGTATAAGTTTAATTGTATAACAGTTTTCCAAAGTAGTTGTACCATTTTACACTCTCACCTGAGATATGTGAGAAATATAGTTGTTCTACATTATTGCCAGCACTAGCTATAGTCCGTCCTTTTCATTTCAGCCATTTTAGTGGGTGTGAAGTCGTATCTCACTGTGGTTTTTAATTTGTATCGCCTAAGACTAATGACAACTAGTAAACACAAAATGCCAGGCATTCTTCTGAGCAATATGCCTGTGCTTTATACTCCAAATAACTATAATGTAGTTTATTGACAGGACTGATAATCAGAGAGAGCCCCTTCACTTTTTAAAACCTCCATAAGATTATGTATCAGCTGCAATGCTTCCCACACTCCTCCTCACAAGTAAACTTTGGGCATTTTTCAAAGCAAAGTGCCATATGTATGGTAGAATTTATGTATTTCTTAACCATTCAAGATATGTAAAACTCAAATGCTGGTTTAATTAGAAAAACTTTGTCACTCGACAAAATTTTTTTTTTAATTTTTTTTTCAACGTTTATTTATTTTTGGGACAGAGAGAGACAGAGCATGAACGGGGGAGGGGCAGAGAGAGAGGGAGACACAGAATGGGAAACAGGCTCCAGGCTCTGAGCCATCAGCCCAGAGCCTGACGCGGGGCTCGAACTCACGGACCGCGAGATCGTGACCTGGCTGAAGTCGGACGCTTAACCGACTGCGCCACCCAGGCGCCCTGACAAAATGTTTTTTTAGTATTGTGCCTATTACCAATTACCCATTACCTTTGTGGATTTTATTATGTCATTTTGCATAAGCACAGCTATCTCTAGGAACACATATCTCATTATAGCAGAAATGGTCATCTCTTTTTTTCCCAGCGATTTTACTATGATGACCTAAGTTTGATTTTCATCTTGTCTTTCCTTTTCCATGTTTCCAGTTTTTGTTCTTATAGAATATATAGATTGAAGTCTTCTATTAGTATTAAAAATTCATAACCATGAATACTTCAAATATTCCTTCTGCCCCATTCTCTCCTTTTCCTTGTAGCATCATTTATACTTCATGTTGTACTTTTCTACCATATCCTGTATATTTCTTATACCTTTTTTTAATATTTCTCAATTTTCACTCTGTGGTTCAGTTAGTATACTTTTATGTGACTTCTTTGTTTGTTCATAATTCTCTCTTTGGCTGCATCTATTTTCCTATTAAATCATGGCTGTTTTCTTAATTTTAATATTTGTTTAATGCAAGAATTTTTCTATGCAGTCAATCCCTTGGCTATTGTTTCACATATAAACTTCTCATCTCCATCCCAACGGTGCACACCCTCATCTTCATGTATTCTGAATGTTGATGGAGAGAAATTTAATGTTAGCCATATTCCTTTTTTGTAAAATATATATGAGTTGATATTTTGGTCTATTAACCAAAAATATTTATTTATTCACTAATTTTTTAATTTTTTAAATGTTTATTTATTTTTGAGAGACAGAGAGACAGAGCATGAGTGGGGCAGGACAGAGAGAGAGACAGGGAGACACAGAATCTGAAGCAAGTTCCAGGCTCTGAGCTGTCAGCACAGAGCCCGAGGTGGGGCTCAAACCCACAGACCGTAAGTTCATGACCTGAGCTGAGGTTGGACGCTTAACCGAATGAGCCACCCAGGCACCCCCCAAAATTTTTAAAATACACATATTCTTTAAGACTTGTCTTGATGTTCAGCATTCTTGGTTAATTTTCTGACACAAGGTGTGCCTTTTTTCATCAGATTTTAACTTATTATTTCAGAAAATGTTTACTGAATTCCTTTACTAGACATTTGTTGTTTATAATTATTTTGATATTTTTCTTTAGGAACTTCAACTATTCAGGTTTTGTCTATCTTTTCACTGCTCATCTATTAATTTCTTATCAGTAGCTTTTAATGTTGATTTCTGTTTCAGTTTGCTCACTATTTGCTTATTTCTAATCTTCAAGTTCCCCTATATTGCTATTTACCAGGTCTGTAATCTCCTGTGTTCCTTAAAAATTTGTCTTTATTTCTGCAAATGTTTATTTTTTTAAGCAAATAGTTTCTCTATTCTGTTCCATTGGTCTGAGTGTCTGTTTTGTGCCAGCACCATACTGTTTTGATGATTACAGCCTCATAATACAGCTTGAAGTCTGGAATTGTGATGCCTCCTGCTTTGCTTTGCTTTTTCAACATTACTTTGGCTAATCAGGGTCTTTTCTGGTTCCATACAAATTTTAGGATTGTTTGTTCTAGCTTTGTGAAAAATACTGGTGTTATTTTGATAGGGTTTGCATTGAATGTGTAGACTGCTTTGGGAAGTATAGATATTTTAAAACTATATTCTCTTCCAATCTGTTAGCATGGAATATTTTTCCATTTCTTTGTGTTATCTTCAGTTTCTTTCATAAGTGTTCTATAGATTTCAGAATACAGCTCTTTTACCTCTTTGGTTAGGTTTATTCCTAGGTATCTTATGGTTTTTGGTGCAAGTAAATGGGATAGATTCCTTGATTTCTCTTTCTGCTGCTTCATTATTGGTGTATAGAAATGCAACAGATTTCTGTACGTTGTTTTTATATCCTGTGCCCTTGCTGAATTCATGTATCAGTTCTAGAAATTTTTTTTGGTGGAGTCTTTCAGGTTTTTACACAGAGTATCATGCATCTGAAGTGTGAAAGTTTGACTTCTTCCTTGCTGATTTGGATGCCTTTTATTTCTTTTTGTTGTCTGATTGCTGGGGCTAGGACTTCCAGTACTATGTTGAACAAGAATGGTGTGAGTGGACTTTGGAGTTACTTACTTAACAGTTTACTTAGTCTTACCTGCTTCCAAGTTCAGTTTTCCTATACCAGCTTTTTGCAAGAGGGGAGAATGCAAGAAAGTTGTCCCATTCTCCCTTCCTAAAACTTTGTGAGGGCAACGATGCTCTTTAAAAATGGTGCCTGTAGGTAGGCAAACTGCTTTTGACTTTATGAACTCAATTTTGTTCCAAAAATCTTCACTGGATGCTGTCATCAAAATTTCTAGCCCCTGCCTCATGAGCTATGTCTTTCTCTTTTAGATGTTTATTCCTTATACTTTATGAAGTTACCACCTTTGTCTCACTGGGTTATGTCTACACTTTCTCTCTACAGAGATGTGCTTACACCCTCTGCAAATGCACAGAAAATAAAAGCTCACTTCTCCTTCTGATTTTGGCTATCTGCTATTCAATGACTTTGTCTTTTTCCATTCTACCCTGTCACTCTTGCTGCTGCTTCTTGATGTCTCCAAAGTTTTCTTGAGTTGTGTTAGCATTGGAATTTGAGAATTTCCTCTTGGTATGTACTAGGTTCAAGTTTGAATGTTTTCATTGTTTCTTTGTTTTTATTTATATAGCTAAGTCTTGGAAAATTAAGAATTAGATATCCTTGCTAATTTATCCCTTCCTGGTTACTATGCAATCTCTAATGAGAAACCTATAGGGATGTTTCACATCTCAGCTGCAACAGGCCTGTACTCTTAGAACTTATGTTTCCTGCAAGATTTTGTTGTTTGGATGCTTTAGAGCCATCCAACTTTTCCGAGTAATAAAATGCTCTGCATGACAACTACATGTATTTATATGTCTGGTTCTGACATTTTTCACTAATTGGTTTCAAAATATTTTCTATTTGGCAGTGATTCATTTATTAACACTCTCTCTCACTCTCTATATATCAAAATATGATTATCTAGCTATTTTTGGCTCTGAATCCATTTAATCTTTACTAAATGAATAGATAGGAATTACAGAGTATGAAAATTACTACAAAGTAGATTCTAATCACATTTTAACAATCATTGTGATTTTGAATAAGGATTGTAACAACTTAAAATATTCAACTATTTAATACAAAACAAAATAAAACAGGTGAAAGGGTGGTTTGTTTCATATATGATTTTTACTTCTTGTTACAGTTTTTGGAAGTCTAATAAATTTGCTTATTATCTGATGATGGCTTTCATTTACCATATTTTGGAGAAAAAAAAGAATGAAAGGATGAAAATAGCATTTAAATAAATAAATATTTAAAAAGAAGAAAGAAAATCCACAAAAGGCATATGCAATAGATAACAGAGACACAGAACTAAAAAGGAATATCGAAAGCTTATCATAACATCCATCACGTTCTTCCTATCTGTGCCAGTCATGCAGAGTTTTTTCATTCCTTTGAATGTGTCATAATTTCTTGCCAGAAGACTTGTCCACATTGTTTTCTCTGCCCAAAGCATCTTCACCATTTTGTTACACTTATTCTTCAAACCTCACCTCAAAATTATATCCTTAAGGAAAAATCTCCCAGAGGTTCTCCTGTTTTATGAGCTAATCTTCCTAACACCATCATTTTCTGGAAGTTATCATGTTTAAGGTTTTCTTATTAGTGTAATTGTTTGTCTGGCAACTGTAGTAGACTCCAAAATTCATGAATACATGAGCTCTGTCTCATTTTGCTCAGCATTATTCGAAATACCTTACTTTAGCACATTGTATATATTGAATAAAAAGAGTTTAATTAACAAATAAGGAGAAATAGGCATCTATAAACCAATTCCAGTGCCTATATGGCTGCATGATCTTGAAGAATTTTCAAGCCTTCTATTGAGTTGCTGGCTATAAAGATAAATGGGTGTCTAAACTTGGAAATGCTTTCCTTATAATTGTGGCAGGTGTCAAAAAATGGCTTTGAAGAGGTAATTCCAATTGACTCTTATTACTGTTTAAGCTTTCTCTAATAAACATCAGCAATTCTCAGAGGTTTAGATTCTCTGAGAATGCTCACAGAAGGATGGAGATATTACAGTTTGGGTTGAGATGTGATCTAGATTGCAGGAAAATTTATGGCGCAGTGGATGTATGTGGAGGAGAAAATGAGGGCATCGGTAACAAGTTTATATTTGATTTTTGAGGTGAAAATATTGTAAGTCCCTCTTAAGTCCTTTTTTAGCCATGGGAGACAAAGTAAATATTTCAAGAGTGGTCTCAGGGTTTGGGACACATGGTAGGCAAATTATTCTGCAAGGAGTGGGATACTATTTGTGAAAAAGTAGCCTAATCACATAGTCAGAAGGAAAACTTTGTGAAAAAACATGGGGCTAAGTGAACTTCATTAGGTATCTAAGGCATACAATGTCTTATTGTAATCTGGGGTTCACTTAAGGGGGATGTTCCACTTTGGATTTTTCTCTTTGCAGAAAATAGAAGATAGGGAATTAGAAAAAAATGATGAGTGCTTATTCTTCTCACCAGACTTAGGTGAATTCTAAGAGATGAGAAACAAGATTTTACAGCTAAGGACAGAACACTTTCTCTAGTAAATAATATGCTTGATTTCTCAAGCAGAACTTGGTGTCTTTGAAATTTGTCAAACATGTTCAAATTTCTTCTCATAGCAGGGATGAAAAAAGAGATAATTCAATGGTCATTAAGCTGCTTTGACCTCTATGCCTATAGCTAATGGTTAATGAGCATGTGTGCCTTGATTGACCATTACATAATGAAAACTCATTTCAAGGCGTGTTATTTAGTAATAGAAAGTGCAGAGCCTTTGAATTCAGAACATATGGTTGGATCTAGGCTTTACCATTTACTAGTAAATGGCCTTAAGAAAATCACGTACTACTCAGACTTTCAGTTCATCATCTAGAAAATAGGTCTGTAAAAGCTTATCTACTAATAAGGCTATTCATATGATAAAAAGTACTCTATAAAAATTCTAAACTGTGAGCTCTAAAAGTATGTTATAAATATATAGCAGTGAAAAAGTTAGTTTATGCTTGAATTAGTACTCCATTAGTTAGAAATTAAAACTATTTTGTTTTTGCTTTATATATTAGTTCTATACATATATCTCTATGTAAGAATTTTAAATTGACAGAATTCTAAAATGTTAAGTATATACTAACAACCCTCTCATATTTTTACTGCTTTCATAATTTAACATTCTGAGCACTTAACATGGTATCAAATAATTACATCTCTAAAGGCTATAAACCAAATTCACAATCAAGGTTTTGGGAAATTTAACTAAATGTCTTCCTCCCTTCCCTTCCCTCCCTTTTCCTCCCCTCCCCTCCTCTCTTCTTCCTTCCTTCCTTCCTTCCTTTCTATCTTACTTCCTTCCTCTTTCTCTTTCTTCTTCCTGTATAATATTTTATATTATACATTTTTCAGTAGAGGAAAGCAATAAACTTTTTTTTCACTTTCAAGCACCAGTATTTATGGATAGTTCTATAAATGGGAATATGAATACTTAGAAGTAGAATACTTAAGAAGAAATGTGAAAAAAAGGAAAATAGGTTAATTTTACTATTTA
Organism: Leopardus geoffroyi; assembly: GCF_018350155.1. Taxonomy (NCBI): domain Eukaryota; kingdom Metazoa; phylum Chordata; class Mammalia; order Carnivora; family Felidae; genus Leopardus; species Leopardus geoffroyi. The sequence goes on along the minus strand of NC_059328.1, from coordinate 173,618,426 downwards.
TGTCATAGCAGTAGCATTTGTGAGTCATCATTGACTAATTATAAATTTATTTGTATTAACTCTATATGTTTCTTTCACAATAACTTAAATACAGGGATTGAAAACTAAATAGTATAGGATAATATATGTAATAAAGGTTAAATATCTTTTTTACATTCTATAATTCATTTCTGATCTTCATATATTTCTTATGTTATACTACATATAAGTACTTATTTAATAGGAAGATATGAGAAAATTTTATTTAGCTTTTGGCAAAATAATCTGAATATACTGAGATTTTCAAATAGTTATTTGCAATAAACATCCAATTTAAAGAGGTAAAGTTATAACATATTTTGGAAATTTGGGGAGAAAGCAAATAAATCATTTTTCTAAAGTAATTTAGCATACATTTTGAAAACAGAAAATTCAGATCTGAATGATTAGGTTATTAAGATAATGAATTTGTATGTCTATTACCAGATCCAATTTTTGTTACACAAAATCAGGTACAACATCAACTGTGATTGTTTGTTTCAGGAAATGACATCTGTGCTATAATTTTATATGGCATTATAGTAGGAAAGCACTAGATTAGAAATCAGAAAACCTATGGTCTGGTCCAAGTTTGGGCACTTTTTAGCTTACATGACCCTGAACATATCAACTGACTTCCTAAATCTACACTATCTTATGTATAAAATATGAAAAATTAAAACTAAACTATAGAGATTTTTAAAAATTTAATTATATGGTACATAAAACATTTTTATTTATTATTTATTTATTAAAAATTTTTAATGTTTATTTATATTAGAGAGAGAGAGCGAGAGCGAGAGAGAGAGACAGACAGCGTGTGAGCAGGAGGGGCAGAGAGAGAGGCAGACGCAGGATCCAAAGCAGGCTCCAGGCTCTGAGCTGTCAGCATAGAGCCCCATGTGGGGCCGAACTCATGAGATCACTACCTGAGCCGAAGTCAAACACCCAACCAATTGAGCCATCCAGGTGCCCCAAAACATTTTTAAAGCATAAAATAATGCAAGGTTGCTTCTTTTTCACTCAAGTGTTCTTTTCTTTGCTTACATTACCCTCCTAGCTAGCAATGCTGTCTCCATTCTCTTTAAGTGTAAAACATAAACATTGTCTGTGATACTGATTTAAAGGTCTTTAAAGTGAGTTTGATATGTACACTCTACCATTATTGCTTTCTTATAATAGCAAACTGTGAGGGTCATGAAGGAGACATATCTATTTTGATCACCATTGTTTGTACCTAGTGGCAGGTAGTTCCTTTAAAGTATTTACTGATTACATAATGAATAATTGGAACACAATTTAATTGATTGAAATAGTGTGATATCATAGATGGAAAAGGTAATTTTCTCAGGGATAAGAGAATTACGGTTACATTTCTGGTTGGGTTTGTTTCTGTCTATATAACCTTGAGCATGTCCCTTAAACTCTGAATTTCTGTTCTTCATGTCTAAAATAAAGGACTTGGGGCGCCTGGGTGGCGCAGTCGGTTAAGCGTCCGACTTCAGCCAGGTCACGATCTCACGGTCCGTGAGTTCGAGCCCCGCGTCGGGCTCTGGGCTGATGGCTCAGAGCCTGGAGCCTGTTTCCGATTCTGTGTCTCCCTCTCTCTCTGCCCCTCCCCCGTTCATACTCTGTCTCTCTCTGTCCCAAAAATAAATAAATGTTGAAAAAAAAATTTTTTTTTAAAAAATAAAATAAAGGACTTAATTAACAATCCTAAAATTTTGATTATGTAGTTTTCTTAGACCTGTATACATCCTTTAGAAATTATAGTAAAATGATCCAGACAAATGCCTTTACAAGTTTTTGTTTTACTCCTTAAATATATAATTCCATCTTTTTTTTTTTTTTTTTTTTGGTAAAAAAATAAGAATCTTTAATGCCTCTTTAGTAGCTTTCCCAAGCCCATCATTGTTTCTTGGGAGTGCTGAATTTTCATCTCCTCTTTGTCTAACACTGCAATTTTCCTAGCTTAAAACTCCCACTCCCCACACAGCTAGCTCTCCTGCTCTTATTGCATGATATCCATGCAATTCAACCTGAGTCCGTTTAATTTCAAGCTGGTATGTACCTTGTATATATTCATGAGGGCAGTGCTTTCTGAGACATTAGATAAGGAGAAGCAGCCATGGTTGTCAGAATAACTGAACTCTGTATTTTGTTCCTAGATTAAAGAGTGGCTTCCCTAAAATGAGATTCATATTCTCTAAGTGAAAGCAGTAAACTTGTATGTTTTTCCCAACCTCCCCCTTCTTGGGATGGAAACTTAATTTATAAAAGACCTAGTTCCTGTAATCACTGACTTTTCTGAAATCCTGCTAGACCGTGTTATGCTTAGGCAACAGGACCAGCAGCCTTGTATCCATTATGGAGGAATCCCATCTTGTGTTGCTCTGAACCCTTCTTCAATGTTTCTGAATCCTTAACTATGGAAAGTAAGGAGGTGGCATGCATATGGTCTTCCATTAACTCCAACCATTACCTATACAAAGTGGTGCAATTTATGTGGAGTATTAGGGATACAGTGCTAAAGACAAAGTGTGAGCAAAAAGACAGTTTATGAGCCTGGTCTTTCACTTGAATAATCCTCACATTTTTCTCCCAGACTAATTATTGATGATGCTCCAAATAATGTATTTTCTGACTAGTCTTTCTTTCTCTATGTGGGTCAGTTGCACATAGAGATAGAATTTATGGTTCCTAGCTCATTTCATCATTTACCTTTAAGTGGACACAAAGTGCTTATGGCTTTTGAGCTTTTGTTGTTTTGTTTCATTTTGATTTAAAATAATTTTTATAATCAGCATATGTCAGAATGCAAAAAGAAAGCAAATCTCAAGATATAACACGTCTCAAGTGTCTAACATGTGGTTACCTAGGCTTATGGTCTTATTTCCTCCAGCATCATACCTTATGTCTCAAATATCTTTAATTCTTAGGCTTTCAAATTTCTCTTTGGGATTTTAGTTTAGAAAATTTCTAATTTTCTACATGGGAATATGGACCATGAACAAATATTAATATATTCATTATTACAGATGTTAAACACTTGCCTACTCAAAATACCATTGGAATAAGTGCACTACCTAGATAAAGTCTTAGCATCTTGAAGATAAGAAGACAGAGTTGTGAAATTTATGATATTCTCCGTATTATAGTTTGAAGAGAATTGGGCAAAGATTATGATATAATAGTTTTGGCCTTGTGGATACAACAAAATGGGGGTTTTGAAGAAAGGGTTTAGAAGAATCTAGGAGAGAAAAAAACATTTGGAATTATTAGTTGAAAAGTTAACAATCTGATGTTCAATGACATAGGTCTTTCAGGAAATTTCTGAAATGAATAATAAAGTTATTTGTAACTTTTCCTGGGCAAGAATTTCCTGGAAAACACAACAAAAAAGCTCAAAAGACATAATCACTTTATGTCCACTTGGATGTGTTGGTTATGATAGTGGAAAACTAAAGTCATATTAATATAGATAGTAACCTGCATGGGTGTATTATAAATGTTTTCAATTCTCACATGTCTTATGGAGAAAAGCAAGGAGCGAATCCTGAAGGTGGGGAGTGTGTGCTGTAATTTTAAATAGGGTATTCATGGAAGCCCTCACGAAAATACAAGGTAAACACGAAGGAGGAAAACTGATTGGTTCTCTAATTCACTGATTGGTGAATTATCTTCACAGAACTCTAAGTCAATCTATTGATTGTTGTGGTGCTGTCAGATGACAATAAAGCTACACAGATGCTTCAATTTGAACAATATAAACTCTCTGCTACACAGTCTCTGTGCATTGTGAAACAGAAATTCAAAACCTGATATTTTAAATGTCAGGCAGTAAACAGCTGTCCATAAAAACTGATAAATGCCTCCATTTACTCTTAGTTTGGCTATTATTTCAGCATTATGGTCTATTTTTTAAAAAAAAGAAAAAGTAATTTAATGTTTTTGTGGAAAGCCTATTTCTTTTAAAGTACAAATAAATTATGGTATTATTAAGCTTATTTTTTTTCATTCCAGTTTTTCTCTCTACCAAGTTTGAAATAAGTTATCTCCTCCTCTTTTTTCTTAGACCAGCATAGGGACTTGTTAGTCTAGTAGAGAAGCAAAGTTTCTTACTTTGAGGTAGGAAATGCTAAATATTTGCTTCCTATTTCCTATTTCAATGAAAAGGAAATATGACATCTTCTCTGTAGTATCGCATAGATATTTTATGAATGAAAACTTGTAGAGCAAATATTTTTAATGTGTAAAATGTGTAAAATTTCTGTTATTTTTCATAGCTTATCTGCAACATAGTCCAGAAATATGACCCCATACTCCTGGAGTTTGGGACTCAGACTTGTGGGTCTGATGGAAACATGGAGATCAAGAAATTCAATGTTTTTGATAGTCTAGTCTGAACTAGGGACTGATAATTCATGCTAATAAGATGTGTATTATTTGGAAATATATAACCTAGTAGATTAACTTAATTTATAATATAAAATGGAATGGCAATCAGATTAACATTGGAATGGAACTGATCTACATGTGTTTCTTATTAAGTATTACAGATGTCTTTAACAATATCCCAATTCTTAAGTTTTCAAGTCTCCTGACAACTTTTCATATTTGCCTTTCTGAAACAAAATAATCCTAAGTGTAAAATAATATAAAAATTTCAGATATATTTTGCATTAAAAACTGCCTTTGAGATGTCCCAAAGAGACTTTGGCAAATCACAAAGATCTGTTCTTACACTTTATAAAAAGAGAGGTGCTAAAAATAAATAAGATTATTTTATGTGTGACTATTGATTAATTACATGATAAGGGTCAAATCAGAAGAGATAGTTATCATTTTTCTACATTAAATATATATGAGTGAAATATTATTAATATAAATATTTCAGAATTTGTATGCTATATGGGAAATTCCTAAAGATTTGTCAATGCCTGACCTCCAGGGAAGATGGCAGAGTAGGAGGATCCTAAACCACCTTGTCCCACAGATACAATAAGATAGCACTCACATTAGTATAAATAACCTAGACTATTACCTGAAGACTAGAAGAATATACTCTCCATAGCTAAATGTAAGGGAAAGGCCACATTCGAGAGGATAGGAAATGTGGAGATGCCATTGGGAACCAAACAGACCTGCAGGACTATTTGTGGGAGGGAGGTATTCAGCAGGCACAGAGAGGAAAAGAGGAATAGATATCCACACCAGGCACCCCAGGCAAGAAGAGCCTGCACAGAACAAACGAATCCCTGTACCATTTGGCTTTGAAAATGAAAGGGGTCTAACAATCAGTGAGTCTTAATGCTTTGAATTTTTTTAATGTTTGTTTATTTATTTATTTATTTATTTATTTATTTATTTATTTATTTTTGAGAGAGCAAGAGAGAAGAGCATGAATGGGGGAGGGCAGAGAGAGAGAGAGAGAGAGAGAGAGATACAGAATCTGAAGTAGGCTCATGGCTCTGATCTATTCACACAGAGCCCGACACAGGACTCAAAATCACGAACCATGAGATCATGACCTGAGATAAAGTCAGATGCTTAACTGATTGAACCACCCAGGTGCCCCAATGCTTAGAAACTTTAAAAATCAGTAGCCTAGACTCTGGGAAAGCTAGGAGGGCAGAGTCCCTGCCCCTAAAGAGACACCACAACAAACAGCCCTACTGAGATACAGCTTAGAAGCATCAGTTTGAAAATTGTCTGGAATATATGAAAAGGAGATTTATTTACTAATCTCAGAGTATGTGCTGGAGGGGCTGAGAACTTTGGGAGATTTATCCAAGAACCAAAGAGCTGCTATGTGCCATTTCCTTCCCCCACTCCTAGCCCAGATACATAGACACCTATGGGAACCAACACATGGCTAACACTCTCCACCTAGCTTGCTAAAAGCACCTCCTGCCCCACGGGCTTCTGTGAATCTACTCCCTCCAACCCAGCAACCTTAGCAGTTTTCCCAGGTGGGTACAGGTACCCTTCTGCAACAGACTGGTGTGGACCTTCCTCCACCATGTGCCCCAAGCCCATGTTCTTGTGAGGACCTACCCCCTCAAATATACCCTCGGCCAGGGCCCATCCAAAGCAGTGCCTCATGTGTGGCAGTGTGCAGACATCCCCAACAGGGGCCAGTATCATTCCAAAGTGACTCTTTCCCTGTGTGTGGGGGGAGATAACCACACATACACCAGTCCAACTGAGGCTTCATCAGTGGGCTGAGGGCAGACATGGGTCTGACTGCAAGCCTCACCCATCAACAAAAGCTTCCCAGGGGACAACACAAAGAAAGTGCCCTGCAGTCCAGCTATTGCATCTCTGGCAAATGTCTACTTGGACTCAACTGAATCCCAAGTCAGCCTCATACTGGCCCATTAACAACAAAGTGACCAAACCCTGCCCACAACAGGCAAAAAGAACCATTGTAGATGACTGGACCAAAGGCAAATGCATCTCAGCCACAGCAGTAGGGCACATGCAATACACATAGAAGATGCTCTTGAAACACCAGGCTCTAGTGAATAGGGCATATTGTACTGCAGGACACTACAGTATGTCTTGTTCATAAACCCACACTTTTAACAGTAGGAGACATAGCTGATTTCTTAACACATAGAAACAGACACAAAGAGTTAGACAAAATGAGAAGACAGAAGAATGTGTCCCAAATGAAAGAACAGGACAAAATCACAGCAAGAGAGCTAAATGAAACAAGTAATATGTCTGATAGGGAATTGAAAGTAATGGTCATAAAGATCCTCACTGGTCTTGAGAAAAGAAAGGAAGAGTTCAGTGAGATCTTCAACAAAGAGGAAATGTAAAAAAAAAAAAAAAGAGTGAGTCAGAGATGAAGAACTCACTCACTAAAATTAAAAATACACTATCAGGACAAATAGTAGACTAGGGAAAACAGAACAGATCAGTGACCTGGAGGACAGAGTAATGGAAAGCAATCATGCTGAACAGGAGAGAGAAAAAGTAAATAAAAAGTGAAAATAGACTAACGGAACTCAGTGGCAACATCAAGCATAGTAACATCTGCATTATAGGGAAGGGGAAGAGAAAGAAAATGGAGCAAAAAATTTATTTGAAGAAATAATAGGTGAAAGCTTCCTGAATCTGGTTAAGAAAATAAAAATCCAGATCTAGGAAGCACAGAGAGCCCCCAACAAAATCAACCTAAGGAGGTCCACATCAAGATGGATAGTAATCAAAATGGCAGAAAGTAGTGATAAAAAGAAAATTTAAGAGCAACAAGAGAAAGGAATACAGTTACATATAAGGGAAACCCAATAAGGCTATCAGCTGATTTTTCAGCAGAAACTTTGCAGGCCAGAAGGGAGTGGCATGATATATTCAAAATGTGAAAGAAAAAAAACCTACAGCCAGGAATACTGTATCCAGCAAGGCTATCATTCAGACTAGAATGAGATATAAAGCATTTTACAGAAAACAAAAATTAGAGGAATTCATGACCACTAAGCCAACCCTACAAGAAATATTAAATGGGACTCTTTAAGTGGAAAGGAAAGATCATAAGTAAGAGTAAGAAAAATAGGAAGCACAAAAGCAGTCAAAATAAGTATATCTATAAAAGTCAGTCAAGGGATTTACAAAAGAAAAGGAAAGAAAGTATGGCACCATATGCCTAAAACGTGCAGGGAGAGTAGTAAAGAATGCATTCAAACTTAAGTGACCATAAACTTAATATAGACTGCTATAAGCATAAGATATTATATATAAACCTAATGATAACCATAAATCAAAAGTTGGTAATAGATATGCAAAAAATAAGAGAACAAAATTCAATTATATCACTAAAGAAAGCCGGTAAATTGAGAGAAGAGACCAAGAGAAGAAAAGTACACAGAAGAACTACAAACACAACCATAAAACAGGTAACAAAATGGCAATGAGTACATATTTATCAATGATTGCTTTGAATGTAAAGGGACTAAATGCTCTAATCAAAAGACATAGGGTAATGCAATGGATAAAGAAACAAGGCTCATCTATATACAATTTACAAGAGACTCACTTCAGACCTAAGGACACATGCAGATTGCAAGTGAAGGGATGGAACAAAAAATTAATGGAAGTGAAAAGAAAACCAGGGTAGCAATACTTATATCACACAAAATAGACTTTAAAACAAAGGGTGTTGTAAGAGATTAAGAAGGATACTATATAATCAATCATAAAGGGAACAGTCCAGCTAGAAGATTTATAATAATTATAAATATTTATGCACCCAACATTGAAAGCATCTAAATACATAAAGCAGCTATAACAATCATAAAGGAAATGATCAATAGTAATACAATAATAATAGGGGACTTTAACAACACAGCATTTGGACAGATCATCCAAACAGAAAATCACCAAGGAATCAATGGCTTTAAATGACACGATAGACCAGAAGGATCTAACAGATATATTCAGAACATTTCATCTTAAAACAGCAGACTACACATTCTTTTCAAGTGCATATGTAATATTCTCCAGAATGGATGATCTTATTAGGCCACAAAACAAGCCTCAACAAACTAAAAAAGATTAAAGTCATACCACACATTTTTTTTTTTCTGGCCACAACACTATGCAACCAGAAATCAACCACAAGAAAAAATCTGGAAAGACCACAAATACATGGAAGTCAAATAACATACTATTAAACAATGAACGGATTGGGGCGCCTGGGTGGCGCAGTCGGTTAAGTGTCCGACTTCAGCCAGGTCACGATCTTGCGGTCTGTGAGTTCGAGCCCCGCGTCGGGCTCTGGGCTGATGGCTCAGAGCCTGGAGCCTGTTTCCGATTCTGTGTCTCCCTCTCTCTCTGCCCCTCCCCCGTTCATGCTCTGTCTCTCTCTGTCCCAAAAATAAATAAACGTTGAAAAAAAAAAAATTAAAAAAAAAAAATAAATAAAAAAAAAAAAAACAAACAATGAATGGATCAAGCAAGAAATCAAAGAGGAAATCAAAATACATGTGGAGACAAATGAACATGAAAACACAATGGTCCAAAATCTTTGGGATGCAGCAAAAACTGTTCTAAGAGGGAAATTTATAGCAATACAGGTCTACCTCAAGAAGCAAGAAAAATCTCAGATAACCTAATCATTTATCTAAAATCTAAAGAAGCTAGAAAAAGAAGAACACACAAAACTAAAACCAGAAGAAGGAAGGAAATAATAAAGATTAGAGCACAAATAAATGAACTAGAAACAAACAAACATAAAACAAAAAAACCCACAATAAAACAGATAAATGAAACCAGGAGCTGGTTCTTTAAAAAGATCAACAAAATTTATAAACCTTTAGCAGACCCATCAGAGAAAGAGAGAGAGAGACAGAGACAGAGAGACAGAGAGACAGAGAGAGACAGAGGGAGAGAGAGAATGCAAATAATAAAATCAGAAATGACAGAGGAGAAACAAAAGCTGACACCACAGAAATACAAATGACTGTAAGAGAATATTATGAATAATTATATGCCAACAAATTGGATTACCCAGAATAAATGGATAGATTTGTAGAAACATATAACCTCCCAAAACTGAATCAGCAAGAAATAGAAAAATTGAACAGACTGATTACTAGCAGCAAAATTTAATCAGTAATCAAAAAACTTCCAACAAAGAAAAGTCCAGGATGAGACAGCTTCACAGGTGAATTCTACCAAACATTTAAAGAAAGGTTAATACTTATTCTTCTCAAATTATTTCAAAAAATAGAAGAAGGAAAGCTAACAAAATCATTGTATGTATCACTCTGATACTAAAACCAGACAAAGACACTACAGAAAAAGAAAAAAAAAAGGAGAAAGAGAGAGAGAGAGAGAGAGAGAGAACTACAGGCCAATATTTCTGATGAACATAGATGCAAAAATTCTCAACAAAATACAAGTAAGCTGAATCCAACAATACACAAAAAAAGTATTCACCATGATCAACTGGGATTTATTCCTGGATTGTAAGCATCGTTCAATATTTGCAAATCAACAAACATAATACATCACACCAATAAAAGAATGAATAAAAACCATATGATCATTTCAATATATGCAGAAAAAGCATTTAACAAAGTCCAACATCCATTTATGATAAAAACCCTCAACAATGTAGGTTTAGAGGGAACATACCTCAACATAATGAAGGCCATACATAAAACATTCACAGCTAACATCATATTCAATGATAAAAAACTGAGAGCTTTCCCCCTTAGATTACAAATAAGACAAAGGTGTCCACTCTCACCACTTTTATTCAACATAGTACTGGAAGTTCTATGCATAGCCAATACACAAGAAAAAGAAACAAAAGGCATCAAAATTGGTAATAAAGAAGTAAGAATTTCACTATTGTCAGATGACATGATAATATGTGTATGAAAAACACTTTGGACTCCACCAAAAAAATGCTAAAATTGATATATGAATTCTGTAAAGTCACAGGATACAAAATCAATATACAGAAATCCATGGCATTTATATACACTAATATTTAAGTAGCAGAAAAAGAAGTTAGGCTAATAATCCCATATATGATTGCACCAAAAATGATAAAATAACTAGGAATAAGCCTAACCAAAGAGGTGATTTTGAAAACTATAAAACACTGATGAAAGAAATTGAAGACAATACAAATAGAAAGATAGTCCATGCTCATAGACTGGAACAACCAATATTGTTAAAATGTCCATACTACCCAAAGCAATCTACAAATTTAATGCAATCTCTATCAAAATACCACCAGATTTTCCAAAGAACTAGAACACATAATACTAAAATTTGTATGGAACCCGAAAAAAACCTGAATAGCCAAAGAAATCTTGACAAAAAGAACAAAACTGGAGCCATCATAATCCCAGATATCAATATATACTACAAAGCTGTAGTAAATCAAAACAATACGGTACTGGCACAGAAAATAAACACAGATTAATAGAACAGAATGGAGACCCTGAAATGAACCTGTGATTACATGGCCAGTTAATCTTCAACAAAGGAGGCAAGAATATGCAATAAGATAAAGACATTCTCTTCAACAAATGATACTGAGAAAACTGGGCAACTATATTAAAAAGGATGAAACTGAACCACTTTGTTGTTAGCAGAAACAAAATTGTTAGAGTATACACAAAACCAACCCAAAATGGATTAAAGACCTAAATTTGAGACTTGAAACCATAAAAATACTAGAAAAAGGCAATAATTACCCTTACATTGCTGTAGATAAGTCTTCTAGGGCAAGGGAAACAAACAAACAAAAAACCTATTGGGACTATGTAAAAATAAAAAGCTTCTTCACAGCAAAGAAACAAACAATCAGCAAGCCAAAAAGACAACCTACTGAATGGAAGAAGATATTTGCAAATGGTATGTCTGAGAAAGGGTCAGTAAACAAAATATGTAAAAAATGATACAACTCAACATCCAAAAAGCAAATAGTCCAATTAAAAAATGGGCACAAGACATGAACAGACGTTTCTCCAAACAAGGCATACAGTTACTCAACAGACACATGAAGAGATGCTCAACATCATTCATTATCCGGGAAATGCAAATCTAAGCCTCAATGAAATATCACCACACACCTGTCAGAATGGCTAAAATCAAAAGCACAGGAAATAAATGTTGGCAAGGATGTGGAGAAAAAGGAGGCCTCTTGCACTTCTGGTGGGAATGCAAACTGGTGTAGCCAATGTGGGAAACAGTATAGAGGTTCCTCAAAAAGTAAAATTAGAATTACCATATGATCCAGTAAATTCACTACTGGGTATTTACCCAAGGAATATGAAAACACTAATTCAAGAAGATACATACACCCTTATGTTTATTTCAGCATTATTTACAATGGCTAAATTATGGAAGCAACCCAAGTGTCCATTGATAGATGAATGGATAAAGAAGATGTGGTACATGTATATAATGAAATACTATCCATAAAGAGAATGAAATCTTGCAATTTGCAACAACATGGATGGATCTAGAGGATATAATCCTAAGTGAAATAAGTCAGTCAGAGAAAGACAAATACCATATGATTTTGCTCATATGTGGAATTTAAGAAATAAAACAAATGACAAAGAAAGAGAGAAACCAAGAAACAGACTCTTAAATATAGAGAACAAACTGATGGTTACTCAATGTAAAGTGGGTGGGAGGATGGGTGAAATTGGTGAAAGAAATTAAGAGTTCATTTATCATGATGAACACTGAACAATACATAGATTTGTTGAATCACTATATTCTATACCTAAATCTAATATAACCCTATACGTTAACTCTCCTGGAATTAAAAAACATTTTTTTAAATGTCTAGCTATCCATGATATGTTTCTATCAGACTTCTGGTGGCGGCAATGCCTGATATCAGACATTAACAGTGTAGTATTATTATCAGCCATAATTTCAGTTATGTTTTTTAATGTCAACTTGATTGCTACTTTATTCCTTTAATGTGGATTTTGCATTTTATAGGCCAGTGGTTCACAGTTGGAGATTCATGTCAGTTATGTATTGAGCTTTATTAACATACATTATTTATGCTCTATCCCAGACTTACTGATTTTGTTTACTGACATTCTTCATGCATTCTTGGTATATTCTAACTATATGCTTATTATATTCATAGTATATTATATCTCAGGATTATTATAAATTATGACTAATGATTTTTTCTTTGTGATGATTATGTTCTTCCATTTTATGGATTAATGTAATATCCATGCTTTTTAAATAGAAGTGATCGTATTTATAGATGTTTTCTTTCAAATGCTTTTGGATTGATTTTATCTCATTTTGCATGCCAGATGTTATTGTCAGTTGTAGTATTCTTCATATGAACTCTCATCAGGTCTTTCCCTTTTGGAAATTAACAGTAATAAGTAATAAGTTAATTGCAAACATAGCAATTTCAGGTCTTTTGTCATCTAACAATAGTTTTTTTTTTTTTGTTTTACACAATTGCCATCAGCTACAGGCTATAGTACTTCATCTTAAAAAAAGAAGGGCTGTCACAGGGCTCCATGAAATAGGAGTCCAGTAACTGGACTATGCCAATTATTTTTGGGGACCGGCTTCTGATGGTATCATTCAAATAAATTTGAAACTTAAACCAGTGAACTGACTCAGGAATTCCATATTCTAGTTGAAAAGCAGATGGGTTCATGAGGCTTCTAAGCTCAAGATAGAGCAGAACAATAACGAATTATGTAAGAAGGTATGAGCTGATGAGGGATGACTGATTTTTACTTGCAATTATTGGTGTTTTAATTTTATGTTTGTTAAATATATAAGAAAACTTTTTTCTCTTAAGCTGTCTATAATTCACAATTTAATAGACTAAGCTTTTGTAAATGGAAATGAAACTTTGTATATATGTTATTTTCCTCTGCCTGACTTCTCTAGAATTGAAAACTCTTATTTTTATGGCATTATAATTATTTGCATGAAATTCAATAAGTCTGTACTCCTTGTACCAGGGCATAATTGGAAGTTTTAGGTATGCCTAAATTTTACATTAAGGAGTCAATGCTTATAAAGCCCTCTTGGGAAAACTGGCTGGTACCAGTCTTATAGAGTTCAGAGCTGTGGTAAGCAGAATAATGCTATTCACCCCCAAAGATGTTCATGTCATAATTTTCATATCTTGTAAATATATTATCTTACGTGGCAAAAAAGACTTTATAGATGTGATGAAGATTAAAGATCTTGAGATGTGGAGTATGTCTTGGGTTACTAAATAGGGTCAATCCCATCACACGAATCCTCAAGGGTAGAAAAGTCTTTCAGGCTGTGGTCAGAGACAGAAAAAAGAGGGAAGATTCAAAGCAGAAGGTCTTGGTCTGCCATTGCTGGCTCTGAGGATCAAGGGTCCTCACCTTTGGTGGTGGGAAAAGTCAGCTAAAGCGTAAACCAGATGTCCAGAATAGGGGTTCTCCAACATTAGTGTGTCTCAGAAATATCTGGATGGCTTGGTAAAATACATATCAGAGTTTCTGATTCAGTAGCTTTTGGTAGAGCCAGAGAATTTACATTTCTAATAAGTTCCAAGGTAATGCTGATGCTGCTAGTTTAGGGCCTTACTCTGAGAAGTGCTGCTATAAACAGTGCTACCCTTACTGGGTTCAGCAACATGATTGGGATTATTTGGATAACATTCACAATATCCACTAAGTAATGTTGGCCCCATGTGGCATTTTTGCCTGTATCACTCTTCAGTCAAATTAAAAGTTAAGCAGTGGCTATAGACTATACTGGGATGACTTATAAAATATCACAATGCTCTGTTCCAAAATGATCAAGGTACATTTAACTTTATTATAAGGGGGTTTTGTTTTTACATAATTGATTCTTTATTTCAAGTTTTACAGTACTTCATATTTGTAACATAAAAATAAACACTACTAGTATTTTTAATTGATTTTTTTGACATTGAAAGCAAAATGAGGAACTGTAGTGCTTATTATAAGGCCCCAATCATGGGTAGAGTTTTATTTCACTATCCTCAGAGAATTGGCTTAATGATAGTAGAAAATCCATGTATGTAAATCCATAAACAGAAGTGAACATCAGCTTTGCATTTAGGATTTAAGCTTTTAAATTTGATTCCATCACTGGGGTTTATTATCTCTTAAAAGTGGATGATAGTTCTATGAAGTAGAATTATACATATTTTTAATTTTAGAAAAGATCCAACAGTTTGTTTTAGAAAAAAAAACCTTGATTCTTATGGAAAATCCGGTAGCTTCCCTTTCTGGCTCATTTTAAAACCATTTACCATTTACGTTATAGCAAAGCCTTTATAATTATTTCATTTAATGTTCTATGAGAAAAGATCAGGAAACATGAGGTGTTTCCTGTAATGACTGCTCATTGTGGTTTTTGAAGGAGAAGATTTACAATTTTAAAATTCTCGGACTATTAATTGGGTTAAAATTTTGATATTTTTAAAAGATGTCTTTTCTCTAAAGTTTATTGTTGTAGTTAATAACTTCTAACTATAAGACTGTTGCTTATATACACATATAAAAGGCATGATCACTGTGGCAGCATTTATATGAAAATTTTTCCCCATTGGAAGAAATGTTTTTTAATAATCAAAAAGTGTAATTTTCACCAAATGTCCATTTAATTTTTTTCCCCACAAAGTGGAAATTAGCATTGGAAAATATACTCTGGTATATTATTGTGAAATGGTTCTCTTATATGCAATATTAAATTTTCAGTAATTCAAAGAAATTAATTGGGTAGCTATCATATGCCAGAATCTGTGCTAGAGACTGGGTTCACAAAAATGAAGACACATAATCATTTTCCTTAAGTAATTTATAAATTTTGGAGGGAAGAATAAATAAATAATAAATATACAAATAAATACATAAGGACTTTCAGTTTCAGTTCTGATATGTAATTGGCAATAGTCACTTATGTCCTTATAAAAAGAAACAAGCTGAACAAACTGAAAACCAATGACTTTTTGAAGGCCTATCAGAGAACTGAGATCCAGCAAATTGCCAGTCTAAAATAGAGGAGATGGGGGGCGCCTGGGTGGCTCAGTGGGTTGAGCATCCGACTTCAGCCCAGGTCATGATCCCACAGTTCGTGGGTTTGAGCCCCAGGTCTGGCTCTGTGCTGATGGGTCAGAGCCTGGAGCCTGCTTCAGATTCTGTGTGTCCCTCTCTCTCTGTCTCTCTCCCACTCTGTCTCTCTGTCTTCTAAAAATAAATAAACATTAAAAAAATTAAAAAAACATAAAATGGAAGAGATGGGCAAATCCACAGACACTGCTGGAGACATAAACTGGTAGGAACACTTAAGTGACAGTTTCTACAAATTGCTAGAGGTTGCGCGTGTATTATTTTGAGAGAGAGAGACTACTGGGTGTTGCTGTCTTAGGAGTATCCTGTATCCTGTGGCTTTTTATGTTCAGGAACTCTACTATGTCCAGTGAAAAGCCTGGAAAGAGCCCCTCATGCTTCACACAGAAATAGGGGAAGATTAATAATAGAGAATGAGCCAGAGCAATTTCCATAACAAAGGCCTACTCTCTAGGGGATAATCTTAAGAGAGCTTTATTCCACGGGACATATCTCTCACTCAGCCCCCTGAAGCCTTCTTTCACTAACAGGGGATAGAGGAGAAGAAACACTTGGGAGGGTCACTGATCAGGTCAAAGGCCCACTAAATGATACATTTATCAACAAGTTCATAGAATGCTTCCCCTCTTCCACACCTTACCACCACAGCAACAGGGCTCCACTATAATAATTCTGGATCACAGCTGAAAGAGCTGCAAGATGGACTCTCTGAGAAACACTTAAGGACGCCCAGGGGCACCTGGGTGGCTCAGATGGTTAAGTGTTGAACTTGGGCTCAGGTCATGATCTCACAGTTTGTGAGGTCAGCCCCGCATAGAGTTCTATGCTAATAGCTCAGAGTCTGGAGATGGGTTCAGGTTCTGTGTCTTTCTCCCTGTCCCTCCCCTGCTTGTACTCTGTCTCTCAAAAATAAATAAACATTAAAAAAATTTTTTTTGAATTAAAAAAAAATATTTAAGGAAGTCCAAAGCCAACAGAAACAAGAGAGAAAAACAAGGCCATTAGAGGAGGTTGCAGCTATATAAAACATTAAACAAATCCTGACAAAACCTCACACTAAAAGCCTATTTACTTCAGTTCCTGTTGGCTACCACATCACGTTTGACTTGAACAAAAAATATATATATTAGGCATGTAATGGACAAGAATTGAGAGACAAAGCTAACCTAAGAACTGGTTACAAATATGACAAAGATGTTGGAATTATCAGACAGGGAATTTGAAATAAATGTCACTAATATGTTAAGGGCTCTAATGACAAAAGTAGAGAACATTAAAGACCAATGGCTATTGTTAGCAGAGAGGCTACCAGAATTTTCTGTAAGGAAGAGTCAAAAGGAAATGCTAAAACTCAGAAACACTGTTACCTTAATGAAGAATGCCTCCAATGGGCTCATCAGTAGACTTAACATGGCTATGGAAAGAATCAGTGAACTTAACAAGAAGTCAATAGAAATTTCCCAAATTGAAATGCAGAGGAAAAAAAAAAGAATAAAACAAGTAAAGAAACAAAAAACAGAACCTCCAACAACTATGGGACAATTACAAAAGGTATAAAACATCCATGAAGTTGGAATAACAGAAAGAGAAGAAAGAGATAGTAGAAGAGAGGATATATTTGAAGTTATCATGGCTAAGAATTTTCCAAATTTATGACAAGACACCAAATCAGAGATACAGGAAGCTCAGGTAAAGCAAGCAGGATAAATATTCAAAATTCTACACATAGGCATAGCATATTCAAAGTTCAGAAAAACAAAGACAAAGATAAAATCTTGAAAGGAGCCAGAGAGGAAACCAAGCTCTTTATGTATAGCAGAATAAGGATAATAATTACAGTAGACTTCTCATCAGAAATCATACAAACAAGAAAAGAGTATAGTGAAATATTTAAAGTGTCGAAAGAAAAAAAACACTCACCTAGGATTCTATATCCAGTGAAATTATTCTTTGGAAAGGGAGATGAAAAAAAGCTTTCTTAAACAAAAACTGAGGAAATCCATCATCAACAGATTTGTTAAAAGTTCTTCAGGAAGAAGGAAAACTATATAGCTGCTCTCAGGAAACAGTGGAGACTACTTTGAAAGTAAATAGCAGAAATGGTTGTGAGGTCATCATATTTATGGGATGTCCAGGGAAAACATCTTGAAGTAATTAGAATTAAGCTGAGGTATATAGAATAAAAAAAGATTTGCCTTCTGTAAATGTAAGGAAGGAATTTTAGGTAGAGGAAATAGCATGTACTGAGTTCCTAAGGCAAATAATAGAATGATAGCCAGAGTATGGACAGCACATATGTTGAGGAGTTTATATTTTGAAAGGTTTTATGCAATAAGGTGAAATATATAGATACTACCAGATTTATATTGCTATTGTTTTTACTCGTAAATTGTTTACATTAACAAGAACAGCCAAAATCTAAGAAAAAATCTAATTTACAATAACGTCCAAAAGACTAAATATTTATGAATAGACTTACCAGAAAGGTAAAAGACTTGTGTTCTAATAAGTAGAAACATTGATGAAAGAAATTGAAGGATACACAAATAAATAGGCAATGGCCCATATTCATGGATTGGAAAACTATTAGAATATTGTTAGTCCATAGTACTCAAAATAGTCTACAGA
This sequence comes from Leopardus geoffroyi, assembly GCF_018350155.1. NCBI lineage: Eukaryota > Metazoa > Chordata > Mammalia > Carnivora > Felidae > Leopardus > Leopardus geoffroyi. The sequence goes on along the minus strand of NC_059328.1, from coordinate 173,600,172 downwards.
GTTAATAATATTTTGATCAAAATCCCAATGACATTTCTTACAGAAACAGAAAAATGAATCTTAAAATGCATTTGAAACCACAGAAGACTGAGTAGCCAAGCAATCTTGGGAGAGAAGAGCAGGGCTTGAGGCATCACACTTCCCGATTTTAAATTTATATTACAAAACTACAGTAATTTTAAAAAATATGGTACTGACATAAAGGCAGACATATAGACCAATGGAACAGAGTAGAGAACCCAGAAATAAATCTACACATTATATGGGCAACTGAACTTCAACAAGAGTGCCAAGAATGCCCAGTGGGAAAAGGGAGGTTTCTTCAACAAATTGTGTTGGGAAAACATGTTATCAACATGGAAAAGTATAATATGGGACCGCTATCTTACACCATCCACAAAAGTTAACTCAAAATAGATTAAAGACCTAACACATGAGACCTGACACTGTAAAATTCCTAGAAGAAAGCATAGGTGAAAGCTTTATGACATCAGTCTTGGCAAGATTTTATGTCACATGACACCAAAATCACAAGCAATAAAAACAGAAATAGACAAGTGGGACTATATCAAACCGAAAAGCTTCTAGCCAGCAAAGGAAAAAACCAACATAGTGAAAGGTGAACATACAGAATGGGAGAAAATATTTGCAAACCACATCTGATAGAAAATTAATATTCAAAATATACAAGAAATTCCTAGAACGCAGTAGCAAAAAAGACTTGATTAAAAAATGAGAAAATTACTTGAACAGAAATTTCCCTAAGACATACAAATGGCCAAAAGGTATATGAAAAAATGCTCAACATCATTAATCAGGGAAATGCAAATTTAAACTAAAATAAGGTATTATCTCATATCTGTTAGGATGGCTATTAAGATAAAAACACAAGTGTTAGTGAGGATGTGGAGAAAAAGAAACCCTTGTACATTGTCCGTGGGAATGCAGACTGATGCAGCCACTATGGAAAATAGTATGGAGATTACTCAAAAAATTAAAAATAGAACTACCATACAGTGCAGCAATTCTACTCCTGGGTATGTATTCAAAAGAATTAAAATCAGGATCTCATAAAGATACTTGTACTTTCATGATCATTACAGCAGTTATTCACAATAGTCAGGATATGAAAACAATTCAAATGTCCATTGACAGACAAATGGATAAAGAAAATTTGGTATATACATATAATGAAATAATATTCAGCCTTAAAAAAAAAGGAAATCTTGCCATTTGTAACAACACAGATAGACATGGAGACATGCTAAATGAAATAAGTCAGTCATAGAAAGAAAAATCAATGAAGCAGACAGTAAAAATGGTTATTGTCAGGGCCTTAGGATTGGGGAAAATGAGAAGTTGTTCAATGGGTAGGAAGTTAGATTTATACAAGATGAATAAGTTTTGGAGAATCTGCTATACATTATAGTGGTCATAGTTAAAAATATGGTGCTGTGCACTTAAAATTTTGTTAGGAGGGGAGAATCTCATGTTAAGTGTTTTTACCACACACATACACACACACAAAGCAAAGGGACACAAGAATATTTGGGGAGGTGATGAATATGTTTAATACTTTGGTTTTGCTGATGGTTTCACGGGTGTTCAAATATGTCCAAAATTATAAAATTGTGTGCATTAAATATGTGCAGTTTTTTTGGTAAATAAATCTCAATAAAGCTGCAAGGAAAAAGAATGAAACAACAAAAAAAACTAAATTCAGAAAAAAAAAAGAACAAAGTAAACCAACATCATTGCCTTTCTAACAATGGGATAACACCAGACTATGTAAAAAAAAAAAAAAAAATTATACTGTGCCTTAAGAGGCATACTGTGCCAGAGACCTGATGTTGTAAGGCAACCAAATAACCCAGGTTTCAAAGACTGACAAACCACTCAAAGGAGAAACAGGTCACAGGAACTGTTTCAACTTTATTAGAGCATGTCAGAGCTAAATGCCATAAAGATAGATGAGAAATAAATCAGTTATGATTTTAACAAATTTCTAAGTGCTGTGTGAATTACTGTATCAGTTTAGGATGACTAGAGCTCCAGACACAGGAGAAACTTGCAAACGCTCCCTCAGGAGACCTAGGGGCTCCTAAGAAAGAACGGAGAACTCTGTGCAGTGATGCAGGATAGCAGGAGCTGCTTGCGGCAGGTACCAAATACTGCACGCTTCCCCAGACCCTTGATCGTTCCTATTTTTCCAGTAATTTGTTCATTTCATTTATAAGATTTATGGGCATAATTTTTCCACAGTATTTTATTATTATCCTTTAATTTCTATAGCATTTGTAGTTATATCCTCTCTTCTAGTCCTTATATTGCTTCTTTACAATGTGTTTCTATCCTCTTTTTTACTCTGATCAGTCCGGCTAATAATTTGTCTATTTTAATAACTAATTCAAAGAATAATTTTAACATTTTTGAAATTATGCTTTATTAAGGACTTTGATTCTGGATGAGGTTGGGAATAAATGTTGACATAGATAAGATAAAGTCTGATGTGAGCACCCCAACAGTTAGAGGTCAGAGAGGAGGAGGGGTACGAGGAAAAGAGACTAAAGAGTGGTGGTTGATGAGGGGCAGAAACACTAAGCGAAGGATGTCCTGAGGGAAAGAATGTTCAAGGAGGAGGATGTGATCAACTTTGTCAACTTTGCTGATAGGTTGAGGGAAGAAATTGATCATTGGATTTGTCTACATGGAGATGTCAGCATACCTAAAGTACTTGACACAAAGAACAGATCATTTCTTAATACTTTCCTCCTCTATACAATGGAATAATTTTCAGTTATAACCATGAAAAAAAAATAACCTAAAAATACTGACAAGGAAATTTTCTTTTATTGAACTTTTTGTATATAGTCATACCAGTGGTAATTATATAAGAAATTCAACTGTAAGCCAAAACTATCCTAGGCAAATTAAGGATGTATAATCACCTTAGATTCAGGGCACAAGTAGAGTGTTGGACCTTAGGACCTAGAACAGGTTAACCATAGTAACAGGAGGGAAGACAGAACATACAGGAACAGATTCAGGTAGAACGGAGGACAAAAAATTGGGAATCGTATTTCCTTGTTTGTTTTAATCAGTGAAATAGAAACCAAGGTCACCAACAGAGAGTGAAGAAGAAGAAGGATATTAAGAGTTTTGAAAAAAAGAACAAAAGATAGGAAAGTAGTTAAAGATAGTTGTAGAGTGAGTGAAAGAGGAAAATGTAAGTAAATTATGGAGAAGTACTTTCTTGAAGTTAGTGTGACAGCTGTGTGTGTGTGTGTGTGTGTGTGTGTGTGTGTGTGTGTGTGTGTGTGTGTGTTAATATATGGTATGCCTGATGAGCAAAGGAAAATATCTGAGTGGTCATCTGCTGTCTATTTGGGACTTAAAAGCACTTGAAAGCAGGAAAATGTTCTTTTTTATATTCCATCTTTTGTCTCTGCACTGAAGGGACTGATGATTTTTTCTGCAAGACATATGCACATGGATTATAGTAAAACCAACAAATATCAAAACATAAAATAACAATATGAGAAAATATAAAATACAACACAAAGAAGTATGTTATGTCAGCATTTCTGATGGTACAGAATACAGACTTTTGGCTCAAGTAGAGATGACTGAGTCCAGAAAGATTTCACTGTATAGATGGGGTCTGTCTGGGACATGAAAGAGACATAGACTTTTAATAATTAGAATAACCAGAGGATGTCATGTGATTTACACTAGATGAACAAAGGTGACTCAAGTGGTACCTGACACATACTAGGTGCTTGATTTGAGTAAATTACGAGTGGACACTTGATCTTTACATGCATATTTCCCGTATTAGTGGCAAATATAGTTGAAAAGCTATTTGTGCAAGATTATAAAAGACATTAAGTAGGGTAATGAATATAGACATTTTTCTTACAGGCAGTGGAGAATTGATGACTTTTGAAGAGAGAAATCATTTGAGGGTGCTTTTGAAAGAATAAGCAAGCAGCACTGTAGAGGAATAATTCAAAGGAGAAAAGCTGGTGGTGAAAAGCTAGTTAGGAGATTATAACAGTATTCCATAAATGAGTATGTTATCTTTGTCTTAAAAAAAGGACAATATAAGTAAGTGGATATTTACTGAACATTTACAATATGGAACACATTATGTTGTGTGTTTTTGGCAAATGTTGACCATTCAACATAGAGCACATAACAGCATGAATACCACAATGTTACCTTGTTGTATCTTGATGTCACTTTTAGGCGATTCCAGATAAGCTAAAATGCATATTAAAAATACCTAGTTTGGGGCACCTGGGTGGCTCAGTTGGTTACATGGCCAAATCAGGTCATGATTTCATGGTTTCGTGATTTGAGCCCTACTTCGGACTCTGTGCTGACACTGCAGAGCCTGCTTGGGTTTCTGTCTCTTTCCCTCTCTCTCTGCCCCCCCCCCCCCGCTTGCTTTCTCTTTTTCTCAAAATAAATAAATAAACTTAAAAAAGAAAAAATACCTAGTTTTTCTGGATATAAAAGCTATAAACCCAATTATAATGTATTAGCTATTTATCATTCTTATAGTTAGACATGGGAAAAGGGTTTACAGCTTTGCCGGGTTAAAAAGGATTATAAAATGTTTAATTAAATCTAAGCATTGTAGTTGATAATTTTATGGCTAACTTGGGATGCAGTGGTTAATGTGATTTAATTTGTTGGCATTAAAGTCCTAATTAAAGAGGAGTACAGCCTTTTGTAGTATACTAAATGAATTTTCTTTCGTGTGGTCCATATGGTATATGGCTTACAGAGAAATTTTCATAATACAATCATGGTGGGGGACAGAAAGCCTACATACTTTTAACACAATATTTAAAGTTTTAGGTTAGCTTAAAGTTAAGTGGAAATCAATAGATACTTTGAAGCAGCTTTGCAAATGTATTAGTAACTTTGACTGATTGGTATTATTATAAATAAGAATTCATATAAAATTGTTGAACATATCTTTCATGCTGAATTATCTGAAATAGAAGATAACATATTTACCGCAAATTATGCTTTAAAAGATATAATGTGGGAAAAATGATTAGTAATTAAAGTTATTTTTAAAAATTTGTCAAATTCTACTTGGAATTATAGTTATTACTAATGCACATGTCACCATCTTAACAACAGATTTTTATCTTATTTACTTTTTGTATTTCCAATAGCACTTTTGGGTTTAGCAGTTTTTTAACTTATTAATTACTTAATAATTATTGATGAATTTATATTGGATATAGAAATTGTTTGGATTAAAGTTGTAGTAGATAGATGAACATGAATATCTTATTATATTTTGTAGTTAACTTCATCAAAAATATACTTTAGAGTTTATGTTTTTTTATCCTTTGTTAGAAATCCTTCCCACTCTATAAAATGCATATTTAACTTTGTCTTCCTGAGCTTTACAATTTTGCTTGTTATATCTGGATATTTAATCCACCTGGGAACACATATTTTCATATACGATATGAGTTAGTAATAATGATAAAATTATTTTTTTATGAAGTGAATCAAATTTCCCAAAATAATTTATTGAAAATTCTGTTACTTTCAAATTTGTTTGTGATGATACCTGCATATAAATCATAATGATTTCTGGACTCTTGTATGTCTTTTACCAGTTACTCACTTTTTTTTTTTTTTTTTTTTTTTTTTTTATTTTTAAAAATTTCTTTTTCAACGTTTTTATTTATTTTTGGTACAGAGAGAGACAGAGCATGAATGGGGGAGGGGCAGAGAGAGAGGGAGACACAGAATCGGAAACAGGCTCCAGGCTCTGAGCCATCAGCCCAGAGCCCGATGCGGGGCTCGAACTCACGGACCGCGAGATCGTGACCTGGGCTGAAGTCGGACGCTTAACCGACTGCGCCACCCAGGCGCCCCTCACTTTTTTTTTTTTTAATCATTAGAGATTTTATTCCAGGGTGCTTTTCCCCTTTAAAATTTGTGCTTTACATATTTTAAAGCAGAATTATATTTATTTTAATACAAAATTCTCCCTAATCCTACAATAATTTCAAACTGTCATTCAAGTTATGTACAAGCATCTTGTTTAAATAACTTATACCCACAATCCCTATTCTTTTGTTTTTTTTTTTTTTTTTTACTTTACTCATATTTTATTGTTTTTTACTTGTATTTTAATTGCAATGGCATCAGATCGTTTAATATCTGTTAGGGTGCATTTTCCTTGGCTTCTCATATATGTGTTCTCTTTAATTGTTTTCACTCAATATTGGCATTTATTTTCCTATGTAAATTTTTAAAAATTTTTTTAACGTTTTATTTATTTTTGAGACAGGGAGAGACAGAACATGAACAGGGGAGGGTCAGAGAGAGAGGGAGACACAGAATCTGAAACAGGCTCCAGGCTCTGAGCTGTCAGCACAGAGCCCCACGCGGGGTTGAACTCAGGGACAGCGAGATCATGACCTGAGCCAAAGCCGGCCGCTTAACCGACTGAGCCACCCAGGCGCCCCCCTATGTAAATTTTTTACAAATGTTTATTTAGTTTTGAGAGAGAGAGAGAGAGAGAGAGAGAGAGAGAGAGAAAGCATGAGAGGGGGAGGGCATAAAGAGATGGTAACCAACTGAGTTACCCAGGTACCCCACTTTTATGTTCTTTAATAGAGTTTTAAAATTATTCACAAAATTCTTAGATATATATTTTGTTACATGAATTCATATATATATATATATATATATATATATATATATATTTGTTTTTGTTTTTGCTATTGTGTTATAACTGGTTGTTTTTTATATTGAAAAATACCATCGGTTTATAAGTTCCTAGATCCAACAAACTTTCTTCTTTCCGTTAATAGCTATAGCAGTTTGTTTCAGTTTGTATTATAGAATTTAACCTTTTGAGGCCTTACCCATATATGGTTTTAAAATCATGGGGATGGAGCGCCTGTGTGGCTTGGTCAGTTGAGCTTCCGACTCTTGATTTTGGCTCAGGTCATGATCCCAGGGTTGTGGGATGGAGCCTCGTGTTGGTCTCCGTGCTCAGTATAAAGCCTGCTTAAGATTCTCTTTCTCTCTCCCTCTTCCTCTCTCCACCACTTACTCTCTCTCTCTCTCAAAACAATTTTTAAAAATCATATTATATTATTAGAAGTACCATAGTAGCTCCTTACTATTCATTAATATCAATCACTTATAAAATTTTTTAAGAGCAAAAATTCAATACTGAGCTGTTGCTAATTTCTTCTATGAAAATGTTGCATTCTTATTCAGGATAGAAAGATCCTGTTATAGTTAGAGATGCGGTCTTTGCAAGGTGGCAAATGTAACTAGCTTCCATTTCTTATCACTATAGTCCAGACACTGTATGTAACAGCAAACAAATCAGAGAACTTTCCTCTTCTCAGTCACATCTAGGTGGAATATGTAGTATCTTTTCCTTTGAGAAATCAGTCTTTGTTACCCATTAGTCACCCTAGTGAGGCACTGCAACAATCCGACTTCCAGGTTTTAGAGGAACAATGACCAAGAACAGGGCAAATATGGTTTCTCTTTCCTTCTTTACCAGTGTTTGTCAAAAATTGTCAAAATATAATCTAAAGAGCACCATTGGAGTATACTTTCGAACATTGATTTCTAAGAAACAACAACAAAAATACCCCTCCAAACCTGCAAAACTATGAGGAAGTGACACTGGGGCCTCTGGTTGTCCTCCTATCTGCTTGGATGGTGGTGGACCATCTGTGGGGCTCCTGAAAAGAAACCCACACAGTAAGAAGCAATGCCAAGTCAATAGGAAAAGAGAGGCCTGAATTCAGTTCCCCTCTTCAAATTCTTCTTCAAGGTAGACACTATATTTTATTTTATTAGACTCCTTTGGAGTGTATAAATATCATTCACAGTCAAAAGCATCCTAAGGTGTGCCTGGCTGGCTCAGTCGGTAGATCATGCGACTCTTGATCTTGGGGTTGTAAGTTTGAACCCCACATTAGGTATAGAGTTTACAAAAAAAAATCCTAATACTTAGTCTGATACTTGGAAGTAGAATATTACATCTGACTGGTTTAAAGCATGAAATGTTCAGTGTCATTAGACGGATGTGAACATTACTCCACTAACAGGTGGGAATTTGGCAATCTTTATTTGATATCAAACCCTTATTTGATAGTTACACAACTGATTTATGTGTGTGTTGGTGGATGGCATAATCATATGCCTCCAGGGTTTAGAAGTTTAGAGAACTAAGAAGAAAAATGTGACACTGTAGAATTGTGTTGGCTCATTCTTATGGCCTTTAATACTATCTGGAAAGAAGTAAAGACCTAACTTTACTGAGAATCACAGATCTTCAAAAAGATTATTGTAAAAACTTTGGCTTTTGCTTTGAGTGAAATGGAGAGCCACTGAGTGGTTTTGAACAATAGAATGAGATGATCTGTATTATTATTTAAAAGGATCCCTCTGGCTTTTGAATAGAAAATAGAAGAAAAGCAAGGAAAGACCAGTTGGGAATCTGTTATAAAGATCGATATGAGAAATGGTGGTGATAAAGGTAGTAGTAGATGTAGTAAGAAGTAGTCAAAGTTTCAGACATATGGATCTACCTAAATACTAACTGTGAAATATGATTAGCCAATTGGCTATCCCATACTGACTATCCACAGAAACTGAGTAACAGATAACCCAACATACCTGTAAACACTGATCCCTTGGAGTTCCCTGGGCACCCTTGCCTACCCTTTTCAGCCCACTCAGTGGAAACAATGCCAGGTTGAAATATTTCAGAGCCTCGCTCCCCAGAAGGCAGATTACTTAAATATATTTCACCAAGATTCCATGATTTCTGGTTGCCATTCCAACCAATAAAGGTGTAAATGTCCAGTGATGCCTCTATATCAAGGCTATATTTTATAAATGTGGACCAAAATGTGGTCACAGGATAAATGTGGACAGGATGTTATGACTGTATATAAACATGTTACTTAAACCTAAAAATTTTTGGACTTGTATTGTTAAATTGATATCCTATTATTTAAACAGAGTTTAAACATGTCTATGCACTTTTAAGTCAGTTACTTTTGAGACAAACTGTTAAGGGAAACTTTGTTTTTAGCCATGCAGAACTATATATTGCTCTCTTGAGAATTTTATCATCAAACTAATTAAGTGGTGTATCTGAGAAGAGTAAGAGTGCTAATTATATTTCTAATGAAAACTAATAATATATAAATAAAATGTGTTGATGTCACGTTAATGAATATTAAGAACATTAAGAAGGGTCTACACTATGCTTATTATAGCAAGTCCTATTAATTTGCACCAATATTTTAATTTTCACCTGTAATTGAGTGAGGAAGACATTTTAATGTTGTAAATTTAGATACAGAAAGGGAATTAGACAATATTTTATTTCTTACGTTAAAGAATTATTGCTGGATTCATGTACTTTAATAAAGAAAATTATTAATTAATTACAAGACAATTGGCCAAGATGTTTTTACATATTAGCATCTAATTAATAATTCATAGTTTCCTATGGTAAGCAGTTTTGAAAGGAAGCTATTTACTTGTGTATGCTACTAATATTTAGCAAACAACCATATGTAGAATCCAGCAAACAGTAGATTCCATCAAAACCCCACTGGGTTTTTTTCTCAGAAATTGAGAAGCTGATTCTAAAATTGATAAGAAAATGTGAAGAACCTAGGAAAGCCAAAAACAGTTTAGAAAGAGAAAAGCAAAGTTAAAGGACTTAAACTGCCTGATTTCAAGATTTACCATAAAGCTATAATAATTAGATAGTGTGATGTTATACTAAATATGTGGTAAAATACTGAAATATACATACATATACATGTACATATACATATACATATATATACATTGGTGACACAGAATAGAGAATTCAGAAATTAACCAAATGGATATGGTCAATTTTATATTGATAAAGGTGGCAAAAACAATTCAGTGTGGAATAACAGTCTTAAAAAATAGTCATGGGCAGGGCACCTAGGTGGCTCATTTGTTAAGTGTCTGAGGTTCATGATCTCATGTTTTTGGTTTCGAGCCCTGCCTCTTCCTGCACTGGGCTCTGTGCTGACAGCTCAGAGCCTGGAGCCTGCTTCGGATTCTGTGTCTCCCTCTCTCTCTGCCCCTCCCTCACTCGCACTCTGCCTCTCTCTCAAAAATAAATAAACATTAAACAAAATTTTTTTAAATAGTGATGGGAAAGTTGAAGACCCACATGGGAAAAAAATGAACTTGAAAATTTAGTTTATACCATTTACAATACTTAACTCAGAATTGATTATTGACATGAAAGTAAAAACTACAATTGGGAAGCTTCTAGAATAAAACAAAGGAAAAATATTTTGTGACCTTGAGTGAGATTGTTAGACTAGACACAAAAATTATGAGCCATAAAATTTAAAAAATCTGATAAATGGGACTTGATCAAAATTAAAACTATGTTGCTCTTCAGTAGTCACCATAAGCAAATACAAAAGCAAACCACAGAATGGAAGAAAATATTTTCAAAACACATATCAGATAAAAGACTTGTACTCAGATACATAAAGACATTGTGACTCAATAATAACAAGAACATAATCTAATAAAAATGAGGAAGAGATTATGTTCTTGTTGTTAGAGTTTTGAAAATATTTTCTTCCATCTGTGGCTTGACTTATGACTTATCAAATGCTATGCACTGAATTATCCCAAGACTTAGCATCTCCCTCAAAAGAAATGTTTATGTCCTCACAGTGTCTGTAAGCCAAGAATCCTGGAGGAGTTAGCTAGATTCTTCTATGACCGAGTCTCTCATAAGACTACAACCAAAGTGTAGACAAAGGCTGCAATCAGGTTAAGGCTCAGGTGGGAGTGGATTAGCTTTCAAATTCACTCAGATGGCTGCTTGAAAACCTCAGATCCACCTGCAGTCTCAGTCACAGGGACCTCTCTCTACCTGGCTGCCTGCATAAATGGTAGGTGAGTGCTCCAGACAAAAACCTTTTTGTAATGTAATCTCAGAATGCTATCCTGTAGATTCTTTTATATTCTATTCATTAGAAGTAAGTTTAGCACATACACAAAGTTGGGATATTACACAAGAGTGTTAATAACAAGAGATGTGAAAATGTTAGGGGACCATCATAGAGACGCTAATTAAAGTATACCCTCTGGTCTCCAGTGATTCACATCCTCCTTGCATGCAAAATACCCAATGTCCTCCAAAGGTGGGTTTTATTGTTTGTTGGTTGGTAGACAGTTTATTGTTTAAACAGAGAGCATTATGATGGCACCTTTAGATCTAGTAGACCCCTATTTATAAGTTTAATTTAAGGAAAACTTCATAACTCATTTAAGGAAATTGGCTTGAGGAATTTTTAGGAAATTTTATTGTTCCCTTATTTTTAAAAATATATTTATAGTAACATACCATACAAACATATACTTTTAAGGAGGAATAAATACCTTTTTTAGTTTTCTAAATATCTTTCATTTCCATTTTACTTCTAAATAAAATGCTAGGATATTTATAATATACACATAATAATCTCTAAGTGAAATCTCTTTAAAATTGCTTCACACAATCTTTATTTATATTTGCCATTAATTCTATTCTGAATTAATTTGCCACCTCTCAGGGGCACATGGGTGGGTCATTCAGTTGAACATCCGACTCTTAATTTTACCTGAGGTCATGATCCCAGGGTCATGAGATCGAGCCCCACGTCAGGCTCTATGCTGAATATGGAGCCTGCTTATGATTCTCCCTCCCTGTTTCTCTCTCCCTCCCTTTGTCCCACTCCCCTGCCTTGTACTCTCAAATAAAAAGAAAACACAAAGAACCCCAAAGCATCTATAAATTGCCACTTCTAATATATGAGAAGTCTAGAACTGATAATTTTCAGGTTTAAAATAAAAATGATTTATTTTTCAAACTTTAAAAGAAATTATGTTTAAAAATACTAGTGGACACTCAATTTGTCATTATTTTTTCTGACTTTGGATTACAAATTAACTTTTTGTTTAATTTCAGAGAGTTATAAAAATTTACTTTATCTACTAATGATTTTTAAAAAGTAATGAAGTTTGGATAGTTTTTGAGACTCCCATTTCAAAATGATTTTATTCTCTGATATATATCTTTCTTCTTAAAGAACTCTTTATTTCATTACAGAATTAGCTCAAAGGCAGGAATCTCATCATCTAAATCAGGTCCGTGCATGGATGAAGCCCTGCAGCTGTGTCTCCTTAGTACAGCTCCTTGGTTATAGTTCTTCTCAATTTGCACAACCAGGAAGTCAAAAAGACATGTTATCTGCTCTCAATATACCTAACTAGCATTAGTGCTGAAATAAGCATTAAGATAATTGCTATAGACATTCTGGTTGTAAAGGGGGAAATGAGAGGTACAGAGTGGTCACTTGTCCTTAAGAATTCTAAAATCTGTCCACATATTGGAAACTCCTGATTATATCCCAATGCCCAGGAAAAAAAAAAAAAAATTCTCCTTGGCACTCATGTCTGTGCTCTGGGTTCTTGGTTTCACTCTGGGAGCCATTTCTTTTTGCATAAAAGTTAGCACTTTTTTTTTTTTTTTTTTTTTTTTTGCAGCTAAGTAGATGTAGTTCCCTGCTTCATGCAAGTAGAATTCTGAAGGTACAACAGCCTCCTTTCATTTGGTACTTGCTTGATTTTGGCATATGTACTTTCTGGAGAGGCTGAAGACTTTTTAAACTATCAAGTCCTGGCTTTTTTTTTTTTTTTGTCTTTCTTTGCATTTAGCTCTTTTCTTTTACATTTCACTATTACCAACACAAATAAAACCAGTCCTCATCTTCAACACTTTTCTTAGACATCTCTTTAGGGAAATAACTCAGTTAAGCACATTAGTTAGTTAAGTCACTAAATAACAAGGATTCCTCTTATTCCTTTTTCAAAGAGATTTTCTTCACTTTTCTACAGGTCCTCACCCTCAGCACACTCAAAGTTCAAAATCCCACAAATAGTGTGTTCAAGACACTTTAAGTTTTCACTAACACTCTCCTCAAGGTCCATTGCTTAATTTCAAAGTCATTTCCACACATTAGGTCTTTGTGATGGCAGTCTTCCATTCAGGCCCCAAAATCTGTATTAGTAATTTATTGCTGCCTAATAAATTATTCCAAAACTTAGTGGTTGGAAACAGCAAACACTTATTATTTCACAGTCTTTGTGGGTACAAGGTCAGATTTGCTGGGTATTTATGCCTAAGTTCAAGAGACTTAGGAGACTGCAGCAGTCAAGGTGTTAGCTGGGATTGCAGTCACCTCATATTTCAAATCAGGTAGGATTCACTGGCAAGCTTACTCTCATGATTCTTGGTATGCCTCATATTGGCTTTCAGGTGTAGTGATAGGGACCTCTCCACTGGGCTGCCTCATAGCATGCCAGCTGGTTTTCATCTGAACAGATAGTCTAAGACAAAGTGAGAGAGAATGCTAAATACTAAGGCTACAGTCTTTTGATGACCTGATATCAGAAGTGACATCGCCTCATTTTTGCTATATTCTTTTCACTAGAAATGAGTCAGTAAGTTCAGCCCAAATTTAAGGGTAGGGTATTACACAAAGGCTTGAATTCCAACAGGCCTGGGTGTCTGGGGTTGGGGGTTGTAGGGTGATGGAGTGAGGAGCATCTTCAAGGCTGTGTGCTATAATAGTTTTGTATAAATACATATCATTAGTGATTTGCAATTGTCCATAATATTGAGCAAAATTTTTCCTTCAATCTCAGGATTTTCATAAAACATACAGTAAAACTTGGTTTAGGAGCATAATTCATTCTGGAAACATGCTTGTAATCCAAATCACTTGTATATCAAAGCAAATTTCCCCATGAGAAATAATGGAAACTCATATGATTCATTCCACAATCCAAAAATATTCATATAAAAATGATTACAATACTGTCATATAATACAAAATAATAAAGAAATACAAAATATAAAGAAAAATAAACAAATTAACCTGCACTTACCTTTCAAAACCTTTGTGCCTGGTGTGAAGGAGACAAGAGAGAGGAGAGTTATTGTGTAGGATGACTTTCACTACCACTAATAGAATCACTGCTTTCTGTGGGCTCAATGGAAGCTTTCTGCATGGGGGCAATTGTATATTCTTGCACAGATGTTGGGATGTTGACTATAGTACAGTATTAATAAACTCTTGTCAAATACTATATTGAATGTAACTGGCAATAAGGCAGCAGAGGAAAGGGTCCATATCTGCAGCAGCCTGACCTAGAGCGAAGCAAAGCATTCCTAAGCTTACTCTTATATGGAAAAGCAAAGGACTGTCCATAGGTGCTTGGAAGTGACAAAAAGTACACTAGTGCCAGTTGTGGGCACCTTCCAATGTTCTGCCAAACCTCACGACCTGAGACTGAGCATCTGGGCATGGGAGACCATCACCCACAATCCCACAGCGACAGAGAGAGAGAGACAGACAGACAGACAGAAAGAGAAGAACCATTGGCTCAGTTGTGATCATGTGATGTCCAGCATTATGTACTACTCGTATTGCAAGATATCACTCGTTATCAAGTTAAAATTTATTAGAAATGTTTGCTCATCTCACAGAACACTTACAGAACAAATTACTCACAATACAAGGCTTACTGTACTTCTTATCTTAAAGGGGAAACCACAAACCTTTAACTGGTTGAAAATTTCTTCAGTAGACCTTTTAAGTTAAAATTTATCAGATTCAAATTAAATGTGGGTGAAGTTGCCTTTTTTTTTGTACTTTCTAGCTTTTATTTTATATATGTATGCACCATGAAAAAAACTACTACTGTACCTAAAATGTCATTTTGTTAATTTTTTTTTCCAATTAACTTTCCAGTAAAGGAATTCTCATGAGACTTGGCTTGTGCCCTCATGCTACCACATTTTTCACATGTATCTCCACCTTTATACACTAAAAATTCTTGATATATGAGAATTTGGACCACTGCTCCTCCAGGTCAGAGGAAACATTCTGTATAAGTCAGGATCCAGCAAGACAAAACAGAACAGAACAAAACAACACAAATCGCATATTTAATACAGGCTGCTGTTTTCATGGGTAAAGTCTAAAAGTCTAAAAGAGGATAAAAGGGATGCTAAAGGAACTCAGAGAATCAAAGCTGTATAAAGCTCCCACCACCCTTTCAGCCTAAAGGAAAGAGGTGGTATTACCTGAACCTGGTGGCAGGGACATCCAAGGGACTGTGGTTTGATGGTGCTCAGAGAACAGAGGGAGGTGGATGCAACCTGGAGTTTTTGAAACTCTAGCTCCTGATGCATGTTGCTGGGCTATTATTCATACTCTACAGGGAGTGGTACATGGCCACTGAGTGTGCCAAAAGAAGCTGAATTCTGAACTTAACTGCCCTACCAGAGAGAGGTCAACAAGACCAAGGAGCTGGAAGCTGTTCTCACTTGGAGCCCTCTAAGCTCCACCAGTGACTACCCCTAGGAGAGATTAATTTAGCTGATAAGGCAATTGGTTAAATATAGTTTGCAGATTTCTAACCCCAGAACCTCTGAAGGGAGTATAGAGGGAGAGGCTTAAAAGTAGGAGACTAAAGGTAAGTAAATGCTCCCTAACAGAATGTTGCAATGGTGTCAGGTTACTGAGGGCCTGAACATATATAAAGTTCTATGAGTGCCTAAAAATGTCATGCATATTTATTTTCAGGTTTATAGTAATAACCTTGATTCATGCAGGTACCAATACAACAAAGTTGCCATAGCTCAGGTTCCCAATAAGCAGATGCTGAGAAAGAATTGGGCTGTAAGATATTTATTAGAGATTAATGTTTGTAATGGGAAGGGAGAGAAAGAAGGATTAAGGAGAGTGGTCGTTCTCAAAGTTCAGCACCCATCCAAAGCACCCAGAAATTGCTGATATTCACTCCCAGAATATCCGATCAGTAGTTCTGAGATCAACCAAGAATCTGAATTTTTAAAAAGGTCACAGGTGCTGCTGCTGCTGATATGGGCTTTGGGTAAATTACCCACACTAAATTGCAGGCTCAAAAAAATCCTTGGTCACCCTGGAAGGGAGCTCTCTCAGGAGAGTATTGTCTACCTTGCTGGGCCCAAAGGATGAGGCCTTTGCTCTCTCATCCCTTTCAGTCATTGGATAGAGGTTGTCCTGGGAAGGGCCTAAAGTTGGGGGAAGCCAGCTCTCTGCTGCTGAGGCAGGCTCTGAAGAAGTTACAAGTTGGAAGCTGGAAGCTGGCTGCTGACCTTCATCACCTCTGTTAGGCTCTACCTTCCTGATGGGAGATCTGGTGGTGCATCTCCATATCTACCAAAAAAGTTTGAAATAAAGTTTCTTTATTATGGACTACTGTAAGTTTTTTAAAATTTCAGTTAAATTAATGTGGTATCCAGTATTCAAATAAAATATAAAATACACAACTATAGTTCCTTACACAGCCATAAAACATAATGGAAAGAAAAACGTGCTTATAAAAATGAATGTGATTTTCTCTGTGTCCTCCTATTGTTCTGAAATAATTGTGCAATAAATCTATAAAACGAAGCTATTTCACAAAAATAATACAGGGTGCAATTAAGGATGTTAGAGCTCTTCTGAAGGATATAGATGTAAAGTCCAGGTATAATGGGTAGAATTTATGATTCAATTATGCAAAATATTTACTTTCTTGGTTGCAGACATAAACTAGGTTCAAGCCAATGGGTGATCTCATTGTGAACTTCACACTGAAACCAAAAATAAGCTCATTTATGAATTATAACATACTCAACATTAATAAAATATATTTAAATACACTGTTCAGATTAATTTCTAAAACCTACATGTTTTAAAGGATTAAAACTTTATATATATCCAGAACAACAAAAAAGTATCTTTTTATTCAGAAGGCAATTAGTAGGAGTTTTGCATTTTGAGAAATGAATCAACCATTTACTACATAAAATTATCTGTTCTATTTTAAAATCCAACCTTCTTAACAGAATAAGTTAGTTTTTGTTTTGTTTTGTTTTGCTTCATTTTGCAAATTCCATTACTGCTGAATATACAACTCAGATGCTATTTCATAATGGCTATTTTCAGCTAGTTGTTTCCAACTCTATTAGTAATAGAGTTTGTTCAAAAGTTGCAGCAAAAATTCTGATGGCCACATCAAAAACTACAAAGCCTAAAATAATCATAAATGGCTGAAATAAGTGATGATATCTAAGGAAACATACAAAATATACAAAGTAAACTATACAAAAATATTCTATTCTTTATGACATTTACTGTATTAAAAATGACTCTTTAGAGATTTGGAGCAAATCTTCAAGAAATTATGTATTTTAAATGAAAAAAATAGATATACTATAGAGTTGCCAATTCCACAAGAATTCTTCATGTGAGTATATTGTAACACTGAATTGAAGCAATTCAAATGTTAAGAGTATTTTGATATTAATTATTATATCACATTTATGTTTGAAGTATTAGAATATATTAACATACATGATTATTTTAGAGTTGATATTATTCCAATAATATTTATAATATTGTGTTTTAATTCCAGTTATATTTATATGTATGTAAGTAAATATAAGTCTATGTGTGCTTTTGGATGTATGGATCTTCATATGGGCATGTGTGAATGGTTTGAATGTGATTTAAGAGTGAATGGATGGGAGAATGATAGAAAGTAGGTGTTCCTGAGTGAATCACTGTTTGATGAATTAATATATTTATTTTTAATGCTGTCCTTGGTGCTCCTATTTATCCATATTTATGGATGTGTGTGCATGCAAGTGTTTGTGTTCATATTTTTTATAAAAATCTGTAACATTAACACTGTGGTTTAAATTGCATTTATCGAGTGTAGTGACAAGTTTTAAAATCATTGTGCTTTATATGTTTGTTTGAAACACTTAAGTGGATTTTTTAAAAACTGAGTCTAGTTTATTAGATATAAATAAGCTTTTGAAATATTAGGAAGATGGCTAAATTTGTAAGTAGATACTTCAAATGTTTAAAAGAAAGACTCAGTTTTCAGATATAGTTTGGACTGTCTTAAAGAATTGATAAAATCAAGTTTGCAGACATTGTTAGATGTTGAAGGAAATTTACTTAACAAAATGAAAATTAATTAAGCAGTAAACATAAAGGAGAGAGGGAGAGGAAGGGTGGAAAAGAGGGAGGGAGAGAGATGGGAGGAGGGAGGTGGAGACATTGACAAAGATGATCTTTCTTGTCTTTGCCCTCGTATATAGTCCATACTACTAAGAGCAGCCGGCATAATCCTTGGGAAATAAAATCAGGTCATCGCTGGGGTGCCAGGGTGGCTCAGTCATTTAAGCATCTGAATTCGCCTCAGGTCATGATCTCATGACTTGTGGGTTCAAGCCTTGCATTGGGGTCTATGCTGACAGCTCAGAGCCTGGAGCCTGTATCTCCCTCTCTCTCTGCCTCTCCCCCGCTCACACTCTGTCTCTCTCTGTCTCTCTCTCTCTCTCTCTCCCTCTCTCTCTCAAAAATAAATAAACATTAGGAAAAAAAAATTAAATCAAGTTATTGCTTGGCTCAACAGACCCAGAGGTTTCCATTCCATCAACATGGCCTTGTTTTTCTTGGAACATATTAAGAATGAATTGAGATGTACTTGACACTCCAAAGCTCCTTCTATCAAATACCCTCTTCTACCTTTTTGAGTGGCTTTTCCCTCTCTTCTGTCAGGTCTCTTCTCAAAGTTCCCTTTGTTGAAGAGTTCTTCCTGGCCTATTCTATATAGAACACTGCTTTCTGTATTATCACTCTAGCTGCTACTTTGCCCTAATCTCTTTACAACATTTATATTGCTCCAGAAGACAACTACAAAACCAGGAACTGTGTCTATTTGATTTACTACTATAACCCAGTATTTAAAACAGTGACTGGAAAATATTAGACACTCAATGCTTATTTCTTATGCGAACAATATATGTAGAGCTAACTTTGAAGAGATATTAACCTAGATGCCAGGTATTATGTTAAGTGGTTTAAATATGTGACACATTATCCTGACAGGAATCCCATGTTATACAGAGAAATGGTCAGTTTATCAGTGGTAGAGATAGGATTTGACCTTAGGCGGTCTGATTTCAGTGACTACACTGTGTTTAAAAATTTTTTTAATTGTTTTTATTATTTATTTTGAGAGAGAGATATAGAGTGTGAGTGGGGGAGGGGCAGTGAGCAAAGGAGACACAGAAACCGAAGCAGGATCCAGGCTCTGAGCTGTCAGCACAGAGCCTGACCTGGGGCTGGAACCCATGAACCATGAGATCATGTCCTGAGCTGAAGCCAGATGTTCAACTGACTGAGCCACCCAGGCACCCTACAGAAACTACATTGTTAATCATCATATCAAACTATCAAACCATGAGAAATATCTTTTAGTGTTTAAAATAAAACAGTACTTTCTCTTCTTTGGGGTTTTGGGATTTTTCATTCTCTTAAATAAAGACAGCAAATTTAATTGATGTTTATTTTTACCCTTGCTGAGAGCTTAAGCTTTTGTTTGTTTTCCAATCACTAACTTTACCAACACCTTGGAATATATGCCTTCTCTAACATGCTATCTTTTTCTGGGAAAACGTGGTGAATTAAAAAAAATTACAATTTGCCTTTAGGATGTCTAATCTGCTGATCTCGTATTCTAGCCTTATTTGTGATTTGCATTGCGTTCCTGCCCTCTGGGGAACTTTAGGTTTTTTTTTTTCCTCCTCAATGTTTTATAGTATGTTCATGCTTACTGCACTTAATTTTGTGCTTTGTGAACACTTTTCCTACTTTACAATGTAATTTTAACTCTAATTATATATGACATGTTAGTGTTACTTTCAATTCCACATATAAACTCTAGTTTCCAGGAAAAAAGTGCAAAAGAATATATATTACTTGGGCTTTGTTCAGAAACTGACAGTATAATTTGGTCATAAAATTCTGTACTAATGTTTTACTGCTTTCTCACTGAGAGACTGAATATACAAATGGACGATAGCCAGACCATATATAAAAGTAGAGTTCTGACTCTCAACCTGCTGCAGTCAGTCCAGGAAGCTGAACAACAGCCTCAGTAGCCATTGGCCCCAAACAGTCAGGACTTGATCAATAACTGACAGCTTCCCTGAAATTTGCCCCTGCTTCCAACTTAGGACCAACTGGAGAAAACCAAATATGCTCCCATAACCAATCATATTGAATGCCCTGCTTTTAGTTAGCCCACTCACAGCTTCTCCATGGCAACAGCTTCCAATCAGAGGATACTTGAAACCTTCCCTTTTTTCCATATAAAGCTTTCCCATTCATCTGCCTGCCTTTGAAGCTCTGCCAAACAAAAGTGTTGATGGCTGACTCCCTTGTTATAGCAAGCTCTGAATAAATAGACTTTGCTCATTCTCATTTGGGTAGTCTTAACTTGTTTCTACAGTTCCTTTATTAGTACACTGACAATTTCAATTTGTTTTCATTGCTTCTAGAGTATACATTTCTAATATTATATTAAAAATATAAACTTTATTTGTTTATATATTATATTCATGAGGACCCAGTTTTGAGAGTTTAAGTATGGAGGGAATGGCAGTCAAGGACACAGCCCCTCACTCCTGGGCCAGTCATGCTTACATGCATATCGGCATACCTAGCCTGGGTGCCTCCATTCAGAGACTATAGGTGACTATATAGGTGACTAAAAGGTGCACCTAAAATGTGCCTCAGCTGAAACCGTCTCACTAAGAAACTTTTCATCACTCTGATTCAGCACTTTTTCACTCCTAGCACATCCCCTACCTGTTCCTCTTGGCCTTCTGGGTATATAAGAGGCTGGAGGCTTTTGTTTTCAGGATCCTCAACCTGGAAATGATTCCCTTCACCATGCTGCACATCATCTGACTGATACTCACCATGGACAATTTCATGGAACATGGTCAACCTTCACTCCTTTTCTTTGCCTCTTGCCTGTACTATACCAGTGCTATAATCTGTGTCTGTACACAATTCATATGTTGAAGTCCTAACCCTCAGTAACTCAGAATGTACATTTAAACTTTAAAGAGGTATTTAAGGTTAAATGGGGTCATTGGAATGGTCCCTAATCCAAAATGAATTGTGTTCTTATAAAAAGAGTATTTTAGGACAGAAACGTGCAAAGAGAAGGCCATGTGAAGACATAGGGGGAAGATGGCTACCAATAAGCTCAGGAGAGAAGCCTCAGAAAGAAGAATCCTGCTGACACCTTGATCTCAGACTTCCAGCCTCCAAAACTGAGTTTAAATTACCCAGTATGTGGTACTTTGTTATAGCAACCTAGTAATAATATCCAACTAGTAGAACTGCAGTAGTATGCAGTTGATTTCAATGTATTAGGATGTCTATTCAATTGTTGAAGCACAAGTGAGTGGTTAGGTTAGTAAAGTAGTATAGACAAAAAAATGTAACTTTAGGTAGAGATTACATATTTAGTTCTATTAGTATAATCCATAAATGAAAATTATGTAATATGTAATTCTCTTCCAATAAGATCAACACAGTTAAATATGGCAAAAATTGGTGCTAAAACAAAGTAAACCAGGATAGAATCTAAGGTTAACTTTTAAACCAATGTAGGCAGAACTAATATAACTCGAATCAAGCTAATCTCTTTAGATTCCCTTGGGAGAACAAAACAAACCAAATACGCAGTTAAATTTCATAATTAAATGGACCTCTCAAAGGTCAGGTATATTTAGACTTGGTGGTTCAAGCTCAGAGGGAACTTAATGTGCTCAGAGGGAATTCAACAAGGAATTGATCATCGAGCTGAACTTATAAAACTCTAGTGTAAATATTATAAAAATTCTCCGTTTAAATTTCTAATATGGTAAAAATAAATAGAACTTACCACATTAAGGTTCTTAATAATTTTAGAACTTAAAAAGTTCCTGAGAATAATTTTTGAGAGCCACCACCCTAAATTAAGTAGTAAATGTGTTACACCAGGTACATAGCTAATATATTCATTTTTGCAAATGGGAACAGAGCTCTGTTTCTGCTACATACAACTTACTAAGTTTTTTTCTGGTCTAATAATTGAAAGTTTTAGGAAAAATATTTTCTACTGAATATTGCAAATGCTGATACATTATCATTAAGCAGAGGAAAATAAAAATTCATATTAATGATATGAATCAAAAACTTGTCATTTAATTTGATAGAATATCATTACTGGCAAAGAACTTTCCTTTTCAGAGTCAAGACAATTAATTAATTATTATATTAGTGAGTGTCTACAAAACATCTATATCAGAAGTAGCATATTTTGAAGTAGAGGGAAAACATGTAGATACTCTTCTGGCAATGGTTAAGATGGATTATGGCAAATGATGCCAATAATAGCGGTCTCTCCTTTGGTGTTTACAATGAACAAATCTAAAAGGCTCCTGACAGCAAATTTTGAGAGCTATTCAAAGGTAGGTGGGTATGAAAGAATTTTTTGAATGAAAATAACTCTACTCCCTTATAACACAAAACATTTAAGGTAATCAGAAGTTAGAAACAACCTATAGTATGAGAATGAAAAAGTTAAAACAAGTAATTTGAACATACACTAGGGGGTGTAGATTGGTATATCTTAGACTACCTGAATAATTACTTAGTCCTCTCTTTTACAATTTCTAGCATATGTATATATGAGGCATTTTCACTTAAACATTCTGGGTCTTGTGAGCAAAACTGGAATACAAAGTTAAAATGGATAAGACTAGACCCTTGGTATGAAAAGTATATATATATTTTTTGCTAAGTTTTGTTGGATCATATATAAAAAAAAACCTTAGAAAACAACTAGGACTGTATGACTTTAGTTTTTATTGACTCAGAAGTATGCTTTAGATAAATCATTTTTGATGTTCTAAACTACGTCATCATAACATTCAGGAACAATTATATTTTGTGTTTTCAAGTTTTCCATTGCTAATATGTGCCAGGTTCTGATATAAATAAATGTATTTAATAAAATTTTACATCTGATCATCATTTGTAGATGATTACACAGAAGATTTAATTTTCTTTAAAATATGGGTCTTTTTTGGGTCTTGACTGGGAAATAGGAGTTTCAAAATAATACTACAACACACTTAGAATAATTGATCATTATCAATATCTTTTGGTTTAAATTTTGTATTCATTTTCTGAAAATTACAGATTTATAACTTGCTGACAGCCTATTTTAAACACTGAATAAACTATTTTACTCGCTAATGTATTTCTCTTACGATTTATTTTTTATTGTAATATAAGGAAGAGGAAAGCAGCTGCATTCTCCAGCTGTGACAAAGTGTTTCAATAAATGAGGCAAGCAACATCAGTAATAAATAAATATTTTGAAATAGCTATCCTATATAATATGTAACACAACAAATAAAGCATATATATTTTATGAAATATTTATAAAATATTCTATATATTTATAGACCTATAGAAATATCTAAAACAAAGCAAGAAGAGTAATGTTTTATCATTTAAAAAATCTTTTTTGTATTTGGTTTAATAGAAGAGGTCTTATTTAAGCTGCTTTACTATCACACTGTAATAGTCTGTAATACTTATAAGAGTGTGAGCATGAAAAAGGCAAATTTGTCATTGTCGTTGCCTCCTCCTCCTCCTTCTTCTTCAGAAAATAGTTTTGACCTCACCAACCATCTTGTGGAACATAGAAAATCAAGAAGCAGCTTTTTAAGTTACCTAGCAGTTTGCTATAATCATCTATTGTACCATTTGGAAGCTATGGAGACATTCTCTTATGTGTTCTCAGTGTCACACCCTTGGGTATGTAAAAATTCTGATCAGTATATACCTGGTGAACATTGAGCAACTTAAGCTAGTTGATAAGAATGTCAGAACACTCAGAATGCAGGATTTCTCAACAAATAATATTTATAATAACTGGGTTTTTCTGTACAGAAATAGATTTTAGGCCATATTATAAAAAAAAGAAGAGGAAATATTGATGAAAACACAAGTTCATCAGAAGTTCGTTTGTAATCTCTTTTTTAATTCTCTATTTAAGCATTCTCTTTTTTTCTTTTTCATCCTATCATTAACTCCTTTCCCAAACTTCATATTTTAATGTGATGATGTTTTATTTTGACAGTTATTTTGTGGAATGTTCCCTTTTCACAGTCTAGCAAACACATTGCAAACTGATAGATATGTAGCATTATGGTGTTATTTACCTTTATGAAATGAGTGGTCTCATCTCAAGTGGGGCAATAACTCCTTTCATATATCTCTTACATTGTTATTAAATTTACAAAAATATAAGGTAAACTGCAAGGTGATATACAAATATAAGCTATAGATATTTCAATGAATAATACTAGTCCTTGATCCTTGATATACATACACTCGAGACACAAACCTGGATCCATGAATAGATGATGCCTTGGTTTCTTGTACCCAAATATTAGTATGAGAATAGGAATCCAGGTTGAGAGGTGATAAACAGCTGTTGAGTAGTTGTGTAGTTTTTCCAGTGAGCATTAGAAAACTCAATTTATGGGGCACATGGGTGGCTCAGTTGGATAAGCGTCCAACTTCAGCTCAGGTCATGATCTCGCAGTTTGTGGGTTCGAGCCCCACATCACGCTCTGTGCTGACAGCTCAGAGACTGGATCCTGCTTCGTATTCTGTGTCTCCTTCTCTCTCTCTCTCTCTTTCTCTCCCTGCCCCTCTCCTGCTGGTACTCTGTCTCCCTCTCTCAAACATAAATAAATATTAAAAAAAAAATTAAAAAAAAGAAAACTCTTTAGCTATAGATCCTCATAGATTTAGTGGATACTAGAAAATACAATTAGTTCTGAATATACTTTGGGAAATTTTAATTTTGTTATGTAGTCTAATTTGTGATAGTTGATGACTAGCTACTAGGGGAAGTGTGTGTGTGTGTGTGTGTGTGTGTGTGTGTGTGTGTGTGTGTGTAATGATGAATTGCCTGAGAGTTGCATATTGGAACATGCTCCATCTAGTTCTACAAACTCCAGCTATTCTAGAAACATAGCAACCTCTGGGTAAGCAAAATAATTTTTTTCATCAATCTTACAGATTTAGCATAATTCTTCCTACTCATCATTAAAGAGCACTCTGGACTCTCTGCCTGTAGGGGGAAGAGGAAGTTAATTGCTTTGTGGTAGCAGCAATAGACTGCATTCTGTCACTCAACCAATATCAGTGACTTAAGTGAAATGAGACAGTTTCTTGGTACTGCATTCAAAAGGAAAGCTTTTAAACATTTTCCATAGACATCTTAGTATGCCCTTGTCAGTATAATATAGCTGATATAATGGCAACCTAATTTCCCAGTGAATATTCACTTTAGCCATACCAGCTGCTAGGCCACGCTACTAGCTACAGCTTTGATGTTAAACAGAGATAGTCATTTTTGTAAAGAAGTAATTGCTTTATTTATTACTGATGTTGCTTGCCTCATTTATTGAAACACTTTGTCACAGCTGGAGAATGCAGCTGCTTTCCTCTTCCTTATATTACAATAAAAAATAAATCGTAAGAGAAATACATTAGCGAGTAAAATAGTTTATTCAGTGTTTAAAATAGGCTGTCAGCAAGTTATAAATCTGTAATTTTCAGAAAATGAATACAAAATTTAAACCAAAAGATATTGATAATGATCAATTATTCTAAGTGTGTTGTAGTATTATTTTGAAACTCCTATTTCCCAGTCAAGACCCAAAAAAGACCCATATTTTAAAGAAAATTAAATCTTCTGTGTAATCATCTACAAATGATGATCAGATGTAAAATTTTATTAAATACATTTATTTATATCAGAACCTGGCACATATTAGCAATGGAAAACTTGAAAACACAAAATATAATTGTTCCTGAATGTTATGATGACGTAGTTTAGAACATCAAAAATGATTTATCTAAAGCATACTTCTGAGTCAATAAAAACTAAAGTCATACAGTCCTAGTTGTTTTCTAAGGTCAGGTATATTTAGACTTGGTGGTTCAAGCTCAGAGGGAACTTAATGTGCTCAGAGGGAATTCAACAAGGAATTGATCATCGAGCTGAACTTATAAAACTCTAGTGTATAAAATATTTTAGCACACAAATTGACACGAACCTGGTAGAAAGTTTCCAACTAAAATTACCTAATGATTTGCCAAAAAATTATTTTTTTAAAAAAGAGAGTAAAAATAAAACAATAAGTTCTCTTTCCATCCATGACTGAGTAGTGGTCTGGATTTACCCTCTCTTTATGCAAAAACAAAATCTAAAAGCAGACAAAAATATACGCAAAATTGTTTTCAGACATTGTACAAAATACAGTGTAAGTCCGATGATCCATTGAGAAAAGAAAAACAAACAAGGTGAATCCTGTGAATTTCTCAAATTATTACCTGGAAACTGTTTTGTCAGTCTAGTACAAGAAAGGTTTCTGGGTATACGGGGGGTGGGGGTGAGATTTTTGCCTTCTAATATTTTTATAGGGTATAGAACATCTGCACAAAACTCAGTAGTGGAGTGACTCTTTGTGGCCTGTGAAGAAACACTGGGGCATTAATCTAAGTTACAACAATTAGGGTATTTGATCTGAGCAAAAACTATCCATGAATGATACAAGTCTTAATTCATTAATTTTAGAAAAAATTGAGGGAGGGGCGCCTGGGTGGCTCAGTTGGTTAAGCGACCGACTTCAGCTCAGGTCATGATCTCGCGGTCCGTGAGTTCGAGCCCCACGTCAGGTTCTGTGCTGACAGCTCAGAGCCTGGAGCCTGTTTCAGATTCTGTGTCTCCCTCTCTCTGACCCTCCCCCGTTCATGCTCTGTCTCTCTCTGTCTCAAAAATAAATAAACGTTAAAAAAAAATTAAAAAAAAAAAAAAAGAAAAAATTGAGGGAATAGTAAATTCAAATAAAGTCCACCAACATGTTGTATAGCAAAGTAATTGTTATTTAGATTAAATAGTTGTAAACCTAGCTTTAAATTTTACAATCTATGACCTTGGATAAGCCTATTAACTTTTCTGGATCTGTCTTTTCTCATCTGTAAAATGAAATTGTTAAATAAGATTGGTAGTTGATAATAATTCAGAGTAATAACAGTGGGGCATCTACGTGGCCTAGTCGGTTAAGTGTCCAACTTCGGCTCAGGTCGTGATCTTATGGTTGGTGGTTTCGAGCCCTGTGTCTGGCTCTGTGCTGACAGCTCAGAGCCTAGAGCCTGCTTTGGATTCTGTCTCCCTCTCTCTCTCTGCCCCTCCCCCACTCACACTCTGTCTCTGTCTCA
Source organism: Leopardus geoffroyi (assembly GCF_018350155.1). Lineage (NCBI taxonomy): Eukaryota > Metazoa > Chordata > Mammalia > Carnivora > Felidae > Leopardus > Leopardus geoffroyi. Next base: position 173,572,840 of record NC_059328.1, on the reverse strand, counting down.
AAAATAAACATTAAAAAATTAATATATATGGATATATTTGTCGTTATATATTTTATTCTTGTTATTTTTTTTTTAGCCTGGTGTCTTAATGGTCACTTCTAGGGCTGCAAAGCTAAGTTTTAGTCAATGACTGGGGAAGAGGATATGTGAAGGTTCTAAACCTCAGCTGAGTTATCTGCGTATGTTAGAGTACATTCAAAATACAGCCAATCAGAGATGTCTGGGTGGTTCAGTCAGTTAAGCATCTGGCTTTTTATTTGGGCTCAGGTCATGATCTCATAATCATGAGATCTAGTCCCATATTGGGCTCTGTACTGACAGCATGGAGCCTGCTTGGGATTCTCTCTCTCTCTCTCTCTCTCTCTCTCTCTTTCACTCTCTCAAAATAAATAAATAGACTTAAAACAAATAAACAATAAAAATACAGCCATTCTTCTAGTCTTCCTGGGCTTTCACATCTTTAGTATCTGAGGTATCTCAGGTATCCAAGATCACAGGGATTCTCAAGTGTCTCCAATGCATGCATTTACTTTGTTAGCCAGGAATGTGTGGATAGCTTATTTCGCCCTTGTAAGCTCCCCAATACCCAGGATTCTGGATACAGAACCCTGTACACCAACCATGACTACAAATCAGCCCTAGCACGGTTGCAATTTTTTTCTTTCTTTTCTACTTAATTTACTACCATTAATGAAAAAATCACCTCAGGTTTTTACCTTCTATTCCAAATCATGTGCCCTCTCTAGAAGCAAAACTTCTCGTTATGGTGGTCATCTATGCCTGGAGAAAACTGTCCTAGCTGACCAAGTTAAAAAGAGAAGATAGGGAGCAGCCTCATGCAAAAATAGATCTCTTTCTGTTCTTACCTGAAATTCTGTCAGGTTGTTATGAATAATCCCTTCCCAATTTTTTGTTTGCCCGTGGTCTATTTCCAGATTCCTGATATGGTTTGCTTCAATAATTTTGTCTAGTTTTATATTTGTTTTATAAGCAAGAGGATTTATTAAAGTCCTCAAAGCCATAGCCAAAAGTCCCAGCCACAACCTTTGCAAATTTACTCAGATAATACTCAAGAACTTAGAGAAAACATTAGTCTGTCTTTCTCTAAGTTTTCTAATATTCCTTTCCATGGACTTTTGTGGGATCTCACTTTGCTTATAGGGATATAAACTACTTTTAATTGACATCTTAGATCTGAAATGAGATCCTCTTGAATATCTGAGGGTGAATTCACAATTCTATTTATGAAGTAATATGTTGGTTCAGTAATTGGTCTCCTTTCTTTTTTGGGAAAAATGCAAGTCAGGTATTAGACAAAGAAGAGTTTGATATAAATTAATAAAACAATGCTTTAAAATTCCCTTCTATTTCTATATGCATTTCTGACCATGCTGCAGAGGAAAATTGCACACTGAATTCGGTCATGACATCTAGATGTTCTCAAAAATACAATATGAGATAAAACTATTGACCAGCTAAACTCCTGAGTTAAAACTGGTGTATAAAATTGGCAACATTAGGACAAAGTAAAAGGAGACAGAATTGTGGTATATATGAAAATGTACTTCAAATATTCTTCCTGTCCCTTTTTCTTTCTTCTTTCTGGGATGTACATAATGCATATACTTCATGGCATCTCATATAGGTCCTTTAGGCTCTATCTACTTTTCCTCATTCTTTTTTTTTCCCCTGATACTCAAACTAAATAATTTCAATTGTTCTAGCTTCAAGTTCACTGATTATTTCTTCTCCTTGCTTAACTCTGCTGTTGAACCCCTCTTGCAAATTTTTTGTTGCTGTATGCTTCACCTCCAGAATTTGTGTGGTTCTTTTTAAAAACATTATTTTAGAAATTATGGTAAAAATAACCATTTTAGTAAAAATTACCGTTTTAACCATTTAATTCAGTGGCATTAAGTACATTTACAAATGTTGTACAATCATCACTTCTATGCATTTCCAGAATTTGTTCATCCCCCAAAACAAAAACTGCACCTATTAAACAATAACTTCCCATTTCACACTGTCTCTAGTTCTTAAAATTTCTTCTTTCTCTATGAATTTTCCTTTTCTATGTACCTCAGATAAGCATAATTATACAACATTTACCCTTTGTGTTTGGTTTATTTCACTTAGCATGATGTTTTCAAGGTTCATTCATGTTGTAGCATGTGTCAGAGTTTTATTTAAGACTGAATAAATAAATATATTTATTATTATATTATATTATAAATATATAATAAATATTTTGAGGAAATGTCAAAATTTTCCACAGTGGCTTTTTCTTTTAATAATTTCTACTTCTTTATGGATATTTTCATTTAGTTTATACATTGTTTTTCTGATTTCCTTCAGTCTTTATGTTTTTCTTTAGCTTTTTGACCATATTTAATGTAATTGTTCTCTAGTCTTTGTATAATTAACCCAAAGCCTGTATTTCCTTCAGGGATGATTTCTTTTTCTTTTTTTAATGTTTATTTATCTTTGAGGGTGTGAGGAGGGACAGAGAGAGAGAGAGGGAGACAGAATCCAAAGCAGGCTCCCGGCTTTGAGCAGTCAGCACAGAGCCTAATGAGGGGTTCGAACCCATGAACCGTGAGAGCATGACCTGAGCTGAAGTTGGACGGTTCACCCACTGAACCACTGAGGCACTCCCTCAAGGATGGTTTCTTAACATTTTGTTCCTCTCAGTAGGCCATACTTTCCTGTTTCTTTGTATTCCATGAGTTATTTTGTTGAAAACTGGGCATATGTGTATTACGACATATGGAAATCAGATTTCCCTCTTTGCCAGAACTTATTGTTTCTCCACTGTTGAAGGCTGTACTAGTCCATTTGTGTAGTGACTTTCTCAAACTATTTTTTAAAGGCTGTGTTGTCTTCTCTGACCACTGAAGTCTCTGTTCTTTGTGTTAAACTAATTTTGGCAGAGATTCCCTTGAGCACCAGGAGCTAAAACACAACCACTCACACCCCTGACCCTCACATACACAAACAAAACAAACAATAAGACACGGAAACAAAATAATTCATCCCTTTGTGCAGAATGGTTCTGTGCAAAGGCACTATTTCAGTACTTAGCTAGGCTTACATTAAGCCTAAGGATTAGCCTGAGGTGAAAGCCTAGTGTCTTTCACATTGTTTTCTGCACATGAATTTTGCTCTGGGCATGTGCACGGCTTTCTAAATTTCCTCACATGGGAGTTTTTGAATGTCCTAACTTCTTAATGAATCTCCTTAACTTTTGTTCCAGGGCCTTTGGCATCTGTTTCATGTTTCCATCATACTCTTTCCCTGGGAATCTGAGTTGTGAGTTTGGCTTGCACTTGTTTTGAGTAATGCCCACTGTTTTCCTGGTCTGTTTTCTATCAGGTGAAACAGAGACATGCTCCTTGCATCCCTCATTCAGGCATCTCCCAGATGGTTTGGAATGGACAAACATACACAATAATTTTCTAATAAGGTTTGCTGTGCTCCCTATAGAGCTAAGAGCCCAAGGACTTAAATAAGGTTGCAGGTTTCTTTTTCAAGATTGCTCATGTGCTGGGGGGATGCGGGGGTGTTGGAGCAAGGGCAAGTGAAAACACCACAGATCTTTGTTACCATTTTCAATTTACCTTTTGTCAATCTTTCTGTGGGGGCTGAGAACTTGGAGCTGCTTACCCCCTTCTGTTGCAATGGAGATTGATGATGAATGTTTCACAAATATGACTACCAACTATTCTGAAATTATGTCTGGATCCATCTTGATTGGCTATTCCCAAGGTAAGAAATAATTTTTACTAGAAATTCAGCTACAAATTAAACTTTTTTAACCCAAGGTCCATTTTGAATGCTCATGTGCCTTCTTGGCAATATATTCAAATAACCAAATCACTAAAGAGATAAATGTTTGAAATTTATATACTGATATTTTGTAATCACTGATTGTTTATAAAGTACTTCACTAGTAAAGTCTATTGCTTTTAGAAATATTCTGCATCCTTCTTATCATACTCAACTAATTTATGGATCCCAAATTTTTAATGGAAATGAGTAAGCAAACTACCACCAATGCCATAAATCTAGACTGCCATCTTTTTTTGACCAGCTTAAATGCTAAGAATGGTTTTACAATTTTTTTTCCTCCAAGATTTTACTTAAATTCAAGTTAACATATTGTGTAGGATTGGTTTCAGGAGTAGAATTTAGTGATTCATCACTTACTTTTAACACCCAGTGCTCAACACAAGTGCCCTCCTTAATACACATTACCTGTTTAGCTTATCCCCCCACCACCCCTCACTGAAAAAAATCGGAAGAATGGTATTTTGTGATGTGAAAATTAAAGTTCAAATTTCATTCTTCATAAGTAAATTTTCATTCGATCCCAGAAAGCTACATTATTTGTTTATACATTTTCTAAGGCTGCTTTTGTGCTACAAAGGCACAATGGAATAGCTTTGATAAAGATCATATGCTCTGCAAACCTATGGTGTTTAGTATCTAGCCCTTTACATAAAAAGTTTGCCAAATTCTGTTTTTGTACAACATAAACAGAATCAACAACCTAATAAATCATTCCAATGCCTTATGGATTTAAAAGGCCTTCTTTAGGATAAACAGCTCAAAGATAGGTACTTCTAGAAATTTCAGCTACCAAAAATTTATCAGGTAATATGCTTTTTAAAAATTTTCTTGTTTGTTTATTTTTGAGAGAGAGAGAGAGAGAGAGAGAGAGCGCATGAGTGAGTGAGGAACAGAGAGGGAGGGAGACACAGAGTGTGAAGCAGACTCCAGGCTCTGAGCTGTCAGCACAGAGCCTGACTAGGGGCTCAAACTCATGACCTGAGCTGAAGTTGGACACTTAACTGACTGAACCACCCATGTGCCCCTATCAGGTAATAGGCTTTTTTTTTTTAATTAATCTTTGATCCTTTTAGCATCTTTTTCACTACGTTAGCCAAATATGCCCAAAGTTTCATTTAACACATGACTTTTGACACAGAACCTTTTCAGGTTGAAGGTTTTACTTGGGACTTAAATTTAACCATAATTTTAACCACTTTTTCCATAATTCTGACAGCTTTAACAATAAATCCTGAACTTGATGCTTCTTCTTCTACTTGAGGTAGAGAAAACTGAAAGTCTCCTTTACCATTAAAAAAACTTCATATGAGTACACTATTCTGTGTTATTGTTGTTTTTTTGTCTTGTTTTGTTTTGTTTTGTTTTGTTTTTGTTTTTGAGAGATAGGCAGAAAGCATGTGAAGAGGTGGGGAGGGCAGAGGAAGAGGGAGAGAGAATCTTAAGCAGACTCTATACCTAGCATGGAGCCACAGGTGGGGTTGGATCTCAGGACTGTGAGTTCATGATGTGATCCCAAATCAAGAGTTGGTTGCTCAACCCACTGACCCACTTAGGTGTCCCTGAGTACATTATCCTTACATAGTTAATATTTAACTACAGGACTATGTGAATCAGAGTGCCTTGAAATCAGAGTGAATTTCACCTGTGAAAGATTTGCTTATTTCCTTATCAACTTTTGAAATGATGGATAAAAGCTTTGTAAACAATAATATGTTAAAAGGCAGTTTTTATTAAAAGCATGTGACATTGAACACTAGTGGTTTTGGTGACATCTGTAAGAATACTTTCAACTTAATACTTGTCAATATAAGCCCATTGGTAGAATTCTTCTGAGAACAATTTTGAACTGGACTGCCAGTCATTTCTTATTAACTATCATTTTTGAAAATGACTGCATCTGTAAGTTACATTATTTTGTGTATCCTTGAGATCAAATAATTCATGAGATTAGTATAAATAGATTAAATTACCAATTGAGTAACTACATTGTCATTAGAATGTGAAAATTCTACTATATAATCACATCTTTTTCTCCAGAGCTCAATGTCATAACCTAACTTTATTAAAGGAAATTCAGTTTTATAAAATAAAATTTTCTCAGATGTTTCTACTTTAGTGCTGGCTACTGTCAAGAAAATTTTAGATAAAAGAGAAGATGTCACATTTTCTAAAAATTCATGAATCGGCATTAGGTTAGATAGTGATGATCACTGACACTCTTTGCTGTTTTGGATCTTTTAAGCAAGATCCTTAGAATCTAGTGGCAAATATGCTACAAAGTAGCAAGTTAAATGATTTTGAAAAATTTATTTTATCACTCTACTAGCTATTCCTCTTGTTAAATTGTCGTTTTTATGTTCCTACAAATAGAGCCTTTATTTATATTCATGAGAAAATATTAATATAAAGGATTTAATGCTTTGCTGACCAACAATTTACCTATTGATAGTATTTGACCCACAAAATCCCTTTGTCTTTTCTGAAAAGTTTTTTTAAAGTTGTAAAAGTTATTTTATGCATACATAGATAAAATACTATGTATTTTACTAGTAATTAAATTACTGGTAACTAATTAATTACTTCTACATGGTGCTTTATTCATAGTTAGATATTTTTGCTTGGGAGGTATTTTATAAACTGATGATACTTTATCTGCAGGTGGGAAAAGCTGATTTCTTATATCTGGTATATTTTTATTTGAACATACAAATACACCTTTAATAGTGAACCATTCAGTTTCATAGCTGTGTTACAGAATTCACTTGAGTGTTATCTCAATTTGCTAACTATTTTGGTGAAAATACCCTCTAAAAATTTAACAGGAAACCTCCAAGGTCATTTCCAGGTACACTTTTGGTTGCTTCATATTTATGGCACACAGGTAATACTAACACTGTGCCTCTTTTCATGCCAAATGTTTATCAAAAGCATTCATCAAACCTTTCTCTTATCCAAATTTCTATTGTACTTTCTTTGATCTTAAAATTCTGCTCAGTATTACAAAAATCATCTTCTAGGACAGTATGTTATGCTTTAAAAATCACTTTATTTTCTAAGGGAAGTAAGCATAGTTCTATCAGGTATAAAAGCTTCAGGGCTCATCTTGGTCAGGTGGTGAGGGAGATCTGGAAATATTGGTGTTACTTCGAGAAAACACCTTTGAGAGAGCTGAAGATACCTTTGCCAACATTTTAGATCCTTGTTTGGAAATACTAGGCTTGGGAGTTTCTGTGGAAAAAGCAAAAAAGTAATATGAATATTTATTAGGCATTCTAATTGAGACAGTATTTATTAGGCATTCTAATTGAGACAGTTATACTATAGAATTGATGATTTAGAATTAAGAAAGTGATGTTTATAAAATACTTTATGGGATTTAAAAACATTTGCAAAGGTTCTTTTTTTTAAGTTTATTTATTTATTTTGAGAGACAAAGAGAGCAGGGGAGTGGCAGAGCCAGAGGGAGACAGAGAGAATCCCAAGCAGGCTCTGCACTTATCATGCAGAGCTTGACATGGTGCTTGAACCCACAAACCATGAGCTCATGACCTTAGCTGAAGTCAAGAGTCAGATGCTTAACCAGCTGAGCCATCCAGGTGCCCCTCACAAAGGCTCTTCTAATTTGATCCTTCTAACACTCTTGTAAGGGAAATAGGAAGAGTGATAACTCCATTTTTGGACACTGAATCTTGGCAAGGTCAAATACCTTGCCTAAGGTCATATGAGTAGAAAATGGATGCTCTGGGAATAGGGGCCAGCTTTTTGACTCTCATGGACCTACCGCACTTTGATACTTCTCCAGTTAGGTGTACAAAGAATGTCTTTCTTTTTCTATCAGAACACTTTTGGAAAAACCCTGATGAGCTAAACTTAAAGTAACTTTCAACTTTACACAACAAGGGTATCTATTTCAGAGTACTCAAGTGAAAACACAAGTGCATTAAAATTGTCATAATTTCTCACCTACTTTGGGTGAATTTTCAATTGGTTAACTTCAAGTGATTTTTTTTTATCATGTGAGATAAGACTGTATAGATAATAAAAGAATTTTCATTTAGATTCATTTTTCTACATTTTTCTACATTCATTTTTCACATTTTCTACACTCTTCATATTTTAATTATCACAAAATTATAATTTTACTTATAAATATGTAAAGATAGAAATGAACATTTATGTACTTTTTTGAAACTTTTTGATAAGACATGAAAACACACATAACCAAATTTTCTTTTTTTAAATTAAAAAAATAATGTTTAATGTTTATTAATTTTTAAGAGACAGACAGAAAGACAGAGTGTGAGTGAGGAAGGGACAGAGACAGCAGGAGACACAGAATCCAAAGCAGGCTCCAGGTTCTGAGCTGTCAGCACAGGGGCCAGTGCAGGTCTCGAACTCAGGAACCATGAGATCACGACCTGAGCCAAAGTCAGATCCTTAACCGACTGAGCCACCTAGGCACCCCCATTTTCTTAATTCCATCATGTGCCAAAGTTCATGACTATACATCTTGTAGTTACCTAGATTTGTCTTTTCTAGCAAGATAATCTTCTATAGTTAAAGTTAAGGTAGCCAACAGTAAATTTAACTAAAAATAAAGAATAAAAAAGTATATTCAGGGTTTTTACTCTACTATTATTTTTTAAAATGACCTAAGAATTTAAAAGGGAAAAAACCCACAAAATTTGCAGCAGATAAGACACAAAATCATAGATGACAGAGAAAGATGTACTTTCTGAAAAAGTAAGATAAAATTTTACTGACATGATTGAGGCATTGTTGCAAGACTTCTGAAATTGTCATTGGAGGTACAAAATAATTTATGTTCTTGAAACTTGTGGTCCTGTTAAAAATTCAGATCTCTGGGCACCATTACTCAGAGATGCTAACTTAGGCAGGCTAGAGAGGGTCCAGGAATCTACACTGTGAAAAAAGTACCCTGGGTGGTTCTAATGCAAAGCAGCTCCGCGAAACACACTTGGGACACTGCCTCAAATCTGCATGCTTTATTAGATGACTGTATATTGTTCAAGACCAGAGGGTGCCTGGTATCTTAGCTTAATAACCTACATGAGAAAGTCACGAACCCTGCGTTTATCTTGTTAGTAGTTCTTTCTGTAGCAAAACTATAGACTATCTTTGGTTATTACCCAATATGGGGTTATTCTGGGATGCAATGGCAACAATATGAAACCACATTATGGAGGGAATAAAGAGTGGAGGATCAAAGTCAGAAGATCTGTTTTTGAGCCCTAAAAGCTTTGTATTTGTTGACTGTGTAACCTCAGATAGTTATTCCTTCCATTTTCTCTTTTTTAAACTAGGGCTTTATGATTCACAGAGACAGAATAGTATGGTGTAGGGGATATAGACAAGTTTTGTTTGGTCCACAAAACATTTCAGAAGAACTTTGAATTATGTGTTAAACTTTAAAAGTCAGGAATTTTCACCTCTAACTTCTTTTGAAGAATGCGAAGACTTCAATTGGAAGACCTGGCAACAAGCCAGTGTGTCAGTGATTGCTGAGTAGCAGCTCCCTCCTTTAGATGGGACATGCCATCTCCAGTGCACCACAGACCCTTGCTCAACCTACTGCTCTTGTTTATAACATTACCTGTATGGCTCCTGTGGGCATTTAAGTGTATGAATTCTGGTTATATGAACGAGCTTAGGCTTTGAAGTTGGCCAGATCTGTGTCTGAACCCCCGTTCTGCAGCTTATTAGCTGCAGGGTGACCTTGAATAATATACTCTTACTTTCTTCTTCAGTGACTCGCACTTCCCTCTTTAATAAAAAGGGGATATTTAATTCCTAATAAATGTTAGTTCTATTATTTGTAACTATGATTTGAGGTTAAAATAAAAGTACCACATAATAAACTGCAAATTGTTATACACACAAACATACACATAGTAAGAATATTATTTCAATCTCATATTGATAATAGGCATCAATACTTCAAGGAAGGAGCCACTCATTCCAGGATGAATGCTAAAGCATAGTATATTTTGTACCTGAAATGACTTCTTTTGAGGAATGTACATTGCCAACAATATTCTTGTTTCCTTCAAAGATGGTGATAAACTGCCAAGACAAAGTAAAGTACTTATTTACTCTTTTATTGGATAGTACACACTAAGATACCTAGAAACCCCCAAAAGATGTAGTACAACCATTGTAGCACCTTACATCAATAATATCTATGCTCTGAAGTCTCAAAGAATTATCCACTGAGACAGGATCATAATTTTTGCCAATTATGGCACCTGGGGTTGACCCTTGTCATAGATGTGGGCCTTGGATACCATTCAATGATGATCAAATGCTCAGCCATCTTAAGTCACAAAAAAAGCCAGCTCTGTCTGCCCCCTCCCTCTTTTGGGGGTATTGAAATAAGTAACAAGTTATAAATTCTTTTTATGATATGAGAGATAATGTTAAGGGGTAAAATGGCTGTTCACTATGTAACTCCAGTTTCCTGTTATGGAAATCTTAGGTATTTTGGAGTCTGGAGCAATAAGCAGGCTATCTGGACCTAGTTGGGCATGGAACATGGCTCAGATACTAGCTTTACTCTATATCACCTCTTTGAACAGAGGTCTATATCACCTCTTTGAACAGAGAAGCAGCAATTTTCTCAGAAAGGCATAAAATAGACTGGGGTAGGTAATTGGGCTACCTTATATATATTTTATAAAACTAGCTATTAAATAAGGAAATCAATGATGAGAAATTTTTTAAAAAGGCCTAAATTCATGAAGAAACATAAAATATGTTACATATAGATTATGTAAAAAAACACCAGGTATTATAGGAGTTTTATCACAGTTCTTCAAAGAGGACTTGAGGTAGCTTATCTACTAATATATTTCAAAACAAATATATACCTGAGGAATAAAATGGAACCAAGACTATCTAAAACACTAATTCTCAGTATTGGCAGCACAATAGTTACATGTGGAAATTTTTAAAAAAATTTTTTAAATGTTTTATTTATTTTTGAAAGAGAGTACACGTGGAAGAGGGGCAAAGAGAGAGGGAGACACAGAATCTGTATTTGTCAGAGCAGAGTCTGACATGGATCTCGAACTCATGAACCACGAGATCATAACCTAAGCTGAAGTTGGACGCTTAACCGACTGAGCTATCCAGGCATCCTGTGGAAATTCTTTTTTTCTTAATATGAACCCCAAGGTCCCACACCTCCAATTGAATTGAAATCTCTCAGGGTGGGACAGATATTGATATCTCTTAAAAAATGCCCACATGTGTGAGACTGACTTCAGAATCCCTAATCTAAACGCCGGCAGGGAGATGCTACCAAGTGTCTGAGATGAGTAAATATACTTGTTATTTTAGGAACATCTATCTTTTCGTAAGATTTATTCATAAGAGATTGCCATTTCTTCATGGAACACCGTTATAACCACCACTTTAAGTTTTTGTCTGAAAATTCCAAAATTTTAGTTGCATCAGACTTGGTATCTCTTGTCTTCTCCCTTAAAAGTTGTAGACATTGTCTTATTTCTTTGTATGTTAAGTAATTTTGAATTCTATCTTGAGCATTTTAAACAACTTATGAGTTTCTAAGAACTGTTAGAGTACTCTGGAGATGGTTTAGTTGTTTATCTGTTTGCTTAAGTAGGTAATTAACCCACTTAGATTTAGAGCACACATCCTACCCTTCTATAGCTGTTTCCAATGTAAATTCAGTTTTCAAAGCCTTGGCAGTATATATACGTAGCATCCCTGTGTGTGCACCACTATTAAAGCTATAGTTCAAGTTCTCAAAGCTTTGTTTATGTAAATTCAGGCCAGTTCCATACATGAACAACACAGGAGAGACATACAGATTTGTAGGGGATCCTTTCTGATGATATTCTGTGACTTTTTTTTTTGTATCCCTAACTCTCAATAGTCTCCTTTCTGGTTCTATGGCTAGAATGCTGTGGCTACCCATTCTGTGTGCTGTCTCACACATCCCACGATTGCATTTATGTCTAGAGTAAAGTGGCAAAAAGAAGCAGAGAAAAAAAGCAGATTTCCTTTTAATCTTCTTCAGGTTACTGGAGACCTTGTCCTAATTCTTCTGGTCAGAGGGAAGGATTTTTCTCTCAGAGTTTTAAGTGCCTCAAGCCTCTGCAGCCATTGCCATGTAGCTTCGTGTCTGAAACTTGCCTTGAGGCAGAGCCAAGAGATGGGAAAAGTGGGAAAGAAGCGACATTCTTCTACTTCCCAGTCCACAGGAATATCTTAATTCTGGTGAGAGAGCAATGATTTCTCCTGGGGATTTATTCTGCCCATTCTTTCTATGCAATTCCAGGATTTGAATTGCTCTAGGTCTAAAGTAGGAGATAAGGGGGGTACAAAACCAGGAAAACTCATAATGAAATTGGTGATTCTTTGAGTTTTTATTTGTCCCCTCAAACTCCTGCTATTATTTATTTTCCAGAATCCTCAGTTGTTGTCCAGAGTTTTTAGTTGTAATCAGAGATAGAGATGAGATAGAATGTGCTTAGTCCACCTTACTTTGAATTGGATTGGGTATAACAACTTCAACTATAGTTTTACCATGGAAAAAGCTGCAAGTTATGGGAAGGGCAAAAAACCAAAAAAGGGCCCAGATAAGCAAGGAATTTAGCCTGACACAAGGAATAGTCTGTCATGAGGTCATCAGTCTACAGATTCTGTCTCCCTGTTATTTCCATATAATTTTACTTGGAAAATAATGGCCTAAGTAAGCCCGAGGTTGTCAGAGAGATGTTTATATTCATAAATGAGGATTAGGTTGAATAAGAAACTTCCCAGCACCTTCAGAGTTTGGCATTAGTATGAAGAAGATGACTCTGATGATAAGGGACTGGGTAATTGATGGATTCCATGTGCATGGTGTAGGGGAAATTCAGAAGTGGGGTTAAATTGAGCCCATAAACAAAGTGATAAAAGCAAAAGAAGATCTGTAGCTTTGGCTCTCATTGGAAACTTTTAAAAAGAACTAGGAGGAAAATTTTTCCTGAGTTCATAGTGGAGAGTAGCTGAACCTCTTGGAAAGCTGCCTTTAAACAATCAGTCCTTAGGAATACAGAAAAATTGATGGAATCAGCGCTCATTTCCTGCAAGCCAGTCTCCTCCATTTTTGAAAGTTTCTATTCCCTCCCTGCCTCCACCAAGTTCCTCACTTGGGTCTACCTGCCTTAGACAGGGCCAAGTGACTCCCTGTACGGTTTTCTCCAGAGTCAGTAGTAACACAGTTAAGGAGTGGAAGTCCATTTAGGTTCTAGGGAGGAATAGTGGGTTACTCTGTGCACGTAAGCAAGGAATAACTTACCTGTAAAGTGAAATTTTGATTAAGGGATTTCTTCAGTTCCATGGATAGTTCTTAGCCAGAGGGAAAGATCTGAGCAGGAAGAAATACTGAATAGGGGTAGGTTTCCTGATGTTCCACAAACTACACCACCCCAAGCCCTGATGTGGCCTTGAAAACTGGGCTATATTCAACTGGACTCCATGTATGCTAATTAGAGTTTATTGAAAAATATTTACCTTCACATTGTTTGAATTCTCTGGCTTTTGCTCCTGAGAATTTCCTGTTGGGAAGGGGAAAAAGAAAAGGAAAAAATAGTATTTTTTTTTTTTTTTAGGCATGAATAGTATTGAGACAAACCTGGTCTTATTATTTTTCACCAGAAAGTTCTAGAATTTAGTTAGGTAGAAGAAATTATTATCACTTTCACTGTACAGACATTGGGAACACAACTGAAATAGGTAAGATCTCTAGAGTTCTGGGGCATGTTCCTTTAGGAATTATAAGATGAAATATGATTTAGTAGGAAAGGCCAACTCTGTTACTTAGTAGCCACATGTTTATCCATAAGTACTCAATCTCTGCAGGCTTATTTGTTTACATGTAAAATAAGAGATTACCTTATAAATGATTGCTAGGGGCCTTCCAGCTCTAACACTCTTTGATTCTACATAGCTAATTAAAAGCAGATTATTGGAACAAAGAAGGAGGTGCTGGTCTTATGAAATACTTTGAGTGAGAACCAGGAGAATTTTGAGACAATACCAAGAGGAAATCTGGAGACGTTGCTACAGAATCAAAAGTTGCCTAAATTCCAGGGGAAGTTAGTATGCCTGTAAAACAAATTCAAACTAAGGGAGTTAGAAATTAAGAGAAAAGTTTTGGGACTCCTGGGTGGCTCAGTCGGTTAAGAGTCTGACTTTGACTCAGGTCATGATCTCACAGTTTGTGAGTTCAAGCCCCATGTCGGGCTTTGTGCTGACAGCTCAGAGCCTGGAGCCTGCTTTGGGTTCTGTGTCTCCCCTCTCTTTGTTCCTCCCCAGCTCGTGCTCTGTCTCTCTCTCTCTCTCAAAAATAAACAAACATTAAAAACAAAGAGAGAGAAATTATTAGAAAAGTTTCACAAAAACCAACCACTAGGGAGGCAGAAAATCTGAGTTTGAGTTTTAGCTTTACTTCTTAGAGTGAAGAACATTGGCAAATTGAATCTAACTTATTTGACTGTTTCCTAATTATGTAGAATGTGATTGAGATTCTTCCTTGCCTGTCTGACAACAGGGCTCAATGAGATATCTTATATGTAAGAATTTTGCATTTTATAAACATGTTATCATCAAGGACCAACACAAGTGGTCATTCTCTGAGTTATCCTTTGGACAAATGTAGGTTTTGGGTGGGGGGGAAGTAGCAGTAAAACTTCAAATAACTCAAATATGACAGGGATTGATTATGGCACTTATCTGACAATACTGGTAAAAATTTATTGTTGTTTGATCATCTTTCTAAAAGTACCTGGCTCTGTATTGCACATAATTGAGCTGACTTTTGCTTTTAAATGACTGAGGGTATTGGGTTTACTTCTAGGCCTATCATTCCAAACATAGGTTTTAAGTTTCTAGGCTAAATGGCTGTCAACTTCCCAGGATATACTAGGAGTTTGTTTTGATGAAAAGTCATAGAAAAATTCCTGATAGTTGAGGATCTCAGATGTTCAGAGTTAACTTATTTTATTGTATACCTATATGAAACAAAGAATATAAATTTCCAGCTCTGACCTCTCTGTTAAACTCCATCTTAAAAATCCTGTTTCTTATGTGATACCTCAACTTGAACATTTAATGGGTAAATCAATCTCAACATAACCAAAACAAAATTCTTGTGCCTCTCATTAGTTATTCCCATCGTCTCTCTTATTTTACTAAATGGTCCTCCTACTATAAGCCTATTTTAGGTTCTTGGGAATACTGTGGGAACTTACATTCTAGAAGGAGATAGCGACAAAAAAACAACAACAACTAACAGTGTATCAGAAAGTTATAAGTGCCAGTGAGAAAAATCAGCCAAGAAGTGGAAGAGTTAGTGCCATGGTGAGAATGAGGGTACATTTTCAGAGTATGGTAAAAGAAGATCTCACTGAGAAGGTGAAACTTGAGCAAAGACCTCAAGGTGAGGGGTGAGCAAGGGAGATGTAGGGGGAAGAGCACGACACAAGGGTCAGAAAGAGCAAAGGCCTGAATGCCTGGAATGTTTAAGGTCAATGAGGCTGGGGCAGAGAGCAGAAAAGAGAAACAGAGGAGGAAGTTAGAGAAGTAAAAGGGGGTGGAGTGATATCCAGATGATGTAAGATTTTACAAGCCATTGTAATTTCTTTTGCTTTTGTCCCAGATGAGATGGGAAATACTTATAAATATCTGGAATCATCTTGTTCATGTCCTTACCCTTTGATGCCCACTCAAGTATAAATTCTATGCGATTAAGGACTTTGTCAGTTTTGTTCACATATAGGATCCTAGAGCACAAAGGAGATGCTTAGTAAATATTTGAATGAATGAATAAATAAAAGATTGAATTGGGCAGCTAAAATATTGCAGAAGGATGTAAGAATTAAGCATGATCATTGCAAAAAAAAAATGGGAAAAAACACCCACAATACATTTATGGTGAGGAGATTTAGGATCCAGAATTGACTCTGCCTTTGACTCAAAGTAACCTTGCCAAAATTGCTCCCTCACCCTGAGCTTGAGTTTCCTCATGTAAACATGATGGGGGTTGTATTGAATGGTTTCTCTAGCAGCCTATGATTCCATAATACAGGTGTGGTTAGTGATTATTGTGACATCTTCTGATTATGGTATGTTCATGGAATTCTGGCATATTTATTGCTATTCTATGAATCATCTTAATGAAAATAATTTCACTTCGAAGATAAGAAACTATGTTTTTAAAGTCACTCCTTGAGTGGTGTTGTGTGTTTGGAATAGCCAGGGTAAACCTGTGGTTTGAGGTTTTTTGTTTGTTTGTTTAAGTTTATTTATTTTGAGACAAGAAGAGAGAACACAAGCAGAGGAGGGGCAGAGACAGAGAGAGGAATCAGAATCCCAAGCAGGTTTCCCGCTATCAGTGTAGAGCCTGAGATACAGCTTGATCTCACGAACTGTGAGGTCATGAGCTACGCTGAAACCAAGTATCAGATGCTAAACAACTGAGCCATCCAGGCACCCCACTGTGGTTTGAATTTTAAGGCCACTTTGGGTTAAACATGACACTCTATCTCTTGTACCTATGATCACTCTTAGAACCACATTGATCCTCTGAGGTTTCACCAAAAAGTTCCCACAAATGTTCGAAGGAATAGGTATCACTCCTTAGAGTAAAATAAAAATAGACATTTCTTTTTTTCAAGTGAAGTCCATATTAGTCAGATATTCATGTGAGCAAATACATTTAGCTCTAAAAGTCCCCTCCCCTTTCTTGTACATTATGGTAGGACTAAGTACAAAGGAAGGGTAAGAAATCGTTAAATGCTAGTATAATGGGTTCCAACTCAAGTAAAAACTATTGTATGGTGCAGCCTTATTTTATGAATATTTTTCACAGGAGCATGGTAACTGAATTCATAATATCACACCATTTTCTTGATCAAAATCATTAATAAAATCTGAACAGTAATTCAGAAAAGGCAAACTAGTTGGCTCATTTCAACACCTGAGTGATGTAGTAATGGATTCTTTTCCTCCAAAATAGATAAATTTGCAGGAAAAAAATATCAATCTCAGGTTTGGTAACTAAAAAAAATCATCAAAGCAGTAAACAAGGCAGTAAACAAACAATAAGTAATTAGTAAAAAGTTTATCAAAGCAGTAAAGCAGTCTTCTTTTGAATGCTTTCTAATTTAAGAAAAATAATAAATCCAACCTTCTAATATTTTGGCACTTGTATCTGAGGAAAAATCTTCAGTCTCACTAAAACAAAAGAAAAAGAACATTTCATTTTCTGTGCATTTAACGAATGAAGAAATTACTGGTTAAGCAAAAGAACAACCTGTCAGTTATTCTTCATATGGACGTAAACCTAGAGTAATTTATCACCTAATTTCCAAATCAAGTGAAAATGATTTCTTTTTTTTTAAATTTTTTTTTTCAACGTTTTTTTATTTATTTTTGGGACAGAGAGAGACAGAGCATGAATGGGGGAGGGGCAGAGAGAGAGGGAGACACAGAATCGGAAACAGGCTCCAGGCTCTGAGCCATCAGCCCAGAGCCTGACGCGGGGCTCGAACTCACGGACCGCGAGATCGTGACCTGGCTGAAGTCGGACGCTTAACTGACTGCGCCACCCAGGCGCCCCGAAAATGATTTCTAAATTAACTTTTTTTCCACTTTAAAAATTTTGGTTAAATACACATAACATAAAATTTTCCACCATAACCATTTTTAAGCGTACAGTTCTGTGCTTAAGTCCATTCACATTGTTGTGCAACCATTGCCACCATCTATTCTCCAGAACATTTTCAACTTCCCCAAAACTGACACTCTTCTACCCATTAAATATTTAATAGTGCATTATCCTCTCTCTCTCTATTCTCAGGAACTGCTGTTTTACCTTCTGCCTCTATTATTTGACTACCTGAGGTATCTCATATAAGTGGAATCATGTAATATCAGCCCTTTTGTGACTGACATGTCACTTAGCATAATGCCTTCAAGGTTCATATGTGTGTAGCATGTGTCAGAATTTCATTTTTAAGCCTTACTTACATTCTACTGAATGCATATACCACATTTTGCCTAACCATTCATTTATCCGTGACTCTTGGGTTGCTTCCATGATTTGGGTATTATTAATAATGCTGCTTATGAATATGAGAGTACCACTATCTGAGTCACTGTTTTCAATTCTTTTGGGTATATATCCTGACAATAGTTATCCTAATGAGTGTGAAATAGCATTTTATTGTGATTTTTATTTGCATTTCCCTAATGATTAGTGATGTTGAGCATCGTTTCATGTACTTATTGCCCATTTGTATATTTTTTGAAGAAATATCTATTCAAATCCTTTGCCCAATTTTTAATCAGGTTGTTTGATTTTTTTATTGTTACTGAATTACAGGAGTTCTCTATATATTCTGGGTAGCAACCCCTAATTAGATATATGATTTGCAAGTATTTTCTCCTATTCTATGAGTTGACTTTTCACTCTGTCCTTTGAAGCACAAAAAATTTTAATTTTGGTGAAGTCCAGCATATCTAATTTTTGTTGTTGTTGTTCTTTCTTGTGTTTTTAGTGTCATATCCAAGAAATTATTGCCAAATCCAATGCCATGAAGCTTCCCCCCCCCCCGCCCCCCGTTTTCTCATAAGAGGTCTATAGTTTTACTTAGGTCTTTTATTCATTTTGAGTTAATTTTCACATATGGTATAAGGGAAGGGTCTAACTTCATTTTGGTGTGTGTGGTTAGTTTTCTCAACACCGTTTTTAAGAATGTTCTTTTCCCATTAGGTGGCCTTGGCATGCTTATCAAAAATCATTTGGTCATAAATGAAAGATTTGTTTGTATGTTTTTTATTTTATTTCATTGCTTTTTATGTCTGTTTTTATGTCAGTACCATACTGTTTTCATTACCATGTCTTTGCAGTAAGTTCTTAAATCAGTAAGTCCAACTTTGTTCTTACTTTTCAAGATTGTTTTGGTTATTAGGAGTCCATATATAAAATTTAGTAAGAATTTTTTATATATAAATATTTTGGAATGAATCTTTTCTGTATCTACAAAAAATGCCATCAAATGCAATTCTTATAAAATGCTGATCTGTAGAATACTGTGTAATATTGACATCTTAACAATAGTGAATCTTCCAATCCATGAATTATTAAATTATTTTTTTTAATTTGAGTATAACTGACACAGAATGTTACATTAGTTTCAGGTGTACAGCCCACAAGTTTATACATTATGCTATGTTTACGGCTATTGTAGTTACCATCTGCCCCCATACAATGCTATTAAAATATCAATGATTATATTCCTTATGCTGTGCCTTTTATTCCTGTGATTTATTCATTCCATAAGTCAAAGTCTGTAGCTCCCAGTCATCTTTACCCCCTCCCTTTTGGCAAGCATCAGTTTGTTCTCTGTCTTGAATTTATAGGTCTAATTCTGCTTTTTGTTTATTCGTATTTTTATTAGATTCTACTTATGAGTAAAAATAATACGTTGTCTTTCTCAGTCTGACTTATTTCACTTAGCATAATCTTTCCATTAATTTTTGTCTCCTTCCTTTTCCTTCAGGAATGTTCACTTATAGTTTTTACTTTTCCTTTGGGATTGTTCATTGTCAGTACATAGAAATGTGATTGAGGGGCGCCTGGGTGGTTCAGTCGGTTGAGCGTCCGACTTCAGCTCAGGTCACGATCTCGCAGTTCGTAAGTTTGAGCCCCACGTTGGGCTCTGTTCTGACAGCTTGCAGCCTGGAACCTGCTTCAGATTCTGTGTTTCCCTCTCTCTGCCCCTTCCCACCTCATGCTCTGTCTCTCTCTGTCTCTCAAAAATGAATAAACATTGGAAAAAAAAAAAAAGAAATGTGATTGATTTTTCTATGTTGATTTTGTATCCAACAACTTTGATGAATTCATTTACTCGTTTTTTTTTTTTAATTTTAAATATTTATTTTTGAGAAAGCGAGAGAGAGAGAGAGAGAGAGAGAGAGAAAACAAGTGTGTGAAAGAATCTCAAGCAGGCTCCAAGCTCTGAGCTTTCAGCACAGAGCTGGACATGGGCCTCGGACCCACAAACTGTGAGATCATGATGTGAGCCAAAGTCAGACACTTAACTGACTGAGCCACCCAGGTGACCCTGAATTCATTTACTCTAAAATTTTTGTTTCTTTTTGTATGGACTCTTTAGCGTTTTCTACATATAAGATAATGTTATCTGTGAACAGAGATCATTGTGCGTCTTATCTTCCAATTTAGATGCCTTTTATTTATGTCTTTTTAAGTGCTCTGACTAGGACTTCCAGTATGTTGAATAGAAGTGGTAAGACTGGGCAATTTTTTCCAATCGTAGAGGAAACTCCTTCAGGCTTCCACCCTAAGTAAAATATTAGTTCTAGGTTTTCCACATACGGCTATCATTACTTTGAAGTAATTTCCTTCTATTCCGAGTTTGTTGAGTGTTATCATGAAAAAGTATTGACTTTTGTTGAATGTTTTTTTCTGCATTAATTTAGATCAGAGTATGTGTGTTCTTCATCTTGTTCTATGTTGTATTAAATGGGCTGATTTCTATATGTTGAACCTCCCTTGTATTTCTGGGATAAATCTCACTTGAGTCCTGGTGTAAAATGTTTTAATGTGCTGTTGCATTCTGTTTGCCAGAATTTTGCTAAAGATTTTTGCATCAATATTCAGCAGGGATGTTAATCTGTAGTTTTCTTGTAGTGCCTTTTTCTAGGTTTTGGTATTGAAGTAATGCTAGCCTCATGAGTTTGGAAATAGTCCCTTCTATCCAATTTTTTGACAAGAGTTTAAGGAGGATTGATGTTAATTCCCCCTTAAATGTTCGCTAGAATTCACCATTCACTAGTGAAACCATCTGGTCCTGAGATTTTCTCTGTTAGGTTTTTGATTACTGATTCAATCTCCTTACTAGTCTGTTCAGATTTTCTATTTTTTTTTTTCATGATTCAGTTTCAGTGGTCATGTATTCCTGGGAATTTATCCATTTCCTCTCAGTTATCCAATTTGTTGGTGTATTATTGTTCATAATACTCACTTATAATCCTTTTTATTTCTGTAAAATAAATTGTAATGTCCCTTTTTTCATTAATAGTTTTAGGTTTTTGAGTCTTCTATTTTTTTCCAGAGGCCATCTTGCAATAATTTTGTCAATTTTGTTGATGGTTTTGAGGAACTAACTCTAGGTTTCACTGATTTTCTCTATTGTTTTTCTATTTTGTATTTTGCTTATCTCTGCTTTGCATTATTTTCTTCCTTATCCTAGTTTTGACTTTAGCTTGTTTTTCTTCTTTTATTTAAGATATAAAGGTAAGTTATTGTTATAAGATCTTTATTAATGAATTTACACCTATAAATTTCCCTCTTAGAACTACTTTCACTCTATCCCATAAGTTTTAGTATATTGTTTTCATTTTCATTTGTCTCAAGTATTTTCTAATTTCCTGAGTGATTTCTTCTTTGACCCATTGGTTGTTTAAGAATGTATTGTTTTGGGCACCTGGGTGGCTCAATCGGTTAAGCATCCAACTTCCACTCAGGTCATGATCTCACAGTTCGTGAGTTCCAGCCCCGCATCCGGCTCTGTGCTGACAGCTCAGAGCCTGGAGCCTGCTTTGGATTCTGTGTTTCCCCTCTCTCTCTGCCCCTCCCCGACTCACACTCTGTGTCTCACTGTCTCAAAAATAAATTTTCCAGTTCTCCTGTTGCTATTAAATTCTAAATCCATTCCATTGTGATTGAAAGGATACAGTGTATAATTTTAATATTTTACAATTTATGAACACTTGTTTTGTGATCTATATGTGGTATCCTGATCACCCAGCCTATGTTCTATGCTGGATAATGTTCCATGTACACTTGAGAAAAATATGCATTCTGCTGTTGTTGGGTGGAGTGTTCTGTATAGGTCTGCTAGTTCCAACGGATCTATAGTGTTGTTTTAGTCCTCCATATATTCCATCTGGATGTTCTGTCCACTATTGAAAGTAGTCTATTAAAGTCCTCTATTACTGTTGTTTCTCTCTTCAAATTTGTCAGTGTTTGCTTCATCTATTTTGGAACTCTCAAGTTTGTTTCGTATATGTTTATATTAGTTATGTCTTCTTATTGAATGAACCCTTTTATCATTATAATAATGTTGTCTCTTGTTTTTCACTTAAAGTCTATTTTGTTTGATATTGGTATAGCTAACCTTGCACTCATTCGGTTTGTCTTTGCTTGGGGTATCTTTTCCTACCTGTGTGTATCTTTATTTCTAAAGTGAGTCTCTTATAAACAATATATACAGATCTTCTTTGACTTATGAAGGGGTTAGTCCTGAAAAACCCATTATAAGTTGAAAATATCATAAATAAAAAATGCATTTAATATACTCAAACTACTGAACATCATAGATTAGCCTAGTCTACCTTAAACATGCTGAAAAAACATTAGTATACAGTTGGGCAAAATCGTCTAACACAATGCATATTTTATAATAGAGTGTTAAATATTTCTTTTAATTTATTGAGTACTTAACTGAAAGTGAAAAACAGAATGATTATATGTGTACAGAATAGCTGTTCATATATTGGTTGTTTACCCTCATGATTGTGTGGGTGACTGGGAGTTATGGCTCACTGCTTCTTCCCAGTATCACAAGAGAGTATTGTACAGTGTATTGCTAGCCTGAGAAGAGCTCAAAATTCAAAATTCAAAGTACAAGTTTTTACGGAATGGGTATTACTTTTGCACTATCAGCAAGTCAAAAAATCATAAGTTGCACCATCATAAGTTGGAGACTGTCTGTAGTTGGATATTCTTTTTGAAGTTCCTTCTATTAATCTGTGTTTTTTTAAAGCGTTTAGTCCATTTATACTAAATTACTGATAGGGAAGCACTACTTTTGTCATTTGGTTAGTTTTTTTCTGTATGTATGTCTTATAGCTTTTTTATCCCTCATTTCCTTCACTGCTGCCTTCCTTTGTGGTAGTTGATATTTTGCAGATACACAGTTGGTTCCCTTTGCATTTTATTTCAGGAATAGTCTATAGATATCTTCTTTGTTGTTAGCATAGGGATTACATACAGAATCGTAAAATGATGACAAATTGACACCAGTTTAACTTCAATTGCATACAAAACTCTACTCCTTTTAGATTAACCCCCTTTCCTTCATGTTTTTGATGTCCCCAGTAATGTCTTTATATCTTTTGTACCCATCTGCAGAGGTTTATACTTATTTTTGTATTTATCTTTTAAATCTTGTAGAAAATAAAGAGTAGAGTTATTAAGCAAAATGATAATACTGGTTTTTACATATATGTCCATGTATTTACCTTTGCTAGAGAATTTTATATTTTTATATGGCTTTGAGTCACTGTTTAGCATCTCTTACTTTCAACTTGAAGGACTTCTTTTAGGATTTCTTCTGTACCGTGTCTGGTGGTAATAAAATTCTTGTTTTTGTCTTTTTATCTTATAATGTCTTTATTTCTCTTTAATTTATGAAGAGTATTTTTGCTAGTTAGAGAGTTTTCATTTGATATTTTTCTTTCTTTCAGGCCTTTAAATATATCATTCACTGCCTTTTGACTTGCAAGCTTTCTTCTGAAAATTTCCCTGAGTGTTCTGTGGGGATTTCTTATAGACGATGACAAGTCATTTCTCTCTTGATGCTTTCAGGATTCCCTTTTTATCTTTGGCTCTTGACACTTTGATTTCAATATGTCTTGGTTTCGTCTCTGTATATCTATGCTACTTGGAGTTCATTAAGCTTATTGTATTTGTATACTCATGACATTTTGCAAATATGGGGAGGTTTTAAAGATCATTTCCTCAAATAATCACCCTGCCCTTTTCTCTCCTTCTTCTGGAAATCCCGTGATATATATATTGATATGTTTGATGGTATCCCATAGGTTCCTCAAGTTCTGTTCACTTTAGTCTATCTTTTTTTGCTCCCCAGATTCCACAATTTCAAATGACTTGTGTTCATGTTCTCTTCTGTCTGAGTCTGCTCTTAAACCCATCTAGTGAAATTTAAATTCAGTTATACTTTTCAGCTCCAAAACTTCTCTTTGATTCTTTTTTATAAGTTATATTTCTGTTTTTTTTTTTATTCTCATATTGCTCATATACTTCCCAATTTTCTTTAGTTCTTTGTGTTTTCCTGTAACTTTTGAACATATTTAAGATAGTTATTTTAAAGTCTGTTGTATATGTCCAATTGTGTGCTTCTTCATGGACATTTTCTGGACATTTGTTTAGTTTCTTTAAATGGGACCTCTTTCCATGTTTCTTTGCATGTATAGTGAACTTATGTTGAAATTTAGGCATTTGAAGAAACAACTACCTCTCCCAGTTTTTAGAGATTGGTGTGGAAGCCCTTTACTAATTAACAGGACTCAACCTTGAGAACAATCTGAGGCAGAACCTTAAGATTTTATATCTTTTCTCAGCATACATCCTTTTGGTCCTATGTATATGCTTTCTTTTTTCAATTTGTCTGATCTGGTTTTGTTTTTGTTTTTGGTTTATTTTTGCTTATTTTGAAAAATAATTTTATTTTATTTTGTTTCATCATGATAAATGTACTCTTTAATCGTCATCCCATATTATCCCTTTTGGTAACCATTGGTTTGTTCTCTATAGTTAAGGGTATTTCTTGGTTTGTCTCTCTCTCTCTCTCTCTTTTTTTCCCCTTTGCTTATTGGTTTTGCTTCTTAAGTTACAGAGGTGAGCGAGATAATATGGTATTTGTCTTTCTCTGACTGGCTTATTTTGTTCAGCATCGTACTTTCTAGTTCCGTTAATGTTATTGTATGTGTCTTTTTTTTTTTTTAATAAGCTCTAGACCGAAATGGGGCTCAAACTCACAAACCTGAGATCAAGAGTTGTATGCTCTAACAATTGAGCCAGCCAGGCACCCCTGTTCATTTTATTGCAAATGGCAAGATTCCATTCTTTTTTATGGCTGAATAATATATGTGTGTATATATACATATATATGTGTATATATATATAAATATACACACACGTGTGTGTATATGTGTATATATATGTGTGTATATATGTGTGTGTGTGTGTATATATATATGTGTGAGTGTGTGTGTGTGTGTGTGTGTACACACACACACACACACACACCACCTTTTTTTTATCCACTCATCTATCAGTGGATACTTGGGCTGCTTCCACAGTTTGGCTACTGTAAACAATACTGCAATAAACATAGGGGTGCATGTTTCCTTTGAATTAGTGTTTTTGTATTTTTTGGGTAAATACCCAGTAGTTCAGTTCCTGGATTGTAGGGTAGTTCTATTTTTAATTTTTTGAGTAACCTCCATACAGTTTTCTACAATGGCTGCACCAATTTGCATTCCCACCAACAGTGCAAGAGGGTTCCTTTTTATCCACATCCTCACCAACACTTGTTTCTTGTGTTTTTAATTATAGCCATTCTGGCAGGTGTAAGGTGATATCTCATTGAGGTTTTTATTTGCATTTCCCTGATGATAAGTAATGTTGAGCTTTTCATGTGTCTGTTGGCCTTCGGTATGTCTTCTTTGGAGAAATAAGTGTTCATGTCTTCTGCCCATTTTTAATTTGCTTATTTATTTGTTTTTGGCTGTTGAGTTTTATAAGTTCTTTATATATTTTGGATACTGGTCCATTATCTGACATGGCATTTGCAAATATCTTCTCCCATTCAGTAGGTTTCCGTTTAGTTTTTTTGGTTGTTTCTTTTGCTGTCCAAAAATGTTTTATTTTGATGTAGACACAATATTTATTTTTGCTTTTATTTCCCTTGCCTCAGAAGACATATCTAGAAAAAGGTTGCTATCGCCAATGTCAGAAAGATTACTGCCTGTCCTCTCTTCAAGGATTTTTATGGTTTCAGGTCTCACATTTAGGACTTTAATCCATTTTGGGCTTATTTTTGTGTATGGTGACAGAAAGTTGTTCAGTTTCTTTCTTTTGCATGTTGCTGTCCAATTTTCCCAACACTATTTGTTGAACAGACTGTGTTTTTTCCCATTGGATATTCATTTTTACTTTGTCAAAGATTAATCATACAATTGCAGGTTTATTTCTGGGTTTTCTGCTCTATTCTGTTGATCTATGTATGCATTTTTATGTCAGTAACATACTGTTTTAATTACTACCATTTTGCAACATAACTTGAAATCTGGAATTGTGATATCTTCAGTTTTGTTTTTCTTTTTCAGTATTGCTTTGGCAATTTGAAGTCTTTTGTGGCTCCGTACAAATTTTAGGATGGTTTGTTTTAGCTCTGTGAAAAATGATGGTGGTGTTTTGATAGGGATTGAATTAAATTTGTAGATTGTTTTGGGTAGCCCAGACATTCTAACAATATTTGTTCTTTCAACCCATGAGTATGGAATTCTTTTCCACTTCTTTGCATTACCTTAAATTTCTTTCATCAGTGTTTTATAGTTTTCAGAGTATAGGTCTTTCACTTCTTTGGTTAAGTTTATTCCAAGATATATTATTGTTTTTGGTGCAGTTGTAAATGGGATTGTTTTCTTAATTTCATTTTCTGCTGCTTCATTATTAGTATATAGGAATGCAACATATTTCTTCACATTGATTTTGAATCCTGCAACTTTACTGAATTCATTTATCAGTTCTAGTCTTTTCTTGGTGGAGTTTTGATGGTTTTCTATTTATAGGATCATGCCATCTGCAAATAATGACAGTTTTACTTCTTCCTTACCAATTTGGACTCCTTATATCTCTTCTTGTTGTCTAATTGCTATGGCTAGGACTTCCAGTAATTTGTTGAATAAAAATGAAAGAGTGGATATGTTTGTCTTATTCCTGACCTTAGGGGGAAACACCCAGTTTTGCACCATTGAGTATGATGTTGGCTGTGGGTTTTTCATATAAGGCCTTTATTATGTTGAGATATGTTCCACCTAGACCTACTATGCAGAGTTTTTATCATGAATGTGTGTTGTACTTTGTCAAATGCTCTTTCTGTATTGATTGAAGTGATCATATGGTTCTTATCCTTTCTCTTATTGATGTGATGTATCATGTTGATGGCTTTGTGCATATTAAACCACCCTTGCGTCCTAGGAATAAATTCCACTTGATTGTGGTATATGATTTTTTACATTATTGTTGGATTTATTTTGCTTGTATTTTCTTTTACATCACTATTCATGAGAGATATTAGCCTGTAGTTCCTTTCATTATGGTGTCTTTATCTGGTTTTAGTATCAGGCTGATACTGGCCTCATGGAATGAATTTGGATGTTTACCTTCCTCTTCTATTTTTTGGAATAGTTTAACAAGAATGTGTATTAACGCTTCTTAAATGTTTGTAGAATTTGCCTGTGAAGCTACCTGGTCCTGGGTTTTTGTTTGGGGGAGGTTTTTTGTTTTTTTTTTTTTTATTTTATTACTGATTCAGTTTCATTGCTAGTGATTGGTCTGTTCAAATTTTCTATTTCTTCCTGCTTTAGTTTTGGTAGGCTATATGTTTCTAGGAATTTATCCATTTCTTCTAAGTTGTCCAAGTTTTTGGCATTTAGGTTTTCATAATATTCTGTTAAAATTGTTTGTATTTCTATAGTGTTGGTTGTTATTTTTCCTCTTTCATTATTAATTTTGTTTCTTTGGGATATCTTTTTTTAAATGAAACTTCCTAGAGGTTATGATCTTTTCTTTTTTTAAAAATATATATTTATTTTTGAAAGAGAGAGACAGAGTGTGAGTGGGAGAGGGGCAGTGAGAGAGGGAGACAGAACCTAAAGCAGGCTCCAAGCTCTGAGCTGTCAGCACAGACTGATGTGTGACTTGAAATCATGGACCACAATATCATGACCTGAGCTGAAGTCAGATGCTTAACCAACTGAGCCATCAAGGCACTCCTGTTGATCTTTACAAAGAACAAGCTCCTGGTTTCATTGAACTACTCTTTTTTCTTTCTTTTCTTTTCTTTTCTTTTCTTTCTTTCTTTCTTTCTTTCTTTCTTTCTTTCTTTCTTTCTTTCTTTTAAATATGAAATTTATTCTCAAATTGGTTTCCATACAACACCCAGTGCTCATTCCAACAGGTGCCCTCCTCAATACTTATCACCCACCCTCCCCTCCCTCCCACACCCCCCATCAACCCTCAGTTTGTTCTCAGTTTTTAAGAGTCTCTTATGTTTTGGCCCCCTCCCTCTCTAACCTCTTTTTTTTTCCATTCCCCTCCCCCATGGTCTTCTGTTAAGTTTCTTAGGATCCACATAAGACCATATTTCATTCTTTCTCATTGCCACGTAGTATTCCATTGTGTATATAAACCACAATTTCTTTATCCATTCATCGGTTGATGGACATTTAGGCTCTTTCCATAATTTGGCTATTGTTGAAAGTGCTGATATAAACATTGGGGTACAAGTGCCCCAATGCATCAGCACTCCTGTATCCCTTGGGTAAATTCCTAGCAGTGCTATTGCTGGGTCATAGGGTAGATCTATTTCTAATTTTTTGAGGAACCTCACAACTGTTTTCCAGAGCAGCTGCACCAGTTTGCATTCCCAGCAACAGTGCAAGACGGTTCCCATATCTTCACATCCTCGCCAGCATCTATAGTTCTCCTGATTTGTTCATTTTAGCCACTCTGACAGACATGAGGTGATATCTCAGTGTGGTTTTGATTTGTATTTCCCTGATAAGGAGTGAGGTTGAGCATCTTTTCATGTGCCTGTTGGCCATCTGGATGTCTTCTTTAGAGAAGTGTCTATTCATGTTTTCTGCCCATTTCTTCACTGGATTATTTGTTTTTTGGGTGTGGAGTTTGGTGTGCTCTTTATAGATTTTGGATACTAGCCCTTTGTTCGATATGTCATTTGCAAATATCTTTTTCCATTCCATTGGTTGCCTTTTAGTTTTGTTGATTGTTTCCTTTGCAGTGCAGAAGCTTTTTATCTTCATAAGGTCCCAGTAGTTCATTTTTGCTTTTAATTCCCTTGCCTTTGGAGATGTGTCAAGTAAGAAATTGCTGCGGCTGAGGTCACAGAGGTTTTCTCCTGCTTTCTCCTCTAGGGTTTTGGTGGTTTCCTGTCTCTCATTCAGGTCCTTTATCCATTTTGAGTTTATTGAATGCAAACTCCATTGAGTTTATTGAATGGTGTAAGAAAGTGATCTAGTTTCATCCTTCTGCATGTTAATGTCCAGTTCTCCTAGCACCATTTGTTAAAGAGACTGTCTTTTGTCCATTGGATATTCTTTCCTGCTTTGTCAAAGATTAGTTGGCCATACGTTTGTGGGTCTAGTTCTGGGGTTTCTATGCTATTCCATTGGTCTATGTGTCTGTTTTTGTGCCAATACCATGCTGTCTTGATGATTACAGCTTTGTAGTAGAGGTTAAAGTCTGGGATTGTGATGCCTCCTACTTTGGTCTTCTTCAAAATTACTTTCGCTACTTGGGTTCTTTTGTGGTTCCATATAAATTTTAGGATTGCCTGTTCTAACTTCGAGAAGAATGCTGGTGCAATTTTGATTGGGATTGCATTGAATGTGTAGATTGCTTTGGGTAATATTGACATTTTAACAGTACTTATTCTTCCAATCCATGAGTATAGAATGTTTTTCCATTTCTTTATATCTTCTTCAATTTCCTTCATAAACTTTGTATAGTTTTCAGCTTACAGATCTTTCACATCTTTGGTTAGGTTTATCGCTAGGTATTTTATGCTTCCTGGTGCAATTGTGAATGGGATAAGTTTCTTTATTTGTCTTTCTGTTGTTTCATTATTAATGTATAAGAATGAAACTGATTTCTGTACATTAATTTTGTATCCTGTGACTTTGCTGAATTCATGTATCAGTCTAGCAGACTTTTGGTGGAGTCTATCAGGTTTTCCATGTAAAATATCATGTCATCTGCAAAAAGTGAAAGCTTAACTTCATCGTTGCCAATTTTGATGCCTTTGATTTCCTTTTATTGTCTGATTGCTGATGCTAGAACTCCCAACACTATGTTAAACAACAGTGGTAAGAGTGGACATCCCTGTCGTGATCCTGATCTCAGGGAAAAAGCTCTCAGTTTTCCCCATTGAGGATGATATTGGCTGTGGCCTTTTCATAAATGGCTTTTATGATGTTTAAGTATGTTCCTTCTATCCCGACTTTCTCGAGGGATTTTATTAAGAAAGGGTGCTGGATTTTGTCCAAGGCCTTTTCTGCATCGATTGACAGGATCATATGGTTCTTATCTTTTCTTTTATTAATGTGATGTATCACGTTGATTGATTTGCGAATGTTGAACCAGCCCTACAGCCCAGGAATAAATCCCACTTGATCATGGTGTATAATTCTTTTTATATGCTGTTGAATTCGATTTGCTAGTATCTTATTGAGAATTTTTGCATCCATATTCATCAGGGATATTGGTCTGTAGTTCTCTTCTTTTACTGGGTCTCTGTCTGGTTTAGGAATCAAAGTAATACTGGCTTCATAGAATGAGTCTGGAAGTTTTCCTTCCCTTTCTATTTTTTGGAACAGCTTGAGAAGGATAGGTATTATCTCTGCTTTAAATGTCTGGTAGAATTCCCCTGGGAAGCCATCTGGTCCTGGACTCATTTGTTGGGAGGTTTTTGATATCTGATTCAATTTCTTCCCTGGTTATGGGTCTGTTTGTTTTCTATTTCTTCCTGTTTGAGTTTTGGAAGTGTGTGGTTGCTTAGGAATTTGTCCATTTCTTCCAGGTGGTCCAGTTTGTTGTCATATAATTTTTCATAGTATTCCCTGATTATTGCTTGTATTTCTGAGCGGTTGGTTGTAATAATTCCATTTTCATTCATGATTTCATCTATTTGGGTCATCTCCCTTTTCTTTTTGAGAAGCCTGGCTAGAGGTTTATCAATTTTGTTTATTTTTTCAAAAAACCAACTCTTGGTTTCATTGATCTGCTCTACATTTTGTTTAGATTCTATATTGTTTATTTCTGCTCTGATCTTTATTATCTTTCTTCTTCTGCTGGGTTTAGGGTATCTTTGCTGTTCTGCTTCTATTTCCTTTAGGTGTGCTGTTAGATTTTGTATTTGGGATTTTTCTTGTTTCTTGAGATAGGCCTGGATTGCAATGTATTTTCCTCTCAGGACTGCCTTCGCTGCATCCCAAAGCATTTGGATTGCTGTATATTCATTTTCATTTGTTTCTGTATATTTTTTCATTTCTTCTCTAATTGCCTGGTTGACCCATTCATTCTTTAGTAGGGTGTTCTTTAACCTCCACGCTTTTGGAGGTTTTCCAGACTTTTTCCTGTGGTTGATTTCAAGCTTCATAGAATTGTGGTCTGAAAGTATGCATGGTATGATCTCATTCTTTTATACTTACGAAGGGCTTTTTGTGACCCAATATGTGATCTGTCTTGGAGAATGTTCCATATGCTCTTGAGAAGAAAGTATATTCTGTTGCTTTGGGATTCAGAGTTTTAAATATATCTGTTAAGTCCATCTGATCCATTGTATTGTTCAGGGGCCTTGTTTCTTTATTGAACCTGTGTCTAAATGATCTGTCCATTGTTGTAAGTGGAGTATTAATGTCCCCTTTAATTACCACATTCTTATCAATAAGATTGTTTACATTTGTGATTGTTTTACATATCTGGGGGCTCCTGTATTCAGTGCATAGACATTTATAATTGTTAACTCTTCCTGATGGATAGACCCTGTGATTATTATATAATGCCCTTCTTCATCTCTTGTTACAGCCTTTAATTTAAAGTCCAGTTTGTCTGATATAAGTATGGCTACTCCAGCTTTCTTTTGACTTCCAGTGGCATGATAAATAGTTCTCCATCCCCTCACTCTCAATCTGAAGGTGTCCTCAGGTCTAAAATGAGTCTCTTGTAGACAGCAAATAGATGGGTCTTGTTTTTTTATCCATTCTGATACCCTATGTCTTTTGGTTGGTGCATTTAGTTCATTTACATTCAGTGTTATATTGAAAGATATGGGTTTAGAGTCATTGTGATGTCTGTAGGTTTCATGCTTGTAGTGATGTCTCTGGTACTTTGTGGTCCTTGCAACATTTCACTCACAGAATCCAGCTTAGGATCTTTTGTAGGGCTGGTTTAGTGGTGATGAATTCTTTCAGTTTTTGTTTGTTTTGGAAGACTTTTATCTCTCCTTCTATTCTAAATGACAGACTTGCTGGATAAAGGATTCTCGGCTACATATTTTTTTCTGTTCATCACGTTGAAGATTTCC
The DNA here is from genome assembly GCF_018350155.1 of Leopardus geoffroyi. Taxonomy (NCBI): domain Eukaryota; kingdom Metazoa; phylum Chordata; class Mammalia; order Carnivora; family Felidae; genus Leopardus; species Leopardus geoffroyi. Next base: position 173,540,735 of record NC_059328.1, on the reverse strand, counting down.
TGCCATTCCTTTCTGGCCTGCCAAGTTTCAGTAGATAGGTCTGCCACTAGTCTTATTGGTCTCCCTTTATATGTTAGAGCGTGTTTATTCCTAGCTGCTTTCAGAATTTTCTCTTTATCTTTGTATTTTGCCAGTTTCACTATGATATGTGGAGAAGAAAATCGATTCAAGTTACATCTTAACGGAGTTCTCTGTGCCTCTTGGATTTCAATGCCTTTTTCCTTCCCCAGATCAGGGAAGTTCTCAGCTATGATTTGTTCAAGTACATCTTCAGCCTCTTTCTCTCTCTTCCTCTTCTGGAATTCCTATTATATGGATATTGTTCCGTTTCACTGCATCACTTAGTTCTCTAATTCTCCCCTCATACTCCTGGATTTTTTTATCTTTTTTTCAGCCCCTTCTTTTCCCATAATTTTATCTCCTAATTCACCTATTCTCTCCTCTGCCTCTTCAATCCGAGCTGTGGTCACCTCCATTTTATTTTGCACCTCATTTATAACATTTTTTAACTCCTCATGACTATTTCTTAGACCTTTGATCTCTGTAGCAATAGATTCTCTGCTGTCCTCTATACTTTTTTCAAGCCCAGCCATTAATTTTATGACTATCATTCTAAATTCTTGTTCTGTTATATTGCTTAAATTGTTTTTGATCAATTCATTAGCTGTTGCTACTTCCAGCAGTTTCTTTTGAAGAGAATTCTTCCATTTTGTCATTTTGGATAGTCCCTGGGGTGGCGTGGAACTGCAGGGCACTTCCTCTGTGCTCTCTGGAGTAACTTGCCTTGGTGGGTGGGGCTGCAGTCAGACCTGATGTCTGTCCCCAGCCCAGCCTTGGGGACACAGTCAGACTGGTGTGTACCTTATCTTTCCCTCTCCCAGGGGCAGGACTTACTGTGGAGTGCTGTGTCCCCTGTCTGGGCTACTTGCACACTGCCAGGCTTGTGGTGCTGCTTTCATGGGGTCTGGCGTATTAGCCGGAATGGATCCGCAAGGTGCACAGGGGCGGGAGGGTTAGGTTAGCTCGCTTTGCCATCGGTGGTCCCCTGCGGGAGAGGCCCCGCAGCACCAGGGAGGGAGGCCGACCAGTCAGAGGGATAGATCCACAGAAGTACAGCGTTGGGTGTTTGTGAAGTGCAAGCAAGTTTGGTGATGGGAACTGGTTCCCTTTAGGATTTTGCCTGGGGGATGGGTGAGGGAGATGGGCAAGGGAGATGGCGCTGGCCAGCGCCTTTGTTCCCTGTGGAGCTGAGCTCTGTCTTCCAGGGCTCAACACCTCTCCCTCCTGGTGTCCTTTCACTCTCCCGCTCTCCGAGCAGAGCTGTTGACTTATAACATTCCAGATGTTAAGTCCCACTGGCTGTCAGAACTCACTCCGTCTGGCCCTTCCACTTTGCAAGTCAGACTTGGGGGCTCTGCCTTGCCTGGCGGGCTGCCCATCCACCCCCACCCCCACCCCAGCTCTCTCCCACCAGTCTGTGTAGAGCACACCACCTCCGCCCTTCCTAGCCTCTTCCGTGGGCCTCTTGTCTACGTTTGGCTCTGGAGAGTCCGTTCTGCTAGTCTTCTGGCAGTTTTCTAGGTTATTTAGGCAGATCTGGGTGGAATCTAAGTGATCAGCAGGACACGGTGAGCCCCGTGTGCTCCTACTTCTTTCTTTCTGCCATCTTCTCTCCTCCTACTTCTTTCTTTCTTTTTCTTTCTTTCTTCTCTCTCTCTTTCTCTCTCTCTCTTTCCTTCTTTATTTCTTTCTTTGTTCTATATCATTTATTTTGGCTCTAAACTTTATTATTTCCTTCCTTCTGTTAAGGTTAGGTTGTTTATTTGAGATTTTCCTTGTTTCTTAAGGGAGGTCTGTGTTGTGACCAACTTCCCTGTTAGAACTACTTTTGCTGCATCCCAAATTTTTGGACCATTTTGTCTTCATTTTCATTTGTTTCCATGTAATTTGTAATTTCTTCTTTGATTTCTTGGTTCACCCATTCATTGTTTAATAGCATATTATTTAACTTCCATATTTGTGGTCTTTCTAGATTTTTGTCTTGTGTTTCATAGTGTTTCATAGTGTTGTGGTCAGAAAAGATGCATGGTATGACTTTGGTTTTTTTTTAATTTGTTGACCCTTGTTTTGTGGCCTAATGTGTGATAATATATTCTGGAAAATGCTCTGTGTATACTTGAAAGGAATGTGTATTATTTTGCTGTTTTAGGATGGAATGTTCTGAATATATCTGTTAAATCCATCTGGTCCAGTGTGTTATTCAAAGCTATTGTTTCCTCACTGCTTTTTGGTTTGGATGCTCTGTCCACTTATGTAAGTGGGGTGTTAAAGTCCCTTACTATTATTATCTTACTATCAGTTATCTCTTTTATGTTTGTTATTAACTGTTTTATGTATTTGAGTGTTTTCATGTTGGGCGTATAAATATTTACAATTGTTATATCCTCTTGTTGGATTGTTGCCTTTCTTATTTTATAATGTCTTTGTCTCTTGTTGTCTTTGTTTTAAAGTCTACTTTGTCAACTATAAGTATTGCTACCCCAGGTTTCTTTTGGCATCCATTTGCATGACAGGTGTTTCTCCATCCCCTCACTTTCAGTCTACTGATGTCTTTTTTTGAAGTGTCTTGTAGGCAGCATATAGATGGGTCTTATTTTTAAATTCATCCCGACACCCTATATGTTTTGATTGGAGCATTTAGTCCATTTACATTCAGAGTAATTACTGATACTTATTTATTGCCACTTTTTTATTTGTTTTGTGGTTGTTTCTGTATATTTTCTCTGATACTTTCTTCTTTTGCTCTCTTTTATGGTTTGTTGGCTTTCTTTAGTGATACACTTGGATACGCTTCTCTTTTTTCTTTACATATGTATTACTGGTTTTTGATTTATGGTTACCATTAGGTTTGTATAGGACATGTTATGTATAGAGCAGTCTATATTAAGTTGATGGTGGCTTATGTTTAAATCTAATTTTTACTCCTTTCCCTCCCATGTTTTAGATATATGGTATCATATTTCATATCCTTTTATTTTTGAATCCCTTGACTGATTTTTACAGAAATATTTATTTTTACTTCTTTTGTGTTTTTTACTTTTCCTAGTCTGACTTATTGTCTTCCTTTCCACTCCAGGTGTCCTTTTTAATATTTCTTGTAAGGTTGGGTTGGTGGTCACAAGTTCCTTTAGTTTTTGTTTGTCTGAGAAACTCTTCATTCCTCCTTCTATTCTGAATGATAGCCTTGCTGGATAGAGTGTTCTTGGTTGCAGATGTTTCCCTATCAGCATTTTGAATATATCATGCCAATTCCTTCTGGCCTGCAAAGTTTCTGCTGAAAAATTCACTGATAACATTATGAAGTTTCCCCTTGTATATAACTGTCTTCTTTTCTTTTGCTGCTTTAAAATGCTTTTATCACAGTTTTTGCCATTTTAATTGCTCTGTCTTGGTATGGACCTCCTTGGGTTGAATTTGGGGGGAATCTCTGTGACTCTTGGATCTGGATATATGTTTCTTTCCCCAAATTTGGGAAGTTTTCAGCTATATTTCTTCAAATAAATTTTCTGCCCCCTTATATTTTTCTTCTTCTGAGATCTCTATAATGCAGATGTTATTATACTTAATACTTTCTTAAGTATCAAGTAATCAGTGACTGAGTTCCCTGAGATAATTCTCAGTTTGTGTAATTTTCTTTCTTCTCTTTTTGACAGCTTGATTTCCATTACTCTGTCTTCCAGGTCATTAATTTGTCACATGTGACTAGGTCTGTTTCTATGTGTTAGAAAAGTTAGCCACTCCTTGCTCTTTAATAATCATAGCCTTATGGAGAAGATGTCCTGTAGTGCCCTGCAGTGCAGTATCCTTGTTCCCCAGGGCCTGGCATTTCAGGGAGTATCTCCTATGTGTATTGCGTGTGCTCTGCTATTGAGTCTTGGCCTCTTTTTCCTTCAGTCCAATTGTTTGCGGAGGCTGTCTTTGCCTATTGTGGGCAGCAAGATGTGCAATGGTCTGCTTGCAAAATGAGACCTGCCCCTGCTACTGCTGGAACTGAGGTCCTGCAAAATTTGAGAGGTCAAATAATGTGGTATTTGCAGGGTTTGTGCTGGTCTTCTGGGGAAGGGGCCTGCAGTGCTTAGATTGAGGTTAGCATGACTGGGAAGGGTGGATCTGCTGAAGTATGGGGGGGGGTGCTTGGTGCAAGCAAGTTAGGTAAGAGCTGCTGTGTTGTTTCCTGAAGGTGGCCCTTGTTTATGCTGGGGGGAAGGGGAGGGAAATGGCACCTGCTAGCTCCTTTGTTCCTGAAGGGGCCTACCCAAGATCTTTGTGTCTCTGGGCTGTGCTCTGACAAGAGCAGATCATTCTCTCCCCTGTCTGCCCCCTGAATTTTTCAAAATGCTGGTTCTATGCTGTATCTGCATGGGCTGTTTGTCATGCTGTCTCTTTTAGGGCAAGGATGCCACTTCCTAACACCTTCTGAGCTCTATCATAGCCAAGCCTGCTGATTTTTAAAATTCCAGACTTTAAGTCCTGCTAGTTTTAAGAACTCATGAAATTTGACTCCTCTTAGTCTCAAAGGCAAATATTACAGAGATTCATTCTCCTCATTTGTTGGCTTCCCTGTGTGAAAGTCTGTATTCTGCCCTTCTAGGTGCCACCAGTTCCCTCCCTATCACAGAAGCCCATGGTCTGTTTTGTTCACACACCATGTTTTTACCCTTTCTACCTTATTGATGAGGCCTCTTCCTTGCCTTTAGTTATGGAGTTTCTTGTATCAGTCTTCCTGGTTTAATTATGGCTGGCATGGGTGTTATCTAGTTGTATCCATGGGACAAGATGAGCTTAGGTTCCTCCTAATCTGCCATCTTCTCAGCTGAACTTCAAAGACTCCCTCTGTCTGATCTGCTTTTAAACATTTTATTTTCCAAGAATGCTTCCCATCATGCTTCTTCTCAGGGCCTTTAATATTCATTACATCCCCCTGCCTGTAAGCTCTTACTCTCAGGTGCATCTGCAGTCCCCTGTGATTTTCATGCACTGTGGCACCCATCAGCTGCCTTCTGTGATTTCAGGCATGGATCCAAACTGTGCCACTGTCTCAGTCTATTTAGGTGAGACAGAAACATTCCCTCAGGCACCCGACAGGTAGGCCAGAACAATGCAAACAAGTTCCAGTCTGCTCTTTCCAACCCAAGGGAGGGAACTGAGAATTGAGCCATTTCTTCCCAACTGTGTCTTGTCACATTGCAGAGAGGACTGGGCAAAGGCAAAGAAAAATCTGTGGAATTTCCTACTGGTTTGAATATGCCTTTTCCTTGATGAGACATTCACTTGGTTGCTGCAGATATTTGACTGCTTGTCAGAGCTCGTATAAAGTTGTTTTATCAGTATGTAGTTGTTTTTTTTGTTTGTCTTCCTGAGGAAATAAGGGACTGCAGTTTCTTGGTCTGCCATCTTGCTCTAAATTTACATTTATTTGATGTTATCTGTGCCTTCTGTCTTCATCATTAAAATAAACAGTAGAGAGGTGCCTGCATTACTAGTGTATTTTAAAACAACCATTATGCAGGAAAAAGAGGCAATGATGGGCCAGGAATAGATGTCACAAAAATAGTGTCAGTGTTGAAAATAAACAGTTCCTTTATGGTATGTGGAAAGAACTGTAACCAGGCAAGTTTTTCTTCTTATACCTATTGCATCTCCTATAGTCTTATAAACTTAAGAACGATGTTGAAGAAATTTGAGCTCTTCTAGATACAGTTATTAGATTTCAAATCTACAGTATACTTTTCTCTGTCCTCTATAATTGCCACATACTCCAGACTTTGCCTCTATAGTCGTCCAAACCTGAATTGTCTTTTCATGTAAATGCTTTCTATCCTTAGAGGACTACATCAAACTCCATTGTTTTTTAGACTTCATCTATGAACCGTCTACCTTACACTGCTCCCTTTCATCTTTGAATCATTCCTACAGGCAGTTATATACACTGGAACATTTAATTCATGAAGAGAGTTGAACAGGAACCCTTTGGGCTGATAGTGCAGATACTGTTATGCCTGTCTCCCAGGGTAAGAAAAAAAAAAAAAAAATATATATATATATATATATATATATATATGCAAATTCTTGATCCAAAATACTGCTATACAAGAAAAAAAATGTACAAACCAGGTAACTATAAATTAGGGATCAGGTAGAAGGGGGAATGCCTCAGGAAGTCTTCACAGTAGGAGGCTATAGGTGGGAAGAATATGAAGGAATGAAGGAAAGTCTAAGGCTGAATACTGCCCAACCATAGTTTTACCAGGGGCCTCATTCTTCCAATAAGTAATACTTTCATCTCAAACTTCTGTTTTTATATTGCTTAAATTTCACATACCTGGAAGATGAAATCAGATCTTCTAGGTTATATGAAGATGAACTCATAATTCTGTGTATGAAGTGATGTGTTGGTTCAGTAGTAAGATTCCTTTCTTCTTTCTGGGAAAGTGAAAACTATTTGTCACATAGAGATTGACATGTACTTTCTCACCTTATTGGCATATTTTAAACTCTAGCCTACACTACAATGAAAAAAATATCTAGAAATCACTTAAAAGATGGATGAACCCCATGACTCTCATGAAAAGATCTCTTTCCAATATGTATTTTTTGGGGAATGACTTAGTGAGGATGATCTATTATAATATGGGAGTTTGAATAGATTTTAAATTTCAGATTGTTTGAAGAATATAGTTTTCCATTTCTGCACTTTACAAATATTTTAAATCATACCTTACCGACTTCAAAAAGGAAAAGAAAAGAGACATAACTCTGTTCAATTCAGATGCTTTTCAGATCAATTATCTTAACATGTACTCTGACTTATTTGTTGGGAAGTCATGTGTGATTTCATGACCATATTTTTTACGAGAATATCATTATTGTGATTTTTCTTAAAATCTCAAAAAAAAGCGAATATTGAGATTATTGTTCATATAATCCATTTTGAATTTTGCTATATACAATTTGCTATACATTTACTATATACAATTATGCTATATGCTATAACATTTCTTTGGCTACCTATAAAGCCAGCATTTCTGAATATGAGGCTCAAGAAAACTATTCTGCAGACTGCATCTGGTCATGAAATCACACATAGCTTCCCAACAAATAGATCAAAATTTGTGTGAAGATAATTTACTTGTTAAGCTTCTGAATTGAACACAGTTGTATTTCTTTTCTTTTTCTCTGGATCATCTCAGCTTCTGTATTTACACATGAATCATGTTAATTGGATAATCAATAGAGTTGTCTCACCAGGAAATCCCAAATCATACAAAGTTTACAAAAACATGTTTTGGTACTAATTATTGGACATGGCCAACCCCCTATGATCACTGAAGTTGAGGCTGTCATTTCAGAGTTATGATACCAGGGACAAGAGCTATGCCCCATGATAATGGTGGAGTTTATGGGCTGATTACAAGGATGATACTTAAAATATTTTGATTAGCCTGTTTATTTTGGGCATGTTGGCTAAGTAACTTTTAAGAAAAAAGTTGGCTATGTAGCTTGCCCAAAGGAAACATAGCTATTAAAGGAGAGTCAGGAATCGAACCCAGACAATTTGAATTTGTATGGATCTTTTTTTCACTTCCTCCTATGTTGACCCAATCTAGTCCTATCCTACTTGTGTAAGTCTTCTTACACAAAATGTTCAATTTTGGCTGTTATTTACCAGCCAAAATAACAAAAAGGACTGGAATCGATTAAATGATATATTTAAATAAGTAGCCTGCATTTCTTTTCAGTGGTTTTCATTTTCTGTTCTCCTTGGGCTTCTAACTAATCTAGGTCTCTTTCAATTATCTGCTTTCCCTCAGTTGAGTTTCATGGTTTCATCTGTTAATAATTCTGTTATACTGTAATTAATACCAGGCTTGGGAAGAGACTGGAACCATGTAAGTATTCTTTACTGCCTAACTAAGATACATTCATGGACAGAATATCTGAAGATCTCTATTCTTTGCATAGATATCTGGTCACTGACAGTTATGTTTCTCATTCACCTTACTCTGTGGCTTTTTCTTCCAAGAGTCTGTTTCAGTCACGGCTGTTGAGCACGTGGCCATGTCAAACTCAGCAATGGTTCTTTTAACTTTTCTCCCCTTAAGTTCTATTATATGATTTGAGGTTCCTTCAGTCCTTTCAATATTTGCACTGGATGTGGACTGACAACATTTTCTTAAAGAAAAAAAATTTCTCAGGGTGTTTGTGCTTAGTGTTGGCTTGGGAGAAACAACTTTGCTTTCTACTGGCTTCATGGCTTCTTTCACTTGGTCTTCAAATTGCTCTCTGAAGTATTCTTCTTTTACAACCTCTCTTAAAACAACTTCATCTTCAGACATTAGTCCCTCTTCTATGATACTTTCTGAATCTTCTTGATCAATATCATGAGCTACTAACCGAATAATAAGATCTTTTTTGGTCTGAACATCCTTTAAAAGCTCTACCTTGGTGATATCAGGCTTTCTTATATTCTGAAATGAATTTCTGCAAACAGCCTGGAATTGAAGGTACAATGAATATTAAAAACCAATGCTTCATTCACTCTTTCTGTGGTTCTATTGTAATATAGCTATTTTAATATGATTTATAGTTTCAATTTAAGTAGTATTATCTTTCAATGCCACTACTCGTATAAAGAAGAAACAAATGAAAGTTATAAAAAATATTTGTCAGTATCTAGCATTTTTTTTAATATTCCAGAGATCATATTAATCTGCCAGAATTTACTCCCAAGTATAGAGGAAGGTCTAACATAGGTTTCCTTCTAGTCTTTTTCTTTTTCTTTCTTTCCTTCTATTTATTTATTTATTTAGCTTAAATTTTATATTTTGTTGCATCATAATTTACTTTTTGTTTTTTCATTGACTTTGAAGTTTGGGGACAGAAGTAGACACTATAATCCACTTTTCTAAAATTCTACATAGGCAGTCATAGAGAATCTAAATGTACATATTTGTAATAAAAAAGCAAGGTATTGTCTGATATTGGCTTTTTAAAACGATGAATAACCAAACTTGTGAAGGTCTTTGACTCCTCAATCCCTGTTCTTCCACTCCTGATCCTGGTTATATTTTCCAAAAGAATCTTCACAACATAACTCTTAATGTTTTTCTTACCTCCCAAGTCAAGTCAATGGAAAACTTTCCATTTTCAATGTTTAAGGACAGATCAAAGAAAAGACAATGATAATTAAATAACAGAATTTCTCTAATTTCTGTAGCCTTTGATGATGCCACAGAACCTCCAAACTGAGTTAGTAATCTTAGACTTCAACATCCCTTTGTAACACTGTGATCCAGTTTTTCAGATAATGATGCCCTAAAAAAATATCTTCTGTGGAAACAAAATATAGAAACAGCTTTTTCAAGAAGATAAAACACAATCAATTTTGATTTTCTGTGTTAGTAGAGGGAACTAGTGGTTTAGAAATCAAAAATAATTCCATGTGGCTTTGGAATTTGTTATTATATATAGTTTGATATGTATATTCCTAGTGTGTTGGGAATTTATAGTACTCAAAACAGAAAACAAAGTACTGACATGGAGCCAACAAATGTTTAGATTCTTTGAACTAATCTATTGTTCTTTTGTCTCTTTTCTGTCCCTATGCTAAAGATATACAGTATTGGAACCCAGATTCGTGCAAATAATATGTCTTGATAAAGTTCTATGTATCTGATTTAAAAAAAATTTTTTTTTAGGATGGCTTTTCTTCCCCTTAAAAGGACAGGGGTAATTTTTTTTGGCTTAAATATTCTCTTTCCCACTGTGTGTGGTCTATAAATGACTTAAGTAAAGAGAGGCATTAACTAAGAGTAAGATTTGTGACAGACAATTCTACAGATAATTAAAAACAGATTTTGAGTAATGTTAGTTTACAGTCTGTTCATACAAATCTTACCCCAAGGGATTACTTATATATAAATGAAGACTGCTAAGCAATATGCTAATACAGTGATGAGAACACATATGGAAGAGTAAATCTTAGAGCTGGAAGGAACTGTCATCTGGTCCAGAAAATTTAGGACAAAGGAGATTAAATTAGTGCCTCAGCCCATGGTGATCTCAGTATTTGAATATGAAAATATAAAGCACTAATTAACATACTTACCAACCCTAAGATGGAATTCAGTGCCTTACAGGATAGTACTGGCAAAACATTCACCTCAAGTTTATGCTCCAGGGAGAAGGGTTCTATCAAACTTTGCTCATTTTCCAGGCCACAGATTATATCCCTAAGCATACCCAGTCTTTTGATGAGTGAACACCATCAATTTAAGGGGATTGACAAAAATCAAAACGTGTGGATCAGTGTAACTCTATAGGCCAGACAATTCCTTTGTCCTCAGTGCTATAGTTTCCATGCAACAAGGACATCATTTTGACATTTTAAAGTCCTTAGGACTTTAATCAAATAATATATTTAATCACATAATCAAATAATATGTTTGATGCCCTAGTGTGTAGCTAATTTAGGGCAGAGCTAGGTCCAGTTTATCAAAATGGCAGCATTAGGGCAACTGGGTCTCAAATATGGACAGAAGAGGAAACTGGGCACTTATAGAGGATATAGAAAAAATCGAGGAAGGCTAAGTAAAATAAAATGATAACAAACAAGTATAATCTAGCATTTGTAATGTAATGTTTGTTAGTGAATGTTGCTAAAAGTAAAGAGTACCACTGTTATAGAGTCGTAAGTTCGAGAAATTAAAACTATTTTAGATAGTTTTTGAAACCTCTTATATCCTGATATTCTTTAACTGGCCTTTAAAAACTGCTTTAGCTATCCACAATAAAGAATGTAGATATCCACAAAAAATAACAGGAACTATAGGAGACTGTGTTTCCTCTGAATCTGCAAATGAAGATTATAATTTAAGTCATCCTTATTTTACTGTTAAGGGCATTTCCCTGTATTTCTGTTCTTTAAAAATGCCAGTTTAAACTGATTTCCTTAGGAAAACTAGCCTGAGACTTTTAGAGTGATCCACTGAACTGACATGGCAAGTCTCTGTAAATCATGTGACTAAAGGAATGAACCTGTGCAACCAGTTTTCCTGTTGGGCATGGAATAACAACAAAAAGTGCATTCCCATATACCTGTTGGAGGAAGGAAATCACAGGACAATCACTATTCACTTATGGTTTTGCTATTGCTTTTGCACTTACCTCGAAGGGTTTTACATCCAGTCGTCCCACCTGATTCAATGAGATACGTCTTTCTCTCTGTATATTTTCTACATTAGATGTGTCTGGTAAGGAGTAGCTTCTCCCGCTTATTGATGCTTTTCTCAGTTCTGTTATGCTATGTCCAGTTTTTCTCAAACACTCCATCTTGAGTTTCTCAAGAGGTTGGGTTTTTACAGAAAGTACTGCTAAGTGTTCTGAAATAATTTTTGGATCTATTTTGATTGCTTTACTCCCAACGTGTGGAACTATTTTAATTGGAAAATTCTCTTCATTTGAATCTTGATATGGCTCTTCTTCCTCCAACTCAGGGAGTGTATCAATAGCCACATGCTCTTGTGCCTTTTGAATAATTTTATTAACATCTAGATTTCCAGAGAGATTAGCATTTGAATTCTTTGTGCTAACTGTATCTAATGGAAACTGTGAAACTCCATTAATAATTAAACCAGCCACGTTTTTAGAGAAAACAGTGTTTGTACCTTTTATATCATCATAGAGTTCTTTATGGGTTCCAGATTGTTGCAGAACTTTACTGTATACAGAATCAATAACCTGAGAAATCATTTCTATGCTTTCTGGATTTAAAAAGTGTCCTTCAGGATCAGCAGCAACAAGATTAATGTTACTTTGGGAAATTTCAGCTGTCACTGATTTTGTCAGTTGAGATGCAATTTTATTTAACTCAGGCTTTGATAAATTTTTTGCATCTTTGCTTGAAGCACTTGGCAACCTTACTATTTTAGCCAAGAACAAGGCCAGTGCTTCCTCTAAAAACCTGGCATCTAACATAGACTCTTCTTTGAATGAAGACTTTTCCTGGGACTTAAATTCATCAACAATTTTGACCACTTTTTCCATAATTTTGACAGCTTCCAGAACTAATTCTGAACTAGATGCTTTGTCCTCTACTTGAGGTTGAAACTCAGAATTGGAAATTTCCTTCACCATTAAAAAACCTATTACATCAGAGAGGACATTGCTTTTACCCATTAAATCCTTAAATATAGAAGTGTGTGAGCCAGAGTGCTTTAAAACACTGGTGTAAACAGAATTAACTACCTTTTCAATAGTTTCATTGTTAGCTAAAGGTACAGTAGGCAATTCCTTGGCTGGTGGTGCAAGTTTAATCTTACTTTTGGAGATAAATTCTTGTATTGAATTTATTATTTTTGAGCTTATTTTTTGCATGTCAGTTTCTAGAGATTTGGTTCTTTCCTTATCCACTTTTGGAAACACAGATAAAAGCTTTGATAAAAATTTTACAGCAATTTCTTCTATCATGTTATAAGGCAGTATATGAACATGTGATGGTTGAGGCTGGGGAGCATCAGCAGTTTGGATAACATCTTTAAGAATATTTTCAACAACATTGTCAACTTCTGCACACTGATGTGGAGTTAGCTCTCCAGAAAAATAGTTTTGCAATTGATTGCCAGCCACTTCTCGCATAACTAAGTCAACTATGGTTTCTGAAAGGATTCTGCATCCACTGGCTACACAGTTTTGTATAATCTCTTGTGATCCAAACTGTGATAAGAGGTTATTATAAATAGAATGCATCACTAATTGAATAATTTCATCATCATTGGGATGCAAGCATTCCACATATTGTATAGTCATATCTTTATCATTGGAGATTGCTGTTGTAACTGTATTTAATAAATTCATTTGAAGGAAGTCCAATTCTGTGAACCAACTGTACTCAGATGTTTCTACTTCCGTGTTGGATTCTGTTAAGAAAATTTTGGATAAAAGAGCAAAAATCACATTTTCCAAAAATTTGTGAGGCAGCAGGATGGTATATGGTGATAATGTTTGACATTCTTTGCTGGCTGTTTGTGCCACCTTTCGGATGTTTTTAACATCTTTAGATTCCAGAGGCAAACATGCTGAAGCTGGAACTTCATCACAAAATATGAAATCAAGTTGATGTTGAAAAATTTCATTTATCACTGTACTGGCTAGTCTTCTTGCTAAATTTTCCCCATTACTCTTTATATTTTTACAAATGGAATCCTGAGATCCGTATTCCTTCAAAATATTGCATACAGAAGAATGAACAACTTTGTCAACCAATGTTTTATCAATTGCTTGTATTTTATCTAAAGATATCTTATTTGATGAGGGTTTTCTAGTCACTTTATGCATATGTGGCATTCTATCCACAGTTATTTTCTTACTGTTGGATGATGTTTCATCTGTAGTTGATTCTTTATGCCAAAGAAGTGCTTTAGGAACTGATGACACTTTATCTACAGGTGGAAAAAACTGATTTCCCTTATGTGGCCTAAATACCTTAATTTGAGCATCTGAAAATTCCTTTAACAGTGAGTGCATAAGTTTCACAGCTGTGTCATAAAGTTCAGATTGATTTTCATCATCTCTTACATTTTGACGTCTATCACATGTTTGTGTTTCTGATGAGGAAGAAAAGATCAATTTGTTAACCATTTCAGTGATAACATCTTCTAAAAATTTAGCAGGAGCAATTCCGGGTTTAGTTTTTGGTGGGTAGCGAGGACTGTCTGATTTACTGGGTTCATTTTTAATCTCCTTACTTTTCACTTTTTCTGTTTTTTTCCCTCTCTCTCTCTCTTTCTCTTTCTCTCTTTCTTCCTCTCTCTCTCTTTCTTTATTTCTCTCTTTCTCTTTGACAGGGAGATTTTTGTTAATTGAGAGGGATGAATCCTTTGTTGACACAGACTGTGTAAAATCTTCACCAACTTCTTGAATTGCAAGCAATGTTGTATCATTTGGGAGACTGCAGGGTTTTGCATAATTTGCTGATTCTGGAGAATTACATATTTCTAAGATATTGTCATAAATGTTTTCAGTGACATTTTGAACATACTCATAATCTGAGTATTGTTTCTCACTTATATCTGTTTGAGACGGAGAGTCTTTTCCATCCTCATTATTTGGCTTTTGGGTAACTGTTTTCAAAAAATTCTCTGCTGTGGTCTCTGTATTTCTTGCTTCAGATGTCAAAGATAACTGAAAGGGCTTGCCTTCTTTTTTAAATGCATTTTCTCTTGTATAGTCAGTCTTCTTTTCAATGTTTATTTCAAATTTTGGTCCAAGTACTTCCTCCTCATATTCTGTATCATCAGTAGGAAATTGTATGTTTATATTATTATATTGTCTCTTCTTATATTTTGAAACTGATATGTTTTTCTTCTCAATGTGATTGTTTTTTAGAGTTATCTTTAAATCTGGCTCCTGCATAACTTTACTTTTCACACTGGTGGTTGGAAAAGTAACTCTTGATAAATTCTCATGTTTTTTAATGGAAGTTTCCATTTTATTTTCTGTCTCTTTCTTTTTGTTTGCCACACTTTCAGCTGACCCTGATAACGGGTTAACTATGTTGCTTTTCATAATTCTAGTTGCAGAGGGAACTATTGGATCTTGGATGTCACCTTTTTTCATTGAGGTCTCTTCAGTTTTGAGTCTTTTCTTTCTACTTATTGTACCGCTGTCTATTTCCAAAGTGTCCAGCACGTTTTTCTCGTCTATGGTTGCAAAACTGTGTTTATATGAATGTTTTGGTAAAGCAAGTTCATTCCCTTTTAAGCATTTGTTTATCTGTGTAGAGGTTTGCTGCGGTAAATGCTGAACCTTTTGGGTGATGTTATCTGGATTTAGAAATGAAAAGAAGGTGGAAGACCAGTCTCCTGAAAAAAGTGGTTGAATCTTAAAAGCAGAGATTGCCTTCTGAGCTAAAGTGGCAATCATTTCTATGACAATGTTACTTTTATCAACCTTCTGAATATCACTAGATCCATACTTTCCTATGAACTGATCATACACAAAATTGGATATTTTGTCAACTGTTTCTTTATGAATTGGTGGAAAAGAAAGCGTTTCTTCAGCATTTGGTAGAACTTTAATTTCACTTTTCCTAAATTCTCCTATCAGAGAGTTTGCAAATTTTATAGCTAAGCCCACAAGGTCTGGCTCTACCATTTCTTTTTTCTTAGAATCTTTAGTAATACTTGGAAGAGAATAAAATTTATGAACAAGCTCAACGATTACATCTTCCAAAAATGTAGCTGAATAAAGAGCAGGCTGTGTCTTTTCTTTATCAGGTTTACTAAGTACAGACACATGCTCATAATCAGAGAAGTCACTGGAAGATGGTTCTTCACCATGTAAAAATGGATGCAGATGATGATCCACGATTTCTTTCATGATGAATCCAGCTATTTTACTGAGGAATGAGCCTCCTTTTTTGTCTGTACCTTTCTGTACTTCAGCTTGAAATTCAGATTTCTTCAAAATATTATTACATATAGAGTCAACCAAGCTCTCAATCACTTCTAATTGCATACTTTCTGCATTCTCCTCTGCTGTGGCAAGGCGAATCTCATGTTCAGAAATTTCTTTGATAATTTCATCTGTCAGTTTTGAAGCTGCATCTACAAACTCACAATCGGATGTAACTTCTTCCTCTTTTAGCTCACTTTCAGTGTCAGTTGAAGGGAAGATATGCACTAGCAGCTTGTAAATCATATCTTCCAAAAGAGAACGAGGCAACACAGTAATACATGATGGCAAGGTATGGCTATCCTTTGTGATGACATTGAGCACATTTCTGATGATATTATCAGCTTGAGGGGAAGAATAGGAAGAAGACACTAATTCTCCTGAAACTAATGACTGCATCTGATAATCATAAATTTCCTCCAATAGCAAATGGTATATTTTTCTCCCAAAACAAATAGTGTCACTTTGTACAGCCCTGTATACTTGCATCAGAGACTTATAATCATCTAAAATTTTTTCATAAATTAGGTTGACTGTGTTTTTAACAATTTCTTTATATCCTTCTGAAAAACACATGTCATCATCAAAGTTATCTGCAACTAAAATCTCTGATGTGGTAAACTCCAGAACAATCGAATTTACTAATGTTGTAACAATACCAGTAATTTTGGCTTTTACTGTATCTGGGTTTTCAGCAGCCAAGAAATTGTGTGAGAATGCACAAAGGAGTTTACATAAAAGCTCAGAAATTACCTCCTCCCAAAACACAGCCGAGTTCACAATGAAAGATAACTCTCTTTTTTTAGGATCTATTGCTTTCTGTTTATATGTTTGATCAACTGCAGCTGAAACAAGAGTTTTATCTTCAGATAAAAATGACTGAAGATGGTGGTTAAAGATTTCTTTTATTATAAAACTTGCTATTTTTGAAACAGCTATATTACTTATACCTTTTTTATCTCTTGTAAGGGATTGGTATAGGTTTGAACATGAAAGATCAGCATAAATGGAATCAACCATAGACTGGATATCTTTTTCTGAAATCATACTTTGTTTTTCATTCCCATGTTTAATAATACATATTGCATGTTTTGAAATTATTGACATAATTTCATTTATCAGTTTTGTGACTGTATTATTTAAGTCTGATTGAGAAGTATCTGGGTGTTCTGTCATGGAGGCCAATGGAGTCATCTGAGATATAAGCTGAGTGACAATTTTTTCCAAATGAGTATGTGATAACATGGTGGTATATATTGTTGATGCCTGCCTTTGAAATTTTGATTTGGTAATATTACACTGAAGTCTTTTTATTAAAACATTAGTATTGAGTTTGGAGTGTGACTTAAAAGGAATCTTTCCTATGAGGTGTGGATGAATTTGGAAATCAAAAGTTTCAGCAAGGATGATTTTAGTTATCCTTGCAGCCAATGTTTTTGTGTCATTTAGAAAATCTTTAGGAGACATTATTTCCATTTCATGTTCTTGAAGAAGTTTGCTGTATGCCATATCGATAATGTTCTTGACTGCATCTCTCTCCACTGGAGGCAAACACAGTTGTTCCTCAGCATTCTCTAGAATGCTAACTTCAACTTTTGAGAATTCCTCTGCTATCAAATGGATGAGTTTTTCAGCTTTATCAAACAGTTCATCTTCTGAATCCCTTACTGATGTTGTTTGTACAATGCCTAACACCCTGTGGAATATTTTGCTTAAAACCCCAGAGACTACATCTTCCAAGAAAGTTGAGGAATAAACACTGGCATAAAACCACTGTTTTCTCTCATCATCAAAATATTTATATGATGAAGAAGGTAATAACTTTCCATCCACAAATGGCTGAAGATGTTGTTGACAGATATGTTTAATGATAAAACCTGCTATTCTATCAATAAGAACATCATTACTGCTTGTGATATTTTGCTCAACTAATTCTTGAGACTCAGAGTTTTGCAAAATATTTTTGAATACTGAGTCCACGAGATGCTGAACATCATCTTCGGAATAAACAAACTTGGTTTCTTCTTCATTTTTTGAAAACCGAATTTCATGTTGGGAAATTTTCATCCTAATATCACTGATTATCTCTGAAGCAATTTCGTTGAAATTCATTCTTAATCTGTCTTTTGGGCTTTCTCTATCTGGAACAATGCTAGATGCAGGAGGAAAGATTCTAGATAACAGTACTCTTACCATGTCTTCCAAAAACGTGTATGGCAGCAAGGTGTTATATGGAGATAAATTCTGACTTGTCTTGGTAGATTTACTGATGTTACCAAGAGTGTCCTGAACAATATTCTCAGCCATTGAAATAGAAGAGGAATATGATGACACATCCCCAGAAAATAGAGGATGAAGAAGGTAATCTGAAATAGCTGCTACAATTAACTTTGTAATATTTTCCACAAAAATATCACTGTCTTCAGACTCTTTATCAACCTCAGGGTCTAGCCCATGCTGTTTTAAAACATTTCTATAAATCGAGGTGACAAGTTTATCCACAATATCTGTATCTGCAGAGGTGTAAGACTGTTCTTTGCCATCATATAGAATGTGAATTTTAGCTTTGTTAAAATGGTTATTTATTGAGTTTACTATTTTTTGGGTCATATTTTCTAGTTCAATTTTAGTGTTATGCTTTGGACTGAAAATCTTTGATAAAAGTCTGGCAACAATTGCCCCTACAAATGTATCAGGATAAATACCTAAGTGTGATGGCGTGTGGGGTCTCTGTGACTCTATAACTTCATTGAGAACCTGTTTAACCATATTTGATACGGCATCCGATGGAGTCTTTGGACGAGGTAAACCTTCTCCACACAAAAATGGCTGAAGATGATTTTCAATAATCTCTTGGATAATAAAACTGGCTATTCGGTCAATCATAATTGGGCTTCGGCTGGCTATACTTTTCTGTATTGAAACAAGAGAATCAGACATTTGCATAATATTGTGATAAACGGTATCCACCATCTTCTGGAGGTTTTTTCCGCTACATAGATACTGATTATCGTATATAGTGAACCAAATTTTATGTTTTGAAATGGCTGACATAACCTTATTTATTATACAAGTAGACATTTCATTGAAATCTGAACTCATGAAATATTTGTTTCCCAAAGGGGAGGTCTTGTTGGGTGAAGGAATCAGTTGAGATAAAAGTCTTCTGGTGATGTCTTCTAAAAATGAATGTGACAACATGGTGCTGTAGCCTGTTGAAGACCTGAACTGGGAAGTAAATTTTCTCAAGTTATTTTGAAGTTTCTGCAGTATAATTTCAGCTTGGAGAGGGTAATATGAATTTGGTATGAGCTTTTCTCTGAAGCAAGATGGGAGTTGGTAGTCTAAAATCTCTAACAATATGTTATTAGTTATTTGTTCTGCTATTGAGGTATTGTCACATGCCAGATTATCATCACAAGTCACTTTCAATTTATATTGCTGTAAAACATCATAATAAACTGAGTCAACAATTCTACTAATCGTTTCTTTATGGATTGGTGGAAAACACAGCCTTTCTTCAACATCCCGTAAGACAGTGACTTGTGCGTTATTAAACTTATTTACTACACCATTGACAAATAATGTATTCATCTCATTGAGCCGGCCCTCGGTGATGTTTTCATTTTTTCCCCACAGTGAAGTAGAGAGATTAAAAAACAGTTCTGAAATTATCTCCTCCAAAAATGTGGCTGAATACACACCGATATTTATATCTCCTGGATATAGCTTATAATGGATGGGTATTGAATCCATATCCTTTGTTCCCTGTCTTTTGAGAGGGGACACAGAAGTGGAATTTACTGAACATTTCTTGCCAAATGGTGATTGCTTTTGGGGGCTAAACCCTCTGAGATTGTTCAGGGATCTTGTCAAAGCATTACCATCATAATTCACGAATCCTAAAAAGGCTTTACCTTGTCCTAATTCTGTTAATTCTGGCCTTTGTGCATTTATGAAACTAGACTGTATTTCTCTTCCTGTGTGCCTCAAATGCTTGTTTGCAAAAGGTGGGCTTTGGGGGAGTTGTGTACTGTGACATAGTTTGTCCATCAATGATTTAACCAAGCTGTGGGAAATAATAGTAAGCATAGAGTCTGATGATAATAAATCTTGATCCATTTCTGCCAGATTTTCCAAATAGTCTGACATATAATCTCCTTGAAATTGTTCACAGTCCATTGCTCCCTTACAATAATCAAATTCTTTGTCTTCTACACTTTGCAGTATTTTTAAAAGTTTACATTCTTCTGCTGATATTTCATCAGAAAGAGGGCTATTATCAAGAAAAACAGTGCTTGTGCATTTTTCCAAAAGTGTTCTGATAAGTTTCTCACACACAACATTGAGAAGAAAAACTGATTTGGGGGTGAGGCCAAAGTTATTTCCAAGTACGCTATTAGTTTGCTGCTCATTTGAGGATGAGAAAAATGTTCCTGCTTTTTTATTAGAATTCATGGCCTCACCTGGATATTCATCTGGTGAAAATAAATCTAAAACAATATTAAAAACTTTGTTGACTACTTCTTTGGATTCACAAGTTTTTAGACTACCAACCAGATTGTCTAACTTACATGCCAGATAATTTAATTTATTTTTTTGAAGGAGATGATCTATTTGGTAAGTAGATGCTTCACAATTTCTGGATCCTTTCTGTCTTTCCATGGTATTTGTTTCATTGCAAATGGGCACACTATTTTTTCTAAGCACGGAAAATGATTTTTTTCTTCCATTGCTTTCAAGATGATGGTTTTTTCCTGTTTCTCTGGACATTACATGAATTACTCCTGTTAAAAGATCCTGAAAGAGATTATCAAAGTCATCAGCAGCTACTCCTGGGCAGTAAATGTACTTTGTTTTTAAAGGACACATTTGTTGTGCAATGTCAACCTCTATAATGTTACTGTTAAAGAGGATTTCGGTAATGATTTCGGAAATACTTAAAGCAAGTTCTCCAATAGAAATTGACCTACTCTCAAACATTTGAGAATCAATTGAAATAATCTTGTTAAATGTTGCATTTTGGCTTTCCAATGCTTTCTCTTTTTCTCTACTATCTTTGGTGTTACCAGAAATGCTTGAAGTTAAATGGCAAATGACAGACTCAGTAAGATGTTCACAAAATTGATTAAGTGAAGAATCATTGTATATACTTCTTAGAGGCTGTTGTGATTCACATTTTTTCCTTGATAATGTAGAAATAATAGATTTCTCCTCATTGGAAGCTGAAAAAAAAAACTGATCATTTTTAGCACACATGAAGAGAAATATATAAAATTCAATATATTGGAAATTATTTACATATAAATTTCACCTATGGAATATCTCACTAAAGAAAATGAAAAACATAATCAAGAAAGATATTGGATTTTTTTTTCAGGTATTTATTTCCCACATGTAGAATCTTTTTTTTTTCCTCACCTGTAGAATCTTAATTTTAGCCAAAAAATTGAAAAAATAATCCTAAAGAATTCAAGTCTCCAAGTCAAGTGCTGATATCTGTCTTGCTTAAATGGGTAGGGGCTCTAAGAAGCTGCAAATCATACAGAGAAATGATTTCCAAGTTTAATGTTATAATCTATCATGTCTCCAGTGATCTCTAGAGAGCTCATGTAATTAAATTTTTTTAGTGAAAACATTTAATGTTAGGCTATTCATTACTTTTAGGATGTGATGCAATAATGACTTGATTGAAATGAAAATGTGCTAGGAAGGCTGGGGATAGGTTGCAATGTCAGCAGAACTGTAACCCATCGATTATAGTTTGTCATAACTCTACTCTTTTTTCTATTCAACAGAGTATTTATTGAAAATCATATACCTACTTAGGATGGCCAGCTTCTTGGAAGTGGCAGCCAGAAAAACACACTATTATTTCCTCAAAATATCCTCCAAATGTAATCATCTATTATATATCTGCATGTAAAGTCAGGCAACACTCTGTGGAGATGGAAGCTTTAAGCCTGGCTTTGACTGCTAGACAGGATTTGGTCATATTGAGATGAAGGGAATGAGGAAAAAGAGTATTCTAAGGAGAAGAAGGAGCAGGAGTAAAATCACTGGAAGGCCTTGAACATGGCTGGAAATAGAGAATAGATTTGATAGAAAGGGACAAATACCAATGGGATGAATTCATGAATCTTCTCTTTTTTTTCCCCCTTTATTAGTCTCTAAATTTAGTTAGGCTATGTTTGGAGAAAGTCTGTTTATGAGCTTGAAATTGCAGACACACAACTATCCATCTTGAAAGAATGCCAGTTTTGGGGCACCTGGGTGGCTTTGTCAGTTAAGTGACTGACTTTGGCTCAGGTCATGATCTTATGGTTCATGGGTTTGAGCCCCACGTTGGGCTCAGTGCTGACAGCTCAGAACCTGGAGCCTGCTTTGGATTCTGTGTCTCCCTTTTTCTCTGCCCCTCCCCTGTTTGCACTCTCTCTGTGTCTCTCAAAAATAAGTAAAAAATGTTTTAAAAAAATAAAAAAAAAGAATTTCATTTTTAAGGATGAGAAATGATCTCCCTATGCAGGTGGGTAGGACTGGTAGTATGTGTTCTCCTATTAAAATGATTGGCAAGTGATGTATATGAACTGATATTACAGCAACTAATTATTGCAATTATTGATCCAGTTCAGGGACATTTTAGTATTATTATATTAAATTTTATGAAATTTCCAATAATCAATAGGTTTTGAGATGCAAAAATGGCTATTACATATGATTTAACCTCTTAGAAAAGAAGTGAAAATAACTTTGTGAACATATGTTTAGACTTTAAGGATTGTAAGAATAGTGGAATACAAACAAAACAAGATTCGTAATACCTCTGTCCTTATAAATAATGACTAATAATGGCAAAGAATTCAACCATACACCTTGGAAAGAGAAATTGCTAACCTTCAATCAATTAACTGTATTTGGTATGGGTATAAACAAGTCATGCCAAAAAAAAAAAAAAAAACAACTTTAAAAACGCTTGGGAACTTGTATCTCATAATCAATCCAAATCCCCTCCTTTAAAACAATCCCATTTTTTTCTCATCTGCATATATGGAAAACAGCAATAGACTTACTTGTTCAGATTCAAGCCAGGTGTATGTTAAACTTTCTTTCTTTCTTTCTTTCTTTTTTTTTTGTATCCTGATATATTAAGAAGTAATTAAATACTCCACCTCCAAGGCTATTTTTAGAAAAACAATAAATGCAGCTTTTTGGATAGAAGAGCTTTTATACATATCTATTTTTTTTCTGAATTATACCAACTTTTAAAGTAGGTTGTTTCTTGCTTACCTCTAGTTTCAAAGTTCTTGAAATATGTGACCACAGATGTGGTGATATGTCTTGCTACCAAATGAATTTCATTTGGACCCAGCTCGTGATCAGCAAAAGTGATGACTTTAACTTCCTTCAGGGTCTTTATCTTTGGGTATCTCTTACTTTCCCATTTTTGCAATAAAGAAAAATCTCCTCTACTGGCTTTAGGTTTTTTATTTTCTTCTTCAGGTATACAGCTGGTTTTTTTATCACACATTCTAAGCAGACTTTTTTCCTCATTCTTTTGTCCGGATATTATAGACACAGAGTTTTGCTTTGATATGAAAAATGGT
Source organism: Leopardus geoffroyi (assembly GCF_018350155.1). NCBI lineage: Eukaryota > Metazoa > Chordata > Mammalia > Carnivora > Felidae > Leopardus > Leopardus geoffroyi. Next base: position 173,517,618 of record NC_059328.1, on the reverse strand, counting down.
TTCATTGTTTCCATGTTTTCATTAATGCGTGGTTGACTTGGAAAACCATAGCTTGATAGCACAGTACTGACAATATTTTCTGCAGCTAAACATATTTTGAGTGGAGATACAGTTGTGTGAATTTGGTTTGGCTCAACTGGTTTTAGAGTTTCATAATGAAATACTCTCGGATTTTCACCTTTTCCTATTTCTATGAATGACATGACTTGTTTTAATGCTGCTTCTGTGGATTCATTTGCTTTATTAAACAGTTTTTGTAAGACACTTCCTTCAGGGAGAGAGCTGATTCCTTTCATGGTTTGGTCAAAAAGGCCAAAGTTCGATTCCCTCGGGCTGTAGTCTTGTACTGGGTTTCTAGAGCATGATGTTATATTTTCTGAATCAAGCATTTCCACTGGCTCTGAGCTTTTAATTGTACCTTCTACAGAGGGTCTGGCATATGAGGGTAAGTTCGATGAAGGCTTATGCCTTTTTTTCGTATTTTCCTCTGGATAACACACAAAACTAGGTACACTGATTTGTGAAGGATTATTTCCCAAAGTAACTTCCTTTAACTTTGACATGGGCATTTTCATATCGGTTGCCAATTCAACTTGATTAACAATATAGGTATTTTCTTTTCCTTGGAACAAACTTTCCTTTGGAAGGTTATTGATATGAGTGCACTGGTCCATTAGTGTGCCAATGATCTCACTTGCTATAACAGTCTCTTTCAATGTACTAACTAAAGATGGTTCCACTTGGCTTATTTCTTTATCTAGCTTGTTCTTAATTATACCAAGCATGTCACTGACAATATTAACAGCATATGTAAATAATTCTGAATGGAATGAGTGAACCTGTAGAAGGGTATTCTGTATGTTTTCCTTGGAAATAATAGTATTTGAATTGGGTTCATCAGAAAACTTTTTCAATGGTTGTAATTTTGGCAGCATGTTTTTGCTTAATAGCCTCTGTTGGATAGGGAAAAAGTTTTCTATAGGCATTTTCACTATTTCTGAAAACTCATATTTAGAGATATATTTAAACTGCAAATCTACAAATGACTCTAAAATGTTTAAAACCCTTTCTATAATTTCTCTAACAATTTGGTTGCTAGATCCCAGAGAAATTTGGTTTATTGTCTTTGTGTTAGATATTGGTACACTGCCGAGGATGTCCTTGATTGGCAAATCATATTTACTTTTAGTACTAATATGTTCTTTTCTACTTGCTAGAGTTTCTTGCCTACCTGGAGAGGGCACCTGGGACAAAAAACAGAGCTGTAATTTTTCAAACAGCATTTCAATAATTTCCCTTCCAAACATATTAATTTGTGCTTTGGTGTCTTCAACTCTAGTAGAGGTTCCTTTGAAATGATTATAGAACCTGCTTTCGCAATCCTTAAGATGTGGCAAATTTAAAAGTGAAAGAGAATGTTCTAATTCTTTTGTTTTTATTGGGATTTCAGTCAGCACATTTTCAGCTATCGTCATTAGTGTATACTTTTCATTTTCCATATCATTTGATTCTGCTTGCCATTTGTCAAACAATTTTTTAAATATACCTTCTTTAGGAAAAATCTGTTCTAGCTGTGAAGAAACATTTTCCAAGTAAAAACATGCTTGTTGTTTGGCAATATACTCTGCATCTGAATTCCCCTGTGTAAGTCTGAGATCATCCACATGTGAGCATTTGATTGGAGAAGCCACATTGCGGTTACTTGTAGCATATAATCCTTGCAAAACTGTGTTAACTATTTTATTTGCTGCCATGATTTGATCGAATGGTAAAGCTTTAACATTTATCATTGCTCTAGTTTGCTTCATCTTTTCAAATTCTTTCACAATTGTTTCCAAGATATTACTTACTATATCTTTGGCATACATTTTTAGTTCTGAAGTGGGCAGTTTCATTTCCAGTAAGTTTTGGGCATCACCTGTTGATTGGGTGTGTGGCAGCCCAGTGGTAGCCTTGGACTGATTGCCTTTTGGAGTCTTCTCTCTAGGACCTAACTTGGTCTTGATCTTGACCTTAGAACCACTAGGTCCTAGGTGTGATTTTGTTTTAAATTTAGGCAAAGGAGTAACTTTTGATTTTGCTTTTAAACTTGTTTTAAAATCTGGTTTAGGGCTGCCCTTAGAGCCCACTTTAGAACTGTGTAGCTTTAGAGGTTGCAACTCATCAGAACAACTTTCAGGGGACAAGGTCTCTTCTAGATGAGTTGAGGCAAAATTTATGATCTTATTAAGAACTATTTGGACTAAATCTTTCCCCACTTGCAATGGTGAATATTGAAAAAAATTGTTTTCTAATAGAGAGACATTTTGACTGCCTGCATAAGGATAAACCTGCGGTAGCACACATCTGGTGGGATTACACCCTTTTCCTACTTGTTTAGTTTCTTTGATGCATGCTGCTTTCTTAGACAAGGTATCATTGCTGTCAGATGCTTCTTTTTTGTTACTTTCATTTAATGATGTAACTATAGAGTACATTTTCCCCAAAACACTTTCGACTATGTTATTTGTTACGCTGTTAATCTGTGATTTAAAGTTTTTTTGTGTTATGTCTGACGTTTTAATTTTAGAATTAGATACAAAGTGGGGAATTTCATTAAATGGCTGCAAATGGCCTATGATTTCCATTATTCTTTGATGAACTGTAGTTAACACTTCTTCCACCGCACTGAGCAGTGCAGCCTTTTCTTTTTGTTTTGATTTTCCATTTCTCATAAATATTTCTTCCAAAAAAATATTCTGGCTTTCTTTTTCCAATGCCATTTGGTTTTGTTCTAAAGGATATTTTGAAAACTGAGATAGTTTATTTTTCTCTTGCTCTCTTTGTCCTAGCAATATTTCATTTGATACAGTTAGTTGTGAAAATAATTGAGGATTGTCTTTTGAGTAAACACTAATTTCCTTTGCAGATCTTTTATCATATAAACTCTCTAAGATACTGTTCACAATTCCACTCACAATGATGTTTTCTTGGAATAAAATGTTGTTTGGATATGGATACATCTTTTGGATTTCTAAGTCTAAGTCATTTTTAATAAGTTTCAAAGTGGCACTGGCAATGATATCAGCATATTCCTTAAGAGTAGCTTGTGATAGGTGAATTGGGGACTCAAGATTTTCTCTGTACCTTGCAAAAGTGGAATCTGTGAGTTCTTGGCTGAGGATAGTTTTAGTGGATATTTTCAGGACATTTGATTCCACTTGGCTTGACTCATGAAAGATACTATCATCTTGTTTATAATTTTCCAGTTCCAGGCTATCAAATGACTCTTCTCTAGGCTGGAAAGCAAGAATAATTAGTGAATCTATTCTTTCTGTGGCAAAAGCTTCTAACCTATTGAAAATAATTTTAGTAATGAAGTTGGCATTTTCCTCACATGGGTCAGGAGCAGATTTATTGTCTTCTTTCTCTATTGTTATCTGACAATCATCAGCATAAGCTGATTCCAGATTTCTTGAGGATGGCCAATGCTCTGTTTGTCTTTCACTTTTTGACCCCATAAGAGGAGGCTGTTGACACTCTGCTTTTGAAGATATGTCACAAACAGTCAGGGGCAATTTTGCAGAAGTAAGATTCTTTGCATTTATGCTAAGCATGACAATAGAACTGAGATTATGAAGAACAATATCCACTATATCATTAGATATCAAAATGACATCTGATTTAGGCACTGAAAGTTTTGGGATAATCTTATTTGCATCCTCAGTGAATATCTCAGAGTTTGCTCCACAATGTTTTCTAGCTATGCTACATTTCCGAGTGGATGTGGCACAAGGTAGATTATTCTGATACAGTGTTTTTTCATAAATATCACATAAGATACCTTCAATGGTATCTTGTATTTGAAACTGAAGTACTCTTCTATATTCAGTCTTATTAAACAGCTTTTCAATAATACCTTCTTGTTGATCTGAATTAATCTCTTCCTCAGGATTGTTTTCGTCACATTTTCCTTTAGATGACACAATATCTAACACCGTGTTAACAATTTGACTTGCAATATTTTCAGAAACCACAATGTTATGTGTTAAGAAAGGACTTCTTCCCCTTTCTTTATCTAACCCATGTTTGATTCCTTGTAAAATTTTTTTAGCCACTTCTGTTGCATATGTATTTAATTTATTTAAGGAGAGTTGGCACACTGAGTTGGTCTTTTCTGAGGTAATACGATCCACTGAGCAAGGGGAAAATTGGTCTTCAGAATACAAATCTTTGACTGATAATGCTTTGCTTAATGCATTTTTATCCAAAGCCACTGGCACTGTGAAGTTGATTTTGGGACAAAAGAGAGATTTTACTTTGGAAGTAGCAAAAGTTTCTAAATTTGTTAATATTGCCTGTACAATATCTTCAACTACATTTACTTTAGCCTGTTTGTCAACACTGAATCTGGACTTAGGAGTACAAGGGTTCTTGTCTAGCACAGTAACAGAAGACTTCCCTCCATTGGTGTGTTCATGTAAAGAAACATTTGCTCTAAAGGTGATGGTTTTATACCTATTTTCACTTGTGTTTCTTTCTGGCATGGCAGCTGCAGAAAGCTTATGAAATACAGTTCTAACAACATCATCTGCCACTATGATTACATCTGCTTCAGACACTAAAGGACCCATCATTTTATCTATTTTATCTATAAATTGAACAGATGTTTGAGGAACTGGCTCATCAGTGTTGTGAGGGATGCCACTTAAATGAGAGTGGGATAGAGAAAGCACGTTTAACTGATTGACCAACGCACTGTGGAAAATTTCATTCAAAATGTTTCTTATAATGGGAACAACTGGAGATTTCTGTGGTTCTTTGAGTTTCACTTCAATTTTGCTTAAGGCTCTCTCTAGAACCCACTGTTTAAGAGAATCTGATTTAGTTTCTTCTCTTAATAATGTTCTCTCCACAGTGAATTCTTTCTCTGTATGTGAGGCATCTTCAGGAATAGAATCTGATTCAGCACCTCCAGGAAGAAAATTTCCATAGGTTGGCCTGTATTGATAAGTTTTAGGGACTCCCTCTTCAGATTCAGTTTCATTAAACATATCTGAGGACACTGCATCTAAAATTAAATTGACTATATTCTTAAGCACTTGTTTCTCAGGTGGTAGGGCATTTACACTTGTCCTTAAATCTAATGAGTTCATATTTAATTCTGTTTGAATAGCTTTCAAAATAGTACTCGATATCTTTTTTGCATTCATGTATAAAGCAGACTGCAATAGTTCTTCATGTGTGTCTGTGAAAACACTGGGATTTTCACATTCCAAGTCGATCTTATTGCTTTTTTCATTTCCATCATTAACACAACCCAGAGTTTCTAAATTTCCATTAGCAAACCTTTCCAGTTTAGCAAAAACCATATTAAGAATATCTGAAGCTACATTTTTCAGTTCATTTGGATGCATTTCTTTTGTTTTTCCTGTTTTGGAAGTCACCGAAGCCATGGTTTTTGTTGTGCTTTTTGTCACCTCTTTACTGCCCTCCTGAATCATCCTGGAAACTATGCTGGAGATCATGTCAGTGCATTTGGCCATTTCCTTAATAATTGAAGCAAATGATAGGCTGTCGATATCAAGAGATTGAGACTCCGAGACAGCTTTAAATCCAGAACTTACAAAACTGGTATCCGTATCAAAACTGCATAATTTTGCAAGGATGTATTCCAAAATTGTTTTGGAAATGATCTGAATATTAGACTTCAATGCAGGAGCCATTTGAGGATTTTCATTCTCTTCTTTGCCTTGTTTACTACCACAAGGTGGCTGATGGTGAGGATGGGCTCCTATGAGCTTACATAACATTTCATATAGTATTTCTCCAATACTGTCTAACACTCGCAATCTGGCATTGCCTTTGAGATCTTTTGCATTTACAACACTATGGAGAGCACAGGGAGTAGCCAAACATTTGTGAAAAGATTTTTTATCCTGCCCACTTGGCAAAATGTCTTGTTCATCAACATCGTCAGATCCATAGGAAGTTGCAGGCTTTGGCTGGTCTGAAGGGAGTGAAATATTGCTTTGATCTGAATGTCCACTAGATAACATTTCACAAATACAAGTTAATAACGGAGATTCCATAAGGTCATCATTGAGATTTGAGACAAGAGATTCTAATTTATCAGTGTCAGTAAAAAATCCTTTACCTGTAAGCAATTTGGCAGGGTCTATTTCGCTATGATTTAGGGTTCTGTTACTGAGTTCTAGTTCATTCTGGATAGCACGCAAAACAATGTTTACCACTTTAGTTGTGTAAGTACTAAGTTGAGATTGTAATGAAGATTGCCTCACAACTGAAGGTTTGAAGACCATCTGCAATTTCTGACAAATGAATAACTTCAGCTTTTTAACAATTGTATTAATGATCATATCGGCAATGTCATCTATGGGTTGAGGTTCACTTTTCTCAGATTTTAACAGAGAAGACCTCACAGTATCTACACTGAATGAAGATAAATATTTCACTTTCTTTTCACTGTCAAGCCATATTTTTAATGGCTTTTTATTTGGTGCTTCTTTGACCATGTGAGGAGTATCAGAACTATCTACAGAAGTTTGAACTGATGATGAAATGGAACCTTCGGTGGTATTTGGAATGCAGCTTAAGGCCTTGTGGAGTATATTTAACACAGCGTCTGTTATTTCTTGAGCCACTGCACCAATTTCTGACATGGAGAACATCTTGTCCATCCATTCTTGATGTGACAGTCCTTGAGATTTTTTTGAAACAAGAACAGAAGAAGCTGCTTTGCCACTTTTACTGTCTAAGTGATCAGAAGATAGGTCCTTGAGCATTTCTGTTAAAATACTTTTAACTATGTTTTCTGAGGCCTTTTGTATGTGATGCTTTTCATCTTGGCTGAAAATCAAACTGTCTCTATTCAGACAGGGTTTTTCCTTTACAATTTCTTTATTATTAAAAGATGGTAGCCCAGTCTTTAATCCCTCATCGCAAAATGCAACTTTGTTTCTTCGAGAAGTAGCTCCTTTAAGTGGTTTGCTATTCCTTTTGTATTCAAAGCAAGTGTTTCCTTTTTTAAACCAATTCTCAGGAATTTGTTCCCGAGATTTTGGCTTTTCATCTTTAAAAGATGAATCAAGCACATTTTTCACAATTCTGTCTATTTCTTCATTATCATCTTCAGAATAAAGGACCATGCCAGGAACATTAACAGGTGGAAATGGTCTTCTAGACATAGGACCATTTGATAATCTAGTGCCAGTAAGTCTGTACTTTCCTTCAGCGTCAGAAGGACTTCTTAGTCTAGAGTGTCTACATTGTTTAACATCTCCTTTTCCTGGCTCCTGATGTAGTTGAGTGAAAATATCATCAAGAAGCTGAAGGAATATTACTGTTTCTTCAGATGCAATAAGTCTCTCGTCATTAAGTTCAGATTGTATGTATCCTAGTATAGTGCTGATTGCTTCTTCTATATAGCCGACCAAAGAGGACTGGGAAAAAATATTTGACATTAAACTTTTTATTTCATCTTTAACAATTAAATTAGCAGCATCAGGTTCAGGACTACATTTCTTTTTGTCGGCTCTTTTGAGGGATATGTATGTTGGGTCTGTCACAGGTTGCTGATCGGAAAGTTCAACTGCATCTTCAAGATGAGGCAGTTCATTTCGCTTACAAGATGCAAGAGTCATCAGCTTTTCTAAAATGGCATGTACCATATCCTCTGCAATGTCACACATGGGTTCCACATTAGAAGGCAGTGAAGCTTTTAAAGGTTTTCCATTTGATGGACTGAGGTATTCTCTACTGGGTATTAAGCCTGGCTTAATGTCAACTGACAGATCTTCTTGTGAAAATATCTCAACACATTTTTTCTCAACTGCAGACTGTAGCTTCTCAAGCATATTCTCCACTATCTCTGAGGCTGTTGAGCAGATATCAACATTGTAAAGCAAGTCTCCCTTTTCAGGTTCACTTTGGTCCACAAAAACTTCAGCAGTAACAGAAGAAATAGAGGGAATGGCCTGTGTTAAATCAGACACTATTTCTTGAAAAATGCTTTCCAAAATCAATTCAGTTTCCCCTTTTAAGTGGCATTTAAAGTTAACAAAAACATTCTTCAAATTCTTCATTTCATCCATGGCTTTTGCTTTTTGATCAGGAACAAGTAGACTCTCTAAGCCATCTGTTTCAGTAGTAGCATCCTTAGATTTTTTTGTGCCTGTTTCAAATGATGTTAAAAGGTGGCTATCCGATTTACAAGTTCTGAGCTTAGGATTTGCATATACCATACTGGTTTTATCATATTTGAGTTCTGATGTTATAGCTGGCCCTTTCACGTGGCATGTTTCTCCCACAGATGTTCTTTTGATGTGAGCAGAAGGTGGTTTTAAAGGTGTGGTTGGTTGCCTTATTGAGACGTCAACCTCAAAGGCACAGGGTTCTTGCTGAAATGTTTTATTAGTAGCAGATGCGTAGCTTCTGTATGTAAGCTCTCCACTGCATGTGCTACAGAAACTTGAACTCTCTGAAGAGAGGATGGAGTCAGAAGACCCTGGGTATGCTTTATTCCGGAACCTTTCTTCGTATTTCGTGATGGCTGGGTATAATATAGTGGTCACTGTAGCTACAACCCAGGTCATTACATTCTGAATTATACTATTCAGTTCTTCAGAAGTTACCTGGAAATGAGGCAAGAAGAATGAAGAGAAAATCATTTAATAACTTATTCTATTCTGGGACAGAGGGTAACATTTAATTTTTTATATAGAACAGTGCATAGCTGGATACTATCATAAAGAGAACATAATGAATTTATTTAGAATCTCAGATTAATTTCAAATCGACTTATTCTGTACTGTAGTAAAATATTTTTTGTAGGTTTTCATTTGATTCACATTCCCTCAGAAGTTTTTTATTGTTTTTTCCCAGCATTCATCGCTGAGATAAATGACTTTTTGATGAAATAGAAAAAAAATCTCACCAAACTACTGTCTAGCTACATAACAATGCTTCTGCAAGCGTTGGCAAGAACAGTGTCTACAACCCAGAAATATTATTTGTAATATACCAGATTATTTACAACAAAGTATTTCTCAAAACAGATGTGGTCAAAACATTTGGGTGCTTTCAGAGGCATCTGTCTGTCTAGCTAAGATGTAAGGATGAAAATAAGCCATCTCTCCTTCCCATTCTCTGCTGCAGAGGTGAATCTGTGATTTATATGTATATGGAAATGACTGCAGCTAACGTTAAGAATTATTTGATAGCAACAAAAGGAAATGCTTATGGAGACTGAATCACTTTGCATTGAACGAGAGTATCAATGCAAACTATTTTAGGTAGGAAGGCTGAGAAAAGATGATGCAATGAAAGAACAAATTAGATAGAAAAAAAAAGGGCTCCACTAGACTGGGGTCTGAAAGAGTCAGGAGAGGAAAAGGGTAGAGAAATTGAATTCCACATTTTGAGCCAGAAATATAAACCCAAGGACCAGATTTGGATAACCATTTTCTTAGTAGTTAATGGTGGTGTCACAGATTACACTGGACCAAAAGCAGAAATAGAATGCATGTGTAGAATTCTATCAACCACGACTTATTTCCTGAAAATAAATTTGAGCTTGCAAAAATTCTTTTGCCTACAATAAATGAGTCATCTGCTTTTAAATTGTTATTACTCTTAAGACATAAAGGCTATAAACATAAGTAATTGACCTCAAAGTCTGGAAGGCTAGTATGATTCCTGTAAAGAGGCTGCTGATACCCAACATGTTACCTTAAGTTAGCATGGAAGTATTCATATTTCAGGGCAACATTCAAAGAAAATTTAACATCTATGCAACATACTCTCTCCTGATATATTGGGAGAGTATTTAGAGGCACCCTAGGGAGAGCAATTCTATCTTATTCTAATTCATGAGTCTTCCAATATATTTTTTTTCACTTATTGTGAATTCACAATGGCTAGTGATTTGAAAACATATTTTGGATGAAGGAATATATTGTATAATACTTGTTTTATATAATGACATCCTAAATCAAACATTTTTAAAATAAAATATAAATTTTAACAGAAAAAGTAATTGTTATAATCCACTGCAATACATAATAAACTAAGACATTCTATATACACTACTTTTGTATTCAAACTTTATTACACAGGAATAACTTTTTAAAAATCTACATTATTATTCTTAGGCTAGGTGTGAGAAAGAGTTTCTAAATTTTATATATGAAAGAGAGATATTCCAAAAGTTTTCTAAGTAGTGAAGTATAGGAATTAAAACCTAGTTTTCATTTGCTTTCCATTTTAATGTTCAACTAAGAAATATTCCCTTGAATCAAAGCTTTTATATTTGCTACACACTCTATGACTTGAGCAAGTGTCCATGGGAAAAAGTATGTCACAGTATGTGTTGTTCTCCAACCCCTTTCTATTTCCTGAGTGGTCTGACTAGTTCCAGACTAGGGCTTTGTAAATTAGACCATATTATCTGCCTATTCCAAGTCTCAACTCATAGGTGAGACAAGGTACCTTTTTATGTGACATTCTATGGTGACCAGGCCACTTCTTACTAAAATGTCTAGAGCTAGACCCAGGCATCCCAGCTTACCAGCCAAGTCTGCAAAGCCATGTCACCTAATGGTTTCCCATGATAAAATAGGTTTGTGGTATTTGTTGCTGTCATGACGGCTACGTCCTTTAATGTCATTCCACACACTTCTATACCCATGAAACTTCTCTCTGAGGGGCCAACATTATCTTTTGATAAGAACTTTAGATCACTGAAAAATTTAAGAATTAACTGAAAGTAAACTTTAAAGAAAGGCAGAGGAAGACATTAATATCAATAGGTGATTCCTCATTATTTTATTCACAGTTTTTTTTCTATTATGGCACATTAGAGAGTATGATTAATATGCTGTTCATCAATGATACATACTTTTTCTTGCCAGCAATTTTGTAAGAAGCTCTGTTCTCTGTAAAGTCAAGAAAGGTTGAGCATTTAGTTATTGTCTAGGGTCAAGAATTGATATAACTTTTTCCAAAATTTCTAATCATTAATCACCTGCGTCTTATCTTTATATCTGAGAGTTTTTCTATAGAAATTCAGAAGGAAGAATAAGCTTTATTTTTTGTCACCTCCTCCCCCTCTCTCCAATTTATCCTGCTCCTTTGATACTGGCCCACATACTTTATTGCTTGAAAGTACAGAATTGTAGCTGATGCATAAAAAATACATTTATCTAAAAATTCTACTTCTGACCCTCCTTTGCCATGCCTGCTTTGTGGCTCTCTGGAGGAAGACACAGAATTGGAGAGAGAAGGGGACTTGTCCTTTCTGTTCACTAAAAGGCACCATAAGGTGGCAAGGTATTTGAGAAGACCTTTCTGACAACTCTATGCTCTCATCAAACAGCAGGAAGGGAATATGTGAATGATTATTCAATAACTACGTGTTAAAATAATTAGTTTCTAGCCATGGAATACCAACTTAGATGTCGACCTTTTCTATATATGAAAATATTCTATCATGTTTTCTAATTAGAATTATTTATCATCACACACTAATGAAATAGAAAACACAGTTTCTGAATTATAACAAGTAAAATAACAATAATTAAAATTAGAGGAAAAACAAGTCATTAATAAAACAAGCTCTAAGACCATATGATACTTTCATAAATTTCAACATGGGCTCTTTGCTTATATTCAGGTATATGATATTCTCATATATTTCAACATGGGCCCTCTTCCCACTTTCTTAAAAGAAAATTGACATCCCCTTTCCAGTTTTGAAGGCCTGTACCATCCATTATAAAATTCAATTTTTCCTGAAGTCTGAAATTCAATGAGAGACAGCAAGACTGGGAATTACATCCTAAATCTTGGCAGAAAAAACAAAAACCAAATTCAAACCAACCCTCCCATCCTCACCCTCCCAAAAAAAAAAAAACACCAAAAAAACACCCCAAAAAACACCTTCATTGGTTTCAGCTCAGAAATTGGGCTTGGTAAAAACCATACTTAGACTAAAACCTTTTTTGCGGCATGGAACGTGGAGAATGAAAGCTGATGTCAGTGACATGTCTTTTGGCCTTCTTTATTTCTTCAGGATCTGATTTCTCAGGTCAACCTAAGCATAGTTTCCTTCTTTTAGATATTTTGCAAGTTAGCTCTCCCAGATTCATTTTTCTGTTCCCTTCACATTATACTGTAGAGACCAAATAGAACTCAAGGAGTCCAACCTATTTACTAATAACTGTCTCCAACAGGCTTTCTGTCCCAAAGGCATGTATATGGATCCAAACAAACAGCAAAGACCTAAGAATAAAATTAACCAAATAACATAAAGTTTTATGAAGAACACTTCAAACAATTTTAATAACCAGATAAAGAATGACATTAGTGAAAAAGGCAGAGTAAGAAGCTCTAAAATCTACTCCTCTATAAAAGTAATGAAAAACTGACAAAAAATTACAATTTCATAGTAATTGTCTTTTTTTTTCATTTTTCTGAACTCTGAAAATTAACCAAAGGCTTTCAGCATGCCAGAGAATGTTTATTCAAGAAACATGGTTGATCTAGATAAAAACAGTGAGCTCTGTGCTATTTTAACTTGCCCTATTTCTATCCCCTTTCTCCAGCTCCATGATATCCTTGAAAAGCAACACCTGCCAAACACAGGGGCATGGTTTTCTTCATTGTGGTATCTGCCTAACATTTAGCATTATGTTTTGAACATAGAAGCTTCTCAATAAATGTTTGATAAATAAATTCCCATTTAAAGTCTTTTGGATCTAGGCCTACTATCTAATACAAAATTAGTGCATGCCACTAATGGACTTTGAGAACTGGTTCCTGGTTTCTTGCCTTCAATTTTTCTTATATAATTCTGTCAGAGTTATCTATCATGCATACTAATGTGACCATTACTTCCCGCTCCAAACCATCAGAGTGCCACCCATTAAATAAACTACAAATTCCTGACCACAGTCCGCACAACTGCAGACTTATTGCTTTCTTCACTCTGTTACCCCTTACATCTTCCATTCCAATAATGCAAAACTTACTCATTATCAAAGTGCAGTACACAGTTATTGTAACTCTGTTTACTGCCCCCCAGCCCCCGTTATCGTGGAGTAAACATTTTTGCTTTGTCTTCGTTCTCTTGGTCCTGAATTTCCATGTCTATTTTATAAAAATTTTCTGTGCCTTTTGTATTGACATTAGAAAAAAAACTAGAACTAAACAATAGAAGAAAGGGAGGGGAGAGGAGGTGGACAGTAGATCAGATATAATGATTCCATAGTAAAGCCTTACAAAATCTGGAGTTAAATCAGAACAAGAGGAATGTATGGAACACCTGGGTGGCTCAGTCAATTAGGCATCTGACTTCGGCTCAGGTCATGATCTCATGGTTCATGGGTTCAAGCACTGCATCAGGCTCTGTGCTCACAGCTCAGAGCCTGAAGCCTGCTTCGGATTCTGTGTCTCCCTCTTTTTCTGCTCCACCCCACCTCTCAAACATAAATAAACATTTAAAAAAATTAAAAAAAAAAAAAGAACAAGAGGAATGTGATATGTGTATGATGGATGGGCATAGTCAGACCAGAAAGTATCTTTAGTTGTGTTTTATTTGTATTCTGACCTGAGGTTAGGCTGGGTAATGCAGCCGTGAGTATTCCTGTCAATTTGGGAGGAACTGGTAAAGAAGCTCCAGGCCATGCACTGAGTTAGTCATCTTAGCCAGGCTAAGATTTTTAATGAAAGAGTAGCCGAAATATTTACTATGAAAGATTCAAATGATTCTGTAGTTCTGTAATCTTGGGTGGGGAAAATAAGAAGGCAAAAATTAAGATTTATGAACCTCCTGCAAACTTTTTAATGAAGAGGTATTTATATTTTCAATAAATAAAAAATTATTTATTCAATAAAATAAAAATGGTCATTATATAAACATGATCATCATTCCTCCACTCCATACTATTGCTTTAAACTGAACTAGTCAGTTTTCTTCCTCCTGCATCTATTACAGTGCTACATATCCTATGAAGTCTCAGTAAGTCAGTCAGACTGACATCAGTCCTAAAATCAAGATCCTTCCTCCAAGGAAGCTTGATCTGAATATTTTGACACCCTCTATTGCCATACATCACTTAACTTTACCCAACCATTTTCATAGTGATTTGGTTTCTAAAGTATATGCTAGACATTTTTTGGCATACTACTTTTTTAAAAAGGTGATGATACGGGCCTAAAATAATAGTTTTTCTTCTAAAGTTGAGAAGATCGTACATAACCACTTACTGAATAGGTGACCACCAGAGTTTGAGGAATAGAAATCCCCCAGGCCCCCAAAATTTCTTCTCCAGAGACTTGCAATTTCCAATGTTAGTGGTTATTATTTGGGATTATACTGCAAATACCCTTTAGGAGAAGAATAACTGATGAAGCTAATACTTGGGAATAAACTAATTTACCATCCTTAGGAAGCCAACAATCTCAAAAAGCCAAGAAATGGTAAATGCTTCAAAGGGAATAAAAGCAAAGAAACAGGTTTAGATCCTGGAAATCTGTAGTGGGGGAGTTAATGTAGGATATACTTGAAAGGTGCACGAAGGCTCTGAATATAGTGGAAGTGTAGAACCACACTGGGGATAAGGAAACAGAAAAGGAAGAGGAAGAACATTGGCTGTGTCTGCTTTACAGTTTACGCTTAGTGCTGAGAGTTTGCAAAAGACAGAAGTTTTCAGTAGAACTACTGGAAGGTTACATGTAATCATTTGCTTTTGAATAGCACTCGTGATTATTAAAGTATTAATTTATAATCATACACTAATTTTCTTACATACTTACGTATTTGTGAAAATACGACAAGGGAAAGTACCCTTGGATCTGGCATGAACCTGAGGTCCTAATTATTAGAAAAAGAAAATTGGTTAGTTTGTATTCTTCCCCAGAAACTTGTAAAGTGGAAATTAATATCCTCTAGTAGATCTTTATTCTCTCGGACTGTTTTGTTTAAAAACCTCCAGACACTCTCCACAATGAAGTCCAAATTCCTTAGTAAGACATAAAATATACCATACAATCTGATGTTCTTACTTAACTCTGTAGTGTCTACTCTGGTTAGCCTCTATATATTCATGTATGTTCTATAGTCCAGAAACACAGAATAACATAGTTTACTGAGTAACATGTTTTCCATGCCTCTGGGCCTTTGTTTTTGCCATTTCCTTTGTCTCAAGCACCCTACGCCTTCTTTTAACTTCTCGTCTTTTAGGCTTCATTCAGTTTGTGTTAATTCCACTAGAAACCCTTGACTAAGTAAATAAATAAATATCTTTCTTCAGTGCTCCTAAAGCATTCTACACATGTTTCTATTATAAAACTCATTATGTTATATCATAATTAAATGTTTACTCTTCTGTCTTCCTGACTATGACATAAATTTACCACTATATCCTCAGCACTTAACACACAGTATACAGTAACATTTATTTGTTGAGTGCATTATTTGATTAATATGCTCCTCACCATTTATTCATTGGTTTATCTGCCATTAATCTCCTCCTGCTTGAATATTAGCTAACTTGCTTTGTACATAATCCAGCATGATTCTACTACTGGGTTTTAGTAAATACTTTATATATAAGTGATATAGGAAGTCTGTGCAGTACATCTCTACAGGCATGCTGGATTGGTATATGTCAACTATGCAAAAAAAAAAAAAATGAATAAAAGATGTAGACAAAAAGGATGCCCTGATTTCAGAAACTATTATCAGTAATTAGAACCAGTTCAAAGTCAAGTTTAAATGGTAACTCTTGTTTCTTCTAATAAATGAGTAATCAATAGGTACTAATCATGTGCATGAAAAAGTCTTATTTAAATCTCATGAACCTTTTTGGGGTTTGTTTTTGTGGGTATGTTTTTGTGTATGCTAGGTTTGGAGAAGTAACTGGAATTAAGAGTGAGTAACTGGGAAATTAAGTGTGAAGACAGTACTATTTTATTTATTTATTTATTTATTTAAATTTTTTTTTTCAACGTTTATTTATTTTTGGGGACAGTACTATTTTAAAAACAAAATAGAAAACAAAACAAAAAAAAAACCTTTTCTGTGGTTTCCATTAATATGTGGGAGTTAGAAATTTAAAAAAAATTGCCTAAAATTCTATATAAAACATTGAAACCAACCTCTTAAAAACAATCAAGCAAAAAATTTGGGGTAGCACAAATCTAGAAGGGTAAGCAAGTGTTAAAGCTGATGCCTTCCTTATGAGACTCGGCAATACCTGCAAACAAGGTGGAGAATCAAAACTAAGAGCCTCTAAAAATGTACTGGATCCCAAAGAGCTATACCCTTGGTAGAAGAGATGTCTTTAAACGTAAACTCATGCCACAGAGGTAGCAGCACAAATAAATTATGTCTTGGCTTCAGCCTTGGATAAAGGAAGAGGAAAAAATAAAAATCTCTTTTTTAAAAAATTTTTTAATGTTTATTTTATTTTTGAGAGAGGGAGAGAGAGAGAGAGAGCAAGCAGGGGAGGGGAAGAGAGAGTGAGACACAGAATCTGAAGCTGACTCCAGGCTCCCAGCTGTCAGCACAGAGCACGACGCGGGGCTCGACCCCATAAGCTGTGAGATTATGACCTGAGCCGAAGTCAGTCACTTAACCTACTGAGCCACTCGGGTGCCCCAAAAATATCTCTTAAGAGATAATCTGTGATGATTAATTCTTATATAACTTTGAGGTTCAAATATACTGTATATTCCATAAAAATTAAAATAAACCTGTATCGATATCTCTCCCAGATGCCTACCAGAAGCATATGGTAAAATTTTAACTGCTTTATTGAACCATAACTGGTGATCAAAGAAGTATACATATTTAATGTGTCTAATTTGATTCTATAGAGCAATATATACTATCCAAATATGGAATTCCCAATGATACATTTCTGCCAGATATGAGCTCACAGATAGGGACACCTGGGTGGCTCAGTCGGTTAAGCGTCTGACTCGATTTCGGCTCAGGTTGTGATTTCACAGTTTCATGAGTTTGAACCCCATGTCCGGCTCTGTGTGGACAATGCTGAGCCTGCTTGAGATTCCTTCTTTCCCTCTGCCCCTTCCCTGCATGCACTCTCTCTGTCTTCCTCAAAAATAAATAATAAAATTTAAAAGTGAACTCATGGAGCACCTGCGTGGCTCAGTTGGTTAACAGCTGATTCTTGATTTCAGCTCAGGTCATGATCTCACAGTTCCTGAGTTTGAGCCCTGCCTGGGATTCTCTCTCTCTCTCTCTCTGCCCCTCCTCTGCTCATGCTTGCTATCTCTCAAAATAAATAAACATTTAAAACATAATAATAAATTTAAAAAATGAGCTCACATATATAATAATGCCCTGTACACACACACACACACACACACACACTACACACACAGACAAATATGAAGAAACACCATGAGTGCAGAAAAAATAGCATTAGGCATAGACATCAATGTTTTAAAATATTTGAATTACTAGATATAGAATATTTAAAAAGTGAATTTTATCTGTTAAAATATATAAAGATGGAATTGGAAAATACAGGAATGGGACAAGAACCTATCAAAAAAGTCAAGTCAAATTTGAAAAATATCTACTCAGATATATATATATATATATATAATATATATATATATATATATATAATGTTTAACCAGAAAAATTTCAAAGTGCATGGAATTGATAAAATAGTAAATTAGATAAACTGGAGAAAGAATTGGTGATTTGGAGGACAAATTGGAAGAAATTAACCAGAATGCAGCACCAGAGAGATGGAAAATATGATAGTTGTTAAAGGATGTAGAAGAAAAAGAAGATATCTAACATATATATACCTGGAGTTTTAGAAGAAAATAATAAAGTGGAGAGAAGCAATATAGGAGAGAAAAATAGCTGAAACTTGTCCAGACCTGTTCACTATGGTGATACTAACGAAAAACAAAGGCAAGACCTTAAAAGCAGACTGAGGTGTGTATGGAGGGGAGGGGAAGAATCATTTACACAAGAATTATTGAGTACAGAAAAAGTAGAACATTTAAGTAAAACAGTATCTTCAAAGTGCTAAGAGAAAAATAACTGTTCTTAATAACTTGTATATCCAGCCATAATTATATCCCAGAACATGGGTAAAATAAGGAGAGTTTTATCAAATAAAATCTGAGGATTTATTCCCAAAATACATTCACTAATGACATTTCTGAAGAATGGATTTACTTTAGGAAGAATGAAGGTGATTCTGTAAAGGACGTAAAAGACAAAATGCAAAAAGGAATGGTGAACAACAACAAAAAAATATTGGTAAACATGGAAAAATATAAACAAAACCTGGATGTATAAAAACAGAATTTTAATTTAGATGGTAATAAAAATCAAAACTAAATAACTGGTTAAATGTGAGATAGTGATTTAGAAGTAAATTACTCTAACTTTGACTTTAAGTATACTTGTTAAAATTCAAAGGTAATTGTCAAAAGGAATATACATAGCATACGATTCCTAAAACTGTAGAGGGAAAACTGGATTAAAAAATAAGTTTAATAAATTAAAAGAGAATATCAGAGCAAATTTAATACTCTGAAAGAAAGCAAGAAAGGAGAAATTAAAAGAAAATATCAAAAAGCAGAACAAAGCAAAACACCAATATGGCAGTAAAAATCTTCCAAAGGTTGTAATTAACAAAATGTAAGTGGCTTACATTCAGTTAAAAGTCAAATTCTAAGACTCCATAAAAATGAAACAAGATGCAAGGATAGAGTGTTTACAAAAGCCACATCTATCCATAAAATATACTAAGACTGAAAGCTAATGTTGCTATATTAGTATCAGACCTACTAAATTTGAGACAAAAAGCATCACTTCTGGTAAAAACCATACACAATAATAAAAAACTCAATTCTACACCTGAAACGAATATTACACTGTATGTTAACTAACTGGAATTTAAATAAAAGCTTAAAAAAAAACCCTCAATTCATCAAGATAGTCCTTGATGTGCCTAATAACTAACCTCGATCAAGGGTTGGACACTTAACCTACTGAACCACACAGATGTCCAATTCCAATGATTTTTAGAACAGAGTAAATAAAAGTATATAGATTTTTTGAACTACACAATTAAACATCTTGATTGAACGGAAATATTTAGAACATGGTACTACCAAATTGATATTTATTGTTTTCAACCATACACAACTCTTCAAAACTAATCGCGTGTGCTAAGCCAGTAAAGAAATCCTGCAGATATTTGAAAAAGCTGGTACAGGGGTGCCTGGGTGGCTTGGTCGGTTAAGCATCAGACTTCAGCTCAGGTCATGATCTCACAGTCCGTGAGTTCGAGCCCCGCGTCGGGCTCTGTGCTGACAGCTCAGAGCCTGGAGCCTGTTTCAGCTTCTGTGTCTCCCTCTCTCTCTGACCCTCCCCTGTTCATGCTCTGTCTCTCTCTCTCTCTCAAAAAAAATAAATAAACAAAGAAAAAAAAAAAAAGAAAAAGAAAAAGCTGGTACAATAAGGCCATGATCTCAGTCTGCAAAGCAATTAAATTGGAAATAAATAACAAAAAGGAACCTAGAAATCCAATATACTTAAAATTTTAAGATGAATTCACAAATACAAAATAAGACAATTAGAATATAGATATGAATTAGAAAAAAATGAAAATATTGCATATAAAGTTTTGCAGTACATTTCAAAATCTTACATATCACAAATCAAGTGCCACACACTGTTCTAAGCACTTTTACAAATATTAACTTACTGAATTGCCATAGGAATTGTATGAATGATGTACAATTCCTGTTCTTGTAACAATACTCCAGCCAGTCCTAAGGGTTAACTTGCTTCAAGTTAACACACTCCTTGCTTCCTGACCCTCGATCTGTAGCAGAACTAATTTGCTTTCTTTGAGATTTGCAGACCACTGGCCATGGGGGAAATGAAGGACCTGAACGTTCCCAGGCCACAGAGGCCAGAAGTCTGTTTGAAGCCACTTTAGCTTTTTGATTGGCCCAGCAATCTTTTAGCAAAATATTTTTCTTTTGCGAGGTCACACAAATAACTTTATTGTCCTCCCTTTGCACATCAGTAGAACTTGCCCTCCTATGCAGAAAGAACAGAGTAATCTTGCACAACCCCTGGATACCAAGGAACTGGACCTTCTTGCACAGCCCTCATCCTGGGCACTAAGGAACTAGAACTTGAACAACCTCCAAGCTCTGAGATAACTGGTGCCATCGAGTGTGCAAGGTAATCCAGAAATGTCACAGACCACTGCATTTACCTTAACTGACTAAACCCCTTTAAAAATCTGTTGACTAAGCAAAAACCTTGGACAAGAGTACATCTCTCTCCAGGTTGCCAGCCTCTTGAATAAAGCTCAAATTCCTTTCCAATCAAAACTCCTCTCTTGATTATTGATTTTTCCAGCGGTGGTCAGCGAACTTGTGTTAGGTAACTTGTGTTAGGTAACATTCTCATGTTATAGTTGGAAAAAACAAAGAACAGAGAAGTTAAGTAACTTGCCCAAACATAAATTTTAAGTGTTGGAGTGTGGATTCAACTTAAATATTTGGATCAGATTATATGTTCCTACCCATTATGCTACACTGCCTTTCAATAATCTAATCCATATGGGTAGGACATATGGTAACTTTATGCCAAGAAGTTTGAAAATGTAGATGGATAAAAGAGACAGAAAATATGAATAGTTTCATATTTAATTGAATCCGTAGTTTAAAAATTGTTTTTCTTACTAAGAGAGCCAGGGCGAGGTTAAGTATTTTTCCAGTAATTTGTACCAAACATTCCAGGAATATGTAGCACCATACCAGGCATGAAGCAGGACTTCAATAAATGTTAGTTAAAAGAATGAATTAATAGATCTCATAACTTACTCAGTAGCTGTTACTGATGTTTACCTGATTCACAGAAGTAGCTTGATCTCTTGTTTGATCGTTCATTCCATTCAGCATTTATCTCCTTCTATATAATCCAAACAACAAAACAAACATCCTCAAAAGATTTCCCCCTCCATGATTTGAACATCAACTATTATATATATTTTTATATATATACAGAAATTTAAGATTCTGAGAATTTCCCTTAAATGTCAGTTTTTAAGAACTGCACACATTTTGTGATATTTACATAATTTAAAAGTTCATAGTTGTATCATGGGAGATACACAAGACTGCCCACACATTTGGTGATTTTCTAAGGCTCATGGGACTCAGAATATAGTTGTACTCACGTCTAAGATTTATTATAGTAAAAGAATACACTATAGGATAAAGAAAGGGGAAAAGGCGCAGGCCGAGTCTTGAAAACTCCATGCGCGGTTTTTCTTATGCTCTCTCCCTTCTCTGTGCATGCTCTTTTCTCCAGCAATTAAAAAAAAAATTCAGTAACATGTACAATGTTTTTACCATGGGAAATCCATTAGAAACTCAGCACTCAAAGGTTTTTATTGAAGGCTGGTCATGAGGACACCCTGTGCCTTAGTGCACATCAAAATTCCAGCCTCTTAAAAGGAAATCAGATGTTCAGCAAAAATCACATTATTTGCAGTACAGTGCACCATCCATTCAGCTACAGAAAGTTCCATATTACTTCAGGACTTGGGAAAAGTCAACTTCCCAATGCTAGCCAAAAGGGGTAACCTTGCAAACAGGCCCTTCTAAAGACACAAGTCTCAAGCCTGCTTTAACTCTTTTCTGACAGTGATATTCACTAGCATCCTAAAATGAACTATCTTTGGAATACACTGATTGGTAAATATGTTAATCAACTCAGTGGGATAAAAGAATAGGTGTGCTTTTTAAAAAAATGTTTTAAGTATTTTTTTTTTCAACGTTTATTTATTTTCGGACAGAGAGAGACAGAGCATGAACGGGGGAGGGGCAGAGAGAGAGGGAGACACAGAATCGGAAACAGGCTCCAGGCTCTGAGCCATCAGCCCAGAGCCCGATGCGGGGCTCGAACTCACGGACCACGAGATCATGACCTGGCTGAAGTCGGACGCTTAACCGACTGCGCCACCCAGGCGCCCCTATTTTTTTTTTTTTTTTTTTTTTTTTTTTTTGAGAGAGAAGACAGAGTGCAAGTTGGGGAGGGGCAGAGAGAGGGAGACACAGAATCTGAAGCAGGCTCCAGGTCCAAGCTGTCAGCACAGAGCCAAACACGGGGCTTGAACTCACAAATACGGGATCATGACCTGATCTGAAGTCAGACGACTAACCAACTGAGCCACCCAGGCACCTCATTTTGCTTTTTTGACAAAGCTACAATAGAAGTTTTAGAGGTGGAAAGCAGATAACAGGTTCTCTGATTACAGAGGGATGTGGTTCTCTAGACTTGCTCAAGAACTCAATCTGCTCAAGGAGGTAAATCAAGTGAAACAGCCTTCTTTTTTTGCCCACCAGATCTGAGAGTTGAACATAGGTCACAAAAAATATATTTTATGACAGTGGTAGGCTACGTATAACATGTTGGAAACAGAGTGTAATACTTAGCATAATAAAACAGTCAGGCTTTTCCTCATAATAAATTAGGAATTTGTGGACATTTGGTACTCATTTGAGATCAATATGGATGGCAAATTTAATAATATGCACATTAACCAAAAAAGGTCAGTAATAAACTTTAGGTTGTTTTTACAGGAGTTTTTGTTTGTTCGTTTTTAGTAAAAGACATGGCCTTTGGAATCTGTTAGGCAATCTGAGAATTTTAAATGTCAAAGTTGTTAAGAAATTTCTTTTTTGGCTCTTAGCATACTTAAAGTGGATATTGACATAGTAAAATGCTGAACTGTAAAATGTTTGTAACAAAGCTGCACTATAGAAAAGCATTTTATGGTAAACATACATCTTAGAAGTTATGTGTAGTTTGTCAATTGTTATGCATTATAAGAAACAGAAAATGATGCCACTTCCTACCCTATTCAAGTACAAATTCATTTGGGAAAAACAGTTAATTTCCATTTTCTTAAAAAAAATTTTTTTAACGTTTATTTTTGAGACAGAGAGAGACACAGCATGAACGGGGGAGGGGAAGAGAGAGAGGGAGACACAGAATCGGAAGCAGGCTCCAGGCTCTGAGCCATCAGCCCAGAGCCCGACGCGGGGCTCGAACTCGCGGACCGCGAGATCGTGACCTGAGCTGAAGTCGGACGCTCAACCGACTGAGCCACCCAGGCGCCACTCAATTTTCAAACCAAGTTAACTCTTCAGTACAGGTGAAGCAGTTAACACTGTGCTGGTAATGGGATGTGGTTTTGACTCCTAAAACCAGTTGGTAACTCACACAAAAAAATGTAATGTGTATCAGAAGACACACCTTGAATTTATGATGGTAACTTTCCAAAAGCAGGTAACTGATGGCTAGTCAAAAACAAAGGGAAGAGAGAATATGACTACCTCTGAACCATACATCTGTATTAGTAGAAGCCCAACCAAAGAAAGCCAAATTAATACTTCCTCTGAAGGCTGCAGGTATGCACTGTGAACTACAAAGTTGTAGCCTATATTTAGGAAGATTATCGTAGGGATGTTAAAATTTTGTTATGGTATGACTAATTTCAGGGAATGAAGCGGTTTTGTATGGCCACTTCATGAATGAAAATTTTTATACTCATGCTGATCATAAGAATGTACTTCATTAATTCTGCCTGCCTTTGGGGGCAAAAAGAAATATTATATACCTTATTTTTTGGAGGATCCAAGTAAGACTGTGAAGATCTTGGACAATTTCTTGTGGGTGAAGTTTGAGCTGAAATAATTGAATTTTGAGTTGAGATGTTTACAGCTCCTAGAGAAAGATTAATTTTACATATGAGAAGATCATATTTCTGGAACAAGGGTGAATGCTGATGAATAGATTTGATCCAATGTTCCCTCTGCTGAGCTTAAACCAATCAGGGATTTATTTGAGGTAAAGAAGTATCTCCAGGAATTACATGACCTGTTTTTAGTGTTCACTGGCTACAAATTTCAAATGGTTCATTATTGCCTTTAGAGACAAGTCTGAAATCCTTAACCTCTGATCCTAATTTATTTAATATTATGCTAGCTTAGTCCCTATAATTAAACACAGACCACTGCCAGAATTAACTGCTTTCTTTTCATTCAGTCTGCAATCAAAAACCACTCACTACTTGGATAAGGGAATAACCAAAGCTGTGTTTTAGGAAGATTGCTTTCACAGCAATATTTATGGGGATTAAAAAGAGGAGGAGGAGAATGGGGGAAGGTACTGAAATAGACAAGGATGAAAGAAACAAGGTAGAAGCTGTGGGAATGAAAAGAGAGGAAAGGGCAAAAGATATTAAGGGGGTAGATTAGAAAGAAAGTAGCAACCTTGGGATGCAAAATACAATAAAGAAGAGTCAAAGAATAATTAACATTTTGTGCCTAGGTGAAACAGAAGAAGGATCAGGAAGATGATGAGTTTGATATTCTATAGAATTTGAAGTGATCATTGGCTACTGAATGGAGGTGCCTAATATTTTCTTTATGTATATGTAGGATATGCATATGAGTATTTTTAGTGCCTTCCAGAATTCTAACAAGGTATGGGGAAATTTAGCTATTGTATAGTCTACTGAAGGGGAAATGAGAAATACAATGTATTGTTTATGGAGAATTGATGACAGTGGAGTGTGGGGCCCTTCCAGAGACAGTTCTCTGTACTGTAACTTACTGAGTCACATATGTGAGTAATGTACTCCATCACTATAAACAGCCACAGCAGGGACCCTAACTTTTCCGTACTTAGCAAAGTTCAAAAGCCATACTCATCAAGCAAGCACTGACATGTGAGCTAATTATATCTATATTCATAAACAATTTTTTTACCATTTTTTATTATCCAAAATAACCATGATTGTTATAATCAGCAAAACAAATTGAAAAACTGTATATATATATATATATATATATATATATATATATATAGTGTGTGTATATATATATATATATAGTGTGTATATATATATATAAAATATATATATACATATAGTCATGATTATGAAACTGTATATATATATATAGTCATGATTATGAAATTAACAATATAACAAGTATGACTGTTTTTCATTTTCTCACCTCTATCATCAGAAGTATTTGATTTTCTAGTTACTCCATCTTTCTACATGGTACATTAAAGAGAAAAACATTCATTAGTAACTGCAGTTATAAAAGAAATTTTGTCACTATCAATCAACCAAATTAATATAGTTTCTCTCTCTTTTATCCCCTAATCTCACATGAAAATTGTCTCAGGAAAATATATATTAACAACCTCCTGGAATACTTTCTATAGGGATCTCAAATTTAACTAGTTTAAAATTGAGTTCAATATGTAGCAGTGTACAAAATTGTTCCTCTTCTAGTATTCCATATTTTGTTTAATAATCCATTCAATGGTTGGTTTTACAAAGTTTAGAGTCATTCCGTCTATTTCAGGGAAATACAATGTAACCTATTCCAATCCAGCCTACAGCTTAATTAAATACAGTTCTCTTTGATTTTGAGAACATCATTTTCTTGTGATAACATTTTTGAGTCTGTCTGTCCTATTAGGCAATGAGTCCTCAAGAGAATTGATTATGTTTTATTCATCTTTATATCTTATGTGTCCCAAATTTCTTCATTTTCCCTTCCTTCTGGTTTAGCACAGGGCTTGGCCAACAGTGAATACGTTTTAACTATTATTATCATTGTAATTGCTAAATGTTTGGATTAGTTACTACTGTTAAATTACATAGTGACTCAATACGCCCAAGGAAAGATATCTGGCCTCATGAATAGACCCTAATATCCCTAACCAATTGGTATCATGCTAGTGAAAGAGATCATAGAAGTGAAAAATTAACTAGATAAGTGATCATCATACAGAAGTTTGAGACATAATTTTATACCTTTTGTTCAGTACTATTAACTTGTACATCTGACTGGCCAACTAAAGTTGCTGATTTTTTGACGACATTCTTTGTATTACTTAGAGATTGATAAATGGCATTTGCTGCAGGCCCTAAAAGTAAATAAATGAGAGAGAAAAACCATAATTGTTTTATTTTAACAATCTATTGAAGTATAATAAACTATACTCATTTAAACTGAAAATATTTCAACTTTAAAATATGTCTACAACTATCACTGCAATCAAATAACTTTTCTAATACTTTTAAAAGTTTTTTTCATCCACCTTTGTAATCCATCTATCTTTCTCCTCCCATCCTGACAACACCACTCTATACTTCTCACACAAGATTAGCTTGAATTTTCTAGACTTTTATATGGATGGAATCATATAATATGTACTCTTTTTTTGCCTAGCTTCTTTTACTCAGTATAATGGTTTCACATATTTTAATAATTTGTTCCTTTTTATTTCTGAGAAGTGCTTCATTATATGGATACGCCACAGTTTTTATTCATTTACCTGTTATTTGGGTTGTTTCCATTTTGGCCTCTCACAAATGAACTTTTATGAGAATTCGTGTACAAGTCACTTTGTTTTCATTTCTATGGGGTAAATATCTATTAGTGGAACGACTGGATCATACAGTGGGTATATGTTTAACTTTTACAAAACAACACACTGTTTTCCAAAGTTGCCATACCATTTTACAAGCCATTCAGCAGTGTATCAGAGTTTCAATTCTTCCAGCTCCTTGTCAATATTTAGTAAGCAGAAGAAAGAAAATAGTAGAGATTGAAGTGAATATCAAAGAAATAAAAAAAAAAGGAAGAAAATAATGAAACAGCTAATTCTTTGAAAAGTTCAATAAAAGTGATAAGCCAGATTACCAAGAAAAAGCACAAATTTGTAGCATCAGGAAAATTAGAGATAATAGCACAACAAAAGTCTATCTAGATAATACTAAAAAATAATAATAAAGGAATATTATGATAAGTGTATGGTAGTAGGTTTAAAAATTTATATACAAAGGACAAATTTCTTGAAAAACACAAACTAATCTCATTTATGAATAGATGATATGAAGAACTACATATCTATTAAAGAAATCGAATATGTAGTTAAAAACATATACACAAAGAAAACTCCAGGCTCAATTGACTTCATTTCTGAACTATACCAAATATCTAAAGAAGAAATTACACTAATTATACACAAACTCTTCCAGAAAATTAAAGAGGAATACTTCCACTCTCACAACTCATATTTTGAGACCAAAATCACTCTAATACCAAATTCATTAAAAGACATTACAAGAAAAGAAAACCTCAGTCACCATCCCACATGAACAAAGTTGCAAAAATTATAAATGAAATATATTGAATCTAACAATATATGATAAAGATAACGCATGATGAATGAGTAACGTTAATCCCAAGAATGTGGGACTGGTTTAACATATAACATTAAAAATAAGTCAAAGTTATTCACAACTTTAAAAGAAATAAGGAGAAAATTTAGATGATTATCACAAAGATGCAGGGAAAAATGATAAAGTTTAATAGCCATTCATGATCAAACCTCTTAGTGAACTAGCAATATGAGGATATGTCCTTCCTGTGATAAAAGCTATCTTCAAATCTCTAGAGCTGACACTCTATATTGATCATGTCCCCTTAAATTTTGGAACAAGATTAATATGTACACAATCACCATTTTTTTCAATACTATCCTGGAGGTGCTAGCCAGGAAGAAAAAGAAATGAAAGGTGAGCCCAAATAAAATCCCAACAGACTATATTGTAGAAACTGGAAAGCTGTTTCTGAAATTTATATGGAGAAGTAAAGGCCCTACCACAAGACAGTCAATCTAGAAGAACCACAAATATTAGAGAACTCAAACTACCAAATTTGAAGACTTATTATAAAGCTATAGTAATTGAGAACACTGTATTCATGTAAGAACAAATAGATAAATAAAACAGGAGACTGTCCAGAAATAGGTCTATCTTTCTATCTGTCTATGTATCTATGTATCTATCTATCTATCTATGTATCTATCATCTATCTGTCTATCATCTATATATGTTCACTTTATCATTTAAAAGATGCCAGTGAAACTCAATGATGTTGAAGCAATTAAATGTGTACAAAATAAGCTTGAATAATCCTGTCTTCCCAGATAGCAAGGAAGCTATAAAAAATCATTAGGGTTATGTCACAAAGGACTCAAGAGTTATACTAACGGGAGATCCCACTGGCAGGAACTATCACCCTTTTAGCATTAATAAACACATTAACATAATTATATTGAAGTACATTAAATTTATTTAAATCTGTAAATTCACAATGAAAAAAACAAACCTAATTACTCACTGTTGAAGGATGCTACTGAAACAATTTACTACTTTGAAAACTAATAAATGATTGTAAAATGTTAAGCTTCAATCTGCTTTTCCGAAGTATCCTATACCACACTGTAACCAAATAGTAGTTAAGAGGAAATTTCTTTTTTAATTTTTTTTTAATGTTTACTTATTTTTGAGACAGAGAGAGACAGAGCATGAACGGGGGAGGGTCAGAGAGAGGGAGACACAGAATCCGAAACAGGCTCCAGGCTCTGAGCTGTCAGCACAGAGCCCAATGCGGGGCTCGAACTCACGGACCGCGAGATCATGACCTGAGCCGAAGTCGGCCGCTCAACTGACTGAGCCACCCAGGCGCCCCAAGAGGAAATTTCTTTTAATACAACTTTTCCAATTAATCTAAGAAGAAAGAATGATAGAATTAAGTTATCCCAACTTGAAACCCTTAATTAATTCATAGATCTAGGCCTTGAACATAAATGGCTGCTAACATTACAAAGAGAAAGGAAATGAGATATTATATGCCTCTTGATGGAAAGGCACACCACCATCTATGAATCAGTCTTGCTAGAGAAATTGAACCTGCAAGATGGCAGCATAAGAAGACCCTGACCTCACCTCCTTCCGTAGACCCACCAATCTCCAGCTACATACACAACAAATTACTCTGAAAAAGCCCTGAATGCTAGCTGAGCAGTTCCTCCACAACAAAAGATAAAAAGGCCACATCTGCTTGGGAAAGAGATACACCATGCAGAGGTGTGGTCTAGCCAAAAACCCCACCTGCGGTATGACAACCGACCTGTGAGAGGGATTCACAAATATGGAGCATATCCCTGAGAAGCAAGCAGTTTGAGCTCCCTAGCCCTTGGGACCTGCACTGGAGAGATGAGCCTCCAAACATCTGGCTTTAAAAATCACTATGAGGGAGCATGGGTAGCTCAGTCAGTTAAATGTCTGATTCTTTTTTTTTTAATTTTTTTTTTTTCAACGTTTATTTATTTTTGGGACAGGGAGAGACAGAGCATGAACGGGGGCGGGGCAGAGAGAGAGGGAGACACAGAATCGGAAACAGGCTCCAGGCTCTGAGCCATCAGCCCAGAGCCTGAGGCGGGGCTCGAACTCACGGACCGCGAGATCGTGACCTGGCTGAAGTCGGACGCTCAACCGACTGCGCCACCCAGGCGCCCCTAAATGTCTGATTCTTGATCTCAGCTTGTGTCTTGATCTCAAGGTTGTGATTTCAAGCCCTATGCTGGGTCCTGCACGGGTCATGGAGCCTACTTAAAAAAACACAAAACAAAACAAAATATCAACATAGCTTATATCCAGGAAACTCAAAGGGCATTAGGAAATAAGATTCTGTTCCTAAAGGGTTTGTACACAGACTACTCACCCTAAGACCCAGCACAAGTACAGCAGGCTGAAAAGCATGTAGACTATACACGAAGAAGATCCACTGGCTATTCTTAAAGCATCTTCTGGAAGGGTAGAAGTTTGTTCCAACTCTCTCCAGGGAAGGAGGTGCTGATTGTTCCCATTTTTATAGTCTCCTATCTTGGCAAGTGTTGGCACTGCCAGGTGCCATTTTTGTACTCTCTCTACCCTGCTAATTCTGCTTGCCTTACCCCTGCAAACTCCTGTGGCCCTGCCCCACTGAAGCCAGTGGGTGGGCTTACCTGCCCCAACCCCTCCCCTGTGGCCCTATCAAAGCCAGCAGGTACACACAGTTCACAAGGGATACCTTTTGATTGCCTGGCTCTAGTGGCCAGGGGTCCTTGTGTTTTGGGGCCCCATGGGACTGAAACAATCGGAGAGCCAATTCTTGGCAGGATGCTGCACAGACAAGTGAAACACACACCCGGTCTTCTTTTGATCACTCCCTTAAGACTGGGAGAGATAGCTGTTTTGCCTAATACATAAAAAACAAAAAACAAAAAACAAGCAAAATGAGGAAACAGGGGAATGTGTTCCAAATGAAAGAACAAGAAAAACTCCCAAAGAAAACTTTAATGAAAAAGTGATAAGTAATTTACCTGATAAAAAGTTCAAAGTAATCATCATAAAGATGCTCACAGATCTTGAGAGATGAATGGATGAACACAGGAAGATCAACAAAGACAAAATATAAGACAGTGTGAAACATAAGTCATAGAGCTAAAGAATAAAATAACTGAACTGAAAAAGATACTATAGGGGTTCAACAGCAGAATGGGTGGAACCGAAGAAAGGGCTAGTGATCTGGAATTGAGTGCAGTGGAACTCACCCAAAAAGAGATAAATAAAATAATTTATATATATATATATATATATATATATATAATATTTATTTATTTTTGAGAGGGAGAGAGACAGAGCATGAGCAGGAGAGGGACAGAGAGAGAGGGAGACAGAGAATCTGAAGCAGGTTCCAGGCTCTGAGCTATCAGCACAGAGCCCAATGCAGGGCTCAGACCTGCAAACCATGAGATCATGACCTGAGCCAAAGATGGATGCTTAACCAACTGAGCCACCCAGGCACCTGGAAAAGAATTTAAAAAAAATAGATTAAGTGGGGCGCCTGGGTGGCGCAGTCGGTTAAGCGTCCGACTTCAACCAGGTCACGATCTCGCAGTCCGTGAGTTCAAGCCCCGCGTCAGGCTCTGGGCTGATGGCTCAGAGCCTGGAGCCTGTTTCCGATTCTGTGTCTCCCTCTCTCTCTGCCCCGCCCCCGTTCATGCTCTGTCTCTCTCTGTCCCAAAAATAAATAAACGTTGAAAAAAAAAATAGATTAAGAGACTGATGGGTAGCTTAAGGGACCTTCTGGGACTCCAATTAAGCAAAAAAAAAAAAAAAAAAAAAAAAAAAAGAAACAAAAGTCATCCAAATTGGAAGGTAGAGTAAAATTGCCACTATTTGTGAATGACATGATTTTATAGATAGAAAAGGTATTATGCTAAGTGAAACAAGTCAGATGGAGGCACCATATGGGTTCTGCTGGTTTTTATTTATGTTTGAAATGTTTAATAAGAAAAACTGTTGTGCGTGGGTGGCTCAGTCAATTGAATGTGTGACTCTTGACTTTGGCCTCAGGTCATGATCTCATGCTTCCTGAGATCAAACCCTGCATCAGGCTCCATGCTGACAGCACAGAAACTGCGTGGGATTCTTTCTCTTCTTCTCTCTACTCCCCACTCTCCAAATAAATAAATAAACTTAAAAAAAAAAAAAGAACAGCTAAATAAGTCATTAACAAAACTGGAAATATTTGCTACAAATAAGACAAAAGATTAACATCAGCCATATTGAATTAAGAACTTCTGTACATCAAAAGATAAAAAGAAAGGATAGAAACAAATCACAATTCGAAGAGGATATTCATTATAATGTGTATATATATATATATATATATTAACACAATTATCTAGTATGGCTTAAAAATCTTTCACATCCACAGGAGAAAGAAAACCCCTTAGGAAAATGGACAAGAGATTTGAAAATATGATTTCTCAGGAAAGGAAACATGACGCAGAAATCCCATATCTAGGCATATAACCCCTAGAGAATCTCTTCAATGAGTACCATTAGATTTTATACTTATATAAACATTTATATAAATATAATATATAAATATAGTATCTGTAACATATAATACAAATATATATAATATTATGTATATAATTTCCATCAAGAGAAATATATATATATTGTGGTATATTCACACAATGGGATATATCAGTAATGAAATAAAATGTCAGACAACACAGAGATAAAACTTCTGAAACATAATGCTGAGTGTAAAAAGCACATCACATACAACTGGATACAACAGCATATCAGTTACATTAAAATATTTTTAATGGTATTTATTTCTATCTATATGTATATATGTAGTTTAAGGATATACACCCATGTAGTAAATATATTTAAAAAATACATTTAAAAAATAATGGTTATGATAATCACTAGATTTGGATAGTAGTTCTTTCTGTGAGATAAGGAAGTCTGCTTAAATGAAATTTGGCAAAAGATATAAACTTAAGTTTAAGGAAATTCAGTGAAGATTAAAGCAGGCAAAAAAATAAAAATCCACACCAAGATATATCATAATTAAGTCGCTAAAAGCTATTTCCCACCCCCCAGAATTTTAACAACCAGAGAAAAATGTCACCTTACTTATAGAGGATCACTATTCAAATATAGACAATATCTCATCAGAACTACAGAAACACAATGAAACGGAAAAACAGTTTTCAAGTTCTGGAAAAAATGTCAACTTACAATTCTATATCGAATGAAAACACTGTCATTCAGGAAGGAAGGTAAAATAAAGACATTTTTAGAAGAAGGGAAATAAGCTGATTCAGTGCCAGAAAATCTGTTCTAAAAGAAATACTAAGAGAAGTTCTATAGACTGAAAAAAATGATACTGGAAAAGAAACCTGGAATATTAGAAATTAAAGAGCATTCAAAATGGTAGCTATCTGGGTAAATATAATATGTTAGTCTTCTTCTATTTAGTTATTTAAAATAAAACATGTTACGTTGTCTGAATGGATGTTTGATGTATGTAGATGTAATACATAGGGCAACTATAACAAAGGGTTGGGGGATAAGAAGTCATAGATAGTGGAAAGATGTACATTCCACTTAAAGGGTGAAGTGGAATTGTGAAAAGATAAGTACAGTGTTGTCTAGAACAACCACTAAAAAATATGTAAAAAGAGGTATAGTAAAAAGTATAGTCATGGACAACAGGAAAACAAAATTTAAAAACGTCACGTATAATAGTACCAAAACAATGAAGTACTCATGTATGAATATGACACAACATATATAAGATCTCTATGCTGAAAACTATAAAAACACTTATGACAGAAATCAAGTATAACCTAAACAGAAAAAGATACTATGTTTATGGATTGGGAGACCAAGATTTGTAGAAGGTTTCTTTTCTCCTTAAAGTGATCTGTAGATTGATTTAACGTACTTCACTAAAATATCTCAGCCTAATTTTTGCAGACAAGCTGATAAAAAAATTTATATGCAAAAGGCAAGCAAATTAAAACAGTCCTAAAATTTTGAGGGAAAAAATTAAGTTGGTAGAATTATACTACCTGATTTCAAGACTGTAAAAAGCTATGCTAATTAACAGTGCAGTACTGGCAAAGAGATAGACACATAAATTGATCAATGGAACAGAAATTAAAAGGCAAGTCACAGACCGAGAGAAAATATTTGCAAATCACATATCTGAAAAAGATTTGTATTCAGAGTATATAAATAACTTCTGAAACTTAACAGTAAGAAAATTACCCAATTAAAAATGAGCAAAAAGCTTCAACAGATACTTTACTAAGCAGGATTTACAAGTGGCAGACAGCATATGAAAAGATATTCATCATCATTAACCATCAGGGAAATGCAAATGAAAATCACAATGAGCTAACACTATATCTATTAGAATGACTAAAATAAAAAATTGTTGATAATACAATGGTTGCAAGAATGCATAGCAAATGGATCTCTCGTGCATTAGTGATGGGAATGAAAAATATTACAGGCACTCTGGAAGCAGTTGGGACAGTACTTTGTTCACTTAAACATACATTTACTATGACTCAACAATCCCTTGTTTACATAAAAAGCTGACTACAAATACTTCTGATTTTTCTATTCATAATCACCCAAACCTGGAAACAACCCAAATCTCCTTCAACTGATGAATGTACACATTTTGTAGAGGTGGGGCTGGTGTTGTCATAATTGTGTGCCTTGTAATAACTACTGGTGTCTTAAAAAAGTCTTTGAGCTTTAAAAATAGGACCCATGAAGCTTAAGAGTTAAATCTACCTCAGTGGTCCTGTAAGTGGAAGACATCCTCTGCTAAGACAACTCTGTCGCTCCCCAGGTTTCAGAGTCTTGATGAGACTAATCAAATTACATACTCAGGGAGGAAAGATTGTGGACTTTTCTTCTTTAAATTTGAATTAATAATGCCAAAGTAATTTAACTTTTTTGCTTTAATTTTTTCCTGGAAATTTGGTAGTGGGAAGAGATTCATATTGTTCAATTTTTAACAGCCTCACACTTTGACAGTGTATTATTTGGAGAAGTTTTATGCTGCCGTTTGTGTTCCTGGTCTAATCCAGTGAGCCCTAATAGACAACATGAAGTAACAGTATGGGATACATAATAAAGTAAAATTCAATAGGGTTCAGAGTAGTTTTGGAGTTAATTTCTGACTGACTTCAGAGTTTTCTAAAATCATTTTGAACATTATAAAAATTAGTTTGGTTTTTTTTTAGGTATCATATACTGTTTAACAGCAATAGATTTTTCATTTTATTTTTCTAAAATTATGACATAATATTAAGTTTAGAACACTAAATCAGTAACTAGAGATCAAATTCTGAAAGCAATAGAGGTTGTGTCATTATTGGTAAGCATCATTCTAAATCAGTCATTTGACAACACAAAACAGAAGATTTAAGCATTTAAAGCATTTAAGCAAAAGATTCTACCCAAACTCAGTCTTTCCTCAAATTACTACAGTATTTCTTATCAAAATATTAAATTACCATATACTCCTTTATTTGGTCTCTGGTCACCAACTTGGTAAACTAAGTTCATATTATCAAAAGACTTCTTTTTCTTCTTTGGAGAATAAGCTTAAAAAATGTAATAAAACATTTATTTTTAGTAAGAGTGATGACAGAATTACCCAAGATAGACTATTTTATCAAGCCCAAGGGAGGTGAGCCTTATGCTAATTTGTATGTGGGATTATAGGGAGGTATTGGAGAAGATGGAAAGATGTGAAATGGGAAGGTAATAATTCTTGAAATATTATCACTTCAAGTTAAAAGATATACTTGAAGGGACAGAATTTTCTTCTGGTAGAGAGAAAAGCTACACCCAGACAAACTGTAACATGTCATTTCCTATCTGCTGGGATGCATACCAATGTAGCTATTGGCTAGAGACCCACTGGGCCACAGTTACTATTGCATTCTTGGATGTGCCTCCCAGCCTGGCACAGGCAACTGTATATACATTACTCCTTTGTGATAGAGGTAATTATAGTTCTTCTTTTTAACCACGTAAGGAGGGCAAAGTCTCCTCACATAATGGGTACTCAATGGGTATTCATTAGAGATGTAAATGTGAGAGTGATCTGTCTGCCCACTGGAGCAAATTTCACCTAATATTCCCTTCCTCTTTCATTCTCTCTCTGTCCCTCTGGAAGTTGTCTACTTGGTGGAAGATGACAATATTATTTGGAAGTATAATTGTTTGTTTTGTAAGATAGATATTCGTGTCACCTTGATAATATAAATTGGATTCATTTATACCTTCTTAATGTATTTTATCTTTATTTTTTGAGAGAGAGGGAGAGAGAGAGAGAGAGAGAGAGAGAGAGAGAGAGAATGCACATGAGGGTGAGGAGGGGCACATGGAGAGGGAGATGGAGAGAGAGAATCTTAAGCAGGCTCCCTGCTCAGCAGAGTCCAATCTAGGGCTTGAGCTCACAATAGTCAGATAATGACCTGAGCCCAAAGATGCTCAATAGTCAGATAATGACCTGAGCCCAAAGATAATCAAGAGCCAGATGCTTAACCAACTGAGCCACTCAAGCACCCCCTTTACATCTTCTTCAAAAGGGAATTTGAGGTAACAAATGTTTAAAATGTCTACCTGGAACTCTTTTCCTATTTAGAAAGTTAACAGTTGAGTTTGTAGGAATGTATATAGTTACTAAAGTGATTTCTTTTCTGAAGCATGAGATTGTTTTCATTATTTTGATGAGCTGAATAAATTGAATTAGTCTATTTAGCAAATATATATTTTATTTTTTTTTATTTTTTTTTTTTTTATTTTTGGGACAGAGAGAGACAGAGCATGAACGGGGGCGGGGCAGAGAGAGAGGGAGACACAGAATCGGAAACAGGCTCCAGGCTCTGAGCCATCAGCCCAGAGCCCGACGCGGGGCTCGAACTCACGGACCGCGAGATCGTGACCTGGCTGAAGTCGGACGCTTAACCGACTGCGCCACCCAGGCGCCCCACAAATATATATTTTATACACACACACACATGCATACATACATAAATACAGTACTATCTGCTCTGTGAAAACAAAAGTGGGAGATATGATATTATGGGTGATTAAGACAGTGGGAAGTATGTAATAAGTGTATTGAGAATAATACAAAGTACTATAAGGGATTCAAAGAAGAAGGATCTTCCAATTAGGGCTGTTAAGAAAGACTTTGTGGGGGGCGCCTGGGTGGCTCAGTCGGTTAAGCATCCGACTTTGACTCAGGTCATGATCTCATGGTCCGTGAGTTCGAGCCCTGTGTCGGGCTCTGTGCTGACAGCTCAGAGCCTGGAGCCTGTTTCAGATTCTGTGTCTCCCTCTCTCTCTGGCCCTCCCCCGTTCATGCTCTGTCTCTCTCTCTCTCAAAAATAAATAAACGTTAAAAAAAAAAAAAAAGAAAGACTTTGTGGAATGTCACTTACAGTGGGGCTTAAAGAATTGTGGATTGGGATAGATGGACACTGAGCACATCACTCCAGGCTAAGAAAATTGGACAGAGAGGTACAGAAGTAAGAAAAGGACCTTGTGTGTTAGGAATGGTCAGTAGTCTCATTTGATTGGACAATGAAATAAATTGAGTAGTTACTATAGACTTTTGAGATATTTGTAAGAATTTAGGAGTACTATTTTTGTTTTTAGATCATGAACTGTAGCTCAAAGAGGTTAAGTAATTTGTCCAAGCTATTTGAATGGATAGATTATTATGGTAAAGCAGTTTGGTAAAGATTATGGACTTTAGCAGTTTAGCTCTAGAGCCTAAGTACATCACCCCTAGATCATAGCTGCCTTCTTCAAGGAGGTGGTATGAAATAAAGCTTAAAATTTAGGTTTGAGTTGGGCTCTAGGTAGTGATGAATGGTTGCCTCAAAAGTCTGAGCTTCAGTTAAGAGATGATGGAGATCTTTATGTTTTGGGAGCAGAAGAAAGCCTCAGAACAGATTTAAAGTGTAATTAGTAGCAGTTTGAAAAATAGATTTGAAGTAGGTTTGAAAAAAGAGGCAATGAAAACTAGTTAGTAATCTACTGGAGTGACACAAGGAGGCTTTCATCTAGAAAGAGGATTGATAGGACGGAGGATGATCTTGTTCTTTCCTGATACCACATAGGATAATTAAAGCAAATCTACATTTTTGCATTCTGGCTATGAAATTGTAGTTAACATCATTAATTTAATTTAACAAATTTAATGTATTTTATGAGCTTAAAGAAAGCTGGTAGAGATTGGGCATAGCAAAGTCATGACTGGATATCCCTCCTTTAAACTCTTCATTTCCTTCTTTTGTCTTTTCTTCCTTACGCTCCCTTCTTCTCCACTTCCTCCCTTCTTTATTCCCCGACCTCCTGCCTGCCCCCCCCCCCCACCTTCTTCTGGTACTGTCTATTCATTATGGCTGGGAAAATAGTAGAATACCATGTTGGTTATAAAATAGCAATTATCTTACATGCAAGTTTTTAAAGTTTCAGTAGCAAAAAATACATTATTTTTAGTATAGGGAAGTCAGAACTACAGTATAGGCAAGCTTGCTTACTAGACCACTTGATAAGATTATTTTACTTTGTTTTAATTTTTGCATATATGTCTATTTTTCCACTTGAACCGTAATAGAAAAACGCCTAGAACTGTGCCTAACACAAAGCAGATAGCAATTGTAAGCAATCAGAGTTTTATGAAAGGATTTTTACGTAAATACATAGATAAGCATTTTCTACATAGCTCCATCAGCTTTTTAATATTCTCACATTCACTATATGTTCCATCTTGTCCTCTGTAATGAAATGTGTTGTTTCTCATCTCTTCTCTTTTAAAGCCATTTTCTTGCATTTTTTGTAAATGATAAGCCATCTTTTTCTCTAGAAGGGCTTGTTTCTAAAATATTAAGATATATAAAATTAATGTCAGCTTTCTGTTTAAAAATGCAAAACAAACATTTAAAATGTGAGAGTATATGTTGGAAATCAACAGTCACTCCTGTCTTAAGCTTCTGGGCTAATATTGACCCTCGACGTACCAGAAAGAAAATAACTGCACAGAGAAAGAACCCTAGAGATCCTCCACGGGTTCCCTAGAGTATTTAGCAAGAGAATGGATCAGTACAGGTATGCGAGGAAACAAACAAAGGCCATCCTAAAGGATTAGAGAGAAAAGTGCTTGGTACCTGTCTATCATGCCTATTTTCACCATCCACTCCAGAAAAACGTCTTAAGTCACAGGGCATTGGGTAGAGTACTAAAATGGGTCTTGGTTCAGTAGTGAGGAATAACTAGTATAAGATTAAACATGGCTCTGGTCCCATCTAACAAATCTTAAAAAGCAAGACTTAAAACAAACTGTTTCCAAAGAAATTATCTCATTTAAGAAAAAAGTTAAAGGATATTTAGAAGGATATGAAAATATTCAGCATCCAAAAAGTAAAATTCATATCTGACATCTAATCAAAAAGCACCAAGCAAATAAAGAAGCAGGGAAATATCCATAAAATGAGTCAATCAATCAATTAAAATTGACCCATAAATGATACAAATGCTAGAATTAAAGGTAATAATATTAAAGCATAACTGTATTCCATATATTTACAAGGTAAGGAAAAGACATGGAAGATATAAAAAGGACCAAAATCATTTTTTTAAATGTATGAGAGGAGTAATATAAGATATGCATTAATAGCAGAATAGACATTGCAGAAGAGATTAATTAAAGTGCATTAAGGAAAAGAAACCATCCAGGGTGGGAGGGAGGAGAGGGTGGGTGATGGGTATTGAGGAGGGCACCTTTTGGGATGAGCACTGGGTGTTGTATGGAAACCAATTTGACAATAAATTTCATATAATAAAAAAAAAAGTCAAAAATAAATAAATAAATAAATAAAAATAAATAAATAAATAAAATGAAATATCAAAATATATATATAAAAAAAAGAAAAGCTCTTCTTGAGAAAAAAAAAAAAAAGGAAAAGAAACCATCCAAAAGGAAAGATTGAGAGAAAAAAAGTTACAAAATGAAGAGTATACGTGAGGTGTGGAACATCAAGCAACCTAATTAATATATGCCTGTACAGAGGAGAGAAGGGACAAAAGAAATATTTGATAATAATGTCCATTATCACTTTTTCTAGTCTAGGTTATAACAGGGGTTATAAGTCAGTGCAATCAGGCAAGAAAATGAAAAAGCATCCAAAGAAAAGAAAGAAAACTACCTTTATTCATAGGCAACATAATCATTTATGTAGAATGTCAATTGGCATCTAGAAATAAATTACTAGAATGATTTTGTCAATGCAGACTAAAAAATTTGCTTTTCTAGATACTAACACCAAATCATCATAATTTAAAATTAAAAATACCAATTATAATTGCATAAAAATTATGAAATACCTAGGGATGAATCTATCAAAAGATGTGTAAGACCTGAAAACTGCAAAAATTAAGGAAACCTAAATAATTGGAGAGAAATATTTGGTCCACAAGTTGGAAGACTCAATATTATCAAGAGATCAACTGTGCTCAAACTGACCAATAGAATCAACATAATGCTAATATAAATCTCAGTAAGATTTCTTGGTAGAAACTTAAAAGCGGATTCCAAAATTTATACAGAAATGTGAAGGATTTAGATTAGCCAAAACAACTTTAAAATGGTAGAACAAACTTAAAAGGTTAGCACTACTGATTTAAAGAACTATAAAAGGTACAGTAATCAAAGCAGTGTAATAGACAGTATTAGAGTAGAAAAGAATAGAAGAAGAGTAGAAAGGAATACAAAAATACACTATACAACTGATTTTTGACAAAGATACAAAGGTAAATCTTTTAAAGATTTCCATAATTGTAATTTAAGCACATACATTGGAGTAAAATGTATGTCAATGTAAAATGGTGTCAATCTGAAAAAAATATTAAAATATTAAGAAGGATACACCAATGAATTGAAAACTTCTATTAAAACACAATTCAAGAGAAACAATTTAGAATAACTCATTGGAAATATCAATAATTGAGATATCTCTCTGCCATGAACATGGCTCAAGCTTCCTGTGTTGTCACCATGTCTACCATCAGGGGTAGTGTCTAAAAGCACTTCCAGTGCCAGAACTTGTCCCATTGCACTGGTTGCCACGAAAATTGGTCAGGACTCCTTGAATAGTAATTGGAATGAGGCAAAAAGGGGAGACCTGGGACATTCTGTTGCTCTACAAACCAGATACTTTCAGAAATGTCTGGAAGCAAACAAAAAGGTCAGTTTGGAGAGAATTCCCATTGCAAAAAAGTGATTATTAGAAAATAATAATTACAACAAAGTGGGATAAGCTGAGCTCACCATATGAACCTTGAAAATACTAAAAGGTATATGTACCAAAGTAGAATAAAAGATTGTCATACATATTTAAATTTACATTAATAAAAAATATTACATAGCAGTATATATCAATATAACCAAATTATGTATATCTTATACTACATCTAGTTTGTCAACCATAAGCTACTGAGGGGCGCCTGGGTGGCTCAGTTGATTAAGTGTCCAACTCTTGATTTTGGCTCAGGTCATAATCCCAGGGTTGTGGGATCAAGCCCTGTGCTGGGCTGTGCACTGAGTGTGGAGCCTGCTGAAGATTCTCTCTCTCTCTCTCTCTCTCAAGATTCTCTCTCTCTCTTTCTCTCCCTCTGCCCTTCCCCTGCTTTCTCTCTCTCTCTTAAAAATAAATAAATAAAAATAAAAACCAATAAGCTTTGAAATTACTTGTAATTTTAGAGAAGCATTAATCCACATGGAGAGTTGTCAATGTTCTTCTATTAAATGAAAAAGCAATCTACAAAACACCCTGTAAGGTGTAATAACACGAATTTATTTATTGTAATAAATTTTCATAGAAATATCACACAATGTGTGCATGTACCATACAATAGGTGGTGCTAGGATTGCAAATAATTTCTTTCTCTTTACACTGGTTTACATTCTAAATCATAAAATATTAGGTATCATTTAAAATAAAAAATAGTTACTCTAAAAAAATTAGCTGGTAGGGAAATATTGAGAACTTTTTCCAAGAAATTCTGAGAGTAAGAAAAATCAGTTTATCATTTTTTTCCTAGAACAATTACTAGTTTACGTCG
Source organism: Leopardus geoffroyi (assembly GCF_018350155.1). Taxonomy (NCBI): domain Eukaryota; kingdom Metazoa; phylum Chordata; class Mammalia; order Carnivora; family Felidae; genus Leopardus; species Leopardus geoffroyi. Next base: position 173,476,141 of record NC_059328.1, on the reverse strand, counting down.
TGAGATAAAGTCAAAAGCAGTTGTATCAAATAATAAGGCAGAACTTTTTTGATTATAGTCAGAATATAATATAGCCAAAATATATCCGTAGCTTTCAGTTTTGTATAATGCATATCATTTGGGGTAACTGGTCCATTGTTATCTCGCAAAGTGTACTTTCAAATACCAAAACTAGCAAAAGCTTCTCCTCAAACAGTCCCAGTTAGAGGTTTTAAAGCTCACCCCACCTTCCTGTCACTCTCTTCTCTGCTGCGACGCCGTTGTTCCTCTATCCTAGCTTCTCTTTTAACATCTTCTCCAATCCTCATCAGAAGTAGCATCTCTTTTGTCTTCCATTCCTCGGGAGCACGGAGTTACATACTCAGTACATGCTCACAATAAACCTTTGTATTTTGCCCACCACCACCAAGCAAATTAGAACACATCAGGGGCCCAACAGACATCAGGTCAAGCATAATGAAAGTCATACATTGGGTTTAGGATGGGCTTTCCTTACTGCAGTCCTATTAACAATGCAAGATGGTTATTTTTTACTAAAGCTGAATTAAAAATCTCCCCCCTCCCCGCCAACAATGAAGACTTTAGGGGAGGTAAATAGTGTCTAGTAACTTTCACAATCATCTCTTTAAGAGCAGGTATCGGTTCATATACATAGTTTGTGCTATCAGCCTCATTATTTTATGTAACAACTTGTATATTATAGCTGTGAAGAAAGATTAATGGGGATATATGATTCAGACCTGAAATGACTTCAGGAACTATGATGGACAACTAGTTACAAATGAAACAGTTGTATACAGTTTTTCTCTCAATATTTTAAATTTGTTATCTCACCTCTTCAATTTTTCTACGAAGACTAAGTTTTCTTCTTGTGCGTTCTCGCTGTCGTCTTTCTTCTCTATCCATTCGGAGCAGGTGTTGCTCTTCTGCTGCACGCTCAAGTTCTAATTCCCTACTTATCATATCCAAATATCTAAGTAAAAGTGCAAATACAAGTAAAGGTGTATTGGCTGTTTCCCTTATGATGGCTTCATCTGCTTTGATATTCCCAAACCACCTTCTGGCTTGGTTTTTGTTTCTTAAACTACAAGAATTTTATTGACTTTCTATCAGCTCTGTTCATAGACCTTCAAGCCAGCATGATCTCATGGTTCATGAGATCGAGCCCCACTTGGGCTCTACGCTGACAGCAGAGAGACGGAGTCTCTCCCTCTCTCTCCCCCTCTCTTTGCCCCTACTCTGCTCACGCTCTCTCAAAATAAGTAAACAAATATTAAAAAAAAAGAAGCATGTGCTAAAGATACTTTCCCTCATCTCCTACAATAGGAAAGATTTTGGATCTGATTTGTTCTTCAGTTATCAGCTTGGATTACCTTTTGGATTCCCAGAAACCCTGTCTTCTCTGGTAGAAATTCCTCTTCATACCTTTGCCACCATAATTTCCCAATTCCTGTACCTCTTGGTCTCCTTTCCTCTCCATAGTGGGGACAGTAGTGGAGTTAAATAGTGTCTTCTTATCTAAAAAAATTCCTACTTTCGATTCTTTCTAGTATCTTCTTCCATATTTGGGTCTACAATATATACATAAAATATGCATTAACTTCAATCTTACCTGTTCCTTATTAATTGTTCCTGGTCCTTAATAGATTGGGTGTCTTCCTGTAACAACCAATTTTGGAACCGTGCAACATCAGAACGTCTAGGTATTTGATTGTTTTCCTGTAGTTTATTTACTTGCTTTGCAAGCATTTCCTATTGAAAAAAGTATGTAATATATACACACATAGACATATATGTACATAAATGTGAATATAGATATACATATATATGTATATAAAATCTTTTTGCATTCTCCAGAAATAAAACTGTCCTACGATATGCCTTTTTATTTAGTGCTTAGTACTTTGTGAATAGCTACTTCTGTTTAATTGCATTTGAACCTATTATAGACATGGACAACTGACCCAAAATAAAGATGTCTTCCTCTGAAAATAAATGATAAATATTTCATCATATTTTTCTACCTATTCTGAAAAAGTTAAGTGAAAATAAGAAAGAAGGGGAAGAGAAGCTCTAGGCATAGGAGAGAAATTGGGGAAAATATAGAACATTTAATAGTATAGGGAAGTCATTATCATTCTTTTACAACTCTTAACCTTTGAACATAAATTTGTGAAAGTACACATACACATACATTTCTCATTTTTATCCAACTCACTCGAGCCTAAAACCCGAGTTCACTCATGCACATGTGCATGTGCGCACACACTCTCACACAAACTTTGAGTCAAAAATTGAAAGGAAGTCACTATCTATACCCACTTATTCTACATCAAGGCATTCCACTTCACCTTTAATAACATTTTTTATTGAATGAACACAGCTGCATGTGTGTGGGTACACATACACAATGTACGTGTTTTTTGAGTCACCTGTAGGACATTATAACTATCATATACTTCCTCTCCTGTTATTCCCGCTGTTTTGGGGGTTCCAGATGAAGAATCTTGCTAGCCCAATAGACTCTTCCTATTGGTCCTCGCTCAGGTAGAAGTGACATGTCTGAGTTGCTAAATTATTGCTAAATTATGTAAGCTACCACAGGCATATTAATAGATGACTTGGTCCCTTTTTGTTTTAGCTCAATATAGCAACTGTGTTGGTAACAAAATATTATTTATTCCTCTTCTAAATTTTATTTGGAAAAAGTAGTTTGTCAAAATTAAAGGTAAAAATATTAAAAGAAAATATTTTGCATACAAAGAAAGCTTTCTTCCAAAACCTAGGTAAAGAAACCATATTAAGTATTTAACTTACTTGATCTCTCATATAGTTTCTTTCAAAGTCTAATTTTAAACTGGTAAGATATTGCCTGTACTTATTCAATTCCCTCAAGGTACATACAATCTAAAAAACAAAACAAAATAATAACAACAAAAATATATGAATACAAATATTTAAAAATCATTAACAATCACCTTCTAGAGGAAAAAACAGTAATGGAATACCATTTGATAATATTTTGGTATTAAGAGTAATAAAATGCTAACAATTTTACAAGCAGGATCTCTCTATAATTTTTAACCCAGAGGAAATATCTTTTCCAAACCATTACTTTATTAATATGCATTATGCCATGATAGAGGATTTAGTACCCACAACTGGAGTTATTAAAAGACCAATGTAATAAAAATGTTCAGCCCCAGTAAGAATATAGTCCATCAATATTCCATCAGACTGATTTTGCTAGGTTCCTATTTTGTCTCAAGTTTTTAAAAAGTGTATGGGACATAATCCTTGACAAGCATATAGTGACATTAGAGGCAGAGAAAGAGGACTATGATACAATTGGGAAAATTACCTTTACCTCCCCAAATTATTTGGTAATCATCTTTTGATGTTATAAAGAAAAAACGTGAGGGAAGAAGTAGTTTCACTTAGAAAAAAGCGATTGTCTGATTTCCTTTGACCCAAATACTGAGTAATTTATGAAATTTCCCATTAAGTATTTCTTCTGACCAAATTAAAGGTGATACAGATCTCCACCCCCCCCCCCCCCCCCACCGTAAGGTACAGAAGCAAGCCTTATCAAGTCTTAGAAATTTGCAATGATTAAAAAGAATTAATCTTCAACCCACTTTATTATTGCTGGTGATATAGCCACCCTTCTTTAATCTTCTCAGGATATCTTTGCGCTTATAGTATGCTCTTAAATGTGGATCATGGAGACTTTTATATTGGTTTTCCAAAAGTCGACAGTAAGGATCAGTCAGGTTAAAACCGTAAGAAGGTCGAAAAAGCTGCAAACACAGATTTAAAAATATTATAAAGGTAAAACTAATGAAATTCACTTTTAAATGTTAACCCATCGAAATGACTACACTGTTCATCGAAAATAAAGCATGCATGAAGAGTCTGGTGTGGAGTAAAATCAGCAACAGAAAAGACTTGGATTAGGCAACATAAATTTATTATCTCTCCCTCTTTTCTCCACATGATCCTATTCTAAAAACCTACTCTCATTCAATTAATTCCTTCTCTGATCTCCATCAGTCCTTGGCCCTGAGCCAGAGAAGAAAGAAGGGAAAGGAAAGAAAGGGAATAGGATAAAATTTGTTTTAATGTATAAAGAAAGCTAAAACTTTCTTTTCCTCCTCCCTCTTCCAGGTCAATGTACTCACTTCATTTAAAGTATAAAGGGATAATATTATGATTATATATCAATAAACTGAAAATGAAGAAAATAGAAGTCTTTTATGAAGATTCATGGAAACAGCTTTTTTGTTTTTAATTTTTATTTTTTATTATGAAATTTATTGTCAAATTGGTTTCGATACAACAGCCAGTGCTCATCCCAACAGGTGCCCTCCTCAATACCCATCACCCACCCACCCTTCCCCCCACCCCCCATAAACCCTCAGTTTGTCCTCAGTCTTTAGGAGTCTCTTATGTTTTGGCTCCCTCCCTCTCTAACCATTTTTTTTTCTTCCTCTCCCCCATGGTCTTCTGTTAAGTTTCTCAGGATCCACATAGGAATGAAAACATATGGAATCTGTCCTTCTCTGTATGACTTATTTTACTTAGCATCACACTCTCCAGAAACAGCTTTAACAAAAATAGTAGAAGTAAAAATCAGATTTTAAAGATAATGGATTAAAGAGTTATTTTGTATTGGGGGGTCTTATCTAAGGCAAGAAACCCAACGATCCCTGAATGCTACACTTAGGAAAAAAATCAAAGTCTTACAAAGTTCAACATATTGAAAAACCAATTATAAAAGATATTGATAATGGGGTACCTGGGTGGCTCAGTTGTTAAGTGTCCGACTTAGGCTCAGGTCATGATCTCATGGTCTGTGAGTTCAAGCCCCGCATTGGGCTCTGTGCTAACAGTGCACAGCCTGCTTTAGATTATCTGTCTCCCTCCTCTCTCTCTGTCCCCCCCCCCCCCCGCCAACGACTCATACTTGCTACCTTTCTCTCTTTCTTTCTCAAAAATAAATAAAGAAACGTCAAAAAATAGATCTTGATAAGACTGAAGTTTCTTCATATGTGTAAAGACCAAATACCACCTTATACAATAATCATTAGCATATAAAAGAAGGAAAATATCAGCTAACAGTCATGTTTCTCTGTTACTTTAGAGAAAACGGATGAATTATCTACTCTCATTTATAAATTACATTACCAAAGTGAGGTGGATTGTTTTGTGTGTGAGTTCTTAGTCCATTTTTCAATGGCAGGATGGGATAATGGGTTATGGGGTAATTTCTCAAAGGGAAAAAGTGAAAGATATAAGTGGGTGTGGAAGTGGTCCTAATATTGCCTTTGCATTCTTTCTTTCTGCTTTCCTTTAAGTTTTCTTGCCCAGAAAAATGGAAGTTCTAGTCTAAAGTACAGTCAAAGCAGGAGCTGTCTCATGTGAAAGGCAACTGGAATGTGCATAAGATGTGGGACCCTGAGAGCGCCTGTGCTGCTTGGGGGCCTTCAGTTCAACTGATAAGACCCCACACACTGTGCACCAACCCAGATCTGCCTGCAGGTACCAATTTGTGACTTCTGTGTTCAGTCTGGCAGTAGCCACCTCAGTCAGATTCCAAACACTACTGAGCCTGGCTGGGTGGGACCCTATAAAGAACTCCCTTAAGGTAGGCAGGAGGAGGCAAGTCATTCTGCAGGGAAACAGTCTGGTGCCTAATTATGATTAAATGAAGATAGTTTGGGGGAAATGAATATAATAAAGAATGTAGAGAGGACACATTTTAAAAAAGTAATTGACAAGTGAATTACTATTTGACAGAAATGGTAATTCAGCAAACAATATATTTGAATAAGCAAGCAATAGACAGGGCTAAGTTTACACTTAGCCTAGAGAAGGAATATTAGAGGTTTCAAGCATGTTTTAGGAAAGCTAGTTTGTTTGGATGTGACTAAGTCTAACAGTGCGAGGTGGCATAGTTAGTTCTAATAGAAGAAATTTGTTTTTAAAAAGAAAAATTAGATATTTTCCAGAAAAAAACATACTTTTTTTTTTAAGTTCATTTATTTTGAGAGAGGGAGAGAGAAAGCATGAGCAAGGAGGGGCAGAGAGAGAGGGAGAGAGAGAATCCCAAGCAGGGTCCACATTGTCAGCACAGAACCTAATGTGGGGGTCAAATCCATGAACCTGTGAGATCATGACCTGAGCCAAAGCTGGACGTTTAACAATTGAACCAGCCAGATATCCCAAAACATAACTTACTTTAAGAAATAAGTTTATTAGGATCAGTAAGGTTAAAGCTGTTTATTAGGCAAGTATCAAATACCAAGGGACCTTATTCATTTTTTTAAAATTATTTTGAAAGAGAGAGAGAAAGAGTGAGAGTGTGTGTGTGAGAGAGAGAGAGAACCATGAAGTGGGAGGGGCAGAAAGAGAAGGAGAGAGAGAATCCCAAACAAGCTTTTGCTGTCAGCACAGGGCCAGATGCAGGGCTTGAACTCACCAGTTGTGAGATCATGACCTAAGCTGAAACCAAGAGTTGGACACTTAACCAACTGAGCCACCCAGGTTCCCCCCCTTTTTTTTGGGGGGGGGGAGGCTTATTTCTGATGACATCATAGATAGAAGAAGGGCACGGGGTCACTCAGAATTCTTTCTCATAATTTTTTTTTCAATATTGATCAAAGAACCACTGAAAAAGAATGCACTGAACTTTCTTCAGCATTAGTTACTGGGTCAAAGGCTGGGGAGGTTTGAGGGTAGAGGTATGCAGGACTAAAAATATGAAAGAGTTTGAGAGAAGCATACTATACCCCAGTATGATTTAAATTATAAACATAAAATTATACTGTTGAGTGAAACTATATAAACCAAGAGCAATGCAAATTTTAAGGAAATAGAGCTAATTGGGGGCTATCATACTTCAGAAAGAATCTTGAAAGATGGTTCAGATTCATAGATTGGGCAGAAGAAGAAAGAATATGCCAGGTTTCGGAGACAAGGCACAGAACAAAGGAACAAAGGCACAGAAATACTAATGTAGTATGTGTGAGTAAGTATAAAAGACCCCAAGTGGAAAAAGCTGAGGCTTTGGATTGGAGGAAAAAACTGGATGAGGAAGTTGGGGCAAATCATGCAGTCATTAGTTAAATACTGAACATGTTAACTCATTTCAACTTCATTTCTTTCTCACTTAGTATATGAAATAGAATGCAACTCAAAATAAAATAGTAGAAAAGTGTTCTGTAATTAGAGTTTTGTCCAAGTTATTATTGGTTAAAATCATAACACAATCAAATATCCAGCTATCCCTGATAACCTTCCCCCTCTCAACCAAATGTTTGCAATAAAACCTCACTAAATAAGTAGATGTAAAGTGATAGTATAAAGACATGTTAATATGGTTCCATAAATTATAAATTAAGACAGAGCTAAGAATCTAAACTTTCTAGCCCACAATTCTGTTCAAACTATACAGATGAAGTTGCCTGATAGGCATCCTAAGCAATATCTTAGGTTAGATATGGGGTTGGTTATCTTTTTCGTCTGTATATCAGTGCAGATTCCCTTAATGGACTTTGTATGATGTAGTTCCTGTATCTAACAGCCAGTAGAAAAGGGCAAAGAAAACCAATGTAAGACAATTAAAAATTACTTTACCTTTTCACCTAACTTCGTAGTATAGTATAAAGTATTGCTTCCTGGGATCATAGGCAACTTGACCCCAAGAGGCAGATCCAGTAGTTGACCCGCTCCGAGCCCTGGAAAGTGGGTTTTGTGCACGCCCTGTCAGATGCAATTGGGAGAGTTTGGTCTTTCCTTTTAGGTATTAGGCCAATGTACTCCTACTCCAACCAAATGAACTCCTACGGTCAAGGCCGAAGGGTCCCGCCCTACCAGACAGCCCTGAAGACCTCCCGCTCCCCCCCACCCCCCCGACACCGCCCACTCTTCGCCCCCAGCACCACAGCCAGTTGCAGCCAGCGCAACCCGAGCCACCACCACCACCGGCTGCGCCGCACGAGGGCGCCAGAAGCGGGCGGTTAGGAATCGCGAGAACGGTTGGTGGCTATCCCTGCCCCTGCCCCACAGGGCCGGAAGCCCGGGCGAAGGACCACGACGCCGGGCTGGCTGCTACTCACGTCTCCGCATTGCTGGCTCTCCGAGGCTAGGCCACTGGTGGCAGTCTTGGTGGCAGCGACGTTGGCAGCCTTAGAACAGGCGCTGAGGTACAGCTCCATCGCCAGCCCCGGGCCCTTCTACCCTCAGCCGCCCTCTCCTGTGTCCTTCCTTCGCACCCCTTTCCCCGTCGTCGTCCCTCCGTCGCCACTGGATCCAGAATGGTCAGTACCCCGCGTCCGCGAGGCCCCACCCTCGTGGCGTTCGAGGCTCCCAACTTGGAAGCGCCAGAAGGGTGGAGCCCTCCCCGAGGTGCTTGCGGCTTGAGCGTCCCAGGCTCCGGGAAGCCGGTCCCAGGGGCCTGGTCTGAGAGTCACAGTCAGTGTACCATTTCTGTCTCAAACCAGTACCCCTCAGTCATACCAAACAAAAATCCAAACTTTGAAAGCTGTCTAATTTCTCCTGGCCTCCAAGAAGCTATGGTTTGGCCCGGGTTGGGGGGGGGGGGGCGCGGTTAGTGGGGGGGGGGGTGGGGGAGGGGAGGTGGAGTAACAGGGCCAAACACAAAATCCAGGAGTGATTGTACAGCCCACTGTAGGGACAGAGGCCTGGTTTTCTATATGTGCCTCCTTACAGACACTGTGATCGCACTCCATCCCCAGGTTCCCACTCCAGGTTCACATAAGATCCTTTGACTTCCTTTGAGGCTCACTGCCTTTCTCCTGTCCTCCCTCTAGTTTCCTCCTTTCTTTCTAGCTCTCTTCCCTCACTCTCCTACTCCCTCCTTCTTTCTGACTCCCTTGCTTTCTCCATGATCCCTCTTTCTCCTCCCGTCAACCATCCAGCCAGAATTTATAAAATACCTGACTCCGTGGGCCCATCATTGAGTGGAGCACTGGGGATATGGTGGTGAGTGAAATTTGGCCCCTTCCTTCAAGGAGCTAACTAGACTAGAAGTACTTTGAAGGCCCAGATTGTATCTGATTTGTCAGCAATGTGGATTTAGACCTTTAATATTCTTTAACCCACTGTTGTTCTTTCTTATTTCTGGGCTATTTAGTAATAATACCTACTATTTACTAACGTACTAACTCTAGGTACTGTGCTAAACACTCGCCACATTTAATCTTTCTAACAGCCTTCCCAATAATTGCCTCTTTTCTTCCACAAAGGTTAAAGAACAATTATAATTACTATTTAATAATGGCCCCAGAGGCAGTTTCTTAATCAATACACTAGTTTTACATCTGTTCTATTTGTTTTATTGGCACTCATATGCAAAGTACTCCTAAATTTGAACTCTGATTTTAAGATACAGTCCACTGCCCCTCTCCACATAGATGTCTCGCAATCGTCTCAAATTCCACGTACTCAAATCTCAACCCCTCCCTTTACCAAAACAGGACAAAGCCAATGCCCTATTTTTCCTGCATTTCCCATCTCAGTGACAATATCAGCATCTACCCAAGCCAGAAACTGAGAAATAGTACTAGATACTTAACTTTCCCCATATTCCCCACATTCAGTTGTTCTCATAGTCCTAATGATTTTATCACTGAGATTAATTGGACCTGTCCTATCCACCTGTACACTACTCCCTCAGTTAAGCCACTCATCATTCTTTTGTCTGTGTGATCGCCACAGCCTTATCTCTCTGCCACCTTTACCCCAGCAATCCATCTTTTATCAAAGTGCTATCTGATGCCATCTCTCTCCCCTGTAGTAAATCTCCAATTGCCCTAAGACTTAACAAAGCATATAACAGCCTCTGTGACTTGGCCCTGTGGTAGTTTTCTCTTGCTGCTGTAACAAATTACCACAATCTTTGTGGCTTAAAACAATACAAAGGTATTATCTTACAATAATTGAGGTCAGCAGCGTGAAATGAATCTCATTCTGCTGAAAACAAGGTGTTGGCAAGGCTGCATTCTTCTGGAGGCTGTTGGACACAATCTACGACCTACCTCTTTATGGTTTCTAGAAGCTTGCCCTTTCTCCCACTTCAAATCCAGCACGTAGCATCTTCAGTTGTCTCTCTGATTCAGACCTCTGCCTCCCTCTCTATAATTAAAAATCTGCTAATTATATTAGGCTCATCTAGTTGACCTACAATAATTTCTTTATTTTAAGGTCAGCTGATTAGCAACCCTATTTCCATTAGCAATCTTAATTCCTCATTGCCATGAAACACATATTCACAGGTCTTGGAATTCACAGTCACAGGACTGCTTAAGTGTCATCATCTCTACGAAGTTTTTCTGACATTCTAAGCTTTGTCCAAATTTGCTTCCTCTATGCTTTCCTCCATTTTAGCACTTTTCATATTACATCAAAAATATCTCGGGGCGCCTGGGTGGCGCAGTCGGTTAAGCGTCCGACTTCAGCCAGGTCACGATCTCGCGGTCCGTGAGTTCGAGCCCCGCGTCGGGCTCTGGGCTGATGGCTCAGAGCCTGGAGCCTGTTTCCAATTCTGTGTCTCCCTCTCTCTCTGCCCCTCCCCCGTTCATGCTCTGTCTCTCTCTGTCCCAAAAATAAATAAACGTTGAAAAAAAAAAAAATTAAAAAAAAAAAAAAAAGAAAAGAAAAAAAAAATATCTCTTTACCTGTCAGTCTCCCTTTAAGGGAATGGAAACTCCTTGAAAGCAGCTATTGGTTTATTCACACACTTATTTATGCACAACACTTAGTATAGTGCCTAGCAAGCATTTAGTGAGCCCCCAGTATATTTTTGTTGTCTTGACTTAGGCATACATGAATGAGAACCCATCAAAGCGTTTTTTTTTTAAAATGTTTATTTATTTTTGAGACAGAGAGAGACAGAGCATGAACGGGGGAGGAGCAGAGAGAGAGGGAGACACAGAATCCGAAGCAGGCTCCAGGCTCTGAGCTGTCAGCACAGAGCCCAACGCGGGGCTCGAACTCACGGACCATGAGATCGTGACCTGAGCCAAAGTCGGATGCTTAACCGACTGAGCCACCCAGGCGCACCCCCCCGATCAAAGCGTTTTAAGCAAATTCTCAATTTAGAAGATTATTCTGGCGACAATATGGGGGATGGATTTCTGGGGTTAGAAGGCCTGAGAGATTTCACTATGCGTAGTTACATAGGCAAGAAACACTGAAGTCCTGAAATAAGGAATCTACAAGAATAAAGGGGAAAGAATGGATTTGAGGCAACATTGTAATAACTTTGGTTTCTTCCTCATCTCACCTACTTTAAAAACAATAGAGTTGGAGGGATGATTGTTATGGTGAAGCTGACAAGAGTAGATAATCTTGAATTTTAGAGAAGAACCGTTAAATCAGAAAAGTAAATTAATTCCCCAAAAAAACCCATCCAACAGATTAAGTTCTTTTTATATGGAAAGCAGTTAGAAAGTAAGAATAGAGAAGAGAAAGCCCATGATAATTATGTTTGAAGAAGAATTTGTTGTATTCTTAGAGATGACAGAGGAGCATGTGTTTGAAGTTTCATGAACTTCGGGGTCTTCTGTGTTGGCCCACACAGAGCTGAATAATCTAGTTGGCTTCACTCACATGTCCAGGGCCTCAGCTAGGATGGCTGGAGTGGTTGGGAATGTTGGACAACTCTGTACAGATGTTCTTTTCATATTCCAGGTGGTTAGATCAAGCTTTTTACATGGAAGTCTTGGGTTTTCAGCATCAAGAAGGGGTAAACATTAGTGTGCTTTTCAAATCTTCACTAGTATAATACTTTCTAAGGATACTAATCCTTGGATCAGAGCCCACATTAATGCAGTATGACCTCATCTTAACCAGACTGCATCAGCAAATTCTCTATTTCTAAATAATTTCATAGTCTGAGGTTCTGAGTGGACTAAATTTTAGGGTGTTGCCATTCAACCAAGTACAGAAAGTTACAGAATGTCCTGCTAATGGAGAAAATGTGATATATTGACATGTCAAAAAAGGCTTTATTGGGATAATTGATTTGACAGAGGACTCAAAATAAGAATTTGTATAGAAATTACGAAATTATAGATATCAGAATCATCCTGATGTATATAAGTTTCTAAATGATTCCAAAACCTATAGAGATAGAATGGTATTATCTAACCTCCCATAACTGATTCGGTAAATGTAGGCAAAAAGAATAAATGAGTATCACCCTTATATACTTTCTAAAGTGGTCTGTTTTTGGTAGGTAAAAGCTTACTTAACTTTTGATTAGTTACTGCCTCTGATTAAACATGCCTCCTATTGCCAACAGAACTGACTCAAATATTGAAGTAAACCATCCTTGAATATATATAATCTATCAAATGTTAACTGCTTTTCTATATTTCTGTAAAATAACTTATTTGCTGGTGTTTTAGATTTTTTTTTCAAATAATTATCATCTTTACAAAAGAGAAAATGGAAATTATATTAAAAAGTGTGGTAAGAGAAATTTTGTCCCTATCACTAGTATAATACTACCTCTACAGCAGAACAAATTAGCACCTGATTTTTTATTGCCTAGCCCTTATCTCTCATTACTTGATGACTCTCTGTGGGTCTTAGGCCCTTCATAAGATTCTAGGTGCTTTTGATGAGAGTTACATTGCTTGGATCCCCTGGGTCAGCAGTGCCCAGCACTGTGCTAGGCATTCAGGCTGCTCATTTCTTGATTACGTTTTAGTAATTGCTAAATAGTGCATACACACACACACACACACACACACACACACACACACCAGAGTCTGGTAAGGACTACACAGTATCTTTTCATATTATAAAGTATATCTCTTTGCCAGTATCCTACCCATTTAAATACTTTACACTTGAATTATTATTTTTTAATATTATGTTTATCTTGATGATGAAAAGCTGATATTAAATACATATTCCTGATTTGTTAAGTGGTGCAGACCATGCAGAAAGAAGGGTACCAAATTAAATATCAATTGGGAAAATTGTTCTTATATTCTCAATATATATATTTTAGATGATAACACAAATGAATCATAGTGAAATATTGAATAAAAAGTAATGTTCAAACATTATGTCCAGTTTAAGCTTTCAATTGAGAATAACATAAAATTTAAGGTAGCCAGTCACAGGTAGGGAAAATTCCATGATAGTAAAAGGCAACAGGAATACGCAGTACAGTATTAATAGTGTAGACTTGGGATTTAAATCCTATTTATTTCAACTCTTGGCTTTAGTTTCCTCGGCTCCAAAATTTGTATAGTGCTAACTCTTATTTTATAGGGCCATTATATGAGTTAAATTGATAAAAACAGCAAAATGCATGGTCTATAGAGATGCTCAATAGGTGATAATTTTATTATAAGCATCACTTTGAGTAGCATTAATAGGGAAATGATTAATTAATTAATTAATTAATTAAAAGTTTCCCCCAGTTTGATTGAGAGATAATTGACATAGTACTGTATAAGCTTAAGACATACTGCATGATGGTTTGATTCACATATATTATGAAGTGATTACCACAGTAGGCTCAGCTAGCATCCATCTTCTCATGTAAATACAATAAAAAGGAAACAAAGAATGAAAGAATAAAGGGGAAAATTTTTTCTCCTTGTGATGAGAACTCTTAGGATTTATTCTCTTAATACTTTTTCTATATCATTTTAGCTATGTGTTATATGGCAATGTTAGCTATAGTCATCATGCTGTATGTTACATCCTTACTATTTATTTATCTTAAAACTGGAAATATACCTTGATATCTTCCTATAATTCCCCCTCCCCTTACCCCCACCTCTGGTCACCATAAGGCTGATCTCTTTCTACGAGTTTGGGGGAGGGGGGTGGTATTGTTTTTCATTTCTTTGTTTTTTTTTGTTTGTTTGTTTTAGATTCCACCTATAAGAGAGATCATGCAGTATTTGTCTTTCTCTGACTTATTTCACTAAGCATAATGCCTTCAAGGTCCATTTATGTTGTCACAAATGGTAGGGTTTCCTTTTTTCTGGCTAAATAATGTTCCATTGTGTGTGTGTGAAATAGCCATTCATCCATTGGCCCATTGATGGATATTTAGGTTGTTTCCACATCTTGGCTATTGTAAATAATACTGCAGTACATATGAGGGTGGAACCATGATTTTGAGTTAGTGTTTTTTGTTACCTTTGCATGCATTTTCAAAAGAATTGCTGGATCATATGGTAGTTCTATTTTTGGTTATTTGAGGATCTCCTATACTATTTTTCCATAGTGGCTGTGCTAATTTAAAATTCCACTATCAGTGCACAGAGTTCCCTTTTCTCCATATCCACACTAGTATTTGTTATTCCTGGTCTTTTTGTTAATGGCCATTTTAGCAGGTGTGATTTAATATCTCACTGTGGTTTTAATTTGCATTTCCCTAATGACTAGTGATATTGAGCATCTTTTCATGTACATTTTGGCCTTTTATATATCTTCTTTGGAGAAATGTCTATTCAGGTCCTTTCCAATTTTTGAATTGGAATTTTTTTTTTTTTTGTTATTGAGTTGTAGGAATTCTTTGTTTTGGATATTAACCCCTTAACAGATATATTGTTTGCAATTTTTTTCCCATTTCCTAAGTTGTTAATAGTTACTTATACTATATAGAAGTTTTTTAGTTTGTTGTAGTCCTGTTTTATTTTTTATTTTGTTGCTTATTCTTCAGGTGTCATATCCAAAAAATCATTACTATGATCCATGTCAAGGAACTTGGTTCCTATGTCTTCTTCCTAGGAGTTTCATGGTTTCAGGTCTTGCATTTACATCTTTAATCCATTTGAGTTAATTTTTGTGAGTGGGTTGAGTTTTATTCATTTACATGTGAGTATCCAATTATTCCAGCACCATTTATTGAAGAGACTTGTCTTTTCTCCATTGAGTATTCTTGTCTTCCCTGTCAAATATTAGTTAACCTTATATACTTGGGTTTATTTCTGGGCTATCAGTTCTGTTCTGTTGGTCTATTTATCTGTTTATACCAGTACCATACTATGATACTACTACTACTACATATTATGATGACTTTAGTTTTATAGTATAGCTTGAAACTAGGAAGTGTGATACCTCCTGCTTCATTCTTCTTTCTTAGGATTTCTTTGGATATTTGGAGTCTTTTGTGGTTTCTTATAAATTTTAAAAGTGTTTTTTCCCCTGATTCTTTAAAAAAAATGCCATTTGAATCTTGATAAGGCTTGCATTGAACCTACAGATGGCTTTTAGTAGTATTGACATTTTAATAACTAATTCTTCCAATCAACGAACATGGGATACCTTTTTACTTATTTATGTCTTCTATTATTTTATCAATGCCTTATAGTTTTCAGTGTAGAGATCTTTTATTCTTTAGTTGAATTTACTCCAAGTTATTTTACTGTTTTTGATGCTACCATAAATGGGATTATTTATTTCTTTTTCAGAAAATTAATTGTTGGTATATAGAAATGCTACTAATTTTTGTGTATTAATTTTGTATACTGCAACTTTATTGAACTCATTGATTAGACATAACTGTTTTTTGGTCTTTGGTATTTTCTATGTATAAAATTATGTCATCTGCAAATAGAGACATTTTTGCTCCTTTCTTTATTCTGATACCTTTTCTTGCCTGATTGCTTTAGCTAGGACTTCCAGTACCATGTAGAATAGGAGTGGTGAAAGGGGGCACTCTTGTCTTTTTCCTGATCTTAGAAGAAAAGCCTTCATCCTTTCACCATTCAGCATGTTAGCTCTGGTCTTGTCATAGAAGACCTTTATTATATCAGATATATTCCTTTCATGCCTAATTTGTTGAGTTTTTATCATGAATGAATATTGAATTTTGTTGAATACTTTTTATGCATCCATTGAGGTAATCATTTGTTTTTTTTTTTCTTTCATTTTATCGATGTGATGTGTCACACAGATTGATTTGCATATGTTGAATCATCCATGCATCCCAGGGATAAATCTCATTTGATCATAGTGAATGAAGGACATGATTAATTTAAATGGTGGGCAATCTGCCCAGCTAAGTATAGTACTAGACACTGTACTATGTATTCTAGCTTAAAATCATAGAGATATTTGAGGGAGTGGACTTTCTGGTTATTAAGATTTTTTCTTTTCATTTTAATTGTTGGAATATGTTGCCCTCACAGTCCTAATCATTGTTATTAATGAGATTGATTATGTTATCTACATTTGATGCTTGGGGAGAAAATATTTTTGAAATTATTGGAAAATTTTATCCAGTAAAATGAGTAATTTTGCCGTATTTGTCAAGTAGCTACAGTTTTTGTTTGTTTGTTTGTTTTTTTAAATATCAGCTCTGGCCAACAGCTTGATTGTAGCCTTGTGAGAGACCTTGAACTAGATGCACACAGCTAAGCTGTGCCCAGATTCCTGTGGTATAAGAACTGAGAGATACTAAATGTCTGTTGTTTTAAGCCATTAAATTTTGGGACAGTTTTTTACATAACAATAGATAACTAATGTTTATGATGTACCATTCACTGTGTTAGGTAGTTAGCAAGGTGTGTATTATGAAACCCTTTCATTAACATTGTAAGACAGCTATTACAATCTCCATTTTGCAAACAGGAAATTTGGGCTTGGAAAAATGAATTTGTGTGTCATCTTGAAGCTCTGAAATTGGCTCTATTCTAAGGGATTCTTAATCAGCAAACAATTATTCTTTCTCCTCATCATTTTTTAAATAAAATTATTTCTTACATCAAAAATATTTTTCCTCAGGTTTGTTGAGATATAATTGATATACATCACAATAAAAGTTTAAGGCATGCAGCATGATGGTTTGATTTACATATATTGTGAAATTTTTACCACAGTGAGTTTAGTTAGCATCTACTGTCTCATATAGATATAATTAAAAAAAAAAAAAAGAAAACAAAGAACAAAAATTCCTTGTGATGAGAACTATTAGGATTTACTTACATAACAACTTTCTTATATATTATACACAGTGTTAACTATAATCATCATGTTGTACATTATATCCCTGGCACTTGTTTATCTTATAACTGGAACTTTTCACATTTTGACCACCTTTCTCCAGATCCCCCTACCCTTAAATCTTGATGAACTATATGCATTATGTACTTCTCACATTAGACTTCATCAGTATAAAATTAGGGGGAATAATAGAAAACCACCAATAAAACTACCACAGGATATAGTTTATTATCTGTACTGTGTACCATTATGATCTGGACCAAGCCTGAATAAGACATGAGGGGCAGGATTGATGTACTGATTTCTCTCCTCAATTCTGTCTCAGATATTAAAGATATAATCTCAAAACTACTTTACATACTTCAATAATTCACTGATACTATTCATCTATTTATCAAAGTCTATTTTTATTTTTATCCATTTTAGTCATTTTTTGTTCTTAAGAAGAATATAAACTCACTACATTTTGAATTATATTCTAATTTCTTTCTTGGCTTTTAAGAATTAACCACCTGTCTTCTCATTATAATGTAAATATATTTGATCAATATGTTCAAAGTATCTTGTCATCCGGAAAGAAAGAAGTTAAGTTGCAGGTCTGCAATACAGTCTCTTCTTGTATTGGGGGTGCTCCAGGGAAAGAAAAAAAGGCAAGGAAGCTGAATTAATCCCCTTCTAAACATACTGATGACAATCCTATTGGCACAGCGGCAACAACAAAGGTTTTTGCTAGTAAAATAGACTTTTTTATTATGGAATGCTTTTAGCAAGATGTGCCTAATTGTATAGATTTGTTTATGATAAACAAACTGGAATATATGGAGTTATGGATAATGGCTGGTTGGGAAATGTTACATAATCAATGTAACCCTCTCAGTGTAAAATATAAATGTCTTATAACCTGAATGGATTATTATATGAAAGTGAAGTAAGTAAATGCAAACCTCATAGAAATCTCATCTATTAACATGTGTATCCAATGTGGTATAATAGGACTTGGGGAACTAGACTAGGGGTCATAGACTTCTTTGTTTTACCTGTGACTCATGATGACATATATCCTTGTAATTATTAGTATCTAATTGACACTTAAAACTTGATACAGAGTCAAATCTTTGAGTGATGTTAGTCTGAATTATCAATATGACCCTTTATGTTATCTTAAGTTCCAAGAGATATTGATTCCTATGATAGTCCTCAAATTTCAGCCTTCCAATAATTTATTTAATCATTTTGGTGTCCCTCAAAGGCAGAGGAGGCAGAATTTTGTAGTGGTAAAGTAATAACATGTGTGGGTAAACATTGAAACAATATAAAGTAAAATAATTTACCCTTATTCCAAGATCTTAAGACTCTCAACCCAAAAGCAAACAATAGTAGTCTGTATGTCATTATACATGTGTGTAGGGGCCAAGAGCATCCCCCCTGCCTCATGGGCCACTTTGGCATGAACATTATTTTGAGTTAAAAGCAATCTAAGCACAGCAGATTCAGAAAAATCTCTTTCCCTCCCCTCATCTGAGGGAAAAATCTCTTTCCCTCCCCTGGTCTGTTTGTACCAGGAAGAGAGCTATTAGCAGAGATTCCTCTTTACCTAAGAAACTGATCTGAATAGTAGAGCAACCTGTGGTTTCCAAACATCTCCTTTTACCTTCCTGCTAATGATAGTTCACAAAAACATCATGTTGCCTCACTTTGGAATTTCCATGTCTGTGTGGATTTCTAGTACATATGCTATGAAATTTGATTTTCTCCTGTTAATCTGTCTCGTGTCAATTTGATTTAGTCAAGCTAGAAGAACCTTGAAGGACAGAGGAAAGTCTTCCTCCTTAACATATGCAACTCTATGTTATAAAGCATGTTTCACATGTTCCATTTTTTACTGACCAGTATGTCTTGAAGATTATTCAATATGAGTACACTGATTTAATTTAGTTTTTAACTACACTTAAGTGGTGTTTAATGCTGTCATTACTATTATCTACTTAACCAGTCTTCTATTTATGAATTTTTAGATTTTTTTTGTTACAAAAATTCTATAATAAGCATCCTTTTACATAGACTTCTGGATTAAAGAGTATGTTGATTTCATTTATTTTTCTTACAGATATTGTCATGTTTCCTTCAAAGAAATTACACTGCTTTGTGATTTATCTGTGGTTTATCCTCCCACAAATGGAGATTGGATAAGGTATGTGCCTGCTGTTAATATCTTCTTTCTATGTTGGATAAATCTTTCTCATAGGCTGTGGTTTCAAGTAATGGCTAAAATTAGTTTTTCTAATTTTGTTTGCTTGTTTTAAAGACAGTGGAGATTCTTTCCCCTCTTTATTTTTGATTTTGTATTTGGAAATCTTTGCTAACTTCAAGCAAAATCACTACTTTTCTGTTATTTTTAAAATTATGTAAGTTTGGAGGATAAGTAAAATGAAAGTAGTGACCAAGTTGCTTAGTATGGACTAACTTGCAAAAGATAATTTTTGTATTTTTTTTTAAATCAATGCAAAATTTAGTAATTGTAATAAACATATGTATACTTTTGGCCTAAAATGTATCACAAATTAAAAAAAAAAAAACCTGAATTTGTCAGCCTGACTATGCACAAAAGAGTTAATGCAGTTGGCCTGAGACTGGTATTTTTTAGAAAAGCCTACTTGAAAAGTTCTCTCTTGATTGGAGTTGGGGAACTTGGTAGTTGAGTCATTCATGAAGTGATAACTGGTTCACTGTGCCTAAACTGCTTGTAAAATCAATATGGTTTATGCTGGACATATGCCTTCTGTCTGGGGGTCTGCAAATTTGATATGTACTAGGCAGCAGGTGCTTACATGATAAACTAGCATTAAAAACCTTGGGCTTTGTTATGGGTTGAATTGTGTCCATCTAAAATTCATATGTGGAAATCCTAACTGTCAGTACCTGTATTTGGAGAGAGGGTCTTTATACATGTAATTAAGTTAAAATGAGGTTACTAAGATGCATCTTAATCTAATATGACTGGTATTTTTATGGGAAGAAAAGATTAGGACACAGATAGGCATAGAGGGAAGACCATGTGAAGACATGGGTATGTCTAATCGCAATAAAATGAAAATTCTTTAAGGAAAATTTTTGTCTGTCTTCTTCAATGTACTCTTCAATAACTAGAGCAGTACCCAATAATTATTATTAAGTAGAAAAAACTCAATAGTAGATATTCAGTAAATAACACTTCAGAAAATAAGTGAATCAATTCTCCCCCCCACCCCCAGTCACTGCTTAAATAGTGCCAATGTGTGCTTCAGAATAGCTTTTCTTTTCTTTTCTTTTCTTTTTTTCTTTTCTTTTCTTTTCTTTTTTTCTTTTCTCTTCTCTTCTTTTCTTTTCTCTTCTTCTTTTATTCATCTCTGAGAACCGATCCTTCTAACTGACACTGTCTCCTTTTAGATAGAATCCCACATTTTTAACTCCTAAATTACTGTTTTCCTACATAATGTTAAGAACATGATGTATAGAATAGTAAAAACACCATGTGATGGCTTACCATTCTTTATCTCATCCATTTATTAAAGACTAGGTACATTATTAAACTGTAGTAATAACTTTGTTGCATACTTTCCTTGACTGAATTGGAATATTTTAATCATGTTTGTTCAGCATTCATATATTCATCCTTACAAAAGCTATCAGTATATGCAGATTAAATAAATTACAGGGTTTATTGATGTGCATAAATGTAGGTATTTTGTTAAATGGAAGAACAATAACTATTAGTATCTTGTGAAATTAACTCAGTAGATCAAGGCAATATTTTTAAAGTTACAACAAAAGAGAAAAGAATAGAAAATAGTGGGTTTCAGGTTTAACAAGAGTATCACTTTATGAAAATTTGTTTTAATTATAGGTATGTAACTTACATATTTTGCTTATATAAATATGTACGGTATATAATGTATATCTTGTGAATTTAAGGAAGGAGTGTTTTGAAGTAACACAAGATAATGGATTATGAGCATCTATATTTCAAAAAAAGATTCTTTTTTTTTAAATTTATTTATTTACTTTGAGAGAGAGAGAGACAGGGAATGAGCCGGGGTGGGGCAGAGAGAGGGAACGAGAGAATCTCAAGCAGACTCTGCACTGTAAGCACGGAGCTGGATGCAGAGCTCCATCCAGTGAACTGTGAGATCTGCTTAACTGATTGAGCCACTCAGGAACCCCTCAATAAAAGATTCTAAAAAGTGAAAACCCTTCAGAATATTAGAACAGAAAAGGTTATTAGTTATCTTTTAAGTGGATACTTTTATTTTACAAGTAAGGATACAAGGGATCAGTAAAGTGAAGTCTTCCAAAATTACAAATTAGATTAGTGGGAGCTTTAAGTTATCACTCAAGTCTTCTGTCAATTTACCACCAAATCATACAGCTAAAGAGAATATTATGCTTCATGCTGTCCCAGCATGTAATTTGGGGTCTGTTCTACTCATTAGACTGAAACTGGCATCAAGTTAAGTTTATTTTTTTCCCCAGTAAACACATTTGTTATAGTAAGTTCAATCACCATAGAAATGTGGTTGTTCTTTTCAAATTGTTTACAGAATATTCATTTAAATAAAGTACCTCTAATTGTGGCTATGTAATTTCTTTACTTTTGAATCCTTCTGATACTGAATTAAGAGAAACTTGTTTTTTGTTAACGTGGAATAATTTTCACCTTTTCATGTAGTTGGTATTATAAGTATTCAGAATAAGTGCCAATTAAAAATATTACTACTTCCTTATCATCTTCTGCCAGCTGGCCCTTTATATTAACATTGAAGGGTATTTCAGGAAGCAGCTTATCAGGTCTGGGGCTTTTTTTGGTTTGTTTGGATGGTTAGTTTTTTCACCTAATTAGTGAACAGTCTGAGAAGGGTTTTATTTTTAGCAATTCCAAAACTAATGAAGGTGGGAATACAAATGACCTTAGAAGACATTCTTAGAAGACATTCTGTAGAAAAAAAAATTCTCCCAATTCTTTGCTCTTTTATTTGAGGCTTTCTGTCTGAATTCTACCTTGTCTGATGTTAGCAGCTTACTCCTGTTATATCATTAGTGTTTGCATGTTTGTTATTATATTGCCTACCTACTTTTGAATTACTTTGTTTTAGCTATATCTCTTACATACAGAAAACAGTTGGTGTTTTTTGTGGGATAATTTGAAACCTTATTTTTAAAAATTTGATAGATTAACCCATTTTTACCTATTAACATAATTGTATATACATTCTAATCAATCAAACTAGTTTATGCTATTTACTAAGATTCTTTAGAGGATTTTGTCTTTTTTGGTTAACCTTGTTAAAGACCTTAACTGCCTTGTAAATATTGCTTCTAATTTTTTTAGATATCTTTACACAAATAGAATGGTAAAATCATTTTGAATTACAGACTCATAAGCATATGTTTTAACATTTTCATTCTGGCCCAGGGAACGGAAATTAAAAGGTAATAATGTCCATTCAAAATTCTGTCCAAATTTAAGAGGCCATCAGAGCCATTGTTTCTTGCTAAGATCTTGAAAATACAGAAAATAAAATGTTTTCTTTAAGTGAGAAAGAGGAGGAAATTCAGAGAAAGTTTGTCATTTAAGGATTGAATATTCTGTGTGCCCTCATTTACATAGCTACTTCATTTCAAGTATGATCTTATTAGTCTCTGATGGATCTGAATATTGGAAACACATTTTAGATTAGTTCTCATTTTAAATTTATTGTGTTTGCCTTGGGTAACCTTGGTAATCATTGAAACCATTATTTGTGTAGGTACTTAATTATGTGGAAACAATTATGTCTTGCAAAACAATCCTTACAATGGAAGATTTTAGGATGTTGGGTAATAGCTTATTAAACTTATTTCCCTAGACTTTTTTCTTTTTTTGTTTAGTAGTAGGAGAATAAAGCAATTGATTTACTTAAATTAGCTTTTAATGTTTAGATGATTTCACCACTTTATCAAGAGTGTGCAATTTAAAAACTTTCTTTAAATATAATTCCATCTCACAAATGGTTTAGTGTTGTAATAAAATATATTTGCTTTGCAACAAAATATAGACTTGTAAATATATCTTTATAGGATTATTGGTATTATAATTATAACAATAGTGAAAATAATTTTTATAATTTCTCTAAGTTGGTAATATTAAACAATATAATTGAAATGTGAAGGAAGTATGTTTTATATTATTTATTTTATTAAATAAAAGTGAACTATTAGTGATGTACCTTTGAATTAATCATTTAGAAGAAAGTGTCAAATTACTGACAAAATTTTGTGTGTTACCATAGCATAACATGTTACCACAAATTGAATTATCTAAACCTTTCATATAACTGATTCTTTTCATTCTTTCATTCTCTCTCCTTCCTATCTCTTACCTTTCCTACTCATTCTTTTTCCTTATTTCTTCCTTTTATTGATTCATTGTTGTGGAATACCTAGATAGTAATTTGTGGTTTGTAGCTTTTTTGTTAAAATATGCTTGCTAAAAAGATATTTTCCACTAAGTCATTAGACCAAAATGAATGCAAGAGGATACCAACAGTTTTGCATTTCACAAAACTAAGTACATCTTAGCTCTTATTAAATTATTTTAAACCATTTGTAAACTCCGTGTAGTATAGTGTAGCCAATAATGATAATAATTGCTGTTGGCATTATTAGTATTTTACCAGCATGGATTTACATGAATTAACTCATTGGATCCTTACAAAAGCAGCAAACCTGCTATTCATTTCTTTCCCATAGCAGGGTAGAGGTGGAGGGTGCTTCTGGGAGAGAATAGGACAGGTGATTTCATAAAAGCTTATTTGAAGCATGCTAACAACTGGCTTCTTGAAGATTAAATTGATAGTATTCACTTAGAAAAGAGTTCTTATGTATGGAATGCTCTAAGCAGGATGTCCCTGGTTTAGATTGTATATGGTAAACATATGTAGTATCTATGGATTTATGTGTTATGGATCCTTGAAAAATGTCACAAAGTATGTAACTTTCTAGGAGTAAAATGAAGATTACCAGACCCTAAATGCTAACTGATGTAGGATGACCTGCACATCTTATTTAATTATCTCATCTATTACTCTGATAAATATATATATACACCTACATATATATTTAATATGTATTCTATTTGGTGTAGATATATACCATATATCAGTATGATATTTATAAATTAGATATAGAATCATATATATGATGTATATAGGCATAGTATATTATATATATTTTATATACTTATATATAATACATAAAAATACATAACATAGGGGCACCAGGGTGGCTCAGTTGGATAAGCATCCAAGTTCAGCTCAGGTCATGAAATCCCAGTGCTTGAGTTCAAGCCCTGCCTCCCGCTGTGTACTAACAGCTCAGAGCCTGGAGCCTTCTTCAAATTCTGTCTCCCTCTTGCTCTCTGCCCTTCCCCCACTTGTGCTATGTTTTTCTCTCAAAAATAGATAAACATTAAAAAATTGAAAAAAATACATTATATAATATATATAGTTTACAAATAAAGGACCAGAGGGTGAATACAAACAGGATTCAAGACCCCTCCCTTGATTTCTGTGCTTCTTAATTGATTGTATTCTTGAAATTATTAGGAAAGCTTTATCCTGGATGAGATCTCTGAATCATGTAAGTCTGATTTTAAAATGGAATCCTTTGTGTCATCTCAGGGTTAGTAACTTACTCAAGTTTACAGAATTAGAGAATAATTCCTACCTCACCTCAGGGCTCTTTTTTTTTTAAGTTTATTTATTTATTTTGAGAGAGAGAGTGCATGAGCAAGTAGGTGATGAGCAGAGAGAGAAGGAGAGAGAGAATCCCAAGCTGCTGACTCCAGTCTTGATCCCACCAACCATGAGATCATGACCTGAGCCTAAATCAAGAGTCACATGCCTAACTGACTGAGCCACCTAGGTGCCCCTCACTCCAGCGTTCTGCTGTATTAGTATGCACATAAAAATAATTTACTATGTCACACTAATAAAAAAAAATCCTAACAGACTTATACAAGGCAGTCCTAAATTCATCTTTACTCTACCCACCCTTAATGAACTATGAATCTCAGTTCTTTAATTTATAAAATGGAAATAATAATACTAGTGTCTATTTTAAATAATTGTGATACTAAGAAGACAAAATAGCATATGAAAAGGAGCTCTGCAAAGGTTTATAGATAGCCCTCAATAAATGTTATTTTCCTCCTCTTCTCCTCTATATAGTTTTTTTCCTCTTCCTTCTATGGAAACAATAATATTGTGAGAATTTGAATATATAATGCCTACCGTGGCCCTAAGATTCAATGCTATTCAGTTTTTTTTTTTTTGAGCAACTTTCACTTTCGTCATTATTTTTTTAACTCAAATAATGCAGTTTTCTATGAGTTTTATCAAATTTTATCAGAAATTACTTGA
This sequence comes from Leopardus geoffroyi, assembly GCF_018350155.1. NCBI lineage: Eukaryota > Metazoa > Chordata > Mammalia > Carnivora > Felidae > Leopardus > Leopardus geoffroyi. The sequence continues at coordinate 173,450,702 of NC_059328.1, read as the reverse complement.
AAGACAGTAATTTTCATCATTTATTTGGAGACTGTATTATTACTAAGGAGGAAACTCTTTACCTCTGAATACCTGGTTGTCAAAAGATACTTAGATAGTACACTTAAATTCCTACTTTATTTGAAGCTAATCATAAATAAGGATACTTTTGACCTTTGTTAACTGACATTGTTCTAACATGACAAATGCTAACATTGCACTATCTTAATATCTATAGCTATTATGCTTCGTGGAATATATTTCAAAACCCAAACTATTGAAAATATTCCTATAGCCTTGATAAAGTACAAGAATTAAAAAAAATAATCGTTCTTGTGGCAAATAATTCAAGTTTGTTAACTACCTGGTGAAGTTTGCAAAGACATTTAGATCAATAAAGGAAGCCACTCACTTTTAGAAGTAGGAAGATTGTTACATTATTAAGTGTAAATACTAATGAAATCTAAAGTTGGCATATACAGTATAGAAAATATTCTTTCCCTGCTAACATTCATACATTGTACTTATTTTTGTGAGTTTTATCTTTTTAAGTTATTTTGAAGCACTTAAATAATCTGTCAATAAGTTATCTTGTTCTTTTTTTTTTAATTAAAAAATACATGAATGTGGCAGTAAAGTTAGAAAACTTCAATATGTGAAATATCAAAGTGACTTCTCAGTAGGCAAAACTGAGTCATTAAAATTTTGTGGGAGTGAGGGGTTTAATAAAAAGAATTAGAGCTGACACAAAAGCAGGAAGAGCTAGTATGAACATCTGGAATGCTCCAGATCAGTGGAACAATAACTAACAACTTCAGCCTAACACACTGGAGCAGGAAGAAAAACTAGTATTCAAAGGGAAGTCCAATAATGAGATATATTTAGCCAAAAGATGGGGACATGAAGAGTGAGTTCATGGAGAGTTCTGCAAAATCTGCCACAGTGGACAGTGTGAGCCTGTAAAGTCATCTGCAGAGTTGCTCTGATTAAAGCACCATGACTGATCTCTGAAAATAATGGCTTTTGCTTCACTTCTGCCTTCCATATCTCACACAGATTACTTTCATTAGCAAATTTTAACCTAGAGCCACACAGGGAAGATTCCAGAAGTAGTAATTCTTATCCTTACTGAAATGTATGATAGAGACAAGTACCCAAGAGATAATCTAGCACAGTAATGTTTTCTTTATATTTGATCAAATAAGCATTTTGCCTTCTTATTTCTACAACAGAGGATGCTGTATGTGCTTAAAATAAAATGAAATATAAATAGTCAAATAATAAGTGATCAGAACTTTAATATGACACTATGTTAATAATTCCTTCCCAGCGTTTTCTTCTATATTTGTGTTTCTATCTTGGGTAGAAAAGTCAGTCCAAGTTAAAATCTTTCTTTGAAGGTAATCTTTGAAGGTATGAAGAATGCAATCTTAAAACTATTAGGTATAAAATTAGAAAAAACGTTTTCTTAGTTAAATGTTGGGCATCACATAGTGCCATCAATTTGTATTTGATACTTGTTTTCAAAAGTATTATAACAGCTTCTTTAACTTAATAAAATAAATAGAATATTCATGGTGGTTTAGTGCTATTGATCTTTGCTGAGCTACCAATTGCAGTGAAGCTGACCAAACTGTGCATGAGCTAGGGCTTGATTTCTTATCATTCATTTAGTGTTTTCTATTGAAGCATACTCTATGAATGCACAAATGCATACTCAGTAAAATACACAAATATTAGGCATATGTCTTTGAGTTTTACAAAATGAACTCACCTGTGTAGCTGTCACCTGGATCAAGATGTGGAACGTTATCAGTACACCAGAAGACTATCAATGATGTCTCCAAGCAAAATATTCTGATATCAGTCACTATTGATGAAATTTAAACGTTTTGCATATTACATAAATGGAGTGTAACAGTATGAATCATTTGTGCTTGGCTGATTTTATTCCTTATTATGTCTGTGCGATTCATCCCTGTTGTTGCATATAGGAGTCATTCATTGAATGATATTTCACTGTATGTATATAGCAAACTGTGTTTTTCCATTTCATTATTGATGGGCATTTGAATTCTTTCCAGTTTAGAGATATTACAAATAATGATGCCATAAAAATTCTTGTACATGCTCTTTGATACACATAATATATTTCTGGTATGGAATAGATGAGCAATAGCGTGAATATTTTCAGCTTTAGTAAATACTGCAAACTATTTTCCAAGGTGGATTTCTAACTTGCACTCCTACCAGTAGCATAAAAAGTTCTACTTCCCCACATCCTCACCCAAAATTGGCCTAATCTGTTGTTGTTGTTATTTTACTTTCGCCCTCTGGTAGATGGTGAAGGGGCATCTAATTTTCATTTCTCTGATGATTAATGATGTTGCACCTTTCTTCATATGCTATTGGCCATTTGTGTATCCTCTTTTGTGAAGTGTTCAGGTTTTTTGACTTCTTGCTGAGATAACTGCCTTTTTAATTATTATTATTATTATTATTATTATTTTGTTTTTGAGAGAGAGAGCGAGAGAGTGAGTGAGCATGGGAGGGACAAAGGGAGAAGGAGAGAGAATACTAGGCAGGCTCCAGACCCAGTGCAGAGCCCAACACGGGGTTTGATACCATGAACCATGAGATTATGACCTGAGCTGAAATCAAAAGTCGGACGCTTAACTGACTGAGCCACTCAGGCACCCCTTTAATTATTGATTTGTAGCAGTTCTCCATGTAACTGAATATGTTATTTCTTGTTTCCATGTATTGCAAATATCTTCTGTCACCTGTAGCCTGATTTTAACTTTCTGATGGTGTCTTTTGATAAAGTCTCTTAGTTTTTGACATCTAGTTTATCCTTCTTTCCTTTAATATTTTGCTTCTTATATATTTATTCAGAGATTATTGCCTATCCTAGAGTCTTGAAGATATTTTCCTATGTTAGCTTCTAAAAGCTTTATTTTAACTTTCAAATTTATGTCTATAATCTACCTAGAATTGATGTTTGTGTATGGTGGGGGTAAACACTCATTTTTCATATAGATTCCAACTGACCCAATGCCATTTATTTGAAAAACCACCTTTTCTCTTTTTTGTGTGGAGGCACTTTGGCATAAATCAGGTGATGAAATATGCATCAATGTGTGGCTTATCTGTTTCATTGAGCTATTTGCCTATCCTTGCACCTTTACCACACTGTCTCAATTACTGTAGATTTATGTGGTATGGTATAACCTCTGGATATGTTTTTCTTCTTCAAAACAATCTTAGATATATTAGCCCTTTGCATTTACATATAAATTTTATAATTAGCTTGTAAATATCTACAAAAATAAAATGTACTATAATTTTTATTGGAATTGCATTGAAACTATAGATCAAGTTCAAGAAAATAGATACATTATTGCATTGAGTCTTCCACTCCAGGAACAGCTTTCCATTTAAGGATATTAATGGACTATAGCTCTCCACTTGTTAAGTTCTTTTTTCATTTCTCTGATGTTATTTATACTTTTTTAAATTTTGAAATAATATTAATCCTACAAGAAATTCCAGATTCCCCAATTTTTTTATGTTGATTAATTTTTAAGAATGAGAGAGACAGAGTGTGAGCAGGGGAGGAGCAGAGAGAGAAGGAGACACAGAATCCAAGAGAGGTTCCAAGCTCTGAGCTGTCAGCACAGAGCCCTATGCGGGGCTTGAACTCATGGAACTTGAGATCATGACCTGAGCCAAAGTCAGACACTTAACTGACTGAGCCATCCAGGTGCCCCTCCAGATTCCTCAGTTATTTCTAGTATTACTCATTTACTACATTTGTTCTTTCTCTCTTTCTGCACAGACCTACTCCCATTAGATTTTTCTCAATCAATTGATAGCAATTTGAAAGCATGATGTTCTATTATTGCTAAACATTTCAGCATATAATTACTGAAAGGGAAGGGCATTCTCTGTATAAATGTAGTACATTGATCAAAATCAGAAATTTAACACTAACAGTGCCTTCTAATCCAAATATCTCATTAAAATTTCATCAACTGTCCAATGATACCAATTATTGTAAAATAAACAAACAAATAAGTTCTAATCCAAGATCCCAGGATCTGGGATCATGTGTTAAAGAAGTCATGTCTACTTCAACTCCCTCAATATGGAAGAGTTCCTTAGTCTTTACTTCTCTTTTGAGTTCTTGATATAATTTTAGGCTGATGCCTGTTATTTTGAAGAATTTTCCTCATTTTGTTTTTGTATAATATTTTCTTGGGATTAGATTCAGGTTAAGCATATTTGACTGGACTACCACAGATACTGCACTGCATTCTTCCCAGTATATCTTATCAGGAGATGATGAAGTTAGTTTATCCTACTACTTGTGCTCTTAACTTAGGTAACTGGGCAAAGGTGGTATTTTCAGGTTTCTCTGCTATAAAGCCACTATTGATAGGAGTGTTGAAGTGTGAGCTCTCATAACATGTTACCACAATATATATGACTTCTTAGGTCATACCCAAATAGTGAGGATTCTGCCAGTCACAAGAATTTTTCTTTACTTTTCTTGTGAGGTTTGTATACCAGTTGGTTTATTATCCTTCCTGAGTGGTCCAGACTCTAGGGGAAAAAAAAAAAAAAAAAAAAGAGAGAGACTGGAAATTTGCCTAATAAGCATTTCAGTATATACTTTTAATGTTGTATTTAAGATTAAAATGTTTGACATAATTGGTGGAAAAGTAAACTTAGCATATGAGCAGGACTTTGTTTAGTCAGTAATTACTTATTGAGATTCTGATGTTTCCAAATCTTGCTGAATAGTCTACATATAATGAATACTAAGGCACATTCTCTATTATCAAGGAGTGTACTTTTTAAGAGATGAGACATTTTAGTGAGGCACTTACTAAATAATGAGTGCTATTCATGAATACTACATGGGGATATATAAGAGTCTTAACAAAGCACTGGGGGAAAGGAAGATCTTAGCCAGAGAAGACATCTAAACATTTTGCAATAGACCAGTATTGACAGAAGGCAAAGAAATGAGGATATACAAGGAATTCACAATAATTAGATTTCATAGAAGTAAGTGAATTCATTGAAGAGTTTTAAGGAAGATAATATGATTAATTCTGAGTTTTAGAAAGGTTAGTCACACATAGAACAGTGCATTGTTCCATAGTAGGTGGTTAAATAAATATTAGTTCAATGAATGAGTGAAGGAATGCAGTACAGAGAGTGAATTACAAGAGTTTATTTACAAGAGATAGGTAGCTAAGTTCATAAGCTGTTGAAGTAAACCAAGCTAGAGATCCTGGGCTTAGTTGACTATTGTCTTCATAATGGAGAAAAAGTATAGATTCTAGAAATATTAAGAAAGTAGAATAAAGAATGTTAGTAATTTATTTGATTAGTATAAGGGTAGACAAGGAAAGAAAGTCAAGACATCAAAATTTGTGGTTTAAACAAATTATTGAGAATTGAAATATGGGAGGAAGAGAAGATATGAGCTTCAGTGAAGAGTAATTCCAATAATCTTTTCATTAAAACTTAATGTCTGTGAAAGTTTTTATAGTATAAAAACATTTCTATTTTATAATATTTAAGTTTTAATGAACATCTATCAACTTAACATAAGCAAGTAATATATATTTAGTACTATATAATTCAGAATTTAATGTGCTATTTTTTACGTACTAGCAACAAGATTCTTCCATGGGCTTAAGAGTACAGCTCTCCATATATGTTATGCAATTATGTTTGATTCTACATATGGCATAGTTATAAATGTGCTAAATATGAGGGCAAATCTTGCCTTACATAATATATATATATATGAGAAAAGAAAATGTATATATATATATATAAAGAATATAGATATATAGATATATAGTAGATATTTTCATAAAAAATTGATTATTTGAAGTACATTTTACATTTCTAAGAAGTTTGATCAAAGTTAGATCAAAGAAATTTCATGTTCTCTAAGAAAAACTGCTGCTTTAATCTGTACAATATATAAATACTTGCAAATACTTAGTGACTATGGCCATGCAAAATCCTATTTAGAACACTTCATTTATATTTATCAATAACACTTTCTTAAAGAACCCATGTAGGAACCTGATTTAAGCAGGGTCATTGTTATATGATTAAAAAAGGTTTTCATTTAATATCAAAAGAATAAGCCATTTTTCTTAGAATGGTTCCTGATACTTTTAGAGAACAAATGTTTTTGCAATACTCAGGCTGGTAGCAGATAGAACTTTATATCTAAATCATTATGTTTTGATTTACTTTGTTTTTTAAAGAGAAATTTTCTGAGATGCCCAGCCATGAGATCTCTAAATTTCTTTTTCAATATTAAATTTATGCAGGTAACTAAATAACAAAAGAAATAATCAAAGTCACTTAAAAATTAGTTTCCACATATTTTGAACATGAGACCTTTAAATACAAAAATATTTCAATGATTTATTATACTAGTCTTGAAATTTTGATACTTGATTGAGGAGACAAATTATGAATAATAGGTATGTAGATTTAGTTGTTCTTTAAACATATATATATATATATATATATATATGTATATAAATATATATATATTTTTTAAACCATTATTAGAATAGATATTTTGGCAGGGACATCAGCATCATGGCTGCATAAGTCATTCCCTTTGTCTCTCCCCTTCAGATTTACAACCAGTAGGATACCCATAATCTAACAAAGGTTTCTAATAAAGGTGTGCACAGCACACCAAGATTCCAAAAAGATCCATATATCTGTATATCTGAAGGTGAGTGGATTAGACATCATGGATCTAGTGGAGCCAGGGAAGCAGTAGAAGCACTGGTGCCTGTGAGCCCAGTAGTTCCAGGAGCAGCAGTAGAGACTATAACCCTGGCAGGAGAAGCAATGCCCACAACTCTGGCTACCCTAACGTTGACAAGCACTGGCGACCTCAGGAGCACAATCAGTGACCTTGGTGCCAGTGGCCCTTCTTGCAGAGGAAGTGGAGAATGGAAAGTGCACACTCCCAAATATAGCCACAATACCAACTCAGGTAAGAGAAGCCAAAAACTTGTGCTGGAGTGTCACCTGCTGAAATATAAAAGCAAGGCCTCTAATTCTGAACTTGTAGAACTATTAAAATCAAAGTAAACAAAACTTTACTTAAATAAGAAATCACTGACAGAGGCACATCTCATCAAGTACCGTGAAAAATCCAATAATGCAGTATTACAAAAAGAAAATGACAATTCTCCAGCAACCAGATTCAAAGTCACAGAAGATTGGGATCTGACAGAATTCAAATAGATCTTATGAAGAAATTCAGTGAGCTACAGGAAAACTCAGAAAGACAATTCAATGAACTCAAGAACAAAATTAACCAAGTGAAAGAGTACTTTACCAAAGAGATGAAAATTTTTAAAAAAGAATCAAACAAATTTTGGAGCTGAAGAACTCAAGAGATGAGATGAAGAATGCAGTAGAAAGCATTGGAACTAGAGCAGATCAGATGGGGAAAAAATAAGTGATTTGGAAGATAAGAGTCTGGAAATGACTCAGGTAGAAGAGGAGAGCAAACTAAGATTAAAATAAGTGAAACGACCTTACAAGAAGTATCAGATTCCATTAGGAAAGCCACCATAGAAATAATGGGTATACCAGAAGAAGGAGAAGGAGGCAGAAAGATTATTCAAAGAACTAATAGCTGAGAACTTCCCAAACCTGGGGAAAGAATTAACCATGCAAGTCCATGAAGCTAATAGGTCACTTTACTATCTTAGTACAAAAAGACCCTCTTCAAGACACATTATAATTAAGCTGTTAAAAGTCAATGATTAAAAAAAAAAAAAAGAATTTCAAAGACAGCCAGGGAAAAATAGAAAGTAACCTACAAAGGAACCCCCATTAAACCAGCAGATTTCTCAGCGGAAACTCTATAAGCTAAGAGAGAGTGGAATGAAATATTCAAAGTATTGAAAGATAAAAATTCCAGCCAAGAATATTCTATCCAACAAAATTATCTGTTAGGTATGAAATAAAGTCTTTCCCAGACAAAAGCTGAGGCGGTTTACCACCAGTAGATCTGCCTGACAAAAAATGTTGAAAGGAGCTCTTCTACCTGAAACAAAATGACGAAAGTACACACAACTTTGAGTAAGTTGATAAGTAAACAGAAATAGAAAAGTGTAGCTCTAATTTGGAATAGGGTGTTAAACATTTGATTATAGCATAAATGTTAAAAGGAGAAAAGCATTAAAAACAAGCATAGCTCCTACAATTGGTAACAAACTCACAGAATTAAAAGGATACATGTGACAACAAAAATATAAAAGGATAGAAGGAAAATGATGGAACCTGTAGAGGCAAATAAAGACAAATTGTGATCATCAGAAAAAATACTATTTTATCCATGAGGCATTTTTTTTTAATTTTTTTTTCAACGTTTATTTATTTTTGGAACAGAGAGAGACAGAGCATGAACGGGGGAGGGGCAGAGAGAGAGGGAGACACAGAATCGGAAACAGGCTCCAGGCTCTGAGCCATCAGCCCAGAGCCTGAGGTGGGGCTCAAACTCACGGACCGCGAGATCGTGACCTGGCTGAAGTCGGACGCTTAACCGACTGCGCCACCCAGGCGCCCCTCCGTGAGGCATTTTATACAAACCTCATGGTAACCACAAAACAAAAATCTAGAAAAAAAACCAAAATATGCAAAAAGGGAAAACTGAGAAAATCATCACAGAAAATCACCAACCTCAATAAACAGAGACACAAAGAAAAAGAAACAATGGAGATACAGACAACCAGGAAACAAAATGGCAATGGCAAGTTCTTATATATCAATAATCACCCTAAATGTGAATGGATTGAACTCACCAACCAAAAGCCACAGAGTGGCTGGATGGATTAAAAAAAACAAGACCCTACTCTAATACTACTTGGAGTCAGCTCCAGAAACAGATTCAAAGTGAAGGGGTAGAAGATGATACTCCAAACACATGTTAGGAAGCAGGTGCAGCCTGCTCATATATATATATTAGACAAAATAGACTTCAAGCCAAAAATGTTAACAAGAGACAAAAAGGTCATTATATAATGATAAAAGGGTCAAAACATCAAGATATAACAGTCATAAATACAGCTGACCCTTAAACAGTGTGGGGGTTAGGGGAACCACCCCTCCCCCCATGTAGTAGGAAATCTGTGTACATCTTTTGACTTCCCTAAAACTTAACTATAAATAGCCTATTGTTGACCAGAAGCCTTACAAATAACATAAAATATTGATTAACATGTTTTGTATGTTATGTATTTTATATGCTATATTCCTACAATAAAGTAAACTACAAAAAATAAAACGTTATTAAGAAAATCACAAGGAAGAGAAAATTCATTTACATTACTGTATTGTATTTATTTTAAAAAATCCATATATAAGTGGACCCACACAGTTCGAACCTATGTTGTTCAAGGGTCAACTGTATATACACTCCCCACCATCCAAGCACTGATACATATTAAGCAAATACTAACAGATCTTAACTGATAAATATACAATATATTAATAATAGGGAATTCCAGTACCACTATCAGCAGTGAATAGATTGTCCAGACAGAAAATTAACAAGTAAATCTTGGAACTGAACAACATTTGAGAACAAATGGACTTAGAAGACATATATAGAACATTTTGTACAACAACAAAATACACATTCTTCTCCAATGCACATGGAATGTACTCCAGGATAGATCTTCATATATGTTAGGCTACAAAACTAATTTTAGCAAATTTAAGAAAATTGAAATCATACTAGCTATTTTCTCTGACCAAAGTGGCATGAAATTAGAAATCAATAAGAGGAAAGTGAATATATCTTCAAATCTGTGGAAACTCAACAGCATACTTCTAAACAATTAATGGATCAGAGAAGAAATCAAAGTGGAAATAAAAAATTATCTTGAAAAATGAAAATGAAAATACGACTGATTATCAAATTTTCTGGCATGCAGCAAAAACAGTCCTGAGAAGGAATTTTATAGTAATTTTTGCACATACGGAGAAATTAGAAAGATATCAAAATAACCTAACTTTATACCTCAAAGAGCTAGAAAAAGAGGAACAAATTAAGCTTAACCTAAGTGTTCATTGACGGATGCATGGATCAAGAAGGTGTGCTATACATACACATATGCACATATACAATGGAATATTATTCAACCATAGATAAACAAGGAAATCCTATCATCTGTGGTGATATGGATAGATGTTGAGCACATTATGCTAAGTAAAATAAGTGAGGCATATAAAGACAAGTACTGTATGGTATCATTTATATGTGGAATCTAAAAAAGTCAAACTTGTAAAAAAAATACAGAGTAAGATGGTGGTTACTAAGGGATGGAGTGTGAGGGAATAGAATTGATGTTGTTTAAGGGTACAAACCATAGAGATCTAATGCACAGTATGGGTATAGACAATAACATTGTACTATAGTGATGTAATGTGATAAATACTGCTTCAATGGCAATCATATAATGTATAAATGTGTTAAAGTAACATGCTGTATACCTTAAATTTACAAAATGTAACATGTCAAGTTTATTTTAAAAAAACAAAACCCTAACAAACTAAACTGTATACACAATAAAATTTTAGAATGACAGAATAAAATATATGTATATATTTAGTTAAATTCAGTTGCAGGAATTATAGAATGATCTTACTAGCTGTATCTTCAGAAATGTAAGATTCCTGTTAAATCTTCTATCAAGTTCAAAAAAGAGTAGACATTTCATGTTTTCATGATAGATTTCAATTTTTCTTCCAATATCTTTCATTTTCATATATAATCAATAGATTATGCATTTAATTTTGTGTGTCTTTATATAGAAATGGTTTGAAGTACAATGTAATCTCCCTGAGATTAAGTTCATTTAGGGAAATAGGACATAACTGTGAAAAATAGAAATAATGCCACAAATGAAAGTGAGGTCACAAGATGACACATGATTAATTCCAAGTGAATGATGTGTCATGATGTCATCAGAAGTGAGGATATGGGAAAGACTTTATGAAAGTAGACTGAAGCACAAAGAATAATTGGATTTCACTAAACAGAAAGACTTTTTTTTTTCAGTCTGTTATTAACTATAGTGTGATTTTTAATGTATTAAAATACTAATGGAGTAACTCAAAAGACTAATTGCATTTTTAAGTTCAGTTTATTGCAAAATATACAACAAAAGTGGTACACTTATAAAATAAGCACAGGGAGTCTAAGATTCATTTATTATTTAAGTTAAATAATATTTCAGTACATTATTTCTAAAATCTGGAGTAGATGTCCTTTTACTAATTCATAAGATATAAAATCCATTTGATATGAAAATGAAAAGAAAGAGAAATTGACACTTGAAATTGATTTTAATCAGCATGTTAGACAAAGGTTCATCAAATATTAACCTGAGTAAAATTTAAGGCATATTTATTCTTGGTGCCATATTATGTACAAATGAAGAAAATGCTATCTTTCTAAATTTTTTATTTTACATGTGGACATTATTCTATATGTTTACTTATTTTATCAACCCATTTTTTCTTCCATTCTGTCTCCAGAATTATAACATAAAGTTCGAACTTACTTCTATTAAAACATACTAAATTACTATGACAACTTTTAAACTTGACAATTATAAAGAGATTCCATTTTTTTTGTTTATTTTTTTGAGAGAGCGAGAGAGAGAGAATGCACAAGATGGGGAGAGGCAGAGAGATAGGGAGAGAGAGAATCCCAAGCAGGATCTGCGCTGTCAGCGTGGAGCCCAAAACGGGGCTCCATCCAATGAACTGTTAGATCGTGACCTGAGCTGAAATCTACAGTTGGATGCTCAAGGGGACGCCTGGGTGGCTGAGTTGGTTAAGTGTCTGACTTCTGCTCAGGTGATGATCTCATGGTTCATGAATTCGAGCCCCACATCGGGCTCTGTGTTGACAGCTCAGAGCCTGGAGCCTGCTTCAGGTTCTGTGTCTCCCTCTCTCTCTGCCCCTATCCCACTCATGCTCTGTCTCTGAAAAATAAATAAATGTTAAAAAAAATTTTAAATGAGTTGGACACTTAACTGACTGAGCCACCCAGGTGTTCCTCATTTTTTTGTACTTGCACTGCTTAAGTCAAATTTGCATAGTTAAAATCTGAAGTTTTACTATCAGAGCCATGTGTAAAAATTTAGTAGCTGGGTTAAGCTTAGGCAAGACCAGAAATTTAGGGTTCCTTTCTCTAACAAAGTACTTAGTAGAATATAGACATATATTAATATTCATTTTTTCCAGTTCCTTTACCTGCATCATATATCCTTTTTTTTTAATGTCATACTTGTCTAAGTATTTATAACCATCATAGAAATGAAAGGTACTACTGAAGTAATTGAACGGATAGAATGGTTGCTTATTTCAAACACATGATTTCATTTGATTCTGGTTCAGTAGTATAGTTTAAATGAAAGAAAAAGGTCCACGGAATGCCTGGGTGGCTCAGTTGGTTAAGCAGTTGACTCAGCCCAGATCATGACCTCGCTGTGGGTGAGTTTGAGCCTGGAATCAGTCTCTGTGCTGACAGCTCAGAGTCTGGATTCTGCTTTGGCTTCTATCTCCCTCTCTCTCTTTCCCTCACCTACTTGTGCTCCATCTCTCTCTCTCTCTCTCTCTCTCTCTCTCTCTCTCTCTCTCAAAAACCAATAAAAAATTAAGAAAAATAAAAAGGTCCACAAAAATACTTTTGGATAGCTTAGTCCCTTTAGTAATTAGCTGATATTTGTGATGTGACACTCTAAATGTCAGGGTGTTCTTCTGACACTAAAAGTAATTTCTACATAGTAAGCCAGGATTTGTTTGGCTTGGAGGAATGAGCACTAGTCGTCCCACAGATAAATTATTAGTAACTTTGGGGGAAAACAAAATACTACCTTAGAACTCTATAGCTTAAAAAATTGATACTTTTTTTTTAGTGGGGTCTAGGGAGTGGGGGACAGAACTTAGAAGAATTAAACAAACTGGAATAATTTCCACTATAGTTACAGAAGCGGAAGCACCAGATTCCAAAATTTAATAGAGAAATGTGAAATCTTTCAAGCTGGAGGAACCAAATGAAGGAGCCCCGGGAAACCAGAGCTGCTGGAAAGTGGGAAAGGAGTCTCCAGAAAGAAGAAAGCCAGGAGAAAACTCCTGATCATTTTCAGTCCATGTCACTGAATGATCCCTGAACAAGGTACATGAAGGTCAAACTGAAAGCAGCTTGCAATCAAAGATTAACAAACTGAACAGAAATCTAAGTTGCCATTCACTGCAGGCATGAGTCAGCAATTTAAATCAAACAAGCTTTGAAGCAACATAACAGAATCTAGAATGTACCCAATGTACTATTCATAATGCTTAGGACAAACTCAAATTCTTCAATAGTCAGGAAAATATGATCTAGTATCAAAGAAAAAAAAATATCAACAAATGGTAAATGCTAATTAACTTGGATGCTGCCATTGTCAGACCAAGATTTTAAAATAATTATTTTGACTATGTTCATTGAAGTAAAGGAAAATATACTTATAATGAGAGAAAATATAGGAAGTATTAGCAGAAAATAGAAAAATGAAAGAAAATCCAGTGGAAATATTAGATGCGAAAATACAGAGATGGGAGCTCCATATATGTATAAATTCCGATAAAATCTCTGGCTGACTCTGAAATCATGCATACCTACCTGTAGCAGACTCAAAACAGCACAAATCAACATGATTAGTCATAAATGTAATTTCCAGTGAGATCTACCACACATCCACCAGAATGTCTACAGTTAAAATGACTGCCAACATCAGATGTCAGCAAAAATGTGAAATAACCAAACCTATCTGATCATTGATTGGAATAACCAACCAATATATAGTTGGTTGAATGTAAAATGATAACAACTTTGGAAGACAATGTGGAAGCTTTTCTTTTCTTTCTTTCTTTTCTTCCTTTTTTTTTTTTAAGTAAAAACAAACTACTCTTCTACCTAGCAGTCCCCACCTGGATATTTATTCAAAAGAAATGAAACTTATTTTCACAATTTAGATGTGCATCATTGTCATTGTTAATGACAGCTCTATTTCATAATAGTCAAAACCATGGAAACATCCCAGATATCTACAATAGGAGAATTGCTAAACAAATATGGTTTATTCACACAATGGAATGCTAGTCAGCAATGAGAAGGGACAAACTAATGATGTATACAAGAGCAGGGCAAATCTCAAGAATGTTCTGTTCGGTGAAATAAGCTTTCTCTAAAAAATGTCTATTGAATGATTCCATTTATATGAGTTTGTAGAACAAGTAAAACTAATGCTTATGGGGGAAAATCAGAGCAATTCTAACATTTGAAAGAGTATGGGTAAGACCCGAATGGGAAGGGAAATAAAGGAAATTTCTGAGGTCATGATAATGTTCTCTACCTTGATAAGGATTTGGGTTACATGGAAATATTCGGTTATCAAAACTCAGCCAATGCACTCAAGTTCCATGCATTTTATGGTTTTGGGTGCAATTGTAAATGTGATTGATTCCTTGATTTCTGTTGCTTCTTTACTGGTGTATAGGAATGCAACCAATTTCTGTGCATTGATTTTACATCCTGCCACTTTGCTGAATTCATGGATCAGTTCTATCAGTTTCTTGGTGCAATCTTTTGGGTTTTCCATATAGAGTATCATGTCATCTGCAAAGCCTGAAAGTTTGACCACCTCCTGGCCAATTTGGATTCCTTTTATTACTTTGTGTTGTCTGATTGCTGAGGCTAAGACTTCTGATACTATGTTGAATAACAGTGGTGAGAGTGGACATCCTTGTCTTGTTCCTGACCTTAGGGAGAAAGCTCTCAGTTTTTCCCCACTGAGGATGATGTTAGCGTTAGGTCTTTCATATATGGCTTTTATGATCTCGAGGTATGATCCTTCTAATAAATCTAACCAAAGAGTTGAAAAATCTATACACTTAAAACTATAGAAAGCTTATGAAAGACATTGAAGAAGACACAAAAAAATGGAAAAGTATTCCATGCTCCTGGATAGGAAGAAAAAATATTGTTAAAATGTCAATACTATCCAAAGCAATCTACATATTCAATGCAATACCTATCAAAATAACACCAGCGGGGCGCCTGGGTGGCGCAGTCGGTTAAGCGTCCGACTTCAGCCAGGTCACGATCTCGCGGTCCGTGAGTTCGAGCCCCGCGTCGGGCTCTGGGCTGATGGCTCAGAGCCTGGAGCCTGTTTCCGATTCTGTGTCTCCCTCTCTCTCTGCCCCTCCCCTGTTCATGCTCTGTCTCTCTCTGTCCCAAAAATAAATAAACGTTGGAAAAAAAAAAATTAAAAAAAAAAAAAATAACACCAGCATTCTTCACAGAGCTAGAACAAATAATACTAAAATTTGTATGGAACGAGAAAAGACCACAAATAACCAAAGCAATCTTGAAAACCAAAGCAGAAGACATCACAATCCTGGATTTCAAGCTGTACTACAAAGCTGTAATCATCAAGACAGTATGGTACTGGCACAAAAACAGACACTCAGACCAACGGAATAGAATAGAGAACCCAGAAATGGACCCACAAACGTATGGCCAACTAGTCTTTGACAAAGCAGGAAAGAACATCCCATGGAATAAAGACAATCTCTTCAGCAAGTGGTGCTGGGAAAACTGGATAGCGACATGCAGAAAAATGAACCTGGACCACTTTCTTATACCATACACAAAAATAAACCCAAAATGGATGAAAGAACTAAAGGCAAGACAGGAAGCCATCAAAATTCTCGAGGAGAAAGTAGGCAAAAACCTCTTTGACCTCAGCTGCAGCAACTTCTTACTCAACACGTCTCTGGAGGTAAGGGAAACAAAAGCAAAATGAACTATTGGGACCTCATCAAAAACAAAAACAAAAACAAAAACAAAAACAAAAACAAAAACAAAACAAAACTTCTACACAGCAAAGGAAACAGTCAGCAAAACTAAAAGGCAACTGATGGAATGGGAGAAGATATTTGCAAATGACATATCAGTTAAAGGGTTAGTATCCAAAATCTATAAAGACTTTATCCAACTCAACAACCAAAAAACAAATAATCCAGTAAGGAAATGGGCAAAATACATGAATAGTCACTTTTCCAAAGAAGACATCCAGATTTTGAACAGACACATGAAAAAATGCTCACATCACTCATCATGAGGGAAGTAGAAATTAAAACCACAACTTAGGCAACTTAGGCAACAACAGGCAACTTAGGGAAGTAGAAATTAAAACCACAACTTAACAACTTAGGCAACAACAGATATTGGCGAGGATGCGGAGAGAGAGGATCTCTTTTGCACTGTTGGTGGGAATGCATATATATATATATATATATATATATATATATATATATATGTATATGTATACACACATACACAATGGAGTATTACTCAGCAATCAAAAATGATGAAATCTTGCCATTTTCAACTATGTGGATGGAGCTAGAGGGTACTATGCTAAGCGAAATTAGTCAGAAAAAGACAAATATCATGACTTCACTCATATGAGGACTTTAACACACAGAACAGATGAACACGAGGGAAGGGAAGCAAAAATAATATAAAAATAGGGAGGGGGGCAAAACATAAGAGACTCTTAAATCTGGAGAACAAACAGAGGGTTACTGGAGGGGTTGAGGGAGGGGGGATGGGCTAAATGAGTAAGGGGCATTAAGGAATCCTGAAATCATTGTTGCACTATATGATAACTAACTTGAATGTAAATTAAAAAAAAAACAAATTAAATTAAAAAAATTAAAAAATTAAAAAACAAACTCACAAAAAAGATATATGCATTTTATTTTATGTGAATATTATATCAAAAAAAAAAAACAAAAAAAAACTGAAGCAAATATTGAACTCTGTCCATACTCCAGTATTCAAGAGGAATATAGAAATGCATGAAGGAAATGCATGAAGGAAAAGATAAAATGAGTTGTGGGTAAGCTAGTTAAAATAAAGAGTCAGAAATAGCCAATTGATAATAAAATTGTAAGAAGAAAACCTGTGAATATTTTATTCAAAAGTTTATTTTAGGTCAGGTCCCAAAAGAAAAATGAAAGGTTAGTGTCAGACTGATGGAGAATGATAAATGACAAATTAAATAATCGTCAAATATTACACATTTTGAATAGTTTGTTGACATATATCAAATTTTTCTCAGCAGGACTTTAAAATGTTAGCAATATCTATGCAAAAGGCAAGAGGGCATTTTTAAAATTCTCTTGGTACATTATACTGAAAGATCAAATAAATTCTTGATATAGATCAAGGATTTTATAGTTCAGATCTGTGAGAAAGGATTATGAAATGGACAAAATGTGATCGTCTGGAGGAAAAAGAATCAGGGAAATTGAATTTTCTGGATTCTGATTTCACATCAACGTGAGGTTTCATGAGAGTGCAATAGGACTATTGAGTATGTACATGTCCTGAGATGGAAGGCAGGTGCATTTAGTGGACCATCAGAGATTTTGACAGAATAAGATCTGTGTGTGAGTCATTGTTTTGTTTGCCTGGGAAGGCATAAGCCATTGATATAGATAAAAAGAGATTTTATTATTATGATTGTACTGAGGAACCCGGAAGGAAGTTATTAACATAACCTTTAGAGTATACTGGTTGCTTCCCTGATTTCCAGTGTTCCCCTTCTTTAGCACCCATACTTTTGTCCAAAGAGGCAATATATCCATTTAAATATGCTTACCTTCTCAGACTGTCTTGTAGCTACTGTGGTATAGTTCTTGGGCAAAAAGAAGTAAAATCGGTAGATGTGAGTTTGTAGGAAAAGTTTCGGCTTCATCCTGTTCTTTTCTTTCTGTCTGAAACATAGACAGAAGTCAGAATAGCCTTCTTGGACCATGAGGAAAAAAGTCACAGAGGTTCAATACTGAAAGTAGAAGGAAGCTTTATTTATTTATTTATTTATTTATTTATTTATTTATTTGGCAGCTAGATGAACTCGGGATTGCCTACTCCAGACTTCAGTTGCATGAGAAAAACAGTATTATTTGCCAAAGCTCCTGTAGGCAGGTCTCTCTTTTATGTAGCTAAATCCAGTTGTTAAATTGATACAGAAAGATGATCAAATATCCAGGAATAAATTCTCAAACAAAGAAGAGGAATATAAAGTCCGGATTCCAGAAATTCAGGAAAGCAGTGATAGGATTCAAAGATATCAACACAAAAACAAACCAAAACATGTGATATGTTTAAATGGAAAGTAGTTTTAACATAGCACCTCAGAAATAACCTTCAAATTTACCTCTTACATCTAGGGAATTATGGCAAAAATACTTACTAGATGGAAATGCAAACTAAAAAAGTTAATAAAGAGCATCTGAGCATTGGATGGGCATATGTAGAATTTAGGTAAGCTGTACATAAGAGTCAGATAGTTGAGAGTTAACATAAAGGCCTTTTGTTAACTTTAACTGTTCACATAAAGGCCTATTTCATCAAGAAGGAAATTCCCTTTACAGCTACCTGAGCTGAATCCTGACTTTTTGAGAAGTGGGGTGGAGTGGAGATGTTAGCTAATATAGACCAAAAACAGTTGTCAACAGTTTTGGAAACTGAGACGACTCAGTGTATCTTGAAAGAAGTGATACTAAAACTCAAGGAAGAAACTGTCCTGGGACATATAATATCTGGGATTCACTGTCTTGCTCCAATTTTCTATTTGCTCTATCTATCTATCTATCTATCTATCTATCTATTTTTTAATATTTTAGTGTTCCATGCTATCTCCTCTATGGATTCCTATTTGTGTCTCTTTGATTTATTTTTAGTCACTGCACTAAAGAATACAATTTGCATCTTTATTCTTTCAGTCTGCCCACAAATACTATTCAACTACTTTGTATAGCACATAGTATAAGAATCTTATAAGAGTAGATTTCTGTTTCCCTCTTCCTGCTCTTTTTTCTATTGTCATGTTTTTTCTACATATGTTATAAAACCCACAATGATTGTTAATTTTCCTATAACTGTCAATTACCTTTTAATTAAATTATAAACCAAAAAATATCTTTTGCATTTATCCACAATACTTTGTGATAATTCCTTTGAGTAGATCCAAGTTTCAACACAATGGCATTTCTTTCTTCCTGGAGCACACACTATTAAGGTGTGTTTATGTTTGGTGGCCATGAATTCTGTCAACTTTTTTTATGTAAAAGATTATTTTGCCTTAACTTTCTGAAGGATATTTTCCCTCAATACGAAATTCCAGATTGAGAAATTTATTTAAAAACTGTTTTACTTTTGTGTCACCTGCATGGCTCAGTCAGTTAAGCACCGGACTTGGCTCAGGTCATGATCTCACGGTTCGTGGGTTTGAGCCCCATGTCAGACTCTGTGCTGAGAGTTCAGAGCCTGGAGCCTGTTTCAGATTCTGTGTCTCCCTCTCTCTGCCCCTCCCCTGCTAGTGCTCTGTCCCTCTCTCTCCCTCTCGCTCTCTCAAAAATAAACAAACATGAAAAAAATACTACAAAAAATTTACTTTTGTATGATAAATATGTCATTCCATTTTCTCCTGGCTTTCTTTGTTTCAGAGTCTTTAGACATTTTTATCTTTATTAATAAATATGATAGACTGATATTGTCCCACATATCACCAAAGAACTGTTTTTTTTCAATCTTTTTTCTCTATGCTTTAGCTTGCTATTTCTTTAAGTCATTTTTAAAAAAATTAATGTTTATTTTTGAGAGAGAGAGAGACAGAGCATGAGCAGGGGAGGGGCAGAGAGAGAGGGCGACACAGAATCTGAAGTAGGTTTCAGGCTCTGAGCTGTCAGCACAGAGCCCCATGCAGGGCTCAAACTCATGAACCTTTGAGATCATGACCTGAGCCAAAGTCAGATGCTTAACCTACTGAGCCAGTCACTCAGGCACCCTAAGTCATTTCTTTAAGATCATTTATTTTGGAGTATATAATCTAGGTCTACAAAGTGAAAGTGTCATATATTGTAATTCATATATTTTTCAGCTACAGAATAATCATTTAATTTTCTCTTATCTTTTCCTTTTCTATTTTAATATTTTCCTTTAATTCCTGAAATACGTTTATAATAACTGTTTTAATGTCTTTACTTTTAACTCCATCTTGCCTCATTTTTTATTGACTAATTTCTCTCCTGTTTATTATTCTAACTATGCTAATTCTTTACATGTATGGTAATTTTCCTCATATTTTTAACAGCTTTATTGAGATAATTCACATAACATACAGTTTACCCATTCAAAGTGAACAATTCACTCATTTATAGTATACTCACAGATATGATGCTTATCAACTCAGTCCATCATAAAACTGTTTCATCAATTCAAAAAGGAATTTATATATTTATCTCTCATCTTTCCTAAATCTAAGGAACCACTCTAAGCCTCTTGCTATCTTTACAGATTTGCCTATTCAGGATATTTATAAATAGCATCATACAATATTAGACCTTTGGTGTGTGTCTTCCTTCATTAGGATAATGTTTGCAAGGTTCCTCCACATGGTAGCATGTATCTGTACTTCATTCCTTTTTGTGGCTGTATAATAGTCCATTGTCTGGGTATACCTCATTTGTTTATCATTTGTCAGTTAATGGTCATGTTAGCTTTTCCCCCTTATTGTCTATGAAGAATAATGCTGCTGTGAACATTGGTTTAAGCTATTATGTTGAAAATGTGTTTTCTATTCTTTTTGATATATACTAAGGAGCATTATTGCTGGGTTGTGTGGGTATGCTGTTTAACTTGGTAAGGAATTGTTGAAGTGTTTTACACAGAGGCTATACCATATCTCCACCAGCATTGTATGAGACCTTCAGTTTCTCCATATTATTGCCAATATTTGTCTTTCGTTTCTGGATTTTCATAGTCGCTCTCTTAGTGGGTATGAAGTGGTATATCATTGTGGTTTTGAAGTTTCCCTAGTGACTAATGATAATGTGTATTTTTCATATGCTTATTGGCCTTTGGTTTATCTTCTTTGGAGAAATGTCTGTTCAATTCTCCTGCCCATGTTTTTTAGTTAAAAGTTTTTTTTTTTTTTAAATCAATCAATTAATTAATTAATTTGGAAAAAATTAGGTATACAAAGCAGAAAAATTGAGCGGAAAGTACAGAGTTCCCAAATACATTCTCCCTCCATTGCCCTTATTATTAACATCTTGCATTATTGTGGTACATTTGTTAAAATAGATGTGCCCTTATTGATACCTTATTATTAAGTGAAATATATACCTTACATTATGGTTCACTCTATATAATACTTTCTATCATTTTTAACATATAAATAACATGTATCCACAATTATAGCCTCATACAGAAAGAAATTTGATACCCTAAAAATCCCGATTCACCTTTTTATCCCTCCCTCCCTTCTTCCCTTCCTGTTTACTTCTCTTTTTTCCCTTCCTATAAACCCCTGAAAAACACTAGTATTTTTTATTATATTGATAGTTTTGCCTTTTTCAGATGTCATATGGTTGGAAATGTATGTAGCCTTTTCAGATTGGCTTACTTTTCTTAGCATTATCCATTTAAGATTTCTCCATGTCTTTTCATGGCTCAATAGCTCATTTCTTTTTAGTGCTGAGTAATATTACACTTTCTGAATATACTACAGTTTGTTTATTCATTCACACATTGGAGATCATCTTGGTTGCTTCCATGTTTTGGCAGTCTTGAATAAAGTTACTATAAACATTTGTGTGCTGGCTTTTGTGAAGACAAATTTTCCCTTTATTTGGGTAAATACCAAGCAACACAACTGCTGGATCATATGGTTAAGAGTGTGTTTGATTCTGTAAGGAAAAAAAAAACCTACCAAAGTATCTTTCAAAGTGGCTATACAATCTTGCATTTTTAATAGCAATCCATGGAAGTTTCGGTTGTTATACATCCTCACCGAGATTTGATGTTGTCATTGTTTTGGATTTTAGTCACTTTAATATGTGTGCAGTGGGATTTAACTTTTTAAATTTGCAATTACTAATGATACATGATGTTGAACATCTATTCATATGTATATTTACTATCTACTTATCTTTTTGGGTGACATGTCTGTTCAAATCTTTTGTTCATTTAAAAAAATTTTTTTAAAGTTTATTTTTATTTATTTTGAGAGAGAGATAGAAAGCAAGTGGGGGGGGGGTGCAGGGAGAGAGGGAGACAGAATCCCAAGGAGTCTCTGCACTGACAGAGCCCAATGCCAGGCTTGAACTCATGAACCATGAGATCATGACCTGAGCTGAATTCAAGTCTCAGATGCTTAACTAACTGAGCCACCCAGGTGCCCCTCTTTTGTTCATTTTTTTTCTTTTGTTCATTTTTAAGTGAGTTATTTTTATTCTTATTGATGAGGTTTTCTTTTTTTTTTTTCCTATTTCTATGTGATTGAGTTCTTTGTATATTTTGGATACCACTCTTTTATCAGGTATATGTTTTATGAATATTTTCCTCCAGTCTGTGGCCTGGTTTTTCATCCTCTTAACAGTCTTTCGCAGTGGAGAATTGTTTAATTTTATTAAAGTTCAACAGATCATTTTTTGTCTTTCATGGTTCATAGTTCGTGTTGTACCTAAGAAGTCACCACCAAACCCACTGTTAGCTCGATTTTCTCTTATCTTCTAGGGGTTTTGTAGCTTTGCATTTTAAATTTGTATCTATGATCCATTTGAGTTAATTTTACAGTTTAGATTCATGTTTTTCTTTTTAGTTTTTGTTTGTTTATTTGTTTTATTGTTTTTTGCATATGAATGTTCAGGGATTCAAGCTCCATTTGTTGTAAAGACTATTTTTTCTCAATTAAATTGCTTTTCTTCCTTCTCAAAAAGCAGTTGCCCTCTGGAATTTTCCTTCTAATTTCCTTCTCTGTGGTACTTCATTCTGGGTAAATTTTTGTTGTGGTTGAACTAGATTCTTTTAGAGATTCACTTAGGGAAAAAAAAACTGATTTTTGTGTATTTTCTTTTATTAATAAGCTAAGTTCTCAAATCTGTTTCACTAGTTACATTACTTGAGGTAAAGGACACTGAACTTATAGGACTAAAATAGCCTTCCAAAAGTTAAAAAATGTGCTTTTTCCTTATTGATCCTTGCATTGTAGGTGTACCTTCAAAATAGATTTTCAAGTTCAGTTTATTAAAGCATTATAAGATTATTAGTCTTGCTAGAATGTACAAATACTGTAAAAATTTGCAATATCAATGTTCATTTCTAGTATTATAATTTGACAAGTTATGTGACGAAACAATTGGAAATTAATACAACTCATTATTAAATAGAGAATGGTTATATGTTAGAACATTTTTTATTCCTGCAATTTTTTTAAAAAATTTTTAATGTTTATTTACTTTTGAGAGAGAGGAAGAGAGAGACAGAGTGTGAGCACGGACGGAGCAGAGAGAGGGAGACACAGAATCCAAAGTAGGCTCCAGGCTCTGAGCTGTCAGCACAGAGCCTGACATAGGGCTCGAACTCATGAACCGCGAGATCATGACCTGAGCCGAAGTGGGAAGCTTAACCAACTGAGCCACCCAGGTGCCCCTATTCCTGCAAATTTAAATGTAGAATTGTACCCTAATGCCAACATATCATAAGAATTCATCATAATATATAACATTTGTAATAATCTCTAGTAATCTTTTAAAGCTAGAGAGATATGCATAGTTAATAATTTTCTTTCATTTTTACCTCCCATCTTATCATTATTCTGGATAGTTTAGTTCCTAGAATGTTATCTTGTAAATTATGAGAAAGGTTATTATGCAAAATTGTCTAAAAATTTATCATATTTATCTTTATGTCTAAATTATCCCTGAATGTAATATTACCATGGAACTGATTCTGAAATATCACAAAATTTTAATGACAGTTTCAATGTATCATGATATATTAAAAAATAAATATTCACAAATTTTTAAGGAATGAAATGAATTCTACCTGACAGTTTTGAAAATACATGTAGTAAATGCATAGTTGAGCACATATCTCACATATTAATGCTTGATTCTATTGTACATGATCCCTCAACTTTAATAAAAATAATTACTAGCAAAATGTACTCATATTTAAATGTTACAATTGTGTAGGACTAAAAAGACATATAATAAAACTCATAAATACAAACATGATAAACCCACTTTATGGTTAAGTTTGTAATGTTATTTACTTAGGAAAATACTTTCTCTTATGGCTAATCAATTTTATTTATGGGTTAAGATAATCCAGAAAGGAAAAAAAAATGTCTATAGCTGAAGTGTGTGAAATTACATAAGCAGGAGTAATGCAATAAATAACCCTCAGAAGCTCAGAAAATAAGAAAACATGGTGGTATAAACTTAAGCTCTGGCAAAGTAAAGAAGAGAAATAGGTAGATTTGCAGATACTGAGGGCTCACTGATTTATTAGTTAATGTTGAAGTTAGGAAGAGGAAGGCATCAAAAATAACTTCCGTATTTCTGGCTTGCACAACTAATTAGTAGGTGGATTCATGAATGAGATAACTGAGGAAGAAAAGTACTTCAGGCAAAGTGTATGTTAGGAGTAGATGAGGGAAGGGAAAATAAAAGAATTATAAATGAATGATGATGTACTTTGACAACATTTAAAGAGAATATGCAGTTCTAAATGTCTGTAATTATTGAATTGTTGACTATAAATAGCAAACAAAAGAAGCTATTATTTTTGATAAAGAAAATGCATAATTTAAACTAAGATATTTTACTATTATTCATCAGCAATGAACTTTCTAGTGTATATCATCAAAGTCTAGGAAGCAGCTGGAGATTATTTGTGGGATTGGCAATAGATTTTGTTTCATTTATGATATTGCTGATAGCATAATTTAGTTTCAAGTAGGCTTCAATAATAGAAAAGGTTTTCTTTTTAAATTTAGTAAAGCTTAAAAACAATCTACATTTTGAAAAAATGAAGCACATTAAAACAAAAAGCAAAAGAACCTAAAATCAGAAAGACTGAAGCAAGATTTAAAAGCAAGTCTAATTATACCACTTACTATGCATGTAATTGAGTGAGGTCTCCTAAAAGGGGATAGGGTGGTGGAGAGGGAGACACAGAAATTCTTAGTTTAAAAAACTACATGTGGGGGCAAGAGGTATATGGGACATCTCTCTACATTCCCCTCAGTTTTGTTGTGAACTGTAAACTGCTTTAAATAATAGTTGTAATTGAAAAAAAAACTATAACATGCAATATTTAATGTGTCACGCATAAATTAAATCAAAATGAACATTTGCTTTTTAAAAAAGCCTGTCCAAAAGGAAATTTAGAAAGATTTCCCAGTGTTGGACAAAGAGAGAATCATCTCATAAATATTTCAAATTGAACATATTCATTATATTTTCACAGAGTTTAACAGAATTCAAAATTTCAAGCAAAAATCCTGTATGGTCAATATAGTGACTTTTCTTTGGATTTATTTGATCTATTTTTGTAAAAACCTGGAAAAATAAGATCAAACAAATCGGCAAGATGGTAGTAGCCCAAGCCAGGTGACAGGTAAAGCCAGGGAATGGGCACCGTCATTTCCTAACTTTGAAGTTTCTCCCTGGAAGCAATACCTAGATGGAGGTTGTAAATATGTAGATTCTTAATATTTAGTTTATTCACATTAATTATAACTCTGCCAATTGGGAAATTTACAGGGCTGCAATGTTCCTATAAATGCTTTAATTGCATTTTCATTACAGTATAATCTACTTAAAACCCAAGTCCATGTCATCTTGGTCATATTCTTTCTTCACTATACACTGCCCTTCAGAAGGCTCCCTAATTCTTCCTACAAATGGAGCCAGGTAAATTGTATGTTGGTGCCAATAATTATTGTTTATTTTTTTTTTTTGCTCATTGCATTTCTCATCATCTTATAGAAGAGAAAAAAACTGATACCTTGAGATAATTATAATTAATAATAAAATACAATGTATTCTTAGAGGGGGCAAAATTTTTCTCATAAAAGTTACAAAGACAGAAACTAAAAAAAATTGATACAGATTTTATGAATTAAAAAATGGATGACCAAAACAAACAATGAAAAATTGACATAAAAAACAAATGAGCATCTGATTCAAGATGGCAGAGTACATGATTTACCCTTTCTCCTTCATAGAATCTAACTGAAGTGAGAGTTGATAAATACAAAGTACTAATAACAATATAATAAATCCATTTCAAAGTAAGAAATAGTGCCATCAACGGAAGAGAAACATTGACAGATTTCTGGAGGAAACAGAGTGGATGATTATTGATTGAGGCCTCTGGAAAGAATGTGTAACTTTGATTTTGCATAGAAGAAAATGCAGTAGACAATCTGAATGCAGTGATGAGCTGTTGGAGAAGAAATCATTGTAATGAATAAAGAACTGTCTTTGAAAATGTATATGTTCTGTGTACAAGGAGCAACTGGCTGTAACATTTGCCCTTAGTTAAAACCAAGAAATACTTCCTAAATAGTCATTCCACAGAAGGGAACTAGTATGAGAATTAGAGAGCAGATAGAGGGTAAGACAATTTTCAATCTCCAAATTAGTCAAAGGGGGAAAAAAAGAAAAGGATTTCATGCCACTTGTTTTTGAAATAAATATTAAGTAAGCGAACCCTAGAAGACTATTTTTATTCTTATTATAGTGATTTGAAGGGTCATACACATCTTCCTAATAACATACATTAAGTAGAAGGCTGCATCTACTTAGAACTTGTCCATTTTTCAGAACTTGGATTTATTCCTCACATAATGCAAAGAAAGTTGCAACTTTCTATCACTGTAATTTGTCTGCAACCTTCTACTACTGCAAAAGAATAAAATGCCAATAGCATTACTAACCAACATAGTCCTTCATTGTAAATATTAAAAACCAATTGAGGATTAACAGATATTTGAAGATAGCCAGCAGGAGGAAGAGAAAGATCAGGATATAAAAACTGAGTCACAGATTCCAAAATAGATAGAGGTAATGAAAAGAATGTAAGAGGATTTTAAAAATGTAACTAAAATTTTCTAAAAGGATAAAGAGTACTGCATATCTAGTTTTTAAGAAACTGAAATAGAACCAAATCAACAAAAGGGTTAAATAATAGAAGGAATATTGTCATAGAAAAGATGATAACATATGGTACTTAAAATATTTTATAACTACTATTATAATTTGTTTAATAAAATGAGAAATTTAACAAAAGTTGTACATGTTCATTTCACATAATATTGGAACACCAAGTAATCGTTTGAATTTATTAAGCAGTAATATTTGAGAAAATAATCAAATAGCTTGTTGAACAGCATTATAATGCTAGTGATATTGGTGATACAGAGAACATGTTATGATGATGGGACATAGGCAGCAGGCTTCAGGGGAAAGAGGATTACACTAGAAATTATGAGTCTTGGGTTGTAATTTTAGTCTTGCTTCAAATTTATGGTGTAATTTAGAAAACCATTTTGCATCACAGGTGGCAGTTTTTCTCCTCTATAGATTCAGTTTCCTCATGTTTCAGTTTCTATATTTTTATCATACAGTTCGCAGCAATATTTGTATTACCTGTAATGTATTCAAATATGTAAATTTTATTTATCTAGATATCTAAGAGAGTGAGTTCTAATATTTGGCTTCTATGAATATGTTATGCCTGTTTTGTTTTGCTTTGTTTTTGTTTTAGTCTTCTCCATCTCTGTGTATTCTTCCAGCATGGCATCTGTAGTTTACATTTTTGTAGTTCATAATTCTTTCTGGTTACTGTGCCATATTTACCTTGGTCCAGCAGCCAGCTCTCTGCATCTGCAGCTCTCACAGGGGTGGTGGGCTGGAAAGAATGGGTGAAGTGCTTGATTGCAGCCTTGGCACATTCAGACAAGCAAGCTTCCCATATTCTTTTGTTTGCTTAACAAATCATGTAGGACAAATTAAAGCAGCAGGCCAAACATGCCTCGCACTTCCCCACGGGTGCAATCCTCATATTCACGCATGGGCACATGCTCCATTGTGACCCTTTGCAGTTTGTCTAATGACTTATCATTTTCCTTATCCTATATGCCAGATGTGCTCTAAGCATTTATGACCCAAAATTCAAATTCCCTTCAGAAGATAAACAAACTCGTGTACTCCCAAACAATCCAATTTTCAATATTCATTTTCTCCCTTAATACAGGGGAGGATAAAACAGTGAATTTTCAGCCCCAAATTGACTTCAACCTATTATGATTATCTCATAGTGGAAGGTAAATTCAATGAAGCAGAGTATTTGAATTATTCAATTACTTGTGCATAGAAGGCATTTAATAAGTATTTGTTATAAATTAACAAGCCAGCAGATTCAGAATCTCTCAGATTCAGAATCCACATAATCATCTTGAATTGATTTATTGTTTAAGCATTGATAATCAAAACTTTTCTGTAAATAATGATGTCTTTGCCTCATTAACTAAGTAGTTTTAGGAGAAAGGAAAGAATCCATGAATACAATGAAATCATTTTTTCCATTGTCTGCAGAAATAACAGCACAAAAGAAATCTGGCTTTGATTATGAAGAATATTTTAGTTCAATAACTTCTAGAAACTGTCATGTTTTTAAAATGACACTGATTGAGCTACTTGTTGTCATTAAAATATTAATTTAAAACTTACAAAATAAAATTGGCTTATTGGAATAATTTCTTTTTAGGTATTTGCATAAAAGAAAACTGTTCTTCTGCCTCTGTTTAGACAATGGGTATTCTATGTAATCTTATTTTAGCATTACATATAAAATAATGTGAGAGCTGATTGTGAATCAAATGCAATAAGTTCCCTTTCCTTTAAAATCAGTTTGAGCTAACCTATCTGGATATAATACGTTTATCATTATTGGACCATAGCCCAAAGTTAGTGGTACTTAAATTCTAGAGTGCCTAAGAATCAGCTTGGAATCTTGATAAATATGTAAATTCCTATAGACTAAGATAGGTCTCTGATGTCATCACTGAGGCCTTGAGCTATTATCCCATCAAAAGGATTGATTCTTTAGAAATGTTTTTATCCTTTTCTCATCAACACCACTTATTCACAGATATAAAAAGTCATTTATATGGAAGAAAATGTATCCCAGAACAATGGCTTTAAAATATATTTTGAAATCTGGCATGGCAATTCAGTTTCTGCCTCATGGAGCCAGAAAGGTTAGCTACACAGGTATTAAGAATCCACCCTTTCCAGGATCTTTCAAGATCCTACCCTTTCCAGAATCTAAATCTGATTCGGTACTAGAGCATCTTCTTGCATCTATTTGTCTGAGTTTATATGTTCTTTTTATTTCTGGCACTTGTTTTTTCTGTTTATTTTTTTCTCAGATACAAATTGAGTATTTTCTGCTTTATTTAACATGTCTTTTTGCTTTTAGGCAAAATGTAATTTGCCCTTATGAACCTTATGTAACATGATGCTTTTTTCCATTAATTATTATTGTTATTATTACTAGATGTGTATCTTTTTTCCAAAAAAATGAAGTAATTATGCTAAAATATTTTCCCTTTCCTTGGTATTACCTTTCAATTAAATAGATCTAGGTACTAGTATACTTTATTTCTTAAAATGTAGGTACTATACTCATATTGTCTTCTTCTAAGGCCTTCAACTGTTCAGTCTGCACTCTGAGAATTCAAACATGTATTCTTTATAGAGCTGCTTGTCACATAGGAATTGTACAGGTATCCTGGTGCTTCTCTATTTATTCTTTTCAACTTATCTTTATTATATATACATCCTCAGTTAAAGCAATCTCCATGTGGCTTTGTATTTGGGAAACTATTAGTTTATTTTTACTTTTTCCCCTTTAGATCTATTTCGTTTTCATTTAATATAGTTTTATATTTTGAGGATGTATCACATATTATGTATTTAAAATATAATGTTTTCAAATAAGAGCACAAAAGACCTGGAGTGTTCAAATAAACCTGAGAAATCCCATCTGACCACATTTTCAGCATTTGGTTTGTTGTATGTGCCAGATGGAGATACAATAAAAAACAAAAGCAAAAAACAAACAAAAAAATTGTGCAATTGTTGAATGATGGTGGGCCTTTGAAACGACAGCAAAAGAATGAACAAAGGTATAGTGTAAAGGTTAAGATACCTGAGGTTATTTTACTGAAAATAAGGCAACTAGTCCCATGATTGGATGAAAGCAGTAATTATGGCTATGTGTTTACTGTTGGTCTGACAAGCATTGTACAGAATATAAAAAGAAGTCATGGGTGTCTAAATGTAGTATTAATTCACAGTCATACTCAGCATTTGAAATTGCTTCTCACAAGATTAACATTAGTTTGGACATGAGCACAAGCAACAGAAAAAATCAAGTTGTAATTGAATCCATGGTTACCAGTGCAGATATTCTTAGAGTCAGAAAATATTCCCTTTGTCTTTGTTTTCATTTGTTTTTAATACACTAGAAATACAGTTACCTTTGTATCTGTCCATCATTCTTAAAACATTTGATGTTTGTCATGAAGCGCAGTTTTTTTTTTAAATTCAGAATGAAGTCTTAATAGGATTTAATGTGTTACTATTTTTTAACTACATTTTTCTCATACTGATTTTCCCTTTTCTTTCTCAAATGTAATGTGAACATAGTTGAACAAAATAAATCATAAAGACAATTTCCTAATTCTTAAATGATATATGTTTAATGAACTGTTTTGTAATTCTAAGTTGAATATAATTGCATTGTTTGTTTATAGTCATTTTTCATAGTAATAGACGCTACCTATGAATGTAAACTATGAATGTAAAGACTAGTATATTGTATACCATTTGATATGAATGAAATTCTTTTATTTGAGGCTTAAAGCTATGTACACTACCCTGTCTTTCAGAGTTGATCTCTCTTGCTCTTTCCTCACTAAATATTTTTGTCTTATAAAAGGGTGGTGAATCATTTTATAAGACATAATTTTATATGTATGTATTTTCTCTTTTTCTGGAAAGGATTACAGCAGTTTATTATTTGTCAAATCATAGTATCTAGTAAACATGAGCATATACTCTCAAATATATTTTAATTGATCTGAATATCCTAGAATCTCATTAGTTATTGGCTTAGAAGAAACCAACAATTATCGTATTTCTTTAGTAAGTAGGAAGGCATACTGGCGATCTTAAATAATTTCCTCCATTTATAGCATAAAATAATTTTTTTTTCTATTTTAGTTGGTCTATACTTTATGTATGGCAAAATAAACTAGATTGAAAAGAAAAATAAATGTGGAAGATTTACCGAATGACTATATGTAGAGTTGTCACACTTAAACATAATTGCTTGCTAACCATAGACTTGGAGTGATAGAAAAAGGTGACCCTGATTTTCTTGACATCATCATATTTTGGGACAGTTTAAAGTTATTTCAAATGCATATGCTGAGGTTTGGGTGCTTACATATATAGTTCATGAGTTAACTATATTTAGAAAATAATTTTTAATTTAAGGCACAACATTGTTTTGTTTAAGAAAGCTAGTTTGCTTCCTTTCAGTCTACTGAAGTATCTGCCAGGCAAAATGATATGACAACTATATTATACAGCATAATTTCAGACTATTCCTAAAATAACATAAAGAGGAGCATAAGGATAACAAGATTTTTTTCCCCCAAAAGTGGCCCATCATCATTCTTTGAACAGGCCATTTGTTGGCACAGTTATAAATTAGCCATGCTGTGTTAATTTAATATTCATTGAGTAAATATGTGTAAACGAGTGCAGAAAAGGGATACTTCCTTCTCAGGTATGACTATGTATTGATTAGAAAAAATATATAATTTTTGAAATGATGCTGAGTGTGTTATGTATCCAGGGACAAGCTGTAGAATGTAAAACTTTTTAATTCTGACTCCACAATTATATTTTTTCTAGCATTCCTACAAAATTCCTTCAGTAGCTTTTATAAATTATTTCTAAAATATATGGTAAGTTAAAATTCATAATGTAGATCAAAATAAATCAAATTTAATAATTGTTGAAAAGATAACTCTGTTTGTAAAACATACACACACAAGGGTTTATTTTCCTTTACTTTTGTAATGGGCAACATGAATATATCTTTTCAATGGAACAAAGCCATGTTGATGGAAGGAGTTTCATCCTTTGGTATTGGTAGATATTATAAGATATATCTTATAATGCATGTCTGTGAGTTTGGCAGCATGAGTTAAATTTTTAAAACTTAATTAAATTCGGGGAGCCTGAGTGGCTCAGTTGTTAAGGGTCCAACTCTCGGCTTCAACTCAGGTCATGATCTCATGGCTGATGAGTTTGAGCCCTGCATCGGGCTCTGCACTGACAGCATGGAGCCTGCTTGGGATTCTCTCTCCCTTGCTCTCTGTCCCTCCCCTGCTCACTTGTTCTCTCTCTCTCTCTCAAAAATAAACATTTAAAAAAATTAATTAAATTCTGTAGAGGAGAAAGAGTAAGTGTAAGAGCAATATTTCTTCGTGGACGTATGTTAAATGTAAGGTAATGTCATGAGCTGTGAGAGGTTTGAGGTTTTACGCTAGTTGTAAATTAACACCTTGGGCTAATGGATGCTAGAAGATAGCTTAAGACTCCTGATCAGAGACAAGGATTTATCACTCACAACAGGTAATATGAATTTCATATTAGATTTTTTATTTTTGTATTTGATTGCTTTGGTCCCCAATCTCCCAAGCGAAGTGGAAAAAGACACAAGTGAATGCACAGTGGGTTTACATTACAACCGAGTAACCTTGAATTTAGGAAAACCAAATTCATTATGAGGTTCTGCAAGAACCTGCCCAACCTTTTTCCTGGAGGAATACATTATCTTCATTAGAGTGGACAATAAAGCAAATCTGTTCTTTATTCCAATGGGAGATACTATTGCCATCTTTCAAAGTTGTTTGCTATACAAACATCCTTGAAAAGGCAGTTTGAACAAAATCATCAGTGTCTCTGCTCACAAGATAGGCAGAAATGCAAGAGACCCCTAGAAAAATGTCTGTCAACAATACCCACTTCTCATTACTACATTGTCTTGGTCTCTGGTGAATCTTCCATGTTATGTGACTCTCTCATCCACTCTGATTAATCTGACTCACAAGGACTGGGGCCACATCTGTTCCATTTGTTTCACATAGTATATAATCAAGGCCACTTCAAAAGAACTTGAATCAGCAGGATGAGTCAACCTGGAATATTGATTTCAACCTCACCACCAGGAGTCAGCCTCAACTTCTTTAACAAATCATATAAACTGTAAGGATCTAACTTAGAGAGTTGGATGATTATCGTTTTAAGCTTCTGTATTGGCCTTTTCACTTGGCGTAATGCATTAACCCAGTTAGAGCAATATGTATTATTCATTGTATAAGCTCCATCTTGGTCCACAAAGAGGAAGTCTGGACAGTACTATAATCTCTCACTACCCTGTATAAGGAGTTGAAGCTAACCTCAAGATGGAGTCATTGATCACTTCAGCTAAAGTCAGGGACCAATTTTGTGCCTCGTTTCCTAACTGAATGACTCTTATTGCAGGGAAAATGGCCTGCAGCATGCATGTAAATGACAGCTGTATTTTGGAGAAATCTGTCACCTGAGAGCTACATAATCTACTTGTAAATTGCTTATGAGCAACCCTGAGGTGAAAGTCACTGTGTTTTCAGAAGATGAGCCAGTTTATGTGTGGCTTCCACTTAAGATGTCCAGTTCTGGAAGTGCATATGTACTTCATGAAAGAAAATGGTGTTTACATGTATTGCCTTCCTCCAACCAATGGGGTCTATATCAGACAGGGAGCCCAATTGTAAAGTGCCTCTAATATGGCCTTGGTAGAGAGGACTGGTAAGCTTAGGGTCCCTAGTTTAGTTTAAATAATTGAGTCTAATTATTGTTTTTGGTTTGCTGAGGACAGTTAATCTAATATCCTGTTTGTCCATGCCACCAGCTAGGTTGCTTCCTTCCCACGCCAATGGAATAACTGAGAATGGAGGTGTGAAAGATATGGTCTCTCTGAAAATGGTCTACCCAAGAGATGCAGAAACTGGAGATATCCCTTGCATCTTTTGATAGTTTTCTTTGCAAGATTAAAGAAATTGCAAGCGAGTCATAGAATTATCTAAAGGCGGATTGCAGACCTAGCAGTTAGTTAAATTTATGCGTACAACAGTTTGGGAGTGCAGTTTGGGAGAGCTATACGACAGTATTTCCCTTCATGAAGAAGGCTTCAGGGGCAGTGTTAAAATACAAATGATCATTGGGGCGCCTGGGTGGCACAGTCGGTTAAGCGTCCGACTTCAGCCAGGTCACGATCTCGTGGTCCGTGAGCTCGAGCCCCGCGTCAGGCTCTGGGCTGATGGCTCAGAGCCTGGAGCCTGTTTCCGATTCTGTGTCTCCCTCTCTTTCTGCCCCTCCCCCGTTCATGCTCTGTCTCTCTCTGTCCCAAAAATAAATAATCGTTGAAAAAAAAAATACAAATGATCATTAATGCTTCCTCCACCACCATTCCTCCCAGGGACTCAATTATCCCCTCCCCATTGCCAAGTTGTTCCTTCTCTATACATCCACAGAACCTTTATGCCCCATTATGATAATTATAACTGTACCTTTTGTCCAATTATACCCTATAGACACACAGACACTTCATTCAGAAAGCCAGGTGCAGGAGGACAAGAGCATTTATACAGAAGGTAAGCAAGTATTCTGGGATGTGGAAATATTGAAACTGATGCTTCATCTGTGGGAATGTAGAATGATACAGTCATTCTGGAGAACAGTCTGGCATCACTCAGTCTAATCAGTTATAATGATACACTGTTACCTTGTAATTATGGTCCTAGGTATATTGTATACCTTCTCCCCTCCACTCCACCGAACTTCTCACACAGTTTAAAAAGGGGACATAATTACAATGTTTATTAACATGTTATCTGTGGTGCCAGGGTGATGGGAGATATTGTCAGTGTCTGTTACTAGGTGGGAGGATAGGTAAAAGATACATAAGTACAACATGGAATTCTATGCCCCAAATAGAAACTGTAGATTAGGTGATTAGATGGACATAATTATAGATTAGAGGACCATAGATGAATCTTTTTTAAAAAAAGTTTATATATATATATATATATATATATATATATAATTTATATATATAAAATATTTATGTAATACTGTTTATATAAATTGATATGTACACCCCAAACAGAGAAAATTGGAAACAGTATTAGTAGTACTAAATCCACATTAGGTGCAAAATATAGAGGGGTGGAAGAGAGAGTTTAAGTTAGCACTGAAATTGGGTTTTAAAGGAGTCATGTAAGTTTTGTTTACTCATTACTTCATATTCCTCCTAATTCTTAATAAGAATGAGAATGGGGGGCACCTGGGTGGCTTAGTTGGTTGAACATCCGACTTTTGATTTTGGCTTAGGTCATGATCCCAGGGTCGTGGGATCATGCCTCAAGTAGGGCTCCTCACTGAGTGTGGAGCCTGCTTAAGATTTTCTCTCTTATTCTCTCCTTCCGTCCCTCTTCCCCAGTCATGCTTGCTAAAAAAAAATAATAATAATAATAAAACAAATCTTGAAAAAAAAAGAAAAAGAGTGAAAATGATATAAATTATTAAGTTTCAAATGCAGTGTAAAGTCCTGGGACAGTTTGGTTGTTTCCTGTCCCCTCCTTTGTGGATCCTAAACTGACATTCTAAGATTTGCTATTTAATCCATACTGTATGTTATATTTGTGGACAAGACAAGTAATGCAAATGATGACAGTGGGCATTGAGGGGACAAAATTTGTCATGAATTGTGTTTCATGTCCACTTAAGGTATTCAAGCATAATTTTTAAACCTCCCATAGCAGGTAAATAAAACCCATCTATTGCTTAAATTGTTTGAATTCAGCCCTTGCCAACAACTTGCAACCATTGCCAATCAAAACAAGGAAAATATTTTATTAAAAGAGGATACAGAGTTGATCATTTGAGCCAACAAGGGAAATTGAAGCACATAAGATAATCTTAGACTATTACAGAAACAGATTTTAAGCAGATTAGAAAAAAAAAAAGAGAATTTACCTGCACTTTTTAATTTTTTATTCCAACCAGCCAAACATTCCAACCCTATAGGGAAGCCTTGGTAATTAGAATCTGAAGTAGCCAAGAGTTAATTAGGGATTTTAATTTTGAATGAGGAAATACACTGCGTAAATTAATCCATGAAATTAAGTACGGGACTTTTGGTTCCTGACAAGATAACACACTTATCAGAGTTGGCCTCCTCTCAAATAATCAACATTGAATATTCTGTCAAAAAAATGGTTATGGAGGGGCACGCAGGAAATTCTAAAGCTAACATTAATGTTCTAAGTCCTAAACTGGGTGTGAGAAACATGGGTGCTTTACTATTAATATCATCATGATATAATTGTATACATACATACACACATATAACACACATATATAATATATATATTTAAAAATACAAATTCATGACATCAAATATATGATATTGAAGGGATAGAAGTAAAATGAAAGTTAAAAAAATGAAAGTGATCTAGACTATTTTGCATAAATAATGAGCAAGAATTGTGAAGAACTAAAGCAAGCTATAGTTCTTTACTTGGAAACTGTCATTGTCGAACATGACTGGGGTAAAAATTAAAGAAATATTTGAAATTAAAAATATCAAAAAATATATTCTTTTTTTTATTTTTTTTATTTAAATTTTTTTTCAACGTTTTTTATTTATTTTTGGGACAGAGAGAGACAGAACATGAACGGGGGAGGGGCAGAGAGAGAGGGAGACACAGAATCGGACACAGGCTCCAGGCTCTGAGCCATCAGCCCAGAGCCTGACGTGGGGCTCGAGCTCACGGACCGCGAGATCGTGACCTGGCTGAAGTCGGACGCTTAACCGACTGTGCCACCCAGGCGCCCCATCAAAAAATACATTCTTAAAAATCTCAGAAGAATAATGAAAGAAGAATTAAACTGACATCAGATTGCTTCAGAAAGTCTGGTGTATTTGTTTTTATTGCTGTGTAACAGATGACCACAAACTTAACGGTATTAATTTCCTAGCACTACCATAACAGTACCACAAACTGAGTAAGCTTGAAACGACACACGTGTATTGTGTCATAGTTCTGAAGGCTAGAAGTCTGAACTCGAAGTGTTAGCAGGCCCATGCTCTCCGAAACCTATAGGGAAGAATACTTCCATGCCTCTTCCTAGCTGCTAGGTGTTTATTGATGGTCCTTGGTGTTCCCTGGCTTGCAGGTGTAGGTAGCCCTTCAATCTCTGCCTCCAGGGAACATGATGTTCTCTCTGTTTCTTCACTGGTGTTCCTCTCCTGTGTGTGTGTTTGTATCCAAATTTCTCTTTTATGAGTACACAAGTCACATTGAATTAAGGACTCACCCTAATGACTTTATGTTAATTTGATCACGACTATAATGACCCTATTTTCAAATAAGGTCGCATCCATAAGTATCAGATACTGGGAGCTGGGACTTCAATACATCTGTTGAAATAAAAAACAAATGAGACCTGCCTTGAAAATTCCCTGAGCAGACAAAGCCAGTTTAGTTGTACAAACAAAGCTTCATTTGTCTTATTTTGCAAGGCTAACTTGACCTAGGTCACTTCTTTCTTGTGTCTGCAGAAATCACAAGCAAAACTTAAACCATTTCTCAAGATTGATATGAGGTAACCATTGAGCAATTCCCTATCATTTTAGAAAATTCATATTTTGAAAGTTTTTATTTAAATTCCAATTAGTTAACATACACTGTAGTATTAGTTTCAGGTGTAGAATTCCGTGATTCATCATTTATATACAACATCCAGAGCTCATCACAAGTGCTTTCCTTAACCCATCACCTATTTAACCGATATCCTCTCCCCTGCTACCTCCTCTCTGGAAACCATCGGCTTTTTCACTGTAGTTAAGAGTGTTTCTTGGTTTGCTTCTCTCTTTCTTTCTTTTTTCTTTTCTTTTTCCCCTTTCCTCATTTGTTTTGTCACTCTCTTCTGGCCTGCCAAGTTTCTGTGGAGAGATTTGCTACCAACCTTACTGGTCATTTCTTGTAAGTTAGGGGCTTCTTTTGTCTTGCTGCTTTTAGGATTTTTTTCTTATCTCTGTATTTTGCAAATTTAACTTCAATATGTCTTTGTGTTGGCCTGCTTTTGTTGATTTCAATGGGAGTTCTCTGTGCCTTCTGGATTTGGATGTCTGTTTCCTTCCCCAGATTAGGGAAGTTTTCATCTGTGATTTGCTCAAATAAACCTTCTGCTCCCTTTTCCCTCTCTTCTTCTGGGACTCCTATGATACAAATGTTATTATGCTTTATGAAGTTGCTGAGTTCCTTAAGTCTACATTTGTGATCCAATATTTTTCTTTCCCCCTTTTTTTCAGCTCCGTTATGTTCCATAATTATATCTTCTATATCACTTACTCATTCCACTGCTTGCTTCCATTCTTGGAAGGAATGGTCATTACACCATTTGCTTTTCCATCTCTATAATTGTATTTTTCGTTTTGGCCTGACTGGTTTATAGATCTTTTATTTCTGTGGTAAGGCTATCCTTGGTGTCTCCTTTGCTTTTTTCAAGTTGAGCTAGTGTCCTTATGATTGTTGCTTTA
This sequence comes from Leopardus geoffroyi, assembly GCF_018350155.1. Taxonomy (NCBI): domain Eukaryota; kingdom Metazoa; phylum Chordata; class Mammalia; order Carnivora; family Felidae; genus Leopardus; species Leopardus geoffroyi. The sequence goes on along the minus strand of NC_059328.1, from coordinate 173,411,992 downwards.
CATTCTGGATCAGGCCTATTACTTATACCTGTTTCAGGTAGATCCCTGAGTGCGATCTTTTCTCGTTCTTTCTTTTGGGATGAATTCCTCTATGTTTCTTTGTGTTGGTCTCTGTCTTCTTTTGTGTTTTAGGAAACCTGTTATATTTCCTACCCCTGAGGGTAATGGCTTTATAAAGAAGAGGTCACTGGGGCGCCTGGGTGGCGCAGTCGGTTGAGCGTCCGACTTCAGCTCAGGTCACGATCTCGCGGTCTGTGAGTTCGAGCCCCGCATCAGGCTCTGGGCTGATGGCTCAGAGCCTGGAGCCTGTTTCCGATTCTGTGTCTTCCTCTCTCTCTGCCCCTCCCCCGTTCATGCTCTGTCTCTCTCTGTCCCAAAAATAAATAAACGTTGAAAAAAAAAAATTTCAAAAAAAAAAAGAAGAGGTCACATACTGTCCAAGGCTTGGTGCTTCAGGAAGTGTTCCTGGTGTATGCTGTGTGAATGCTTGTGGGTGTGTTTTGGGCAGTCTTTTACTCAAGTCAGTCCTCTGCAGAGTTTCTTCTTGCCTGCAGTGGGGAGTGTTTGGACCTTGGCCAGAGAGTGGCAGGTTTTAATTAGGTGTGCTCTGGTCTGCTTGTTAAAAGAGAGGTGATCCTATTTCCACTAGAGATAAAGCTTTGCAGATCTCTATGGTCAGTTGATGTGGTGCCTCTGGGGGTGGTGTGTGCTGGTCTTGTGGGGAAGGGACTTGGTGCACTGGTTCGTAGGCACACTTGCCCAAGAAAAGCAGCACCTGCAGAGTGCAATGTGGTGAGGCTTGGTATAAACGTTTTAGGTGGCCAGTGTTGGTGCTGTGGTATTTACTGAAGTTAGTTTATGCTGAGGAGTAGGGGAGGGAAGTGGTGCCAGCCAGCTCCCTCGTCTTGGGAGAGGGGAGTTAGTTTCCTCCACTGTCCAGGAAGCCCTCCAGAAGAGTACCAGAAGAGTAAACAATTTCCCCTCATAGGACCTAGGGGTCCCTCATATCATTGCCTTCACCATGTCTGTGTCAGGGCCCACCCAGCAGCACATGAACCTTGGAATCTACCCTAGGCAGGCCAGCTGAGTTTCAAAACTCCAAACTTTAGGGAACTGGCATAGCACGGACCCACACTGGTCCTCTGGGGGAAGGTCTCACCACATTGGGACCGGTGTAGGTTTGTCCCAGAAGGGCAGTTGCACCAAAGTGCAGGGGCATGGAGTTTGGGATAAAGTATAACAAAGAGCCAGTGTCCAGTTTAGCCACCCTAACAAGTGTCTCTGTGCCCATGCTGAGGGGTGGGGAAGGGAAATGTCACCTGCTTTCTCTTTTGTCCTTGGAGAGGCAATGCCCCGTTTCCCAGATGCACTCCAAGTAGGGGCAGCCATCTCTCTCAATGCATCCCAGGGGATCCTCAGATTCACTGTATGTCTTGGGCTATCTGCCCTCCTCCACAGGAGCACTGCAGAAACCTCAGGGCTCCACACTGGTTATGCCCACAGACCTATAAAACTCTAGTCTTTGAACCCACTGTTTGTAAAAACTCAACAAAATCAGCTGCTCTCCTTTTTTTCCAGTCAGTGGCTTTGGGGGAGTGTTTTCCTTGTGCAATCCCCTCTGGGCTCTTCTCTCTCTCTCTGTGTCTCTCTCTCTCTCTCTCCAGGACCAGGGCTCCCTCCCATCCACAACACCCATGATTCTTTTCTCCCCCAAACCATATCTCTGCACCTCCTACCTTCTTTGATGTGGTCTCTTCTCTCCCTCTAGTTATGCAGTTCTGTCATTCCTCGTATTGATTTCTTGGGTATTCACAATTATTCGATTTTTATCTAGCTATGCAGAAGAGATGAGGGTCCTAGAGTCCTCCTACTGTATCATCTTAGCTCCTCCCTGTAATAAATGAATTTCAAAGAAATGGTGTCATATAGTGAAAAGAGTTCATTACAGAAGTAGAGGGGGGAGCTACATTTAGCTTTTGTGTCATTATTCTCAAGTAAATAAAAAATTACATTAAATACTAGCTTCCAAACAATTATCTGGAAAAGAAGGGGAAAAATTCATATTCTGAGGTGATATTCACTCACTCCCCCAAATTCTGATGTTGTAAGTTTCAGGTAGGGCCAAAGGAACTTGCATTTAATAAACATTTGAGGTGATAATTATGTAGTTTGTCCACTGAACACAATTTTGAGCCACGACTATGAGAAATTATGTGAAGTATTTATGGAAATCAGTAATTTTATTGTAACTCTGTTAGTCACACTATTTTACTTAATGATTTTCTTGTTTGATAATTTTTTGCTAACATTACTAAACTATAGATATAGTCTATTTGTGGGTAGTCTACTGTATTCATTATACCACCGATACTAAAGACTATTTACTACCTTAGGTTTTTGTTTTTTGTTTGTTTGTTTGTTTGTTTGTTTGTTTTAACGAGGTAGGAAAGATAGGAGAGCAATTATCCAAACCAAATATTTTTTATCTGCACATGGACAAATGTCTTTACCTGTATGTGGACAGCTTTGTATTATTTAACCAGGTCTCCAACTACTATAATATTATTCAATTCCAAAAGGCAAATTGTATCTATAATTAAAATTTGGTTGGACCTATTGAATAAGTTTCACATTACAAAAGGTTAGAAGCCTAAAATGAATAAAGGAATCACCAAAGCTTTCACCTAGTTATTTCTTGGATGGGATTGAGAGATTCCTGTAGATTGGAACAGTGTGTAAAGACACATACCCAGAACTAGAAGTAAGTGTGAACATAGTAAATTTTGGTTTCACATAAAAATATGCTTTGCAGTCCATCGTTACGTAATTATTTTGCAAAATGTCAACAGAAGATCTTAGAAGTGAGTTGGCATTTTATGTTTTCTTTTATGTAGAAACAGACTCCAAAAAATGTTTTTTGATTTCTGGTTTTGTGTGGAGATATTCTTAAATTTAATATTCCCATGACCAAAAAACTTATCTTATAAAAAACTTTTAAAATTACAGGTTATTTTTTTAAATGTTTATTTATTTATTTGGAGGGGGGAGGGGCAGAGAGAGAGGGAGAGAGAGAATCCCAGGCAGGCTCTGCACTGTCAGCACAGAGCCCAACATGGGCCTCCATCTCATCAATGGTGAGCTGAAATCAAGAGTTGGACACTCAACCAACTGAGCCACTCAGACTCCCCTACAAGTTACTTTTACAAGAGTGCTATCCTGACAAGTGTAAAGTGGTAACTCATTGTGCTTTTAATTTGCATATCTCTGATGATTAGTGATGTTAAACATCTTTTCATGTGTCTGTTGGCCATATGTATTTCTTTGGAAAAATGTCTATTCAGGTTATCTACTTATTTTCAATCAGATTATTTGGTGTGAATTATATAAATTCTTTATAAGTTTTGACTATTAAACCCTTATCATTTGCAAATATCTTCTCCTATCCAGTAAGTTGTCTTGTTGTTTTGTTGATGGCTTCCTTTGCTTTGCAAAGTTTTTCATTTTGGTGGTGTAGTCCCAGTAGTTTAATTTTTTGTTTCCTTTTCCTGAGGAAATATTTCTAGAAAAATGTTTCTATGGCCAATGTCAAAGAAGCTACAGACTGTGTTCTCTTCTAGGAATTTTATGGTTTCAGGTCTCACATTTAAAGTCTTTAATCCATTTTGGGTTTATTTTCTGTATGGTCTAAGAAAGTGGTGCAGTTTCATTCTTTTGCATGTACCTGTCTAGTTTTCTCAACACCATTTGTTGAAGACACTGTCTTTTCCTCATTGTATATGCTTGCCTCCTTTGTCATAGATTAATTGACCATATAAGCATGGATTTATTTCTGGGCTCTCTATCCTGCTCTTTTCATCTGTGTGTCTATTTTTGTGCTACTACCATAGCACAATTACAATTTTGTAATTGGTTACTACAATTTCGTAGTATATATTAAAATCTGGGGTTGTGATGCCTCAGGCTTTGGTTTTCTTCTTCAAGATTACTTTGGCTATTCAGAGGCTTACTGCTTCCATACAAATTTTAGGATTATTTGTCCTAGTTCTGTGAAATATGTTCTTGGTATTTTGATAGGGATTACATTAAATCTGTAGTTTACTTTGGGTAATAAGGACACTTTAACAATATTTGTTCTGCCAATTCATGAATGGAACATCTTTCCATTTCTTTGTGTCATTTTAAATTTATTTCATTAGTGTTTTATAGTTTTCAGAGTACAGGTCTTTCACTTCCTTGGTTAAATTTATTCCTAGGTATTTTATGGTGGTGAGAGTGAACATCCTGACCTTAGGGAAAAAGTTTTCAGTTTTTCACCATTGAGTGTGATGTTACCTGTGGGTTTTCATATATGGCCTTTGTTATGTTAAGGTATGTTCCCTCTAAACCTACTTTTTTAAGCTTACCATGAATGGATGTTATACTTTGTCAAATGATTTTTCTGCATCTATTGAGATGATCATATGGTTTTTATCTTTTCTCTTGTGAATGTGATGTACCACACTGATTAATTTGTGAATATTGAGCCAGCCTTGCATCTCTGGAATGAATGCCACTTGGTTGTGGTGAATAATTTTTTAAATATAGTTTTGGATTTTTTTTTTGCTATTATTTTGTTAAGGACTTTTGCATGTATGTTCACCAGAGATATTGCCCTGTTCTTTTCTTTTCTTTCTTTCTTTGTTTTGTAGTATCTTTATCTGGTTTTGGTATCAGGGTAATGCTGAGTTTAATCCTTACTATCTAAGCATGTGTTGTTATAATTATAAACCATATATTTCTGAACTTTTTAAAGCAAATTTTTGTTGAGTACACAATGTACCAGACAGTCTTTTAGTCTCTTGGGACCCATTAATAATCAAATCAAATAAAAATTCTTGCCTTTCTGAAGCTTATACTTCAATAAGGAGAGGCAGGTATCAATAAAGATAATAAACAGTCTAGGACATTGTAAGGTGATAAGTGCTGTGAAAGAAAATAAAAAGGAGCAGGGAAGAAGGTTAATGATTGTGCGCCATATTTCAGAATATAATATGATAGAATATCATTAAATCATTTAATATCATTAAATATGATAGAATAGAACTTATTGAGAAGATGACAGCTAAGAAACTACTTGAAAAAGTAAGGGATATTATTTTTACTATCTTTGCATATATCTGGGACTGGAGTATTGCAGGCAGAGGAAGAAGCTAAAGTAAAGCTGCAAATGCAGCAATCTACCAGATATACTCAGAGGCAGTGTGGATGACATAGAGAATGTGAGAGTGTGATGTATTATGGAACTGAGGAGGGAATGATATCATAGAAGACATCACAAAGTTCTTGGCTTCTTTTAAAGGTGAAAACATGAACTAATGTGGCATATTTTAAAAATGATTCTCTTAAACACAGAATGTGGTAGGGGAAAGCAAAGTACCAGGAAGAACATTAAGATACTATTTTTGTATTTCTATTTTATTTTTTAATTTTTTTTCAACGTTTATTTATTTTTGGGACAGAGAGAGACAGAGCATGAACGGGGGAGGGGCAGAGAGAGAGGGAGACACAGAATCGGAAACAGGCTCCAGGCTCTGAGCCATCAGCCCAGAGCCTGATGCGGGGCTTGAACTCACGGACCGCGAGATCGTGACCTGGCTGAAGTCGGACGCTTAACCGACTGCACCACCCAGGCGCCCCTATTTTTGTATTTCTAGTGAGAAGTGTGGGTGGCTGAGCAAGATGATAGTTGTGAAGGTGGGAACAAGAAGCAAGATTTTGAGTGTATGTGCTTTAAAGTCTGTGGATGGATTTCCTGATTAATCTGATATAAGGTATAAGAGAAGTGTAAGGATGTCATCAAAGTATCCGGCCAGAGCTGTTGAAAAAAAAATGGAATTGCCAATAATTTTTATCACAAAAATGGAGAGAGGAGTTTGTTTGGATCTTTTGAATTTGATATGTCTATTAGGCATCCAGATGAGGAGGTAGACTAGTCGGCCATAAGAAATTAGAATTTGGGTAAGAGGTCTGAAAAGAAGCATTATAGATGGCATTTCAAAGTCATGAGGTCAGATGATTGTTTTTGCAATAGGAATATTACAAATCTGTCAGTATCAGCACTGCCCCCATTATAGTTTTGGGTACTATCAACACATTTTACTTTGTGCCGTCCTAGATTTTGCATATTCAGCCTTTTCATTTGTGCATTGCAAAGAGCTGGCAATAACTTATTAATATAGTTTTTCCCTATAATTATTACCATTTTGCCCCTCTATTCAAACATTACAGTTTTGTTAGTGCTTATCCACTTTAGCATCTTGTTCAAAATTGTCCTGTATGATTTTAAAACTCCCCTTTGCCCTAATGCCTTCTGTTTCCTTACCCAAAGTTCCTATTATTTTTCCATTTTTACACCTAAGTTATTCATGTTTAAAATATCATGCCAGAGAAAAGAAGGTTAGAAATACATTCCAGGTTCAGAGTAAATTCTAATGGCCCAGATGGAAAAACACGTTATATAAACATTCCAGTTGCATATTTGAGTTTTATATCAGAAAACAAAATGTAACTATGTGAATAATACTCTTATGATTTTTAAGAGGAAATAATCCAAAATAAAAAGGAATGAAAACACATTTTAATTTTCTATCATTTGAGTTTTTAGAAAGAATGCAATAAAAATATTGTTTCTGCTGAACAATTTCCCTTAATCAGGTAATTTAAAAATTCAATTAATATAAGTCAGTGTTAAGAAGTTGCAATAAAATATGTCCTATCTGTTCACACTTAGAAAAAATAAATCATGTACAAGTAAATCATGTTAGTAGAACTGAAAAACTCTACAGAGAAATAGGGAATAGTTGAATAGACATTCAATGTTACTAAAAGGAAAATATGACACAGGGCACCTGGGTGACTGACTGTCTGTGTCTGACTTCAGCTTAGGTCATGATCTCATCGCTTGTGAGTTTGAGCTCGTGTCGGGCTCTGGGCTGACAGCTCAGACAGAGCCTGGCGGCTGCTTCAGCTTCTGTGTCTCCCTTTCTCTCTGCCCCTCCTTCATTCATGCTCTCTCTCTTTTTCTCAAAAATAAAAAAACATTAAAAAAAAGGAAAATATGACATCAAAAGCTACTAAAGGAAGAATATCTTTGCTTTTATATCCTTTATGGGGGAAGGAGAGAGATGTAAGATGAACACTAATAAAATTTGGTTTTATTATAACGATCCAATGGATTCACATTTCTAGAGCTTATTTAATAAACTTTATATATGTATATATAGAATATATGTACATATGTAATATATATGTATTATGTGTGTGTGTGTGTTCATAAACAAAAGTAAAACCAATGGATCACTGAAGTAATGATCAGTAAAAATTTATTGAGCACACACCAAAAAGGCAGTTTGCAATTAAATCACAACATGGAACAAGGCTCAGGGGTATATTGTTATAAAGTAGCATATATAGTGAGAAAGCAGTGATGTTTTGTTCTCTATAGTGACTGGTTACATATTAGAATGTTCTTAAATCATAAGGAACTGGTCAGTGGTTACCTCATTCCAACCTTGGGAAACAGTTTAAGTTTTGCTTCTAATTTTTAGAGACATAAGCAATAAATGACTGAGGTGAAATTGGCCTAGCAAAATAAGCCAACTGGAACTTTGTTTGTATGACTAAATTGGTTTTGCTTAGTCAGGATATTTTCAGGGCTGATCTCCCATTTGCTCTTGATTTTAACAATTTTCCCTTTTGGTCATTCTTTCAGTAGGCTGAAAGTATGACTAATCAGTATAGTGTTATTCTCAGTTACCTGTGTTGATGTAGTCAGGCTGGAGAATCACACATTCAGTATTTTCATCCAGTTGAGACATCAGGCTAGCAGGCCATGTAGTCACTACCTTCATCATGTATGTGGTTATTGTTTATTTTACCCATTTGGCTGATCGTGATGGAGACCATTTGGCATGTGAGTGGCTACCAATAGGCATTTAAAACCCTTGATGGTAGGGGCACTGGGGTGGCTCAGTTGGTTAAGCATCCAACTTCTACTCAGGTCATGATTTCACATTTTGTGAGTTCGAGCCCCATGTCTGGCTCTGTGCTGACAGCTCAGAGCAAGGAGCCTGCCTTGGTTTCTGTGTCTCCCTCTCTCTGCCCCCTCCCCTGCTCACACTATCTCTCTCTCTCTCTCTCTCAAAAATACATAAACATTAAAAAAGATTAAAATCCTTGATAGTCTACAACACACTAGAGAGGTTAATATGGTAACTAAAAGGAGAATAATAGCCAAGGATTGAAAAATTCCCCAGAGCAGAAATTCCCAGGAGCCAAGATTTAACCCATTAAACAACTCAAATGGGTTACAATTTTTTAAGTTATTTACATAGGCACAACATGATATTTTAGCAAACACATTCTCATGATTACTTAGAACAGGAGGAATATGAGGATGTTTTATTCTAGGAAGCAATGTTTCCGGTGAACTTCCACCTAAATTGAGCCTCTATGTGATGTGAACAATGAAATGATTTAACAAGAGGTGTTTCTGTGGAAATAAAATAATAACAATTAATATTTTAAGCAAATTATAAATTCAGTTTCTTAGTTTGGAGGAACAGCCAATTGAGAAGTTTTCTGGATGTTGAATTCTGAGCATCTTCAGATGAAGTGAGGGCAAGCAATGAAACCTGACAGATTTTCCTGGTTTACAGTTTAAATGTCTCTGGTGATCTTTCTGAATGACCATATAGCAATAGGCATGAAGATTGTTCACGTACGAGCTACTGTGGTGATTTCTCTGATGTTTATAGTAAGTTGTTCAACTTTAGCTTGCATGACTTTGGGAAAAGGGCTGTTTTAATTTCATGGTGATTTGAAATTAAAAGCATGGGAGAAAATTGGAAATGTTATTTTGGAGAGTTCTAGCCAAATATTGGAAAAAAACCAAAAGTATTCAGGATCCAGTCCAGTTTATAGGTAAAGAACAAAACCTAAAATACATTAATGGCACTATAATCTGGTGTCAGCAAAGGTCTATTACTGAAACAGAAATTTTCTCTATATAATAATCTCCATTTCTATAAAAGATAATCATAGTAAGACTAATTTGTTTGCAAATAAATCTAGTTTCAATAAATATGGCTTGATTATTTACATAAATACAGCAAGAATGGTGATTGACCATATAGGTTCTTTTAACACTGCTTTACTAGAACTTTTCATAAGGAATCCCAGTATGGACTTTCAAAAGCCTCTCCAGACTAGGAAGGCCAGCCAAGAACTTGTTCAATTGTCTTCTGTTACAAGAAGATTAGGTTTTTATTGAATTTATAAAAATGTATGTACATATATAGCCATAAAATATATATTTTAACATATATTATCATATATTTAACATATATTTAAATATATTTAACATAATTAAAATATATATTTAATATATTTAATATTTAATATTAAATCTAATAATATTTAAATATAATATTTAAATCTAATAATTAAATTAAATTAAATTAAATTAAATTAAATCTAATAATATTTAAATATAATATTAAATATTTAATATTAAATCTAATAATATTTAAATATATTTAACATATTTAAAATATATATTTTAACATATATTTAAATATATTTAACATATATTTTATGTTATATTTATGTTATGTTATATTTAACATATATTTAAATATATGTAACATATATTATATATGTAGTCATAAAATAATAATATTTAAATATATTTAACATATTTAAAATATATATTTTAACATATATTTAAATATATTTAACATATATTTTATGTTATATTTATGTTATGTTATATTTAACATATATTTAAATATATGTAACATATATTATATATGTAGTCATAAAAAATAAGAATAGTTTCTGAGCTTTGGAGGGATCAGGTAGAAAGATAAATGCTCTAAACTTTGTTAAAAAGATACATTTTCCCAAGTTGCTTAAATTGTAGATAGCTTAAAAGAAGAAAAGTGGGTCCTTTAAATTTGGAAAATATAATATTACAAAGATAGCAATGACTGAAATGAAGTCATAAAAATTAAAATCATCTTTGTCAGTTCATTCAGTCTATGCATTAAATTCTTGTTTGCTTGACTTTGGATTAGCAGCTTTATGAATCAGTTTTTTATTAAAGATTCAGAAATTCTTACCCAGTTAAGCGTTAAGATTTCAAAGTTATTCCAAAACTTCATTTTAGAATATTTGTCAGGGTCTTTTCGATGAATATCTTTGAAGGTAAAACACTTTTGCAGGCAAGCATCAGGGTAAAACAGTAACTCTATAAATGAGAAAAACTTAAAAATTTCCAAATTTAAAGATCTGGTGAGAGTTCACATACACACCAAAAAATTATGCAATTGACAACTAAATTTGGTTATTTTTGTGATATTCAAATATTTTAAGATAATAACTGGAATTATGACTGATAGCATTATACCATGACAGATCAGATTTTTAGGAATTTCATATAATTTCTGAATTACTTAATGATATATATTCCTTACAGAAGAAAGTTAAACACTCCTTTTTATTTGACCTTTCCCATGCAATTTGGCCTATATAAAATGTTATGTAGTTGTAAAAAAATAGGTCTTTAACAGAGAGGACTCATTTTTCTTTTCTTTTTTGTTTTTTTTTTAAACGTTTATTTATTTGTGAGAGAAAAAGGGCAAGTGGGAAAGCGGCAGAGAGACGGGAGCAGAAGATTCAAAGCAGACTTCTCGCTGACAGCCTGAGAGCTAGAGCAGGGAAGGGGCACAGAGAGAAGGGGACAGATGATCTCAAGTGGACTCTGCTGACAGCAGAGAGCCTGATGTAGGGCTAGAACTCACAAACTGTGAGATCATGACCTGAGCTGAAGTTGGAAGCTCAACTGACTGAGCCACCCAGGTTTCCCAAGGACTCAGTTTTCTTAAATAATCAAAGACCTAATAAAGACAAAACAGAATTTTTGCCTTCACAAAAGTGAGGAAACTTTGTTTATAATTTCTTATTAAGAACAAAAGAAATCCAAATTCTAACTTTGCATCAGTATATACTTTTGATACTAAGATTAATTTTTAAAACTTTAAATCCATTCCAATTTTAGTCAGCTTGACCGTACATAAAAATCCCTTCTCAAGATTCCTTTTTCATAATCCTTCTGCAGCTTCCTATGTCCATTTGAGTTTTGTCCTATCTTACTCCTTTCTTGTTCTGAAACAGTCATTTTATTTTAGGACAAAATTACTTTTTTTCTCTTAACAGAAACAAACAAAACAAAACCCATGTCCTTTACACTTTTTTTAATCCAAAAAACTCATTCTATTTTCCTTACCTACTTTTCACAAGTCATTTTTTTACCTTTATTATTTTTAGTAGTTTATTTTTAAATATTGATTATAAATTTTAACTTAGTAATTTTTGCTTTCCAGTGAAAACTAGGAAGCAAGTAATTTTGAACTATCAAATATTAGCATCAGGAGTAGATTAGCAAATTTATGCAAATTTATGAATATAGTTCAATATACTTTTATCTCAGGTACAGTACTGCAAGATGGCTCCAATATGCTTGTAAATTGAACAACTAACTAGGTTGATGATAAATTCAGTTAGGTAAAAGTTTGGTACATTCCAATTGTCAGTAATTATTGTATTAATCACCATCACAACATAACAAATTTTAAAGTATCAGTTTCACTTAAGAATGTTCTTGAGAAAGCAGTAAAAGAATTAATAAAATTGTGACCCTAGAATAAGATTCTTCTCCTTAGAATATATGATAAAATGGGAAATGTGAATGAAGCATAATGCTTCATGTAGTAATGTGGTAGTTGTCTCCAAGAAAAGAATTTGAACTGTGAGCTGAACTAATCGGTTTCATGGAACAGCATTTTGACTAGGCGAACTATGGTTACTTAGATCTCAAAAGTGAATGGAGTGAACCTAGCACTTTGAGGAAAGCAGTGAAGATATTTTGCTAGTGGTAAAATATAAGATTTAGCTACAATTAGAACTTTGGAAAACTTATCTTCACCATCATGACTTCAATAATTTCCTAATACACAAGGGAACTTTTCTGATAAGAACAGTAGTGACATTAATGAATGCAATTTTTTGATATTTTATAATGCAATTATATTAACAATTAGAAGATCTTCATTATTTATTGAACCCATATTTTCCAAATGACCAATGCATGATGCTACAAAATCATGGGTAAAAAAATCCATTCAAATTACAAGATAGACCAATACATTTTAACGTAGCATTGATATGGTTTCAGATTTTGCATTGTGAAGATCTTTTCAAGAAATCATCATTTGAGTTTTGGAGCAGTATCAAAGAAAAATATCTACATAATTTGAAAAGACTATTGAAATACTCCTCTTTGATCCTACTACATATCTGCTTGATTCTGGATTTTTTTCATCTATTTTAATGTTTTGTTTTGTTTTTTGAGAGAGAGAGAAAGAGAGAGAGAGAGAGAGAGAGAGAGAATGGGAGTGAGGAGGGGCAGAGAGTGAAGGAGACATAGAGTCCAAAGCAGGCTCCAGGCTCCAGGTTGTCAGCACAGAGCCCAACGTGGGGCTTGAACACATGAACACGAGATCATGACCTGAGCCAAAGTCAGATGCTTAACTGAACCCCCTATGCATCCCCATCTATTTTATTTTATTTATTTATTTTTCAACGTTTATTTATTTTTGGGACAGAGAGAGACAGAGCATGAACGGGGGAGGGGCAGAGAGAGAGGGAGACACAGAATCGGAAACAGGCTCCAGGCTCTGAGCCATCAGCCCAGAGCCTGACGCGGGGCTCGAACTCACGGACCGCGAGATCGTGACCTGGCTGAAGTCGGACGCTTAACCGACTGCGCCACCCAGGCGCCCCATCCCCATCTATTTTAAATGAAACCACATATTTGCAAAAGGTTGAATGTAGAGCAGATAAAGAATCCAGCTGTCTTTTACTAATTTAGATATTAAAGACACTTTTTAAATGTAAAAAATTATTTTCACATTTTTTATTTTTCACAATGTAATTTTTCATCAAAATATGTTATTTGTTTTGGCCAATGAGTGTGTGTAGAACTGACATGTGCCACCTTGTGGTTTATGATTTGAAGAGCAGATGGTGAATTTCTGGACTTTTCTCTTTCTGTGGACGTCCACCTTTTTGTTTCTCTGGACTTTTCCCACAGTGCTATTACACTTCCAGGGAAACTCCAGAATTATTAATCCAGGTGCATCTAGGGTCATCTGTTCTCATAATTTTTTTCCCAAGCTGTGTCTGACTTCTCAACTTTTCAGTATCAATTTTGGGCCAATTAATTTTTTCAATATTTTGCTGTCCTCAGATGAATGAGCCCTTAGGGAACAGTGCTTCTAAGCACACTTTTTACTTCCAGATTCTCTATTGGTTTTGATCAGCTATTGTTAGACCAACAGGCTAGCTTATCCTGGCACCAAATCTTTTTTTTTTTTTTTTTTTTTTTTTGGGTGAAAAGGAAATGTTTATCCTTTTTGTTTTCTTCTGTTAATACTTGTGGTAATATCAAGCTGAATGTCACTCACATTAAACAATTTACTTGAAATACATAGGGAGGTTGTAATTTTTTTTTATTTTTATGAGGCTAGTTAATTAATATTTTCCTATTTATGTGAATTACAGATCCAGAATTCATGCAACGCCCTCCCCCCCAATACACACACCATGGGAGCTCAGTAAAGATGCATTGAATTGAACATTTTTTTTTCCTACTTTTCTTTTTCTGTCCACTGTGACAAGGGAAGCCTCATTTGGAAATGGCAGGACCCCTAGAATAAGGCAGCCCAAATCACTAAGTCATTGCTGTTCTGGTGACCCGTAGTAGGAAGGACATGAAAGAAGTAAACACGTATATAAAGCCACTGAGGTTTTTTTAAATATTGCTATTATCATTACAACCTAACTAAACCAATTATTACTTATAGAGGGCATACTCTATTAAAAGATAGAAATAATCTCAGAAAGGAAAAGGGCTGATAAAAAAAATGAGAAATCCAACACAGAGGAGAAGGGCAAGGAACTCAGTGGTGATGCCTAGTTCCAAGGTGAAACCTTTGCTGCTGGTCTAGTTGACAATTAATATTGGTTGGAGTAGAGTTTTAGAATGTTCTACAGAAGATATCTCTAAGGAAAAGTGAATGTTTGGCTTATATTATTGGAATATATTGATAGGCATTTAGGGAATCTGTTGGAGAATTTAAGGAGAAATTAATGATAAGTGGGGAATAAAACCAGAAAATCTTTTAAGAATTGAAGAAAACAAATTCCAGAGAAAAAATAAAAATATATGTCATTGCAAATGACCCTGATATTTATCTATAAATAATACTTATATTATTATACTCATGGAAAAATTAGATACTTATTTTCTCAAATATTTTGGTATAACTGTATTGAGAGGAAGGAGGGCAGTGAAACATATTTATACACGTGTGAAGGAAAAGTTGGTATTTCATATAAGCTAAATATTTTCTGTAATAGGGAACCAGTAGATATATTTTAAAAATAACAATCAAGAAATAGCAGTAAAGTATTATTATTTAGAAATAATGACCAGATACCATATGGTTTCACTCTTATGTGGATCCTGAGAAACTTGGCAGGAACCCATGGGGGAGGGGGAGGAAAAAAGAAAAAAAAGAGGTTAGAGTGGGAGAGAGCCAAAGCTTAAGAGACTGTTAAAAACTGAGAACAAACTGAGGGTTGATGGGGGGTGGGAGGGAGGAGAGGGTGGGTGATGGGTATTGAGGAGGGCACCTTTTGGGATGAGCACTGGGTGTTGTATGGAAACCAATTTGACAATAAATTTCATATAATAAAAAAAAAAAAAAAAAAGAAATAATGACCAGATAGATAAAAATGTTGAGAGCCTTTTCTTCCAGGGAGATGGCATTAGTGAATTAGGAAAATGCTATTTCCAGTATAAGCCTTGAAGCTCAGCAGTTTATAAGATTTTTCCTGTATAACACACTGCTTAAGGATGCCAGACTATAGAATAAGACATAGGGTTTGTGGCAATGCCTGGTCTTTAACAGGTGAAAGTCTACAGTTGATATTAAAATGATTTTGTCATCACATTTTCATGTTTCCTTGAGGTATACTGTAGTATCAAGGAAAAAATTACAGTTTCTTGAGTCCAGAAAGATTAGAAGTTAAATTGATGATCATTAGAATGTAGGGGGATAGTTTTTATGTGTGTATGTGTCTTATCCACCCTTCCCTATGCTACAGTTGTGAGATAAGGGTGTGTGCTTATTCATCTTACAACATTTAAAAATGGCTGCACAGACATTTAGTAAAAAGTTAATAAGTACCATTTAGAAAAAAAAGACTGTTATGTTTCACAACGAGTTTTCTTGGTAGTACTAAAGGGCAATTGTATTTGCCTCATTTGTCACTATATTTGAGGCTATTGGGAAAGACATGAAAGGCAAATGTGTGCTGTTAGGTCATTACAAAGTATCTGGGAATCTGTGAACAGTTAAAATGCATACTAGGGTTTCTAAAAAAGCATTTAATGTTACTTTAAAAATAGTTTTATTAATGAGCTCATGAGAGTCAGAATTATTTTATCATATTTTTGTATGGGAAAGTTTTGATTATCAAATCTTGCATTTTTTCTGAATTTCCTAGATCTGCTTTTCTTGTTTTTGTTTTGCTTTTCTTTTTCTTTTTTTTAAAAGTCTTTTTTACATTTTGGTTCTAGTTTCTGAAAGATTTTTTTAGCTTTCTCTCTCTTCTGTTTTCTTTATGCTATATCATTTTTTCTAACAGCTTCACTAAATATATATTTTGCTCTATCCTTTTATATTGCAAAGATTCCATATTTTTTCATAACTCTGAGGTTATTAAAAGTTTATTTAAATTTTCTTGTTTTATGCTTAGTGTTTTTCATCTGACTTTCACTACTTTTCTTTTTTATTTGATTGATTTAAGAGTTTTTCTTTTCTTTCTTTCTCTCTTTTTTTCCCAAGTTGAGGCTTCGTTCAAATGTTTGGTTCTTGACTGTCCATTTATATTTTAGAATGAGGGATTTAAGGTCAGTTCTAATCAATTGGTAGTTTTTATTGCAGAGTCATTAAGTCGGGGATAAAGCTATTTGATAGAGAAGCCCAATGGCAACAAATATAATCCCTTTCTCTTAGGCCAATTGGTAATTTCTTTAGAGGGAAATCCTGCAAGCTCCTAATGGGGGTAGTTAAGTGTGTCTCCAGCATTTGGATTAAAAAGGAAAAGGGAGGGGCACCTGGGTGGCTTAATCAGTTGAGCATCCAACTCTTGATTTTGGCTCAGGTTAAGATCCCAGGGTCATGGGATCGAGTCCCACATAGAGCTCTGTGCTGAGCATGGAGTCTGCTTGTGATTCTCTCCCTCTCTCTCTCTCTCTCTCTCTTTCTCTCTCTTTCTCCCTCTCCCCCTACTTGCACACTCTCCCTCTCTCTCTAAACAAGGAAAATGGAAACAATGATGATGGGTCTTTATCTTGTAGTCACCATGTTTTCAGTTCAGCACTTTACCTCTGACCACTACTGCGTTCAAAGTCTGTTAAATCCAGAATGTCTTTGATTCATAAACTCTAAAGGAAACAGTTACCCCATCACAGAATCAGGGAATAGTAGGTATTTGTCTCCCAGGGTTTCAGGAAATATAATCAGGGATATAATTGTTCCATGTACAGACGTTCAACCCACACAGCACTCTTTCTGTACTATTCATTTATTAACATCTAAGATATGATTATTTCAATATAAAAAATAAACCCTAGGACTTCAAGTATAGTGGTAAACCACCATGCTCCAGACTTTATCAGAGCCATGTCAAACACAGCTAATGAGTGGCAGATAGTTAGAAAATGGTGCTTTCCTGTTTGAGATGCTATGTAAAAATCTGTAGGAAAAAGGCCTACATCAAATTGACATGTTTATAGACAAAGATATAGGTCAGAAAACTAAAATTGTAGTTTAGTTTATTCGTTCAAACAAAACTTCCAGGAAAATTTAGAGTCAGAATCTCAATCTATAAAACATGACTACTCTGTAATAATACTTTTCATTTAATAAATATTTGAAAGCATTATTTTAATTGTCTCACAATAATATATGAGTTTGTCAAAAAGCAAAACAATGTTGCAATTTCAGAAAAAACTGGCATTTAGGAAGATGAAAAGAACTCAAGATAGAACCATCTCGTTAAAGTATTTAATCAAGTGCTAGTTCCTGTCATCACTGTAGAATAATCCACGCAGTTACTAACGTTATTTGAATTTGCTTCAGGAATAAACTTACTTAATAAGGACAGGATAATGATGATTATGACAACAACTAAAGGCTTTTTCTCCAACTTCTCCTCACTTATTTGCATAGAAAATTGATGTTATAATAAGAGGTAAAGAATAAAGGCCAAAAACATTTGATATAGGTAAACATCTCCTATGCACTTAATTTTAAAATTCATGTGTATGATGCTAAAGTGATTTTTGGCATTTGAGTTGGTATTTTTCTTCTGAATATATAACTTAATTAGAAGATACATGATATGAAAGTGACTAATTATGCCTATAAAAGACTGATTTTATCTGTAATTATATAAACATTAAATTAGTGCAGGAAAAGTAGGCCAAGTTTTAAGAAAATAAAAAGAGAGAAAGAAAGAAAGAAAAAGAGTGGGGGGTGGGGGAGAGGCAAGGATTCTTACTATGAAGGCAGAATTTTAACTGAATTTTCAAGGGATGAAAATAAAATATGTCCTGGACATATGAGGACCTTCTTTTGAAATATTATACAACAATATAAGCATATCACTTCTTCTTTTTCTTAAATTTTTTTTCAATGAATATTTATTTTTGGGAGACAGAGAGACAGTATGAGCAGGGAAGGGTGAGAGAGAGAGGGAGACACAGAATCCAAAGCAGGCTCCAGGCTCCGAGCTATCAGCACAGAGCCCTATGCGGGGCTTGAACTCACAAACCGGGAGAACATGACCTGAGCCAAAATCAGAAGTCGGACACTGACAAACTGAGGCACCCAGGCGCCCCTCACATGTCTTTTTTTTAACAGAGTGTTTTGTTTATAAATTTTTCTTATTGCTTCTCTGCCTTTTTGGCTAAGAGCAAGTGTAAATTTTTCCTGACATATAATAAATATTCAAAAAAGTGTACATATCAAAAGTTAGCAACCTCATGAATTTCCTCTAAGTAACTCAGGACAGAACACTAATTGAAATCAACCAAACCCCTCCATACCAGAGCTTCCCAAAAGCCCTCCTCTAAATGTTCAATGTTTAACCCCACCCCAAATAATCTCATCTGATATCTAAGGCAAAGACCATTATGCCTATTTATATAAATGGAATCATATTGCTTTTGTATTATCTGTATTATTTTGCTTAATATTTTAATTTATACTATTGTACAATTATATAGTTTTTCCGTTTTACTCCTAATATATGGATTCTTCTTAGTTATCCACTATTAGGAATATTGTGAACATCTTACATACATGTCTTTTAGTGCACATATATGTGAGCATTTCCCTTAGTTAATCGATGAGGAGTGAAATTTTTGAGTGGAGAGCTAAACATATGATCAATTTTATTTTTATCCAAAATAGTTCTACCAAATTATAATTCTATTCATTATGCATAATGTAATACACAGTGTACCTCTGTATTTGTGCCAATATGTTTATTATCAGCTTATTTTCCTTTTTAAACTTTAGCTCTCTGGTTATTGTGTCAGAATATTTCACTGCAGTTTGAATTGAATTTTCTTTGTAAGTAATGATATTGACATATTTCTTATGTTTATTATTCATTAGATTTTTAAATGTGAATTGCTTGTTCGAGTCTTCTAATCTGCTTTTCCATTTTTATGTTTCATATTGATTTGAGGGAATTCTTAAGAAATTGTAAATGTATTTATAATTTTATAATTTTAAAGAATACATGAACTTTAATATGTGTATTACTTTTATGCATGCTGCATTTTCTTTTTTTTTTTCAAGTTTTTATTTAAATTCCAGTTAGTTAACATACAGTATGGTATTAGTTTCAGGTGTAGAATTTAGTGATTTATCACTTATATACAACACTGAACACTTATCACAACAAGTGCACTCTTTAATCCCTATCACCCATTAAACCCATCTCCCCGTCCACCTCCCCTCCAATAATCCTCAGTGTGTTCTCTGTACTTAAGAGTCTGTTTTGCCTTTGTTTTTTGTTTTTACTATGTTCATCTGTTTTGTTTCTTAAATTTCACATGAGTATAATTATATAGTATTTGTCTTTGATTTATTTCATTTAGCATAATACATCTAACTCTAGCTCAATCCACATCATTGCAAATGGCAAGATTTCATTTTTTGGGGGGGGCTGCGTAATATTCCATTGCATATATATATACACAATCTCATAGTTCCTTATCCATTCATCAATCAATGGACATTTGAACTCTTTCCATAATTTTGCTATTGTTGATAGTGCTGCTATAAACACAGATGTGCATGTATCTTTTTGAATCAGTATTTTTATGTCCTTTGCGTAAATACCTAGTAGTGTAATTGCTGGGTCTTAGGGTAGTTCTATTTTTAACTTTTTGAGGAACCTCCATACTGTTCTCCAGAGTGACCACACCAGCTTACATTCCCACCAACAGTGTAAAAAGTTCCCCTTTCTCCACATCCTTGCTAACAATTGTTCCCTGTGTTGTTAATTTTTGCCATTCTGGCAAGAGTGATGTGATACCTCATTGTAGTTTTGAGTTTAATTTCCCTGATGATGAGTGATTTTGAGCATCTTTTCATGTATCCGTTAGCCATCTGGATGTCTTCTTTGGAAAAATGTTTATTCATGTCTTTTGCCCATTTCTTAACTAGATTGTTTTTTGGGTGTTGAGTTTGATAAGTTCTTAGAGATTTTGGATACTAACCTTTATCAGCTATGTCATTTGCAAATATCTTATTCCATTCTGTCGGTTGCCTTTTAGTTTTGTTGATTGTTTCTTTTGCTGTGCAGAAGCTTTTTATTTTGTTGAAATACCAATAGTTCAGTTTTGCTTTTGTTTCCCTTGCCTCAAGAGACATATGTAGTAAGAAGTTGCTCTGGTCTGTGTCAAAGACGTTACTGCTTGTGTTCTCCTCTAGGATTTCGATGGTTTCCTGTCTCACATTTAGGTCTGTCATCCATTTTGAATTTATTTGTGTATATGATATAATAAAGTGGTCCCATTTCATTCTTTTGCATGTCAGTGTTCAGTTTTCCCACCGCCATTTGCTGAAGAGACTCTGTTTCTTCCATTGGATATTCTTCCCTTCTTTGTCAAAATTTAGTTGACCACATAGTTGTGGGCC
Source organism: Leopardus geoffroyi (assembly GCF_018350155.1). Lineage (NCBI taxonomy): Eukaryota > Metazoa > Chordata > Mammalia > Carnivora > Felidae > Leopardus > Leopardus geoffroyi. The sequence continues at coordinate 173,391,605 of NC_059328.1, read as the reverse complement.
CATTTTCTGTTCTGTGGATTTTCTATTCTGTTTCATGGCTCTGTGTGTCTGTTTTTGTTTCAGTACCATACTTTCTTAATGACTGCAGCTTTGTAACATAGCCTGAAGTTTGGAATTGTGATACCTCCAGCTTTGCTTTTTTTCCCCCAAGATTGCATGGGTTATTTGGGGTCTTTTGTGGTTCTGTACAAATTTTAGGATTGTTAGTTCTAGCTCTGTGAAGAAGTTTGTTCTAGCTCTGTTAGTATTTTGATAAGAATCCCATTAATTGTATAGATTGCTTTAGGTACTATAGACATTTTAACAGTATTTGTTCTTCCAATCCATGAGCATGGAATGTCTTTCCATTTCTTTGTATCATCTTCAATTTCTTTCATCAATGTTCTGTAGTTTTCAGGTACAGATCTTTTACCTCTTTGGTTAGGTTTATTTCTAGATAACTAATGATTTTTGGTGTAGTTGTAAATGGGATAGATTCCTTGATTTCTCTTTCTGCTGCTTCATTATTTTATAGAAATGCAACAGATTTATGTACAGTGATTTTGTATCCTGCAATGTTACTGAAAGGTTGTTCATGTATCATTTCTAGCATCTAGTTCATGTATCAGTCATGTATCAGTTCTAGCAATTTTTTGGTGGAGTCTTTTGAGTTTTCTACAAATAGTATCATGTCATCTGCAAATAGTGAAAGTTTTACTTCTTCCTTGCTTTTTTGGATGCCTTTTATTTCTTTTTGTTGTTTTATTTCTGAAGCTAGGATTTCCAGTGCTATGTTAAATAACAGTAGTGCAAGTGGAAATCTCTGTCTTGTTCCTGACCATAGATGAACAGCTCTCAGTTATTGCCCATTGAGGATTATATTAACTGTGGGTTTTTCATATATGGCCTTTATGATGTTGAGGTATATACCCTCTATACCTACTTTGTTGAAGGTTTTTATCATGAATGGACGTTGTACTTTGTCAAATGTATTTTTTGCATCTATTGAGAGAATCATATGGTTCTCATCCTTTCTCTTTTTTAATGTGGTATATCATGTTGATCAATTTGCAAGTATTGAAACACCTTGCAACCCAGGAATAAATCCCACTTGATTGTGGAGAATGATTCTTTTAATATACTGTTGGATTTGATTTGCTAGTATCTTGTTGAAAATTTTTGAAGCCATGTTCATCAAGTGTATTGGCCTGTAGTTTGCGTTTTTAGTGGAGTCTGTCTGGTTTTGGATTCAGGGTAGTGCTAGCCTCATAAAATGAATTTGGAAGTTTTCCTTACTTTTTTATTTTTTGGAATAGTTTGAGGAGGATAGGTATTTAACCCTTCTTTAAATATTTGGTTTAACTCTTCTTTAAATTCCCTGGGTAAGCCATCTGGCTCTGGACTTTTGTTCGTTGGGAGAGTTTTGATTACTGATTCAATTTATTTGCTAGGTATAGGTTTGTTCAAATTTTCTATTTCTTCCTGTTTCAGTTTTGGTAGGTTATATATTTCTAGGAATTTATCCATTTCTTCCAGATTACACAATTTTTTACCATATAATTTTAGAAATATTCTCTTTTAATTGTTTGCATTTCCCTGGTGTTGTTTGTCATCTGTCCTCTCTCATTTATGATTTTATTTATTTGAGTCCTTTCTGTTTTCTCTTATAAAAGTTAGGCTAGGGGTTTATCAATTTTATTATTTTTTTCAAAGAACCTGGTCCTGGTTTCAGTGATCTGTTCTACTGTCTGTTTCTTGTTTGTCTGTTTGTTTTCTTCATCATTTATGTCTGCTCTAATCTTTCTTATTTCCCTTCTTTTGCTGACTTTAGGTTTTATTTGTTATTCATTTTCTAGCTTCTTTAGGGTTAGGTTGTACACTTGAGATTTTTCATGCTTCTTGATGTAGGCTTGTATTGCTATATAATTCCCTCTTATGACCACTTTTGCTATATGCCAAAGTTTATGGACCGTAGTATTTTCATTTTCATTTTTTTCCATGTATTTTAATTTCCTGTTTGACCCATTCATTGTTTAATAGCACGTTCTTTAACCTCTGTATATTTAGTCTTTCCATACTTTTTCTTGTGGCTGACTTCAAGTTTTATAACATTGTGTTTAACAAAGGTGCATGGTATGGAGTCAGTCTTTTTGTATTTGACCTGATTTGTGACTTAGTATGTGATCTGTTCTGGAGAATGTCCCATGTGTAATTGAAAAGAATGTGTATTCAGCTGCTTTAGGATGAAGTATTCTGAATATATCTATTAAGCCCATAGGGTCCAGTGTGTCATTCAAAGCCATTGTTTCCCTGTTGATTTTCTGCTTAGATGATCTGTGTATTGATGTAGATGGGTGTTAAAATTTCTGTACTATTATTGTATTATTATCGACCAGTCCCATTATATTTGTTATTGTTTTATATATTTGGGTGTTTCATATTGGGGGCATAAATATTTACAATTGTTAGATCTTGTTGGTTAGTCCCCTTTATTATGACATAGTGCCTTTCTTCATTTCTTGTTACTGGCTGGTTTAAAATCTAGTTTTTCTGATATAAATATTGCTACTCCAGCTTTCTTTTGAGTCTATTTTCATGAAAACGTTTCTCTGTCCCCTCAATTTCAATCTACAGCTGTCTTTAGGTCTAAAATGAGTCTCTTAGAAGCAGCATATAGATGGGTCTTGCTTTTTTATCCTTTCTTACCTTTCAAACCCTATGCGGTTTGATTGGAGTAATTATTAATAGATATATATTTAGTGTTATTTTATTACTTGTTTTGTCATTGTTTCTGGAGACTTTCTCTTTCTTTCTAGTCTTTGTCACTTTTAGTCTCTATACTCAAATAATTCCCTTTATATTTCTTGCAGGGCTCATTTAGTGGTCATGAAATCTGTTACTTTTTATCTGGGAAACTCTTGATCACTCCTTATATTATGGATAATAGCTTTGCTGGATAGAATATTCTTGACTGCATATGTTTTCCTTTCAGCACGTTGAATATATCATTCCACTGTCTTCTTGCCTGCCAAGTTTTTATGGAGAGATCTGCTGATAAATCTTATTGGTCTTCCCTTGTAAGTTAGGGACTTCTTTTGTATTGCAGCTTTTAGGATTACTTTTCTTTATCACTATATCTTGCAAGTTTACTTACAATGTCTTCGTATTGGCCTGCTTTTGTTGATATCGATGGGAGTTCTCTGTGCCTCCTGGATTTAGATGTCTGTTTCCTTCCTCAGATTTGGGAAGTTTCCAGCTATAATTTGCTGAAATAAACCTTCTTCCCTTTTCCCTCTCTTCTTGTTCTGGGACTCATATGAAACCAATGTTATTAAAGTTTATGGAGTTACTTAGTTCCCTAAGTCTACTATTGTGAATAAAGACTTTGCTTTCCCTCTTTTGTTCAGCTGTATTTTTTCCATAATTCTATCTTCTGTATTACTTACTCATTCCTCTGCTTCCTCCATCCTTTTGGTCATTACAGCCAGTTGCTTTCTAATCTCTGTTATTGCATTTTTTCATTTTGGCCTGACTAATTTTTAGGTCTTTTGTCTCCCTGATGTCTTCTATACTTTTCTCAAGCCCAGCTAGTATCCTTATGAGTGTTGCCTTAAATTATGGATCAGACCTGTTACTTATATCTATTTCAACTAGATCCCTGGCTGTGATCTTTACTTTTTCTTCTTTTGTGGATAAATGCCTCCATCTTGACATTTTATTGAGGTCTCTATCTTCTCTGTGCCAGGAAAGCCTGTTTATGTTTCCCACTTCTGAGAGTAATACTTTTGTGAAGAAGAGGTCATATACTGTCTAAGGCCTGCTGTGTGCACTCTGCTGCTATGTTTTGGCTGCTCTATCCTTCAGTCAATCTTCTGCAGAGTTTCTCCTTGCCTGCCTGGGGAATATTTGGACCTTCACCAGAGTGTGGCGAGTTTTAACTAGATGTTCTGTGGTCTGCTTGTTAAAAGAGAGCTGATGCTGTTTTCAGTATAGCTGAAGCTTTGCAGAACTCTATGGTTAGTAGACGTGTGTGCAGGGTGTTTGTACTTGTCTTCAGGAGGAGGGGCCTGCTGTTCTGGTCCTTAGGCACACTTGCCTGAGAAAAGCAGTACCAGCAGAGTGCAGAGGGATAGGAGTTGGTATAAGTAAGTTAGGCAGCAGTATTGGTGTGGTGCTGTTTAATGAAGTTGGTATATGCTGAGGGGTGGGGAAGGGAAATGGTACCAGCCAGCTCGTTTGTCTCTGAAGAGGGGAGTACATGCTTGCTGCTCTCAGGCAAGCACTTTCAGAGGAGCAAATGATTTTCCTTCATGCATCAAAGGCATTTTTCAGATTGCTGATTTCATACTGTCTGTCTCTGGGTCACTTGCCTGCCTGGAGCAGTGCAACACACCTTAGGCTCTACCATAGCCAGGCCTGCTGACTTTTAAAATTCCAATCTTCAGGGACATGGTGTGGCCAGGATCTGCACTAGTCCTCTGGCAAAGTCTCACCATGCTGGGACTGATGCAGTTTTGACCCAGAAACATAGCTGCACCAGAGCACAGGGGCTTGAGAGTTGGAGCAAGCAGGCTAAACAGCCAGTGTCCTGGTTAGCTGCCTTTAGCAGATGTCTCTGAGCTTATGTTGAGGGGCAGGAGAGGGAAATGGAATCCATAGGTTCTTTTGTACCCACAGAGGCAATGCCACCCCTCAGAGATGCGCTCCAAAAAGAACAAACTATCTCCCCATACCACTTATGCAATCCTCAGATCATGCAGTCTGTGCTTGGTTTGTTTGCCTGCCATTCATAGATGAGTTCTCTTTTATTCCTAGTTTGCTGAAAGTTTCAACATAAATGAATTGCTGAATTTTATTGACTATTTTTTGCATGTATTGACATGATAAAATTTTTCCCTTTATTGTTTCTTATTAATTTCCCAATTGAATTATTTTATAATCCTCAAATAAATTAACTTTGTTTTCATGTATTATTCTTTTTAAAGATGACTGGATTTTGTTTGATAAAATTATATTAGAGAGTTTTACATTTATGATCATGAATAAGATTAGGTAGTACTTTTCTTTTCCTGGGATATTCTTGTCAATATTTGGACTAAAACTTGTTATATGTATAAAACTAAATGATAAATGTTCAATGATTTTTTGTTTTCTGGGCAAGTTTTTGGAGTATTGGTGCTCTTTTATTTTTAATTAAATATTTTGGAAGCTTTGCCTTTAACCATCTAGAAATGATACTTCCTTTGTGGTAAGGCTTTAATTTATAGGTTCATGATGAAAATAAACTTTAGATTTCATATTTCTTCTATGTTCATTTTTTCATTTATGTTTTTCTAGGATTTTGTTCATTCAAGTAATTTTTGTGTTCCCATAAATTGTCCATAGTATCCATTTGTTGTTGTAATAAGTGATAATATTTAAAAACATTTTTTGATGTTGTCTGTGTCAAATAATAGAGGTCACAGCTTACTTGATTTTCTTTCAGAGAGCATTTACGGTACCTTACCTTAAAGAGCTAGAATGCAGAAGATGATCACAAATTCTAGACTAAGCAGAGACCTGGTGGGATTACACTTTTGGAAAGCTCAGTTTGTCTTTTGCTAACAATAATTCCTATGGCATGGGCCTCCAAGCTTATCAGCTGCAAGCAGTGCCCTTCTTTCTTGGTGAACCCTAAACTACAGTTTTTCTCCCCAGTATTATAAGAATGCCCAAAACTGTTCTGCATTTCAGTGGCTTTTTCTTGACTTGATATAGCTTCTTGCCCTGCTTAAGAATTCAGCAAAAGCTGCAAGAGGAAAGCTGCTGTATGCCTTACTTAGTGTTTTCTGTTCACCTCCATTCTCTCTGAGATCAGACCTCCTTTCTTTTTGAGGTCTTGATCTCCTATGTCCTGATTACCTTACCATTCACCTGTCTTCTCAGTCTATTCTTCTACCCAGGGAACGTTACATATATGTATACTTGGTGAAGTTGCTGGCAAAAAATTTCGGAAGAGAAAAGTAGTACACAGAAAATTGGGCTTATCCTGGAAAATTCCCTTTTTAAAATCTTGGCCCTTCAAGACCTGGATGCCTTTGTAGTTCTCTAGTTCCTTTAAACTTAAAACTTTAAATAATAAAAATTTAAACATATTAATACTCTTCCTGATCTGAGCATTATCCCGCTTACATGATATTTCATTATGGATAGAAGTTAGGGTGAATGGTTTGGCTAAAGAAAGAAAATATTTCTGAGAAAAAGGGGGTTTGGAAGAGGGGTGTGTCTTTGATTTACAGTGGAAAGATCTTAAGCAGGGGGAGAAGGAAATATAACAGAATCTTCAGGAGTAAAGAAAATCAGTTCATATCAAAGAAGGCACAACTCATCACATCTGGGTGTTCCTTAGACTGTTTTCTGTCACATGCTGGATACAAATTTGGGAAGACAAAAGTCAGGGGCCAAAGTGTTATCTATACTTGTTTTCTTACCTATAGGTAAAAGTAACATGGCTTGGGGTTATTCTGATATAGGTAGGATATTTACCACTGGAAGTAATGTATAAACACTTATGTATAGGCCTCTTGATTTATTCCCTCAGAAATTTTTGGTTTAATCATTATATCAAGTGCTTTTTCCTTAGCTTTTCTATTACTTCTCAATTAGTCCATTTGAGGTGAATATCTGAAAAAAGTATAAAGATTGTTGTTTTTGCTTCTTTATCGCTTTCATGACTAGAATTCTCTTGACATGTTGGGGTTGCTATGGTCCTAACATTTAACTGAGACATTGCTTTCTGTGAGTATGTATATTAAAAAATATTTTGAATGTTTTGTATGAATTAAAATATTACAAATGGTTTGGCTCAATTGGGGCAAATATCATATATGATTATTTTATTCTCCTTTTTTTAAAAAATATATCTTCATCTTGATACATTGTATACTCATTTTGGAATTTCTTGCCCAGTGAGCTTAAAAGAAAGAAATATTGGAAGTATGTCTAATTGGGGCTGGTAATTTGGCCTTGTTTTTGTTCATCATTAAATATAACACCTCTGTATTGGTAAAAGTACAGGCTAAGTTGCTATACCAAAATGCCAAACTAATAAGCTAGTACTAAACAAGTTAGTCCCTTATTTTTCTCTTGCTTAATAGTTTGGGGATATTGAGAAACTATGTGCAGACATACTGATAGGCTATACTGTTCTACATAGTCACCCAAATACCCAGGTTACATCTACTTTATTTGTCCACCTTATTGGAGCACTGTCTTATATTGCAGTTTTGTAAAGGTGAACAAAAAGAAACACCCATGTAATCACTTTATGGGAAATACTCAGACATTGTATACATTGTTTTTGTTCATATTCCATTGTTAATAACTAAATTGCATAGCGGAATGAATTTGTGAGAAGGAGTCCTGTGAAATATAATCCTGGACTTAGCTAAAGCTTAGGAAGTTTTATTCCTAAAGGTTAGATGGAAAGATTCTTGGAAATATCATTTACGTGCCAAGATATGACTTTCTGTGTTTTTCCAGATTATATCAAAATAATCATTTATTGCTTTAGATATAATAACATACATAATAGTGTAAACAAAAATAAAATAACAAAATACATAGGGGCATCTGTACACATTCATTACTGTTATGATTATAAAGTAAAGGGATATTCTGACTCATTTCTATCTTTTGGAATATTTTCATTCATCTTTTGCTCAGGATTGTCAAGAATCAGGCTTTGTTTTCTTGGTTCTTGCCATTTGTATTTCTGCTTTTCTGATAGCAAGCAGATTTCGATTGTGAAATTTTCAAATTCTCCTTTTCTACTTGGTAAAATATGGCCTGCTTTTGTATTTATACCTATATATTTATCACAGTCAAGTCTTTGAAATTGTAAACAAAACAAAGACAAAATCCATGCCTAACTCATTTCATGGAACATCCTTGATTATAGATCTCATGAACTTTTAGCACCTGTTCATTTTTTTTCCTCTGATGATATTCTGAACATCATTATAATTCAAAGCAAAGCCTACTTTGCCAACTTAAACAGCCATTATTTTTTCCATTGTTTTAATATTTGCCAACTTGCCCTATTATTCATTAATTAGTGCAAGGATATTTCCACCTCAGAACTCTTACACTTTCTATTTCCTCTCTCTGGAATACTTTTCATCCATCTGTCTCACTTCAAGTCTGTGTACAAATATCTTTGCATTGAAGCTTTCCATAATTACCCTAGCTAAAGTATTTTCTATCCCTTCACTGCCCCTTGAACTCTCTATTTCTGTTTCCTGTTCATTTTATCAACATAGTGTATATTACAACTTTATAGTATACTATATGTTTGTTTATTAATTTCTTATTTTTTCCCATAATAGAATGTAAACATAAAGAGACTAGGCACTGTGTCTTTTTTCACCAGTATTGAATTGCTTTTGAACAGAACAGTTCATATTACATAGTAAATGTTTAATGCATATTTCTTGAATGAATGAATGAATGAATGAATGGGTTTTGGTTGTTCCTTGACATAAAGAATTGCCAAGGAGTTGGAAGGATACTTTCCTAACATGATTCAGAGCAAACACTAGTGTTGAAATAGAATAATAATAACAATAATAATGATAATAACATGATTAAGAATAATGTAATAGTAAGTAGGTGGAAATATAAAAACAATGGGGTCTTCTTAAGCGAAGCACAGTCTGTAAGAGGGAATAGTTATCCTACTTAAAGTTATCACAGAATCACTTTATTATAATGGTCAGGTAATGGAAATACTTGGGCCTTGGCATGTGAAACTTTCCAAATCATATTTCCCCCAAATAAAACTTCTACAAGTAAAAACAAATTATAAATAGAATGTGCATGTAACTGGGGTGCCTGAGTGGCACAGTCAGTTAAGCATCCAGCTTCAGCTCAGGTCATGATCTCACAGTTCATGGGTTCAGGCCCCGCATCAGGCTCTGTGCTGACAGCTACAACTCTGCTTTGGATTCTGTGTCTCCCTCTCTCTGCCCTGTCCCCACTCGTACTCTCTCTGTCTCAAAAGTAAATAAATAAACATTTTTTTTAAAAAAGAATGTGCATAGAACTAAAATAGTGGAAGGAAGGAAGGGAGGGAGGGAAGGAAGGAAGGAGGAAGGGAGGGAAGGGAGGAAGGAAGGGAGGGAGGGAAGGAAGGAAGGGAGGGAGGGAAGGAAGGAAGGGAGGAAGGAAAGAAAGAAGGAAAGAGGGAGGGAAAGAAAGGAAGGAAGGAAAGAAGGAGAGAGGGAGGGAAGGAGGGGGGAGGGAGGGAGGGGAGGAAGGAAAGAAGGAAAGAGGGAGGGAAGGAAGGAAGGAAGGAAGGAAGGAAGGAAGGAAGGAAGGAAAGATTCCTTCAGAACTTTCCACTTGTCAAGTGGTCTTCTTGAACTAGGATATCTTTTTTTTTTTATCTGAACTGGACTTGCAACTGCACCAGATTCAGAGTCCAAAACCTATATTATAGTTGGGTTTATTAACTTCTAGTCCATTCAGGCTGGAGAAATTGCTTCAATGGGCTATAGCATCCATGACCTTGAAATATAAGAATACCTATTTAGAGTCTTGTTAAAATAAATGATGACTCTCTCCTTTTGCTATACCCAAATAATTTATTGCTTCTTTTATCAAATAGAGAAAAAAATCTTAATACCAAGAGACAATTATAACACAAAAAGGCTTTCTTAAATCCTTCATTTCTACCCCAAATAATTTTGAGTAATAAAATATAACCTTCACTGATTTTCAAATCATTTGAAATATTTTCATAGGCTTCTTCAAATTGTGACAGTATATAAAACCCAATTCTTCACAAGTAAGGGAAGAATAATTACATGGCAAACATCCAAAATACCACACACGTTTAAAATAGGATTTTCAATGCTCTTGAATACCACCAAAAAATGGAAAAGCTGCAAAATATCCATAAGTAACTTCAATCTTTTATATGAACATGAAAAGACTTCCTTCACTGTCCTTACTGTTTTTGTTTGCTTGTTTGCTTGTTTAATAACTAAATTCTTAAAGTCTGTAGACCCCAAGATGACTTTGAAAGTGTTCAACTTTCAATATTATGCAAAGAAGCTTTTTTTTCCTTTTATAAGTAAATAGTGTACACATTTTGTTGCAGCTGTTGTGAGTCAACAACATTTGGTTTGGCATCATGAGACTTGCATTCAAATGGCAGTTGTTCATATTGCTGCTAGTTGTGTGACCTTGGTCAAACAAATCATTCCTATATCCATGAGCCTCATTTCTTCTTTCAGAAAACAAGTTAAACCTGCATTGAGTTAATAGGAAATGTGAAGGTGATAAAGTATTTGAAAGTATACATTTTCTGTTTCATTGCAGATACTCAGCTAAGTTAGTTTACACTCTGAAATTCCTCATCTCTTTTAATTAAAGATTTCAGGGTAGTAATGAAAGCTTTCTTCAACACAACCACTTGTTATGTTCTGAACAATGTTTCTCCTAACTTTATTCAAAGTCAATCTAATATGGAAACTATTCTAACATAATAAAAACAAGCCCAGATTTAAATAAGGAAAGATTTTATTAAAAAAGACTATGGTAAAGGGATCATGCTCTGACCATAAGATCTGTGTCTCAGAGTGAAGAAAGAGAGGGATTCCTTCCCTCATAAAGAGAAGCAAAACAAGATTCGAAAGAACTAGGTGTGGATTTGTGGGGTGAACAGAAGGCATGATCCAATAAATGAATAGAAAATGTTTTCTTTATGGTTAGGTGATTTTCAGAAGATGACTTTAATAGGGCATAGTTCCTCTCAGTGCTTATGCTGAAGGATGGGACAAAGTTCAGGGGTCTGGGAAAAGGAGAGAAGCCTGACTAAAGTTAGTCAAGTTAAGTTAGCAGCCACTTGATGTGTATTTGTTCAAACACAAGAATAACAAGCAAAACATTGAACAGTAGTGTTTTTTGTTTTTGTTTTTCATAATACTGAACATCTTAGTTAGGTATACTGTGATAGAATACCCCATACTGGTGGCTTAAGCAGCAAACATTGATTTCTCACAGTTCTGGAGGCTGGAAGTTGACCAGACTGACAGTATGTTTGGATTCTTGATGAAGTCTCCTTTTCTGGTTTACAGACGGCCATCTTTTCATCTTCTCACATGATGGAGAGAGAAATTATCTCGTGTCTCTTCTTGTAACGGCTCTAAACTCATGATCTAATTACCTCTCAAAGTCACCTTCCCCCCCCCAAAAAAAAATTATCACATTGTGGGTTAGAATTTCAACATATGATGTTGAGAGGATGTCAACACATTATTTGACATACAGTTTTTTCCTTTTGTTTAATGTCTATTTTTGAGAGAGAGACAAAGACAGAGTGCAAGCTGGAGAGGGGTGTAGAGAGAGGGAGACACAGAATCTGAAGCAGGCTCCAGGCTCTGAGCTGTCAGCACAGAGCCTGAACTGCGAGATCATGACCTGAGCCAAAGTCGGATGCTTAACCGCCTGAGCCACCCAGGTGCCCCTTAAAAAGGTGTGGATATTCAAGAGACTGGCAACATAAATGTGCCTTTCCTCCGATTGCTGCCATCCCTATTTCAGTAATTCTCTTCTCTTGGTCCAAGCAGATCTTTGTGCCAATCAATATATAGGTCAAGTCTGGAGGATGTGCTTTCTAGAGAATCCCCGTAGGCTGCTTTTCCCTCTGGTCCTGTGCGAGACCAGACAACAGGGTAGGAGATCCTAGTCCTACAGGACTAGGATGAGAAAGGAGTAAGTCCTCCTGGGGTGAAGCAAAGAGGTCTCAGACACTTTGGGGAAGGGCTAAAGTCGCTCCTCTGGATGTACACATTCTCCCTGACCTTCAAAGGTATACACACACACACACACACACACTTGCATACATAACTAGTTGTTTTATCAAAGCCTCTGATACTTACATGCCTTGGTCATTTATAATTATGCTTAAGAAATATGCTTGAGTATAGTAAGGACACCTCAGTGGCTCAGTAGGTTATGCATCTGGTTCTTGACTTCTGCTCAGGTCATGATCTCTTGGTTTGTGGGTTTGAGCCCTGCATGGGACTCTGTGCTGGCAGTGTGGAGCCTGCTTGGGAGTCTCTCTCTTTCCCTGTCTCTCTGTCCCTCCCCTACTTGTGTGCTCTGTCTCTGTCTCTTTCTCTCAAAATTAATAAATAAAACTTAAAAAAAGAATATGAAGTATGATAAACAAGAATGTCATGTTTATATTGTGAAGAATATTACTAACTTAGCTCTTAACACATATAAATGCTCCCTATTTTCATTTATATTTATGATTAGGATTTTTCTATGTTTTTTCCTGCTTTAATTATAGGTAAGATTTTTATCATAAAATATAGCAATTGTAATTATATACTGGAATAAAAATTATTTCTTTCATTTCAGATGAAGGGAGTTATTGTATGTGCACTTATCTGGTATGTAGCTTGAGAAAACTATAGATCTACCTGGAGCTCTTTAAAAATAGTGACATTGTCGGGGTGCCTGGTGGCTCAGTTGGTTAAGTGTCTGATTATGGCTCGGATTTTTTTTAAGCTTATTTATTTTTGACAGAGACAGAGTGCAAGCATGAACTGGGGAGGTGCAGAGAGAGAGAGAGGGAGACACAGAATCCGAATTAGGGTCTAGGCTCCAGGTTCTCAGCACAGTGCCTGATGCAGGGCTCAAACTCACGAACCATGAGATCATGACCTGAGCCAAAGTCGGTCACTTAACCGACTGAGCCACCAGGCAGTTGTGAGTTCAAGCAGTTGTGAGTTCAAGCCCTGTGTTGGCTCTTTGTTGACAGCTCAGAACCTGGAGCCTCCTTCAGATTCTGTGTCTCCTCTCTCTGTCCCTTCTCAGTTTGTACTCTGTCTCTGTCTCTGTCTCTCTCTCAAAAATAAACATTTAAAAAAAATAAAAAAAATAGTAATATGCTAAGTTAAGATACTTTTAAGTTAAAACATTTAATTTTTTTTTTTTTTTTTAATGAACGCCAAGCAGGCTCCAGGCTCGGCGCTGTCAGCACAGAGCCTTACGTGGAGCTCAAACTCACAGACCGTGAGATCATGACCTGAGCCGAAGTCTGATGCAATAGCCACCCAGGTGCTCCCTTTCATGTTAAAACATTTATCCAAGCTTTTTTTCCTTATTTATTTATTTATTTATTTATTTTTAATGAAAAACTTCAGATAATGTTGAAACTCTTCTTGCTGAAGTCAGCAAAAATTGCCACATTGCCAGAGGCAGTGGCCTGTTTTCTCTCTTGTCCTTCATCTCTGGCATTCAACAGTGTTTACTCATTCTGGCATTTAACAGTATTTACTTATGCTTTTCTCTCCTGTGGTTCTGAGAAACCTACCCCACCGGAAATTCCTTCTCATTATTTATAAGCTTATTTCTATCTTATTCTGCTTACATGAATAACTTCTATAAATTTGCTCTTGGTCCTCTGTTTTTTATACTCTCCTTTGTGAGACTTTACCTACTACATAACTTCAGGAACTATCATCAAAGCTTCTGTTAGGTAGAAAGAACTTGTGTGGAGGAAAATACACTTGATGCTCACTAGATATAAAAGCTGAGTGCATTGGGGTGCCTGGGTGGCTCAGTCTGTTCAGCGTCCGACTTCGGCTCAGGTCATGATCTTGCAGTTCGTGAGTTCAAACCCCACGTTGGGCTCTGTGCTGACAGCTCAGAGCCTGGAGCCTGCTTCAGATTCTGTGTCTCCCTCTCTCTCTGCCCCTCCCCCCCCCAAAAAAAAAATAAAGATTAAAAAAATAAAAAAAAAAGCTGAGTGCATAATATAGACACACACACACAAGATTATTAGCTTTCTAACTCACAGAACTAACAAGGAATTCTAGGGGTGGTGGGAAAAAAGAAAAAAGAAGAGATTGAGAGAAGAGAGTGGGATATACTAAGGACAACATAGAAGAATGGTTGAAGAACCCTTATGCACAAAGCTGTGTAATATTTGAATAATGTTAATTTTACTCTTCTCTTTCTCCTCTCTTTACCCAGTTACAATGCTTCACATACAGAATTAGATTGGCAATTTTGTTTTATTTTAATTTAGTTTAGTTTAATTTGGTGTATAGTAATATAAAGAAAAGAGCTGAGTTCCACATTTTTGTCACTGAATAAAAATAACACTTGTGAGGTGCTGAACAAAGAGATGGAGTTACTCACAGCATTGGAATGAGAGATCACCGTGCAAATGTTTTTCCCTTAGAAATTTGCAGAAACTTGTGGGAAAGCACATTAGATTCTTTTTCACAGCCCTCCCTGCATACCTTTACCTTAGCGCTAATCACACTGTCCAGAAATGCATCATCTATCTGCAAACTATTTTAGCACAGAAGCCATGCCCTTTGATACTAAAATAATAACCCACTTCTACCATGTAGAAGTGTACTTAAAAATGAGCAACTACAGCAATGAAGGGCTTAATGTTGGCTGTCATAGGCGTGCTGGGCTTAAAGGAGAAAACAAGAAGTAGACCCAATAGTATTGACCTAATTAAAGAATGGGACCCCATGAGGTGAGCCTTCAGTCCAAATTACCATGTTCAAGAAATCGTTAAAAACCTAGTTTTCTGGCAAGCAACGTGAGTAAAGACGGAAGAGCACTAATTTCGGAGCTATTCAGACTTGTGTTTAAGCTCTGTCCCCGTCATTTGTTGCCACTTTCTTAGCTTCTCTGAATTAAAATTTAGCTCATTTTAATTCACAGGGTTATGGGAAGATTAAATTATTTAGCATGCATAAAATGAGTTAATGTTCAACTAAGGTAAATTTAATGCCTGGCATGTTTTTGCAGAAGTGGAACAATATTACAGCAACTGTAGACACATTTTGCTTACTCTACAGTTTTACCTGGAGCCAGTTGTGCCATGAGACAGTCACTTTTTATTTATGTCTGAAAAGAGTATTGCTGAAGAACTGGAATCAAATTTTATTTTTGTTTAAAGAACCCAACTTCTGCTGCCGAGGGCATAAAGCCAAATCAAGTGGGCAAGTGGGAACGGTGCCGTTACGCTCACTGCCTGTGCCTGGTGACAGTAGTGGATTCTAGGAAGAGTGAAACCTTGGGTTCAGCAGAAATGCTCTAACGTGCCTCTCCCCCAAGACTTCACGAAATCAGCTGTTGATGAGGAAAAATAGAATGGGGAATACAGCTTAATTTATTTTCTTAAAAACATTTACTTTGTATCACCCTAACCCTCTGATAGGAGATGGTGAAAAGAAGTCTAAAATTTGCCTCCATTGTAGTGTCTGATTGTTGCTGGTAGAAGAGGAAATATATCTGTAATTCATTTTGTAAAGCCCATTTCCTGTTACTTGCTACAGAGATAGCTGCCACGTCTAATTGTGTTTGTGTAGTTCCTTAATTTGCATGAAAGAAGATAACATAAATGAAAAACTCAGGAGGAAGACTAATTCAGATTACTAGCCCAGGCAAGCTAATTTGTTATTCATTAAATGCTAATGAACCCAGCACCAATGTTTTATTTGTTTCACTCTATTTGAGATTTGAAAGGTCTTGTAACACAGTTAAAGTCTACAATAAACAGATATGTGAAATTAAAGCATTGCTTTCCTCTTGTTTCTGTTATACAATTATTCCTGGACTAGGAAAATCAAGTAAAACAGCATGGAAAAGTATGTTTTATTTCTGTTTGAAAGAAAAAAAAACAAATTTAATCAAATTAAGTTCTTCTCACGTGCATATTGTCTTCAATTTCCATAAGATCTAGACATTCTGAATATCAGTCTGGAGTCAAGCCTATTTTTAAAAATCCACAAATGGAGTGTGAGTGAAGTGAAATCTATTATATCTTTCTTTTAACCATTTAACCATTTTTTTTTCTGATTATATTTTCTAAGTCTGCGTTCTATAAAATGAAGGAGGTAGAAAGTGATAGCATTTGTAATCAGGGTAGGTTGGTTGTTTATGTTTTGGCCTACTTGTTTATATTAATTAGCTGGATTATTCATTGGTGAACTTAGCCTTTATGTAGAATTCCTGAATTGAGTTACTTTTATATAGTTTTAGTTATTAATTAATTAATTAATTCTGTATGCCTTACTGGCTATTATATTGCAATATTCCATACAGTGACTACAAGGTCAGAATTATGTTTCAGCCATCACTGCTCATCTAGCATCAAAACCACAGGTGTTCATTCTATTTGTTAGCAGTAGTTTTCTCATGTATATAAACTCTGATTCATAAAGAGATGTGATTAAGAAAAGGAAAACAATGATACTTTCTCCTTTTTGTATAATTCATATTCATATAAGACAGCCAGAAATCTACTAAGTATATTCCATACGGTCCCTTACATCAAGATCCCTTACAACTCTGGGCTGGGGTAGAGTAGTTTTAGTTTTTACCAGGGATCACTCTGGTGGTGATTCACCTCTGGTCTACAGTGTGATGCATTTTGGTCACAGAGGATTACCTGCATGACTTCTGTGTTGGCACAAATAACGGTCTGTTGGAACACCTTTTTTTTTTTTTTTTTTTAAGCCCATTCTTTTTCTGCCATCCAGGTATGAACAATCTTTAGCAGTAGCAAAAGACCATAGTGAGAAAGATGTTTCATTTCTGGAGATTTAGGGAATTTTTCAAGAAAACATCTCTTACCCTTCATCTCCTCAGCTACTGAAAAATGCTAACTACTTTTTTATTGTTTTTTTTAGAAGTCACTGTCAAAGGCCTCGACCTGAAAACAACTCTAGAAATAACTACTTCATCTACTCGGCAACTAATCTTTATTAAGAAAATTGCTAATTTTGGAGAGTAGAGGCATGAGGAACACTGAAAGAGCACACATAGGCTTTAGAGAATCAAGAGGAGGTTTTTTTTTTTTTAATTTTTTAATGTTTATTTATTTTTGAGAGAGAGAGACAGACAGACAGACTGTGAGTAAGGGAGCAGTAGAGAGAGGCACAGAATTTGAAGCAGGATCCAGGCTCTGAGATGTCAGCACAAAGCCTGACATGGGGCTCAAATCCACAAACCGTGAGATCATGACCTGAGCTGAAGTCAGAAGACCAATCGATTAAGCCACCCAGATGCCCCGAAACAAGAGAAGGTTTTAAACCTGACTCAACCACTGACTAGCATTGTGACTATACCTTGTTTTCTTCATCTATCCATCTGAAATCATCAGACTCCGTATTATTATTGTACATATAGTTAAAAGCCCCTATGACATCAACCTGAACATTGTAGGCACTTGATTAGCATTAGCTATAAATTGAAAGTTTAAAATATCGTTCTCTGATGATTTTATTTTTTTATCTATAGATGTGTTTATTGTTGTGGTAGGGTCCCCTCCCTAAGGAAAGAAACAAAACAAAACAAAACAAAACAAAAAGCCTCAAGGTAACCTGGCTGTGCACATACGTGACAACATCCCTCATGACCTTGTAACATGAGACCACTTAATCATTCTGCATGTTTGTGTGTGCTACCATATATGGGAGACAAAGAAGTAAAAAATATATGAAAAACTATGTGGCAATCAGGGCTCTGTTCTCACCCAACTGAGCAGTGCCGGCAGGAATAAAGTTGCTTCTTGGGAAGAAAAGCTTCCATGTCAGGACTCTCTGTGTGTGAGAATCCTGCTACATTGTTTGCTATAAACAAATGAGGTCATAGCTCCATCTGTTGTGTTTGCATTGTCTTTTAGCACTGAGAACAGAGCCTATTGCCCAGTATCATTCAATAAATACTTGTTAAATCAACAAATGGCTTGCTCCCTCGCTAATTCTTAGTTTTTATATTGTTGATTTTGTATAAAGTCCAAAAGAGATGAGAAATTATAAACTACTGTGTTTCTAAAGTTTTCCCTAATGTTATTTCTGTCTTAGCATGTAACATAAAAGACATTTTTAAAGTGTAATTTACAAAAAAATTATTATTCTCATTCCACTTCCATTTATTTTTTTAAGAAGAACTTGATTATAAAATCAAGTTTGAACATACTATTAAGGCAGGAGATAATTTTGAAATTTGGTGGCCTTTGAAATATTTTCTCAAGACTATAAGTTTACTTCACTAACAAAATAAACCTACTCTTCCTAACTGCACTTTGATTTACTGCAGATTATTATTATTATTATTATTATTATTATTATTGGAAAAGTATTATTATTTCATGGAAAAGTATATTGCAAGATGAGTTCTATTTTAAAACATACAAATGTCAGTGAACTCTCTGCAACTCAGAAAACAAAAACAAGGGGCGCCTGGGTGGCGCAGTCGGTTAAGTGCCCGACTTCAGCCGGGTCACGATCTCGCGGTCCGGGAGTTCGAGCCCCGCGTCAGGCTCTGGGCTGATGGCTCAGAGCCTGGAGCCTGTTTCCGATTCTGTGTCTCCCTCTCTCTCTGCCCCTCCCCCGTTCACGCTCTGTCTCTCTCTGTCCCAAAAATAAATAAAAACGTTGAAAAAAAAATTATAAAAAAAAAAAAGAAAACAAAAAAAGAAAACAAAAACAAAAAAATCTCTTGATCCTTTTGACCTCATGGTTAAAATCTAAATTACTTCTTGACATCCTCAAAAAAACACTATTAGGAAGTAAAATTGAGAAATAAAAGAATATGTTCTATTATAAATATATTCTGGACCCTGTGACCTACTGAAATATCTGTGACAAGTTTAATCCTCAAATGATGGAGACATTTGTGATAGATCCTGATTTTGTTGGATTATACAGTTGAACATTATTTTGTGTATCACATTAGAGTGAATGCTTTCATTTTTCACTGTAGGTTTGTGGAAGGGATGAAAGGTCATCTGTTGTTTGCTCATGGTTGCTGCAGTGACACAACTGCCACAGGTCACAGGCTTTTATGAAGTTGAAATTGTAATACAACTTGATTAAGACATTGTAAGTCCCTGTAAGTGGGCACCATATGATTTTTTTGTTTTTTGTTTTTTGTTTTTTTGTTTTTAAGTCTGCCCGTTGACAATTGCTTCTCTGTATATCCCTGACAGAATGAAAGTTTCCCTCAGCTAACACCACCCTTCTCCCTCTCAGGCCAAAAACTTGGAAGTCCATAAAAAGCTCCAGATAGTTTCTTTACATCTAAGAAGATGGAGAGAGCTTTTTCCGGCTTACTGTCTTCAACTGTGTGGCACATCATTGACTTTTTAGGAAGAAAGAACATAGTCCTTCAAATTTCTTTTGGCCATAGGGCACAAAGAAAGGAGTGATGTAAATAGCTGTGTGTGGGCTGACAGACTTGGAGACAGCAGAATGCAGAAAGCATTGCCAAAATAACCTAAATTTACAAGCAGCTATGTCAGTGTTTAATCTGTGAATGCAGAGGTATTATAGGTGATGCCAAATCACCAAGTATCATGAGTTATACCATAGTTGGGGCCATCCGGGACAAATTATGGAGTCCAAAGCCCGGCAAGATGACTCAAAAAAAGTCTTTCCTTAGCCTGAAATCATCTCCAGAATATTACTCTAACCTCTTAACAGCCTTCTACCTCACATCTCCATTTCTCAAATTCTTCCTCTAAAACAATGTGGCTCAAACCTTTACCATGTTAGTAAATTTACCGTGTTAGTAAAAATATATTAAGTTCTCTGGTACTTACATTTGTATTTTTATAAATTATATACATATTTTACTATACTATTATATATCAGTATAGCAATACCAACTATGAAAAGAATGAGACTAAGAAAAGGTAATCTTGCTCTCTTTTAATTAACATAATTTACATACTTTTATCTCCTACAGAATAAATGGCAAGATTTTAGCAGATCCTGAGCATGTCCTTCTCTGGTCTAATTCTTCAGCCTCATCTCACACTAATCCATTGCCCTCTCCTACTTATTTATTTCCTTATTTAAGAAATACACAGCTTTATGAGGTTCCTTCAAGTACTACTGTTGAGTATGAATACTGGTTGACATACTTTTTACCTGTATTACAATAATTGCTAGGCTTGCTTCTCTGACTAGACTATAAGTTTTTGTTGTAATAGATCCTGGTCATCTCTCTCTCTCTCTTTCTTTCTCATACCTTAGTTCATCATAGTGAGTACCTCATGTACATTTTCATTTTCTCCATTTGGCAAGAGAATTTCCCAGCACATGTGTATTAACAATTCCGACATGAGCATATTTTTTTATTATTTTTTAAAAGTTTTATTTTAATTCCAGTGTGGTTAACATACAGTATTACTATTAGTTTCAGGTTATAATATAGTGATTCAGTAATTCCATACATTAACTACTATTTATCAAGTGCCCTCCTTAATTCCTATTGCCTATTTTATCCATCCATCTACCCACCTACCCTCTGGTAACCATCAGTTTGTTCTCTATAGCTAGGAATCTGTTTCTTGGTTTGTGTTTCTCTCTCTCCCTTTTTTTTTTCTTTGCTTTTTAAAAATTTTTCTTAAATTCCACATATGACTGAAATCATATGGCATTTGTTCACACACGAGCATAATTTAATGAGAATGCTTCAGTAACCATTGTATCGATACTTAATTATGCCGTCTTTTATTATCAAAATAAATGGGGCTCCTCTTGTATCTAAACAGAAAGAAAGTATCTATACAGAATCACTGAAGTAATATATATGTGTATTTTGGTAAAAAGAAAACAAACAATGAACAACTAATTGTTAAAATAATCATTCAGATTATGCAACAATATGAAAAAATTTTAATTTTTTTTAATGTTTATTTTTGAGAGAGACAGAGCATAAGCAGGGTAGGGGCAGAGAGAGAGGGAGACACAGAAGCTGAAGCAGGCTCTGGTCTTTGAGCTCTTAGCACAGAGCCCGATGTGGGGCTCGAACACATGAACCGTGAGATCATGACCTGAGCCAAAGTTGGTCGCTTAAGCAAATTAGCCACACCGTTGCCCCACAATATGAAAAAATTTTAGAAGAAAGCTAAGTGAGAAAATAGGATACATAATTGTACATGCTCTATGAGTATATATCTATTAAAGATATAAGCAAAAATAAAGGGCATAACATTGAATAATGCAACATGTAAGTTAATATTTAGTCTTCTTGGCTTTTTGCTGATCTCAGATTTGCTTGCTGAGATTATCACAAAGCTTAGTGCTATTCCTCTTACGGGTTTTTTGTTGTTGTTGCTCTCCGGGTTCTGTTCCTAAAACTGTGTGCTATTGGTTAGTATACTAAACACTTAATGGTCCCGCACCTGTCTTGAGGCGGTAGCAGCACATTAGCTACTCCCAATGTATTCTGGAGCTTGCCAACAAGTTTTAATGATGATGCTGTTGATAAGTGTTACTTTTGCTCTCCTTATGGACTTTGACACCCTCCCCCCACCTCTTTTGGGGAATTTGAGGAATACATATATCATGGTTTTGCTATCAGAAATGCTCCAGAATGCTTTTTATTTACTTTTGTAATTCTAATTTTTGTTTTCTTTTGGATAGATCTTTTTTCTCTTCTAATGATCTGAAATTATAAATTTTTGTTTTACTTCTTTTAGAGCCTTTTCTAAAAATTTCCTTGTATATATTTAATTTTAACTTATAAAAATAATCAGGAGATATACCCTCTTTCTAAATGATGTCAGAATTTGAAAACACTGGTAATCATCCTCACTTCTTATATGTTATTACTGCTCAATATTTTCATTCTGCTTTACTTTTACATTTTTTAATTTTTAATTATTTTTGTGTTATATATCCCATGCTTTAGACATTTCTTTAGCCACTTCTTTTTTTCTTTTATATGATTCTTGTCTTCCACTTTGTTCTATACCTAATTCTCTATTTCTTTAATTACAGGTATTTCTTATTGTAAAGTTGTTGGTGATAGACACATTTTGATAGAAAACATCTTTATTTTTGTCTTACGTTATTTTGTCTTACATAAAGGTATTCAGTTGGCTTCATGTTGGCCATGTTTGCTATAGACCTAATTCTATTTTCTGCTTATGATTTTTTTAAGATCTCTTAATTTTAGTATTACAAAATTTCACTAAGATATGTTCAGTTGTGCATGTTTATTCCTTTTCCCTCTTGAAGCCTGTTATGCTTCTTTGTATTGAAAATCTTGTTTTGTGTTAATTTCTAGTATATTTTATCTCTGTCAATTTGTGTTTCCTTCATTATAACTGTATTTTTTAGGAAATCCTATCGTGTGTGTGTGTTGTGTGGGTATCCATTCCTCTGTTTCTTTTAACTTCTCTTTCACATCTTCGATCTTTTTATCTCTTTTTATTCTGGAAAGTAATCTGAGATGTCTTGTAATTCAGTAATTACTTTTATATCTTCTGTTTAATATATTTTTGTGTTTTCATTTAAAATTTTTACATTTTTATTCTCTGTTCACTTTCACAAGTGTCTTTTTCTTATTTGTCATTTATTTCAAGCCTTTTACTTCATGTGTCTTTATTTGAAATATTTATTTTATTGTTCCTAGCAGATTGTTCACCAATGAATATAAGAATAATAATACTCAAGAGTAAAATTACACTGTTAATTGTTTCTGATGCCTCTTGCTTATATGGTCTTGTTATTGTACGCGTTTGTAATTTTTGCCTGTGAGGTGACTTTATTTGGGAGAAGCCTGTGGTGGTCTGAATTGAGACTTGGAGTGTATCTTCACAGTGGGTTTTGGTTTACTTTCATCAGACATATTACTAGTTAAAAAACCAATGACCTTCTTTTCAATGACCAATTTTTATGTTAATTTCATGACTTAGGGATGATCAGAGCATGTCTGGGGTGAACTCCGAAACTTCTGTTTTGTGTGTTTTTTTCCCACAGGTTA
Source organism: Leopardus geoffroyi (assembly GCF_018350155.1). Lineage (NCBI taxonomy): Eukaryota > Metazoa > Chordata > Mammalia > Carnivora > Felidae > Leopardus > Leopardus geoffroyi. Next base: position 173,368,820 of record NC_059328.1, on the reverse strand, counting down.
TGTAGATACAGAGAAGCTTGTAATAGTCTCTGCATTTCTCTTTCCAGTTTTATTTTTTCAGGTTTACAGACTAGTTGAGATTTCCTGGTTTATCAGTAGCTATCTTATTTCCTAACATGGGCATGAGTCTAGTCGCCTGGGTTTATGGAGATGTAACCCTCTTGAATATGTGCTCCCATGGCCTGAGACCTCACACGGAGCAGCCTCAGCTCATCTACTTTCCTCACTAGGGTTCAGTTTTGACATTATATCTAGAAACTGGAAATTTCCTTTTCTTTACGGCAGGATCAGATTATAACTTAGAATACATTTGCTAGGCTTTATCTAGCATTTCTTATGTTTATGGCAAAGGAATATTTAGATTTCTTCAATCCACTCCTTTATGATAACCACAATTATGTTTTATATATCAGTCTCTAAACAGTTCAGAAAAGTTTTTTACTCAGTTGAAACAAAAGACATTTGACAGTTTAAATTCACGGAGGAAACAAAATAATTGCATCATATCATCATTTAGAACTTTACCTACAGAGTGCCTGGGTGGCTTAGTCAGTTAAGCAACTGACTTGTGATTTCGGCTCAGGTCATGATCCTATAGTTCATGAGTTTAAGCACCACGTGGGGCTCTGGGCTGACCACGTGGAGCCTGCTTGGGATTCTCTCTCTCCCTTTCTCTCTGCCCCTCCCCCGCTCGATCTGTCTCTCAAAAATAAATAAATAAACATTTAAAAAATAAAAATAAAATACTCACAGACTTTGAAAATTTTTTCAATTTTTTAAATCACCTCAGATAAATATCACTCCAGATAAATACCTTGATAATTATAGATAGTAAACATTTATTTATGTATATATTTTTTAATGTTTATTTATTTTTGAGACAGAGAGAGACAGAGCATGAACGGGGGAGGGTCAGAGAGAGAGGGAGACACAGAATCCAAAGCAGGCTCCAGGCTCCGAGCTGTCAGCACAGAGCCTGATGCAGGGCTTGAACCCACAAGCAGTGTGATCATGACCTGAGCAGAAGTCAGCCGCTCAACTAACTGAGCCACCTGGGTGCCTTTAGATGTGTTTTTTAAAGGTGTGCAATATGATGATTTAATATACATATACATTGTGAAATAATTATCACGGTCAAGTTAATGAACACATCCATCACCTCACCAAAATTTTCTAAGACTGTAGCATGTATTGAATAAAGGAAGAAAGAACATCATACCCTATAACCCTAAATAATTAGAAATAACTTTGCTTATTGTATAGCTGTTATAGTTATATATGTTTGTATATGTTATGATGACAATATTCAGTGTTACCTAACTTTTATTAATCAATTCTTCCCTTTTCTTATCCTGTAGACACATGAGGGTAATGTATTGTAAGTTTTGGAATTTGTATATCCAAGCAGCTGCCAACACACTTCCAGGAAGAAGCATCCACGAAGAGCTTCCTATTAGCTAAAGTCCATAAAGCAAACTTCTACCCTCTAAGGTATTTCCTTCCAGGCATTCTAAGGTATTCCAATGCCTGTGAATGCATGATTCTGTCAAGTTGCAGATAATTATAGGAAAATACAGAAAGACCTCATATGAAATAGGAAGCACTATGGGAATAGAAAACTGTTGTATTAGTATAAACTTAATACTTACTTAAATGGAGTGGATAATTGAGGTGAATATAAATATAACATCACTTCCTATGTTAAACTATTTCCTATTTCCAAAATGTGATATTTTGATTTTTTCTTAAACATAAACTTTACCTGACTTACATCAGATGATATGTTTATAGATGTTGCTTTATCAATATGTTAACATCTATTGCAAAAGAAATAAAATTAGAAAAGCAATCCTTCATATCTCAAAAAGTTGAACATCACTTTTGATGTGACTGAAACGTATTTTTTCTTTAAAAAACTTAGAAAAACTACTTAAGGAATGTTAAAAAGGTAATGGAACACATTAACTCATATCGTTAACTCTACAATTTGAGGGATTCAAAATGGGTCATTAACTATAATTTGACAATGCTGTTGAGTAGGATAAAAACAGAAATGTTGCTACAAAGCTTCATATTCTATTCCTTTTAAAAATGTATGGTTACTACACTAATAAAAGCATTTAAAAGGCTTTTCTTTTTACTGTGAAATTTAATTATATATGGGATCCTTTATAAAAAACTTTCAGTGAGAGCTTTTAGGCAGTTGCTACTTTTAGTTCAGTACAATCTATCTATAACATCAATTTTCTCTTATTGAAATTATATTACTAATTGAAAGCTACAGATATTCAGTTGCAATTGCTTTAGGAAGGAAAATATTCATGATGTTAGAGTATACTTCTACCAGGTGTTGAACCCAAAATAAAGTTCTCGTTTTTAGCTATAGCAAAGTCTGTCATCAGTATCCATCCAAATCATACAGCTTGAAGTCCGGAATTGTGATACCTCCAGCTTTGGCTCTTTGGGGTCTTTTGTGGTTCCACAAAAAAACTTGGAATTGTTTGTTCTAGCTCTGTGAAGAATGCTGATGTTATTTTGATAGCCATGGCATTAAATGTGTAGATTGCTCTGGTTAGTATAGACATTTTAACAATATTTGTTCTTCCAATCCATAAGTATGAAATGTTTTTCCATTTCTTTGTTTCTTCAATTTCTTTCATAAGCTTTCTATAGTTTTCACCGTACAGATCTTTTACCTCTTTGGTTAGGTTTATTCCTAGGTATTTTATGGTTTTTGGTGCAGTTGTAAATGGGATTGATTCCTTGATTTCTCTTTCTGCTGCTTTAATATGGGTGTATAGAAATGCAATCAATGTCTGTACATTGATTTTATGTCCTGCTACTTTGCTGAATTCATGTATCAGGTCTAGCAATTTTTTAGTGGTGTCTTGTGGCTTTTCCATGTGAAATGTCATGTCATCTGTGAAGAGTAGAAGTTTGACTTCTTCTTTGCTGATTTGGATGCCTTTTATTGTCTTATTGTTGTCTGATTGCTGAGGCTAGAGCTTACAGTACTGTGTTGAACAACAGTGGTGAGAGTGGACATCCCTGTTTTGTTCCTGACCTTAGGGGGAAAGCTCTCAGTTTTTCCCCTTTGAGGATGATATTAACTGTGGGTCTTTTGTATACAGGCTTCATGATGTTGAAGTATGTTCCTTCTATCCCTACTTTCTTGAGCTTTTTTTTTTTTTTTCAAAAACAATGATATATTTTGTCAAGTGCTTTTTCTGCATCTATTGAGAGGATCATGTGGTTCTTACCCTTTGTTTTATTAATGTGATGGATCACATTGATTGGTTTGTAGATCTTGAACCACCCCTGTATCCCAGGAATAAATCCCACTTGATTGTGGTGAATAATTCTTTTAATGTATTGTTGGATTCAATTTGCTAGTATCTTGTTGAGAATATTTACGTCCATATTCATCAGGGGAATTTGTCTTTTTAGTGGGTTTTTTGTCTGGTTTTGGAATCAAGGTAATGCTGGCTTCATAGAATAAGTTTGGAAGTTTTCCTTCCATTTCATTTTATTGGAACAGGTTCAAAACAATAGGTCTTAACTCCTCTTTAAGTGTTTGGTAGAATTCCCCTAGGAAGCCCCCTGGACTCTTGTTTGTTGAAAGATTTTTGATTACTGACTCAATTTATTTACTGGTTATGCAATTTCTTTTGAAAATAGTAATGTGATATATATTCCAGGTACAAGTCATATATGCTTTATATGATCTATAAATATCTTGTCAAAGTTTGTAGTTTTCTGTATCACCCCAGTACTATTTTTTGGTGATCAGAAATATTATTTTTCCTTTATGACTAATCCTCTTTGTGTTCCATTTGAAAAACAATCTTTGTAGGTTTTCTCCTGTATTATCATCTAGAAGTGTTAATGTTATGTTGTGGGTGCTGTAATTTTTTATCAGGATACATGGGAGACAATAAGGAAACCCAAAGAACTCACCATTGTGTTATTCATCATGTCCTGAAGTCTGTAGGTTGACTTCCTTCTTTCTACCTATCATAGTATTCCTATGCTTATTTGTGACCAGGATGTTTTAGTTGTACAGTGGAGAGTTTAGAAGAAATAATCTATTTTGATGGAATCATAATTCTCCAGTAATTTCAATTTTTTTCTGTTTTATTTGTACCTATGCCTCTGGGATATGGAGAGTTATATCTTAAACTGTCTTATAAGTGTTTTGCCAATATTCCTTGCTTAATCATTTATCTCAATTTGTGCTTGTTTTCTTACATTAAACTTGATTTTTAAGTGGTAGAATCAGTATAATTCTGCTTCCTGTGGCTTTGTTGTAGTATATATGTGTATCATTTTTAGAATTAATTTGCTTACAATGAATATAATATGTTATACTTTAGCATTAACATTCCATAGGCAATAAAAAGATCAATGGTCATTTTGTATAAAGAAGTGTATTTCAAAGACCATCTAGAGTTTGATATGAAAATTTTGTAAAATGAATCTATACATTTTATGTGTGCAACCAACTCTTTTTGCTTATTCCTACAAAATGTAACCTTATCTTAACTATGAGAGATACCTCATAGATAAGAGAGCTTTTCTCTATTTACTAACAAGCTAAATAGTTGAAAGCAGAACAATACTGAGAACAGATGTTTCAGTGCTTATCCAAATAATCTGACCATTTAATTGCCATATGGCAGAAAAAAACAAAAACAAAAATAAACACAAACAAAACAAAAGCCACTGAAAACTTGACTATTCCTTATCTTCAGGGAATGTGATACTTAGGATAAAAAATGGTTTACAAATATAATGCCTTATCAGTCAACAAAAGAGAATCAAGCTAATTTTAATAAAAGATGACAACTACCTCATTAAGTAATAGCACAGTGGTAAATATAATACAAGATTTACTTTATGGGTGGCACTCTACATTGATGAAATTCCTGAATGTTAACACCCAGTGCTGGAGAATTCTGCGTGACTGCAATGCCATCTGTTTTCAGATCAATGTATTGTAATTGACTGATGGGAAATTTAAAACAGAAAATCCAGCTGTTCTAAATTTGTCCTCTTTGACCAAAAGTTAAATTATCATATTATACATCTACATAATTACATTCATTTCCACTATAATGTGACCTTGTAAATGGTAGAGTATTTATTAATCAGATGACACATGAGCTTCTGTTTGTAGAAATTTTATATTAATACTAATATATTACCCCACAAGCAAAGAGTGGCACAGATTTAAAAAGCCATCCAATTTTAGATCAGTGAGGACTACTGGAGACACTAACAACTTTTAATACCTGGAACGAATTTGACAGTAAAGGGAACTTTCACTTGCCATGATGGTAATATATGTAGACAACCAGATATACCTGTGTGGCATGTTTTACATTTGGTTTTATCTGTATTTGTGTTTAGCATATAATGTGTATAACAGTACCAGGGGAGGTATTCTCACTGTCCCCTTGTGTATGTATAGTATTGACTATTTCTTTGAGAGAATTTTCTATGAAATACAGGTAATTGTGGATGCAATTTGTTTGATTCATTTATTTATCTGTTTACTTATAAAACTGTCATGTTTGAATTTTAGAGATCTCCCAAGATGTAATAGATTGTCTAATTTGAAATTTAAGCTACTGTTTTTTTTGTGCGTGTGTTTATTAATTAAGATGACCAATTCAGGATAATGCCATGGAAATATTTTTCTAACAGAACATAAATATTAGTATCAGCCACAAATAGTGTATATATACATATGCATATATGTACATATATACATATACATATACATATATATACACACACATTAAATATATATATATTCAATACATATATACATATACATATACATATATATACACACACATTGAAAATAGTCAGTTCATACCCAAGGCTACATAAAATCACTCAGGAGCATAGGACTCCCTAATTGCTCAGAATAGCTGAAACAAAAGCAGGAAATAAGGAAGCAGCCAAAGATAAAGCAGAGATTAGTGGGGAACAAATGAAAAAGTCTCATGAAGCAGTAATAAGACTGGATTTTATTCAAAGAGTAGTAGAATGCCTTTGGACTATTTCAAAGGGAGATTAACATGATGTGCCAGACATTTATATATATATTGCTGGTATAAAGGTAATGTTTATTGGAGGTGCAGGTGGAGTAATCAACCCTGGAGGTAGTGTCAGTGAGTCAAGCGGCAAGCTATTCTTCACACCTATTTGGCATCAATGAAGCAGAACAAAGTTCTTCGAGGTGGGATGGTCAATGCTCTAGTCCTCTTGGTATCACTGGGATCCAGTGGGTAACTGAGCTTCCACAACCAACCAGAATCAATGAAACAGAAAGATGTGGCGGGAGTAAGGTCTAGTTGGCATTCTATTTCTCCCAAATTCTCTCCTGGTGTTAGCTGGGACACAAGAGTTTCTGCCTCCAACCTGCTGCAACAAAGTAATGTGAGTGAGCCTTCCACTTCCACCTTCCTTGTTAATGGTGATATTTTACCCCTCCTAGGAGGCAATGAAATGGTATGAGTCAGTGTCCCCTTTCACCAGGAAGATATCAGCCTGGCCCAAGGAGAGCTGAACCTCATCTTACCCATCTGCTATGAAGCAATGTGGATCAGTTGCCCACTTTTGTTGAGGTAAAGTCGGTAAGGCCTGAAGGGAAGTTGAATATATACACCCAGCAGGCACCTGTGTTACAACTCACCACAAGGATGTCCCACTAAAAAAGATTAAGTGAGAATCAGAGTCTCATAATATAATGTGTAAAATATTCAGCATATAATTGAAGATCACTCATTACACCAAGAACCAGGAAAATGACAGCATGAATGACAGAAGACAATCGATAGATGCCAACACTTATATGAATCAGATGTTGGAATTCTTACAAGTATTTTAAAGCAACTATTTTAAAAATGCTTCGATAAGCAATTATGGATTTTCTTGAAGTAAATTAAAACATAGAAATATCTTGGGACACCTGGGTGGTTCAGTTGGTTAAATGTCCAACTTCAGCTCAGGTCATGATTCCCTGGTTTGTGGGTTTGAGTCCCATGTCAGGCTGTGTACTGACAGCTCAGAGCCTGGAGCCTGCATCAGATTCTGTGTCTCTCTGCCCCTTCCCCACTTGCATTCTGTCTCTCTTTCTGTCAAAAATAAATACATAAATGTTAAATAATTTAAAAAAAACAAGGAGATTCTCACAAAAGAAATAGAAATTATATATTAAAAAAGAAATGGAAATAACAGAACTGAAAAATACAATAGCTGAAATAACAATCCACTGTGTGGTCTCAGTCATAGAATGTAGATTATAGAGAGAGAATGAAATTCATTTTGAAGAGTCAGTAAACAACAGCTAGAGAAATGAATGAATTCTCTGAGGAAGAGGAAGAATCTGATTTTCAGAGTTACTACATAACAATATTCAAAAAATCTACTTCTTTTTAACAAAGTATTACAAAGCGTGTTTAAAAAAACCAAGAACGTATAGCCTATTTACAAAAAAAAAACTATTAAGAAAAATTGTCCTTGAGGAAACACAAACATTGAATTTATTAAATAAAGAATTTAGGGGCACCCTAGTGGCTCAGTTGGTTAATTGGCCAATTCTTGATTTTGTCTCAGGTCATGATCTTCTGATTGGTGAGTTCAAGCCCTGCATCGGGCTCTGTACTCATAGCACAGAACTTGCTTCATATCCCCTGTCTCCTTCTCTCTGACCCTCCCTCACTTGTGCTCATTCTCTATCTCTCTCAAAAATAAATAAACATTGAAAAATTCAAAAAAATAATAATTCATATTGACTGTATTAAATGTGTTCAAAGTGCTAAAGGAAACCATGGATAAGAACAAAAGGAAATAAGGAGAGTGATGTATCAACAAAATGAGAATGTCAATAAAGAGGTGGAAATTATAAAAAAAAGAACAAACTAATTCAAGACTTAAAATGACAATAATTGAAATGAAAGATTCACTAAAGCATCTCAGTATCAGATGTAAGCATGCAGAAGATAGGATCAATGAAATTTAGGGTAGGTCAATTGAAGTTATTCTTTCTGAGGAGCAAAAAAAATTTTAAAAATGGAGAAAACTAAACAGAGCCTAAGAGACCTGTAGATTATCATTAAGCATGCCAACATATACATAGAGGGAATCCCAGATGTAAAACAAAATTAGAATGGTACAGAAAGAATATTTGAAGATATAATGACTGAAACTTTTCAAATTTTATAAAAGACATGTGCACAATCAAGAAACTCAACAAATCAGAGAAAAATAAACACAAAGAAATACACACAAAGACACATTACAATCAAATTTTTGAAAGACTAAATCTTGGAAAGCAGCAAGAGAAAAGTGCCTCCTTATGTATAGGGTATAGGATTAATAGCAGATAACTTGTTATAAACCATGGCAACCAGAAGGGAGTGAATGACTTTTTTTTTAGGTTTATTTATTTTGAGAGAGAGAAAGAGAGTAGGGTAGGGGCAGAGAGAGAGAGGAAAAGAGAGAATCTCAAGCAGTTCTTGCACTCTCAGCACAGAGCCTGATGTGAGGCTCGATCTCATGAACTATGAGATCATGACCTGAGCTGAAATCAAGATACAGTTGCCCCACCCAGGCACCCCATGAATGATGTTTTTTTTTTAAGTAGTAGTAGAAGAAAATATTGTTGACCTAGAATTCTACATTTTACAAAACTGTCTTTTAGAAATGAAAAAGAAATTAAGGCATTCCCTCGATAAACAAAAGCTGAGAGAATTCAGTACTAATAGACCTGCTCTGCAAGAAACGCTAATCAGTCTTACAGGCTGAAATGGAAGGACACTAGCTAGTAACTCAAAACAATACAAAGAAGTGAAGAAACCAAATGAAAGTAAGTATATAGGTAAATATAAAAGCTACTGTTGTGTTTTTTATTTGTAACCCCTATTTTTATTTCCTACATTATTTAAAAGGCAAATGAATAAAACAATAATTATAAATCTATGTCAATGTCACCTAAGACATTAGGATGGATTTTGTGACTCTAACAAAGTAAGGGGGAAATTGAACTGCATAGGAGAATTTTGTATACTGTTGAAGCTAAGTAGCTATAAATTAATACTAGGTTGTAATAAATTTAGGATGTTAATTCTAATCTCTGTATTATTTACTAAGAAAATGCCTGAAAATGACACCAAGTGAAACTAGAGGGAAACTAAATAGTGTATCACAAAAACTTTTTATATAGAAGACAGTAATGGAGAAAAGGAAGGAAAAAAGCTGAAAGACATGTAGAAAACAAATATCAAAATGACAGAAATTCTTTCTTTATAGCAAATAAATGTAAAAATATTTAGATCAATTACATGTAAATAGATTAAGTTGTCAGACCAAAAGGTAGAGATTGACAGAATGGATTTAAAAAAACTATCCAACTACATCCTATCTCCAAGCGGCTAACTTCATATTCAAGACACAAATAAGTTAAAAAGAAAAGATGGAAGAGATATTCCATGAAAATCGTGACAAAAAAGATCAGGAGTGGATATACTGTGAGACTATGGATTTTAAGTAAAAAACAGTTCCAAGAGTCCAAGCCTAACATTGCATATTGATAGAAGGGTAAATTCATCAAGAAGATAGAATTATAAACATATATCCACCAAATAACAGAGTCCCAAAATATATGAAGCAGTTATGCACAGAAATGCAAAGAAGAACACATAGTTCTACAATAATAGTTGAAGTTTTCAATATCACAATATCAATAAAATATAGAATATCTAGACAGAAGATCAGTAGGTAAACATAAAAATTGCACAACTGTAAAAGTTCACTAGACATGTATACAGCATTTCATCCAACAAAGTAGAATATATGTTCTTTACAAATGCACGTGGAACACTCTCCAGGATAGACCGTACATAGACCACAAAACAAATTTCAATAAATTTAGAAAAAAAATCATGCAAAATATCGTTGATCGTAGTTAAGTTATTTGAATTAACAAATTTCTTTAGAAAAGCAATACAAATGATCAATAAGCACATGAAAATATAGTATCATTAGTCATTAGTTTTGCAAATCAAAACTACAATTAGAGACCACTTTGTATCCACAATGAAGTGCTATAACCAAAACCACAAAAATTAATGAGTATTGATGAGAATATGGAGAATTTGAAACCCTCATCTATTGCTGGTGGGGATTTAAAATGTTACACCTGCTTTCAAAAATAATTTGGCATTTCCCTAAAATGTTAAATGTAAGATTACCACATGAACCAGAAATATTATTGTTACATGTATACAAATGAAAACCTATGCCCACACAGAAGCTTTTAAGTGAAGTTTATAACAGCATTATTTGTAATAGCAAAAAAAAAAAAAAAAGATGGAAACATTCCAAATGTTCATCGAACTTTGAATGGGTAAGTAACATGTGATACATCCATACAGTGGAATAATACTTGACTGTAAAAAGAAATGAGGTAGTAATTCATGCCACAAGGGTGAACCATGAAAACATTATGCTAAGTGAAAGAAGCCAGTCACAAAAATCTATGTATTGTGTGATGCCATTTATACAAAATATCCAGAATGAGCAAATCTATAGAAATGGGAAGTAATTACTGGTTTCCTAAGGCCTGTGGTGTAGGGAGGGAGGGAATGAAGAATGATTACTACTCAATCTGCTGTTTCTTTGGAGATGATGAAAATGTTCTAAAGTTAGATTGCAATGATGTGTGCCTAACTCTGTAAAAATACTGAAACCCTGAAGTTTACGCTTTAAGTAGATGGATTTTATGGTATCTGAATTATATCTCAAATACAGCTATTAAAAAATGAAACACCAACATTAAGAACTAAATCATGAAAATGAATTGGACTATCAGTTAAAGTTTTGTTGTTTTGTTGGGAAATATGAAAGGAAGTCTATCTTATAACTGCTGATTAGATGAAAGGGTTTGCAAAAAGAGCTGTTAGAGGGGTGCCTTTAGTCTAGGTCATATCTTATGGTTCTTGAGATAAAGCCCTGCATCAGGTTCTGCACTGACAGTGCTGAGCTTGCTTGGGATTCTCTCTCTTCCTCTCTCTCTGCCCTTCCCCAACTCATGCTAGCATGTACTCTGTCTGCTTATCTGTCTCAGTATAAATAAATAAACTTAAAACAATAGTTGTTAGGTCTGGGCTCCAAAATTTCTGGTGATTACTTAAAATTTTCAAACTCTGAATATTGTTCATATATTTCAAGTTACATGATTTGCTCATTTTGACCGGCTTGGCCTGACCTCATCAGTAATATTTGCTTTATTGAACTATCACTTGTTGGGTGATAAATATATATACTTCACTAGGTCATTCGTCACAGAGCCAATTCACATACCTTCTCCATACTATGTAAACTGCTTTGCCTAATTCTGGGTGTGTGGAAATCCTCTTTTTACTATTCCATCTACAGATATCTGAAATTTGTCTAGCTGAATCTTGAAATATGAAGGTATGAGAATAAATACAATTGTTTGCTAAAAACAACTTAACACCTCTGAATCTACCTTTGAATATAGTCCTTAAAAATAAGAACCTGATGTAATTGTTTAATATAAAAATATATCAAAGATTCAGATTTTTAAAATTAAGATACAAGATGTTGAGAACTATAAGTATTAAGTGAATAATGAAAACATACAGAACTACACATGCTTAGTATCTTTTTAACTCAAATATAACATTTTGGGTTTTTTTTATTAGAAAATAATGTTTACATCTTATTTAGTGTCAAATACGTGGCTCAAGAGTATTCTATAAATAAAGTAAAACAGGACAATTGTCTAAAAGCAAAAAGCAGATTTTTAAATTTGACAACTGAACTTGTAAAACAATTAATCAACCTTCTTTTCTTATGAAGATTTAGCCATAAGATGGCAGTATCATATTACCATTTTCATAATTATTTCCTTTAGTTTTTGTATTAGTATAAACTAATAAAATTTTGCTCCAAGGTTGCAAGCACGTACACAGATTGAATTATATGCGCATATTAAGCTTTTTATTTATCAGTATATAATATTTATAAATGGCCATTTCCTGCTGATTATGGGGTCACAAATACATAAAGAAGATTTATCATTGCCATTGCTGAAATAAATGCATGATATCTTATTTTTAAAGATATCTGCCTGGAAATACTACTTTTATGAAGTAATTATAAAATATATCTGAGGTTCTTACATATAATTACTAAATATTATTTTTGTTTACTTTTGGAATATATTACTCTTCACTTTTGAAAAATTTAAGAGGCAGGTATCAAGAATTTCACTCCACCAAAAATATTCCTTCTCTCTCCTCCTTCTGCTTCCAAAAATATAAGACCTAGAAAAGTTATAATTCTAGCTTTAAATTATATATTTTTATAAAAGAAATATTACTGACATGGATAGTGTTTTCATTAATTTCACAAATGCATGTGTGATTATAATGTCTAATTTAATTGGTTTTTCAGATATTTAGGAGAGTAGGACAGGAAAATATAACAGAACTTTTGTGGAAACTTTTTGAAACTATGTTTAACACCCTTTCATTTTGGTGTATTAGATGAGTTTGGGATATAATTTGAAAACTCTTACAGATTTTGAACACATATTTCTGCTTGAGGTCCAGTGACATAGATGGACAGTAATAAAGTAAAGATCTTTTGATATCTGCTGCATACTTGTTTTTCTATAGCAAAACACTCTTACAATGTGAGATGTTATTAATAGTATTCTTATTATTGTTTGTAAAACAAGATGGCAAAATAAGGATTATGATCCTTTTTTTTTAATATACATGGAAACTGGGACCAGGAAGTTGAATAGTTAGCTTTCTTTATATCTCTCTTTCTTTCTCTTTCCCTTTGTCTATTTCTCTTTCCTTTTTTTTCTTCCTCTTTTCGTTTTCTTTATTTTTCTTCATCTCTCGTTTCTTTTCTTTCCTTCTTTCCATCCTATTGAACTTTTATAATTTTTCATGTACTAGACTGATGCTTTTTCAAACTTTCTTCCTTGCAATGTTTCAAACTTACTTTTGAAGAATACTGTTAAGTCCACTGATAGACAAATACAGTGATTTAAAGAAAGTTTAGGGGAGCATAGATTTAATGTATGGCAAGTAGAGATGATGTTCAAACTCACTTTGGTCAGATTTTATAGTATAAGGCTTTTATTACTATACCAAGTAGTTGATTTTCTAATGATCATGCTGCTTTATTAACTAATTAAAAAACAATATTTTTGGTGCATATAGATGCAAAAATCCTCAACAAAATACCAACCAACAAATCCAGTATCATATTAAGAGGATCATATCTACATCCATGGGATGAAAAGATGGTTCAACATATGCAAATCAATCAGTGTGTTATGCCATATTAAGAGAACTAAGGTTAAAAATTACAATGTCATTTGGGCCCCTGGTGGCTCAGTCGGTTAAGCGTCTGACTTTGGCTCAGGTCATGATCTCACGGTTTGTGGCTCCTAGCCCCATGTCAGGCTCTGCACTGACAGCCCAGAGCCTGGAGCCTGCTTCAGATTCTGTATCTCCCTCTCTCTCTGCCCCTCCCCTGCTCACACTCTGTCTCTCTGTCTCTCAAAACTAAATAAACATCGAAAGAATACAGTATCATCTTAATAGATGCAGAAAAAACATTTAAGATTAATTATCCTTTCATGATAAAAATACTCAACAAAGTAGGAATAGAATTACCTCAATGTAATAAAGGCTATATATGAAAACCCACATCTAATCTCACACTCAACAGTAAAAATCTAAAGATTTTCCTCTAAGATTAGAAACAAGGCTAACATATGCATTTTTGCCACTTCTATTCAACATAGTACTATACATTCCAGTCAGAGCAATGAAGCAAGGCAAAGAAATACAAAGCATCCAAATTGGAAAATAAGTAAAGTTTTTATTGTTTGAAGATGATGTGATCTTCTGTAAAGAAAACCCTAAAGAATGCACCCAAAAAACCTTGTTAGAATTAAGAAATGAATTCAATAAAGTGACAGGATATGATACCAACATACAAAATTCAGTTTTGTTTTTATGTACTAACAATGAGGAATACAAAAAGAAAATTAGAAAAAAAAATCAATTCACAGTAACATCATACAGAATAAAATACTTAGGAAGTAATTTAACCAAAGAGGTGAAAGATTTATACACTGTAAACTAAAAAACATTGCTGAAATACAAATATATTGAAACACCTATGTTCATGGACTAGAAGACCTAATATTCTTAAAATGTCCAAACAGATCTACAGATTCAATGCAATCCCCATCAAAATCACAATGGAATTTTTTACAAAAATATAAAAGATACTTCTACAATTCATATGTAGCCACAAAAGACCCCAAGAGCCAAAACAATCTTGAGAAAGAGAACAAATTGGAGGTCTCATGCTTCCTGATTTCAAAACGTATTACAAGCCCACAACAACTAAAACAGTATGGCCTACCATAAAGACAGATAGATAGACCAATAGAAAAGAATAGAGATCCCAGAGATAAATCCACACATATATGGTCAACTGATTTTCAACAAAATTGCCAAGAATATCCCATGAGGAATGGATAGTCTCTTCAACAAATGACGTTAGGAAAACTGGAGATCCATTTCAAAAGAATGACATCGGACCCTCATTTTACACCACACACACACACACACACACACACACACACACACAATCCTTGAAATGCATTAAAGACTTAAACATAAGATCTGAATCTGTACAATTCTTAGGAGAAAACATAGAAACAAAACTAATGTCATTGGTCTTGGCATTGATTTCTTGGATATAAAATCAAAAGCACAGGAACAGAATAAAAGATGGGCTGGTGGGATTACATCATACTAATCTTCTGTATAACAAAGGAAATAACCAGAGTGCAAACGCGACCTCAGAATGGGAAAAAAAAATTTACAAACCACATATTTTATATAAGATTAATATCCAAAATATATAAGGCACTGCAACTCAATAACAAAAAACAAAAAACAAAAAACAACAAAAAAAAGCAAATGGGTTGATTAAATCAACAAAGGACTGGAATAGACACTTGTCCAAAGATGACGCATGAAAGGCTAATAGGTATATGAAAAGATATTCAACATCACTAATCATCAAGGACATGCAAATCAAATCCCTAATGTAATATCACCTCATACCTGTTAGTATAGCCTGTATCAAAAACAAAATAAATGACAGAGAATTTGGAGAAATTGGAACACTTGTATACAATTTATGGGAATGTAAAATGATATGGCCACTATGAAAAACCATATAGGGTTCCCCCCAAATTAAAATTTGAGCTGTCATATGATTCAGCAATCTCGTTTCTGAGTAATTTTTCCAAATAAATTGAAATTAGGATATTCAGCAGATATGTGCACTCCTATGTTAACTGCAGTGTTATTCACGGTACTCAAGAGTTGGCAACACACCCAATGTCTGTTGGCAGATGATATGGATAAAGCATATGTGGTGTGTGTATACATACAATGAAATACTATTTAGTCTTTAAAAAGAAGAAAAACTTTTTATGTTTATTTATTTTGAGAGAAGGAGATAGAGGGCCAGAGGGGGAGGGGCAGAGTGAGAGGGAGAGAGAAAAATCTCATGCAGGCTCCTTGTTGCCAGCTGTGGAACCTGTCACGGAGCTTGAATCCACAAACCATGAGATCATGACCTGATCCTAAACCAAGAGTTGGATGCCTAACTGACTAAGCCACTCAGGAGCCCCTGAGAAGACAAAATCATGGATGATCTAGAGGACACTATGCTAAATGAAATTAGCCAACCACAGAAGGACAAATACTGCATGATTCCCTTATAGGAGACACCTAAATTAGTCAAACTCATCAAACCAGAAAGTAGAATGGTGGGGAAAATGGGGAGTTACCATTCAATGGGTATAATGTTTAAGTCATGCCAGATTGAAAAAATTCTAGAGATTTGCTGTACAACATTGTGCTTTAACATAGTTAACAATACTGAATTAGTCACGTGGAAATTTTTTAGAAGATAGGTTTCATGTCACATATTTTTGGCCACAATAAAAAAAGAAACAAATGTCAATATTCACATATGCACAATTATTACTTTATCACTGTGCTTTAGTAATTTGATTAATATTAGATTTTGTGTGAATTTATTTGTGTGCTCATTATTGATTGTGCTCCTTGGATCTGTGGCTTTATTATGCTTCACAAATTTGAAAAAAACTTTGGTTATTATTCCTTTAAATATTTTTCTCTTCTTCCCTTCCACATTTTCTGAGATTCCAATTATATATATGATAAGTTACTTGTAATAGCATAGGTCAATGGGCTCTGGAATTTTTCTTTGTGTTTTTGTTTGCTAGGACTAAAATTCAATGATATAGTTTCTAATTTGCAGTTAAGTAAAACAAGTTATTTTCCTTCACTTTATCTATCTTATTTTTTACATTGATAATTATTATTGACTTCATTTTTATTCAATTTTTCTCATTGAATTAATCATTTCCTTTAAATACACAGACATGTTTAAAATAAATGTATTAAAGTCCTTTTGTAATCTTTTCCCAACTTTTTTTGTGATTGGAGGATTCATTTTATTGAATCTATTAATGATGTGCCATATTTCTCTGCTTATTTGCATGTATAATTATTTCTAATAAGATGACATATATTTTATATTTTCAAGTGCCATGTTATATATATTCCCTTAACGATTGTTGGACTTTGTTTTGGAAGCTAATTAGCTAATAATTAATAAAATTGACCTTCTGAGGCTTTTTAAGCTTTTTGTTTTTCTGAGGATATTAAAAGTTTCCTTTATTCTAGGGCTCATGTAATTTTATTAAGATTTGACCCTTCTGGAATCTCACTGAATGTTCTGGGTTTCAAACAGACCCTTGAATCTGGTTATTTGGAACTTCAGTGTCTTTTAACCTTGTATAAACTCTGAGGATTACTCATCTTAACACTCCCAAATCATTTCTTGATATTGTGAAATTTCATTTTACATATGTATATTTATATTCTGCTAAAGATTCAAGTGATCCATGTAAAGTTGTATGCGTGCGCACACACACACACATGCACACACACACAGGCATTCAAAGACTGTGATCCTCAGTATCCTCAATTGTTTCTGTACAGGGGTAAAGCATTTGTGTTTAGGAATGGGGCTTGTGCTAGGCAGCATGTGACATAGCTTCCAATGATTTCCACATCCAGATTCTCCAGTTCTTATGTAATTCCTTCCTCTTGAGTGTATGCTGGGTCTGATAACTTTCTTTTAACAAATAGGAAATTACAAAAGTTATGGGATTTACTTCCATAATTACTTTATAAAATAAAGTGACTTTCATGCTGTTAGCACTTTCTTGCTGGCATTCTTTCTTATTCCCTCATTTGGTCACTCTGATGAAGCTAGGTGTCATGTTGCATAAATCTATTAGAGAGGCAGGGAATCAAGGAAGGCCTCCAGCCAGTGGCTCATCAAGTACTGAGGCCTGAGTTCCACAGCCTATGAGAAATTGAATTCAGCCAACTATCTCTGTGTGAGCTTGGAAAATGATCTTGCCCTTGTTGACCTTGACATAGCCATATCCCTGGTAGCCTATATCTTTGCAGTCTTGTGAGAGATTCTAAAGAAGTGGACCCAGCTTTTCTGTCTGGATTCCTGGCCATAGAAACTATGAGATAATCAATGTTTGTTGTTTTAAGCTGCTAAACTTTAGACTAATTGATTATGTAGTAAAAGATAATTAATATAGGACAACATCCTTTTTCTTTGGAATGTGGAATTAATTAGTCTAATTTTAATGTTTTATGTGGTATTCATAATTTTTGGAGAGGGCAGTGAATATGAATATCATTTTTGTATCTACTTTAACCAGATATCAAGTCTTTTTTAAAAATTTGAAAGAGGTAGAAAATTATTTTTTGCATGTCAAAAAATGCAAATATTCTTTGACTAATGAGTAAAATGTTAAATATTATAGTAAAATGAAATCAATACTAAAAGCTTCTAAATTTTAATTTTATTTATAATGACTTCAAATATCAGTAGCTACTTTATCCATGCTTATGACACCTGATATGCAAATAAACTATCAAAAAACTAATGTTGTATAGAAGTATATTTACAGTGTGTCATCTGAACAGACCATTTATTAAATGACCAAACTGTAGAAACAGGAAAGATTTCCTTTAAAGTATATTAAAATGATTGGAGTAATAAATTCTACAAAATAGTTTTTTGTATGATAGCAGGTTAGACTCTGTTGTGATCTTTGTTCTTTCCCTAGTAAAAACCCTAATATGTACCTTATGAGAAGGCTTTAATCACAAAGACTTTTTTTATTCTTTATGGTGATTTATAATTGGTGGTTGGTTGCCTTTATTACCAACAGCTCTATATTTATATTTAGGGCATACATAATTATCTTAGCATTATTAACAATTAAACACAGAAGATGTTTTTCAGAATTACTAATTTTATCCAAACATTTCTTTTTGATCTCCACAGAGTTTTCTTTATCAAATTGCCTTTGGCTACATGGGAAATAGGAAGAAATGACGTTTAAAGAATTAGAAGTATTCAAATATTTGATGAGATTAATATTTTATTAACTAGAAAGTTTTCAATTCTACCTGACATATCCAAATATATTTTTTTACTAAGTTTACAATGTAGATATTAAACCCATTTCCTTTTCAGAGAAGTGGCTAAAACCTGTAGTCAAAAAGGAAGTTATTAAGATTTATGTGTGGGTGTTAAGGAATTAAAAGGCTCTGTGGCTATAGTAAATGCTTTTGAAATTTGCTTCAAGCATAGAGTTTATCAAGAGTCTCTTTTTATTAAAAAATAGATTTCCTGTTGGATATGGAATCCCATAGTTCTCATCCAGACTCTTGGCAGCCTTTTACTTTTAATAAAGAAAGAAAAAGAAAGATCTTCAATCAGGGATTTTTATTGCACTTGATTAAACTTCTTTAATAAAAGTTAAAAGACACTAAAACTGTGCATAAGTAATGTTAAAACTCACTCAGGCACAAACATACATGAGAAAAGAAATGAAATAATCTTGTTGAAACAAATTACAGATACGCAATTTCAATGAGGATCTAGAGAATCTTTGAAAAGCTTATACATTTTAACATTTATTTGCTATTGATAAATTTATTCTTCTCATGAATTTAAACTGCAATTTTATATTGAATTTTTATTATTTAGAAATGATTGTATCTAGAGATTAGCAAGGTAACTGCTCTCAGGCTGTACGTAATGTGGATTAAAAAGACTACCAGTTCACAATGAAGAGTATCTGCTTCTACAAGATGCAGTTATTTTGTGAAGTAAGTAAAAGTAAGTAAGTAAGTAAGTAAATAAATGTATGTTTTATGGAGCTTTATTTTAAAAGTTTAAAGATAGGTTTTGTTTTAAAGGTTAAATTGAAATTTCCCCTTGTAAAATTCAAAATTTTTTATAACAAATGTACTTAAATAAAAACAACTCTTGGACTTTCAATATCAGAATATCAGTTTTATACTGTAGATATTTGAAAATTACAGTGTTACCATGTTGAAGTTGAAGGCTCCCAATGGCCAAATCTGGAACAGTTTGAATGAATGAATAGATAGATGATAGATAGATATAAGAATGATAATATTGGGTTAGAACCCATATAATAATATAAATATCCATGTAATGATCTAAGTAAATAATGTAAATAATTGAATTAAAAATGAATGGGGAAGATAGGCAAATTTTAAAATTAGATTCCAATTAATAGGATAAAATAAAACAAATTCATATGAATGAAGGAAATAAAAAATCACTATGGCATATACCAAGAGTAATAATGGGTTCAGGAAAAAATCATTAATGAATAATAAAAGTAGTGGGTGAAAGTATTACAAAGAACAGGATACCTCTATTTTCCAAAAATATCTCCCTAAAAATACTGAACAATTAAAAAGGTGAAAATATTAACTTTTCGTAGTGGAGAATCCTCTGTCCCCAGAGAATTTGGGTATCATTAGTGAGTTATATCAAGATATTCATGGTTAAAATAGAATTATCACAACAACAGGGCAGATTTTTGATAGTGTTACCCAAGTCTATATATTTACTGATTTTTTTTTTAAAGTGAAGTATAGTTGACTTGCAATGTTACATTAGTTTCAGGTGTACAACATTGTGATTCAGCAAGTTTATATGTTATGCTATGCTCACCACAAGTGTAACTACCGTCCATCACTATACAATGCTATTACAATTCCATTGACTGTACTTCCTATGCTGTACCTTTTATTCTTGTGACTTATTTATTCATCCCATACTTGGATGCTTGTATCTCCCACTCCCCTTCAAATATTTTGCCCATTCCTCACCCCTTCACCTCTGACAACCACCAGTTTGTTCTCTGTATTTAAGGGTGTGTTTCTGCTTTTGTTTGTTTGTTTTGTGTTTTAGATTCCGCATGTAAGTAAAATTATGTTATTTGCTTTCTCTTTCTTATTTATTTCACTTAGCGTAATACCCTCTAGGTCTATCCATGTTGTCACAAATGGTAAGATCTCCTTTTTTATGACTAATATTCTATTGTGTGTATGTATGTGTGTTTATATATACATATATATACCACAACTTCTTTTTAATTTTTTTTAGTTGAGTATACATGACACACAATGTTGCATTCATTTCAGGTGTATGCCATAGAGATTCAACATCTGTATTCATTACTTACTGATTTTCCTTATACTTGTTCTACCAATCATTGGGAGAAAGGCATTAAAGTCTATAATTATAAAATGGATTTGTCTCTTTCTCTTTGAGTACTATCAGATTTTGCTTCATGTATTTCAAAGCTGTTATTACGTATAATTACTTATTGCATAATTACTTATGATTGTTATAATCTTTTGATCAATTGACCACTTTATCACTATGAAATGCCCTTCCTTAGTCTTATTTAAATATTTTTGATGTAGAACTTATTTTTTTCCTGTTATTAACATAGCCACTTCAGTTTGCTTTTGGTAAGAGTTAATATGGAATACATTTTGTTATCTCACTTTTAGCCTATTTGTGTCTTTATATGTAAAATACAGTTCTTTTAGACAGTATATCATTGGAGCTTGCTGTTTTGTCCAATCTGACAATACCTATCCTTTTAATTGAGATATAGAGACTATTTAAATTTAATGTGATTATTTATATGGTTAAAATGAAGTCTATTATTTGGCTGTTTCCTACTTATCTTTCTTTTTCCTTTGTTCTCTTTGTCCTATTTCTCTGAATTCTCTTGGATTGATTGAAAGTTTCCTTTGTAATTCTATTTATATCTTTTATTTTCTTATAAACTCAGTGTTTTATTTCACTGATTTATTTACAATTAAAAGTATCTGTACAATTGATAGTATTCTTTATATTTATAATATGTAACAATGATATGTAAAGAACTGAAGAGTCTGGGATTATATCTTACTTGTAAACACAACTTTGTCATGTCTTCATGGAAGAAAACAAGAGATGATTAGGCCAAGGAAAAATGACTTTATTGTTCATAGCACAGCAATCAGCACAAAATTCATGTTTCTGTTGTGTCTGTTTGCTACCCAAGTCCCACAAAGGTAGTGTGCAGATATCCAGGTGAATGCAGCACATCTAGTAGATAATGCATGATAGCTGAGAAACTGCAAACTTAGGAAACCCCAATGTCATGCTCCTTTATAATCAAATCCTTGCATCAAACCAGATTCCCAGGAAACCACTAATATATTTTCTCCTACTATAGTTTACTTAGCCTTTTCTTAAATTGTGAAATTAAACTGTATAGTATATAACTTTCTGTGTCTGTCTTCTTACAGTCAGCATGGTGTTTTTTAGATTCATCCTTGTAGCTGTATGTTTCTGTAGTTCTTTCCATTGCTGAATAGTATTTTGATATATAGATATACCACAATTTATTTATCCATTTGCCAGTTGATGTACATTTGGATGGTTTATAGTTTGGGCTATTTGGACATTGCTTAAAAGCATCTGTGTGGGCATTTGGTTTAATTTATCCTGGCTAAATATCTGATGTCAGCAACTCAGTTGAGCTGGGAGAGAGATAAACTGCGAGGTGTCTGAGTAGCTGATTATAGCAGAAACCAAAAATGAAAGAGTTAAAGCTTTCATCACTTACTGTAATGGTATAAGCAAGGCTAAAACCAAAGAGGGTGAGGAGGGTAGCTTTTCCCTATAGGAAAATCCCTATAGTCACACCTGAAAAATTGCAAATAGATTTTTTAACCAGAAGCCAGACTCCTCACCTAGGAACAAAATTACCTGGGTGTAGAGTAGGGAAGGCTATTGATATTTCACCATTACTTATACTATCAGATATAGATTTTTACAGATTATCAAATTGAGAAAGTTCTCTTATGTTTCTAGTTTGCTAAAAGCTTTTGTCATGAGTGGTGAGATAATTTTGTCAATTACTTTTTCTTCATCAATTGGCAATGATAATATATATTTTCTCCTTTATACTAATAATATAGTTAATTTTTTATTTATATCTGAGTGTCAAAATACCTTGCATTCTTGTGGCATATTTGATGACATTTTTCTTTTTTTTTATAGACATTTTTCTTTCAAGTCATTTGCTCATTTTTATCTAACTTGTCAAGTATGTCAGAAGAAAGTTTATACACATATTTTTTCTTTTTAATTATTTGTATAATCTGTAATGATATAGCATTGCTTTTTTTTCCCTCACTTTCCATAGTTTATAGTGAGGACAAATTTTCCACTTCTTATTTGGATAATATATGTTCTCTCTTTCTCTTTAGGATCAGTCTACATACAGAATTTTTTTTTTAATTTTTTATTGTAGTAAGAACACTTAAAGTGAGATCTAGTCTTGTAGCAAATTTTTAAATGTACAATACACTATTGAAATTATAGGTACAATTTGTACAGTAGATCTCTGGAATTCATTCATTTTCCATAACCCAAATCTTATGCCCATTGATTAGCAATTTCCCATTTCCTTCTACACTCTCAGCCCCTGGTAACTACCATTCTTCTCTCTAATTCTATGAATTTGACTATTTTAGATACCTCATGTAAGTGGAATCAGGCAGTATTTGTTCTTCTATGGCTTATTTCATTTAGAATAATGTCTTCCAGGTTCATTCATGTTTTTGAATATTGCCAGGATTCACTTCTTTTTTTAATGTGGAATAATAGTCCATTATTTGTATATGCCACATTTATTTTACTTGTGTGTTGATAAACATAAAGGTTGTTTCCACTTCAACTATTGTTAATAGAGCTGCAATAAAGATGGGAGCAGTAATCCTTCTCCAAGTACTGATTTCAGTGCTTCTGGATAAATACCCAGAAGTAAGATTGCTGAATCATGATGTAGTTCTATTTTTAATTTTTTAAATGAACCTCCGTATTGTTTTTCAGAGTGGCTACATCATTTTACATTCCCACTAGCAGAATGTGAGAGTCCCAGTTTCTCCACCTCCAAACACTTGTTATTTTCTTTTTTCTTTGTTTTTATTTATATGGTTTTTAACATTTTGGTAATGGTCATACTAATAGGTGTGACATGATAACTCATTGTGGTTTTGATTTGCATCTCCCCATTGATACGTGGCAACATCTTATTATATATTCATTGGATATTTTTATGTTTTCCTGGAGAAATGTGTATTTATATCATGCATACATTTCTCAGCTGGGTTATTAATTGTTTTGCTGTTGAGTTGTAGGAGTTCCTTACACATTTTTTTGGGGGGGGGAAGGGTATTAATCCCTTGTTAGACATGTGGTTTGCAAATAATTCCAGCCATTTCATAGATTTGGGGTATTAATCCTTAGATATATGGTTTGAAAATATTTTGGGCTATTTCATAGGTTTCCTTTTCACTCTGTTGATTGTTTCCTTTTCTGTGCCAAAGTCTTTAGTTTGATGTAACCCTGCTTATTTTTATTTCTGTTGGTTGTGCTTTGGTGTCATATCCATGCAATCATCTAAGTCCAATGCTTGAAGATTTCCCCTATGTTTTCTTCTATGACTTTACAGTCTAGGTCTTATGTTTAAGTCTTTCATGCATTTTCAGCTGATTTTTCTGTAGAGTGTAAAATATGGGTCCAAATTCATTCTTTTGTATATGGGCATCCAGTTTCCCACACTTGTTGAAATGACTGTCTTTTCCCCATTGTGCATTCTTGGCATCCGTGTTGAAGATCATTTAACTTTATAGGTAAAGACTTATTTCTGGGTACTTTATTCTGTTTTATTGCTCTGTCTGTATTTATACCAGTACTTTAATGTTTTTAATACTACTGCTTTGTGAAATTATTTGTTTTTTGTATGTGTGTTTCCATATGAATTTTAGATTTTCTTTCTATTTCTGTAAAAATGAAGCCATCAGGTTTTGGTAGAAAATGCATTGAATCTGTAGGATCACTTTGAGTGATGTAGACACTTTAAGAATAATAACTCTTGGGGTGCCTGGGTGGCTAAGTTGGTTAAGCATCTGACTTCAGCTTAGGTCATGATCTCACCATTAATGAGTTCGAGTCCTGCGTGGGCTCTGTGCTGACAGATTGGTGCCTGGAGCCTGCTTCAGATTCTGTGTCTCCCTCTGTGCCCATCCCCTGCTCATGCTCTCTCTCTGTGTCTCTGTCTCTCTCTCAAAAATAAATAAACGTTAAAAATAAAAAGAATAGTAAGTCTTGTGATCTATAAACACAGATGTCTTTTCATTTGCATCCATTTGTGTCTCCTTTAATTTCTTTCATCGGTGGTTTGTAGTTTTCAGTGTGCAAGTCTTGTACCTCCTTAGTTAAGTTTATTACTATGTGTTTTATTTATTTATTTAGTTATTTTTTGATGCTACCTTAAGGGATTTTTTTCTTATTTTTTTCCAGAGGGTACACAGTTAGTGTATAGAAATGCAATTGATTTTTGTATGTTGATTTTGTATTCTGCCACTTCCCAGAATTTATTTATTAGTCTAACAATTTTTGAAAGTGGTTGTTTTCTTTTGGTGGGATCTTTAGGGTTTCCTACACATGACATGATATCAGCTACAAAAGGAGGTAATTTTACTAAAATCTATTTGATTTAGATGTTCTTTATTTCTATTTATTGCCTAATGGCTCTGGCTAGGGCCTCTAGTACTATGATGAATAGAAGTTGCATGAGTGGACACCCTTACATTATTCTTGATCTTTAAATAAAAGCTTTCAGTTTTCATTGTTGAGTATGATGTTAGCTGTGGGATTTTCATATATGGTCATTATGTTGAGGTAATTTATCTCTGTATTTATCTTCTTGAGTATTTTTATCATGAAAGAGTGTTAAATTTTGTCAAATGCTTTTTCTACATATATTAAAATAATATTGCTATTTTTAACTTTTTTTCTGTCAATATCATGTACCTCATTGAGTGATTTATATGTGTTGAAACTTCCATTCATCCCAATTGGTCATGGTGTATGATCCTTTTAATGTGCTGTTGAATTTAGTTTGTCAGTATTTTATCAAGGATTTTTTAGTTTTCTTTTATTCAGGTGTCTATCTATTTTTATATCCTATTAGAATGATGCTGGCTTTATAAAATGAATTTGGAGTTGTTCTCTGCTCTTTAGGTTTTTGGAAGAGTTTGATAAGGATTCACATTATTTCTAATTTAAACGTTTGCTGTAATTCACCAGTGAAGACATCTGGTCCCAGCCTTTTCTTTGTTGGGAGGTTTTTTATTGTTGTTTCAGTCTCCTTACCTATAGGTCTGGTCAGACTTTGTCTTTCTTCATGATTCAGTGAAGATAAATGGTAAATTTCTGGAAATTTATCCAGTTTATTGGTGAATAATTGTTCATAGTAACCTCATGACTGTATTTCTGTGGCATCAGTTGTAATGTTTCCTGTTTTATTTATGGTTTTATTTCAATCTTGCCACCTTTTTTCTTTGTTAATCTAGCTAAAGGTTTATCAATTTTATCCTTTCAAAAAACTAACTATTGATTTTTCTATTGGTTTACTATTCTATATTTTATATCTTTCTTCTGTAGTTTTTATTATTTCCTTTCCTCTGATAACTTTTGACTTAGTTTTTCCTTGTTTTAGTAGTTTCTTGAGGTATAAAACTAGACTATTTGGGACATTTCTTTTTTTTTATGTATAGGTATTTATTACCATAAACAGATTTTGGTATGTTGTATTTTCATTTTATTTTTCTGGATATATTTTCTAATTTGTCTTTTGATTTCTTCTTTGATATATTGATTGTTCAAAAGTTCATTTTAATCTCTGTATATTTGTGAATTTTCTTTTTCTTCTGCCATTAGTCTCTAGTTTCATTTCATTGTGGTCAGAAAAGATAGTTGGTATGATTTCAGTCTTCTTAAGTTTGTTAAGGCTTGTTTTGTGTTTTAATCTGTGAACTAGCATGGGGAATGTTCCATGTACACTTGATTAGAATGTATATTCTGCTTCCATTAAATGGAATGTTCTATTATTAGATCCATTTTGTTTATAGTGTTGTTCAAATTCCTTGTTTCTTAGTTTGTTTTCTGTCTGGATGATCTAACCTCTTTTGAAAATGAGGTATTGAAGTCCCCTCCTATTAGTGCATTTATCTTTCTTTCTTCAGTTCTGTCCATGTTTACTTTACATATTTAAATGCTCTAATGTTGGATGCATATATATGTATGATTGTTTTATTTTTTATGTTGAATAGATCCATATAACATTATATAATGTTCTTTTTTCTCTAGTGACAGTTTTTGACTTAAAATATATTTTGTCTCAGGTAAGCATAGCCACCATGGTCTCTTTTGCTTGTTTCTATAGCCCATGGTATCTTTTTCTACACCTTTACTTTCAGCTTATGTGTGGTCTTAAATCTAAAGTGATTTTTTTGTTGGTGGTGAGAATAAATGTTATTTGATAAGTATGACAAGCCTACCATTAAGGAATACAGATTATACTTCATATGTGAACCAATTCTCACCAAGCCTGGTAAGCAAATCTCTGTAGTGTCTGTTCATTGGTTTAGATGGACTAAATATTTTATGTAGTATGGATAATCACTTCCTGCCAAGACAGGAGTCTAAGAAATTTTGTGAGACTTCAAAGAGAGAAGAATTCAGCTTTATTTATAAATAGTGTAGAAGAAATTTGAAGATAAATTTCTTAGTTTTAATTTCTTTATTTCCAAAAAATAGAGCAAATAAGAATGATAGTAATAATAATAAAAAAACATCTCTGGCCTGAGACAGGTTATATAAAATAAAATTTTAATATATTTAATAAAAGCTCTGAAGCAAACTTAATTCTTTGACATTAATAGTAATTCAACTCCAGGATGACAAGAAGGCATATGCTGGCATACTTCAAAGATTTGTGGGTTTGGTTCTAGACCACCACAATAAAACAGTTATCATAGTAAAGCAAGGAAAGTGAATTTTTTTGGTTTCCTAGTGCATAAAACATTATGTCTATATCATACTATAGTCTATTTAGTGTGAAATAGCATTATATCTAAAATAACCATGTATTTACCTTCATTAAAATATACTTTATTGCTAAAAAAAACATCTGAGCTTTCAGCAGGCTCTAATTTTTTTTGTTGGTGGAGGGTCTTGCCTTGATGTTGATGGTTGCTGAAGGTTGCTGAAGGTGGTTGCTGAAGGTTGGGGTGACTATACATTTAAGACAGTGATAAAGTTTACCTCATCAATTAACTCTTCACAAATAATTTCTCTATAGCATGAGATGCTGTATGATAGCCCTGTACCTACAGAAGAACTTTCAAATTGGAGTCAATTCTCTCCAAGCTTACCGCTTTATTATCAACTAAGTTTATGTAATACTCTAAAACCTTTGTTGTCATTTCAACATCTGTTTCATCTTCATCCAGGAATAGAATCCATTTCAAGAACCTATTTTCGGGGCGCCTGGGTGGCGCAGTCGGTTGAGCGTCCGACTTCAGCCAGGTCACGATCTCGCGGTCCGTGAGTTCGAGCCCCGTGTCGGGCTCTGGGCTGATGGCTCAGAGCCTGGAGCCTGTTTCCAATTCTGTGTCTCCCTCTCTTTCTGCCCCTCCCCCGTTCATGCTCTGTCTCTCTCTGTCCCAAAAATAAATAAACGTTGAAGAATAAAAAAAAACAAAAACAAAAAAAAGAACCTATTTTCTTTGCTCACTCAAAAGAAGTTACACTTCATCTGTTAAAGTTTGATCTTAATATTACAGCAATTCAGTAACATCTTTGGACTCCACTTCTAATTCTAGCTCTCTTGCCATTCCCACTGTGTCTGTAGTTACCTCCTTCACTGAAGTTTTGAATTCCTCAAAGTTATCCAAAGGGCTAGAATCAACTTCTCCCAATCTCTTGTAATATTAATATTTTGACTTCTTCTTATGAATCACAAATGTTCTTAATGGCATCTAAAATGGTGAGTCCTTGGGGCGCCTGGGTGGCTCAGTCGGTTGGGCTGCCGACTTCGGCTCAGGTCATGATCTCACACTCCGTGAGTTCGAGCCCCACATCGGGCTCTGTGCTGACAGCTCGGAGCCTGGAGCCTGTTTCAGATTCTGTGTCTCCCTCTCTCTCTGACCCTCCCCCGTTCATGCTCTGTCTCTCTATGTCTCAAAAATAAATAAACGTCAAATAAATAAAAATTAAAAAAAAATAAAACTAAAATGGTGAGTCCTTTCCAGAAGTTTTTAATTTACTTTTCTCAGATCCATCAGAGGAATCACTCTGTATGGTGGCTATAGCCTGATGAAATGTATTTCTTAAATAATAAGACTTGAGAGTTGAAATGACTCACTGATCTATGAGCTGTAGAATGGATGTTGTGTAAGAAAGTGTTCTAGTTTCATCCTTCTGCATGTTGCTGTCCAGTTCTCCCAGCACCATTTGTTAAAGAGACTGTCTTTTGTCCATTGGATATTCTTTCCTGCTTTGTCAAAGATTAGTTGACCATACGTTTGTGGGTGTAATTCTGGGGTTTCTATTCTATTCCTTTGGTCTGTGTGTCTCTTTTTGTGCCAATACCATGCTATCTTGATGATTACAGCTTTGTAGTAGAGGCTAAAGTCTGGGATTGTGATGCCTCCTGCTTTGGTCTTCTTCTTCAAAATTACTTTGGCTATTCGGGGCCTTTTGTAGTTCCATACAAATTTGAGGATTGATTGTTCTAGCTTCGAGAAGAATGCTGGTGCAATTTTGATTGGGATTGCATTGAATGTGTAGATAGCTTTGGGTAGTATTGACATTTTAACAATATTTATTCTTCCAATCCATGAGCATGGAATGATTTTCCATTTCTTTATATCTTCTTCAATTTCCTTCATAAGCTTTCTATAGTTTTCAACATACAGATCTTTTACATCTTTGGTTAGGTTTCTTCCTAGGTATTTTATGCTTCTTGGTGCAGTTGTGAATGGGATCAGTTTATTTATTTGTCTTTCTGTTGCTTCATTGTTAGTGGATAAGAATGCAACTGATTTCTGTACATTGATTTTGTATCCTGCGACTTTGCTGGATTCATGTATCAGTTCTAGAAGACTTTTGGTGGAGTCTACCGGGTTTTCCATGTATAATATCATGTCTTCTGCAAAAAGTGAAAGCTTAACTTCATCTTTGCCAATTTTGATGACATTTGATTTCCTTTTGTTGTCTGATTGCTGATGCTAGAACTTCCAACACTATGTTAAACAACAGTGGTGAGAGTGGACATCCCTGTCGTGTTCCTGATCTCAGGGGAAAAGCTCTCAGTTTTTCCCCATTGAGGATGATATTAGCTGTGGGCTTTTCATAAATGGCTTTATGATGTTTAAGTATGTTCCTTCCATCCTGACTTTCTCAAGGGTTTTTATGAAAAAAGGATGCTGAATTTTGTCAAATACTTTTTCTGCATTGATTGACAGGATCATATGGTTCTTATATTTTCTTTTATTAATATGATGTATCACATTGATTAACTTGCGAATGTTGAACCAGCCCTGCATCCCAGGAATGAATCCCACTTGATCATGGTGTATAATTCTTTTTATATGCTGTTGAATTCGATTTGCTAGTATCTTATTGAGAATTTTTGCATCCATATTCATCAGGGATATTGGCCTGTAGTTCTCTTTTTTTACTGGGTCTCTGTCTGGTTTAGGAATCAAAGTAATGCTGGCTTCATAGAATGAGTCTGGAAGTTTTCCTTCCCTTTCTATTTTTTGGAATAGCTTGAGAAGGATAGGTATTATCTCTGTTTGAAATGTCTGGTAGAATTCCCCTGGGAAGCCACGTTCTTACACCATTCACAAAAACAAACTCAAAATGGATAAAGGACCTGAATGTGAGACAGGAAACTATCAAAACCCTAGAGGAGAAAGCAGGAAAAAAACCTCCCTGACCTTAGCCGCAGCAATTTCTTACTTGACACATCTCCAAAGGCAAGGGAATTAAAAGCAAAAATGAACTATTGGGACCTCATGAAGATAAAAAGCTTCTGCACTGCAAAGGAAACAATCAACAAAACTAAAAGGCAACCAATGGAATGGGAAAAGATATTTGCAAATGCACATCGGACAAAGGGCTAGTATCCAAAATCTATAAAGAGCTCACCAAACTCCACACCCGAAAAACAAATAATCCAGTGAACAAATGGGAAGAAAACATGAATAGACACTTCTCTAAAGAAGACATCCAGATGGCCAACAGGCACATGAAAAGATGCTCAACGTCGCTCCTCATCAAGGAAATACAAATCAAAACCACACTCAGATACCACCTCACGCCAGTCAGTGTGGCTAAAATGAACAAATCCAGAGACTATAGATACTGGTAAGGATGTGGAGAAATGGGAACCATCTTGCACTGTTGGTGGGAATGCAAACTGGTGCAGCCACTCTGGAAAACAGTGTGGAGGTTCCTCAAAAAATTAAAAATAGAGCTACCCTATGACCCACCAGTAGCACTGCTAGGAATTTACCAACGGATACAGGAGTACTGAAGCATAGGGGCACTTGTAACCCAATGTTTATAGCAGCACTTTCAACAACAATCAAATTATGGTAAGAGACTAAATGTCCATCAACTGATGAACAGATAAAGAAATTGTGGTTTATATACACAATGGAATACTATGTGGCAATGAGAAAGAATGAAATATGGCCCTTTGTAGCAACGTGGATGGAACTGGAGAGTGTTATGCTGAGTGAAATAAGTCATACAGAGAAAGACAGATACCATATGTTTTCACTCTTATGTGGATCCTGAGGAACTGAACAGAAACCCATGGGGGAGGGGAAGGAAAAGAAACAAAAGAGGTTAGAGAGGGAGGGAGCCAAAACATAAGAGACTCTTAAAAACTGAGAACAAACTGAGGGTTGATGGGGGTGGGAGGGAGGGAAGGGTGGGTGATGGGTATTGAGGAGGGCACCTTTTGGGATGAGCACTGGGTGTTGTATGGAAACCAACTTGACAATAAATTTCATATTTAAAAAAAAAGAATAGATGTTGTGTTAGCAGGCATGAAAACAACGTTAATTTCTTTGAATATCTTCATCAGAGATTTTGAGTGACCAGGTATATTGACATTTAGCAATAGTATTTTGAAAGGACCTTTTTATCTGGTAGAAGATCTCAACAGTGGGCTTAAAATATTTGCTAAACTAGAAAAATGGATGGTTACCAAAGGGAAGGTGAGTGGGAGGATAGGTGAAATATGTGAAGAAGAGTAGGAGTACACTTGTCATGATGGGCACTGAATAATGTATAGAATTGTTGAATCACTATATTGTACATCTGAAACTAATACAACACTGTGTCTTAACTACCTGGAACTAAAATAAAAAAATAGTAAACCATGCTGTAAACAGATGTGCCATTATCCATGCCTTGGTGTTCCTTTTATACAGTACAGGCAGAGTAGATTTAGCATAATTCTAAAGAGCCCTAGGAATTTTGGAATGGTACACGAACATTGGCTTCAACTTAAAATCACCAGGTGCATCACCCTAACACAAGAAATTCAGCTTATCCTTTAAAACTTTGAAGCAAGGCATTGACTTCTCCTGTGTATTTATTTATTAAAGTATTAAGTGGCATCTTCTTCCAGTATAAGGCTGTTTTGTCTACATTGAAAACATGTTGTTTAATGTAGCTACCTTTATAATGATCATTGCTAAGTCTTCTGGAGAACTTGCTTCAGCTTCTACATCAACATTTTCTGCTTAATCTTGCTCTTTTATGTTATGGAGATAGCTTCTTAAACATCATGAACCAACTTCTACCAGCTTCAAATATTTCTTCTTCAGTTCCCTCACCTCTCTCAGCCTTTATTCAATTAAGAGACTTCAAGTCTTGCTCTGGATTAGGCTTTGGTTTCAGGGATGTTGTGGGTGGTTTGATTTTCTATCCAGACCACTCAAATTTTCTCCATATCATCAATAAAGCTGCTTCTCTTTCTTATCATTCATGTGTTCATAGGGGTAGCACTTGTAATTTCTTTCAAGAGTTTATCATTTGCATTCACAACTTGACTATTTATTGCAAGAGGTCTAGCTTTTGTCCTGTCTTGACTTTCAAAATGTCTTCCTCATGAAACTTAATCATTTCTAGTTGTGTGTGTGTGTGTGTGTGTGTGTGTGCGCGCGTGTTTGTTAAGTAGGCTCTGGATGTGGAGCCTAACATGACCTTGAGCTTGAACTCATGACCCTAAGATCAAGACCTGAGCTGAGATGGATGCTTAACTGACTGAACCACCCAGCTGCTCCTCATTTCTATTTTTTTATTTAAAGTTGGAGTCATAGGACTCTCCCTTTCACTGGAACACTTTGAGGCATTGTAGGGTTGGCCTAATTTCAGTATTGTCATGTCTTGGGAAATAGAGGGGCCTGAACATGGAAAAAGAGTGGGGAACAGCTGGTCATTGGAATAGTCAGAATACACGCAACATTTATCAAAAAAGTTTGCCATCTTATTTGGGTGCAATTCTTGGTGCCCCAGAACAATTACAGTAGTAATGTTTAGATCACTGATCACAGATCACCACAATAAATATAATAATAATGAAATAGTTTCAAGTATTGTAAGAATTACCAAAATGCTACAGAGATATAGAGTGAGCAAATGCTGTTTGAAAAATGTCACCAACAGAATTGCTTAAGGCAGAGTTTCCCACAAACCTTCAATTTGTAAAAAAAACAACAACAGGGTATTTGTGAAACACAATAAAGAAAAGCCAATAAAACAAGATATGCCTATGTGTATTAACATCTCTTGCTGTACTTATTAAAATAAAATAAATAACAAACACAGGGTAATGACAATAGGACCAGTTTTGTGTGTGTGTGTGTGATTGGAAGTAAATTTTGGAGATTATTTGTGATCACAAGAATTACTGTTAGGAAAAAACTGCCCAAGAATTGGTATTAAACATGAAGAATTTTTCATGGGTATTCCATCAGGGTCTACTGGGTGTGTCTAGCAGGCTTATCTGGGACTATCTGATTTTCTACATATGTGAGTATCTTGACTTACATTCTACTACTGATTAATGCATTTTACAATGCTGTAAGGGTAGATATTATCTTGTATAGAACTGTTATTTATACAAGTGGTTTTTGTGTGAAAGCAAACTAATTTTGTCTACTAGAAATGTTAATAATTTCTGGTTTATGTCCAGTATAGAAAATTACAGTCTCAAATCTGTGATTTTATGGAATGCAAACTAGGAATATTACTCAACTCTTCTTTCCCTCAATCTTTATATTTTCCTCTCTAGAGTTCCCTTTGAAGTCACTTCACTCTTATATTGGTACCTTTATATATTAGTTAAGTATACTTTTTGATTATTCTAAACAAACAAAAAATGTGGTATTTGAAAAACAACAGATGAGGAATCCTAAAAGTATTTCAAAATAAAGGAATAACAAAGAGTTTTTAGAGAAAAGGGAAAAAGTTTAATTTACTAGATAACAATTAAAATATCAGAATAAAGTACAATATCTTTAAAAATACATTTTCAAAGCAAGCTTTTTGAAAGAAAATATTTAATGTTCATAATTGCTATTTTGATGTATGATTTTTGATGCTTGTTATTTTTAATTTTTCTTTTCTGGAGTTTCTAAATTTTCTGTTATGAAAATGTATTCTATACATAATTAGAAAATATTGTTTTAAATAAAATAAATGTGGGGAAATGACCACAATGGAGTAGAACATAATGGAAAGTCTATTTATTGTTGAGATTTTTTAATTCGATATCATAGTTTATTTAAATAACAATGTAGAAAAGTAAGGTAAGAGTATAGTATATAGGATTTCGAGAGTAATTTCCTACTGTACTTACAATTGATTAGGGGCTTTATTGAAATTTTATTGACATGATGGACAACTTTGAAACCTAAGAGAAGAGTGAACATGATTGATTTAAAGTTAGGAGAAGAAGCTAAGGAGACATTATAGTTTGTAGCCTGACATGATACAATGCTTTACATAAATACTGTCATGCCTTCAATGTCACAGCTGTTAATGCTATCCATGAACTTGTACTGTACCTATTTTACAGAAGAAGAAACTATAGCTTGCAGGAGTCTTGTGATAAAATCATATTGTAAATGAATGGCCAATTAGTTTTTGTTACTTTTATGAAGGATAAACTCATATTTATATAAGTTTTATACCCATTATGTCTTTGAATATAATAGAAATATGTTTATGGGTCTATATAACTTAAGATGAAAACTGTATGTTGCATGATTTCCAAACCAGTTTGCTGGCCATCATGTCTCTGATGAAATCTAGGTTATCTTCTGACATTCCAATAAGTACAGCAGCTTCTGCCCCCAACTGGTTCTGTCAGCATTAACTGTTGGACAAGGGTGGGGCAGGCTGTGAATCCATTTTTAGCTGTTTTGCTTTGCTGCTGGAAGGGCGTCACTTGATGTGGAGTATTGTCAAATTGTTGATCTTAGAGTCAAGTGAAGAGGAGGACTACA
Source organism: Leopardus geoffroyi (assembly GCF_018350155.1). Classification (NCBI taxonomy): domain Eukaryota; kingdom Metazoa; phylum Chordata; class Mammalia; order Carnivora; family Felidae; genus Leopardus; species Leopardus geoffroyi. The sequence goes on along the minus strand of NC_059328.1, from coordinate 173,333,775 downwards.
GACTCCACTAGCCTGAGGCTGTGGTTCTATTTGGCTCATGCAAAAGACCATTGGATGAATGGGAATTTAGAAGAAAGTTCCAAGAGTGAGACAGCCATAGAAAAATTGATAAGTTATTCCCATATCCTGGGTTGACCAGAAGCTGTGCATACACACAAGAGAGATTAGAGCTGGCCCAGTCCATCCGCACATTCTTGGCCAAGAGAGTCTGTGTACACACAAAGATGTGAGAAAATCTCCACAGGAAATAAAAGCTCAGGCAGACTTGAGAATGACATGTCAATCTTTTCTAGAATTATATATAATGAAATGTCTTTACAATGTGTGTAGCTATTCTAATACTGGGTTGAGAATATTTTACCTTCCTAAAGGGTTACATTTGGAATGATTATGTATGAAAAATTTGATCCTTACTAATAATACATCTGTTTTTGTTGGACTTGAAATGAAAGTGAGGGGTGTGATAATTATGTACAATAAAAATATGCTGACAATGTATTAAAATAAGCCAAATCTATATAAAAACATCAGTTTCATTTACTCTGCTTTAACTTTTTATGTTGAACTTTAAGTAGTTATGGTAGAGTGATATTACTTTTGGTAGACAGTTCAAAACTGCTGTTCACAATAATTTCATTAACTCTTGCAAGACAGAAAATGTCTGATGTAAATAGTTGTACCATGCATTCATTATATTATTGAATATCTATTCTAAAATCATCTATGATTCAAACTGGTCAGAAGTCACTGGTTTTAAAGAACAATTGGGAACTGGGAAAACCCAACAAGTGCCTAGAATGAGTAGTAAAGTTAATGCAATTATGGAGTCACTGGTTAGTTTGTGAGTAACTCAAAGATGAGAATAATGCACTTTTTATGTTTGTATTTAACTTTTAGTGGCTTGGCCAGTGTTTTCTTAGATGTTGTATGTCTGAAGTTTAAATGTAGACATCTTCACTGCCTCATCTTGTTTATTTTCGTGTAGAGAATTGATGGAATAGCATAGAGTTATTTAATTTTCATTCCTAATACCTAACCATCTCACCTGGGTTTTCTTTGGTAAGTTTCATTATTTTGGTATTTCAATATGAAATTACAGCAATAATATATTTAAAGTGACAAAATAGAAGAATAAAATTAAATATAACAAAGATAGTAGAAACACTATGGCAAATAACCAAATACTTTTTGCAACATACACATATTACATGATAGAAAACAATGACACAGATTTTTCTTAATCTGGATCAAATCATAAATTGTCACCATTAGGAGCATCACTTCCAATATTTCTCTGAATCATCATACTGATTTCTCAATTAGCTCTAATGAATGTATGCCCCCCTGTGGTACATAGTTGAGAGATACCAGATGAATTTTAACTAAGATGTTGATTAAAAAATTGTAACAGCTGAAGCAGGGTCTGTCAGTTTGTCAGCCCACTAGTATAATAACCTTTCCTATGTCAAACCAGATCAAATAATGAAATTTAGGAAGAAGTGCTGTACAGCTTCCCAAACTGTCAGCCATTTGTGCTGTGAGTTAATGAAAAAACATGTGTGCTGCTCTTGGTATGCTTGGATGAAGAAATGCCAAGAAACACTATTTTTGCAATTACTCTCCTGTTTATGGCAAGTCAACTATTGGTATATAGATAACAAAATATAGACTGAAAAACTAAGGTAATGAGATAAATGGATTTAGGAATTATTGTATAGTTTGAATATAAATGTATGCTTATCTAGAGGTGAAAACTATGTTTTATTAATAGGATAAGTGTAAGAAATATTTGAAAAGATTTACAAGTATTTTAAACTTCAGCTACTATATTGCTGGAATGCTTTGTCAAGTAGATTTTGTTTGTTTCTTAATCAAAGGAAATATGTAGGTAGTGGGGTCTTTGATTATGAATGCCAGAAGCATTTTGCCACATAGCAGAATATGCCAAAGAGACATTATGTTGCTCTGTCAAGGGAGCCTTAACAGACATCTAGCACACATACATAATGCAAGCAGTAGTCATATTCTAAAGTTGTCATGGAATTTTCATAGTATTTTTTGTCATGCTAAAATTTAATGGGACAAGCTCATCTATGGTATCCATTTTGTATCATAAATATTAAGTATTCCATAATTTGCATATATTGTGACACAGTGTTGAAAACCAATATGTGACTTTTATGTAATTATTACCAAATATATTACATTACACAATGAATTTGTAAATGATAGCAGTTAATTATCTATGGGTCCATTGTTTCCAGCCGCTTAAAAAAGTTCTAAGTAAAAACCTTGAAGGAATTTTTATTTTCAATTTCCATTTTGTTTTTATTCTATTATAAAGATTTTTTCAAAGTCTATATAGTCCTAACTTTTCTATTAAATCATTATATTTCTTAAAGATTTTAGTCCCTTAATTATGCTCTCACATATGGTTATACCTATCTCAGCATGCTGTTCTGTTGAACCTATGAAAGTAGGTCAGAATTTTTTCTGGGTTCAATTCCCTAATTCTAATTGCTGGTTTACTTTACTGTTTTCTATAGCATATTTCAAAATAATTTTCTAGTAAAGGCTATATGGGTGCTAACTTTCTGAATCTCAGAGACATTATCTCATTGTCACACTTGCTTGGTAATTTATCTGAGAATAGAATTCAAAGATGAAAATATATTTTTAAAAATTTACATGTTATTCAGAGAGTCCCCTCTATGTGTTTTTTTCTCCAGCTGTTAAAAAATTTTCCCATATTGTCCATTTAAAATTTTGCTTTACTCTCATTTATTTATTCTCTTTTCAAACAGATTTTCTACTTTTTAATTTTCTTTAATAGTATCTGTCTTTTTTGTTTACTCTAGGAGATTATTTTTGGATTTTATATTCCTGACTTCAATTGATTTTTCATGTAATCAATCATTAGTAATATTTAAATTTATTTATTCTATTTATAGCTCATTTTCATAGAATTGTTTTTTTATTGTTGCAATATCTTCTTTAAAATGCTATATAATTAATTAATTTAAAATCTTTTTTCTGTTACCAATACATCTCTTTCCTTAATGTCTTTTGCTTTTTTTTTTCTTTTACTACATCTTTTATTTTCTATGTTGTAGGTTTTCTCAAATTTCTAGTGATCTTTCTCTATATGAATCTATTCCTATACAGATAAAATGATACCATAAAATGTTTGTAGTTCTATGTACAAATGTGTGCTGTTGACAAAATAACTTGATTTCTTGATAGATTGCTGAGAATTGTGACATTTAAACTGTGGGATTCCTAGATGCTCATATACAGATTTTTTTTCCCTTTAGCTTACCAATGGCATTACTTTCAGTCTTTGGGTTTCCCAGAGCAAGTCATTCAAATATTTTGAGAGTAACCCTCAAACCTTGAGTCTGGGGCAAGGGCCAACACACTGTGGCATACAGGCCAAATCTAGCCAAACATGTTTTTCTCTGTAATTGCTTTCATGTTACAACAGAGTCAAGTAGTTGCAGACTGTATGTATGGTCAAAAGCCTAAACTATTTATTATTTCACCTTTTATTTCTTCCAAGGGGAAAAAATGTTCCATTGCTAAGCTTTTGTTGCTTAGTATGTGAGGATAAAAATAATGGCAAACAACATTTCCTTAAGTAGTGATTGAGCTAACTTTTCTTTATGATCTTGTATCTAGCTCTCCCTTTCTTGAGTATCCTTGTCATGAGCAAGTCAGGTTTTTAGATCAATTCCCTTATTACTTACAATTCATTCAGGTTAGTGTAGGATGAGTTTTCCTTGATTCCCCAAGTTCATTGTTCATCAGCTGTGATGTTGCATGCTTAGCATGTGTTAAGTCCCCTCTGTATTGTCTTACTGGCTTGAAGGACTAGGAGAATTCATGGGAAAATGCTGCTGTTCATTCTTGTTGTTCCAAGAGTAATAAAAACTATCTGTCATGATCCTTAGTCTTGTGTCTTCTGCAAGCAACAAGACATAAGTCTTGTCTTTTGGAGGACCTAACATGATACAGTAGTAGGGACATCCTAAGCTTACCTCGTCCCTGCGCACTGCTAGGTAACTTATCAAATCATTCTGAACACCCAAAACATTATTCTGAGGACTGACAGAACAAACTACACTAATAGAGGGAGAGAAAGGCCACATCATAGCATGTACAAGGTGCAGAGACATGGTTTGGAGGAGAAACATATCATGGATGATGAGGAGAAGAGGGAACCCAGGACACAGAGACAGGGGGAGCCAACAGGGTGTCGCATAAGGAAAATACTTCCCTAAAGCTATTGACTGGGGAAAGAAGAGGGGCTGATTTTTGTGTTTTTACAACTAGTGCGGTTCACAGAGTGGAGTTTTAGAGGTCAATGGCATGGCTGGTGTGGAGCCCTGAGGAAATTGCAGTGCTGTTGTAGAGAAGGAGGGCAGATAGCCTGGAGACAGATTGTGCAATCTGAGGATCCCCTGGTATGCACTAGGAGGAACAATTGCTTCCTCTTCTTTAAGCACATCTGGGACAAGCAGCATTGCCTTTCTGGAGACAAAAGCACCAGTGGGGAACATTTCTCTCCCCAGTCCCTCAGCATAGGCTCAGAGACACTTGCTGAGGGCAGCTAACCTGGACACCTCTCTTCCTTGTGCTTTACTCCAAACTCTACACCCTTGTGCTTTGGTGTGACTACACTTCTGGGACAAAACTGCATCAGTCCCAGTGTAGCAAGGCAAGACCTCCCCCCCCCACAATGTGGGTCCCCACAATGGTACTCCAGAGTGTGCCTAAAGTTTGGAATTTTAAAATTCAGCTTGCCCACTTGGAATAGAACCGAAGGTGCACTGTACTGTCAGGGACACAGACAGCCCAGGCGCAGACACGGTGAAGGCAGAGTTCTGAGGGATGCCTGGGACACATGAGGGTAAATTGTTCACTCTTCTGGAAGAGCTTCTCAGACAGTGGTGGCTGCTAACTCCCCTCTCTGAAAACATGGGAAGGAGCTGCAATCATTTCTCTCTCCTCCCTCTCAGCATAAACTAACTTCAGAAGTAGCACAGGACCAACAGTGGTGGCCTAAACTGCTTATACTAAGCGCCAGCCCCCGGGCTCTGTAGGTGCTGATTTTCTCAGGAAAATGTGCCTTAGATCAAGAATAGCAGGCTACTCCCTCAGAACACCAGCACAAACTCCCTGTATGTACCGAGTCTACTGAACATAGAGTTCTGCAAAACTTCAGCTCTAGTGGAAATAACATCAGATCTCTTTTAACAAGCAGACCAGAGTACATCTAGTTAAAACTCACCACACTATGGCCAAAGTCCAAACACTTCTCACTGCAAGTAAGAAGAAACTTTGCAGAAGACTGACCTGAAGGAAAGAGAAACCAAAACACAGCAGCAGAATGCACACAGCACACACCAGGGACACTTCCTGAAGTGCCAGGCCCTGGACAGTATATGACCTCCATATTATGAAGCCATTTGTCTCAGGAGCAGAAAACTTAATAGACTTTCCTAACAGAAGAAGATAGAGACCAAAGCAAAATACCAAGATGGAAGAATTCATCCCAAAGGAAAGAACAAGAAAAGGTCATGGCCAGGGATCTAATCTAAAGAGATGTAAGTAATATGCCTGATCCATAATTTAAGGCAACAGTCATAAGGATATTGGTGGGGCATGAGAAAAGCATAGAAGACATCAGGAATAACCTTACCCCATAGATAAAATACCTAAAAACTCATCAGACTGAAGTGAAAAATACAATAACTGATATATGAAACCAATTGGATGTAATAGCCACAAGGATGGAAGAAGCAATGGAATGAATGAGATAAAATTATGGAAAATAATGAGGTGAAAAGAACAGGGAAAATTAGATCATGAGTGTAGACTTAGAGAACTCACCAACTCCATAAAGCATAATAACAGTTTGTATCATAGGATTCCCAGAAGAAAAAGAGAGGGAAGAGGGGGCAGAAGGTTTAATTGAGCAAGTTATAGCTGAAAATGTCCCTAATCTGGGCAAGAGAACAGATATCCAAATCCAGGACTCATAAGTATCTCTCATCAACAGAAGCAGGCCAATACCAATACATATCATAAATTTGCAAATTAGAGATTAAAAAAAAACCTGAAAGCAGCAAGACAAAAGACGTCCCTAACTTACAATAAAAGATAATAGGGTAAGCAGCAAATCTCTCCACAGAAACCTGGAAGGCCAGAAAGGAGTGGCACAATATCTTTAACATGCTGAATGGGAATAATATGCAGCCAAGAATACTATATGCAGCAAGGCTATCATTCAGAATAAAAGGAGACATAAAGAGTTTCCCAAGGTAAAACTAAAGGAGTCTGTTACCACTAAACCAGCCTTGCAATAAATATTAATGGGAACTCTTTTAGTGGGATAGAAAGATCAAAAGTGACAAAGACTAGAAAGGAACAGAGAAAATCTCCTGAAACTGTGGCAAAACAAGTAATGAAATGGCACTAAATTCATATCTATCAATAACTACTCTGAATGAAAAAGGATTAAATGTTCCAATCAAAAGACCTTGGTGTCAGTATAAAAAAACAACAAACAAGACCCATCTATATGCTGCCTACAAGAGATTCATTTAGACCTAAAGACACCTGCAGATTGAAACTGAGAGGATAGGGAAATATTTACTATGTAAATGTATGTCAAAAGAAAGCTGGAGTAGCAATACTTATAAACTTCATTAAAGAACTGCTAGATACTTGAATTCAGCAAAGTCCCAGGATATAAAATCACGGTATAGAAATGGGTTGCATTTCTATACAACAATAATGAAGCAGTGGAAAGAGAAATCGAGGAATCAATCCCATTTACAACTGCACTGAAAAACAAAATATCTAGGAATAAACCTAACCAAAGAGGTAAAAGATCTTTATGCTGAAAATTATAGAATTCTTACAAAAAAATTGAAGAAGACACAAAGAAATGGAAAAGAATATTCCATGATCATGGATTGGAAGAACAAATATGGTTAAAATATCACTACTACCCAAAGCAATCTACGTGTTTAATGCAATAGCTATCAAAATAACACCAGCATTCTTCACAGAACTAGAACAACAACTCTAAAATTTGTATGGAACCAGAAAAGACCCTGAATAGCCAAAGCAATCCTGAAAAAATATCAGACAAACTATATTTTAAACCAAAGACTGTAACAAGAGATGAAGAATATCATTATAAAGGGGTCCAAGAAGAAGATATAGCAATTGTAAATATTTATGCCCCCAACTGGAAACATCCATATATATATAAAAATATTAAAAACAGACATAAAGTAATTGAAAATAATACAAAAATAGAACGGACTTTAACACCCATGTTACATCAATGCAAAGATCATCTAAGCAGAAAATCAACAAAGAAACGATGGCTTTGAATGACACATGGGACCAGATGGACTTAACAGATATATTGAGAACACCCCATCCTAAAGCAGTGGGCTATACATTCTTTTCAAGTTCACGTGGGATATTCTCCAAAATAGATCACATACTAGGTCACAAAACAGGCCACAACAGGTAAAAAAGACTGAGGTCATATTTTCTGACTACAACACTATGAAACTTGAAGTCAACCATAAGAAAAATTTGGAAAGACACAAATAAATGGAGGTTAAAGAACATCCTACTAGACAATGAATGGGCCAAACAGGAAATTGTAGAAGAATAACAAAATACGTGGAAACAAATGAAAATGAAATCTCAATGGTCCAAAACCTTTGTCACGAAGCAAAAGTAGTTGTAACAGGTAAGTATATAGCAATACAGGCTTCCTTCAACAAGCAAGAAAGATCTCAAATACACAGCCTAACTGTATACCTAATGAAACTATAAAAAGAACAATGAATGGACCCTAAAGACATCAGAAGAAGGGAAACAATAAAGACTGGAGCAGAAATAAATAATATAGAAACAAACAAACAAAAAACAATGGAACAGATCAATGAAACTGGGAGTAGGTTCTTTGAAAGAATTAATAAAATTGATAAACTTTTAGCCAGACTCATTTAAAAAAAAGAGAAATGACCCAAATAAATGAAATCATGAATGAGAGATGAGTTTTCACAACCAACACCACAGAAATACAAGCAATTATAAGAGAATATTATGAAAAAACATATGCCAACAAATTGGGCAATCTGGAAGAAGTGGAAAAATTCCTAGAAACATATAAACTACACAAACTAAATCAGGGAGAACTAGAAAACTTGAATAGACTGATAACAGAAAAAGAAATTGAATCAGTAATCAAAACACTCCTAAGAAACAAAAGTCCAGGGCCAGATGGTTTCCCAGGGAATTCTAACAAACATTTAAAAAAAATTAATACCTATTTTTCTCAAATTGTTGCAGATGTTAGAAATGGAAGGAAAACTTCAAACTCATTCTCTGAGGGCAGCATCACCTTGATTTCAATACCAGATAAAAACTCCTTAAAAAAGAGAAATACAGGCAAATATTCCTGATGAACATGGATGCAAAAATTCTCAACAAGATAGTAGCAAATCGAATCCAACAGTAGATTAAAAGAATTACTTACCATGATCAAGTGGGATTTATTCCTAGGCTGCAAAGCTGGTCCAATATTCATAAGTTAATCAATGTCATACAGCACGTTAATAAAAATAAAAAATGAGAACCCTATGATCCTCTCAATAGATGCAGAAAGAGCATTTGACAAAGTACACCATCCAGTCTTAATAAAAAGCCTCAAGAAGGTAGGAACAGTGGAACATTCCTCAATATCATAAAGGCCAAATATGAAAGACCCACAGCTAATATCCTCAATGAGGAAAAACTGAGAATTTTACTTCTGCCGTCAGGAACAAGACAGGGATGTTCACTCTCACCATTGTTATTTAACATAGTATTGGAAGTCCTAGCCTCAACAAGCAGAAAACAAAAAGAAATGAAAGGCATCTAAATTGGCAAAGAGGAAGTCAAACTTTCAATATTTGCATATGACATGATACTCCATGTAAAAACACCAAAAGACTCCACAAAAATATTGCTAGAACTGATAACTTGAATTCAGTAATGTTGCAGGATACAAAATCAATGTACAGAAATCTGTTGCATTTCTATACACCGATAATGAAGCAGCAGAAAGAGAAATCAAGGAATCAATACCATTTACAGTGGCACCAAAACAATAATATTTCTAGGAATAAACCTAACCAGAGACATAAAAGGACTGTACTCTAAAAACCATAGAACACTAATGAAAGAAATTGAAAATGACACAAAAAAATGGAAAAACATTCCATGCTCATGAACTGGAAGAACAAATATTGTTAAAATGTCTATAATACCCAAAGAAATCTACACATTTAATGTAATCCCTACCAAAATACTAATATCATTTTTCGCAGAGCTAGAGCAAACAATTCTGAAATTTTTATAGAAACACAGAAACCCCAAATAGCCAAAGCAGTCTTGGAAAAGAAAAGCAAACATGGAGACATCACAATTCCAGACTTCAAGCTACATTGCAAAGCTGTAATCATCAAGAAAGTATGGTACTGGCACAAAAACATACAATGGATCAATGGAACAGAAAAGAAAACCCAGAAATGGACCCATGACTACATACTCAAGTAACTTTGACAAAGCAGGGAAGAATATCCAGTGGGAAAAAAGACAGTCTCTTCAACACATGTGTAGGGAAAAGTGGATAGTAACATTCAAAAGAATGAAACTGGACCACTTTCCTACAACATACACAAAAATAAAATCAAAATGGATGAAAGACCTAAAAGTGATACAAGAGACCATCAAAATCCTACAAGAGAAACAGGCCACAACCTCTTTGACCTTGGCTGCAGCACCTTCTTACTAGGCATGTCACTGGAGGCAAGGGAAATAAAAAGCAAGATGAATATTGGGACATCATCAATATAAAAAGCTTCTGCACCATGAAGGAAACAATCAGCAAAACTAATGGGGCACCTGGGTGGCGCAGTCGGTTAAGCGTCCGACTTCAGCCAGGTCACGATCTCACGGTCCGTGAGTTCGAGCCCCGCGTCGGGCTCTGGGCTGATGGCTTAGAGCCTGGAGCCTGTTTCCAATTCTGTGTCTCCCTCTCTCTCTGCCCCTCCGCCGTTCATGCTGTCTCTCTCTGTCCCAAAAATAAAATAAACGTTGAAAAAAAAAAAGCAACCAACTGAATGGGAGAAGATATTTACAAATGACATATCTGATGAGGGGTTACTATCCAAAATCTATAAAGAATGTATCAAACTCAACATTGAAAAAGCAAATAATCCAGTGAAGAAATGGGCAAAAGACATGAATAGACACTTTTCCAAAGAAGACATATAGATGGCTAACAGACAAATGAAAAGATGCTCAACATCACAAATCATTAGGGAAATATAAATCAAAACCACAATGAGATAACACCTCACACCTGTCAGAGTGGCTAAAATTAACAATTCAGGAACAACAGATTTTGGCTAGGATGTGGAGAAAGAGGCACTATTTTGCATTGCTGGTGGGAATGCAAACTGGTGCAGCCAGTCTGGAAAATAGTATGGAGGTTCCTCAAAAAATTAAAAATAGAACTACCCTACAACCCAGCAGTTGACTACTAGGTATTTAACCAAAGAATACAGATGGGCTTTTTTGAAGGGCCACATGCACCCCCATGTTTATAGCAGTGCTATCGACAATAACCAAAGTATGGAGAGAGCCCATGTTCATCAACTGATGAATGGATAAAGAAAATGTATATATGATGTGTATGTGTGTTTATATATATATATGTATAATGGAATATTACTGGGCAATCAAAAAGAATGAAATCTTGCCATTTGCAACGACATGGATGGAGCTAGAGTGTATTATGCTAAACGAAATAAGCCAGTCAGAAAAAGACAAATACCATATAACTTCACTCATATGTGGAAGTTAAGAAACAAAACAGATGAACATAAGCAAAGGAAAAGAAAAATAGTGTTAAAACATGGAGGAGAACAAAACATAAGAGACTCTTAAATACAGAGAACAAACTTAAGGTTGCTGGTGGGATGTTGGGTGGGGGGGAAGGGCCAAAGGAGTGAGGGGCATTAAGAAGAACACTTGTTGGGATAAGCACTGGGTGTTATATGTAGGGAATGAATCACTGGATTCTACTCCCAAAAACATTATTGCTCTATATGCTAACTTGGATGTAAATTTTAAAAATAAATAAACAAATATATAAAACTCAGATTTGAGTTTTACACTTGAAAATAAACAAATTGACATTTCACATTGATATTATTCAGCCATGATAGATAGGCCTGTCAATTTGAGAGAAACAATAAATTTCTGCAAGCTGAAGATTTCTCAGAAAATAATAAAAACCTATCTTGTCTAAGATTAAATAATTTTAAATAGAATACAAACTGTCATTTTTTTCTGCTTACTTTATACAATTTCTAAAACATAGCATTTGAAATCTACTTCCTTCTTTGTGATTCAGCAAATGCCTTTTACATTACATTGTTATATCAATAGTATAAATAAAAATAGAATATATTCAAGTGCTATATCTTACATTTTGGTTAAACATCTTTATTATGCTCTATACCTATACAAAAAAGCTCACAAACTAAATTTTAAAAAGACATTGTTAAATTATAGAGTACATGTCATACTTTTTTTATTAGTAAAATTATATCCCAAAATGCCAGGAATAAGTACTTTTTCATGTACATGGTTGAATGAAACCAATAATGATGTTATCCTCTAACCAGTTTATCATCCTATAATGAACAAAGCATGTGCCCCTAGATATGTTTCTAAGATTAAATGAATTCTCAGTTATACAAGCTTAATCAGAGTTAGTTATGGTATTTAAATACATTTCATTATCCATTTCTTATGCGAAGGTGTCAGTTTAATCAAAAATTGTTTGTGTGGAGAGATGTAGTAAAACTTTTTTTCTTATATTATTTCTTAAGGTCATAAATTAAATTTCTAAAGCTACTGTCTTGAACCTTATTTTAATTCCCTGGTTATCACACTTTTTTGTAATGTTGATTATTCAAATTGCTAATGTTTCATTTGGCACTTTTGCACTTATTAGATTGCTTTATAATTTTATTTTTCCATAAAAACTTTTCATATTGTATGTCACAATATGTTATATTGTTATATTTTATTTAAAATTTGTTATATTTTATTTAAAATTTGTTATTAACGCAGAATTTGGGTGGCTCAGTTGGTTAAGCATCTGACTCTTGATGTCAGCTCAAGTCTTGATCTCAGGGTTGTGAGTTCAAGCCCTGCATTGGGCTCCACATTGGGCTTCACACTGGGCATGAAGCCTACTTTAAAATAAAATAAAACAAATAAAATAAAATACTTATTAGTTATATATTCTTATGCAATTAGGAGGTTACAAATTCAGGATCATTATAAATTCTAACAGGGTAGCTATATTAACTATTAATATTCAGTGTGTAACATTACCTTTATAAAAGTTTTTACTCTATATTTAAATTTAGTTCATAGATATACTAACATGTAAGCTACATTTTAGTTTCATTTTCCTGAATTTTCTTTTTTCAAACTTTATGTGTTATTTTGTGGTAAATGTGCCTCATGTAAACAGCATATATCTAGACTTCATTTTGTTGGTTGCTGCCACTGCTCCTGTTTTTTTTTTTTTTCCTAAAGTTTTATTTATATGACAGTTATAGCTGCTGTTCATTCAGCTTGTATCTATTATGATTACATGTATTTCTGGACTCATTTATATAATTTTATTTTTTGTTTTGTTTTTCATAGGTCATACATTTAAAAAAAATTTTAAATCTTCTTTCCTTCCTTCTCCAGGATCGATCTCTTTTCTTTAGTCTTTCGGTTCTCGGAGTTTTACCCCTTATTTTTATTGATTTAGTAATCATCTCTTAATTTTAATTTGTGGACTCAGATTACCAAAGCCCATAATCAATACACTAATACCCCTATCTTCTCCTCAGCTGATTTAACCCAATTGAAAACTTTAATTATTTTCTTCCTGCTCCCCCAAAATATTCTGTTAGTGTGATCTGCAGTTTGGTTCCAATATTATTTCAAACAACCCTTCATTATTTTTAATTATTACCAATAGTGTTTACAATCACTGTGTATTTAGATTTAATGACAGTTTGGCTAATATTTTAATCACTCCTTCTTGTCAGTATTCACATTTTTCGTTTTCAAATTTAATATTTCAAACTTCTTTCAGGTTAAATTTCTAGGATTTATATATTTGAAAATATCTTTATTTCACCTTCAATTTTCAATTTGAGTTTATGTAGGTGCAGAGATTAAGTTGACTGATTGCCTCTATCATGTATTATAACTGTCAGAAAGCTTACAATTACAATGTAATTGTATCTTACATTTTGAAGTAATATGTTTTTCCTTATGTTTATATTTTCTATGTGCATTTATGTTCTACAGTTGTACTATAATGTGAATAAGTACAGAAATATTTCTATCTACACTGTTTCAGAATGTTGAAGTTCTCTCTACCTGAAGAGTCATGTCTCCCTAAATTTTGTCATCATTGTAAATATTAATTCTCTGAACACTGGGCTTTGCCTCACACTTTTTCCTAAATCTCCTATTTTCTCTTCTTATAGTTTCTATTAGATAAATGCTGGACTTATTTTATTCTTCATGGCTTTTGAGCTATCTTTCTTTCCTTTGTTTTCTTCTTGCCTTCCTGCATCCATTGTATTATTTCATGTCCTGCATTAAGGGCTACATGCTCCCACTTAAATTCCAATATATTAATTCTCCCTTTGACAGTGTTGCTCAACCATCAACTAAACAATATATTTTATACATCTTTTTTTCCCAAATTTTTATTTAAATTCAAATTAGTTAATATATAGTGTAATACTGGTTTCAGGAATAGAATTTAGTAATTCATCACTTGCATATAACCATTGCTCAACACAAGAGCCCTCCTTAATACCCATCACCCATTTAACTCATTCCCCACCCCTTCCCTCCATCAACCCTCAGTTTGTTCTCTATAGTTGAGTCTCTTATGATTTGCTTCCTTCTTTTTTTTCCTTCTCCTATGTTCATCTATTTTGTTTCTTAACTTCCACATATGAGTGAAATCATATGGTATTTGTCTTTTTCTGACTTCTTTCATTTAGCATAAGACACTCTAGCTTAGGCTGAGTGGCTCAGGCAACAGAAATTTATTTCTCACAGCTCTGGAGGCTGGGACATTCAATCAAGGTGTCAGTGTGGTTAGTTTCTAGTGATAAGTAATGAATCAAACTCTAATGATTATACTTTAAAATTATAGCCATAAATGCTTTACTTTTTTAGTGCATGTACATCATGCACTCAGTTACCCAAGTCAGGACAATTGTCATTACTGAATCCTTTCTCTTCTTCCACCCCTATATTGGCAATGAACCAAGTCATATTATTTCTGCCTACTCCTTTCCATCCTTACTGCTATTACTTATTGGAAGAAGATCTTAATTATTTTTATTTTTTTGCTCTTAATGCCATCTTCTTCTTTTTGCCAAAGTAATACTTTCTAAATGTGTATCAGATCATGTCATCATCCAGTTTGATACTTTAGTAACTTCCCCTACATAACAGTGTAAAATTCAAACTTCTTTAGAATGACAAATATGTTATCCCCACTATCAGCCTTTATTTTCTTCACTCTTAATTCTGTGTACTTATATGTAGTATGACTTTCTGCACTTTTATATGCTTTTCCTCTCTCTATAATATAATATCATTTACTCCTTCTTCTGGGAAAATTTTATTCATTCTTCTTGTTTTCTTAAGTATCTTTTTTTATTCCTATAATTTCACTAAGTAGTCTTTTTCATAATCCACTTTCTCTTTAGGTTCGGTAAATTATATATGTTCAGATTCATTTTTTTATTATGATCGATTTATTTTCTCTAATGAAATTCACTTGAATTCTCAAATGCTCTACAAAAACCGAATGCTGTTATTCATTTAAATGCCAGGACACTTTAATAATTTTTTTATTTGACTTATCTGTCAAATTAAAAATAGTTATGCTAAAAATATCTATCAGATATTACTGTTGGTGCTCAAAATAGCATAGAAAGTATATGCATTATAAAAATACTCATTCATTTTTCTTTTTTTTTTTTTTTTTAATTTTTTTTTTCAACGTTTATTTATTTTTGGGACAGAGAGAGACAGAGCATGAACGGGGGAGGGGCAGAGAGAGAGGGAGACACAGAATCGGAAACAGGCTCCAGGCTCTGAGCCATCAGCCCAGAGCCCGACGCGGGGCTCGAACTCACGGACCGTGAGATCGTGACCTGGCTGAAGTTGGACGCTTAACCGACTGCGCCACCCAGGCGCCCCATCATTTTTCTTTTTTTATGATTACTTGATATATTATTATATTCTTAAAATATTTAGTGAATGGTATCCTAAGCTTATTTTTTCCTAAGGTAATTTTTTTAAACTATATTAAGCTGTAAGAAATATTTTGAAATACATGACATAAACCTAATTTACAGGTTAAAATCCCTTGAAATATTGTGGATACTAAATTTATTTCCAATAGATTTTTAAACAGCATTACTCTTCTTTATGTCTTTTTGATTGGTTTTAACATAAGATCAAAACTACTAAATTATCTTGTAGATTGTATAAAGAAATTTGTCTTGAATATTGCAAGATTTTGATGATTGTAACAAATATGAATTTACAGACGTATTATTTATTTACTCAAGACCATTTTTGATCATCTACCATATACTGGGAACTGAGTGAGTTGTTGAGGATACATGAGTTAATAAGACATGTTCTCTAAAATCAGTAGACAGATATATGAAAGAGAAAATATATGACATGGGCTGTTCCATGATGTGGTAAAACATGACAAAATATAAGGAAAGTAAGACAGCAGTAAAAGCTGTCCATAGAGGTTACTCAGGGATTTACACATTACATAATATAGTAAGAGTACATCTTAAAACTATGGTCATGTAAAGGAAAGATGAAAGTTTCCTAAGTATAAAAACACACACACACACACACACACACACACACACACACACACACACTCAACATCCCTTAAATATGACTTCCAGATTTGTTTATGATGAAGTAGCTTAATTAGGGTAACTCTCCTTCTGTAGGAATTATAAATGTTGTACAGAATTTTAACAAAATGTTGTTTAAAAGCATTGAAAGTGCATGAACGTAGGCAGGATTTAAGAGATTACAATACCCTAAAGCAGAAAAATATGAGGAGAGACCACATTCATTTTGAAATTTTTGCTGAGGGCAATTTTACATACTTCCAAGTTTACTGAAGGAGTTCAGCATTAGATGGCAGTATTTTTAGATTGAGGTTGTCCAGGTTAGAGTTTGGGCTAAAAAGTGGTAGGAATTCTGAAAACTCAGTCACACAGTTTCCATAATATTCCCCTCAACTTATTGTCTGACTCGTAAGCTGCCTAAGCACAGGAGAAACCCCAAGAAACACAGTAGAAAATAGTAGCTAAGAGGCTAAATACAATATCTGAAACCATTTGAAGACTATAATTTCAAATTTTGTAAGAATTCCTGAACATGCTAGATAATTGCCGTAGAAAGCTCTAACTGATCTTAAATGAGTAAATTATAACAAATAATTTTAAAAGCAAAATTATAATCATGTTTAAATTTACAGAAAGTACTTAATTTAATATGGGATCCATATGAATCTTCATGTTTTATATGAAGCAAGGTGGAATCTGTAAACAGTAGAATGCCTTGAAACTCAAGAGTTCTCAAGTGAGCCCTGACCTTTTTCTCCTGAGTTAAAAAGATGTGTGAGAGAAAGTGCAGACTTCACTCCTCAGGATTGTAATGATATTGGCCTCAAGGGGAATAATCTGTACTCAGTAAGGGAAAGGTTATGAAGAAAATATAGAAAAAAGTGATGGCCTAATTTTTTATACAAGAAAGAGTATTCCGATGGTAATAAAAGTAAAGAAAGGTATTATGATGAAAAAATGTTTATGATAATTAGGACAATGGAGATAACATTCTGTGATTATTGCCTGTATTTTGGGAAAAGATGAAAGGTACTAATGGAATGAATTGTCAATGTGTGCATACTTGTCCTGTGCTAGAACATCAAAAGGATGCTAAGAAGTGCCAACTGTAGGTTTCCACAGTTTATAATTATATAGGACTTTATCAATGATTTGCTTCCTATTTTCTTATTCTTGTATTTTCCATTATATCTGGAATAAGGTAATATTAATAAAACATTTCCAAATAACTATATATTTCCTTTACCTATAAATTAGCATATAAGCTTTTTTTTTTTCATGATTTGATACAGCTTTGACTCCAGTGACATTGCTTGTTTTATTCTGGCTGCCATATAGCCCCAAATCATTAAAATAAATATGTATATCTGGGCTGTCAGAGAACAATGATTGGCATCAGCCATCAATGTTCATTAAGTTGAAATTTTGGCATGCCTTCTATTAGAAAAAAGCCAAATTTAATAAATGCCATGTAGCCTGCCAGATGTTTTATTGTAAGATATGATAGATCTTCCCAGAATAATGTTTCATAAGCAAGGTCAGTTATATTCAGTTACATTATTTTCATATACATTTAGCATTAATTTATGACGATGACAAATTGATAAATTGAAACTATAATTTTGTTCTTTTATATGGAATTTTCAACTTCTAATTAGTCAAAGGCATTTAGTAGTAAATGAAGGTTTAATCTAATCTAACTTAAAAATAAATGTAACTTACTATTAGGGGATTTTTAAATTTATTTTAGAATTTATATGGAATTTATTTTCTTCTCCCTCCACATTATATAATAAGGTTGTGTATTCCCTGCTCCTACTTAAAATTTTTTTTCTCTGCTCTAAATAGCTTTTGTTAATAGCTCTCGGACAAATTTAACTAGCATTTGTCTTTCTTTTTTCAAAATCTGGTTAACTGTATAAACAACCATTATCAAATTGTCTTAGTTACGTAAGAGTGCAGAAAATAGGCTAAATATGTATGCTATGTGTCATTAAATATAATACATATACACACATATTCTACATAATATAAAATATTTCATAGAGTAATAGTCAATTAACTGTCACCTGAAAAAGTGAGTGGATAGGGCAGGTGATTTTAACTCTATCAGTAATATATTTACAAGATATTTGGAAATAGAAAATAAAAATTACAAGAAATAATAAACAAATGTATTGCAAGAGAGTTAAAATTCTTAAGAAAGGGAAGGCATTTTCTTAAAAAAGTGAACAAGCTACAGTATATTGATTTCTGTAACCCAGATTGCAATTAAGAATCCCTTAAATTTAGGTTTTTTTTCACTCGATTTTTCATCATTTATTTTGTTGACAATAAATTTTATGAACTAGCCAACAATAAAATCAGGAAAAAAAAATAAAAACTAACAATAGCAACAACAAAAAAATTTTAGTGCTTAAACTAACAGATTCTGGAGTCAGATAGTCTGACTTTCCTGGCTTCTCTGTGTAGTATTATCTTTATGATATTAAGCTGGTGACTTAATACCTCTTCCTTAGTTTACTTACCTGAAAATGGTAATAATAATGCTATTGAGAAGCATGAATAATATGTCTAATGTTCTTAGAGCAACACTTGTCCATATGTTTAAGTTATTGTTTCAACATGATCAATTTTATCTAGAGTCTCTTGGTTTTTCTTGGATTGGAATTAATTTCAAGAATCATCACCATTGTTTGGTGTTAGGAGGTTATGAAACAATAAGGTGTCAAGCATGTTAAATAGAAATTGCCATTATGTAACCACCTCTTAATCACTTACTTTTTGACTTCATTCTTTGATCAGTTACCCCTGCCCTTCTAATTGCCAAAGCCCTGCTGCATTTTACTTTGCTTCAACATTTGACAGTGCAATCCACATTTGAATTGCTAATATCCACCCAGTGATACTTCAGTCTCCAGATTTTCCCCTCTTCTTTCTGATTTATTGATTTTTTTCTATCAGTTAATTTTTTCCTCATGTTTGTTGAAGGGCCTTCCAAAGACTAAATTTTATCTCTACATATTTTTATTCTCAATATTCCTTCTTCCTACCTCTTCTGCTAGTATCACTTGCTGGTAATTTCTAATCTCTAAGATCCAGACTTAGATTGTCAGCTTTCTAATTGAAGTAATTCCCTGAATAAAGTGATTCCCTGGATATTCTGGAAGTATCAAAAACTTAATCTATATAAAACCCGAACTAGCCTTCATCTTTCCTACTATGTGTTAGAAACATTCATTCTCTTCGTCCAAATCACATTCCTAATCCTATCCTGGCTGCCATATTCAGGATAAATATTTTTCAAATTTCATGTCTTTTGGACTTTAAGCTTGTTCTGCTATTATGCTATTGTGCTATTAAATTCTAAGTCTTCTACTTTTCCTATCAAGGCATTTTTTAAAGTATGTCTTATATAAATTTACACATATCAAACATTTAGTACATTGCACGGAACATAATGAGTATTATTGTTTTTTTTAATTTTAACATGATAAAATGCAGATAAATAATTAAGTGGAAGAAGATTTATCAACTCATCATTTGACATTAACAAAATAAACATATAAGTGTTATTGTGTGTAACAGGAAGTTCACTAATGAAATGTTTAAGCCCTTCTTGTATGTAAAGTAGCAAAGTAATAAGTCCATGAGGTAGTGTCCTGAATAAAGTCTGAGCCAAGGGAGTTGCCAGTTGTAGTAATCACCATTTCCTTTCCAATAAGTTTAGTCTCTAAATGGGGAGACAATAATTAAAATAATAATATAGCTCATTAGTCAGTCGTGAAAGGCTTTGTTGTGGCTGTAATATGAGAGCTGTGCAGATAGATGAACCAATACAGTATTGAACAGTACAGGGAGTACTGTAGCACTGAAATTTAACTTCTAGATGTACATGCTGTGCATTATGATGGCATCCCACACTTTCATGTTTTGCATATATTATTCCTTGGGTTCCCCTGAGCGACTTCAAAATTAGTCTCTAAACACCCACTCTGGCCTTAGACTAACTCTCTAAACTTAAATGACTATTATTAATAAAATACATAAATTTCCTTTTGTACATTATAAGTCTAGCCAATAAAGTAAAACAAAATAACCGGTAGGTTGTATCAGAGTTTTAAACTAAAAGCGCAGGAAAAATAGGTCACTAAAGGTTAATAGGATTTTTCTTACTCTGTAGGAACATAATTCTCTATGCTCTTGTCACCTTCATTCTAATCCTGAGATCCAGCAGTTGAATAAATAGATTTTAGATTATCACACAGTATACATTCATGTGTAAAATGGAATTCCTATTAAAGTTCATTGCTTCAATTGAAATATGCTTTGTAGCATTTCCTGTGAAGAATCCTGCTGTGGTCTGTCATAATACACTGAAAACACACTTTACTCTTTCAGCTTACTCTTTAGTGCCTGGGGAATGTATTATTTATTTTATTTTGTTTATTTATATATTTTTGGGCATGCTTTGCAACATTTTGACAGAAATGCCACCAATTGTAGCACTACTCAGTGATTATACTAAAGGATAATATATAATATTCTTACACTGGCAATACTATTTAAATGTGGAAAACTCTAGCACAGGCGAATCCGTGCATTTGTGCTGCTGCAAGGAATATTTATAAGAATAGTTTTCCATTCTATATTCTTATAGTAAGATCTGAAGAAACCAATCTAAAAAAATGCTGCTAAGACTGATGTCAGGAGGCTTATAAGAAACTTAACGGAAGACCATGGGGGAAGGGAAGGGGGAAAGAAATAGTTACAGAGAGGGAGGGAGGCAAACTACAAGAGACTCTTAAATACAGAGAAAAAACTGAGAGTGGATGGAGGGTGGAGAAGAGGGGAAAATGGGTGATGGGCATTGAGGGAGGGCACTTGTTGGGATGAGCACTGGGTGTTGTATAAAAGCGATGAACCACGGGAATCTACCCAAAAAACCAAGAGTACACTTTACACACGGTATGTTAGCCAATTTGTCAATAAATTATATTTAAAAAAGAAGCTTATTGCCTATGTTTCCTTCTAGGAGTTTTATGGTATCGGGTTTTACATTTAGTCTTTAATCCATTTTGAGTCCTTTTTGTATATGGTGTAAGGACCCAGTTTTATTCTTTTGCATGTGGCTCTCAAATTTTCCCAACTTTCCCATTTATTGAAGAGACTATTTTTTCCCATTATATATTCTTGGCTCCTTTGCCACAAATTAGTTGACCATATATATACATGAGCTTATTTTGGGGCTCTTTATTGTGTTCCATTGATTTGTGTTTCTGTACAACAATACCATATTGTTATGGCTACCATGGTTGGCAATATCATTTGAAATCAGGGACCATGATGACTTCAGCTTTGTTCTTTGTCTTTGTCTTTTTCTTTTTTTTTCAAATTTTTAATTTATTTTTGCGAGACAGAGCACAAGCAGGGAGGGACGGAGAGAGAGGGAGACACAGAATCGAAAGCAAGCTCCAGGCTCTGAGCTGGGCTCAGATGCACGCCTTAAACCTGTGAGATCATGACCTGAGCTGATGTCGGACGCTTAACTGATTGAGCCACCCGGGCACCCCAGCTTTGTTCTTTTTCAAGATGCTTTGACTTTTCAGATTTTTTGTGGTTCCATAAAAATTTTAGGTTTTTTTTTTTCTATTTCTGCAGAAAATGCCATTGGAATTTTGACAGAGATTGTATTGGATCTATAGATTGCTTTGGGTATTATGAGTATTTTAATAATATTAATTTTTTCAATCTATTAGCACAGAAATCCATTTATTAGTGTTTTCTTCAGTTTCTTTCAATAATGTCTTAAGAGTTGTTGGGGCGCCTGGGTGGCGCAGTCGGTTAAGCGTCCGACTTCAGCCAGGTCACGATCTCGCGGTCCGTGAGTTGGAGCCCCGCGTCAGGCTCTGGGCTGATGGCTCAGAGCCCGGAGCCTGTTTCCGATTCTGTGTCTCCCTCTCTCTCTGCCCCTCCCCCGTTCATGCTCTGTCTCTCTCTGTCCCAAAAATAAATAAACGTTGAAAAAAAAAATTAAAAAAAAAAAAAAAAGAGTTGTTAATAGCAGTGTGCAGGTCTTTCACCTTCTTGGTTACATTATCTTATTTTATTTTATTCTTTTTGATGCACTTGCAAATTGGGATTGCATTCTTATTTATCTTTCTGCTACTTTATTATTAATATGTAGAAACACAATGTATTTTTGTATATTGATTCTTTATTATGAAGCTTTACTGAATTTGTTCATTTGTTTAACAGTTTTTTTCATGGAGTCTTTAGGGTTTTCTATATATAATACTATGTCCTCTGCAAATAGTGATGATTTTATCTTTTCCTTTATGATTTGAATGGCTTTTAGTTCTTTCTTTCTTTCTTTCTTTCTTTCTTTCTTTCTTTCCTTCTTTGTCTAATTAGTTTGGCTATGATTTTTAAAACTATGTTGAATAAAACTGTTGAGAGTAGGGATCCTTATCTCGTTCATGATCCTAGAGGAAAAGATTTCTGTTGAGTATGATGTTAGCTATGGGTTTGTCATATGGCCCTTATTACATTGAGATACATTCCTTCCATATTCCCTTTGTGGAGAGTGTTTTCTTTTTATCAAAAATCGATGTTGAATTTTGTCATGTGTTTTTGCTGTATTCATTGAGATGGTCATAATTTTTGTCCTTCATTTTGTTAATGCGATATATCACATTGGTTTATGGGTGGTGAACAATCCTTGCATCTCTGGAATAAGTTCCACTTGATCATGGTATATGATGCTTGTAAGGTATTGTGAAAATTTTATAATATTAGAAATATCTGTGGTGAGAAAATATGCTACATGAAGTTTATGGCAAATATCAGTAGAAGAATCATAATAGATGTTTTTAATTCCTGGAATAAAGTCATGCTATCTACAGGAGAGAATATAGACCACTCAAAAAACAGCTCCTAGCATGCTGTTGGATCATGGAATATCAAGTTAACAAATAGAGTTTCCTATTCTAAGATGGAATATATATATATATATATATATATATATATATATATATATATTTATATATAAAAAATATATATAATATGATATATGATGTGATATAATAATAATATAATATAATATAATATAATATAATATAATATAATATACTCAGTTCTGATTGAGAGGTTGAGGGCCACAAAAATTCATCACTGTTTGAAGATGGTACATTTGTAATTAAGTATAAGCCCAAACAAAGGGCACAAGTAAGTTACTTGAGCAGTTTGCCTAGGCCTGTGTCATCTACCATTGTTAAAAATAGTTAAGATAGTAAATTTCATGTTACGAATATTTTTAGTATAAAAATGGGAAAAAAGTGTCTCTCACTCAACTCACACTTATGGACACATGGAAGGTCTATTATAATGAGCTGGAGATAGAGTAATGTAGTTTAGCTTGGTTCATGGATTGATCCATCCATTATCTCAGTGATGGCTCAATATGGAATGCCATTACACTACAGACTCACTAAAGGTGATCCTAATAGATATCAGTGAAGGAAAATCCTCTCAATAGGCAGAAATTTTGACAGCTCACCAGATAAAAATAAATTAACAGTAGCAAATTACTTGTTTTGGTTGATCAGGGGCCTGGAAGGATAAAGATTGGAAGCTTGGGGACAAGGTAGTCTGAGAAAGAGACATGTAGTTAGGTTTATTGGAATGATCAATGTATGAAAATCTTTGTATAGCATTACATGACAAAGAGCATCCATAATGAAAGAGATGTTAAGAAGCCATGTGGATAAGTTCTTGGCCAAGTAATATCAGCCAACCTCTGGCTTGGTAAGCCCCACTGCTGGCACTAGGGGTCATGAATATAGTGGGCCATAATAGCAGATTTGAAGGCTATGCATGGACCCAGTAGCATAAGCAATATTCACCAAAGCCAGTATAGTTACCGCCAGTTTTACATGCTCCGTTAAGTCAATAATGAGCCCTTAGTATGGCATTGTCCTTTGAGGAGACAAAAGAGCCACTTGGTGGGAAGTTGATTCTAATGGACCTCCATTCTCCCCAGAAGGAGTAATGATTCTTTTTAACTTAAAATAACACATATTTAGGGTATAGGTCTGCCTTTCTTACTCATAGGACCTTAGGCAGCATATCTAAGAGCTTACAGAGCACTTATTAACCAACATGGAATCCTACATAACATTGCATTAACTAAGGTAATATAACAGTAGTCATATGACCATGAAATTGTCTGGTCCTGTTACATAGTACACCACCTTAGTCTTCCAGTATTATAAAGTGATAAGATAGCCTTTTACAGGTGGAGATGCAGTATCAGCTTGGAAAAAATATCCTGAGAGTATAGCTTCCATTCTCTAAGACGCAATATTTTTTTCCTAAATCAATATCTAGTGCTATTTCCCAGTTGGTAGAATCCATAAGCCCTAGAACTTAGGGTTGAAAGCAGGTGTGGCTCTCTTTAACCATACTCCTTATCATCCAGAATAAATAGAACTGTAATAACACAGTAGGGATAAGTAAGATTATGTTTGGCACCCAGGAGATTCACTGTGACATAGTGTATTCCCTCATAAACAATTTTGATAGGAAATGGGCAAGTACAGCAGCCCCAAAGTCTGGGAAGGGATTGTGACCACCAAGTCAGATTTTTTTTGAGGGGAAGATCTGGTTATCCCCCCAATCATAAGAGGAATTTCAGATGGTAGTGGAGGATGAAGATGGTGAGTAGCACCTGCAGCTCCAAGAGCCCAGGTCTCCCACTTGAGAAACAAAGTACACATTCTCCACAGAGATTTCTATGCAGCTGATTGCTCACAGTTCTGTTCACTCTGGAACAGCCTTCTGCCAATTGTGCTGCCTCACTCAAAACCATGCCTCCTTCTTGGGAGTAGCCTTCTTTTAAGGACTGGTAGATGTAGGAACACAAGGCCTACTCCAATTTGTGATACCTCTGAAGGTCCATCGCTGCTTTAGAGCCTTAGTGGGAGCTGAAGCTCTGTCACAACAATGTTAGAGTGCAGTTTTCCCCTCTACATTCCCCTCTAACTCTGCATTACTCACTCCTCTATGAATCTGATTCTTGAGGGCTGTCTCAAATAAACTACCTTCATGAAAATCTAGACTGGACTTTCTCCCATAATTTTTTTGTATGCTACTTAATAAGTATGTCTTATGTGTATTTACAAGACAAATACATAGTGTGATGTTGAGTATATAGTGGGTGCACAAAATATTTGTCTACTGAATACACTGATTAAAAAAAAACTTTTAAAAAACAGTTCTATCCAGCATTTCTGTAGACTTCTAAAGGAAGTCTTGATATTATGAAATCACTTTAAATCAGGACCTGCACCAAGGATTCATTTAAGATTGCTTAAATTCTCCTTTGAAAAGAATTCCATTTTCATCCTTTCCAGTTTAGTGGTTTATATTCTTACTTGACAATAATGCCACTCTACAGAGCAGTGGAAAAAGGAATTTTTCTTTCAAGAGGAACTGCTTAAGGGGCGCCTGGGTGACTCAGTCAGTTAATCGGCTGACTCATGTTTTCAGCTCAAGTCATGATATCACGATTCATGAGTTCAAGCCCCACATCAGGCTCTGCACTGTCGAGCCTGCTTGGGATTCTCTCTCTCTCTCCCTCTCTCTCTTCCCCTCCCCCATTCACACTGTCTCTGTCTCTCTCAAAATAAATAAATAAACTTAAAACAAAAAGAAACTGCTCAATTGCAATTTTTTTCTTGAAGGGACAAATATAATTTTTCCTGACTATAGACAACATAAGAGAAACATTAAAGACATTCTGTTTTATTTCATTGTATTTTTAAATGCCTGTTTATTTTTGAGAGACAGAGTGTATGCACATGCACGTGAGTCTGATAGGAGAAGAGACAGAGGGAGACAGGGGATCCTGATGTGGAGCTCAAACTCACGAACTGTGAGATCATGACCTGAGCCAAAGTTGGACGCTCAGCTGACTGAGCCACCCAGGCACCACAAAAGACATTTTAAAATGTGTAACAGCTTGGGTAATCTTTTATAAGATAGGTGACAATGAAAGTGATTATTTTATTACATGTTATGATAGTGTGCTTTGAAGTCTGTAGATTTTCCTAACTTGCATAGATTTCCCTTGGGCAAAATGAAATAATCAGATTGCAACTATTATTAAATGTATAGAAAACATAGGAACTAACATTAGTGAGACTTTAAAATCTTTAACATTGTTTATATAAGTTTTTTAAGTTGTTGGTAGTTTAATTAATATTATGTCTCCTTACTTCTAGAAATGGAACAAAATACTTTTTACAGCTACTACTTAACAAAATAAAAATACCAAAGTTCTTATATTCTAGTAAGAACTGATACCTGAAACTAATATGTTCTGTGTCAATTATATCTCAGTTTTTAAAAACCGGTTTTATTTTTTCTGACCTAAATAAAAATTTTTATCTTCATAATAATTACTATTCTTTTTTTTAAGTTTATCTATTTATTTTGAGAGAGAGAGTGGGGAGGGGCAGAGATAAAGGGAGAGAGAGAGAATCCCAAGCAGGCTACACACTGTCAGTGCAGAGCCTGATGTGGGACTCGAACTCATGAACCGCGATATCATGACCTGAACCAAAATCAAGAGTCTGATGTTTAACCGACTGAGCCACCTAGGTGCTCCTTTACTATTCTTTTTTTAAATTGTGAACTCAAATAAAGCTTAAATTTTGAAAAGAATTATTTTCATCCTGTGAATTTAAGCACATGCTTCTTACACAATTGGTATATCTTTAGTCAAACTTTGTTCCTAGACCTCAGACTCCTATAGTCAAGGATATACTCAACATCTCTTTTAAATTATTGAAAATATTTAAGTATGACATTTTTAAAAATCATATTTTGGAGTTTTTTCTTCTTATAGACTCTCCACCTCAAAAAATGGCAATGTGACTCTTTTCAGTTGATGGGAAAAATCTTGAAGACATTTTCTACTTTTCTCTATTTCTTACACTCCATACCTAATTATTTAGCTAATTCTGTTATCTCTCTCTTCAGAATATATCCAGAATGTCATTTTCCTCCATGTTCACTTTTAACACTGTGTCCTAAACCATGATTACTTCTTAAGTGGATTATTGCAATAGCGTCAGTACTGGTTTCTTTACCTTCTTATAGTTTATCCTTACAAACATAATTTAGAGTGTGTCATTTCTCTGCTCATTATCTTTAATGGCCTCCCAGTTTACTACTATAAATTCCCCAAGTCTTACTCAACTCTTGAACTTCATTGCTTATCGCTTTCTCCTTTCATTTACCCAACCTCAATGGCATTTTTGTAATGCCTTAAACATGCCAGGCTAGCTCACTACTGGGGAATGTTTACTTGCCTAACTGGAGAGAGGTCTTCAGTGGTTCTGTCTGCATGGTTTATTCTTCCCCTTTCTTGAGAACACTGTTTAAATACTTTTCTTTTTTTTTAAATTTTTTTTAATGTTTTTATTTATTTTTGAAGAAGAGACAGACAGCATGAGCAGGGGAGGAGCAGAGAGAGTGGGAGACATAAAATTTGAAGCAGGCTCTAGGCTCTAAGCTGTCAGCACAGAGCCCGATGCGGGGCTTGAACTCACGAACTATGAGATCATGACCTGAGCTGAAGTCAGACGCTTAACCGACTGAGCCACCCAGGCGCCCCTTAAATACTTTTCTTGACTTCCCTTTATGAAATACAGCTCTGTTACTATCTTCTTTAAATGATATAATAATATTAATAATTTAATAATGCACTTAACTTTTTTTTACAGTTCTTACCATCTGATATATCATATGCTTGCTTTTCAAATTTGTTTGCAGCAACATGAAATTTTATGTGTCAAGTTTATACAAATTATTTCTGTCCCATACTCATCAAAAACAGAAAGTAGCACATTGAAATTATTTGACATATATTTTTCAATAAAATTAAATAAAAATTATACATGACTTTATACTTTTCCATTTACACACATTATGCAAAATGAGTAAAATTGGCTTTCTGATAGATATTAAAACTTAAATACTCCATAGCTAAAGCTATATGTAAAGTATTATAACTTCAAGATGACTGTAAAAAATGGAAACAAGTAGCTATTTTCTGTTGTCCAAACATTTGATATTTATACTATTCTATTATAGTAAACACAAATAAAAACCTTTCTTCTTTTTTTACCTTTTTAGTTTAATGTGGCTAACCTATAAGTTTAAGTTAACCTATAATCTGTAAGCTATCATTTCAATAATATTTAGATTCCAGCACTTTAAGAAAATACTTCATTATGTGTCACCCCATATAATGGCTTTATCTATTGTTTCTGGAAATCTCATTGTGCTCTAGTCTCACTTAACAGTTCAGTGTACCTTTGGATATTACCGATAAAACTTCTAAGACATTCATGTGGAAGTTTATGTGTTAACATAAATTTTCATTTTTTTGGATAAATGCTCAGGAGTGCAATTCATGGGTCATATGATGGTAACAAGTTTAATTTTACAAGAAACTACCAATGTCTTTTCCAGAGCAGCCATGTCGTTTTATATTCCCAACACCAATATATGAGTGATCCATTTTCTCCACATCTTTATCAGAATTTGATGTTGTCACTGATTTTTATTTCACCATTCTGATAGGCTTAGAGTGATATTGCATTATCGTAATAACTAATGATGTTGAATGTCTCCTCATGTGATCATTTGCCATCTGTAGATCTTCAGAGAAATGTCTGTTTGTATCTTCTGCCATTTTCTAATTGAGTTGTTTTCTTTTTTTTATTCTAAGTCTTCGAGAATTCTTCATATATGCAAAACTAGTCCCTTGAGGAATATGTTGATTGCAAATATTTTCTCCCACTCTATAGCTTCTCTATTTATTCTCTAACAGAATGTCACAGAGAATGTTTTTAATTTTGATGAAGTTTAGTGTTCCTATTATAAATTGTGCTTTTGGTGTTAAATTTAGAAACACTTACTTGTCCCTAATTCCAAAAGATTTTTTTTGTAGTTTTACATTTTACAACTAAGTCTGTGTTACATTTTTAGTTCTTTTTTTGCATAAAGCGTGAGATTTGGGTATGTTATTTTGCCTATGGGTATACAAATGCTCCAGCACGATTTATTGAAAAACCTATCTTTCCTCCATTGTATTGTTTTGCATCTTTGTAAAAAAATCCAATTGGCTTATTTGTTCCCAATTTTGTTAGTATATCTATATGTCTATGCCTCCATCAATATCATAGTTTTGATTATTGTACCTAAATAATGAGTTAAAAATCAGGTAGCCATTCTTGTCACTTTATTTTATATTTTTTAAAAAACAATTTTACTATTCCAGAACCTCTGTCTTTTCATATAAATTTGAGAACAATCTTGTCATATCTACAAAAAATTCCTGTTGAAATTTTGATAAGAACTGAGTTATACCTATCAATCAATTTGGGGAGAATGGACACATTATTATGTTAGGTCTTCCAATCCATGAACACAGTGTGTCTATGTATGTGTTACTGGAGTTTTTTTCATTAGCATTGTGCTGTTTTAGCATAAAAGTTCTGTACATGGCTTGCTAGATTAGCACTCAAATATTTCATTCTTTTGAGTTATAAATGATATTGTATTGCTAATTTTTTTACCCATATGTTCTTTGCTAATATGTTATTATCATATTAATACTGTTTTTTTTTTCCCTTGGGATTTTCTACATAGTCATGTTTTCTGAAAATAAGAGCAGTTTTATTTTCTGATCTGTATGCCTTTTATTTCTTTTTCTTACATTATTGCACTAAAATTTCCAGTACTCCAAGTAGGAGTGGTGAGAGTGGATATTTTTGAAAGCATTTAGTGTTTCATCATTAAGCATAATGTTAGCTATGAGTTTTATGTGTATATTCTTTAATAAGTTAAGCAAGTTCTCCTGTGTTCCTAGTTTCCTGAGAGTTTTTGTCTATAAATGGGTGCTCAAATTGTTCAAATTCTATTTCTGTACCACATGATATGATCATGTGATTTTTCTTCTTTGGCCTATGTGTGATGTCTTGCATTGATTTTTTTTTAATTGAACTTACCTTACATCTCTGAAATAAGTCCCAGCTGGTCATGAATATAATTCTTTTCACATATTGCAGAACTATTTGCTAACAATTTAAAGATTTCTTCTTTCTGTATTCATGAATGATATTGCACTTTAGTGTACTTTTTTTGAATTTGTTTTGTCTGGTATTGGCATCAGTATGACACCAATTTCAAAAAATGAAATTGAGAATACAGTCCCTCTATTTTTGTCTTCTTCTGTTTTTTTGAAATAAACTGTATAGAATCAATGTTAATTCTCCTTTAAATGTTTCATAAAATTCTCCAATGAAATTATCAAGACCTGGGATCTTTTTTGAAAGTTTTAAATTATGAATCCATTTCCTTAATAATTATGGGGCTACTAAAGTTGTTTATTTCATATTGGGTAGGTTGTGTTAGGTGTACATTTTGAAGCATTGGCATTTTCTCTAAATTGTCGAAAATATGGTTCTGGAATTAGTTGTAGTATTCATTTATTTTCCTTTGATGTTTGCAGGATCTGTAGTGATACTTCCTGCTTCATTCCTGATTTTGGTATTTGTTCTTTTGTCTTTTTTTTCTTGTCTGTTTGTTAGAGGTTTGTCAATTTTATTGGTCTTTTCAAGAACAAACATTCAAACTCTTTGTTGTGTTGATTTTCTGTATTATTTTTCTGTTTTCAATTTTATCACTTCCTATATTTATTATCGCCTTCCCTTTGCTTGATTGGAATTTATTTTGCTCTACTTTTTTTAGGCTCTTGAATTGGGAAGTTAGATTATAGATTTAGAGTTTATCCTCATTCTAATGTGTGCATTTATTGCTGTGAGCTTCCCTCTTGCCCCTACTTTACCTGTGTCCCACAGACTTTAATATGTTGTATTGTTTCTTTCATTCAGCTCAATATATGTTTTGATTTCCTTGAGACTTTTTTAAACCATTGATTATTTGAAAGTGTAGTGATTAATTTCTGTGTTTTTGTAGACATTTTTTGTTATATTTCTGTTATTGATTTCCAGTTTGATTTGACTGTGGTTGGGTAACATACTTTGTATTATTTCCATTTATTAACTTTTTTGAAGTTTGTTGAGGTTTGTTTTATGGCTTAAAATGTCATCTACTTTTGGTATATTTTCTGTGGGCACTTGAAAAAAATGTCCATTCTGCTTTTTTATTATAGTCTACTGTAATTTGAGCATAGAAAATTAACTTTCTGTGTTCCTTTATCCTGCCCTGTTTATAATACAATTGTATTAAATACTTCTTTTATATACATGTAGGGCCACATTAGACAATGTTACAATTTTTGTTTTAACCACTTGGCATAATTTAGGAAACTCAAGAGGAAAAGACAAGCCTATCGTATTTTCACTTATTTTTGCTTGCCATCTCTTCTATCATTTCCTTTATGCTTAGAGGATTTTATTTAGCTATGTTTTAGGGTATATTTGCTATTAAAAATTTATTTTAATTGTCATTAATCTGATAATTTCTTGTTTTCCTTTTATTTCTTCTTTCCTAGTTTTATTGAGAAATAATTGAAATACTTCACTATATAAGTTTAAGGCATAGAGCATGAGGGTTTGATTTATATATGCTGTGAAAATTACCACAATGGGTTCAGTTAACATCAATCTTCTCATATACATACAACAAAAAAAGAAAGAACAAAGAAAAATAGAAAAAATATTTCTTACTGTGATGAGAACTCTTAGGATTTACTCTCAACAATTTTCCTATATATTATACATAAGCTTTGCTATAATAATTGTGTTGTATATTAAATCCCTAATGCAATGCTTATTTATCTTATAACTGGAATTTTGTACTTTTTGACCACCTTCCTCCAAGTCCTCTTCCCCTTCTATCTGCCTCTGGTAGCACAAATGTGATCTCGCTTTGTATGAGTTTGCTTTTTTTCTTTTAAGATTCCATATGTAAGTGAGATAATAATCTATTTTTAGTTAATTTTTGTGAGTGGTGTAAGATATAGGTCCAGTTTCGCTCTTTTACCTGTAAATATCCAATTATCCTAGCACCATTTATTGAAGAGACTGTCTTCTCCACTAAGTATTGGCTCCTTTGTCAAATATTAGTTGGCAATATTGCTTGGGTTTACTTCTTCTCTCTCAATTCTGTTCAGTTGGTCTGTTTGTCTTTTTTTTTATGCCATTACCGTAATATTTTGATGACTATAACTTTATACTATTGCTTGAAAGCAAGAAGTATGATACCTCCTGCTTTGTTTATCTTTCTTAGGATTTTTATGGCTATTCATAGTCTTTTGTGGTTCATATAAATTTTAGGAGTGTTTTTTTTTTTCTACTTGTCTAAAACATGCCATTGCAATCTTAATAGGGATTGAGTTGACTCCACGCATGGCTTTCAGTGGTATTGACATTTTAAAAATACAATTCTTCCGATCCATGTATACAAGATACCTTTCCATTTATTTGTGTTTTCTTCAATTTCTTTTACCAGTGTCTTGCAGTTTTCAACATAGACATCTTTTGTGTCCTTAGATTTACTCCTAAACATTTTATTGTTTTTGATGCTATTGAAAATAGGATCAATTTATTTCTTTTTCACAAATTTCATTGTTAGTATATAGAATGGAACTAATTTTTGAATGCTGATTTTGTATTCTTCAACTTTACTGAATTCATTGATTAGACATAACAGTTTTAAGTTGAGTCTTTAGGATTTTCTCTCTATAAAATCCTGTCATCTGCAAATAGAGAAAATTTTACTTCTTTCTTTCCAATTCTGATACCTTTTGTTTCTTTTTCTTGCCTCATTTTTCTAGCTAGGACTTCCAGCATTATACTGAGTAGGAGTAGGTGAGAATGGAAACCCTTGTCTTGTTCCTCTTTTTAAAGAAAAAGCTTTCATTCCTTCACCACTGACTATAAAGCTAACTGAAGGTTTGTCACATATGGCCTTATGTTGAAATATGTTCCTTCTATGTCTAATTTGTTAAGAGTTTTTATCATGGCTAATTGTTGAATTTTGTCAAATGCGTTTTTCTTTGTCTATGATTGTTTTCTTTCATTCCATTAATGTGATCTATCATATTGATTGATTCACATATGTTGAAGCATTTTTGCATTCTGAAGATTAATCATATTTGATGATGGCAAATGATCCTTTTAATATGCTGCCGAATTTGACTTGCTGTATTTTATTGAAAATTTTTGTATCTATATTTATCAAGGATATTAGCCTGTGCTTTTATTTTCTAGTAGCGTTCTTTTTCTGGTTTTGGTATCAGGGTAATGCTGGTTTTGTAAAATAAGTTTGGAAGTGTTCCTTCACCTTCAATTTTTTACTCTTCAGTTTTTTGGAAGAGTTTGAGGATTGGTGTTAATTTGTCTGAAATATTTGGTAAATTCACCAGTAAAGCTATCTAGTCGTGGGCTTTTCTCTGGTGGATTTTTGATTACTGATTCAATCTCTTTACTAGTAATTGTTCTATTCAGATTTTCTATTTCTTCCTTATTCAGTCTGGTAAGTTGTAAGTTTCTAAGAATTTTTCAATTTCTTCTAGGCCTTCCAGTTTGTTGGCATATAGTTGTTGATAGTAGCCACATGGTCCTTTGAGTTTCTATGGCAGCAGTTGTCATGTCTACTTTTTCACTGATAATTTTGCTGATCTAGGTCCTTTCTCTTTTTTTTTCCCTTGTTTAATCTAGCTAAGGTTTGTCAATGTTGTTTATCTTCAGAACCAACTCTTAGTTTGGTTAATCTTTTCTGTTGGTTTTCTCTTCCCTATGTCATTTATTTTTGCTTTAATTTTTATTTATTTCCTTTCTTCTGCTAACTCTGGGCTCAGTGTATTATTTGGTTATTTATTTGGGATATTCCTTGTTTTTTAATGTAGATGTTTATTGCTATGAAGTTACCTCTTGCGTTTGTTGCATCCCATAGGTTCTGGTATGTTGTGTTTCCATTTTACTTGTCAAGGAACTTTTTAATTTTCCCTTTAATTTCTTCTTTGATCCATTGATTGTTCAAGAGAGTACTGTTTAGTTTCCACATGTGTGTGAATTTTCTGGTTTCTTCTTGTTATTGATTTCTACTTTTATGCCATTATGAACAGAGAAGATACTTATTACGATTTCAGTCTTTTTAAATTTACTAATAATTGTTTTGTGGCCTAACATATGGTCTACCCTAGAAAATGTTTCATGTGCACTTGAGAAGAATGTGTATTCTGCCTTTGTTGTGTATGTGTCTGTTAGATTCATTTGGTCTATAGTGTTGTTCAAATCCACTATTTTCTGATTGATTCTCTATCTGGATGATCTATCCATTGCCGAGGGTAGGATATTAAAGTTTCCAACTATTATTGCATTACTGTCTATTTTTACTTACAAGCTCTTTTGGTTTTGCTTTGTATATTTAAAAGCTCCAATGCTGGTTGCATGAATATTCACAATTGTTATTATCTTCTTGATTTATTGATCCCTTTATAACCATATAATGACCTTCTTTTTTCTTTTTACCACTTTTAAAGCCTATTTTGTCTGTTATAACTTCCCCTGCTCTTTTTCTTCTTTGTTTTGACTACCCCATTTGCTTGAAATGTCTTTTTCCATTATTTCACTTTGTCTATGTATGTTTTTATTTAAGGCTAAGTGAATCTCTTACAGGCATCATAGTGTGGTTTTGTTTATTTTTGTTTTGTTTTGTGTGTCCATTAAGTCATTTCATGTTTTTTTTAGTTGGAAAGTTTGATCCATTTACATTTAAGGTAATTATTGATAAGGACTTATTGCCATGTGTTGTTTTTTGTTTGTTTTACAGATCTATTTTTCTTTGTTTATTCTGTTGTCTTTTTTTGTGTGTTTTAATGTCTTCTGGTATAAGTATGCTTTGACTTTTTATCATGTTCCTTTGTGTAGCTATTATAGGATTTTCCCTTTGGTCACCATGAGTCTTAAATAAAATATCCTATTTTAAGTTGATAACTACTTAACTTCAATAGATGTTGTATATTCTACACTTTCACTTTTCTGCCCCTCTCTACTATTGAAACTCTATTTAATTATGAATAATTCACAATTTACATGTTTTTTATATTGTGTAACTAATAACAGATTCTGTATTTATGGTTATTTTTGCTATGTTCTTTTTTTTAAATTTATGAACTAGAGTTGTAAGTGAATTATGTATCACTATTACCATATTGCAAAATTGAACTGTGATTTTATACTTACCAGTACTATTGAGATTTAAACTATCTTTTGGTGTTCTTATTATGTTAACTAGCATATTTTAGTTCTACTCAAAGAACTCCCTTTAGATTTTCTTATAAGGCAGGACTGGCAGTAATGAACTCCATCAGGTTTTGTTTTTTTATGAAAAGTCTTTATTCCTTCTTTGTTTCTGAAGGAGTTTCACCAGTTATAGAATATCTTTGTTGAGAATTATTTTCTTTCAATACTTTGAATCCCTTTCTCTCTTGACCTGAAAAGTTTCTGTTGAGAATTTTGTTTATAGTCTTATGAGGGTTCCTTTGTATGGAACTTCTCTCTTTTTTTGCTCTTAAAATTCTTTCTTTTTTTTTTTTTTTGACTTTTGACAATTTAATTATTATGTGTCTCAGTGTAACCCAGTTTGGGTTGAGCCTGTTTGGAATCTTTGGGCTTCTTGTATCTGGATGTCTGTTTGTCTTCCCAGGTTTGGGAAGGTTTTAGCTGTTATTGCTTTAAACATACTTTCCATCCCTTTCCATCTCTTTATTTTCTGGAATTCCCATAATTTTGAATATTGTTTCTTTTTATTATGTCCTATAATTCCTGTAGGCTTTCTTTACCCCTTTTTATTTTTTTACTTTTTGCTCCTCTGACTAGGTAATTTCCAATGTCTTATCCTCCAGGTTATTGACACTTCTGAAAGGTTGAGTCTACTTTTGAAACTCTAATTATGGATAACTCAGTACAGTTCAGTTATTGTCTTTTTCAAATGCAAGATTTCTGTTTGTTTTTGTTTTGTTTTCTTTTGTTTTGATTGTTGCTATTTCTTTGTTGAACTTCTCATTTTGTTCATACGTTGTTTTCCTAATTGCATTTAGTTGTTTGTGTTTTCTTGCAGTTCACTAAACTTCCTTAAGTGGATTTTTCTACATTCTTTGACTGTTTATAGTTCCCCATTTCTTTAAAGTTAGTCATTAGTGAGTTTTTTGTGATCTTTGATTCCTTACATTGATGTCTGGACATTTGATTAATAGGGCTCCTCTTTCAGACTTTACATGTTTGTTTCATCAGAGACAGTTCTTCACCAGTCATCTTAATCTTTGGGTTTTTGGGTGTATGTGTGTGTAATGTTTTTCCATGGATGGGGCTTGCTTTTTAGCCTACTTTCAGGAGAAGTAACTGTTTGAGCTCTGAGGACTGAGATGGGGTAGTGTGCCACTGCTGAGAACAGTTGGATAGCCTACTGGCTTGATTCCTTACCTGAGTGATCCTGTAGAATGGGCTCCATGGTTGCTTGAATTCTCTGGTCAGGCTTACTAGATTGTCAGTACTGTGTACTATATTCAGTAGTAAATTGGGCTGTGAATTTAGCTTCCCTGCCTTAGCAGGGCAACAGTCCAAGGCCTAAGGCCTGTACAGCTCATAGTTTGAGAACCCAAATCAAGTCTGAGTGTGAGGTTACATGAGGCCACTAGTTCTATAAAAAAGCTTTTTAAAACCTTGTATGGTTTTAATTTTCACATTAAGTATTTTCAAGTTATTCCAATTTGACTAATATTATTGCTCTTTTTCTAAAAATAAATGAAGATAAAAATATGTATGTCAATTATATTTCAATAAACCTGAGGTAAAATAATAAAAGAGTAAGTGAGAATCACATATTTATCTGCCTTTATGGACAATTGTTCTTAAACATTTTTTAATTAAATAAATTTTTCAATGTTTATTTATTTTTTGAGAGGGACAGAGACAAAGTGCAAGCAGGGGAAGGGAGAGGGAGAGAGAGAGGGAGACACAGAATCTGAAACAGGCTCCAGGCTCTGAGCTGTCAGCACAGAGCCTGATGCGGGGCTCAAACCCATGGACTCTGAGATTATGACCTGAGCCAAAGTTGGATGCTTTACTGACTGAGCTACCCAGGCACTCCTCGTAAGAGATTTTAATATAATTTAGGATTTATTCCTTTAATCAAGTGAAATATTTCCTAAATAAAAATTTATGAAATAAAATTTATATTAATTCTTCAAATATATGCTGGTTAATGGAGCCGGTTGAACTAGACTTGGAAATTTTGAGATGGGTTTCACACAGAACTCCAACTTCTCTAGCTATCCCCAAACAACACAAATACAGTTATATCTCAGTATCCATATATGATATATCAATGCAGTAGTTATACTTTCTTGGGTTCTAGACAGTAGTCCTGACAGCAGATTTTTCAGTTTCAGCCTGATACATTGAAGGTCGGGAGAATTCCACCCTATAAACCCTTTCTTAATTTCAAGTTATAAAGATACATAGAAAAATTACATCATAAGTAAATGTAGGTAATGGTAAAAGAAGGTAATGGTAATAAATTTGTTATTTTACTCATAACACTCATAACTCATAATGTTAATATCATGAGATATTTTATAGCTAATCTCTGGTTACTATCATCTATATAATAAATGGTTTTGTTAATTTACCTCTGGAAATAACTCTTGAACTTTCATTTCCATTTGTACCAATCATTGAATTCATGTGATCAGAGGGTTGAGAAGAGTTAAATAGTGGAACTATTATTGTTAGTTGTATTTTATTTCTTCAACATCCAGTTCAGCACACCTGTTTTTAAAGGATAAAGATTTAAGAGATTATAGAACAAAATTTCAGAGTCTGAAATAAACACCCGTTTCTGTGTCTGGAGGTTAAACACCACACAGTTTACTAAGGAAACTTTGTTCCACATTTGATCATCCTTCCTTGTTCCGTTAATTTATAGAGTAGTCATATACATGAACTAACTTACCTTTTTTTATTAGGTATTAGATAAAGAAAAAAAAAAATATATATATATATATATATATATATACTTACAACACAGAATTTGAAATCCCAAACTTTTTGCCAGAGAATATAATTTATCAAAACTTTATTAGACAAAAATATTCTTGGTCTATTATGATATCGATTGCAGCAGAACAATGTTCCTGCTGAGAACATATAGAAAATTTGGATAAAATGTCAAGCATTTGCTTTAATTCAGCATATAATTACTGAGGCAAATTATCTAAGGATGTAAACTTTAGAGAGAAGGAAACTGCAGAGAAGTGAGTAGACATTCAATAGTAGTTTCTTCCCTGAAAGTATTTGCCAAGTCTTGCTAAATCCAAGGAGAGGGCTTCAAAATAGAGCTGTTTCTTAAGTCACAGAAAAGCCAGTGGAAATTCTGGCAATCTCATGGGATTCAAGAAACAAGTATAAAGTGGATAATTTTGGGGAGAGAAGCAAACAAGAATACTTGTAAAAAGTATTGCAGGATAATATAGAATGAAGGGTAATGCAGAAATGTTATCCCAATTCACTACTTTTCTAATCTTAATGCATTGGCAAACCCTTGAACTATGTTGAACAGAATATAATCAACCTACAGAATGTTAAGAGGCATAACAACACTTCCTTACTGTGCTTTCAGTGATAGTGAGGGATTAAAATTTATTTAATACAATAGGAAACCATGAGTCCAAAGTGAAAGAAAAACAAATAAATACCTAAAGATATAAATTAAAAATTTGATGAGGGAGGAGTCAATGGCAGGGAAGTAGGGGGACCTGAGTTCCCTCGTCCCTCAAACACAGTAGCATTGAGGCCAGAAGACTTGGAATTCCCGGAATCCGGGCTACAGAGTGACAAAAACATCACCAGAGACCCATGGGGACAACTTTGCAGTCCAGAGGTGCGTGATTGCAAATTGGGAGAGATAAAACAGGAGGCATAGGCACAGAAGGGAGGGATCCCCTTCTGTGGAGAGACAAAAGGAAGAGAAAGAGAGGCTGTGGAAGTATAGGATTGTATTTAGACAAGAGAAAAACCATGGACTTGGGAATGGAAAAAACAGAGAAAGAACCAATTTCAAACTGATCCACGGTTGAGAGACTTTCTCCGGACTGGGGCTGCCCTCTGTATGTGTTCTTCAGGTGGATGGGTAGTGAGCTCAGAGGCACAGTTGGAGAGAGAAGTCCCTTCCCTTGAGTTCAGTGGGAGGAAGGTATATAGCCACTCCAAGGTCAAAAAACCCTGCAGGCTCCCAGCATCCAGAGGCCCTTTGTCAGCTGGGTGGAGTGGCACTTCCCTAGATCCAGGGTTCAAGGAGTGGGATCTTTTAAGACATCAGGGTTTGAATCCCAGCCAAGTGCCAGAGAAGTGTGGGAGACTGTGGAGTGGGACAAACCGACCCACTTGCACTTGGGCCCACTTGGCACTGTGAAGATGGCCTGAACAGAGTGGTTTGGGACACCCGGTCCAGGGAGGAGAGACTGGAGTGTCACCATTTTTCTCCCCATTACCAACAAGGTGGGGCTTCAGGGAACAGGACAGGTGGAACTGCCTACACCAAACCATGCCCCTCCGTGCCTGGGTAACTGGTAACAGAGGAATATTGACAGTGACTGAAACAGACAGCTCCTCCTTCAGACCAGCACAGCCCCTGGTTCCAAGGCACCATCATATATGTGTCCAGTGGTTTTGCACTTTCTGATTTGATTCTTGGTCAATTCTTATTGTATGTGTGTATGTGTGTGTATTTTTTTTTCCTGCTTCCTTTCTTCCTCTTATTTCTTCCCTTCTCTATTCTGGATATTCTGGTTATTGGTTTGTTTAAGCAGACTTTTTTAATCTATTCTTTTTGCACCTCTTCTGTATCTCCTCCTTTATTTTCCTCTCTTTCTCTCTGTCTGGATTAAGCCATATAGTTTCCCTGATTCTCTGCCTAGTCATTTTTTTTTATTTTCTTTTTTCCAACCCCTGTCATTTCTCTTTTTGGATGGAATAAGGCTTCTTCCATCCTCCACCTTTTAAAAAAAATTTCCAGGGTTATTTCAATGCACAAATCAAAGCACACCTGGTGGAAGGCCCAGAAAACCACTATGAGTAGGGAGATAAAGCAGCCAGAGTCACAACAACAGATAGCATGCAACACACTCCAAAAACACCTACTGAAGAGCCAGGCCCTAGAGAGTGTATGACCCATTTTTAATATAGTAGTGATTGCAGGTGCAGGACACATAACAAGCTATTAAAACACATAAAGGACAGAAAACTAGCCAAAATAATGAGACAGAAGAATTCTCCTCAAAAGAAATTCTGGGAATAAATGAAACCTAGAGAATTGCTCAAAACAGACATAAATAATATATCTGAGAAAGAATTTAGAATAACAGCCATAAGATTAATAGCTGGGCTTGAAAAAAGCATAGAAAACAGCAGAGAATCTATTGCTACAGAGGTCAAGGAACTAAGAAATAGTCACAACGATTTAAGAAATGTTGTAAATGAGGTACAAAATAACCTAGATGCAGTGCCTGCAAGGGTGGAGGAAGCAGAGGGGAGAATAAATGAAATAGAAGCTAAAATTATGGAGAATGATGAAGCTGAGAAAAAGAGAGATAAGAAAATACTAGACAACAAGGAGAGAAATAGAGATCTAAGTGATTCAATAAAATGTAATAATATTTATATCATAGGAGTTCCAGAAGAAGAAGAAGGAGAAGGAGAAGGAAAAGAGAAAAGGGCAGAAGGTTTATTTGAACAAATGATAGCTGAGAACTTTCCTAATTTGGGGAAGGAAGCAGACATCCAAATCCAGGAGGGACAAAGAACTCCCTTGAGATTTAACAAAAGTAGGAATCTCCATAGCACCTCATAGTGAAAACGACAAAATACAAAGATAAAGAGAGAATTCTGAAAGCAACTAGGGACAAATGGGCCTTAACCAAAAGGGTAAACACATAAGGGTAGTAGCAGACCTGTCCACTGAAATTTGGCAGGCCAGAAGGGAGTGGCAGGAAGTAGTCAATGTGCTGAATAGGAAAAATACACCGCCAAGAATCCTTTATCCAGGAAAGCTAATATTCAGAATGAAGGAGAGATAAAGGCTCCCAGACAAAACAAACAAACAAACAAACAAGAACAACAACAACAACAAAAAAAACTGAAGGAGCTCATTACCAATAAACCAGCCCTGTAAGAGATCCTAAGCGAGACTCTGTAAGTGGAATGCTGTAAAGACTACCAAGGACCAGAGACATCACCACAAGCATGAAACCTACAGATAACACAATGACACTAAATCCATATCTTTCAATAATAACTCTGAAAGTAAATGAACTAAATGCTCCAATCAAAAGACATAGGGTATCAGAATGGATAAAAAACACAAGATCCCTCTTTATGCTGTCTATAAGAGACTCACTTTAGACCTGAGGACACCTTTCAGATTGGAAGTGAGGGGATAGAGAATGACCTATCATGATACTGGAAGTCAAGAGAAAGGTGGAGTAGCCATGCTTACATCAGACAAACTCGATTTTAAACTAAAACTATGACAAGAGATGAAGAAGGGCATTATGGGGTCTATCCATCAAGAAGAGCTAACAATTGTAAATGTTTATGCCCCCAACATAAAGAACCCAAATAGATAAGTCAATTAATCATGAACATAAGCAATCTTATTGATAAGAATACATTAATTTCAGAGGACTTTAATACTTCTCTTACATCAGTGGACAGATCATCTAGGCAAAAAAATCAATAAACAATGGCCTTGAATGATACACTGGACCAGATGGACTTGACAGATATATTCAGAACTTTTCATCCCAAAGCAGCAGAATACATATTCTTCTCAAGTGTACATGGGACATTCTACAAGATGCATCACATATTGGGTTACAAAACAGCCCTCAATAAATATAAAAGAATGGAGATCATACCATGAATATTTTTATATCAAAATACTATGAAACTTGAAATCAACTACAACAAAAAATTTGGAAAGCCTCCAAATGCATGGATGTTGAAGAACATCTTACTAAAGAATGAATGGGTCAACCAGACAGTTAAAGAAGAAATTAAAAAATATATGGAAGCAAATAAAAATAAAAATATGACAGTCTAAATCCTTTGGTATGAGCAAAGGCAGTCCTAAGAGGAAAATATATTGTAATCCAGGCCTATCTCAAGAAACAAGAAAAATCTCAAATACAAAACCTAACCCCACACCTAAAGGAACTAGAAGCAGAACAGCAAAGAAATCCCAAAGCCTGCAGAAGAAGAGAAATAACAAAGATTAGAGCAGAAATAAAAAATATAGAATCCAAAACACAAAAAAAGCAATAGAACAGATCAATGAATCTAAGAGCTGGTTGTTTGAAAAAATAAACAAAATTGATAAACCTCTAGCCAGACTTCTCAAAAAGAAAAGAGAGAGGACCCAAAGATAAAATCATGAGTGAATAAGGAGAGATCACAACCAACACCACAAAAATACAAACAATTATTAAAGAATACTATGAAAAATTATGTACCAACAAACTGGACAACCTGAAATAAATGGACAAGTTTCTAGACACCCACACACTACCAAAACTCAAACGGGAAGAAATAGAAAATTTTAACAGACCAGTAACCAGCAAATAAATGGAATCAGTTATAAAAATCTCCCAACAAATAAGAGTCCTGGGCCAGATGGCTTCCCAGAGAAATTCTACCAGACATTTAAAGCAGGGTAATACCTATCCTTACCAAGCTGTTTCAAACAACAGAAATGGAAGGAAAGCTTCTGGACACATTCTGTGAAGCCAGCATTACCTTGA
Organism: Leopardus geoffroyi; assembly: GCF_018350155.1. NCBI lineage: Eukaryota > Metazoa > Chordata > Mammalia > Carnivora > Felidae > Leopardus > Leopardus geoffroyi. The sequence goes on along the minus strand of NC_059328.1, from coordinate 173,290,803 downwards.
TCCCCAAACCAGACAGAGACCCACTAAAAAGGAGAATACAGACCAATATCCCTATATCCCTGATGAACATTGATGCAAACATTCTCAACAAGAGAATTCAACAATATATTAAAAGAATTATTCACCATGATCAAGTGGGATTCATTCCTGGGCTGCAGTGCTGGTTCAATATCTGAAAATCAATGTGATACATCACACTATTAGAAGAAAGGATAAGACCCATATGATCCTGAAAATAGATTCAGAAAAAGCATTTGACAAAATGCAGCATCCTTTCTCAATAAAAACCCTAAAGAAAGTTGGAATGAAAGGAACATAACTTAACATCATAAAAGCCATATATGAAAAGCCCACCACTAATATCATTCCCAATGGGGAAAAACTGAGAGCTTTCCCCCTGAGATCAGGAACATGACAGGGATGTCCAGTCTCACCACTGTTGTCTAACATAGTGTTGAAGTGCTAGTCTCAGCAATCAGACAACAAAATGAAATAAAGGCATCCAAATTGGCAAAGAAAAAGTCAAACTTTCACTTTTCACAGATGACATGATACTCTACAAGGAAAACCTGAAAGACTCCACCAGAAAGCTGCTAAACTGATCCATGAATTCAGCAAAGTTGCAGGATACAAAATCAATGTACAGGAATAGGTTGCATTTCTATTCAACACGTCTCTGAAGGAAAGGGAAATAAAAGTAAAAATGAACTATTGGGACCTCATCAAGATAAAAAGCTTCTGCAATGCAAAGAAAACAATCAACAAAACTAAAAGGCAACCAGCAGAATGGGAGAAGATATTTTCAAATGACATATTGGGATAACAGACTAGTATCCAAAATCTATAAAGAACTTACCGAATTGAACACCCGAAAAAAAAAATCCAGCAAAGAAATGGGAAGAAGACATGAATAGACACTTTGCCAAAGAAGAACTCCAGATAGTCAACAGACACATGAAAGATGCTCAACATCACTCATCATCAGAGAAATACAAATCAAAACCACACTGAGATACCACCTCACACCAGTCAGTGTGGCTAAAATTAACAACTCAGGAAACAACAGATGTTGGTGAGAATGTGGAGAAATGGGAACCCTCTTTCACTGTTGGTGTAAATGCAAACTGGTGGTCACTCTGGAAAACAGTGTGAAGGTTCCTCCAGAAATAAAAAATGGAATTACTCTATGACCCAGCAATAACACTACCAGAAATGTATCCAAAGGATGCGGAGTGCTGATTCATAGGGACACATGTAACCCAATGTTTATAGCAGCCCTTTCAACTATAGCCAAATTATGAAAAGAGCCCAAATGTCCACCAGCTGATGAAAGGATAAAGAAGATGGCACAAAAACAGACACATAGACCAATGGAATAGAATAGAAACCCCAGAACTAGACCCACAAACGTATGGCCAACTCATCTTTGACAAAGCAGGAAAGAATATCCAATGGAAAAAAGACAGCCTCTTTAACAAATGGTGCTGGGAGAACTGGACAGCAACATGCAGAAGGTTGAAACTAGACCACTTTCTCACACCATTCACAAAAATAAACTCAAAATGGATAAAGGACCTGAATGTGAGACAGGAAACCATCAAAACCTTAGAGGACAAAGCAGGAAAAGACCTCTCTGACCTCAGCCGTAGCAATCTCTTACTCGACACATCCCCAAAGGCAAGGGAATTAAAAGCAAAAGTGAATTACTGGGACCTTATGAAGATAAAAAGCTTCTGCACAGCAAAGGAAACAACCAACAAAACTAAAAGGCAACCAACGGAATGGGAAAAGATATTTGCAAATGACATCTCGGACAAAGGGCTAGTATCCAAAATCTATAAAGAGCTCACCAAACTCCACACCCGAAAAACAAATAACCCAGTGAAGAAATGGGCAGAAAACATGAATAGACACTTCTCTAAAGAAGACATCCGGATGGCCAACAGGCACATGAAAAGATATTCAGCGTCGCTCCTTATCAGGGAAATACAAATCAAAACCACACTCAGGTATCACCTCACGCCAGTCAGAGTGGCCAAAATGAACAAATCAGGAGACTATAGATGCTGGAGAGGATGTGGAGAAACGGGAACCCTCTTGCACTGTTGGTGGGAATGCAAATTGGTGCAGCCGCTCTGGAAAGCAGTGTGGAGGTTCTTCAGAAAATTAAAAATAGACCTACCCTATGACCCAGCAATAGCACTGCTAGGAATTTATCCAAGGGATACAGGAGTACTGATGCATAGGGGCACTTGTACCCCAATGTTCATAGCAGCACTCTCAACAATAGCCAAATTATGGAAAGAACCTAAATGTCCATCAATTGATGAATGGATAAAGAAATTGTGGTTTATATACACAATGGAATACTACGTGGCAATGAGAAAAAATGAAATATGGCCTTTTGTAGCAACGTGGATGGAACTGGAGAGTGTGATGCTAAGTGAAATAAGCCATACAGAGAAAGACAGATACCATATGGTTTCACTCTTATGTGGATCCTGAGAAACTTAACAGGAACCCATGGGGGAGGGGGAGGAAAAAAGAAAAAAAAAAAAAAAAGAAAAAAAAAGGTTAGAGTGGGAGAGAGCCAAAGCATAAGAGACTGTTAAAAACTGAGAACAAGGGGCGCCTGGGTGGCGCAGTCGTTAAGCGTCCGACTTCAGCCAGGTCACGATCTCGCGGTCCGGGAGTTCGAGCCCCACGTCAGGCTCTGGGCTGATGGCTCAGAGCCTGGAGCCTGTTTCCTATTCTGTGTCCCCCTCTCTCTCTGCCCCTCCCCCGTTCATGCTCTGTCTCTCTCTGTCCCAAAAATAAATAAACGTTGAAAAAAAAAATTAAAAAAACAAAACAAAACAAAACTGAGAACAAACTGAGGGTTGATGGGGGGGTGGGAGGGAGGAGAGGGTGGGTGATGGGTATTGAGGAGGGCACCTTTTGGGATGAGCACTGGGTGTTGTATGGAAACCAATTTGACAATAAATTTCATATAATAAAAAAAAAAAAAGAAAGGATAAAGAAGAATGTGGTTTATATATACAATGGAATACTACTTGGCAATGAGAAAGAATGAAATCTTGCCATTTGCAACAACGTGGATGGAACTGGAGGGTATTATCCTAAGTGAAATAAGTCAATCAAAGACAGATATCATATGTTTTCACTCATATGTGGAAATTGAGAAACTGAACAAAAGACCACAGACAAAGTGAAGGGGAAAAATAGTTTCAAACAGAGAGGGAGGCAACTTACAAGAGACTCTTAAAAACAGACAACAAACTGAGGGTTGATGGGGGGGGGTGGGGCTGAGGGGAAAATTGGTGATGGGCATTGAGGTGGGCCTTGTTGGGATGAGCACTGGTTGTTGTATATAAGTGATGAATCATGGCAATCTACTCCTGAAGTCATGAGCATACTGTAAACACTGTCTGTTAGCTAACTTGACAATAAATTATATTTTTAAAAAATATGGTGAGGGACAGGTTATTTATATACTTTCAGAGATCCTATTTCTAAAATTCTTATTAATTATATATGGGAGGAAAGTAACTTTATATCAAGTAATCAATTGAAAATGAACTACATCTGAAGGGGACAAAATAAAATTATCTGCAACCTGATAAAGTGCAATGTAAAGAACATAGAATTCTTTATGCAATATTTTTTACCAATATGGATAACCTAACTTTACTATGAGGATACATCTGAAAAACTTATTTAGGAGATTACACAATAAATCATCTGAAATCAATATTATGAAAGTTGAGTTCTGGATGTTTTAGCTTGATCTTACTTTATTAATTACATAAATGCTCATGAAAAACATCAAAAAATTACATAGTAATCTGAATATTTCAGAACAGGAGTGAAAAAATATGAGACTAAATTTTAAGATTATGAAAGATGGTATTATTTAACCTATTCTTGAGACTTTATTGAAAACACATGACAGAGAAATTAACTGATTTGGAGTTAATACACATCTGATTGAGAATAATTTCCTCCTAATAGTGAATTAAATGTAACAAAAATTGAGGCACATGGGTGACTCAGTTAGTTAAGCATCTGACTCCTATTTCTACTCACATTATGATCCCATGGTTCATGAGATTGAGCCCCTCATTGGGCTCTGTGTTCACAGTACAGAGCCTGCTTGGGATTCTCTCTCTCCCTCTTTCTCTGCCCTTCTCTCACTCGTTTTTTCCCCTCTCTCTTAATATAAATAAACCTAAAGAAAATAAATGTATAAAAAATTGAAGCATTTAAGTTAACTAATTACAAATTGAAATACTGTTATTATATATATGAAGAAATATTTCAAAATATACTGATATGATAAAGTATATTTAGGGTAATTTTATGATTACATATTAATAAATTGCTTGTATTCTCCATATCCTGTATTAGTTTCATCTTTTTGATATTTTGTGATAATACAAAAGTAATATTATTTTTTCACTTTCTATTTGAAATGATTTAGACTGGTTTAACTGTTGCTACCATTCTGTATATCCTATTGTTATATAATAGTAGTACATTACCAAAATGAAGAAATTAACATTGGTGCAATTAACTAAATTACAGATTTTATTTGAATTTCACTAGTTTTTCCACTAGTGTATTTTTTACATATGAGAATCCAGTCCAGGAACTCACATATATTAGCTTTTGCTCCTCATTATTTTGCTCCCAAGCTATGACAGTTCCAGAGTCTTTCCTGGTCAAGTATCAGCCTTAGGCATTTTCTGTGTCCTCGGGTCTCAGGGGCTGCCCTTCTCAATCTTCCTGTGTTCTCTCACCTAGTTCTGAGCTCAGCAGGTAGTCCTGTTTCTTCTTTAGTGGTAGATAGAGTGTTGTCTTTTTTAACTGTACCCTCATTCCTAGGATTGTCTGAAAACCTATAGAAGGTCAGTTAAATTTGAATATTAGATAAATGGTGGTTAATTTGATTTAAATAACAAATATTACATGGTAGATACCTACCTAAATATTATTTTTTAATATGAAATCGAAATTTAACTGGGAATCTTATATTTGCTAAATTTGATAGCCTTACTTCTCCCAGCTACAAAAGGTGTTCTTAAGTGCCTCAAGAACAAGGTTGTTTATCACCTTTCCTCCTACAGATAAAAGCTTTTGCTCCATAGGGGAAATAGGGCATGTTATGGTGGAATTTTGTGTAATTCCCATAGCAGTTGCTTTTTCCCTTCTCCAGTTCTGCACCACAGGTGAGACTTTATCAGAATGCTCATGATGTTTTTGTGAGTACCTAGTAGGACTTGTGGAGCAAAAGCCTGTAAAACAATGTAGAATCCTCTTACATGTTCAGTTTCTAGGAGTTTCATCTTTTCTCACTAGTGCACATTCAGTTAACCCTCACCACTTCACCAAACTACCTGAAATATTTTTACCTGCAGTTGAGTACCTCTTACATCTTTCTGTAGACATCTCTCTCTCAGATTTTTGGTTGGTTGGTTGCCAATCAATTCAGAAAATTTTGTGAACTTGGTATTTTCTTCTGTCCCTTTCTTTCTTTCTTTCTCTCTTTCTTTCTTTCTTTCTTTCTTTCTTTCTTTCTTTCTTTCTTTCTTTCTTCCTTTCATTTGTTTTGTATTGTATTGTTTTAATTTTAAAGTTGGGAGGGATGCTCTTTTAAGTTCTCAATATCTCTGAGCAAAATACCAGTGTCAGTGATTCAGTTCTTAACATAGATAACAAATTACCATTGCAAGAAGACCTCTTTTATACTCAATATTTTTTTTCAATGAGAGTAACACTATTAGTTACACTGTAATATGTCCATATTATATACCATCTTTTGTATTAAAAGTAGTCAAACACAGAATGTATGTGCAAATAGAATATCATGACTCATTACTTTCTTAGCATCAATAATCTGGGAGGACTTTACAAAAAACATATTTAAGGCTAAATACATTTAAAGAGTTGACCATACTTTGTGTATTTTTCATGATTAATTTCATATCATATAAACAAAAATAGATTTTCCCACTCTTTACAAGTCATTGTATGCTTTAGACTTCATTTTATAGATATAAATATTTATATATGTAAAAGATATTGTCACAGTTTTTCTCTCTGATTCTATCTGAGATTTACATAGAAGATCTGTTATACCCCAAATGAACCGAAGATGGATTACGAGCTTTATGGGCTTAAATTTAAAATATATAACTTATAGCAAAAAAAAAAAAAAAAACACATAGGAGATAATCTTCAGGTTCTAAAGCTAGACAAGGAGTTCTTAGACTTCACACAAAAGGCACAATCCATAAAAGAAAAAAAAAAGGATAGTTGAACTTCATCAATATCATACTGTTTTGATCACTATAGCTTTGTAATATACCTGGAAGTTAGGAATTGTGATTCCTTAAGCTTTGCTTTGCTTTTTCAGGTATCCTTTGGCTATTTGGAGTCTTTTGTGGTTCCATACAAAATTTTTGTTTTAGTTGTTATAGTTTATTTGTTCTAGTTCCAGTGAAAAAATGCTGTTGGTATTTTGATAAGGATTGCATTACATGGGTATATTGCTTTGGGTAGTATAGACATGCTAACAATATCTGTTCTTCCCATACATGAGTGTGGACTTTTTTTCTGTTTCATTGTGTCATCTTCAGTTTCTTTCATCAGTGTTTTACAATTTTCAGTCTACAGGTCTTTTGTATCCTGTTGTTTTGGGTGCAGTTGTAAATGGGATTGTTTTGTTAATTTCTCCTTTTGCTGCTTCATTATTGGTGTATTGAAATGCAACTGATTTCTGTACATTGATTTTGTATCCTGTGACTTTACCGAATTTGTTTATCATTTCTACCAGTTTTGTGGTGGAGTCTTTCAGATTTTCTATATGGAGTATCATGTCATCTGCAAATAGTGAAAATTTTACTTCTTTGTGAATTCAGATGCCTTTTATTTCTTTTCCAGTACTATGTTGAATAAAAGAGGTGAGAATGGACATCTTTGTCTTGTTCCTAACCTAATGTAAAAAACTCTCAGTTTTTCCCCATTAAGGATATGAGTTGTGGGTTTTTCATAGTTGGACTTTATTATGTTGAAATATGTTCTCTCTAAACCTAATTTGTTGAGGGTTTTTATCATGAATGGATGTCATAGTTTGTTAAATGCTTTTTCTGCATCTGTTGAAATGATCATATATTTCTTACCCTTTCTTTTATTGATGTGATGTATCACATTGACTGTTTCGAACCACCCTTGCATCCCAGAAATAACTCTCTCTTGACTGTGATGAATGATTCTTTTAATATATTGTTGGATTTGGCTTGCTTGTATTTTGTTGAGGATTTTTTCATGTATGTTTATTATGGATATTGATCTGTAGCTCTTTTTATTTGCTGTGTCTTTGTGGTTTTGGTATCAGGGTAATACTGGCATCACAGAATGAATTTGGAAGTTTTCCTTCCTTTCCTTTTTTTTTTTTTTTTTTTTTTTTTTTTTTTTTTTGAGTAGCTTGAGAAGAATAGATATTAACTCTATTTGAAATATTTGGTATAATTTGCTTGTAAAGCCATCTGGTCCTGGACTTTTATTTATTGGGAGTGTTTTGACTACTGATTCAATTTCTTTGCTGATTATTGGTTTGCTCAAGTTTTCTATTCCTTTAGGTTTAAGATTTTGTAGTTTATATGTTTCTGGGAATTTATCCATTTTTTCCACGTTGTCCAATTTATTGGATAGTGTTTCATAATATTCTTTTATACTTTTTTGTATTTCTGTGGTGTTTGTTGTTATTTCTCCTCTCCCATTTGTGATTTATTTATTTGGGTCCTTTCTGTCTTTTTTGATAAGTGTGGCTAGAGGCTTATCAATTTTATTGATTTCTTTTCAAAGAACCAGCTCCTGGGTTTATTGATCTGTGTTATTGCTTTTCAAGATTCTATATCATATATTTCTGCTCTAATCTTTGTTATTTCCTTCCTTCTGTTGATTTTAGGTTTTGTTTGTTCCTGTTTTAGTTCCTGTAGATGTGAAGTTAGGTTGCTTATTTGAGATTTTTCTTGCTTCTTGAGGTAAGCCTGTATTGCTATATTGCTTCCCTCTTAGAACTGCTTTTGCTACACCCCAAGGAGCTTTTGGACCATTATGTTTTCATTTTCATTTGTTTCCATGTATCTTTTCATTTCTTCTTTTATTTCTGGTTGACCCATTCATTTTTTTAGTATCATGTTATATAAACTCCATGTATTTCTGGTCTTTCTAGATTTTTCTTGTGTTTGATTTCTAGTTTCAGGGAAACTAGTGGTCAGAAAAGATGAATGGTATGACTTCGATCTTCCTAAATTTGTTGAGGCCTGTTTTTTGGCCTAATATGCAATGTATTCTGAAAAATGTCCCATGCACACCTGAAAAAGAATGTGTATTCTGCTGTTTTACTATGGAATGTTCTGTATAAAACTGTTAAGCCCATCTGGTCCAGTGTGTCATTTAAAGCCATTGTTTCCTTGTTTATTTTCTGTTTAGATGATTTATCCATTGATGTAACATGGGTGTTAAAGTCACTTACTATTATTGTGTTATTATTAGTTAGTCTTTTATGTTTGCTATTAACTGTTTTATGTGTTTGTGTTCCTTCATATTGGATGCATAAATATTTACAATTGTTATATCTTCTTGTATTTTACACTTTATTATTATATATTATCCTTCTTTGTCACTTGTTAAAGTCCTTTTTAAAGTCTATTTTGTGTGACATTAAGTATTGCTACCCAGACTTTCTTTCAACATCCAGTTACATGATAAATATTTCTCCATCCTCTCACTCTCCATCTGCAGTTGTATTTAAGTCTCAAATGAGTCTCTTGTAGGCAGCATATAGATGGGTCTTGTTTTTTTTATCCATTCTGACACCCTATGCCTTTTTATTAGAGTATTTAGTCCATTTACACTCAAATAGTTATTGATAAATGTGTATTGATTGTCATTTTATTATTTGTGGTTGTTTTGGAAGATTTTCTCTGATCCTTTCTTGTCTCTTTGTTCATGGTTTGCTGATTTTCTTTAGCGAAATATTTGTATTCTTTCTCTTTATTATTTACATATTTATCTGTGGTTTTTGATTGTGGTTGCTATTAGGTTTGCATATAACCTCTTCTGCATATAAAAATCTATATTAAGTTGATGGTTGTTTAGATTTGAACTCATTCTTTTCTCCTCTTCTCCCCATGTTTTTTATATTTTACATACTTTTATATTGTGAGTTCCTTGACTGATTTTTTACAGAAATATTAATTTTTACTGATTGTTTTGTTTCTATCTTCATAGTATCATTTTTTTCTTTCCTTTCCATTCAAAGATTCCCCTTTAGTATTTCTTACAGGGCTGGTTTACTGGTCATAAACTCGTTTGTTTTTGACTGGGAAACTCTTTATCTCTCCTTCTATTCTGAATGATAGCTTCTCTGAATAGAGTATTCTTTGCTACAGAGTTTTCCCATTCAGCACCTTGAATATATCACACCACTTCCTTCTGAATTGGAAAGTTTCTACTAAAAAATCCCTGCTGACCTTATGGGTCTTCTCATGTAAGTTACTGTCCTCTTTTGTCTTGCTGATTTTAATATTTTTTTCTTATCACTATATTTTGCCAACTTAATTATGATATGCCTTGGAGTGGATTACCTTTTGTTGATTTGGATAGGAGTTTTCTGTGCATCCTGGATCTTGATATCTGTTTCCTTCCCCAGGTTAAGGAAGTTTTCAGCTATTATTTCTTCAAATAAGTTTTCTTCCCCCCTTTTTCCCTCCTCCTCTCCCTCCTCCCTCCTCCCCTCCTCCTCCTTCCTCCCCTCCTCCTTCTTCTTCTTCTTCTTCTTCTTCTTCTTCTTCTTCTTCTCCTTCTCCTTCTTCTATAATATCAATGGTATTACGTTTAATGGAGTCACTGAATTCCCTAAATCTATTCTCATTTTCCATAATTCTTTTTTCTCTCTTTGGTTCAGCTTAGATATTTCCCATTACTCTGTCTTCTAGGTCGCTAATTCATTCCTCTGTAGATTCCAGCCTGCTGTACATTTCATGAAGCAAGTTTTTCATTTTGTTTATTGAACCCTTTATCTCTACTATGTTTTTCCTTATTTCTGTGTTTATGGTCTCACTCATGTCTTCCACTCTTTTCTTAAGTCAGTAAGTATCCTTATAATCATTACTTTAAATTCTCTTTAGGCATGTTGCTTATATTTGTTTCACTTAGATCTCTGGCTGTGGCCTTGTTCTCTTCTTTCATCTGGGATGAATTTCTCTGTCTTCTCATTTTGTCTAAGTCTGTGCCTATTTTTGTGTTTTATGAAGGTCAGCTGTGTCTCCTGTTCTTGATTTTAATGGCCATATGAAGAAGAGGTACTGTAGTGCCCTGCCGTGTGGTGTCCCCTGTTCCTTAGGGCCTGGCACTTCTGGGGGTGTCTCCAGCGTGTGCTGCTTATGTTTTGCCATTTTGTCCTGTCTTCTTTATCCCTCTGAGTAGTCATCTGCAGAGGCTGTCTTTGCCTGTAGTGGGAAGTTTTTGGTTCCTGGCCTGAATGTGGTACTTTTTAACTAAGTGCTCTGGCCTGCTTGTGAAATGAGACCTGTCATCTCCACTGCCAAACTGAAGCTCCCCAAAACTCCTATGTTGGGAGACATGGTATGAGCAGGGATTTTGGCCTGCCTTTTGGGGAAGAGGTCCCACTGTGCTGGGACTGAGACAAGTGTGACTGGGGGGAGGCAATTTTCCATTTGGAGGGGGGTTGGGTGAAAAAATTAGATAGTGTCTGAGTTTTGCTGGTTCTTGCAGTGGCCCTATGCTTATGCTGAGGTGTGGGACAGGAAATGGTGCCAGTAAGTTCCTTTATTCCCTGAGTGGTGTATCTGTGAATACTGTCTCTGAAACCCTCTCTAAGATGAGTGAATAACCTCCCCAGTGTGTGTCCCAGGTGCTCTTCAGATCACTGTTTCCACGCTATATGTCAGTGGGATGTTTGCCTTTCCTTCTCTCCAAGGCCAACCCCAGTATCCTCTGAGCTCTCCCAGAGCCAAGCATGCTGACCTTAAAAACTACAGACTTTAAGCCCTGCTGGTTGCAAGAACTCATGAAATTCAGCCCCACTCACTTTCCAAGCTAATTACTATGGATATTTGTTTTTCCTGTGTATGCCCCTGTATGCTAGTCTATCCCTCACCCTTCTCCACAACTGTGGCTCCCTTCCCACACAAGCTGCCATGATCTGTTTCTGTCCCAAACGATGTCTCTGGACTTCCTACCTTCTTTGATGTGACCCCTTCTCTACCTTTCATGGTGGAATTCATTCTGCCTGTCATCAGCTCAATTTCTGGGATATTTAGGATGATTTGATAGTTATCTAGTTATAGTTGAGGAAGAAGGGGAGTCTAGGGTTCTCCTACTCTGCCATCATCTTCCCCATCTCTCCTCACAGAAGGGATTTCTGAGAACACAGAATTTATAATACCATCTTTAATATTTGTTCTCCAGGATTCATTTTATAATGAATAGCAAAATAAATTTCAAACAGGAGTATTCATGAAGGACCATAACATCAATAGCATGTCCTATGGAGCTAAATAGCTAAGGATATATTGTAATAGAAGTTTGCAAGATTTTATAAGACACATTGTATTTCTTATTGCTATTTTGTATTGTATAAAAGTGTATAGGCTGACATAAATATATTCATATCCTAAACACCTGGAAGTCTTGGGCTCAGTATTAATGTAGAGAAAAAAATGAAAATTGTAATGGAAAGAAAATATATATGCTATGTATCATATTAGACAGCTCCTTTCTCTAATTTTTTCAAAAATTTTCTAGGCTCAGCATTATTTAACATTTATAGAGTAGCCAGTTTTTTACTTCAATTTATTGGCAGTTATAGAGCATGAAAAAAAAAAAAAAAAACCACAGTCCTCACTAATTAGATCATACATTTTATTTACAAGTGATTACTTGAGAATGTGTACACTTCGTACTTGTCCTGTAAGAAAAACTAAAGTTGTCCATTCAAATGTGTAGCTATCAACCTACAAATGCCCAAATAAATTAACAAATCTAAGAGATAGTAAAAATTGTAACTTGGGATTTAGCTTCTGTGCAGTGTCGTGTGGTATATTACTAATGCTAACTTGAAGTCACTCGATTTTGTGATACATTATTGTATTCCTTTATATATAATAAGAAATTTGCAGAGACAGTGTAAGTGGTAGAAAGGATATATTGATTTACTGTGATTTACAGCCAAGTAAGCAAGGCTTCCGGTTATTCTCAACCATAGATACTCTAACTACCTTGGTTTTGATGAACTACTCTGAATCATGGTTAAAAATGAACATCAGTCAAACATTCAACTTTGGCTTTCATTAGCTGACAATGAATTTCCACAGGGAAAATTTTTTATGTGTAATTTACCATTAGGTAACAACAAAAATGTGTTTGTCTAATAGAAAGTCTCTAATAGCTAGAGAAAATTCAACTAGAAAAATCTTGGGAAGAGGACAGAGATCAGATGTTTTTAAGGATAACATTCAGAAGGATATTATAACCAAATTAATAATTTGATTCTTATCAATTATCTCATGTCATCTAAGGTGGTTGTAAACTAAGAACAAATGGAGCATTCTTATGGGGTTTTATGTACTCTGCTTGTATGTAGTAAGTTATTATTCTTGGAACTTAATTTTTTGGACAATAATTTTTAAATGTTTTATTTTGAAATAATATTTAGAATTAGAGAAAAAGTTACAAAGAGTTCCTTTTATTTTTCATACAGCTTCTGCTAATTTTAAGTAATGCCATGAGACAGATAATTTTGCTTTTATATACTGTTTTTTGATGACAAAAAGCTCAGTTTAGACAAAGTACTGAAAAAGCTCACTATGGAGAGTTTGAGAACTCTGGAAACTGGAAGAAACTGACAGCAGGGATATTTTTATTTTGTTGAATATTGTGGTTGACTCTGTGATTAATTCTTTAGGGTAGTGCTAGATAAAATATGGTGCAGATTTACATGTTTCCAGTCTGTGCATTGTTACCACTGCATCTCAGTACACAATTACTGGAGACATCTTGCTGAACAGAATATAGATTAGTTCAAATGTGGATAAATTCATAGGGTGTGATGCGTATGACGCAAGCTGCATTCTAGTCATGAGTACAACAGTGTTATAATATATGATATTTTAAGGTTTGTTAGCAATTACATAAAAAACACTTAATATGTAAACATTTATTTCAGTATATTTTAATACTTTACAGGTTTTTAATTTTAATAGATATGGTTTTTTCATATAGAATCTAAGATTATTAGCTAAATTGAGCATGTAACATTCATATTATTTGTTTTTAATTCCAATTCACTGAAAGTGAAAGAAGTTTCATTAGAATTATTTGTTGATAAAATATATACCTTTTTGAATGTGGCAGTAGCGTTAGTCAAATTATGACAATGGAAATGATGTTGAAGAAATAAAGGCCAAAAGAATTAGTTCTAGTTTTAGTAGGAAGAATTACGATAATGCTAGGATAGTATTATGATATATTGAATTTTGTTGTAAAGCCATATGTGAATGCTGAAGTGTATATACTGTAGTCTGTAATTTACAAAGATGCACTGAGCAATCATAAAACTTGAAGCAGCATTTACATATAAATGATTAAATATTAATTTAAAACAAAAAGATTTCTTTTTTTTTTTTTTAATTTTTTTTTTCAACGTTTATTTATTTTTGGGACAGAGAGAGACAGAGCATGAACGGGGGAGGGGCAGAGAGAGAGGGAGACACAGAATCGGAAACAGGCTCCAGGCTCTGAGCCATCAGCCCAGAGCCCGACGTGGGGCTCGAACTCACGGACCTCGAGATCGTGACCTGGCTGAAGTCGGACGCTTAACCGACTGCGCCACCCAGGCGCCCCAAAACAAAAAGATTTCTTAAAAGGAATAGTTGTCAGGTACTTTTGAAAAGTATCAGTCTTGGCAACTGATAGAAATTTGAAAGTAAATAGAGTGGGTCCTTTGTCAAAGACATTTGAGAGACACTGCTCTAAGTTTCTGGGTGAGAATGGGGCAGAAAGGATCTTTCAGAATTCCACCTGAGACAAACAAGAAAAGCTGAATGGGATGCCAGCATTTATAAATATTGATGGAGTCTGGAAACCCTAAGAAGAGTTTAGGTAAGGGAAGGGAGCGCCTCTATTGGAGAGAATATTTTGATACATAGCTCATTGGGAGGTAATTAATATAGAACTTTTAATTTAGGAGCTATCTAGCTACTATACCTTCAAATTTGACTACTCTGTATTTGTAGAATTGCATTTTAGAAAATGAAATGTGGATATTCAAAAGTTACTGAAATAGAGATATTGGCAGGGGAAGAGTGAAGGAACAAGTGGTATGTAGGGGCTATTTGGTTTCTGTTTTTCTTTGTTTTTCTTCTTTTTTTTCTTTCTTTCTTTCTTGCTTTCTATTCTGTTAAGTGAATATGTTGTTTTAGAATTTAATTTTAATTTCTCTTTGGTATTTTAGCTATGCCACTGCAGTATTTGTCATTTATCCACAGATTAAATGACATATTTTTAAATTTTCAAGGTGTCGTTAGAGTTAAAATGTTACCACTTTATGTAAAATATAAAAACCTTGCACTGCTGGTTGCCTGCACTTCTTGCTATAGTTATTTTATATATACACACACACACTCTAGATACCACAATCCAATCTTAAAATTATTTCATTCAAAAGTCATACATCCTTTAAACAAATATAGAAAGAGAAAGAAAGGTGGTTCAATAAATATATTTATCTGGGGCACCTGGGTGGCTCAGTCGGTTGGGCATCCGACTTCAGCTCAGCTCATGGGCTCATGGTTCATGAGTTCGAGCCCCGCGTGGGGCTCTGTGCTGACAGCTCAGAGCCTGGAGCCTGTTTCCGATTTTGTGTGTGTCTCTCTCTCTGCCCCTCCCCCACTCATGCTCTGTCTGTGTCTCTCAAAAACACTAAATAAACATTAAAAAATTTAAAAATATATATATATTAATTTACATATTTATTATTTTCACTGCTTTTTATTTCTTTCTGAGGATCTGATGTTTCCATTTGGTAACATTGCCTTAAATGATCATCATTCTTCTAATGTCATATATTATTTTAGCATAAATCCTGATTTAAACTGTATTGTGTTTCAACTTGATACTTCAATATATGATACTGACTTAATTACCATAAATATATAAAACAATTTGAATGAGTCAGTCATAACTTTAAATGATGTCAAATATATATAAGATCCTGAAATAACGTGGTCCAAAGTTCCTAAAGAATATCTTGATGTCATTGACAAAACAACCACCAAATAGTCTTATACAAGATTATATGACATACTAATGCAGGGATATTAATTTTCTTCTAATTATGCTTTTCATACTCTGCCATTTTATATATATTTGGTTTTCCCAGTAGAAATATAGTGTATTAATGACTACAATTAAAATACAAATGATCCCTTTTGGGAGTTTATAAGTATAATTTAAACATCCCTCATGAGTCTAAGGAACTTTTATATAAAGTAACTGCAAGGTCCTCAAACCCTTAAATGGTCCTTTTGAATCATTATATTAATCATGTTCTTTAGCCAGTGGGCCAGGTATGACAGCATGGAAACAGCAAGTTCAGGAAATAGAATAATGCGATAAATTTACATTTGTGATTTACTGAGCCTGTCACCATACACATTGTTGAGTTTTTTGGAAACACTTACATTATTTCCAGATGGCACTATTGGTAGACAAATATGGCAACATCCGTGTACACATCTATATAAGAGGATATTAAATTACTAAATCCCAGCTGAATCCACATAAACTGGCACTAAATAAACTTTATATAAAACTTAAATAGAACCTTAAGGTTAGCTAACTTCTACGTGTCGATTTGTTTTTTTTTTGTACAGTGCACTTAAAAATAGGTCATCTAAGTCCCTGTCCTCTTTTGAACTATCATCCACATACTTCCCTTCCTATGCACTAATACATTCACTTAAATGAGATATAGCCCCTCAAGTTCCTTTCATTAAATCCTCTAGATCAAAAGAAGTTTTCTGGGAGCAGTTAGCATTTCAAACATGTTTAAGCCCACATTACAAATTACATTTTACATCTCTATTCGTTTAAATACTAATATAATTGGAAAAAAATAATGAACAATATTTATCCTAAGCACATCAGTCCTATTCTACTACATAAATATATGCTGCCTATTACCCAGTAAGTTGATTTTATGATCCTGTCTTGGATTGTACAACAAGCAGTTAAAAGATACTTGTCAGGAGTTTGCTAAATTATTTCCAATACAATTTTATTTTACTGAGTGTTCTATCACTTACCTGAATTGAAAATTGACTCACAGTTAGGAAGAGGGGGAAATATATTTTTTTGTCATTTCCAAACCATGAATCTCCATTTTTTAAACAATGTATATCTTTCTAATAATCTTGGACACATTCTATTTTATCTACTCTGACTCATCTCCCCACATTCATTAAGGACATTGGACCTGGTTTGCTGTCTTTATCACTGTTAAATATGTTTCATCACTTCCATGTCTTCAGAATCCATGTGGGTAACATATTCAGTGCTTGATTTCCCAGTTCTCTGACATCTATTGAAATAGTTTTCCTGCATTTTAATTGCTTGAAATGCTCAACTCCTGAAACTGGTTTGTACATACACTTATGTACTTTGAAATAACTTAAAGATAAATAAAATAAAGGATAGTACAAGGAATTCTTACATATCTTTCATACAAATTCTCCAAATTTTAATATTTTATCAAGTTAAATATAAATTTAAAATTTTGGGTCCTTTAAACTATTAAAGAAAACTATTAAAGGAAACATTTAATTATGAGTTAGATTAGGGACTTTTATAAGTTTATAAGCATAAAAATAGGATCAAATATAAATATGAATTTTACAACAATATAGGTAAAGAATGTAAATTAACAACAGAAACTAACATATGAATATTAAATATAAGCAAAAGTTTAGGTTTGTTTAAATAGGATGAAATAAAATGAACAAGTAACAATTCCAATCCAGGCATGATTCCACTGTTAGATTTATACAATTGAAAAAAATAAAGCTACTTATATATATATTTTTTTTTAATGTTTATTTATTTTTGAGAGAGAGAACACTTATGAGCAGGAAAAAGGCAGAGAGCGGGGGAAAGAGGATCCAAAGCAGGCTCTGCACTGACAGCAGAGAGTCTGATGTAGGGCTTGAACTCACAAACCATGAAATCATGACTTGAGCTGAAGTTGGACGCTTAACCAACTGAGCCACCCAGGCTCCCCAAAGCTACTTATATTTCTTCATGAGTAAATCATGGATCATCAGTTGAGAAGACAGAACCACTGTCAGGGAAATCTTGAGATGTTTATGTAAGACAAATTTTGTAATTACTTTAATAAATAAAACCCAAAGGAAATAGAGGAAAAGTCATTATAGCTTGTAAGAAAAAAAAAAAAAAAAAAGAAACCAAAAAACTCAGGAATTTCATTACAGCTTATAAAGACTCAAGAATTACATGGGGATACATGTTTATTTGTTTTTAAGAGTATTTATTAATCTAAGAATCAAGGTGTCATAGTTTTACTAGATGAAACAGTGCTAACTTTGGGGACTGGGAGATAAATATATTCAAATTGTTTAAAATTTACTGTAGCCCAAGAGTTATTATTGCTGATTCAGTTTGCTAAATACTATCCAAAAATCAATGCAAGTGGGAAAACAAATTGAACCTGTACTAAGAATTGAGGGATTCCAATACTGTTTCTCTTAAGCTGTAGCCCCTTAGGCATCACATAAAATGAAACACATAATCAGCTTTCAGTATGTATTTGCCTTCATTAATCATAAACTGTAGGCAAATTCTGAGCTTGCAAGTTTAGATTCTTTATTGTTGCTTCATGCTAATGATTATTGTCGTTTATTCCCCTTTGGGTTTAACATTTTCAGCAACTATAGAGTACAGATGGTAGAAAGCCCTTGCAGAAATGTAATCAGCAAGTGTGAGCATGTTGTAGTCAAAACACATGTTTAAAAAAAATACTAAAATACTCCCTCCCCTAGATAATAAATCAAAATGCTATAATATAAATACATATAGCAAAGCAGTCACAATTTTGTTTTATCACTAGAATCATTATATATGTATTACAAAATTAAATAACGATGCCCATTAAGTGTTTATATTAGACAAAAAAGATATACAATAATCTGCATATTCAAATTGATTATATTAATGAACTAAGCTTACATCATCCATAAAAATTTGACTAACAATGAAAACATTTAGAAAATTTGTTTTAAAAAACAATAGCATTTTTAAATATTATTTTGACATTAGCATTTTATAAAACTATGTTAATGTATGAAACCATTTTAATCTCATACAACTGTTACAACCATAGTTCAAACTTTAGTTACATGTAAACACAACTCAAATAAGAATACCAGAGGCACCTGGGTAGCTCAGTCCGTTAAGTGTCCAATCTTGATTTCACCTCAAATCATGATCTCCCGGTTCATGAAGTGAAGCATCCAACTCTTGATTTCGGTGCGGGTCATGATCTCCTGGTTCATGAGATTGAACTCCACATCAGGCTTGGCACTGACAGGCTGGCAGCACAGAGCCTGCTTGGGACTCTCTCTCTCTCTCTCTCTCTCTCTCTCTCTCTGCACCTCACCCCATCTCAAAATAAATAAAACTAAAAATCTAAGAATACCAATAATTTTTTGAAGTATTTAAAATCTTTTAAATATATATATAAAGTTTAAAATGTCCTTCATATTTTGTAGAAAGAAAATAATATATAGTCTTGAAAATCAACTTTTGGTCAGGTTCCTACCAATATAAAACAATACTGATTTATAGGATTATAAATACAGGGAGCAAACTAATGGTTGCCAGGAGAGTGTGGAACCAGGGGCATGGTGGTGTTGAGCGAAAATGGGTGAAGAGGAGAGGGAGATACAGACCTGCAGTTACAGAATGAGTGATTCACAGGAATAAAAAGCAGAGCAGATGGAATGCAGTCAATGATATTGTAATAGCGATGTAATGGGACAGATGGTAAACTTGTGGTGAACATAGCATAATGTATAAACTTATCAAATCACTAAATTGTACACCTGAAACTAATGTAATATTACGTGTCAATTATACTAAAAAAAAAAAAAAAAGGAAAGCAAAAACAATATAAATGAATGGGTGGATAATTTTAAAGTTTTTCAAAAAAGGTACCAATTTAGAGGGACACATGACTAAATATTAATCAGTTTTTCAGGATTATTCAAACATGACGGGAGCAATCGATTAGTCCATATCCAACCACACTTTTTTCTTCTTGTATAAAAGGCTAAGAGATTTAGAGAAGAGAAATCAATATCTTCCTGTGACCAACTAGATTGGGGTCCCCAGTGTTGTATTTAAAATACTGATTCTTCATGAAGTTGCCCTAATAGTTTTAAAAAGTTTTATTTTTAAAAGCAACAAAAAAAGTCTTTAAATTGAAAATAGCTACATTTCTGTTGTTTTCTACTGTTTCTCAAAGAGTGGACTGCCTGAATCTAAATTATCTCTTCTGCTAGCCAAATATAAAGATTCTTATTTCCTTTTTGGTTCTACTAAATCCGAATATCTGAGACTATAAATTTCCTTGGCTTTTGGCCTCACTGCTATGCTTTTTTGAGTTAGTCATCTCATGAATCCACAAATGTAGCCATTTTACCAACTTTTCTATAATTCTATCACAAACTATAGATGTTACCTTGACACTTTCTGGAGTGGCCTCATGTATAGATTGACAAATTACTTCTTCCTTTTACTGTATGTACCATATTGCTGACAGGCTGCAATTCATTAACATTGAATCTACAGCCAACAATACTGTAACTCATGTCTGAACAAAGCTTATTTATATCACATATATTTTCTCCATAAGGTACATCACATCTTCTGGTTAGAAACACTAGACAGCACATCAGCACTATGCTTGGGGGTATATTAAATTACAAAATCACCAGCAAATAAACCACAAAAATGAAAAAAAAAAAAAAAGAAACTAAATAAACCATGAAAAGAACATTTATTTACAGGGTGAGAGCTGAAAACAAGAAAGCAGAATGATTATCTTCTGCAACATAAGTTGGGAATATGTGTATCGGGTAACTCAAAAGTTTTGCCTCTCTGAGCTTGAATGTAAATGACTGAAAAAGTACACAGAGCATTGAATTTGGCTTAGACATAAAATTTTCACATCATTTGTTTTTATTTTTGTTATTAGGAAAGTAATGTAAGTATATGATAAACAGTTACTTTGTCACAAGGAAATAATGAAAGCGTGTATCTTTTACTCTTAGTTTGTGAATTGGCTGTGGAATTATTAAAAGGCACATAAGAGGGGCGCCTGGGTGGCTCAGTGGGTTAAGCATCCAACTCTTGATTTTAGCTCTGGCCATGATCTCATGGTTTGTGAGATTAAGCCCCACATCACACTGCACTCAGAGAGTGGAGGCTGCTTGGGATTCTCTTTCTCTCCCTCTCAAAATAAATAAATGAACTTAAAAAAATAAAAGGCACATAAGGATTAGTTATATCTATTGAAAAAAATTTAAATTCAAAGGAAATTAAATGATATTTTCATAATCTACTTACTGAGGAAATTTCATAAGTGGAAGAAAGGTAGGTAATCTAGTCTAATTTTATTAAAACTTTATAAAACTTCATTAAAAACTTAATAATTTGAACTCTTAGATTAATTAACTAATGCTTTTTTTTTACTAGAAGAATCCTTATCAATGATATGCTTTGAACAGACTATTCTTAGTATCTTAGTTGGGCTTCTATAACAAATTATCAATCACTGAATGCCTTACACTAAAAATATTTGTTTCTAACAGTTTTCAAGGCTGTAATTCCAAGACCAGAGGACAGCACAGTTAGGTTCTTAGTGAGAACCCTCTTCTTGGTTTACAGATGCCCACCTTCTTACAGTATTCTCACATGGGAGAGAGAGAGAGAAAGCTCTAGTCTCTTTCTGAGACATAAATCCCGTCATAGGGCTCTAAATTTCTGATCTAAATCTAATTACCTCCTAAAGGACCCACCTTCTATCACCATCCCCTTGGGGAATAGGACTTCAATATGAATTTGGGGAGGATACAAATACGCTGTCTGTAATACTTTAAGACTTCTTATGGCAAACACACCTACGATCTATGAAGTATGAAGAGTGAGTCTTAGAATTTCACCTAGGCTATGTATGTGACTTATGTATACCATGGAGAAGTTTCATAACTTATGTGTTCCCAGCTGTGTGAAATAGTAACCTACTGAATTTTCAGAGACCTATTAAGCACATATATGTCCAATACTGTCCAATGCAGGAAACAAATGCCTGGGGGACCATTTGGAAAATCCCAGGCTTCTTCTTGCTTTACCCATACCTTTTGATCACTTGTATCTTTGCAATTATTATGAATGCTTGATACTGAGTAGTATCTGTAATTTGTGTGAGTTTGACAGTCCGTGTTTTGTGTTAGCTCATACTGGTTCTTTGAATTAATTATACTGTCTCCTGGACCCACAAACCTTTGGCTAAGGCATATTTAGCAAGAAAAAAGAAGAGAAATTATGAAGGACAAGGGTCACCAATGGAATTTAGAGAAAACAGGTATAGACCCATGGAAAAAAAAAAAAAAAACTAAGTAGAATAATAGGGAATAATGGCCAGAAGGACAAAGAGGTCATAGAAGGGAGTTAAAAGTGCTGACTTGCAAGGTACATTCACTCTCCTTTACAGGGGATACCCCCCAAAAAGAAAAGAAATGATCTGGGTAAACAGGCTACTGCTATTTGCTAAGAGGAAGATAACTTATCTCTAAAATACCCTGAGAGGGGCGCCTGGGTGGCGCAGTCGGTTAAGCCTCCGACTTCAGCCAGGTCACGATCTCGCGGTCCGTGAGTTCGAGCCCCGCGTCGGGCTCTGGGCTGATGGCTCAGAGCCTGGAGCCTGTTTCAGATTCTGTGTCTCCCTCTCTCTCTGCCCCTCCCCCGTTCATGCTCTGTCTCTCTCTGTCCCAAAAATAAATAAACGTTGAAAAAAAAAAAAAATGAAATATTTAATAAAAAAAAAAATACCCTGAGAATAATCCTTGGCCAGGTATTATATCTAATAGAACTAAAGATCTATAAGACATGAATTTCTGCAGAATGTCGGGGCCTTACAAGTCCGTGTAGTATAAAATGAACATCTTTCATAATTTAAGTGCTGCTGCTATATGAAATGATCCTTTGAACTCTAGAGACCTCATCTTTTCTGGGATGGAAGGGCAAGGTTGGCATGAGAAAGACCTGAGGAACAATTTCTGACATACTAGGCTTCTCTTTCCCTTATCTAAGCTGGTGGTAGCTTTTATCTTTCACACTATTTAGTAAAACTTGATATTGATGAGTATGTTTAACTATCTGATCCTGTGGGTTAAGTCAACAGATTAAAATTCTATTGCCTGGCTTTGCTAGCAGCAGTGATGATAATGACACCCTTAAAAGAGAAGGAGAAATACAGTCAAACTCTTTTTTTTTTCTCCTGTTACTGGAAGGTCTACTTTTTCTTCTATGCTAACTGGAGATATGCCCTATTTACTCACAAATTAAGATAAATAAGATCTATGATTACAGGAAATTCTATGCTTGGAGGCCAAGATCAAGTGACCACTGAATCCTAAGGCTATTGTGTTAAAGAACTTGAGTATTTCACAGAGAAATAGTAGCAGAATCCTTGTCTGCCTAGTCATGAATATTTCAACTCAATGATCAGGAAGCTGCATTGCTAATTTCAGGTACTACATGAAAAAAATGGAGTAATAAGACCACCAAAAACTAAGTGGCTGCAGCTTTCCATGAACAGATGCTTCCAAATGGTATGATAGCTAGTCTGATGCATGGAGTTAAAGGGAGGCTGTGACAAACCTAGTTTGATAGGAGCTACTTTCTCATACCCTTCCCTACTTACAAGCAGGAGACTGCTTTTCAAGTGGCTGTACTATTAGTAGAAAATCCTAGACTAGCTTATTGATACCCAAAGAGGGAACCTAATTTAAAGCTATTGACACTAATGATGACAGATGTCATCCTCGGGTGGCAGGGATGGAAGCTCTTCATTTGTGGGTGCCTTAATAAAACCATGCCAAGGAAATACAGCCACTAACCTGCTTGCCCAGTTTCTGTGCATTGGGTGTATGATACCCGGGCCCAGAGAATTCAAATGAGAGTGCGTTCAAAAGAATAATAAAAACATAGAGAGAAATTAATAACTGGCTCAACCAGGACATTGAAAGACTAACAGGATTAATTAGGTTTTGGCAAAATCATATACCATATACTTCCCTTACCAGTCTTGCAGTGCCACTCCCATGTGAATGTTTCCTGGAATCACCTCCCTACACAAAAGTGCTACTTGCACTAAATCTACTCAGGCTTTGCTTTGGGGAAGATTCAAAGTAGGAAGTAGACTAAGGCTCACAAAGATCTATCATTTACTTATTTTATTTTATTTTTTTTAATTTTTTTTTCAACGTTTATTTATTTTTGGGACAGAGAGAGACAGAGCATGAACGGGGGAGGGGCAGAGAGAGAGGGAGACACAGAATCGGAAACAGGCTCCAGGCTCTGAGCCATCAGCCCAGAGCCCGACGCGGGGCTCGAACTCACGGACCGCGAGATCGTGACCTGGCTGAAGTCGGACGCTTAACCGACTGCGCCACCCAGGCGCCCCAATTTACTTATTTTAATCTTTGGTTGGTTTTACATATGTGTTTCTATTCTAGATATCACCCAAAGGGGGAAAAATAAAAAATAAATAAAAATAAATAAAATAAAATAAAATAAAATAAAATAAAATAAATAAAATAAAATAAAATTGTAGCTAACAACTAAAATATTATAATTTTTTTTAACATCTTAGCCTCAGTTCTGCAGCCTGTGGTTGTCCTGAATGTGAAGTTGTAAGCCGTGCATGGGAGAGAAAACCAGTATAGGTTTTGTTTTGTTTAGTTTTGCTGTTCTGCCCACCTGAATAGAGAATGAGGCCAAATGAATCTGTATTCTTAACATTAGAGAGTTGGGAAATTATGAAAAAGTAAACAGTTAATCTAATAGAGAGTTACTAAGATCAAAATAAATGTAGCTGAAGGACCCCCAGTGTGTGTGGGCTCTCTGCAGAGAACCTGGAGATGCGACCTGGAGATATGCCTGGTTACTCTGAGGAGTTTGAGTCTCAAGAAGAAATAGTGAATTCCAGACATCCTTCAAACCTAGATATTATGACTATGTTATCACAATGTCCATCAGAAAATAAAGTTGTAGCCATTATTTTCTTTCCTCTACCTTACCATACATGGACATTTCATAGTAAAGACACCAGCTTGCAACATCTGATAAACACGGCAAGTATAAAACTAAATGGAGAAAAATTTCTTTTAAACTGTTCTTATATATCCATTTCATTCCTATGAAAAACTAAAAATTCAGAGTGCCAATTAAATTAGAATAGTATTATATCTTTACTTGATTTTTTCAACTCTTTTTAATAAAAGGAAAGATAATTCTGAGATAATGCATTTGTATGATCTTAGTGATAGAATTCCTCTAGCTCTAAGTTAGATGCTCAGGAAGTGATTTTAAAATTTAGAGAGAATAAAACAAACATAAAAGCTTGTAAAAAAAAAACAATATTAAATCTATTGTATGTCAATATGTATGTTGAATTTAAAGTTAATTAGTGAACATATTATTAGTCTTTGACTTTTGTTATCATGTTATCTTTGTGAAGCAGGCTGAAATTTTTGACCTCTATTCTGGTTCTGGATTTTCTATCTTGCTTATTCAAGCTATTTTGGACTGCATGCAGTGCAGAATGTTTGCTAACTCAAAGCAAACGGGAGTGCTGATTTTATAAGGGCAACTCAATGTACAAATCATCTGTTCCTCAAATTGGTGTTCCTATCACACTCAGCCAGAACTGCTGTTTACAAATTTATTAACTTGATTTTACATGTACAGGCAAATTAGAAATTAGAATTAAAGATTAAAGATGAATTAAGTATGTTTCTTTTCAGCCAAATTAACAGAATAAGAAAGCTACAATTAAAAACACCCACTGATTATGAGCACACTGACTAGGAAAAAAATGGTTTTGGTTGGTTATGCTTTTAATAATTTTAGAAATGACAGTTTAAAAGTGAGAAACATGTTTTGTATTAATAGTTATGCTCCTTGAACTTCTCCTGTAATTTGAAGTTTCACAAAACTTGTTAACTTTTATAACTTTAAAGTTTCATATATTTTATATATGTCTGCATTTCATAGGTTCCAAAAAAGTAAAATCATTAGAAGGTTGTTCTAAGTATATTTCTAGCCTGAAGGGAAGCAGCAATCACCAGCAATCTAATAATAAAGCTAGTATTTAAGAGGTTTGGTTTCTAGGAAATTTTTGCAGACCTAAGATGTTTGGAGAGTTTTAATAAGTAAAGTTTTGAATACTTATAAAACTCACCACATTGAGATTTTTTTCCATATCTATCAATATCTCATAGTTACCTTTTGATCTTATGTAAAAAGACATCTGTGGACTTGGAACAAAATTTCCCAAACTGTGTTCCACAGAACACTAATTCTATAGTATATTTATAAAGGACTCTCTCACACACATGTACACATATGAATGAGTGCTATAGTGATATAATTTTGTGATTGACTGGATTTAAATTTTGCCGACTATAGTTTTTACTCAGAATGTATTCTATATACGTATGCAGTGTATATGACTATTCTTCCAATTAATGGTGCATATGCAATATTTTCACAGTTTATTTGAGTAAAAAACCCTTTTTCCAGGACATTTTTAGAAACTAGCATTTGGGTGGGGAGAGGGTGCCTGGGTGGCTCAGTTGTTTGAGCATTCAGCTCTTGTTTTTAGCTCAAGTCATGATCCCAGGGTCAGAAGATCAAGCCCCGTGTGGGGTCTGTGCTGAGCATGGAGCCTGCTTGAGATTCTCTCTTCATCTGCCCCCCTCCCCTACTTGCACTTTCTCTCTAAAAAATATAAATAAATAAAAGTAAAAACTAGCATTTGGCAGGGCATATTTGGGGAAATATTCTTAAGTGTATGGGGTTAACATGGCTGAATTGATGGATTATATTTCTGTATTTATCATGTAAAATCCTGCTTTATAGGAGAAAGTGATATTTGTTTCCCTTGGAACAATATAATGTGTTTTGATGTGTGTAATCTAGGAAAAAAACTTTCTACTGCTTGGAGTCAATGCCTCTAAATTTGCAGTGCTGATGGCAAACATTCCACATACCTCTGGGTACTTCCTATTTTTTTACTTCTATTTATTTATTTACTTCCACAATATCATGAGGGAAGAGGTTATGCTGTTGCTCCTAAATTAAAGAAGAGAACCCTGAAGGACAATTACGATATCATGATTGAAATCATACAGTTATTACATTACACAGCTGGGAATCAATTTGAGCTGTTTGCCCTCACCCACATACACACTAAAACCCCAATTTGGTTACCACCATTTTATACTGCCGTTTGACACATAGCATATTATATTTGATAGTCCAGAGAGAAAATTCCCACAAACATGTATGTCAAGAATAATATTTCTACACAGTATCACCTTCATGATGGAATTACTTTAAGGAAAGAAACTAAATAATCTTAATTATAAATTTAACAAAGAAGTGAAGGTGCC
Organism: Leopardus geoffroyi; assembly: GCF_018350155.1. NCBI lineage: Eukaryota > Metazoa > Chordata > Mammalia > Carnivora > Felidae > Leopardus > Leopardus geoffroyi. The sequence continues at coordinate 173,263,960 of NC_059328.1, read as the reverse complement.
AACTCGTTAAAACCGACAGCTTAGGTTTGTTGCTTGAATACCACTTATGAAAATAGATGTTCTTTTCATTTAGTTATTTTTAAATGTTTATTTATTTATTTTTGAGAGAGGAAGAGAGAGGGAGGGGCAGAGAGAGAGGGAGACAGAGATTCTGAAGCAGGCTGCATGCTGTCAGTGCAGAACCCGAGGCAGGGCTCAAACTGAGGAGCTATGAGATCTTGACCTGAGCCAAAGTCCAAGGCTTAACCTACTGAGCCCCCTGGGGGCTCCTAAAATAGATGTTCTTCTAAAAAGAAAGGTATGGTCTTTGGGAAAACAATCACATTAGCAGGATGCACATTATTATTTATAAAGGCTTTCTTCAAAGTGCCAACTCACATTGAGGTATTCCATGGTAAACTGATAAGCAAAAATGATAATGCCACCTTTTCCTACTTGTCTAATGCCGTTACATATGTAAATTCTATCTTCCTTAATCTATAGTAAGCTATTTTAGGAAACAGTTATTTTTCCTTAGGCTTATTTTGTTGCTAGCCAACCAATATGTTTAATGAAATACCAAATATATATGTGTGTTAATGAACACTTCTTTCATCCAGTAATATATGTAATCATGGCCAGAGGCAAAAGTTGTTATAAAAACAAATACTTGACATGTGGCACATGGAAATAGTTCAATACATGTTAATGCTTGAAAATAATTTTTAACTTACAGTAATTTACAAAGATTATGTTTATCCTTGGGATAATGAAAGATTGCTTCAGGTGCAAAGTATCGTAAAATAGAGTACTTTCTGGAAAAAGTACTCTAAATTTTAAGCTGGGGATAAATAAACTGCACGAAATAGATGAAAACTGATCAAAAACTTAGAGATTTTAGTAGAAAACAAGAAATAAAAAATTAAAGAAAACAGTGGAATTTTGCCACAATATAAGAAAGATCTAACTACATCTGCTAATAGTTTGTAATCCTCAGATTACTAGTTGGACAGAACTACACCTCTACTACTTTCACATCGTATATATTTTCATTTGCCTCCTCCAGATTTCCACTTTGTCCTATGACTTATTAAAATATATCAAATATTTTTATCTACATGAAGTTCATTTTTCTCCACTTTTAGGATTAACCAAAATATGAATAAATTAGCTGGTATTGCATTAAATAGATATTACCTAAGTGTCTCTTCACATGCTTTGTTTTTTATGATAGAGTTTTTTTTTAATTTTTAAAAAAATGTTTTATTTATTTTTGAGAGACAGAGAGAAACAGAACGCAAGTGGGGGAGAGGCAGAGAGAGAGTGAGAGACAGAGACAGAGACAGAATCTGAAGCAGGCCCCAGGCTCGACACAGGGATCAAACCCATGAACCAAGAGATTATGACCTGAATCAAAGCCAGACGCTTAACCGACAGAGCCACACAGGCATCTCTCTGTGATAGGGTTTTTTAATTTTTTAACATTTATTTATTTTTTGAAAGACAGAGACAGAGTGTGAGCAGGAGAGGGGCAGAGAGAGAGGGAGATACAGAATCCCAGGCTGTCAGCACAGAGCCTGACGTGGGACTAGAACTCACAAACTGTGAGATTATGACCTGAGCCGAAGTCAGACACTTAACTGACTGAGCCACCCAGGTGCCCCTGTGATAGGGTTTTTAAATAAAAATTCAAGAACTGAAAATCAATTTATATGACTTATAATTTAGGTATTATCTCTTTTGCATTGCTGAATTTGATCACCACTATGTGATTCTGTATACAGGGTAACAGTTCTAATGCTATATGGTTTTGTATCAGCTGTAGTTAGTGAAAATCAGTTACCTTCTCTTGATATCCTTAGCAATAATGGCTGTAAGAAGGATATACCATTCTGTCATCCTAACTGCTGCAAATAAAAATAGTATTGGTTTTCTCATACTAATTGACATTATGTCAAGATAATTTTTATTATCCATTAAACTTTATTAATAATCTAGTGTGTTATACTACTCTGAATTAGAATTAGAATCTTCATTTGGCACAATAGTTTTCCATCGGATTATCATAAACTTGTTTAAGGAATTTAGAAAGAAGAATAAAGAATATAACCTTGATTTCCACTTGGATAGAACAAGAAGCCAGCAGTTATGGTGGTGCTAAAATTCTCCAGATGTTTTTAATGAGAGCTATTAATTCTCTAGCCTATAATGACATTAATTGTTCAATACAGAACACAAAGGATATGCCCTCTGAGAAAGAAGATTCAAAGTCTGCTGATACAGATCAGATTTCTCTCTGTAAGTTAAAAAAAATCAACCCTAGAACTGTTGTGATGTGTGTATGTGTGTGTATATATATATATATATATATATATATACACACATCTGGAAACAATTGGGGATGTTCAAAAGTTGGTCTACACTTAAGATAATGAGAAAATTTATTCTTTCATAACTCTTATAAAACATGTGCATTAAATTGTTCTTAATCTGTGAACACACAAATAGTAATAAATGTCTTTTATGATTTATATTTGAGAAAAATACAAGGGACTGAAGTGTTTTGAAGGCTTCTAAATTGTACCTATTTGTATTGTTGGATTAATATCCAAAACTGTCTACTGACATTTTTAGACAGAACTTTTCAATTCTTTATCCTTCTTTAATACAGTTGAGTATGTATTTATTTCTCCTGAATGTACTTGGTACCTAATAATTTTCTTTGCAGGAAAAAAAATATTGATATCTCAAGAAGACAATATAAATATCTCAAGAAGATATGTACATGGAAGGAGATAAGTTAATATTTATTAAGCTTTAAGTAGTGCCACACATATAAAGTTTTATTTCATTTATTAAATACTACTTTTAGGAAGCTATTTTTTAATATAAAATGTCCAGTGGTGTTATATATTTTGTCCATACAGTGAATATATGGGAGAGATGAGATTTGAATTCCATTCTTTGTTAGGAGATTCTATGCCTTTTCCTCTTTAGCATTCTCCTTTCCTTTCCCCATTTTATACTAATTAGGCAATTCATAAATTAAGAGTTATATTCACTAGCATATCATATTTCCTGGTTTATAAAATACATATTCTGTGCCTATGATGTGCCAAGCCCTGTTTTCAAAGACAAGCAAAAAACATACAAGGGAATTCTGATATATAGAGTCACGTTTGAATGTGGTCGAGAAATAACTTTTGGTTGGGAGGAAGTCTCTGGAGTGCTGACATCGTACTATGGCCTTGTTTACAAATGGAAAATATGAGGACAGTGTGCTTCAGGGAGTAGGAACAGAAAATGAAAAGCCCTGAAGGTGGAATTAGTTTAGTTTACGGACTAATGGGAGGAGGCTAATAGCTTACAGCAGTTGGATTAGTGGTTAGGGATGTGGAAGGAGTCCACATAGTGTAGGGCCCTGTAGGTCATAAGCAGATTGGAATTTTGTAGGTGAACAGCAGTTTGGAATAGTGAGATCTACAATCTTATGTTATCACTCTGATTAGTGTGTACAGAATAGTTTGCAGGTATCAAGAATGGAATAGACCCCAGCCAGGAAAATTTCCGCTATAATCCAGGTGAGAAGTGATGTGGCTTGCCAAAGGAAGTTGACAGTGGGTGAATCAAAAACATCTTCTAGGTTTTTGACCTGAGTAGCAGTAAATAGTGGTGCCGTCTATTAATTTGGGAAAACTATAGGAGGAAAAGTAGACTATAGGAGGAAAGTGACCATATGTATTATTTTCAATCCTTTATAAATACCTCAAGAAATAAAAATTCACAGAAATTTATTACAAATTTAAATTATATTTGGAACCATAATTCTGAAACCAAAGTTTTAGACGCATTTTCAAAAGGCGTTTTTTTCTCTCTTTAGTGTTGTATATATAGTGCAGTGCAAAGACAAATAGAGCTAGATAGCATTCCCATTTTATATGACAATTACAGCTACATAGACTGTCGTCCCTAGTCACTGTAGTAAGAGGTAGCCATGCAGTCCTCTTAAGACTTTCATAAATACTGGGTCGCCTGGGTGGCACAGTTGAGTAAGCGTCTGACTCTTGATCTCGACTTAGTTCATGACCTCACGGTTGGTCTGCTTCTGGCTGTGTGCTGATAGTGCAGAGCCTGCTTGGGATTCTGTCTGTCCTCTCTGCTCCTCTTCTGCTTGTGCTTGTTGGCTCTCAAAGTAAATAAATAAAGTTAAAAAAAAACTAAAAAAAAGGCCAACTTAAAAAATAAAAGATTTTCATAAATACTAATAAATGGTTTTTGAGACATTCAATAAAATTTTTATACTCTGACAATTTTGAATTTTTTTTTCAAATTTCAAAAATATTGTATACTTATAATTATTTTTTTCAGCTGAAAAAACTTTTTGAAAGAATAGAGATCCTTGGTTTTCTTTTATCATCCGGCAACTAGCCCAGTAAGAACTCATTAAGTCTAAAGACACTTAAAAGCTCCTAAAGAGAAGTAGATCAAATGTAAATGGAAGGAGAGTTTGTAAATGCCACCACTTTACTTAGTACAGATATGACCTTCCAATTTCCAAAACTGTGATTTATGTTTTAGAGCATGATAAACACTTAATGAATATAGACCTGCCTTGAACAAACTTGCTTCAGAAAAATAGTATAGTAGTTTCTATGCATACATACAATGATGAAAGTTTTAATATTTTGTTGATTTGTGTGAGACGATATGCATTACATTATTATTTGGTTGTATGTTATAGAGCTTTTTAGAAAATTTATACACTCATGTACCATATAGACATATATTTTGACTAAAAAATCTTTTGAGAAAGCATATTTGGCCTCAGAATACAAATATGCAGCTACTAGTAGATATGATGATTATTATATACAACAAATACATTTTCATTAAGAGGAAGAAATTCTTGTTCCTAATGGAGTCAGCATTTTTTGGTCTAATTATACATATGCTATGCTTGTAGTCTCTGTTAAAAAATGTCTTATCATTAAACGTGGGCAGATCTGGTGTTCTTTTATTGTAGTCATTTCAAATTATTCTAATTTTATCCTGGGACTATTTTTTCAGCACCAGCTAAGCAGAATAGATATTAGGCTACAAAATGTATATGTTAAAAATTTAATTACTCATATGAAACATTTTTAATGTATCTACTGTAGAATTGAAATGTTTTACAAAGAAAATAATAATTAAGTATATATAAGTATTTATTCTTTCCCCTAGATCTTGTTCACTCTCTGCAAATAACACCACTATCACTTCTGTATATAGACAAGAATTTTAAAAGGGCAATCAGCTAGTGTTCAATTTTCTCATCCCATTCTCCGTAAAACTCGTCAAAATTTTTGTCTTTTGCTTTGACTGTTTTATTTAAAGTGCTTTTGCCAGCATCGTCAATGACTTACTTTTGTTTAACTGTTAGATTTTTTTTTTTTCATTTAAATCATCATCGGGGCACCTGAGTGGCTGAGTCCATTAAGCGTCCAACTCTTGGTTTCAGCTCAGGTCATGATCTCACAGTTCGTGGGTTTGAGCCCCACATCAGGCTCTGTGTTGACAGCGAAGAGTCTGCTTGGAGTTTCTCTCTCTCTCTCTCTCTCTGTCCCTCCCCCACTTGCTCTCTCTCTCTCTCAAAATAAATAAACATTAAAAATTAAAAAATAAAATTTAAATCATCATCAGCCTTTGTCACAATAAGTCACTCACTCTTCTTCAAAGCACTTGCTTCCCTTGGTTTGCAAGACACTATACTTCCCTAGTTGCCCTAATATCTCACAAAATCATTCAGCCCTCAGTCTCATTTGCTGGTTCATCCTTATATCCCAGATCTCTTAAGACATGAATCCCTGCCTTTCTTTTTCTTTTTTTCTTTTTCTTTTTTTCCCTGACTGTATACACTCTCTTAGGAAACTTTTCCATCTTCATTCTTTGCAATTACTCTCATAAGATGACAACACCCAAATTTGCGTCTCCTACCTGTACTTCTCTGAATTCCTGTTTACTGCCTGATCAACATGGTCATATCTGTATGTGTTAGAGACCACAATCTTGGCATAGCCAAAACTGAGCTTCTGATCTCTAACCTGAGAAAACCTGCTCTTTCTGCCATGGTGTCATCTCAGTTAACGGCACTTTATATTTACATTTGTTCAAGTAAAAAAAAAATAGTGTCATACTAGTATTCCTTATTTCTTTAACAACATAGAGATATAGTTAGGTTAAGAAGGAAAAAGCCCTTCCCTTTGCTGCATTAAAAATATTTAAATATCGATATACATTGTGTTCATTGAAAGCATGAGTAGTGATAATTAACATGGAGAATCACTATTAAACCTATCATCTTTCCCCCTCAACGCACAACTAAAACTCACTCTAGAAAAACTGGTCTCATGGAAGTATACTGTGGGAATGGCAGGAGATTTTATTTATTTATTTATTTATTTATTTATTTATTTATTTATTTAAGGATTATCTATTTTGAAAGAGAGAGAGAGCATACACAGAGGAGGGGCAGACAGAGAGAGGGAGAGAGAGAGAGATAATTCCAAGCAGACTCCACACTGTCAGTGCAGAGCCCAGTGTGGAACTCAATCCCATGAATTGTAAGATCATGGCCTGAGCTGAAACCAGGAAATATGAAATATTTCATATGAAATATGAAAACTATCTATAGACACTATGTTTTTCCAAGTTTATTATTTTAATTTTCCCTTTAGACTTTTGTGGTATTTAAAGACAGGTTGTACTCCTTCCTTGCATGGGCAGTATTGAAATTGTTAAAAATGTTATCATTATTATTTAATGTTTAATCATTAAGATGCTTATACAAGTACATGCTTGATATTTCATATTTAAAAATTAGTGTGATTTGTTTTGACTTCTTATAAACGGCATTTTGAGTTGCTAAGACTAAAGAATCATGTACAATTTTGAGACTATAGTGTAAGATTGCATCAAATCTATTTATTTGAAAATATATGGTGAATCAGTGGCAAAGTAATTCAAGTATCACTTTTTAGCAGTACCATTATTTGAAATATTAAGTGTGTACTTGGTAATTATATGGAAGGCTATCTCATAGAAGAAACAAAACTATTTCAAAATATTTCTTATTGCAGCTTGATGAATGCACTGAATATTGGTGACAATATAGTTCTTTTAGAATATAATGAATTTAAATTTAAGGGTGATATGAAGAAATAATTATTTTTAGAACCTTGGTGACAAATATGACTAGTTATTAACTCTATCAATTATGATATATTACATTATCTTCATTTATCGATAAATGCACCCATTCATCAATCCCTTCATTCCAGTTTATTCATTTTAAAGTAAGTTGTAGATTCAGTATAATTTACTCCTAAACATGTTATCACATATATCATTTAAATTAGAATTCAACAGGGGCGCCTGGGTGGCGCAGTCGGTTAAGCGTCCGACTTCAGCCAGGTCACGATCTCGCGGTCCGTGAGTTCGAGCCCCGCGTCGGGCTCTGGGCTGATGGCTCAGAGCCTGGAGCCTGTTTCCGATTCTGTGTCTCCCTCTCTCTCTGCCCCTCCCCCGTTCATGCTCTGTCTCTCTCTGTCCCAAAAATAAATAAACATTGAAAAAATAAATAAATAAATAAATAAATAAATAAATTAGAATTCAACATTGTTTATATATTTTTGATGGGATACATTTTCTATAGAATGAAATGCACCAATTTTAATGCACTTTGACAAATGCATATAAGTGTAACTCAAAACCATAACAAACAGGAGAACATTCCATCACCTAAGAAAATTCTACTAAGCCCATTTTCTGTTGATCATTGACCCACCCATTAGAGTGGTGTTTTCTACCGAGGGCTAGTTTAAGCTGTTCTGGAACTTCACTTAAATAAAATCATTAAAATTATATTTTTATATAGTGTTTCTTTCATTCAAAATTTCAATTAAAAAACTAATCCATGATTTACATGTCTGTATTAGTAACTCATTCCTTTTAATTGCTGAGTAATATTCCAATGTTCCAATGTATATATCTCCAAATAAGATTATGCAAAGGGAGGCAGAACTACAGTAAAAAAAAAAAAAATCATAATCAAACTGGCAAAAACCACTCTTAAAGGCGGCCCTGGATTAAAGAAACATTGCCTCCAGTAAACGAACAATAAGACTGACAGATTTTTAAAAGAAACTATAAAAGCCAGAAGATAATGACATGACAGCTTTAAAGTGTTGATATACATTTTAATAGGGAAAGAAAAGAAAATGAAAAGAAACCAACCAAAATTTTAATTTTATTATAAAGTATCCTAAAGATATGAAGGCAAAATATGATTTCAGAAAAATAAAATGTTTAGAGACTTTATTACCAGACAGGTAAAGTGAAGGCACATTAATGTAGTTTTTCAAGATGAGAACGAAAAAGTGATTCAGGATGGAAGCCTGGATATTTGGAAAAGAACAAAAATCATAGAAAAGTTATTATTATATATAGGTATATATAAAGACTATTAACTATTTAAAGAAACAATAATAAAATGTCTTGGAAGTTTATAACATATAAAGTTGAAATATGTGAAAATGATAATACAAAAAACAGTTTGTAGTGTTGAAAATGCTTGCATTGTATGGTAAATCACAGCTTATTGTTATCTTTAAAATTTATTAGTTATCATCAACTTTGAATTTTTAATGATTTTATATTTGTAGAGCAGTTTTAGGTTTACAACAAAATTGAGAGGGATGTACAGAGATTTCCTATATATCCCTTTCTAGCATGCATGCATACCCCCCATATCAATATCCCACCCACCAGAATGGTACATTTTTTACCAAGGAAGAACATTGACACATTGTAATCATGTAAAGTCCATAGTTTACCTTAGTATTCACTCAGTGTTGTGCATTTTATGGATTTGGACAAAGGTGTGATGATATATCCATCATATCATATAGAGTATTTTTACTGCCCTGAGAATCCTGTGTTTTACCTATTCATCTCTCCCCGTCTCTCACCTCAGGCAACCACTTTTCTTTTTATTGTCTCTATAGTTTTGTCTTTTTCTAGAATAACATATACTTAGAATAATATAGCATCTTGCCTTTTCAGTTTGGCTTCTGTCACTTAGTAATATGCCTTCAAGTTTCCACCGTGTCTTTTTATGGCTCGAAAGTTCTTTTTTCTTTCTTCTTTTAAGTTTATTTGTTTATTTTGAGAGAGAGAGAGAGAGAGAGAGAGAGCAAGTGGGGGAGAGCAGAGAGAGAAGGAGAGAGAGAATTCCAAGCGGACTCCGTGTCGTCACTGCAGAGTCTGATGCAGGGCTCCATACCACAAACTGTGAGATCATGACCTGAGCCAAAATCAAAAGTCAGTTGCTCAACAGACTGAGCCACCCAGCCACCCCTCTTTTTTCTTTTAACACTGAATAATATTCCATTGTTTGGATGTACCAGAGTTTTTTTATCTGTTCACCTACTGAAGGATGCCTTAGTTGCTTCACAATTTTGGCAATTGTGAAAAAAAAGCTTCTATAAACATCCATATATAAATCTGTTTGGCCTGCTATAACAAAATACCACAGATTGGGTCACTTGTAAATAGCAGAAATTTATTGCTCATGGTTCTGGATTCTGGAAGCCTGAGATCAGGAGTAAGCCTGGTCAGGTGAGACCCTCTTCTAGGTTACATACTTTATTTTTCAAATGGCAGAAGCAGCTAGTGGGATCTCCTTTATAACAGTACAAATCTGATTTATGAGGGCTTTCCCATCGTTACCCTAATCACCTCCAAAGGCCCCACCTATTACCACCATCCCCTTTAGGGAGTAGGATTTCAACATATGAAATTTTGGTGGGACACAAACATTCAGACCATAGCACTCCATGTGCAGGCTTTTATATGTTATTAGTTTTCAACTCCTCTGGATAAATACTACGGAGACTGATTGCTGGGTCATATGGTAGAGTTTGCTTTATAAGAAACTGCAAAACTGTCTTCCAAAGTGAATGTACAATTTTTCATTCCCATCAGCAATGAATGAGAGTTCCTGTTGATCCACATCCTCACCAGCAATTGTTTTGTTGTGTTCTGGATTTTGGCCATTCTAATAGGTGCACAGTGGTATATCATTGTTTTAATTTGTATTTTCCTGATGACATATGATGTGGAACATCTTTTCATGTGCCTATTTTCCATCTGCATATATTCTTTGATGATTTGTCTTTTTAAGGTATTTGGTCCATTTTGTAATTGAATTGTTTTCTTATTGTTGAGGGTTTTTTGATTATTGCTTCAAGGTTTTTATTCAAATTCCAGTTAGTTAACATATAATGTATTATTAGTTTCAAGAGTAGAATTTAGGGATTCATCACTTACATATAACACCCACTGTCATTGATGAGTTTTAAGTTTTTTTGTTGTGTGTATTTTCAGTAACAGTTTTTTATCAGCTGTGTCTTTTGCAAATATTTCTTCCAGTCTATGGCTTACTTTTCAGTTCTCTTGACATTGTCTTTCACAAAGCAGAAAATTTTAATTTTATGAAGTCAAGCTTATCAATTATTTTTTTTCATGGATTATGTCTTTAGTGTTGTATCTAAAATGGTGTCACCACACACAAGGTCATTGAGGTTTTCTACAAAGTTATCTTGTAGGAGTTGTATACTTTTGTATTTTACATTCAGAACTATTATTCATTTTTGAGTTATTTTTTGTGAAGTGTATAAAGTCTGTGTTTAGATTCATTTTTTGCATGTGGCTATCATTTCAGCATATTTGTCACCTTTGCTCCATTGTATTGCTTTTGCTTCCTTCAAAGATCAGTTGGCTGAATTTTGGGGGGTCTATTTCTTGGCTCTCTCTTCTGTTCCATTGATCTACTTGTCTATTCTTTCACCACACTGTCTTGATTACTGTCACTTTACAGTAGGTAAAATAAAAATCCTTTTTATTCTGTATATCTGACATGATAGATTAGCAGAGAATTCCAGCACAATGTTAACAAGGTGTGGTGAGAAAGGACATCTTGGTTTATTTCTGATCATAGAAGGAAAGCTTTGAGTTTCTCACTTCTAAGTATAATGTTTGTTGTAGTGTTTTTGCAGTTTTAATCCTCTATTCTAGAAAATGTTCCTCCTCATTCCTAATTTACTGAGAGTTTTTACATGAATGGATATTAGATACAGTCAGAGCTTTTTCTGCATTTATCAATATGATTATATATTTTTTCTTTTATAGTCTGTTGCTGTGATGGAATACATTAATTGACTTTGCATACCTGGGATACATCCCACTTGGTCATGATACATAATTATTTCCTTTTTTGATTCAATTTACTATTATTTTGTTGAGAGGTTTTGCATCCACGTTTATGAAAGATATTGGTCTGTAGTGTACTTTTCTCGTATTGTTTTTCCTAGTTTTGGGTAATGCTGGCCTCATAGAGTGAGTTAGAAAGTATTGTCTCTGCTTCTCACCTCTAAAAGAGATTGTAGAGTATTAGTATAATTTCTTCTTTAAATGTTTGGTAGAATCCACCAGTGAACCCATCTGGACCTGGCACTTTCTCTTTTGGAAGGTTAGTAATTATTGATTAAAATTCTTTAATAGATACAGGCCTATTCAGATTATCTATTTCTTCTTGTTTGAGTTTGAGAAAATCATTATTTGAAGGAATTTGCCCACTTCATCTAAGTTATCAGATTTTGGGCATATAATTGTTTATTTCTTTATTATCCTTTTCAAAAAGTTTTATTTATTTATTTTTAGGGAGAGAGAGAGAGAGAGAGAGAGAGAGGGAAAGAGGGAGAGAGAAAGGGCAGAGCAATGGAGAGACAGAATCCCAATCACTGTCTGCTGACAGTGCAGAGCTGTACGTGGGGCTCCAATTCACAAAATGTGAGATCATGACCTGAGCTGAGATGAAGAATTGGATGATTAACCAACTGAGCCACCCAAATGCTCCTCTTATTTTCCTTTTAATATCATTTGGACTTGGTGATGTCCCTTCTTTCATTTCTTTTTTTTCAACGTTTATTTATTTTTGGGACAGAGAGAGACAGAGCATGAACGGGGGAGGGGCAGAGAGAGAGGGAGACACAGAATCGGAAACAGGCTCCAGGCTCTGAGCCATCAGCCCAGAGCCCGACGCGGGGCTCGAACTCCCGGACCGCGAGATCGTGACCTGGCTGAAGTTGGACGCTTAACCGACTGCGCCACCCAGGCGCCCCCCTTCTTTCATTTCTTATATTAATAATATGTTTCCTCTTTTTTCTTAGTCTGGATATTGATTTATTTCTTTTATTGATGTTTTTAAAGAAGTAGGTTTTATTTTCATTTATTTTCTCATTGATTTCCTATTTTTAATTTCATTGATTTCTGCTCTAATTCTTATCATTTCTACTATCTGGTTACTTTGAATTTAATTTGCCCTTTTTTTCTAGGTTCCCAAGAAAATTGCTGATTATAAATATTTCTCTTTTCTAATATATGCATTCAATACTATAAATACCTTTCCAAGCTCTACTTTCATGTCACCTCACAAATTTTGATAAGTTGAGATTTCATTGTCATTTGTTCAAATATTGTAAATTTATCTTGAGATTTCTTTGATCCATGTGTTATTTAGAAGTGTGTTGTATTTTAGAATACTCCAGTTGTCTCTCCTTTATTGATTTTTAGTTTAATACCACTGTGGTCTGAGAGTAGACTATTGTATGATTTCTATACTTCAAAATGCTAAATTGTATTTTATGGCCCAAATTGTGGTCTGTCTTTCTGATTATTCCAGGTAAGCTTGAGAAAAATGTTCATTCTACTGTTGTTGTGTGAAACATTTTGTAAGTGTCAATTATATCCAGTTGATTGATGGTATTTTTGGCCTGATACATCTGTCTATTTCTGAGATACTGGTGATGAAGTCTCCTGTTTTTATACTGGATTCATCTATTTGTCCTTACAGTTCTATCATTTTTTACCTTATGTAGTTTGACCCTCTGTTGTTAGGTGCATACACATTGAGTTCTTATGTCTTCTTGGAAAATTGACCCTTTTGCTATTTGGTAATGCTTTTCTTTATCCCTGATAATTTTCCTGACTTTAAAAGTCTGCTCTGTTTGAAGTAAGTATAAGTTTCCTGCTTCCTTCCTTCCTTCTTTCTTTTTTTTTTTTTTTTGACCACTATTAGCAAGGTATAGTTTCTTCCATTTATTTACATTTAAACGATATGTATCTTTATATTGAAAGTGTATTTTTTGCAGACAACATATACCCAGCCAATATTTTTAAATTCACCCTGACAATCTCATTGGTACACTTAGGCCATTGACCTTCAAAGTGATTATTGATAGAAATGAATTAATATTTAGCATACTTTTTACTGTTTTCTATTTGTTGCTCTTTGTTCTTCATTCCTTTGTTTTGGTCTTCCACCTATTTTCTGCCTTTTGTGGTTTTAATTGAGCATTTAATAGAATTCCATGTTTTCTCTTATGTTACTATATCCATTATACTTCTTATTTTTAATTCTTATAATTGTTGACCTTGATTTTGCAATACACACTTTTAAGTAATCCAAGTCTACTTTCAAAGAACACTATATCCCTTCACAGGTAGTATGAGTATATTATAAGAAAATAATTCTAATTCCTTCCTCCCATCCCTGTATCATGCTCTCATTCATTTAACTCATATGCAAGCATGCCTAAGCCATACAAATATATATATGATATATACCTAAGCATAATAATGTAATACATGGTTGCTATCATTATTTTGAAGAGACTCTTATCTGTTTAATTAAAAATTTTTATTTTGCCTTTACTCATTCCTTCTTTCTTGCTTTTCCCTTATGTAGATCTGAGTTTTTGATCTATATTATTTTCCTTATCTCTGAAGAACTTTTTAAACATTATTTGTAAGAAAGTTCTCCTTGCAACAGATGACTTCAATTTTTGTTTGTTGAGAAAGTATTTTTCCTTTACTTTTGTAAGATAATTTTGCAGGGTACAAAATTCTAGGTTGTTGGTTTTTTTCTCTCAACATTTACCTCCACTTTCTTCTTGCATGTGTTGTTTCTGAAAAGTTAGATGTAACTATTATCTTTGCTCCTCTATTTTTCTTTTTTGTTTTTTTTTAATTTTTTTAACGTTTATTTATTTTTGAGACAGAGAGAGGCAGAGCATGAATGGGGGAGGGTCAGAGAGAGGGAGACACAGAATCTGAAACAGGCTCCAGGCTCTGAGCTGTCAGCACAGAGCCCGATGCGGGGCTCGAACTCACGGACCGCGAGATCATGACCTTAGCTGAAGTCGGCCGCTTAACCGACTGAGCCACCCAGGCGCCCCTATTTTTCTTTTTTGGTCTTTTGTATTTATTCCGCGTCATGTTCTCTGAGGTTCCTGAATCTATGCTTTGGTGTCTTACATTAATTTGGGGGAAATTCTCAACAATTATTGTTTCAAATGTTTCTTCTGTTCCTGCTTTTCTTTTTATTCATCTGATATTCCCATTTGATATATGTTTCACCTTTTGTAGTTGTCCCACCGTCCTTGGATATTTTATTCAGCTACTTTCCTTGTTTCTGCTTTCTTTGATTTTTGGTTTTTGAGAATTCTACTGATATATGCTGTAGCTCAGAGATTCACTCTTTAGCCATGTCCAGCCCACAAATAAATCCATCAAAGGGATTCTTCATTTTGGTGTCATTTTTTTTTAATCTTTAGGATTTCTTTTTTATTCTTTCTTAGGATTTCAATCTCTCTGCTTTCATTGCCCATCAGTTCTTGTGTGCTAGTTTATTCAAAGAGCCCTTAGCATATTAATCATACTTGTTTTAAGTTCCCAATTTGATAATTCCAACATCTCTGCCATGTGTGGTCTGATGATTGTCCTGTCTCTTTAAATTGTGTTTTTGCCTAGTAATTTTTCTAGATGTTTGGATATCATGTATTGAGTAAACAAAGTTGGTGTAAATAGGGCTTTAGTAATGTGCTGGCGAGACATGGAGGGAGTGAAAGTGTTCTGTAGTCCTAAGATTAAGTCAGGTCTCAAGGCTTTTAGTAAGCCTGTGCTCTGGACTCTGAACTTCACAAGTGTTTCTCAGTGCCCTCCCCCTCTCCCTTTAGGTAGGACAGGGTAACTGCACAGGGCTGTATTTAGGTATTTTCCTTCTCCTACATGGAAGGATGGAGATATCTCTGGGTATTTCCATTCCCCACATCAGTTAAGATCTGATAATACTCCAGCAAGTTAGACTCTGCTTAATTAGTTTCCCCTATGGTGACTTCAAGCTCTACATGTGGAACTGGATATGAGAAGTCTCCAAATTGAATTGTTAAAAATATGATTCCTGTAAAAGAGAGAATAACAGAAAAACAATAGCAACCAGCAGTTGGAACAATACATAGTGAAATTGTAGTTTTAAACACATCTGTATTGGTCATTACTGATTACATCAGTAAATAATATGGGATGATCTTATTAATCAAACGATAATGACTTCCAAGTAGGGACAATACACAAGACACCAAAACCCAACTATATGCTATTTGAGAAGATACACTTTAAAAATAAAGTCACGAGCTGAAAGTGATAATGTATAATAATGTAATTAATATAATAATATAATAAAGTAGAATTTAATACAAGAAGTATTACTGGATATTAAGGTGCAGATTTCACAATGATGAGATAAACAAATGCATAATTTTCAAAATATATAAAACAAACACAGAAAAGGAGACATAGATAAATTATTATCACATTTGGAAATTTTAATATAAAAGTCTCATTAAGTGATGGAAGCAACATAAACATAAAACCTAAAATCAGAAAATATAGGAAATTGAATAACAGTATTTATCAACTTGACCTACATCTAATCCACTAAATGAATTATCTTCAAGTACAGCTTGCTTATTTACTATATCTGACAAAGGACATAAAACCTTTAAGTATACAAATAATATTTTTAAAAACCCACAAAATGAATCTAGAAATCAAAAAGAAGATGAGGTGCCTGGTTGGCTCAGTCCTTAAGCATCTGACTTTGGCTCAGGTCATGATCTCATGGTCCATGGATTTGAACCCCATGTCAGAACTCTGTGCTGACATCCAGGAGCCTGGAGCCTGCTTTGGCTTCTGTGTTTCCCTCTCTCTCTGCCCTCCCCTCCTCAAGCACTGTCTCTCTCTCTTTCTCTCAAAAACAAACATTAAAAAAATTAAAAAAGAAGAAAAAACCTAACTAAAAATTGAACGAAAAAATTAAAGAGGCATTCACGAAATACAGTATCCAAATGGTATATTAGCTAATGAAAGAGGTGTTAGAAAAGAAAAGAAAAGAAAAGAAAAGAATGTTCAACTTAATTATTTTCAGGTAAACACAAATTTCAACTACAACAAAATAATAGTAAATCACACAAATAGAGATAAAATTACTAAGATTAAGAATGCTAAGTGACGTCAAAGGTATTGAACATCTAGAACTCCAATACATGCTGATGATAGACAAATTTTTACAGCTATTCTGGAAAACTCTTTTGTCAGAATCTACTAAATTTAATACCTTTCTCTTTCTAGGATTCAGGAGCCCCATTTCTATGGTATATATTCAGGAAAACTGCATGCACATAATTATGTAATACATGTTCACTGTGACTTTATTCATAGTTGCTAAAAACTGGAAGCTAAAACCCATTAGGAAGGAATGAGTAAATTGTGGCATATAAACATTGCGAAATAAGTCACAGCAATAAAAAATAATCTTCTGAGATACTCAAGAATATGGATCCTCATAGATGATATGTTGAATCAAAGAATCCAGATATACTTGATTCCATACAGCAGGATTCTTAAAATATGCTGAAATTCTGTTTTACAAAATGCAAAATTCATAGCGGTGGAAGTCGAAATAGATTATTTTATTTACTGGAAAGGGACACAAAAGAGCCTTCTGAGATATTGGAAATGTTCTACAGCTGATCTGGGGAGTTTTACATGTGTGCATATTGATTGAAAAAATAATTGAATTATTTATTAAATATGAAATGTATATATTTTGTAATGTTAAACCTTAAAGTTAAACAATATAGACTTACATCTTAATTTCAATTTACATCTCTATGATTTCATTCTTTTTCTATCATCTTTATTTCTATCTAATTGTTTTTTAATGTTTATTTTAAGAGAGAGAGAAAGAAAAAGAGAGAGAGACACAGTGCATGAGCAGAGGAGGGGCAGAGGGAGAGGGAGACACAGAATCTGAAGCAGACTCCAGGTTCTGAGCTGTCAGCACGGAGCCTGACGTGGGGATCCAACTCACAAATTGTGCCATCGTGACCTGAGCCAACGTCTGACACTTAACCGACTAAGCCACCCAGGTGCCCCATCTTTATCTCTATCTAAATATCATTTATTAAAATGTAGTAGTAGTACAAGCTCAACTTTTATATATATGTTCAATGGACATAAAGATAATGTCAATTTAGGAGGTGTATTGTCATCTTCCACTTAAATTCTTTATTTCTAACAGTTCTCATGTTCTATATTAAGTACCAGTTAGTCATTACATAATGCTACTTGGTACACTTGGTATCTTAGTACATTTATCCTTGCTCTAAGGCATGTGATATTAACTTACCATTTTTGTTTTCATTTGTCATGCATATCTTTGTCCAAGTTTTATTTTCAACTCTTTTGTTTGCATTGTGATCTTATTAAAAATGCATATATCTGTTTTCTTAACCTAGAAATCTCCTTTCTTGCATTTAATCTCTTTCAGTAGTCTTATTTAGCCTTACAAATTCCATATGTTATTAGTTTTTCTAATTTACTTTAGTTCTGATTTATGTTGCCCTTTTCGTTTTATTTTTTTCCCATTATTTTTCCATGTGTAAACAAGTTGCCGTTCAATCTATTATTTCTACCTTCTGATATGGAAGTTCCTCTGTATTTTCTATTTCACTGACAGTTGCCATCATTCCCTGCCTAACAAATGACTGTCACTCTAATTGTATTTGTAAATAAATTAGCCAGTTTTCTTTACAAGCTGTTCTCCATACCACAGTGCTTGTTTTTCTTCTATATATTTTACTACATGAGGAGATCTGCTCTGTTGTGTTAGTATCCAATAGGCACAAAGCTTCCACTTATGCCTAATTACCCACTTGATCCCAGGACTTGCTTGCTTCAAGTGAAAAGAGTCATTTGAAAGGATTCATGAGGAAGAGATCAGTCAGGTTTCATCTTTCCAGGAGATATATTTGCAAGGTAGTTTTTAGTTTGAATCTGAACTTTTGATTGTACTTTTCTCATTCTTAAACTTTCCAGTTTGAGGCCTTTCCAGAGTATTTGCAGGGGAGGGAAGGAGGGCTTAAAGTGCAGAAGAGGCTTCACAGTTTCACTACTTGTTAAATGAAGTGAAATGGGGGTAGAAAGAATATTTGGAATCAGTAAGACCTAATGTTCTGTAGTTCTTTGATCACTGCATATGAGCATTGGTCTAAAAGGTATCTAACTTTCTTGATTTAGGTGTTTGTAAGTAGGGATGATAAATTATGAAATAGACATGATAAGCTAATTTTGAAAATCAAATGTGTTAAACTCTATGAAAGGATATTTTATGTTTTTTTATTTAGAAACAAATTAAAAATGTTATTAAGGGTTAGATATGTGGATATCTTTTTGTCATGTCCCATGAACAAATTATTTATAGGAAATTTTATTTTCCTTAAGATATACATGATCATCAGATTTTTATGTAATATATTTTACTATCTAAGTGTTGGGAAAACGTTTATTCAAAATCTGGCATCCAAACATATCTCATCTGGGGTTCAGATATAACATGAAGGTCATATGCTATTCTCCTATAAACGACATTTTCAATATGTGATGATGGAGTTTTGCCCTTTTATATCTAGTTCTGTTAAATGTGGTACAATGAGGAGTTTCCTATGCCTCATCTATTCTTTATATCTCAGTTTATTGCTATTAATCTTGTGATATACCATAATTTATTTGATTTTCCACTTTTTGAAGTTTCCAATTCTTCATATTGATAAATAATGCTATAATAAACATTCTTGTACATATATTAATTTTTACCTTTTAGACTGTTTCTTTATTTTTTTTAGTTCATTTATTTATCTTGAGAGAAAGAGAAAGTGCACACACAAGTAGGGAAGGGGCAGAGAGAGAGAGGGAGCTAGAGAAGCCCAAGCAGTGCCGATGCAGGGCTCGATCCCACACACTGTGAGATCATGCCCTGAGCCAAAATCAAAAGACGGTAGTTTAACAACTGAGCCACCCAAGTTCCCCTCAGACTATTTCTTTAGACTCAGATCTTGTATATGGAATTAATGGACCAAATGTAATATGCACTTTAGCTATCTTGCTATATACTCTAAACTTTACCTCTCAAAGTTAGAATACCCGTTTCTTAGGCCAATGTAATGTGGCAGAAATGTTATAATTGAAAAGTCCAAGTGCAGACAGAGTAAATTTAGATATATCAAGATTCATCTTGATTCTTAATTTCCAGTGTGCCAATGATCGATTTCTTGTTATCCACACTCTCAAAACAAACATCCATTTATGGGTGCAGGATCAGGCTAGAAAGTAGAATTTAGGCCTTTCGTCCTTCTAACCTGTTCAGTTTCTTATTTTGAAGGAGAGGAAAATAGAGCACCATAGTTAATTTAGTCATCTTGAGACATAACAGTGGTTTACATAGACTTAACTTTTCTCAGAGTAATTTTAAATATTACTGGAGGGACCCCATAGATCTGTGTGGGAGTTATCAAAATGTAGAAGGATGAAAGGACCTCTGATAAAAAAGCCTTATCTACTTGGCGACAGAACTTACTTTTTCTTTTGACCCTTGCTTCTTAATGGTACAGTTGGGGAGATAAAACCACTTTACAATTAATCAGTACATACATACATACACTTTGTGGATATCTGAAGACAGAGAACAAAATATTTATTTCTACCACGGTTATTGAAATCGACTTGTGGGTCCTTGAAACCAAAAAGCAAATGTTTTCTCCTTTTATCATTAGTGCCTAGTTGATTTGGCCTTATGTTTTGGGGATGAATGAATAGATCAGCTAACTGTTTTACTTTTTGTTGTTTATATACAATCTTATTAAAATACAATCCTAGGTTAATGGCGTACAAGCTAACTTAAAATTCTTCAATTTTCCCTTTATTCCTCTACTAATCAAATATTGAGTTTCATCTACATATAAAAATATTTAGAATATTTAATATAAGTATTGAAAATTGTTTTATAATGATTACTCAGTAAGTAATTCACTTTGATGAATTGTCTTGTAATATTTGACTACCTTAAATTGTTCTTCAGGAGCGCCTGGGTGGCTCAGTCGGTTAAGCGGCCGACTTCGGCTCAGGTCATGATCTCACGGTCCGTGAGTTCGAGCCCTGCATCGGGCTCTGTGCTGACAGCTCAGAGCCTGGAGCCTGTTTCAGATTCTGTGTCTCCCTCTCTCTGACCCTCTCCTGTTCATGCTCTGTCTCTCCCTGTCTCAAAAATAAATAAAACGTTAAAAAAATTAAAAAAAATTGTTCTTCAGTTGTATTTGCAGTTCAGCACTCACTAAGTACTTTATTATTTTATTTCTTTACCATGACTTGCTTACATGACTTTTTCTTTTCCACAAATTACTTTCCACAAATATATATTCCTCTGTATATTCAATATATATATTCTTTTGCATGCCACTTATGCATGATCAAATAGCACTGTGCAATGTTTGCCTAAGTTAGGATTGATTCCTTCTTAAACAAAGGATATGAATTGTTATTTAGAGAAAGATTAAATAGAATGTTTAATAACTCAGAATTGAGAAACTTCAAGGTGAGTTAGCCTACAGAGAAGTCTTCTTTTCAAAAAGAAGATATTTAAAAATAATTAATGATAAACTCCCTTTCTGACCATTCATTATTACAACAGTATCTCTTTGGAATGTCCCACAATAGATGTATAAAATTAAACTGTTGTAAAGCTAAATTAGAAAGTTTTTCTGTCTTCTCAAAAACTGGTAAGAATACTATTTACATAATTTATTAAATAAAAATTATGAGGGAAAGATATTTGTCTGTTTCTTCCTCTTGTAAGTCTTTATCACCTAGAACAGTGCCTTGCATATAATGTTTACTTAACAAACATATTTTTCTTTATAAATCATTATAACTATTCCTAATTATTCATTATATTAATAAACGCAACAATAGCACTATATACTATAATGTCCTTTATATTATAGGAAATGTTTGTATATATTTTTACAGTAGGAATTCTGTTAGATTTACAAGATAAATATTACTACCACTTCAAAAGGGTAAAACATATTTTTCTCTTGTTCATGATCATAGAGCTACTATTCTCACAAACAGTCTCAGGAAGCAATAAATCTCATTTGTGGCTCAATATTTTTTTTCTCTGTGCTTCAATATCTCTTTTGTGATAAATTCCTATTTCCACCTAGTATTATAAATGTTTTCTATGCTTTGGATCCCAAAATCAGTTTCAACACTTAGTCTTGACAAACATGTTTAGTATTCACTGTACTTAGAACATCTTCCTCCATGATTTCAACGTAGTTCAGTTAGGTTAAATACAGTTAAATTCACATTTATCATGCATTTACTAGATAGTAAATCCTCTGTTAGGAACTGAGAGATCCATGTTTGAAGAGGCGTTTTCTGTATACATGAAAATTTACCATTTTACTGGGATACTAACATATACATAAATGACTCTCTAATATGTAAAAGTCTTTGTGAGTGGTGTAAAACAAATGTGAACAACGTTCGATAATTTAGCAGGAGGAGAAATCAACTTGACTAAAAGGAACATGCAAGGTTTCATTTTGAGATGACATATATAATGAGTGTGATGTAATTGGCCATATATAATACATATAAAAATATTTTTTAAATAATTGTACCTAAGTCTTTCCAAAGCCCCAATATACCATCTAGTATTCCAAGTACTGGGTATATTAGATTGATAATTTTTGAATAAGCTAAGTTACTTCAGTACTTCTTGAATTATTTTAAAGTTTATAAACACTCTCGTTTTTTGGGTTTGGACTAATGCTGGAGATACTAGTTTTTAGTCATAAGTGGCCAAGATGTGATGAATAAGCAAAAATCCCAGCAAAAGTCAGTATATGACCTCCAATAAGGTTTACATTATCTTGTATAGTCTATGGTAACTACTCTCCCTCCAAGAAGGCATCTGCTGAGATATCTTATTCCCTTTGTGCCCATTGTGCATCTGCTATTACATCCAGTTATTTAGATTGGTGAAAGTCTTTTGGTCTTCCTGTTCTCTTACAGATATAAGTTCTTTCATCTATTGTTACTAATTCTTCGGATTTGCAGAAAATAGTAGAGCTGACTTACCCTTCCATGAAGCTTCTCTTTGTATCTCTGCCCTGCTCATGCTGGGAGTTCGAAGCTATATGTTAGGCCTCTGCCAGTTGGAGTTCCAGATGGGACACAGAACACCAGTGGCACCTATTCTCAGATCCTTCAGGTTAGCTGAGGGTTTCAACTCCAGTCCCCCTTCCTCACGCTAGCTCTAGTGGTGGTGGATGAACAGGTACAATGTTCAAACCGGTATCTCACTCTACTGCTCCCTCTTTAGCCTTTGTAGCTCTCTTCCAGTCAAGTGTTAGTATGTCCTTTGGGAAAGGAGAAAAACAGTCTCAGAAACTTGTTTTCAAATATATTTCTTACTGTAAGACTGGTTCTACAGAGTTTGACCTGGTTTCACTCTGACAACTCCTCAAGTCAATCAGCAACTCCAGTCTATCAGACTAAATGGCAATAATTCTAAGTGTGTAGGGAAAGAAGCATGATGGCTAATACATCACAATATTATCTCATTCAAATCTAACTTGATCCTTGAAAATGGACTTTTTGTTTTTTGTCAGGTAAATAAGAGGAAGTTCAGCTTCAACAGAAACACCATACACAAAAATATGAAGATGTGAAAATATATGGCACATTTGGGCAATACTGTACAAACACTTTGCCCTGGCTCACATTAATCATATCCTTCATGAAAGTACTTCTCAAATACTTCAAAATGTGGCTAAAAATTCATGTCATGAGGGAAGTAGGTTTTGTCTCTCTATCAATCAATCCCAGCAATCTCACTTCTGTCAGTGACAAATATAACATTGAAAAGGAACTATATATACTCTCCTTTTACTCCTGCTTCAGAGCACGGCTTACCTTTAGCACCAGGAGAACAAAGTAACTCTTAACTGACTTTTTCAGATTTAAACATTATGGAAACAGTTTTGTAAAACATAAATGTGGTGGAATTGCACTGCCAGGCTTGGGTTATTTACAATATGTCTTCTTCTTTGTTGTAGTTATTGTTGGTTTGTTTTATTAGTTGACACAGGCAGGAGGGAAAAGAAAGGAGTTATTTGTCCTTAGCAATCTGTGAGAGAAAATGTAGGCATGTTCACCGGTTTGTATCTGGGTCAGGTGAGAATGTGGGGCAAGTGATTTGTCATATTTTGTTGTTGTTATTGTTGTTAAATTTTCATTAAAAGCACTCAGTGATTTACTTATTTGTTTAAAAAAATTTTTTTTAATGTTTATTTATTTTTGAGAGAGAGAGAGTGTGAGTCGGGGAGGGCAGAGAGAGAGGGAGACACGGAATCTGAAACAGGCTTCAGGCTCCGAACGGTCAGCAGAGAGACCAATGCAGGGCTCAAACTCATGAACTGTGAGATCATGACCTGAGTTGAAGTCGGAGGCTTAACAGACTGAGCCACCCAGGTGCCTCAGCTTATTCATTTTATATTCTGTTCAGTAAAACTGTCCCACTTATTTAAGTGCATATTATTTTAAGCAAGTTGGCAGTTCTTTATGCTAGAGCCCTACTCTTATTAAGTGTGATCACCGGTTATCAAATGAATGATATGCTTCCCAAAATAATAGCCTTTGGAAGTCAAATGGTTGTCAAATGAATTCTTTTATCATCAAAATAATGTAGTCTCATAATTTAAATATTTATTTCAGTTTCTAGCCATCAAATCACATGTTAATTAAGTATTTCAATATTTGCAATACTGGAAAACAATTGCTCTGCAGAAGGTCAAGAAAGCCCCAAATCGTTTCCTTTGGAAGAATCATAAGACAAAAGTAGCTGTCTTTATTGTCCCTTTTTCCCCATGATTCTACTTATTATTTATTTATAAATTAATTATAACTTAAAATGGCTCCATAAGATATAGTAATTCCTTCTGACAAAGACTACACAGAATCAAAAATTATATATATACTGAATTATATGTGAATTGAATATATTTAAAAATATGAAACAAATTTAAGTAGGGTTAAATATATATGTATGTATTTGTACTATTATCAGACTTACATTGGAACATGTTGACTATGTCTTTTATTTTATATATATATAGGTTGTCAATATCCTATTTCAGTATAATCCTATGCAGTTTTTCTTTTTTCTTTTTTCTTTTTTTTTTTTTTCAGGAAAAACACTCATTTTAATGGCTCTTTAATCCTGTGCCAAAATTGTATGCTTGCCATGCTACTACAAGATATAAAAGATAATAGATAGATAGATAGATAGATAGAGATATACACATTTGCATGAATTGAAATAAGTTTCATTTTCAAATCACATTAGTGATGAATTTTTTGTTAGGTATGCAAGGACCATCACTCTTTTCCATTCTGTTGGCCCTATCTACTGTAGATATCCCAAAATTATCAATTTAAATCTAAATGGTTGCTAATTTCTCTGTTGTCTTCTCACACCTAATTTAAAACTAGACAGCACTTTCCAGTATTATTACTAGAAATGAGATTGAACTCAATCCGATGACATATAGGATGCTAATCAATTGACAAATCATATTCAAAATAAATCCAGAAAGAATAAAAATTAATGTCAGCTATGTGAGTTACTCTAAACTACACTGTGTATTTATTTTTACTGAATAGAAATCTAAGTATGAACAAATGCGTGCAATATGAAAGTTGTTTATTATACTTTTAGTCACAAAATGTTTATTGTTTATTTTAAACTCAAGTTGACCCTTGAACAATATGAGTTTGAACTGTATAGGTTTACATATACATGGATTTATTTTTCAATAAATACAGCACAGCATGTTTTTTCTCTTATGATTTTCTTAATATTTTCTTTTCTTTAGCTTACTTTATTGTAAAAATGCAGTATATAATACATATAACATACAGAACATATGTTAATTGTTTACGTTTTTGATAAAGTTTCTGATCAACAGTCCACTATTAATAGTTAATTTTGAGGAGAATCAATGTTACACAGGAGTTTTTTTACTGTATGTGGGGGGTGGGTATCGATGCTTTTAACTCCCATGTTGTTCAGGAGTCAACTATAGTTCAAAAGTCAGCTATATTTTATTTTCTTAAAATAATATTAGTGACAAAGAGAATTTCAGTTTGCATTTCATTGAAACACGACTAAAATCAATTGCAGTGTAATTCTGTTGTATCAGAGAAAGATATGATATTTTTAAGATATTTTTATGTAATTGTCCAGAATTGCTGGAGCTGAATACTAAGTTCTTGATTTCACTTACCATAATTCAGAAAATGGCAAAGGTAACCATAGAATTAAATAATGAAATGGTGAGAAAAAATCTACTTATAAAATTTTTCAAATATATTGAAACCTTTGGCAATTTTTCTTTTGTGGAATACCTAATAACAGCTTTATTTTTTATACCTGCATGCTATTATTAATTTGACTTATGAAAATATACTTAATTATAGTTGAACATTTTGATTTTCAAGATTATGCAAAGTTCTCCTGACATTCTTAAAAATTCATAGAAAATTAAATTATTTCTGAGCTACCATTAAATATCAATAATATATTATATATGATTTTTTTTTCCTTTTTTCAAATAATCATTTAAAGTTTTTGTTATGGAAATTACCCTGTTAAAGATAAACTCAATGTTGGGGTACCTGGGTGGCTCAGTCGGTTAAGCATCTGACTTCGGCTCAGGTCATGATCTCATAGTTCATGGGTTTGAGCCCTGTGTTGGGCTCTGTGCTGAGAGTTCACAGCCTGGAACCTGCTTCGGCTTCTGTGTCTCCCTCTGTTCAAAATGAACAAACATTAAAAATTTAAAAAGAAGAAAAAGATAAACTCAATGTCAACATTACTATTAATAATAGTGATAATGATACTAATATGATTAAATGTTATTAATAATACTATGTTAATACTAAAAAATTTAATATGATTAATAGATTATTTTTTATGAAATGATGCTAAAATTTAGGCTGGATTGAGAGGGCTTTGGCATTAAATATTAAATTAGGAATATATTTCAGTCTTATTTAAATCCATATCAAGTCAATAAACTTCACTACAGAGAAAAGCGTTCAATTTTATTTTGTGGGAACTTAAATCATAATAGTGTAGTCTTAGGAAAATGGAATTTAACATGCAACATTTATCTGTAAAGTGAAAACAAAGAATGATGTATGAACATATTTTGAAAGAACAAGAGTTTAGGAAAGTTTGCTTCAAGCAAACAGTCTTTGATAAAGGTTATTTCTAGATGAAACAACACCATTAAAGATTAGCTATTTGAGTAAATGACATAATCAATACTGTATTTGTTTGGTAGGCATCAAAGACTTACTACATTGTTGAAAGAATTAAATGGATGCTTTTGCATTCATTGGGAAAAACGAATTTCAAAAACACTTTTCTACTAAGTATATTGTTGCTTCAGAACACTCAATTGTAATGTTCAAATAAATTCATAATTTTAGAAAGTCAAGTTTTTGTATTTCCCTCTTCCAGACAATGGAGTTATTATAAACCCACCACAAAAACTCACTGCACACTTTTCATTACACTCAATGTGTAGGAGTTGTTAAGGGCCATCTACAAAATTACTGCACTGAGTTGTATCATAGTGGAGCTCAGTAACATGAAAACAAGCAAGTTATAGTTGGAGCTTTGTTTAAAATACACTTGTCTTTTTTTTAGTGTCAATGTTTTCTTGTTTTTAAAGTTTTTATTTTAATTCCAGTTGGTTAACATACAGTATAATATTAGATTCTGGTGTACAATATAGTAATCCAATACTTTCATACAACCCTGGGTGCTCGTCACAACACGTGCACTCCTTAGTCCACTTGTGGATTAAGTGACTGTATATGTAACATTGTGTGTCAACTGTACTCAAATGACAAATGAAAAAAAAAATACACTCATCTTATCAAAAGACACACCACATCCATAGAAACATTAAAAGGGTTTGCCATTGGTGGTCAAATACATACATACATACCCCCCCACACACACACACCACAATTAATGTATCTTTCTTACACATTACCTTTAAATAAAATTTTGAATATTTATTGACTAGGGTACATCTTGTTGATGAAAAATACCAATTATTAGAGGACAAAATATGTTCAATAAAGGTGAGATTAGTAGAGCTATGTTAGTTATATTGACATCAGTAAAGAGTTCACCAATTTCAAAGAAATGAATATTTCAATGTGAATCTGCTTTCTATTTGCCCACATGATTTTTTCATTAGATTGTATCTCAAAGTATCACCGAGTTAACTGGGAAAGGCAAAATGAAATGAAGACATGCCTAATTACATATGCAGCCTTACATATGCGATAAAAAATAAAGTAAGAGAAAAATGTATTGGTTAAATAGAATTACATAATACCTAGTCTGGGAATTTGAGCAGAAATCACCCAAGAAATTTAGATGTAATGGCACCTTTTGTGCAGTTTCTGTGTACATGATATCCTTTTTTTTTTTTATTATTCTTTTTAATGTTTATTTTTGAGAGAGAGATAGAGACAGAGTGTGAGCAGGGGAGGGGCAGAGATAGAGGGGGACACAGAATCTGAAGCAGGAGCCAGGCTCTGAACTGTCAACACAGAGCCCGGCATGGGGCTCAGACTCACAAACCTTGAGATCATGACCTGAGCCAAAATTAGACACTTAACCAACTGAGACCCCAGGCTTCCCCTGATATCCTTACAATATGTAAGATATGGCAAATTTCATCCACTTTCTGTTTCTTATTACAGCAAAGTGGATTAGAAGTGGGATAAACTATACCTTGTTTTTTAAAAAGTTTATTTATTTATTTTGAGAGAGAGAGAGAGAGAGACAGCACAAGCAGGGAAGGGACAGAAAGAGGGGGAGAGAGAATCCCAAGCAGGCTCCACACTGTCAGCACAGAGCCCAATGCAGGGCTCAGTCTCATGAACTGTGATATCATGACCTGAGCCAAAATGAATTGGACACTAAATGGACTAAGCCACCCAGGTGCCCATCATTTTTTATTTCAAATTTTAATCATCACTAATTCCAACAGGAATTACATTCACAGTATCACAGAAATTTCTACCCTAAAAGTGTAATGCCAACACCAATACTCATTAAATATGGTATTATGACTATTAAGGCCAATCTATGAAAAATGTTACATTTTCATGTAATTCAGTGAACCATTCTCAACTAGGTATAACCACCCACTAATCAACATAATGCAATTCTTTCAGAACTACACTAAGGGAAAATGAATTAATACATTTTGTCTGGCAATGGTTCCTTCTATAGTGTTTCTAATTTCATGTTACTCAATATTATAAGTGTTATCAGTTAAGTTCAGATTTTATGTAACCTTTATATCTTTCTCAGTCTATTTTAATGCATCTTATATCTTGATTTGTTGACTATATATATCTATGTATATATACTGAAATACTGACAGAATCATATTCTGAGTCTGATTAATATGTTTGCAAAATACCTTTATTCTTATCCTCTCAGTACGGAAATTCACCACATAAAATTGCAAAGCCCTGCCTCACAGTCTTGCGTGATTGTGTATAAGGGGCATCCAGTAAGTACAATAATATTAAGTGAAAGTGTGTATGACAACCTGAGGGGGATTTTAGTATAGAGGGCAAAGTGATTTTTTTTTTTGGTGGGTGCAGTAATAGAGAAAGATAATGTTAAAAAGAAAATCAGATTCTTTGCAAGGTATATAAAGATAGATTAAAGCAGGCAAAACCAAAAAACAAAGATCTTGGAAACTTGCAACAAATGATTTATATTTATGGGCAAAATTTACTTATTTGTCACTGTCATAAAATTAGCAAAGTTATAAACATTTTGCTTTGATAGTGATGCCATGTCTAAAGGGCATATTAATTTGTTTTACATGAAGTCACTCAAATGAGTGGGTTGAGTTTTCATAATAGACACGTTAGTGTACAGCTAGTTATAGTGTAAACAGATGCAATATACTATGGAAGCAACTTGACATAATGTAAGAAGATGATTAAAACTGTTTTAATCCTTTAAACCAGTAGTAAAATGTTAGAGAGCAAATCTTAGTAAATGGAAATTTGACAGTGTGTCAAGTGGAAAGATGCTTATTATTATATTTTTATAGTGAAAAATAAAAATAGAAGAAAAATAGGATGAAATCAAACCATTATTTGATGGTTAAAAATGTATATTATTGGGGTGCCTGGATGGCTCAGTCTGTTAAGCGTCTGACTTCAGCTCAGGTCATGATTTCCCAGTTCACAAGTTTGAGCCCTGCATCAGGCTCTGTGCTGACAGCTCAGAGCCTGGAGCCTGCTTCAGATTCTGTGTCTCCCTCTTTCTTCCCTTCCCCGCTTGCTGTCTGTCTCTGTTTCTCTCACTCTTTCTCTCTCTCTCTCTCTCTCTCTCTCTCAAAAATAAACATTTAAAAAAAATTTAAAGAAGTATATATTCCTAAAAATAATGTAATGACATAGGAAAATTCTTGTAAGAAAACACAGGATGTAACATTTTGTGTACAGTGGCACATAAATTTTTTTATAAATATACATATGCATATATTGAACTAGAAAATGTAACCGAAGTCACAGATAAAACAGATTATGGCATCTCAGTTCTGAATTCCTTGGATGAATTGATATGACTGTGCTGATCGTCTTTGCCATCTTTAGTAGGATCTGTACATTCCTTTCAGAGTTAATATTTTAGTCACTTGACTCTAATCACAGTCTCTCCCCTCCTTTATGAAAATAGTTATTACAAGTCCTGTATGTTTTGGGAGTATTTGTAGTCCTGTTACAGTGGTGAACAAGGTGAATAAAATATGTGCCATCATGGAAAAAGTGCAGGGGCTCACAGTAGCATTTTCTATAAGGTCCAAAGAGCAAATATCTCTGCTACATAGTCTTTGGTTTTGTTTGTTTGTTTGTTTGTTTTGTTTTCTTTAAACTCGTCACAAACATAAGAGCTATTTTTAGCTCACAGGCCATACAGAACAGACTGTAGGTCCCATTTGGTACATAAGGCCATAGTTTGCTACCTCCTGTCCAGGGCTGCAGTTTCCCGGTGCTTGTTTTGGTTGTCATTATTGGATTGGGACACTTATCAGGAGGGTCATACATATCAGACATCCTAGAAATAGATAATCTGAGAAAATAAGGAAGATTAGTCCTTAGTGTCCAATAAATCTTAAACCTTTTAAATGCCTTGCTGCCAGTCACATACATGAAATACTTTATCCTAGTGATCTGGGTCTAAAACCTGACTTCATCTTACAAATAAACACAAATGATTTTTGAAAGCTTTTAATATGTACTATAATATCTGAGAATGAAACTCATATATTAAAAAAGGAGGACAACTCTTTTTTGTTGCTGCCGTTGGGGGTCATTACTAAAAATTGTTCATCGGAAACCCTGACATAGAAATTGAATTACAATATAATACGTTTGAATCAGTCTGGACACATTCACTGTTATGTTCTAATTTATTAGAAGCAAAATTCTGTTTCTTCTAATGTAGTATTATTTTATTTTAAATTACTCCTGCTTTAATTTTTTTATAGTATAGTAAAGGAATCATATGCTTGCATAGCCACTGCCATGCACACACATGTTATAAGTGCTGCATCATTTCTGAACTTCTTTTCTCGATAGGTTTGAATTATTTTAATGTAAATCAGATTCTATCCAGGTTATACTTTAATCTAAAATAAATGGCATTGGTGGAATTAAGAGGAAGAAAAATAATGGATTTCTACTTTTGATTATCCTGTATGTATTTGTATATATTTCAGAGATTATTTTTCCACAGTTACACAGAACTGATTATAATTTGAACTGTCTACCTGATAAATTTGCCTATCAATGAGAAACAAAAAGTGATCTTCTAATATTCATTCAGCAGTAAGGCTTCACAAAATATTTTATCTTATTGTATGCTCATTTTTCTGAACCTTTCTGTATTAGGTCTTTTCTCATTTCTCTATTCACTTATTTGAAGTGTATTCATTTTCTTTGTAACATTTGTGAAACATTCGATTTTAATGTTTTATACATTAGCAACATGACAATACCACACAATTTACTAACTTAGAATCATACATGGTTTTACTAGGTGTGTTTCTTAAAGTAAGTCATCTCTAATGAATGACAAATAGTTTTAGTTGAGAATAAAAGTCATAAACTTTGATATGTAGGTGTTAACTTTGACATTCTTTTTTATCTTTATCTCATAAAAAAACATGCTTCTCTGAGTTAGAATAAAAAGACCATCTAACAGTAAGTTCAAGCTTGTTTCATTCTACCTCAATATTTTATTACTTGGTTGGATACTTCCACATGAAATCGTGAAGTTTGGGTTGGGATTAGCTTAATATCCTAGCTTGAAGCCTTGTAGTGACCTCAAGAGAGAGGAAATTACAAAAAAGTTCAGAGACAAAGAGCCATTAGGTGAAAAAGGATATCAGCTAATGAGACTCATGTGGTTAAAAAGTACCTACTACTATGAAATTTATGAGGTTAGATTCTTTTTAGAATCCTTGTTCAGTTCAGATTGAAAAGAAAATAGTACAGTTCAAGCTACTCTTGAAAGTATCCTTGTGATTCGCAGCTTCTAAATAGATACAATTTAATATCCATTCCAAAGCTGAAAATCATGTTCTTCTAACAGTTCTGTCAGACATTTTCCTAGGTCCCAGCTATACATTATGGAATAAGAAAAAATTTTTTTCTTATAGGACTTATATTTTAGTGTACATAGTAGTATATAGAGGTAAAGTGACATTTAATAAACACATAATTAAAAAAAATAAAGTTTAATGTTACATGTTTTTTTTTGTTTTTTTTTTTTTAATTTTTTTTAACATTTATTTATTCTTGAGACAGAGAGAGACAGAGCATGAATGGGGGAGGGGCAGAGAGAGAGGGAGACACAGAATCGGAAGTGTGCTCCAGGCTCTGAGCCATCAGCCCAGAGCCCGATGCGGGGCTCGAACCCATGGACTGTGAGATCGTGACCTGAGCTGAAGTCGGACGCTCAACCGACTGAGCCACCCAGGCGCCCCTAATGTTACATGTTTTAAAAAAGATAAGTATGAGAAACTAAAAGACCTAATAATTGGTCAAGGAAGGTTTCATCAAATCAGTGATGTCTGAGCTTAGACTGAAATACAGGAAGGAAGAACCATACCAGGACTTCCTATGCAGAAGGAAGTAACAGTGGAAAGGCCCCAAGCAGAAGAAAATTGTAATATTTTAGAAACAGAGAGACCTGTGAAGTTTCAAGTCAGTGACCATATTTGAGAGTGGTAGATAGAAAATATGCTTGAGAAGGTAAGAGACAGAGACTACAAAGGGTATTGAAGAGCAAAATAAGGAGTTTGGATTATATTTTAAGTAAAATCAAAAGTTATCAATCTACTTTGAACAGTTGAGTGTCATAATCTAGAAGTAATCTGGAGAAATTTGTATAGTACAGTAAGAATGTAAAAGGAAAGGCACTTAGTAGTCTATTGCAGTTATCCAAACAGACAATTCTGACTTAAGAGAAATGGTAACTATGTATAGGGAATGAGTTAAAATTTTGGTCATAGAGTCACTGAAATTTGCACATACAAATACCTAGGCTCCATAAAAGTGAAAATACATCAGTTTATAAACATTGTTAAGTGAACAAGTAGTTTAGGTATGGATAATGAAGGAAAAGATAATTCAACAATAATTCCTAGGTTTAGAACTTGAAAAACCGTATGAGTGATAATGCCACTTACTAAGAGGAATACAGGATTCTTCCTCAGTCCTTTCATCTTTTAATGTGCAGCTGCTATTCCATTGTCTTCTGATTTCCAAAATTGAAGATATTGGAACTGAAAGGCTATTTATTTTAGTTTAGATTTAATTTGTTCTCTTGGATGTAAGTTCATGAATTTATCAGGATATGGTCATAAAACTTTCCACAGCAATCCTGTATAGAACTAGATAGACCCTTTGAACTGAAAACTCATATCTGAAAGTAGTTTATTCAATAAATTATGGATGACAAGAATGGAAAATGTTCAACTCAATACTATATTAACTGAACAAATTAAGATTTATTATTACTTGAAGAAATAGGTGAACATAATATTTATGTATTAAACTGCATATAAATGAAAAACAATGAGAAAGTTACCTTAATTCACAGGATTTATTTTTACATGTGTATTTTAACTATTTTTATACATCAAAATACACATGTAAAAACTAAACACTATTATATTAATATGTTGAAGATCACAAAATTAGTAAGATCTTACGTATTGAGTAAATGAGGAACATGGATAAAAGCATATCCATATGAAAATATTGAAGTATTTATGGGATCTTGTAATTTCATATGCATTGTAGAGATGGCAAAAATAGTTGGTTTGGAGTTTAAAGACATAGTTCCCTGGAAGAGTCCTCAAAGAACATATTACATGGAAATATTAAGTAGGGAAAGATTACAGTGGTATCAATTCAATTTCTCCATTCTTTGTATTATTTCCTCCCCAACAATCACTTGAATTATCTTCTTTGCTAACTTGAAAATTTTGCATGAAGTTTAGGCTTTGTGAAACTACTTTGATAGATTATGTGTGTCTTTTATATTTGTTTTTATTCTTTTTAATGTTTATTTATTTTGAGGGGGGGAGGGGCAGAGAGAGAAAGGGAGAGAGAGAATCCCAAGCAGGCTCTGTGCTGACAGTGCAGAGACGGATACAGGGGTTGATCCACAAAATCATGACCTGAGCCAAAATCAAGAATCTGATGCTTAACCAACTGAGTGACCCAAGCACCTCTCTTTATTTGTTTTTAGATATGGTAATTACTCTCATATTACCCCATATTTTTTTAAGGAAGCATTTTTCAGAGTCATCCCTTATGAAGACAAATTAGCTTATAGATGTATAGTTTATTTCTCTGTTACTAAGTGTATTTAAATTCGTATACTAAGGAAGACCACACTGATAGTAAGTGTAGCACCTTGGCATTTTTTTCCCATGATTTCATATAAAGCATGGATAACATTGTATGTTGTAAAATAGCTAAGAATATGAAGTAGAACAAATGTGGAAACAAATATCTGAGAGCAAAGCAAGCCAGATTTCTCAGCCAGATTTCAGATTTCCCTGAAGAACCAGGGAACTGAAGAACCCGGGTGACTCAGTCAGTTAAGCAAACAACTCTTGATTCCAGCTCAGGTCATGATCTCATGGTTCTTGAGTTCAAGCCTTATGTTGGGCTCTTGAAGTGAGAACACGGAGCCTGCTTGGGATTCTCTTTCTCTTTCCCTCTCTATCTTCCCGTCCTGTTCTCTCAATATCTCTCTCTCTCTCTGTCTCTCTCTCTCAAAAATAAATAAATAAACATTAAAAAAAAACACTAAAGAATCAAACTTGTTGGAAAGAAGTGATACAAATAAAAAAAATGCTGATTTATGAGAAAGGCCATAAAATATGGGCATTTGTTGAGTCCTTAAAATAAGTATTCAGGGGCACCTGGGTGGCTCAGTTGGTTAGGCGTCTGACTTCAGCTCAGGTCATGATCTCATGGTTTGTAAGTTCGAGCCCCACATCAGGAGTCCGGAGCCTGCTTTGGATTCTGTCCCTCCCCCATTCACACTCTGTCTCTCTCTCTCTCAAAAATAAATAAACATTACAATTTTTTTAAATAAAAAATAACAGAAGTATTCAGATTGATGATAAATAGAAATATAATAGTAGAAATGTAATTATGAATATTATATTTTTATATGTTTATTATATACTCTATATACATGTGTGTATATGTAGATGTTAAGGGCTGAACTAGATTGTATGTTGTAGTAAACTTGTGAAATATAGTTGCTTACAATATTTTATTCTCAATACGGAAATGCTAAAAAGGAAATGTCCTTTACTAACAAAACACCACTGTTCTATTGTAGGCATTAACAGACACCATTTTCCACATCAAGAATAAAATTAGAGCAGAGTGCCATATTTTCCAAGTGTAAAAGATGACTAGGATGACTCCAGAGCACCAGTAGTTTCTCTGCTGTCAGCAAAATCAGCGGGGGTGCCAGCCAAGAGCACTGAGGCTAGTTAAAAGCATAAATGTTTCTAGAAAAGAACATATTTTGAAGGGAGATATTTTCGTTCAACATTCTGCAAAACTTACCTTCTAAATATGAACATGAGTAAGGCTTAGCTTTAGAGATTATGAAATAGAATATGACAAGGAGATTGGAGACCCTGTATATTTAGGGAAATTATTAATGACAACAATTAACGTCATTCTGTCAAGGGAGTCATACCTCAGGTGTTATTTGCAAGGTATTATCCTGCAAGGTACATCGTATTTGCTCCAAATTAGAGTTAGCCTTTTGAGTATCAACAAGTATATTTTATCTGCAGAGTCCTTTTTAAAATAACAATATATGAGCATATATAGATTTACATATACATAAATACACATTACGCTTTATATACTATCTCATCAAACAACCCACATTTTAATAATTATCACATTTTATAATTCATAAAGCATCAGTAAATTTACTAACATATAGAACAATGAAAATAATTGCCATATATAGGTATTTAAAAATATGAGTTTTGATGTGGTTTGAAGTGTTGGGGTTTGGAGCTGATGGCCAAGAAAGAATTCTTGACATGTCTTTGGTGCAAAAGGTGGTTTTATTAAAGCACAGAAAAGGACCCATAGGCAGAAAGAGCTGCACTGGCATTGTGATGAGAGGCTGGTTATATACTTTCAAGTTGGGAAGGGGTTAGGGACAGCACAAGCCTCCAAGGTATTTTGGAAATAAGGTTTCCAGGATTGTGAAAGAGCTAACTGTTGTTAGGAAAAGGTAATTTATTATTGCTTAATAAAAAGTCAGTCATGAGACCCTTCAGATATATACCAGTGGGCCAGATACTTGGCAGATGATTGCTAAATAGTATCTTGCAGTGTAGAGATAAAGAAAGTTTCCAAAGGAATGTTTATATGTTAAAGTAGACTTAGAGGATCTTGGGGGTTCAGGCTAAGATTACCTTTTGCCCTTAGCAAAGTGTGGTAATCAAGGAAGCTGAATTCCTAGAGGAACGTCACTCTGCTTGTTTTAAGGACTTATCAATGGCCTGTAAGTAGTAGGGTATTTTTTCTTTTTCCTTTGCCTTTGTTTCCCACATCATTCTCTCCCTGAACAATTTGGACCCTTAAATCTTTAAGGTGTCTGAGGGTGGAAGGTTTCATTTTCTGTCAACTTCTTCCTGCTGAATAGGGGTGTAGAGATGTCTCTACCTATGGATCAACATTGGTCAGTTGAGGCTATATATATATATATAGAGAGAGAGAGAGAGAGAGATACATATATATATGATATTTTCCTCTCTCTCTTTATGTATGTGTGTGTCTGTATATATATACAGATACATATAAACATATATATGTATATATAAAATATATGATATTTTCCTCTCTTTATACATATATATAAGCTCATATATATATATATATATATATATATATATATATATATATGAGTTGTGAAAGGTAGACACAGTTGAATCCAAGGGAGACCACATGTATGGCCGGTATGTATCTGCCCAAGTGGAAAGGGTCATCTGTTGGCTTGAATTTATGTCAGTGAAGGAGTCTTGGCACTAAGTGGAGAAGAGAACATGGAAGAAAACAGTAAAACATGATTAGAATAACTATCATAAAGGAAAATATTTTAAACAACAGTTTTTTAAAAAGACTGCTTATTAGGGTGCCTGGGTAGATCAGTCAGTTAAGCATTTAACTCTTGATTTCAGCTCAGGTCATGATCTCAGGATTGTGGGATTGAGCCCCACATTGGTCTCCATGCTTAGCGTGGAGTCTGCTTAAGATTCTCTCTCTCCCTCTCTCTGTCCCTCCCCTGCTTTCTCTCCCTCTCAATAAATAAATAAATAAATAAATAAATAAATAAAGACTTGTTATTATGATCTTAAGGTTGAAAGCACACAATACTATTAATTTTAAATTTTGTGCTATTTAAGGCAAATTAAACATCAGTAAAATGTTACTATGAACATAAGTAATAATATGTGAGCATCTACAAAAATCATCACAGGGACAACAAAAGTTAAGGGAGTGGGAATTTTTAAAGATTCTGAAATAATTTGGGAACTTACGTGTTAAGCATGTATACCCAGTAAAGAATTACTCTTAGGAAAACAACAACAACAACAAAAAACTAGTTGTCTACTTCATATAGCAAATGTCTCAAGTGTCAGAAACTAATATGTCAAGATTTCTGTCATTATTTCCTCATTTGTTTTTGTGACAGCATGTCTGATCCTCCAAGTTTTTCAGTTCTTTCTTTTCTTTCTATATACATACCTGTAGGTAATTTCATCTTCAATCCAAATTATTTTGATGTAATTAATAGCAGTCATTAACTATGTACTTTCTTCTTATACTGGTAGTACAAACTAGGATTTAGTGCCAATAACTGTTATTGCTTATTACTATTATCACCAATAGTATAAAATAGGCATTTATGTTATGTTATTTTATTTTATTTTATTCTTTTTTAACATTTAAAAATAATTTTAGTGTTTATTTATTTTTGAAAGACAGATACAAAGTGCAAGCAGGGCAGGGGCAGAGAGAGAGGGAGACACAGAATCTGAAGCAGGCTCCAGGCTCTGAGCTGGCAGCACAGAGCTGGACGTGGGGCTCGAACTCACAAACTGTGAGATCATGACCTGAGCTGAAGTCAGATGCTTAACCGACAGAGCCACGCAGCCACCACTAAAATAGTAATTTTCAAGGTACAATGCGAAGTAAGGGTAAGGAGCAGATGAGTCTTCAGACGTCAGGTGGAGTGCACCAAGAATATGTATGTACATGTACATGCATCTGATTTATATGTATACATGCATGTATTCATGTGGAGAAATTGGTTAACAATATATTTATGGAGAGGAAAATATCACTCAGACTTGAGGTTGTAAAACAATTTCAGGGAGAAATTATGAGCATGAGAAATAATGCATAAATCATAAAAGGATAAGAATGTCTTAAGACATTTGTAGATTTAAGAGACCCTCCAGGGGCACCTGGGGTAGCTCAGTAGGCTAAGCCTCCAACTCTTGATTTTGGCTCAGGTCGTGATCTCGTGGTTCATGGGACTGAGCCCCCCATTGGGTTCTGCACTGATATTGCAGAGCATGCCTAGGATTCTCTGTCTCTCTGTCTGCCCCTCCTCTGCTCGGGCACATATACACACTCTCTCTCAATTAATAAATAAACACTAAAAAGGAAAATAAAATACCCTCTAACCCTCTCCCCACCCTCCTTGCAACACATACCAGTTATAAAGTTTCAGGTTAGGGGCATCTGGGTGGCTCAATCAGTTAAGCGACCAACTTTTGAACTAGCCTTGTGTGGGGCTCTACGCTATCAGCATGGAAACTGCTTGGAACTCTCTCTCCCTCTTTCTGCCCCTACCCCACTCATGCTCTCTATCTCCCTCTCCCTTTCTCTCTCTCAAAAGAAATAAATAAGCTTTAAAAATTAAAAGGGAATGAATACAGTTTCAGGTTAATTATAGCAAGGATACAGAATGCACAGACCCTACATTGCTATACAGAGCAGAGGCTGGTGCAGCACATATCTGTGAAATTTTTCTGACCTGTTTTCCATATCATTGTGCTGTAGATAACACCTTCCTGCCAGAGTGGAGAAGGAAGCTAATTTCTTGCTTTGACTTGCTCTTCAAATTCTGGGTAATTTATATATTACTGAAATACTTTACAAAATTCCTCCTTGGGTTTTCTCTACCAACATGAACCTCTGCTGGTTTATCAAAGCAACACCTTCATGTTTGAACGGATAGGAAAATGTGGGGACATCATCAGTACTAAAGAACTACCTCAGCCTTCACTCTCTAGCAGACTCAAAGCTGATTTCACAGTTTGTCACTGCACTGCAGAGAATGAGTGATTGTAATGGCTGAATAGACCAAATAAGTAAGTAAAAGAGGTAAAAGAGTTGCATTTAAGTCTGCACAGGATAGGAGCTAGTGAATGTTTTTGAGAAAAGGAATGACAGCATTAATTAATTATTTCATTATTAATAAAATTAAAAGTTAAAAAAACTTCCTGTCATGGAAGTATGGAGGACAAAATGGAAGGAGAGATTAGAAGTAGAGAGAGATGGGGCTCCTGGGTGGCTGAGTCATTTGAGGATCTGACTCTTGATTTTGGCTCAGGTCATGATCTCAGGGTGGTGGAATTAAGTCCTGCATAGACAGCCTGCTTAAGATTCTCTCTCTTTTCCTCTTCTTTTGCCCCTCCACTTTTCACACTCTCTATCTTTGAAAAGAAAAGAAAAGAAAAGAAAAGAAAAGAAAAGAAAAGAAAAGAAAAGAAAGGAAAGGAAAGGAAAGGAAAAGAAAAGAAAAGAAAAGAAAAGAAAAGAAAAGAAAAGAAAAGAAAAGAAAAAAAAAGAAAAAGAAAATACACACTTATTGAGACAGAAAGCATTTTTTAAAAAAGAGGTAGAGGGAGATTTCTTCACGTTCCTTCTCACCATATTTTACAAATGTGTTAAGATTATTAGAAATACAAAAGGAGCTGAAATTGAAATTAAGAAAAACATGGGAAATCTCACGTATATATCTAACCTATATAATTTTCACCATAATCTGTGTTTATGGACACAAGGGTCCTTGTATACAATTGTCTTCCATTCTATTCTTTTTTATTTATGTACAATTTGTTGAGAATATTATCTCAGTTGATTCTAATTTCATCTTTATCCATTCTAATTCTCTTACTCTGTTCTTCAATTGCACTTTTTATTTTTGTGAAGTTTAATGGTCAAGAACTTTCTCCACAGACTATTTGATTATCCCAGACTTATGGTTATAGAAACATTTATATTATATTTATGGATCCAAAATTTAATTCTTTAGCCCCAAGATTCATATTAATTTGTCAAATTACATACCTAGATTTCTAAACTTATTTTTTAGAAAATTAACTCATCATTTAATCCTACAAGAGTAATGATGGCCATATAAGTCCTTACAAGTATACTTTGTCCCTTGATACTGTACGTATTACTCAAATAAGATTTAAGAATAATTCTATACTCCACTTACATGTATCACTTTATTCAATAAAATTTTTTGTTTTTAGCTCTTTCAGTGCTCTCAATTTCATCACTTTTTCTGTAGTAACTACCATTTTATTATTTATCCTTTCACTAAGATTTTTTAGTTAATTTAAAAATCCAAAATGTATAATGTTGACCCATGGGTAAGCACATTTCTATGGTCCTATTCAGCAAGAAGTTACAAAAGATAAGACCTTTCACACCAGGCAACTTAAAGATTTAAGGGTCAAAACTGTTCAGAGGGGAAATGATGAGTAGAACAAAGCAAAAGAAATGTAAATAAAATTAAATTTCCTTACAATTTGCAACCCCTATTGATAAATAACTGAGTCAAGTAGAGTATGATATTCCTCAAGGAACTCACAACTGTCTTTTATTTTTATTTAAATTCGAGTTAGTTAACATACAGCATAGTCTTGGCTGATTCATCTCTTACATATGATACCCAGTGCTCATCCTAAAAAGTGCCCTCCTTAATGCCCATCAGCCATTTAACCCACCCCCCTTCCCCTCCAGCAACCCTCAGTTTGTTTTCTGTATTGAAGACTCTCTTATGGTTTTATTCCCTCTCTCACTGATGGATAAAGAAGAATGGTATATAGGAAGGGAAGGAACTCACAACGGTCTTAATGCTAATGCTTAGCTAGAGGCAAAGGCAACCATAGCTTGACAATAGCCAGACCTGCAGGATCCTATAAGCCTTCTTTAACATATGAAAATCCTTTTGGAAATTTCCTTTATCTCTACCCTCCCATACTTAAAAGTATATAATCAATCACTCTTCACAATCCCAGTACAACTCTTTCTGCTCAAGGGTCCTGTTGCCATGCTTTAATAAAAAAAAACATTTTGCATCAAAAAAGTAAATAATAATAATACTGATAAAATATAAAAATTCTTTCCTATATAAAGGATTAAATAGTTGTTCTGAATTAACACATACCTCAAAACTTTCATTTAAGTTTCCAAGTTCCTACATTTTTCTTTTCCATCATTTACAGCTGGCTTTCAGGGCGACTGTTCTTATCTATATCATACTGTCATACTCATAGAAATGAAAAGAGCATGGAGAATCATTCATGGAACACTTAGTGGAAATACCAGAAATGGTGCATGCCACTTCAGCTCACATATAAAAAGTAATGACTGAATTGACCTCTCTAGACTTAAAAACCATAACTTCTTAAAAACCTTTGGACTTGAAATAAAATAAATATAAAATATTAAACAAAATTTGATGCAATAATCTAGCTAGACTTTGTGTAGGAAGTAGGCATTTATGGTCATAAGTAAGGACTCTTGGTAGGGGGGTAGTAAAGAGAACTAAAAAATATTTATTTTAGACAGAAAACCTAAGCAAGTTTTATTGAGGATATGGGGGCATAGATGAGTTCTCCTACTCATTAAAGAGTCTAATTTTTTTGTTGTTGGTTTTACCTTTTACTGTTATTGATGTCCCCTGAGATTTCATTTTAATTCAAAATTGTTGACTTCAGAAGGTGGGGAGAAAATCAACCGTCTTTACTAGAAATTAAACAAAACCACCTCCTCTTACTCTCTCCCTCATTGTTTCTTTATGCCCTTAACAAATCATGGGACACATAATTTTTAACTGTTATGAAGACAATTTTAATTTTTTTTTAATGTTTATTTTTTTTTATAATTTTTTTTCAACGTTTATTTATTTTTGGGACAGAGAGAGACAGAGCATGAATGGGGGAGGGGCAGAGAGAGAGGGAGACACAGAATCAGAAACAGGCTCCAGGCTCTGAGCCATCAGCCCAGAGCCTGACACGGGGCTCGAACTCACGGACCACAAGATCGTGACCTGGCTGAAGTCGGACGCTTGACCGACTGCGCCGCCCAGGCGCCCCAATGTTTATTTATTTTTGAGAGAGAAAGAGACATACCATGATTGGGGTAGAGACAGAGAGAGAGTGAGGGAGAGAGAGAGAGAGAGAGAGAGAGAGAGAGAGAGAGAGAGACTCTGAAACAGGGTCCAGGCTCCAAGCTGTCAGCACAGAACCCAATGCAGGTCATGAGCCCACGAACCATAAGATCATGACCTGAGCCGAAATTGGATGCTTAACAGACTGAGCCACCCAGGAGCCCCTATAAAGACAATTTTGGATCTGAAATTCAAAAGGTCATGTGGAAGCAATAATAAAACAAAAAATAAAGAGTGAATGAAAGGAAGGAGAGGAAGAAGAGAAAAACTTTTGACTGAGAATAAGAAAACTGAATCCATAAGATGTAGGAATGTATCTAATGATAAAATACTTGAGCCAGTAAAATCAACAATTAGAATAGTAACTAATCTTATAGGTAATACACTTTACATAACATCTGAAAAGATTTTATCTCATTTTTTAATTTTTACTATAGCATAATTGTTATATAAGTTTAAGTATACAATGTGTTGAGTTGATACTTATGTATTGCAAAATGATTACTATCTCTTAGTGTTAGCTAACACCTCCATCACCTCAATTAATTACTATTTCTTTTATGTGGTGAGAACATTTAAGATCTACCCTTTCAGCAACTTCTATGTATATAATACAGTATTGCTAACTATAATCACCATGCTATACACTAGATTGCCCAAACTTATTCATCTAATAACTGAAGTCTGTACCCTTTGACCAATGTCTCTCCATTTCCCAAACCCTCCCTCCCCTGGTAACCACCATTCTACTTTCCATGTCTATGACTTTGACTCTTTCAGTTACCACCTCTAAGTGATATCATATAGTATTTGTCTTTCTCTAGTTTATTTCTTTTAGCATAATGCCTTCAAGATTCAATCATATTGTTGCAGATAGCAGTATTCCTTTCTTTCTCATGACTAAATAATATACATACATACATTCATCCATACCACATCTTTATCTGTTCATCCATTGACAGCCACATAGTTTGTTTCCATATCTTGGCTACTTTGAATAATGCTGCAATGGACGTTGGAGTGCAGATATCTTTATGAGGTCCTGATTTCATTTCCTTTGGATATATACCCAGAATTGGGATTGCTGATTAAAATATTTTAAAACTGATATGTAGAAAAGATTTGAAGAACTAAAAGAAGTCATTTATAAGACATAGGAAAAAATGGCCACTGAAATTTAAAATGCATCATGTGGAATAAAGTACAGCTTTGAAAGAATTAGAATTGGAGAATTCACCTATAATTTCATTGCAGTTAAGAGGCAAAAAAATAATAATAATTACCAATTAGTAGACTTGAATAAAAAAATTTGACTCTAACGGTATCTGTGTTGTTTTGTTCTTTTGAGAAAACAATGTTCATGTAAATATTCTTATACATATCTTGTTGTTCATTTATTTGTGGGACTTCTCAAACATTTATATTCAGTACTGAAATTGGTGTTATTATAATATATACTTTTTTTCTCAAATTTTATGTTTTTAAATTTTTCTTTAATATATACACACCAAATTTACATCCTCACAGTGAGGGGTTTTTTCTACATTTTAATAACAATTAGTAACATGAGGGTCTTCCCCTACCTTTAGTAACTAGATTTAAAATGGAATCTCATGATTTTACAATATTTTACATATGGATAAGAATGTGTCATGAACCAAAAACGAAGTTCTATGTGCTTGAGGTCCAAAATATAAATGAGTGAATTGAATTTTTTAACACAAGAATCTAGGAAAAATAACTAGGTAAATCTGAATATATTGAAGGA
This sequence comes from Leopardus geoffroyi, assembly GCF_018350155.1. Classification (NCBI taxonomy): domain Eukaryota; kingdom Metazoa; phylum Chordata; class Mammalia; order Carnivora; family Felidae; genus Leopardus; species Leopardus geoffroyi. Next base: position 173,219,708 of record NC_059328.1, on the reverse strand, counting down.
AATAAATAAAGATAAGTAAAGACACTAATTGAAAAGGAAGTCAATAAAACCAAGAGCTTATTCATTGAAAAGTCTAATAAAATTAATAAACATTAGAGAGACTGATAATTTTAAAAGGAGAGAAAAACAAAATAATATTGTAAAAAATACTGAAAACCAGTACAGATTTTAAAAATTCTTTGTGAACATTTTGAGCATTTTCATGCAAATGAATTAGCAATAAATAGATAATAAAAGTCACTAGTCCTAACCTAAGTTTTATCATATTTTCACAGAATGGATAATCACTGTATTTAAAACTATTTCAAACAGTAGAAAAAATAAATAAAAATACCATTATATTACAAAGCTTTTATGAACTTGATTATAAGACTTTCTCCACAAGGAAAACATACAGAAAGAAAATTATAAACAAATCTTCTTATGGACATAATTTTACTATAAGCATTAGCCTGTTGAACTCAGCAGTGTTTAAAAACAAAATATGTTGAAGAAAGGAAGATATAAAACTCACTATTTGCAGATGACATAATATTATATATAGAAAACCATAGCATACCAAATCACTTGAACAAGTCAAGGGTAGAAATATATGCAAATTCATTGAAACTTGGGAAAAATGGGACTTTCAAGAAACTTCATCAAGCAAAACTGTGATCAATCCAAGAATGAATAAAACATCAACTTCTCTCATTAGCCATTATGCCCAAGGTCTTCCTTCTAAATGTTTTTGTAATAAATAAAAAAGATAATTATGGGACACCTGGGTGTCTCAGTCAGTTAAGCATCTGACTTCAGCTCAGGGCATGATCATGTGGTTCATGGGCTCAAGCCCCACATCAGGTTCTGTGCTGACAGTTCAGATCCTGGAGCCCGCTTCATATTCTGTGTCTCCTCTCTCTCTGCCCCTGCTCTGCTCACGCTCTGTCTCTCTCAAAAATTAACATAAAAAAAAGAAAATTATAAAGTGTGAGCATATCTGCCACCATTACTGAAATCCTCAAGATTTTTGTTTCACATTCAGCTTTTTTTTAATGTTTATCTAGCATATAGTAGGATTTCCAAAAATATATGGAGCATGAATTAATTGATGCTATCATACAAAATAATTATCAAGAATATGAATTACAGCTTATATTTCATAAGCATTTTCAGGAATTTTGCTCCATTAGGTATATTCTATAGGGCCACACTGACCATAGTATTTAGGATTTTATGCAAATACAAGGGTAGTGTAGTTACACAGGTTTAATAATTGTCAGACTTCACTGAAAAGAACCTTGGTGCATTTCATTTTATGTTAACTATACCTCAATGTAGAAATAATTAAAAACAGATCTCTATGTCTAGGCCAGACTTGTGTACCCTGAGATACAGTATGTAACATATATCAGAAGGAAGGAACTCTGATTGCATGGGAAAAGATGTGCTAATGAACAGATAGGCAACTTTTCTTAGGCCTGTCAGCATTTTATAGTTCCATCAAGTAAAAAAAACTAAAGTTTGGAATCAGGACCGTTACAGTTTGAGAATTATAATTTTGCCTATGTTTTAATAAAATAAAGCAAATTCTGATTTTAACCAGTTTCTTGATGACTGAACAAAGCTGCCTACCTGGGGGTGTCAGGGAAGAGAGGTGTATAAGGACTTAGAGATGCAGCTGAGAGGACTTGCTCACTCTTGATTTTGAACACGAGTATGTAAATCTAGAAATTAAAATATGCTATGATTTATTTCTCTTCTTAAATACACAAATATGATTAATAAAAGTGCTAGTTGACATTTTAATTATCTTGTAGTTTTAGACATTTACAGAAAGCATTTGATGGCTTGAAAAGCAGTGACTATTTTCTTAGCTGTGTATGAAAGCTGATTGATTTTCAACAAACAGTTTTTCTTTGATGAAATCAACATTAATTTTCTCTTCATAGACTATTTACCTGTCAGAGTGAACAAACATTCTATCAAATGATTGCATCACTTTTCATTTCATTCTTAGTAGAAACAATATATTGCCGAGAGATAAGGTGGGAAAAAATTCTAGAAAACAACTATCTTCAACTAAGAGGCATTGATTGAATATATAATTCCATTACCTGTTTGATGTTCTCAATCCTGTATCAACTACCATTTCATTCAAACAAGCATTTTAAGTTCTTTATCCCATATCCTATTTTTGGAATGAGTTAAAGGGTAGTGAATATCTGAGATAGGAAAAATCATCAGTTGAAATCATTTACATAGCTAAGAGCACAGTGGCTGATACACAGTGAGCACTACAGATTTTGTAATATTATGTCACAAAAGTACGTAAGTATGTAGGGACTTATGCATATATGAGCAAATATGTATATAGGGACAAATATGTACATAAAGATACAGCTATAGTACACATCTCTAGTGCACTTTGGTGTGAGTTTGTACACATACACACACACATATATAGTGCATATGTATATGCACTATATATGTGTGTGTGTATGTACATTACATACACTATTCATATGCTATTATTCACCCAATAATTCAGAAATATTGTTAGTTAAATTTTATTTTCTGATCACTTGAAAACTATCAACTGCATTTAAATATAAACAGTGTTATTGTTATTAGGATTATTTTAAGCATTGTAAAATCTGTAAGCTGACCTTTTCTCTGAACATTGAAAATTGCCTATATAAATTTCTTGGGACTGTGTGTGAAAATTATATATTTATTTAATTCCCTAAAATATCATATTCTCCAATCTTTTTCAATAAAATGGAGTTTAACGTACCCACAGATTTTTTATGTACACATGTCTTCAAGTTTTAATGCAGAACTAGTCATGACTAGTTGCTCCAGAAATAGCAACAGAGTAAAAATACATAGTGTTGCAAGACTTAGTGGTTGGAGAAATCAAATTTTGGAATGGAAATTTGATTTTAAAGTAAATGCTAAAATCCTTGCTATGACAGATGGACTCAGCAGTTTCAGAGTGGGCCCCTGCTGTCTCTGTCACACTCTTGGCTGCCTTGTGTAGGCTCCAGCCTTTAAAGCAATAATGGTTCCTGTGGGGGTGGAGGGATAATGCACACCTCAAATAGCTACAAATGGTATAAGCCTGCCTAATTAATATGTACTCTCGGATTCTTAACCACTAGCAATTCACCTTAAAGTTATGTCAACTGTTAAAAAAAAAGTTGGATAGGTTACAATAGCCTGCCATATAAAAAATTATTCTATAGCTTTTATACATGTATTAAATCTTTCAGTAAAGATGTAGCGCTTCAATTCTCGATAATAATAGCTCTTTAAAACAGTGAAATATGTGTGTTGCTGTTGCAATGAATGAAACTGTAGCTTATGATTAACAGTTTGGGAAATAGCAATGACTGTATCTGTATATATCTGAGGGAAATGAAGATTGGAATATAGAGAATTGTTTCTTGTTTTGGAGCAATTTAAACTTCTTTTTAATATTTTCAATCATATTTACTATGTAAAACACAGAACATACTACCTGACACATTTATGATAACTTAAATTGTATCTATAATATCGAAACAATTTGTTGATCAGAAGAAATCAGAAAAGCAAAAAAAAAAAAAAAATAGAATTTTTGGCAATTTGTGAAAAAAAATAAGTGGTGCCTAGACAGAATTTATCTTTTTACAAAATAGTTGCCTTTACTTATGTAGATGTTATCAAAAGAGGTGAGAGACAAGATTAGAGAGAAAAAAATAGCCCCCCTCTGATATAAATATTTAATAATTCTTTAATTGATCTTTCTTTTACTATTTTAATAAAGTATGATATGGTGAAGACAGTACCTAGAACATGACACAAAATGAGGGATATATATATATATGTATATATATATATATATATATATATATATATATATATAATAGGTAAATAAGTCACAAGGTGAATGTGGTGGTATAAGCACTGATACCTTGTGCAAAGACAATATTCAATCCTTCTGGAATCCCGCAGGGAATGAGCTGGGGGCACGCAACAAGAGGACATGTGTTCTAGTGGCAGATTCTGAGTTCTCTCCCTCACTCCTCTATAGGGTACTCATGTATTCACAAAAGGCATTTATGAGAACCAGTGGGGAGAGAAGTGGCTTACTTGGGTACCAGACAGTATGGGTTTAGATACCAGCTGTTTATAGTAGTTGTTTGAAAAACATCAGGTACCCAGCACCTGGAGGATTTGATGTAGGTGAAAACCCGAGTTCAAATGAAATGGTCCAGGCAACCTACAGTGAACTTTCTGGGTCATTTTCAGAGATTACTGAAACCTGTCTTTAGAGATTACAACAAAATAAACAGAGTTATTTATTAAAATCTAAAAGAAGCATTTTGGTACTTAAAAGCACAAAACTTATGGTGCCTGGCTGTCACAGTCGGTGGAGCAAGAAGCTCTTGACCTCAGGGTTGTAAGTTCAAATCTAACAATGAGTGTAAAGATTACTTAGGAAGAAAAATCTTAAAATAATAATATAAAATAAAAGCACAAAAATTAAAAGTCAGTATGTTTATTTTCTAAAGAAAAAAATAGTAAAAGCATACAAATATTATTAATTAACTTAAACAGTTTAAGTAATAACATCTTTACCGTTCATTATTCTACACTATTAAAGAAAACATTCCCTTGAACCATCTCCAACATTATCCAGCAATACTTTATATTCATGATAACATTATAATAGAAATTAAAATATGAGAGCTTATATATTTTCTAAGTTAATTCATTTATCTATTAAACTGAATCATTTATTTTCTCTTATACATGTTTGTCAGTATTACTATTTCTATAATAGCAACACTCTCATTACAGTACATTAATTAAATTATTTCTATTTATTAACTATTAACAAAATAATTGCCATTTAACTGTTTTCCTGTTTCAAACATGTAAAAAGAGGAGATTTTAAAAAATAAAATAATCTTGGGACTCTGAAGAAATAAAGGAATATATATTTCTTACCAGGTAGTGTTACTTACCTAAAAAAAGGAAAAGGTACAAAAATGTTGTTTATGTGACTTTCCTATTCCCTCATCTGATATATTAAGAAAATAATTTAAAATTATATAAAAATAAAGAGAAAAATAGAGTTAGATTTGCTGTCTTTAGTGATTATAATAAAATAATCATAGTTAAATTTATTAATATCTAAAACATTTTTATATTTAAAGACACAAACTTAAAATTTAGTATGTTTATATTTTCAAGAAAACTAAAAATACACAAATGCTATTAAGGGACTATTGTCTCATGTTTTGCATCATGCATTGCTGTTGGGGTGATTTGCTTTCTGTGACCCAAAGTGTAACCATTACCTTTTCCTTTATATAGAATTAACAAAGATTTTTTTTCTTTAATTCATGCAGACTTCAGTTGTTAGTTATAAAACCAGCCACACATCTTGGCAATCTCTTTCAAATTAATTGTTTGATTGATGGATTAAATCTTGAATATAAAGGAAACAACTATTTTGAAAGCACCAAGGACAGGACAGAATTTTAAGGAATTTTAAGGCCAAAATCTACATGAAGTTAGAAACAAAGAAAAGCTAACAATAAATAGACTCAGCAATAGGAATTTATTTTGGTCTAAGGGTATTTGTTTACTGTCTTGCACTTGGTCTGTAGTTTCATGGATGCTTATAAGGAAGAAAGGAAACTGTAAGCAAGCTAAGGCCACCTTGGAGAAGTTAGGTACGTGCCCACAATTCATTAAATGGAGAACACAATCAACAGCACTCTCAAGAAAAAGGAGAAAAGAAATAGCCACTTTTCCTCCCAGAAGAAGGCAACAAAAGTTACCTTATCATTGAGTAGAGGAAAGAAGAAATTAACTCATCCCAGAGAATTTTTTTTTATACAGAAGTCAGCCTTAACACAGAATTGCATCCTAAGTTCAAATCCCTTGTGTGACCTTCCTCCCCCTAAAATCTCAAACTATGAATTTTGTTATAAAGTTGACAAAGACCAGTAAATTCCTCAAGTTTCTGGCAGAGGTAAACGAAATGAATTCTGAAGAAAAATCATGATAAACATCATAAACATCATGATTGACTTAAAAGAACTTCAAACATTTTTTTTCAAGGAAATGAGCATCTCTGAGGACACAATTAAAGGCAATGCAAGAAAATGAGCATATGAACAAGAAACATCAGAAACATCCTTAACTATAGTGCTACAAGTATTTTATTGGATCGAATTTTCAGATACAGAAAATAATAATGGATTCAGTACTTTTAAAAATAAAGAATAAGCATGAAGATGATTATCTAGTTAATAAGAATTACAAGGATATAATGACTTAACCAAGAATCCTGAAAAATAGCTAAATAGATATGTAACTATATAATCCATTTAAATATAATCTCTCTTGGGGTGCCTGGATGGCTCGGTTGGTTAAATATCAACTCTTGATCTTGGCTCCAGTCATGATCTCACGGTTTGTGAGTTCAATCCTCGCATGGGGCTTTGCACTGACATTGTAGAGCCTGCTTGGGATTCTGTCTCTTCCCCTCTCTACCCTTCTCCTGCTGTGCTCTCTCTCTCTCTCTAATATAGAAATAATCCTTAAAAATCATAAAAAATAAATATAATCTCTCTACATAATATATAAAATATACTACATAAAATAAATAGGATGCCAAGGTGGCTCAGTTGGTTAAGCATCTGACTCTTGATTTTGACTCAGGTCATGATCTCACGGTTGTGAGATCAAGACCTGTGTCTGGCTTTGCGCTGGGCATGGAGCCTGCTTAAGATTCTCTTTCTCTCTTCCCCTGAACTCCCCTACTTGTGCTCTCAGTGTCTCTCAAAACAAAAAAATAAATAAAAATTAAATTAAATTAAATAAATTGCCTAACTATAACAAAATATATGTCCACAATAGGAAAACTAACAATAGATATTACTAATTCTGGAGTTAATAACACATTCAGTTGAGAATTGGTGAACTGAAAGTAGATGTTAAAAAACTTAATAGAATGCAGCACAAAAAGATAAAGAAATGAAGTACAGAAAATGTAAGGGATATCAAACACAGAGTGAATAGTCCTGTCTTCTAACTAATGAAAACTCCAAAAAGAAAAAGGAGAATGAGAAAGAGACAAGACGGTGTTCACTTAGTTGTCATGAGTTGGCAGCACTAAAGGTGATAGCAAACTATAGTCAGAAGACTACTTGTAAAATAATTATAATTGTCCAGTTGTAAACTTAAGAATATCTTGTATGACCAAGGAAGAGGAACAGATAACAGGGTTGTCTTTTTTTTTCTTTTAGAAAATAAATTTCTTTGATCTGGTAAATGATACAGCTAAGACATTTTTAACTTGAGCTGAATGAAAAGCTATTATATGATCTTGAATAGTGGACTGAAAGTCAGTGGGTTCTACCTTGAGGGCATTATGCTAAGTGAAATAAGTCAGGCAGAGAAAAACAAATATTACATGATATCACTTACATGTAGAATCTAAAAAAGCCAAACTCAAAGAAAGAGTATAGGGTGGTTATTAGGAGTTTAAGAGTAGATGGGGGAAATGGGGAGATATTGGTCAAAGGGTGCAAACTTTGAGCTAGAAGATTAACAAATTTGGTGCAGTGTGATTAACAAGATGATTATAGCTAATAATATTGTATTATATGGTTGAATGTTGCTATAACAGTAGATCTTAAATATTTTAATAATTTTGTATTTATAAGTGTATCAAATGAACACATTGTACACCTTAAACTTACACAATGTTATGTGTCAATCATATCTCAATAAAGCTGGAAAAAGAGAAAGAAAGTGGGTTCTGCATTTATGGGTAGCTCTTGATTTCTACTAAGGATGTGTTCATACTAAGGAGTTTAGCATCATTGTGTAATTTTTCAGAGTAATCTCAATTTGTATCCTAATAATACCTTGCTCAGTTCTAGAAATGAGAATTATATCAAATTTATCTAATATGTTGATATAAATTATGTAAATGCACATGATATGTTTTCTTTTCATTCCCATATTGTTAAAATGCAAAAGATAGTAGGTGTTATTTTATCTATTAATCTATGTATGATCTATGAATTTATAATACAGATATATCAAGAGACGATTCACAATTCCTCTAATGAATGGTAAGGAGACACAGCTATTTTGTTCCACTGATAAAATAAACAGTAACACAATAAATAAAGCTTAATATTAGATCTAGCTATTTTCAGGAGTATATTCAACAACATTCAGGTTGTGTTCGAAAAGCAAACAATATAAAACATTTCGTGATAATATTCCCCAGTGTGTGCAATTATAGTTTTGAGAACTTTGTACAAGAACTTGCATTCATTAATTTATGAAGCAATACAGTTTTGGCATGAGGTTAGTACTGCAGGCAGACAAAACAGATGAGCAGGCAAAATTTTCACTGCCTGTGAAGACAGTAAGCCTCAGAGGACTTTTTTAGGGAAAGACTAACTGATAAGTATTTACACAGAGTGACTTTGACTACAGTTAGTTTATCTGTCCTTTAGGTCATTTGTGCTGGAAGATTCCCCAGAATAGGACTTATAATTTGTAAAGATGAAAAAGTTTACATAAAGTCATATTTTATGCATCTCTTGCCAAATATTATACATAGTTTATATTAAGATGTAGTCACAAAAGAACATTCTATTATTATACCCAAGCTTAATATTTAATTTTTATTTATTCAACCATGGCTTGAAATTATCGCCTATTGTTTTAAACTTAGATATATCTTCCTTTTGGGGACACATAATTAGGATATTTTTAGCTTTTGCTTTAGCAATGTGTTCTAAAGAAACACTAAACAATGAGTCATATACAAATCTCTCACACACAAAAAAATAGATAAGGGTTTAGCTTTACTTACACTAGATTTTTACTGTTTTGAACACCAGTGTGTATGCATATCTCTTTTGTTACTTCCAGATTAAAAAAAAAAATCTCATAGATTTAATATTTTGAGCAGCCACAAAATACTCATTAAATACATTGGTAATTGGAAGAAATCCAGACAGAGTATTTAGATAAATATGACAGTCTTTAAAGAAATCGGACACAATGAACAAAATGAACCTACAAGTGAGATAAAGAATATGTTGGTATGTAAAATCAATTATCTATGCTTGGACAGAATATAGAACTCAGTTAATACTGCCCATAGATATATATTCTTCAGCATAGTCACAGGAAATACTGTTTAAAGTGGAAGACTTGTAGGTATCCTTAAAGTTCATTAGCTACTATAGAAACTTAGATTTAGGACTTCTGTCCATCCCCACCCGATCATGACCACCAGTCCTTGTTTCCTCCCTAACCTCCTCACTCCCACAGCGCCCCTACCCTCTAATGCAGACGTAGATTATATATTATAGGAGAATTCAGGGGTGTTGTTGTTGTTGTTTCTACCTCAACCTTTATGGGCTTTTTATATAGATCTGGGATATAAAAAAAGGGTCAATAAAATAACTAAATTAACTGGAAAGATTTACATTATAAAAGATGACATATGATTGAAAAAATAAAAAATAAAAAGGTGTCACAGAAGAGAAGTTAGGTGATTCGAGATTGAATTGTCTAAAACTATGGACTTGATAGAATTGAGAGGCAGTTTATTAAAAAAGGGAAAGGGATTTGAGAAGTAGGTACTAGACTTGAAAATGATAGCGCGGTGACCAGGTGGTGAAGATTCTTATGAAATTATTCCTGTTTCCTGTCATTTTTTCTAGAGACTCTGATAAATATTTCAATTGCTTTCTAAATATCTATATCCATAGTTATATATTTTTCTTTTGTAGGTCTAAGGGCTCAGCCTAGAAACTAGCTGAAAATAAAGAAAATGAAAGACAGGGAGGATAAATAACTTGTCTGCAACATCTACCAATGAAAGATAGAGCTGGAATTAGAGCAGAAGCTTCCTAACCCCTTGTTTTGATTCCTATTTGGCTAAGTTATTCTCAAAGCATAACAACAGACTGTTCGAACTGCCCCCTTTCCTCTTCATATTCTGTATTAGAGAAATATTTGTTAAACTTTGTTTCTTAGAATATTTTCAGCAAATTAATACTCTATTATCTCTGACCAGACTATCAATAGGAATTTTTTATTTTTTTAATTTTCTTTGCTAGTAAATTGGCTCATAGACTGTTGAGCACTTTAGACAATTAGGTGGAGTTCAGAACCTAACACACTGTGGTAGATTCTATGAACTTTTGAGACTGTCTGGTTGTATCCCACCAAATACAAATGATTTTAAATTATTTTAAAAAATTGTCCCACGGAGGTTACTTTCAGAATATTACACAAATTAATGATGTTGAAATTGACTGTCTCTTCTTTTCCCTGAAATCTGAATTTTTTCTTGTGTTTATGATAACTAAAGTTAGGATCTTGGGGTTTACCTCCGATCTCTCCTTCACACTTAATATCCAACCATTCTCCAAAGCTTACCTCATTCATACCTTTTTGATCATTCACTTATCTCCAGCAACAAATTCTAATCTCTACTCCAAACAGTGATTATTCCTTGCTTAGATTAGATTACTGCTAACCACATTCTGGCGAGCGCACATACATGCGCTTAAAAATCTTCCATCATTCCCATGGCCTTAAGATAAGGTCCAGATCCCTTAACCATGGATCTCAAATTTCTCCTGGATCTGGCCACTGATTACCACACAGCCTCATCTCTCACCACTTAACTTTCACTACCTTCACCCCCCTCCTCCTAGCCTTCTGGTAGGTTCTAAAAACAATGCAGATGCTCTTTTCTGTGATAAAAACATAGTCTTATTTTGCTCATCATATCAGGCCTCAGAATGTTTTAATTAAAGTATTATTTTACACCTAAAACTATCCTATTATAGCACTTATCATTATTTATAACATGTTTGATTATTTTTTGTATTCTTACCCTCCCAACAGATTATAAAATCAGAGAGAACAGATTATTTCTATGAATAATTTTTACTTTCAGTTTAACCTTAAAACTCCCAGTATATAAGGTTTTGGTTAAAGTCTCTGAATGGCTAAATACCAAACAAAATATATGTTGAAAAATAAACTTTTATTTAATCAGTAAAAGAACTGTTATATCTATACCTCCTCTTTCCTTTTATCCTCTTATGAAATCATCATTCCCTTTGCTCACAACTGATTAGGTAAGCACACATACACATACACACACAGCATAAGTTTTGTGGGCAGAACTAAAATTTTCTACCCTGATTTTGGCTACGACATTTCTTTCAGTACTCTAGATCATTAGCCAAATATCCACAACAGCAGCACAGTTTCTGGAACAGATGCATTCTAAAAATTCAATTTCTGTCAGTTGACTCATGTTCACATTGATTTATATTCTAATTTTAAAATCACTTTATTTTCACTTTCCAGTTACTTTCAAAGGCCATTGATTTCTAATATTCTGCCACTTTTTCTCAGCCCATAAAGTAATTGTACAAATACCTACCTGCATGTAACTATGTAAACGGTTGCCAACATTTAAAGACACTGTTTTTTAAAGTTTATTCATGTAAATAATCCTCCCGGTCAAATAATACTAGTCGTCTTCATTATAATAAAATAGATTATTAGAAATCAGTCTTAAAATGAAGCACATACATCATTTACTGTTGTACAACTTCTGAAAAATTGTCACTAAGAGTCTGGAAGACCAAACTTCTAAGTGAGTTCAATCTGTTTAGAAAAGATCAAATTCTTATGTGAATTGTGGATCTCTGTTTTCTGGTTTTGTAGGTTCAGCAGATATATCCAAGAAGGAAGTAACTATAAAACACATGCATTTGTTCAATGCTTTAAAATTTATAGATTGCTTTCTTTCATAAAGACCTTATTCAATTTTCACAGGAATCATTTCAAGTAAACAAGAATTTTACTACTAGTTTACAGATAAGTTAATTAATCTGGAAAAACAGTAAGAATATTTTTTTAACATCACTCACAGTCTAAATATTAGAGGGTAAATATACTTAGGGTTTTTATATGCATAATTCCATTTTCAGTGGTTATTCTACTATAATGTGTTACCTGTTTAATGTGGAAAAGGAAAAGGCATTCCTAGACATTGACATTCAGTGGTGACTATGCCATACAGTATCCTAATTGTTAGGAAACTTACATAAAAGTAGGAAGAATCAGGAGCGTCTGGGTGGCTCAGTTGGTTAAGCATCTAACTTAAGGTCAGGTCATGATCATATGGTTTGTGAGTTGGAGCCCTGTGTCGGGCTCTGTGCTGAGAGTTCAGAGCCTGGAGACTGCTTCAGATTCAGGGTCTCCCTCTCTCTCTGCCCCTCCCCTGCTCACACTCAGTCTCTCTCTCAAAAATAAACATATATTTTTTTAAAAAGCAGGAATAATCAGAAATAATAATATTTAAGAAGACAATTTCAGACAGATAAGAGAGGTGAAAGCAAAAATCTGTAATGTGAAAATAACTTGAGAGAGATAAATCGTGATAATCAAAGGGGGTGATTTCTAGCTGGTGAGGTGATATTTTAGCTGGTAGAGAATTCCAAACAGAGGTCCTGAGGAAGGAGCTGACTTGACTAGTTTGAGGAACCCAAAGAAAGCCAAGTTGCTTAGTATATAGAACAAAGGTATCAGGAGATGAGGTCAAATATGTAGGCAGTAGGAACAATAATGTAGGTCATAAAAACTATTATAAAGAGATTCAATGTTACTAAATATGCATGAAATATGCTATTCAAAGGTTCTGTTTAAAAGCTATTAAAAGATTCTAGGTGAGGAAATTAGGTGATTTGATTTATAGTTTAAAAGAGAATCATCCTACTATTATATATAGAATAGATTTGAAAAGTAGAAGTAAAATTGGAATCAATGAGATGAGCTGTTGTATCAGTTCAGAAAAGAGATAAGGTAACAAGTTTAGCATGACAGAGTTGAGATAAAAACAAATTGAAGTGAATAGTTAAAATAGACTGTGAAGATAGAGTAGAAATCATGTAGTGGTTTACTTAATGTGGAATGTGATAAAAATAGAAGAATCAAGGCTAAAAATTATATTTTTAGTTTGAGTCAATGGATATTGGTGCTTTTTTTACTCAGTTGGGGCCCACTGACTGAAGAACATTTCTTAGTGTAGGAGAACCAACAATATTTGGCATGCGTCAAGTTTGATGTTTATTAGAAATCAAACTGGAGATATCAATAGGAAAAAAAATTTGGAACTTAAAACAGCATTCAGGACAAGGTTTAAATATCAGTGAATCAATCACACATACACTCATGTGGCATATAATTATGTAACCTCAGTGGACAGGTTGAGATTACACAGGTACGGTGTTTGATAGATAAGAAAGTCCAAGGGAGTGCAGGCTCTGGAGCACTCCAATCTAAAGGTCAGAGTAGAGGAAACTGATTCAAAACAGGTGACTTTGAAAAAGACTGACAATGACATTAAAGTGTGACATCACAGAAGCTTTCTTATATTATTAAAAAGGGGAGAAGGAAGCAAAGGAAAATATATGATTTTAAACAATTTTGTAGCTATCAACTGCAAATGGTTTTGATTAAATGAATTATCTCTACAGTAAAACTAGCTGCAAATGTGAAAGCAGGTCCACAAAATTTTGGTCATTCACTCAAGAATATGGGACAGTATTTCTTAAGCTATGTGTTGACCCTTTATTGAATAAAAACAATATGGCCACTCTAATAGGCCTATAGCCATACAGGAATGAAAAGTTCATTAACATATATTTAAAATAAAATTCAATGATAGAAATATGTAAAGGTCAGTTAATCCAGTCTAAGGATTAGACAAACTTGTGGGAAAAAATCAAGTGTGTGAAGACAATAGTGGAATGCATTCATTTCAAGTGACAAAAAGTATTAGACAAAATGATTAAAGGCACAGCAAACTTACAAGATAGTGTCATAAAGTGAGTCAAGAACCAAAATTGCTGGAATTGTGATTGAGGGGTTGCCATGACAAGGCAGTTGGGTTTTGTATAATGGTCAATTTAGACACTTCAAAATTTGGGGGTTAGGAATGAATGGCTTATATATATATAAATATATATATATAAATATATTTTTATATTTTTATTTTATATATATATAAAAATATATACATATATATTTTTTTAATTTTATTTTATTTTTGAGAGAGAGGGGGAGACAGAGAGTGAGTGGGGGAGGGGCAGAGAGAAAGGGAGACCAGAATCCAAAGCAGGCTCCAGGCCCTTGAGCTGTCAGCACACAGCCCCACACAGGGCTCAAACTCATGAACTGAGAGATCATGACCTGAGCTGAAGTCAGCGCTTAACTGACTGAGCCACCCAGGTGCCCCTGAATGAATGACTTACATATGACTTCAGATAAACTTAAATTGTGACTGCAAGAAGTGTAGAAGGGAAGATACCTGCCCTAAGGCAGAAGCACATAGTGAGCACTATTTGCTATCATTCTGGTGAAAGAAACTAAGATCCCAAATCAAGATAACAATAGGTGCTATGTGGAGAAGGTATAGATATTATAGAACTAGTTGGAACATAAATTTTGCATAAGCTTCTGATGGGCTGTAAAGACTATACAGAAGAGTCCACGATGATTTTTAGGTTGAATGACTGAATGATGCAATTACTATCATTGAAGAAACTTTAGGTAGATGGGTAGTAGTAATGTATAATACCAGTAGACCAAGATTTTAAAGAAAAGTATAACGAATCATCATTAAAGATACTTTATTCGGATAAAATAATTTCTTTATTTAAAATAATAACTATAGATATACACAGTTTGTTTCATGTGAAGTCTCCTAAAAATTGATACCACTTCATTCCTGAATAGGTTATACTGATTTTGTCAAAACTGAAAAGCTTGTAAGACAAACACTATTATCTTATTAGTTATTAGCTTATTAGTACTGAATAATACTACCAGCTGCCTTTTCCAGGCTGGCAAAACTGCCTCCAAAATCAGAAGCTAAAAATTGCTTCTTTTTTTTTTTTTTTAAAGTTTACTTATTTATTTTGAGAGGGGGAGGGGCAGAGAGAGAAAGAGAAAGGGAGAACCCCCAAGTAGGCTCTGCACTGTCAGTGCAGGGGCTCAAACCCATGAACCATGAGATCACGACCTGAACTGATATTAAGAGTTGGAGGCTTGGGGAGCCTGGGTGGCTCTGTCGGTTAAGCGTCCGACTTCAGCCCTGATCACGATCTCGCGGTCTGTGAGTTCGAGCCCCGCGTCGGGCTCTGTGCTGACAGCTCAGAGCCTGGGGCCTGCTTCCGATTCTGTGTCTCCCTCTCTCTCTGACCCTCCCCCGTTCATGGTCTGTCTGTCTCTGTCTCAAAGATAAATAAACATCAAAAAAAAAATTTTTTTTAAAGAGTCGGAGGCTTAACCGACCTAGCCACCCAGGCACCCCATACAAAATTGCTTTTTCATTAGTCATGATATTTGGGGCAATGAGAAGTAAAAATTCAGTCAGATAGGGGGACTTCTGGTAAAAAGTTTTCTCCCAGATGAAGATAGAGACCAAAGAAGTACATTCTCACCAACTGAGCTGTCCCTCCTGTTTAATTCTTTTGTACGTTGTTATGCAAGAGCAACATTTGTAGGTTTTGTAGCCTTACAAGACCATGAGTGAAGATATGGACACCATGCTATAGATGGCAGAGCAAAAAGAAGGAAAGAAGTCTATCCTTGATAATAACATTGAGCCTCTGATCCAACCTTGCAACTATCTTCCTGCAAATTTCTTGTTACGTCAGATAACTATCATTCTTGGTCTAAGCCACTGTGAGTCAGGCCTTCTTCTCCTTTGGGCTGGAAGCATTCTAGTTAATATAGCAAGTAAATATAACTACCAAATAGTCTTAACTTAGTGGACTATAAACAAAAAAATAATTTTAATGATTTCTAAATACTACAGTTAACCATACTGTGTTGAATTTCCATTTCAAATCTCTTAGGAGTATTTTGGGCAGACCAATAGCTCTTATTATCACTTTGAATATTTATAAAGTCCAGTTCAACTTGGTTCAATTTAGAAGTCCATTTTCTTATTAATTCTAGCCTTTATTTCCCCTTACTTCATTTTCCTTACCACCTTGCCGAACAGAGGCCAGACTTTGAGAATAAGGACTAGTACTGGGGAGTTGAGCAGTGTGGACTGGACTTTTACTTCTCCTTTCCTTCCAACAAGTCGATCAACTTTGTTAAAGGTATTTTTCACATAGCTGGGTTTGGAATGTCAACCCCCATCCATTTATGCTACCATCTTTCTGCTAGTGTTCCTAGGAGAGCAAGGAAGTGTGTTCTTCCGAGTGCCCTCAAGGGGCTTCACTCCACTGTAAGGGATGCAGGTTTTCTGGAGGCAGTTGTTGGGTATGTCAGATAAAAACAAATCAAGGTTCAGATAAAAAAGAGTTTAATTGGAAAGACTATTCCGATAGGGAGAATCCTTTGGATATAGGAAGTATCTCAAAATCAAACAGAAGAGGTATTTCCTTTAAGGGAAAACAGTAAGAAATAAATAAGGGGAAGCTGGGAAAATAAGGGGAAATGATGAGCAGAAGTGACAGAAATAGCATCTGGCTCTCTCAGCCAGTTCTCAGGATAGCCGATAAGTTGGCAAATTCAGCTTTGCAGTGCTTGCTCAGGCTTGAGGGTGAGCAGAGTTCAGGGGCCTATAGGGAGGACAGAGGCCTGACTAAAAGTTTGGTAAAGAGAAAGCCGAAGGGACAAAATGGGCAATTATGAACACGGGTCAGGTCATGCTAGCAGTCAAAGAACCATACATAGTAGTTTGCTTAATGGTCTCCCAGCGTATGCCTTTTCTCTGAAAAATTATTAGTAGGGACATATTTTGCTCTCAAAACCATCTATATAACACAATAAATCATATAGCCATCCACAGTATCAGCAAGGCTGCTGATGCCTTGCTACCAGTCACTCTGCCTACTTTACTCACAGGAAACACACCGTCTTGACAAAGCAGATGTTGGCAATGGACTCCAATCCATTGAGGCCCTTTCTCTCACCCTGCCTTCTCTCCCGTCTCTCCATTTCCTCCATCAAATAGGCATATGGCTGGTCAGTAATTTTGCTTCCTAAGTAGGCTGATATCTAACTCAAGAATGATATATTATCATTTCCTTTGTGTCCGTTTCCCCAATGTTTTTTAGTAATTTTTTTTCTTTGTTTTGTTTTGGTGGTACCCTACTCATTGGAAAATTCTGAAAGTTTCCTCTCCCTCTGTCTCTAGAATTCTGCATATATAGCTTCAGGGGGCTGTGAGAAAATGGGGGTACTATTTCTGAATAGCAAAACTAGTGTAACTGCTTTTTATTTAGTCAAGAGGTCTGACTTCCAATTTTTTAATTCTCTTTTTGGTATACACAGCAATTTTTGCCTGATTCAAGTGCTGGTTTTCAAACCAAATGAATAGAAAAATACCAATGGAAAATTACATAGAAATATACTAGTCTATGGATTTTTCAGATAACATTAATTTTGAGTTTATATAAGAAATTGAAAATTTTAAATATAATCAGCAACAAATGAGAAATCAACATTAAGTGCATTCAAATGTATTCTACACTAATTATTTTAATTAGAAAATTAAACCAATGGAAATAATCATGTGTTTCTGTATGTAATTGTGTGTGCATAAATATGTTTGCACTTTAAGGGGAAATCAAGTAATAATAACTACAAAACCAAATATATATACAAGTGTCATCATTTTCATTGCAGGCTTAAAAATGAGTGCCAATTTATGTGCTAGTAGTAATTTAATCAGACTATAATGTTTGCTAGCTAAAACACAATCAGTGTTTGCAACACATTATTCCAGTTGCTTTAAAAAAATGTAAAATAAGAATAAGCAATTGGCATAACATTATAATGGATGTTAATTGTAACTCTTTGAGCATATGTGTTATTTTCCTGACAGCTTCTAGGAACAAAACACACCTTCAAATAAGCAGGATGAGTTAAGAGAGAAGCAAAAGCAAATAGTATCTTCAAGGGGTGCCCATTCGTCAGCCATTAGCAGGAGACAACCAGCTGCTAAATAAACCCAGATCCCTCCTTATATTCTTCAAGAATCCACAAGGGAAGGAGAACAGGAAACTGTTAGAGAAGCAAAGAGCCGACTCAGCATCAATAGCTGATTTGGGCAACTTATCAGGTAACTAGGAAAATCCTGAGTGGTATACATTTACAAAAGGTTTCTAAATTTATTGTGGTGAATAGAAAAGATCCCAGTGGCCAAATCCAATCCAATTAGGATAAAAACATTTTCCTCCTTAACTGCCAGCTTTTGTATGAAAAATTGCTTCTTCTCAAACTCAGTCAATTTTAAAATGTCTACTAGCTGGGCTTGCCCAGCAGGAGGCTAAAGGGTCTATTACACTGACAGATGCTCCCTGCTTTAAGCGTGTACAGAATTTAAATGACTTTCTTTTTTCCATTTACAGCTATTTAAATGGAATTAATATGAAAATAAAACTAAAATTTGCCATTTAAAACTTATCCCTTTTAGATAGCACTTTAAATTGCAGACATCACTAGTAGTCTACATTTTGAATATATCAGGTTATATTTTTCTCAGTTTTATATTTGCCAAATACTTTAACATGTTATCAATATTTATTACAACTTTTTAATCTACAGAGTTTTGACCAATATAGCATTTTTGCATTATTGTGATGACAGTCAGATAAAGTGGAGGGGCAGGTACAATTATATCCAACTTGTATGTGAGAAAAAATAGTTCTATTTATTTGTTATTTGTTATTATTGTTTAGACATTGAATGGTAGAACCAGGACTATTACCCAGAATCTTTTCCATCTCGTTCAGAGTACGTCATATTGAGCTCTCCTGACATTATATAAACTCAAGTGAAAGCATATTCATTATGTTGTATATTCATAAAATAAATAAAATGAAAAACTTGGAGGAATTGCCCATACACCTCAGAACAAATTTTAGCATTTTGAGAGCAGGCAGATAGAAAATGCATTGGGCATCTTCATAAATTATTAAAACAGAATCTTTTAATTTCTTTTTCTTTTCTATGTATTGCTAACCCTCTGTATTAGTTAGATGGGAATTTTGCAACAAAGTACAGGTGGCTTAAATGGCAGAAAATTATTGTCTGTCAGTTCTGGAGGCCAGAGGTCCAAAATCAAGATACTGGCAGGTTTAGTCCCTTCTGAGAACTGAGAGAAGGATTTGTTCTAGGACTCTCTTCCGGGTTTATAGCTCGCCATCTTCCCCCTATGTGTATGTTTGTGTGTCCTGATGTGCCCTTTTTATAAGGACACCAGCCATTTTGGATTATGACTACTCGAAAGAGCTCATTTTAACTTGATTTTGTCTGTAAAGACCCTATCTCAAATAAGGTAGCATTCTGAGGTGCTGAGTATTAGAAAATATGCCGGAAGAAATGTCTTAATCCTATCCTCCATCCCTTAAAATAGCATTGTTTTCTTTTTTCCTAGGACAGTAATAAGTTGTCCCTACCCTTAGTAAAAACTATCTTCACAATGCCTTTGACTCCATCATTCAACTGTCCTTTTTTTTTATCTTCAAATTTTCCTTTACAAATTTAATGCATTTTGATATTTTCTTGATTACTTTCTTAAAGTTCATAACTTCAAGTTATTTACTAGCCATTGTCCTATTGTCTCTGCCATTCTTAACATCTTGAGCTCCTTGAAAGTAAAGGTCTATGCTTACTAATCCAATTAGTCATCTCTTCCCCATTTATCCCTCATCTCACTGCTGTTCAGTTTTTACCCTCAGTTTCATTAGAACTACTCTGAACAGTCAACTACAACAAAGAATGAATTGAATATAACTTTTCATTTTGCTTCTCATATTACCCCTCTTTGGTATTTGTTATTATTTGTCATTTTTTCCTTGAACTTCCTTCTCTTTTACTCTTCTTTCTGATTGCTTCTCATTTCTCATAATTATCTTCTTCCAGTCCATGTTGGTTTTTACACCATCCTGTTGGACTTGTGTTATTTTCATTCTAAATAGGTATTTTATTTAACTTAATCCAACCCTTTGTTTGAAGTACCACCTACGAACTTCTCACCTCCAATTACCAGATCTGTATACCCAGTGGCCTAGTAGTAGACCTCCACATTTGGAGTCCCAAAGATTTCTCAAAATCACCATAAAAGAATGAACATAAAAGAATCATCTTCCATGCTCCTTTCTAAATCTCTTTCATCTTGTTTTTCTTATCTCCGACATGTGTGTAACCTTAAACTTTAAATAAACTTATGACTCTTGCTACTTATAACTCCTAAGATAATAGAAACCTAAGTTATTTGATATTCTAAATTACTTATTCTATCTGCATAGCAGCTATTGAAATGTGATCCTTTATACTGGCCCTATAGATAAGTATTATGTATATTCATCATTTCAAAATGATATGCAGGGAATTGACATTGACCCAATAGTGGGGTCCATGGGAGTCACTTGAAGACTAGATAAAATACATTTGGAAGTATAATCTGGGAGAAAACTGTTACGTAAAGAATGTATGATCTCTTATGGATGATAAGGTGGAGTGCTGTTCTTCTACCTTGTTAAAATATAGTTAAAATATAGTTTTGCCCACCCATATGTCCAAAATATAAAAGATATACAATTATGCTATGTTAAGGGGATAAAGAATGAAATAATCATTTACAAACTTACAAAGGACATTTGGTGATAAATTTTAAAATCACTTAATAGAAATGATTCATATCATTCTGTTAAGACTTGATTGCCTTTGGCTCAAATAATCAAAATGCCTAAGTGGCACATTTAGGAGTAGTCTTCCCTAAACCTCATCACATGTATGGATGTCAAAATCACATAAAATACTAGATATTGCAGTGAAATGGTGACTTTATTACCATGTCCCAATCCAAATATGAAAAAAGCACAACAAAACTACATATTTCAAAACTAGTCTATATAGCATCGTGTAGCTCTTATATACTGTTCTTTGTTCTAATTCTTTTAAGAATTATAAACTTTACCTACATCAATGGATAGATCATTCAGACAGAAAATGAACAAGGAAATATTGACCTTAAATGGCATACATGCTGTACCAAGTGAACTTAATAGATACGTATAGAACATTCCATCCCAAAATAGCAGGAGGGTGCATATTCTTCTCAGGTACACATGGAACATTCTCCAAAGCAGGTCACATGTTTGGCCATAAAAGAAGTCTCAATAAATTTAATAAGATTGAAATTATGTAAGTATCTTTTGCAACCACAATAGTATGAAGCTACAAATCAATTACAAGAAGAAAACTGGGAACAAAATGATAAAAAAAAATGAATGAGTCAATGAAGAAATCAGAGTTAATCAAAAACACCCTGAGACAAATGAAAATGAAAACTCTACATTCCAAAATCTACAAGACACAGCAAAAACATTTGTAAAAGGGAAGTTTACAGCAATAGAGACCCACCTCAAAAAATAAGAAAAAAATCAAACTCTCACCTTATAACTAAAGAAACTAGAAATAAACGAACAAAGCCCAAGGTTAATAGAAGGAAGGAAATAATAAAGATCAGAGTGGGAATAAATGAAACAAACAAAAAAATAGAAAAGATCAATGGAACTAAGATCTGTTTCTTTGGAAAGATAAATAAAATTGATAAACCATTAGCTAGACTTATCAAGATAAAAAGAAAGAGGGAGGGCCCGTCGTCGTTTTTTGGACGATCCAAAAAAAAAAAAAAAAAAAGAAAATTCCTAGGAATGTACATATTCCAAGACTAAATTAGGAAGAAATAGAAAATCTGAACAGACTGAATACTAGTAATAAAATTGAATCAGACTCATCAAAAGGAAAAATAAAAATAAAAAGAGAGCTCAAATGAACAAAATCAAGAAGGGAAGAAAAGAAATAACAACACCAGAGAAATACAAAGGATTATAAGAGAATATTATAAAAAACTATATGCCAACAAACTAGACAACCTAGAAGAAATGGATAAATTCCTAGAAACATATAACCTCCCAAAACTGAGTCACAAGAGATAGAAAATTTGAACAGACTAATTACCACCAACGAAATTGAATCAATAACCAAAAAACTCCCAACAAACAAAAGTTCAGGACCAGATGGCTTCACAGGTGAATTCTACCAAACACATAAAGGATAGTTAATACCTATCCTTCTCAAAATGTTCCAAAAAATTAAAGAAGAAAGAATATGTCCCAACTCATTCTATGATGCCAGCATTATTACCCTGATACCAAAACAAAACAAGACAGAAGAAAGAAAGAAAGAAAGAAAGAAAGAAAGAAAGAAGAAAGAAAGAAAAAAAGAAAAGGGAGAGAGACAGAGAGACAGAGAAAGAAAGAAAGAAAGAAAGAAAGAAAGAAAGAAAGAAAGAAAGAAAGGAAAGAGAAAGAAAGAAAGAAGGAAGAAAGGGGGGGGGAGGAAGGAAGAAAGGGAGAAAGAAAGACGGAAAGAAAGAAAGAAAATTACAGGCAATAATACTGATGATCATAGATGCAAAAATCTTAAACAAAATATTAACCAACTGAATGCAACACTACATTAAAAGGATCATACACCATCATCAAATGGGATTTATTCCAGGGGTGCAAGAATGGATCCATACCCATAAATCAATCAGTGCAATATGCCACATCAAAGAAATGAAGGATAAAAATCATGCCTTCTCACCAGATGCAGAAAAACACTTTGACAAAAACCTTTGACAAAATTCAACATCCATTTGTGATAAGAACTGTCAACAAAGTGAGTATAGATAATAAAGGCTATACATGAAAAAAAAAAACACAACATCATATTCAGTTGTGAAAACCTGAAAGCTTTCCTCTAAAATCAGAAACAAGACAAAGATGCTCACATAAATAGAAAACCCTAAAGCCTTCACCAAAAAGAATAAATGATTTCAGTAAAGTTTCCGGATACACAATTCATATACAGAGATCTGTTGCATTTCCATACACTGTAAACAAAGTAGCAGAAAGAGAAATTAAGAAAACAATCCCATTTACTTGCATCAAAAAGAAAAAAAAAACCTAGGAATAAATTTAACCAAGGAGGTGAAAGACCTATACTCTGAGGACTATTAGACATTGATAAAATAAGAAATTGAAGATGACACAAATTAATGGAAAGATATTTCATGCTAATAGATTGGAAGAATTAATACTGTTAAGATGTCCATACTACCCAAACCATCTACAAATTCAGTGCAATCCCTATCAAAATACCAATGGTATCACCAGCATAAAAAGTACAGCATATACTCAGTAATATTGTAGTAACATTATATGGTGACAAGTGGTAACTGCATTTATTGTGGTGAGCATAAAGTATAGACCTGTTGAATTACTATGTCATATAGATGAAACTAATATAACATTTTATGTCCACTATATTTCAATTAGAAAAAAAATACAAATAGTACTTTTCACAAATGACCCTGAATAATCAGAGAGGTCTAGAGGGAGAAGAACAAAGCTAGAGGTATCATGTTCCCAGATATCAAACTCTACTACAAAGTTATAGTAATCAAAATATTTTGGTACTGACACAGTAACAGAAAAATAGGTCAATGAACAGAATTGAGACCCACTAAATAAACCCACACTTACGTACTCAATCTATAACAATAGAGACAAGAATATACAATGGAGAAAGTATACTCTTGTCAATAAATGGTGTTGGGAAAACTGGACAACTATTTGCAAAAGAGTGAAATTGTACTACCTTCTTACACCATATAAAAAAATAAACTCAAAACAGACTAAAGACCTAAAGAAGACTTGAAACAATAAAATTCCTGGAAGAAAAGATAGGAAGCAAGCTCTTTGACATCAGTCTTAGCAGTATCTTTTTACATCTGTCTCTTCAGGCAAAGATTAAAAAAAGCAAAAATTTTTGTGCTTTTTCCTGCATCAAAGTAAAAACTTTCGCACTGTGAAGGAAGTCATTAACAAAATGAAAAATCAAAGTACTGAATGGGAGAAGATATTTGCAAATGTTATATCCAATAAAGGGTTAACATCCACAATATATAAAAAATTCATACAACCCAATATTAAAAAACCAAACAGCCTAGCTAAAAGGAATCCTCATACACTGTTGATGGGAACGTGAACTGGTGCAGCCAATATGGAAAACAGTATGGAGGTTCCTCAAAAAGTTAAAAATAGAACTACCATACAATCCAGAGATTCCACTTGTATGTGTTTATCTGAAGAAAATAAAACAGTAATTCAAAAAGAATATATACTCCTATATTCATTGTAGCATTTTTTACAATGGCAAAGATATGGAAACAACCTAAATGTCCATATACAGATGAATGGATAAATCAAATGTGATATAAACTGATAATTGGCTTTTATAAGGCGTTATGTATTACATAATGTCTTATATAATATATAATGCCTTATAAAAGCCAATTATCATCCATAAAAAAAGAATGAAATCTGGCCATTTGCCACCACATGGGTGGACCTAAAGGGTATTATTCTAAGTGAAATAAATCAGAGACAAATACCATATGCGGAGTTCTACTTATATGTAGAATCTAAAAAACAAAGCAAATGAACAAACAAAACAAAACAGAAACAGACTCATAGATGGAACAAACTGTGGTTAACAGAGGATAGGGAGTGGGAGGATGGACAAAATAGGTAAAGGGAATTAAGAAGTGCAATCTTCCAATTATAAAATAAATAAAACAGAAGAATGTAATATACAGCACAGGGAATATTGTCAGTAATATTGTAGCAACTCTGTATGGTGACAGGTGGTAATTAGATTTGTTGTGGTGACCATATATCATTCTCAATTTCAAAAATTGGGGTGTTGCCTGGGTGTCTCAGTCGGTTAGGCATCTGGCTCTTATTTTAAGCGTAGGTCATGATCTTATGGTTTGTGGGTTTGAGCCCCACATCGGGCTCTGCGCTGACAGTGTGGAGACTGCATGGGTGTCTCTCTGTCCCTCTCTCTCTGCTCCTCTCCCACTCATACACGCGTTTTCTTTCTCTCTCTCAAAATAAATAAATAAACATTTAAAAAAAAAATTGGTAAGCTAGCTCAGTATTAGATTAAAAAAAATTTAAGTCCATGTTTTATTTTTTTTGAATCATACAATTTAACTCACAATAAGACAAAATTCATGCTTCATAAAAACTTACTGTTCATCCATTTTATATAGCTTTCTTTGGTCTTATTAATTTTTTCTACAAACTAAGTGTGATTTTTTTTCTGTATTTTATTTTGATACCAAATATTACTCTGCTTTTCATTACATATGATGACTGAATAGATTTCAGTGCCTACTTTACATGTTTTTTTAATTTATTTTTTAAATTTTTTAAATGTTTATTTTCAAGAGAGAGAGAGAGAGAGAGAGTGAGCAGGGCAGGGGCAGAGAGAGAGGGAGACACAGAATCCAAATCAGGCTGCAGGCTCTGAGCTGTCAGCACAGAGCCGGAGCCCGACATGGGCTCGAACTCACAAACAGTGAGATCATGACCTGAACTGAAGTCAAACGCTCAACCGACTGAGCCACCCATACTCTATATGCTTTAAAACTTAGCAACATTAGTCTGGGTTTATAGTTTAAAATGTTAAATTAACACTTTTACTGTTAACATTAAGTTAGAACTATTATTTTAACAAATATAGTGACAAAAGAGTATAAAATCATTTAGTGTCATAGATGCAAATTTTAGTATGCTGGAAATTATTTTAATTTTTTTGTAATCTTTGTACAATTTTGGACAGCAGTATCCAAAATCAAATGCCTTACTGTATGGTCATACTTTGAGATGTCTCTTAAGTCAAAAGTTTTCTTTGCAAATAAAATTTTATAGAACTGTTTGGATTTAGAAAAGCATATTCTTTTTCTCCAGAAGTAAATATTTACCTGTAGAATTAGGATTTTTCAATTCTGGGAGAACAACCAAAAAAAAAAAAAGATTACTCTAATTACTCAAAGCAATTTGACAGAGCAGTTTTAAATATTTATAATTTTCTGTAACTCTTGAGAACCAACTGCCTCCTGGTTAACTTTATCTCACAGAAGTGAACAGATTGGAGAAAGTGATTTCAGGGAATTGAATCTTTACTTGTTGGTGGTTCTAATTTTATGGTGATAAATGACAGTGAAAAAAGTGGGTGAGAAAGAAGAGACTCCTGTTGTGGGGGATTGGGGATTTAAAAAAAGATCCTGAAGCAGAAAATAACTGTTAGAATAGCAGAAGAGGAAGCAGAGATGTTCTTCAGGGTTATAAATTAAGTTGCCTTGAATTATTTGCTGAGGTAAATACCAGAGAGATGGAGGGAGGGAAAGAGAGAGAGAGAGAGAGAGAGGGAGGGAGAGAGAGAGAGAGGTAGTTTGTAGATTGTGTTAGTTTAAATCCAATATAATCCTGGGATTATACATATTACTTATGAATATATACTAGAGGACACTAACCAAAAGATAAGTAGTATTGCTGAACTGCAAATAGATAAAACTATCTTGTTGAAATGCAGTTTTTTTTACATCCAAAATAATGGAACTGGATGGAGTACAGACTTAATATTCAGCTTTATAAACAGTTTTCAAGAATTTTTCAGCCTGAAAATTTATATTTGATGCAGAAATTCTGCATTAAATGTTGCAGTATGCCTATTACCTTGGCTTGCACATAATCAGATTAATGAAAATTGGACTTCTAACTTCAAGAAATTTTATGGTACTTCTGCATATAGGAAATGTGTGAGTATTGTGAGTACTTGAATGTTGCAGTGAAAACTTTCCAAAAGTTGTGAGTAAGGAGACCTGGAAAGCCACCTTAAAAGCACAGCTTACTAGATTTGATGGTAGCCTGATTGAATATATTTCCATAGCTATAGAAACAGTGTTCCAGTCAGATATAAAAGATAATTTCAAAAGTATCCTCATCCACAGAAACTGTAACAATATACACCCAAGCCCTGACCAAGGGAAGTGATGTCTTGGCTAATAGTCTTTAAAGTATGCTTTTATGATATTCTAAAGCAAAGAGGTGTATATTTCTGTGTATACCACCAAACATATATTGATCTACTTAGCTTGTTTTACTTTTATGCCATGACCACATAAAACTTTAGGAATAGGAATTGGCCTCATCTAGCTAAAGGAAGTGATTGCAATGACTATAATGAGATGAATATTCTGGTAGATGTGTTATGTATAATAGAAAATGAATAAATACATGCCTATTAATTAAGAGATGTCCTAAATTTTAGTTATGTGAGTCTATCTGACAGGTCTTACAATGCCAGGCTTCTGAGTGTGCAAGCCAGAATGACAAAAATCTGAGTTGTGATTAATAAATTTCAATTTGTGAGATCTCCTGACAGCCTATGTATGTGATCCTGATGTTAAGAGAGCTTTATTTTCTTTTTAATTTTTTGCTTTCAGTTTTATAAAAAAATGCTAGAATACTTAGTTCAGATTTTATAAGCCACCAGATGTTCCTTTTTCATGAAAAGACTTCCTCTAGACCCCGTATTTTTGGATTTTTAACTCTGATTTATCATCCTTTTTTAGACAGTATTAAAGTTTCTATAAAACAAAGCAAAACAATTTTTTAAAAAGACAGAAAAAACAAACAAACGAGAATCTTGATTTAGGATCACTCCATGACTCATCATTATCTTTTACACACTTATGAATTCACAAATTTTATTTCTTTTGAGATGATGGTTTTAAATACTGTGCTATCTTTTAAGAACACCTTAAAATATTTCCTAAAGAAGTTGGCCAAGTGTCTATGAATTGGGAAAAAATTGTATTGCAACTATTTCCTCTTCAAAACACAGCAAATTAAGACACCTAGTATATTGTGCTCCAATATGCAATCTCCATAAGTATTAAAATCTAAGCTTTTAAGATAGATCTCTTTTTAACATATCGGTAAGATATCTTACATTTACAATAATGTAAGCTAACAACATATATGCGTAATAATGTAAACTTGGGGCACCTGGGTGGCTCAGTCGTTTGAGCATCTGACTTCAGCTCAGGTCATGATCTCGCAGTTCCTGAGTTCGAGCCCCGCATCAAGCTCTATGCTGACAGCTCAGAGCCCGGAGCCTGCTTCAGATTCTGTGTCTCCCTCTCTCTCTGCCCCTCTCCTACTCGCACGCTGTCTCTCTCTTTCTCAAAAATAAAATAAAAACATTAAATTTTTTAAAAGTATTAATATTGCCTATAAAAATTATGAGACAGTATATTTGACCTCTGATTAATATCCTGGAATAAACTCTTAATTGAATGCATTATTTTTATAAAATATATTTGTTGATTGAAATCTGTTTATCTATCTAATCTAACATCTATCTGTCCTTCTATATAATCATCTACCTATCACATTCAAATAGCATGACTGGCCGAATCAGACAAAACAATGATGTGTAATATTTTTGTTTCACTTTTGTTTAAAAGAGTAGAAAATTAGTAAGTATTTGTTGTCATTATATGAAAAATTTTATGACATTCAAAATAATCAATCCAGTTTTTCTATAATTCTAGTCACAGATCTTATGGTGGATTTTCACAGAACTATGTGTTCTGGTTGATATATGTTTATTCTTAGCACCAGTGATTTTTTAAAAAATTAATTGATTTAAACAACAAATAGTAAACTTGAGATTTGTGGGTAATCGTCAGGGAATTTCCTTTTCATACAGAGCCACTGATGACATCACTAACCATCCTTCTCCCCCCAAAAAAAAGTATCTTATAAATGTGCAACATCATGGACAATAGAAAGTTGGAAAAGATGATACCAAATGATCAATAGAAGTCTACTGTAATCTTTGAAAAAATATTTTAAGGTATATGTTAAATGAATAAAAATGCCATAATGCTATATTTTTTCTTGCAAGAAAGTTGCTTGATTCTCATTTTCATTACATAGTAATAGAATTTTCATATTATCCTTAAAACTTGACAAAAGATGTAAGTTCAAATAATAATTTTGTAACAGAATCATAAATGTTTCACAGCTCTGTTGCCAAATTTTCTTTGTCATTTAATTATACTTCTTGGTAACAAAATGCTGGCATTTCAATGTTCATTTTTGTTATGACCACTGGTAATTAGTATTTAAATAACCACTCAGGAATTATATCCAATCTAAAGTTTAAAAACATAACCAGGGGCGCCTGGGTGGCGCAGTTGGTTAAGCGTCCGACTTCAGCCAGGTCACGATCTCGCGGTCCGTGAGTTCGAGCCCCGCGTCGGGCTCTGGGCTGATGGCTCAGAGCCTGGAGCCTGTTTCTGATTCTGTGTCTCCCTCTCTCTCTGACCCTCCCCCGTTCATGCTCTGTCTCTCTCTGTCCCAAAAATAAATAAACATTGAAAAAAAAAAATTTAAAAAAATAAAAAAATAAAAAAATAAAAAAAATAAAAACATAACCAAATTGTAACCCTAAAAAGTAACTTTTCTCCAATGACCTCCTAAGAGATAGCAGGAAATAACAGGAGCACAAAGGAAATTTTTGTTATTGAATGATTTTTAAGCTCTTGAAAGGAGATGACCCATACTACTAGTTTTTAAATTAGAATTTCTTTCAAAATTCTCTGTTGTTATAAATATTCCAAGTTAACTTGTTACCAATTATTCTTATCAAAATAAGAAACCATCTCAAGTGTAAGTACAATATGACTTTAAAATACCAACCACTGGCTTTAGCATAAATTTTTTTTTTTTTTAACATGAGATTTAATCTTTTGCTTTTCTAATCTGGTAAATTCTTACTGTACTATAATCCCATGTTGCAGATGTGGAATTGTTTTTTATGGGCTTCTTCTAGGTGTTTTAGAACCTATTTAAGTTTTTTAGGACAAGAGTACATTTTGTTGTTTGTCCACCTCACACTAGTGTCTCATTACTGAAACTGTCACATGCATATAATATACAAATTAAACACAGTAGTGGCATACCTGCTGCTGACAGCTATGCATATCTGTGCAGCATTCATAGTGACATCTGCACAATTGCTACCTCATCTAGTCCTCAATTAATGTAATCAGGAAGGTGTACAATTCCCAATGCACAAATCATTGAGAATTGTAACTTTTACCTGTCTTTTCATTGCCTAAAATTAATAGCATGCTCTTCACATACTCAATAGATTTGCATAAATTTCCATAGTATACCCCTCTGTAGTTGCTTTCCTGTCATCTTCCCTAAGGGGGTGAATATAAATGCCTTTTCCTTATTAAAATTAGCCATAGGTGTTTGTTTAAAAATACATTTTTATTCTAGAATAAATTAATTTCAGCAGCTAGTAGTATCTTTCACATTATATGTACTTAATGAAAGTCCCAGTAATTAGCAGCATATAACAAAGAAGTAAGTGTTATTATGAAGATGTAAACTGCAACCTTTATATTCATTCACCGAGGTTTCTTCCATTGTCTGGTTTCCGTTGTCTCTTCACATTGCACTTATTCTGAAATGTAAAATGTGATTGTGCTTTGTATATTCTGAAATAGCTGTAATTATTCTAAAACTCATTCAATTCATTTCAATTTTTGACACAAAAATGTTGGGAAAAGTCTTTAAATCTCTAAAAAATATTATCTCTCTAATAAGTTAATTTATATGAATTTTAAGAATTTCCGTCTCATTGTTAATTATTAAATTAACATTATAATAATTTTAAATCTTATTTAAAATGGTAGTCTACTTTATTTAAAATAATAATGTGTGTAAAGATAGGGATGCTCAATGCAGATCAATAGACCAAGACTAAAATATAATCAACTTATTCTATGTGTATATTTTGTCTTATTGTTCCATTTGAAGGTAAAAAACAAAAACAAAACAAACAAACAAAAAAACAACAACAAAAAAAAAACCAAAACCAAAACCAAAACATGCTACTGCTAGAATTCACCACCCATTCTAATTTGGAGATGACACATTTAATTCATGAGTTTATTATTTTTTGCAAAGTCTTTGGAAACTGTGAACTGTAAGGTGGAAAACAAATCTCTGTTCGCCATTCTTAGTATTTGAGATAGGAACTTAGCAGTGTCCACACACAGGCCATTCAGTTAGCTTCCCTCTCAGTAATTGATCTATTGGAGGTGTCTATTGGAGGTGAGGATAGGAAAGAAAGATGTGACCCAAGAGTAAGATATTTTTTTAAGTATATTTGGAGCGTTAGAAAAATAAAGTAACAGTATATTTGCTGAATTTAATCTTCTTTTATTTGTTGCTTTTTTGGGGGTGGTGAAGGGTAGGGGACGAAAGTGAAAGATGATTGAAAGTGAAGAGGGAAATAGGACAGCAATCTTTGGAAAGTAGAGCTAAAGCCATAGAAACAGAAATTTTATATCGTGTCCCCATGGATATTTCTATCTCAACAAATGGAAGTAAAGGGGGCTTAAAAAGTTTGCATGTAATAGTACTCTTAAAGATTAAAACATGATAGTATGGTTAACAGAAAAGGGTCAACTGTCAATGCCCACAAGTTCAAATTAATTAATTATTAAATATACTTTTTAAGAATCACAAGCAATTTTGTAAAAAGAATAAAAATAAAAGAATATATTTTTAAAAGTGGATTCTTCCAACAACAAAAAAAGCTGTAACTTCATATCAGAGAGAGATGGCTAAGAAACAAATTAAATTACCTAAAAAATACCCAAAATAATTATTCCATGTGTTAATTTTTATTATTCAAATAATCAATATTAACCATTTTAATGTTGCTCTTATTATACTGAGATACATGTTACGTTTATTCTTTTTTTAGAAAAATAGTTTATATTCGGGAATGATTTACACTTAGAAAAATTCCAAATACTACAGGGACTACATTCCTCACCTGTTGTGATGGTAATTTTATGTGACAGATTTTAGTCTCTGATGCCTAGTTGTTTGATAAAACATAAGTCTAGGTGTTACTATGAATGTATTCTGTAGATGGGATTAATATGTACAATCATTTGACTTAGAGTAAAGCAGATTATCCTTCATAATGTGTGTGGGTCTCAATCAATCAATTGAAGGCCTTGATAGTAAAAATAAAGTTTTCACAACTATAAAGGAATTCTGCCTCAAGCCTATAACATAAATTTTTTTCATTGACGAGGTGTAAACAACCTACACATTTTGTATGGACATAGTTTTCAAATCATTTAGGTAAACACCTAGGAAGAATGTGACTTCCAGATCATATAAGACTATGTTTATATATACAGTGGAATACTACTTGGCAATGAGAAAGAATGAAATATGGCCTTTTGTAGCAATGTGGATGGAACTGGAGAGTGTTATGCTAAGTGAAATAAGTCATACACAGAAAGACAGATACCATATGTTTTCACTCTCATGTGGATCCTGAGAAACTTAACAGAAGACCATGGGGGAGGGGAAGGGGAAAAAAAAAAAGTTAGAGAGGGAAGCAACCAAACCATAGGAGACTCTTGGAAACTGAGAATAAACTGAGGGTTGATGGGGGGGTGGGAGGGAGGGGAAAATGGGTGATGGGTATTGAGGAGGGCACCTGTTGGGATGAGCACTGGGTGTTGTATGGAAACCAATTTGACAATAAATTTCATAAAAAAAAAAAAAAAGAAAAGAAAAGAAAGAATAGAAAAGAAAAGAAAAGAAAACAAAAGAAAAGAAAAGAAAAAAGAAAAGAAAAGAAAAGAAACTGACAGACATCTGCCAAACTGGCTGTTGCATTTTGGATTCTACCAGCAGAGTGAGAATTCCTGTGGCTCCAGACTTTGCCAGAATTTGGTATTTTCAGATATTAGCCCTATACATATAATGTTGAGCATCTCTTCATATGCATATTTAACCCACATATTTTCTTTGCTGAAAATGCATATTTAGCATATATATTTTCTTTGATGAGATGTTCAAATCTCTTGCTCACTTTTTAATTTTTTATATTATCAGTCAGTGTTTTATATTATTATTTAGTTTTAAGAATTCTTTGGATATTTTGGATGCGAATCCTGTATTTAATGTATAGTATGTAAATATTTCTTCTAGTCTGTGACTTGTTTTTTCTTTTCTTTTTCTTTCTTTCTTTCTTTCTTTCTTTCTTTCTTTCTTTCTTTCTTTCTTTCTTTCTTTCGTTTCTTTATTTTTTATTCTCTTAACAGTGACTTTCACAGAGCAGAAGTTTTGAATTTTAATGAAGTCCTACTTTTCAGGTTTCTTTCATGGATCATGCTTTGTTATATCTAAAGAAATCATTACCACCATTAGGAAATTTCATTAAAACAGCAATGAAATACTATTACACACCTATTAGACTGGTAAAAATCCCAAATAAGGACAGTAGCAAATGCTGGTGAAAACATGGAGGAAAAGGAACTCTCATTTATTGAGTATGGGAATCCAAAATAGTGCAGTCACTTTGGAACACAGTTTGGCAGCTTAAACATTGTGTTACTATTGATCCAGCAATCACACCCCTTGATTTTTAAGATGAGCAGAAAACATGTTCAGCCAAAACCTTCACATAGTGTTGGTGGCATAGTTGTGAGCAGAGCTGCCTTCCAAAAATCTGCACACAAAGGTTTACATCAGCCTTATTTATAACTTCCAAAATGTGTGTGTGTGAGGGGGGGGGTTAGATATTCATCAACAGGTAAATGTATAAATAAACTGCAGTACAGCCATAAAATAGAATGTTAGTGCTAAAATGAAATGAGCTGACAAGTCATGAAAAGACATGGAGGGACCTTTAATACGTATTACTAAGTGAAATAAGTCAGTCTTAAAAAACTACATACCATATGATTCCAACTTTATAGCATTTTGGAAAAAGCAGAACTATAGACATAGCAAAAAGATCAGTGGTTGCATGGGGTTAGGGTAGAGGGAGGGACATATAGACAGAGTACAGAGGATTTTTAGGGCAATGAAACAAGTTATTACACATTTGTCTAAATCCATAGAATGTACAACACCAAGAGTGAGAACTAATGGAAACTATGGACATTGAGTGATAATGGTGTGTCATTGCAGGTTCATTGATTGTAATAAATGTACCAGTCTGACACTAGATATTGATAGTGGTGGAGACTACATGTATGGAACCAGGGAGTATATGAGAACTCTCTATACCCAGTTTTACTATGAACCTAAAATTTTTCCAAAAATAAAATCTATTTTGACAAAAGAGAAGTCTTCACCAAACCCAAGGTCACCTAGGTTTTCTCCTGTGTTATCTTCCATAAATTTTATAGTTTTGTATTTTACATTTAGCAATACTATAATAGGTATATTAAAATTGATTTAATTTTATAAAAGGTGTAAATTCTGGGTCTGGATTCTTTTTTTTTTTGGCTGTTCAGATATTCAGGCATCCTATTACCATTTGTTTGAAAAGAATATTTTTTCTCCATAGAAATGCCTTTGCTCCTTTGTCAAAGTCAGCTGGCGATATTGTGTGGGTCTATTTCTGGGCACTTTGTTTCTGTTGCAATGATTTATTTGTCTATTTTTTTTCTTTTGCCAATACCCCACTGTCTTGACTACTATAGTAAATCTCAAAGTTCAGTAGTGTCAGTTCTACAACTTTGTTTTTTTAAATTTTATTTTGGCTATTCTGAGTCTTTTGCCTTTCATGTAATCTTACAAATCAGTTATTCAATAGCCAGAAAGTAACTTGCTGCAATTTTGATTAGGGTTGCATTGAATCTATCTAACAAGTTGGAAAGAACTGACATCTTTGCATATTGAGTCTCTATCCACAAATATGGTATATCCCTGCATTGATTTAGTTCTTCCTTGATTTCTTTCATCAGAGGTTTCTAAGTTTTCCTCATTCAATTTTAGTATATAGCTTATTAGATTTATCCCTAAGTATTTAATTTTGGAGGTTTTAATATATATGGTATTAATTTAAAATTCCAATTGTTTATTGCTGCTACATAAGAAAACAATTAACTTTTTTATGTTAACCTTGTGTCCTGCAATCTTGCTCAACTCACTGTTAGTTCCAGAAACTATTTTAATTCTTTGGAATTTGCTACATACTCATGCTAGTTGCAAACAAAGGCAGTTTTATTTCTTCCTTCTCAATCAGTATATATTTTATTTACTTTTATTTATTTATTATATTACCTAGACTTCTGATATGATGTTCAATAGGAGTTGTAAAAGGGACATCCTGGCCTTGATCCCATTCTTAGGGAGAAAGCTTTAAGTTTCTCACCGTTAAGTAGGATGGCAGGTATAGATTTTTCATAGATGTTCTGTATCAAGTTGTGGACATTCCCTCGATTTCTAACTTGTTTAGTTATTTTTCTTATTATAATGAATGGGTATTGGGTTTTGTAAAATGCTTTCTTTATATCTAATGATATGATTATATGACTTTTCTCCTTTACCCTGTTGATGTAATGAATTATATTTATTGATTTTTGAATATTGATTCAGCGTTATATACCTAGCATGAATCCCACTTAAATACGGTGCATAGTTATTTTTATACAGTGTTATGTTCTACTTGATAATATTTTGTTGAGGATTTTTGCATTTGTGTTCATGAAAGATAGTGGTCTGTAGTTTTTCTTTCTTGTAATATGTTTACCTGTTTTAGTATTCAATATCATAGAATGTATTGGGTACTGCTTTTATTCTCTGCTAGAGATTGTAGAGAATTGGTATCATTTCTTCCTTAAATATTTAGTAAAATTAATTGGTAAACCCATCTGGACTGGGTGCTTTCTGTTTTGGAAAATTGTTGATTATTTAATTTTTAAAATAGATTTTTATTCTGATTATCTATTTTCCTTTGTGTGAGTATTGCTAAACTGTGTCTTGCAAGGAAGTGGCCTATTTCATCTAAGTTATCAATTTCTTGAGTATAGAGTTTTCATAATAGTCCTTTATAATCCTTTTAATGTCCTGAAGATCCCTCTTTCATTTCTGATATTAGTAATTTGTTCTTTCTCCTTTTTTTTTGTTAGCCTATCTAGAAATTTATCAATAATATTCATATTTCCAAAGAACAAGCTTTGGATTGACTTGGATCAATTTGGATTGTGATTTCTATTCTAGTCTGAATCATTAGTTTTCTTTTGCTTGCTTGGATTTAATCTTTCTTTCTTTCTTTCTTTCTTTCTTTCTTTCTTTCTTTCCTCCTTCCTTCCTTCCTTCCTTCCTTCCTTCCTTCCTTCCTTCGTGTCTATTTGGGTAACCTGGAGGCTTAAATTTTTTTTAATTTTAGATATCTTCTTTCATAATATGCATCAGTGGTACAAAATTCCCTATAAGTACTTTTTACAAAATTTCATGCCACAAATCTTTATAGGTTGTATTTTCAGTTTTATTTGTTCAATGTATTTATTAATATCTCGTGAGACTTTTTTGTTGGACTTATGTGTTATTTAGTTGTATGTTGTTTAATCTCAAAGTACCTTGTGATTTCCCAGCTATCTCTTTGTTATTGACTCCTTGACATATATGTGAAATAAGAAAAGAATGTTCAGTACTGTGTCTTGAGTTAAAATAAGCAATTATTTGAATGAAAATTATTTAGAGCTTATTTCTATTGAAGTGTATCTTACAGAAAGAATAAATTTCTCAGAATTATTATTGGAATTTTCTAATAGTTAAACAGGGGAGTCATTCCACTACTAAAGTTAATACTTTTTGCTAAACTGATTCTTCATTAAAGACAGTATTTTATTAATAATATAATTCTGACAGGGAAATCTAATTGTTTTTCAAAAATATTCCAAACAAGTTGCTCAATGCCTTAATGAATCATACTGAAACTATTGCAATATTTAGGCTTTCAAGGCTTTGATGTGTAATCATTTATATAAATAGCACATATCTTGTTTTTTTTCAGTATATTAGATTTTAGGGCGCCTGGGTGGCTCAGTCAATTAAGCATCAGTATATTAGATTTTATATATAAAACATGTCTTTAGTTAGATTTGATTTATGAGTGAAAATATGAAAAATATCACATGCTTTTGTTATGCCAGAAATCTGGCCTAAAATGGATTTTTTTTTTTAATTTTTTAATGTTATTTTTGAGACAGAGAGAGACAGAGCATGAACGGGGGAGGGTCAGAGAGAGGGAGACACAGAATCTGAAACAGGCTCCAGGCTCTGAGCCGTCAGCCCAGAGCCCGACACGGGGCTCGAACTCACAGACCGCGAGATCTGACCTGAGCCGAAGTCGGCTGCTTAACCGACTGAGCCACCCAGGCGCCCCTAAAATGGATTTTTTAAAAAACCTTCATATTACACATTATGATAAGAACCCACATGTTTCAAATTTCAACCTCAATCACTCAGTTCTTCAAGAAGACAACAGTAGATTATGAAACATAGTTTCTAATAGTGAAAAGCTAATGAACAGAAGTAAAAGCACTTTAAGAGCATGGTAAATAATAACTAGACATGGTGCAAAATTATATCACTGTTTGTCTGACATGGTTACAGAAGAGAGAACATGACAGGCAAGTTCCTGCTCTCATGAACCATATATTATGGTTGAGGATTAGAAAAAAAAACAACAAAGTATAACAAATAACTAAAAACAATTATTAGAGGTTACTACTAAAGAAAACAAAAATAAATCTGATGTCATAATGCTATAAGAGACAATAGAAGTTGAAGACTATTTTAGATGAGACTGATCCAGACAATCAAAGATTTGAGGAACTTTTTGTTTCATTTTTAAAATGAAATACATGGGGTGCCTGGGTGGCTCAGTTTGTTGAGCATCAGACTGTTGATTTCGGCTCAGGTCATGATCCCAGGGTAGTGGGATCAAGCCCCACATTGGGCTTTGTGCTGAGCCTACTTGAGATTCTCTCTCTCACTCTCTCTGTCTCACTCTGCCCCTCTTACACTCTCTCTCTATGTAAAAATTAAATAAAGTAATAAAATAAAATAAAATACACGAAGTTTATGAAATGAGAAATTGTGTACTATGTTCAAGGGAGTGACAAGATACTCAGATAACGAACTTAGTGAGAAAATTTGAAATGAGAAGGGATTGCAAGGGTATCATTTAGAACTATACTGATTACTGACTGGTCTACCTGAAATACACATAGAACATACTTGTTTTGATCCACTTTAAATATATATGTGTAACAGTTTGGAATGATTTTTCCATTATTGTTGCTTAATGAAATAATGTGTTTGATACATGCTGTATTTGATGTATCTTGTATTTGAATCTCTAAACTAATATTTAATAAATAAATATTATTTATTCTGCTCAAATATATTAATTCATAGAATATGAATATGTGTGATATTAATGGATTATGTAAGGATGGTGAGTAGGACTTATATGTAATTCTCACAGTATTCAAGTACTATAAATAAAATAATAAATACTCTTCCTCACCATCTCTTGTGTCTCTAATCATGCAGGGCTCCCTAAAAATCAAAATGGTAAGCAAAAGGGAGAGAAGCAAATATATTCCAGATTTTATTAAGGATGTATCTATATAATGCATTAATTTACTCTTGCTCCTTAACTCTCCACCAGCAGTATTGACTTTCTGTTCAAACAAACGATCCCAAATACAATTCCCAAATGTTTCTAATTCTGGTAGTAATAGATGTCAAAGCCCTCTGTCATTGGACATACAAATTTACTTGTGTGGGGTTTCCAATGATTGATTTTTAATATTAAGGTATAACTCATGTTATATAAATCTCACTGTAACAGAGGAGCCTTTAATTCAGGCTGAACTCCATATATTTCAGGAGTATACTCTAAAGACTAAAAGTGTGAATTTCACTAATGGGAAAGATAGTGAAAAATGTGGTTTGTAAGACTGGACTACAGACCCCCTTGTCAAATTAAAGAGTTATATCAAGAAAATTGCAACAATTATAAGTCTGAAATTCAGGTTGTCTTATTAATACTGAACAATTGCAACTGGTATGTTTCTAGTTATAAAGCCCACAACAAAATTATTATAAAATAAATTACCAATGAAGTTAATAAAAATTAGTATTAAGGCATGTAGTTAAGAAGATAATATGAAATGGATACACCTTTATAAGAGAATAAATATGGCTTACAGGTAGAATGACACAGAAATGTATATTACTGATCTCAATATTTAGGTAAAGTTAATGAATATTTTACCTAAATTTCCTCATTAAAATTTTTTTTCTACCATTGTGGTTAGTAAAGTACTCTATTATTTTCTTTGAATCTGATACCTATAGTACTATCGATGTTTTGTAAGGAATCTGCTTTAAGTGTATGCCTAATTTCTTTGTTACCAAATATCAGTTATATGCCTAGTACTTTCACAACCTTTCAAACTTCATATCACCTTGGCTTTAATTTATTTTCTTTGCATCAACTTACTATTGTATACTATTTTTTGTTTAAAAGGTAACAATTTAATTATGGTAAAAAACAAATATCACTTACCATATAAAAGTTAACTTTAAAAAGACATAGTGGGTCACCTGGGTGGCTCAGCTGGTTAAGCGTCTGATTTTGGCTCCGGTCATGATCTTGCAGTTTGTGAGTTCGGGCCCTGCATCAGGCTCTGTGGGGACAGCTCAGAGCCTGGAGCCTGTCTCAGATTATGTCTCCCTCTCTCTCTGTTCCTCCCCACTCAAGCTCCCTCTCTCTCTCTCTCTCTTTCTCTCTCTCTCTTTTCTCTCTCAAAAATAAATAAACATTAAAAATGTTTTTTAAATAAATAAAAATACATAGTGGAATATTATTATTAAGTTCTTAGATATTGATGTCTTCCAAGGGTTTGAGCTTAAAACCCATTCTCTTTTTGTTAAAACAGAGTTTAAAACATTAGCAGTTTCAGGGGCGCCTGGGTGGCTCAGTCGGTTAAGCGTCCGACTTCGGCTCAGGTCATGATCTCGCGGTCTGTGGGTTCGAGCCCCGCGTCGGGCTCTGTGCTGACAGCTCAGAGCCTGGAGCCTGCTTCAGGTTCTGTGTCTCCCTCTCTCTCTGACCCTCCCCTGTTCATGCTGTCTCTCTCTCTGTCTCAAAAATAAATAAATGTTGAAAAAAAATTTAAATAAATAAAAAAAAAAAAAAAAACATTAGCAGTTTCTCCATGGTGCAAAGTATGGAACAGAAAAATAGTAGAAATGGATTAAAGAGAATTCTAGTTCATTGCACATTACATTTAATACTATTATAAATATCTGTGACCCAAACTGCCAATACGTTAGAGTATTGAAATAATTTAATGAGATGCAATTCCTGATCCCAGTGCTCCTCTCCATACAGGAAGACAAATGGTGGGGGTGTGGGGGTGCAGAGAGGAGAGATTATCAGCATTAAAAAATAATTCCAACTTATTTTTCAAACTTGGTTTTGCCAATTTCCATCCAACCAGTGATTTATAAGGAAAAATACTAAGACATATACTGCAACATTTGGTATCATCAGAACTCTAGTGTGCTTTAATCAAATGTTTGTAAATTTGGTTTAATTGTGGTTTGAATTTGTCCATATTTCTGTTGGGTTGTTTGTTCATTGATTTATAGAACATTGTGTGTGTGTGTGTGTGTGTGTGTGTGTGTACCCTTTTTGACCTTATTCCCTTTCTTATGGGTTATAAATATATTCACTCAGGTCATATTTTGTCTTTTCTTTTTTTTTAAGTTTTTATTTAAATTCTACTTAGTTCAGGGCACCTCGGTGGCTCAGGCAGTTAAGTGTCCAACTTCGGCCCAGGTCATGATCTCACAGTTTGTGGGTTCAAGCCCAGCATCAGGCTCTGTGCTGACAGCTCAGAGTCTGGAGCCTGCTTCAGATTCTGTGTCTCCCTCTCTACCCCTCTCCTGCTCATGCTCCCTTTCTCAAAAATAAACATTAAAAAGTGAAAATAAATAACTAAACTCTATTTAGTTAATAAAGATGGTAAAATTGATTTCAGGTGTAGAATTTAGCACTTCGTTGCTTACATACAACACCCAGTATTCATCACAAGTGCCCTCCTTAATACCCATCACCCATTTAGTTGATCTCCCACCATATTTTGTCTTTTTTAGTATGGCAAACAGAAATCTTAATTTTTATATATCCAAAATTAACAAAAAATTTTTAGAGATGGTACTTCTGGAACTAGTTTAAGAAATTATGCCCTCCACATCAGAAATATAATATCATTTATTTCCCACTGTGCATTTTGAAATTTTATAATAAATTTCAAATAATTGATGTTATATATCCCATACAATATTAATTTAGATATTGATAATAAAAATAAAATATTCACTCATTTTGAAATTTTAAAACTCTCCAGTTTTAAGACTTATGAGTCCAGTAATTAATAATAATTGAATTGTAAACAAAAATTAAATATTAGAAATATCACATATCAAAGTATGTAGTATAAAAGAATATTTAAGAAAAAAATTGCTAAAACCAAAGACATAAACAAAATCTTCAGCCAGAAGAAAATGACACATTATCTACCAAACATGAAGGATAAGATTTAAAATAGATTTTCTCTCAGAAACAATAGAAGAACAAAGTAATTATAGTTTTCAATGGCTGAAAGAAAAATAATGTCAACTGAGATATCAGTGACAATAGAAATCATCCTCAAAAGTAGATGAGAATTAAAGATTCAAAAACAAACTAGGGGCACCCAGGTGGCTCAGTCGGTTGAGCCTCCAACTTCAGCCCAGGTCTTGATCTCACCATCACAAACAAGTTCCAGCCCCATGTCAGGTTCTGTTTTGATAGCTCGGAGCTTGGAGCCTGCTTCAGATTCTGTGTCTCCCTCTCTCTCTGCCCCTCCCGAGCTCATGCTCTGTCTCTCTCTCAAAAATAAATAAAAATATTTTTAAAAATAAAAAACAAATTAATACACTGCCAGCAGACCTAATTCACAGTGTTAAAGAAGTTCTTCAGGTAAAAGAGATATGATATTAATAAAAAATCTTGAATGTTTACATTATAATAAAAATATTTCAAAATGGGATAAGTGAAATAAACCAACTTTTTTATTTTTAATTAATCTAAGAGACAACTGTGTAAAGCAATATTAATGAACTGTATATTTTGGTAGGAAAACTTTTATTTCTTTTTTTTTTTTTAATTTTTTTTTCAACGTTTATTTTTTATTTTTGGGACAGAGAGAGACAGAGCATGAACGGGGGAGGGGCAGAGAGAGAGGGAGACACAGAATCGGAAATAGGCTCCAGGCTCTGAGCCATCAGCCCAGAGCCCGACGCGGGGCTCGAACTCACGGACCGCGAGATCGTGACCTGGCTGAAGTCGGACGCTTAACCGAGTGCGCCACCCAGGCGCCCTTATTTCTTTTTTTAAAAAATTTTTTAATGTTTATTTTTGACAGAGAGACAGAGCATGAGTGGGGGGAGGGACAGAGAGAGAGGGAGACATAGAATCCGAAGCAGGCTCTAGGCTCTGAGCTGTCAGCACAGAGCCCAACACAGGGCTCAATCTCATGAACCTCAAGATCATGACCTGAGCCAAAGTCAGCCGCTTATCCGGCTGAACCACGCAGGCGCCCTGTAAACTTTCATTTCTAACAGGCCAGATAGTATTTTAGGCATATGGTCTCTATTGCAACTCCTTAACTCCTTAATTCTGTCAATGTAGCAAAAAGATAACTATAGATATTATGTAACATGAATGTGGCTTTGTTCTAGTAAAACAAAGCCTGTTTCTTTCTTTCTTTCTTTTTTTTAAATTAATTAATTTACTTTGATAGAGAGAGAATGAGGGAGAAAGCAGGAGTGGGGAGCGGCAGAGAGAGAGAGAAAGAATCCCAAGAAGGTTCTGCATGGTCAACACAGAGCCGCATGTGGGGCTAGAACTCACAGTGAGAACATGACTTGAGCTGAAACCAAGAGTCAGGTGCTTAATGGACTAAGCTACCCAGGTGCTCCAACAAAGCCTTATTTCTAAAAACAGGTGGCAATCTGGCTTAAGCACTTCTCTTTGTTTTTTAATTTTTGTTTTTTAAGATTGAATTTTCTTAAAGCAATCTCTACACCCAACTTGGGGCTCAAACTCACAACCTCGAGATCAAGAGTAACATGCTCCACCAACTGAGCCAGCCAGGTGCCCAAAAATTTCTCTTTGAAAGACACTATTAAGGAAATGGTTGGAAAATAACACTTAATGAAGAACTTTTATCTGATAAAGGACTTATATATCCAGAATATTTAATGACATTTTAAATACCAATAATAAGAAATCAAATAACCCACTAAAAATGGGCATGGGCTTTGTAGACCTAAAGAGACTTATGGCAAGTTCATACAGATTGAATACTGAAATAGTCATTATGAAAATGTCAATTAAAACCATACACTTATTAGGTTGTTTAAAATTTAAGAAAGTAATCATATCTAGAAACAAAATGCCTTGTAACCTAGAATCCCTTTTTGTACCCATTTCTTATTCGCACCACCCCAAAGTTAACCACTATTCTGACTTCTAACAGTGTGCATTAATTTTGGTTTTCTACTTCTGATGAATAGTAACATGTAATATATACTCTTCGGTGACTAACTAACATTATATTGATTCATTTGTTCTGTTTAATGCACTTACAGCTCTTTCATTTTTATTACTGTACTCTGTTGTGTAATACATCAGTTATTTATTCTATCACTGATGGATAATTTCCAATTTTTGAGAATTATGGGAGGTATATGAATATTATTATAGTACATATATGTTTGTGAACATATATATGCATTTCTGATAGGTGTATACCTAAGAACAGAGTGGATGGTCACAGTGTACGCATATGGATAGCTTTAATAGACGCTGCCAAAGGCATTTCCAATGTGATTGTAATTTTTTACACTCCTGCCAGCCAACATTTATTATATATGTTCCATCTTTTCTTAA
Organism: Leopardus geoffroyi; assembly: GCF_018350155.1. Lineage (NCBI taxonomy): Eukaryota > Metazoa > Chordata > Mammalia > Carnivora > Felidae > Leopardus > Leopardus geoffroyi. Next base: position 173,175,803 of record NC_059328.1, on the reverse strand, counting down.
ATTTTAAACATTCTGCTTTTGGTGTATTTTTACTTGCATTTCCCTTATTACTAATTGCATCAAGTATCTGTTGCTGCATTACAAGTTACTGCAACAGTTATGTATAATATAGCAATCATTTATTATTTCTCATGGGTTTTATTATTTCTGTGGGTTTTATGGGCAGCTTTTTGGCTGCTTTCAGCTGATCTTATTCATGCAGCATCATTCAGCTGGTGGGAAGGTCCCGGGTGGCCTCCCTAATATATGTGGTAGTTGTGCTAGTTCTCCACTTAGCTTTGTATCCAACAGTAAGCCTGACTGGCTTTCTTGCATAGTTGTCTCCAAATGCTCCCACCATTGGAACGCTTCTACCTGGGGAGAATACAAGGCCTATTGAGATCTAGGTCTATCACATTCTATTGGTAAGGCAAGTCATAAGGCCCACCTGATTCAGGGATAGGGAAATAGATAAAACCCTCAACAGGAAGAGCTGCAAAGAAATTTTTATTGAATATACTCTTTTCCTTACTGTATTGCATGTCACCTCTATTATAACATAGGAGACAGTATGTACGAGGGTCTCTTTCCAGATTTTCATTCTGCTCTATTGGTTTATTTGATTTTCCTTCCAAAAGTAACACATCATCCTAATGATGATAGATAGAATAGCTTCTGATCAAGGACTATAGTTCCTCCAACTTTGTTACTTGTCTCCAACATTGACCTAGCTGCCTAATCCTATGAATTTGAATTTCAAAATTGGCTTTTAATTTTTGAAGAATAATGCCAGGATTTTGATTGGTATTACCATAAATATACAGTTTAATTTGGGGAGAGTTGCTATATTTATATTAAATTTATTTAAATTTTTAATATTTCAATACTTTTAAGTTGTTTTCAGTAGAAAGTAGAAGTAGTTCAGTAGAACTTTTTAGGTTTGTTCATGGGAATTTTATAATTTATTGATGGCATTGAAATTGATATGATTTTTAAGTTTATTTCCTATTTTTAACTAATGTACAAAATACAATTGAGTTCTGTGTACAGATATTCCCTCTAAGGCCTTGCCATGATAATTTAATTGAATAGATTGTAAGTCTCTGGAATTTTTATGTAATCTTGTCATATGCTAATAATGATGATTTTGTATCTTCTAGCTTTATATCTTTTTTCATTTTCTAACTAGAAATACATGCATTTTCCTTTTCATTGATTAGTTTTGATACAGGTTTATTAGTTTTATACACAGTTGCAGAGCCAGATCTGACTTTGTTGTTGTTCTCTATTCCATTTGTTTTCTGTTTCATTAAATTCTGCAGTTATCTATATTATTTCTGCTCTATTGTCTTTAAGTTTGATTTTTTTCTCGTGTTAGTTTCTCTAGATGGGAGGGCAAATTACTTATATACACTTCTTGTTCTTTCTAATATATGTATTTACATCTAAACATTTCCTCCTAAACACAGATGTATTTGCTTTTTATACCTGGGGATATTTTATTACTTTCTGGGTCAAAATATATTCTATTTCACATTTTTGATAATTTTTTCTTTCAATTTTGGATTATTTAGAATTGTAATCCTCAAATAATAGGTTGGTGATTTTCTTGTTGATCTGTAGACTAATTCCATTGTTTTTCAAAGTATATTCTGAACAATTTGAACTTTTTGAAATATAGACATACCTCATTTTATTATGCTTTACTTTATTGTGCTTCGCAAATATTATGTTTTTTACAAATTGAAAAACTGTGGCAGTCTTGTGTTCAACAAGCCTATCAGCACTATTTTTCCTACAGCATTTGCTCATGTCATGTCTCAGTCACATTTTGGTAATTCTAACAATATTTCTAACTTTATCTTTATTGTATTTGTTATGGTGATCTGTGATCCGTGATTACAACTCTCTGGAAGGTCATATGATGGTTAGTATTTTTCAGCAATAAAGTATTTTTAATTAAGGTATGTAAATTGTTTTTGTGGACATATTGCTATTACACACTTAATAGTCTATCTAGTCTATATAGTATACTATATATATATATATATGTATATATATAGTATATTATAAACATAAATTTTATATGCACTGGGAAACCAAAATATCCATTTTTTTCTGTGATATTTGCTTTATTATGGTGGTCCTGAATTGAATCCACAATATTTTCCTAGGGATGCCTATACAAGGGATTTCTCCCTGACTCAAACTATCTTGGTAAATGATTTAAGTGCATTTGAAAAAGTGGATGCATTGGGCTTCTTTGAAGTCCAGGATTCAATATACATCAATTAGGTTGAATTTATGATTTTTTAAATTTTATTTTAGAAAGAGAGAGGGAGCAAGTGGTTGAGATGGGCAGAAGGAGAGAGAGAATCTTAGACTCCATGCTCAGTGCGAAGCCCAACTTGGGTTTCATCCCACAACACTGGGATCATGACCTGAGCTGAAATCAAGACTCAAGACACTGAACTGACTGAGCAATCCAGGCGCCCCTGTGTGTGTGTGTGTGTGTGTGTGTGTGTGTGTGTTTTGATTGTATTTTTACTGATATTTTTATATCTGAGGGATTTTATTTCTGTCTTGCTGAATGCTCTATCTGAATGTGTTATCATGGATTTGTGTATTTGTATAATTTTATCTTTTATAATATTTATAGATTTTACAGCTAGATTGTTTGGATTTAGGATTTAAGAGAATAATACATTGCTGTTAGATTATATACTTACATTGTGAAATATTCCTCTTCATTCCTAATAATGGTTGTGTTTGTTTTTTAAGCATAATCAAAATACTATAATTTTACTTTGAGTATTTTATTCATTAACATGTAGTATAATTATTAATATGTATGACTTTAAATCAGCCATCTAATTATTTGAGTTTTATATGACCCACTGGTGTTATGTTTCTCTTTTCCTTTATTTGAGGTATTAATATTTTTTCCTTTTCTCATAATAACTATTAATCATACATGATTTTACTATTATTTCAATGTTTGTAATAGGAGCCCTTGTCTTAATGATTCTAACAAATCATTAATATTAGTAACTTCCTTCTTTTTCAGTATTGCTAGCATACAATTTTGTTTTACATGTTTTAAACTCCAAAAGATCATAAAATTCATTATTCTTACAGTCAATATTCATGTACTTTTACATATATTTTCCCTTTAAGGTATTTTTGTAATTCCTTCATTAATTCTTATGTTTTGAAATAAGAATATTTTCCCTCTCCCTCAACAATTTCCTTTAGGGTTTCTTTTAGTGCAAGACTCCTTGGTGACACACTCCCTTACATTTTCATTGACTGAAAATGTATATATTTTTTCTTAGTTTTTGACAGATATTTTTTCTGTGTATAAATTCTAGATTGAAAGTTGTTTTTGTTTGCTGTTTGTTTCTTACATCATGTTAAAATTTGTCATTCTGTTGACTTCTGACTTTCATCATCCTTTTTTTAAAAAATTAAAAATTCGGCTCCCAGCTTTAATATTTCCTAGACTTTTAAAGAAATATGTCTTTTGTTTTTTTACTCTGGACACTCTTAAGAATTTTGTTTGTTTGTTTTTATAATCAGGAATTTGACTAAAATGTAGGTAAATGTAGTTTTCTTTGAATTTATTTTACTTAGTTTGCTCAACTTTTGAATCTGTGTATGTGTGTGCATTTGTTAATTATTTTTGTATTTGTTTTCCGTATATTATTTCTGAGGAGATGTCTTTAATACCTGTGATGATGAAAGATTTTAAGACAATTTCATGCTTTGAAGAGGTCGTTGTCAACAGTTCCAAATGTGGTATTGGTTTCAAAAATGTGGTATTGGTTTATAAGATTAGGTAATTTGTTTGTCCTTTGATTGATTAGTTTTTCAGGCAAGTCCCAGATTACAGTAGTGTAAGGATTAATGGGGAGATGGGGAAATATAAGGAATGTGTATAAACAACTCATGCATGGCATTGGGCCGTGAGGAGGAGGAAAAGGAGGTAGGTAATGGGGAAGATGAGTAGGACAAAATGTCTTGATATATGAAATAAACTTGACTGTACTTAAAAGCTAATATGAGAGGGAGGAGTTGAAGATATAAAAGAGGAGGATAACTGATAATGAAATTTCCTTGAAAAAGAAATAGAGGCTAAGATAGAGCATGTGGCTACAAGATCAGCACTTAGGATGTGATAGAATTGTCCTTATAAACAGAGGAAAGAAAAAACTGTGTATAAAACATACACATATTGCAGATACCATTTTTTTCCGATTTGATGTCAGAAAGTTATTTTCATGAACATATGATGACACATTTTCTCTGTGAACTAAAAGGCAAAGTCATTTGTGAAAAACCTTTGGGAGTGTTGGGGTTTTGTAAAAGTTTTCAGAGAGGGAAAATATTTTTAAATGATCATTATGAAAATTATAAAATGTTTAAGTGGGATAATAGTAAAAGATTTTGGGCATTGTTTAGTCAACAGATGAGGTTTCTAACAGTGAATTTCATGGAGTGTCACTATAACCATCTGGATGATATTATCCAAAATGTGCAGCGGTTTAATTATGGGACAGAGAAAGTGATGTTTAGATTTGTTCAGTGTTTAAGATTCAAGGATAGAAATCTTAATGTAAGGGCATGAATAGGGTGAGGAATGAACCAGGTTTTAGAGTTGTGCAGTATGAGGAGACATCAGGTAGCCTCTGATCAAGGAGAAAATAAACTTATTGGGGGCAGAAGGAGAGCCAATTTATAGAGTTTTCTAGGGAAAGGGAGCACCTGGACAGGTTTGTCTACTGAGCATCTGACTCTTGATCTCAACTCAGGTCATGATCTCACGTTCCTGAGTTCAAGTGCCACATCAGGCTACTTGCTGACAATGCAGAGCCTGCTTGAGATTCTGTCTCTCCCTTTCTCTGCCCCTCCTCTGCTCTCTCTCTCTCTCTCTCTTTCTCTCAAAATAAATAAATAAACTGTATTTTTTTTTTAATTTTTTTTCAACGTTTATTTATTTTTGGGACAGAGAGACACAGAGCATGAACGGGAGAGGGGCAGAGAGAGAGGGAGACACAGAATCGGAAACAGGCTGCAGGCTCCGAGCCATCAGCCCAGAGCCTGACGCGGGGCTCAAACTCACGGACCGCGAGATCGCGACCTGGCTGAAGTCGGACGCTTAACCGACTGCGCCACCCAGGCGCCCCATAAATAAACTGTATTTTAAAAAAAGCTTTTTCTAGGGAAAGAAAAGGAAGATCATTTGAACACTGGACATTTTAAATTGAGATTTTTTTTTTCCCTCCCAGGATATAGGAAAGACTTGTTATATATATGAAAAATGTATAAGTAAAAAAGAATACATAGATACAGCATTGGAGCAATAATCAATCCAATAATAAGCATACCAATTATAAATTTAATAGGGTCCTTGAAAAAATTAAATAAACAATTTCTTAAGTAAGGTTTTAACAACATAATTCACTCTAGCTGGAGAAAGTATAGTTTAAAATTCTGGGGTGCCTGAATGGCTCAGTCGGTTAAGTGTCCAACTCTTGATCTTGGCTCAGGTAATGATCTCACAGTTTGTGAGATGAAGCCCTGTGCTGGGCTCTGTACTGACATCATGGAACATGCTTGAGATTCTGCCTCTCCCTCTGCCTAATTGGAATTCTCTCCCCCTCTCTCTCAGCCTGTCCTCTGCTAGCACGTGCTGTCTCTCTCAAAATAAGTAAATAAACTTAAAAAAATTAGAATGCAAGATGATAATTCTTTAATCTATAGAAAAGTTGCTTGTTTTATATCATAACTTATATAAGAAGGCGGCAAGTATTTTTACTAGGAAATGCGATATTTTAATTTCAATGTTCTAAATTACAGTTAAATAATATTTTTACTATTTTTCACTGCCCTATACATTAAAAACAACACTGAGTCTTTAACGTTTTGGCACAGAATAATGATAAATTTTCCCATTGATTATTAAAATCACTTTGCACAGTTTCAACTTGTACAGTTATTTTTCTGTGTAGACTACTATGCAAAGTGAAGACAGGCTTTACTATATGCACAACTATCAAATTAGCACAATAATATTAATTGTTCTTTAGTAAACATTATACTTTACACAGAAGGTTATTTGGGAAACTCCCAATTATACAATAAGCACAAATTTACTCAGCTGTACATGCTCATTTAAAAAGAAATTGCATAACAATTTAGAATGATTTAAGCAGTTATTTGGGTTAAATTTGTTTCTCCAAGCCCCGTGGGACTATGTATTCCTGCTATTAAACAGTAAATGTGAATTTAACAATAATAGCACTATGTTACTTCAACTTTGCTCTTCTTTGTGATCAATTTTAGTTTATGTTAAATATTTTCAAATTTTAGAAATGAAGCCTCAGATTTTAATTTTTCATTATTGTAACAGACTATTATACAGACATAAATTTTAACCTATATTTCCCAAAATACATTAATATTTTGGGAAAATACATTAACAGGTATTACTCTTTTACTTTTTTGTTTCTCTATATAAGAATTATATTGTACTTACTTTGCTGCAGTTGCTTCTGCTCTGGCTTTACTTCACTTGCTTCTGTAATACACTTCAAATCACTTTTCTAACACCCATCCTATCTCTGCATCTGAGCATCCCTCTAGTTAGGGTTCTGATATTTGTTTCACTCTTATGAAACATCCCATTCAAAAAGTGGAGTCTGGTTCTTTGTATCAGGTTTTATTTGCAAGATTATTTCATTTACAAATAGACTTCCAAAATGCCAAAATTTGATGATAGTATTTTCATATATTGAAATCTCCTAAATGACTATCTTTTTCTTCCTCTCCATATCAGCCTTATCGCTTTCTATTGGTATCATTTTTTATATCTTTTCCCCACTCTTCAGCATTGTCTCTTTGTATGATCTCATATAAATATTGCCTGTGAGCATATTTTGAGGATAATATATTGTCATAGCCATGCAGCTGGTTTTGGGCCTCATTACCTTCTATGAGTGTCTCTACCGTGGCCCAAAGCTTGCTTAGTATTTGTTTCTACAGCAGTGAAACAGGATGTGCATTTTGAAGTCCTGAGAAATGGCTATGCATACTAAAATACATTTATTATAAATCTATATAATAAATACACATTGTCATAAATGTCACATCAATTGTGACAAAATATTAAGATTGTTAATGATAAAAGCCAGGGGCACCTGGGTGGCTCAGTTGGTTGGGCCTCCGACTTCGGCTCAGGGCTTGTGGGCTCAGGCCCCGCATGGGGCTCTGTGCTGACAGCTGAGAGCCTGGAGCTTGCTTCAGATTCTGGGTCTCCCTCTCTCTCTCTCCTTCCCCCGCTGGTGCTCTGTCTCTGTCTCTCAAACATGAATAAACATTATTTTTTTTTTAAATAAAAAAAGCCAAAAATCAATACACATTACAAAAGACTAACAAATATTTTAGTCAATTCAATTTTGTGTTTTGTTTTTACACTAATAACTGATACTCATATTAGAAATTTAGAAAATATATAAAAGATAGAAGGGAAATTATCCCTTAAACCAATACTTTGGTAAATTGCTATTTAAAAATATACATACATGCACATATAAACTTTTTCTGTAACATACCTATAGTTTTAATTTTAAAAAATTTCAGTGTCAATAAATGTGAATTATATTATTGCTAATTTCTATATAGCATAATATTCTATGAATATAGAACATTTTATATTAAAATTTTTCTATTGTTGCATCCACTTAGAAAATCCCAATTTTTGTGTTAAAATATTAATGTCAACTCTTCTTATAATAGCAAAACTAAGTGCTTTAAATTTTATTAACATACTCTTTTCTGTGCTTCTTGTTTCCCCTATAATCAACAAGTAATAACAAAGAAAAATTATAGAAGTATTGTGCAATTTATAAACTGGCCAGTCAGTGAAGGGTTAACATACATAAAAGGCAAGAGAGCTTATTCAGAGGATTTTAATACAAAGACACTGTGGGTTTCATGCTTTTACTTGTATTTTCTAAGTGAGTGAAATGACATAATAAGAGAGATTCCATAATTAATTCTCACAAAAAAAGATTTCCCTTATGATATCAGTTTTCCATAGTATTAAAGCCAAAATCAAATTTTATAAACAGTATATTAGGTAAGACTGCCAGTATACAAACATGTATGGGATGACTACGTAAAAGGGAAGCAGTAAAGATGGGGTTTACATGGTATTGCTCTTGGGAGGGTGAGAGAGAAAGCACATTTCTAATAGAGCAGACTTTTTAAATCTGTATTGGTTGTTTGAGGTTTGGGAGTGTCATTTATTTCCTAGTGTGACAGGTATGGGTTTGTTTCAGATCAAATTATACAATGTAGCCTGGGAAATATGATTTTTCTACAGTACACTGGAGTATATAGAGAGGTTAATGAGGAATTAAAAATAAACTGCAACCAGAGGAGGGAACATTATCAATAAGTGAGATTAACTCCACAGTAATATCCAGTTAGGACTGGATTGGATGGCTGTCACTCTTTTTTTATAACACTGGTACATGATTGATGCCTCTAAAGTTTTACTCCAATACAAAATTTAGTTACCAGTAGCCATTTACACTGAGATGGACTTTGGCTGTATTCTTTTTTATTCTTCAATTAGACTCTGGTGATAATGAATCTAGGAAAGCAAGATTTGTTTTCAGATAGTATTCAGATACATCTTTACCTTTGATAGCATAGGAATAATTAACGTAACTTTGCAGAGGAATACAAGAAATGCAGAAGAACAGGAAGCTAACTACAAGTGATTATTAACAACATAGAAAGGAAAGCCCAGAGGACAATTTCTGTCATGCCAGTAGACCTCAGTTCCAATAAGATAAAAACAGTTGGCAGGTGCAGTTGTACATGTATAGATGGAATTCTATGTGATTTGATTCGTAAGGTAGCACCAGATCTCTGCTTCCTAAACACTTAGGCCGAGAACTCACTCTTCTAGCTCATAGGGTTGTGTGCTACATTGCACATAAGTTGCTTTCAATATCCTAAATGCATTCATACATTTGCTGTTTTTATTTCTTAAAAAGTTGTCTACATGCACAGCCTGTGAAATGATTCATAGTTAACTTTCAGGAGGAAAGATCTGAACACTAGATTATTACATTAGCACTTTAGTGACTAAAGCACATTAAAGAAAAAAAGATTAATTAGCATTCTACTATTTAAATAATGTAAATAATCCAGCTTGTAAGAATTGATATTTTCAGTGGGAACTAATAACACTGATTTGTCTTTAAATACAGTATCTTCTATGACTTCATCATTTTGCAAAAACAAATGACAAATCAATATTAAAATTTATAGCTGTTACTCACCAATAAACTACTTGTATCATTTTTTCCATCTCTCACTATCATACATGGTGTCCCACAACTTGACATGGTCTCATCATATTACAACTACCTGTTTCTTATTTTATTTTATATACTATTTTCACCATTTTTGTCTTTGATGCAGGTTTATGTTCAGTGATGTCTGTTGATGTAGAAGGATTCTATGTTAAGGTAATTTGGATTAAAAGATATAGCTGTCTAACAACTTGTTGCTAAATCAAAAGAAATATCACTGAATACAAGGCTAGAGAAGATAGTAAGGTACTGTCCTGGAAATAATAGGTCTGTCTCTGGAAAATGCATTTTTGAGGTTTTTCCATCATGAACTAACCTATTTCCGTGTGAACATTATTTTTTAATGCAAATTTGAGCTATAGACATTTAAATGTCTGAGGACTTTAGTGTGCATAAAATATATATTATTTATTTTGCAGTCCTTTTGTTATTAAAGAATAATTGGACCTGAAATGCAAGGGTCTGAAAGAAAATAAAAAGGTATGGCAGTGCGGTCAAAGCTGAAAGTTAGCAGTTGATTAAAAAAAGAAAGTCATTCAGTATGATTTTTAACAGCACAAACCCTCCATTTCAGTACTGGTATGCAAACTCTAATGACTCAACTCTTTGAAGAGAGAAGAGTCATATTAGGTACATATTTAGAAAATCCATTTCCTTTGTATCTGCAGTCATAAAAAACGGTTGTATCCTTTCTCCAACTTCAAGCAATTTAAACACTGGCAATTTTAAAATTTTCCCTGGGACTTTCTCCAAATGACTTCTTTTCTTTAAATCCTTTCTTAAATTCCTCTGTTGTATCACAAAATCATTTTCATAGATGTTCTTCGTTCTTAGTTTATTGTGAAATTTCAGTGTACCAGATTAAATCTGATGATATCTGAATTAATTAATACTTAAGACCTTGATATGGGTCTGATATCAGACTAGTGTTTAGAGATACAATCCAAGGGGTACCTGACTGGATCAGTGGATAGAGGGTGCAACTCTTAATCTTGGGGTCATAAATTCAAGCACCATGTTGGGTTTGGAGCCTACTTTAAAAATGCTGGAGACATAATCCATGAATATATTTAATATTATATGTTTGCTCTTATACACCTCTTTATCACACATACTCTTTATCAACCCCTTCTTCTTCTGTCTTTAAATTAACTTCAGACAGAACAATTGACCCACTAGTCCCCTGAATGTAGCTCAATCATATCTCTGTTCTTACAGCAATAATCCTCATATGAATAATTAATTCATCTAATATTCTCATCTCCATCCCCTTTGTTTTCTGTAGCTAGCATTCTCACCTACACTGTTGAGTCCCTCCTCTTAAATATCACAACTGGTTTTCTCCTAGCTAAATTCAAAGAAAATCCTACTCAAACTCTCAAATTTATTTAACATGATTAATCATCCCTCATTCATTATACTATGTATTTTATCTTACTAATTCCCTACCTTATTTCTCTTGTTCACTTGTCTTTCTGCATCACCTCTTTGTTCTTAAATTGTAAACAATTAGCAATACTCCTTGTTGCCTTTTTATTATTTATTTTTTAGAAAGATTCAAGTCTCAACTGTCAACTTTCATCAATCCCTAACTGTCTTCCTTAGAAAATCTCTGACTTATATTGATACTAACACAGTTTACATAGTTTCACAATTTCTCTATTTTGAAGTGGATTTTGATGAATTTCCCTCATTTGACCATTATATTTATCCAAATGTATTTTTTCTCATATTCATGCCTCTATTTAATTCTGTTTATGTCACTGCCTTAAAGCTATATGACTAGATCTTTTTCTCTTTGCATGTCTACCCATCTATGTGTCACTATACAGGATATTTATTATAAAACATGGTTATGATACTTAGACAATTTACTTAACCTTTCTGAGTCTTGATTTCTTCAAATGGAAACGTTAATAATATTACCTCATAAAGTTGTTTTTGTTTTAAATAATGGATATATGTAAAATACTTTAGAAATTGCCTAACATATATTAAGTATTTAATAAAGACTACCTTTTAAGATTGCCAGTGAAACTTTAAAATAACTAGCACATTGTCTGAGATGCCCATTCTACTTTAGAATAACTACATTGGGGGTACCTGGGTGGCTCAGTCGGTTAAGTGTCTGACATTGGCTCAGGTCATGATCTCGTAGTTTGTGAGTTCGAGCCCCACATGGGGCTCTATGCTGACAGCTTGGAGCCTGCATCCTCCCTCGGATTCTGTGTCTCCCTCTCTCTCTCTGCCCTTCCACCACTCATACTCTTTCCCTTTCAAAAATAAACATTAAAAAAATTTAGAATAACTACATTTTTGTGGAATAGTCCCCAAATTCCTAAACTGACAAAGGAGGCCTATAATACTGTGACAGCTCTATGGCATGTTAGTGTGGCTAGACTCCACTAGGGTCCCACTCATTCAACCAAACAGTAATTTAGGTGCAACTATGGAGAATTCTACAAATGTGATTAAACTCCCTAATCAGGATTTTATCCTGTGTGAGCCTGATCTAAGCAGGTGAGCTCTACTGAAGATGACTTAGACCTTTTCTGTATTCAGAGACTCTATTTAGCTTGTACCTACGGGGTCATAGTCATAATGTTCTCTTCCTGAGCTATGGATTTCATATTTGCCTAGCCAGCCTCCACAGTTGCATAAGCCCATTCTTTGTGTATAGACACACACACACACACACACACACACACACACACACACACCTCCTACTGGTAGGCTCTTTTCTAATAATCTAATAATCTTTCTCCAGGAAGCTCTAGTTTCCATGCTCCATTGGTCTTGTTCTCATACAAGTTGTTATAAGTTGATAGTACATTTTTGAACAAGTATCATATTAATTCAAGTAAATAATTCTCTAATGGTATCATATAATTAGCAAAGAGCTTAGCATTTAGTAGACACTCGATTGTACTTTTAATGAATTTGTGCCAGTTATATTTCTCTAGTCATTCTGCAAACTAATGTGAGGATATTTTTCTCATGTTTCTGTATCTCCAACAGTCTTATTACATTAATCAGGTTTATATAGGTGATAAATATTTGTCTGTACATTATAATAAAATATTATCAATTACCAAGTTGGTTGACTAATTAAAACTAAAATAGATTTCCCATTGAAAATGTTATTTGCGGGAGCCCCCCTTCCATAACAGTTAACTTTTTATTTCAAAAACCTTGAATTAACCATAAATTAAAAGCTTTACAACTACAACCCTTTAATTGAAAATATCCTGTTGTGTTCAACACAATACCCATCATTCATTTAGCCCATTCCCCACCCATGTCCACTTCATCAACCTAGTTTGTTCTCTATAGTTAAGAGTCTCTTTGTGGACCTGGGTGGTTTAGTCAGTTGAGCATCCAACTCTCAGTTTTGACTCAGGTCATGAACCCAGGGTCATGGGAATGAGCCCCACATTGGGCTCTACACTGAGCATGGAGCTTGCTTGAGATTCAATCTCTTTCTCTCTCCATCTGCCCTTCTCCCCGACTCATGCTCTCTCTCTCTCTAAAAAATTAAAAAATAAAAAAGAGTCTCCTATGGTTTGCTTCCCTCTCTTTTGCTCCCCTTCCCCTATGTTCCTCTTTGTTTCTTAAATTCAACATAGGAGTGAAATCATATGGTATTTGTCTTTCTCTGACTAATTTATTCTGCTTAGCATAATACACTCTAGCTCCATTCATGTTGTTGCAAATGGCAACAAGATTTCATTCTTTTTAATAGCTGAGTAATATTCCATAGTATTTGAGAATTTGAGACTATGTGTGTGTGTGTGCATACACACACACACACACCACTTCTTTATCCATTCATCAGTGAATGGACATGTGAGCTCTCTCCCTAATTTTGCTATTGTTGATAATGTTTCTATAAACATCAGGGTGCATGTGCCCCTTCAAATCAGTATTTTTGTATCATTTGGAAAAATACCTAGTAGTGCAATTGCTGGCTAATAGGGTAGTTCTAGTTTTAACTTTCTGAGGAACCTCCATACTGTTTTCCAGAGTGGTTGCACCAGTTTTCATTCCCACCAACAGTGTAAGAGGGTTCCCCTTTCTCCACATTCTCCTGAACATCTGTTATCTCCTGTGCTGTTGATTTTAGCCATTCTGACAGGTAAGATGAGGTGGTGTCCCATGGTGGTCTTGGTTTGTATTTCTGTGATGATGAGTGATGTTGAGCATCTTTTCATTTGTCTTTTGGCCATCCGGGTGTCTTCTTTGGAAAAGTGTTCATGTCTTCTGCCCATTTCTTAACTGGGTTCTTTGTTTATTTGGTGTTGGGTTTCATAAGTTCTTTATAGATTTTGGATACTAAACCTTTATCCTGTATGTCATTTGCAAATATCTTCTTCCATTCCATAGGTTGTCTTTTAGTTCTGTTAACTGTTTACATCAATATGCAGAAACTTTTTATCTGGATGAAGTCCCAAGTTCATGTTTGCTTTTTTTCACTTGCCTCCAGAGATGTGTCTAGTAAGAAGTTGCTATAGCCTATGTCAAAGAGGTTGCTGCCCATGTTCTCTTCTAGGATTTTGATGGTTTCCTTGTCTCACATTTGGGTCTTGCATCATTTTGAATTTATTTTTGTGTATAGTGGAAGAAAGTGCTCCAGTTTCATTCTTCTGCATGTTGCTGTCCAGTTTTCCCAATACCACTTATTGGAGAGACTTCTTTTTCCATTGGATATTATTTCCTGCTTTGTTGGAGATTAATTGACCATATAGTTGTGGGTCCATGTCTGGGTTTTCTATTCTCTCTCTCTCACTCTCTCTCTCTCTCTTTGAGAGTACCATGCTGTCTTGATGACTATAGCATTATAATATAGCTTGAAGTCTGGAATTGTGATGCCTTCAGCTTTGTTTTTCTTTTTCAAGGTTTCTTTGGCTATTCAGGGGTTTTTGGAATTCTATACAAATTTTAGGTTTGCTCCAGCTCAGTGAAAAATGCTGTTGGTATTTTCATAGGGATTGTATTAAATGTATAGATTGCTTTGAGCTGTATAGACATTTTAACAACATTTGTTCTTGGAATTCATGAGTATGGACTGTCTTTCCATTTCTTTGTATCTTCTTCCAATTTCTTTCACCAGTGTTTTATAGTTTTTAGTGTACAGATCCTTCATCTCTTTGGTTAGGTTTATTCCTAAGTAGCTTATTTTTCTGGTGCAGTTATAAATGGGATTGATTCCTTAATTTTTCATTTGGCTGCAACAGATTTCTGTATGTTGATTTTGTATCCTGTGACTTTACTGAACTTGTTTATCAGTTCTAGCAGTTTTTTAGTGATGTCTTACATCTTTTATATATATAGTATCATTTCATCTGCAAACAGTGAAAGCGTTACTTCTTCCTTGCCAATTTGGATGCCTTTTATTTCTTTTAGTTGTCTCATTGCTGTGGCCAAGACTTCCAGTAATATGTTGAATAATAGTGATGAGAGTGGACATCTCTGTCTTTCCTGGACCATAGAGGAAAGCTCTCAGCTTTTCCCCACTAAGACGATGTTAGCTGTGGGTATTTTGTATATGGCCTTTATTATGTTGAGGTATATTTCCTCTAAAACTACTTTGTTGAGAGTTTATTTTATCATGAACTGATATCATACTTTGTCAAATGCTTTCTCTGCATCTATTTAAATGGTTCTCATCCTTTATTTTGTTGATTTTCAAATACTGAGCCACACTTGCTACCCAGGAATAAATCCCACTTGATTGTGGTGAATGATATTTTTAATGTGTTGTTGGATTCAGCTTGCTACTATTTTATTGAGAATTTTTACATCAATGCTCATCAAGAACATTGGCCTGTAGTTCTCTTTTTTTTTGTGGTGTCTTTATCTGGTTTTGGTATTAGGGTAATGCTGGCCTCACAGAATTAATTTGGAAGTTTTCTTTCCTTTTGTATTTTTTGGAAGAGTTTGAGAAAAATAGGTATTAAGTCTTCCTTAGTGTTTATTTATTTTTGAGACAGAGACAGAGAGAGACAGAGAGAGAGAGAGAGAACATGAAGAGGAGGAGCGGCAGAGAGAGAGAGGGAGACATAAAATCCAAAGAGGGCTCCAGTCTCTGAGCTGTTAGCACAGAGTGCCACACGGAGCTCAAACTCATGAATTGTGAGATAATGACCTGAGCTGAAGTTGATCATTTAACCCACTGAGCCACCCTGGTTCCCCAGTGTTAAGCATTCTTTAAGTATTTGGTAGAATTCGCCTGTGACGTAGTCTCGTTCTTGACTTTTGTTTGGAGATTTTAAAATTACTGATGCAATTTCTTTCCTGGTTATTGGTCTCTTCAAGTTTTCTATTTCTTTCTGTTTTAGTTTTGGTAGGTTATGTTTCTAGGAATTTATTCATTACTTCTAAGTTGTCCAATTTGTTGGCATACAGTTTTTCATAATATTCTAATTGTTTGTATTTCTGTGGCGTTGGTTGTTATTTCTCCTTTCTCATATGTGATTTTAGTGATTTTATTTATTTGGGTCCTTTCTTATCTTTTGATAAGTCTGGCTGGAGGGTTATCAATTTTTTTAATCTTTTCATAGAATTAGCTCCTGGTCTCATTGACTTTTTTTTTTTTTTTTTTTTTGTAGTTTCTAGGTCATTAATTCTATGCTAATCTTTATTATTTCCTTCCTTCTGCTGGCTTTAGGCTTCATTTGTTCTTTTTCTAGTTCCTTTAGCTGTACGATTATGTTGTTTATTTGAGATTTTTCTTACTTCTTGGGGTAGACCTGTATTGCTATATACTTCCCTCTAGGAACACTTTTTCTGCATCCTAAAGCTTTTGGACCATTTTGTTTTCATTTTCATTTGTTTCCATGTATTTTTTCTTAATTTCTTATTTTATTTCCTGGTTTATTCATTCATTATTCAGTAGCATGCTGTTTAACCTCCATTTATTTGTGGGATTTCCAGATTTTTTCTTGTGTTAGACTTCTAGATTAATAGCATTGTGGTCAGAACAGGTGCATGGTATGACTTCACTGTTTTTGTATTTGTTTAGGCCTGATTTGGGGACTAATATGTGATCTTTTGGGGATAATGTCCCATGTGCACTTGAATAGAATGTGTATTCTGCTGCTTTAGGATGGCATGTTCTGACTATGCCTGTTAACTCCAGTGTGTCATTCAAAGCTATTATTTCCTTGTTGATTTTCTGTATAGATTATCTTTCCATTTATGTAAGTGGGGTGTCAAAGTACTCTACTATTATTGTATCACTGTCAATGAGTGCCTTTATTTTGTTATTAACTGTTTTATATATTTGGGTATTTCAGTGTTGAGGGCATAAATATTTCCGTTGTTAGATCTTCTTTGTCTCTCATTACAATCTCTGTTTTAAAGTCTAGTTTGCCCATTACAATCTCTGTTTTAAAGTCTAGTTTGCCCAATATAAGTATTGCTATTCTGGCTTTCTTCTGATATCCCTTTGTGTGATAAATGTTTCTCCACCCACTTTCAATCTTCAAGTGCCTTTATGTCTAAAATGAGTCTCTTGTAGGCAGTATATATGGGTCTTGTTTTTTTAACCATCCTGACACCCTATGACTTTTGATTGGAGTGTTTAGTCCATTTACATTCAAAGTAATTATTTCTAGATATATATTCATTGGATCTTATTACTTGTTTTTTTTGTTATTTCTGGAAATTTTCTCTGATCTTTTGTCTTTGTCACTTTTGGTCTCTTCTTTGCACTTAACGAGTCTCCTTTAATATTGATACAGAGCTGGTTTGTCAAGTACTCCTTTAAGTTTTGTTTGTCTGGAAAACTCTTTATCCCTCCTTATTTTCTGAATGATAGCCTTTCTGGATCAAGCATTCTGACTACAGATTTTTCCTGTTCAGCACTTTGAATATATCATGCCACTCCTTTCTGGCTTACCAAGTTTCTATTGAGAAATATCCAGATAGACTTATAGATCTTCCCTTGTAATTTAAAGACTTCTTTTGTCTTGCTGCTTTTAAGATTTTTTCTTTATCACTATATTTTTCAAATTTAATTACAGTATGTCTTGTTGGCCGGCTTTTTTTTGATTTTGATGGGAGTTCCCTGTGCCTCCTGGATCTGCATGTCTATAAGTGTTCAGCTATTATTTCTTAAAGTAAATTTTCTTCCCCCTTTCCTCTCTCTTCTTCTTCTGAGACTTCTATGATACCAATGTTTTTACATTTGATGGCATCATCAAGTTCCCTAAATCTATTCTTGTGTTGTATAATTCCTCTGTCTCTCTTTTGTTCAGCTTCATTATTTTCCATTATTTTGTCCTCTGGGTCACTAATTCATTCCTCTGCTTCTTACAGCCTACTGTTCATTGCATCATGTCAGCTTCCAATCTTGTTTTCTCATCTTCCATCTCTGATTTTTTTTTAACTCTTTTATCTCTGTGGTAAGGGTCTCACTGATGTCATCTCTTCTTTTCTCAAGCCCAGTGAGTAACCTTATGATTATTTCTTTAAATTCCCCACCAGGCATGTTAATTATATCTGTTTTTGCTTAGATCTCTGCCTGTGGCCTCATCTTGTTTCTTTTTTTTTAATTTTTAAAAAAATTTTAATGTTTATTTATTTTTGAGAGATAGAGAGACAGAACATGAGTTAGGGAGTGGCAGAGAGAGAGTCAGACACAGAATCTGAAGCAGGCTTTAGGCTCTGAGCTGTCAGCACAGAGCCTGATGTGCGGCTTGAACTCAGGAACCATGAGATCATGACCTGAGCCGAAGTCAAATGCTTAACCAACTAAGCCACCCAGGTGCCCCAATTATCTTGTTATTTCATTTGGGATAACCTCTGTCTTTGCATTTTGTCTGAGTCTTTGCCTTCTTCTCTGTGTTAGAAAAGCCAGTTATGCCCCCTGGTCCTGAAAGTAATGGCCTTATGAAAAATGGGTCATGTACCTCCCAGGGCATGGCGCTGCAGGAAGTGTCTCCAGTGTGCACTGCATGTGCTCTGCTGTTGTATCCTGGCTGCTCTATCCTTCAGGCCAGTCATCTGCAGAGGCCCTCCCTGCCTGCAGTAGGCAATGTTTCCTCCCTAGCCTGAATGTGGTGTGTTTTAACTAGATATGTTCTGGTCTGCATACGAAATGAGACCTGACATCACTTTCACCAGAACTGAGTCCCTACAGCACTTTTTGGTGCATTGTGAGCAGGGGTTTGTGCTGGTCCTTTGGGGAAGGGGCCCACCATGCTACGACTGAAGCAAGCTTCACTGAGAAGGGCAGTCTCACCAGAGCACAGGGGGTGGGTCTTGCTGTAAGCAAGTTAGGCAGCCAGTGTCAGGGCTGCACTGCTTCCCATAGGTGTCTCTGTGTTTATGCTGAGGAGTAGGGGAGGGAAATGGTGCCAACTAGCTCCTTTGTTCCCAGAGAGTTGTTTCTGTGAACCTGCCTCTCAGGAACTCACTCTGGAAAGAGAGAAATATCTCCCTACTGTGTGTCCCAGGCACTCTTCAGATGTCTGTCTGCCCCCAGGTTGTTTGCCTGCCTTCTCTCCAGGAGCAATGCAGTTCCCTCCAGGCTCTATACCAGCCAAGCCTTCTGACATTTAAAACTCCAGGCTTTAAGCCCCTCTGGTTGCCAAAACTCATGAAATTCAGCTCCTTTCTTTTTCTAAGCCAATGGCTTTGAGGGAAATGTTCTCCTTGTGTATTCCCCTGTGTGCTCTTCTCTCTTTTGCCCTTCTCCATGAACACAGCTCCCTCCCATCCACAACAGTCATGGTCTGTTTTCTCCCATAAACCAAGTCTCCACATTTTCTATCTTCTTTGATGTGGCTTCTTCTCTCTCTTTAGTTGTGAAATTTGTTATGTCCATCTTCAGGTTTACTCCTGTGGCATTTAAGATGATTTGATAGTTATATAGTTGTGTTCACAGGATAAGGAGAGTCTAAGGTCCCCTTACTCTACCACCATCTTCCTGCTCCATTTACAAATTGGTAGTTTTTGAAAAAAATAAATACTATGACTGGTGATTTTATATATTAAGATAATTAAGCCCAATCAGTATTGTTTCAACTTTTTTTTCTTTCTTTTTTTTTAATGTTTATTTAATTTTGAGAGAGACTGACAGAACAGGAGTGGGGAGGGGCAGAGAGAGAAGGTGACACAGAATCCGAAGCAGGCTCCAGGCTCCAATCTGTCAGCACAGAGCCCGATGAGGGGCTCGAACCCACAAACTACGAGATCATGATCTGAGCTGAGGTTGGCTGCTCAACCAACTGAGCCACCCAGGTGCCCCTCAACTTTTCTTTTTAATTCCAGTTTTAGAAATAGTCCAAATCTATGAACAAATGATTTTCACATACACTCATAATATATTTTTTATTAACATTTTGTGGACTATTAAAGATGCAAGTTTTAATAAGTTGCATTTATAGTATAGTTTATAAATTATACTGTTTTCATCTGTCTAGAATCTAATTCTGCACACCAAGAATTCTACTTCTATAAGAAGTAAACTGTTTCTCTTTGTCTTTAAGCCATTTCATTTTCAGGAGTTATAGTGCATTAGAGAATGACTAAGCTCTGGGACACAGAAGACTAGGTTAAATGAAAGAAAAATAGTTAATGGAGAGAGAGTGACATCTGTCAGTTCCTCAGAATTAAAACTAACCAAACGAAATAGAACAGTGTCTCCATTTTATACAAAGACCTAACAACTCTAGTTTTAATAAACGATACAGGATATAGAGGTACATAAAGAGAATTTTTCTGTCATTGTTAGTGCAAGTGAATATAATGATTTCATTAAAAAGTGATACATACATATTTAATTTTCCCTTTCTCTATTTCACCTTTTGATTGACAAAACATCAAGCTGGTGACATGTTTTAATGAGTTTTTAGCAGCCTACATGTGCCATCATAATTTTGGCAAACTGCCTTGACTATCCCATTCTTTAAAATATTTATGCTATTTGAATAATTGTGAAAAAGCATGTTGATAGTTACTTAGCTTACCATGGTGAGCATTGAGTAATATATATAATTGTGAAATCACTATTTTGTGCAATTGAAACTAATATAACAGCATAGATCAACTATGCTTTAATTAAACAAAAAAATTTAAGTGCTTAAATAAAAATAGTCTGCTTTCATCCAGTTATAAGAAAGTTAAAAAGTGTAAATGTGCACAGAGATTGCATAAATAAATCTAGTTTCATAATTATGTCATTCTGTATTGTTAGAACTTTGATCATATTCTTACAAGTTATTAATGTGTTAATTTGCAATGTATTATTATGCCAAACATTAAAAATGTAGTGTCATTATTCTACCAAATCTTTTTTAGTGCATTCTTAAAATAGCATAACCTATAAAGTTGTTGAATCACTATATTGTACACCTGAAACTAATGTAACATTATCTCTCAACTATACTCAAATTAAAAAATTCAGTAGCATATTATTTTACAAAAACATTTACATTATGTTACTTTAAAATGGATATGTTTGTCTACTTTATTATAGAATGGCTTCTGTAGCTACCTTAAGTTATAATTCTAAACCATATTTATGTTTCCATTGAATGAAACAATTCACATTTAATTTAAAAACTTACAAAAAGTACAATTTGTTGTAGTCAAATAAGAAATTATAGAAATGGCACCAGTCACTACTATCTTTAATCTTAAATTCCTGTACCCAAAGTACAAGATGCTTGTCATAGGTTCTGGGTCAACATGACGATGTAGAAAGACTCTGAGCTCACATCCTTATTGCAACACACCAAATTATACCTAATAATTGAAGAAGAACTGTGGGCTGACTGAATAACTACTGAAAACCCAAAGATTGAGAGAATGGCAACAGAACAGCAACAGAGATGGAGACATGCCACAGTTTAAAAAAGTAACTAACACATATAGCCCCAGCTCCAGCCAGCAAAAGACACCAAGTACACACAGTCTGCATAAGGAATGCCATAGACAAGATCACTCCTTAAACTTTAGGAGAAGATCCATTTCACCTAATCCAGAAAAACAAACACTGAACATTAAGCAAAACAGAGAGACAGAGGAATATACTCCAAAATAAAGAGCAAGAAAAAAACCTTAGAAAACAAACTAAATAAAACAGAGATAAACAATATGCCTGATAAAGATACTCACTAGCTTATACCTGATAAGCAATATACCTGATAAAGATACTCACTAGATACAGAAAAGATTGGAAGAACTCAGTGAGACCTTCAATAAAGAGATGGAAAATATTAAAAAAGAACTAATCAAAGTTGAAGAATACAATAGCTGAAATAAAAAGCACACTAGGGGGAATCAACAGATTAAAGGATGCAGAATAATGTAACAATGACCTGGAAGACAGACAAATGGAAAAAAAATCTGAAAAGGAAAAAGAGTAGAATTTTTAAAAATGAGGCTAAATGAAGAGCTCTCTTGAACAAACATTTGTATTATAGAGGTTCTGGAAGTAGAAGAGAGAGAAATGTGTAGGACACTTATTTGAAGAAATAATAACTGAAATTCCTTAACCTAGGGAGGGAAATAGGCATCCAAGTCCAAGAAGCACAGAGAGTTCCAAATAAGATGAACCCAGGAGGTCCACACTAGGGCACATAATAACTAAAATGTCAAAGGTTAAAGATAAAGAGAGAATCTTAAAAGTAACAAAAGAGAAGCAAAAATTATCTAAAAAGGAAGAACTATAAGACTGTCAGCTGATTTTTAAGCAGAAATTTTGTAATCCAGAAGGGAGTGGCATGATATATTCAAAGTGCTAAAAGGAAAAAAAAAAAAACCCTACAACTAAGAATGCTCTACCCAGCAAAGTTACCATTCAGATTTGAAGGCAAGATAAAGAGTTTCCCAAACAAAAGATAAAGGAGTTTATCACTACTAAACCAGCCTTACAAGAAATGTTAAAGGGACCTCTTCAAGTCAAAAAGAAATGGCCATAATCAGACATAAGAAAAATGTAAATTTTAAAAAATATAAAATATGACAACATATACATAAAATGTGAAGAAGGGAATAAAATGGGAAGAGAAGGGAAAAAGAAAAAGAAATATTCCTTTTTCTTCTTCTTCTTCTTCTTCTTCTTCTTCTTCTGTTTGAATTTATATGGCCATCAAAAAATATGGACTCCTGTTTACTTAGGATGTTATATACCATGGTAATCACAAACCCAAAACCTGTAATACAAACACACAAACAATTACAAAGAAAGAAAGCCAAAAAAAACACAACCCACTATAGATATTTGCTGATCATGCTGATCACTAAGAGCAGAGCAAGAGGAAAAGAGACAAAGAACTACAAAAACAACCAGAAAAAAACTTTAAAAAAGGGCAATAAATATATAACTATTAATAATTGCTTTAAATGCAACTAAGTGCTCCAATTAAATGGCATAGAAAACATAACAGATTAAAAAAAAGACCAGTCTATCTGCTGCCTACAAGAGATTCACTTCAGATCTAAAGACGCACACAAACTGAAAGTGTAGGGATGGGAAAACATTCACCATACAAATGAAAGTGAAAAAAAAAAAAGCTGGGATAGCAATACTTATATCAGACAAAATAGACCTTAAAACACAGAGGGTGGGGCTCCTCATCAGCTGAGTGTCCAACTTTTGATTTCAGCGCAGGGTCATGGGCTCAAACCCTGCATTGAACTCCATGCTGATGATGAGCCTGTTTAAGATTCTTTCTCTCTCTCCCTTTACCCCTCTCTCACACTTGTATGTGCACTCTCTCTCTTTTCTGTCTCTCTCTAAAATAAATAAATAAATAAAATAAATAACTCTAACAAGAGACAAAGAAGGTCATTACATAACGATGAAGAGATCAATCCAACAATAGGTAATAACAATTGTAAATATCTATGCATCCAACACTGGAGCACTTAAGTACATAAAGCAAATATTAATGAGCATAAAGAGAGAAGTTCATGGTAATACAATAATAGTTGGGGCCTTCAACACTCCACTTACATGGATAAATCATCTATAAAGAAAATCAATAAGGAAAAGATGTCTTTGAATGATACATGGGACTAGATGGACGTAACAGATATATACAGAACATTCCATCCCCAAACAAAAGATACACATTCTTTTCCTTGATTTTAAAGTTTTATGCTCTAGTATGCTGAGATATTACACTTTTTTAATGTTTATTTATTTTTGAGAGAGAGAGATTGAGCGGGGGAGGGGGAGAGAGAGAGGGAGACACAGAATCCAAAGCAGACTCCAGGCTCTGAGCTGTCAGCACAAAGCCCGATGCGGGGCTCAAATTCACAAGCTGTGAGGTTATGACCTGAGCTAAAGTTGGATGCTTAATCAACTGAGCCACCCAGGGGCCTCAGTATACATTTTTTACATTTTTTTTAACGTTTTATTTATTTTTGAGACAGAGAGAGACAGAGCATGAACAGGGGAGGGTCAGAGAGAGGGAGACACAGAATCCGAAACAGAATCCAGGCTCTGAGCTGTCAGCACAGAGCCGGACGTGGGGCTCAAACTCATGGACCGCGAGATCATGACGTGAGCTGAAGTCGGCCACCCAACCGACTGAGCCACCCAGGCACCCCAGTATACATTTTTTTAAGTGCACATGAAATATTCTGCAGAATAGATCACATATTACACTTTAAAACAAGCCTCAATAAATTTAACAAGATTGAAATCATACCACAATGATATGAAATGAGAAATCACAAGGAAAAAACTGGAAAAAATAAAAAACATATGGAAACTAAATACCATGAAACTAAACAACCAATGGGTCAATGAAGTAATCAAAAAAGAAATAAAGAAATACATAGAGACAAATGAAAATGAAAAGACAGTCGTCCAAAATCTCTGGGACACAGTGAAAGCAATTCGAAGAGGGCAGTATATAGCAATATAGGCCTAACTCACCAAACAAGAAAAAGTCAAATGAACAATCTAACCTTATGCATAAAGGAATTTAAAAAGAGCAAAAAAAGCCTTAGATGATTAGAAGAATGGAAATAATAAAGGTCTGAACTGAAATAAATAATGTTGAGATTAAAAAGAAAAAAAAGAAAAAAAAACAATGAAATTAAGTGCTGGTTCTTTGAAAAGTTAAACAAACTTGACAATTCCTTAGCCATATTCATCAGGAAAAAAAAGAGAAAGGGCCCAAATAAATAAACTCAGTAATGAGAGAGAAGTAATGACTAACACCACAGAAATACAAAGGATTGTAAGAGAATAATGGGAATAGTTATATGCCAACAAACTGGACAACCTAGAACAAATGAATAAATTCCTAGAAACATATAATCTTCCAAAACTGAACCAGAAAGAAATAGAAAATCTGAACAAGATGATTACAAGCAACAAATCTGAATTTTTAATAATAAAAAAATAGACTATCAAAGATGAAAGTTCAGAACCAGAAGGATTCACAAATTAATTCTATCAGACATTTAAAGAAGAGTTAATATACGGACACCTGGGTGGCTCAGTCAGTTGGGTGTCCGACTTTGGCTCAGGTCATGATCTTGCATTGTGAGTTTGAGCCCCACGTTGGGTTCTGTGCTGACAGCTCAGAGCCTGGAACCTGCTTCAAATTCTGTCTCCCTCTCTCTCTGCCCCTCCCCACTCATGCTCTGTCTCTCTCTGTCTCTCAAAAATTAATAAACCTTAAAAAAATTTAAAGAGTTAATATCTATTCTCCTCAAACTATTCCAAGAAATAGGACAGGAGAGAAAGCTTGCAAATTCATTCTATGAGGTCAGCATTACCCTGATACCAGAACCAGACAAAGAGACCCCCAAAAAAGGGAAACTACAGGCCAATATCCCTGATGAACATAGATGCAAAAATCCTCAACAAAATATTAACAAATCACATACAACAATACAATAAAAAGATGATTCACTACCATCAGGTGGGATTTATTCCTTGGATAGAAGGTTGGTTTCAATATTTACAAATAATAAATGTCATACCCCACATCAACAAACAAAGAATACAAATCATGTGATCATCTCAATAGAAGCAGAAAAAAACATTTGACAAGATTCAACATCCATTCATGATAAAAACTTTCAGCAAAATGGAGTTAGAGGGAGCATGCCTCAACATAGTACAAATCATATATGAAAAACCCACAGCTAGCATCATCTTCAATGATGAAAACCTGGGATCTTTCTTTCATTGTAAAGAGTGTCCACTCTTGCCACTTTTGTTCAACATAGTACTGGAAATCCTAGCCATAGGACTCAGACAAGGAAAAGAAATAAGAGGCATCCATATTGGTAAAGAAGATGTTAAACTGTCACTATTTGCAGACAAAGTGATACTGTACATAGAAAATCCTAAAGACATCACCAAAAACTATTAGGAGTAATAAATGAATTCAATAAAGAGGCAAGATATGAAATTAATACTCAGAAATCAGTGTTTCTATATACTTAACGATAAAGTTGCAAAGAGATTAAAAAAACAACACCATTTGCAATTACACCCAAAAGCATAAAATACCCAGAAATAAACCTACCAGAGAGGTGAAATACCTGTACTCTGATTACTATAAAACACTGATGAAAGAAATTGAAGATGACACAAAGGGAAAGATGTTCCATGCTCAAGGATTGGAAGAATTAATACTGTCAAAATGTCTATATTACCCAAAGCTATCTACAGATTCAGTGTAATCCCTATCAAAATATTGACAGCATTTTTCACAAAACTAGAACAAAAAAAATACTAAAATTTTCGTGGAACAACATAAGACCCTGAATAAACAAAGCAATCCTGAAAAAGAACAGAGCTGGAAGTATCACAATTCCAGATTTCAAAATATACTATAAAGCCATAGTAACCAAAACAGTATGGTTCTGGCATAAACAATAGACACATAGATCAATGGAACAGAATAGAATCCCAAAAATAAACCCACATTTATATGGCCAGGTAATCTATGACAAAGGAGGCAAGAATATACATTGCGAAAAAGACAGTCTTTTCTTTTTTAAAAAAAATTTTTTTTTCAATGTTTATTTATTTTTGGGACAGAGAGAGACAGAGCGTGAACGGGGGAGGGGCAGAGAGAGAGGGAGACACAGAATCGGAAACAGGCTCCAGGCTCTGAGCCATCAGCCCAGAGCCTGACGCGGGGCTCAAACTCACGGACCGTGAGATCGTGACCTGGCTGAAGTCGGACGCTTAACCGACTGCGCCACCCAGGCGCCCCAGACAGTCTTTTCAATAAATGATGCCAGGAAACATGGACAGCTACATGTAAAATAGTGAGACTGGACTACTTTCAAACACCATACACCAAAATAAACCCAAAATATATTAAAGACCTAAACATGAAACCTGAAATGATAAAAACCCTAGAAGAGAGCACAGGCAGACATACCAGTATTTTTCTAGATAGGATTCCTAAGGTGAGGGAAACAAAAGCAAAAATAAACTATTGGGACTACATCAGAATAAAAATCGTTTGCATGATAGAGGAAAACCATGAAGAAAATGAAAAGACAACCTACTGAATAGGAGAAGATATTTGCAAATGGCATATTGGATAAGGAGTTGATATCATAAATATATAAATAATTTACACAAATCAACACCAAGAAAAAACTAATATGATTAAAAAATGGGCAGGGGACCTGAATAGACATTTTTCCAAAGACATACACATGTGTATAAGGCACACAGAAAGATGCTCAACATCACCAACCATCAGGGAACTGAAAATCAAGACCACAATATCACCTCACACCTGTTAGAATGGCTAAAATCGTGACAAGTAATAACAAATGTTGGCGAGGATGTGGAGAAATAGAAACCTTCATGCATTGTCGATGGGAATGTAAATTGGTACAACCACTGTGGAAAACAGTATGGAGTTCCTCAAAAAAAATAAAAAAAAAAGAAATACAATATGATCCAATAATTCCACTACTGGGTATTTACCCAGGGAAAATGAAAAAACTAACTCAAAAGATATATGCATCTCTATTTATTGCAGCACTATTTACAATAGACAAATTATGGGAGCAATGTAAGTGTCTATCTATATAGATGGATGGATAGGTAAATATTGCACAACCATAAAAAAGGATGAGGTCAGGGGTGCCTGGGTGGCTCAGTCCATTTAGTGTTTGACTTCAACTCATGTCATGATCCCACAGTTTGTGGGTTTGAGCCCCAAAAGGAGCTCTGTGCTGACAATGTGGAGCCTGCTATGGATCCTCTGTCTCCCTCTCTGTCTGCCTCTCTCCCTCTCTCTTTGTCTCTCAAAAATAAACATTTTTTAAAAAGGATGAGATCATGCTTTTTGAGACAATAAGAACGTATTTGGATGGTATTATACTAAGTGAAATAGGTCAGGTTGAGAAAGACAAATACCACATGGTTACACTCATAAATGGAATCTAAAAAATGAATAAATAAACAAGCAGAATTACAACTATAAATACAGAGAGCAAATTGATGGTTGCCAGAGGGGAGGTTGGTGTGGGGTTGGGCAAAATGGATGAAGAGAAAAGGAAGATAGAGGCCTCCAGCTATGAAATGAGTAAATCACGGGAATAAGAAGCAGAACATAAGGAATAAAGTCAATTATGTTACAATAGCAATGAAATAGGACAGATGGTAGCTCTACTTGTGGTAAACATAGCATAATGTATAAACTTGTCAAATCACTTATTTGTACACCTGAAACTAATGTAACTTGTGTGTCAACTATACGAAAAGAAAAAGCTTACCATAAAATTTTCTCCTTATGGTTGCTTTGTATATGAGTGTAATATTAGGCTCTTATTTCTAGTTGGTTTGTTTATTCTCCTGGAGTATACTGATAGGGCAATAAGGAAAAATGAGTGTCATATATATATTTATGTTTGTTTGTTTTTAATTTTTAAAGTTTATTTTTGAGAGAGAGAGAGCATAAGTGGGGGAAGGACAGAGAGAGAGGGAGACACAGAATCCAAAGCAGGCTCCACGCTCCACGCTGTCAGCACAGAGAGCTACAGGGGGCTCAAATTCACCCATGAACTGAGCTGAGGCCAGATGCTTAACTGACTGAGCCACCCAGGCTTCCTGTTTTATTTATGTTTTTTTTATGTCAAATATATATATGACATATAAGACATATATGCCCTATATATGACATATAAGATATATATATATATATATATTAAGATATACATATATATGACATATAAGATATATATATATATATCTTAAGAGTGTGACACATGTTATATATATATGACATAAATAAAAACATAAGTAAAAATTGAGATAAATAAAAAAGGAGAAATTATAGAATATTTACATATTTGTACTTAGCACTGTGAGATGGGAGAAACTCAAGAGGAGTTTGACCAAAGTGGAAATTCTTTTTAAGGAGACAAATGTGGCTTTTCATATCTCACTACTGACATTATACTGAGAAACATACTTGCAGATGAAGTACACATATGGCCAGTTTGGGTCCTAGAAATAGTATGGGAAGGAAACTGGGAGGTTTTTCTTTATTGTAGAATAAGATTTAGATCATGGGGGAGAGCATTTGATTTAGGTATAAAAATATTACTTGGAGTCTGCAAGCTCCAGAAGTCTGTTGAGCGCTGATGATTTCTTCAGTCATGATTATACTCAATTCAGTGTCAGTAATAAATCTTAGTGTTGCATACTCATGTTATCTTACATGTTCTGCTGGGCGCTGTCTCTGACTAAAAGAAACCAGATCTCAGAAGAGTATAGCTCCCTTCTCTGGTGCCCTGTGTAACTCAGCCTTAGAGCCAAGCAATCGTTCTTTTCTTGTCCATATCATAACTCAAAAGGTTTGTGCATTTCCACAGGAAAACTGAATAGGGGTCAGCAGAAGTCATAGTGGAGATCAAAATATCATCAGAGTAAGCAAGATATATGCATTAAAAGAAAGAGATCTCTGCTCTTCCCTCTGCCACCAACTGTTATCAGTACAAGATAGATAGGGACAGAGACATGTATTTTCTTTTAGTATGTGGGCAATGAAATAAAAAAAGCAAATATCCATGAATCAGTTAAAACCATCTTTATTTTTTGGTAGTAGGACACTAGAAATCAAGACATTTTTCTGGCCAAACTGTTCTGATCAAAACCAAAGTTTACACGAGTTGTATATTTTAAATCAATATATACTTAAATGATTTGAATTGTTAAAATAGTATTGATTCTACTTCAGTTTTACTTTATAGTGGAGTGGGGTGCTTAGCAACATGTATTGTGTAACAGTTGCAATGGTTTTCCTTATTACAACTGAGGTTAAATAATGGAGACTACTTTAAGAAATTTCCTCTACCTACATATATTTTAAAGAGGTTATTTGAGATGAGCTAAAGTAGTTATTTTCTAATTAATATTTACAGCACAATATTAACTAGGAATTTATTTATAAGAATATTAAAATTAAAAAATAAACTGAATATACAAATACAAGAATCTATTTAATGAGCATGATCAGTTTGTGTATAGAACAATCTGATGATAGGATTTTCCAGTTTTCATTTCAGTGGAGACATGATCTTTTTTGAATCTTCAAATTCTCTATTCCTCTGTAGTTCGTCAATTGGGAGCTATTGTGGATCAGTAGCTAAGCAACAGATTTAAAGTCCAGAGGCTATTCTTCTATATTTCCTTTGCCAATAACTTAGCATGAGATAGTGAGCAAACCATTTAACCTTCCGATTTCACTATCCCTCATCTTTTCAACAGGGAGATAATATAGCTTACTTCTCACAGCTTGGTGAAATATCTCTTAAATAATTCCTCAAATACAATGGAAAAGACGCTGTACTGTCAAAAAAGTAAAAGCAGATCCACTTTCTGCTTTTTCCACGTGATGTGCACACCATTAGAGCAAATATTTCCTAATAGAACAGTATTTCCTCACCATGACTTGAAGTTTCTGAAATAACCCTTAATATTTTGCTGATACTTCATCAATTACCAAATCATGGAAGCCTTCATAAATAAGGCTAGATTTATTTAATTCCTTTGCATATTTATGACTACACATGGAATCTTAATATTTGTCCTTAATAATTGAAGATTATTTCTTATTAGGAATGAACACAGGGGAAGAGTGTATTTGAATCCTATGACATCTTGATATAGACATAGAATGTCTTTCTTTCCTTCTTTCTTTTCTTTCTTTCTTTTCTTTCTTTCTTTCTTTCTTTCTTTCTTTCTTTCTTTCTTTCTTTCTCTTTCTGTCTTTCTTTCTTTCTTCCTTTCTTTCTTCCACCCTTCATGTCTTTCTTTCTTTCTTTCTTTCTTTCTTTCTTTCTTTCTCTCTTTCTTTCTTTCTTCCTTTTCCTCCAATTAAAACTTTAAATTTGCCTGTGATCCTAGTTTTTAACTAAACTGCCTGCTTTGAAAAAAAAAATAAAAAGAGACTAAGAATCAGAAAGAAACTATACCTCAATGTTTTCCTAGTAAAAGTAACCTTTTCTTCTTTCTGTTCATAGAGCTGATTCTAAAATGCACAACATGAGCTGAACAGGGTGGGAGGTGGAAGAATGATGTTTGTGGCAAGGGGTATGCTTCCAAGATCTAAATGACAAGGTTTTGTATATAGAGGAGTAATGATGTTGTATAATGCTTAATTCACTCTGAGTCTTTTTTCCCCCTCAAATCTTAGTGGAAGAATACAGAAATGTAGTTGTTCATAAATTTATGCCTAGAATTTCAATTTTCCTATTTGCATGAAGTAAGAAATGTTTTCAAGACCATCAAAGTAACCTCCTTAACCACCTTTCTTTAAGATGCACTCATTCAGCACAGGCTTACATATCCATTGTGGAACCAAAGATAATATTAGAAAGTATTCTGTTCATTTCTATTATATTACAAATTTGCAGTTTATGTTTTATTTTTATTTCATTTTTTAATTTTGTGTCTAAAGAGCCTGCCAAACACATGGAAATACTAGGGAATATAGATGGACAGAAAGTAACTTTTCATTTGAAATTAAGCCAGACTATCTCAAGAGCCCGAGAAAGTTGATGTCTCTTCATTTATTAAAAATCCTACAAAATCATATTCCTATACCAGATATGCTGGTATAGAATTTGGACAAATTTTAATAACTATGCTTAATTGTTGCTATGGCAGTGTGTCAACAAAGAGGAGATCTGAACAGGCTGAGACAATGGAGAAGAAACAAGCTTTCATAAACCAAGGCTTTAGAAGGCTAGCACTACAGTAATCATGCAAAGTTCCTTTGCACTCAAAGCACATTTGTATTTTCCTATAATGACACTAAAACCACTTTATAAAAACTGACCAATATTCCTCTTCTAATTTATATTACTTCCTCTTTTCTTATTCAAAACTTCTGTCACTGTTGAGCACATTATCTGTCATTATAAGGCACATCATTCTTTTCAAAACTTAAATACGTATTCTTATTCAACTTCTTTTCCTGAAAGACAAAGTATATAATAAGCTTCTTTTTGCCATCAGATATATAATAGTTATTATTTTTATATAATTGCCAATATAAGTTTTAAGATTTCTGTTTAAATTTACCTTTTATAACAGTGGCAGATTACT
Organism: Leopardus geoffroyi; assembly: GCF_018350155.1. Taxonomy (NCBI): domain Eukaryota; kingdom Metazoa; phylum Chordata; class Mammalia; order Carnivora; family Felidae; genus Leopardus; species Leopardus geoffroyi. The sequence continues at coordinate 173,143,871 of NC_059328.1, read as the reverse complement.
TTCTTAAAGACCATTAACTCAAATTGTAGAAAACTGTGCACTATCATTCTGAAACTTAAAATGCTCCACCAATCTGTCAAAATAACCTCTCTCCTTAAAATGAAATAAAAAGTAAACAACCAATTTAGTGACTCTTGATATCTTCAGTCCTATTTCAAAAAGGTTCAGATATTTAAGATATTTAAGAGTCTTAGAGTTTGGGTAAATTGTCTCAATTTAGGTATGACTGGGTACATCAGTAGGATTAAAATTTGTTTTTATACATGTCTACAGAAATAAATCATCTGTGGAATAGAGGACATTTAAGTTTGATTAGACAAAATTGTCCAATATTTGAGAAGAGAAATAATTCTAAATAAAATACAATTTCTGTCATTCAGATTGTGCTCTAAGTAGCCATTTTAGACTCATGGTTGTCAGTTCTAGAGTAGAGTAGTAAGACATCAAGACCAAGCGAACCCAAACATGACTTTAATACACAGCATCAACACCGTTGATGCAATGAGTGTCTGCTGTGTGATAGGAGTTGGTGCTATGATTGCTCCAGGGAGGACAGGACAATATCCTAGGAGCGAGTGCACATCAGCACTATTGACACTGATACTGCAGCTTCGGTATGCACATGCATAGGAGCCAACCCATGTGTTGCTAGTGGCATGCACTGGCCCTGGTGACATTATATTAATCTTTTTTCTACATAGATTTCACTTTTGTCACCTATTCCATTTCTTTGCAAACTTTAACATGCATATGAATCACCTGAAGATCTTATTAAAAATGAAGATACTAATTCAGTACATCAGAGGTTGGACTGAGATTCTGCATTTGAAAAATGTTTCTACACATTACAGATGCTGCCAGTCCATAAACCAAACATTGAATTTTGAGGCTCTAATGCATCCAGAGTTAACCAAAGTGTACTGGAGAAGGAAAAGAGAAAATTGGTGGGTGATAGATGTAAATCCCTGGTGAACAGCCACATGATTTAGAAGAAATTTAAAGTGGTTTAAGTTCCAATAAACAGGAGGATGCAGCTTTTTTTCATAATGGTCTGAATTCTATTAGGCTAGTTAGATTTGGGACATCTGTTACATGTGATAAGTATCTTATCTTGGAATGTAGCATCTCTCTCCCACTTGAGTTTGATACAGACACACACACATTGTGCTTTAAATTGTGGTTCCAAGATTATCGTATTACTTTCTTATATTTTTATAGTATTTCTGAAGGTTTAGGACAGAGGGATGACTCTAAAAATATTTACTGAAGTTATTCAAGAAAGAATCAAAATTCCAAAATATATGTTTTGTACCCCACATAGTCTTGGCTGAAGAAGTTGCAACAGTTTATCTTAATCAGAGTTCACATGAGCTAAATGAACTAAATTATATCACATAGTAGTATAATTAGGAAAATATTGACAGGGAAAAGATGTGGATAAGTCTAGAAAGCATAAAAGCCAAAAAGCACTTGAATAAAATCTGTCTCTGTTTTTTGTTTTCATTGGACATTGTTCTCAGAATACCCTAAATGTAGTAGGAAGATTCTTGAAATGGGTCAGAATCCAACCACTCACTAAAATTACTTACTACAGACTATAATTCTGGTGGAGAAACTGACAACCAGGGTGCCGCTAAAGCAATGGAGCAGCAGTGGGTACCAGGGTGTATGGGAAGAGAGGAATCTGAGAAGACTGACAGTCCTGGGTACCACTGAGTTGTATGAAGAGATCTGCAAAGGTTTCCAGTATTCTAAGGAAGTTTTTAAATACTCAAGGTGTTGGACCAAAAAGGTCCTTGAACTTCTTGCAGGAAGGCCTCAAGATTTGAAGATGCATTGAGAAGATGCAATAGCTGGGGTGGTATCTCAACTGTTAGGGATTGATGCCAAGTGAAGACCCATGGGAATTACGCACCACAGTGAAAGAAATTACAAGTGAGCATTGGATGCCCATGTGCAAACAATCTTTCCCAGTGGACATAGATGACATTCCTGAAATTGAGGGTGAAGGAACTGAATCTTCAGTGGATAAAGTTTAAATCCTGACTTGATTCAGTAGATCACAAAATAACCAAGGAAACACCGAAATGATGAGTTAATCATGAAATGGCTAGAATCTAGTTTATTTGCATCTATTGAATGGAATGAGAGTGTAGGGCTAAGAGTAAACACAGAAAAAATAATTTACTCTTTTGTTTAGCCAAGTTTTTATTGTGAAATTTGTCTCCCTACTAGTTTGTTTTTACATGAACATGACATTAGTGTTTTTTTTATTTTAATCCTGTGATGACATTTAGAAATAGAATTTCATATCTGAGGCTTTTATTTTATATGATTTTTAAAACTACTGATACTTTTTTTTCACCTCTTACCAAGGTTTGCTATCATCTTTAAATTATCCCTTCTACATGTAGTCTCCTATTGATAAAATACTAACTATGAGCTAATTTCGGTGTGAGGCACTTTTATACATTTTTTTTTCATTTATTTATCACAAAACCCCACTGAATAGGAACATTTTACAGAAGGGGAATCTTGATTTAATAACTTGCTAAAAGTCAAATCATTAGAAAGTGGGGGATGTAGTATTTGAGTTTAGCTCTAGTAATTAACTGTCATACAACACTTTTCTCAAGGTAAAGTCTAATAACTAGAGATAAAGCCAAGTTGAGATGCAAAATTACTGTTGATATTAATTTCCCATTCCCAGACTTACTAGTGAGCTATATAGCCTTGGCCTTTTGATGTCTGCCTCTCTGACACAAAATCTATTTCATGTGGAAAAGACCTGTATGTTTAATTTGGAGAACTTCTCTTTGGCTACTCAACTCCAAGTCAATGCATCTCATTTGAGAGATCTTGGCCCAGGAGAAAAGCTTTTGACTAAGCCTAAGCCCATCTGTGTACCACATTCCATACAGGGCCTATTTCCCACTGGATTCAATTAAGAATTATGAGATTGGTCTTGGGCTTCTGGAACAGAGTCAGATATTTTCACCCATTCTATATGAACTTGAGAGCAAATAAGGGATGGAACTCTTGCAAGCATTTTTCTGAGAGACTTTGTGAGCCAAGATGCAAGTAGCCACATTGTCTGGGCATCTGCATCAGCTGCAGTTTTCATTTTCATTACTTTCATTACATGAAATTTTCATTACATGATTCAAGAACACTTTATTTGATTAAATATTTTGGTTGGGATCTTTGTCACTTGCTGCTTAGCTAAAATGGGATATAAGAGATCCCTGAAGTGAGGCCATTTGATTTCAAATGAACTATTCATTGCTGGGTAACACTAATTCCATCACAGAAATAGCCATCTGGTTCCTAGTATATAACAGGCTGTATTGATTATGGCATGTATCTTTTCATACGCAGCATATATATGAATCCAGGAGAGGGGACAGCTAGCTTCCCTTTCACGATTTTTATTCCATTTTATTTTGGAGATATTGTTAGCTCTAATCACAGGATATTATTTTTTCCCCAACTAAAACTGTTTCTCTCCAGATTCTCATATGTTTTTATCCTTTTATGTCTTTTCCCTCCCTTTACAGTTTGACTCAGACTTTCATTTCTGCCTATTGCATGTTTTCTTTTGTTTTGCCTCACCTTTCAGAAATGCTTTTTACTTATTTCAAAATGCTCTCATCCTTTTGCATGACTTTGGCAGGACACCTCCTGAAATTCAAGTTTAGGTCAGAGGTCAGACCTGAGCCTCTATTGAATCTTAAAATTTCTACCAAGCTAAAAAGTTCTAGTTCTCAGCTTTGATCTGAACCTTGAATGACAGGATCATTATTGAGAGTATATCTGTCTGTGTCAATTTTTGTTGGATAAAAAATCCCAGATGAGTTATTTTCTGTTTAGTTTAACAGTTATTTTACTGATTGTCCTCTGGTATTTGCTTTTTGAACCCATAGTATTTTGCCCTCCGTTTCCATTCTCTTTAAGGTTGAAAAGTGACCTTTTTATTATTGGAGTACTTCTAGTTTTTAAAAATAGGTGGTGCAGGTGCAATATCACAAGCATAAAAAACTGCTGTCATATTTATCTTTAAAAGGTATTACTACATTCTGTCTAATAATGTAAGATTAGACTATTAAAAGGAAGGAAATACTCTCTAATAAGTTTCCAAGGTAAACAAATTCAGTTCAAAGAATTGAAAAAAATTTTTTTAAGTGTGAGTTATATAATGCTCTTAGACATGAAACATAATTTTTATAATGTGGCATTATCTACATAATTCCATATTCTTACCAAAAATATCGTATCACTTATTTAGATTTTTAGAAATATTTCTTCTCTGGGTGTGTATATAGATGCGTGTGTGTATGTGTGTGTGTATACACGTGTGTGTGTGTGTGTGCACCACATCAGTTGGTTAAAAGCTCTATTTATTTAATATCCAAACTATGTCTGGCAGAATGGTTACTGTTGTTTTTATGTTTACATCCTCCCTTCATCTTCAAAGTTATCACAGTTGCTTAGGTCCTTATATGTCTGAGATAATTGCTGCTTAGGCTTCTGTGTCTCCAATGTCTGGCCTCCTGCAAAAACCTTCCTTTCCATCCTCTCATCTTTTGCTGGTTTAAATTTTGAGTTACAATCTCAGTCATATTGTCCAAAGGCTTATGAGGGAATATTAACAAATCAAACTTTGTTTGTCTCAGAAAAGTTGAATTTTGGCACTTTAAAAATATGAAACTCTACATATTTAGTTTTACGAAAAGGGAGTAATACTCAAGATTAAGCAGACCAGTGGTTGGTCGGTGTTTAAACTGTACCCCTTAGGACAAGATTTAAATTTTTCTATTGTCTACATCAGACAGTCTTCTTAATTTTAAGTTCTTTAACTTTTATAGAAGCAGGTTAAATATAACAGCATGAGAAGATCCATATAAAAAACATGTGAGTTATCTTAAGACTGACATGCTGATGCTAATGACTTAGAATGTGCCTATAATACTTTGTATTTTCTCTTACAATGAGTGGCTGAATGTTGAAAATCCATATCCCCAAATCTACAATATTAGTTCTGACAGCTAAGCTTCAGGGCTTCCTTTAAAATTTATATAATCTAGTTGCTTTTAAAATAAAGTAATCGTATAAAATATTATGAACATAATGCATTTCTGTGTGGGTCATTCAGTAGTCCACTTAAGATTTTTGTCTTGGTTATCTTTGGAGGTTATGAATACTCCTAGAGATGTGTCAATTTCCCATTCCAGATTTTATGTGTCTGAACCTTTGGCAATGCCTCTGCCAAATATAGTGTTTATATCCTTAAAAATAATATATCACCTCAGCAATATGCTCACCTATAAAATCAAGGATTTTTAAATTGAGACAGATACCTAGATTTAGGCAGAAAGATATGAGAAACCCAACTTTTGATTAATGTTTCTGACCACCACATGGAACATTAAGAATGGCAAGGACAGGAGGGAGGAAGATGGCAGTGTAGGAGGACACTGGGCTCACCATGTCTGCTGATCACTTAGATTCCACCCACACCTGCCTAAATAACCCAGAAAACCACCAGAAGACTAGCAGAACAGATTCTCCAGAGCCAAGCATAGACGAGAGGCCCATGGAAGAGGGTAGGAAGGGCGGAGAGGCGGTGCTCACTACATGGACTGGCGGGAGGGAGCCGGGGAGGAGGGACAGACCTCCAGCAAAGAAGAGCCCCCTAGTCTGGCTTGCAAAAGTGTAGGGGCTGGATGGAGTGTGTTCCACAGCAAGTGGGTCTTAACATCTGGAAGGTTATAAGCTAACAGCTCTGCTGGGAGAGCAGGAGGACTGGAGGACAAGGGGAGGGAGAGTTGAGCCCGGATGACAGAGCACAGCTTGGCGGGGAACAAAGGTGCTCACCAGTGTCATCTCCCGTGCCCATCCCCCAGCCAAAATCCCAAAGGGAACCAGTTCCTGCCCAGGGAACTTGCTTGCACCCCGCAAACACCCAACGCTGTACTTCTGTGGATCCATCTCTCTAGCGGCAGGTCTGACTCCCTCATGGTGCAGCAGGGCCCCTCCTGAAGCAGATCACCAAAGGAAAAGCAAGCTGAGCCTGCCCCTCCCGCCCCTGTGCACCTGCGATCCACCCCAGCTAATACACCAGATCCCCAGCACCACAAGCCTGGCAGTGTGCAAGTAGCCCAGATGGGCCACGCCACCCCACAGTGAATCCCGCTCTTAGGAGAAGGGGAGAGAAGGTACACACTAGTCTGACTGTGGCCCCAACAGTGGGCTGGGGACAGACATCAGGTCTGACTGCGGCCCCGCCCACCAATGCAAGTTATTCAAGACAGCACAGAGGAAGTGCCCTGCAGTTCCGCACCACTCCAGGGACTATCCAAAATGACGAAACGGAAGAATTCCCCTCAGAAAAATGTCCAGGAAATAACGAGACTAACGAACTGATCAAAAATGATTTAAACAATATAACAGAAAGTGAATTTAGAATAATACTCATAAAATTAATCGCTGGGCTTGAAAACAGTATAGAGGACAGCAGAGAATCTGTTGCTACAGAGATCAAGGGACTAAGGAACAGCCAGGAGGAGCTAAAAAATGCTATAAATGAGCTGCAAAATAAAATGGAGACAACCACAGCTCAGATTGGAGAGGCAGAGGAGAGAATAGGTGAACTAGAAGATCAAATTATGGAAAAAGAAGAAGCTGAGAAAAAGATAAAAAAAAATCCAGGAGTATGAAGGGAAAATTAGAGAAGTAAGTGATGCACTAAAGAGAAATAATCTATGCATAATTGGTATTCCAGAGGAGGAAGAGAGAGGGAAAGGTGCTGAAGGTGTATTTGAAGAAATAATAGCTGAGAACTTCCTGGATCTGGGGAAGGAAAAAGGCATTGAAATCCAAGAGGCACAGAGAACTCCCTTCAGACGTAACTTGAATCGATCTTCTGCACGATATATTATAGTGAAACTGGCAAAATACAAGGATAAAGAGAAAATTCTGAAAGCAACTAGGGATAAACGTGCTCTAACATATGAAGGGAGACCTATAAGACTCGTGATGGATCTCTCTACTGAAACTTGGCAGGCCAGAAAGGAATGGCAGGAGATCTTCAATGTGATGAACAGAAAAAAATATGCAGCGGAGAATCCTTTATCCAGCAAATCTGTCATTTAGAATAGAAGGAGAGATAAAGGTCTTCCCAAACAAACAAAAACTGAGGAATTCGTCACCACTAAACCAGCCCTACAACAGATCCTAAGGGGGATCCTGTGAGACAAAGTACCAGAGACATCGCTACAAGCATGAAACCTACAGACATCACAATGTTTCTAAACTCATATCTTTCTATAATAACACTGAATGTAAATGGACTAAATGTGCCAACCAAAAGACATAGGGTATCAGAATGGATAAAAAAATAAGACCCATCTATTTGCTGTCTACAAGAGACTCATTTTAGACCTGAGGACATGTTCATATTGAAAGTAAGGGGATGGAGAACTATTTATCATGCTACTAGAAGTCAAAAGAGAGCTGGAGTAGCCATACTTATATCAGACAAACTAGACTTTAAATTAAAGGCTGTAACAAGAGATGAAGAAGGGCATTACATAAAAATTACAGGGTCTGTCCATCAGGAAGAGCTAACAATTATAAATGTCTATGCGCCAAATACGGGAGCCCCCAAATAAACAATTACTTACAAACATAAGCAACCTTATTGATAAGAATATGGTAATTGCAGGGGACTTTAACATCCCACTCACAGCAATAGATAGATCATCTAGACACACAGTCAATAAAGAAAGAAGGGCCCTGAATGATACATTGGATCAGATGGACTTGACAGACATATTTAGAACTCTGCATCCCAAAGCAACAGAATATACTTTCTTCTCGAGTGCACATGGAACCTTCTCCAAGATAGATCACATACTGGGTCACAAAACAGCCCTTCATAAGTATAAAAGAATTGAGATCATACCATGCATACTTTCAGACCACAATGCTATGAAGCTTGGAAATCAACCACAGGAAAAAGTCTGGAAAACCTCCAAAAGCATGGTGGTTAAACAACACCCTACTAAGAATGAATGGGTCAACCAGGCAATTAGAGAAGAAATTTAAAAATATATGGAAACAAATGAAAATGAACATACAACAATCCAAACACTTTGGGATGCAGCGAAGGCAGTCCTGAGAGGAAAATACATTGCAATCCAGGCCTATCTCAAGAAACAAGAAAAATCCCAAATACAAAATCTAACAGCACACCTAAAGGAAATAGAAGCAGAACAGCAAAGACAGCCTAAATCCAGCAGAGGAAGAGAAATAATAAAGATCAGAGCAGAAATAAACAATATAGAATCTAAAAAAACTGTAGAGCAGATCAATGAAGCCAAGAGTTGTTTTTTTTTAAAAAATAAAGTTGATAAACCTCTAGCCATGCTTCTCAAAAATAAAAGGGAGATGACCCAAATAGATAAAATCATGAATGAAAATGGAATTATTACAACCAATCCCTCAGAAATACAAGCAATTATCAGGGAATACTATAAAAAATTATATGCCAACAAACTGGACAACCTGGAAGAAATAGATAAATTCCTAAACACCCACACACTTCCAAAACTCAAACAGGTAGAAATAGAAAACTTGAACAGACCCATAACCAGTGAAGAAATTGAATCAGATATCAAAAATCTCCCAACAAATAAGAGTCCAGGACCAGATGGCTTCCCAGGTGAATTCTACCAGACATTTAAACCAGAGATAATACCTATCCTTCTCAAACTGTTCCAAAAAATAGAAAGGGAAGGAAACTTCCAGACTCATTCTATGATGACAGCATTACTTTGATTCCTAAACCAGACAGAGACCCAGCAAAAAAAGAGAACTACAAGCCAATATCCCTGATGAATATGGATGCAAAAGTTCTCAGTAAGTTACTAGCAAATCGAATTCAACAGCATATAAAAAGAATTCTACACCATGATCAAGTGGAATTCATTCCTGGGCTGCAGGGCTGGTTCAACATTCGCAAATCAATCAACGTGATACATCACATTAATAAAAGAAAAGATAACAACCATATGATCCTGTCAATTGATGCAGAAAAAGCATTTGACAAAATTCAGCAACCTTTCTTAATAAAAACCCTCGAGAAAGTCGGGATGGAAGGAACATATTTAAACATCTAAAAGCCATTTATGAAAAGCCCACAGCTAACATCATCCTCAAAGGGGAAAACCTGAGAGCTTTTTCCTTGAGATCAGGAACACGACAGGGATGTCCACTCTCACCGCTGTTGTTTAACATAGTGTTGGAAGTTCTAGCATCAGCAATCAGACAACAAAAAGAAATCAAAGGCATCCAAATTGGCAAAGATGAAGTCAAGCTTTCGCTTTTTGCAGATGACATGATACTATACATGGAAAATCCGATAGACTCCACCAAAAGTCTGCTAGAACTGATACGTGAATTCAGCAAAGTTGCAGGATACAAAATCAATGTACAGAAATCACTGGCATTCTTATACACTAATAATGAAGCAACAGAAAGACAAATAAGAAACTGATCCCATTCACAATTGCACCAAGAAGCATAAAATACCTAGGGATAAATCTAACCAAAGATTTAAAAGATCGGTATGCTGAAAACTATAGAAAGCTTATGAAGGAAATTGAAGAAGATATAAAGAAATGGGAAAACATTCCATGCTCATGGGTTGGAAGAATAAATATGATCAAAATGGCAATACTGCCCAAAGCTATCTACACATTCAATGCAATCCCAATCAAAATTGCACCAGCATTCTTCTCAAAGCTAGAACAAGCAATCCTAAAATTCATATGGAACCACAAAAGGCCCCGAATAGCCAAAGTAATTTTGAAGAAGACCAAGGCAGGAGGCATCACAATCCCAGACTTTAGCCTCTACTACAAAGCTGTCATCATCAAGACAGCATGGTATTGGCACAAAAACAGACACATAGACCAATGGAATAGAATAGAAACCCCAGAACTGGACCCACAAAAGTATGGCCAACTCATCTTTGACAAAGCAGGAAAGAATATCCAATGGAAAAAAGACAGTCTCTTTAACAAATGGTGCTGGGAGAACTGGACAGCAACATGCAGAAGGTTGAAACTAGACCACTTTCTCACACCATGCACAAAGATAAACTCAAAATGGATAAAGGACCTGAATGTGAGACAGGAAACCATCAAAACCCTAGAGGAGAAAGCAGCAAAAGACCTCTCTGACCTCAGCCGTAGCAATTTCCTACTTGACACATCCCCAAAGGCAAGGGTATTAAAAGCAAAAGTGAACTACTGGGACCTCATGAAGATAAAAACCTTCTGCACAGCAAAGGAAACAACCAACAAAACTAAAAGGCAACCAACAGAATGGGAAAAGATATTTGCAAATGACATATTGGACAAAGGGCTAATATCCAAAAATATATAAAGAGCTCACCAAACTCCACACCTGAAAAACAAATAATCCAGTGAAGAAATGGGCAGAAAACATGAATAGACCCTTCTCTAAAGAAGACATCTGGATGGCCAACAGGCACATGAAAAGATGCTCAATGTCACTCCTCATCAGGGAAATACAAATCAAAACCACACTCAGATATCACCTCACACCAGTCAGAGTGGCAAAAATGAACAAATCAGGAGACTATAGATGCTGGCGAGGATGTGGAGAAATGGGAACCCTCTTGCACTGTTGGTGGGAATGCAAACTGGTGCAACCACTCTGGAAAACAGTGTGGAAGTTCCTCAAAAAATTAAAAATAGACCTACCCTATGACCCAGCAGTAGCACTGCTAGGAATTGACCCAAGGGATACAGGAGTACTGATGCATAGGGGCACTTGTACCCCAATGTTTATAGCAGCCCTCTCAACAATAGCCAAATTATGGAAAGAGCCTAAATGTCCATCAACTGATGAATGGAGAAAGAAATTGTGGTTTATATACACAATGGAGTACTATGTGGCAATGAGAAAGAATGAAATATGGCCCTTTGTAGCAACGTGGATGGAACTGGAGAGTGTGATGCTAAGTGAAATAAGCCATACAGAGAAAGACAGATACCATATGGTTTCACTCTTATGTGGATCCTGAGAAACTTAACAGGAACCCTTGGGGGAGGGGAAGGAAAAAAATAAAGAGAGGTTAGAGTGGGAGAGCATAACAACACAAGAGACTTAAAAAATAAGAACAAACTCAGGGCTGATGGGGGGTGGGAGGGAGGGGTGGGTGGGTAATGGGTATTGAAGAGGGCATCTTTTGGGATGAGCACTGGGTGTTGTATGGAAACCAATTTGACAATAAATTTCATATATTAAAAAAAATTGAATAAATAAATAAAAAAATTAAAGAAAAAGAATGGCAAGGACAATGTAAGCATACATATTTGAGTTCTGAGTGGACATAATCATGCAAACCTAGCAGACCTATCATGCATCTCTTCCATACATTTTCCTTCAAAAAGTTATTCAATAGTCCCTTGCTGCTTAAGTAGTATGCAAATTATTTATATTACCATCCAAGTTGTTTAGCAACATGATCCTCAAATCGTATTAACTAGTCTTTTTCCTATTGCATTACTATTGATGTCCAATATTCTGAAGCGGGGGCCTGAAAACTTTTTCTGTAAAGGGCGAGATAGTAAAATTTTAGAATTTTCAGACTACAAGCATTCTCCTCCTCTCTCTTCTTTTTGCCATTCTTTAAAAGTGTATAAAAAAATTCTTGACTCACAGGTCATACAAAAATAAAGCAAGAACCAAATTGATCTTTCAATATTGTAAAATATTTCCAAAGGTTGCTTTAATGTGAGGGTTTTTGCTGGTGTTACTTGTGCAGGGACATCTTTATCTTTTTCATTGTAACCATTTTCCTCATTATACCTCTGAATTTCCCTTTACCGAGATCATCTGGCTGCATTTGTATTCATTAATGGTAGCAGCATTAATATCTCCATATTTCTTCTATATTTCCATTTCTTTTGTTTTCAATTTTTATTTAAATCCTAATTACTTAACATATAGTGCAATGTTGATTTCAGGAGTAGAATTCAGTGATTCATCACTTACATGTAACACTAGTGTTCAATGCAACAAATGCCCTCCTGATACCCATCAACCATTTAGCCCATCCCCTGCCCACCTCCCCTCTATCAACCCTCAGTTTATTCTATGTAGTTAAGAGTCTGTTGGGGTAACTGGGTAGTTCAGTCTGTTGAATGTCTGACTCTTGATTTTGGCTCAGCGTCATGATCTCAGGGTCATGAGATTGAGCCCTGAATTTGGGCTCTACATTGAGTGTGGAACCTGCTTGAAATTTTCTCTCTTCTTCTGCCCCTCTCCACCACTCATACACACTCTCTCTCTCTCAAAAATAAAAATAAATAAAAAGGGATCTCTTTTGGTTTTCATCCCTCTCTTTTTCTCCCCTTCCCCTATGTTCATCTGTTTTGTTTCTTAAACTCCACACGAGTGAAATCATATGGTATTTCTCTGACTGACTTATTTCGCTTTGCATAATTCACTCCAGCTCCATCCAGGTTGTTGCAAATGGCAAGATTTCATTCTTTCTGATAGATCAGTAATATTCCATAGTATACATATACACCACTTCTTCTTTATCCACTCATCAGTCAATGGACATTTGGTCTCTTTCCCTAATTTCACTATTGTTGCTAATGTTGCTATAAACATCACGGTGTATGTGCTCCTTCAAATTAGTATTTTTGTAACATTTGGGTGAAAACCTAGTAGTCATTTGCTGGGTCCTAGGGTAGTTCTAGTTTAAACTTTTTGAAGAGTTCCATACTGTTTTCCACAGTATGCATTCCCAGTTTGCATTCCCACCAACAGTGTAAGAAGGGTCCTCTTTCTCCACATTCTCCCCAGCATCTGTTGTTTCCTATGTTGTTAATTTTAGCCATTCTGACTGTTGCAAGGTGGTATCTCATGGTGGTTTTGATTTGTATTTCTCTGATGATGGGTGATGTTGAGCATCTTTTCATGTGTCTGTTGACCCTCTGGATGTCTTCTTTGAAAAGTTGTCTGTTCATGTCTTCTGCCCATTTCTTAACTGGGTTATTTGTTTACTGTGTATTGAGTTTGATAAGTTCTTCATAGATTTTGGATACTAAGCCTTTATCAGATATGTCATTTGAAAATATCTTCTCCCATTCCATAGATTGTCTTTTAGTTCTGTTGACTGTTTCCTCTGCTATGAAGACGCTTTTTACGTTCATGAAGTCCCAATAGTTCATTGTTGTTTTTGTTTCCCTTGCCTCCAGAAATGTATCCAGAAAGAAGTTGCTATGGCCTATGTCAAAGAGGTTGTTGCCTCTTTGAGGTTTCTTGTCTCACATTAAAGTCTTTCATTCATTTTGAATTTATTTTTGTGTGTGGTGGTAGAAGGTGTTCCAATTGTATTCTGCATGTTGCTGTTCAGTGTTCCTAACACCATTTGTTGAAGAGACTGTCTTTTTTCCATCGTATAGTCTTTCCTGCTTTGTTGAAGATTAGTTGACCATATAGTTGTGAGTCCATCTCTGGATTTTCTATTATGTTCCATCAATCTCTGTGTCTGGGTTTTTGTTTTGTTTTGTTTTTCGTTTGATGCTTGTTTGTTTGCCAGGACCATTCTGTCTTGATGACTACTGCTTTATAATATAGCCTGAAGTCTGGAGTTGTGATGCCTCCAGCTTTGTTTTTCTTTTTAAAGATTCCTTTGGCTATTCATGGTCTTTTCTGGTTCCATACAAATTTTAAGATTGTTTGTTCTAGCTCAGTGAATAATTCTGGTGGTATTTTGATAGGGATTGCATTAAATGTGTAGATTGCTTTCAATAGTATCGACATTTTAGTAATATTTGGTCTTCTAATCCAGGAGCATGGAATTTTTTCCATTTGTCATTTTCAATCTCTTTCATAAGTGTTCTGTTGTTTTCAGAGTACAGATCTTTCATCTTTTGATTAAGTTTATCCTTAGTTATGGTTTTTGGTGCAGTTGTAAATGGGATTGATTCCTTGATTTCCCTTTCTGCTGCTTCTTTATTGGTGTATAGAAATGCAACAGATTTCCATACACTGACTTTATATCCTGCAACTCTGCTGAATTTGTGTATAACAGTTTTTTGGTGGAGACTTTCAGGTTTTCTACATAGAGTATCATATCATCTGTGAATAGTGAAAATTTGACTTCTTCCTTTGGATTCCTTTTATTTCTTTTTGTTGTCTGACTACTGAGGTTAGGACTTACAGTACAGTTTAGGACTTACAAATTAAATCGCAATGATGAGATGGACATCTCTGTCATGTTCCTGACCATAGAGGAAAATCTCTGTTTTTTACTGTTGAGTATGATATTAGCTGTGGCTCTTTCATATATGGCCTTTATGATGTTGAGGTATGTTCCATATATACCTACTTTGTTGAGAATTTTTATCAACAATGGATGCTGCATTTTGTCAAATGCTTTTTCTGCATCTGTTAAGAGAATCATATGGCTCTTATCCTTTCTTTGATTAATGTAGTGTATCATGTTGATAGATTTGTGAATACTGAACTATCTCTGGAGCCCAGGAATAAATCCCACTTGATTCAGGTGAATAATTCTGTTGTTGTTGGATTAAATTTCCTAATACCTTCTTGAGGATTGCATCTGTGTTCATCAGGGATATTGGTTTCTAGGGATACTGGATTCTCTTTTTAGTGGGGTCTTACTCTGGTTTTAGAATAAAAGTAATGCTGGCTTCATAGAATGAGTTTGGGTTTTCCTTCCATTTCTATTTTTTGAAACAGTTTGAGAAGAATAGGTAATAACTCTTCTTTAAATGTCTGGTAGAAGGGTGTCTGGGTGGCTCAGTCAGTTAAGCATGTGACTCTTGATCTCAGCTCAGGTCCAGATCTCGGGATCCTGAGTTCAAGCCCCACATTAGTCTCCATGCTGAACTTACAAAAAGAAAAAAAAGTATCTGGTAGAATATCTCTGTGAAGCTGTCTGGCCCTAGACTTTTTGTTTGTTGGGAGATTTTTTTATTATTACTGATTCAATCTCATTGCTGGCTACAGGTCTGTTCAAATTTTCTGTTTCTTCGCATTTCAGTTTTGTTAGTTTTTATATTTCTAGAAATTTATCCATTTCTTCCAGTTAGCCCAATTTGTTGGCATATAATTTTTCATAATATTATCTTATAATTATTAGTATTTCTGCATTGTTGTGATCTCTCCTCTCTTTTCTTTTTGGTAAGTCTGGCTAGGGGTTTATCAATTTTCTTAATTCTTCCAAAGAACCAGCTCCTAGTTTCATTGATCTGTTCTACTGTTTTGTTTGTTTGTTTGTTTGTTTCTATATCATGTATTTCTGCTGTAATCTTTATTATTTCTTGTCTTATGCTGGTTTGAGCCTTCATTTGCTTTTCCATTTCTAGCTCCTTTAGGTGTAAGCTTAGGTTGTGTATTTGAGACTTTTTTCCTTCATTAGGAAGGCATGTATTGCAATATACTTCCCTCTTATGTCCACTTTTGCTGCATCCCGAAGGTTCTGGACTGTAATTTTTTATTTTTATTTGCTTTCATGTATTTTTCTATTTCTTCTTTAATTTCCTGGTTAACCCATTGATTCTTTAGTAGGATATTCTTTAACCTCCATGTATTGGTGGTCTTTCCAAATTTTACTTTTGGTTCACTTCATGTTTCATAGCATTGTGGTCTGAAAATATGCATGATATGATCGCATTCTTTTTGCACCTTTTTAGGCCTAGTTTGTGTCCCAGTATGTGATCTATTCTAGAGAATGTCCCATGTGCACTTGAAATCATGTGTATTTTGCTGCTGTAGGATAAAATATTCTGAGTATATCTGTTAAGTCCATCTGGTCCAGTGTGTCATTCAAAGCCATTGTTTTCTTATTGATTTTCTGGTTAGGTGATCTGTCCATTGTTGTAAGTGGAGTATTAAAGTGCCCTAGTATTATTGTATTATTATCAATGAGTTTCTTTATGTTTCTTATTAATTGATTTATATATTTGGTTCTTCCATGTTGGGGGCATAAATATTTACAATTGTTAGATTTTCTTATTGGATAGGCCCCTTTATTATGATATAGTGCCCATCTTCATCTCTGATTACAGTCTTTGGTTTAAAATCTAGTTTGTCTGATATAAGTATGACACTCCAGCTTTCTTTTAACATCCATTAGCATGATAAATGGTTATACATCCCCTCACTTTCAATCTACAGCTGTCTTTAGGTCTAAAATGAGTCTCTTGGGTCACCTAGGTGGCACAGTCAGTTAAGTGTCCAACTTTTGCTCAGGTCATGATCTCACAGTCTGTGAGTTCAAGTCTCGAATCAGGCTCTGTGCTGACAGCTCAGAGCCTGGAGCCTGCTTCAGATTCTGTATCTCCCTCTCTCTCCGCCCCTCCCCTGCTCATGCCCTGTCTCTCTCTGTCACTCAAAATAATTAAACGTTGGGGCACCTGGATGGCTCAGTTGATTAAGCATCTGACTTCAGCTCAGGTCATGATCTCGTGGTCTGTGAGTTCAAGCCCCGCATCAGGCTCTGTGACAGCTCAGACCTGGAGCCTACTTCTGATTCTGTGTCTCCCACTCTCTCTGCCCCTCCCCCACTCATGCTCTTTCTGTCATTCTCAACAATCAATAATTGTTGAAAAAATAACTAAACATTAAATTTTTTAAAATGAGTCTCTTGTTGGCAACATATAATTGCGTGTTTTTTGTTTTTTGGGGTTTTGTTTTTATTTTTGTTTTTTAAATACATTCTGATACCTATGTCTTTTGATTGGGGCATGTAGTCTATTTATATTCAGAGTGATTATTGATAGATATAAATTTAATGTTATTGTATTACCTGTATAGTTGTTTCTGGAGATTTTCTCTGTTCTTTTCTGATTGTTGGCACTTTTGGTCTTTCTTTCCCCTTCAAAGTGTCCCCTTTAATATTTCTTACAGATCTGATTTAGTAGTCACGAATTCTTTTAGTTTTTGTTTGTGTGGGAAACTCTGTATCTCTCCTCCTGTTCTAAATAATAGCCTTGCTGGATAAAGTATTCTTGCCTGCATATTTTTCCCAATATATCATACCAGGGGTCTGTGAAGAGATATGGCTAGCCTGATTTATTTTTCCTTGTAGGTTAGGGATTTTTTTTCCCTTGATACTTTTAGGATTCTTTCCTTCTTTCTGCATTTTCCAAATTTTATTACAACATGTCTTGGTGTTGGCTAGCTTTTGTTGATTTTGAATGGAGTTCTCTGTGCCTCCTGAATTTGGATGTCTGTTTCTTTACCCAGATTACAGTAATTTGCTAAAAAAATCTTCTGCCTCCTTTTCCCTCTCTTCTTCAAAGAATTCCTATGATACAAATGTTTTATGTTTTATGGAGTTGCTGATTTCTCTAAGTCTACATTTATAATACAATATTTTTCTTTCCCTCTTCTTTTCACCTTCATTGTTTTCCACAATTTTGTTTTCTATATCACTTATTCACTTCTCTGCTTCTTCCATCCTTGTGATCATTAGATCCAGTCAGTTTTGTATCTAGGGTATAGCATTTTTTATTTTGTGTTGACTAGTTTCTAGTTCTTTTATATGTATGGTAAAGGTTTCTGGTTTCTTCTACGCTCTCTTCAAGCCCAGGTAGTATCCTTATCATTGCTGTTTTATATTCTGGTTCAGGTATATTACTTACATCTATTTTTATGCTGTGACTTCTTGTTATTTCTTTTGTGATGAATTCTTCTGTCTTGGCATTTTTTTGAGGTCTCTGTCTTTTTTGTGTTAGGAAAGCCTGTGCCCAGTTCTATTTCCACTAGAGCTGAAGCCTTGCAGCACTCTATGATCAGTAGACCTGGTGCATGTGGAGGGGTTTATGCTGATCTTCTGGGGGAGGTGCCTGCTGCTCTAGCTTTCTATCACACTTGTTATATTAAAAGAGACACCTCTTGGGACACCTAGGTAGTTAAGTTGGTTGAGCGTCTGACTCTTGATTTCAGATGAGGTCTTGATTTCAGGGTCATTGGGCCCCATGCAGAACATGAAGCTTATAAAAAAAAGAGGGGGTGCCTGGGTGGCTCAGTTGGTTAAGTGTCTGACTCTGGCTCAGGTCATGATCTTGTGGTCCGTACCACAAGTTTGAACCCCCCATCAGGCTCAATGTTGACAGCTCAGAGCCTGTAGCCTATCTTGGATTCTGTGGCTCCCTTTCTCTCTACCCCTCTCCTACTCATGCTCTGTCTCTCTCTCTCTCTCAAAAATAAATATTTTTTTTAAATTAATAATTAAAAAAAAAGACACCTGCAGAGCCCAGAGGGGGAAGTTTTAGTGTAAGTGATACAAGCCTCCACTGTGTGCACTGTGCTGCTGCCTATGGGAGGGATGAAAAATGGTATAGTCCTACACTCTTCCCTGGAGATGTAAGTTCACCCCTGCTGCTGTTCTGGAAGTCCTCATGGAAGAGTGAACAATCTACAGAACTTAAAACTTTCAGCTCCATTGTTTGCAAAACCTTGCAATGATCAGCCCTTCTTATTTTCCCAGTCAATGGTTTCAAGGAAGTGTTCTTCTTGGGCAAACTCCTGCATGCTGCTTTATCTCTCTCTCTCTCTCTCTCTCTCTCTCTCTCTCTCTCTCCCCTCTCCATGATCAGGGATTTCCCCCCTCCCCAGCACCCATGATTTGTTTGTCCCAAGCTACATCACGACACCTCCTACCCTCCCCAACGTGGCCTCTTTTCTCCCCCCAATTGTGCAGCTGATTCTCTCAATCCTTTGATCAATTTCCTGGGTGATAAGAATGATTTGATAATTACCTAGCTGTGTTCGAGGGTATGAGGCAAGCATGGTGTCCTCCTACTCCTCCACCATCTTAAAGCTTCTTCCCTATACTTACATTTCCATTCAATTCAGATTTCCTTTTTTTCAGTATTATCACTTTTCATTTCTTTGTTCCTTTTTAATTTTTGCTAGCCTGTTGCCCCATTCTGTTACCCACTTCTGTAAATGCCACATGGGTTTCTCACCGTGAGGGAAAGAGTCAGAACAACTACAGCCTTTGCTATCTGATTGTAATAGATGCACAGGCCCAACCATTAACAGACTTTGAAAGAAGTGATGTGACTGGTCCCTGATCATGATGTGCAATCGTTATTTACATAATGATTTGTGGACTGAAGAGCTAGCAGTGAACTTTATGCTACTACTCACACTTAACATAGCAAGGTAACTAAAATTGAACTATGGTGTCGGGATGCTGTTATTATTTACTAAAACATGGTAACTGAACTCTGAAAATCTTAAAATTGAAAGTTAAAAAAAAGTAAAAAATATAAGTATACAATTTCATTTGCTATCTCTCACTATAATCACACTCTCTGTGTTTCTCAAAGGTAATTTCTCTTGGGGCCCTGGTTGGCTCAGTCAGTTAAGCGTCTCACTTCAACTCAGATCATGATCTCACAGTTCATGGGTTTGAGCCCTGAATTAGGCTCTGAGCTGTCAGCACAGAGCCTGCCTCAAGTCCTCTGTCTCCCTCTCTCTCTGCTCCTTCCCCACCTCTCAAAAATAAACATAAAAAAAAAAGCAATTTCCCTTTGTATCCTTCCAGATTATTTTCAGTGTGTGTAAAACATATGAGCATAAATAGATTTAAAAACATGCATTTTGATTTTCTGTTTGTTTCTGTTCCAAGATAAATGGAGCACTGGACTCTAGAGCAGTATCTAGAACATAATATAGATGCAATGGACACCTTTGGACAAATGTCTACTATTTGCTATAGGCTCTTTTCATGAGACGTTAATTATTAAATATTCTTTCACAATAGCACACATTGAGTTGCTCTATTCATTATAATGGCTGCATAATACTGCATAATATCAATAAAATTATATTTTATATATTATTTCCTTCTTCTCTTTTTGTCATTATAGAAGAAATCAACAAATACTGCTATTTATATCTTTTGTGTATCTATGAAATATTTCTCTAAAATAGTTGTTTACAGGGTTTTTTTTTTCCTTTGCCTAAAGCTGTCTTAACTTCTTATTTTATATGTTGCTAATGTTTTGAAAAGCTTATCTTTTATCATTTACCCTGGCTTAAAGTGTATATTGCTATAAGTAAATTTTTAACTTCTGTAGTCACATGTATAAAATTTGAAAATATTATCAGTAAATCAATGAAAATAACAAAATGTATTACATGTGCTGATTGTAAACCCTACATGAACTGGTCTGCCAAGTATTTTTAATTTGTGGTTAGGTGTTATGCAGATCTTTGTTAGGTAAAGAATTAAATATTTAAAAGAAATTATGAGATGAAATATTTTCTTATACAAATAAACGCAAATAATCTGATTTTTTGTTTTGTAATTCATTGAGTCAATATTTTATTAGTAGTAATATGATAATCATTGCAAAAATTTTAATCTATGAATAATATTTTTAATATCTTTTGGTATTATAAATATAAATGTATAATATTTCTATTCTTTTATGTTCAGATTTTAAGATATATTCATCCAAATTTTATTTTATTTTTTTAAACTTAGTTTTTGCTATTTTTTTAATGCTTATTTATTTTTGAGAGAAACAGAGCATGAGAAGCAGAGGGGCAGAGAGAGAAGGCACAGAATCCAAAGCAGGCTCCAGGCTCTAAGCTGTCAGCTCAGAGCCCCATGCAGGGCTTGGACCCACAAACTGTGAGATCATGACTGGAAACAAAGTCAGATGTTTAACCAACCGAGCTACCCAGGTGCCCCTCAAATTTTATTTTTAACACATTTGATTTATTTTAGCAATATTAACAATCTTCACCCTACATTTTCATTCTGTTTTTTCTGTGTTGTCTAGAATGCTGATTCTTTCTATTTCTTTGAAGAAATAAATTATACAATATTTAAAATATGTCAAAAGCAACATATAGGGTTCTGACAGTTCTCATAAACTTTTCTTAGGATAAAACATATCTGTAATCATTTTGAATGTTTAGCAGTTAAGTGTAATTAAAAATAATAAGAACAAATATTTCCTTACTGAATACATACATTTAGACTTGACTGAGGATTTTACAAGCCATTTTAAAAGAACTGTAAAAAGATAGAAGATAAAGGACATATCTGTAAATAATACATATCTTAACTTCTTTGAAAATCATCTTTTTACGCTTGAATTGTCATCTTCCTTGACACTGGGAAGAAAGAACTCTCCCAGCCAAATATGGCTTCTCTCCTTGACTCCCAAAGGCCAATTCAGTTCAGACTAAGTTGTGGTTGTAAAGACCTGTGTCAAGAAAGATGCAAAGGTTCTGATCTCTGCTGAGGCAGCCACAGGAGTCCATGCAATCTTATCGTCCATCAGACAAGGTCTAAGAATGATTTTCCCCCTACACGATTATTTTAGCAATAAATATAGAATTCCTAGAGTAAATAACTATGATTTTTAATTTAGTTGATAAATATATTATCAGAACACTAGATAGACCAAACAGTTTCATAGTCATTTTATATGTTTACACAATATACTGTCAAATTATGCAATATAATATTGCTATTTTTTAGAGTAAAAAATGTTGAACATTAACAACTTTATAAGGTTCAAATCAACATAAGTAAAATTAAGCTTCATATATTCCTTTATAAATTTAAATTAGAATTTTGGGGATTTTTTTGATAAAATGTTTGTAAAGAAAAATCCTGCCCTAAATCATTTTCTAAAAGTAATTAAGTCAAAAAGTAGTAAAATCAAAACAAAAATTAAAAGAATAATTTTAAGTTCATAAAAACAAAAGTTATTAATTCAAATATCTTCTCCAATATTGAGATTTAACTACTTGAAGGTATTACTTTGTTTTCTTTTCCAAAAAACTTGCTTGGATCTATTTCTTCATCATGAGGTAGCAATTAAAATTTTCTCAAACCATCAAATAAATCATTTTACAGGGTTCTGTGATCATTAAAAAATGTGGAAATCACTGATTATTTCAGACAGAAATAAACACTTATCCTTATGCATCCACTTTTATATGTTTAATATTCTACATAATATTATTTCTTTAAAATGATTTTAGAGAGATATGTAACTTTTAAGAAATATTTCAAAGACATCATATAAAGAAGCAAACTGAAATGAAAATATCCATTCATTACATAAATTATATGACTATTCTGAATATAATAATTTTCTAACTTGTTTAGTAAGCTCTAAAAATGTATATAATCATAAAGATGAATTTAATTTATTTTTCCCCATCATCTTCACAGGAGCCACTGGGACATGAAAACAGAGAAAAGTATTTAAAGATTTTCTATTTTTCAGTTGTCTCTCTGATTCTTTGTCAGTCATTACACCTATCTAGCTAGTATTGATTAAGAGCTTGAGTTGTATGTGTGTATGTATGAGTGTGTTTACTTCAGTTTTATCTTCTAACAGCTGTTAAAATTTAATATTCTGTCGGGGTGCCTAGGTGACTCAATTAGTTGAGTGTTGGACTCTTGATTTTGGCTCAGATCATGACTCACAGTTTGTGAGACTGAGCCCCGCATTGGACTCTGTGCTGACTGTGTAGAGTCTGCTTGAGATTCTCTCTCTCCCTCACTTTATGCCCCTCCCCCACTCCCTATAAATAAATAAATAAATAAATAAATAAATAATAAAAATGAATGAATAAATAAACATTTTAAAAATTTTTAATATTTTATTTTCCCCAAATTTTCATGCTATATTTGAAAGTTACTAAGAACCATAATACAATCTTAATATTTTATTTAGCTTTTATCCTGTTTAAAAAATATGCCAGAATCTGCACCAATGTAGTTTTATGATTAAAGTATTTCCTTATTTTTTCCTCCACTCAGTCTATATTCTCAAAGCCTTCAGTGGCTTCTAACTTACGTGGGTTTTCTTTTAAAAATGCATTTTTATGGGCACCTGGGTGGCTTACTCAGTTGAGCATCTGACTTTGGCTCAGGTCATGATCTCGCAGTCTGTGGGTTCGAGCCCTTCAGTGGGCTCTGTTCTGACAGCTTGGAGTCTGGAGCCTACTTTGGATTCTGTGTCTCCCTCTCTCTATGCCCCCTCCCCACTCATGCTCTGTCTCTCTCTCTCTCTCTCTCTCTCTGTCAAAAATAAATAAACATTAAAAAAAAATTTTTTTTAATGCATCTTTACCAGGGCACTTGGGTGGCTCAGTTGGTTAAGTGTCCAACTTTGGCTAAGGTCATGATCTCACTGCTGGTAAGTCCAAGCCCCCCATTGGGCTCTGTGTTGACAGCTTACGGTTTAGAGCCTGGAGCCTGCTTCAGATTCTGTCTTTGTCTCTCTGTCCCTCCTCTGCCCATGCTCTGTCTCTTTCTCTGTCTCTGTCTCTCTCTCAAATATAAAAAAAAACAATTAAAAAATACTTAAAAATGCATTTTTACCTAAAAATGAAAAGTAGGTATAGGCTTTCTCATATGAAAACACTCCATTATATGTATATATGTTTATATGCAAGAAATAAATAGCCATTTCCTTCAGGTGATAAATATGTATTCTTAGGAATGCTTAATTTCCTCTGACAACCAATTTGCTTTTGAAATATTACTCCACATAATAACCACAAAATGTAATTGTTACAGTAAAGTACAAATAGCTTAGCATATTAACTGGTAAACTACTTTGACACTGTTGGGATTTTGTTTTCCAAAATAGTATCTCAAGACCAATGCTCTTTGACTCTCACAATAAATTAAGATAGTGAAGTTTCTTGTTGTTTTGTGTCTGTCTATTTTCTGGTCCCAAATGTGCGAGTACAGTATATTATTTGATTTTCCTTGTGCTAATATGTATGGGAGAGCCAGTGTTAACTCAAAAGAGCAATGGCTTAATATTGAAGTAGAAAAATATTTCATTATGTAATAGCTGTAGGGTCTAGGTGGTATTGAGGATGTCCCAATGTGCACAATTAGGCTTCCAGGCTTTATGCCAGAAATAATAGGAATTCTGGTTAATTCAAATGATTCCTGAAACCGACCAACTTAATGTAACATTCCCACTACACTTTTTAAGTTTTTTTCTTTCTGTACCTGCGTTTTCATTCACTTTGACAAAGATATGTAAGGATTTGTGTATGTTTGTGACATGCTATTATAGTTTAAATGTCAGTTAAATCAATAACCATGACAGAATTTTAGAATAAGAACCACTTTGAAGTCTAATTCTTCCATCAATACAATATTTTGACTGACATGAAAATGAATAGAAATTACAGCTCTATACCAAGGAATAAATTCCTATGGATTGCACCGTGGCTAAGAATTATTTATAATCAGCATACTTCATCATTTCACCCAGGTAATTGTTGCTTGATTGAATGCTTGGAAATATTAAAACAAACCAAGAGAGTGTGGAGAAACGGTAATCGTTAAAGAGAAAGGCAATATTGTTCATTTTATTTGAGGGTTTTATTGATAATGTACACTAGAGGGTACTGGCAGTTTGCAAAGACTGCTTTAATAATATTATCCTACCGAGGTGCCAAACTCCTCTGGAACAAACTAGAAACCTGCCATTCTTTTGGAGAGACTAAAATTGAAGTTATGCTACCTGTTTTTTAATCATATTTTTAAATCAGATTCAAGGTGGTATCTGTTATAAAATCTGATATTGTCATATAATCTATATATATATATTGTATATATAATCATACCACTTGTGTGTTAAAAATTAGGATATGAATGGGGATGTGTTAAGATATTTTATATTTTTTACCACATTGGTTTGCATCCAAATAGATTTGAATACTGTTTTCTAATTAATGCAGTAATTTTCACTATATTGGTTGCGTATGGAAATTAGATAGTCCATACAAATGCATAGATACAAATAAATTGAAGATGTTTCATCAGAAAACAATAATATATTTAGATACTACAGAACTCTTAATGTTCCTAACAATATTTCTTACCCATGCATATGTTTTCTGTGTATTCTAGCATTTTTAAGTTACTAACCTTTAAATTAAAAAAAAAAAAAAAAAAAAAAACTCCATGTGCAGAATATAATGTCATTGACATATCATTAACCCAGTCACGAAAACACGGGACAAAAAACCTAATCAAGGTAACAATATACTCATTGAATATCCTAAAGTTGAGGAAGAAGTTAGGTATCGGCTTCAGTATACCACCAAATCTGCAAATAGAATGGTGGAAAGACCACAAATACAGACCTTCAAAGATGGAAAAATATAGGAGTGATCCATTAATCAGTTGTTTTTCCTGATGATACATTTATATCAATTTTGTTTTTACCACAAACAGATGGCCTACTCAAAGGGGTGATTGAGGAAAATTTAATGAAGGTACTATTTGCAAAAATGCAAGCAAGAAAAATAAAGTCACTGGGGCTAATAATAATTAGTACATGCCTGGACCTAATGGACCAAGAAGGACCTGAGTAAGGTTGCTGTTTCCTGGACCTAGCAAGACTTGCAATTCAAGGGGACAACTCAGAATTGTCATTCCCTACCTGCTCTATCATTTTCCCTTTCCTACCTGCCTCTTTAGGTAGCAAATTTCATAGTTTCTCATTTGTCCTTCCTAAGGTTTTATTTTACAAAAATTAACACATACCTGCATATTTTCTTATACTCTTCTTCTTACACAAGATACAACATAGTATTGACACTCTTTTGTTACTTACAAAATATCCAATTAATTACTACGTATGTAGCCATTTTTTAAAGTATAGCTACTTAGTACACAATTGTGTGGATGGACCATAGTTTATCTAACCTTGCAAAAGTATTTAAATAATTTCCAAACTGGGGCGCCTGGGTGGCGCAGTCGGTTAGGCGTCCGACTTCAGCCAGGTCACGATCTCGCGGTCCGTGAGTTCGAGCCCCGCGTCAGGCTCTGGGCTGATGGCTCAGAGCCTGGAGCCTATTTCCGATTCTGTGTCTCCCTCTCTCTCTGCCCCTCCCCCGTTCATGCTCTGTCTCTCTCTGTCCCAAAAAAAATAAATAAACGTTGAAAAAAAAATTTTTTTAAAAAATAAATAATTTCCAAACTGCTTTGACCATAAATAATGCTGAAGTGAATAATCCAGAGCAGATGTATTTTCACGTTGTTGAAAAAGTACCTTCAGGGTACATTCTTAGAAAGTAGATTTTCTGGGTCAAAAGGTAAATTCACATATATATATATTTTTTTAATTTAAGAGGAAGCAAGAGAGAGCGCACGCATGTGAGCAGGGGAGAGGGACAGACAGAGAGAGAGAGAGAGAGAGAGAGAGAGAGAGAGAATCTTAAGCAGGCTCCACAGCCAGCACAGAGCCCTATGCAGGGCTTGATCCAATGACCCTGGGATCATGACCCCAGCCAAAATCAAGAGTCGGTCACTCAACTGACTGAGTCACACAGGTGCTCCATCATATGTAATTTTTAAAGTTTGACTAATGATTCTCCTTAGGGGTTCTATAATCTCATATTCCCAATATCAATATATGAGAGTGTTTGTTTTATGATAACCTTGTGAAAAAAATATATTGTCAAGCTTTTTAAATTTGCCAAACTGATGATTGAGATATTGTTTCTTTGTCTAGTTTTATTTTGCATTTCTATTATTCTCTCATATTAAGTGAAAATGAAAACCTTTTTATATGTTATAGGCAATTTTTATATTTTTTATGAGACTTTTTTTCTGTCAGATTTTGGTGTCATGTTTCCCAGTTTTAAAAGGTGCTTGTAAATTAGGGATTTTTTCTTTTTACCTATGACTTATAATGCAGTTTTTTCAGTTTTCACCTGTTGATTTTGTTTATGATAATGTGGAGAAACATACCTATGCTATCATCAAGTATTTGTATGTTTTCACTTTTTACATTTAGATCTCCAATCTGGTTGGAATTCATTCTTGCATGTGATGCTAGGGATCCACTTTTTTTTAAAGGCTATACAGTTATCCCTTCACTTTTATTTTTAAAAAAGCTATTACCGGGGCGCCTGGGTGGCGCAGTCGGTTAAGCGTCCGACTTCAGCCAGGTCACGATCTCGCGGTCCGTGAGTTCGAGCCCCGCGTCGGGCTCTGGGCTGATGGCTCAGAGCCTGGAGCCTGTTTCCGATTCTGTGTCTCCCTTTCTCTCTGCCCCTCCCCCATTCATGCTCTGTCTCTCTCTGTCCCAAAAATAAATAAACATTGAAAAAAAAATTAAAAAAAAAAAGCTATTATATTTCCTAGTGATTTGAGGTGCCAATTTGGTCATATATTAGAAACCCCTATGGACTTAGGTCTACCTATTGGCTTTTTATGCTATGCATTGCGCTATTTACCTATTTTGGAGGTAGAACCACATTTAATTATGGTTTAATTATGCTTATATATGTTTTAGTACCTGTTAAAGAAGTATCCACTTTCATCACCTTTCTCCTTCAGTTATTTCATAGCTCATTTTGCATATTCATTTTTCATTATGAACTTAAGTATTGACATGATTAGCTCCATTGAATTCAAACAAACAAAAAACAAACAAACAAAACCTGATATTTATTTTTACTAGGATCATGTAAAATTGATAAATATCAACCAAGAAAGTTAGAAAAAGTTGACCTGGATAATGTTCAGATATTTCACCCAAAAATAAGAATTATCTTTCTACTTTGTTCCAGTTGACTTTTAGTATACCTTTCTTTGTTTCTTTGTTTCTTTCCTTGTTTCTTTCTTTCTTTCTTTCTTTCTTTCTTTCTTTCTTTCTTTCCTTCCTTCTTCTCTCATGTTTATTCATTCTTGCAAGAGAGAGAGAGAGAGAGAGAGAGTGTAGGGGAGGGGCAGAGTGAGAGAGGGACACAGAATCTGAAGCAGGCTCCAGGCTCTGAGCTGTCAGCACAGTGCCGCACGTGAGGCACAAACTCAGGAGCCATGAGATCATAAACTAGGCTGAAGTCGGATGCTTAACTGACTGAGCCACCCAGGTGCCCTGACTTTTAGTATACTTCATAGTGTTTTCCTCATATAGATTTTTTACATGCTTTACCATTGTTGATTTTTTTCTTTTTCTAACTTTATGTATTTTAATCATTTTAGTTATTAATATATTTGCTACTTTAAAATTTTGAAATATTTTCTAAATTTACTGTGCTCTGAAAAAAATACATGGCGTGACATTATCCGGTCTTTCAAATTTTGGTTGAATTCAGTTGGAAAACTGTTGGGGTATGGTGCTTTCTTTTAAAAACACATTTAGTGAGGATGAATTCTAACTTTCTGGTGAGCAGTAGATAAGGATAGGTCACTTGCATTTAGTCTGGGATTATGTTGATTTAAGATTTAATGTTTCCCATGGATTGTTTCTTTACCTCAGTCTAGGATGTAGCCCTTCTGGAATTCCAGTTGCAAGTTTGGAATGTTTACCAAGGTCTCTTCTCTTTGGTAGACCCTGGAGTTCACTTTTTAGTCTTCCAGATACTGACCTCTGCCTCTGTCTGCTTGAGTTGTTTGTTAGACTCTGCCTGTGCCACTTAACATTTAGCAAATGTCTCAAACCAGGCTTATGTTTGCCTATACATAAGGTTTTTGTTTCTGAAGTGTTTAGTTCTGTGGTAACTCTTTGATGTCTTAAAAAATTCATTTAGAATGTGTTCTGGATTTTTAAGGTGATATTGATGAGAACAAGCAGGAATAGCAACACACTATTTTTCTGTTAGCATATACAGAAAAATAACCTTTGATATTAATAAAGTGTTTATATAAGAACATTCTTACAATTCACCCAATATTTTGTCAATATATTATTAACTCATTTATTTTTAATATGATCTATGAGGAACAGGGTAGAATACAGTGACTGAAAAAAATCTGTAGCATTTTTATCTTTATTTTAACAAAAGATGAAATCCATTGTCTTCTTTTCCTTGCCTTGACTACCTGAAAGTTCAGAGAATGACCTTGGAAATATTTGACCCCCTTTTGGAAGTTTATTAATTTCCTAGGACTGCTGAAACAAAGTACCACAAACTAAGTTGTTAAAATAATAGAAATTTATTCCCACAATTCTGAAGGCTATGGAGGCTATGGAGAAGTAGATGATCAGGTGTCAGCAGGGCTGGTTTCTTCCGAGGGCTGTGGGAAAAGGGTCCGTTCCAGACCTATCTCCTTGGCTTGCAGTTGGTGGTCTTTTCCTTGTATCTCTTCACCTCATCCCCTGTCTATGTGAGTCTATCTCTGTGTCTAAATCCTGCCACCCTTGGTTTTTTGTTTTTTTTAAACAAGTTTACCAGTTATATTGGGCTAGGGCTTACCCTAATGATTTCACTTTAACTTGATTATTTCTGTAAAGACCCATATGTCCAAATAAGATAACATTCTGAGAGGTTAGGCAACCAGCAAACATTTAGGGGGGGCAAAATTCAACCAATTACAAAAGTACGTGTAGTATAGAAGAAAATACACACATATATGCATTAATATAGTTAAATGGTTCTATTTACAAAATTAATAGCTTATGAATTTCTGATATGTGGAAAGATTAAATTTCAGAGAACCAATCCACAGTAAGCAGCATAAAGCAGCAAAAACTATTGGTAAAAATAAGCTGATGTCAGACTTAGATTCTGCTAAGCACTAGAACAGAGTATATTATTAGCTCTTCCTAGGCAAATCCTTTCACAACTGGATTACTAATGTGGAAACATCAATGAGTCTATTGATTCTGCTTTTCTGAATTGTAAGGATTTAAATAAATATCTTTGAATCTCTTAACATAAAACCAGGTACATTGTCATGGGTTATTTAGACTATTCTATACTTCTTGATGAAAACATAAATCACATAGAAAATTTTAATAATATCAGAAATACTACTAGAATATCTGCCTCTATAAGAATATTTTTTAAAACTGTCATCAATCAGGCATCCTCTGCTGTGACAAGGTTGTTTTATGAGCTAAATGAAGCAATTTGTACATATCCTGTTCTGCAATTAGGTCGGAACTAAATAACAAATCAAGTTTGAGCTCTCATCATTTTAATACCAAATTAAATACAAAACTTTATTCAGATTTCATTTCTCAATGACATCTGGATGTACATCTTGTTAATAATGTTTATTAAAAGCAAAAATAATCATGTTTATGTGTAATTCACTGAAGAATTACTAAGTAAGTATAACTCATATTTTTATACTTATCCATGTTTGTCAGGGTGATAGCAGGAGATGGGATACTCATACTCCTGCTCATACTCATACTCATACTCATAGAGAGAATGGCTATTGGAGAGAAGCAGACTCTTTCAGTAGAATAATACAGTTAACCCTTTATAACCTCACAGGGAAGGAGGAAACACTTTTACTGGTGTAAAAAGTACATCAGTATCTTTTCTTCTCTGATGTTCCAATTTTTATCTGGTACCTCTCATTGCTTAACCTTTACTAAAAGCCAAACAATAAGGAAATTTTATGTCATCCATACAGGTCAGCCTCCCAGGATGCAGAACAGGTTAAGGAAGAATAGAAGGGTGAGGAGAAGGGATGGAAAATATCTTTAAAATTATGCCCAAATTTTTCTAAATACTTTTCTTTATACATAGACTTTTCTCCTCTCATTTTCAGTCAATAGAATAACTCCCCTAAATATGGGTGAGAAAAAAGGAGATAAAGGAAATTACACAACTTGCTGACCCTTACAGACTCCTTAAGCAGATGAGATTTTATTTAAGTCTACCTGTACTGCTTTTCTTGAATAATCAATTTCTTGAATTCACTCTCTAAATTAAAATGTGTATATATCTTATATATATTTTTATACATATATATATTTATATGTAATATATTGTAGCTCAGAATATTTATGTGGATATCATTAATGCTATAATTATGTTTTATTTTAATGTTAAATTTCCCTTAAATATTTGATTTTAGAATATATAAAATACAATGTTTTGTTTTGTTTTTATGATAGAATGCCAAAAATTGTCAAATGTTGATATGTCATGAGATCAATGAGAAGTGGAGTGGTTAAAATTAAATATTCCCTGTTTAAAAGTTCACTTTCTCTTTTAAAAAGAAAATGTGTGTGTGTGTGTGTGTGTGTGTATGGGTGTGTGTGTGTGCATATACTTGAGGAACTACTTAAATGTCATCTAATTGTTAACTCTGGATGCCTGCTGAAAACTTTGTGACTGAAATGAGGAATGGCACTGAAAATGAATTAGAGTATGAGCTGCATGCTAAGTGGCCTAGCATTTTCTTTTCTTGTGTTTTCTTTAATACTTCTGATTTCATGGTTATATAACTGGAATCTTGTCTTTTATAATGGTAGGTAGTAATTTTACATGAAAGATTACTTAAAAGCAGTTTTCCATTTTATTCATTGAGTTAAAACTAAATGCTAATGTAACAGTTAAAAATTAATAAGAATTATTAGAGTAAACTCTAATCTCAAATAATTGGAATTGACACACATATACTTTTCATTCATTGTTCTGGAGGTTGCACTAAAGTATAAATATGGATGTTCTAAGAGGAATGAAGATGTAATATTGAGAAGAGAGCAGGGTATGGAGAAGGTTGCTATAAGCAGCAAAATAGATTTGAATTCATTACTTGGAGAAATAAAATATATGATGAAACATGCAAGAAGCGAAAGCCAATAACATATGATTTGGAAGCTACTTATTCCAATAGAACTTTGTGGAAATTCTGGGTTCAGTGTCAGTAGATAAAATGTCATATGGATATGAATAAATGGATCAAAATCAGGCAATTAAATTAATGTGGAATGAAGGTGTTGGTAAGTACTCTTCTTTCTTTGCAAGGCATTAGTATCTGACCTTTTCTTGAAGGAAATAACTTTCCAGAATCCTCAATCAGTAAATTTCTGGTTATGCCACATTGGTCAGAATTATGTCAAATGGCAGCATGTAGGTATAAGAAAAGTAGGCAGGAGTGAGAAATTTTAATGGGAACTTTGCTGTCCAAAAAACCACTTTTTTAAGAGATCTATTAGTAATAATTTGATAAAATGTCTATATTTTGATACCAGTGCTGGTCACACACACACACACACACACACACACACACACAACAATAAGCAAGAACTATGTCACAATCTGGAAGTCTTTTTTTTTTTGCAGTTTTATTGAGAAATAATTGACACACATAACTATATAAGTTTAAGGCATACAGCATGATGGTTTGGTTTACAAATTCTGTAAAATAATTACCATAACAGGTTTAGCTAACATTCATCTTTTCATATAGATATAATAAAAAAGAAAAGAAAGGAAAAAAAAACCTCTCCTTGTGATAAGAACTCCTAGGATTTACTTTCTTAATTTTTTGGTATATAATACAGCAGTATTAGCTATAGTTATCATGCCATACATTATATCCATAGTTGTTTGTTTGTTTGTTTTATCTTATAACTGGGTGTCTGTTTAACGACCTTCCTGTAATTCCCCTTTCTCTCAACTTCTGCCTTTGGTAACTGCAAGTCTAATCTCTTTTTCTATGGATTTTTTTTTTCTATTCCATAAGTAAAGGGAGCTCATACAAGATTTATCTTTCTATGTATGA
The DNA here is from genome assembly GCF_018350155.1 of Leopardus geoffroyi. Taxonomy (NCBI): domain Eukaryota; kingdom Metazoa; phylum Chordata; class Mammalia; order Carnivora; family Felidae; genus Leopardus; species Leopardus geoffroyi. The sequence continues at coordinate 173,111,296 of NC_059328.1, read as the reverse complement.
CATTTCACTTACTATAATGGCTTCAAATTCCATCCATGTTGTCACAAATGGGAGGATTTCTTCATTTTTGTAGCTGATTGACATTTCAGTGTGTGTGTGTGTGTAAACTTCTTCATCTATTAGTTCATCAGTGGACACTTAGGTTGTTTCCATGTCTTGGCTATGCAACTATGAATATGGGGGTGCAGGTATCTTTTCAAATTAGTGTTTTCATTTACTTTGGCTGTATTTCCATACATGTAATTGCTGGATCATATGGTAGTTCTATTTTTAATTTTTTGATAATCCTTTATATTGTTTTCCATAGTAGCTATCCTGATTTACAATCCCACCAAAGGTATACAAGTAGGGTTCCCTTTTCTAACATCCATGCCAGCAATTGTTATATCTTATCTTTTTGAAGATGTCCATTCTAATAGGCATGAGGTGATAACTCATTGTGGTTTTAATTTGAAATTTTCTATTGACTAGTGATATTGAGCATCTTTTTTTTTCATGTACCTATTGCTCTTTTGTATATTTTATTTGGAGAAATTCTATTCATATTCTTTGCTCATTTTTAATTGGGTTGTGTTTTTCTTAGCATTTATGTATGTATGTTTCAAGTTTTTATTTAATTATAGTTAACAATAGTATAATATTAGTTTCAAGAGTTCAATTTAGTGATTCATCACTTACATATAATACCCAGTGCTCAGCACAAGTGACTTCCTTAATACTCATCATCCATTTAGGGACACAAGGGTGGCTCAGTTGGTTGAGTGTCCAACTTTGGCTCAGGTAATGATCTCATGTTTCATGGGTTTGAGCCCCACATCAGGCTCTGTGCTGATAGCTCAGAACCTGGAGCCTACTTTGGATCCTATGTCTCCCTCTCTCTCTGCCCCTCCCCCATGTGAGCCCTTTCTCTCTCAAAAATAAAGAAACATTAAAAGAAATTGAAAAAAGCTCATCATCCATTTAGCCCAACCCCCCCCCCCCACACTTCTCCAATAATCTTTAGTTTGTTCTCTATAGTTAAGAGTCTCTTTTATGGTTTGCCTCCCTCTCCTTTTTTCTCTTCTGCACAGAAAAAAACAAAAAACAAAAAACAAACAAAAAAAACAACAAAAAAAAACCACCAATAAAGTGAAAAATAAACCTACAGAATGAGAAAATATTTGCAAAACATATATCCAATAAGGGGTTAATATCCAAAATATAAAAGTAAAGAAAATATTTTTGTGAACAGTATAACATATGGATCCAGTTATATTATTTACATGTGAATATCCAGTTATTCCAGTACCATTTATGTAAGAGACTGTCTTTTCTCTATTGAGTGTTATTGATTCCCTTGTCAAATACATGTATGTATATCTACATATCAAGTTGCTTGAGTGTATTTGTGGGCTCTCAATTCTGTGCCAGTTATTTATTTTTATTCCAGTACCATGCTGTGTTGAAGAATATAGCTTTTACAATATAGCTTGAAATCAGAAAGTGTGATACCTCCTGCTTTGTTCTCCCTCAGATTTCTTTGGCTATCTGGAACCTTTTGTGGTTGCATACAAATTTTAGGAGAGGTTTTTTGTACTTCTTTAAATTATGCTCCTATATAAATTATTGCTATTGGAATCTTGATAGAGATGGCATTAAAGCCATTTTGATAGTATTAGCATTTATTTCAGCCCATGAGCATGGGTAACATTTCATTTATTTGTTTGCTTTCTTGCGTTAATGTCTTGTACTTTTCAGAATAGAGATATTTTGCCTTCTTATTTAAATTTATTCCTACATTTTATTGTTTTGATGCTATTGTAAATGGGAACAATTTCTTTTCTTTTCTTTTTTTTTTTTTTTCAGAAAATCTGTTAGTCTATAGAAATGTTACTGACTTTTGCATGTTAATTTTTTTATCCTTTTATAAACATTGGGGTGCAGGTACCCTTTTGAATTAGTATTTTTTGTAAACTTTTGATGAAAAAAATTGTATCTGTAACTTAACTAGATTTATTAGCTATAACAGTTTTTTTATTGAATCATTAGGATTTTCTTTATATAAAATCATGTCATTTGTATATAGAGACAATTTTATTTCTTCCTTTCTAAATCTGATACTTTTTTTCTTGCCTGATTGCTTTAGTTAAGACTTCTAGTACTATGTTGAATAGGAGTGGTGAGAGTGGACACCTATGTCTTGTTCCTGACCTTATTGGAAATGAGTTCAATCTTTCACCACTAGGTATGATATTAGCTGTGGGCTTGTCATCTATTGCCTTTGTTATTTTGAGATATATTCCTTCTATGCCTAATTTATTAAGAGTTTTTAATCTTTTGTAATATATACATCCAATACTATAAATATCCCGCTGAGTACTGGTTTCACTGCATCTCACAAATTTTGATACATTGTGTTTTTATTTTCACTTAGTTCAAAATATTATTAAGGTTCTTTTCAGGTTTCTTTCTTGCCCCGTGTGTTATTTAAAAGCGTGTTTTTGAGAGGTGCCTGGGTGGCTCAGTTGGTTAAGTGTCTGACTCTTGACTTCAGCACCGGTCATGATGTTGCCATTTGTGAGATCCAGCCCCACGTCAGGCTCTGCGCTGACAGTGAGGAGTCTGCTTGGAATTCTCTCCCTCTCTTTCTGCCCCTCCCTCACTTGCACACACACATGTGTACTCTCTCTCTCTCAAAATAAATAAATAAACTTAAAAATAAATAAAAGTATGTTTTTGAAACTCCACATATTTTGGGATTCCTCAGTTATCTGTTTGTAATTGATTTTCCATTTAGTTCCATTGTGTCTGAGAGCAGCCATTGTAGGATTTGTACTCTTTCATGTTTCTTAAGGTATGTTTTGTGGCCAAGAAAGTGGTCTATCTTGGTTATTCTTCCATGTGAAATTGAGAAAAATGTGTATTCTGTTGTTGTTGGATGAAATAGTTTGTAGACGTCTATTATATCTAGTTAATTGATGGTGTTGTTGAGTTCAGCTGCATCATTACTGATTTTCTGCCTGCTGAATCTGTCCATTTTGGGAAAAAGGGTGTTGGCATTTCCAATTATGATGGTAGATTTATCCATTTCATTTTGCAGTTTTACCAGTTTTTTGCCTCATGTTGAATGGTCTGTTGTTAGGTGCTTTTATAAGTTTTTTCTTGAACAGATTTGTGGCAACTCAAACAAACTAAAATTTGACAAACATAACATAAAAGCCTTAATTATTGAATATCTAGTGTCAGCCAGGCACTGATAAAGTACAGAAGAACACTGATGAGTGTCCTGCTCTAATACAGCCTACAATCTACCTGGGAGATATAAACAAAAGAGGAAGAGGAAAAACCTCAACAGCACACATCAGAAAGGTGATTTAAGATGGTGAGGTTATTGGGGAACTTTCTCATCTCTGTATTAGTTTCCCTTGACATCTATACATGGACATTCATATTCTTATTTAATATTCCACATATAATAATAACTTTATAATTTCATCTCAGCAGACAAATCAGTGGCTCAGATGAACCAACATTGAACTCGGCTTCTAGTCAGAGAACACCTTTACTAAATGGAGTCTGCCTGAGGCCTTTTCACATGGTTTCCTGACATAAATTAGCCTGGAATACTTATAAATTATTTTACTATAAGTAACTGGCAGACTTTGCTATATTAGGGCCATTCAGGTTTTCTGTGCTAACAATTCTGTCATTATGTAGTCACACGATATTAAAACACAGAAGGGAAAGTCAGGCATTTGCTTTCATCTGGAGAGTTTATCAATGTACATTGTAATCATGAAATATTTTGGTATAGGAAGTTGAATGAATCTAAATTTAAAAATTTCGTACTTAATTTGTATCTTAACACCATGACTTCTAGTATAGTTTATAATTGTGCAAGATATATATTTTATTGCTATTGATACTTCTTTTCTTGGTTTTGTTTTCTTTAAATTTTGTTTTTAAAGTTTAATTATTTATTTTGAGAGAGAAACAGCACAAGCTGGGGAGGAGAAGAGAGAGAGAGAGAGAGAATCTCAAACTCACGAATGTGAGATCATAACCTGAGCTGAAGTGAAGAGCTGGATGCTTAACCAACTGAGCCACCCAGATGCCCCTCTTTAAAATTATTTTTGTTGTAGGCTTGATAATGGCTACCAAAGATATCCTTATCCTAATTCCCAGAATCTGTGAATATTAGTTTACAAGAAGATAACGGGTCTTTGCAGATGTGACCATGTTAAGGATTTTGAGTTGGGCAAATTATCTAGATTATCTTGATGTGCTCTAAATGATGTAATCCAAAAAGTCATTATAAGAGGGAGTCAAGAATTTAAAAAGAGACCATAGGAGATTAAATAACAAAAGCCAGAACTGAAGCAATTTGAACAAGGGGCTAAGAGCCAGTGGACCACTAGAAGTTGGAAAAGACAGTGAAACAAATCTCTCCCCAAGGCTTTGATTTAAATTATAAAAACAAATAAAATAATTTATCAAAATGAAATTAAATCAAAAATTCAAAACACATTATAAACAAACTGAAAGTAATTCATTGAATTGTATGTCAAGGTTTATATTAAAAACAATTCGTTTAAACAGATTAGTTCAAACAGTGTTGTCAATGAAAGTTTGAAAAGTATCTTTTTGAATCTTAATGAAAATAATCAGTATTATATATTGATTATATATATATATATACATATGTATGCATATATATATATATTATGTTTCCATTTCAGAGGTTTATGTCCATGTATAATATTCTTCTATTCTTAAAATTTACTTTTTTAGTACTTTATTTATTCTTGAGAGAGAGAGAAAGACAGCATGAGCGGGAGAGGAGCAGAATGAGAGAGGGACACAGAATCCAAAGCAGGCTCCAGGCTCTGCACTGTCAGCACGGAGCCAGATGCGGAGCTTAGACTCACAAGCCATGAGATCATGACCTGAGCCAAAGTTGGACGCTCAACCGACTGACCCACCCAGGCGCCCCATAATATTATTCTATTTTGATTGCTCATTCAACAACTATAGGCACACCTCAGAGACATTACAGGTTTATTTCTTGACCACAGAAATAAACTGAATATTATAATAAAGCATCAAGTGAATTTTTTAGTTTTCCAGTGCATATAAAAATAATGTTTTCACTATGCTGTAGTCTAAGTGTGCAACAGCTTTATGTACCTAACAATAATGTACATATCTTAATTTAAAAATACTTTGCTGCAAAAATGCTAATGATCAGCTGAACTTTTAGTGAGTCATAATGTTTTTGCTGGTAGAGGGTTTTTCCTTGATGTTGACAGATGCTGACTGATTAGGGTGATAATTGCTGAAGGTTGGGGTGGCTATGGGAATTTCTTAATATAAGACAACAATGAAATTTGCCTCATTGGTTGACTCTCCTTTCACAAACAACTTCTCTGTAACATGAGATCCTGTCTAATAGCATTTTACTCACAGTAAAATTTTTGACAAACTGGAATCAATCCTCTTAAACCCTGCCACTACTTTATCAACTAAGTTTCTGTAATATTCTAAATATTTTGTCATTTCAACAATCTTCACAGCATCTTCACCAGGAATAGATTCCATTTCAAGAAACCATGTTCTTTCCTCATCCATAAGAAACAATTCCTCATCTATTCAAGTCTGATCTTGACATTGCAGCAGTTCAGTCACATCTTCAGGCTCTGCTTTTGATTCTAATTCTCTTGCTATTTCTACCACATCTATAGTTACTTCCTCCACTGAAATCTTGAACTCCTCAAAGTCATCCATGAGGGTAGGAATCAACTTCTCCCAAACTCCTATTAATATTGACATTTTGACCTCTTCCCATAAATCACAAATGTTCTTGATGACATCTGGAATAATGAATTCTTTTTAGAAGGTTTCAATTTACTTTGCCAGGATCCCTTAGAGGAGTCACTGTATATGGCAGTTATAACTGTATGAATGTATTTCTTAAATAAGAAGACTCGAAAGTCAAAATTACTTCTTGATCCATGGGCTGTAGATTAGGTGTTGTGTTGTTAGCAGGCATGCAGGCAACATTAATCTTGTACATCTCTATTAGAGCTATTGGATGACCAGGTGAATTGTCAATGAGCAGTAATGTTTTGAAAGTAATCTTTTTTCTGGGTAGTAGTTCTCATTGGTGAGTTTAAAATATTCAGTAAACCATGCTGTAAACAAATGTGCCATCATCCAGGCTTTGTTGTTCCATTGATAGAGCACTGGAAGAGTAGATTGAGCGTAGTTCTTTAAAACCCTAGGATTTTTGGAATGGTAAATGAGCACTGGCTTCAATTTATAGTCACCAGCTGCATTAGCCCCTGACAAAAGAGTCAGCCTGTCCTTTGAAGAGTTAAAGCCATGTGTTGACCTCTCCTTTTGAGCTATGAACATCCTAGATATCATCTTCTTCCAACGGAAAGCTGTTTTATCTACACTGAAAAGCTGCTGTGTAGTGTAGCCACCTTCATCAGCTATTTCAACTAAATCCTCTGGAGAGTTTGCTGCAGCTTCTTCATCAGCACTTGCTGTTTTACCTTACAGTTTTAGGTTACAGAGACGGCTTCTTTCCCTAAAGCTCATGAATCAACCTCTGCTAGCTTCAAACATTTCTTCTGCAGCTTCCCCACCTCTCTCAGCCTTCATAGAATTTACAAGACTTACGGCCTTGCTCTGGATTAGGCTTTGGCTTAAAAGAATGTTGTGGCTGGTTTGATCTTCTATTCAGGCCACTAAAACTTTCTCAATATCAGCAATAAGGCTGTTTTGCTTTCTTATCATTAATATGTTCACTGGAGTAGCACTTTTTATTTGTTTTGAGAACTTTTCTTCTCCATTCACAACTTGGCTAAGTGTTTGACACAAGAGGGCTAGCGTTTGGCCTATCTCAGATCTTGACATATCTTTCTCACTAAGTGTAATCATTTATAGCTTTTGACTTATGGTGAAAGGTGTGTGACTCTTCCTTTACTTGAACACTAACAGGCCATTTTAAGGTTATTAATTGGCTTAATTTCAGTATTGTTGTGCCTCAGAGAATAGGAAGGCCAAAGGAGAGGGAGAGAGATGGGGGAGCAGTCAGAACACACACAACATTTATCGATTAAGTTTACTAACGTGGGCATGATTAGCGGAGCCCTAAAACAATTACAATATAACATCAAAGATCATTGATCACAATCATCATAACAAATATAATAATAATTTAAAAGTTTGAAATATTATGACAAAATGTGACACAGAGACATGAAATGAAGAAACGCTGTTGGAAATATGTCACTGATAGACTTACTTACCTGAGACAGAGTTGCCGCAAACCTTAAATTTGTAAAAAATCAACATCTGGGACGCACAATAAAATAAGGTATGCTTATATATAAATGGATAAATGGATCCTATTTTGTACCAAAAAAAAAGGAAAAAGTAAAAAAAGAGGGAAAGTAAACCTTATATATGCAAGGCAATAAGGTAGCTATACGAAATAAAGATAGGCCGTAGACTCTAACATAAAAAAAATGGCCAAGTAAAGGGCTCAAAAATCTGTCCTTCCACTGAAATAAGAATAAACTGGCAGACTGGCCAAATTACTTTTTCAGTGCTCTGGAATCAGCCAACTACTTACAGCAACAAAGCAAGGGACTACTTAAGGAAGAAGAGGTCATGTGAGTTTTGGTAAGAGAGCATTGTAGCATTTTCACCCGCCAGTCTATCAATCTCCATTCCCTAGTCTAGTGACAGCATCCAGGGGGACAAAGTCCACATTCCTGTTGTGGCATGTTGGTGCCATTGACTTACTATGGACTTGTTCTTAGAATGCTATGGTCATGCAGTTTACTTGCCTGGTGGTTCCCTGAAGGTTTGTGGTTTTGTTTTTGTTTTTAACAATCCCTGGCCAGTTTTATATTTTTTCTTTTTAATTTTTTTAATGTTTATTTATTTTTGAGACAGAGAGAGACAGAGCATGAATGGGGGAGGGGCAGAGAGAGAGGGAGACACAGAATCGGAAGCAGGCTCCAGGCTCTGAGCCATCAGCCCAGAGCCCGACGCGGGGCTCAAACTCACGAACCGTGAGATCGTGACCTGAGCTGAAGTCAGACGCTCAACCGACTGAGCCACCCAGGTGCCCCTAGTTTTATATTTTTAAAATGTGCGTGATTTGCTGTTTACGAGTCTGTTCTAACATGCTTCTAATGATATCAGAATCACCCAGATCAATGATAGCCAGAGTGTAGCGTATGTATTTTCCACTTGCTGTTCCCATTTCAACAGTATTACCACTGTAGTGTTGGACACCAGTTTTGGCCAACATGACATAGTAATCTATTTTAGATTTCCTCAATACTGGACAGTTGTTGGTGAGGATGACCAGTTTTTCTTTGCCTTGTCTGATCATCTCACTCAGAGGATAAACTTTGTTGTCTCCTCTATAAGTTGGAGTGACTTGGTGGGAATCAGTGGAAAGATTAAAACATACACTGCCAGTGTCTAAGGCAAGGGACAGCATATAGGACAAGCAGCAGACAGATGCAAAAGCCCAGGAAATGAGAAGTTAAGGAATAATTTTCTTGGGGTAAATGGACTCAGAAGGACTACCACACACACAGGAGAAAATGGAGTGCAACCTGCATGCCCAGAACCAGATGCATGCTCAGAAAAGATGTGAGATGACCCTTGTCTTGCACCTGTAGATACCTCTAAGGCTCTGAATTCATAGGTAATGAAAGCCAACAAGACTTGTAGGTGGCCTGGCTTCCCAACTCACATCCCAGCTGTAAGACTGGGAGATAATTATTTTTAGGTTAGGTTCATTTTATTTTCCTCCAGGCATTTAAAATTTTATTTTAATCCAACTGATCATATTCTAGGACACTATGAAATGTTTGCAGGCACTCCCAGAAAATAGCTGGTCATGACATTATTCTGCTTCCTCTTTTCAAATGATGTTTCCTCCATCTGTGGTTCACTGAATGGTTGTAAAATTCTATGATTCAAGTTTAAGCGTGCAAAGCAAGATACATGTCCCATTATTGTTATGCTTCATTCTATTTTACCAGATTTCTTGATTGGCACAGTAGACTCAAAGCTAAACAACCAATGTAGTATCTTACTCTCCTTGTCATTCTTTCAAGTGGGTCTGGAACGCATTAGAAAAAGTAGATGATGGTCTTGGGCAGTGTTCTCATATACACTGATTCCTAAACCATATTAACATCAAATGGTTTTATTTTTTCCCTCATCTGCGTATTCAAGCCAAAGGATAGAGAAATAAAAACAAACCGTAAGAGCATTGAAAACCATTGTTTTTCTATTAATCTCTAATGTAAAATTAAGATTATGACAGAGATTAAAAGAGTTCTATTTATAAAATGAAATCCAAAATTTTAAGTATGTGTATTTTTTTCTTTTTCAAGGTATTTTCTTTGTTCCCTTGTTCATTTAGGAGTAGTTTCCTTTGGCAATAAGGGTGTAATTTGTAAGATAGCTTGTACCTATTTTAAGGATAGTTATTTTCAGTGTATCAACTCCAGTGGCAACTACTTGTGTTTAAACCCTGACCCAACCATTTTCTAACTGTACTGCTTTGATCTAGTTACTTATTCTTGTACCTTAGCTTACATATATTTGAAATGGAGATAATAAAGATATTTACCTTGTAGACCTGTGAAGATGAAATGAAATGAAATGTATCAGTTATATAAAATATACCCTAAATGTCACATACACACAAAAAGACTAGTGTAAGGAAATACAATGATAAATATAAGATGAAATGAAGCAAAGAACAATTCATTACTTGACATAGTTGTTGCATAGTGGAAAAAAAATCTGTTTTTATTTAAAACCTATTATTTAGGTATGCTGGCTCACGTACCCTAGTAGACCAGTCCGTGATTTCAATGTTCACAAAGCATTCTCCACATGAGTATTTCCCAATAATAAGTATTCTTAATGTTTCAAAATCTCTTTGAACTTTTTCCAAAATCACAGTGTAAATTTATGCAAATTAGAGCTGACTATTCAGATGGATGACTAGCTAATTCCTAGATGAATAAAAAAATGACTGAAATCTTTTTTTTTTAAGTTTTATTTATTTATTTTTGAGAGAGAGCACAAGTTGGGGAGGAGTACAGAGAGAGGGGAAGAGAGAGAGAAACCTAACCAGGCTCTACACTGTTAGTGTAGAGCTCAATCGCAGGGAACATGAGATCATGATGTGAACCGAAACCAGAATCAGACACTTAACCGAACGAGCCATCCAGGCACCCTTCATTTTTTTAAAAAAATAAATAATTTCTTTATGTTTATACTCTAAGTATACTTTATCCAAGTATTATCAAAAAAAGCATGATTACTATTAAAAAAATGTTACCTAACAGTGATACTGAATGTAATATTTCAACATTTATCTTGACAGTAGCCATGTTTACACTGGTTATACTCTACACAGAATATCCTAGACATGAGGTTCTAACATCTATTTTCTTAGTTGTAAACAAAAAGTTATTTTTTTAGTTTCTTAAGTGTCACTTTTGCTTCTGTAAATAGACCTACCTCTAAGTAGTATTTTCATAAATATCACTGGTTTTATTATATTATAGTATATAGATTCCGGTAAACTTTTTTCAAGTGTATAACTTTTGCTCAACGGCTTTTAAACATATAATTTAACTTTTTAAAAGAACCTGAGGTTTCTTTCCAAGTCGTTACCTGATGCTGAATAGTCCACATCTCCAGATTAATAAATATGGAATAAAAATTTGTCACCTCATATGATTTTGGTCAAGCACTCAACTTAAGTAAATAAAACTTATAAATGTTACTGAAACCCAATTGCAGCTGCCTGTCATTAGGAAGGCAAATACTCCAGAGACTAGTTTTAACTAGAAAGGAATATGAGCCTTATTCAGGGGAGAAGGCAGACTCTTGTCCAAAAGCCAAGTCCCAGATTTCTGCCTGGCCCAAAGATGTTTAAAGGGGTTTAATCAGTTAAGGGAGTGCAGTGGTCTGTGATATGTCTTGATTACCAGCAGACTTGATGATGCCAGCTCCAGGGTTTTCTCAGCGCTCGGAGATTGTGCTAGAAGTTCTAGTTCCTTGGTGCCTGGGTTGTGGGGTTGTGCAAGAAGGCCTGGTTCCTTGGTTTCTGGAGGTGGTTGTATAAGAAGGTCCCTTGATTACATGGGGTTATGCAAGTTTACTCTGTTCTTTCTGCAAAGGACAAAGATGCACAAAGGGAGATCAGGAAAGTCATTGACCTCAAAAAAGAAAAAACTATTGTGCTGAAAAATTGCTGGGCTAATCAGAAAGCTGAGGTGGCTTCGATGAGAATTGCTGACCTCTGTGGACTGGGACTGCTCTGGTCCTTTATCCCCCAAGGCCAGTGGTCTACATCCCAAAAAAAGTAAATTAGTTCTGTTAGAGAGCAAGGGACTTAGGTCAGTAAGCAAGGAATGTGTTACATAACTATTGGAGGAAAACTTGCCAATTTTATTTTTTAAATAAGTTTTTAATGTATTGCTAAATAAAATTGTTTTTACTCTTTAATTTTGAAATGTGCATGCTTTGTTTCACAAAGTGATTAAGACTTTTTCCAAAATATACCTTAATAAATATTTTTAATTAAAATGAGTCTTATAACACTGATTCCTAAAACCTCAAACATTTAAAGAAAGGGTTTTTTAAATATCAAATGCAAAATTATTTTTAACTAATTTTGTAAATTGCAATGTACTAAATACAGGAGATGAGATCCACTGATCATAATATAAGATTGAAATTATTTAGAAATAATTATAAGTTCAATAAATTTCATATTGAGAATTTTTAGAGTAATTGAAGTTTATACCTAGTACCAGTTGAATCTGCCTATAGCTCATTAGCATAGCTAGAAGAGTAAGAGGGCGTATAGTATCCTTTGTACCCATTCCTTCCCACACAAAAAATAAATAAATAGAGACAGAGAGAGATTGACAATATCTTTCACTGTACATCCATGTGAAGTTAATGCATTTAAAAATAAGACCTCAACATGAGAATGAAGACTTTTCACACACTGTATGCTAAAGTTTTTGTGTGCATAAAAGATATTGGTACAGTATTTTACAAAGTGTTCATTTTTTTTCTATTTACAAATCAACATATTTAATTTAAAAAAATATTACTCCAACCTCAAAACTAGTTAATCTTCTTGAATTAAGAGTTTGCTAGGTGCGTTTTCGATTTTCAATAGGCAGCTCTTGGATCCAGTCAGTTGTTTACATTGGAATATATTTTTTCAAAGAGCAAAAATATCATAGAGAATTAATACTGTTTTGATGTTCTATGTTTAATCCTTTCTTTTGTTTTTGACAAACCAATAGTAATTCAGGCTTAATTTATTTTCTTCTTATTTGGCTGTTACTCAGACTTTCATGGTATCTCTTGATAGTGTTTCTAAAATAGCAATGATACAGGTATTTATTCTCTCTCACATTCTCTATCACACACATGCACACTCAAGCACAAACACACAGAGACACACACAAAGGAGGTCCTGGGGAACTTTAACACATACGTATCAAATTTAGTATTTTTCCTTTCAAAACCCAAGATTTAAATTAAAGCTTCACTTTCATTACGTAGTTCGAGAATCTTAATTAATACAGGTAGTTTTGTGTATTTTACTCTAGAACATTTTTAGGAATAATTAATAGGCTCAGGGTCATAATATTAAATATATCAAATATTAAACATGTATTATATTTATACAAATATTAAATATTACTCTCAAATAATGTTAAAAATCATATTAATATGAAATAAAGTCTAAAATTCTCTTTCTAGGATCTTATATTGGAAATTTATTCTTATTTAAACTAGGATGACACTACATACTCACCAAAATGGCTAAGAATAAAAAGAATGACAAAGCAAGTATTGGTGCAGATACAGAACTGGAAATTTCATACATTTCCAGTAGGAATGCAAGTGGTACATTCACTTTAACAACAATTTAGCAGTTTCTTATAAAATTAATTTTTTATACTTATAACTACCATACAACTCAACAATTTCACTCTTAAGTATTTACCCCAATGAAATGAAAAGTTCTCCAGGCAAACACTTTTACCAAAAAGTTTATACATAATAGCCTGAAGCTGGAAATGAGCTAAATGTCCATCAAGTGATGAATAGATAATTTTTTCTCCATCTTTAAAATGAATACTACTCAACAGTACAACTGAATGAACTACTGATACATGCAACTATATGGATGAATCTCAAAAACATTACACTAAAGGGAAACAGCTGGACATAAAAGGCTACATTCTCTATGAAAATATTTGCATAATTCTAGGAAAGATAAGCATTTGTTGAGCACTTTACCTCACGGATCATGTACTTGGAAGGTTAATTTCTGTAAATGTGGAATTGTCCTGGGCTGTTTTGCTGAAATAGTGCCATAATGTTGACCCTCAGTTAAAGCATAGAACACACTGTTTAATAGTGTTGCTTTGTAACCATGGGTCTGAGGAATTTTGGAGTGGTTTGTAGGTATTATTTATTAATAATTTACTGTCAACATTTTAATAGGTTTAGTTATACTATGTGCCCCTTGAATTTTGAGATAAATACTTCTTGGCTATGTTATATTATACCTCAGCATAAAGGCTAGCTTTGATTTCTTCAGGTGCTCTTATCATGATCATGATAGGGATCCTAGGGCCTACAAAACAATTTGCACACTAAGGCTAAGGCTTAGGTTAAGTTCCAGGTACAGATCATCCAGTGTTTTACGAGTTCAAAAGAATAGAGTTATCTTATAGCTGGACAGAGGCAGCCTCATGCCTATTTCTGGGAAAGCCTAGAAGTCTGATACTGACCATTGGCCAAGAAAAGAATCGGCTGTAGTATCTAATAATTTATTAGATATAATATATCTATATTATACATATACATATATTTAATTATACATATACATATACATATACAATTATACATACACAGTTATATATAATTTGAGCTGTTTGACATTCATATCTTTCCTGGGAATACATGGTACTAATTTGTCTCCATTGTTTAGGGAATTAAAATTGGTGATTTACCACTGGCTTAACAGATACAGGGGTTGGCTTTAGCCAAGTGACAAGTGAAGTATAAAAGACCCCTCAGTAAACTCCAGTATGGGCACGTCTGGATCTGAGAAATATTATACATTCCTAGGTGATTCATAATCCAAAACCAAAGTATAACCTGTGCGATGGAAGAAGGACCCTGGGGGACTGTGTTTGGAAATTTTGGATTTTCTACTGTTACTTGTGCTTTCTTTTTCCTGTTGTCTCATACCCTTTATCTTTACTCAAGCCTTGCATGAGTACATCCTGTGCAGTCTTGTTCTTTTAATTATCTGGTCCTGTAATATTGCAACAAGTATTCCCATGAAGAATTTGTTTTCATTTGCTGAATTTTAATCATTTAATATTTTGTTTTATTTTTATTCTCAGTAGTAGTATTTATTAATCCAATTCCCACTATTATCATTAGCATTGACTCAGAGAGCCTTTAGAATAGTGCCATATTCAAGGGTCCTGGACTCAGAAAGAGAGAGAAAGACAGGGAGAGAGAGAAAGAAAGAGAATAGCATGGTCTTGGATAAGACTTTGACTATTATTTTTAAACTGACAAAAAGTAGCACTTAGTAAAGAAAAATGTTATGCTAAATTTGAAGCCACTTAGTACTCATTGCACCTCATTGCCTTAAAATTGCAAGTGTATGGCAGAATATAAAATAAGAACTCAAACATTATTTTTCTTTAAATGACATATTATAACCTACAAACTAAGCGCTATGTTTTAACTACAGTTTAGTTTGCACACTAAAAATATATCAGGAAATTTAATTGAATGAATGATCTTAAGAGCTAAATTCCAGAAGCTAAAATAGTCTGCAACAGTTATTTTTATCTTAGGAATATGCTTGCCTCAGTCAACTAATATTTCGGTTCTTGAGTTGGATGCCTTTCCACTATCCAGTGAAAGCTAGAAAATATTGCCAACATATGGTTCTTAGATATCTTTTAAAATCCTTTTTATCTACTGCAAACACCTTGGGTTAGTGTCAAAGTCAATGTTTACACATAATAATGACTTCAAACAATTTGCATTCAAGTCACATGGCCAAATATTCTTTACATTCTCTTTAGTCTTGCATAGCATTATTTTGATCTACTAAGTACTGATTTTATAGGTTTGCACTGAGAAAAGAATTCTTAATTTTTAATTTCCACTTTTTTGAAGCAGAAAATAATGATATGAATTTCTCTGTGGAAAGACTCAGCTAGTTTGGGCTCTCATAGTATATCTAGATGCCTAGATTATATTGATATTATTTTCCTAAGAAGCCAATAGAAAATGCTAGCTATCCCAATGAAGGAGACCAAGTAAGAAGCTTTTTGCACAATTAGTCCACTGATAAAAATAAATGTCAAATCAACAACCAAAATATTTATATGTGAGAGGTTATAGCTATTGCATTGACAATCCTTTTCCAACATCTTATACATATTTAAATTTTTTTTACGTTTATTTATTTATTTTGAGAAAGAGAGAAGCAGGGAGGGACAGAGAGAGAGGGAGAGAGAAAGAATCTCAAGTAGGCTCCACAACATCAGCAGGAGCCTGATGCTGGGCTAGAACTCATGAACTGTGAGATCATGACCTGAGCCTCAATCAAAAGTCAGAGGCTTAACTGACTGTAAAAACTAGGTTGATTTTGGGGCACCTGGGTGGCTCAGTGGGTTGAGCGTCCAACTTTAGCTCAGGTCATGATCTCATGGTTCATGAGTTCATACCCCATGTGGGGCTCACCATTGTCAGCCCAGAGCCCACTTCAGCTCCTCTGTCGATCTCTCTCTGCTGCTCCCCCACTTGTGCTCTCTCAAAAATAAAACATTAAAAAAAACTGGGTTGATTTTTACTGAGACCTATAAAATGCTATTACCCAACAATTGTAGACAAATGCCTTCTTTGAAAAGCTTTTCTTTAAATTGATAGGTGCCCAGAGAACACTTAACAAATATAAAATATATTTCAGTCTAACACATGTCTAAAATTTTAGTCTTTTTTTTTTTCCTCTCTGGAAGCATAAGTCACTGAAATAGGTGGGAAACTGAGCATATAATCCAGCACTACCAAAGGAAGTCTTGAGTTTTCCTTTTTAAGAGGCAGTTGTTTTATATAAAGATGTATATTCAAAATACAGCCAAATCTGAAATTACTTCATGCTAAAATTTGTATTCCATGTGTGATTGAGTCACTCAATGTCAGTTGAACATTTTTTAAGCTATATTTATAAACATGTAACAACCCTTGTGATACATCAAATGATTTTAGATAATACACTGATAAATAAAATAACATTAAGTATAAGTCACATTTTAAAAAGAAAGAATGACTTCCTGTTTAATCCCTTAATTTTACTGATTTAAGTCAAGGAAAAATGATTGGGTCAAAAGCAACTTTATAAAACTTGATGTTTTCCTTAAAAAAAAAGAAAACTATGATATCAGTATCTAATTAAATAACATTTCTCATGATTATTTTATAGTCAAAAATATTAGTTTTATATTTATAGCTAGATTACATTTCTTTTAAAATTAATATATTTAAGTAAAAAGATGAATCAATATAAAGCAAAAATTAAATAAATCATACTACATTTGTTGCTTATATAATGCGTACATTGAGAAGGCAATATGTGTGTGTGAGAAAAAGTAAGAAAATCCAGGCTAATCAGATTTCTGTAATACTGATAGGTTTGTGCTAAGCCCACTCAATTTCATAAAATAAAGTACTGATAGAACTTCACCTAACAAGTCAAGCTGTTATGATAGCAACAATAGATTTTATAATTAATTAGGAAATATATAAACAAAAAACTATATAAAATTAATAATAAATGATATTCAAAAGAAGCAGGTAAAAGTGATTCAATCATGTTTCATCATGGTGAGTCTTAAACTGGACCTTTAGATGGATTTAAGTCGTTAGAAGGAATTGGAGAGAACAAGTAGTCTAAAGAAAAGACTAGAATAGACTCACGGATCGGCAGCAGCCTATTGTAGTTGATAGTGTGCATGGTATATAATATGCAATTAAACAGCAAAGATAGTTAGAAAGAACGTTATATTTCTAAGGATTTTGGATTTTAACCTCTAATCCAGCATTTTCAACCCTGTTCCGTCATCAAAGTGATATATGGGGGATTTTACAAAATACTTTGCATGGACCCTACCACAGACCAAATAAACCAAAGTTCTGAGATTGGTTTTTGTTTGTTTGTTTGTTTCCCAGGCAGCTTTTTTTTGTTTTTAATGTTTATTTTCCTTGAGAGAGAAAGACAGCAAGTGGGGGATGAACAGAGAGAGAGGGAGACACGGAATCCGAAGCAGGCTCCAGACTCTGAGTTGTCAGCACAGAGCCCAACAGGGTACTCAAACTAACAAACTGCGAACTAACAAACTGTGAGATTATGACCTGAGCGGAAGTCGGAAGCTTAACCTACTGAACCACCCAGGTGCCCCGTATTGTTTTGCTTTGTTTTTCCCCCAGGCAGCTTTAAAGTGTAACCAGATTGGGGAACCACTTCTTTCATCAATGAGCCATTATTAAAAGCTTCTGAAGAAGAGTCCAACATGATTCAAAAGGTATTTTTGGTTGTAATATGTTTTTCAGATATTGACTTTTCAGAAAAAAAGTTTAAAGAAACATTATAGAAGTAAGAGATCGTAGTTTAGGAAGTAAATTATGTTGGTCCAGGTTAGAGAGACTCATCTTTTGAATTAGGATTGTAGGAACAGAGAATATTGGATGAAAGTTTAAATGTGGAGATGTAAGTGTGCCATTGCAATATTGAGAGGACACCGTGCGAGGGTTTGTTTTGTTGTGGAGGTGAGGCATCTGCATTGATATCCAACACTTTCTATCATCACTGACATGTTGCCAGACCTTTTTTTCTGAGGATGGACTGCTATTAAAATCAAGGTGTATATGGGCGCCTGGGTGGCGCAGTCGGTTAAGCCTCCGACTTCAGCCAGGTCACGATCTCGCGGTCCGTGAGTTCGAGCCCCGCGTCAGGCTCTGGGCTGATGGCTCAGAGCCTGGAGCCTGTTTCCGATTCTGTGTCTCCCTCTCTCTTTGCCCCTCCCCCGTTCATGCTCTGTCTCTCTCTGTCTCAAAAATAAATGAACGTTAAAAAAATTTTTAATAAAAAAAAAATCAATGTGCATATATAATCAATGACTTTACTATTTATTGCTGTTTGTTGGTAGGATTGCCTGTGGCATTACATAGAAACATAGCTCCTGAATTTAATCTACTAATCAAATTTTGCCCTTGACCTTATTATCTCATTGATTCAAGTAATCTGCTTATTATTACTGGGTCATTTTACATAAAAAAAATAAGATTTGATGTGAATTTTCACACCTCGGTTTATATATTTTTATGTATTTTAAGGTAATGATAAATATTTATATTTTTATTTGATCATTTATTTTTATAATCTTCAAGTATGAAAACTGAAATGATAGTGATATTCGAACTAAGGAAGAGTGAGTATTAAAAATTGATATTGTTTTTATCTATTGGTAATCATTGAGAAATGTATATCTCTTAGAGATTAATAACATAGTAACCAGGTACTTTAGATTGATTTGGACGGGAATCTTATAAAAAAAAAAAACAGGTACATATAAAGGCTGTCAATTATTTTAAGGAAAGAAGTATCGTGGCAAGTAAGAAATAGTTTTATCAACATTTTATTATGCTATCATATACACTCTTTTATATATAGTGAGGTTTTCCAGTATATAGAAGAAAAAAGTAAGAGATTGCCTAGTAAGCAGAGAATTTGACAAATAAATATTTGCATTCCCAGCTAGTAATGTAATCTCATAAAGAATAGACCATATGAATTCACTGTTTAATAACAACAAAGGAAAAATATGTATCTAGATTGAAATAAATCATCCTACTGATTATTTCAGAGCATTTTAGTAGCTCTGAAAAATATAGACATTTACCAGAGAAGGGCAATTTGCTTGTCTAATTTCTTAATTTAGAAGAGACAGTATTTTAACTCCAATTTTTATTGCTAGTTTATTAAGAAAACATACACTTTTTACCATTACTAATATAGAAAAATAAATATGCCATTTAAAAACCTTTCTAAATGGTACATCTCATTTTTATATGTTATTTGTATATCACTTCTATTGTTTACCTATTTTGTAAATAGTTTAATAAGGTTCTTTTGCACTTATGACCAATTTCAATCCATTATTAGGTCATTTACTGTTACAAGATCAAAAGACATGAAACAAAATTGCAATCTGATCAGGGTCACTTAGTGAGCACTAGTAATGCTCATTATTATGTTAACATTGCCCAATTGCCAATTCCCATCTTCCTTTTAAAGCTCATGCAACTTAAGCTGTAAAACATCTTATAAAAATATTGATTTAATCTAAATGCCCCATAGGCAGAAGCTCCAGAGGGGCTACTTGGAGAGAATGACTCAAACATGAAACTGTGTGGAAAGTATTGCTGTTTCTAAATGATGCATGCAAACACTGCCCACCCCTAGCCTTTTCCTCCCACAACAAATGCCAAAAATCATAGGAAAATTGTCAACAGTATAACAGATAGATGGAAGTTATCTAGGTAGATAGATAGTTGTGGGGACATGAGAGGGAGGGAGAGAGAGAGAGACATATAATAGCACTTTAAAATAATAAGCATGGTTCTTAAGGGAACAGAAAATGTATGGAATCCATGAAACAGAAAGGAGATGAGACATGATTGAAGAAACAACGTTATACCAGCATGGAATGGAAGAGAATGACCACAGAAGGTAAAAGTACTTCAAAATGTGTTCTGTGTCACAAAATGATGGTTACCAGAGTAGAAGGGATCTAGGGAAAACCAGCAGTTTGAGAGCTTTGGTATTGCAATAGGAGCTTCTAGGCAAATATCATTTCTAAATATTCACCACAGCTCCTTTATTACTAGAAGCAGCAATGGGAATGATGCTTTCCCACGAATACAGAAAGTAAGTTTAGGTTAACAATAAAGGGCTAGCTGTCAGATCACTAGGGATAGCTGGGAGAAAATAGGAACATGTGGCTTCAGAACACAACTGCTGAGATTGCTTTTTTTTTTTTTTAGCAATATGTCACCTCCATTTGTAGAAAAGCAGGCCAATATGAAGATGAATATAGTGTATTTACTTAGGCAAAGGATATATTTAATTATCATCTCTACTTTTAGCTTCCTTCTTAATAATATAAGAATATTTGAACCTTTAACTCTGATGATCTTTCCCATTTCCTCTTAGATACGCTAAATTTTTATGTCCACAGTTTATTTCTTAATAAACTTTTTTTTTAAAGTATAGTTTTAGATTTACAGAAAAGTTAAGACAATTTTACAGAGATCTCCCATACAGTTTCTCCTACTGTTAACATCTTACATTAGTACGGTACATTTGTCTCCAATAATGAACTAATATTGCTAAATTGTTACTAATTAAAGCCCACACTCGATTTCAGCTTCTTTAGTTTTTATCTAATGTCTTTTTTCTCTTCCAGGATCACATCCAGTGTTCCACATTATATTTAGTCATCACATTTGCTTAGTCAACTTTTGATTGTGACACTTTCTCAGATGGTCCTTATTTTTGATGACCTGACAGTTTTGATAAGTACTGTCCAGAGAACTGAAGTCTCCAAGTATTAGATTTGTGAGTTTCTCCTTTCTGGTCTAGTAGTTTTTGCCTCCTGTATTTTCACACTGCTATTAGGTGCATACACGGGATTGTTATGTCTTATTGGAAAATTGACTTCTTTGTGATTGTTTAATAGCCCTCTTTCTCTCTGCTAATTGTCCTGATAGTTTTTCTGCTTTGTCTAAAATAAACATAGCCACTCCAGCCTTATCTTGATTAGTGTTAGTATGTTTTTTTCTGTTCCCATCTTTTTTCTTTTAACTTATGTTGAATATTTATATTTAAAATGAGTGTCTTGGGGTACCTGGGTGTCTTAGTCAGTTAAGTGTCTGACTTTGGCTCAGGCCATGATCTCTTCGTCTGACAGCTCAGACCCCGTATGTAGCCTGCTTCAGATTCTGTACCTCCCTCTCTCTCTGCCCTTCCCCTTTTCACACTCTATCTGTCTTTTCTCTCAAACAATAAGTAAACATTAAAAAATAAAGTAAAATGAGTTTTTTGTGGACACATATAGCTGAGTCTTGATTTTTTATCTACTCTGACAACCTTTGTCTATTAGTTGATATATTCACTCATTTCAAATTAAAAATGATTACTGATATAATTGGAATAAAATCTGTTACTGTTTTCTGTTTACTGCATTTGTTCTGTTTCTTTCTCCCCTGTTTTTTCTCTTTCTCTAGGTTAACTGAACATTTTATGTTTCGTTTTTATTTTCTTTCCTAACACATATTTCATTTATACTTCTTTAAATTTTTTTTTAGATTGTCCCAGAGTTTACAATATACATTTTTAATAGTCTAAATTCACCTTCAGATATCATTATGTCACTTCACATATAGTGCAGATATTTTATTTTATTCTTTTTTAAAAGTTTATTTGTTTATTTTGAAAGAGAGAGAGAAAGAGAGAGAGAGCCAGCACAGGTGAAGGGCAGAGAGAGAGGGAGAGAGAGAATCCCAAGCAGGCCTGGAGCCTGACACAAGGCTCGAACTCATGAATCGTGAGATCAATAACCTGTGCTGTCAGACACTCAACTGACAGAGCCCCCCAGCCTCCTCTGCAGATATTTTAAAACATTGTTCTGAATTTCTCCCTCCTACCCTTCATGATATTTTTTATGGACATTTTAAAATTTATTTCATTTATCTACAACACTATATAGTAACCCAATGCATTGTAACTATTATTTATTTTTAAAAAATAGTTAACTTTTAGATAAATTAATTCTTTAAGCTCCCACCTCTCTGCTTACACCAACCATCTCTATGTTGTCTACTTTTTCCATTAAAGTCCTAAACATCTAATCAGAATTATTTTAAATTCCCCGATATAATAATTCCAACATCTGTGTCAGATCAGAGTCTGGTTCTGATGATTGCTTTGTCTCTTCAGACTATGTTTCTTCTTGCCTTTTGGCACACTCTGTAATGTTTTATTGAAAGTCGAGCATTTGTAATGGGTAATAGACGCTGAAGCAAACAGGCCTTTAATGTGATGATTTATGTTAATAGGGTATAGCCATATGTACCAGAGGCTCCAAATTCCTCTAGTGTCCTTGGTTTTATCTCTTTCTTGGCTTTGGGGCTTTCTAATGTACTGCTTCACAGAGAGCCTGTCTTACAGCAATTTCAGGTGTAACCCCGTTTCTAGATTGGAGCCTTGTTGATGTGATGATGATAGAATGTGGGCAAGAGAGGATCTTCTATAATCTTCTAAGTCTCTTTTTATGGGCCTGTGTCCCAGGGCAGTGCTCTTCCCTGGTAGTATAGCTTTTCCCTTCATGTCTCCTAATTCTTACACTGGCTGCACTGCTCTCAGTTGATTTCCTTGAGGTCTTGGTCCTTGTTGACAATATTGTTTCCAAAGACTGAGGGCTTACAGCGGGGAGGAACTCCTCTCCTCTAGCTGGAATAGGTTTCAGAATTGAACTCTAGGGAACTCCATTCCCTAGATAGTTGGCTTTTGTTATGGAGAAGGATCTGGGTTTGCTGCACAATAGTTGCTCTTCCCTTCCATCCATCAGGACTGGGGGATGATTTCTCAAGTCCTCACTTAGTGAGATTCCTTGAAGAATCCAAAAGTCTCCTCAAAATTTCCAGGAGTTATTTTCTCTCACTAGTCCACACTCCATCTCTAGCAATTTGTCAAAATTACCATTTAAGTATTCTTACCAATTTTTGGGTTCAGTGGTTTTGACTCCAAGTAAGCATATCTTAAGTTTCTGTGTGTCTCTGTATGTGCTTGTCTCTTCAGATTTTAGAGCAGTGGTTTTTCCTGGGACCTCAGTTCTCTGGTTAACCTGAGAAAAGTCTTCAATTTTCAGTTTGTTTGGGCTTTTTCTTTTTTTAAAATGGGGATGACCATTTCCAAACTCTACATAGATAGGCTAAAGGGACAAATCTCCTCCCCACTTTTATATATCCCCATTTAGTCATTGATAACATTTTTTACAGATAATATTTGTTTATTTAGAATTACCAACATATACAGTTTTAAATTTCATTCTCTGTATTGTTTTCTTTCTTTTCAAGAAGCTTTACTTAGATACAATTAATATACTATATATAAAATTCACCCTTTTAAGTGTGCAACTTAGTAGTTTTACTGTTTTTACTGGATTATGCAACCATACCAGTATCTAATTTTAGAACATGTTATCTCCCAAAAAAGATACCCATACTCATTAGCAGTCGTTTCCCATTCCCATCTCCCCAGTCCTTTGGCAACAACTAATCTACTTTTTGTCTCAATGGGCTTTCTATTCTGGACATTTCACAGAAATGGAATCACTCAATATGTAATCTTTTGCAACATGACTTCTTTCACTTAGCATAATGTTTTGAAGGTTCACTTAGGTTGTAGCAGGTACAGATACTTTATTCCTTTTTATGACTGAATGTCATTAATTTATTCATCTGCTGATTGCCATTTAGGTTTTTTCCTCTTTTTGACTATTGAGAATAGTGCTATTGTGAATATGCATATACGTGTACTAGCTTGAGTTTCTGTTTTCAATTCTTTTCATTATGCATATACTAGTGAAATTTCCAGGTCATGTGATAATTCTACATTTAACTTTTGAAGAGCTGCCAAACTGTTTTCCAAAGTGGCTGCACCATTTTACTTTCCTACCAGCAGTGAAGGAGTTTCCCATTTTTCCACATCCTTGCCAGATCTTGTTTTTATTTAGTCTTTTTGATTATGGCCATTCTAATGGGAATAAATTATTTCCTAATTGTAGTTATGATTTGCATTCCTCTAATGGATAATCATGTTGAGCATCTTTTCATGTGCTCATTGGCAATTCATAAATCTTCTATGGAGAAATGTGTACTTAGATACTTTGCCCGTTTTTTAAATTAGGCAGTTTTTTTTTTTTTTTTATTGAGTTGAAAGAGGCCTTTATGTATCCTAGATATAAGCCCCCCATCATATCTGGTTGCAAATAGTCTCTCCCATTTTGTGCTTTGAAGCACAAAAGTTTTCAATTTGATTAAGTTCAATTTATCTTTTTTCTTTTGTTATTTTTGCTATTGGTGTCATATCTAAGAAGGCTTGCCTAATTGATGTCACAGATACTTACTCCTATATTTTCTTCTATGAGTTTTATAGCTTTAGTCCTTATATTTAGGTTTATGTTCCACCTAATTTTCATGTTATGTTATGTTATGTTCCAGATTAATTTCCATATATGGTAGGAAGGAGGGTCAACTTCATTCCTTTTCATATTAATTTCCATTTGTCCCAACATCATTTGTTGAAAAGTCTCATTAAATTGTCTTAGAGGGGACCTGGGTACCTCATTCAGTTGAGCATCTGACTCTTGATTTCTGCTCAGGTCATGACCTCACAGTTCGTGAGTTTAAGACCCATGTCAGCTCAGCACTAACAGTGTAGACCTGCTTGGGATTCTCCCTCCCTCTCTCTCTCTCTCTCTCTGCCCCTCCCCTGCTCAAACTCTGTCTCTCTCTGTCTCTCATAAATAAATAAACTTAAAAAATTTTCTCGGAATCATTGTCAAAAAGCAATTGACTATACATGATGCGTCTTTGGATTCTCAATTCCCTCCCCTTGATCAATATTTCTACCTTATGCCAGTCCCATATTGTCTGGATGCTTGTATATTTGTTGCAATTTTGAAATGGAGAAGAGTGAATCCTTCAACTTTATTCTTCTTCTTCATGATTGTTTTACCCATTCTTTCATTGTTTCTTATATGTAATACTTTTCCTCCTGGTTCAGCCCTTGCATATCATTAAATGGTTCTCTTAGGAAAACCTGCAAATATAAGTTTACATCTCATTATCTGAAAACCTTAAGGTTATATGTGTTTCTTTTGAAATTAGGAGCTTTTAGATTTTAATTTATGTAACACTCCCAGCAGAGTCTGAGTCAATATACATATTCAAAACGATAATTTTCCAGTAATATGTGTAAATATTCACACTAGCTGAGATGGATAAAGGCTATAAATAGCTTCACATCATTTCAGATAAAATGTTGTTGCCAAATGAATTGCCTAAAATCTTTGGACTTCATGAACACTCTCTCATCCAGCACTCTTAGGCTTTTGAAATTGCAGCTGATGTACCTCATCACTTGTTGATTACATTCCTCAGACTAAGTCGGGTACTACTAAATATGAGCTTTAATAGCACTTAATTATCTTGTGAATGTTAGTAAAACATTAATTGTATAATTAATTGTTTAATGTCTTACAACCATTAGACTTCAACTCTATGAGTTCAGAAGCTTGTCTTTCTTGTCTGCTACTGGATGTTCACGGCCTTACAGTGTTGAACAAATAATTATTTCTCACCACAGGAACCTTGTGCTTACTCATTCCTCTGTCTGGAATAATCTCGTGCCTGGTCTTGATATGATTAGTTCCTTTTTATCCTTGTGTCTTAGTTTAAACAGTATTTCCTCTAAGAGTTGTCCCTATCCAACTATCCTCAGTAGGACTCTTCCTACATTATTCATCACACTGCCATTTTTCTTTCAAATCAGTAAGGATAGCCCATAATTGATTTAACTATGTACAGTATATTTAAAAATGTATAAAATATATATTTTAAAAACGTGATTTTTGTGGCCCCAATTAACCTTGCCTCTTGGTGTTTATGACCTTGTATATTTCTCTCCTACATTGAACTTGACTGGCCCTGTAAATCAGTTTAAAATATAAAATGAAGTGGAAAGGATGCTGTGTCACTTGCAGTCTTGAGCTTTAAGAAGACCTAATAAGTGGTTTATTTTTTACTTTTGGAGCTCTGACCTAACATATAAAGGAACTTCTACTCTGCTGGATAGACCACATGGAAATGCTGTAGGCTAAGGAAAAGTCCTGAGACTACACAGAGAAATAGAGAAGCTCAGTCATCTCAGTGTTCCAGATAATCAGGTTCCCAGTCACTCTCATTCAGTAATATGTCAGGTATGTACATCAGCCGTCTTAGACATACCTGCTGCTGTGAACTGAATTGTGTCCCCCACCAAATTTGTATTTGAAAACTTAACCCCCAATATGGCTGTATCTGATGATAGGGTCTTTTAGAGGTAATTGAGGTTATTTTAGGTCATAAGAATAGGGGCCTAATCTTATCAGACTTGGCCTTGTAAGGAAAGGAAGAGAGATGGCTCTTCTATTTCTTTGTCATATGAGGATGTTGCCAGATAGAGAACCTAATATGAACTCCAGTTTGGCTGCTGGCCAGTCAAAAATCAATACCCGAGAGACAAGCGATGGTGGGAAAGGAAAGTTTGCTTTATTCAGAAAGCTGGCAACCTGGGAAGATGGTGGACTAACATCCCAAAGACTATTTTCCCTGTCTAGGCAAAGCTGGAGGGTTTTAAAGGGGAAGGCATGGGAAATGGAGTTGGGGGGTGCAATGTGCAGGAGAAGTTGGTGCCCAGACAGTTAGTCATATGTCATCACGACCCTAAACAGACCCTAAACAGGCAGCTATTTTCAAATGTTGTCAGGCCTTATCTTATGGGGAAGTCTGGTCCTTCACTCCTCAAGACCACTGGTCTGCAAATCTCAAGAAAAATAGGTTAGTTCTGCTGCAGAACTTAGGTTGGCAAACAAGGGAGTGCATAAACTTGAAACAAATTAACCCTTAAGACCAGTTGGAGTGCTGTTACAAGGACAGAGCAAGAAATAGCTATCTGTAATCCAGGAAGAGAGTCCTTACCAGATCCTGACCATGCTGGAACACTGACCACAGACTCCCTGCCTCAAAGACTGATGGAAAATAAATTTCCATTGTTTAAACCACCCAGTCTAAGATATTTTGTTATGGCAGCCTTAGCTGACTATTACCCCAGCCCACTGAAGCCACAGAGCAGATGGCTGCATCTCCAGCAGACACTGCACAAATCAGAGGAGTTACCCAGCTATATCCAGATAACCCACACAATTGTGAAAGACAATAGAATTGTTGTTTTTTTAAAGACACTGAGTTTTGGAGGGATGTTTAAAGAAACATTAGATAACTAAAGTATATTATCTATGTTATCTTCCATCTTATCCCCAATATTTTGCACAGTTATTTCAACATGGTTAAACACTCAATAGCCGTATGCTGAACAAATGTATGGAAGAAAATGCATGAATGTATTCAAGGTGATCAAAAAAATACACAGAGAGAGAATAAATAAAAATCATTTGGTAAAATAAAAATGTCCCTACTTTCAGTCAACCATTTAACTAAAATGAACACTAAGGCAGGGACATTTTCACTGTTTAAAAGTGTTTCTCAAAATGTGTTTTGATGACCATCTAAACACTGATCATTAGTTTTACAGTTCAGATCCCTGAGTTCCATCACAGACTTGCTGAGTGGGAATGGAAAATGTAAGTGTTTTTTGTTTTGTTTTGTTGCCAGAATTTTGTTTATTCTTTAATTTTCTTTTTTACATTTATTTATTTTTGAGAAACAGAGTGAGACAAAGCGTGAGTGGGGGAGGGGCAGAGAGAGAAGGAGACACAGAATCCGAAGCAGGCTCCAGGCTCTGAGTAAGCGGTCAGCACAGAGCCCAATGTGGGGCTCGAACCCACAAGCTGTGAGATCGTGACTTGAGCCGAAGTTGGAGGCTCAACCGACTGAGCCACCCAGGCACCCCTCTTATCAATACTCTTAAGTTATATTTAATATTTGTTCATGATGGTTTGAGATTCATTGTTTATTTAATCTGTTAGTATATACATATACAAACATGTATACATAAAAAGCTACACGAATGGACAACACACACAGAGAATGAAAGGCAGCACCATTGCATTTATTTGGCTGACACAAGTAAAACTGACTGATGCTTCAATGATCTAGTTATTTCAGTTAAAACACTTACCTTGCTCTTGCCCTTGCCATAATATATAGTTTATTATCATTTAAACATAAATTATCTTTGGATCTATGGAATCATTTAATCCAAATTAATTTAATTAGCTTAATACTAAAATGTTTCTATTAGAGCACTTCATTTAGACAAATGGTATACATAAGCTGTATTCTAAGGCTCCCCAAAGAGAAAATAATTTCCAATAGGTTTTCCTTTTTTTTTTCTTCACATTTGTTCACTACCAACAGGTGCCTAATTTTCCAAATTTTCCTCCTACTTTCTCCTACTGTAAGGAATCAACAATTATCAACTTATGCAAGTGATTATACTGTTCTTCCAAATTTATGTACTGAATTCTTAGTTACATTTACTTGTCTTCTCTAACTTATGATGAATAGAAAAATGTTTTCTTCTTCCTCTTCAACCACAGAGTAAATTTTAATGAGCAAGCAAATGTGTGAATGAGCAAAGTATAGTATGCCAGAATAAAGCATAAGAATAAACAGAATAAGCATCAGAATAAACATCAGTCATGTTATTAAATTTATTCTTTAAAAGAAATAAAATGGAATGAAATAAACCAGTGATATAGCTGACATTATTAAAAAAATGACTTAATAAATTATATTACATTTTTTACTGGAGAAAATGTATTTCAAATGCTCACAGATTTTTTTTTCAATTAATTAAATTATCCTATGTATTAAAGCTTTCAAATACATCTTTAAATTTTTTTTTTTTAATTTTTTTTTTCAACGTTTATTTATTTTGGGGACAGAGAGAGACAGAGCATGAACGGGGGAGGGGCAGAGAGAGAGGGAGACACAGAATCGGAAACAGGCTCCAAGCTCTGAGCCATCAGCCCAGAGCCCGACGCGGGGCTCGAACTCACGGACCGCGAGATCGTGACCTGGCTGAAGTCGGACGCTTAACCGACTGCGCCACCCAGGAGCCCCAATACATCTTTAAAATTTAATGTAAGTCAGATTCATTGATTTTCCTTCATTGTTAGCTTTTTTGTATGTTTCTCTTTTAACCTGAAATATAGAGTTGTTCCAATTTTGATTTTATCTAGAGAAAAAAATATTTTAATATATTTTAATTATTTTACTGCCCATTTTCTCAATCAAAACACTTACAAAAAACAGGAACAGTACAAATAAATTACAACAAGACCTTCTCCCAATGAACTGTTAACTGTGTGCTTCAAGATCATTAAAACATTTTGAACCAAAGGGGCACCTGGGTGGCTCAGTTGGTTAAACATCTGACTCTTGGTTTTGGCTCAGGTCATGATCTCATGACTTCGTGGATTCAAGCCCCGCATCAGGCTTTGTGCTGGCAGCACAGAGCCTGCTTGGGATTCTCTGCTCCTTCCCCACTCATGCTGTCTTTCTTTTTCAAAATAAATAAATACGCTTTAAAAATAACATTAAAAGTTTTAAACTGTGAATCCCATAGACTGCAAAAAAAAAAAAAAAAAACCTATTATGTCCTCATAACAGCCTCAGTATTCTTTTGTCAATGAATGCCTCTGACTCTATGCAGTCGAACAAAATTAGTGAAGTAATAGTGGGCACTTCTCAAGTTCATTAAATATATTGGTGCTAAACTCTTTGTTTTGAAATATATTTTGTTTTTTTTAATGTAACAAAAGTATTATTAATTTTTGACAACATTTTTACTAAACAAAAATAGATATTACAATGTAAGCAAGCTAAAAGGTATGTAGTAATGATAGCCAATAAATGAGCGTTAGTACAAATTTTCCATATATATTTTATAAAGTTTCCAAAATACTTTATATATTTAATTTACCTTCTTAATAAAATATATCGCAAAAATCAATAATAAAATAAAAGCCAAACACTGATTTCTTTTGTGTATACATTTCTTCACTAATAATCCTGAAGACCCTTACAGTGGTAAGCACTTAATATCAGGATCAATAAAAAAGTGGTAGATATCACTGATTAATACTTCACAGTATTTTAACATCACATATATTCAACTAAGCCAATAAATTTCTTATTATAAATGGAATAAATATATCAAAGAAGTTTAATTACAAAAGTTAAATATACCATATCCACAGATGCTAACATTATTAAACCACTTAAAATTTGCTGCTTTCTTTTAAGTGGGCCAGTTAAAATCTCTAATATAGTACATACTTCCTGTGAACTGCAAATAATTACAATAATATAGAAAAGAAAGAAAATATTAGGACAATTTATATAGCCATGTGTATATTCTCAAATGCTCTGGAATTTTAAAAATACATGTGTAAAATTATAAGAGAAATAAGTAACCATAAGAAGTATAAATAAAAAGACTATCATTGACTTTCAAAAATGGTGTCAACTATAAAAATTACTTTAAGAAAAATAAAGCTATTAGGCTGCTGGTTCTGGCAGGTAATTTAATGTTAATGTTAAAGAGTTTGAATTTTATAATTTATGACATCTTATTTTAGACTTCTTTTTAAAGAGGAAAGCTATTAACTTAGAAATGATTCAGCTTTTTTGGATGACAAAGTCAAAAATATAAGTAGACAATAAAGTGAAAGCAACTATTTTTTCCCCCACTGTGTTTATGATAAGATGTATGAGTCATTGTTTCTGGCCTCAAAAGACTTTTGACTTGGAAGTAAACAGGTAAAACAATAGAGAGAGGTCGATTACTCTAACGGGCGTGAAGAAATTAGGAGATCTTTGTTTACATGCAAAATTAATGAAAATCAAGTTTCCAAAGTTAAGTATTGATATTGTACCTATGCAATATTTTAATATTGTCAATTTTTGAATGCTGATCTGTGAGGGACAGATGAGGAAACTGGGCTATAAGGATGACACAAGCAAGCTAAAAGGAATATTCATTCTAAATTCTTATTCCAATGGCATACTTGATCTTGTAATTTCTCACTGGACTGAGAATATGAAAGGACATAGAAACACGAGCTCTTGAGTTCTTTAAATAATTCCAATTTCTTGAGCAATATTGTTATTTGTAAGAATTGTGGGTGAAACTTAAAATATGGTATAATTTTGAAAACAAAAAAAGAAGAAGGCTTGAAGATGACAGTGGCCAAATACTTCCAAAATTTACAGACATGAAAAATTGATATTGTGAACTCTAGACAGATGGTATTTTTTTAAGTTAATTTTTTTTTAGAGAAAGAGTGTGTGAGTGGGAGAGAGTGGCAGAGGAGAGAGAGAGAGAGAGAGAGAGATAGAGAGAGAGAGGGAGAGAGAGAATCCCATGCAGGCTCCATGCCCAGCACAGACCCCAACACAGGGCTTAATCCCACAATCCTGGGATCATGACCTGAGCAGAAATCAAGAGTCAGACGTTCAACTTACTGAGCCACTTAGATGACCCTGGACATATGGTCTTGATAAAAAATAATGTGGAATCCTTGGAAACATTATGAAGAAAAAAATAATGCATAATGATAGTTTCTTTGAGAAGAAATTATTGTGGCAAAATGCCTGCTGAGCAAGGAATGTTAAAAACATAGTATTTAATTTTCATCAAGACCATCTATGAAAAATTTGGAATTTATGGGCTACATGAAAATTGAGCCACACAAGTTCTAGAGTAGTCGTTGATGACAACCTGTATGAAAGCATGTCTTTAAAAATATACCATGGAGCCTATTATTTGTATTATCAGTAATTCAGAGAAGCCTTATAGGTAATGATGATCATATTTTCAGATAAGATTTTAGATGGAATTGAAACACAAAAATTCATATGATATTCAGACACAAAAATGATGAGTTGAGCCTATCAAAATTGTATATAAAATATGTGAACATTGGGGCGCCTGGGTGGCACAGTCGGTTAAGCGTCCGACTTCAGCCAGGTCACGATCTCGCGGTCCGTGAGTTCGAGCCCCGCGTCAGGCTCTGGGCTGATAGCTTGGAGCCTGGAGCCTGTTTCCGATTCTGTGTCTCCCTCTCTCTCTGCCCCTCCCCCGTTCATGCTCTGTCTCTCTCTGTCCCCAAAATAAATAAACGTTGAAAAAAAAAATTAAAAAAAAATATGTGAACATAAAGTTTATTATTATATGGAGAATTTGAACTAACATGGAAAAGAGCTCAAAACCTAATGTAGCTAACAAAATAAAAATTAATCAAAAGTTTAAAAAATAATATAAAACTAGCATAAGTATAAATAGAGAGGCCTAACTTACTATGATGCTGAAAAGAATTAGAAAGTCCATTTGTTGCTATATTTTAATTTTGTTTATTCCCATAATCACAAGAATCTATGAACTTAATACAAAAAAACTCAACTGAGAAATGACTAATAAAACCTATCTTCCTTTTCCTGAAAATTTCATTATATATAATCTCAGTTAATTTTATTTCATATTTCAGATGCAATAGACAACTGATTGTGACAAGCCATCTCTCATTGTCATTCACAGCTTTCAATAAATGACTGCACAACATTAAATTGAGGAAATTAAATGCTCCAGAGAAACATTTGGGGATTTAGTTTTAATGTTTTATAAAAATTTGTTTGTTACCACTCTGTAAAGAAAAATCCAGTCATTGATTCAGTGAATCCTTGCATGATTGTACAACTGCACCTTTTAAGCAGCAAGATCAAAATAGAAGAGAGGAATAAAAGTTTTTGAGAATGCAAACCCCAGCCTTCATATTTTTTTTTCAAAATCTGAAATACATTTGACTTGAGAACTAAAGGATCATGAAAATCTTATTTATCCATTTATCTTATTGAAGAATATGACACTGTCAAATCTCTGTATTATAGTTCTAGCAAGACTTAATTACTAGCTAAAATGGCATACAAAACAGTGCCTAAAAAACAAATAGATATGCATGTGTCATTAAAATCAGTAGTGTCCATTTAAGTTGTTTCCATCCCTGCTGGTTTTTGTGAAACACATATATATACCTTAACTGTGTTTTTACTTTTAATATTTCAATGTCTAAGCCCTACTTAATACCTGCTATTCTGTCACATCTTTGCTACAAAAAGTTTTCTGATATCATATTGACCAGACAAAAAGAGAAAAATCTTATATTTTTATGTTAATATAAGTAAATCTTTGTAAATTATTTATGTGTCTACTAATTTCTATATAAAACAATGTAAAATAATTTTTATTGATTTATCAGTTAGTGGGAAAACAGGAATTTTGATCATTGCCCTTTATTTCATTTTCTATAATTTCAACTCAGTTATTTTATGCTTGATAAAATTAGGGGTCAGAGAAATTAAAGGGCTTTACATAATTTCTTTTTGCCAGAATGTAGCCTGGTAGCACCAAAAAAAAATGTGCTCAACTATCATTTAGTCAACCACATGAAAACATTTCTTGAAGGTCACATTAGAAGTATCAACCCTGTGTTCTGAATCTGAGCACCCAAATATGTTTGTAGTAACATAGAAATTGTATTAGGGTTCTTCACAGAAACAGAACCAATCATGTGTGTGTGTATATATATATGTGTGTGTGTGTATATATATATATATATATATATACACACACACACATATATATGTATATACATACATGTATATATGTGTATATATGTAAATAACCAATTGTATTTATTTTTATATATAACTAATAATATATATTATATATATATATATTTATATTTTTATATATTTATCTTAAGGAATTGGCTCATGTGATGGTGTGGGCTGGCAGGGCCCCAAATCCCCACAGAAGCTGATAGACTGGAGACCCAGGGTAAATTTAATGCTGCTCTGGGGGATTCCTTCTTCTTCCAGGGACCTTAGTCTTTTCTCTTAAGACCCTTACCCCACCCACATTTTGGAAGGTAATCTGTTTTACCTGAAGTCTACTGATATAAATGTTAATCATATCTAAAAAATACCTTCACAGAAATACCTAGGTTGGTGTTTGACAAAAAAAAAAAAAAAAAAAAAAGAGGGAGACACTATAGCCTAACCAAGTTGACACATAAAATTAGCCATCAGAAGGCAAAATCCATTTCCCTGAGGAAGAGACCCCTGATTACTGCTACAGCGTATCATGTCTTTGGATTGGTTACCTAGTAAAGAAGACAGTTCCTTAAGTTTAAATATAAGTAGGTCATTCCTTGCAGTCAGAGGCTAAACCCACTTTGAGTGTTATAGTCAGGTTTTTATGATGAGAGCTGTCTGAATGGAAGGAATTTTGATTTTTGTGTAATTAAAAAAGTGTTACTTAATAAACTGAACTATATGGGATAATAAAAAATAATAATAGCATGTGGGAAAAGAAGATTTTGAAGTGCCTAAGGCAGTTAATATCTATTGCTATTATGCTTCAGAAGGATGTGGGTTTTTTTTAACAATATAAAACCATTATTAAACTTCATAGCCCTATATTCTCAAGTCTAAAAGAAATAATTTCTGTGAAAGTTATTTTGATGAATCTTCTAAACCATCGTGGTTGTTTTATGACATTTATGCAATGAACATATGTGTCCCGAACTCTAGTAAAAGTCTGGTAGACTTTGTATATCAATTCATAGACATTTTATTTGCTGACTTCAATACCTATCTAGCATGTTTCCAATATGAGAGTATATACTTAAATTCCTTTTCTTGGAGATAACACAGCATATCTGTGTGTGTGTGTGTGTGCGCGCGCGCATGTGTAGGTGTTGGAGATGTTGCCCATCAATTCTGAAACTATGTGAATGAATCTATATATGCTACAAAATTCAAGGATTTATTTTTTTCAATATATGAAAGTTATGAAAACATAGGTTTCTTGAATACCTTTCGTCTGTGCATATCACCGCACCCAGAGACTATAGCACCAGAGGCTAACGCACTTCCCCCCCCACCCCGCAACACACACACAGCCACACCATCTAACTGTAATGTTAGAATGATATTAGACTCTCTCTGGCTTGGCCTGAAATGACTTAGAAAGTCTTATCAATTGCAGGACCACAAAATATCATTAAAATCTAATAACAATATTGTCAAATTGAGCAGAAGAACTAAGATGCTGTTCTAGCTTATCTTTGTTGTATTCTGCTCCACCATATTATGCTTGGTTGAAATGACAGTTGGGTTATTTTAACTATGAGGACTGTTAACTTGATTTGAAGGCAAAATATAGAGTGGGTTTTACTTCCAAAGAATGTCAATTTGCCCATGGATGTCAAATTCTAGACTCTCATCACTAATGGTGAGTTGCTGCTTTGTTAGAGACAAGCGTTAATTGTGGCATCAGTTTTGCAAATATTCTGTCTCAAATGAGATTGTTGTTTTACATTTTTGATGAGTGTATTGTGTGCATTCTGGAGAGGTTATAGATGCAAGTAGATCTAGAAAAGGTGGGGCAGGATGTTTCACTTTAGGAAATTAGGTAAATATTTCACTATCCTCTTGCAAAAAATGGAACAAGCATGAAGCTGAGGAGAACATATTCAGCACATATGTTATATATATCATATTCGGAACATAGTCATATTCTCTACTATGAGGTAGTAGTTTAAGGAGCATGGGCTCAGACAAACTTGGACAGCTCCTTACTAGCTTTGAAAATGTGTAAATTATCTAAGCTCAGGTAATAATAGCTACTATTACCCTACATAATTTGGTTCAGGAAAGAGAAACCAGAACTATGTCATTTTTACTCAGTGCATTGTACAGGAAATCAAGTAAAAATATCTTCAAAAACAGTACCAGAAGGAAGCATCAATGTGTTAAGAATATAGAGAAAATTTCCCTGGATAATATGCCTTATATTGAATACCTCTTTCTGCTTAATAGATCGATGTGTAGTTGGAATGGTTTTTGGTGTTGTGCCAAAGAATATCATTCCTGGCCCTGCATTATTGGACATTTAAAAAAATTTTTTAATGTTTATTTTATTTTTGAGAGAGAGCATGAGTGGTGGAGGGCGGAGAGAGAGAGAGAGAGAGAGAGAGAATCTGAAGTAGGCTCCAGGCTCTGAGCTGAGAGCACAGAGCCCGATGCGGGGCTAGAACCCATGAACCTTGAGATCATGACCTGAGCCGAAGTCGGACGGTCAGCTGACTGAGCCACTCAGACGCCCCTTGGACATTTTAATTGATGATCTGAAGAAGCCATGTTGTGTCAGATCACTTCCATTCGATTGTCCAGATGTAGTCCATGTTCTTCTCCACACTGCTTTCTGCTGAGGAAGCTGATGTGCCCTTTGGCTTCTGTTTGGTCAATGAAGGGCTCCGATAGGAGATCAAATGGTGGGAAAAGTGAGGTTTAGCTTCTTTGCTTCAGGCCAGCACATGACTCCTACATGGTGAGAGAGCAAAAGTCAGCCTTGCCAGGCTTCCTCACTCTCCTGTTTGGACACCTCCTGTGTTACTCACCCTGTACCATCCCTTCCAGTTACTTTGCCTCTTGCTCATGTTTTTGTAAATAATCTCTTTATAAATAAATCCTGTTGAATTATACTTTTAAAAAAAAGGCAAAGAAGGAGACAAATGAACCAAGAGTCTTCCACATGTCACTTTGAATATCCATAGATTCTTGGGGCACCTGGGTGGCGCAGTCAGTTAAGCGTCCGACTTCAGCCAGGTCATGATCTCGCGGTCCGTGAGTGAGTTCGAGCCCCGTGTCAGGCTCTGTGCTGATGGCTCAGAGCCTGGAGCCTGTTTCCAATTCTGTGTCTCCCTCTCTCTCTGCCCCTCCCCCGTTCATGCTTTGTCTCTCTCTGTCCCAAAAATAAATAAACGTTAAAAAAAAAAATGAATATCCATAGATTCTTAAATCCAATTTTGGGAAGAAAAATCATATAAAGTATAAACATGTTTAAATGTTGAGTGAATGTGCTGATCTCAAATTAATATTTTGGACATGAATAATTGTATTTTTAAAATGTGTGTTTGTGTGTGTGTGTGTGTGTGTGTGTGTTCTCTTGCAGGCAAAGAGATTTTTTTTCCTATTCAATTATTTTGGTAAATAGTAACTGTAATTTTTAATTTTTTTAAATGTTTATTTATTTATTTATTTAGAGAGATAGAGTGCAAGTGGGTGAAGGGCAGAGAGAGAGGGAGACACAGAATCTGAAGCAGGCTGTCAGCACAGAACCTGACACAGGGCAAAAATTCATGAGTCATGAGATCATGACCTGAGCTGAAGTTGGACACTTAACTGACTGGACCACCCAGGTGCCCCTGTAATTTTTAAAGTATTTAATAAACTGATGGGTAAAGCTTTGCGTTCAAAGTTTCAAAGTTTAGAAAGCAACTATTTGGTTAGAAAGACTCTGCTAAGAGAATAACAAACTCCTAATTAGAGAGGGAAAAAAAAGATTGACCTGATAAAAAAATGATAAGTCTGTGGTAAATTTTTTGTTTGAAAAATGTTGTGTTTGCATATACATGTATGTAGGTGTACATATGTGTCCTGGCCAGCTTGCATGTGTGAATTATTTCTGAGTGGAAATTTAAGAAGATAAGAAGTTCTAGGAAGATGTTTTTTCAAACGTATCAAATATTTATCAATTAATGTTTAAATAAAATTGGTTTCATAAAATAAACATTCTTGGCTAATAATTATATTTCTTCATTTGTTATAAATTTATCTTAGAAAAGATTACTTTATTAAAATAAAATTTACTGATATAATGTAATAAGGATTAACCAAAAGATAAAGGGAAACATATAATTATATTAAGGCTACCTAAATTAATAGTCAATAGACTTTTGAAGACTATAAAATAAAGCAACAAAAAAATAGTAGAACTTTCAAGTCTTTAAAAACTTCTGGTCTAGAGATGCAGCTTTTTAGCATCAGCAGGAAAAGGAAGGACTGAATAGTCATGCTCACTTGTCTAAAAGAAGTTTGTATAAAATAGTTTTAAGGGGAACCAGGCTGGCTCAGTTGGTTAAGTGTCTGACTCTTGATTTCAGCTACAGTCATGATCTCACAGTTCCTGTCATTATTTCACATTTCATGAGATCAAGCCCCACTTCGGGTTCTCTCCTGACAGCAGGAGCCTGCTTGAGATTCTCTCTCTCTCTCCCAAAATAAATAAACATTTAAACAATAGTTTTAAAAATCTATTAAATGCCTTTTGTGTGACTATAAAATTCTGATCTCTGGCACTGCCTTCAGCTAGATGACCCAATTCCAGAACTTTAATAGAAATCCTATATTAAGTAGTTTTAAAAGTCATTAAATTATTTTAAAAGTAAAAGATCATACACATGCATAATGCAAAACCACTATGCAATAAATCAGTTTTTAGTTTGGAGATTTCATTGTTTTATTTTTCACATTGAAATAAAAAAATATTGAGTTAAATTGTGTGTAAATTCTGTTTTTTAAATCGATTTTTCTATTTAATAATCATGTACTTTCATAAAATGTAAAATGAAGCTATCTTCATTTCTTATCTAAAGGAAATGAAAATCACAGATTAATAATTCGAATGGGCTGCAAATCAAGTCTATTTGTGCTTTTTACTAATCATTATTGGGAAACAATATTTAAAAATTATAGGGACATGTTACAATTACATTATTTTCTAGATAATTAATATAAATTCACTATTTGGTACCTCTGTAGTTAATAACCTGGATAAAATATGGTTTGAAATTTTAAAATACCCTAAACAAACATGAACAATTTTATGAAACAAGAAATAAAAATTTATTCAGTGAATATCAGATAAATTAGGACTGTATTTTGAATTTATACAAAGAATCAGGTGAAGAGTTTCAGATAAAATCTCAAAAGCCAGTGTCTCCATGTGTTTTTCCTTGCATTTTTTTTACTATTAACCATAAGAAAAAACTCCTCTGGTTCCCTCTCTTTCTCTCTAATAGCCAATATTAATGTTTGGGTGGTCCTGGGATTAAATAGTCAATTCCAAAATGAGAAAGGATGGAAAAGTGTTCAATAAACACAAGAACATATTGTTTCCATTTTTATTGTATATGTATATATTCTTATTTCATGAATATAATTAATAATTACCACAGTGTTTTTAGGAAGATTAAATGAATCAATATTTATAAAACACTTAACAACTGCTCACAGTACATTGGTGCCTTAGAAGAATGAATGGTAGTTTGTCTTTAAAGAAACACATTTACCACAAAAATCATTATGTTGTACACCTGAAACTAATGTAACATTGTGTATCAACCAAATTATTTATTATTGTTATTATACCAGATTTTTTTGCAATAGAAGAGCATGTTGCATTCAACTGTAGGTCACTCATCTGTGTTGGCATAAAGGAACAATTTTTTTAATATGAACATAAATTAGATATAGCTATGATGGGGAAGTTTAGGAATCACTGAGCTCCTGAAGTTAGGATTGAAAGTAAACCTCCTACTGGCAAAGGAATGGCCAGAAGTTAGGATTCTCTTAGGAGACACCTATTTTATTTGGGGTTAAGCATCTCTTTGATAGTATACCAAATAATGCACTGAGTGCCTATAACTTAAGCACAGATGGTGTTGGCCTGAAGTTGGATATAAAATCAGTGGGGATACACTATTTATTAGAACACATCTAAAACCAATGCAATTTGAATATTTCATTTTTTAATTTTGTTTGGACTGTAGTACACCGCAAGGCTAAACAAACTCAATTCTATAAATT
Source organism: Leopardus geoffroyi (assembly GCF_018350155.1). Lineage (NCBI taxonomy): Eukaryota > Metazoa > Chordata > Mammalia > Carnivora > Felidae > Leopardus > Leopardus geoffroyi. The sequence continues at coordinate 173,071,573 of NC_059328.1, read as the reverse complement.
ATTACTGAAAGCTGAATTTACCCATAAAGTTGCCACACAGGTTTGGGAGAACTGACACCAAAGGGATTTTCAAAGATTCCAATGAAAGTGTATGAGAAATACTAGGAAGAAATACAACAAAATATTTACAATGGTTTGATTGTGGAGGGTTACTTTTCTATCAATAACTCTGTGTTTTCCTCAGAGACTATAAATTACATTTATTTATTTTTATTTAAAAAAAAAAGAAGAAGCTGGAAATAAAGCAATGTCACTACAGTTCCAAAATAAAGAACTGAATGGAATCCATGTTGATTTACTTTCATTTCTATTTTGGCTTTCTTGGACTATTACATATAGGTGTATATAGTGTATGTGTGTGTGTGTGTGTGTGTGTGTGTATTTTTATGTATGCATATGTTTCTCTACAACTGTTTATTTTCGTTGGTTGATATTATTTTCCTGTAGTTGCTGAAAAAAAATTGCTTAGGAGAAAACAACACTGACCGAGGATGAACTTGAGGGGTAATTTCAAGTAACAGCAAGATAAAGACAAATTTAATTATTTCCTTCTTGCTCTTCAGTCAAAGAGAAACACAGTAGGGACAAAAAAGTGGGTAGTGAGTTCTGGGAGAAAAGCATATCCAATATTGCCATGAAAACTACCATAGCAAGAAAACTACTATACCCATAAAAACAAACTAGCTGTTTTTTTTTAATCAACAGTTAAAAATTCCACAGTTTTCTTCCTTCATAAAATGTTAATGAATATATTCATTGACAAAATAATCAAATTTAGTGATAACCTGTGAACTTATTAAGATCTTTTCCATAATTGTGAAACAAAAATAATGCACACATTATTTGAGTTTGTCAATTTAATGATTCATTTAAATAGCATTTATAGAAATACATAAATTGTGAGTATCTTATTATTTTGCTTTTATAAGTTTTCAGTTTATAACACTACTGCCAATTTTATAAATTGTTGACGGGAAACAGAAATGAATTTATAACATTAATCCTTTCTCCTTAGCTTTTCTGATTTCATTCTGATATATGTTCTAGGGATTGTGGCATGTATTTGTGCTGCCACTGAGTGACAAACTAACCTTGACCTACTTATAATGAAATGTGTTGTCACTCAGGCTCAAGAAGTCATTAAAGCTTGACAGCATTGCCTCCTGCCAGCTTTTCCAAATCCTGATTGAAGAAAACATCTACCAGAATTATGACTTTGTTTCACTATTTTTATTTTGAAATGACATCTTAACTAATTAAAAGTAACCTGTTGAATTGCAGTTTTGGCCCTCCGCAAGCCAAAGGTCAGCCCATTAAGGATTTTCTCATTGACAAGGTGGCTTTACTTCATATGGATACATCTTCATAGCAAAATAGTGTAGTTTAGAAAAAGAAAAAAAAAAAAACAGTTCATCATAAACCCTGAACTTTGGCTTAGTCTTTTTTTTTTTTCCTAAGCTTATGGTTTCCTGGACAATAATCCATTAAATCTGAAGAGAAAGCAAATAAAAATCTTTACATAAGACTAGAGAAAAGTTTTCAAGTAATAATGTTTATTTATAATGCAGATTTTTAAATTGCATGAATTCATAATTACAATCAAAATGCAATACAAGAGTCCAAATTGAAGAAGATATTTAACTATATAAACAAGGTCTAACTATCAAAGAAGAAAGGCCAAGTCAAAGAATGAAATGAGCTTAATTTAACTAGATTTGCCATTCTTAAGGATCAAAGAGAGATGAAGAAGGTCACAATGAGTGTCTGGGATCATAAGCTAAGCTACAATTTTCATCCATTAGCTATTATCATATTTTTAAACATAAAAGAACTAGAGAGAGAAACAAAGGTTATTTGAATTAATGCCCTCAAATAGCACTTTAAAATGCTTTTCCCATGGAGACTTCAAATTTAACTTAATATTATCTGTGATTGGCCTATGAATATGGCTAACTGGCACAAATAAAATACAATATAAGAAAATGAAAGACCATCAACATTTTAGAATATATTCTTTCCAATAAAAAGCTGTGTAGTATAGAATTATTGAGTTATATATTTTAAAAATCCTCCATAGAAACTGTTATATCCTTTTAGCAAACCACTAAAATTTAGTGGAGAGTAGGTATTTCAGTCATGCCACATTTGGCAAGAGATGGAAACATCACTAAGCAAAAATTAATGTGGATCCAGACTTAAAGAGAGAAAGCATTTCTTTGATCAAAAATATGTAATTACTGTAGCTTTGTCAACTGATTGGGAAAGTGATTCCAAATCCTTACCAAACATAACAATGAGAGAAGACTTTTAGATGATTGCTTACCTAAATGAGTTTTGTTTTTTTTTAACAGCCAAAATTTTTCAGAGGTGCCCACAGTTTATGCTAGTTCTTGTCTTCGTAAAATGTTTGTCTCATCCAATTACACTCCTGAACTGCACTTTTCTGATAACTAAATATACCTCCAGTGCCCCTTGCAAACTACTCCGATATGACAGGTGTTGTGGTGGGCACAGAGACCACCCACGTGGGAAAGACCTGGTCCTGAGAACCACTGCAGAATTAACAGGAATTGATAGTGTAAATCATTTAGAAAAGCAATTCTGGTTTACTCAGAGAAAAGTTATGTAACAGTGCAGGATTGAAAGCAGGAAAACCAATTAGGAGGATACTGCTGGAGAAAATGTCAAGATTTGTTGATTAACTGTGATGTTTAAGGTGAGAGGGAGGGAAAATGGGTCAAATATAACTAATTTTCAAGGTTTCAAGATTGAGTGTCTAATAGTAAATGATGTTGTCATCCATGAGGTCAAGTATAAAAGAGAAGAGAAGTAGTTGGAGATTTAAAATGACTGAATGCAGTTTTAGGTATGTTGAATTTGCAGTGTCTTCAGAATATGCAAGGAAATAACACATTATGAGGAAAACAAGCATATGAGGATGTTGCCTGACTATCAATATATAAAGAGAAATTGTATGGGAACATGGGCCCAAGTACATTCTTGAGGCACAGAATTTTCGTAAGAAATTACAATCCTTGTTTCTGAGAAACTTAGGTTTTAAATAGAGGCTAATACCAATCCGTTTTTTCACCTATATAATCAGTTAACTTAGCCAGTATCTACATTCAAGAGAAAAAAAAATGTCAACTTATAGAGGCCAGAGATATTTTAGTTTCACTTATACTTTGAAAGGAATACCTTATAAGAAAAATAAAGGCTGACTGATTTTGGAAATTTGCATTCTTCATATATGCCATTGCCAGTATATTATAATTATCTTCAGGTTTCCATATCTTTTAACCAATTGCCGGAAACATAACATGGTGTGCCAAATAAATATTAAATAGCTTAAAATGGGAATAGGCACTATTTAGGGATTTAGAAAACAAATGGCTATTTGTTTTAACAAAAGGGGTGATATGCTATTTTGTTTGAAAGATGAGCAGCCTTTTTCAAGCAGAAGACAAAGCTATACATCAGGGAAAGTAGACATTTTAGGCAGAGGGAAGACCATGTCAGAAAACGTGAGGGGTGCCTGGGTGGCTCAGTCGGTTGAGCGCCCGACTTCGGCTCAGGTCACGATCTCACGGTTCGTCAGTTCAAGCCCCGCGTCAGGCTTTGGGCTGATGGCTCAGAGCCTGGAGCCTGCTTCCAATTCTGTGTCTCCCTCTCTCTGCCCCTCCCCCATTCATGCTCTGTCTCTCTCTGTCTCAAAAATAAGTAAACATTAAAAAAAAATTAAAAAAAAAAGATTCTAAAAAAAAGAAAACGTGAGATGGCATTGCATATTTTAGAGTATTATTATATATGTCATGATTGTTATGAAGAGTACAAAAAATAAATCATTTTCTCCAGGGAAGTAATCTAGTGGTCATATTGTGAAGGACCTTGCAAACCACGTTAAGAGCTTTGCACTTCAGATATTGATTCTGTAGTTGATGGAGAACCAATGATGGTGCTGCATTTTTGCTGAGGAGTTAAGTGATGTGGCATACTTTTCTTAGTAGCTGACACTCTTGACAGTGTAAAAAATGAACACGTGTGTAAACAGAGCAGCAAAGAGCAGTTAGCATGTTAGCAATGAGAAATGATATGAAAAAGAGCTAATGTAGAGACAGTGGATTAGAGTAATAAATAAAGGAAACATTTTTAAGGTAATAAAATTTAAGATAGAGCTTGAAAACACTTATGTTGGTATCCTCACTATGCTGGACACTGAAAGTATTATAATCAATTAGGTATTTAATATTAAATTAAAAATTAAATTAAGTTTTGAAAGTAGAGATACTATTAGTAAGAATTTAACAGACTACAGAATAAGAAATTACCTTTTTAAGGGTTAAAATATACTCCAAACTATAATCTGATGGGTTCAATATGTAAATAAAGTACAAACATCTCTAGATTAAGCATCATATAGATAGTTAAAATGGTAAAAGTGGTAAAATGCTAAAGTATTTTGAAATATTATAACAAATACTAAAAAAGTATCATTAAAAATGTCCCAGGAGGTATGTAAATTAATTAAATACCCCCCTGTTACCCCAATAAATTTTAAATTTATAAAATATATAAAGACAATTCTTTAAAGAACAACAAATGGCCAATAAAAAGAAAAAAAAATATTTTATCATTGCTGACAATCAGAATTATAAAGTAAAACCAATATTGATTTATTCTTTATTTTTTAAAAGTTTTGGTTTTTTTAATGTTTATTTTATTTTTGAGACAGAGAGAGACACAGCATGAGCGGGGGAGGGGCAGAGAGACAGAGACACAGAATACAAAGCAGGCTCCAGGCTCTGAGCTGTCAGCACAGAGCCCTATGTGGGGCTCGAACTCGTCAACCGTGAGATCATGACCTGAGCCAAAACTGGATGCTCAACCAACTGAGTCATGCAGGTGCCCTGATTTATTCTTTAAATTATCATATTTAAAAAAGATACACATCGGGGAAAGTAAGAGTGTAATATATATATATATATATATATATATATATATATCTTAAAATAAGCTTTTATTTATTAATACTCATGAGTGTTACTATATTTTAAATTGCATTATTAATTTGAACTGCAGCTTATTTCCATACATATAGTGTTTAATCAGAAAGTTATTTATGAAATCTTCTAGAGTCTGTACAAATCAAAAATAATTATAATCAATCAGAAACAACCTCTATGTTTGATATATGTTGAATAAATTAACATAAATAGATAAATTACATAGTACATATTTTCAATCAAATGCTTTCAGATACCACTCAAGGGACTTCTTTCACAAAAAGACCATTATCCTATAACTTCATTAGTTTAAAGAGAATTTACTCTAATTGCTTACTTGGCTTCTACCAAATCATTATATAGCTTCAACAAAAAAACAATATCTTGATTATTTCATTCTAGAGAAACCAAAATTACCAACCACTTGAAATACTCTTTCCTGTCAGACTTAAAAATTCATATATTTTTCCAAGTTGTGCACCAAAAAGGATAAGACACTTATATTAGTAAAGTCACCCAAATACTCAAAATGAGCACTTTGTTTTTCAATCCACTTTTCTACCTGGATTTCATGAACAAAGAATTAAGTATATCTCATTTTGCTGAAACTTCATAAACGAGTTAGAGAAAATAAGTCAGAATTAATAACAAATACAATCTTTATAAACTTTTAATATTTGTCCAATAGTTCTGAACATTTCCCATATTTATCAGATATTTTATTTTTGTCAGTTGAATTCCTGGCCAAGTGAGAGGTAGTAGTAGAGGTGATAGGTGCATAACATTTTACGGAAAACTGATGCCAATTTATTTGAGAAAAGATAACTGATCTATATTCTGTTCTCCAGCAGGTGTATTTAGTTATTCATTTCATTCTGTTTATTCTCTTATAACTCTCATCACACTACATTATAAATATATATTAACATTTCTAATTCTTCTGTATAGAAGAAGCTAATGTATTTTGCTTCTTCTATTAGATCATGGCATTTTGGATAAAATAAAACAATTAAGTGAATGCATAACAGTGAACACTAAATATTGAATGCGTAAATGTTTTTGATAGATTCACTAACTCACAGATGAAATGATTACAAAGAGTGTCTACAGATCTAATTTTCATGTATTTAACTGAAGACGAGCTTGGATAAAAGTTAACGTCCTAATAAATACACTACTTCTAGATCAACTAAACCTTTTGTCTTTGGTATATCCTATTGACAAATGGTTTATTCATCCAAGATAAAATATATTCTCTTCTAGTGAAAACATGATGGAGAAAAAAATGATCAAGGAGGAGATAATTAAATCAGCTAGGATGTATTATCAAATGAACTGTGAAAATCGTTGTATGTCACTCATTCAATTGGAAACAGCATTGAAAATGTCTCCTTTTCATTTTGTTAAGTGCTCACTGCTCACTGTTCTTAAAGGCTTTCTAGGTTTTTTCCCAGTATCTGCAACTATGCTGTCTGTTTTATGGGAGGCAACATAATATTGCTACCAGTTGTGGAGGCTCTGAAGGTATTTTTGGGGATTGTAAGCCTGGTTCCACCATCTCCTAAATGGATGATCTGTGGAAGGTTTCTTAACCTTTTTAAAGTTTCAATTTTCTCATCTTTAAAACCTAAATATAAATGATACATTTACTGTCTCAGTTATATTTACAATACCATTAATGTTGTATTTAGCATAGAGCCTGGCTACTAGTAAGTGTTTGTTAAGAGTTGTCATTTTTCTTTTTCATTTTGTAAGTTTTGTTTTTGTAGATCTTATTGATTTGTCCTACTAAAAGCACAACTGACCACAACAAAATGATCACAATAAACTCTCGTATGGGAGATGTGCAAGAGATATGTATGTGTATCTATGTGCATGTATGAATGGGACTTTGCCATTGATTAAATTCATTGAATATCAGATTTTCACCTTAATTGGATTCCAATCAGTTTTGATAACAGAGATTCTTTTTTTTTTCAATATATGAAATTTATTGTCAAATTGGTTTCCATGCAACACCCAGTGCTCATCCCAAAAGATGCCCTCTTCAATACCCATCACCCACTCTCCCCTCCCTCCCACCCCCAATCAACCCTCAGTTTGTTCTCAGTTTTTAAGAGTCTCTTACGCTTTGGCTCTCTCCCACTCTATCCTCTTTTTTTTGTTCCTTCCCCTCCCCCATGGGTTTCTGTTAAGTTTCTCAGGATCCACATAAGAGTGAAAACATATGGTATCTGTCTTTCTCTGTATGGCTTATTACACTTAGCATCACACTCTCCAGTTCCATCCACGTTGCTACAAAGGGCTATATTTCATTCTTTCTCATTGCCACATAGTACTCCATTGTGTATATAAACCACAATTTCTTTCTCCATTCATCAGTTGATGGACATTTAGGCTCTTTCCATAATTTGGCTTTGTTGAGAGTGCTGCTATAAACATTGGGGTACAAGTGCCCCTATGCATCAGTACTCCTGTATCCCTTGGGTACATTCCTAGCAGTGCTACTGCTGGGTCATAGGGTAGGTCTATTTTTAATTTTTTGAGGGACCTCCACACTGATTTCCAGAGTGGCTGCACCAGTTTGCATCCCCACCAACAGTGCAAGAGGGTTCCCATTTCCCCACATCCTCTCCAGCATCTATAGTATCCTGATATGTTCATTTTGGCCACTCTGACTGGTGTGAGGTGATATCTGAGTGTGGTTTTGATTTGTATTTCCCTGGTGAGGAGCGACGTTGAGCATCTTTTCATGTGCCTGTTGGCCATCTGGATGTCTTCTTTAGAGAAGGGTCTATTCATGTTTTTTGCCCATTTCTTCACTGGATTACTTGTTTCTCAGGTGTGGAGTTTGGTGAGTTTTTTATAGATTTTGGATACTAGCCCTTTGTCCGATATGTCATTTGCAAATATCTTTTCCCATTCCGTTGGTTGCCTTTTAGTTTTGTTGGTTGTTTCCTTTGCTGTGCAGAAGCTTTTTATCTTCATGAGGTCCCAATTGTTCAATTTTGCTTTTAATTCCCTTGCCTTTGGGGATGTGTCAAGTAAGAAATTGCTACGGCTGAGGTCAGAGAGGTCTTTTGCTGCTTTCTCCTCTAGGGTTTTGATGGTTTCCTGTCTCACATTCAGGTCCTTTATCCATTTTGAGTTTATCTTTGTGAATGGTGTGAGAAAGTGGTCTAGTTTCAACCTTCTGCATGTTGCTGTCCAGTTCTCCCAGCACCATTTGTTAAAGAGACTGTCTTTTTTCCATTGTATGTTCTTTCCTGCTTTGTCAAAGATGAGTTGGCCATATGTTTGTGGGTCCAGTTCTGGGGTTTCTATTCTATTCCATTGGTCTATGTGTCTGTTTTTGTGCCAATACCATGCTGTCTTGATGATGACAGCTTTGTGGTAGAGGCTAAAGTCTGGGATTGTGATGCCTCCTGCTTTGGTCTTCTTCTTCAAAATTCCTTTGGCTATTCGGGGCCTTTTGTGTTTCCATATGAATTTTAGGATTGCTTGTTCTAGTTTCGAGAAGAATGCTGGTGCAATTTTGATTGGGATTGCATTGAATGTGTAGATAGCTTTGGGTAGTATTGACATTTTGACAATATTTATTCTTCCAATCCATGAGCACAGAATGTTTTTTCCATTTCTTTATATCTTCTTCAATTTCCTTCATATGCTTTCTATAGGTTTCAGCATGCAGATCTTTTACATCTTTGGTTAGATTTATCCCTAGGTATTTTATGCTTCTTGGTGCAATTGTGAATGGGATCAGTTTCTTTATTTGTCTTTCTGTTGCTTCATTATTAGTGTATTTAAATACAACTGATTTCTGTACATTGATTTTGTATCCTGAAACTTTGCTGAATTCATGTATCAGTTCTAACAGACTTTTGGTGGAGTCTGTCAGATTTTCCATGTGTAATATCATGTCATCTGCAAAAAGTGAAAGCTTGACTTCATCTTTGCCAATTTTGATGTCTTTGATTTCCTTTTGTTGTCTGATTGCTGATGCTAGAACTTCCAACACTATGTTAAACAACAGCAGTGAGAGTGAACATCCCTGTCATGTTTCTGATCTCAGGGAAAAAGCTCTCAGTTTTTCCTCATTGAGGATGATGTTAGCTGTGGGCTTTTCATAAATGGCTTTTATGATGTTTAAGTATGTTCCTTCTATCCCGACTTTCTCGAGGGTTTTTATTAAGAAAGGATGCTGAATTTTGTCATATGCCTTTTCTGCGTCGATTGACAGGATCATATGGTTATCTTTTCTTTTATTAATGTGATGTATCACGTTGACTGATTTGCGAATGTTGAACCAGCCCTGCATCCCAGGAATGAATCCCACTTGATCATGGTGAATAATTCTTTTTATATGCTGTTGAATTCGACTTGCTAGTATCTTATTGAGAATTTTTGCATCCATATTCATCAGGGATATTGGCCTGTAGTTCTCTTTTTTTACTGGGTCTCTGTCTGGTTTAGGAATCAAGGTAATGCTGGCTTCATAGAATGAGTCTGGAAGTTTTCCTTTCCTTTCTATTTTTTGGAATAGCTTGAGAAGGATAGGTATTATCTCTGCTTTAAACGTCTGGTAGAACTCCCCTGGGAAGCCATCTGGTCCTGGACTCTTATTTGTTGGGAGATTTTTGATAACTGATTCAATTTCCTCGCTGGTTATGGGTCTGTTCAAGCTTTCTATTTCCTCCTGATTGAGTTTTGGAAGTGTGTGGGTGTTTAGGAATTTGTCCATTTCTTCCAGGTTGTCCAGTTTGTTGGCATATAATTTTTCATAGTATTCCCTGATAATTGCTTGTATCTCTGAGGGATTGGTTGTAATAATTCCATTTTCATTCATGATTGTATCTATTTGGGTCATCTCCATTTTCTTTTTGAGAAGCCTGGCTAGAGGTTTGTCAATTTTGTTTATTTTCTCAAAAAACCAACTCTTGGTTTCATTGATCTGCTCTACAGATTTTTAGATTCTATCTTGTTTATTTCTGCTCTGATCTTTATCATTTCTCTTCTTCTGCTGGGTTTAGGCTGTCTTTGCTGTTCTGCTTCTATTTCCTTTAGGTGTGCTGTTAGATTTTGTATTTGGGATTTTTCTTGTTTCTTGAGATAGGCCTGGATTGTAATGTATTTTCCTCTCAGGACTGCCTTCGCTGCATCCCAAAGCATTGGGATTGTTGTATTTTCATTTTCATTTGTTTCCATATATTTTTAAATTTCTTCTCTAATTGCCTGGTTGACCCATTCATTCTTTAGTAGGGGTTCTTTAACCTCCATGCTTTTGGAGGTTTTCCAGACTTTTTCCTGTGGTTCCTTAGTCCCTTGATCTCTGTAGCAATAGATTCTCTACTGTCCTCTCTACTGTTTTCAAGCCCAGCGATTAATTTTATGACTATTATTCTAAATTCACTTTCTGTTATATTGTTTAAATCCATTTTGATCAGTTTGTTAGCTGTCGTTATTTCTTGGGAATTCTTTTGAGGGGAATTCTTCCATTTAGTCCTTTTGGATAGTCCCTGGAGTGGTGCAGAACTGCAGGACACTTCCCCTATGCTGTCTTGAATAACTTGTGTTAGTGAGCGGGGCCGTAGTCAGAACTGATGTCTGCCCCCAGCCCACTGCTGGGGCCACAGTCAGACTGGTGTGTACCTTCTCTTCTCCTCTTCTAGGGTCGGGATTCACTGTGGGGTGGTGTGGCCCATCTGGGCTACTTGCACACTGCCAGGCTTGTGATGCTGGGGATCTGGCGTATTAGCTTGGGTGGGTTGGCAAGGTGCACAGGGGCGGGAGGGGCAGGCTTAGCTTGCTTATCCTTCTGTGATCCTCTTTGGGAGGGGCCCTGCGGCACCAGGAGGGAGTCAGACCTGATAACAGAGATTCTTTAAGACAAGATACAATGGAATCAAGAATAAGCCATTTACCCCTCCAGATTTACATTCTACTTCTATATAATTATGCACACACACACACAACCCATATATACTATCATATCAATATAGAAGATGGCATTTCAAACTATATACATATTTAACTTTACAGCATTGATTTTCTTATATACAGTGCATATCCTGTTACCTTAAACCAGTTTGGACAAATGTATAAATGAAGAGATGAATCAAGGAGTTAAAGAGTCCTCAAATGTATTCACGCAGTGAAAATTGATTGACATTGTACTCTAACTTAAGGTTTCAATTATTATGACAGTTGCTATTGTTATTTTTGTGGAGAAAGAAAAAAAATGGATATGAGAAATTATAATGAATGCATGGTTACTAGCTTCTGTGGAAAGATATGCCTTAGGTTAGGTATATAGCATTCCGATTCCAATTCCAATGTGTGTGTGTGTGTTTTTCCCCACACCACCAAACAGTTCTCTAACAATAGCCAAGTATCCTATAATTCAAGTCAATTCAGACACTATTTACCTGGAAGTAGCATCAGATTCCACAGAGTGAGGACTCAGTCCGACAAGACCTCTTCAGTTGCCAATCACAAGTTCTGATTTCCTGTGCTTCTGATTGACTATAAATCAAAGGTTCCCATGACCCCCTCCTTGGGTTATACTAATTTACTAGGACAGCTGACAGAGCTCAGGAAAACCATTTACTCATTATATTACCAGTTTATTATAAAGGACATGAAAAAATACAAATCAACAGCCAGATGGAACAGATGCATAGGGCAAGGTATGTGGGAAGGGGTGCAGAGCTTCCATGCTCTCTGTATCAGTCTCCCCGATGCCCTGTGTTGACTAATGTAGAAGCAATCAGAACCCCATTCTTCTGGTTTTCTTTGGAGGTTCATTACATAGACATGATTGACTAAATCATTGGTCATGGGTGATTGACAATTTATGGCTCTACTTTTGAGGAATCTTCTTGCTTCTGGTTCCAGTTAAGCAGAAAATATATGATTATGTGAACTCTAGTGACTAATATTCCAAGTTTCCATTTTAAGGTAGGGCTTTCTTATCATCAAGCCCCAGGTGGGACACACAAGCAGATTCCATCATCACAAAGAATCAGGCTGAGCTGTTGGCATGTTTGTATCTGCTACACTGTTATCACTTCAGCATTTTATCTATAGTTGCATGGGGCGTTCCCCCTATGGATAGCTGTTAGAGGAGAGAAAAAAAAATCAAGCCTGATTTGCAAAGAATTCTGTAAATATGCTGGCATACTTCAGATCTGGACAAGTATAGCTGTGTGGCAGCATTATGACTACACTCATATCTGAAAGACAATAAAAGGATAATTATTAGTATAACCAACTATTAGAGCCTCTTAATGAATATATAAAAACAAAGACAGTAATCTCTACTGTATTTCCTTCCAAAGTGTGAAATAAATATATACTTATATATTCAAAATAAATTTTATTTTTCTTTCTTTTTCTTTTATACACAGTTTGATATAAATATGTCCATGGTATATAAATTGCCAGTTTTGGCATTCAATTCTGCACCCAGTTCCAGTGTGGGGGGGGCGTGTGGAAAGAGGGGAGTCCCCAGTAAGTAATTCCTCAGTGCCAGCTGGGTGTCCTACAATTTTAACACTGTCTACAGAGAGATAACATCAGAATCCACAGGTTAAGGGCTCAATACCACATAACTGTCCCCTGCCTGTCAGATGCTAGTCACCTACCCAGGCTGTCACCTGGGGTCCTGACCAATCAGCTATAGATTGAAGGCTCAATGACCTCTTCCTTGAGTTCATTTAATTTGCTAGAGTAGTTCTCAGAACTCGGGGAAACATTTTACTTACTAGATTACCAGTTTATTATAAAATTGTGTAACATAGGAACAGCCAAATAAAAGAGATGTATGGGGGGAGTTATGGGGGGAAGGGACAGAGCTACCATTCCCTGTCCAAGTACACCTCTGTCCAAACAGCTTCACCAACAGGAAGCTCTCTGAATCCTGTTCTTTTGGGTTTATTTATTTGTGTATGTGAGACTTCATTACATAGATATGATTGATTAAAAATCATTGGCCATTTTCCATTGATTTGTTCAATGTCCCTTTCCCCTCTAGAGGTTTGGAACTGATCACCCGTTTAGTTCTCCAGGCAACTAGTCTCCAATCTGAAAAGTCAACTCATTAATGTAATAAAAGACACCTTTCTTCCTCTGGAAAATTCTAAAGCACAATATCACATGGCTACAGTTTACAGATAATCCAGATGAAATCATCCCAGAATGGCAAAAGGATTTTATTTTAGCTAAAAATCCAGGATTTGTCTCTAGATACAGTAACTGAGGAGCTTTTGAATTGATTTATTTGGGAAACATACTTTCTGTTAGATAATGAAGATTAGACAGATTTAGGGAGGGAAAGAGGTTGGTAAAGTGGAGGCAGAATCTCCTGCATTTACTATTGAAACAAAATTCCAGGTCCTTTTTTTTCAGTTCAGCTTGCCGTTCATGCATGAGGACATGATCAAATGAAGCCTCACAAATCAAAACCACTAACTTCAGGTTTTGAATGAGGAACCAGAAAGGCAGAGAAGTAGAGACAGAAAAGGATTAATCCCCCAGATTGCAGGGTTGAAAATATTAGGACTTCAGCAGCTGTGCCCAGTACTGGCAGCTGTGGCCACGATGGTACAAGTCCTGGCTATCCACATTAAACATTGATAGCAGAATCCTTATTATGTCTGTGGACATATCTGTTCAGACTCCTTTACATCATCCATTTCCAAGCATTGTTCTTTTGAGTTCAAAGTAAATTCTATCAACTCTTCTATTACTGTTTAAATTTTTTTTACATTTAATTCATCCATTGTTCATTTCTGATCCTTGCAAACCACAAAAAAACCAACAAACAAAAAATAACTCTGATACATAATTATTTCCTTTTTTTATTATGAGTCTTGCCAAAGATTTATTTATTTTATTTTTTTATATTTTTTAAAATATTTGATGTTTATTTATTTTTGAGAGAGACAGACAGAGCATGAGTGGGGGAGGGGCAGAGAGAGAGGGAGACACAGAACCCAAAGCAGGCTCCAGGCTCTGAGCTGTCAACACAGAGCCTGATGTGGGGCTTGAACTCATGGACTATGAGATCATGACCTGAGCCAAAGTCAGACACTTAACCAACTGAATCACCCAGGCGCCCCAAGATTTATTTGATTTTAAAGAGAAAAAAATGATTCATTAAGACATTTTATTTTTTTAAATTATTGTTTTTTCTTATTTTATTTACCTTATTTATTTGGAGTTACTATTTTAATCTTTTCTAATTTTTTATATGAACTATTACTACCTTTATTTTCATTTTTTTCTGATGAAAACATTAAAACCAGTTTCTGTTTCTCTCTTACTGTCTTTTTCTCAACATCCTTCAGTGACCAGTTTGGATTTCGTTCATAAATTTGAAATTTACTTTCAATATATTTTGAATAAATGTTTCAGAATTTGTCATGTTTTCCTGTATAAGCCATGAGATATTTAAAAATATGACTAACATATTTGCACATTAACATATTTTATAAGCTATTATGTTTCTGTTTATGAGCTTAATTTCTTTGTAATCATTGGTTATAATGATTCTGTGACACTTATTGAGATTTGGTTTCTTTTACAATGTTTTTGTTTTTAATGTCAATGTTAATATTCTACAGCAATGGCATATAGTATTTATCTGTAAGGGAAACTGTTCTTTATTACTTTACTTTCTAATAAAACCTTTACTACTTTGATTATTCTAATCACATTTATCTATGAGTTCTCAAGATATATGCAAAACTGTAATTTTAGAATAATATATTTCTTTCTGTATTTCTGACAACCTTTAACATATAGGTATCAAGACTATATCAGAAGTGCAATATATTCTTAGTAAATTATTCTTTTAGCTATTCACTCTTAATATTTTATGGTTATTTTCAGTCTTGAATTGTATTTGAGCTGAAGTGAAATTGCCTGGTTGGGGTAACTACTCCATATTTGCCATATTCTGTGTTTATTTCCTTTTAAGCTTGTTTTCTTCAATGTGTTCAAAACAACACATTGTTGAATACTTTTTAGAACCCAATCTGAAATTTGTCTTAAATTTGAATATGCATTTTGTCAATTTACAAAAACCTAAATAAAGCCTTTGTTGGTCTTGTTTTCCGTATAATGGAAATTATACAGAGATTGATTTTACTTCAGTTAAAGTAGTTTTTAGAGTTTTTTTTCAGAGTATGTTCCTAGTGATAATGTATTTGAGTCTTATGCACCCCAAAAAAATATGCATATATTCAGTTTAAAATAAAATTTATTATGGAAACTTATGTCAAAGTTGTTTTTCTCCAACATTTGACTTATATAATAATTATCTTCTTTCATGCAGTATTTTAGATAGATGATTGAAAAAGTATAATTCTTGATTTTTATAGGATATATATTTTGTCTTTTTAACAGTTATTTTCAAATTTGAATTTTTAGAATCATCACTATAGAGGACATTTTTAAATATGTTTAAACCTTACCTATAAAGAGTCTAATACATCTGATTTTTAACACATCCTCTGAAGCAGTGTATCTAAAATTCCCTAGGTGATCCTGATGGAAAGCTATGTGTGTAAATCAATGCCTGGAAGCCATTAACATTGTTTCTGCCTCTTATACTAGTTTTTTTTCTTTTTTCTTATGTATCCTGTTGAGACCATTTCATACTCTTTCATGTGAAGTTTTCGTACTTTCCTCGGACCTATGAAGAATTTCTGCAAATACCACTTTGCCTTCATTTACTCTTATTTCTTTTTTAGGTTAAAACTCAACAATACTTAGAAACTGTCACACTCGGTTGCCTCTTGATCTTTGAGAACTACTTCTCAATATTAGATTTACTTGCTATCTGGAGAACCTGAAATTCTCAAACTAAGCATGTTCTAGCTCCTTTATCTTTATTTTTGTTTTGTTTTGTTTCTTTCAGTTTTTTTAATGTTTATTTATTTTTGAAAGAAAGAAACAGAGCGTGAGTAGGAAAGGGGCAGAGAGAGAGGGAGACACAGAGTTGGAAGCAGGCTCTAGGCTCCGAGCTGTCAGCACAGAGCCTAATGCGGGGCTTGAACTCAGGAGTGGTGAGATCATGACCTGAGTTGAAGTTGGAGGCTTAACCACCTAAGCCACCCAGGCACTCCTGTCTTTTTCTTTTAGATTTTCATTCTTCTTTCATTTTAATGTATGCAGCAAGAAGACGCTTGGCCACATCTATTAATGCTGCCTGGAAATCTCCCTAACTTGATCACCCAGTTCATTAATTATATTTTCTATTTTTCATGTTATTTCAATGAAAGTATTGCTGCCTCTACATCACAGGAATCCCTTTGACTAAATTGTCCTCACTTTCCTTCAGGTCTCTCTGTCAACACTTCGATTTCACCAGGCTTCTGCCAGCATTATGCTCAAAGATCTCTAACTCTGATGAACATATCCCTCGATGTCTTTCCAGGTTCTATTCTAGCTACAGACTGGTCCTAAAGCCACTTCCACATGTCTAGTTTCAGTTTTAATTTTTTTGAAAGAGGAAGCCTACTACTTTTGATACCACACTCTGTGTTAGTTATCATTTGTTCTATAATAAATTACCTCAAACAATAATTGGCTAAGATGGATGGTCTGGCCCATGACTTTTTATGACTGCAGTCAAGGTATTGACAAAGGTTGCATCATCTGAAGATTGAATGAGAATCTGGAGAATCTGCCTTCAAGCTGACTGACTCACTCATATGGTTGTTGAGTTGCTACAGGTTACTGGCATGAGGACTGAGTTCTCCCACCTGGTCCTCTCCACAGATTCTTAAATGTGTTCAATGTGCTCATGATACAGAAGTTGCTTTTTCTCAGAATTAGTAATCCAAGAGGCCAAGCCAGAAGCTATACTGTTGCATAAACCATACTTCATCACTTCTCTCACATTCCCACCACTTACTGGTACCCACTGGTTAGTGGAGTTCTGTTCTTTCTTGCAAGAACAGCCACCTGGGTCATCACAGCAAGGTGAATGTCAGCACAGTGCTGAACCTGGTCAGTTTGCTGTGTGCTAGTCTAGGGATGTGCACCTTTGTGGTGGAGCTGGATGCCACCAGCAGAGGTCTTTGGTGCTGCTGCTGCTGTTCTTCTGTGTCCTGGGGCTGGGCATCCTTCCTTGGCCACTTTCCTGGGCTTCTAAGTCACCTTCTGCTATACCTGGCCAGTGAATAGGTCAAGGAAGTCTCTGTAGGACAGGACAGGAGCAGCTTCACCTCATCCCGAGGGCTTGGATGGGTACCTGGACCCAGCTGAGGATGACCCATGCCTTCAGCAACCCATCCTGGAAACCCACTACAACAGGGGCAGTAGCCCCCAGCCACTGCCTGAGCCCAAAGCACCTCCTGTCCTAATAGCTGAGCTCAATGTGGCCTCTGAACACTCTTCTCCGGCACCTAGTCTTTCTTGGGCTCTGAGTCTCCCCACACACTGAGTCTCTGTAGAGTTGGCCCTCCCAGCTCCATAAGTCACTCCCCCAGTTATACACCCATACACACACAGGCACACATGCACCAGCATGAAGACAAGCCTACATTTGGTGTCTTGGAAACATATTTCAACATCGCTGCTTTGTTATCAGTAAAAGGTTGACATTCGGTTGAGGTCACATCTCTCTGGACATAGTGATTAGTTGCGTATCTTGTCTGCATGTGCACCTCTGGGAGCTCTGGGCATATCATGTCCACATGTGTAGATCAAGCAGGCAGGATTATCTGCCCAGTATTCACTTACCTAATTTTGTTTCTCAAGACCCTGCTGCTAAATGAAAAGCCATTAAAGAAAAATATTTTTATGAAAAAAAAAATCCTTGATTTGATATGGAGGGAAACTATTCAAGAAGGTAAATATCAACAGGTAAGGATCACTGAGGATTGTTTTGAAGCTAGTTTTCACATTTATAAAACAGCAATCTTTCTCATATGATGGTTATGAATACTACTAGTCAGCAAACAAAAACATGGATATGATTCAGCTTTCTTTCTTTCTTTCTTAATTTAAAGAACAAAATTAAAGTCACTTGAACAAATAACAGAGATTTATGCCTCTCCATTGTAACATTTGCTGTATTCTTACCATATGCCAAGTATAGGGTTAATTTCTTCATATGCAATTTTAGTTTCATAACAAACTAAATGCTGGAATGCCTACAAAGATATATCTGTTTGTAAAAAATAAGATATTAGCTTACTATTTAACATTTATGAATGTATCCTGACACCAATTCTTTGGCAGCGAGTGGATGTGCTACAATTCAATTTGATTGTGATCCCACAAGTTAAAGGATGAGGACTCCAACAAGACTGCTCTTATGCCAGACTCCAGCCACAACTGGATTCCCCAGGCTACTTCCACTTTTCTCCAATTGGGCTATAAATTCTCATGACACCCTTTCAGGTTATATAATTTGCTAGGAAAACTCAGAACTCACTGAAGTGCTATACTTAATTATTACAATTTTAGTATAATGGTTACACCTCAGGAACAGCCCAATGGAAGAGATTGATAAGGCCACATCTCAAGGGAGGAGAGTGGTGCAGGGCTTCTGTCCTCTCTGCTTGTAGAATCCAGGCATGCCACCCTCCCAGGACATCAGTGTGTTCAGCAACCCAGAACCTCCAATGAGCTTCAGTGTACAGAGATTTTATTTGGGTTTCATTAAGTAGGAATGATTGATGAAATCATTGACCATATGATCGAACTTAATCTCCAGTCCCATTACCCTCCTCTGAGTTTGAGGGATGGGGCTGAAAGTTCCAACCCTCTAATCAAGTGGTTGGTCGTTCTGGCATGGCTAGTCTCTCCCTTGACACTATTTAAAGACCCATCTTGAACCATCTCTTAACATAAACTCAAGTATAATCTAAAGGGGCTCATTAGGAATAACTAAAGACACTCCTGTTACTTAGGAAAATCCAAGGGATTTTGAAACTCTCTGTGTAAAGAACCAGGGACAAAGAACACATATATTCTTTATTATATCATAAAGAATAATATATTACCCCAAGCCATTCCAGTTTTCCTTTATACTCTGCTTTTGAATAGTACTTGTATGAAATATCAAATAATTACAATAATCAACCATTGTAATGCTATTATGTGTTTGTTCTAGTGTTCTGAATACAGAACATAAACGATATTATATGATTAGGTATTCATTTCTTTCATAATCATCCACTTTAAAGAATATGAATTATAGAAATATAGTTGAAGCTTGTTCATTTTACTTTCCATATATATATATATATATATATATATATATGGAGTTTCCCTCCATATCAAGTATATATATATACACACACACACACACACACACACACACACATTTCACTGAAATGCCCCTCTTACAGAAAGCAACTGATGTAATTAATTTTTTAAAATGGCATGGGTTGATGGGAATGTTGTGGTATTTAAGTGATTAGTAAGTTATACTCTATGAAGAATGGAGCAAATCTAAAAAAATCTTACTTTTTATCAAAAGGAAATTTATCTAACATATTCAATTGATAAAAATGTTAGATGATAACCCGAGTCCTTTATATTTATTGATGTTGGAAATTCTTTGGCCAGGACAGGATTTAAAAATAACTCCAAAGCTATTTTAATGTAGTCGAAGGTTTTTATTTTTAAAAAGTCATTTCTTGCCTTCCTCTGGACTTCAATTCACAATGATCTTCTTTTAACTTGGAGTCAGTCCTGCATAATGCAGAAATTGAATATGCCCTTTAAAGACACTCCAAACCTGAGGTTCTTTGATTTTAAAATATAACTGTAGTGTTATTTAGTGTCAGAGTCACTTGTTTTCTTCTACTCACCCTATCTTACAAAGGATACCAATTTAATCCTTACACAAAACCCAGCTCCACAAAAATCTGGCTCAAATTCTAGCTGTTGGAGAGGAGCCTTTATACTTCTCTGACTCGGAATCAGCTCAGCTTTGCTGTTCATCTCATCTGGTTCTTGTGTTTTAAACTCTCAGAGTCTGGGTTCATGACATTTGTAGTCTTGGGTCTGAATTTCCAGTCCACCAACTGCACTGCTCAGATTCTATGTTTTCTAATTTCTCTTGCATGCTAACATCACCCACCAACTCAGCCTATGATGAGATCACTATTTCATTAGGACATTTATTTTGTTGTGTTTTAGGAATTCATCATCACACTAGCAGTGAGTCCTCTGAATATCAAACTTACCTCTTTTTCTTTTTTTTCCTTTTTTAAATTTTTATTTAAATTCCAGTTAGTTAACGTATAGTGTAATGTTAGTTTCTGGAGTAGAATTTAGTGATTCATCACCTACATACAATACCCAGTGCTCATCACAGGTGCCCTTCTTAATCCCCCCATCTCCCATCTAGTCCATCCCCCCACCTCCTCCAGCAACACTGTTCTCTCTAGTTGAGAGTCTTGTTTTATGGTTTGTCTCTCTTTTTTTCCCCCCATGTTCATCTGTTTTATTTCTTCACTTATAAGTGAAATCATATGGTAGTTGTCTTTCTCTGACTGACTTATTTTGCTTAGCTATTATAATACTCTCTAGCTCCATGCACATCCTTGCAAATGGCAAGATTTCATTCTTTTTTTTGTAAATTTGCTTCTTTAGTTTCATTCCTTCCTGCTTTCCTCTTCTGCCCATGATTGGATTGCCATAATGAACTGAGATTTTGGTTTGATCTTGGTTTATGATACTCATATTCTACCAAGTCTTTTCCTTCAGTCTTATTTACTATTTCAATCTGCTAATTGATATGTTATCAGTATGCTTTGCTTCATTTGCTTTCATTATGTCATTTTACATGTGTAAAGTGACATAAAGATTCTCATCTTCTAATACATGGCATAGGTATTCCCCACTCCTATATTTTCCTTCTGCTTGGAGAGTGTTCCATTCGTGGAGTCGTTTTTAGAGAAGGAATAACTTTGCCGGTTAGAGATTCTGGGGATAATTCATCATGTATTAATCAGACCCCTTTTCCTCTTCTGTTTCTTTTTTTTTAAATTAATGTGTATTTTTTTATTTTGAGAGAGTGAGAGAGCAAGAGAGAGAGGGACAGAGAGAGAGGCAGAGAATCCCAAGCAGGCTCCCGCACTGTCAGCACAGAGCTTTATGTGGGGCTTGAACTCATGAACTGTGAAATCATGACCTGAGTTGAAATCAAGAGTAGGATGCTTAACCAACTGAGCCACCCAGGCGCCCCTCCTGTTCTGTTTCTTAATTGGAAGGCATGTTATCTAACTTTCTCCAGCAAGGATATTCTTTAGGCTACTGTAATTCTTTTGGGAAAGGTGGAGAGAGTTTCCATTGTCTAGATTTGACTGTGACTAGCTATTTGATGATATATTCACATCTTTCCTGTTCGGTTGTTATATAGATCTCAGTCCTCCATTTGCTTCATGTAGAGGTTTCTCATCTCGCCAATGAAATAATTTCTATAAAACAGTGTCCATGCTTTTTCTTCCACCTCTGTGCTTTTTGTATACTTGCATAGAAAATCTTTCATAAATAAAACCACTCTGATAAACATTTTGTTAAAGGGTTATATCCTCTTCAATTTTCAAATAAGTTTCCAAGAGTGTATATGGTTACGTGAATTACCTGAGATACCTTACTGGATATGTCACCTCAATAGCCTACTATACCCCATTAGGACAAGGAATCCTTCTGCTGACCTGTGTCCATGCCAGCTTCCTGAATTTATTAGTCAAGCCAGTTGAAACAAGAGTTGAATTTATTTTCTATTTCTTCCTCCACTGCAAATAACAAACAACAAAACCTGCCATATAGAAGTTTTAAAGTTGCACATAATTAAGATAATACATATATGCACTTGGTACATATGATCGATGACATTAAAAAGGTCGGCTAGAATCCTTTAAAAATGTACCTACGTTTAACAAACTGCTTTGTAATGAATAATGTTAGTTCTTTAATAGGATTATAGCAACTCATGAGTGAGCTTGCTATGAAAATCAGTTATACTAGTTATTATATCAGTCTCTAACTTATGGGTCCACTGATGCAATTCAGAAGGGTCCTTAAAATGCAATGGGGATAACATATCTTTGGTTTTCATTAACTTTGAACTTAAATTTAGCATTTCCTTCAATTATGATGAAAGTAGATAACAAACCACAGTAGTATAAACAGTAACTGTAATTTTTTCCTGTACAGTCACTGATATTTTCATATTTTTTACTATAGATCTTTAAAAATTGTGAAAGATTGGTAATTTGCCTTAGTGCTTATCTTTTGATTCTTTTAACCTAATTTTCATCAGAAAATGACACCAAAGACAGGGCTTGCTATACAGTTTTGTTTTGGGAAATGATCCCATAAGCAAGGTGTGGGGCTGGAGAGAGAGAAACAAGAAATGAAGGGAAGGGTGCATGCAGCTGTGGGAAGTGATGACCAACTACACTGGTGTTTCTGGCATAGAACTAGTAGCACTCAGCCTATTGGTCAAGGAGCTGATTCATGGTGTGTTAACCATTAACTCCTGAACACTTCCACCAGGTATTCTGAGACACGGTCCTGTGACTATGTCAGGAGTCCCAATATGTTGAAAGTTTAGCTAACCTACTCCATAATATTGCTGCCTTGGCATCCATTTTGTGTGGTCAAGAGGCCTCAAGAACTTTGAACTGACACTAGACTCTCCCACATGCCCTAGATAACATGTCGTAAACAGCTAGCAAAGTCACAAGTAGTTGTAAGTATCTGATGTGACTTCCCCAACGTACCTTGCTTCCCAACTCCTTCCCCTTGTGGGCCCCTTGGATAAGACCCCACTGAGTTTACCAAAACACCACCCATTTTTGTTTGAATTACAATCTGCTCTTACCCTGGGAACCTCAAAGCATTCAAACCTACTGGAGGCATGTGCCCCAAGTCCTGCTGCTAGCTGTCTGCCAGCATCACATGTTGAATTCTCTGTGTGGCTCCTCAAGGCACACCATGTACCTCCTTCAGGACCTGTGAGTAATCAACTTCTCTATTACACTCTCTTGCACTCTTCTGGTGCACTATCCAACACCCGAAGGCTATAACAAATGTTAGTTTAACAAAAATGACAATACAACCATAGATCTCAGAGAAACAGGAAGAAAAAAAAAAGTTGTGAAGCTGTGGAAATGCCCCATCTGGTAATAGCTCCATGAAACTGATGTGGGAAACAAAGGCAAAAGAAAAAATTAAATTTCCTTGCTACTTAGAACCCACTGACAAGTCCTTGAAGCAGGCAGAGTGACCTTCCTTTGGGAGCTCAGCTGCCTCAATGTTGACACTTTGCTAAGGGCAAAAGGCAATCTTAGCTTAATATTATCCAGGTCCCCCAGGGTCCTGTGAGTTTACTTTAAACATATAAAATTCCTTTGGAAACTTCCCTTTATCTCTATCTCACAAGATGTATGTTGGCAAACATACTCCAAGCATATGGTCCCCTGATATCCATCTGAAGGGTCTCATGACTGAGGTTTTACTAAACAGTAACAAATGACCTCTTCCTAATCATAGCTAGCCCCCTCAGGGTCCTGGAGACTTTGTTTTATTAAAGCAAGGACCTGTCCCTGTGCTTTAATAAAACCACCTTTGGCACTGAAGTCATCTCAAGAATTCTTTCTTGACCATTTTCTCTGAACCCCAACATTTCCACATCAAAACTACTACTACTATTGTCCCAGCAATGGCTAGAGTAAAACGTAGGCTTGGAAGTTATGAGGCGGGGCAAAAGAAATGGCTTACATGACTTTAGACTTAGGGTTTTATATAACATATCTATTTTCTTTATTTATTTATAGTATCAGATTGTTGTTATAAGAACAATAAAGTTTGGGGCACCTGGGTGGCTCAGCTGGTTAAGTGTCTGACTTTTGATTTCAGCTCATGTCATGATCACAATTTGTGAGTTTGAGCCCTGCATCAGGCTCTGCTCTGACAGTGTGGAGCCTGCTTGGGATTCTTACTCTTTGCCTCTCCCACCCTCTCTCTCTTAAAATAAGTAAGTAAACATTTTAAAAAATGAACAATAGAATTTGCTTTGACTCGTAATTTTTGTTACTGTTGTTACCTTTGTTAAAATTTACTTTCATATTTTTGAATACGCTTAGATTTCTTCTACTTGTTTTGTCAGTCTTGAGTCACAGTTATTATAGATGAGACATGCATTAAGCATTATTTTTTTCCTTTCTTAAAAATTTATTTTAAGAGAGAGAGACAGGGAGAGAGAGTGTCCCAAGCAGGCTCCATGCTGCCAGTGCAGAGCCCAACGCAGGGCTCAATCCCACAAACCATGAGATCATGACCTGAGCTGAAACCGAGAGTCAGATATTTAACTGACTGAGCCCCATGCATTAAGCGTTCTTATTTTTTCCTACATATTTCCTTGTTTTCCTCCCCACTTTTTAAAAATGTATTATTTCTATGTTGTCATTGTGTCCGAGGTATGCATTCATCCTTATCTTGGCTTTAGAGCCAAGGATTTTTTATTTTTATTTTTTTAACATTTATTTATTTTTGAGAGACAGAGAGAGATAGCATGAGCAGGAGAGGGACAGAGAGAGAGGGAGACACAGAATCTGAAGCAGGTTCCAGGCTCTGCGTTGTCAGCACAGAGCCTGCTGCAGGGCTTGAACTCACAGACTGTGAGATCATGACCTGAGCCAAAGTCAGATGCTTAACTAACTGAGCTACTCTGGTGCCCCACCAAGAATTTTAAATTAAATATATTAAATATTCGGTGCCATTTCTTTTACTAAAATTTCCACAGTTTCACTTGAATGGTTGGAGATATTCCTCTTGCCTTCCCTTGAAATAGCTCATGTTAACAATATCTCCTATATTATTGCATGTTCAAGTGATTTGTCTATAGTTATTGCCTGGATATAAATATCTTTGTTCCCATGACAATGTTGGAAAATGTTCCTTCACTAATCTTCGTTATCAAATGTTGTTGAATCCATTAACTTTTGCTTCACAAAAAATCACTTCAAAATCTCAGTGGCATGAAACACTAATTGTCTTTTTTGTTTTTAAGTGTTTGTTTATTTATTTTGAGAGAGACAAAGAGAGTGTGAGCTGGGAGGGATGGAAAGAGAGGGAAAGAGAGAATCCCAGGCAGGCTCCATGCTATCAGCACAGAATGTGATGCGGGGCTTGATCTCATGAAGCACAAGATCACGACTTGAGCCAAAATCAAGAGTTGGATGCTTAACCAACTGATACACACAGGTGCTCCAAAATTATCCTTTTTAAAACTTTTGTTGATGAGGTCCACTGACTTATTCTGAGCTCAGGCAAGCAGCTCTGATGATTTTGTTTGAGATAATTTTCACACATAAGGGCTGGTTCAGGTCACCTAGGTTGGGCTTAGATGGGGCAGTTCCATTCTACATGTCCCAGGAAAGACCAGGCTGCTAGTCAAGTCATGTCCTTTTCATGTTCATGGTGCAAGTGCATGAGCAAGCAAGTGCAATCATAGATACACTTTTGAAGCTTTTAGCCACATCACACCAGTAACATTCCTCTGGCAAAATTAAGAAATGTGACTTATCCAAATTTCAGTGCTGAAGGAAGTGTTTTATCTTTAGAAATTGCAAAATAATATGATAAAGAATTTGGATACAAGGATAGAGGAAGAATTGGACTAATACTGAAGTCTACCTCAATGCAGTCAATAAGTTCTACTATAGCTTGATTTTATTTTTCTAATGAAACAGCTTGACCTTATACTTGGATGCCCCAAATACTATTTGTTATCTTTAAAATTCAAAATCATACTAAAATATGTACGCTCTAGGTCAGCTTTTCCTGGAGTACTACTTTCTTTTCATATGTAATTTATCTCATTTGATTTCAGGAAAATATTCTTGAATTTGTCAAGGTAAAAATTACATTGGGTAAAGTTAAACAGTCAAGGCTACTGCGGTAGAGAAAAAAGACCAGACAGAACTGAATCGGAACTCAACTCAGCTGAAAGTTAGCACTGGGGAGTTTTTAAGAGTTAGCATAGTGTGAGAGGATAGAAGAATGCCTGTATTTGCTAGTTGACTTCCTCTAAGGAAAAGTAAACCTCCTATGTTTCTTTTTTTTTTTTTTTTAAGTTTATTTATTTATTTTGAGAGAGAGGGAGGCAGACAGAGAATCTCAAGCAGGTCCACACTGCCAGCACAGAACCCAATGTGGGGCTCAATCTTATGAGCCAGATCAAGAGTTTGATGCTTAACAGACTGAGTTACCCAGGCACCCGCCTTCCTATTGTTTTGATAATAGGTAGTTTTACAACTTGGAACAGGTGCATGAGGAAATTAAGCTCCTACAATCCCAATAAAATTAGGATACAGGGATCTTCTTTTTTATTACATTTCAAAGGTTGTGGTTCCCGGGTCATTGAAAAAGGCATTCTTAGGTTATAAAACCATCAAGAAGCTTTTAAAAAAGATTTACATCTCAAAAGGGCAGAGAAAGAATTTACAATTACACATTTTCTAAAGTAAATACTCTAAGTAAATGCTTTAGGTCAGGGGTCTAGAGTCAGGAAGAAGCCCATTTAAAGTTTAGTCAAACTGAGGGAAACATTTAGGCCTTTTTGGTCAAATTGCATTTTTAAATATTTGTTCTGTTCTAGTTATTTCAGTTCTCTCTGGCTTAGCTCTTCCTGTATGCTGAGTCACCGAGTTCACTGGGGTTTAAAGGAATAACTTTTCTTGCATTTAAAAAGAAGTTCTATGGTTGTAAAACATATTTTGTCAACCATGAAGGAAAGTTAATCAGATTTTTTCTTATTTACTTTTATAATACAATACTGTGATAACTTTAAGAGGAAGGCAGATATTTTGAAAAGTAGTAGTTTGAATCAAGATGAGCTGTATAAGAATAAAACCCTATAATTGGATTTTTGGTCAATATTTTTCACTCCAACTGTGTACATCCTGCAGCATGAAGTGTGCTGTAAATAGAGTGACAAGGGTCCAAGTTCTCCTAAAAGAACTCTTGATGTAAGCAATCAAAAGTGATGTTTGTAGTAGGGTGTCCTAATTTTACCTCATATTGTGATCACTAATTCAAAAAGTAAATTATCAGGGCACTTGGGTGGCTCAGTCAGTTGAGCATCCAACTCTTGATTTTAACTCAGGTCATGATCTCTAGGTCTTGAGATAGAGCCCCACATGCCCAGCATAGAGACTGCTTGTGATTTTCTGCCTCCTTTCACTCTGCTCCTCCCCTGTTCATGCTCTCCCTCAGAAAAGAAAAGAAAAAGAAAAGAAAAGAGAAGAAAAATTTTAAAAAGTGAAAAAGTGAAAAAGTGAAAATTATTTAGGTTCATAATCTAAATTGTAAAGTAAAACATGTGAACATATTTCAGGCTGGAAGCCAAACTTTTTGTGTATTAGTACATGTTATGTACAAGAGTAAGATGTGTGGGTATGCATGTATATTGTTTTTCAATTTCCATTCACAGAAAATTTGGAACTGAGATCACACAAATTGTAGGAAGGAGATAAATGCATGGCTTTCCAATCACAACAGTTTCCCAAAAGGAACTGGTTTGGGAAGAACTTCATGTGATATTCAAAAGTAAACAACCCTTATGTTAGAAAATAAAGTGTTTGGATAATTGTGGTTTGATGTGACCCATATTGTCAGTCATATTTCTATTGGAATTCTCTTCTTATATTGTAAATGGAGGACCAGGGAGTGGTGCTGGTGGTCATATTGACATTAACAGTTTAGCCACTCAAGAGCCTGAGGAGCACAGGGCCAATTGCATATACAGAACCACAGAGGAGGGATATGCTTTATTTGAGTTACTTCCCTTCCCCCCCCCCCCATGAAATCCAGGGTAGCCACAAGATCAATGGTTCCCAGATTCCTTCTTGGGCTATCATCCCATTCCTCAGGAACAGTCCTCAACTATTCATAGATTATATTTGTTACAAGGAATTATTAGGAGCTTACTACTTTAATATGCTGTTAATTCAACCTACAAAATTGGTGACAATGTTATACGTTGTTAGGCTTACAGTTTTTTTCCAAATTATAGTATTTTTTTAAGGTTTATTCTCAACAACTTACCAATGATGCAGCTGTTTCTGTGGAGGGGAAGGTTTAGCCCCTGATGCTTTCATTTAATCCATTGGCAGTATATAGACAGAAGTTTTCTAGACTACTCCATAATATTCTAAAAGGACTGCATATTTTCATCATTTTTATATTATATAGATATGTCCATAGGTTGAGGTCACATTAAGATCATATCCAGATCTCCCATGCTCATCTCAAAGTTTTTAGCTTTTGGTCCATACTTGGTTGCTGTTGATAGTCGATTGGTTGATGTTCATGGCACTGTTGACAGCGTTCAGACTAAATTTAAAAGACCAGAGAGTAAAAACACATTTGTAGTGGTAGCAATATAATGTTTGCTAACCAACAGAGACTACCAGCTACAGACATAATATTACAGAAGTCAAGCTCAAGAAAAGTATAATTGTCCTCCTGTATGTGGGGGGGGGGGGGAGTGAGTAGAAATATCTAATATAATTTGAATTCCTTGATAGATTATAGGAAAAATGTAATTTTTTTTAGTAGAGTCTTATGTGCCAAGGACTACTCAATGATTTTATTTATCATTGTACTTATTTCAGTTGTTTTAAAGATATTCTATAGTTATATTTTCTTCAAAAACCAATAGCTAATTCAAAGGCATTCAACAAGTCATCAGATATTTCTTGTCCTTCCTTGTAAAACACAGTTAAACATTGCGACAAAAACATGGAAAAATAAGACAGGGGCCATATTTTATAATGCAATATTAAACAAGTACAATAACTGTGTCAATAGAATTTTGGGATGTTTCATAGAAGAAATTTTGGCTTTGTTGTCAAAACATATAGAGTACCACAACTGTTTGTCTTCCACCTTCTATCCAAGTATCTTTCTTCTTTTAGTGGGAGGGGACTTCTTCATTATGTCAAGCTTCTCATACCCTTTCTGTTTCTCCTGCTTCCCTTTCCCCAAAGTATCACTCAGCAGCCTTCATGATTATTTGTGTATATAACTCAGGTAACTTCACTCTTTTGTACAATGCCCTAGTGAACTAACTCAACTCCAGACTCCCTGGCTTACATGCTATTTCTTTCCTTCTTTTCTTTCCCCGAGTTTTTATTTAAATTCCAGCTAGTTAGCATGCAGTGGAATATTAATTTCAGGCATATAATTTAGTGATTCATAACTTACATACAACATTCTGTGCTCATCGCAAATGCCTTTCTTAATTCCCATTGACTAGTTATTCCATCCCCCTGCCCACCTCCCCTCCAGCAACCTTCAGTTTGTTCTCTATAGTAGAGTCTCTTACGGTTTGCCTCCCTCTCTTTTTTCCCCATAAATTCATCTGTTTTGTTTCTTCCATTCCACCTATGAGTGAAATCATACGGTATTTGCCTTTCTCTAGCTTATTTTGCTTAGCGTAATACTCTTTAGCTC
Organism: Leopardus geoffroyi; assembly: GCF_018350155.1. NCBI lineage: Eukaryota > Metazoa > Chordata > Mammalia > Carnivora > Felidae > Leopardus > Leopardus geoffroyi. Next base: position 173,042,075 of record NC_059328.1, on the reverse strand, counting down.
CATCCATGTCATCATAAATAGCAAGATTTCATTCTTTTGTATTGCATGTCATTTCTTGAATGTTCCAGGCATGCTCCCTTCTCATGGCCTTTGCCCTACCTGAGTCCCAGCTCTCCCTGTGGCTAACGTCCTCATTTTCTTTTGTATTGTATTCAAATGTCTCATTTTCAATGAGGCCTGGTTCTGAACATCCAAATCTAATACTTGGAAGAAGCCACATGGAAGAAGCCACGTAAGATAACAAGTAAAGGCAAACTTGATTTCAGTGAATCAATGCAGGTTTTTATGTAAATTATTGTGTGTTTAAGAAAAGCAGCAAATCTGGGAATTGAAAAGTAATTTAAGGTCATGATCGGTCTAATAAGGCCCAAAAATAGTTTTTTTTCTATATTCACAGACCAACTTAATAAACTCAAACTCACAATTCAGAAACCATATATTTAGAATAAAAATATTGGTATTAATAACTTCTTAAAACATGGGACACCTTACTCGCTCAGTGGGAAGAACACATGACTCCTAATCTCGGGGTCATGAGTTTAAGCCTCATGTTGGGTATAGATTACTTAAATGAATAATTAAATAAATGAATAAACAAATAAATAAAATACTTTAAGAAATAACTTCTTAAAATAATTTTTACTTTAGTGAATATGTTTATGCTATTTGAACTATAATTAGCAACTTGCATTTTAAATTCTTCATCTCATAAACATTGATTGATAACCTAATTTATCTACAATATTGTATATTGAAATACTGAATATTTAATATTAAAATGTACCTACATACCAAAATTTCAACACATTTAACTCTATTAATTCTGATGCTGAAATTAGAAGTTTTTATTTTTGTTCTATTTGTATTTGTTTTCTTAAGTTTATTTATTTATTTATTGAGAGAGAAAGAGAGAGAGAGAAAAGATGAGTGGGGGAGGGGACGAGAGAGAGGGAGAGGGACAATCCCAAGCATGCTCTGTGTTGTGAGCTTGGAGGCCAACAAGGGGTTCGATCCCACAAACCGTAAGATCATGACGAGTCAAAATCAGGAGTCGGACATTTAACTGGTTGAGCCACCCCGGCACCCTCAAAATAGAAGGTTTTTATATGTGTTATCAAATTGACAGTAGTTTTAAAATATCATCACTTGTAAGATGCATTGCTATTGTAAGTAAAATAAATGTGAAAAAAAGTGTTATCTCTAAAAGTTATAAACTAGAGTAATACAAAGACAAAAGTAAACTTGGGAAAAGACTTTCCAAAGACAAAATCTATATTTAGAAAAATAAATGCCACAAAATTTTTTAAATGTGGAAAGAGAAAATGATGAAAATCATTACAAGAAACATTTCAGTAAAGTAGTTTTGTGCTTTTCCATTACATTTACTTATTACTGCTTTTATGCTTTTAACTATTAAATTATTCAAGTTTTCCACGTTATTGACTAAGTTACTATTTTATATATTCGCAGCATTGCAAACATGCGGTATTTCTAGGAAGAACTAAACTGTATTACTAGTGATAATTTTAAGCATTTATAATAATTGATCAAGCCATTTCTCAGGATAAATTTCTTTATAATACTTACTGTCTTCATTAACATAACCGTACGGTTCAACACTCTGCATAAACATTATTTTACTCTTCCAAGAAACCCTTATCCAGGAAGAAAGAATTACAAATAAGTTTGTTCCAGAAACTTCATGAAAATCCGGACGCTCAAGTAGTAGAGTATTTAATCAGCATTCCCAAAATACTACTCTCATCTCATAACCACCCGCTCAGATGCGCTCATCAAAGCTCAATTCAACAACTCTCTCTCACTGAGTCTCCCACTGATATATTATTATTCCACAAATCTGACCTGATTTTAAATACAATCACTCATACTGAAACACCCACATGTAATTGGACCCCCCATATCTTATAAATATCCTGTCCTTGACCTTCCTGTTCCAAGAAACTCCTAAGACTGTCAATAGTTCACTCTTTACTGCAGTAGCAATAAACCTATCTTTACTTAATCAACAGGTTATTTTGGTCATCTTTCTGGAGAGGGTAGTCTTTCAGGAGACACTCTACTACTTAAAAAACAATTTAAGATTAGTATTGATTTATTTGCTATGAGATTTCTATAAAATAAAAGAGCATTAGCATCACTGTTTTGTTATACTCAGCAGCTTGCCATATGGTAAACATACATTAGAAGACAGTTAAGGGTGAAAAGGGACTGCTTTTCCCACATAACACAACTACAGAGTGTGAAAATATTGAGGGGTGTTTATGAACTCAGTGGATGCTGAAACATAAGCTATTTCTTCACAAGACATAAGGAATTTTCTAAGGAAAATATAACCAGTATTTTTGTTCTTTTTTAGAGATCTAATTAGTATGTCTTTTAAAGAAAAACTGCCTGAGATTCAGATTATTTTTATGTGAATTTTAACTACATGAAATCTTCAGATTATAAATCAGGCAAAAACCTTTTAACTCTTGATACTCTCACATATGGTTATATAGCTTTAAATTAGGTTAACAGCAGATCACCGTTTATATTAAAAGCTAGTCCTCGATTTAGTTGAACATCTAATGTGAGACTGTTATAATGCTTGGGAGATTTGAATCTTTATTCATAAATGTGTGAAAAATATTTTTGTACAGAAAAAACTACACAAAAGGACATTAAGACTCGAGTGGAGAAAAGCACAAGGGATTTGATACAAATCAGAACTGTTTTTTTTTTTTAATTGAAATATAACATACATTCAGAAAAAAATGTACAAATCATCAGTTTAGACCTCGGTGAAAATCCTCAAAGGCAACTGTACAATCAACACTCAGATGAAGAAACAGAATATTACTCATATCTTGGAAAGGCCCCACACGTTTCCTCTCCTTCACTATTAACTCTCAAAGATGATGTTTTCACGAAGGCGTTTTGGTGTTTTCATAAGTATATACTTGTGTCAAAATTATATTCCATAAATGTGACTTTTACATTATGGTAATTATACCTCAATAAGTTATTTACAAAAAGTAAGCATATAGTGATTTCCAGCAATGATAACTGCTGTAAAGTATTTAAATGGAAGGAGAAGAAAGAACATTAAAAATATCTCTTTTGAACAGATTGTATTTTTTCATGATAGACCTGAATAATAAGAATAAGTGAAGCATGCAAAGATCATGGAAAAAGAAATCTACACAAAGAGAATAGTGACTGCGTGCAAAAAATACGGAGAGGCCTCACAAACTTAATCTTGTGTTAAAGAAGACAGGCAAAAATGAATATTTATGAAAAATTCTTCATTTATAATGTCAAAGAAGAGCTTAATACTGTTAGAATTAAGAACAATGACTAACCCTGGGGAATATGGGATGGGAAGAGACTGGTATGGGTCCAAGGGAGGCTTCTGGGAACCTGTTAATGTTTTTTTTTATTTTCCTGTCCAGGAATATTGTGTTTGTGAAAATTCTGTGTCACACTGTTATCATATCATATAAACACTATATACTCATACTCATGCTATGGTATATAGACTAAAATTTAATTTAAGTTAAAATTTTTATTAAACATATGAAATAGTTGTATTATCCCATTTAGACACTTTTCCAAGAGTTAACTTTTGTTAAAAACTGATGTCCTGGGGCGCCTGGGTGCTCAGTCAGATAAGCATCTGACTCTTGATTTTGGCTCAGGTCATATTCTCAATGTTGGAGCCCCATGTTGGGCTCTGTGCTGACAATGCGGATCCTGCTTGGGATTCTCTTTCTCCTCTCTCTCTGCCACTCCCCCACTCACACTCTCTTTCTGTCTCTCAAAATAAATAAATAAACCTAAAAAAAAAGTGATATCCCTCTTCTGACATTGTAGACTTTAAATGTACATAATACGGGTCAACATATCTATATTTAATACCATCTATCACAATAATTAAAGTACTTCTTTTTTATTCCCGATATTAAATATCTATATGGGTATTAGTTTTCACTTAAGATAAAGAAAGTTTTATATTGCTTTGCATCTTTCTAATATGTACCTAAATGTGAATCACACTTCAGATCTAAATTTGCTGACCTAATCCTCACAATCTACTTTTTTAATAGAATGTGCAAAGAATTCATCAATTTCAGTGTAAAGCACTATAAAACTTTATTCCTAATGGGGCGCCTGGGTGGCGCAGTCGGTTGGGCGTCCGACTTCAGCCAGGTCACGATCTCGCGGTCCGTGAGTTCGAGCCCCGCGTCGGGCTCTGGGCTGATGGCTCAGAGCCTGGAGCCTGTTTCCGATTCTGTGTCTCCCTCTCTCTCTGCCCCTCCCCCGTTCATGTTCTGTCTCTCTCTGTCCCAGAAATAAATAAACGTTGAAAAAAAAAATTAAAAAAAAAAAAAAACAAAAGAACACACTTTTACCAAAACATGAAGTATCTACACTGAGAAAACTGTGTACAATCTGGCAACCGTACGTTGAAACAACAGAATGGAGACACTAGAAATTATGGTGATGACACCAAGGAGAGAAAATAGGAACTATTATAACTATATGGAGCATCTTCAGTGAGATTTAAAAGACTCAAAAATTAAAATTTAATTATAAGCTAGTTATTTTCATTTCAGGTTTACAAAATATAAACTGAGTTTAGAAGGAGTAGGTAACTTGTTCAAGATTACACAACCAAGGAGTGGCAAAATCATGTCTGCCTAACATATATATTTCTCTAAGACTAAAGACAAAGCATTTAAAACATAATATCAAAAAGAATGTGAATATAGCAGTTACTATCTTATAACTTCCTTTAATTAACCAATAATTCATCCCTACTTTTCTAACCTCTTAAGGCAGGGATCAATCAATAAAGGGCATAAGTAACAAATTTGGACTATATATCTATAAATACAATCAATCCTGGGAGCACCTTGTGTTTGATTGTAATTGGGTTTTGCCATAAATAGATACCAACAAAAGAATTTGGATACAAGAAATTTCTTTGTGCGTAGATCCCTGGAACCACTTGAGAGAGAAGGGAAGTGAGAAAATGAAACGAATAAATCCAGTAAAGATAAGTTAATGAGCAAGTTTCCACTGGAAATGGGCTTAATATCAGAAGCCACTGAAAGACTGTGCAAAACATGCCACAGAATATTACCACAGAATAGCAGAGAATTGAAGAATTTATCTACAACTCCTGGCTCTACAACTAAAAGCTGGAGAAATTATCTACAAGTGCTGGGACTATGCGGATTGACTTTCAGGTACTTCAAGCTTGCCCCATGTGACAGCCAGAGAAATATCTGGAGCAGAGATGAATACAGTTGTTGCCATGTGTAAGACGTCTCTGCAAACTACCTCAGTGTAGACCAAAGGGACAGAGTGAAAAATTGACAGCTTGTGCTACCTATTTTGCCCCTTTTTTTGGTGAAAAGTGTCATTGGCATTCTTCTTTTTTTTTTTTTTTTAATTATTTATCTATTTTGAGAGAGAGAGAGCACAAGCAGAGGAGGGGCAGAGAGAGAGGGAGAGAGAGGATCTCAAGTAGGCTCCGCGCTGTCAGTGCAGAGCCTGGTGTGGGGTTCAAACCCATGAACCATGAGATCATGGCCTGAGCCAAAATCAAGGGTCAGATGCTTAACCGATTGAGCCACCCAGCCAATGATATCCTTTTCTTTTTTTTTTTAAACGTTTATTTTTGAGACAGAGAGAGACAGAGCATAAACGGGGTAGGGTCAGAGAGAGAGAGGGAGACACAGAATCGGAAACAGGCTCCAGGCTCTGAGCTGTCAGCACAGAGCCCCACGCAGGGCTTGAACTCACGAACCCACGAGATCATGACCTGAGCCGAAGTGGGACGCTTAACCCACTGAACCACCCAGGCGCCCCAGCCAATGACATTCTTAATGGAACTCTTGATTCATTGGTAATTAAGACCGCGGATATGCTCAATGTTGGTGGCTCACAGAGCATTCCTTCAGAAGCAGTGTGAACCTAAAATCATTTATCTCTTTTGGGTATGTCATATGGTGTTTAATTAACCTTTCCTACCCTCCATCATACCCCAGAGTAGGCTAGCTAGATCATTGTTTTTCATACATATATATTCCCCATGAATTATAACCTATTATAATTCTCATAAAATATGAATAAAATCAACCACATTCGAAAGGTGGACCTTGATGATAAATAAAAGCAGATGGAATTGTTAGTGTCAAGACTGTTAGTCCAAGTAAATAAGATAGTCACAAGGTGGGTGTAGTAATAGTCACAAGTAAGATGACATGTGGTTTAGGCCACTTAATATCTGACAGCACAGCAAGAACAAGTACAGAAATAGATTATGTCAACTCTGTCAACTGAAATAGAAGAAAGTAACTTACAGGAAGAAAATACAGGGCATGAGGATATTTCAGAGAACTATGGGATAGTGGTGCACCACAGAGGTACTGGGAAGTTGTTACTCAGACATTTAAGAAGAGGTCTTCTATTGATATGCCTGTCTCTAAATGTCTAAGATCAATGAGTGTAAATGGTACTCATTTAATTCAGGTGAGATACATATACCCATACTATTGAAAAGATGTACATCTTCCTGGCACCTAGGTGGCTCAGTCTGTTAAGCGTCCAACTTGGGTTCAGGTCATGATCTCATGGTCTGTGAGTTCAAATCCCACCTCAGGCTCTGGGCTGATAGCTCGGAGCCTGGAGCCTGCTTCGGATTCTGTGTCTCCCTCTCTCTCTGCCCCTCCCCTGCTCATACTCTGTCTCTAAATAAATAAATAAATAAATAAATAAACAAATAAAAGGTGTACATCCTCAAGAAATAATTTGGAGCCTATAGTGCCTTACGAATACCTGGAACTTAGTGGCATAGGCCTTAGGCCTCCTCATGGCTGACACGTTTATGAAATGATTGAATAGGGCTTCTAGCAGAACACCTCTGCCTCATGCGAAAGAAGCAATGTTTGCAGCATGAAGTGTCTGATACATGCATAGTAGTGAAGCTTGTAAAAGTCATGGGGAGGTGTATATGACAGTTTAGCAGATGTAAAAAAGAAAAGTTACTTTCATACTGTTAAAGATGTGATCCAACCACTATATTTTGATCAAAGCCTCTTTTAAGTCTCATTAATAGATTATGAGAGAGGACTTGGATGAGGAAGCCTTTAAAGACAAGCTTTGCATTGTCAGAATAGTCTCTAGATCTCATGTTCACCTGCATAGTAACCTAGATATATTCTGTGAAGCTGCTAATGTGCCAGAACCAGCTTAGTCTCTGGTCTATTTGTAAGGTGGGCAGAGGGAGGGTGGTATGTAGTATGTGGGCTTCCAATGCCATATAACCTGTTCACCATGAATACAGAATATAGATCCAGGTGGTTCCTGGTGGCCACTGAAGCATATGATGCAAAGAAAAGACAGCTTAAGTCATAATTTCAATGAGATAATGCTATTTGAGTGTGGCTTTATTAATGATATCAAGAAACCGCAGATTGTTTGGCATATGGCTAACTATCTCCTAAATTTAATATGCATGTCATTAAAAATTCAAACTCAAATTTACTATTCTATTTTTTCTCTGTGGATTTATTTTGTGGAGTTGACTTATTGAGACTTCTGTTAATGAGCAAATATATTCAACAATCTGTTTTTGAGAAGAATCATGAAAACACTCACAAGAAACACAAGCACTATGATAACAACTATATCCCTTTAATTGATAAAAAGGATAGCTCTGTTTTGGCCTAGATTTCACTTGAAGATGCATTTAGTTAAGGCAATGATTATCCTTCTTACTTAACTTTAAAGATGATACTTCTGCGCATCTGAAAAGCTTTCCTATCTAAGAAACCTCAATCTGCTATAGGTTTTGTTTGCACTATTTGTAGACCTTTTCTAAAAATGATCAGTTTACTTTGGATATTTCCCTCTTAAGGATTTTAACTTTTATTTATTTTTCTAAGCAAAATATTGTTTAAAGATAGCAGTCCTGTGTCTGATGTAATGTCTTTCTCACATATCAATGTTTCTTGCATGTCGATGTTGATATCAACTTATTTTTTAGGCACCCGTTAAGCAAAACCTAATGTATTTAATGCTCAGATTTTCTCCATTATTTTTATTTTTCATGACAGTTTGAAATTCCTTTTTCACTCTATCAGACTGGGTTAATACATGGAGGGAGTTCAATGAACATGACCTAGGTATAATTCATAATAAGAAAGTGGCTATCATATCACTGAACACACGTGCAGTTCCAAGATGTCACAAGAGATGTTATAGTTTCTACTGAAATTTACTTCTTTATTAATGTGAACTTTACTAAATGGAGAAATTACCTTCTTTTCCCCACTGCTACACTTATCACTTACTAACATAACAAAGTGTTGTGAAGCACTGTTTAAAAATACAGTTTCCTCATGTTACTACAGGACCACTAGTAAACATTTTCCCAATCTAACACTGTGTCTAATTTCCATTAAGAATATGTGAGCCTTGGGGCGCCTGGGTGGCGCAGTTGGTTAAGCGTCTGACTTCAGCCAGGTCACGATCTCCCGGTCCATGAGTTCGAGCCCCGCGTCGGGCTCTGGGCTGATGGCTCAGAGCCTGGAGCCTGTTTCTGATTCTGTGTCTCCCTCTCTCTCTGCCCCTCCCCCGTTCATGCTCTGTCTCTCTCTGTCCCAAAAATAAATAAACGTTGAAAAAAAAAATTAAAAAAAAAAAAAAAAAAAGAATATGTGAGCCCTCTGTGCTCACAGTGTGCAGCCTGCTCAGGATTCTCTTTCTCTTTCTCTCTCTGTCTGCCCCTCTCCCACTTGCTCTCTCTTTCTTTCTCTCAAAATAAATAAATTAAAAAAAAAAAAAAGAATATGTGAGCCCTTACTCTCAACAAATCCAGTGCTAAGTAGTTTATGTATTAAAAAATTTTTTTAATGTTTATTTCTTTTTGAGAGAGAGACAGAGTGTGTGCGGGAGAGGGTCAGAGAGAGAGAGAGAGAGAGAGAGATGCAGAATCTGAAGCAGGGTCCAGGCTCTGAGCTGTCAGTGTAGTTTATGTATTTTATGTCATTAAATATTTACTGAAAATCTCAAAACGACATTACTGTTTTTCCCATATTACAGATAAAAACCCTGATGCTTAGTGAGATTAATTTGTCCAAAATCACAAAGCAGTGGAATTTGGGGAAAATGTTTAAAACCAAGTCATCAGACCTCAGACATCTTGCTCTTAATCATTACATTACACCAAGTCCAGCAAGGTTCTTCAGAGATTATGACACCACTTCTACTCCATTCTATTAGAAACTGCTAATGGCACCTAGCAAGCATGTGGATTCACTTCCCCTTTTTAAGTAAAGTAAAAACACAAGTAAATATTTTTATTATTCTTGGTACTTCCCACCCACACATAGATATATCCTATCTTTTATTTGCTTCAAGGTCTTGCTCAAGATTCCTCTGTCTTTGAAACTCCTTTTTAAATTATCTTTACCTGATAACAGTCTTCCAAAGTGTATACTACATAGCAATTTTTTAAAAATTTAATACATCGTCATTTTTAATTTTGTCAGTTAGTTCTCCAGTAATACCATGTAATGATTTTTTACAGTTTTACTGAGTTATAATGAATACAAAATAAAATGCAAGGTACAATGTGTATATATATACATATATGCAGATATTTCTAGTTGAGTAATTGAATAATTACTGACATAATATGACTGTGTTTTTTTTTTCTTTAGACAGTGAAACTACTAAAAATGTTCTCTGGCACATCATCTTTTTAGAGTAATGACCTTGTGAGCACATCTGATGCTATTTTTATGAGATTATTTCCTTAGTGACATTGCAATATCAGATTCATATTTTTCATAGGACTTACAACATTGCATCTCTAGTGGGCTGGTCTAAATTTTACATTTTTCATGGCTTTAAATTTGAGTGAAAATGTTGTTTTGGAAAGAGAACTTTCTTACCATTTTCAAATTTTCAAATAAAAACAATAAATATGTCCATAGTTCAAACTGTTGGTATTTAGTTAAGTCTTTATTCCAGGTCAGATATGTAGCAGGCACTAGAAGGAATTAAAATCAAGGTACACAAGAAAAGGAAAATATAACACTATGTGGACTATGTGGATAAATCTTAGGTTCCATGGTAGAGTTCTTAAATGTAAAACATACAATTAAGACCCAAGGTTACAGTTTAATGCACAGAAAATATACATATGCCAGTATTTCCCCTCTTGACTAATAAGCAGCAAATTTTCTAAAATGTAAAAGCTAATGTTTGCCCTTTTAATCCTAAGTTTATTACTGAAAGGTAAAAATCTGAATAAAAAACCCAGTATTTTTTAAACACCATTTTATGATTTGGAAGTCTATTACTAATCTATTATTTATCCTGTATGGCTAATATTCTAAATTTAAATTCTAAGACATGACTTCTAAATGTCACAAATAGTGTGAAAAAATGTCTTTAAAAAATTGGCTCAGATTACTGTTACTTTGGATTCTGGATGGTTATATTCCATTTTAATTAGACCCAAGAAATTACAGTGAAGTTTATATTCTCATAGATGAATATAGAAAAAAATCCTAATTAAGTCCATCTAATTTTATTCTTGTCTAAAAATAATAAATTTATATTTTTCAGGTTCATTGTTTTCACATATGTTAACCTACCTTTCAATCCTGTCACAGTGCATTCATTTGCTTTTAAAAATTGTTTCATTCATACTTATAAAACTTTCCACCAGAGCTTCACAACTCATTTAATACTGTTTTGGAAATTATAAGGTAACAATGTGCATAAACTTCTTTATGTGACATTATCACATGTGCCATATACTATGGTGTCAATAAACAGCATTCTCTGATCTGTTTATGAAGTATGTTAGACATAAAGCTTGTATTCTTGTGGTCAACTCAAAAATAAGTTTGAAAGAGATGGATCACTTGCTGTTATCTCATTTTACATCAGGAAAACAAGATCCTGAGAAATTAGACAATGTGTAGACATTGCTACAAGTAGCTGTATGGTGATCAGCGGGTAGAACACAAAGCTTCCTGCCCCCCAACCCAGAACTCATGACACCGCCGTGCTTCCTGTGTGTGTGCACAGAAAGCAGGTGATCTTTGCTCAGAGCCTGGATTCCTGGACTTTCTCTTTCTCAACAATCTGGAAAGGCAGAGCCAGAGCAGATTTAAAATAAATGTGTTTCCTACTTAAGACCACACCAATCTTGACTTTCAAAAGAACTAGCAGTTAACAGCAATAGAAGGAAGGTGTCACTGAGATTTTGGAAGCCACGATACAGATTATTCAAAATACATAACTTTCTTCAGCTACTGAGGAATTCTCAGGGAATAAGTCTTATTGTGAATATAGGTGTATAACTCCTTCTCATAGACTTCTGTGTGTAATTTTTATTTCATGTAAGAAGAAATCAGTCATTTGTATAAAACAAGATAATAAAATAAATCTGAAATTAGATGAAATTGGTTTTAAGGGGAAGTAACCTCATATTTAAATACACATATATGTAATTGAGTCCCTGGGAGATCTTCAAAATTTACAAATTATGAGTAAATATTAATGGAAAGTACTGATTGCTTCAACATATTAAATATGTATTGGGATGCAGGTCCTATTTTCTTCTCTAAGCACAATTTCTGTAATATAGCACTAGTTCAAAAAATAAATGCTGTCTATACATTTACATATACTGTGAAATTTATCCTTTTGTGTTTATAAATTTTAAATTAGTCGTTAACATTCCAAAAACTTGTATTATAATGTAATAAACAAATTCTTCTTTTAAAAATTTGCTGCCTTCTGTTGTTACAAGGCTCACAAATATAGATGTCTAATTATTTTGTAAATCCACACATATTTATAGAGACTTCCTAAACTATTATTCTACTTTTTCCTTCATTTTCCTGCTACATACTCACCATCTAATCCCTGGTTTAAGAAAGGTTTTCTTCAAAAGAACATAGTAAATATTCAGGTTTTACAGGTTTTGCATTTGTTTTTGCAATAATACAAGTGGGCTGTTGTCATGCAAAAGCAGTCATAGACTATATGTAAATACAGGAGCCTCACTGTGTTTCAACAAAACTTTATTTATGGAAACTAAAGCTTGAATTTCTTTTTTGTTCTTTTTTATTTTTTATTTTAGAGAGAGAGTGCGTGCAAGCAAAAGAGAGAGACAGAGACAGAGACAGAGACAGAGACAGAGACAGAGATAGAGAATCCCAAGCAGGCTCCATGCCCAGTGTGGAGCCCAACGCAGAGCCCAATATGGGACTCAATCCCATGACCCTGGGATCATGACCTGAGCTGAAATCAAGCACTGGATGCTCAACTGACTGAGTCACGCAGGCACCCCAAATTTAAAATTTCTTATTATTTTCACATGCCATGAAATGTTACTCTCTTTTTGCACTTTTTTTTTTGTAGCAACCAGTATATAACAATGACTTTCCCATGTTTTTTTTATTTTGCCCCCACAATGGCTAAGATATTTTACCTTATGATTTAGTGCACATTTATATATCTATATCAATTTGTAAACTATTTGAGTGTAAACGCTCTGATATTCGGTCTATTTTGTTCTACTCTACTCTATCCTATTCTGTGTAATCACATATTTGTAAAATTGGCCATGATCTACTAAATTGACTTTACAACCAACTAATAGCTTGTCAATCACAACCTAAAATATGCTGCCTTACAAAAACCCATGCTTAGTAGCATAGATTAACTGTTGAGATTTATAATTTAATGCTGGCCTCTCTTTCCATCCCCTTAGACTGTCACTTCCCTACCAACACTGGCTGCAAGCAACATGCAGTATCCTACTTATATAATATGTATACCTATGTTTCAAACAATGATTTTATCCTTAAACAAAAAGAAGAGGGTTGCTATATCTGCTTATGTAGATAATAATCCTATAAGTAGATAAGATATCCATATATATGGTTATATATACACATATATATGTATATATATGTACTTTTGACAGAATAGTATCATTCTTTTCCTAATGTTTTATAAACTGATTTTTTTAACCTCAGAATTATAAACATAATGTATATTTTTGGAGAAAATTATTTGTATTGATTATTATAATCCATTTTTAATGTATTTTTTTCCTGAAATTCCAATTGGTATGTATCAAAGGTATTTCTAGTTATTGGCTATTATAATTTATTCTATAGTGAATATTCTTATATCAAAATTGTGTATTTATAATCCTTTTCCCTAAGAGCAATGACTAGAAACAAAATTAGAATGTCAACAGTTATGATATATTTAAGACTATTGATAGTGTATCTATGAGATTTTAAAGATGCTTTTATCAGGTTAAAAAGTTCCCTATAACTCCTAGTTTGTGTAGTTTTAGTGTTTTTATCCTGAAAAGGTGTTGGATTTTGTCAAGTACTTTTTTGCATCAACTGAGACAATCAATCTGTTGTTTTCTTCTCTCATTCTATTAATGTGGTGTATTACATTGATTGGTTTTCTTAGGTTGAGCCAATCTTGAAAAAGTTTATTAATTAGAAAAAATCAATTGACCATTTTTGGGAGTATTCCTGAAATTTATATTTTATTCCACTGATTTACCTATTTATCTTTTACTAATATTACCTTTTCTCGATTAGTGGCTTTAAAATAATCTTGAAATAAATTAGTGTGAATTCTTAAACTTTTATCTTCTTTTTCAAACTTATTCTGTCTATTCTAGCTTCTTCATATTTGGAGAAAAATTGTGGATTTGGCTTGTCAATTTCTGCAAAATAAGCCAAGGAAGGGAGTTGGAAATTTTAGTTTTAATGAAAAAAAATATGTTTATTTTTTACTGAAGTTATATACACATTATCTATTGGCATGAAGCTTTAAACAAGTATTAACATTAATTAATTTACAGATGCTATAAAAATTAACTAATGAACAGTAGAGGTAACGCTGAGAATTTTAGAAAAAGCATATTTCTCTTTGATATTCACAATAAAGTCTTTCTGTATGGGTGGGGTCAGGCAGTTATTTACTCCTTGTTGCCTTGTGTACATTTATATTTGAAATACTATGTTCTCGAGTCCTTTTCAAAAGCAATTGCTGCCAGCTGTAGCCAGTCTGTTAGTGCAATAGAAATGGAATTAAATACAGTTTTTAGTTAGCTAAACTTATGTGCCAAATCCCATACACAAAAAAGACACACACACACACACACACACACACACACACGCACGCACACACGTATCTCAGATGCAGATGTCAAGGGTTAAACATGTAGATACTATATGTGAGAATGATTGTTTATACTTCAGAAGTAAAGAAGACCAATTTTCAGTCCAGTACAAATTCCCCCTGAATAATCAAAATGCTGGTGTTACCTAATAGCTAGCAAATACCTTCTTCCTGTCTTTAAATTTTTACTTTGTTTTTGTTGAATGGAGTATAAATCAGTCATCAGGAAATTTGCATCACTGAATCTTTTTAGTTAGTTCTTAATTGATTATATTTCTAACATTGATGCTTCAGGCTTAGGATACATACAGGTTATGTCTAATGGGATCTGACTAGTAAGAGCCAATACTAAGGATTTTACCAATAAAAAAAAATACAAAATTTGGTGCACATACACCAAATATTATAAAATAGCAGTTGCAAATTAAAAATCTAAAAACAGTCAAGGTCATGAAAAGTCCTGATACTGTAGTTTCCCTTTATAATTGACAGTTACATGAACAATTCATTTTCTAAATTATTTCCAGAGAGGAATTTATCTTTAAGACAAATTTATCTTAAGAATGTATCTCATATGTAAAAGTTTAAATAGATTGCCAAATAGTTGTGAAGTTTATAGGTAAGAATATAATTTTTGGAGATTGTTATTCCTCTTTATAATGAAAATAAAATATTTAGATATTACTTTGAATCTTTTAGAAACAGGGTCTATATAGTTTCATAGGTGAAGGGATGTGACTGACAGCTGGAATTATTTGTTATTAAAGTTCAATTTACATAAATTGCACAGACCTTATATATTCACAGGAACTGAACATGAAGCATATTTTTATCATCCCAAAGAATTTTTTCTGTGCCTTTCCTGTCAATCTGGACCTCACTTACCATAGGCAAATAATGTTCTAATTTCATTCACCAAAGATGATGTTTGCCAGATCCACAACTGCACGTCAATTAAATATCACATCATGTATTCTTTGGTGTCTGAATTTTTCTCAGCATAATTTTTAAAAAGATTTTTCAAGTTGCATATTATTAATAGTCTATTCTTTTTATTGCTGAACAGTATTCCATTACATGTATACCACAATTTATTTATACAAGCAATAAAAAATCTGAAGGTTTTTTTTTTTCTTTTTTTTTTTTTTTTGCCTGGTTTCAGGCTTCTACAAACCTTTTTGTACAAGCATTTTTATTATTGTGTTTTCAGTTCTCTTGGGCAAATACCTAGGTACGTAATCTTTAGATCAGAGTATAGCTATAACAACACCCCAGCAGGTCTGAAGGATTAACTTGCTTCAAGCTTATGCACATCTTGCTTGCTGACTCAAGTCCCTTGATCTGTAGCAGAACTAACTCACTTTCTTTGAGATTTGCAGGCCACTGGCTTTGAGGAGTGAAGAACCAAACTTTTCCACAAGATAAGGCCTGACTGCATTTGAAAACTATTGCCGCAGATGCTAGCAGATGCCAGCAAATCTGTTCAGGGTCGTGCTGGCATATGACCAACTGCCTGGGCACCAGGTTCTTCCACATGTAGCCCCTTCCTTTTGCCACGCCTTTACCTTTGGACAGGAAGCAGTCTTTGGCCTCCCTTGGACAGGGAAGATAGTCTTTGAGACATTAGTCCACTATCTCCCCAGGTTGCCAGCTTCCTAAATAAAGTACTTTCCTTTCCCACCATCCCTTGTTTATGGAGTTCAATTTTTTTTAATGTTTTCTTTTATTTTTGAGAGAGACAGAGACAGAGACAGAGAGTGAGCAGGGGAGAGGCAGAGAGAGAGGGAGGCACAGAATCTGAAGCAGGCTCCAGGCTCCGAGCTTTCAGCACAGAGTCCAACGTGGGGGCTCAAACTTGTGAACCACCAGATCATGGCCTGGGCTGAAATTGGATGTTCTACCGACTGAGCCACCCAGGCACCCCCAGAGTATTGACTTTTGAGCCTCAAGCAGCCAAATGTGAATTCTGAACCTGTTGGTTCTCTAGTAACACAGGTAAATGTTTACCATTATAAAAACTTGTAAACCATTTTCTAAACTGGTGATACAATCTTGCAATCTACCAGCAACATATAAGAATTCACATTGCTACAAATCCTCACCAGGTATTGATGCTGTTAATAAATTTCATCTTTGCCTTTCTGCTATGCACCTAGTATCAGGAGCTCACCAGGGTTGAGGGAGAAATTGCTAAGCTCCCAGGTGTTGGAGTAGCCGATTAAAGCAAGTCAAAAATGAGAGTTAAGCCTTTAATCACTTACTGTGATGCTGTAAGCAAGAGACTAAAAAGTGCTCTGATTCTCCCTGTTACATTTCCCCCTATAGAACTTCCCCTGGAACTACGTGGCTCAGCACAGACCTGTGGATTTTCTCACTGTTGAGGGAGCCTGAACAAAGTCTGGTACTCTGGAAGCTACTAGATGAATTTTTGGGATGGAGCTGTCGTGGAAAGGCTGGGCATGGAAAATACTGGGTACTGAGTCAGAGTGGGGAAAAGTATCTTCATGATTTCTCCTCTTCCTCTCGTACCCAATAAGTAAGTCTCAGTGAATGTACCTGAGAAAGACCTCTGTCCAAGACCTCAGATAAAGAGACCTAGAATGAAGGCATCAGGACTGGGAAAGCAAATTTTTGTGCTTTTGCTGCTGATACCTCTGCTTAATTTACAAAACTCTGAATACATTGTGATTATCCTTGCTTTAAGCTTTCAATGATCTTTTAAAGAAGTAAAAAAAAAAAATAGAATATTGTCTTTTCTATCTATCTACATATATACCATTTCCAGAATACTTTTTGTTCTTTTTAGTGGTTTTTAGTTTCTATTTGGTGTTATCTTATCTCTGTTTGAAGGATATCTTTTTGTATTTCCTGTAGTCCAGAACTAACAGTCAAATTCTCTGAGTTCTTCTTTATCTTCTAACACCTTTGTTTGGTCTTAATATTAACAAATATTTTCACCTGATAATGAATTAAAATTTGGCAGACTTTTCTTTCAACACTTTAAAGATGCTGTTCCATTGTGTTCTTCTCTCAGGCATCAAAATCATGTCCTACTTGCTTTCAAATGTGTTAAAAAGGTTTCTTTCTATAATTTGTAGTTTTATAGTCTTACAGAAGAGGTTAGGCTGATAAGAGACACACTGTTGTAGTTAAATGCCTAAATATGGCCTTACTGACAGCAAATATTATATTTCATTTCACTGGATTCATATTTGTATTCAATGAATGAAAATTCTAGTACATATAGAACTATGCTTGGCTTAGTAATACTATTGGAACAATGTTGTCAAAAGTATTTCCATTGCCTATGTCAACAATATAATTGTGTTTTGCTCTATAATGTTCAATATTAGACAATCATAATCTTTGATAATTTTTGGCTACTATAGCATACTTACATTTTTAAGTATTGTTCAATTGTTATTACCAATAGAATTATGCCAAAATGTGGCCTTTCTGGAAAGCTTGATAAGTAACAGAAATAGTATGCCTAGGTGATTTAACTTTTTCTAAAGTGAGCGCTTTTGGGCATCATTATCATGCAATAGTATATTATTACACTATCAGTACAATATATATTGTTTCCAGGAGGCCTAGCAACTGTTTGACTTAAACTTGTGGTACCTGGTTCTTGGTGATTTTGAAAATAATAAAAATTAATAAATATCTTATAATTGTTAATGTTCTGAAAATTATGATCATGAGTTCAACTAAGTTAATATGCTTCCTTGAACATTGAAAACTATGTTGAGTTTTGTTGGTCCATAGAACATTTGCTGACTGTTATATTGAGTAAGATGCATGGAAATTTTATGTTGGAGTTGAAAACTATCAGTTCTTGTACACTCTGAAAAAAACCCTCCAGAGATCAGAGCAGCATTGACTACAGTATTAATATTTTAGATATGGTTTACTTTCAGGAGAAATCTCATTGGCAATTTATTTGAGCTAAATAATTGATGGTTCTGGTTGTGTGAGTTTCCTCAGAATATTACAGCCTTGTTTGTATTATTTTATTTGTATTTCCAATCGTACAGCATGCTCCTTTTCTACTGAACTATTCACAATTCACTGAAAATGTCTAATTCTGTCAATTCTGTGAAATTGCTCTTATTATTACACCTGCATGGAATGACCCAACCCACTTGCTACTACTGAATACCAATGGACAGTTCAAAGTTAATTCAAGTACCACACCCTCTATGGAGTGTTCTGGTTTCCGAAGCAGAGTTGACCGGTCCTTACTTTTTGCCAGCAAACATGTTCATGCTTTTTAAAATATATTTCTATTTCTCTTTAGAGACATAAGACTTGAAGGATCTGCAGAAAAGTACCTATGTAAAATAATTTAAATGCAGGGGTCTGTGTAGGTATTCAGTACTAGCCATTGCCTTTTTTAATTTTTTTAAATTTATGTCCAAGTTAGTTAGCGTATAGTGCAATAATGATTTTAGGAGTAAAATCCAGTGATTCATCCCCTACATATAACACCCAGCGCTCCTCCCAAGTGTCCTCCTTAATGCTCTTACCCATTAACCCATCCCCCTACCCACAACCCCTCCAGAAACCCGTTTTTTCTCTGCATTTAAGAGTCTTTTATGTTTTGTCCCCCTCCCTGTTTTTATATTATTTTTGCTTCCTTTCCCTTATGTTCATCTGTTTTGTATCTTAAATTCCACACATTGGTAAAGTCATATGATATTTGTCTTTCTCTGACTGACTAATTTCGCTTAGCCATGACCTTCTTAACTCTCTATATCTCAGCTTGTTTGAAGCCAACTCTCATGACTACTTGAGTTGTTATTAAGATTATATGACCTAATGAATATAAAGGACCTAAAACAGTAGGAGCATAATAAGCTTATGGTAAGTTTTATTGCAATGTTCCAGAAACACTAGGTGTCTCCACTTTCTAACACAGTTTTCAAAGTGCAATTAAGCAGACTCTTTACCATTTACCTCAATGATAACTGGTAAGTAAAAGAAAAAAAATACTCAGAAATTATTTAAATGACATTTGATTATATTTTTCAATGACCAAAATAAAACATTCAGTCATTTTGAGTTATTGCTAGATTGCCAAATTTAAATTATTTCAAACAGAGCTCAAATTAGAACTCATAATCACCAATCATTATGTCATAACTTCTGAATATATCCAACAATTGATGGAAGGCACAAGGTGAAATATTGCTAATGCACACACATAAATAAGGTTGGGAGACAATCATCATGGAAATGTAATTGCATTTTCACATTTGTTTATAAAATACTTCAAACCTTGTTATGTGAGATATTCTTTTTAAGTGATCCTATTCCATAAACATTGCCATAATTATAATTATTAAAGAAATAACTGAAAAAATGGATGTAGTTTAGTTATTTATGTAAAGTTAGTGAGAAAGTGTCATATTTAGTGAGTGATGAGCAGAAAAAAAGGAAAGCAGCTCTAATACCTAGTAAAACTTCCTAAATAAAATTTTACTTAAACACATATAAATATCACTCTTATTTGTAAAGTTGCTTAATGCTTCTTGGAAGGTAATGGGAGCAGTGTTTTTAAAAAGTGAAGCAAAGGATCTACTAAGCACTAGTATTTCTATATGAGGGTTTAGACTGATGGATATTTGTTTCATTCAAAAATCAATATTAATTTTCTAATCTTTTCACTTAACATAATACATCTTTTCACTTAAAAAACAGAGTTAACAGTCACTTATTTTGTGATTTGACATTAGGTCCACAATGAAAGGCAACTATGCAAAAGGTAAAGGATTTTGCTTTAGACATAGATCTTCATTGGCAAATATTCCTTTAGAGTAAGATGGTAGCCAGTGTCTACAGAGTTATATAGCACAGCTCAGAGGAGTGCTACAGCAATTTTCCGCTTGGGTAGATTGTTTTAGATTGCTTCTCTCATCTGAAGTGAACGTGATTAACAAGATGAAAGACAACACTAAAAATTGTTCAAAGGGCTTTAAAAGTCAATAGTGAGAACAAATTAACTGATTATATAAAGTAGCTAATTTCTACCATCATAAGAATCACTCCTCTTACATGGAATCCATTCACTTATCAGACACATCTTTGGTGATTATCTTTAAAGGTAGAGTAGAAAAAATGCTTTATAAAACTTAAGCTTTTAATGGGGAAAATATGTTATTTACAATCTCCTTACTGATTTATTTTCAAGTTTACTTTCCTTATAGTTTAACAAATGGTAGGATATGTAATTTAGGGTAATAATTTTTAGTCAAAATATGTTTTGCAATTCCTTAAGTGGATTTTCCAAAGTCACTAAAACATGAATAAAATCAAAGACATGTAAAGATTTGGGCATATTTAAAAATAATCAATTCACATTCTTAAGACCAAACAGCAATCCTACTTGTTAACCAGAACAAGATCTTTTTTTTTATTCTGCTCATATAATCCTATCAGAGCCCTGGGTAAAATACTGTTTCTCAGAATGATTATACTTATTTTTTTTCCACATTCCACATCATGTATTTAACAACTGACAGGGTACAAATATAAATGAATAAAATCAGAATCGACCTAACAAATGTGATCCTCAGAAATTTTTTACCATGTAGATGACTTATTAATGTATTGACTCTTAACTACATTGTTATCACTAGTATTGTTACTTTTACTACTACTTAACTTTTTGTGTTTGCAAATTTTGACTCCCTGTAGTGAAATGTCGGTTAGCTCAGTCAGCACCTGTAGCAAATGATGTCAGTGCTCTGCCAGTATCCCCTTGGATGTCTGTACCATTTTCAGGTACTTACGTTTCCAACGGCCAGCACTTGTGTCTATTTTTCAGATGGTTTCCCCTACACAGTCAGAACTTAGATATAGAGCAAGGGAATTACTTGTGCAATTACACTCTCTAGGAAGCTGCCCTGAACCAATGACCTATGGGTATGGAAATATAAATATTTCTGCTGTCCTGCCCCAAACAGAAGAATAATGTGACCTTGCCACTGATCCTAAAGTTTCCTTGTGGGGATGAGTTAAAATCATGCACTGGGGTGCCAGACTTTATGTTGTACTTTTGCTTGGCTTTCTTCCCTTCTTCGTTTCACTCTGCTATCTCTATTAGATTGTCCTGTAAATAAATCACTTTTTTGTTGTTGCTGATTTAGGTTATTTATTAAATCTAGTTAATTAGCATATAGTGTAATATTAGTTTCAGGAGTAGAATTTAGTGATTTATCACTTACATATAACGCCCAGTGCTCATCCCAACAAGTGCCCTCCTTAATGCCATCACCTATTTAGCCCATCCCCCACCCACCTCCACTCCAGCAACCTTCAGTTTGTTCTCTATAGTTAAGAGTCTCCTATGGTTTGCTTCCCTTTCTTTTTTCCTACTTCCCCTATGTTCATCTGTTTTGTTTCTCAAATTCCACGTATGAGTGAAATCATATGGTATTTTTCTTTCTCTGACTGACTTGTTTCACTTAGCATAATACACTCTAGCTCCATCCACATTGTTGCAAATGGCAAGATTTCATTCTTTTTGATGGCTGAGTAATATTCCAGTATGTATGTAAATATATTATATATATATGTATATATATATATATATATAATTATATTTAATATATAAATTGATTCATTGATTGATTGATGGACATTTGGGCTCTTTCCAGAATTTCACTATCATTGATATTGCTGATATAAACATTGGGATGCATGTACCCTTTCAGATCAGTATTTTTGTATCCTTTGGGTAAATACCTAGCAGTGCAATTTCAGTGCAATCATAGCGTAGTTCTAGTTTTAATTTTTTGAGGAGCCTCCATACTATTTTCCAGAGCAGCTGTACTAGTTTGCATTCCCACCAACAGTGTAAGAGGGTTACCCTTTCCTCTGCATCTTTGCCAACATCTGTTGTTTCCTGTGTTGTTGTTTTAGCCATTCTGACAGGTGTGAGGTGATATCTTATTGTAGTTTTCATTTGTATTTCCCTGATGATGACTGATGTTCAGTATCTTTTCATGTGTCTGTTAGCTGTCTTTATGTTCTCTTTAGAAAAATGTCTAGTCATGTCTTCTGCCTATTTCTTTTCTTTTGTTTTAATGTTTATTTATTTTTTTTTTTTAATTTTTTTTTTCAACGTTTATTTATTTTTGGGACAGAGAGAGACAGAGCATGAACGGGGGAGGGGCAGAGAGAGAGGGAGACACAGAATTGGAAACAGGCTCCAGGCTCTGAGCCATCAGCCCAGAGCCTGACGCGGGGCTCGAACTCACGGACCGCGAGATCGTGACCTGGCTGAAGTCGGACGCTTAACCGACTGCGCCACCCAGGCGCCCCAAATGTTTATTTATTTTTGAGAGAAAGAGACAGAGCGTGAGCAGGGAAGGGCAGAGAAAGAGGGAGACACAGATACGCAAGCAGGCTCCAGTCTCTGAGCTGTCAGCACAGAGCCTGACATGGACTCGAACCCACAAACAGTGAGATCATGACCTGAGCTGAAGTCTGGCATTTAACTGACTGAGCCACCCAGGTGCCCCTTCTGCCCCTTTCTTAACTGGATTATTTGTTTTTTGGGTGGTGATTTTGATAAGTTCTTTATAGATGTTGGACTAACCTTTTATCAGATATGTCATTTGCAAAAATCTTTTCCTATTCTGTCAGTTGCCTTTTAATTTTGTTGATTGTTTCCTTCACTGTGCAGATTTTTTTTTTATCTTTATAAAGTCCCAATAAGTCACTTGCAAACAAAACTTCCAGGTCTGATTCTGTGGAACACAATTTAGGACAATACCCAATTCCAAGTTCCTTCTCCTTTTCTTGATTTTACTAACAGTTTTTAAAAGCTAAAAATTCAATTTCCCTACCTTCCTTATATCTCAACTAACCTAAGGCTGTCAGAATTCTGGGTTTGACTTTACTGAGCCTCTGAAATAAAGGAAACAGCAATCTGTCTATGGTTTTTATAATGAGAGACAAACTTGCATTTTTCTTGTTTTAGCTAGAAATTTGAATATTTCTGAATAGATTTTGCTTTTGGAAGAAAGTCACCATATTTTCTACCTCTTTCTTTTTATTGCTATCTGTAGCATAAAAATATTATGCATGTCTACAAATACTATTATGTGCAATTATTATGTATTGCATGTTGATAAGTAAAAAAGTACTTCACTTATTTTTCTTTAGTTTATTTATTTACTTTTAAGAGAGATAGAGAGTGAATGAGAGTGAGTGCAAGTGGGAGAGGGTCAGAGAGAGAGGGAGAAAGAGAATCCCAAGCAGGAGCCTGATGTGGGGCTCAATCCCACTATCGTGGGAGCATGACCTGGGCTGAGATCAAGAGTTAGATGCTTAACCAACTGAGGCACCCAGGTACCCCTCACTTATTATAATATATTATTTATTGATATCATACATGTATAATTTATTTCTTTTCTCACCAGAATAAAAACTGGGTGAGGGCAAGGAAATAGATTTTATCACTGTGTCTTTAATGCTTAAAAGATGTCTAATGCACATTAAAAATTCAATAAAACTTTCTTAATGAATTAAATCAGTTGAAAAATACAATATATGCATAGAGCCATGTAAATAATACTCTACTTTTGAAGCTTTCAAGGTAACATTGTATATGTTTTGCCCCTCAAAGGAAACTCAGAAAACATATTATTGATTATTGGATCTAATATGCTGATGCTGCCTAAATATTTCTATGGACAGCAGACTATCTGGTATACATTTAGATAAGTACATATGTGAGTGGATGAATGCAAGAATGAATACAGGCTAATAATTTTAACTGCAGTTTCTATAAAGGATTCATTCTGAGTTCATGAAAAGCATGTATGTTATATTTTATTTCAAAGTGCAAGTTTTCTTTCTTCTTCTTCTTCCTCTTCTTTTTTTTATTTTTTTTTCAACGTTTTTATTCATTTTTGGGACAGAGAGAGACAGAGCATGAACAGGGGAGGGGCAGAGAGAGAGAGGGAGACACAGAATCGGAAACAGGCTCTAGGCTCCGAGCCATCAGCCCAGAGCCTGACGTGGGGCTCGAACTAACGGACCACGAGATCGTGACCTGGCTGAAGTCGGAGGCCTAACTGACTGCGCCACCCAGGCGCCCCTCCTCTTCTTTTTTTTTTAACTTGCAATAATTGATGGGGATAACAAGCACCAGGGGAGAGGTAGTGTGGCATATAATCCAAAGCACCCTGGACCCAAATCAGGGAATCTTAGTTTGCTATTTATTAGCTACATAACTTTGGAGGTATTTTAAGTCTCTTCTAAAATAGGGGTAAGTGTGACCTTACAAAGCTGCATTGTCATCAACAGTAGCTATGCGTACTCTTCATGCAGTACACAAGCAATGGATGTGGTTTTTAATACTTTTTATTTTATTTTTGAGAGAGAGAAAGCGTGTGGGAGGGGCAGAGAGAAAGGAAGACAGAGCATCTGAAGCAGGCTCTGCCCTGACAGCACAGAGCCCAATGCAGGGGCTTGAACTCATGAACCATGAGATTATGACCTCAGGTGAAGTCAGAAGCTCCACTGACTGAGTCACTCAGATGCCCCTAACCAATGGGGATTTAAGGTATCTGCTATTAGACCGAAGTATATAAATTAGCTGTTTTTATGAATTTAAAAAAATGGTTGGACATTGGTAATTCACAGTTCAATCTAATTTAATAAAATATATTTTGAGATTATAGAAATTAATACGATTCTGCCCTGCCGTATCAGGATTCTCACACAGAGAGGTGTGACACCGAGGGTGTTCCTTTCAGGAAGCAACTTTATTGGTGCCGGCACTAATCAGTTGGGTTTGTATGTGGCTTAGTTTTTTACACATTTTCTATTCATTTCTCTCCCATATATGGTAGCACACACAAACATGCAGTCTGATTCAGTGGTCTCATGGTACAAGGTCGTGAGGGATGTCACGTGCATGTATAGCCAGGTTGTTTCGAGGCTTGCTTCTTTGTTTGTTTTGTTTTGTTTTTCCTTAGGGAGGGGACCCTACCACACTGCTGTTCGTGTTCATTGAAGGATTAGGCGAACAAGTGAGTTTTTATATTAAATGACCTAAACGGTAAAGTAAATCATAGAGTTGACTCAAGCCCTATTTAGAATCACTTATTGCTGTTAAAGCTGGCTTATAGTAAACATTAGCTAAATGCCATAATGGAGGACCTGTGAGTCATATTTTTATTATTTAGGATTATCGATGCCTTTCCTCCAGTTTGGTGATTTTAGGTTAGTGTATGTTCGTATACTCATATGTATGGGTTAAACGTGCCCACTTATAACATAAAACACGTTAACTACTTTGTTTATATAATTTAATGAGAACAGAGGGCAACTGAGTTCTCCTAGGTCTACCATAAGTTGACCAGTAGGTCTTTACAATGAATTGGAAAGTCTAGGTCACACCTTTACCCCATTATCAACATACTGAGACATATTGTCTTTCCTTAATTACATGAAAATTGCCTTGAGGCATTTTTAGTCATACTCTCCACTAACTTCATATTTGCAACATATCGCTATTTAATTGCTTTTTGGATACATTATCAAATGAATTAATTCAGAAGGAAATGCATCCTTGAGGGAACTCTCTGTGCATGATTTGCTGAGTATTCTCTGACCTAACACAGTTAAATTATCAGTGATTTTTTTTTTTTTGGTCAAAAATCTTTACATTTGTATGTTAGTAATATCAAATATCAAAAATAATACATATGTACCATACATGACTAATTCATAAGAACTAAACGAAAAAGGAAATGAAAATTCCCTTCTAAGTTCCCGTGGGGAGAAAGCAGTTGTCAGTTTAATTACCTTTTTTTTTTTTTTTACATTTATAAAGTAGACCCGTGAAATTAGACACTGTTTATTGCAATGTTTCAAGTGAGTTTTATATTTATGTCAGCTTCTGGAATGAGGCAAAATTAGTTTGGGGAGGGAACTTAAAGGTCATGTAATCCAAACAGATAAGAAAAAAAAACAGATCTGTGAGGTTTAGTGATTAATCGAAGACTGCACAGTTATTTAAAGATAGACACAGTGTTTGAATACAAGAGAATGAGTAAGAGGGAATAGTTGAAGTAGAGGTGTCAGGCTACGAGTTACAGAACGAAATCAGGAGGCAGAAATGATTTTTCAGAAGAGTGAAGAGCAAGCTTTTAGATGTGTTGCATTTGAAATAGAAATGCCCAGCAGGCAATTAAGAGATCCAGGCTTGAAACTTAAAGTAGAGAGATTAGAGTTGGAGATGTGGGTTTTAGGATCAGCCTCAGAGTAGTGATTGTTAAGCACTGGGCTCAGTGAATTCTCTGGGGAGGGTTAAGACTGAAGACTAAAAATTTCAATAAGCATATATAAGGGGGTAAAAAATAGGAAAATATAAAGTGACTTCAGGAGACTTTCTCTCATTTGCCTCACTCTTGCTTATGTATTCCTCTGCCCTATCTCTTCTGCTTCACATCCAACACTATTATAAAGATCACTAAGAACCAGTCATCTTCAGTACAAAAAGAAACAACATCCCATTTCTCTTCCCCAAACACATGCATAAGCCTATCTCTGCCTGGTGTTTCTTAGCTACCTTTCTTGAAAGATTATGAACTCACTGTCTTCCTTCCTTTCTATTTTTTTTTTTTTTTTGAAACTCATACACTATGGCTTTAGCTCTTACTGCCCTACTCAGCTTTATAAAGTCACCAATCAATAGCTCCTTATAGTAACTACAAGGTACAAACTTCAGTGCTTATTCTGTTTGACTTCCTGGAATGAAGTGATTATGTTAACCACATTCTCCCACAATATTCTCTTTCCTAAGCTCTATGCCAAACCTCTTTGGCTTCTCTTTTTCAGTCACAATTTTATTGAGTCTTTTTCCTTTTCCCTAAGTGTTAGTGTTCCCTGAATTATGCAAGAGTTGTACCTCATTTCTTACCTAATAACCACATCTGGATAATTTTCTCACAACCTTTCGTTTAAATGAATTAACACCCATAAGTCATTTAAATTTTTTTCAATGTTTATGCACTTTTGAGAGAGAGAGAGACAGAGTGTGAGCAGGGAAGGGACAGGGAGAGAGGGAGACACAGAATCCAAAGCAGGCTCCAGGCTCTGAGCTGTCAGCACAAAGCCAGGGGGTCAAACTCACAAACTGCAAGATCATGACCTGAGCCGAAGTCGGATGCTTAACCGAGTCCCCCAGACAACCCATCCATAAGGTATTTAGAAGTAATACAGAGTAAGTGCTGTACAGGAAAAAAAAAAACAAAAAACATTATTACCACTTGTGTGCTAATTAATCACAGGTTATACCTCTATTTTTTTTTCAGTTATTTTGGGCTTGACCAAAATCATGTTTTCTAATATACAAAATCCCTAGGAATTGCATTGAGCAAAGATGGAAGTATACCCATATTGAACTTCACAGGCAAGTCACTTGGTACTATAAACGAAATATGCTTAAAACTTATCTAAGCACTAAGCCCCTTCCCTCAGTCTGTTCTCTTTGTGAAATGCTGATCTCTTTGTGTAGACATATATGCTATGTGTAGTTACCTGCCCTTTTGCATTGTGAAGTGCTTAGAATTTCCATGCTTACAAAATCAACTCCTTATTAATTTGTAAATAAGGCTCACATATGAAAGTCAGTATCATATTCCAAACCAAGTCATTAACATCTTGACATAAAACAATAATTTGTAGAGTACACAAAATGTAGAACAAATCTAAATTTAGAATGTAGTCTTTTTCATGAGCTTGTGTGAGTTTGAGGGGAGGAACACACATGTAAATCTGTCAGGTTTGTTACCATCGTATTCAAGTCAATGTTGACAATTTTTCTTTCACAGTAATGTAACCCAAAGGAAATAATATTTCTTTTTCTTTTTTTGAAGTTTATTTATTTTGAGAGAGAAACAGAGACAGAGAGAGAGTGAGCATGATCAGGAGAGGGGCAGAGAGCGGGGTGGGGGTGGGGGAGAAAGAATACCAAAGAGGCTCTTCACTGTCTTCATGGAGCCCGACAGAGGCTTGAACCCACAAACCATGAGATCATGATCTGAGCAAAAATCAAGATTCAGACATTCAACTGACTGAGCCACCCAGGCAACCCAAAAGTAATATTTCAGGTTGAAAACCAATTATATCTTCATACATGTCTATTTCTCCCACTTTACTGTGAAGTCCCAAAGAGGCTTTAAAGTGTTTGCAGCACTCAATAAATTTCTGATGTGTCAGGAAGAACTAGGAATTACAACATTACGGATATAAAAAAGAAACGATTTCTAGAAGGGTAATCAGTGGTTCAAAGAACAGAGAAGACAACTAGGAAGTAATCAATGGCCTTTGATAAAGAAGGATAACTTAAATGGTGGGATATGGAATTAGAGTAGGATAAATGAAAAGATAAATATTTATGAAATTATGCTAAAGAGAAGGTATGATTAGGACAGGTGTGATACTATTCAGGGTAGGCTAGATAATACAAAAAATAATAATAATAAACCCTCATTTTGACTTATTAACATCAAAGGTTGAATTCCTTTTTATGGTTGGCAGGGTTTTTGTTACATATAGTCACTTAGGGATCCAGGTGACATAGGCTCACCCATTTTGAAGATGTCAATACACCTTACATTTTCATATTGGAAATATGGCTTCCTTAATATTTGTAGCAGGAGAAGGGAGCTGAAGAACTACAAGTGGACTTCTCCTGAATCACTTTGGAAGGTTTTAGATTTCAGGTCACTAATCAGAACTAACCACATGCTCAGCCTCACTGAAATGCAGTGTGGGAAATCAAGAACAGATACTGGAATATTTGGTGAACTCTTACTGTGATTTCCATAGATACTGAATTGCAGAGAAACTTGGCAGAATTAAATTCAGTTTTACCCCCTTACAATATATGGCAAATTAAAAATAGAAAGGGTTAGAAAAACATGTTACAATGGCTGAAAAGACAGATTGCATTCAATATTCAAAAGATGACTAATGTTATGGCCTAGGCACAACTTGCTATTCACTCTTTTCTTTTAATTTCCTTTCTGTTCCTTTCCTTTCCTTTTCTTTCTTGGTTCATTTTTCAGTGTCTGGCTGCTCCAATCATTCCAGGTTAGTGTCATGATTATCTGATTTTCTATTATTTTCTTAACATTGTGTCTATTCCATAATGTACCACCCTCTTCCTGGGACCAGGCTAGCTGTCACTTACCCTTCTTACAAAAGACTTTTAAAATCTTTTCTCAGTTTTTTTTTTCTTTATAAACTGCTTTAGTAGTCAGCCCCAAGTGGACTATAAATAAAAGCAAGAAATAAGAAATCAATATCTTGTTGGGAACAGCAGGACCAGTCTACACAGAAGCACTCTTTATTAGATTTTTAATCAAATGTGTTAATTTGATCTAGGTCTACACTCAATCATACCTGTTATATGATATACTCTTTTTAAACTCTGGGAAATAGATATGAAAGAGTAAGTTTGCTTCAAAAGTCTCACTTTTATGTTATTACAGTTTCCAAAGACAATAAACTTGGTTGTTATTCATTTAAAAAACATAGTTCTTGGAAGGCTTTGTGGTTTTGTTTTGTTTTGGTACACACCCAGGTCAGGAAAAACAAACAAAAAATATTGCAGAATATTATTTATATTTAAAAACACAGACAAAATTAAATTCAAAGAAAAATTACTCAAAACATAATATATATCATTCATAAAATGATTGCCTCTGTGTAAGACAGGGGGAAAGTATGATTGAGGATTAGGATTTAATTCTATCTTTTATTTGTTATAAATAAAGACATGGGATACAATTCTGACAAAATTTTATTTGTTACTTCTAAATGGTATATGAAGACATTTTTATCATTATGTTTTCATTTATGTTTTTATAATGTAGTTAACAAAATAGCAAATGTAATTTTTTTTTTTTAATTTTTTTTTCAACGTTTATTTATTTTTGGGACAGAGAGAGACAGAGCATGAACGGGGGAGGGGCAGAGAGAGAGGGAGACACAGAATCGGAAACAGGCTCCAGGCTCTGGGCCATCAGCCCAGAGGCCGACGCGGGGCTCGAACTCACGGACCGCGAGATCGTGACCTGAGCCGAAGCCGGACGCTCAACCGACTGAGCCACTCAGGCGCCCCTAGTGTTTTTATTTTTGAGAGAGAGTGTGTCGGGGGGGGGGGGGGAGCAGAGAGAGAGAGAGAGAGAGAGAAAGGTGTAGAATCCAAAGTGGGCTTCAGGTTCTGAGCTGTCAGCATAGAGCCCAATGAGGGGCTCGAACTCATGAACCATCATATCATGACCCGAGCTGCACTTGTATGCTTAATTGACTGAGCCACCAGGTGCCCCTTAAAAGCAGGAATCTTAACTCAGATTATGAATGGATGAAAAGGAAGTCTGGAAAAATTAATTTTGAGAAGTGAGACAATGCAAATTATGCACATTTGTTTTACTGCATTTCCCTCTATACATAAAATATTTAATTCTATGGCAATATATATATACAGAAATATGACAATATGGACTTCTTGATTCTTTAGAGAATGTACTCATATATAACCACTTTATAAAAAATATCTCATGTTAAATATACTGAAATTAATATAAAATAAATTAATAAAGGCTGGGAAAAATAAAAATAAAATAAAATTAATACTTATTATGCTTTATTTGCAATATTTATCCAATCTGAGATGTTTGAAAATGTTATAACCAGTCTAAAAAGATCATGTAGAATGGTCAATAAACCACTGATTTTTCAAATTTAAATTATTTATCCAAACAGGGAAGAGAAATGGAATATTTGTTGCCCTTTTGAATAAAATTAGGTATGCTATCCTGATACTTCAATGCCTCTAGTTGTTAAATTCTCATTCTTTCATAGAACACAATAATATTTACTTATAGGATGTTTGTCCAGTCATGTTTTGGAAAAGTCACAAGCTTTTCCAGTTGGGTTTCACACATATTAGAAAACAGCAACAATACTTTTTTGTTATTTGTTTTATTGATTGGCTTTTGTAAATTTCAGAGACAATTAGAAGGGAATGATACAATGAGAACTAAGTTATAATAAAATTAACATCATAGAAAGTAAGAATAAAGGGAACCCCAGATGTCACCATTTCAATTTCATGAATGAAACAACATTCCTAACAAGTGATAATTCATTTCTCTTTTAGCCTTCCATAGAAAAGAAAGAGAAAGAAAGAAAGAAAGAAAGAAAGAAAGAAAGAAAGAAAGAGAGAGAGAAAGAAAGAGGAAGGAAGGAAGGAATACAGAAAGAAGAAATGAAAAAAGGAAAGAAAGAAGAAAGGGAGGAAGGAAGAAAAAAGAAAGATTATTCCTATAAAACAGAGAATGTATCCAATGAATCTATATGTCATAGAACACTTTTAGTGAGCAAAATGTGCTTCTCTTAATTTCCATTTATTGACCCAATCCCTGAATTAGGTGTGCAAGAAGTAACCCTTAATTTTGCTTGGAGTAGTTTCATATTTACCATTGAGCACCATTTGGCCTAATGTGTGAAAACATTTAAGCTAAATGATTCTTAAGTTGACCCTTTTCCTCTGACATCATCTCAAGATTCTGGAATCTTATGCCAGGCCAAGGTATATGTTTGGACAAGGGAGGGTGAAAGAATGACACCATTATTAATTAATCAGAAATTGCTTCTCTAGCCTGCTGGTGAAATGGGAACTGCAGCATTGGTTGGGTCATCCCATGTCAAATGTCTCGCACATGAAATGATCTTCTCTGGAATCTCTCCACTGCCCAGAAATGATGCCAACCAATGGGGCACAGGTCTTCATTGCCCCCAGTACTCACAAACTTTTCTCTCTCTCACCTGTATTTCCCCCAAACCACTGAACAAGGAAGCAATTTTCCAAGACTGTTTTGCTCTTCTCTTTTATCTTTTTTATAGACCCTCTAATGTAACCCACGGATTCAGGATTTTTCAAAAAAAAAAGCTAGAAACAGCGAGATCTACCTGTGCTTTCTGCCCTGCTACATACTTTTTTTTAAAAGTAATGAGAAACATTGAATTTGTACAAATGTGAGAGAAGAGTCATGGAGGAATAAAAACAAAAAACAGAAATAAAAGTCCCAAATTAGTATCAACTACATCAATAATCTAGGTACTACATATTATCTGTTCCTTCACATGGAGATTATAACTCATACCTTCTCCACAGTCTTCTTATTTTACCACCTCAGATATATCACCAGATGAATTCTCTGTCCTCCTGTTTCCTGGTTTATATTGTGATACATTCCCATGGATCAATATCCAATTTTAAACAAGGCTGTCTCCCTGAACATAACCCTCCTGATAAGATACAACAGCTGAACATTACAGAAGGCTAGATGACACTTTAGTATATACCTTTTCTATCATAATGACACATAATTTTATCTTAAGTTTGTCATCACTTCAAACCAGATCATCTCTTCTCATGTTAACAAATGCTGAGATCTATATTCAATAATCTGTGTATAATGTTGTGTGTATTTAAATTTAAGCATAAAACTTTCCATTTACCTCTATTAAATTCATTGACATTTAGTTATTAATTTTAATATTTTTAAAAATGTTAATTTTAACTAGACTCCATACCCAATGTGGGGCTTGAACTCATGACCCTGATATCAAGAGTCATATGCTCTACCGACTGAGACAGCCGAGTGCCCCATTAATTTTAACATTTCTGAAAGTAGTAGAGGAAACTTCTCCTAGGTTGTCACACCATGTATGTTTCTCATGCAACAAAAATTCACCAGTTTGGATTGTACTATTTTCTGAAGTATTTTCCCATTAATTTGTCTGAAAAGATACTGTTAAAAACAATTTTGAAAATCCATGGGTTTGACTTAGTGTATCAGTTGAGTAGAAACATATGTTAAATATACAGCATTATTTGTGTTTTCTTCGTAGTGAATTTGTGCTAATCTGTCATTATTTCCTTTTCTAAGCACCTATGGAAATAATAACCATATTCTAGAATATGGTGGGGTAAATTACATGGGTTATTAGTCTCTAATTTTGAAAATTTATCTATATACGTTAGGTAATATTTGCTAGTTTCAAGATTTAATAACCTCTGGGATTATTCATTAATAACTATTTTTATATTCATGGTATGTAATATAATTTCTAATATATAACAGTTGCTAATTTTTTTTCAGATGAAAGTAGAGAGGAAGAAAGAAATAACATTCAAATAAGTGAGTTGGAAGAAGTCTTTCAAATAATGTAGTGTTTCCTCTTTCTTGTATTAAAGATATAACCAACAGATATTTATTTTTTTTTTATTTATTTTATTTTTTTTATATTTTTTATTTTTTATAATATATGAAATTTATTGTCCAAATTGGTTTCCATAAAACACCCAGTGCTCATCCCAAAAGGTGCCCTCCTCAATACCCATCACCCACCCTCTCCTCCCTCCCACCCCCCATCAACCCTCAGTTTGTTCTCAGTTTTTAACAGTCTCTTATGCTTTGGCTCTCTCCCACTCTAACCTCTTTTTTTTTTTTTTCCTTTTTTCCTCCCCCTCCCCCATGGGTTCCTGTTACGTTTCTCAGGATCCACATAAGAGTGAAACCATATGGTATCTGTCTTTCTCTGTATGGCTTATTTCACTTAGCATCACACTCTCCAGTTCCATCCACGTTGCTACAAAAGGCCATATTTCATTTTTTCTCATTGCCACGTAGTATTCCATTGTGTATATAAACCACAATTTCTTTATCCATTCATCAGTTGATGGACATTTAGGCTCTTTCCATAATTTGGCTATTGTTGAGAGTGCTGCTATGAACATTGGGGTACAAGTGCCCCTATGCATCAGTACTCCTGTATCCCTTGGATAAATTCCCAGCAGTGCTATTGCTGGGTCATAGGGTAGGTCTATTTTTAATTTTCTGAGGAACCTCCACACTGCTTTCCAGAGCGGCTGCACCAATTTGCATTCCCACCAACAGTGCAAGAGGGTTCCCGTTTCTCCACATCCTCGCCAGCATCTATAGTCTCCTGATTTGTTCATTTTGGCCACTCTGACTGGCGTGAGGTGATACCTGAGTGTGGTTTTGATTTGTATTTCCCTGATAAGGAGTGACGCTGAACATCTTTTCATGTGCCTGTTGGCCATCCGGATGTCTTCTTTAGAGAAGTGTCTATTCATGTTTTCTGCCCATTTCTTCACTGGGTTATTTGTTTTTCGGGTGTGGAGTTTGGTGAGCTCTTTATAGATTCTGGATACTAGCCCTTTGTCCGATATGTCATTTGCAAATATCTTTTCCCATTCCGTTGGTTGCCTTTTAGTTTTGTTGGTTGTTTCCTTTGCTGTGCAGAAGCTTTTGATCTTCATAAGGTCCCAGTAATTCACTTTTGCTTTTAATTCCCTTGCCTTTGGGGATGTGTCGAGTAAGAGATTGCTACGGCTGAGGTCAGAGAGGTCTTTTCCTGCTTTCTCCTCTAAGGTTTTGATGGTTTCCTGTCTCACATTCAGGTCCTTTATCCATTTTGAGTTTATTTTTGTGAATGGTGTGAGAAAGTGGTCTAGTTTCAACCTTCTGCATGTTGCTGTCCAGTTCTCCCAGCACCATTTGTTAAAGAGGCTGTCTTTTTTCCATTGGATGTTCTTTCCTGCTTTGTCAAAGATGAGTTGGCCATACGTTTGTGGGTCTAGTTCTGGGGTTTCTATTCTATTCCATTGGTCTATGTGTCTGTTTTTGTGCCAATACCATGCTGTCTTGATGATGACAGCTTTGTAGTAGAGGCTAAAGTCTGGGATTGTGATGCCTCCTGCTTTGGTCTTCTTCTTCAAAATTCCTTTGGCTATTCGGGGCCTTTTGTGGTTCCATATGAATTTTAGGATTGCTTGTTCTAGTTTCGAGAAGAATGCTGGTGCAATTTTGATTGGGATTGCATTGAATGTGTAGATAGCTTTGGGTAGTATTGACATTTTGACAATATTTATTTTTCCAATCCATGAGCAGGGAATGTCTTTCCATTTCTTTACATCTTCTTCAATTTCCTTCGTAAGCTTTCTATAGTTTTCAGCATACAGATCCTTTACATCTTTGGTTAGATTTATTCCTAGGTATTTTATGCTTCTTGGTGCAATTGTGAATGGGATCAGTTTCTTTATTTGTCTTTCTGTTGCTTCATTGTTAGTGTATAAGAATGCAACTGATTTCTGTACATTGATTTTGTATCCTGCAACTTTGCTGAATTCATGTATCAATTCTAGCAGACTTTTGGTGGAGTCTATCGGATTTTCCATGTATAATATCATGTCATCTGCAAAGAGCGAAAGCTTGACTTCATCTTTGCCAATTTGGATGCCTTTGATTTCCTTTTGTTGTCTGATTGCTGATGCTAGAACTTCCAGCACTATGTTAAACAACAGCGGTGAGAGTGGGCATCCCTGTCGTGTTCCTGATCTCAGGGAAAAAGCTCTCAGTTTTTCCCCGTTGAGGATGATGTTAGCTGTGGGCTTTTCATAAATGGCTTTTATGATCTTTAAGTATGTTCCTTCTATCCCGACTTTCTCAAGGGTTTTTATTAAGAAAGGGTGCTGGATTTTGTCAAAGGCCTTTTCTGCATCGATTGACAGGATCATATGGTTCTTCTCTTTTTTTTTGTTAATGTGATGTATCACGTTGATTGATTTGCGAATGTTGAACCAGCCCTGCATCCCAGGAATGAATCCCACTTGATCATGGTGAATAATTCTTTTTATATGCCGTTGAATTCGATTTGCTAGTATCTTATTGAGAATTTTTGCATCCGTATTCATCAGGGATATTGGCCGGTAGTTCTCTTTTTTTACTGGGTCTCTATCTGGTTTAGGAATCAAAGTAATACTGGCTTCATAGAATGAGTCTGGAAGTTTTCCTTCCCTTTCTATTTCTTGGAATAGCTTGAGAAGGATAG
This sequence comes from Leopardus geoffroyi, assembly GCF_018350155.1. NCBI lineage: Eukaryota > Metazoa > Chordata > Mammalia > Carnivora > Felidae > Leopardus > Leopardus geoffroyi. The sequence goes on along the minus strand of NC_059328.1, from coordinate 173,005,868 downwards.
GTATTATCTCTGCTTTAAACGTCTGGTAGAACTCCCCTGGGAAGCCATCTGGTCCTGGACTCTTATTTGTTGGGAGATTTTTAATAACCGATTCAATTTCTTCGCTGGTTATGGGTCTGTTCAAGCTTTCTATTTCCTCCTGGTTGAGTTTTGGAAGAGTGTGGGTGTTCAGGAATTTGTCCATTTCTTCCAGGTTGTCCAGTTTGTTGGCATATAATTTTTCATAGTATTCCCTGATAATTGTTTGTATCTCTGAGGGATTGGTTGTAATAATTCCATTTTCATTCATGATTTTATCTATTTGGGTCATCTCCCTTTTCTTTTTGAGAAGCCTGGCTAGAGGTTTGTCAATTTTGTTTATTTTTTCAAAAAACCAACTCTTGGTTTCGTTGATCTGCTCTACAGTTTTTTTAGACTCTATATTGTTTATTTCTGCTCTGATCTTTATTATTTCTCTTCTTCTGCTGGGTTTAGGCTGCCTTTGCTGTTCTGCTTCCATTTCCTTTAGGTGTGCTGTTAGATTTTGTATTTGGGATTTTTCTTGTTTCTTGAGATAGGCCTGGATTGCAATGTATTTTCCTCTCAGGACTGCCTTCGCTGCGTCCCAAAGCGTTTGGATTGTTGTATTTTCATTTTCGTTTGTTTCCATATATTTTTTTATTTCTTCTCTAATTGCCTGGTTGACCCACTCATTCGTTAGTAGGGTGTTCTTTAACCTCCATGTTTTTGGAGGTTTTCCAGACTTTTTTCTGTGGTTGATTTCAAGCTTCATAGCATTGTGGTCTGAAAGTATGCATGGTATAATTTCAATTCTGGTAAACTTATGGAGGGCTGTTTTGTGACCCAGTATATGATCTATCTTGGAGAATGTTCCATGTGCACTCGAGAAGAAGGTATATTCTGTTGCTTTGGGATGCAGAGTTCTAAATATATCTGTCAAGTCCATCTGATCCAATGTCTCATTCAGGGCCCTTGTTTCTTTATTGACCGTGTGTCTAGATGATCTATCCATTTCTGTAAGTGGGGTGTTAAAGTCCCCTGCAATTACCACATTCTTATCAATAAGGTTGCTTATGTTTATGAGTAGTTGTTTTATATATTTGGGGGCTCCGGTATTCGGTGCATAGACATTTATAATTGTTAGCTCTTCCTGATGGATAGACCCTGTAACTATTATATAATGTCCTTCTTCATCTCTTGTTACAGCTTTTAATTTAAAGTCTAGTTTGTCTGATATAAGTATGGCTACTCCAGCTTTCTTTTGGCTTCCAGTAGCATGATAAATAGTTCTCCATCCCCTCACTCTCAATCTAAAGGTGTCCTCAGGTCTAAAATGAGTCTCTTGTAGACAGCAAATAGATGGGTCTTGTTTTTTTATCCATTCTGATACCCTATGTCTTTTGGTTGGCGCATTTAATCCATTTACATTCAGTGTTATTATAGAAAGATATGGGTTTAGAGTCATTGTGATGTCTGTATGTTTTATGCTTGTAGTGATGTCTCTGGTATTTTGTCTCACAGGGTCCCCCTTAGGATCTCTTGTAGGGCTGGTTTAGTGGTGACAAATTCCTTCAGTTTTTGTTTGTTTGGGAAGACCTTTATCTCTCCTTCTATTCTAAATGACAGACTTGCTGGATAAAGGATTCTCGGCTGCATATTTTTTCTGTCTAGCACACTGAAAATCTCGTGCCAATTCTTTCTGGCCTGCCAAGTTTCAAAAGAGAGATCAGTCACGAGTCTTATAGGTCTCCCTTTATATGTGAGGGCACGTTTACCCCTTGCTGCTTTCAGAATTTTCTCTTTATCCTTGTATTTTGCCAGTTTCACTATGATATGTCGTGCAGAAGATCGATTCAGGTTCCGTCTGAAGGGAGTTCTCTGTGCCTCTTGGATTTCAATGGCTTTTTCCTTCCCCAGTTCAGGGAAGTTCTCAGCTATTATTTCTTCAAGTACCCCTTCAGCACCTTTCCCTCTCTCTTCCTCCTCTGGGATACCAATTATGCGTATATTATTTCTTTTTAGTGTATCACTTAGTTCTCTAATTTTCCCCTCATACTCCTGGATTTTTTTATCTCTCTTTCTCTCAGCTTCCTCTTTTTCCATAACTTTATCTTCTAGTTCACCTATTCTCTCCTCTGCCTCTTCAATCCGAGCTGTGGTGGTCTCCATTTTGTTTTGCATTTCATTTAAAGCGTTTTTCAGCTCCTCATGACTGTTCCTTAGTCCCTTGATCTCTGTAGCAAGGGATTCTCTGCTGTCCTGTATACTGTTTTCAAGCCCGGCGATTAATTTTATGACTATTATTCTAAATTCACTTTCTGTTATATTATTTAAATCCTTTTTGATCAGCTCATTGGCTGTTGTTATTTCCTGGAGATTCTTCTGAGGGGAATTCTTCCGCTTGGTCATTTTGGATAGTCCCTGGCGTGGTGAGGACCTGCAGGGCACTTCCCCTGTGCTGTGGTGTATAACTGGAGTTGGTGGGCGGGGCCGCACTCCGACCTGATGTCTGCCCCCGGCCCACCGCTGGGGCCACAGTCCGACTGGTGTGTGCCTTCTCTTCCCCTCTCCTAGGGGCGGGATTCACTGTGGGGTGTGGCCCGTTTGGGCTACTTGCACACTGCCAGGCTTGTGATGCTGGGGATCTGGCGTATTAGCTGGGGCGGGTAGGCAAGGTGCACAGGGGCAGGAGGGGCAGGCTTAGGTCGCTTCTCCTTAGGTGATCCACTTCAGGAGGGGCCCTGTGGCAGCGGGAGGGAGTCAGATCCGCTGCCGGAGGTTTGGCTCAGCAGAAGCACAGAGTTGGGTGTTTGCGCGGAGCGAGGAAGTTCCCTGGCAGGAACTGGTTCTCTTTGGGATTTTGGCTGGGGGATGGGCGGGGAAGATGGCGCTGGCGAGCGCCTTTGTTCCCCACCAAACTGAGCTCTGTCGTCCGGGGGCTCAGCAGCTCTCCCTCCCTTTGTCCTCCAGCCTTCCCGCTTTCTGAGCAGAGCTGTTAACTTATGACCTCCCAGACGCTAAGTCGCGCTTGCTGTCGGAACACAGTCCGTCAGGTCCCTCTGCTTTTGCAGGCCAGACTCGGGGGCTCTGCTTGGCCGGCGAGCCGCCCCTCCGCCCCGGCTCCCTCCCGCCAGTCCGTGGAGCGCGCACCGCCCCGCCGCCCTTCCTACCCTCTTCTGTGGGCCTCTCGTCTGCGCTTGGCTCCGGCGACTCCGTTCTGCTAATCCTCTGGCGGTTTTCTGGGTTATTTAGGCAGGTGTAGGTGGAATCTAATTGATCAGCAGGACGCGCGGTGAGCCCAGCGTCCTCCTACGCCGCCATCTTCCTGGAATCTCTAACCAACAGATATTTAAAAGATAGTCACAGAGCCTCTGCTTAAGACTAAATATCTCATTTCAAATTAATTTAACATATTTCTAAATAAAAAATCAGTGTAACATTTTACTCCCCACTGATTTTGCTATATAAATTTTACTTTTCTATCACTGTCATTTACATCATGTTTATTTAAATAAATTTAGCACAGTTCAAAACTGTTTAACCTTTCAGTGATTGGTTCCAATTTTATAAGTATTGGAATGTTCAATTGTAAAAGCACTTAGACATACACTCTGGAACTTACTAAACCATTAATACATATTTGTAAAATAATTGAGTACAGATCTACAAACGGCTTTTCCAGAAAATCAACTCTGTCAACTCAAGCAAGTCACCTAATATTTTAATGACTCTGCTCCTTGGCTGTAAAAGGAACATAAAAATACCTACTTCATATAATTTTGGGGAGGCTGTAACTAAATAAGTATATGAAAAAGCTTAAGTTTAAAAGATTATTTTTCAAGACTTTTGTGTTTTTACCACTCTATATCTTTCATATTTCATAGCCAAACTTCCTGAATGAATTGTCTAAATTTATCATCCTTTACACCCCAACCCACTGAAATCTATTTTTGTTTCTGAATTATTTGGTTCAATTTCTTTGTAAACTGCTTATCATCAGCCTATCCTTTATTTATTTATTTATTATAATATAATATAACTTTATTTTTTATTTTTTAAAATATACATCCAAATTAGTTAGTATATAGTGAAGCAATGATTTCAGGAGAAGATTCCTTAATGCCTCCTACCCATTTAGCCCATCCCCCCTCCCACAAACCCTCCAGAAACCCTGTTTGTTGTCCATATTTATGAATCTCTTTTGTTTTGTCCCCTTCCCTGTTTTTATATTGTTTTTGTTTCCCTTCCCTTATGTTCATCTGTTTTGTCTCTTAAAGTCCTCAAATGAGTGAAGTCATATGATTTTTCTTTCTCTGACTGACTCATTTCACTTAGCATAATACCCTCCAGTTCCATCCACGTAGTTGCAAATGGCAAAATTTCATTCTTTTTGATTGCCGAGTAATACTCCATTATGTATTTATACCACATTTTTTTGATCCATTCATCCATTGATGGACATTTGGGCTCTTTCCATACTTTGGCCATTGTTGATAGTGCTGCTATAAACATGGGGATGCATATGTCCCTTCGAAACAGCACACCTATATCCCATGGATAAATGCCTAGTAGTGCACTTGCTGGGTCGTAGGGTAGTTCTATTTTTAGTTTTGTCAGGAACCTCCATACTGTTTTCCAGAGTGGCTGCACCAGCTTGCATTCCCACCAACAATGCAAAAGAGATCCTCTTTCTCTGCATCCTCACCAACATCTGTTGTTGCCTGCGTTGTTAATGTTAGCCATTCTGACAGGTGTGAGATGGTATCTCATTGTGGTTTTGATTTGTATTTCCCTGATGATGAGTGATGTTGAGCATTTTTTCATGTGTCGGTTGGCCATCTGGATGTCTTCTTTGGAGAAGTGTCTATTCGTGTCTTTTGCCCATTTCTTCACTGGATTATTTGTTTTTTGGGTGTTGAGTTTGATAAGTTCTTTGTAGATTTTGGATACTAACCCTTTATCTGATATGTCATTTGCAAATATCTTCTCCCATTCTGTCAGTTGCCTTTTAGTTTTGCTGATTGTTTCCTTCGCTGTGCAGAAGCTTTTTATTTTGATGAGGTCCCAGTAGTTCATTTTTGCTTTTGTTTCCCTTGCCTCTGGAGATGTGTTGAGTAAGAAATTGCTGCAGGCAAGTCAAAGAGGTTTTTGCCTGCTTTCACGTCGAAGATTTTGATGGCTTTCTGTCTTACGTTGAAGTCTTTCATCCACTTTGAGTTTATTTTTGTGTATGGTGTAAGAAAGTGGTCCAGGTTCATTCTTCTGTATGTCGCTGTCCAGTTTTCCCAGCACCACTTGCTGAAGAAACTGTCTTTATTCCATTGGATATTCTTTCCTGCTTTGTCAAAGATTAGTTGCCCATACGTTTGTGGGTCAATTTCTGGGTTTTCTATTCTATTCCATTGATCTGAGTGTCTGTTCTTGTGCCAGTATCATACTATCCTGATGATTAAAGCTTTGTAGTATGGCTTGAATTCTGGGATTGTGATGCCTCCTGCTTTGGTTTTCTTTTTCAAGATTGCTTTGGCTATTCGGGGTCTTTTCTGGTTCCATACAAATTTTAGGATTATTTGTTCTAGCTCTGTGAAGAATGCTGGTGTTACTTTCATAGGGATTGCATTGAATATGTAGATTGCTTTGGTTCATATCAATATTTTAACAATATTTGTTCTTCCTATCCAAGAGCATGGAATATTTTTCCATTTCTTTGTGTCTTCTTCAATTTATTTCATAAGATTTCTATAGTTTTCAGGGTATAGATTTTTCACCTCTTTGGTTAGATTTATTCCTAGGTATTTTATGGTTTTTGGTGCAACTTTAAATGGGATCGATTCCTTGATTTCTCTTTCTATCGCTTCATTGTTGATTTATAGGAATGCAACCGATTTCTATGCATTGATTTTATATCCTGCAACTTTTTGAATTCATGAATCAGTTCTAGCAGTTTTTTGGTGGAATCTTTAGGGTTTTCGATATAGAGTATCATGTCATCTGCGAAGAGTGAAAGTTTGACCTCCTCCTGGCCGATTTGGATGCCTTTTATTTCTTTGTGTTGTCTGATTGTAGAGGCTAAGACTTCCAATACTATGTTGAATAACAGTGGGGAGAGTGGACATCCTTGTCTTGTTCCTGACCTTACGGGGAAAGCTCTCAGTTTTCCCCATTGAGGATGATATTAGCATTGGGTCGCTTGTATATGGCTTTTATCATCTTGAAGTGTGATCCTTCTATCCCTACTTTCTTGAGGGTTTTTATCAAGAAAGGATGCTGTATTTTGTCAAATGCTTTCTCTGCGTCTATTGAGAGGATCATATGGTTCTTGTTCTTTCTTTTATTGATGTGATGAATCACATTAATTGTTTTGCAGATATTGAACCAGCCTTGCTTCCCAGGTATAAATCTCACTTGGTTGTGGTGAATAATTTTTTTTAATGTATTGTTGGAGCCGGTTGGCTAATATCTGGTTGGGGATTTTTGCATCCATGTTCATCAGGGAAATGGGTCTATAGTTCTCCTATTCTGTGGGCTCTCTGTCTGGTTTTGGAATCAGGGTAATGCTGGCTTCATACAAAGAGTTTGGAAGTTTTCCTTCCATTTCTATTTATGGAACAGTTTCAAGAGAATAGGTGTTAACTCTTCCTTAAATGTTTGGTAGAATTCCCCTGGAAAGCAATCTGGCCCTGGACTCTTGTTTTTTGGCAGATTTTTTATACTAATTCAATTTCCTTACTGGTTATGGGTCTGTTCAAATTTTCTGTTTCTTCCTGTTTCAACTTTGGTAGTGTATATGTTTCTAGGAATTTGTCCATTTCTTCCAGATTACCCATTTTATTGGCATATAATTGCTCATAATATTCTCTTAGTATTGTTTTTATTTCTGCTGTGTTGGTTGTGATCTCTCCTCTTTCATTCTTGATTTTATTTATTTGGGTCCTTTACTTTTTCTTTTTGGTCAAACTGGCTAGTGGTTTATCAATTTTGTTAATTCTTTCAAAGAACCAGCATCTGGTTTCATTGATCTGTTCTACAGATTTTTTGGTTTCAATAGCATTAATTTCTGCTCTAATCTTTATTATTTCCTGTCTTCTGCTGGCTTGGGGTTTTATTTGCTGTTCTTTTTCCAGCTCCTTAAGGAGTAAGGTTAGGTTGTGTATCTGAGATCTTTCTTCCTTCTTTAAGAAGTCCTGGATTGCTATATACTTTCCTCTTATGACCGCCTTTGCTGCATCCCAAAGGTTTTGGGTTGTGGTGTTATCATTTTCATTGGCTTCCATATACTTTTTAATTTCCTCTCTAACTGCTTGGTTAACCCATTCATTCTTTAGTAGGATGTTCTTCAGTCTCCAAGTATTTGTTACCTTTCCAAATTTTTTCTTGTGGTTGATTTTGAGTTTCATAGCGATGTGGTCTGAAAATATGCACGATATGATCTTGATCTTTTTGTACTTACTTAGGGCTGATTTGTGTCCCAGTATATGGTCTATTCTGGAGAACGTTCCATGTGCAGTGGAGAAGAATGCATATTCTGCTGCTTTGGGATGAAATGTTCTGAATATATCTGTTAAGTCCATCTGGTACAATGTGTCATTCAAAGCCATTGTTTCCTTGTTGATTTTTTGATTAGATGATCTGTACATTGTTGTGAGTCGGATGTTGCAGTCTCCTACTTTTATGGTATTACCATCAATGAATTTCTTCATGTTTGTGATTAATTGATTTATATATTTGGGTGCTCCACTTTTGGCGCATAAATGTTTACAATTGTTAGGTCTTCTTGGTCTCTAGACCCCTCGATTATGATATAATGCCCTTCTACATCTCTTGATAGTCTTTATTTAAAAAATATTGTTTAATGTTTATTTATTTTTGAGATGGAGACAGAGTGTGAGTGGGGGAGGGGCAGAGAGAGAGGGAGATACAGAATCTGAAACAGGCTCCAGGCTCTGAGCTGTCAGCACAGAGCCTAATGCGGGGCTTGAACCCACGAACCATGATATCATGACCTGAGCTAAAGTCAGATGCTTAACTGACTGAACCACCCGGGTGCCCCAATACAGTCTTTATTTTAAGTCTAGATTGTTTGACATAAGTATGGCTACTCCAGCTTTCTTTTGTTGACCATTAGCATGATGGACGATTCTCCATCCCTTGATTTTCAATCTGAAGGTGTCTTTAGGTCTAAAGTGTGTCTCTTGTAAACAGCATATAGATAGATCTTATTTTCTTATCCATTCTGTTACCCTGTGTCTTTTGATTGGAGCTTTGACTCCATTGACGTTTACAGTGAGTACTGAAAGATATGAATTTATTGCCATTATGATGCTTGTGAGTTGGAGTTTCTGGTGGTGTTCTCTGGTCCTTTCTAATCTTTTGTTGCTTCTGGTATGTATGTATGTATGTATGTATGTATGTATTTATATATTTTTTCATCTTTTCTCCCTACAGAGAGTGCCCCTTAAAATTTCTTTCAGGGCTGGTTTACAAACTCCCTGGTTTGTAAACCTGGTTTGTGGTCACAAACTCCTTTCATTTTTGTTTGTCTGGGAAACTTTTTGTCTCTCATTCTATTTTGAATGACAGCCTTGTTGGATAAAGAATTCTTGGCTGCATATTTTTCTGATTCAGCACACTGAATATATCCTGCCATTCCTTTCTGGCCTGCCAAGTTTCTGTGGATAGGTTTGCTGCAAACCTGATCTTCTTCCCTTGTAGGTTAGGGACTTTTTTTTCCCTTGTTGCTTTCGTGATTCTCTCCTTGCCTGAGTATTTTGTGAATTTGACTATGATATGCCTTGTTGATGCCTTGTTGAATCTAATGGGAGTCCTCTGTGCTTCCTGGATTTTGATGTCTGTGTCTTTCCCCAGGTTAGGAAAGTTTTCCGCTATGATTTGCTTACATAATGCTTCTACCCCTATTTGTCTCTCTTCCTCTTCTGGGACCCCTATGATTCTGATTTTGTTCCTTTTTAATGAGTCACTGATTTCTCTAATTCTTAAATAGTGCTCTTTTGCCTTAATCTCCCTCTTTTTTTTCTGCTTCGTTTATCTCTATAAGTTTGTCCTCTATATCGCTGATTCTCTGTTCTGCCTTGTCCATCCTTGCTGCTGCTGCATCCATCCATGATTGCATCTCAGTTATAGCATTTTTAATTTCATTCTGGCTATTTTTTACTTCTTTTATCTCTGCAGAAAGGAATTCTAATCTATTTTAGATTCCAGTTGTATTCTTATTATCGTGATTCTAAATTCTGGTTCAGACATCTTGCTTGTGTCTGTGTTGGTTAAATCCTTGGCTGTCGTTTCTTTGTGCTCTTTCTTTTGGGGTGCATTCCTTCGTTTTGTCATTTTGAAGGAAGAAAAGGAATTAATGAGGTAGAAAAATTGAAATTAAAAAACTTAAAATTAAAAAAATACTAAAATTAAAAATTAAACACACACACACACACACACACACACACAAATCGAATAGGTGATGCTAGATCCTAGGTGTGTTTTGGTCTGGGTGTAGAAAGTGGTTTGACAGATTAGAGAAACAAACAAACAAGAAAAAAACAGAAAAAAAATTTTAAAAAAGGGGGGAGAGAAAAAAAGGAAATCGTTCAAGAATTTGAAGAAATGCATACACTAAAGTAGACTAAAATACACAAAAGTATAGAATATAGTAGAAAAAAATTAAAGAAAAATATTTTTAATAAAAATTAAAAAGGAAATATGAATTTTTTTCATTTTCTGTATTTAAGAAAAAGAAAAGAAACAAAAACAAGAAAAAAGATTAAAAAAGAAAAAAAAGAAAAAACAAAAAAGAAATCGTTTGAGAATTTGAAAAAGTGAATACAATGTAGTAGACTGAAATAAAATGATGGGAGTAAGGTATAATTTGAAAAAAAATTACATAAAACAAAAAATATAGTAATAAAAATTAAATAAAAATATTTTTAAAAGAAATTGAATGTAAAAATGAAGTTTTTCTCTTGGCATTCAAGGAAAAGAAAAGAAATGAAAAAGAGAAAAAAAGAAAAAAAAAGGAAATTGTTTGAAAATTTGAAAAGGTGAGTAAACGGAAGTAGACTAAAATAAAATGATGGAAGTTAAGTAGAATTTGAAAAAAAATACACAAAAGTACAAAATATAGTAATAAACATTAAAGACATATTTTTAACAAAAATTGAATATAAAAATGAGTTTTTTCTCTTTTTTATTCAAGAAAAAGAAAAGAATTGTAAAAGAGAAAAAAGAAAAAGAGAAAACAAAATTGAATAGATGAACCTGCTAACAGATTGAAGTAGGACTGAAATTGCTTCGTTTACCCCTAGAGGTCAGTCCATGTAGTTCTTTATAGTCCATAAATTAAGCCGGCGGTGAGGTTTGTGTTCTTGAAGAGCGAAATTGGCCCAGTTGTGCAGGGCTCAGTGTAATGGCTCTGCTCTCCACTAGATGGCGCTGCTAGCCTACTGGGGTGGATTGTTGCCGAGCTTGTAGGTGCGCATGCACCGCGGGAGCCGTGAAAAATGGCACCATCCAGCCATCCAGTCTGTTCTCCCAGATCAGCAATTGAGCACTGGTCCTCCGTCTTCAGCTCTCGTCCACTACCCGCTTTCCCACTCTCCGTGGCCAGGCCCCAGGCAGTACCTCTCTCCCAAGTGTTGTCTCAGATGCTGCTGTTTTCCCGGCTGTTTTGAAGGGCTGCGGCTTTGACCCGTTCTGCTCCTCTGTGGGAGGGTCTCACTGAGCAGTGGCCGAATGAGCAATGGCCGAATGTCGGCTGCACCCAGGAATGCTTGCTGGACCCTGCTGCTGCCGGTGCCCTGAGACTGCGGCCAGGTGCCAGCCCGCCCCAGAAAAAGTTCGCGAGACAGTGTAGCAGCAGCGTTTCAGGGATTATGGAAAATCAGAAGCCACATCTGGCCCCAGGCTTCACCCTCAACAACCTTGCCCCAGTACCAGCGAATGTGGCTGCCTTCCAGGGTCTTCTGGGACCAGGTGGCTTCAACAGTCTCTACCAAATGTCCTTCCAGCAGTGGAACCGCTTTTCCCCGTGTGGCCCAAGAACCTTCTGGACCCCACTCTGTTCCTGGGGATTCACCTTTCCCACCAGAGCACCACCAGGTATCGAGCTGTGGAATTGCAGCCTTTGTGTTCCCCTTGTTTACAGTCTTAATGGAATTTAAGCCCTCTCCTTTCTCCCTTTTTAGTTTAGTCCCTGTGGCTGTTTACAATTTTCCACTTTCTCTCCAGCTGCTTTTGGGGAGGGGTGCTTTTTCCCATATTCTCCCCTCTCCCCAGTCTCTGTCCTCTCTCTGCCCCCCAAAGCAGTTCCCTACCTTCTGCGGCTTCTCACTCCCCATGTTCAGCTCTTCGTGTCATGTACTTGCTGAATTCTGTGGTTCAGGTTGTGCAGATTGTTGTGTTAATCTTCCAATCCGTTTTCTAGGTGTGTAGGATGGTTTAGTGTTGGTCTGGCTGTATTTCATGGACGCGAGACACACAAAAAGCTTCCATGCTGTTCTGCCATCTTGGCTCCTCCTTGGCTTATCCTTTAAATGATGCTATTTTTAGAGTCTGATTTTAGCCCCATCTTTGCTTCATATTAAAAAAAAAAACCCTGAAAGTAAAAATAAAATATATCCCTTGACAATCTCATCTATTTTTATAACAATTATTGTTTATGGTTAGATGATTACTGAGTATGCATCTACAGACCAGGAATTTTGAAGGTAAGGGTGATGATCTTATGTCTACTTTTATTGAAACTCTCTAAGTAGATGTTGTATGACATCATCAAAAAAATATGTAAACACAGACTTCATTCTTTAAAACCAGGGGCTCAAGAGATTTGAGATATTTGAAATGTGTGGGCAAGAAACTGTTTTAAAAGTTCCAAAACAAGAGAGGAAAATTAGGATTTTAAGGCGAGAAAAAGGAATTATGACCTCTTTGGACACGTGTCAAATGGAAATTATAGAAATGGAAGATATAGCTATTGAAATATAAAAGAAAGCAGAAACCTACTTTTAATAAGTGGGTTAAGTGGTAGATCCACTCAGATGAAGATAGAATCAAAGATTTGAAAATAGACTTGATGAATTCACTCGCAATCCAATATAAGTGTATAAAATATTAAATATATATATGAGTACATATGTGTGAATGTATTTGGGTATATATTATGTATTTGTAAACATATACGTATTTGCAGTATATATGTGATATAATATATTAATATAGAATACATGTTACATACATACATATAATACATACATATATTATGTATAATATAGATGTCCATTTAGGACATAGAAGTAGAGTATAAACAGCTAACAAATATGTAATAAGAGTTCCACAGAGAGAAAATAGAAATAATTTGGTAGAGAAATCTTTGAAAGATAATGGCAGAGGGATTTCTGTTGTCTGTCATAATGAAGTAATTGGTATTGAACATGTTCTCCTAACACAAATAAGTTTAGCACAAGATAAAATATGTGAAGCAACTTTTTTCAGACATTTATATGCAGGCATCTCAGAAAAGTGATCCTTGAGAAAAAAAAAATCCACATTCACCTCATTCAAAACGTGGGCATTTTCTGGACAACAGAGCAGGAAGGTGGAGTCTCAGCTCTAACTTGCAGTTGTTTAAGTGGTTCATCAGGACACTAGAGAGGAGACATCTGTGAAGCAACATGACTCCATAAGTCTGCATAGCAGGTCTTGCATGTGTGGACCAAGGATTAGGAAGAAAATTAACAGGACAAAATTCAAGGGGTCCAGAAGAGAGTGACTTCTTTGGGGCTACAAGTTGAACAGAGATGCCATAGGGTGTTATGGCTGGAAGGTGTTGGAGTTGAGGTCTAGTCAGATTTGAGAGACCTCATTGAACAATTTAGTCATTCAGTTGGTATATCTCACAAGGTCACACCTTGTGAGGTATTTCCTAAGCTGTTTCATGGTCTACCACAGAGGACAAAAATATTCTAACCTTGACAGATAATCTAAGCCTGATGGAGTCAAGAAGATAACCCTGCAATGTAAGTACTTATCAAATAAGAACATCAAACCCCTTGCAATTGTTCACAGTATCAATCACACAATAAAAGCAGTAACAAAGAACCAGATGTTACAATACCAGATAAATGCCTTAGGACAAGTATTATAAGAATGCTCAAATGTAAAGAAAAACATTGCAAAAAATGGAAATTATAGAAAGAAATCAAATAGAAATGCAAGAACGAAAGAATAATAGCTAAAATTAAAATTAAAATATAATGCTTTAGTGTCAGCTAGGTTTTGAAATAATTGAAATATTCATGCATTATAGACAAGTTCATTGGTGCACCACTATGGAAAGTGGTTTAACCAATTTTTTTTTTTTTGTAATTAGTCACAGGGACACCTGAGTGGCTCAGTCAGTTAACTGTCCAGCTTCGACTCAGGTAATGATCTCAGTTCATGAGTTTGAGCCCCACATTGGGCTCCATGCTGACAGCTTGGAGCCTGGAGACTGTGTCTTCAGATTCTGGGTCTCTCTGTCTCTCTGCCCACTTGTGCTCACTCTCTGTCTTTCTCTTCTCTCTCTCTCTCTCTCTCTCTCTCTCTCTCTCTCTCTCAAAAATAAATAAACATTACAAAAATATTAAAAAAAGAAAGAAAAGTTTATCATTTACCTACAGATTTTCCAGCAATTCTACTTCTAGATATTTACCCAGGAGTAATGAAAATGCATTTATACACAGAGACTTGCACACAAATATTCATAGATATTTTATTTGAAATAGCCCCAAACTAGAAACAATTTTAATGTCCATTAATAGGTGAATGAATAAACAAATCCTGCTATTTCAGTATCTATTGCTGAGGATACAATAATCCTCAGTAATAAAACAGGAATCAAGATACATACAACAGCTTATATCATTCTCAGAATTATTATGTTGAGCAAAAGAAACCAGACAGTAAAGAATACCTACTGCACCATTTTATTTGTACAAAAGTCCAGAAAATGCAAACTAATTTATAATGATGTAAAGCAGATCAGTGGTTTCAGGGGATGAGAGTGGAGAGAAAGATGTATTACAAAGTGGCATGAAGAAACTTCGATGGAAGAAGGATATGTTTATCTTGATTGTGGTGATGATCATGCAATTTTATACTTATGTAAAATCTCATTAAGTTATAGTTTTAAAATATGAAAAATTCATTATACATCAGTTATAACTTAACCAAACTGTAAAGCAGAAACAAACAAAAAACCTTGTATTGACTGGCTTAAGAGTAAAATAGGATACGTGAGAAAAAAAGGCTTAGTGACTTAAAGACAGATCAACACACTGTATCCTAACTGAAGAACAGAGAGTGGGGAGATTTAAACAGAACCTCAGTGACTGGAGGACAACAATAGCAAGTAGTCTAGGAATCATGCACTTAGAGCTCCACAGGAAGAGACAGGTGATGGGGAAGAAAAGTATGTAAAAAAATAATGGCAGATAATTTTCTAAATCTATAAAAAAAAAAAAAAAAAAACAACCCTGCAGAAGTCTAGCAAATCCCAAGGAAGATAGATACAAAAAACTTTCATAATCAAACACTGCAAAAACCAACATAAATAGAAAATCTTATATCAAAGAAAAATGAGCCATTACATACAAGTAGTTTGTTCATGTGAACAATAGGCTACAACTATGAAGCAATACACTAATTTATAAGACTTATTTTAGAAGGACATTTTACACAAAAGTGAGATTCAATATTTTCCCTACATATGATTCAAAAGCATTTCAATCAAAATAGTAATAGATTTTTGTAGAAGTACAAAAAAATGATTCTAAATTTTATGTAGCAATGCAAAGGACCTAGAAGAAACCATATAATCTTGTTTAAAAAGGGGGGAAAGGGGCACCTGGGTGGCGCAGTCGGTTGAGCGTCCGACTTCAGCCAGGTCACGATCTCGCGGTCCGTGAGTTCGAGCCCCGCGTCAGGCTCTGGGCTGATGGCTCAGAGCCTGGAGCCTGTTTCCGATTCTGTGTCTCCCTCTCTCTCTGCCCCTCCCCCGTTCATGCTCTGTCTCTCTCTGTCCCAAAAATAAATAAACGTTGAAAAAAAAAAAATTTAAAAAAAAAAAAAAAAAAAAAAAAAAAAAAAAAAAAAAAAGGGGGGAAAAATGGAGACTCGCACCAAATGACTTCAAAATTCGTTATAAAATTGGTAGCAGGAAAGACAGATTGGTCAGTGACACTGAATAGAGAGTCCAGTAATAGGTCTAAGCATAAATAGTGAATTGATTTTTGACAAGGGTCCCTCATACCAATTTCATACAGTAATGTAAAACTCCATATTTTTTTTCTGAACAACTGATTAAATGTATAGAAAAACTAACCTTGATTCTTAACAGAATGTACTGAAAAATTAATGCAAGATGCATTAAAGACCTAAGACTAAAACAAAAAAAAATCTTTTAGAACAAAATAAATAAATTCCCCATTAATAAAATGGCCTGAATACAGGAAACCCACTGGCAGGTAAATTTTTGTAACAAGTTCTGAAATAAGGCATTGATATTAAAATTGGGATGGGCCCAATGTAGTCTCAAAGATCCTTATAAGTTAAAGAGAGAAGCAAGAGATTCGGAATCAGAATTATGCAATGTGGGAAAGACCATTAGACCATTGCTGGCATTGACAATGGAAGGGGGCAACAGGGCAAGTAATGAGGGTACCCTCTGGAAGCTGGAAAAGGCAAAAAAAAAAAAAAAGGGTTCTGCATCAGAGCCTGTCACAGAGCAAGGCAGTCTTGTCAACACCTTGATTTTAGACCCATGAGACCATTTCAGACTTCTAATTTCCAGAAGTAAAAGGTAATAATTTGTGTTATGTTAAACCATTATGTTTGTGACCATTGTTTGTGGTAATTGTAAAGCAGCAGTAGCAAGCTAATACACTACAATTCTAGTTGTTATTCTCCTCATAGGCACTATTTTCCTAGATACAGTGTTGTTCTTTTTACACTATAGTCACACCGACTTGCTGGACTCCTCCTGGATAAGAGCTCTGTGCATTCAGAATTCCCAAATCTTTACTATTTCATTCCACCTTAGAGCTTAGTCTGCAGTATACACAGCACTAGTTATTTTCTAAAACTATCCTTAAAACTATTCACTTTAGCTCTTGTGAAACTTTTCCCTACTCCAACATACCAAAGAACCAGTATTATTTAATATGGGAGTTAGGATAGGCGGCAAAGGAAGCATTGTTTTTACTCATCAGGTATTTGCTTCTATCTACTGCTCATGCTCAGAATGAACTCCAATCATGATTTCAACAGTAACCATTTAACACTCAAAAGTTGAAAGTAGCTCCTATTTTTCTTTTTCGAGTGTCACAACCTCCTCCTAAGGAATAATTTGAGAATATCAAAATGTTTGAATGTAAGAAAGGACATAGGCTGAAAAGACATAATTGGTAATTAATATTAAAAATATATTATGTATGAAATTTTGTTAAAAAGTACACTTAGATTTTTCTGAGAATAATTGTCAACATACATGTACACATATTACTTAAATTTGATATTCGAGGTTGTATTTTTCACACTCTCTTCTTTTAATACTATTATTCTTTTCTTCTTACTGATCTTTGAATGATGAAGAACAATGCACTCACAAGTGTTCTCACTTGAAGAAGTATAATGAGGGCTACATGCAAAAATCAACAGGTGAATGGTGTTAGCTTCTAATTCATGTATTTCCACATTTATAAAATTATAATCACATCTAGCTTTAGAATAACATAATTTATGTCTTCCCTTTAGTTCTTCTATTTGAACCATTTTATTCTTCAAACATTACCATATTCAGCAATTGAAACATACCATCTAAATGTTAATAAATATTTTATTGGGCATAATCATGTTCACAATCAAATTAACGGAATTAAAAGCCCTCCCAGTATTCAGATTATAAAATTAGCTTCCAAATACATATGTTGAAAATCAGAACACTTTCATGTATTTTTTCCAAGTTACTAGTCTTCTAACATGCTATTCATTGTTTGCCAATTATTTTATTCCAACTTTTATAAATTCATATCCCTGATGTTTATTCTGGATGGCTCATAAGCCTTCTCTGTCTTTCTTACTTTTGGGTGGAAGTACTTTTTAATGTGACAAAGAGGATGTTAAGTGATAGGCAACCATAACCCCATTTTCATTATTAAGATTTATTTCCAATAAGCTCAAGTGGGGGAAGCAAAAATCACCATGACACAAAAGTATTAACTGATAAACTGACCACAGTATAAGCTAGTTTCTATTCAAACACAGGTCTTCTTTAATATCAGTACCCTTTTTTGGTCTCTCTAGGGAAAGTTTCAAAAATCAGTATCCTGTTAACTAACAAAAGTGCAAATCAATTACAAACTGATATAGTTTATTTTTCAGCAGAAGAAACATTTCATAAAGTTAACTACAGTGGTTTTGAAAATATTCTCATAGCAAATCCAGGGCTGAAAATCAGCTGAAATGAACTGGTTCAGTATCTGCTCAGATGCTACAGCTCCATATCATTCCAGCTATAAATATTTTGCATAAAACTATTTAAAAGAATGCTGGCAGAGATAGACTAGTGATCAACTGAAAAGGAGAAAATGGACAAAGATGTTGATAGTAGATATGCTTCTAAAGAAAATCATTATCTTATGAAAAGGTTAAGAGTGATCTTTGGAAAAAGTGATAAAGCTTCAGATAGTTTGAAGTAAATGACCCTTTTATGATCATGTTTTGAGAGCCTCCTGTAAAGATGATTTATTTTGTAATTATATAATTTTGTCTGAAAAATTATCCACAAAATCAACTTAACTCATTTTTACCCACTCATTTGTTTATTTGTTCATTTACTCAGTATGTAATCTCAATTTGAAGAAATATTGTATTATTTATATACATTTACAGAAATGGTTTTAATCTCATTTAATTGTTTGCTTTATATTTACAATATAATTTTGACCTATGCCAAAGAATTTACTTTAAGTAGCCTTACTCAAGTAATAATTTCCCATGATTGGTAAGAACCTCTTCAAATGACAAACTGTGATAAATAAAGATAAGGGAAATATTAAGAATTAATGGAGAAGATTTTTAGGGCAGTGAAACTATTCTGTATGATACTCTAATGGTGGGTATATGTCATAAATTTGTCCAAACCCACAGAATGTATAACACCGAGAGTGAACCTTCTTGTAAACTCTGAACTAATGATGTCAATGGAATTTCATCAATTGTGACAATTGTACCACTCTGGTAGGAGATGTCAATAATAGGGCAAACTATCCATGTGTGGAGCCAGAAGGTATATGGGAAATCTGGGCATCTTTTGCTCAATTTTACTGTGAACCTAAAACAGCTCTAATAAATAAATTCTATTAAAAAGAAAATCCATGGAAGCCTCCTACGGAGTAACCATTCTTAATCATAGACGATTGGGACACCTCACTGAGAACGTTTTCATTAGGCTAAAATATGTATGCTGAATAAAGCAGGAACACCATTCAGGAAGATGCAGCATGATCTTCAGAGAGATAGGAGCTTGTGGGAAAACCTGTTGGTAGGACTGAGCACAGTACGTTTAGCAGATGGAAAGAAAACAACAACCTGGCCACAGCATGTAACACAAGAAGCAAAATACAGGGAATCGAGAAGTACAAAGAAACCAGGTGTGAAGTGTACTTGTAAGTAATATTTTTAGTTAGTGTATTAGCTAGTGTAGAGAAAACAGAATCAATTATATAGCTATATTGATAGATAAAGATATAAATAAAGATTTTAAGGAATTGGTTCAACACAATTGTGGGGGCTGGCAAGTTTGAATTCTACAGGTCAATCTGGGAGCATGGATCCAGAAAAGAATTGATGTTTCAGCCTTGAGTCTAAAGCAATCTAGAGGCAGAATCTACAGAGGAGATTTTTATTTTTTTTTTTTTTTCAGTAAGCTGCATGCCCAATGTAGGGCTTGAACTCAGGACCCTGAGATCAACAGTCACATGCTCCAACAACAGAGTCAGCCAGGTGCTTCATGTAAGGTAATCTCTTTACTCAGTCGATTATTGATTTAAATATTAATCACTTCTAAAAAACACCTCCACACAGGGGCGCCTGGGTGGCTCAGTCGGTTAAGCATCGACTTTGGCTCAGGTCATGATCTTGTGAGTTCGAGCCCCACTTTGGGCTCTGTGCTGACAGCTCGGAGCCTGGAGCCTGCTTCAGATTCTGTGTCTTCTTCTCTCTCTGCCCCTCCCCCACTTGTGCTCTGTCTCTATCAAAAATAAATAAATGTAAAAAAATTTTTTTTAATTATCATCGTAACCAGTAATGGAGAGGAGGAGCTATAATGTAATAATATAGGTCTACAATCTCAAATCTGAGTCCTGGGGTCATATGTGTTTAGGAATTCACACTGAGGGGGGTCGTGATTTAGAGAGATAACAAGTTGCATATACTACATATTTTATTTATTACATTGCAATCAGAGTCCAGGCATGGAAACTCATAAATATTCAAACTAAGTCAGAAAAATAAATAACATTGTGTCAGCTAAGATAAAGTTTCATTATTAATGGATTTTGGCAATCAACTTATAAAAAAATATTCCAGATCAAGATTATAAACAAAAATCCACATTATTAGGCCACCTTTTTTCTTTCCCTCTCTCTTTCCTTTCAAATGTGTGTTTCTTCTCTGGCCATATTATGACCATAAATATTGAATTCTACATAACCACTACTCTACTCTTGAACTCTTGACACAATTAACATTTGGTAACTTGGTTTCTTCAAACTACCTCCATCATATGTCTCACTTTGCTGAGTGGAGTTCTGTTTACAATTGTGCCCTCTTTCACCTTCAATACATTATGTAGTGGCACTATTACTAAGTCAAGCAATTAATCAAAGTATTTTCCCCAAGTATTGACTTTTTTTTTTTCCATGTGAAATTCTGATTCAATTGGTACTTTAATTCAGTGTTCTTCTATTACAGTGACTGGGGTACCTGGTAGTGGAGATAGAAATTAGAGGTGTATTTGTAATGTGAAACATGAAGGACCTAGGGTGTTGTAGTTAAACGGGAAGGAAATCCTTTTCCTTTTCAAAGTGTCACCGAGACCAACGTGAGAAAGTACCCCAGCCGGAAGCCCCAAAGCTCTGCTGTCCCTTTCAATACCACTTTAATAGATTCTTTCGTAATCTTAGTGAACTCACCCTGGTCTGCTGGAGCTGCTTCTATAGGCTGAATAATGGATAATGTTGCTTCAGATATAAGAAAAAATCTGCTCCAACAGTTTGACACTAACAGGGTTTCTCAATCAAGTTAGCAATAAAAGAAGATGCGTTCTTAGTATATCAGATTGGAATTCTGAATGCAATTTTCAGATGATTTATTCAGCAAATATTTTGAAATATCTATTGATATACTAAATCTATTCTAGGACACGGCATACTCCCCTGCTCATGTACCACTTACGTTGGTAGGGAGAAACAGGCAATAAATACTATACATGTTAAATGTGTAAACTGTATAGTACTTAAGGAGGTAACACATGCAAGAAAAGTTAAAAAGTAGAGCAGAACATATTACTCAGGATGCCGACAGGAAAAAGAAATGATGCATTCAGAAATGTGATTAAAAAGAAATTGATAAATGGGCTATTACAAAAGAGTGATCATGGTTATGGAATCATGTTAGGGACTGGCAATACTAGAAAGGCTTTTCCACATCCAGGACTAAAGTAGCCAGGGAAGACAGCCATAAAGCAATATGTGTTGGACGCTGTACCCACGGGAATATGGTTGACCCACAGAAACCATAGTGTTAAACTAAGAAAGCACCATTGCAAAACTAGGGTTTAGAGAGAAAAAAACCATGGGAATAAATATTCTGGCCTTTCTCTCTCTCTTTTTTTTCCTAATCTCCTGAGAGTGCCACATAGTAGCCAGCCTCAATATGGAGCTTTAAGAGAGCCTGAAATGCCAGAGCACAAAGCAATCCAGATATATGGAGAATGGAAGAAGAGGGTCTCACAAGGCTGGAGTTATTGAGAGAGTTAGTCATCGTGGTATGGGTAAATTACAAGTGTAAATAAGTAAGTCCAGGGCCATCTCACTATTGAATATGTTAGTCATGTTCCAAAGCATCGTTAGGAAAACACAAATTAAGCACTATTATATATTGCATTGTTTACCATAAAACTTAGTAAACATGAAAAAAATGTTTCTAGTGGATAACAACTTCTGTTTATCAACACCTGTTTGTGCATACATTTTTATGATAAGCCATTAATAAGTTGGGTATTTAGGATATTTAAGCCCTAGAAATCAAATTATAAATTCTTATTTTTTTTTTCAACGTTTATTTATTTTTGGGACAGAGAGAGACAGAGCATGAACGGGGGAGGGGCAGAGAGAGAGGGAGACACAGAATCGGAAACAGGCTCCAGGCTCTGAGCCATCAGCCCAGAGCCCCACGCGGGGCTCGAACTCACGGACCGCGAGATCGTGAACTGGCTGAAGTCGGACGCTCAACCGACTGCGCCACCCAGGCGCCCCTATAAATTCTTATTTTTGATAAGCTATCAAATAAACAGTGTGTTTTGTTTCATTTTGTTTTTTTAGTTCACTCATAACTGTGCAGTTTGGTGAAAGCTTTTCTAGCTTCAAGAGTTAATACATAGAGCAGGAAATATTGACAAAAATGACCTAAATTAGATGTGACTAGTCCATCATAGACAATGTGATAAAAAAAAAGATTTTTTTCTCATTTTCAGACTTTACTACCCTAATTCAAACATTAAATTCAATATTTCAATATACTAATTTAACTATAAATTATGGTCAATTAAATGCACTATAATTTTGTGGTCCAATGAAGCTCGTCTACAAAGCTAAACTAAATTGTTGTTCATTTAGTATGTTCTACATTTATGCAGTAAATACTGGAAACATGAGGCCACACATTTAATGCCAAACTGTCAAGAACAGTAGATTGGGAGGATATCAGTGGTGGTGATTTGAATAATTCCCTGAAACCAACTTTGAATGTCCAACTTCCTGAAATATCACAAGAAACAATTAAATCTCTTCCTTCATTCAGGAAGTTTAGTTGGATATTCTGTTGTTTTCAGTTAATGACAAAGCTAATGGATGCAACAAGCTTGGTCTAACAGGACAAAAGTACATAAAAACAGATAAAGATAAAACACTTGCAATGATTTAACATGTAAAGGTATGGTAATATGGATTTGCTGAAGATGGTACTAAAGCTTGGTTTTGAGAGGAAGAAAATTTTGTGTTAAAGTTACCTCATAGTACAGTTAGTTGGATAAACTAGAAAACAAAATTTTGGGGGAAGGAAACCATTTGAGCAATGCCAGAAAGGTGAAAAACCTAACTCTGATAAACCCAACAATTGGGTAGGGAACCCAATAAACGTTGTAAGTGCTGGAGATGAATGTTAATAAAGAAATAAGCCTAGAATGCTAAGCAAAGGTAAAAATCACAGGAGGCAGGAGCACCTGGGTGGCTCAGCTGGTTAAGCATCTGACTTTGGACTTTGGTTCAGGTCATGATCTTGAAGTTTGTGAGTTCCAGCCCCCACCCTGCATCAGGCTCTGGGCTGACAGCTCCGAGCCTGGAGCCTGCTTCAGATTCTGTGTCTCCCTCTCTCTCTGCTTCTCCCCTGCTCTCACTTTGTTTCTCTCTCTTAAAAAAAAATGAATAAACGTTAAAAAATTAAAGACCACAAGGACCATTTTATGTTCTGTTAAATGGAAAAAAGTATTTATCCTGTGGAATTTGGGAAATAATGAATATTTTTTAAATTTTTTAAAAATGTTTATTTATTTATTTTTGAGAGAGAGACAGACAGAGCATGAGCAGGGGAGGGACAGAGAGAGAGGGAGACATAGAATACAAAGCAGGCTTCAGCCTCCAAGCAATTGGCATAGAACTCAATGCTGTGAGGCTTGAACTCACAAACCACAAGATCATGACTTGAGCCAAAGTGGGATGCTTAACCAACTGAGCCACCCAGGAGTCCCTAATGAATATATATTTTTAATTGTCTTTGACCAATTATCCACATTTAAGAAATGGAATACAAAGATATCAGGAAAAAAAAGACAAAACACTTAAGGGTAATATGATAAGAATTAAGAGAGTTTAGTTACATAGCAGCCATTTAAGCAGGGAGTTTCAATAATAATACAAATAACCACTCTTAAATTTTTGTGTATAACTTTTTTAGTTTTATTTTTCTCATGTACCTGCATTTTCTAGTAAGCACTCTGAAATCTACACTGAATATATTTAAAATTAGATTGCTAGGGACGCCTGGGTGGTTCAGTGGGTTAAGCGTCCAACTTCAGCGTGGGCCTGATCTCATGGTTTGTGAGTTTGACCCCAGCGTTGGGTTCTGTGCTGACAGCTCTGAGCCTGGCACCTGCTTCGGATTCTGTGCCTCCCTCTGTCTCTGCCCGTCCCCCACTCATGCTCTGTCTCTCTCTAGCTCTCAAAAATAAATAAAAATGTTAAGAAAATAAATAAATAAAAAATAAAACTAGATTGCTATTATAAAAACTTTGTGAAAAGATCTTTGCAAATAAATATTAATTACCTAAGTGTAATGATTTATTTTTAGCCCATTTTTATATACTAGGAATTTGAAGATCACCCTAAGTGAACGACTTATCTGCATATTGATAGATGTGAGAAATGCTATCTTCTGTAAACATTACCTAAATGTATTCCAGTTAGTATGCCTTTGATCAACAATTATTTGATAGGACGGCAGTGTGTATGGAGTTTATCTGAATATATAACTTAAATCTAATCTCAATTACATAGAACAAAACTACATCGCAACATGATATTCATGGATTGTTTCCATAAGAAAAAGAAAAGGGTGATTCTACATTTTAAAAAATAAGGTCATAAAAAAAAGAGAAAATATTCCATCTTGGTAAAAATATTGATTATAGGTTTATAAATTTTGGTTTTTAAATCTTATATCAAATGTTAGTGCAACTTTCAATCTGTCATGGATATGTATTTAAAAATTAACTTTGATCATTTTCTTTAAATTATCTTAAGGAGAAGGAAAATCTTAAAGTGTTTCGATTATTTCTAACCCCTCTGATGAAGATATCTTTAATTGTAGAAATATATTCAGGGAATTGCTTTCAATATACTTTAAGGTATTGATTGATTCAAGAGAATGTCATTGTGAAATGTATGATTACATCATGCTATTATTGACTGATGGCTTTAACTATTTGATTTACATAAATGAATTGTATTTTTTCTGATCCCATGCCAAGAAATTATTTTGATGGTTCAAATGTAGCTTATTTAAAGTCACTAAACATATTTAAGTTTGTTAGAAATAAACCCAATTTACTGATATGGAAAACAACATATTTAAGTTTGTTAGGAATAAACCCAATTTACTGATATGGAAAACAATGTTATCGAATATGAAACCAGTCCTTCTAATGCCATACAAGTATCATGTACTATTAATGATTTTTTAACTGCACACTTGCAATTTTTGAAATTTATCATGTCTCCAGGGAGATGATCTATTGGCTTCACCAGGTAAAGAGCAGATAGCCATCTAAACATTGTTTGGCATTATATGTTTTTTATTAAATAAAAAATCCTGACATGTGATATACAAATTTAAGGTGTGTATTACCTTGGTATATTCCTATGTTGTAATATGAGTCCTGGTGTTTATCACATTACATAATTATGCTACAATATTATTGTCTATATTCATTATAATGTGCATTAGATCTCTATGGCTTATTTACTACTTGGTACAAGTTTCTACCCTTAAACACCATCTCTCTTATCCCCCTCACGTTATCACCTGGTTACCACCATTTTACTCTTTCCTTTAAAAAGGTTTAACTTTTTTAGACCTCACATTTAAGTGATGTCATATAGTACTTAGCTTTCTCTGTCTGACTTATCTCATTTAGCACAACATACTCAAGGTTTATCCATGTTGTTGCAAACGAAAGAATATCTTTCTCATGGCTGAATAATATTCCATTGTGTATATGTATACATCTGTTTTATTTACTTATCTCTTGACTGGCATTTGGGTTGTTTCCAATCTTGGCTACTGTGAATAATGCTGCAGTAAACATGGGAGTACATATATTTCATCCAAAGCTTGTTTTCATTTCCTTTGATTATATAATCATAAGTGATGTTGTTAGATTGTATGGTAGATCTATTTTGAATTTTCATAGTAGTTGGGCCGATTTACATTCACACTAATGGTGTATAAGGTTTCCCTTTTACCATGTTCTTGCCAGCAACTCTTGTCCCTTGTCTTCTTGATAATAGCCATTCTAACAGGTATGAGGTGATATCTCATTGTGGTTTTGATTTTCATTTCCCTGATCATTAGTGATGTTGAGCATATTTTCATTCACTTTTTCTGCTATTTTTAAAATCAAACTGTTTTTTTTATTACTGAGTTGACTGAGTTCTTTATGTATTTTAGATATTAACTCCTTATCTGATATGTGGTTTGTAATTTTTTCCCATTCTGTAGGTTGTTTTTTCATTTTGTTAATTATTTATTTTACTGTGCAGAAACTTTTGAGTTTGACGTAGTCCCATTTGTTTATTTTGTTTGTTTGTTTGTTTTTGATGTTTGTGCTTTTGGCAACATACCCCCAAAATTATTATCAAGACCAATACCAAGGAACATCTTCCATATATTTTCTTCTAGGAATTTTATGGGGTCAGGTCTTATTTTTAAGTCTTTAATTCATTTTGAGTTGATTTTTATGAATGGCATGAGATAGGAGCCCAATTTCATTGTTGGTTTTTTCTTAAGTTTATTTATTTTGAGAGAGAGAACAAGTGTGAGTGGGGGAGGGGCAGAGAGAGAGGGTGAGATAGAGAAGCTCAAGCAGTCTCTGTGCTGTTAGCGTGGAGCCTGAAGTAGGGCTCGATCTGACAACCCATGAGATCATGAGCTAAGCCAAAATCGAGAATCGGAGGCTAAGCCAACTGAGCCACCTAGGTGTTCCAATTTCATTTCTTCTGCATGTTTCTTCAGTTTTCTCTGTACCATTCATTGAAGAAACTATCATTTCCCAACTGAGTATTCTTGGCTCCCTTGCCAAATATTATTTGACCATGTATACTTGGATTTAATTCTAGACTGTCTATTCTGTTCCACTGACCAATGTGTCTATTTTTTTTGTGTTGGGACCATACTATTTTTATTACCATGGCTTTATAATATAGCTTGAAGTCTGGAAGTGTACATGTCCAGAATGTGGTGTTATAATACAAGTTTTCGGTTTCTCTCAACATAGCAGACTCACTAAGATTGGCATTAAAAAAAATAAATAAATAAAAAGGAAAGATTGGCAGCTGAGTAGGAGAAGGTGTACACATAGCACTTAGATATTTGAGTGTGTCCACATCCAGGTAGGGGGGTCCTCAAGTGGGAAGATCCCAGAGGTCTTTAGGCAGTCCTCTCATCTCCTGAGGTAGACAGCAGGAGACGGCATCCTTCAGTTCTCTTTGTCTGCCTACTTCCCTTTCCTTTCCCTCCCTCTAGTCTCTGCAGCCTATTTTCAGAGAAAGCAACTGGTCCCTCCACCTGTGGCACATGTGACTTGGCAGACCCTCATTGCTTTTACCGTCCACCTTCTTTACCAGAAAAGTCATTCTGACTCACTGCCTGGCTGGCCACTGCCTTCTCTGCTCTCACCACCTCTGCACTGAGCCTCTACTGCCACCTCCCTCACTCTGTCTCCTCCATTAGCAGGAGGTGCACAGATGGATAGATCTGTCAGGTGTCTCAGTATGCTGTACAGAAACACTTTTGTTTCTTTTATCTATGGATGCCTGATTAATTATAAATCAAAGGGGAGAAAAAATAGGCACAAGTCACACTGTCATAGTGCTGACCTATATATATATATATATATATCTTTAAAAGTTGAGGTTTAAAATCCAATAAACAATTAGATTGACTTCCTATTAAACATGTCAAATTAAATATATGTATTCGCCCATGTTTCCCCCTAAAAATTTACTAAATTGACAGTAAATGTTCACCTAAATAAATAATACATGCTTCAGGAAAAAGTAATAAAAGAGGGGTCTTTAGGAACACAATTTTGGATGTTGAGAAATGCATGGATTAGTGAAAACTGATTTAGCAAATTTGAGAAAGAGTACTTGAGTCATAGCAGAAGAAACCCAAAAGTAACTTATTTTCACTGCGGAAGCCATAAAAACCTCAGAAATGGGTAACTCTAAACATGGGGGCAGAGTTAGCTTGTCCACCAAAAGGATTTGTTGACTTGTTGGTTTTTTTTCAAAAAATGAATAGATCTTCAGAGTCTTCCTTTACAATAGCAGAAAGCTGAAAATTTGGTCTTTGAAGAGGGTGTTCCAGAGTATCTGTATGGAACACTCCAGGAACATCTAACTTCAGGAATGCAGTAGTGAAAACAATAAGATATGTTGAAAACCCAATATTTAGGTTTTTTAGAGGCTGCACATTCTGATTTAGTAATAACAGATATAGAACAATCATATACTATGGGACAGGATTCATTTCTAAAGGAAAAAAGAGAGTTGGATTCATCACCACTGAAAGAAACAGAGATTTATTATTTGGGGAGGGAACTTGGCTTTTAGAAGGAAGAAATCCATTTCACCCTCACAGTGGAGCTTGGTGGAATGATAACGGAAACTCTATGTTACAGTAGAGGGACAGTCAGCACTATGGCGCATGGATAGCACCCCAGTGAATCATCTTTGGACCTTCTTCATTGGCAGCCAGGCTTGTATCCTTTTCACAGGGAATGGGAAGATTTTTATCTGAGTATTATAACCAGCCTGAATTATATCTCTGAAGATGCTTTTAGATTATTGATTTGAAGGCTTTACTTGATAAGCCTTGCCTAAATACACCAAGCTTCTGCCCAATTTAGTGCCTCCCTCTTAAACATGAATGTATAGCCACGACTCCCCAAATATTTGAGGAAAATTCATAAAAATCAGATTCTGAGACAAATCTTCAGGAAAAATAAGCTTGGATGACCAAAGACAATTTCCTCAGAAAGATGAAAAAGATACATTCTGTGAATAAAAGTATTCAGAGAA
This sequence comes from Leopardus geoffroyi, assembly GCF_018350155.1. NCBI lineage: Eukaryota > Metazoa > Chordata > Mammalia > Carnivora > Felidae > Leopardus > Leopardus geoffroyi. The sequence continues at coordinate 172,977,687 of NC_059328.1, read as the reverse complement.
TAAAACAGAAGTTGTTTGAATTAAATATACAACAGAAAAATGCTTTAAAGTAATAAAATTTTTGGAAGATAAAATTGAAAACATTCCATTAAAAAGGAGAAAACTATGTGAGAAGTAATGGAAATAGGATAATGAAATTTGAGAAACACTTCAGGTGTCCAAAACCAAGTATTTGAAATTCCAGAAATAAAGACAAAATTTATGTCATGGTGCATGCCTTCTTAAGCTGGAGAATAATGAATATTTGCAGGGTTGCATGTGCTCTACTATTACCTGGTTGTAAATTTTCCTCAATAGTTTCTATTTTAAACCTGCATTTCTTGGTGCTATAATGGTGATCTCTATGCATGGTATCACTTCAATGCTTAGGACTTAGAAACCTCACCATCGTCATTTATTCGTCCCCTTTTTTATACCTAATATTATTCATCCAAACTTACCAAGTCCTTCTGTTTTGGCTGTCTGTTAAATATTGCTCAACTCTATCTTCTTTCCCATCACTCCGATGTTTGATTAAGATTTATTTATTTCTTGCCTTATTGTAGGAGACTGCAGAAATATATAATCTAATTTGAAATCTTTAAAATAAAAATCCTAAACATTTAACTGTTTGAATTCTTTGATTTGACTGACTTTAGTACTGAGAACTAACTGTTTGCTTTCTGCCTCCTTCTTCAAGAAATGCTGGGTGTGAGAGGGTCTCCTCTTAATAAAAGCCAATAGAAAAATTCACATTGAGATTAATATTTTAAAAATTAACCTTCACAGGAATATATTGCTCATTTTATCACAGAAAATTGCTTCTACTTAGAATTGAGGTTGGACTTTATCAATGTGTAGTAGGGGCAACACAAATCTACATTTGGAAACTAGAGAAAAGGACTTTTCAAAAGCACATGTTGTATGCTATTGTTCTGCAATGAAGTGTCAGCAAAAATGCAGAATAAATCTTATTCAAGACATAGCAAGTAAAGGTTTCTTGTTGACTCCTCCCTAGACAAAGATTTGTCTGACTTCAAGAGAGGAGCAGCAGCTCTGGGCTTTTGAAATCAAGTGGAGAGGGCATGTAGACATGCCCTTCAAAGGATCAATACCCCAACTGGTAATGAGAAGTAGAGGTGTATTTCAGGAAGTCCAATACCAAAAATCATGGATTAGGAGTTCTATTATACTTAAACTTTCAAACCCAAACAGAAGGGCTAAAGAATTCATAAGAGAACAAGAGAGACTCGATGGTCTTTAATAAATCACCCTGTGACTTTCTCCACCACCAATAAAGTTCCTATTACAAAGACTAAATTAAGATCTAGGTCTCACAGCTTATTTTGAAGGTGTTTCCAGGGGAAGAAGCTGAGGCAGTCAATTTTCCTTTTAAAGGAATTATACTAGCAAATACTCATATGCCAAAAAGCTTGAATATCTTCCTGGATAAAACAGTCCTCGAGGCAAGAAAAATCAAACAAAAATCTGTCTTGAGCTTTGATGAGTCCTGATCTTTTAAAGTTTTATGTTTTAAGCTTGAGCAAGGTTTTGTGAAGTATGTGCCATATTTAGGGTTATTTTATCTAAAAGCAATGTATCATGTGCCTGTAATGGCCACCTTATATTTATATTAATTTTAATTGTTTAATTTTAATGTTAATCTAGTAGGAGATTAGGTTTTGTCATTTTTCTGAGTCTGGAATTCCTTTTTAAATCATGGACTGTTTCCCTTGTTCAGTTCCAATTACATTTCTCCCCTAAATTCTTCCATTAGTTTCTAAATATGATAAATCATTCCAGTCAGCTAGGGATTAATGATAGGATTACGGAGGAAGGACATAGGGGTTCAATATAAATGTCAGTGACACAAGCTGTCTCAAGAAAGGAACAGGATCCCCTTTTTTAATTTACATTTTGGGATTATATGATTATGTTCTTTAAAAATACTTTTTTTAAAGCAGTTTTCCATCCCATTTTCATAAAGAATCCAAACACACACACACACAAACATACACAGAATTGTAATATTTTTTAAGTTTACAAAAAGATAATGTATTTTTTTACATTTATTTATTTTTGAGAGACAGAGAGAGACAGCGTGAGCGGGGGGGGGGGTGCAGAGAGAGGGAGACACAGGATCCGAAGCAGGCTCCAGGCTCCGAGCTGTCAGCCCAGAGCCTGACGTGGGGCTCCAACCCACGAACCGTGAGATCACGACCTGAGACAAAGTCGGGAGCTTAACCAACTGAGCCACCCAGGCGCCCCACAAAAAGATAATTTAAAAGTAATCATTGATAGATAATATATCTATGATTACTGCATGTATAAAATTTGCCCAAAAATTCCTTTAATTAGAATTAAACAAATTTTTAATGTTTATCCATTCTTGAAAGAGAGAGAAAGAGAGACAGAGACAGAATGTGAGCAGGGAAGAGGAAGAGAGAGACAGAAACAGAAAATCCAAAGCAGGCTCTAGGCTCTGCACTGACAGCACAGAGACCAATGCGGGGCTCAAACCCATCAACCAGGAGATCATGACCTCCTCCAAAGTCAAACGTTTGACTGACTGAGCCACCCAGGGCCCCTAGAATCCCCCTAATTTGAAGTAATAATGCCAACCAGCAAGTCAATTATCATTTTCCAGATTCATGGATTCAAGTTAAAGAGATAATTTCATTTTTAATTTTTGCATGCCAAACTGGTTTATGCTGAAAAGTATATAAATTTATCAAATTTTTGAAATTTGTGATCCTTGCTTAAAAAAATTGTTATACATTCCCTTTCTATGTCTAGTATTCTAGATTCCATATCCAAATTATTTTTCATCTGATAATATGTTGTAGTAATATGAATAAAAGCTTTTATTTTATAAATATTTACCTGTCAGATACTGGGATAATCTCCTTGCATTATCCTATTTAATCTTGATAACAACCATATAATCTATGAAACAGATTAGATAGTTCATGGAAAAAAATTTAAGAAACAGGTCCAATATCATATATAGTAGAAAATATGAGATATCTGTGTTTAATGCCAAAACCAAACCCTTTAACACTATCCTATACTGAAATTATTGCTCCTGTTCTATGGACAAATTATGCCTCAAAATTTACAGTTAAATATTGACAATCTGTCCCCGCTGCTTTAACCCTCATTATCCTGGGGGTGGATATACAAGCCAATTGATTCCTTCTACCTTTCTTTCTTTCTTCTTTCTTTCTTTCTTTCTTTCTTTCTTTCTTTCTTTCTTTCTTTCTTTCTTCTTTCTTTCTTTCTTTCTTTCTTTCTTTCTTTCTTTCTTTCTTCTTTCTTTCTTTCTTTCTTTCTTTCTTTCTTTCTTTCTTTCTTTTTTTCATTTTCTATATCCAGTTTTGCAAGATTTCCAGCCTCGTTTTTATAATTACCTGGTCTCTAACAAAACTGAGGACAATGGTGACTAGCTATCTAAAAATATCCCGGAAATTTTCTTATTCTAGACTAATACTTCCTGCCCTCACTATGTGGCAGGCTGAAAGCCAATTTCCCACTTGGTGCTAGGAATCAGTCACCATAGCCATTACACCAACCTCTTTTTCTGTTCTATTTTTTTGGCATGAGATGCCACCAATAGCTAAGTAGTAAATTTCCCCCTTCAATTCAATGTGAATATTACATCTTTCAGTGGAAACATGCTTTTCAGCCAGACTAAAGTTTCAGACAGAGGGGTAAAAAAATATTTTAGTGGGACTTTAGGTCTATTTGTGATAAGGACCACTCTCACACCTTGATTCCCAGACCTATGTATTCTGGCTACAGGAAAATGAGGCTCATATATAGTACTCACTGTTACAAAGCTTAGGGTGTACTTTGTAAAAACAGCACAACAGGTTTTCAGGGTATTATCTCCAAGATAGTAACACAGTAAGTGTTAGCAAGTATTTTTCAAACTGATAATAATTTGTTTAACTAATTTAAACTGATTCATAAAATTCCTAAGTTACATCTGGCCTGGTAGAGCTAGTGCTATTCAAGCTACCTCATATTTTGATGTCATTTGGTATTCACAGCACAGGTACAAGTTAGGTATACAATAGGAGCCAAAATATTGTGTGCTCCTTGAAACCATTAACTAGGGATATCCTACACAAGACCTTAGTCGAGTGTACCATAAGTCTTCTGACAAGTGTTAAAGGACAGGCATTGGTGGGATGAGGAAACCATATCATCCCTGTGTCCATGGCTCTCAAACAAACCAGGTTCTCTTGTCTCTTTCCTTAAAGGTATTCCATCCAATTTATACTCAGTGTAGATGAAAGAGCAAATCAAATGATATTTCAGGTATGTGGTACCAATCATCTCCCTTCACAAACAGACAGCTGTCTTAGCAATGTGTCATCTTGATTCATAGTCACCCAAGCTGTAGGTGACTGAATGTTCAGCAATTTCCATCCTGTGCCAATCAAAGGTAATCTCTCAGGTTATCAGAAAAAGAAATAAATTAGTAAATATAGCCCAGAAATTTTGAACCAAATGGTAGGTCTAACTTGGTACCTGTCAGTTGAATGATCAGGGGATTCTGTGTCAAACCTTTTCTCCAAATTATCCAGATTCAGTCTTTAGACAGTCCATAAATCTTCAGGAGTCCTTTGTCCCTCCTATCAGCACCAGCTGTCTACCAGCAAGAGATTGACAGAAATAGCTAAGAGTATTATTTTCTTTCTCTGGGACACTCTCATTGGAAATAAGGTACTGAATTCCTTTCATTACCCAGCTGGTTATAACCTACTTTTTGTGCCCTCTTTCCTCTCACTGTAATCTCTTCCCTTGTCCCTGTTTTAACTCACACCCTTCCTCCCCTAGCAGCATTTGCTGGTTTACAAAACAGGTGCATCTATTTCACCAGGGCTTTCTCTTCAGCCTAATCTTAGGAAGATGCTGGGGGATGTGACAGGAAAATAATTAAAGATCTGACCCTGCCACTTAGTAACATGGCCATATTCATTTTTTTAATCTTTATTTATTCTTGAGAGAGAGGGTGTGAGCAGGGGAGGAGCATAGAGAGAGGGAGACACAGAATGTGAAGCAGGCCTCAGGCTCTGAGCCGTCAGCACAGAGTCCTACGAGGGGCTCGAACTCACAAACTGCGAGATCATGACCTGAGCCAAAGTAGGACCCTCAACCAACTGAGCCATCCAGGCACCTTTAAAATGGCCATATTCAAATTTAATGACATGGAGAAGTTATAATGCACTCTGATAATCCACTAGAAATACATACATACAATCAAATTCAGTAGTATGGGTACCTCTCTTTCTCTAACGGTAATGAAACAGGTGAGATGAAAAAAAAATTTGAGGATGGAATGTTATAAAGTTGTGTGGCTGCAGCATTGTTACCCTCTCATTCCTAAATATTAAAAACATTTCCAGTGGAATCTTTCTATACTGCCTCTCATTTGTGAAAACATTCATTTAGTCAATTTAGGCAGTCATGTCAAGCCTTTTACACCACTTAACTAGCAAGTGTTCAATTGTCTGTTTGATTTTCAATGAGTGGGACTGATGTTCTGAAGGTGATAGGGACTGTGATATTTTTATGTAATATTGTGTTACCTTGCCTGTGCACACTACTTGCCTTTGTACAATAGTAATAATAAAGTACATACCTTGATCTTGGGGAATACGTGCATATGAGCAAATTGGTAGCTTATTTGCAGCTACATTCCTTTAATTATGTTCACTGTGGTTAGTTCTGTTACAGAATAAGGAAAACCTAGAATAGAGTAGAAGACAACCCATAGAGAAGAGAATATATTTGAAATGTATATATCTGATAAAGGTCTTTTATCCAGAATATATAAAAAGTAATCAAATCCAATATTTTTTTAAACTAGTAAAGGTTTTGAACACATATTTTACCAAAGAAGATACGAAAATGATAAACACATGAAGGGTTATTAAAGAAATAGAAATTAATTTGTATGGTTTGATTCCTACCAAATTTGTAGAGATTATTTTTATGAACAAGAATATGGTCTATTTTAGGAAATATTTTGTGTGCATTTGAAATGAGTGTGTGGTCTGCTACTATTTGCTGCCTTTTCCTAATATGTCACTTGGGTCAAGTTAGTTGTGTCTTTCAGATATTCTATACCATTACTGATTTTTTTCTACTTATCCTATCAATTATTGAGAGAGGCACCTTAAACTCTCTGAATGTAATTGTGGATTTGTTTACTTTTATGTTTGGTTTAGATCTAGATCAGCTTTTGCTCCATTTATTTTGAAGTTATGTTATTAGATGGAAACATATTTGGGAATATTGCATTCTCTTGAGGAATTTATTTCTTTGCTATTACAAAATGTCATTCTATATCACTGGTAATACCCTTTGCTCTGAAACCTACTTTCGGTTTTCTGAATTGTTTTTTTATGTTCTCAATATTACTGATTTTTATTCTGATCTTTATTATTTTCTTCCTTCTACTTTGGATTTAATTGGCTCTTCCATCTCTAGTTTCTTAAGGGTAAGCACAGGTTACTTATTGTCAATATTTTTTGTTTTCTTATATAAACATTTCTTGCTATAAATTTTCCTCTGAGCATTGCTTTAGCTGTACTTCACTATATATACACACATAAACACACATGTATATTTCAGTTAGCTCAAAGGATATAATTTCCTTTAAAACTTCCTGTGACTCATGGTTTACATACTAATATGCTATTGAATTTCTTAATTATTAGGCATTGGTTTCAATCTATCTTCCTATTATTGATTTCTAGTTTATTTATTTTATATAGTTTTATTTTAAATTATTGTAAATGTGTTAATATTTGTTTTATAGACAAGTACATGCTCATCTTGGTGGTTGTTCTAGACACACATAAGAATAATCTGTATTTTGATGTTGAGTGGACTGTTTTCTAACATCAATTAGGTCAACCGGGTTGACAGTGCAGATCATGTTATTTATATCTTACTGATTCTCTGCTTTTTTTTTTTTTTCAACGTTTATTTATTTTTGGGACAGAGAGAGACAGAGCGTGAACGGGGGAGGGGCAGAGAGAGAGGGAGACACAGAATCGGAAACAGGCTCCAGGCTCTGAGCCATCAGCCCAGAGCCTGACGCGGGGCTGGAACTCACGGACCGCGAGATCGTGACCTGGCTGAAGTCAGACGCTTAACCGACTGCGCCACCCAGGCGCCCCGATTCTCTGCTTTTTTAATTCTGTTACTGAGGAAAGCATGTTACAATTCCACGTAAAATTGTAAATTTTCCCATTTCTACTTTTAGCTTTGTCAGTTTTTGTCTCATGTATATTGCAGCTCTGTTTTTAGGCACATAAGTATTTATCGTTGTTATGGTTATGTCTCCTTGGAAAATTGACCCTTTAGTCACTACGCGAGGCCTCTCTTTATCCATGACAGTATTTTTTGTTCGGAAACCTATCTTGTCAGAAGTTATAGCTTCTCCAGCTCTCTTTTGGTTAGAGTTTGCAAACTACACCTTTGTCTCTCCTTTTACTTTTAACTGGTCTATGTCATTATGTTTAGAATAGGTTCTTGTAGATGAGAAATTTGAGGTCATGCTTTCTTATTGAATCTGACTCTTTCTCTTAACTTGTACTTTTAGACCATTCATATTTAAGGTGATTATTAATATATTTGGATTGAAATCTATCACCTTGCTGGCTGTTTTTTTATATTTTCCATGGATTACTTCTTCTTTTATTCTTTTATTTTCTTTGCTTTCTCTGGGTTTAACTGGACATTTAAATAATTCCATTTTATCTCCTGTACTGACTTAAAATTGAAAAACAGTGGTTGCTCTAGTGATTACAAATATGTTTTTAAATATCTTAGTGCACAGCAGCAAATTACCAATTCCTCACTCCTTGAGCCATGCATTTCATTTTCAATAATGCTATAAACACATTATAAATTTGCTTTAAACACTCAGGTCTCTTTTAGACCAATTAAAACAAGAAAAATCACCATCTTATTTATTTCATCTTAACACCTTTATTCTTTTGTGTAGATCATGACTAGATCATATTCCTCCGCTTGCAGAACATCCTTTACATTTTCGTATAGCCTGGCGTTGCTAGAATTGTATCTCCTCACTTTCTGTTTGTCTGAGAAACTCTTAACTTCTTTTTCATTTAAAAGCTCTTTTAGTTGGTATAGAATTCTTGCTGGCAAAGTTTTTAGTTGTTGTTGTCGTTCCTTCTTTCACCGGTTTCGAGATTCTTCTTGCCTGCGTGTTTTTGGATAAGATATGTGTTATGATTATTATCTTTGTTCCTCTGTAAGTGAACCCTATACTCTGGTTGCCTTCAAGATATTTTCTTTCCCTTTGTTTTCAGAAGTTTGAATCTTTTATGCCCAGATATTTTTGTGGAAGGGGAAGTGAGTAATGGAAGCGTTTATCCTGCTTGACGTGTATCTGAGATCTGGTGCCTACCACTAATTTTTGAAAATTGTCAACAAATATTTCTTAAATTATTTCTTCTGTTCTACTTTATCTTTCTTCTCCTTCTGAGATTCCAATTACATCTCGGTCTATATTGAGCCCATTGATGTTGTACCTCAGCTCATGTATGATCTGTTCTGTTTTCTTTATTATTTTTCTTTCCGGGATGCAGTTTGGGTAATTTCTTTTGACTTATATTCAAATCCACTGATTCTTCCCTGAGATTCTGCAAATGAGCCCTTCAAAGACATTCTTGGATCTCTGTTACCATATTTTTCTTTCTTTTTAATTTTTTTTTAGTTTCATTTAAATCCAAGTTAGTTAATATATAGTGTAATAATGGTTTCAGGAGTAGAATTTAATAATTCATCACTTACACATGACACCCAGTGCTCATCCCAACAAGTGCCCTCCTTGACGCCCATCACCCATTTCATCCATTCCCCATCCAACACCCCTCCAGCAACCCTCAGTTTGTTCTCTGTATGTAACAGTCTCTGATAGTTTGCCTCCCTCTCTGTTTTTATCTGATTTTTCCTTCCCTTCCCATATGTTCATCTGTTTTGTTTCTTAAATTCCACATATGAATGAAATCATATAATATTTATCTTTTATTTATACAATTTTTATTTCGCTTGTTCTTTCGATCTTCATCTCTCAGCATTACTTTTGTGATCCTTCATACTGTTTACCTTTACTATGAGAGCCTTTAGCATATTAATTAGAGTCATTTTAAATTCCAAGTCTGATAGTTACATCATCTTTTTTCATATATGGGGGTGGGGAGGTCTGATTCTGGTATATATTTTGTTTGAAGTGTGTTTTCTCTTGCCTTTTTGTATACTTTATTTTTTGTTGTTGCATTTGAAAGCCAAATGTATTGTTTGGTGCAGCAAAAACTAATTTCAGAACTTTTAAGTTTGGGGACAACACACTTTTCCTTATCCTGGGCCTTTAGTGTGGGGTTTTATGTTAATCTTGTTAGGTTTGGACCGAGTTTGAAGCTTCTTATTATTATGGTTTCCTTCTTCACACCAAGGCTTCTAATTCCTCTAGTGACAGCTTGTGTTTATGGTGTGGGCTAGTTAACCAGAGTGTTTCTCAGTGTCTCCTCCCCACTTGCCTTCAGGTCTTCCCACTTGTCTTTGCCTCTTTTCTTTGCACAGTTTGCCAGAAGGAATCTATGCCTTACAGCATTCTCTGTTGCATCTTTCCCATTTATTTTTACCTGATGTTTGTCAGCATTGTGATGTGGGGTGGCGGAAAGCAGCATTCACTGATACCCTGATTAAGGCTCAGTGTTAGGCAAGGACTGGATCCCTGGGGTCTGGATTCCCCATGTACTTCTGCTCTCTTGTAGATGTAGCTCTGGGCCTAACAGTATTCCTAGTCCTCCTCCATGAGGAAGTTCTCTTTCCTTTCCCTTCCCTTCCCTTCTCTTCCCTTTCCCTTCCCCTTCTCCTTTCCCTTCCCCTTCCTCTTCCCCTTTCCCTCCTCTTGCCTTTTCTTTTTTCTTTTCTTTCTTTTCTTTCTTTTCTTTTTTCTTTTCTTCCTCCTTCAAAGAAAGAAGTCTCTAATTGTGGCTTTCCCCTAATTCTCTGAGGATATAGCCTTTATTGCTCTGCCACCTGCAGATTGAGATGGCTGTTTTGTGGGAAAGAGAAGGGAGACAGGTTTGAGTAGGTTTCCTACAGTGACCGCTATTCCCTCCTCTCAGCTGCAATCATTTTCCACCAGTTCATTCTATTCACTGTTACCTTTTCTCAAAACCAAAAGTTTTGTTCAGTAGAAGAAATGAGAGAAATAGTTGTTGATGGCATTGGCAAGTGGCTGCCATTCTTCCCCACCAACTCCCAGGGGGGTAATTTTTCTCTCTCTGGATGTCCAGTGAAGTTCCTGGAGAAAAATCCTGCATAAGGCTGTGAATCCCTTTATGTCTGCAGTCTAGTGGCTTGACATTCTCAGTCCTGATGAAGGACTTGCTTAAAACTGGCTGGTGAGTGGTCTTATTGGCTTATATGGATGAGTCAGCCTCCTCTGTCTCCTTCTATCTCCCCATCCACCTCCCACCATGTTAATCAAATGTTGCGCCACATTTTTCCCTTTAAGCACCTCTCTGTCCATATTTCAGGTTAGTTGTTTGGCCTGACACCTTACTCTTCTAACGGAGTCAAGACAATCATTAATTTACAGTTTGCTCAGGATTTTTCTTGATTTAATTGTACAAACATTCTTTCCAACTTTCTAAGTCTCCAATCTAAATCTGCAAGTCTCTTTCCGAAAAAAATTTGGGGGGCTATTTTTAATTGATGTTTAATTTTTAGTTTTAGCTTTTCTCATTGCTGTGTACATCCATAGTCCTCACTACGTTTGCCACAGAATCAGTTCTCCGTTGAAACCCATATTTTTATTTTTAATTTTATGTGTTTTGCTTGATTCCTGTGTTTATGTCGTAGCTTCTCATATTTCGCTTTCACATATTTTTCCTGAATTCTCATGATTCATACGTGTGTTTTTTCCTACACATGGGCATTTTTAAAAATAGTTTAATTCTTGACAAAATGCTTAAACACTTTCCTTTCTATTTGGTGGCAATAATTTTCTTGTAAAACTTTCTTCTTCTTCAGTGGGGTGCTGCTGTTTATTTCTTCACTTATTTATAAAATCTATACCAATACATTGCAGTTTTTTCTATTTATTTATTTTTTAAAAAGCTAGAGTTTTCAGGGCATGGTATTTGCAGGAAATTTCCAATACAAGTTGGTAAAGGTAATAGCATCTTAGTTTTCCAGACCATCTAATTTTTGCAACTCAAAGATTCTCTTTTTCTCTACCGACATAAAGATTTACTTGTTCATGCAAATGTAGGTCCCCTTCTTTGAACCAGGCAAGATGCAGGGGAGCTATAGCTGTCAGCCCTTCTAAACTCAATTCCCAATCCCATTGTTGTAAATAAAAGGCAAATGTATTGCTTTTGAGTTCCTGTTGCCTTTGTTGAGATCTGCCAGATATGGGCCCTTTCAATATTCTATGACTACTACTTCTCACTTTCTTGTCTGTGGTTTCTGCTTAATCACAGGTGATTTGGGAAACTCTTCTATGTATTTTTGGAATGTGAAAATATTTTTGTCTCCAAGTAAATATGGAAATGTATATTGTTATACAAATGTGTGCTTATATATTTTCCATGACAAAATTGTTCCATAATAAAAAAAAAAGATTTACATATTTTTAATATCCAGTAACTACAAATACTGTAATTTAGGCACATGTTACATCATAAGGGTAGGTGTTATTTTCCATTAAGAACAGACACATTATATATTTTGGATGACCATAAACACCCTAGTAACATGGAGCAGACATGATCTATGTAGGAGAGATTACATATGGTTCATTATACATACCTGCATCTAATATTTCATAATATATTTAATATCACATAACAAGGTATGAAAAGTGATCGTTTTATTTTATTTTATTAAAAATTTTTTAATGTTTATTTATTTTTGAGAGAGAGAGAGCACAAGCAGGGGAGGGACAGAGAGAGAGGGAGACACAGAATCTGAAGCAGGTTCCAGGCTCTGAGCTGTCAGCACAGAGCCTGATGTGGGGCCGGAACCACAGCAAGATCATGACCTGAGCCAAAGTCTGATGCTCAACTGACTCAGCCACCCAGGCAGCCCAAAAAGTAACTGTTTTGATCTAGATAAGATTTATTTAAAATGTTTGGACCTTGGTAGTAAAAGGAAAATAATCATTTCAATGCTATCACATTTCTGTTAGTAAATATTTCTTATTGTGCATGTATTCCTTCAACTTCTAATGCTCAATAACTTGAAAATCCTTATTAAGAACTTGCAGTGAAATATTATCTTGGGTTGTGAGTAATATATTTGTCCACATTTTATTTACAGGAAACTTTCAGAATGTAATCTTGCCTATTTCAGGTTGCTTCAGATTAAAACTTGGCTCATGACTCTAAGTTTTTATGCATATTTTATTTACAAATTATTTAAATTTGTATGTCTGACTTTGATTTAGAGATCAGTAAAATGAAACCTCATGGCTTTGGTTGATTTTTAGTATTCTCTAGATAGGACCTGTTTAGGGGAAAAAAACACAATTTTGTGAGTGTTTGGGTTTTAATGTTGGTATATTGAAGTAAAAGTGCCTCTAAAATCTGTTCGTACTTTTAAATATCAACATTTATTGCTGAGCATATGCAGTGGGTAATTTTATTTGTTCTCTCAAACCACCATTGGCAGCATATTAGAATCTTGTAATGGCATAATTAACCAGATTATTTTCTCAATTTTACATTTTGACTATTCCTAAATAACTTCGAATAAAATATTTAAATATATGGACACAGTGATATATTAAGTGAGTTTTTAAAAAAAGTCATAACGGTCTAACACCATAAATCCCATGTGTTAAAAACAAAACACATTGCTATATCATATATAATATGACTTTTAAGTGGAATATATTATGTTAATATGTAGATGTACTTTCTTCCACAGTGTTACAGAAGCCATTTATATGTGATTATCTATATCCATATTTTCTGAGCAGCCCACATTTATATTGGCAGAAAAAAAAACACACTTCTTGTCTTTCCTTATAACTTGGAATGACTCTCCCATAAATATTTTCCCCACTTTATCATATCCTTGGCCTTATTTCATGCCTCTATGTCTCCTTCAGGTGGGTCTTTGGCTTCAGGGGGAAAATGGAGTGCAGCAATCTCCATCAGCCAACCCAGGTGCTGGGGGTACATCAAAAGTTGCTGGCTATTGCTGGTTTGCTACCTCAAGGTTTGCCCCAATGTTGATGCAGCATAAATATAGCTTGCAAAGAAAGTGACAATAATATGAACTTTTATTTATATTTTAAGCCATGTATTTTAAGATCTAATAGAAAATTATATTGATTTCATTTCAGTGATAGCCTCATTTACTTTGTGAATAAAGAAACATAACATGATGTTTCCTTACGGGAGTTTGCTGTAATCAAACATGGGGATACACTGAAATAATGGGACAATCATGGGGATATAACTGAGGCATAAGGAATCATATTATATTACTGAGAGAGCCAATCGCCAAATTGTCCCTAGTTCCTGATAGCAACCAATCTAGAATTGACTCCCATTTTTTTATTCCCTTCAAAAACCTTCTGTAGAAACAAAATCTTTTAAGAGGATTCCTCTTTTTTATTTTAAAGATTTTATTTTAATTCCAGTAGTTAACAGATTGTTACATTAGTTTCGGGTATACAATTCAACACTTCCCATGCAGCACCCAGTGGTCATCACAACAACTGCACTCCTTAATCCCCATCACCTATTTCACCCATCCTCCTGCCCAGCTCCCCTCTGGTAACCATCACTTTGTTCTCTATAGTTAAGAATCTGTTACTTGGTTAATCTCTCTCCATTTTTTTTCCCTTTATTTCTTTTCTTTTCCCAAAATTTTATGTAAATTCTAGCTAGTTAACATGTAGTCTAATATTAGTTTCAGGAGTAGAATCTAATGATTTATCACTTAGATAGAACACCTAATGCTCATCATAACAAATGTCCACCTTAATACCCATTACCCTTTAGCCCATTCCCCCATCCATCTCCCTCCATTAACTTTCACTTTGTTCTCTATCATTAAGAGTCTCTTATGGTTTGCTTCCCTCTCTTTTATTTTTTTCCTTTCCATATGTTCCTCTGTTTTGTTTCCTAAATTCTACATATGAGTGAAATCATGGTATTTGTCTTTCTCTGACTTATTTCACTTAGCATAATTCTCTTTAGCTCCATCAGTGTCCTTGCAAATGGCAAGATTTCATTATTTTTATGACTAAATAATATCCATTTTATATATATAACAAAGTGATATATATATATCACTTCACATATATATATATGCATATATATATATATATATATATATATATTTATAGCAGCATTATTTACAATAGCCAAATTATGGAAATAGCCCAAATGTCAATCGATTGATGAATGGATAAAGAAGATGTATATATATATATATATATAGAGAGAGAGAGAGAGAGAGAGAGAGAGAGATGTGTATATATATTACTTGTGTTATTGATTTTAGCCATTCTGACAGGTATGGGGTGATATTGCATTGTTTTATTTGAATTTCCCTGATGGTGAGTGATGTTGAGCATCTCTTCATGTGTCTGTTAGCCATCTGGATGTCTTCTTTGGAGAAATGTCTGTTTATGTCTTCTGCCCATTTTTAATTGGATTATTTGTTTTTGGGTGTTGACTTTGATAACTTCTTTATATATTTTGGATACTAACCCTTTATCCGGTATATCATTTGCAAATTAAGAATATCCCTTTTGTTCCTCTAAGTACATTGCTCTTAAAGACCTCTTCAGGTTCCTTCTCCTTTACTTCAGTATGATAAATAAATCTAACTTTTTCTTTCATCTAGGTAAAAGTTTATTCTTTTTAAAAAAATGTTTTAATGTTTATTTATTTTTGAGAGAGCAAGAGAGACAAAGAGTGAGTGGAGGAGGACCAGAAGGAGAGGGAGACACAGAATCCCAGAATCTGAAGCAGACTCCAGGCTCTGAGCAGTTGACACCAGAGCCAGATGTGGGGCTTAAACCCATAAACCACGAGATCATGACCTAAGCCAAAGTCAGATGCTTAACCTGAAAACTGAGCCACTGAAGCATCCCGGTAAAAGTTTCTTCTTGATGGTCCTTGTTGTTGAGCTTTGACAATCTTGGAGCTTCTACTGAGATTTTGTTAAGGCTCTTTTTGCCACAGATTAATACCTACAACTTGGAAGTAGTGTACTTGCCTTGTCTCTAAACCTACTAGAGGCAAATTTGCCCATACTAGCAAGGAAAGTTAATGCGAAATCTGTGCTCCAAGTATTTCACTGACCTGTTCAAGATTCTTTTTGTTTCCTCCTCAAGATTGAAAGACCCAGAAATTTTTGCTTATCTGATCTGTTTATACCCATTTTCCTTGATGAAAGACTGACAAATCATTAGCCAATAACCATCCTGTTTGTTTGTTTGTTTGGTTTTTGGTACTGCAGTATTTATTAAAGGATGTTCAAGACCACTATTGGTATGAAAAATGTCTTTCCAACTGAATTTGAAGAGTAAAAGCTCTCATTAGACATTGTCTCTTTAGGACAAACTTTGCCTTGTGTCATTAACACAATATCAACAGTTTCCTGAGTCTTGTTTATTATGTATGCAAAGCTGGCTTTTAAAGATATTTTCTCTCCACAAATTCCACCTGCCAGGGAATTCTGCGGATTTCTCAGGTCAGCAGACAGAAGCAGCTTGACTTGAAGTTTGAGGATCAAAGATATGCACAAGAGATACTTTTATTTTTGACTCTCGGCCATCCTATAATGGGTTGTCTGCTGGTAAATTTGTTACCTCTTGGCACCTGTTTCTGTATCATCTTTCCTGTATGTATTTGTCTGAAGGGCACGACTGTGCCAAGGACAATTTAAAATGGCTGCAGTCACTTTGGAGAACTTTAGATAGAACCAAAATTGTGTATTTGAAATGCACTCACTTGAAGAGAAACACAAAAAAACACACACACAAAAAAACAAAACAAATAGATCCTGAGACCACAAAATACTTCCACTGAAATCATTACACCATTGTCATTGGAACCAACCTCATCAGGAATTAAAGCAGATACTGTTGCAATCCTGCAGCAGTTGTCAGTCTGTTTCCTTCAGATTGTTTTCAAGAATAATTCAGTTCAACATAGGAAAAGTTTCTACCTGGAGAGACCAAGAGTCCTTAGGAATTGGTATGGAAATTCAGAAGCGGTTTGTTTTAATATGGCAAAAAGAAGAGGATACTTTTACTTTCTTGTCCAGAGCTATGTGAACTCTTCTGTACTTTGTCTTAATATTGTCTCCAGAGACATTTGTCATCTTGAGATAGTGCAGATCTATCGTGTTGATCTATTGTACTATTGACCTTATACTCATACTACTGACCAGAGAGTAGAAGCACCCTATATTCCTTGATACGACATATATGTGCCAGAGAATGCAAGATAAATCTTGTGAACATTGAAGGGCCTGGTTTGGGGCATGCAGAGTTATCCCCTTTGTAATGAGAGACAAAATACTGCACATTACACTACTCACCATGAAAGCAGAATAAAAAATACACTGCGGCCTCTTTGGATTTCAGAGGTAACATATATCATATATGCTTTAACCTTTTTATTGGTAACTCCTGGAGCTGCCAGTTTCAAGTGGTATCTAGAGCAAAAAGATGGCCTTGCATCACTGGCTCTGTTGCTGTTCTCCCTATAACTTTGACTTTATGACCCAGCAGACCAATGGAATCAGAAGTGGCTCTTGCAGACAGAGATGATGCACGGATCCTCAAGGAAGCCCCATGAGCTGGGAAATCTCAACTGAGACTACTAAGATTTTGGATAAATCTTTGCCATTATCTGATGAAAAATCTTTGAAAAGTTGTTCTGGGATTGCTGCTAGACCCTGGTAGAGACTGAAACCTTGGCCACGTGACCATTAACACATAATATTGGACATTCACAAAATCATTCCATCATAAAAGGGAAATAGTTTATTCCAGACTAGGTCAAGTTGCTCAAAATCTTTATAAAATGTGATCTTACACTTTTAGTGCTTCTCTCTTAATCCCTAACAAATGCTGTTTGGTGAAATTGCTGTGATTGTTTAATAAAGGAAAAAGTGAAGGTTCAGTCCTGTTTGCATTGGTAGGATAGGCCACAGACTGTCAACATGAATGGCTTTTATACTATAACCTCACTTAAGAGTGGCCTTCAAAACACTGATATAATGAAATACTTTGTATGCGTGGTCTGGAGGCAATGCATCTCCTTGTCTACTTCATGGGGACTGGGTATGGTTCTAAAATGACTTGTGGTAGTATCTAAGGGATTAGCTTGCTACTCAGGGCTTAGGAAGAACAAAATTGGAAGTAAATGGTGACAAAATTATGTGGCTGAGCCTTTCACAATGTGCAGAGTATGAAGATTTTTATGTCTTCCTTAAATGTCTGCGAAACAGCATCCATGAAGAAAAACATTCTTAATATTTAGATAGAAATACTGATTAGTCCTTTTAGCAGCTACCCCAGTATTTATTCAGAAAACATATATGAAGTAGGCATGTGAAAGTGGTGTTGTGTAGCATGGATTCAACTACCTGTTTTTCCTCAGATCAAGGCTAATCTGGCCATTCTTTCCAATAAATACTAATATGGTACTATTTCCTCATCAGTCAGAAAACTACCTGGTAGCAGATAAATTTTATTATACTGCTCCTATAATGAACTGTACAAACCTCTGTCCTCTTAGAGTTGGCCATATATTTCAGATATGGATTTGCATTCCCTGGCCAGAATACTCTGCCAGCTTCATTATTAATAAATTTATAGAATGCCTCATTCAGCTCTGTAGTGCTGTACATACATTGTCTGTGTCCAAAAAAACAAAGTTGAATCTACTAGGCAACACAATCTATCACTGGGCCATTTTGTGTCCCTCAGGGCATTGAACCAATAGACTTGAGAGGAAAGTGGTCACCAAATTGTTTTGAAAGATAAATCTCAATTACAAGTGGTAAATTGGGTTGCTGCCCTACAATGATGATAAAGTGTACTCTATTTGGAATTAAGAGGATTAATTGGAGTGCTTTTATTTTTAAGATCTTTCTCAAATGTACTTGTGGATAGTAAATTGTCATAGCCAGACTTGGTTGAAGGACTCAGATTCTGAAGTATTTAAGACTTGGACAAAAATCCCCATGCACCGGAGACGCTGGCAGAGGTGAAGAGAACAATGAATGGGCAGTATAAAAAGATGGCCATGATAACTCTCTGAAGCCTTAAGACCAGTACTTTAACTTTCTTTGAAATCGGTTTTCCCTCTTTCCCTCTATAAATTATATGAAGAACATCAGTGATGGCAAATATTTTAGGTAAGTATATAAGTGACTGTCTTTGTATGTCCTCATACGCCTTCTATGTCCATTTATATGATGGATGATGGAATGTCATTGTGTTGGGACAACTGGGAGAAGGGAATACCAATGGACTGTGACAGATATCTTTAATTTGTTCTTCCTACCCCTGCTTTCTAGTTTAAGAGGCTGGCTTGTACAGGTAACAAAAATATCTCCTGTGTCTTCTGGTTTCCAGTTAAGTAGGGCCATTGGGAAATAAGGGTAAGAAATAAAAGGAAGGGAGGAATATAAGATCAGGAATCTATTCCCCTGGTTCTTTACCTGTGAGATCAGCAGGGACTCACCATGCCCTTTGACACAAGTTCACTGATTCTGTCAAGGAGGTTTATTCTATAAAAGTCACTCATTCTGATAATCACTCTCTCCACTTATACCTTTAGGCCATGGATGAAAAGAGCTTTGCTTCTCTTTGCCATGGGTTGCTCTTATTAAATCATCTGGTTACCTTTCACATCTTTCCAAATGACTCTTTGTAAATAAACCCTCCTCTCAGTTTCTACTTTGAGTGTTCCATATCATTTTTTTTAGATGGGAACTAGGGGTTTAAAGAGTGGCCTATTTTGAAATGCAGTATTAAGTTATTTCATTGATAAATTAGTCTTAAAATTATATCTATGAAATTAGAGACAAAGATTTAAATTTTTTGTTTAATGTTTATTCATTTTTGATATATATATA
Organism: Leopardus geoffroyi; assembly: GCF_018350155.1. Lineage (NCBI taxonomy): Eukaryota > Metazoa > Chordata > Mammalia > Carnivora > Felidae > Leopardus > Leopardus geoffroyi. The sequence goes on along the minus strand of NC_059328.1, from coordinate 172,958,532 downwards.
TATATATAGAGAGAGAGAGAGAGAGAGAGAGAGAGCATGAGCAGAGGAGAGATAGAGAGAGAGGGAGACACAGAACTCAAAGCAGGCTCCAGTCTCTGAGCTATTAGCACAGAGCCTGACGTGGGGCTCAAACTCATGAACCATGAGATCATGACCTGAGCTGAAGTTGGATGCTTAACCAACTGAGCCGCCCAGGCACCCTGAGACAATGATCTGAATAAGCTATAGAGACCTACTATTGTAAAAGGATCCCTAAAGGCCATTATATCTAACAAAAATATTACTTTGGAGATATGCTGTAGAAATAACAGGGAAAAGTCTAACAAGGGAAATTTGCTAAGAAAGAAAAAGAAGAATTATAGTAAACATAGAGACAGAGAATTTACATAGGGACTTTGATGAAGAGAATATCTTATATATGGAAGAGACAGGGTGAATGTAGTACTCATGGCAAATTATAATAATGAGAGGGAGGAATAAATTACACATATGTAAAATAAGAGTTATATAAGCTGTTGATTCACCTGCAAGGCATATTCTTAGGTGAAAATGATTTCTTATGTATTGTTAAAAACAAATGAGGGGGGGCGCCTGGGTGGCCCAGTCGGTTAAGCGTCCGACTTCATCCAGGTCACGATCTCGCGGTCCGTGAGTTTGAGCCCCGCGTCGGGCTCTGGGCTGATGGCTCAGAGCCTGGAGCCTGTTTCCGATTCTGTGTCTCCCTCTCTCTCTGCCCCTCCCCCATTCATGCTCTGTCTCTCTCTGTCCCAAAAATAAAATAAAACGTTGAAAAAAAAAAAAAAGAAAAAAAAACAAATGAGGAGGCTACATATGCATTGTTAGAATTAAATAAATTCATGCTTCAATGTATATCCATAAAAGAAGCTAGGGACAGATTCAAAAAGCTCATAGTCACTATTTCAAATTCTCATTTCTGGGTAGAAATATATAAATAATTAGACTGATAATGAAATTTAAGCAAAACTGATGCACATATAACTTCAGGCAAATGCTTACTCTCTGAGTATCAGTCAATGAACAGTTAACAAAAACAAGAATACAAATTCTCATGTGACTACAAAAAGTAGAAGCTGCTTGTGAGGGAGTTAAAATCATGAGATTAGGATCATGAACAAAATGCAGGTACTTTGGGGATAGTTCATGATCAGACATTCTTAGGGAACTGTTAAGGGTTGATATCTGCTAATACCCTAAATGTATCTTAGCAAGATTCTTCTATCAGAATTAAGTAGCAAAAAGTAACATTTATATGTATCATCACATTGTGGAATATTTTTCACAATGTTGTTTTATTTAAACTTTACACAATCTGTGATGTAAGTATTAGGTTTAAGTTATTATCCATATATATATATTATCCATTATAAACATTTATATATTTATTATATATTATACATTTAATATATATTATATATATATATATTATTATATATATATATATATATATATATATATATATAAATGTGGGAACCAGATAAAAAAGTGAAATTAATTGCCAAATATATCTGGCAAAATAGGTTATTGAGCTAAATCCAGAACTGTTTCTTTTATATAATTTTTCGTAATGAGATGTTTTCCCGTATGAAGTTTTTGCTTTTTTGGAAGCACAATAGAAACTGAATGGTTGATTTTTCTTTCTTAAGATTTTTGTCTTTAAGATATCCTCCAGTTGCACTAAAACCACTCCCAAACATCATCAAGTTGACTCAAACTATATCACCTGTCATGAGAACACCCTCATATTTTCTTGTGTCAGTAAATAATTGTTGACTTCAATGCGGACTGGGTATAATACAATTTAGGTTAATGCCAATGATTTCATATGGCCTAAATTATGAGATCTCTCTAGATCAAAGGAAAAAAAAACTCTACATTTCTTAGTGGCAGATGCATTTTTAGTTGCTTTTCAATTAAACAGACAGGATTGAACTTGAAGATCTGACTTTACCTAAATAATCAAAGTTATTAGTTCATTACTAGAGGCATAGTTGTGAATTTAGAACACAATCAGGAGCATCAGTCAAGCATAACAGGAAGAGTTCTGTTCACATATGTTCTGTTTTAAAATGGAACATCCATAACAGTTCAGTGGAGCTCAAAATTACAGCTGAGAAGTGATCAGTTAACCACCCCAAAAAACTGCATATGGGAAATAGACTGAAAAATTAGTTTCTTAACATTGACATGTTGCTGCAACATTATATTCATGGAAAGATCTAAAGAACATTCTCCTCAAAATAAACCATATGTATTCAAAATATATTAAAACTTTAAAGGAAAAATAAAAAAATATATTTAGAATAAGCATACATTTTTAAGATCACTTTTTTTTAAGATCACATTTTAAAAAACAAATTCTAACAGCAAACACTAGAAAGATAAACTAAGAAAATGTAGGACATCTTACTTATCATTGTGATAGGTACTGATGGCAAGAAAGATGATTTAGAAAGTGGTTTCATTTTTACAAGAAAAATATTTCATATATGTTTACATTTTGGAGTTTCCTATTTATTGATTTTCAAAAAAATAGTTAGATGTTCATAGTCGTACAGACACAGAGCTTTGTGCCAGGCAAAGAAACTGTGCCATGTAATCTCACACTTTTACAACACTTTCCCTCATGGCAGGCATCATTTCAGCAGAGCTGGTTGGTGCCAGTGCTGGTTGGGCGTTCCAGTTAACGGGAAGGTACACAATCTGTGGAGAAAAAGCAGATAATTGTAGAAATGAGGACCATGGTCTAGCAACCTCTTTTTGTAATTGCCCATCAGCAGCAACAAAAATAACTGTGAAGTAAATTCATAAGGCAGAGAAGCAGTGGAGTAAATTGGTGTGGAATACAGACTCTATACTAGAGTAATCCTACACCAACCATTTACTGAATGACTATGAACAAGCTAATTATCTGTGCTTCAGATTCCCCTTTATAAATTGAGATTAATAAAAAAAATTGAGGATAATACTCGTGCCTGATTCATGGGGCTGTGGTAAAAAATCAAATATTGGTTAATATAAAATGTACTAAGGAAGTGATTGATATGTTGTAAGTATTACATAGATATCGATGTGTTATTTAAAAAAAAATTAATGCGTATTTATCTTTGTGAGCCAGAGACCAAGCATGAGCGGGGGAGAGGCAGAAAGTGAGAGAGGCACAGCATCCAAAGGGCATCTAGGCTCTGAGCTGTCAGCACAGAGCCCAATACAGGGCTTGAACCCACAAACTGTGAGATCATGACCTGAGCTGAAGTCAGACACTTAACTGACTGACCCACTAGGGTACCCCTTGATGTATTATTTTTATTCCATTAAAATATACATCTCCAAACAAAGAACATTTTCTTTGAACAGACATACTAAAATATCCCACTCACAACATAATGGGCTCTAACTGAAATACAAATTGTATTCTGAATTGATTCCCACACTCCTCTCCTAGCTCAATAGAGCTGGATCCCATAGAGGTCTTTATATTATATGGAGAAAGTCCCCAGGAACAGAGTTGCCTGAATGCCATTGCCTTTGGCCTTGGCAAATGTTATTCGTATTAGATTCTTAGATCATGAAGTCTCCTCTTTAACTTTTCTGATTAAAAATTGGCCTTTAATTGAGGCTTACTTTGATACCCCATTTAAGATTTTTTCTCCTTTCCTCATCTCTGAAATGTCTTTCCCCCAAACACCCTGATTCATTTAATGGAGAATAATACTTCCAATGAACTCACTGCCAATAGTCTGTCATTGCTTCTACTCCATTTTGATCCAATATCATATGTTGCAGCCTAGACTTTGTGCTTTCTGTATTTCTAACTGCCTTCTACAACAGTGCAAAATAGGACTTTTATCATCCTCAATGCACTTACTTATTCATTTGTTCAGATCTAGAATTTGTAGATATTAGTTTAATAATTGTTACCCTATATCATTGTGAAAATCAAAGCTTTTAGCTAGAATTCAATGTAGATTTACAGTATGGTTTTTTTAAGGTAAAATCTACATACAGGGAAATATACAGATCTTAAGAATACAATTTGATGTGTTTTGACAAATACAGATATTGACTTAACCACACCCCCATTAATATATATATTCACATTCTCAGAAAGTACCTCAAGCTCCCTAATCAATTCACTCAAGAGGCAATCATTTTTTTAAAAAAATATTTTTCATGTTTAGTTATTTTCTATTCTATAGCCACAGATCAATGGAATCACATGGTATGAGCTCTTCTGGGTCTGAATTCTGTCACTCAGTGTTACGTTCAACAGACATATCATTTAACATATTATTTCAAAGGTTGCACAATTTACAAAATGTGTGCAAAAAGAAATCAGTCAAAACCATGTTTTGTATCTGTCTATGAGGAGTTACATGATGAAAGTACCCCTGAGGCCAACAGTGCTTCCTCTGGGTCACATGCACTCTGTCCCCTTTGAACCAAGTCTTCCACACAGATTGGCAGTTTAAGTCCATGGATATCATCTAATGAAATGTACCTACTGTTGCCAAATAAACATTTCAGGCAATGTTTTGCTTTTAAGGATATAATGATATAAGTCATATCCTAAAAAAAAAAGACAAAAATTAGGAAAAATAATTAATTTTGTATTTTTCATGTAAAGGAGGAAGACAGTAGGAGAAATTAACAACATTGAAAATGCTTTTACAAATTGAAGGGGAAAATTATAATTTAATTTGAGAGCTTGTTACAATTAATGGAGATGTTTTTTAAAAAGTACTATTTGAGAACCTGAAAGAAGTGTATAAAAATTGGCATTTTAAGTAGCTGTTTGGGGTTCATAGTCAGAGGTCCCTAAAGACAGTAATGGTATTTCTTGAAACAATGACTTTTTAATTTGACTAAATCATTTTTACCAATATGTCCAGTTAAGATCAAATGTTTTCTGATTCTGTATCTATTTCTTCTGTCACTAAATAAGAAGATAATACAAGTACCATTAATAAATGAAAGTGAGATTATTGTTTTCATAATATTAGAGCTGCTGTAAATTTTGAGGCTGTGAGATTCAAAATATTAATGATTGGGTGTCCTAATTGAAGCTGAGCCAATCTTTGAGTTTCAAAATTTCATGATGATGATTTAAAAAGACATGTTAGAACAAGCTGAAGCTGCTGGTCACACAGATAAATCCCTGAAGAAATTGATTATACAAAGCCCTATACACAAGTTCTGAAACCTGTAGAGTTTGTTCTTTCACGTTTCAAACAATTTATCTTCAAAAGTAACTATTTTTTGCTTTATGAAGATGGCGGGGTAGGAGGACGCTGGGCTCACCCCGTCCTGCTGATCACTTAGATTCCACCCATATCTACCTAAATAACCAGAAAACCACCAGAAGATTAGCAGAACAGACTCTCCTGAGCCAAGCGTAGACAAGAGGCACACAGAAGAGGGTAGGAAGGGCAGAGAGGCAGTGCATGCTACACAGACTGGCGGAAGGGAGCTAGGGTGGTGGAGGGGCAGCCAGCTTGCCCTGCAAGGCAGAGCCCCTGAGTCTGGCTTGCAAAACCAGAGGCGCTGGACTGTGAGTTCTGACAGCCAGCAGGACTTAACATCTAGAATGTTAAAAGTGAACAGCTCTGCTCTGGGAGAGCGGGGAGGGCAAGAGGACACTGGGAGGGAGAGGTGTTGAGCCCTGGAAGACAGAGCTCAGCTCAGCAGGGAACAAAGGCGCTGGCCAGTGCCATCTCCTTCTCCCATCCCCAGCCGAAATCCCAAAGGGAACCAGTTCCCATCACTGAACTTGCTTGCACCAGGCAAACACGCAACACTGTGCTTCTGTGGATCCATCCCTCAGACGGGTCTGCCTCCCTCCCGGTGCTGCAGGGCTCCTCCCACAGGGGATCACCTATGGCAAAGGGAGCTAACCTGCCCCCCCCACCCCTATGCACCTTGCGGATCCACCCTGGCTATTATGCCAGATCCCATCAAAGCAGCACCACAAACCTGGCAGTGTGCAAGTAGGCCAGACAGGGGACATACCACTCCACAGTGAGTCTTGCCCCTGGGAGAGGGGAAGACAAGGTACACCCAGTCTGACTGTAGCCCCAGCAGTGGGCTGGGGGCAGACATCAGGTCTGACTGTGGCCCCACCCACCAACACAAGCTACTCTGGACAGTACAGGGGAAGTGCCCTGCAATTTAGAGCCCCCCAGGGAATACCCAAAATGACAAAACGGAAGAATTCTCCTCAAAAGAAACTCCAGGAAGTAGCAACAGCTAATGAATTTATCAAAAATGAATTAAGTAATACAACGGAACAAGAATTTAGAATAATAGTCATAAAATTAATCGCTAGGCTTGAAAAAAGTATAGAGGACAGCAGAGAATCTATTGCTACAGAGACCAAGAGACTAAGAAATAGTCATGAGGAGCTAAAAAATGCTATAAATGATGTGCAAAATAAAATGGAGGTGACCACAGCTCGGATTGAAGAGGCAGAGGAGAGAATAGGTGAATTAAAAGATAAAATTATGGAAAAAGAGGAAGCTGAGAAAAAGATAAAAAAAAAAATCCAGGAGTATGAGGGGAGAATGGAGAACTAAGTGATGCAATCAAATGGAACAATATCCGTATCATAGGAATTCCAGAAGAGGAAGAGAGAGAGAAAGGGACTGAAGGTGTACTTGAACAAATCATAGCTGAGAATTTCCCTGATCTGGGGAAGGGAAAAGGCATTAAAATCCAAGAGGCACAGAGAACTCCCTTCAGATGTAACTTGAAACAATCTTCTACACAACATATCATAGTGAAACTGGCAAAATACAAGGATAAAGAGAGAATTCTGAAAACAGCTAGGGATAAACAGGTTCTAACCTACAAAGGGAGACCCATAAGACTAGGGGCAGACCTATCTACTGAAACTTGGTAGGGAAGAAAGGAATGGCAGGAAATCTTCAATGTGATGAACAGAAAAAAAAATATGCAGCCGAGAATCCTTTATCCAGTAAGTCTGTCATTCAGAACAGGAGGAAAGATAAAAGTCTTCCCAAACAAACAAAAACTGAAGGAATTCATCACCACTAAACCAGTCCTACAAGAGATCCTAAGGGGGATTCTGTGAGTGAAATGTTGCAAGGACCACAAAGTACCAGAGACACCACTACAAGCGTGAAACCTACAGACATCGCAATGACTCTAAACCCATATCTTTCTATAATAACACTGGATGTAAATGGACTAAATGCTCCAACCAAAAGACATAGGGTATCAGAATGGATAAAAAAACAAGACCCATCTCTTTGCTGTCTACAAGAGACTCATTTTAGACCTGAAGACACCTTCAGATTGAAAGTGAGGGGATGGAGAACTATCTATCATGCTACTGGAAGTAAAAAGAAAGCTGGAGTAGCCATACTTATATCACACAAACTGGACTTTAAACTAAAGGCTGTAACAAGAGATGAAGAAGGGCATTATATAATAATTACCGGGACTATCCATCAGGAAAAGCTAACAATTATAAATGTCTATTTGCCAAATACGGGAGCCCCCAAATATATAAAACAATTAATCACGAGCGAAAGCAACATTATAGATAAGAATGTGGTAATTGCAGGGGACTTTAATACTCCACTTACAACAATGGATAGATCATCTAGACACAAGATCAATAAAGAAACAAGGGCCTTGAATGATACATTGGATCAGATGGACTTGACAGATATATTTAGAACTCTGCATCCCAAAGCAACAGAATATACTTTCTTCTCGAGTGCACATGGAACATTCTCCAAGATAGATCACATACTGGGTCACAAAACAGCCCTTCATAAGTATAAAAGAATTGAGATCATACCATTAACACTTTCAGACCACATTGCTATGAAACTTGAAGTCAACCACAGGAAAGAGTCTGGAAAACCTCCAAAAACATGGAGGTTAAAGAACACCCTACTAAAGAATGTATGGGTCAACCACACAATTAGAGAAGAAATTTAAAAATATATGGAAACAAATGAAAATGAACATACAACAATCCCAATGCTTTGGGATGCAGTGAAGGAAGTCCTGAGAGGAAAATACATTGCAATCCAGGCCTATCTCAAGAAACAAGAAAAATCCCAAGTACAAAATCTAACAGCACACCTAAAGGAAATAGAAACAGAACAGAAAAGACCGCCTAACCCCAGCAGAAGAAGAGAAATAATAAAGATCAGAGCAGAAATAAACAATATAGAATCTAAAAAAAACTGTAGAGCAGATCAATGAAACCAAGAGTTGGTTTTTTGAAAAAAATAAACAAAATTGATAAATCTCTAGCCAGGCTTCTCAAAAAGAAAAGGGAGATGACCCAAATAGATACAATCATGAATGAAAATGGAATTATTACAACCAATCCCTCAGAAATACAAGCAATTATCAGGGAATACTATGAAAAATTATATGCCAACAAACTGGACAACCTGGAAGAAATAGATAAATTCCTAAACACCCACACACTTCCAAAACTCAAACAGGAAGAAATAGAAAACTTGGACAGACCCATAACTAGTGAAGAAATTGAATCAGATATCAAAAATCTCCCAACAAATAAGAGTCCAGGACCAGATGGCTTCCCTGGGGAGTTCTACCAGACATTTAAAGCAGAGATAATACCTATCCTTCTCAAGCTTTTCCAAAAAATAGGAAAGGAAGGAAAACTTCCAGACTCATTCTATGAAGCCAGCATTACTTTGATTCCTAAACCAGACAAAGACCAAGCAAAAAAAGAGAACTACAGGCCAATATCCCTGATGAATATGGATGCAAAAATTCTCAATAAGATACTAGCATATCGAATTCAACAGCTTATAAAGAGAATTATTCACCATGATCAAGTGAGATTCATTCCTGGCCTGTAAGGCTGGTTCAATATCGCAAATCAATCAACGTGATACATCACATTAATAAAAGAAAAGATAAGAACCATATCATCCTGTCAATCGATGCAGAAAAAGTATTTGACAAAATTCAGCAACCTTTCTTAATAAAAACCCTGGAGAAAGTCGGGACAGAAGGAACATACTTAAGCATCATAAAAGCCATTTATGAAAATCCCACACCTAATATCATCCTCTATGGGGAAAAACTGAGAGCTTTCCCCCTGAGATCAGGAACATGACAGGGCGGTCCACTCTCACCACTGTTGTTTAACATAGTGTTGGAAGTGCTAGCATCAGCAATCAGACAACAAAAGGAAATCAAAGGCATCAAAATTGGCAAAGATGAAGTCAAGCTTTCACTTTTTGCAGAAGACATGATATTATACATGGAAAACCTGATAGACTCCACCAAAAGTCTGCTAGAACTGATACATGAATTCAGCAAAGTTGCAGGGTATATAATCACTGTACAGAAATCAGTTGCATTCTTAAACACTAATAATGAAGCAACAGAAAGACAAATAAAGAAACTGATCCCATTCACAATTGCACCAAGAAGCATAAAATACCTAGGTAAAGATGTAAAAGATATGCATGCTGAAAACTATAGAAAGCTTATGCAGGAAATTGAAGAAGATACAAAGAAATGGAAAAAAACATCCCTTGCTCATGGATTGGAAGAATAAATATTGTTCAAATGTCAATACTACCCAAAGCTATCTACATATTCAATGCAATCCCAATTGAAATTGCCCAGCATACTTCTCGAAGCTAGAACAAGCAATCCTAAAATTTGTGTGGAACCACAAAAGACCCCAAATAGCCAAAATAATTTTTAAGAAGAAGACCAAAGCACGAGGCATCACACTCCCAGACTTTAACTTCTACTACAAAGTTGTCATCATCAAGACAGCATGGTATTGGCACAAAAACAGACACATAGACCAATGGAATAGAATAGAGACTCCAGAATTGGACCCACAAAAGTATGGCCAACTAATCTTTGACAAAGCAGGAAAGAATATCCAATGGAAAAAAGACAGTCTCTTTAACAAGTGCTGGGAGAACTGGACAGCAACATGCAGAAGAATGAAACCAGACCACTTTCTTGCACCATTCGCAAAAATAAACTCAAAATGGATAAAGGACCTGAATGTGAGACAAGAAACCATCAAAACCCTAGAGGAAAAAGCAGGAAAAAACCTCTCTGACCTCAGCCTCAGCAATTTCTTACTCGACACATCCCCAAAGGCAAGGGAATTAAAAGCAAAAATGAACTATTGGGACCTCATGAAGATAAAATGTTTCTGCATGGCAAAGGAAACAACCAACAAAACTAAAAGCAACCAACGGAATGGGAAAAGATATTTGCAAATGACATATCGGACAAAGGGCTAGTATCCAAAATCTATAAAAAACTCACCAAACTCCACACCTGAAAAACAAATAATCCAGTGAAGAAATGGGCAAAAAACGTGAATAGACCCTTCTCTAAAGAAGACATCCAGAAGGCCAACAGGCACATGAAAAGATGCTCAACATCGCTCCTCATCAGGGAAATACAAATCAAAACCACACTGAGATACCACCTCATGCCAGTCAGAGTGGCTAAAGTGAGCAAATCAGGATACTATAGATGCTGGAGAGGATGTGGAGAAATGGGAACTCTCTTGCACAGTTGGTGGGAATGCAAACTGGTGCAGCCACTCTGGAAAACAGTGTGGAGGTTCCTCAAAAAATTAAAAATAGATCTACCCTATGACCCAGCAATAGCACTTCTAGGAATTTATCCAAGGGATACAGGAGTACTGATGCATAGGGGCATTTGTACCCCAATGTTTATAGCAGCAACAATAGCCAAATTATGGAAAGAGCCTAAATGTGCATCAAATGATGAATGGATAAAGAAATTTTGGTTTATATACACAATGGAATACTACTTGGCAATGAGAAAGAATGAAATCTGGCCTTTTGTAGCAACATGGATGGAACTGGAGAGTGTTATGCTAAGTGAAATAAGTCATACAGAGAGAGACAGATACCGTATATTTTCACTCTTATGTGGATCCTGAGAAACTTAACAGAAACCCACAGGGGAGGGGAAGGAGAAAAAAAAAGTTAGGGAGGGAGCCAAACCATAAGAGACTCTTAAAAATTGAGAACAAACTGAGGGTTAATGGGGGATGGAAGGGGGGAGGGTGGGTGATGATTAGTGAGGAGGGCATCTGTTGGGATGAGCACTGGATGTTGTATGGAAACCAATTTGACAATAAAGTTCATATTAAAAAAAACAAAATTAACTATTTTTTTTGACTGGCACCCTGTAGGACACTACATCCAGACAAATTAATGATATTGCCTATTAAATTCCTAAACTTTCCTCTATTTGGCCCTGCTTCTTATAAACTTCCAACATTTACATATGCTAAAGTTTTCAATATTCTGCAGTTTATTCTTACCTTTTAAACACCACCAAATCATTTACATGTAAACTTAAATGGTAAATTATAATCATTCCTCCAATAATGTGAAGTTGCTGGATGCCTACTGTCTGGAAGGTGTGTCTACTGCTCTTACATCCAGCAGTGGTGCTCCAAATGTCTGTGGACCATGAAGAGGTCCTCAAACCATTAGCTCTCCGTCCAGGAGAAGGTTAGGAGTTTGAGCCAGAAATTTAATCTACCACATGACTAAACACATGATTCAGATGGCCCTCTTTTTTTTTTTTTAATAGGAAGACTTCTAAATAGAAAGTAGTACATTAACTCACATACCGACACAAGCTTCTGAACTTGTTGCGGACTGGCACTTTGAATAGTATTTCTTAAAACTAGGGTTCATCAAATTTTTCTTTAAAGGCCCAGATAATAAACATTTTAGACCTGGGCACCATTGGTTCTGCTACAAATACTCAACTCTGTCATACAGCATAACAGTAGCCATAGACAATATGGAAGTGAATATGGTTGGTTGTGTTCTAATAAAGCTTTTTTATGGACAATGCCATTTGAATATCATAATTTTTTACATGTTACAAAATATTATGAAATAATGTTTTTTCAACCATTTTAACATGTGAAAATCAGGCTTAGCTTGTGAACCATTGAAAGATAAGTAGTTTAATTCCTGCTTTAAGCCATGCTTTAAGTATCAGTTAAATTATTACTTGTAATGTAAAACTTTCTGTGACTTAATCAGATTTAGTATTTCTTCTACACATTGTTTAGAATTCATGGCATCTGTGTAGGTTTATTATGTTCATTCGTGTGACATTTTTTTTAGAAGATTGAAGTAACTTATCTAAGGTTGTATATCTATTAAGTGTGACTGGAATTTGAACCCAATAGCCTTGCAGCAGAGAGTGTAAGTCACAATAGCAAATGTCAGTTCATAAACTATCTCTTTGCTATCTAGTTCAAAGTAGGGGATGAGGAACAGAAATGGATAAGGTGGAGAAGGAAGCAGATTTTGGGGATTCAGTGAGTAACATTTAGGATATCAGTATATCCAGTGGCTTTGTTGGACTCCGGATAATTTATTCATTATTTGAGTTTCCGTTTCTTCATCTAGAAATTTAAAGGCTATGATATATTCTCTAAGTTTCTCTCATATTTTCCATTTTCATTATGCTAGATTATCAGGACACCGTAGACTCAGGGAATGGTTTATATAGTGGGTATCCAAAATATACTCATTTGCATATTGAAAGGACAAGGGAAGGAGAATGTTAAAGAGATTACACCAGAAAAACAATATTTTTTAATGGCTCATTAATCAATGTGAGTACTGGAAATAATTCAGTAAACACATTAGTACATGTTACACTGATTTTACCATCAAATTAATGAAGCTGGATTCTGATGCAGTGCTGGATTGCAGCATTTACAGATAGAGCCTCTGCAAACTTGAGAATTATCCATGCACCAATCTCAGCATTTTCAGACAAAGCCTACAGTCATGTGATTCTCTGCCTGAGCTAATTTATAACATCAAGAGATCAGAACAACAACAACAAATCTAGTTTTGCCAGATCTCTGACAGTAACTCTCTGACTTCACTTTACATTATTATCAACAGTGCCACTCCAGCAGAATTCTGTTTGGAGTTTTGAAGTCTGTTTATCACATCTTGCCTAATATTCCTGTCATGATTGGTTACAATCCACAATAAAAGCACCCCCCCGCCCCGACTCCTATTCTTATGTGCATGCTACTTGGAGACTATTTAACTAAATCAAGTTCCCCACTAGCCTCCTTCAAAATTTTTCCTCTGAGGTCTCTGCAATCCTTAGCTTAATAGTCACCTAGGATATCAAACCATTCAAAGAAAATCTAGGAATAAGTGAACTTCAAACTTCCTTCACAGGAAGTATAGACGTTGAGAAATTCCCTGGCTACCATATTCTTTGAGACGGGAGATAAAGTTGGCTTCCTTTTTGTTCTTCAAAAAACATGCTCCCATATTTTTTCACCTGATACCATTTAAAAAAAAAACATTCTATTTCACTTCATTGCACTATTCATATGCTATATATTGCCTTCCTGAGCATAGAGACATTCCCTAATGATTTTAATATTTGATTAATTTTTCACTGCCCCATTTGCTATGGACCAGATAAATCATTGGAATAATACTATATGCTATTGCCTCCCTAGTATATAGAATACATAGGTTGCCAGAATTATAAAATAAAATACATAATACCCAATTAAAGTTGGGTTTCAGATAAAAAGCATTTTTTAAAGTATAAGTACCCCTGTGCAATATTAGGGATATACATACACTAAAATAATTATTTGCTGTTTATCTGAAATTCAAATTTAACTGAGTGTTTTTGCATTCTATATGGTAACCTCAATATATGGCATATAAGGCATATTTGAAGTCAAATGTATATATATTTAGTAAGAGAAATTAATTACATGTATGTGCACATGTGCATGTGTTTTGAGAGCAAGGTGTATGCCATTTTTATTTTCTATTCCCAAATGGTGTGAATCCCATGGTTATATACCTGCTGCTATATTTCCTTTATTATAAAACGAGTTCATTAGTTTGAGGCAATATCATGTTGAATACTATGTTAATAAATCAAACATACTGTGAACCCTCAAATAGTGATGCTGATGCAAGTTCTATTAGCAGGAAAGACAATTCATACTCAGAATACATGTTAATGATAAAGATGAATTATTGTCCTTCCCAGGATGAGATGGGTATTAAGGAATCAACTCCACATCAAATGGCTGATTGGCTTCTGTGACAGATCATGGTATACAGGGGCCTCAGAGTCATTAGCGTCCACTGTTGCCAGATTGGATATTTAGCACCTCTAGTGGCTAGATCAGCTTTATTGAGAAAGAGACCTGTAGTGTGGTCTATGCACAGTCTTTCTATCTGTTGCCATGGCTTTTCCATTTATGTGCAACCACTGGAGTGATGAGTGGAAGAGGTTAAGTTGATATCTACTGCACATCATCCTTACCACCTGGTTACTGAGTGCTACTCATGTGGTAGAGGCTGTCTTGGGTGTATGAATGGGTGCTGGAGAGATCCTCACATTTTCTGCCTACTCCTATTGGTACATTCCAATATCTATTTTTCAAACCTCTTTGTCTATGGACTTCTAATCTCTCTCAATACATGTCCCGACCAAAATAGTCATTACTACCCAAGGGTCTACCTGTATGCTCTTCCTTCAAACCACGTGTTCTCACATAGGTGGATGGCTAGATACATAATCCAAACCTTTGTCCCAGGAGTATTTCTTTTACTACCGTTTTTTCCAAAATAGCTTGAGAGGGAATGTCATGAAACAGCAACAGATTTTTGGCTCAAAAATATTTTGAATTAACCAATTAATCCAATAAACCTAGCCCCCCACCCCACCCCACTTCTCTGTTGATTATCTGTAAGATACCACATAAGAGATCATAGATGTAAGCTGAGGGAGAAGCATTAGAACAACAGAGACAAGACCCTGGGGGTGGGGCATGGTGAGGTGCAGAATTAAACTTCCAGGCAGTTCTGATTCTGCATATATATGGAGCATATGGTTCTAGTAGTCTGATGGCAGCCCTCCAAAATAGTCATGGGTGCCTGCTGTTGAAAGCAAAAGCACATAGAAGTCAGAGGAGGGATGCATAGAAAGGGTAAAATGGATCTGAGAGGGATCAGAGGGGAGGGCTGACAAGTGTCTGCACGTTTTGTAACCCTGTTCTTCCTTAACGTCTGTTTAGCAATCATCCACAGAAATTTAATAAGTTCTCTACTCCATGGAGCTCAGCAAGCTGGAGAAAAATGACTGAACTACCTAGAAAGATGTTTACAACTTTATGTATCTCACCTGGGTCTTCACTGTAACTGTTCTTTGTCAACAGTCACATGATAAACATTCCAAATCCACAATCATTACCTTAAGTCCTGCCTCCAACATTCTCAATAGACAACTTAAAAAACTAAGGTGATCATGGGTGCCCTCCTCAAATGCTGTGCCCAAGTTCAAATATTTACTTACTACCATTCCTCTGGTCTCAGATACTGAGTTATTCTTACTTGGGATTAACCCCATATTTTACCCCTTAGTTATACAATATCTCCCTCTGTTCTCTTACTTTTTTTTAGCCTAAACTTATGAAAATATCTTTTTATTAAGAAAAAAATTCTTTGGCCCTACAAGCATGCTAGTCATTGTCTAATATTCCTGTTTGTGTTTATGTTAAAATTATTTTTAAAAACTCATCAAATAGTCGTTTTATCCACTTTGACACACTTCAGTCCCCAATCTGTTATAGTCTTGTGTTATTGCTCTTTCAAGTCCTAAAGCTGCCATGGTTAAGATTCTAGTTATTTATTAGCCAAAATAAAGAATATATTTCAGTGACTGCCTACCTGTATATCACCCAATTATCATCACAGTTATATACCTCATCCTAGATATAAGTATTACTTCTTCAAATATGACACTGCATTTTCTTTGATTCTTCTCCTATGACTACTTAGACAATGTATTTTACATGACTTCTCATTCCCTCCCTAAGGGATAACACAAATTGTCCCCTGACAAACCCATTTACTATAAAGGTCTTGAACTCCATTAATATCTGTATTTTAGACTGGTGGGTTTCAGGCTCACATATACAACTTCCTCTTGTAAACAGTTAATTTATACTTATAGCTTAATTATTCAAAACTGAAATCATAATTTCTCTTTTTAGTTATCGTTTAGTTATGACCTAGTAATGAAGACGTCATCCTTGACTCCTTTTTTTTAATTCCACTACACACATTCAGTTTCTGTAGCTACGTTCAATTAATTGTCAAGTCCTGCTGAGTTTCTTTCTTATGCATTTCTCACACCTATCCTAACTTATCCATTCCAACTGCAACTACTCTCATTCAAACCTTCACCATTTCTTACTTAAATTACTACAACACCCAATAACTCCTAAGTTTCTAGCTCCATGATGCTAATGTGTTTTTTCTATGTCTCTGCTTGAAAGATTTATCTTACACATAAACCTAACTGTCTTTGACTTTCACCAGATGCAGACCAGGAACAAGGTTTTGAGTACAAGTAGTTTACATGAGAAGTGATCCTTGGAAGTACCATTATGAAGTGAAGTGAGACAGGAGATGGAGGAAAGTCAATAAATAATATATTAAAAAGCAAGTTATCATGTTGGGAAACTGGGGTTCAATCCCCTTGAAGGCCCTATAAAAGAATTGTGTATCATGCCTCAGAATTACTTTACTGAGGGTTAAGAAAGTTGGAAGTTCATCCACAAATTTCCATAACTCACCATTGAGGATCACTTCTATGGTGAGTTAACTTCCTGGCACTTCCATCTGCCCCTTGGGAAGGCTAAGTTTTATATCCAGGGCAAGTGTCCAACAAAGAGAAGCAGGTGCTTGATATAGGAAGCCATTACTAGGTATAGGAACTTAACTGAAACCGTAGGTGACCTCCAGTTTGGGCTAAGGGCATGGCAATGAGGCATTGGCAGACTCTGCTACCATTCCCACATTACTTTTTTATTTCAAACCCTCTTGCATCTTACTATTACATACAAGGTGAATTCTGAACCTCATGATAGGTTATACAAGGACTTCCACAGATTTCTCTAAGATGCAGCAAATCCGTTTTTACCACTCCCCACTTCATTTTTTTTGTTTGTTTTTACTCTAGCACAATCAATTTGCTTGTAGATATTAAACACATGACTCTGTTGCTTGTAGATGTTAAACACTTACTTTTGTATTGTCCCAAACTCATTTTCAACTTTTACCTGGCTAATAATCATTGTTCATGATGTAGATAAAGATTTGCCTCTTCCAGGATACCAAACTGGAAACTCTCATCCTTAGATAGTACTTCTTTTCTTCCTCCAATACTATTCCCACAGTCATGTAACATGTTTTCCCCCACAACATGTCCATTATATTTAATTTATCTGTGCTTGTTTTTTTTTTTTATCTTATCTCTACTTAACTTTGAGCTCTTCGAGGAAAAAAAGTCTATCTCTCTCTTATTTATTAACTTTTTTTTGCAGTCCTAGTATATGGCTCAGTGTCTGACATAGCAAATTGTTCATACTTACTGAATAAAACATTAACTTCTTGGTGTCTCATATTTAGAGGAGTAATTCAATCGGAGCAAGTCACTTTTTAGAGCACAATGGGCCATAACTCAAAGGTATATTAATTTTCTGTGTGAAAATTTTTTATGGTTTAGTTCCATTTATGTCAAAACATCTCTTCTATATTCAATCTTAGAATAAAGTATGCATTGTATAAACATTTCAAGTGTTCATCTAAGATATAGGAATAAATCAATGCTACTTTAGCTGTCAGGAAAAAAAAAAGTATTAAAGGAAAAAGATTTCTACACTACTTATTGGCTCACTTGTTGGATGAGGTGACACTAGAAGATAAAATGTAGAATTTGAATACCTGTGGCACATTATCATTTATTTTCTTGGAATTGAAGGAAATTCTTTCAGCTTAATTTCCCAGATATCTATTTTTCTGAATTCCTTCTAATAGCACTTTCAGAGTGAATAGCTTTATTTTTCATGTATGATGGATATGCAAATATTAAATTTAATTCATATCTTAAAAGCCTATTCTTCTTTTACATGAAGCACTATTGAGGAACAATACTGCACTTCCCTGTATCTCTACCAAATAATAAATTTGTTCTAATGACTGAAAACAATTTTACTGAAGACTCATAGTTATTAAATAAATAAAAGTGCACATTTCTACATATATTTGAAATATATATTAGTTAATATGAAGAAGTTTAGAAGAATAAGATCGTTTAAGAAAATAAGAGTGAAATGTTGAAAGCATTTTGTATAAAATGTAATATGGCCAGGTAGAATATGTATCAGTAACACATAACAGGAAGAAAGCAGGTCCTCCTAATTTTATTTCTCTTGCCAGCTAGTAAAAGGATGTTTCTTGAATTACCAGAATCTCTAGTCTTTGTTCTTTCTGTTGAGATCTGACAGATGCGAGCTCAGTAGCTGCCACACAGAATGTTGCTGGATGTGACATGTGTACAGATCAGATAATACCTTCTTTCGTGGGGGGCTCACTTAGTCCTCTTCCACATCTTTGACCCATTTCATCCAATACATCCTCACAACAAAAAAATTATCAGGTATTTGTGGATTTTTTGTGTGAATAAAAATAAGCCTAGGCCATGAATCATTGTGTTTTTTTTTTTTTTTGGATCCCTATATTAAATATGAATAAAAACACATTTTCCCAAATAAACATTACTTAATTTTTTTCATTAAGATTGATGATCATTTTTTCTTTAAATTTATCATTAAATAAAAATCTCTTTCTATAAGGCATTTGGGCTATGTAGTCGATGACAGACATACAAACCCAGTTAAATTGAAAATATATTCAAAATATGCTGACTGATTCATTTTCAGGTAGAGTTTTATCTTTAGGTAGGGTTTTAAATTTTAATAATCATTAATATTGGCTTATTTTAAGCTCACTAATGAAGAAATAGTGACTTTGAAAATCATTCAAATGTTTTGTTTTGAAAAGGAATTTGGATAGCAATCCCTGATGTTTCCTCCTGAGACTTCTTACTAAATGAAAACAGAGGAAAATATAATGAAACACAAACAAAAGACTCAGAACGCTAAAAATCAAGACTGGCAGAAAGTCTTATGCTGGAATTGATAGTACTTTTAAAGCAATCAAAGCTGGATTTGGAAAGGCTTAACCAGAGTTAACAAATTATAGTTTCACATCATGAAAAAGAAAGCCTGAAAAAAGATAGTTCATTCCTTTGTGCCCTCTGACTCAAGGGATTAGGACTGGCCACAGACACTGAGCACCTATCCTACTGCACCTGCCACTCAGTGCTTTGTTCCACAGGTGGCAGTACTGAGTTGTGTCACCATCTGCCTTATGAATCCGGTCAGTTAGAGATTGAACCTACTAGAACATTCTGGCAAGTTATAAAGGCACATGGTCCTCTGAATTTAAGGAGATGGGGTGCAAAAACAGTTTATTTCATAAGAAGAAAGGAAGAAACCATAATTAAGAAACAATAAAAGTTATTCCATGAAATACTATTATTAATTAATAATACTATTATTGTGCTAGATGTTTTTTTCTTGTAACAGTTTTATTTACATCTAACTTATGTGTCATACAATTCATCCATTTAAAATGCACAATTTGGGACAACTGAGTGGCTCAGTCGGTTAAGCGTCTGACTTCGGCTCAGGTCATGATCTCACAGTTCATGAGTTTAAGCCCCACGTTGGGGTCTGTGCTGACAGCTCAGAGCCTGGGGCCTGCTTCAGATTCTGAGTCTCCCTCTCTCTCTGCCCCTCCCCCGTTCATGCTCTTTCTCTCTCTCTCTCTCTCTCTCTCTCTCTCAAAAATAAATAAACATTAAAATTTTTTTAAAGATTGCATTAAAATGTACAATTTAATGGTTTATATTCATGGAGTTGTGCACACATCAGCATAATTTTAGAACCAACACATTACTTCAGAAAGAAATACTGTACCTTTTAGCAATTATTCCCAAACCCCATTATTTCTTCCAGGCTTAGGCTACCACTAATCTACTTTGTTTTAAATTCTTTTTAATAAAAAATGTATATGTTTAAGGTGTACCATATGATGATTTCATATACATACTAAAATTGTTACTATAGTCAAACTAATTAACATAGCATCTCCTCACATAGTTATAATTTTTTTTATATGTGATGAGAACACCTGATACTTACTTTTTAAACAAATTTCAAGTAGTCAATACAGTATTGCTAATCCTAGTTAACATGTTGTACATTAAATCTCTAGATTTATTCATCTTACATATCTGCAACTTTTTGCCTTTTGACTAACATCTAATTTCCTTGAACTCCCTGCTTCTAACAACCATTGTTCTACTCTCCACTTTTATGTATTTGGCTTTGTCTTAAAGTTTATTTATTTGAGAGAGAACATGGGTGGGGAAGGGGCCAAGAGAGAGGGAGCGAGAGAGAATTCCAAGCAGACTTTGGGTTTCGAGCTGAGCCCATCGTGGGGCTCAATCTGATGACCATAAGATCATGACCTGATATGAAATAAAAAATTCGACACTCAACAGACTGAGCCACCCAGATGCCCCTACGTATTTGACATTTTTAAAAAGATTCCACATATAAGTGACATCATGTTTTGGTTTTTCTCTATGTTCCTGGTTTATTTCACTTAGCATAATGCCATCTGGATCCATCCATGTTGTTGTAAATAACAGGGTTTCCTCTGTCTCATGATGGAATAATACTATGTATATATTACATATATCACATCTTCTTTATCCACTCATCTGTTGAAAGACATGTAGTTTGTGTCCATATCTTGGCTATGTGAATAATGCTGCAACACACATAGGATTTCAAATATCTTTTTTGTATTCTGTTTTATTTCCTTTGGATGTATACCCAGAAGTATAGTTGCTGGATGATGTGGTACTTCTATTTTTAATTGTTGGAGGAACACTTTATTATTTTCCTTAGTGGCTGAACCAGTTTATATCGCCACCAATAATATACAGATATTTTCTTTTCTGTGAATTCTTACCAACACAATTTTTTTCTTGTTCCATTTATTTATTTATTTATTTATTTATTTATTTATTTATTTGATGATAGTTATTCTAACAGGTGTGAGGTGATATCTCATTGTAAAATACAAAGGATAGCTTTTGATTTGCATTTCCCTGATGATTAGTGATGTTGAGCATCTTTTTCATGTACCTGTTGACAATTTGTATGGCTTCTTTGAAAAATGCCTATTTTGGGTCATTAGGTTCTTTACAAGCATAATCTTATTTATGAGATTTATAGTCTTTGAACAATTGTATGAGGAATGATTACGACTCCCATTTTATCAATCAGAAAGAAGACTGTCAGGTATAAATAACCTGCCTAATTTCATACCTCTGTCCCTGACTCTGTGACATAATTGATTCAAATTTCATAACTTAGCCCCTGACTCTGTGACAGAATTAATTCAAACTCCATGGAAACTTTGTCTAGACTGTGCCAATCTGATTTGCTTTCTTTGGAATTCTGAACTTAGTAACGGAGCTAGTTAATTTCTATATGTTAATCGATTATAAGATAGCTGAGTGGCCATATCCTGCTAGATAGCAATAGGGACAATAAAAAGAGCAAAAGAGGAAAGTAATAGCAATAAGATGAAAGAAGAGAGCAGCAGGAATAAGAAAATGAGTCCTGATCTATTTCCAATCTCATTACTGCACCTACCTGACACCAAGATGCATTCTAGACCCTGCTTTGTGATTATATACTTTATTTTAGCTAAATTAGTTAGAGTTGTTTTATATAATAGTTATATATGTTAATAAAAAACAAACTGAGAGATAATATTGGTTATTATTTTGATATGGGATTTGTTAATTCATATTTTCTTATTTATTTTTTATATATTTGCCAAATATTCTATTGCTCTAATGAAGTAAATTAAGCATAGATCAAATAAAGAAAAATTTAACTACTATAGCTGGTAAATACACATTCAATTATATGTTAAAATTAGGAATTTACAAAACATGTTTGATAGTGATGGAAAAATACTGAACTCAGATCGGAAATGTTCAGGGAAGCATTTGTACTAATACCAATCTTTTTAATGTATGCCTGTTTTTAAGAAAGAACTTTTTAGAAATAATTATTTATGTTTGAGCATACATATGTGTATGTATACACATGTATATTCAAATTTAATTGAAAACATACAATTTTATATAATTAGTGTCTTTTTTTCTTTTTTTTTTTAATTTTTTTTTTCAACGTTTATTTATTTTGGGGACAGAGAGAGACAGAGCATGAACGGGGGAGGGGCAGAGAGAGAGGGAGACACAGAATCGGAAACAGGCTCCAGGCTCTGAGCCATCAGCCCAGAGCCTGACGCGGGGCTCAAACTCCCAGACCACGAGATCGTGACCTGGCTGAAGTCAGACGCTCAACCGACTGTGCCACCCAGGCGCCCCAGTGTCTTTTTTTTCTTAAAGGAAAAGCAAAACAATTCATAACAAGCAATGGAAAAAGATGATATTCTAATATTAGTGGACAATTAGGAAAATACAAATGGTAGTTTTAGGTCTAGACATATCTAAATATAAATAGAATAATATTCAGTAAAGATCAATGTAAGGCTGTAGACTTATTTGAACCTTCCATTTTTTATATTCTTAATTTTTAACTATTAAAAATTAAACATAATTCTTCAAACATTATTTCACACTTTCTACTGTAATGCAATAATCAGCCTAAGTCTTGTCATTAAAAGTATAATATCTGATTATAAGGTTCAGTTTTTCTAAATTAGTAGAGATACATATTTACTGTCTTAGTGAGAGAAATGTAATGGTTGGAATTAATATAATATGTATTTTCAGGACAGAACAATTATCTGTTTCAATTTCCAAGCTGTCATTACTTAATGTCTCCAGAATATAGAGATAATTTTTATTTTACATTTAAGGGCAAAATCTTAATGCACTGGTTGCACTGACTTTCAGAAAGAGTAACTGATATATTATTTTAGAAATCAAGCTATATGCTATTTTAACTTGTCTTTAATCTCAATAAAAATGAATAAAATGTCTTTCTTTTCTTCTTTTAACTATCTCAAAGTATCTATTTCAAGTATATCAATATTTTCTACATGAAATTTCAAATTTGATCTCTTTTTAAATATATTATTTTATATACTTGAATCTTGTTTCCCAATGGATAGCAATTGTAAGTTTAAAATCCACTGCATGTAAAATTTCCCTCTTGAGAAAGAATTTATAGGCAGTCTTTTGCATGTTCTTCTCAATTAGCAATTGCAAAGTGAGACACTATCTTTTAGTCTACATTTCACTTATTGGAAATATGACGCAGGCAGATTGGCTCCTGGCTTCCTTGATATAAGTCAAGGCAAAATCATCAGTTCTGTCCCATGTGAGCCAATTAATTTCACATAGGAAAAAAACACCTATTTTTTTTTTTTTGCCCTGGAGTAAAACTATGTTTCTATAGACTTATTGAAAATATCATATGCCATTAGGTTCAAAGTGTAAATGGCTCAAATGCCATCTCTGAGTACCTGACAGTGTGCTGTTTATTAGGTTAAGTCCAATGTTTCATCATGCAGTGAAGGCACACACCTACGAATTAAGTGGGGTGCAAAACCACATTTATGAAGGCTTGGGTTCTCAAACCATTTGAGTTTGCTAAGATTTTTATTGACTAAGTTTCTTTAAGTCCTAACTGTTTTACCTTCCTCGAGTAAGACATGATTACCTCTACTCCTGGAAATGAAATATTCTAGCTTTTTATATGGGGGATAACACAGTTTGACAACATAAAATACCTTTACCCAAGTTACTTTGAGACAAATTATTAGGTTAATAAATCAGTGTTTGTTTATTTGTATAAAATGCATTGCATGTCACCCTGTTCCCTATACATAGGTGGAAATACTTAATCTTCCCTGGCATACCTTCTGTGAATTTGCAGTAATTGGTCTGAGAATATTTAGGAAAAAAACAAACTAGCTCCCATAATTAGCATAAATATAATTCATATATTCCTATTGGAAGCTATATCCAGGCTTTGAAACCTGAAATTCTGCTTAATTTCTAAAATTAAAATAAAATCACAACTTATAGTTACATGCAACCTGATATTTATAGGAGCGTTATCTACAATAACCTAATTATGGAAAGAGCCCAAATGTCCATTGACTGATGAATGGATAAAGAAGATGTGGTGTGTGTGTGTGTGTGTGTGTGTGTGTGTAGTGTAATATTACTCACCAATAAAAATAATAAAATCTTGCCATTTGCAACAACATGGGTGGAGCTAAAGAGTATCATGCTAAGCAAAATAAGTCAGAGAAAGACAAATACCCTATGATTTCATTCATATGTGGAATTTAAGAAACAAAGAAAACTAACATTGGGTGGGGGGAAGAGAGAAAAACCAAGAAACAGACTCTTAATAATAGAGAACAAACTGATGGTTATCAGAGGGGAGGTGGGTGGGTGACAGGTTAAATGTCTAATGGGGATTAAGGAGGGAACTTGTAATGAGCACTGGATGTTGTATATAAGTCTTGAATCACCAAATTCTACATCTGGAACTATTATTACACAGTATGTTAACCAACTGGAATTTAAACAAACACTTAGAGAAACAAAACCAAACAAACAAACAAAAAAAACAAACAAGCAAAAAAGAAATCATATGAAACATTTGCCGCGCACACACACGCACACACACAGTCACACCCTGTAATATGAGTGCCATCTAAGCTAAGTTTAAGACAAAGAAAGAGAATAACATAGACAGGAACAATTATAAGCAGGATAAATAAAATTGTAAGTAGAAAACAACAGAGAAAAATCTATGAAATCAAAAGCTTGATTTTGGAAAAAAAAATAAAATTTATAAACTTCTACAGATATGGATCAGGAAAAAAAAAAGAATGCACAATTTACCAACACAGGAATGGAACAGTGGGAATCACAACAGATTTTATAGACATTAACAGAATAATAAAGGGACGTTATGAACAACTGTATGCCAATCAGTTTAATATGTTATGTGAAATTGATACATTTCTTGAAAGATAAAAACTAAGAAGCTATCTTAAGAGGATATAGGTACTCTCAGGGTGCCTGGGTATCTCAGTCAGTTAAGTGTCTGATTTTGGCTCAGGTCATGATCTCACAGTTTGAGAGTTTGAGCCCTGCATTGAGCTCTGTGCTAACAACTCAGAGCCTGGAGCCTGCTTCAGATTCTGTGTCTCCCTCTCTCTCTCTGCCCTTCACCCACTCACACTCTGTCTCTCTCTCTCTCTCTCTCTCAAAATAAGCATTTAAAAAGAAGAAGAAATAGATACTCTAAATAGTCCTGTAGCTATTAAAGACATTGAATTCATAGTTAAAAACTTTCCAACAAATCTAAGCCCCAGGCCCAAATGGCCTCACTAGAGAAATCTACCAAACAGAATAAATAACACTAATTCCACACACATATGTCCAGAAAATAGAAGAGGAGGAAGTATTTTCTAATTCATTTCAAGGGGTCTGCATTATGCAGATACTAAAACCAGAAACAAACTTTCCAAGCCCTCATGGATATAGAAAAAAGTATTGTCATCATCATTATCATCCCTCTATCTCTCTCTCTTACTCTTTCTATCAAATAAATCCTATCAAAGTAGAATTGACATTAGAGAGTTGTTCAACTCCCAATAATTAATGTAATATAATATAACTTAATTAATGTAACCTAAAACCAATAATAGTAATAAAAACAATATAGATTCATTTTGACACATGCAGCAATGCAATTGATAAAGTTCAGGATCCGTATATTATAAAAAATATCTGTACAAGCTAATAAAAGGATAACTTCCTCAAATTGATAAAGAGTATCTCATATAAAACTACAGTTAATATTATATTAAATGCTCAAAGATTGAATGTGCCCCCCCCCAAGACCAGAAACAAGTCAAGGATGTCTATTTTT
Organism: Leopardus geoffroyi; assembly: GCF_018350155.1. NCBI lineage: Eukaryota > Metazoa > Chordata > Mammalia > Carnivora > Felidae > Leopardus > Leopardus geoffroyi. The sequence continues at coordinate 172,932,539 of NC_059328.1, read as the reverse complement.
ATCACTCCTATTTAAAATTGCACTGGAGATTCTTGCCAGTAAAATCAGAGAAAAATTCAATTGAAAGGCATTCATTTGGAAAAGAAGAAATAAAATGTCTCTATTTGCAGATGGCTTACTTGTCTATGTAGAAAATTTCAGAATCCAAAATGAGCCATCAGCCCTACAAGTGTGTTGAGTGAGGTCACAGGATGCAAGGCCAATAAATAAAAATGAATTGTTTTTCTATGTAGTGGCAATCAACAATTGGAAATTGGAATTTTAAATAGAACTACTTAAAATAATACCAAATGACTTGAAATATGTATTGACTATTCTCCCAAAATATGTGAAATATTTTTAAATTAAAAATCATAAGACCTTTGGCGAGAGAAGTCAAGTAAAGACCAAAGTTTATGGAGAGATATGTGCTTATAGATTGAATGATAAAAAATAGGCAAAATATCAATTCTCCCAAATTATCTATAGACACAAGGTAATCTCAACCAAACTTCAGCAGACATTTTAATGTAGAAATTAAAAAGCTAATTCTAAAATATATATGGAAAACAAGAGATATAGAATATAAAAAATAATTTTGGAAAGAGCAAATTTGCATTATCTGATTGTAAGAATGACGACAAATCTCTAACGATCATGATAATGTAATGCTGCCAAACATATAAACAAAGAGATTAATCGAACAGAATAGAAAATGCAGAAATAGATCCATGCAGATATGATCATTTGATACTTAATAAAATTGTCAAGGAAATTATACTAAAAATAGACGGTCTTGAGAAAGACACGTACCATATGATTTTACTCATATGTGGAATCTATAAAACAGAACAAATGACTAAACAAATAAAAAGCAGAATTAGACTTATACATACAGAGAACAAAATGATGGTTGTAAGAGGGAAGGAGGGATGGGCAAAGTGGGTGAAACGGAGTGGGGGATACAGGCTTTCAGTTATGAAATGAATAAGTCATGGGTATACAAGATACACCATAGACCCTATAGTCAATGATATTGTAATAACATTGTATGATGACAGATGGTAGCTACATTTGTGATGAGCATAGAATAATGTATAGAGATGTTGAATCACTTGAGTGTACACCTGAAACTAATTAGAATTGTGTGTAACTATACTCAAAACCAAACCAGACCAAACCCAAACAAAAGAAACAGATAGTCTTTTCGGTAAATGAAGCTGGGCAAACAGAGCAACAACATGCAAAAATAGTGCATCTCTACCCTTAACTGCATCACATACAAAAAAGAGCTCAAAATAGATCACAGAAATAAAATTACAACATTTCTAGGAAAGTAAATCTTTATGACTTTGGGTTGGGCAGAAATTTATTATGTATGACACAAAAGTAAAAAAAATCGATAAATTGCGCTTCATTGAAATTAAAATTTTCTGTTCTTTCAAACATAGTGTGAAGGCAATGAGAAGAAATGCCACAAACCAGGAAATGTCAATTAAAATCATAATAAGATACTACTTTACACCTATTGGATTATTTAAAATAGAAGACTTGATAATACTAAAAGCAGGAATGTGGAACAACTGGGAATTTCATATATTCCTGGTGTGCATACAAAATGATACATCCATTTCAGAAAAAGGTAAGGCAATTTCCTATTAAAGTGACAGACTTACCATGTGGCCTAACACTCCCACTCTTAGATATTTACTAAAGAAAATGAAGACATGTTCAAACAACACCTGTATGTGAACATTTATAGCGAGATTTATTCATAATCACCGTAAGTTAGAAACAACCAAAATGCTCATCAACTGATGAATGGTTTAAAAATTGTCATTCAGGGGCGCCTGGGTGGCGCAGTCGGTTAAGTGTCCGACTTCAGCCAGGTCACGATCTCGCGGTCCGTGAGTTCCAGCCCCGCGTCGGGCTCTGGGCTGATGGCTCAGAGCCTGGAGCCTGTTTCGGATTCTGTGTCTCCCTCTCTCTCTGCCCCTCCCCCGTTCATGTTCTGTCTCTCTCTGTCCCAAAAATAAATAAACGTTGAAAAAAAAAATTAAAAAAAAAATTGTCATTCATACACAAAATGGCGTGTGACAGTGAGATGAACTACAAATGCATATGCAACAATAAAAATAAATCACAGAGACATTATGTCAAGTGAAGTAAGTCATCACCTGGAAGGACCATGGACTGGAGGATTCCATTTAAATGACACTGAAACTATAATTGTAGAAAATATAGAGACAGAAATCAGATCCACAGTCGCCAAAAACTGTTGGTTGGTGTAAGGGAATTGGCTATAAAGTTATGAGGGAACTTTTAGGAGTAGTAGAAATAGTCTATGTCTTAATCATAATGATGGTGAAACTCATTTTCAATTTGTCAAAATTCATAGAACAGTACTCCTGATTAGGTGAATTTACTTTATGTAAATTATACCTCCACAAACCAACAACCAAACAACAATATCAACAAAGAAATATCACATAGGACATTAGGGAGGGAAAAAAATCATTATACGGGCCCTTTTCTCATGTAAATACTAGGCTAAGTAAACTACTCATTGTCCCTCATCAGCTCCGAATTTCACTCTAGCTCTACCTGATCTATAAAGTTCAGAAGCACTTCTCTCAAGACTCATGCTTTCTTTTAAAATCATCTTGATAACCTATGATATGGATAGAATTTATGTTTGTCAAATATGTTCATAAATACCAACTGCTAATTTGGTTGAACACAGATTTTCTGTTTTGTCTACCAACTTCATGCCTCACTGACCATACTTTCCAGGTATACTTCCTGTTTGGCTGGATAACTTTTCACATGCCCTGAGGCCCTATCTATCTATCCTAAGTCAGTAGTAGTGTTTAGGATCCATGTCCTTTTAAATTCTAATTTATCCACTTGCCAAATGAGCTGAGTGTTTTTATTTCCAGATTATTATTAATTCTAAAGGCAAGTTATTTTTATTTCTCTTCTATCGCATGCTCTGTTTCAGTGATCCTTATTTGGTAATGGAAAGTAATATAGTCTTATTAATGCATATTCAGGGTTCTACTTCAAACTACAAAATCAGAATCTATGAGTAGGATCTCAGGAAAATATTTATTTTAGTATCTGTAAGTAATTTTAATATTTATTTCTATTTGCAGTTTTTGAGTGACCAGTTTTGTTCCAAACAATATAACTTATATTAATATTTATTGTATTATTACTAAGCCTGGAATTTAGATTCTTTTAGTTGTAGCTGATTATATCAAAGAGACTACAAAAAAGCAGATCAGATTACTACTAGATATATATTTACATTTAGGCTGACATATGTGCAACATATGAAAAATGTCAAATCAGTTTCTTTTATTTTGTAAAATTAATATGAATAATATGCCTTTTGCTACTGAAAGTGACATTTTATAAATAAATTCTACTTCCTATCTGATTTAAAATGTAAGCCTAGACACATTTTCCCCTTATACTGTGTATGCATGTGTATGAATTATTGCTTAATTTTACGTGTCAAATAGTTTAAATCATATGAACCAGATATCTGATCAAACTTGCCTAAATGTAGCCATGAAGGTTATTTTTTAGATGAGATTAACATTCTTTTTTTTTTTTTTTTTTTTTTTTAATTTATTTTTTTATTTTTTATAATATATGAAATTTATTGTCCAAATTGGTTTCCATAAAACACCCAGTGCTCATCCCAAAAGGTGCCCCCCTCAATACCCATCACCCACCCTCTCCTCCCTCCCACCCCCCATCAACCCTCAGTTTGTTCTCAGTTTTTAACAGTCTCTTATGCTTTGGCTCTCTCCCACTCTAACCTCTTTTTTTTTTTTTCCTTTTTTCCTCCCCCTCCCCCATGGGTTCCTGTTACGTTTCTCAGGATCCACATAAGAGTGAAACCATATGGTATCTGTCTTTCTCTGTATGGCTTATTTCACTTAGCATCACACTCTCCAGTTCCATCCACGTTGCTACAAAAGGCCATATTTCATTTTTTCTCATTGCCACGTAGTATTCCATTGTGTATATAAACCACAATTTCTTTATCCATTCATCAGTTGATGGACATTTAGGCTCTTTCCATAATTTGGCTATTGTTGAGAGTGCTGCTATGAACATTGGGGTACAAGTGCCCCTATGCATCAGTACTCCTGTATCCCTTGGATAAATTCCCAGCAGTGCTATTGCTGGGTCATAGGGTAGGTCTATTTTTAATTTTCTGAGGAACCTCCACACTGCTTTCCAGAGCGGCTGCACCAATTTGCATTCCCACCAACAGTGCAAGAGGGTTCCCATTTCTCCACATCCTCGCCAGCATCTATAGTCTCCTGATTTGTTCATTTTGGCCACTCTGACTGGCGTGAGGTGATACCTGAGTGTGGTTTTGATTTGTATTTCCCTGATAAGGAGCGACGCTGAACATCTTTTCATGTGCCTGTTGGCCATCCGGATGTCTTCTTTAGAGAAGTGTCTATTCATGTTTTCTGCCCATTTCTTCACTGGGTTATTTGTTTTTCGGGTGTGGAGTTTGGTGAGCTCTTTATAGATTCTGGATACTAGCCCTTTGTCCGATATGTCATTTGCAAATATCTTTTCCCATTCCGTTGGTTGCCTTTTAGTTTTGTTGGTTGTTTCCTTTGCTGTGCAGAAGCTTTTGATCTTCATAAGGTCCCAGTAATTCACTTTTGCTTTTAATTCCCTTGCCTTTGGGGATGTGTCGAGTAAGAGATTGCTACGGCTGAGGTCAGAGAGGTCTTTTCCTGCTTTCTCCTCTAAGGTTTTGATGGTTTCCTGTCTCACATTCAGGTCCTTTATCCATTTTGAGTTTATTTTTGTGAATGGTGTGAGAAAGTGGTCTAGTTTCAACCTTCTGCATGTTGCTGTCCAGTTCTCCCAGCACCATTTGTTAAAGAGGCTGTCTTTTTTCCATTGGATGTTCTTTCCTGCTTTGTCAAAGATGAGTTGACCATACGTTTGTGGGTCTAGTTCTGGGGTTTCTATTCTATTCCATTGGTCTATGTGTCTGTTTTTGTGCCAATACCATGCTGTCTTGATGATGACAGCTTTGTAGTAGAGGCTAAAGTCTGGGATTGTGATGCCTCCTGCTTTGGTCTTCTTCTTCAAAATTCCTTTGGCTATTCGGGGCCTTTTGTGGTTCCATATGAATTTTAGGATTGCTTGTTCTAGTTTCGAGAAGAATGCTGGTGCAATTTTGATTGGGATTGCATTGAATGTGTAGATAGCTTTGGGTAGTATTGACATTTTGACAATATTTATTTTTCCAATCCATGAGCAGGGAATGTCTTTCCATTTCTTTACATCTTCTTCAATTTCCTTCGTAAGCTTTCTATAGTTTTCAGCATACAGATCCTTTACATCTTTGGTTAGATTTATTCCTAGGTATTTTATGCTTCTTGGTGCAATTGTGAATGGGATCAGTTTCTTTATTTGTCTTTCTGTTGCTTCATTGTTAGTGTATAAGAATGCAACTGATTTCTGTACATTGATTTTGTATCCTGCAACTTTGCTGAATTCATGTATCAATTCTAGCAGACTTTTGGTGGAGTCTATCGGATTTTCCATGTATAATATCATGTCATCTGCAAAGAGCGAAAGCTTGACTTCATCTTTGCCAATTTGGATGCCTTTGATTTCCTTTTGTTGTCTGATTGCTGATGCTAGAACTTCCAGCACTATGTTAAACAACAGCGGTGAGAGTGGGCATCCCTGTCGTGTTCCTGATCTCAGGGAAAAAGCTCTCAGTTTTTCCCCGTTGAGGATGATGTTAGCTGTGGGCTTTTCATAAATGGCTTTTATGATCTTTAAGTATGTTCCTTCTATCCCGACTTTCTCAAGGGTTTTTATTAAGAAAGGGTGCTGGATTTTGTCAAAGGCCTTTTCTGCATCGATTGACAGGATCATATGGTTCTTCTCTTTTTTTTTGTTAATGTGATGTATCACGTTGATTGATTTGCGAATGTTGAACCAGCCCTGCATCCCAGGAATGAATCCCACTTGATCATGGTGAATAATTCTTTTTATATGCCGTTGAATTCGATTTGCTAGTATCTTATTGAGAATTTTTGCATCCGTATTCATCAGGGATATTGGCCGGTAGTTCTCTTTTTTTACTGGGTCTCTATCTGGTTTAGGAATCAAAGTAATACTGGCTTCATAGAATGAGTCTGGAAGTTTTCCTTCCCTTTCTATTTCTTGGAATAGCTTGAGAAGGATAGGTATTATCTCTGCTTTAAACGTCTGGTAGAACTCCCCTGGGAAGCCATCTGGTCCTGGACTCTTATTTGTTGGGAGATTTTTAATAACCGATTCAATTTCTTCGCTGGTTATGGGTCTGTTCAAGCTTTCTATTTCCTCCTGGTTGAGTTTTGGAAGAGTGTGGGTGTTCAGGAATTTGTCCATTTCTTCCAGGTTGTCCAATTTGTTGGCATATAATTTTTCATAGTATTCCCTGATAATTGTTTGTATCTCTGAGGGATTGGTTGTAATAATTCCATTTTCATTCATGATTTTATCTATTTGGGTCATCTCCCTTTTCTTTTTGAGAAGCCTGGCTAGAGGTTTGTCAATTTTGTTTATTTTTTCAAAAAACCAACTCTTGGTTTCGTTGATCTGCTCTACAGTTTTTTTAGACTCTATATTGTTTATTTCTGCTCTGATCTTTATTATTTCTCTTCTTCTGCTGGGTTTAGGCTGCCTTTGCTGTTCTGCTTCCATTTCCTTTAGGTGTGCTGTTAGATTTTGTATTTGGGATTTTTCTTGTTTCTTGAGATAGGCCTGGATTGCAATGTATTTTCCTCTCAGGACTGCCTTCGCTGCGTCCCAAAGCGTTTGGATTGTTGTATTTTCATTTTCGTTTGTTTCCATATATTTTTTTATTTCTTCTCTAATTGCCTGGTTGACCCACTCATTCGTTAGTAGGGTGTTCTTTAACCTCCATGTTTTTGGAGGTTTTCCAGACTTTTTTCTGTGGTTGATTTCAAGCTTCATAGCATTGTGGTCTGAAAGTATGCATGGTATAATTTCAATTCTGGTAAACTTATGGAGGGCTGTTTTGTGACCCAGTATATGATCTATCTTGGAGAATGTTCCATGTGCACTCGAGAAGAAGGTATATTCTGTTGCTTTGGGATGCAGAGTTCTAAATATATCTGTCAAGTCCATCTGATCCAATGTCTCATTCAGGGCCCTTGTTTCTTTATTGACCGTGTGTCTAGATGATCTATCCATTTCTGTAAGTGGGGTGTTAAAGTCCCCTGCAATTACCACATTCTTATCAATAAGGTTGCTTATGTTTATGAGTAGTTGTTTTATATATTTGGGGGCTCCGGTATTCGGTGCATAGACATTTATAATTGTTAGCTCTTCCTGATGGATAGACCCTGTAACTATTATATAATGTCCTTCTTCATCTCTTGTTACAGCTTTTAATTTAAAGTCTAGTTTGTCTGATATAAGTATGGCTACTCCAGCTTTCTTTTGGCTTCCAGTAGCATGATAAATAGTTCTCCATCCCCTCACTCTCAATCTAAAGGTGTCCTCAGGTCTAAAATGAGTCTCTTGTAGACAGCAAATAGATGGGTCTTGTTTTTTTATCCATTCTGATACCCTATGTCTTTTGGTTGGCGCATTTAATCCATTTACATTCAGTGTTATTATAGAAAGATATGGGTTTAGAGTCATTGTGATGTCTGTATGTTTTATGCTTGTAGTGATGTCTCTGGTATTTTGTCTCACAGGGTCCCCCTTAGGATCTCTTGTAGGGCTGGTTTAGTGGTGACAAATTCCTTCAGTTTTTGTTTGTTTGGGAAGACCTTTATCTCTCCTTCTATTCTAAATGACAGACTTGCTGGATAAAGGATTCTCGGCTGCATATTTTTTCTGTCTAGCACACTGAAAATCTCGTGCCAATTCTTTCTGGCCTGCCAAGTTTCAAAAGAGAGATCAGTCACGAGTCTTATAGGTCTCCCTTTATATGTGAGGGCACGTTTACCCCTTGCTGCTTTCAGAATTTTCTCTTTATCCTTGTATTTTGCCAGTTTCACTATGATATGTCGTGCAGAAGATCGATTCAGGTTCCGTCTGAAGGGAGTTCTCTGTGCCTCTTGGATTTCAATGCCTTTTTCCTTCCCCAGTTCAGGGAAGTTCTCAGCTATTATTTCTTCAAGTACCCCTTCAGCACCTTTCCCTCTCTCTTCCTCCTCTGGGATACCAATTATGCGTATATTATTTCTTTTTAGTGTATCACTTAGTTCTCTAATTTTCCCCTCATACTCCTGGATTTTTTTATCTCTCTTTCTCTCAGCTTCCTCATTTTCCATAACTTTATCTTCTAGTTCACCTATTCTCTCCTCTGCCTCTTCAATCCGAGCTGTGGTGGTCTCCATTTTGTTTTGCATTTCATTTAAAGCGTTTTTCAGCTCCTCATGACTGTTCCTTAGTCCCTTGATCTCTGTAGCAAGGGATTCTCTGCTGTCCTGTATACTGTTTTCAAGCCCGGCGATTAATTTTATGACTATTATTCTAAATTCACTTTCTGTTATATTATTTAAATCCTTTTTGATCAGCTCATTAGCTGTTGTTATTTCCTGGAGATTCTTCTGAGGGGAATTCTTCCGCTTGGTCATTTTGGATAGTCCCTGGCGTGGTGAGGACCTGCAGGGCACTTCCCCTGTGCTGTGGTGTATAACTGGAGTTGGTGGGCGGAGTCGCAGTCAGACCTGATGTCTGCCCGCAGCCCACCGCTGGGGCCACAGTCAAACTGGTGTGTGCCTTCTCTTCCCCTCTCCTAGGGGCGGGATTCACTGTGGGGTGGCGTGGCCCGTCTGGGCTACTTGCACACTGCCAGGCTTGTGATGCTGGGGATCTGGCGTATTAGCTGGGGTGGGTAGGCAAGGTGCACAGGGGCTGGAGGGGCAGGCTTAGCTCGCTTCTCCTTAGGTGATCCACTTCAGGAGGGGCCCTGTGGCATTGGGAGGGAGTCAGACCTGCTGCCGGAGGTTTGGCTCCGCAGAAGCACAGAGTTGGGTGTTTGCGCAGAGCGAGGAAGTTCCCTGGCAGGAACTGGTTCTCTTTGGGATTTTGGCTGGGGGATGGGCGGGGGAGATGGCGCTGGCGAGTGCCTTTGTTCCCCACCAAACTGAGCTCTGTCGTCCGGGGGCTCAGCAGCTCTCCCTCCCTTTGTCCTCCAGCCTTCCCGCTTTCTGAGCAGAGCTGTTAACTTATGACCTCCCAGACGCTAAGTCGCGCTTGCTGTGGGAACACAGTCCGTCAGGCCCCTCTGCTTTTGCAGGCCAGACTCCGGGGCTCTGCTTGGCCGGCGAGCCGCCCCTCTGCCCCGGCTCCCTCCCGCCAGTCCGTGGAGCATGCACCGCCTCGCCGCCCTTCCTACCCTCTACCGTGGGCCTCTGGTCTGCGCTTGGCTCCGGCGACTCTGTTCTGCTAATCCTCTGGCGGTTTTCTGGGTTATTTAGGCAGGTGTAGGTGGAATCTAATTGATCAGCAGGACACGCGGTGAGCCCAGCGTCCTCCTACGCCGCCATCTTCCTGGAGTCCTCAGCAGAACTTCTTAAGGGCAGAGATGGCCCAAATTTCCAGGGTCTGCAGTCTCTCAAGTGTCTCTTTAATGCCAACAGCAGGCCTGTTCATCCGAGATTAACATTCTTTGAGCAGTGTTAGTAAAGCAAAGAGTAATCTCCATATGTGGGTGGGCCTCTTCAATCAGTTGAAGGCCTTAAGAAAAGACTGACCTTCCCTGAGGAAAAGGACATTCTACCAGAAGACTGCCTTTAGACTCATGCTTCAATATCATCTTTTCTACATCTCCAGCCTGCTTGCCTACTCTGCAGATTTTGGACTTGCCAGCCTCCATGGTCATGTGAGCCAATTCCTTAAAATAAACCTATTTCTCCATAGATAGATAAATAGATAGAACCAACAGGTTGTGTGTGTCTTTATATATGTATTAATATATACATCATATATAAATATATATGTATATATATTTACTAATATATACATCCTATTGGTTCTGTTTCTCTGGGAACCCTAATAAATACATATGTGTTTGCACAGAATCAATTATATTTCAAAAGCCTCAGTACAACTTAGTGCAAAACAGATAAGTTATTTAAGATATAACTTTCAATATTGACTACTAATTATTTAGTAGCATTCAAATATTATTAATACCTTATTTAAAATAATGTATAGTTTCAAAGCATTTTCAAAAATATTTTCCTTTTTAACTTTTATAAGATATTTTAAAATAGATACAGAAGGCATTATTGATAAGGATTTCAAGCATAAATTGGAAATAAATATAAAATGAAAATTTCGAGACAAAAACTTTTAGGCTAGAATAAATCCACTATGCAGAGTAATCCAGTTAAGCAAATCCTAAAACAGGTACTTAAAACAGAATAGAACAGGCTGATACTGGATTACTAACTAAGCACATACTGTTCAAAAATTAAAAAAAAAAAAAATAAAGTAACTATAGCAACACTGGCACATTCAGGACACATTAAATTGAATTCTTAATAAAACAGTTGAATGATACCTCTACATTTTGAGCAATTCTAAACAGAGTGCTTAATTATAAACTGAGGGTAGACAGAGGCCTGAATTTTACCCATTCCCATATGAATCAGAAATTACAATGTTAAAAATATCTCAAAATATTTCCCTCCTCACCAAGAAGTATCCACACCGAGTTTTCGATACATAAAATTAGTTGTAGTAGAAATTCAATGTTTACTGTAGAATGTTTTTTTTTTCTTTATTTGAATTACTGTCAAAACTATTTTGGGGTGCATCCAATCAGATTACAGAGGTTCCCAAACTGTTGTTGTGTTATGGAAACTGGCCCGGATCACCCGGCAGAAGAACCAAGCGGCACTCGGAGATCTTGGAAGGCAGGAGGTTTATTTTACACCAGTGGGCTCAGAGGAGATCATTCTCCAGAGGTCTGTGCCCAGAGCATCAACAGAGGGGACAATTTATAGTCTGTTACTTCAGCATTCCCCATTCATTAGCAGTAATTTGGTGCAATCAGCAAGCAGGGTGGGAAGAAGAATCCGGAAGGGGACTGGAATTCCCCTATCAGTCCTATTGGCCATCTTCTAACAGATTTTTCCCTATCATTTGGAGTTGAGCATTCCCTGTTGATATTATTATCCTATTTCTATTGGTCTCTTCTTAGGCTTAGTATTGACAACAACAAACAAGCACTGTGTTAGGCTAGAAAGAGCTAAATTAGCAGTCAGAATTCTAAGCCAAGTTAAATATTGAAAACAGGGTAGGTTAAGACCTCAAAACAGACATAGCCTGCAAAAGTGTGATGAATCAGTTGTAATGATATGTATGCAAAAAGAGTGTATCAAGAAACCAGGAAACCCAAGAGCTACCTTGTTTTTCTGATAGAGTAGAATATAATTACTAACTCCCTGTTATGTAGATAACAGCAAATCTACCTCATTGCTAGGACTAATACAGAGTTTCTGATTGCATTATCTCAGAAGTAGATTCTGAAACAGAGTTTAGTGTGTGGGTTGTTTTGCCGGGAGTGCTCTTGGGATCAACAAATATAAAAAGGAAGGTAAAAAAGCAAGATGGCACAATGGGAAAAGATGCTGACTGGACAAAGAGGTCTGGCGCTAAATGTGGTGCAGAGTTTCACTGTTTGGCTAAAATGGCAAGACTTTTATACCCCCACCCCCCACCTTCTTTAGTCATTGGATTTGAGCTGCCCTAAGATAAATGTGTTCTTGGGGGAGGTTACTCTGCAGCTGAGGCAATCCCAGTGTTTGACTGTCAGTCTTCTGAAGGTATGCCCAGCTTGAGAGACAATTCCTTGCTAGAGCCAGGTCTGGGTGTCAGAGCTCTGTGTCCCGCACTGCCAGCCCTGTGCCTCTTTCATTTCAACTTCTTTATATACATTTGTAGAGAAGCTCGTTTGGCACTTTCCAGGATTCGGGTGGATCTCTATTTCTGGGGGACACTAAGAAAAGGAAGATAACTGCAAAGTACTGTAGCTGCCACCACTGCAATTGGTCTTGGGGACATAACCTGACACTTGTTACCTCTCTTGTCAACTATTTGTTCTAGTTGAGGGTTTGATAGTTGAGGGTTCCCTTCACCCTCAGCTATCACCTCTACTAGCCTTATCTAGAACCTTATCCCTGAGTGATCTGAGTCTCCTGTCAACATGGTCTGCAAAGGCCAGGGATGCTATAGCTGTTCATTTATACTCACGATTGCTCAAGGGAGTTAAGTTCCAAGAGCCAATGGAGCAAATCACCTGGGTTCAAAACATATTGCTCTTAGCCTCCATTGTGAAAGCAACCCTTGTTCCTTCTGATAGGTTTAATTATTCCTATCAAGATAGTGATTATTATTATTATTTTTAAACTTTTGGTCCCCAGATACAAGAAATACAACATGCTCCAGCAACATACTGAGGTTGTAGCTCACTAGGGTTCTTACTGTGCCTGCTGGATGAAGTGCTCTACCTTTGATGACTCAGGCCTCTAATGCTATGGAATGCAGTGATGTAGTTATGGGAGACACAAATCCCCCAGAAAGCTCACTGGGAGTGATGGTAAGTATAGTCAGGATTCATGGGGATGTAGTTTCATGTTAAAAATCTTTGATTTAAGATATATACTTCATACACAGCATAGAGTTTAATGGCTCATCTGTACCATCCTTTTAAACTTATCTTCTCCACGCTGGTGCTCCAGCTGTGCCTTCTGCAGACTGTAAAATGTTTCTGTCTGGCTAGCAGCTCCTAGTTGGTGGAACATGCCATACAGTCAGTGGATCTAAGACTCATGAGCACACTTTTGTACTTCCTGTCCTCTAAAAGGGGTCCCATGATCTCACTTAATGTTATGTTGGATCCTGTGACATTTTATAAGCCATGTGGTAATGCTAGTACTTCCTTGCAGACAGGAAAATAAAACCCATACCTATAATACATGTCCATTCCTTATAAAAGCATATTTCTAGATCTTTCATATGAAACAGACCTATTGCAGTAAGACTAAGACATTCGGCATAGCAGTTGTAATTGGTGTTATTATTTAGCTGAGTTTTCTCAATTTAGTCTTCTCAGCATGTCCCAAATTAAGAGATGAGAATCTCTTTTTTTTTCCATTGCCAGTGACACTGTGTTGGCTTTTCACGCTTGACTTTCAATGGCCTGTTAATTGTCCTTAACCTCTCCTTTCCTTCTATTAGAGCATCTGTTGATCTTAGCAATAGCCACATAATTCCATTGTTCTTGAAGGGAACATTCAAGAAACAGTAACATTCCATTGTTAACTGTTTTCTCATATTTCTCAAATACTCTAATATATTGTTCCACCTAAACCTAGCCTTAAGACTGAGGTGACTGGTAGATTTGCAAGTGGATGAATTGACTAGGAACCTGAATATATAAGTCTGAAATATTGAGGAGATATCTGCAAAGGGGCAATCTGGGGGTGTGGATGAAAATAAAACTTTTTTCCTGGCCAGGGAAATTTATTCTCTCTTCCTAAGTCTGCTTTATTTTCTCTAACACATGGGTAAAATTGAAGTTCAACATAAACATACACAACCTGGCAACAGCAATTACCAGATGTATACTAGGTTAGAAATTATAAGGAAAATAGAAGAATGTGGGAATAAAGGATGTGGTGACATATTAACATTCAGGAGTTAAAAAGATAAGAAGAATTTATTCTGATGTTCAAAGATGTATCTGAAGAGCTACTTGGGCACTGAAAACACCCTCTCAATTAATTTTTATTGGTATGGACAGATATAGCTCCAGTAAAAATTCATATAATTGGGAATTAAGCTCAGAATCAAAATTTGAGAGTATGTCATTAGGCAGTTCATGTTAACACAAAGTAGCATTTAATAGAACCAAGTAAATTTGAGAGAGAGAATATTCAAAGTATTTCATGTGGGAATGACATGGCCAAATAAATGCCTATCAAAATAATAATATAACCACTCAGTGGTGGAATATCTGATGTGAGAATCTAGAATAATTTATTTCATGACTGGAGAAAAAGTAGATGGGATAGTTCAAGCATGTCTATGAAATATTGATTTTACCTGAATTTTGCATAATATTATAAAGGTTTTTATACCCAACAAATGAAGAATAAGTACTTCAGTCTTTAAATTTATGGTCAAGTTGCTTGAATATTCAATTTCTTTCAGATGGAGGAAAAGGAAATATCTTCAGAACAAGCAGTTTTGCAGGAGAGAAAAAATAATTTTCTTTTTACCCTTGTATGTTCTTGGCTGAAACCCCTTTGTAATAAAAGCAGATTAACAGGAGAAAAACGAACAGAAGTTTAATAACTTCTATACCGCCTATATACGTGGAAAATACCCAGGAAAACTAACTCCCCCAAATGATCACTACCTTAAATACCATCTCTAGATTAAAGACAAAAGAAGATGTTGGGCGTGGGAGAGCCAATTATGGGAGATTATCAAGCAAAGTAGAGTAAACAAAGGTAAGATTGTGCAGATTGAAGTCCATGTCTTCTCCATTAATAACTTTCTAGAGATTTAGCTATCCTCGTCTTCCTGGTACAAAGACAGAGATACCCTGTCACTGGGAATTTCCATTACAAATGTAGTTTTCTCTGACAGAAGGGTAACTTCTATGAGTTTTCAGAGTTTTTCCTGTGTCTGCAGTTTAAACAAAAAGAACCAGCTAGAGATAATCCTAATGCCAAAGAGGCATATTTTGGGGTGACAAATTCTGCCCTCTTTCAAGTTCATATGTAATTATAGTACCTCTGAAGAAGATAAAAGTGAACTCCCTTTAGAGTTTCCTTGTGAAAATTCTTGTTAAACCTGAATGTCTTCTGAGACTGTTATAAATTAGTCTTGACTGTTCCAAGTACTACCACAGGTGATAGGGCAGGCAAAGTCATACCTACCCAGGTATGGAACTGAGCACAGCTAGAAGTTTGGCTTAAATGATGCCAAGTTTCCTGAGATGCAAAGTCTTAAATAGCTCTGAATTTTAAAATGTTGAAATCAGATATTGAAATATGTTCCAGTTTCAGGAATTAAGATCTTATGTAACACTTATCAATGTACAGCTGACCCTTAAACAACACACGTCTGAACAACACAGGTTTGAATCCATTTATACATGGATTTTTTACAGTACAGTACCATAAATATGATTTCTCTTCCTTATGATTTTCTTAATAGCATGTCCTTTTACCTAGCTTACTTTATTTTAAAAATACAATATATAATGCATTTAATATGTAAGGGGCACCTGGATGGCTCAGTCAGTTAAGCATCTGACTTTGGCTCAGGTTATGATCTCATGGCTCTCATGAGTTGGAGCCCTGCGTCAGGTTCTGTGCTGACAGCTCAGTGCCCAGAGCCTGTTTCAGATTCTGTGTCTCTGTCTCTCTCTCTTCCCTTCCCTCACTCACACTCTGTCTCTCTCTCTCTCTCTCTCTCTCTCAAAAATAAATAAAAAATTTAAAAAGGAGTCTTTAATATATAAAATATGTGTTAATTGACACTTTATGTGATCAGTAAGGCTTCCAGTTAACAGTGGACTATTAGTGTTTAAGTTTTGGGGGAGTCAAAAGCTATATGTGGATCTTCAACTGTGTGGCAGGTTAGTGCCCCTAACCTCCATGTTCAAGGGTCAACTGTATCAATATATTTTATCTACACATTTCTCACTGTATGCCCTCATGCTCTATTTGATAAGCCTATGTTTAATTTATATAAGTAGAAATGGTGTTCCCAGTTCCTAGCAATACCTATGACTTTGACATTTTTAGCAAAGTTCTTTTCTGGTTTAATTAAACTGAAATTTTAGTAGTGATAAGGCAATCTCCTGTGTTCTTCAGTACACACTAGAATGCTGGATTTTAGAACAAAACTCTGGACAAGAGCAGAGAAATCTTATTTAGCTTCTCACCAGCTGCATACTCTTAGGCAAGACAAATATTCTGTGCCTCTTGTTTTGTTGTTTGTTTCTGTAAATTGAAGAAACTGATTAAAGTCCTATCATAGCTTCTTCCAAATTTTGTATACTATAATAGAATCCTTAAATGATTAATTTTTCTAAAAATAGGACTCATGATATTTTTACGCTAAAGAATAAGTCATCTTGCGTTTGACTCATTAGTGACTTTTATTTTATATGAAATATGTTTGGCATTTGTACTTATTTATGTAGGAGGACAACCATGAAAATTAAAAATTAACTCAGAATGTAGATATGGGTTTCTTGTGTTTGAGAAAGAAAATAGATAAGATGAGTTGATCTATGGTGTATAGCAATTGGTAAAATTGTTGCTGATTTTGATGTTTATTGGGGAGAAATTTCTATTAGATTTCATTTAGTGTGGAAAATTGGGCCCTGCTAAAAACTCTATAGTATTCCATGCTCCAGACAGGCTTACAGACCTCTCCATCTGTCAAATATCATGCTCTTTGGTTTGGAACATATTCCTTGGTTTTGAGCATTATGTTTGAACAGATGGAGTGGCCTGTTTGTAGATAAAATTAACAATGCATTTCTGTATATATTAGTTCGTTCTAGTTTTCATAATTTTTTTCCCCTGTGGTATTTAGAATCCAAATTACGTGTGTTGTCTAAAAGAGAGAGAATGAAAATGCTGAGCTTGAGCAACTTAAAATAACCCTGCCACATTCATGACCAACATGAAAGGTTTTGAAAATTATTTGACATGTAGAGGGTATCTTTTGAATACATTTAAAAATATTGAACAGCAAAAATTCTTATGTTCTAAACCTCTAAAACTAAGTTAGAATGATATCATTACACAATCAATAAAATTTGATACTTTCTATTAAAATGTCACTCTCAGATATTATAAACTATCATTGATGTAAGAATAGAAAGAAAACAAAAACTTTAGTCATCAATAGAAATAGATGGCATTAAGATTGCTCAAAAATGAAAATTATTTCCTTCCATGACAAATGTACGAACAGGTTAAAGTCATAATTACCTGTCATCTAATTTTAATTGTCTTCATATTTTCTTTTTGATTTGTAAAACATATATGTACAAATATACTTATAGATATGAATATATTTTGGTAAAATTTCAAATGTTTTGTTATTCCGGTTTTATTTAAATAACAATATTACATTTGTGTATATTCTATATATAATAGCAAAATAAAAATAGTCACAACTCTTCCTTGTTTTGTTTGTATTCTCTTCCTTTTTTAGCACTTCGAAAAATTCTATTCTATAAGATGACATAAAAATTTTGGTATAATTACATTTTTTCCACAAGTTTTATATTTGTAGAGTAAATATTTCATCATGACCGTTCTGTCTCACGTCTCACATTTACTTTTTCCAGATTATTTTATAATTTTTCCAGATTATTTTATAATTTTTCCAGATTATTTTATAATTTATATGAAATCCCTACCACCCCACCAAATGTTTTCATTGTGCTTAAGTTTTGCTTTTTATATGTAAAAATTTACAAAATATTGTTTGACCTTAGCACACAAATGAAACTTCTAATCCATAAATAAGATATGTTTTCCATTTATTTTATGTATTTTTATTAAATTGAAAGAGTAAATTTTCTTTTTTAAAATTCTTTTGAGCTGGATTTTTGAAGGACTATGTATACAGGAGAACTATTGCTTTGTAAATATGTATTTTTAAATGACTAACTTACTTTGTTTTAAAATTACTTTTGTTAGTTTCTTGGTGTTTTCCTGAATATTTCCAGATAATTGTATCATGAATAAATAACTTTGTAAATATATTTATTGCTATTTTTTATCTCAATTGCTTAAAAGTTTCCTAATTTTTTTTTAAAGTTGAATAGCAACTGTGATAACAAACTTTTTTTTATTTACTGGGAATGTCTCTAATATGAGATATATGTTAATGATTTACATACCCCTATTTTAAAATAATGTCCCGTAATTCTGGTGCAGTGGAAATTAGCTAAACTGTTTTTCAATATCCACATTCTTTTTGCTTTGGTGAACTGCTAGACTACATTTCCCAGACCTTTTGCTTTAGATGGGGCTATGTAACTACCTGTTACGTAAGTGCAGTTGGCCTAGAGCTAAGGTGATTAAAACCAGATGTGTCTTTAACATTCTCTCTCCCCTTTCCTGAATGTCCTCTGAATGCAGACAATCCAGTTGGGGTTGGAAAGAGCTCCCTGATTCTTTCAATGTCTTTGTGGAGCTGAGGCGCTACTTGGTCCATTCAACATATTAAAGAAGAAATAATTGAACATATCAAAGAAGAAATGATTCTGTTTGTCTTAAGCAAACTGATATTTGGGGAATATTCAAATAGGTTTTACACCCTGAATAAATACACTTAGGTTTCTGAAAAAGAATTAATGAAGAATTGATGCGGAATATTTTAGGGGAGTCAGTTTGGTAGATCGTATTGTATTTTTTTTTGTATTATTTAAACTATGGTTGTGCTGAATTATATTAACAGCTTTTTCATCAGTGAAAAACATTTCACACTAGAATATCTCTGCTTAATCACAGCGACTTATTATTTTTATTCCAGTAGAGCCAATTGTTAATATTTTTTGAAATATTTCCATATCTATTCAAAATTATGACAGGTAAATAGGTACTTTTTATATTAAATTTATAAAATATTAATAAAGAAATTATATGGGCTGATTTCAAGCTAGAAATCAGCTAGTGAGGATAATTTTTTATACATTTATTTGTTCCTTCAATCGTAATGTTATGTAATTGCTGACAAACTTTTGTTTAAACATTTTCATTTTTATTTAAAGTCTGATAGCCTTTAGAAAAAGTATAAAGCATAAATATCCGGGTTATAGAATTTACTTGTTATTTATTTTGCCATTATATATAAAATATATAGATCTGGAGTAAACAAGCTTGTTAGTTTTTGATACATTAATGGGCACCACCACTCAGTTAGTACTTAAATAAAATATTGAATTAGTACACATAACAACTTTTGACATACATAAAGTCTAATACTGCTATAACCAACCCTGTGAGAAAGACAACAGATGCCTCGGTGATATATTCAGAATTTAAATATCTAGGATGAAGTAAATTATTTATTTAAGGATAATATAAGTAAATTTTTGGTTTCTAGCTTCTTAAAAGTGTTAGTTTACATTCAATATTAAGCAAAATCATGTAAGTGTCATGGACAGCTCATTAGATTAAAAGTTAATATCACATAGCGCTATGTCCCTTATTATGCAATAAAAATATCATCTGCTGACTTAAAATAAAATTTTTAAATTCTTTTAATGTTTATTTATTTTTTGAGAGAGAGAGAGAGAGAAAGCACGAGCAGGGAAGGGGCAGAGAAAGAGAGAGACACAGAACCTGAAGCAGGCACCAGGCTCCGAGCTGTCAGCACAGAGCCCAATGGTGGGCTCGAACTCACAAACCATGAGATCATGAGCTGAGCAGCAAGTCGATGCTTAACTAACTGAGCCACCCAGATGCCCCAAAGATTTCTTTATGAGGAAATTCATAGCCTCTTTTACACAAATATATAATATTATCTCATTATCTCTAGTGGAAATCAGTTATAGTTTAAATTTTTTAAAAAATCAACATTTATATATTTCTACCAAATAGATATTTTATAAAATATATATCATGATAGTTTAGATTTGTGTCATCTAACTACTTGTCTGTGTGGTTTTCATATTTCAAAATACTATTTAGCAAGCTGATTCCTTGTTCTTTAAAACAGTAAGACAACCTGATTTAAGCAAACTTATTCTTTTAGTTTTTTTGAATGACAGGCATTACAAATTAGATATGGGTTTGCTATTGTCATGTAACCTGAATGTTGGTCAGTCACCCTATCCAGACACCTCTAGACACATTGACAATACCCAAAGAAACAACTGCATCCATTTTTTAAAACTAGGTACCAAAGACAATTTTAGTGGCAAGATCAAAAGCAAATTCAAACTGTTTGCCAAGTGTCCATCATTTCTGCTTTCACAAAAAACAAAAAACAAAAAACAAAACAAAACAAAATCCTTAATGACACTTCACCCCACTCTAAAATACCTGATGTGTGCAGCCAACCAATGAATCATCTTGAGAGAAAAGCCAGACAAACCAATCATCTTTGTATAAAATCTGTTCATCAATGATTCCTATAACAACAGTTTCCCCTAATCTAATTCATTTTGTGAAGTACTTCAGTGTTGTAAAACTGAAAAGATGTCAGGCTGCCATTTTTTTTGGTTTGGTGTTATTGATTAAAAATTTTTCAGGTGCGACAATTGAACATTGAGGTTCTGGGGCAAGCAGAAATGTCAACTTTTCCATAGTGGTTACTTCAGAGAGTTAGTTTTGGCATTTTGTAAAGCAATTTTGGCTTTGACAATACTGAACTGTCACTTCATTTCAAAAGCACTTTATAGCCTGACAATATCACAAACATAATTGTGTTTGGCTCTTTCAATCTCTTTCTCTCTCACTCTCTCTCTCCATGCATATGTTTGTGTGTGTGATTGATGATTCCTGGTTTCTGGAATCAAATCTAGCTCTACTTCTTACCAAATTGGTAATCTTGGCCAAACTATGTCAGTTCTCTGTGGTTCAGTTTCCCAACCTATAAATAAAGATAATAATAGCAATTGAAATTTTTTTGAGACTTTATTTAATACATGTGAAGTTTGTGAAAGATAGGGACTGTTTTCCAACTTTGAAAGTGAAGTGAACTATAACATTCCTTCCCCTTTCTTTTTACAAGTTAAGGCATGGACATTTTTTAATAGTCTTGGCCAGTTTGGACTTTGGTCTTTGAATTTAGAACAAGTGACTTAAAAAACAAAAACAAAAACAAAAGCAAAAAACAAAAACAAAGCAGGAATGCCAGCTATAACTCAGAGCAAAGGTGAAGTTTATTACCCCACAATAGCACAATGAACATGCAGAGGTGGTAGCAGGCCATCCTAACAAATTATTCCTGTGGTTGATAATGGTTGTATTTTCTCTTTTTAAAAAATTTTTATTTATTCATTTTGAGAGGAAGAGCGAGCAAGTGAGCAGGGGAGGGGCAGAGAGAGAAAGAGAGACATAATCCGAAGCAGGCTCTTCACTGTCAGTGCAGAGCCTGATGTGGGGCTCAAACCCATGAACCATGAGGTCATGACCTGAGCTGAAACCAAGAGTTGGACGCTTAATGGACTGAGCCACCCAGGCACCCAACAATGGTTGTATATTCTGTTGCCTCTTTTACAAAGGCTGTTTCTCCAGGCTTCTTTCGATTCTATACTTTTTCTAATATACTTCGCTAAATTCAGTTTTGTTATTCTGTTTTTTTTTAAGTAAGCCAACTAATATTTTTGTTGTTTTTATGGATATCTCAACTAACCTACACTTGACAAATATTGTGATAATGATGACTACCTTAGAAGAGAGAACTTCTGGGGGGAATGGTTAGGCTCACGGCTTAGAACAAAAGGATTCAGTGCAACATCTACACCATTTTTGATAGAGTAACACAATGGAATTTCATAGAGAGAAAATAATCATGGCGGTGGTGGTAAGATATGCAAGTCACTGGCCCTTAGTCTGTAGAAAATCTTGCTACAGCATCTAAAGTCTCAACACTGACCATGGCTGAGCTTACATGGAGCAGCCAGTAGGAGAAGATACTTGGGAGGAACAAGGCTTTCCAATTCCTAGTACCACAGAAATGCCATTTTTGGTTAGTGTTGTTACTATATTGTTGTGTACTGTTAAGATAACCTAGGAAATTATAATAATCTTTCTAGCTAACATTATTGAAGGCTTACTATGTACAGGTATTCATAAAAGCTTTTGACACATTTTATTTCCATATTGAATTAACCATAATAATAATTATCTTAATTATACAAACTAGAACATGATATAACAAAAGCAATTTAAAAGAGATTCAAGTACAAGTTAAAAAATTTGCTCATAAACGATACAACATTCACATTCATTGACTATTCTCACTGTAGGATTCCCTGCTTATTCTCAGTTGAATACAATTTGTAACTTATGACTTTAGCATTGGTAAATCTCTGCTCCTTACTTCCTCAACACTAATATCTTACCTGATCATTATCACTCCTCTCATGTGGAGCCCTCATGTGTCTTCTTTATCTCTTTGATAAAGGTAATACTAAAGGACAGTTATGTGATTATTTCATGAAAAGCCACAGTTAAATTCTGACTTTTTAACTTGCTACCCATGGGCCTTGGTCAGGGTACATAACTTTAAACTCTTTGTGCCTATATTGTACCATCTAATCCATATAATTGTAATAATTGCATCACTCACCTCATAGGCTTGTTGTAAGTATTAAATGCATCAATCCACTTGGAGCTCTAAAAATAGTACCCAGAACAGGACACAGAAAACACTCAAAATATGCTATCAATTTATGAGGAACAAGAGGATTTTTCTCTTAGTTTCCCTCAATACCTCTATCTTGTCTCTCAAATTTAATTAGAAACAAAATAATGTATGTTTTAAGAAAGTAAAATGATTGTCATATAATGGTCTTATTACAGTGATGTAAAAATGGCATATAACAATTACATACATCACTCATTGTAACTAATTTACAGTGTGTCCTACACTTTGAGATTTAATGCATGTACAGAATAATTGTAGCATAAAATATTTGATGGTTTTGATATATGTAGGTATAGATTTAATATATACTAAGGTATATAAGAATTTTATATCTAAAGACTTTGCTTTACATGAATGATTTCTAAGAGCTTTCTTACAGAAATGCTGACAACTAACCTCATAATCCTAAAATTTTATACATAAATGGTGTAAAGTTTAATAAATAAAACATTTAAAAATAAAATAATTTAAAAATAAAGTTAAATCTCATTTCTGAAAACATATTTATAAACAAAATAATATGAAAATGAATAGGCTCAATGGTTTTGATAAGAAAATTAGATTATGTACAACTTTTTGGCAACTGGTCTAATCTACATATTGTAGAAAATGCATGTAACTGTTATTTTTTAGACCCAGAAAAGAGAAGCTAGAAGTTCTGATTCAGATGGAACATAATATAGAAATATAATCTCTTAAAAATATGCTTCATATTTTACTATACTAAAAGATCCATTTATATAGTTTTTGTATGTTAAATCAAATCGAGCCATATATTTTAAGTAGTAATATAATATACATTTGTTAGTTGATTTCACTTTTAAACTTTTTTCATTAATAAAAATTCATCCTAGTAATAGTTAAGGCTTATCAACTAAGTAATAGTTGCCCAAAACTATGCTAAGTGATTTAAATCATTCATAAATTGTATTATGTTTGATTATCTGAAGTGGCTACCATTTTTATTCCTTTAAAAAAGTTTTTTTAATGTTTATTTATTTTTGAGAGAGAGAGACAGAGCGCAAGCCGGGGAGGGGCAGAGAGAAAGGGAGACACAGAATCTGAAGCAGGCTCCCGGCTGTGAGCTGTCAGCACAGAGCCCAATGGAGGGCTTGAACTCTTGAACCGTGAGATCATGACCTGAGCTGAAGTTAGATGCTTAACAGACTGAGCCACCCAGGTGCCACTATTCCTATTTTATAGATGAGAAAATTAAGGATCAGAAAGGTTTGGTAACTTGTCCAAAGTTACATAGAGCCAGTGATCTCCATTCTCTGACTCCAAACTCAAGTGCTTTTAACCAATAAATCTTCCTGTGTCAAAGGTTAAAGTTTCCATTTTTAACTTTTAAATATATTTATGATTTTTATCATATTTTCAAGTGAAATATGAGTTTTCCATTTGACATTTGTCTTAAATACTAGAAATTATTTTTTAAAAAAAGGGAGGCAGAGAATCTGAAGCCACCCAGATGCCCCAGATGCAATATCATTATTAAATAAATTTAATTGTACTTATATAGAGCAGCAATAAATATAGTACATTTTTAATTAGCTTAAAATAACATGAAAAATCTTTAAACTTAATAACTAAATTAAAAAAGCTACAAAACACTTCAATGCAGACAATTACAAACTTTGGAGAAGAACATACTAGGAGTAATCAAAATTTATTATATACATTTAGAAATTTTTAAAGGGTGGTATTGTCACAAGAATAGAAAAATAGATTTAAGAAACAAAATAATGGCCAATAAGAGACCACATATACATATTTGGTCACTTCATTTATCACAGAATCCCACTTCAGTATTGTGGGATAAAGAATTTATTTTCCAAAAAAATGTACGGCATTGATTGGATATCCATTTTGGAAAAAGTATAAGTATTCTCCTCTTTAACTTACTCTATACTAAAAAATTTATTCCAGATCAATCATAAATCTAAGTATGAATGAATACACAACCATATAGTGCCTGGTTATATTATATATATAATATACACGAACTTGAATTTAACTGAAATTAAGATCTCCATTTGTTAAAATATATCAGGAAAAGAGGGGTAAGGATACTGGGTACAGTTAGGAGAAAATATCTTCTATATATAATTTAACAAAGCTTCTTTTATGATTTTTGTGCTAATCTAAGAATCATCCCTATGCTCTTTTCATAGTTAAGTAGACAAATTTTATTTTATCATCTTTTTTCTTCTAGAATGTACAGCCATTATGAAAGAAACAGAATCACCAACTTAACTGTCATTTACCAAGATTCCTAAATTGATTAAAATATAATTAATATTCTTGCATAGTGTTAATATCTAGTCTACAGATGGGAGAAATTTGATTGCCTGTCACTAAAGATATTGAGTTTCTTTCTGAGTTGTTACTGCTAATTTTCAAGCTTACTTTCTTTATGTATAGTTGTAAGATCTTTCAATAGAGAGGATGTTCACTTTTCCCTAAGCTATCTGCTCAAAAAAAATTTTTTTTTATAAGGAGGCTTTATTCTCTACTAGTGTCCCTGAAAACTTTAAATAAATTGACTAATTTAATCTAAATGATGGTTAAAGACCCTCTAATTTTATGAGAAGTTGTAAAACACTGCATTTTGAATAAAAGGACAGTTTTATTGAGGAATAATTGAGAAATATAATTGTAAAAATTTAAAGCATACAGTGTAACGATTTGATATGCATAAACATTGTGAAATGATTATTAAGATCAAGATAATTAACACATCCTTCTTTATGTGTTTATTTTTATAGTTAACTCTTTATGTATTTATTTTTTTGCATGGTGAAAACCCTTAAGATTTACTCTCAACAACCTTCAAGTATACAATACCATGTTATTAGCTACAGTCATCACACTGTACATTAGATCCTCAGAATTTATTCATCTTATAGCTCAGTTCATACTCTGACCTACATTTCTCTGTTCGCCCTTCTCCCCAGGCCTTGGCAACCACCATTGAATTCTCTGATAGGTAAGAACATAGTATCGCCATTTTATTGTTTTTTATTGTTTTATACTTCTCTTGTTCCTTTCTTTCCTGCTGGGTGTTTTATTTTGTGAATTCTTGATTTTTATAGTGGTATGTTTTAATACTCTTCTCTTTATCATTTGTGTATGAATTCTAGGTTTTTTGCTTTGTGATTACCATGAAATTTTCATAATATGCCTTATATTTATGTCTATTTTAAGTTAATAACTACTGGAAGCAATTTAATTATAACATACTTTACTCCATTATTTTCACAAGGTTTGTTTGAAATTCTTGCCTTTTAATTGTAAATAGATGCGTGTTGATGATGGCTCAAAAATCTTCAACCTAAGTTATAAATTTTACTCTATTGAATAATGAGAAGTATAGATAATTTATTTTCAGTAACAGTAATGGTTTTATGTATTCCCCTAAAGGAAGCACAGCAATCTGCTCTTAAAAAATGTTAGCTCTGGGGTGCCTGGGTGGCGCAGTCCGTTAAGCGTCCGACTTCAGCCAGGTCACGATCTCGCGGTCCGTGAGTTCGAGCCCCGCGTCAGGCTCTGGGCTGATGGCTCAGAGCCTGGAGCCTGTTTCCGATTCTGTGTCTCCCTCTCTCTCTGCCCCTCCCCCGTTCATGCTCTGTCTCTCTCTGTCCCAAAAAAAATAAACGTTGAAAAAAAAAATTTACAAAAAAAAAAAAAATGTTAGCTCTGAGGGGCACCTGGGTGGCTCAGTTAAACGACTGACTTGATTTCGTTTCATGAGTTCAAGCCCCGCATCAGGCTCTGCATGCTGATTGTGCATGGAGCCCGCTTGGGATTCTCTCTCTCCCTCTCTCTCTCTGCTCTTCCTCAGTTGTGCTTTCTTTGTCTCTCTCAAAATAAATAAGCTGAAAAAAAAAAATGCTAGCTCTGAAGTAAGATTGACAAGATGTGAATACAGGCTGTACCATTTGCTTAGCTGTGTGGATCCTGGAAAAAAACCTAATTACGCTTTGGGTCAGTCTCCTCCCATATAATATGGTGTAACAATCACACCAAATTCATAGGTTCTTTAGAGGTTAAATGAGTTAATATAATTGTAATGAATCAGTCAATACATAATATGTTAACAGAGTTTCAAAAATAACTATAAATGTTATGTATGTACCTGGCACAAGCCACATATATAATATGTTAGCTAGTATTATGATTATTACTTCTAAAAAGATAAGCTTTTTTAAAATGTTTATTTATTTTTGAGAGAGAGAGAAAGCGTGAGTGGGGAAGGAGCAGAGAGAGAGGGAGACACAGAATTCAAGGCAGGCTTCCAGGCTCTGAGCTGTCAGCACAGAGCCTGATGCAGGGCTCAAACCCATGAACTGTGAGATCATGACCTGAGTCGAAGTCGGACGTTTAACTGACTAGGCCACCCAGGTGCCCCTAAAAAGATAGGTTTTTAATGGCAAAAGTATCCTTTTGTCTGGACCATTACATTGTTCCCTCATCCTAATTTTCTTTATTGAGTGTTTATTCCTTCTTAAGGGCTAGTTCAAATACTCTAATTTTCTAACCTGAGGCTGAATTATTTTCTGTATCTCTTATCAACTTGTATGTTTTTAACTTACTGATTGTGAATATTTATGTATGTTTTCTCCTCTAGAAACTGTACCTTGAGGACTATGCTGCATTCAGATTTCTTAGCTCAGCATCTTGAACTTAGAAGAATCTATAATTAGTGTTTGTAGAAGTTTGCTTTAGGTTTTTATTTTAGAGGGTGGGGTGGGGTGAAAGAGAAAATCTTAAGCAGGCTCCACATTCGACAGGGCCTAATCCTATGACCCTGGGATTATGATCTGAGCCTAAATCAAGAATCAGAAGCTCAATACACTGAGCCACCCAGGGGCCCCTGCTTTAGATTTTTAGATTTCAGTGATTGTAGTTGTGGTTTACCAAACTCTAATCTTAGCCTAAGCAATTCTTTTTTTCCCCTCTCTCTCTTCCTTCCTGTTTCTTCTGCCCTTTAGAAGAAAGAAATTATTTCCAGATCATTTGAAACTGATAGATGGTTATTTTACTAGAAAAACAAAAAAGAATCTAAACTATGCTAGGGAAACCATTTATTCATAAACTTAATAACTATAGGGAAAATATAATTTTGTAAATATTCTATATAGTTCTGCTATAATGTATGGTTATAGCCATAACTAAACCCTCAGGCTGCATGCCTTAATAAGAGATTTGGGAAATATGGTTTTTGGAACATTTCCTCCATGAAGGACCCTGGTAGAATTCCATTAGGACTAGGCACACAGAAGACTTGGGTTCAAGCCCTAGCTGTGTCACATACCTCATGACTTTGCAATCTGGAAGTAGCTTTCCACTTCTGTGAAATGTACAGCATGAGATCAGTGCTTTAAAACACAAGGTTTATAGAGACTTAATCAATAGACTAGGCAGGGCCTCTTGGGTGGGAGAAGGGAAAGCAGAATGTGGCATCAGAAGCTCCTTCAAACTAGGTAAATTCTACTTGTATTTACTAGTGTATATATGCACATTTTTAGAAGTCTAGATTGATAAGAAAAAGTTACAAAGATGAAACTTTTTTTTAAATGTGTATTGGGGCACCTGGGTGGCTCAGTCTGTTAAAAATCTGATTCTTAGTTTCAGCTCAGGTCATGATCTCACGGATGGTGGGTTTGAGCCCTTCATTGGGCTCCACGATGACAGTGCAGAGCCTGTTTGGGATTCTCTATCTCTCCCTCTCTCTGCCCCTTCTCCACTCTGTAAATACATAAATAAATAAATAAATAAAATTTACATGTTTATGTAAGACAGAGCATGAATGGGGGAGGGACAGAGCGCAAGGGAGAGGCAATTCCAAGCAGTCCCCGCACTGTCAGTGCAGAGCCCAATTCAGGGCTCCATCCCATTAACTGTGAGAGCATAACCTCAGCCAAAATCAAGAGTCCACACTTAACTGACTGAGCCACCCAGGTGTCCCAATGACGAAACATTTTAAAAATTACTAAAACACTTTATTTCAAGTTTTCTAGCCACTATCATATGTATAAATTTTCCAATAATATTTTGTTTAATGACCTTATAAATGGATGTTGAAGAAACACTTTAAGCAAATATTTGATTTATTTATTCTACAGCACACACCTGCAAGAAAGTGTTTTAAAATCAAGTTGTCTGGATACATAATTCATTTCAAGTCAAATTCCTCTTTAATTTATTATTTTTGAGAACTATGTATGCATAAGTTAAGTTGTGGCAATGAACATAGGACAATTATAGTTATTTTCAGTGGATGAAGATTTGACAATTCATATTTTCAACAATTGTGTTTTCTATGCTCATATTTTAAAAATTTTTTTTTTCAACGTTTTTATTTATTTTTGGGAGAGAGAGAGAGAGAGAGAGAGACAGAGCATGAACAGGGGAGGGGCAGAGAGAGAGGGAGACACAGAATCCGAAACAGGCTCCAGGCTCTGAGCCGTCAGCCCAGAGCCCGACGCGGGGCTCGAACTCACGGACCGCGAGATCGTGACCTGGCTGAAGTCGGACGCTCAACCGACTGCGCCACCCAGGCGCCCCTATGCTCATATTTTAAATAGTGTAACTATTTTTCACAATTAATAAGTAGAAATGGCAAAGTGAAAATTTAATGGTTTCTATAACATCTCTTGGGAAATGCATGCCTCCTAATATTATATTATATGTTAAATACTTGGAATTTAAATAAAAACTGAAAAAAATAAAAATGCATGCCGAAGTATAGGAGATATAATTTTTTACATTTAGATTTTGTGTGCTTTTCTTCATTTGACTTAATCCTTTCCTTTTAAAATACAAACTTCCTATCACTGCCACTGCACATTTAAAACATAATGGCATTTGACAGTAAATACATAGCCTCATCAAATCACTTATCTCCCCATGCTTCTGCAGTAATAGTGAGGGAATCTGAATAAATCACATCTCAAAGGGTACAGCTGCTCTCAAACAGCAAAACTAATGAATTGCCTTGACTGGAAGAGAGCAAGTAATGTCTTGCATTCATAATCTAAGACAGCTGATGGCCCAGTGCTTGATCTGATTCAGTCACCATAACTAATTACAACTTGAAAAATTATAGCCATTTTCTATGCTAATAATTAGTAAACATCTAGTAGCAATTCTTAGAAAATATATTGCCATAGAGTGTATAGAATGGTGAAATAATACAATTTGTGCTGAAATACAGACCCATGTTTTTGTTTTATTTTTACTTTTCTCTTTATAAAAATTACAGTTATCTGGCTATTGTTTTAAGGATAATTGATAATATGAATCTATGAAAGGAACTACTACTACTAATACTGTATTGAACACGAGAAACATGCTAAAAATAGATTTCAGGTACATTCATCACACACACACAAATGGTAACTCAGTAGGTACGTTAATTAACTTGACTATAATTATCATTTCACTATATGTGTATCAAATCATCATTTTGTACACCTTAAATATATACAAATTTTATTTTAAAATATATACATAAACAAGGATACAATGATATAATGATATAGAGATATTAAAAGGTACCATAAAGGAAAGGTAACTAGCTGTAAAATTAGCTCGCATTTCGGCTATGTGTTTATATTTATTCAAATTGCATAATATTTTGGCACCTTCCCAATGCTGTAGTGTAGGATTTGTGATTAATATCTACTAAAATACATTCTTGACATATTTGAGAACTGTTTCAAAGCAAGAAAGAGAATTAAGAATTGTATATTTATTTAGTACATCTGACTGATATTTAACTTTTATAACTCTACAATTTATTATACAGCTAGATTACCAAGCTCACAGGTAACATTTGTATTTGTAGAATATAGTCAAAAGAGTAAATAACTTCCCTATATAATCACATGAATTGGAAGTATGTAAAGTTTCTTAGAAAGGTAGCAAGAAAGGAAAGAGAAGTTTATTCAATCTTCCTGTTAGTCAAAAAATGTGAAATAAAATTACACTTAGGTGAGTTGCAACAAAATTTGTCCTCTTTTTAGTGCTAGCAAAAGTATAAGTTGTTAATATACAGTACACTTTCCCTTTCTTATACTTATGAACAGTTATTTTATGGGGAATGCACACCTTGAATTTAAAATTAAAGTATACATGTATAGTATAATTATTTAATATGTTTATATATAGCTCAGATTAAAAATATGGAAGCCCAGACATCAGTTTACCTCACTTCAAGTGCAAAATGAAAGCTACATCACCTTACTACACTATGAATCAATCAGACAATGTAGAAAATATTTCTAGAATTACAAAACTAACATGGTTTTGTCTTACATAGTCAGCAATTTCTAAAATATGTGAATATCATGTTGTCAATGTTTTACAGTTTATTTTTAATATATTTTGATAAAAATACTAAAACTTTTATTATTGAATCTTTAAGCATACTAGTTGAAGTCCTCATTCTTTTTATTTTTGAATATGCCATATTTAGAGGTTAATGCTTTCTACTATTTTTAAATTACAAAGTAAGGAGGTAGCATTCCATTTTGATGTGTCATATGTACACATATAAGAAAACTGTATTTCTTTCATTTCCAGAGTTTGAGTCATCACTTTCTCCTAAGAACACCTCTGATTTTCCCTAGAGATTTTCCTAATAGAATATTTTTCAGATGCACAAAATTGATTTCTTTGCAAAAGATAATATATGTAGACAATTTATATCATCATAGATAACATTTTCACCTCTAGTGTTAAAAAACCATGCATCTTATACTCAATATCCCAGATAGTGCCACAATAAATATTTTGAAATGGTGCCCAATTCCAAGCAGTAAGATAGGATTATAGAATCTCTCTTCCACATGCATATCATTCCAAATATATTGAACTAACAAATATGCTATGTTTAAGTTTAAAAGCCGTAGCTGAGATGAATTAATGAACAAATAAAATCCTTAACACAGAGAATGGGCCCAAGTTGGAGAAACGGCAGGTGGATGCTGAGTATAAAATCTCAAGGAGCCAGGATAGAAGCTTTAGAAATTGGTTTAGATATCAAAGCTCACAGTATCAACAAATGCTAGACATCAATCAAGATAGGTGTCAAAAGCATAAAGGCAAAACAAATCAAAACAAAACAAAACAAAAAAACTTTAGTTGATCTATAAGTTACATATAAAATTTTAAGTATTGAAAATAATATAGAAATACATATAAAATTTTAAGTATTGAAAATAATACAGAAATATAGAACTATTTTTAGGGTCTAGGAAACTTCTAATGTATTAGTAACTAATTTGTTATATTTTAAAAAGGTAGGGGTGTCTGGGTGGCTCAGTCGGTTGAGCGTCCAATGTCGCTTAGGTCATGATCTCAAAGTTGATGAGTTCGAGCCCCGCGTAGGGCTCTGTGCTGATGGCTCCGAGCCTAGAGCCTGCTTGGGATTCTGTATCTCCCTCTCTTTCTGCCCCTCCCCCACTCATGCTCTGTCTCTCTCTGTTTCAAAAATAAATAAACACTAAAAAAAGTTTTTAAATGCTGAAGAAGAAAATAAGATTAAATATTTACAATGATCATTTGTTCATGTATTAGAGTTTAATAATATTTTTTTTCTGGCTGTACTTTTCTCTATTTTAAAATAAAGTCTCCAATGATTCAATTCTACAAAATTAAAATCCATATCTTAATGCATCACTCATAATTCAAACAGCTAATTTGAAATCTGGAGAGAGACAGGTACTTGCAAGTAGAAACACTGTCCATACATATGCTTACCTGAAATAGAGGCCACTGATGCCATATTATTTAGTAGGAAGAGCCAGGCATTTTTACCAAATTACCAAAGGTCAGAATAAACTGGGGCGACAGTATGAAGTTTGCTGGGAACCACAGACATAGGATAGGGAGCCTGTAATATTTCACAGGCTTTTCTGGCAGATAGTTCAGTAACTATTCACTCTCAGGAAGAATCAAGGAATAGCTTCCATCATGGGGTTGGCTGCATGAGGGGAACAGCAGCCACTGCCAGAACCACCTAGACCCATGTCACTTCCCTCCACAACTTAATACAATTCCTAATCAACCCAGGAAAGGGCAACAATATTTGCAGGCTTATGAAAAATCTAGAAAAGCAGTATAGCTGAGGGAGGGAAACAGGTAAATAAAATAAACAACAATAACACACACACACACACACACACACCAGAATAAACATCGCTGCTTTTTTATCAAGAATAGTAATACATGATAGACTCAGCATTACCTCCAGATGAGAGGCAGAAACTTGTGAGCCATGACACTGATACTTGATTTTAGAGTCCCTAATCAAAATTGGAGTTCTCACCAGAGAACACCTTGCACCCCCATACCGTCTGGCAAATAAGCAGTGAATAAAAGTAATAGTGGAATACAATTGTTAGAGCTGCAAGAGATAAATTCTCCCCGGGGAACAAAGTAAAAGGAACATCTAAAGTCAAGAGTGAAAATAACTAAACAAACAATGGGACAGAAATTGCAAATAGCCCATACTCTAACACAAGAATCACTGGAGGAATTTAAATCTTGTGATGCATTGAGAGTGACCATTATAATATATACCAAAAAAAATCATACCAAGTCAACTTTCTGACTAAATGAATGTAAAATCTAATACTAAATACCCAACAGAAGGAAAGGTGTGCTCATTTTCAAGCATAAACTTATTCACCCCAGTATCATCTATATTTTACAACATGTCCATTTTGAATCAAAAATTTATGAGGGTATGTAAAAAAGTAAGACTAATAATATTGAAGACACAAAATAATCATCATGGACAGAAGCAGAGATATTGACAGAGATATTGAAACAATCAGATAGGGAATGTTAAATAACTATGACAAATATGTTAAAAGCTGTAATACAAAATTTAGACAACCAAATAGACATTCAACAGTGAAATGGAAATGATAAATAAGAAAACAGAAATGCTAGAAATTAAAGTGCAGTGATGGAAATGAAGAAGCCTTCATCAGGCCCTCAGTAGACTTGACAGAGTTGAAGAAAACAAATCAATATATTTGAAGATAGGTTAATGGACATTGCCCAAACTGAAATTGAAAGAAAAAAAGTGAAAAAGAAAAATAGAAGACAGTATACGGGAAATACAGTACAATGTCAAATCGTGTGATATACATACAACCAGTATCACAGAAGAGAGAATGGGACACAAGAAATATTTGGGGAAATAATAGCCAAAAAAATTCCAAAATTGATACCAGATATGAAACCACATATCTAAAAAACTTGGAGAATAAAAGGCCAGATAAATATCAAAAAAAACCCCCAAATCTATCATATTTAAATAGCTGAAAAACAGAGAAGTGGAGAAAATATTGAAAGTAAGCAGAGAAAAAGACTCCTTAAACACAAGCGAACAACGATAGAGATTCAGCAAACTTCTCTTCAGAAACCACATATGCAAGTAAACAGGAAGGAAAAAATTATTAAAATGTTGAAAAAGAAAAAAGTCAACCAGAATCTTGAAGAATATTCTATAGTAATATCCTTTAAAAGTCAAACAGAAATATAAAGTTACTCAGATGAACATAAACTGAGGAAATTGTCAGCAGACATACCTTGTAAGAAATGTTGAAAGAAGTTCTTCAGGTAGAAGGAAAAAGATACAAGCGACAGGAAACTAGATTTAAACAAAGAGCTAAATAACATTTGAAATGAAGATGAGATCATCATGGTGCTTAGTTTCTCCAAAAGATAATTGAATGATTAGAGCAAAAACATTAACAATTATTTTGTCTTTATAGTATATGTATAAGTAAAAAATGACAAGGTATGGGAGGGAAGAACTGAAAATTACTGTTATAGGGCCTTCACACTACATGGGAAGTGGTATAATAGTCCTTGAAGCCAAACACAGATTATTTAAGCATTATATATATATATATATATATATATATATATATATATATATATGCATATTTATATTTAAGCATATATATGTGTGTGTGTGTGTGTGTGTGTGTGTGTGTATAATATTAAAACTAGAGAAACCCCTAAATTTTGTTTAAAACATATGAATAATTGTGGAGATAAAGGAGAACAACAAAACATGTTCTGTTAAATCCAAGGAAGGTAGGAAAAATGACAAAAGAAAGAAAGAACGAAGGAAACAAACTGAAAATAGATAATGACAAATTTTAATTCAACCATATCAGTAATCACCATAAATAAAAATGCTCTAGGGCACTGGGTGGTTCAGCCGCTTAAGCGTCCAACTTGATTTCAGCACAGGTCATGATCTCAGGGTTGTGAGATCAAGCCCCAGGTCAGGTTCTGTGCTGCATGTGGAGTCTGCTTGACAATCTCTCTCTCCCTCTCCCTCTGCCCTTTCCCCACTAGCACTCTCTCTCTCTCTCTCTTTCTCTCTCTCTCAAAAAAAGCTCTAAATCAGTTAAAATATAAAAATTGTCAGATTTATTATCAGGATGAGAAAACAAGACCTAGCTACATTCTATCTATAAAAGATACTTTGGGGGGAGGTCTTCAGTGCATCCTTATATCAAATTTCCTTGTTGTAAATTTCCATAATAGCACTGTGCTTCACTTTTTGTAATATTCACATGTTGCAATAGATACTATGTTCTGCTCTACATCAGAAATGATATTTGCCTCTTTCCTAAAATAATCCCACTGCCTCTCACAGAGATGAACAAATGTCTTAGTATAAATTCCCAGTGTCTTTAAACAAATCATAGTTTTTCACAAAATTCATACAAAAAAATCAATAATATAGCGAGAATTTCTAAGAATAAGTCCCAGTTTTTTTAAAGATACATTTATTCCTTGATTAACTTTTTTACAAAAATAATCATTTAAATGTAACAGGATGAATTATAACTTTTCACATGATGACAAATAAATGAAAAGAAAAAATATCAGTATGTAAATATCTGAGAAAATATATTAATATTTCAGTTTTATGCAAAATAAACATAATACTGGTATATCTCTGGAAGTTAACATGGAGAATGTGCATAATGATATTCAAAATTGTGTTCATGATATTTCATAATATTTGTGAAAGAAAATATGATTTCAAATAATAAGTAGAAAGAATATGCTAATGGATTTTCAGTTACTTTGGTTGATGACTCTAAATTACATATAAAAATGGAATCAGATCAAGAACAGTTATTCAAGAACCGATTTGATATTTGGCAGATACAAATTTATGGAATAGAACTTCATTATCCTCTCAAAATGGCTTATTATTCTGATCTATTATTTTGTTTTACATATTTAATTTTTAAATCATTTTCTCAGTATCGTAATCCTGACATATTTCAATTTATTAAATATTTGTTTTATATGATTTAACATAAACCATAGCTGTCTTATAAGGCATGAGTTCTATTTTAACACCATGATTGAACTTTGAAGGCTTTGTTATCAAAGAAAATTTACATACGACATTCAAATATATGCCATATGAAATCATATAATATCTCAAAATCATTAACAAAAAATATAAATGACATAGGAAAATGGACTAACTAAATTATAATTTAAAAGAACACTAATGAAGACAAATATAATTATCCCAATACAACCTGTGAAGTTAAATATATTAAAGAGAAAAGCTACTGACGCTGTAAAGAACTAATAGAAAACATGTATATACATTTTATTTGCAAACCTAAGGCAATCAAGTACACTGGTTTCTTTACAAGAAAAATATGTCTGTAGGGACAGATCAGCATCCATATATAATGTGTAAATTACATTTAAAAACCCCAACCAAACTCTAAAACAAAAATATATTTTCATCAGTGTTGTATCATACAAAAATCTAATCACAATAATTTTGTGCCATATCCTAGATTTATTTCATTACATGTTTAGCCATAAGAGATTTAATGGTTATGTTTACTGGAACATGAAAGCAGAACAGTGTATTGTGCTTTCTTAGATCTACCTTGCATGGATTCTCAGTCATGTATAATAAAAAGTATATAGATTAATATTTACATGTATCAAAAACATGCATCATTTCATTTCAGATCAGTGCAATATCTTTAAAATGCCAATGTTTATCTCATTATATTAGTGTTCAAGCCAGGGAAAGCCTCCAAATTATGCACATACCATCATCCCATTTTCTTAATCAACATTGATTGCAAAATTCTTGCTAATTGACTCAATTGTGTTATGCCTGTCTTGACTCATCCAAATCAAATAGGGTTCATTAAAATTCAAGTTTCCTGTAATAACATCAGATTATACATTAACATGATCCATTTATTTAGAGACAAATGGATTGAATTGCAATATTTTGTACATGCACATAAGCAAATTTGGTCAATGGGCATAGACTCGTTTAGCGTAGAATAAGAGATATTAGAAATCACATTTTTATTTTATTCATAGTTCTAGTTATTTTTGGGATAATGTAAAAACAGAAAAATGCATGTGATCAACAAATAAAGAGTTGAAATTATATATTTAATTATTCTGGTAGCTAAAAGGAAAAGTCTTTTTTTATCAAAAAAGTAATGGATTTTTATTTTGATCAATATGTGATTTATTTTTATTTTGAAATTACACAACAAATGGCTGATTAAAAATGCTAATGTATTTTTGGTAAGTAGATATATTTTTTGGTAAGTAAATGTATTTTTGGTAAGTAAAATTCTGGTACTGAGTTTGTTCAGTGGGTTTTTCAGTTCTGAAGTTACCATTTGTTTCTTCTCTATTTTATATATATTCTCTCTATATTTTAACATTTGTTTCAAGTGTTTGACTACAATTTTTATTACAACTGCTTCCAACATCTCCCTGTCATCTTTTGAATGATTTTCCAAGCTGGTTGATATTATCATGGTTCATTGTACACTGAGAAATTTTGGATCATTTTGAGGAATTTTAACTTTAGAGCAATTTTTGGAATGATTTTGACTAAATTTGGAGATTTTGAGTTTCATATCTTGAGACATTGGGTCTTGTTTAAATTCAAAGAGGAATGTTAAAATTTATGTTTTAGTATGAAAGTCACCTGATTACAGTCAAGCTGCAAGGACTAACCTGCATTCTCCATGCTGTGGTTCCAACATTAGTCCACTTTTCAAGTCTATTGTGGTATACAGACAGTTCTGTTCCATGTATACCACACAGGGTTTAGTGAAAAATGTGAGCAGAGATCTGTTATCCCAGTTCTTTAGTTTTTATTTTTTTTAATGTTTATTGATTTTTGAGAGATAGAGAGAGACA
The DNA here is from genome assembly GCF_018350155.1 of Leopardus geoffroyi. Classification (NCBI taxonomy): domain Eukaryota; kingdom Metazoa; phylum Chordata; class Mammalia; order Carnivora; family Felidae; genus Leopardus; species Leopardus geoffroyi. Next base: position 172,894,847 of record NC_059328.1, on the reverse strand, counting down.
GAGTGTGAACAGGGGAAGGGTAGAGCGAGAGGGAGACACAGAACCCAAAGTAGGCTCCAGGCTCTGGGCTGTCAGCAGGGAACCTGATGCAGAACTAGAACTAGGGAGCTGGGAGATCATGACCTGAGTGAAGTCAGAGGCTTAACTGGCTGACTCACCTGTTATCTCAGTTCTTAGAGCCTTCTACATGTTAATTAGGGTTAGATCCTTATATGCATAAGCCACAAGTGGGCCCATAAATCCTACACTACTTTTTGGAGTTGATTTTCCAATCTTCCTCTCCAAAATCTCCCCAGCATTTGTCTGTTCCTTTGTGCTCCTCTTTCCCACTGTGTTATTAAAGACAGAACGCAACTACTTTTGCTATTGAGCCATCCAGGAGCAAAAGGTGAGAGGATGTAGAAATAGAGAGAGTAGACAGCTGGGCTTTGGCCGCACGCTTTGAATCAATAGCCCCGGAGAGAAGAGAGAGAAAAGTTCCCATTGCTTAGACTGTTGGCTCCTGCAGGCTCCCAGCACTGCAGCTGATGCTGTCACCACTCGCAGCACCTCTGCAGGGCTACCTAGATTGTATGGTATGAGCAAAAGAGAGAAAAGAGAACCAAAAATGTTTTTTCCTCTGTTTCCCTGAACTTTGTACTTCCCTTGCCCACTTCTCAAGCTAGAACTGAACAGCTTTTCCTGGACTGCCTTTTGTTTGTTTGCCGTTGCTGTTGTTGCCCCCCAGCACTGGGTCTAAAGTTCCCAACTAAGTTAAACTCAGGCCAGGAGACACGAAAGGATGTGCAAATGGCAAACTCATCACCAGTTTGGAGGCACTCTGATTTTCAGTGTTTTATTTCAGTCTGCCTGTTGCTGTTTACATTTTGGAGTTCTCAAGCTGCTGGGCCATGCACTCTGTCAAGGTTTTATAGGTGTGTTCTGTGGGAGAGAAAGGGGTGCACTTACTCATCTTACCCAAAACTGGAAACTCCTCAGTCATATATTTTTTCATATATTGCTTTTCAAATAACAAATGCATCATTTTTATAACTGGAAACTTGGGCACAAAAAGCTTTAGTTTTTAAAACCAGGTAATCTATGTACTATAGTGGAATGCTAGGGGCTCCGAATAGACGTGAAATTGGCAAGTGCCTTAGGTTACTTTACAGGATTTTGTTCTTTTACATTAAATCTTGGCAGAAAATGCAGCATTGATTTTCTCCATATGTTAATACTATCGACATTAAAGCATTTTTATTGTATTTTCACTGACATTTGTGTAATATAAAGATAGTAAGAGATACTTTTATGTGTCTTTAAGATCGAGATTTTCAAGGCTTATACATATAGAAAATAGCTTACATAAATTACAAATTCCTGTAAATAACAAGTATCTAAAAGAAAAGATCCATATACATTTATGTAAGTAATAGTTTGTTCTACTTTCAGGCCACGTTATTTTGCCCAATACCACGTGAGGTAAATAGCAATTATTTCTCCAATTCCTTTTTCAAATGTTAATTTCTAATTTTACCATGATAAAATAGACAAATTCAGTATTTCTGTATTAGCTTGAAATATTGAAACTGAACTAAAAATGTGACTTTAAGGACTAATAATTGAAACCAAATCCTGGTCATTGTAGGCACAAAGCATAGAAATCTAGTATCTACCAGTGCCACACGTGAAACCAAACTTTTCGACCTTGATATATATATATACCTCATCAGATGATGGCTTACTGCTTGATATCCATCAGATAGTCAGTGATAAAACACATTTGTTTGTCTATTAATGTAATTTATAGTATTTTTGCAGACAGTGCAATTGTCACTTCTTTCAGAGATTCAAAGTATTCATAAATGCCATTTTGCAAGAGTATGAAAATCCTAACATAAAATAAAACTGCTAATATTTTAAACTGATAATGAGAATTGCATCTTTTATATTTTTATGCCGTACATAATAATTTTTAAAATTATTATGAGAAGATTTCAGGTCTGTAAATGGTCTTGTACTTAATTGGTACTATTTTTCAGCTAAGAAAAGGTTGTTGTAACCTAGGAACTGCAGAGGCTTCCATAACTGATACTGAGTCTCTACTGCTTTATCATTTTTGGCAATGTTTCATCATTTAGACACATCAGGTACTTACACTGCCACTATCACATAATTTAAATTGGCATTGTTTAGAATGATGAAAAAAATGACAAAGTACCAATCAGAAACTGAATTTTATGTAGTGGAAAAGATTCATCCATGTATTATTGGACTGATGGAAGGTGAGACAACAATTTAGGAATGTTATGTTCATCTTTCTCTTTCTCGGTTGACTAATGTTGACAATTGAATGTGTAGGTCTCTTATATCCACAAAACGTTGCCTGTGGTCTTTTCCTCAAATGAACCATTTGAAGGAGTTTTTAAATTTTGTAGACATAAAATTATTTCAAAAATAAATACTGAATTTGGGTATGTATTTTTGTTTTTTGCAAATACAGTACATGATCATATTCTTAATTTTTATTTTATTTTATGTTTTAATAGGTTTTTCTTTTTGAGAGGGAGAGAGATAGGCAAAGGGAGGAAGGGAGAGAGAAAATGTTAAGCAGGTTCCACATTCAGTGTGGAGTACGATGTGGGGCTCAATCTCATGACCCTGGGATCATGACCTAAGCCAAAATCAAGAGTCAGATATTCAACTGATTGAGCCACCTAGGCACCTTATTATTAATTTTTTTTAAATAAGAGAATGTGGTATTTTATATATTGCTGTGTTTTATGAACTTAGTGTCCAGAAACATTCCTCTATAGTCAGATAAAATGTGGGTATATTAAGAAAGTCTATTTTCTGTAATTACAAAGCTTGGGAATAGAAGTTTTACTTTTTAAAGCTCCTCTATGTAAGTCTATTTTAGAAAATTGTTCTCAAGGATTATTGTTCTCAAGTATTATACTGCTTCATTAGTCAGTGGCTCATTTGCTTTCTTTAATATTTTCCATAAATACACACCTTTTAAACACACACATGCACATACACACATACATATTTTTGTTGAATTAGTGCATACATATAGGTAGATAATATTGATGATGTAAATGAAAAACAAGAATTCTAACCAGCTGCCTCCTGCCAGTCCTAACCTTCAATGCTATACTCCCAACATCAGGCAAACACATCTTTTCATTTCTTTCTGCAACTGGTTCTCTCACCATTTTTAAATTCTATGCTTCATAATATTTTCTCAATTTAGATGTCATCTATTAATTTCCTTTAGTGAAAATTAGGATTGAACATCTTGACACCATATTCCTTAGCTTTGGGAAGAAGAAACCCACTCCCTCTTCTTGGAGAGGAGGATACAAAACACAGCTGCACTTTTTCCTTGATGAATAATTCCAGACTGAGAATCTACTTTTTCTTGAGCCTTATGTTTTCAAAGATGAACAGCTGTGTTGATGTTTCTTGGTATTAAAACTTGTTTGGATTAATTTATTCCTACTAAATCCTAGAGTGGCACCTGGACCTAATACATTTGTTACTTGAAACCACTCTGTTCTTAGTTTTAGTCTCAATTTGAGTCTCAATTACCAAGTCAAGGACAAGAAGTAAAGTCTATCACGAAATCCTGTATCAATAGTTTTACCACAAATTTTCAGTTAATAATCAGAATTTATACCACTTTGACTTTGAATGTATTGGTCAATGTCATGCCAAGCATTTCCCAGTGGTAAAAATTCCACATTGCTTTGTTTCCTATTCATTTTTTTAAATTTTATTTTGTTGTTGGTAAGAACACTTAGCACAAGATCTATCCTCTTAACAGATTTAAGTGTGTGAAACAGTATTATATATAGGCACAATGTTGGACAGATTTCTCTTTATTAATTTTCTTTTTTTAATATGAAAATTTTTAAATTAATTTATTTTTTAATATGAAATTTATTGTCAAATTGGTTTCCATACAACACCCAGTGCTCATCCCAAGAGGTGCGCTCCTCAATACCCATCACCCACCCTCCCTTCCCTCTCACCCCCCATCAATCCTCTGTTTGTTCTGTTTTTTTTTTATTTAAAACAAAATTTTTTTTAATGTTTATTTATTTTTTGAGACAGAGAGAGACAGAGCATGAATGGGGGAGGGTCAGAGAGAGGGAGACACAGAATCCGAAACAGGCTCCAGGCTCCGAGCTGTCAGCACAGAGCCCGACGCGGGGCTTGAACTCACAGACCACGAGATCATGACCTGAGCCGAAGTCGGCCGCTCAACCGACTGAGCCACCCAGGCGCCCCTGTTCTCAGTTTTTAAGAGTCTCCTATGGTTTGGCTCCCTCCCTCTCTTTTTTTTTCCTTCCCCTCCCCCATGTTCTTCTGTTAAGTTTCTCAGGATCCACATAAGAGTGAAAACATATGGTATCTGTCTTTCGCTGTATGACTTATTTCACTTAGCATAACACTCTCCAGTTCCATCCATGTTGCTACAAAAGGCCATATTTCATTCTTTCTCGATGCCATGTAGTATTCCATTGTGTATATAAACCAAAATTTCTTTATCCATTCATCATTATTAATTTTCACACTTACATGTGTTGGTAACCACAAAGCTTTATATTTTTCTAAACCCTCTTCCTGTTTTATAACTATTTTTCTTTTTAGACATTTCTGTTCCTCCAAGTCTAGTCACTTTTTGAGAATGCTACAGAGATGATAACCAATTTTTACTCAGGATGGCTCTAAAATGTCCAGGTTTCTGTTGGCTTCCCCTGCCCTTTTCTTGTTGTTGTTATTGGTGGTGGTGGTGGTGGTGGTTATGGGGATGTTGATGATCTTGATGCAAGAGTACATTTGTGTGGGTTTCCCAAAGAAAGCAAGGGAAACATATTTTCTATTGCCCCTTTTTTTTGTAAGTTGAAATGCTTATTTATTTTTGAGAGAGAGAGAGCGGGGTAAGGACAGAGAGAGAGAAGGACAGAGGATCTGAATCGGGCTCTGCCCTGATAGTAGCAAGCCCGATGCGGGGCTCAACTTGTGGACCGTGGGATTATGACCTGAGCTGAAGTCAGATGCCCAACTGACTAAGCCACCAGGCACCCCTTCTCTTGCCTTTTCATGTCTGAAAATATTTTTATTCTGTTATCAAAAATAGTTGATAATCTGTTTTTTAAAAAAAATCTTTTCACCCTACTTTTTTCTTTATTGGCTAATTTATTGTTTTTGTTTCTTTCTATGCATGTTATAGTCAAGGCTATGATGATTTGACCATAGTTTCATACTTAAGAGTGAGAAATAAGAACATGTATGAATCTGAAAATAACATGAATCGGTTTAAATTTTTCAGTGAACAAACCCCTCTTCCACTCTGTTAGATAAAAGGAGTTTAATTTTATGCAACAGCTGTAACTGGGGCTCTTTACATTTATAGTTAACAATAACAAAAAAAAAGGAGGGATGAAAGTATCTGGTAGACTTTATACTTCTCATTCTGAGAGATGAACTCAAGTTGATAACCAAAAAATGAAGTAATTTGAAGGAATGTCCTTCAAATACCTAAAGAAGGCTTTGAAATACTGGCATTTGAACAGCTCACCTCAAATGCACAAATCTCCATCTAACCACAAAACCATATATCCTTCCACTTGATAAGTCCCATCCATGGTTTCAGAGATTCTTATTAGTAAAATAACAGAAATATTATTGGATATATCTCAAGTGTTATGGGAGTACAGGAAGTATGATGACATTTCAGCTTATTAAAACTGGGATTACTTAAGAAGAAAGAGATATTTGTAGTGCCCATGAAGAATTAACATTTCAGAAACAGTTCACTGGAGCAATGTTTTCAAAGTAGAATGCGATGTGTACAAGAATAAGAAAGTTTAAGATATATTTAGAGCACAGGAATTTTTTCTATGTATGGATATAGTTTACTTGGGTAAATAACTATTACTTGAATATTTAGGTCCTTTCCACATGTTTGTGTTGTATAAGAAATTCAAAAATTTTTCCAAAGTGGTAGTACCATTTTACATTTCTAACAGTGATGTCTGAGTGTCTTAGTCATGCCACAGCTTAGCCAAAACTTAGCATTGTCTTTTTTTTCCTCAGCCAGTCAAGTGTGGAATGGTATTTTATGGGATTTTAATTTGTGTTTTCTGACCGCTAATTAGGCTGAGTATCTTTTTACACAGTAATTGGTCATTCACTCTCCTCTCTTGTGAAATATCACTTCATATATTTTGCCAGTTTTGATTGAATTTTTTTTGTATCATTGAGTGTTTCAGTTTATATTTTTGATACAACATCTTTGATAAACATATATCAAAATGATTATATATTGATATAACTAATAAAATATTACACATTGATAAATATATATCAAATCAAACACTCACACAGCACAATATCTTTCTACAGTTTGAAGTTTAATTTTTGTTGTCTTAAATATGTTGTTCAAAGAACAGATGCATTTTATTTAAATTACGTTTAATTTATAACACCTATTTTTCAATGTTTATGTCATACTTAAGAATTTTGCCTATTCAAGGTCTCAAAATGTTCTGCTACATTTTTGGTGTGTGTTTCATTCTAGAAGTTTTATTTATTTATTTATTTATTTATTTATTTATTTATTTATTAAATATATTTTTGAGAGAGAGAAGGAAAAAGTGTACAAGATGCAATGTGAGGGAGGAGCAGAGAGAGAGAGAGATAGGAAGAGAGAATCCCAACCAGACTCCTTGCTCAGTGCAGAACCTGACACAGGGCTCAATCTCATGACCCTGGGATCATGACCTGAATTGAAATCAAGAGTTCATTGCTTAATTGATTGAGCCAACCAGGTGTCCCTATAATTTTAATTTTTATCTCCCAAAGCTGCACGGGGCCAACACTGAATACATCTGGGTGAGGTCAGCAGTGTGGTATGAAAAGCCTGGGAGTGATGGTGGGCTGTAGAGCCAAAACACTTCCAAGTGACACAAAAACCTGACTACTGAGCTCTGAAGTATAGAGTAGTTAAAAATATTAGCAGAGGGGCTATAAATGCTTTAAGTGTTCTTGGGAGACTAGCCAATTGAACACAAAGTCTTAATTCTCCACAATGTATTTGGAGCTAGTGGTGAAATGATTGTAAGGAACATTCCTGTACCTGATTCTACAAGCCTCCATCCAGTTCAACTATAATTAGACTAATTCAGTACTCTATTCCAGCATACAAATAGATGAAGGGAATGCATACACATTTCTCTGGCAGCAAATATTACTATCTTTAGTCCATTCTTTTCTCCAACTCCACACAATTTTAGAAATATAATTTTTAAAAAATTAATAGGCACACAAACAAGCAAAATAAACAACTAAAACTGTGACCACGAATCAAAAGAATATGCCAGTCAATAGAAATAAATCTGCAAAGGGATCAGCCTTTACAGAGGGTTTAGAAATAGCATATAAGTTTTTAAAAATAACTTTGATAAGTGTTATGAATTCTAGAAGAAAATATGGATGAAATGTAAGAACATAAGGGAATTTCAGCAGAGAAATAAAAGATATAAAAAGTACTAAATTTAAGCAGGAAAACTGAGAAAATATAATAACCAAAATGAATTCATCTATGGGCTTAGCCAAAACTTGAAAACAGCAAAAGAACAAAATAGTGTATTTGAAGGGAGGTCAATCTAAGTGATCCAAGTCATAATACAAAGAGAAAAAAAACTTAGAAAACTACTTATATCTTGAGAAACAGTGTCAAATATTCTAGCATGGATATAATTTTATTCTGAGAAGAAGAACAAGAGTGAGACAGAGAAAATATTTGAAAGACAAGTTCCAAGATTTTTTCCAAAGGACATAAATTCAATGATTCAGATAACTCATTAATTTCAGAGCATAGCTAAATAAAAAAAAATACCCCTTACACATAACATAGTCAAATTGCTGAAAAGGAAAATTAATAGTAAATTCTGAAGCTGCCAGAGAATAAAAGACACATTACATAAAGGGGAAAATCCATCAAAAGGCCATGTAAACTTCAAAGCATAGTAATTTTTGTAAACTCACCATAGGTTTAGGACACAGTGTTATTTAAATGAACTAATGGGAGAGGGAAAAGGAGAGGGAGAGGAAGAAGGAGAGAGAGAGAGAGAGAGAGAGAGAGAGATTGAGAAAGAGTCGGGAGGCAAAATCCCTTCAAATATTGGGTTAGTAGCTCAGCAACGAAATGCCTTGGTAGGCAAGAAAGCTAAGAAACAATCTTCCAAGACAATCTAGAAATTATAGTGTATATTACTACACAGAAAACTAATGCATAGTGTATATTACTACACAGAGAACTAATGTATGACTGAAAAGCAAAGGGAACTTCCCAAAGATTCAAGCAATCGGCAAAGCAGATGAGCTACTGTTTTACCCATGGAAAAAAAATCCTGATTTTTCCCTGAAAACATTTACAGCTAGTGGTCAAATGAATCAAAATAAAGTTGTAACGAAGATCTAACCCACATGAGCCAAAGTTCATATTGACAAGTTCAGGTCTACTCTAATGGCCCAAAAACAAAAGGAACATGCTGCTCTTGTGTAACAAAACAAAACAAAACAAAACAAAACAAACAAAACAAAACAAAACAAAGCAAAACATTGCTTCATCTTTCATTGTTCTTTTATATAAAATATCTGGCATTATAGGTTAAGGGACATGTGAAAAAGCAAAAAAAATGAGAACTGTGGTCAAGAGATAAAAAATACCAATAGAAGAAGACTCTGAAGTGGTTAAGATTTATCAGACAAAGATCTTAATATAACTATGGTAAAATGACTAATGCAACATGTTTTGGCAAATGAGATATTTTAATAGACATGGAAACTATGAAAAAGGAAAAATGAAAAGTCTAGAAATGAAAATGTATGTTAACTAATTGGAATTTAAATAAAAGCTTAAATAAATAAATAAATAAATAAACGACAGGGAGAATCAAGGGACCTGAGCTAGAATGGTTTCAACAAGGTAGTAAATATTCGGTTGACATCTGATTATATTCCATGAGTCTTGTTTCTCCAATATAACACGCTATGATTAAAATTATTTTGCACTTAAAAAAATTTCCTTTATAATTATGATGATGTATTATAGGTATGTGTTCTCTATTTATTTCTTAAATTTTTAACTGTTTGTTTTGGAGAACTATTTTAGGACATGTGCAGATTATATTTTTTCTTCTACAATTTAGGCAACTGTCAGATATTAATCTACAAATCATTAAATCAACTACCAAAGTGAAGATACTCAGGTCTTATATAGCCTAGGGAAAGATTTCTGAATGTGTAGTTCCTACAATGTGTTATATGAAGTGTATTGTGTCAAATAACATGGAGTAATATGGCATACTATATTTCCCCTACTGTATACCTTAATTAAAGTCTGAGAATTTCTACAGTAAAAATATAATAATAATAATAAATCTTTAATACCCAATAATTGTTGCACACATCTGATGAAATGCCATGATTCACTGCCTAAATAGTTGTAGTGATTTTAGATTCAGATAAATAATCAAACTTCAAGAGACATGATAGGCTTTTCTCAATATCAAATTTATTTAGCCTTTCAGTGAGGTACAGGATAGGCATCAAAACAATATGCATGACCAAAACCAAATATCCCTGAGTCCCTGTACACTTTGGATGTGACGACTCCAGAAGACCATGAAGATGAAGTTGAAGATAATTTGAGCATGAGCAAACAACCTCAATTTAGGCAGGATGTCAGCTCCATAGTCCCTTCAGATCAAGGATGAATAACTAGTTTCCACTTTCCAAGTTGTGTCTTACCACTACAAGTTATTCAGGACTTGATAAATAATTTGAACAATTATATACCACTGTTTGATGTGTACATCATCCTCAACTGTGTTCATCTCTCTCTAATATCATACATGCCTAGATATGCTGTATTGGTGTTTTGAAGGTGATTTGATCAAGGTGTCCCTAAGACTGGAGGAAATTATGTGCAATATTTGTTAGCTATTTTCTTCCAGCAAGAAAATATTATTGTTTTAAAATATCCACAGGGCTCAATTTAGGAAATGTTTTTACTAGTAATTAAATTAATATTCACATAAATTAATTAGACTAAAATGCTATATTAAAAAAAACTTATTTTTTAAAAAAAATAATGTTTAGAGAAAAAGAGAGAGAGAGAGACAGAGAATGAGCTGGGGAGGAGCTGAGAGAGAGGAAAACAAAGAATCCGATGCAGTCTCCACGCTCTGGGCTGTCAGCACAGAGCCCGATGTGGGGCTTGAACCCAAAAACTGTGAGATCATGACCTGAGACGAAATTGGACAATTAACTGACTGAGCCACCCAGGCACCCCCCAAAAAAACTTATTTATGCTTGGATGGACATATATTGCGTTGAACTTATCTGTTATGATCTTGAAGATATAGTAATGTGATTGATTTGGTCTGTTTGAGATCACAGAGGCAATCCTTTATGTACCATGCGGATCAAACAACATTAGTACACAAGTGTAGAAGGTTTGTGTCTCTTCAAAAATAGTGGACATTAGTAGTTAAAAAAATAAACATGCTGCAAAAAAACTTCCTTATTATAATCAATACATGTGTATATGTGTTTGTATATTTGCACATGCTAATGTGTGTGAAAATTTTTTAGCTATCATGAGGAATAAAGTTAGATAAGATCATGTTCCTACTTCATGAGCTTACACAACATGGAAATGAAAAAAATACTTGGAAGCAAAACTACTAGATATTTAAATACTAAGTAAAAGTATGAATTCAGAGGAGTTGAGATGGAGGAGTAGTAAGGGGATCCTGAGATTGTCTCATCCCTCAAGCAGAGCAACATCAAACCATTTTGAATGCTTAGGAAATTGATCTGAGGATTAAGAGAAAAATCTGCATAATGTGAGGGAGAGAATGTGGTGAGTTGGTACAGAAGAGGTGAATTGGGGGAGAGAAGAGCCATGGTGCCACAGAGGGGAGGGAGCCATTTTCATGGAGAGGAGGAAGACAGAAGAGGAGCAAGAGCAGCATATTGGGTTTGCACAAGAAAGTCCTCCCCTTGAAAGCAGTTAGAGAGAAAGAGTGAAAACATGCACAGGAGACTGCACAAGAAAACTGCTCCCCCAAACCACTAGTGGGAGAAAAAGGAGAGAGTTTCAATACTGCCAGTTTTTTATAAACAGTGGAACACAGAGTCTGAAGTGTCAGAGGTCAGCCGCTGGCGGTGCTCTGGTGAGGAAGAAGTACGGATCCCCAGCAGCAGGCAAGGTGGTCTGGGATCCCATGGGACACAGGGGCAGAAACAGTTCCCCTGCATGGAGTACATTTGGTAAAGATTATATGGCCTCTCGCAGGGGCAAAGACCTGGCTGGCACTGTCAACTACCAAGTTCACCCATGTAAGAACAGACGCTGGCTGAGGACAGCAAACCCTGAAGTAGGCTGTGTGTTGCAATTTACCATAAACTCTGAGCCACTGCTGCTGCAGCACAGTGGTTCAACTGTTTCCTGGGACAAGGCAGCGTGGGACACAGCATGGCGAGATGCTCCTCCAGAAGATCGCTGTGGGCCCAAACCAGGGGGTCTCTGAAGTGTGGGGTTTTGAAACACAGCTGCACCTGAGATAAAACCCTGGAGAGAGGCATCACCTGGTAAGACAGCTTGGACACAGACAGGGGAAAGGTGGGGAGTTATGGAAGGAAGGACACAGGAGGGGTGACTGGCCATGTATCTGTAAGGACTCAAACTTCTCACTCTGGAGACTGGAGAGCAGGAGGGTGAAGCCCTTTTCACCATTAGCCCACCATCACTAACCGACCACAGTGAGCCACCAGGTAGAGAACGGAGCTGTTACACCAATCACAAACCCCTGTGTCCTCCAAGCACATCTCCATCAAGGCAAGATGGTCTGAGAATCAGAACAGCGGGCTTCTCCCTCAAAAGACCAGCACAAATCCTTTCCACAACCTTAGTCTACTAACTACAGACTGCTTCAAAGTTTTAGCTCTAGAGGAAACTGGATCTAGCTTCATCTGGGTTTTTTGTTTGTTTGTTCATTTGTTCATTGATGTTGTTGTTGCTTCTGTTTTTGTTTCTATTGTTTTTATTTTCTTTTGTTCTAAGATACAGAACGTGCAATTTTTTATTTTATTTTATTTTTTATTTTAGTATTTTTATTTTATTTTATTTTATTTTATTTTATTTTATTTTATGTTTGCTTATTTTGAGAGAGAGAGAGAGAGAGTGAACAGAGGAGGGGAAGAGAGAAAGAGAGAGACAGAGAATTTCAACCAGACTCCGCACTGTCAGCGCAAAGCCCGATGTGGGGCTCAAACTCACAAACTGTGAGATCATGACCTGAGTCAAAAACAAGAGTTGGAGGCTTAATAAACTGAGCCACCCAAGTGTCCCTATTTTTTAAAAATTTATTTTTTATTTTTTTCTTTTTTTCTCCTTTCTCTTTTTTCTATAAAGCTTCTCTTAACAAGCAGACCAAAACACACCTAGAATCTAGCTCCCTTTAATTGACTTCTTAAAACTTTTAAAATTTCTATTTAATTCTATTAATAGAATTCACCTCAAAAGTAAGAACAGGAAGAAATGAGAGCCAAGGATTTGGTCAATGCAGCTAGCTATAAGATGTCTGAATTAGAATTTAAAACAACAATTATAAGGATACAAATTGGACCTGAAAAACATCATAGAAGACACCAGAAAATCCCTTTCTGCAGATATAAAAGAAATAAAAGCTAGTCAGAGGAAAATTAAAAATGTTATAACTAGATGCAAACCCAAATGGAGGCCTAAAATGCGGATGGACAAGGCAGAGGAGTGAATGAGTGATACAGAAAATAAAATTATGGAAAATAATGAAGCTGAAAAGAAGGAAACAAAGGTAAACAATAATGAAGGCAGACTTGGGGAACTCAGAGACTTATTAAAACATAATAACATTCTTATCATAGCAGTCCCAGAAGATAAAGAGAGAGAAAAAGAGACAGAAGCTTTATGTGAGCAAATTATAGCCAAAAACATCCCTAATCGGGGGAAGGACAGAGACATCAAAATCCAAGAAGCACAGAGAACTCCCATTAGGTTCACCAAAAGCTGGCCATCTCCAAGACATATCATATTCAAGTTTACAAAATATACAGACAAGTAAAGCATCCTGAAAGCAACAAGGTAAAAAAAAATCCTTAATCTACAAGGGAAGACAGATCAGGTTCACAGCAGATCTGTTTACAGAAACTTCCAGGCCAGAGAGGAATGTCAGGATATATTCAACTTGCTGAATGGAGAAAATTTGCAGCCATGAATACTCTATCCAACAAGGCTGTCATTCAAGATAGAAGGAGACATAAAGAGTTTCCCAGATAAACAAAAACTAAAGGAGTTTGTGACCAATAAACCAGCCCTACAAGAATTTTAAGGGGGACTTTGAGGGGGGAAAAATGACTAAAAAAACAAAGACTAGAAAGGACCAATGAGCATCATCAGAAACACCAACTCCATAGGTAACACAATGGCACTAAATTCATATCTTTCAATAATTACTCTGAATATAAATGGACTAAATGCTCCAATCAAAAGACATAGGATGTCAGAATGGATAAGAAAGCAAGATCCATCTATATGCTTCCTAGAAGAGACTCATTTTAGACCTAAAGACACCTGCAGACTGAAATTGAGGTGATGGAGAACCATCTATCATGCTAATGGATGTCAAAAGAAAGCTGGAGTAGCCATGCTACTACCAGTCAAACTAGATTTTAAAACAAAGACTGTAGGGCACCTTGAGTAGCTCAGTAGGTTGGGTGTCAGACTCTTGATTTTGGATCAGGTGAGGATCTCACAGTTCATGAGATTGAGCCCCATGTCAGGCTCCTCACTGACAGTGCAAATCTTCTTGGAATTCTCTCTCTCATACCCACCCTTGTTTGTGCTCCCTCTCTCTTTCTCAAAATAGATGTTTAAAAAAATAAAAATAAAACACAGACTGTAACAGGAGATGAAGAAAGACATTATATCATAATTAAGGAGTCTATCCATCAAGAAGAGAGAACAATTATATTTAGGCCCCCAACTTAGAAGAACCCAAATATATAAATCAATTAATTACAAACATAAAGAAACTCACTGATAACAGCACAGTAAGAGTAGGGGACTTTAACACCTCACTTACACCAATGGACAGATCACCTCAGCAAAAAATCAGGGAAACAATGGCTTTGAATAACACATTGGACCAGATGGACTTAACAGATATTTTAAGAACGTTTCATCTAAAGAAGCGGAATACACATTCTCTTCAAGAGCACATGGAACATTCTCCAGAATAGATAACATACTGGGTCTCAAATCACCCAACACATACGGAAAGATTGAGATCATACCATACATATTTTCAGATCACAATGCTATGAAACTTGAAGTCAATCTCAAGAAAAAAAATTGGAAAGCCCTCATACATGGAGGTTAACAAACATCCTACTAAAGAATGAATGGGTTAAACAGGAAATTAAAGAAGAAATTTAAAAAAATAGATGGAAGCCAATAAAAATGAAAACACGGCAATCCAAAACCTTTGGATGCAGCAAAGGCAGTCCTAAGAGGGAAGTGTATTTATTGCAAATCAGGCCTATCTCAAGAAGCAAGAAAGTTCCCAAATACAGAACCTAACCTTACCCTAAAGGAGCTAGAAAAGGAACAACAAATAAAGCCTAAAGCCAGCAGAAGAAGGGAAATAATGAATATTAGAGCAGAAATAAATGATATAGAAACAAAAAAACAAACAAACAAACAAGAAAATAGCAGAACAGATCAACAAAACTAAGAGCTGGTTCTTTGAAAGAATCAACTGTAGCCAGACTTATCAAAAAGAAAAGAGAAAGAACCGAAAGAGATAAAATTATGAATGAAAGAGGAAACATCATAACCAACACCACATAAATACAAACAATTATAAGAGAATAGTATGAAAAATTATATGCCAACAAACTGTGCAATCTGGAAGAAATGGACAAATTTCTAAAAACTCACCAGCTACCAAAACTGAAACAAGAAGAAATAGAAAATTTGAGCAGACCTATAACAAGAGAAGAAATTGAACCAGTAATACAAAAACTCCCCAAAAAACTAGAGTCCTGGGTCATATGGCTTCCCAGGGATGTTCTACCAGATGTTTAAAGATTTATTACCTATTCTTCCCAAACTTTTCCAAAAAACATTTAAATAGAACTTCCAAATTCATTCTATGAAGCTAGCATTACCTTGATTCCAAAACCAGACAAAGACCTGACTTATAAGGAAAATTACAGGCCAATATCCCTGATGAACATAGATGCAAAAATTCTCAACATGGTATTAGCAAACAGAATTCAACAGTAAATTAAAATAATTATTCACCATGGTCAAGTGGGATTTATTCCTGGGCTGCAGGGTTGGTTCAATAGTCGCAAATCAATCAACGTGATAACCACAGTAATAAAAGAAAGGCTAAGAACCTTATGATCTTGTCAATAGATGCAGAAAAATCATTTGACAAAATATAGCATCCATTCTTGATAAAAACCCTCAACAAAGTAGAGATACCTCAACATCATGAAGGCCATATACTAAAGACCCACAATGAATATCATCCTCAATGGGGAAAAACTGAGAGCCTTTCCCCTATGGTCAGGAATAAGACAAGGATGCCCATTCTCACCATTACTATTTAACATAATACTGGAAGTGTTAGCCTCAGGATTCAGACAACAAAAGTAAATAAAATGCATCCACATTGGCAAGGAAGAATCAAACTTTCACTATTTGCAGATGATATAATTCTCTATGTAGAAAACCTGAAAGACTCCACCAAAAAATTGCAAGAACTAATGCATGAATTCAGCAAAGTTGCATTTCTATATACCAATCTTTTGCATTCCTATATACCAATAACAAAGCAACAGGAAAAGAAATCAGTGAAATGATCCCATTTACAATTTCACCCAAAATAATTAGATACGTAGAAATAAACTTAACTAAAAAGGTAAAAGACCTATACTCTGCAAACTATAGAACACTTATGAAAGAAATTGAAAAGGACACAAAGAAATGAAAAACATTCCATGCTCATGGATTGGAAGAACAAACATTGTTAAAATGTCTATACTACCCAAAGCAATCTACATATTTAATGCAATCCCTATCAAAATACCACCAGGTCTAGAATAAACAATCCTAAAATTTCTATGAAGCTGCAAAAGACCCCAAATAGCCACAGCAGTTCCAAAAAAAAAGAAAAAAACAAAGCTGGAGACATCATGATTCTAGATTTTAAGCTATATAATAAAGCTGTAGTCATCAAGACTGTATGGTAGTGTAACAAAAACACACACACAGATCAATGAAACAGAACAGAAAATCCAGAAATGAACCCACAGCTATATGGTCAACTCATCTTCAACAAAGCAGGAAAGAATATTGGGTTTGAAAAAGGGAGTCTACTCAACAAATTGTGTTGGGAAAAAATGGATGGTGACATGCAGAAGAATCAAACTGGGCTGCTTTCTTGTACCATACACAAAAACAATAAATTCAAAGTGGATGAAAGACCTAAATGTGAGACAGGAAACCATCAAAATCCTAGAGGAGAACACAGGCAGTAACCTCTTCGACCTCAGCCACAGCAACTTCTTACTAGACATGTTCTGAAGGCAAGGGAAACAAAAGCAAACATGAACCATTGGTACTTCATCAAGATGAAAAGCTTCTACACAATGAAGGAAACAATCAACAAAACTAAAAGGCAGCCTACAGAATGAGGGAAGGTATTTGCAAACAATATGTCTGATAAAGGGTTAGTATGCAAAATCTATAAAAAATTTAAAATAAAAAAAAATCTATAAAAAATTTATCAAACTCAACACCCAAAAAACAAACATCCCAGTTAAGTAATGGGTAGAAGACATGAATAGACACTTAGCCAAAGAAAACATCCAGATGGCTGACAGACACATGAAAAGATGCTCAACATCACACATCAGGGAAATCCGAATCAAAACCACAATAAGATACTACCTCACATTCGTCAGGATGGTTAAAATTAACAACACAAGAAACATCAGATGTTGGTGAGGATACCCAGAAAGGGGAACCCTCTTGCACTGTTGGTGGGAATGGAAACTGGTGCAGCCACTCTGGAAAACAGTGTGGAGGTTCTTCAAGAAACTAAACTAGGACTACCTTATGATCCAGCAACTGTGCTTTTAGGTATATACCCAAAGGATACAAAAATACAGATTTGAAGGCGTACATGCACCCTGTGTTTATTGAAGCATTATCAACAATAACCAAACTATGGAGAGAGGTCAAATGTCCACCAACTGATGAATGGATAAAGAATATGTGGTATATACATACAATGGAATATTACCCCACCATCAAAAAGAATGAAATCTTGCCATTTGAAATGACAAGGATGGAGCTAGAATATATTATACTAAGCTAAGTCAATTAGAGAAAGACAAATACTATATGATTTCACTCATATGTGGAATTTGAGAAACAAAACAGATGAACCTATGGGAAGTGGGGGTGGGGGGAGAGAAGAGAGGGAAACAAACCACAAGAGCCTCTTAATGGCAAAGAACAGACTATGGGTTGACAGAGGGGGAGGGGGGTGGGTGGGAGATGGGCTAGGTGGGTGATGGTTACTAAGGAGGGCACTTGTGATGAGCATTGAGTGTCGTATTTAAGTGATGAATCTGAGTTTCTCTCCCGAAACCAATATTGCACTGCATGTTAACTAATTAAAATCTAAATTAAAAAAAAAAAAGTATGACTTCAGAGGAAGGTTAAATCACTGAGAGTTGAATCATTAGTTCAAGGTGCATATAGAAAGTAAATTTCCAGTCTAACAATAGGTGACTGTATCAATAGAAATATGCAATCAAATTATGGGAGAAAAATATCAAAAATGACATAGAATTAGGAATCAAACAGGTCATATCTATACAGTTTGGATAGTAGAATCATGGAAAATAGAATCAGACAGTTATGGTGTAAATTGTGGCTTTGCATAAAAAAAATCTGTACATCTTTCAGCAACCAATTAGTAGCCATGGATAAGGAAGGTGCTGTCTTTAGAGAGTGATTAGGATCATTTAAGACTGATATCTGTACAAATGATAGAAATGAAAATATAGTCAAATGGGCTTTTTTTTTTAACGTTTATTTATTTTTGAGACAGAGAGAGAGACAGAGCATGAACGGGGGAGGGTCAGAGAGAGGGAGACACAGAATCTGAAACAGGCTCCAGGCTCTGAGCTGTCAGCACAGAGCCCGACGCTGGGCTCGAACTCACGGACCGTGAGATCATGACCTGAGCCGAAGTCGGCCTCTTAACCGACTGAGCCACCCAGGTGCCCCATGGGCTTTCTAAAGTAAGGTATAAATAATGGCAGGGGAGAATTATTCTAATAACTTCAGGTTTAAGATGTGAAATAGAGATAAAAATATTTCATTGTAAGGAGGCTGAATGGCTCAGTTGGTTAAGTGTCTGACTCTTGATCTCAGCTCAGGTCATGATCTCCTGGTTCATGGGATCAAGCCCCATGTCAGGCTCCATGCTGAGAGACAGAGCACAAGTGGGGGTGGGGCAGAGAGAGAGGGAGACACAGAATCAGAAGCAGGTTCCAGGTCTGAGCTGTCAGCACAGAGCCAGATACGGGGCTCAGACTCATGAACCATGAGATCATGACCTGAGCCGAAGTCAGAGCTTAACCAGCTGAACCACCCAGGAGCCCCTACGTACTTTTGTATGTACTAAAAAATTTAAATAATTCATTTGGCTCTCTTTATATCAATATTCACTTTATTGAAGTAGTCTGGAACTGAATCTGCAGTATCTCTGAGGTATGCCTGTACTATACTTATAATTTAAGAAAACTTTTTTTAAATGGTACAGAGTAATGACAAAATTAAAACAAGAAGAAAAGTTTATTAAAATGTTTATTTATTTATTTTTGAGAAATAAGATAGGGAGAATGGGAGAGGGTCAGAAAGAGGAAAACAGAATCCAAGTGGCTTCTCACTGTCAGCACAGAGTCCAACGCAGGGTTCGAACTCACAAAATGAGATCATGACCTGAGCTGAAATGAATAGTCGGATGCTTAACCACCTGAGCCGCTCAGGTTCCTCTATTATTTAAAAATTTCGTTTGCTGCTTTTTCAAATGTGTTTTTTTTTCAAATCTGATAGGTTAAATTTCATTGCACCTGATACCTAAAAACATCTTAAAGTTTATCTTTAATTTTTTTTTTAATTGGTAGGTCTTTATTTTTGAAAGAGAGAAAGAGAGAGAGAATGATCAGGGGAGTGGCAGAGACAGAGGGAGACAGAGGATCTGAAGCAGGCTCTGCACTGATAATAGGGAGACTGATTTAGGGCTTGAAATCATGAAGAGATTATAACCTGAGCTGAAGTCAGACACTTATACAACTGAGCCACCCAGGAGCCCCTATCTTTAATTTTTTTTTAATAATTAAAATTGCTTTTATAATATATGCCTTGTAATTTCAGATCTGGAATCTTTGTGGGATTCTATTTTATTTTACTTTCTAGTATTATTTTGTTCTTTATAAGCTTTTGATTCTGCTTGCTTTTACATATGGTACACTGTTTTTACTCCTTGTTTTTACACATCATTTTTACACCTTTTTGTTAAGGTGCTTCTTATCTGCATAACATGAATTGTTCTTGAAAATCCTGGCTTAGGATGAAAGTTTTTCCTTTTCTTTCCTTCTTCCTTCCTTCCTTCCTTCCTTCCTTCCTTCCTTCCTTCCCCTTCCTTCCTTCCTTCCTTCCTTCTTTCCTTCATTTTTCTTTCTTTCTTTCTTTCTTTCTTTCTTTCTTTCTTTCTTTCTTTCTTTCTTTCTTTCTTTCTTTCTTTTCTTTCTTTCTTTTTTACATTTCCCAATTAAAGAACATTTCCTTTTCCCTTTACCATTGCCTGGAACACTGCTATGGTACTATTATAGCTTTAGGGCCCAGAAGCCCCAGATGATCTGAGGATCAAATATGCATTATAAATAAATAAATAAATAATAAATAAATAAATTAATTAATTAAACATTAAAAAATTGTTTAAAAGCATGTTTATACTATAATGTCATCTATTAAATATGCAATAGCACGTCTAAAATGTACATACCTTAGTTTAAAAATTATTTTATTGTCAAAATACTAATCACCATCTGAGCTTTATGTGAGTCAGAATCACTATCACAGATCACCATAACCAATACAATAAGAATAATGAAAAAGTTTGAAATACTGTGAGAATTACCAAACTGTGACAAAGAGACATGCAGTGAGCAAATGCTGTTGGAAAAGACTTGCTCTAATGTAGAGTAGCCACAAACCTTCAATTTCTAAAAACTCAATATCTGTGAAGTGCAATAAAGAAAAGGGCAATAAAAAGAGGTTTGCCTGTTATTGAAACGAGGAACTGAGCCTGAAGCTTCAACAGAGGATTTGTCATAGCTGTTTCTTTCTGATACCACAGTCCTCTTTAATTTGGTATCTGTTGTAGAATTAAATTGCTCCAGAGTATGTATTAAGCTTGATTTATTTATTCATAGTTAGTGCATATGGTGCTTGTGCTTGGACATTAAAGGCATCTATTTTATGTATCAAAAATAATAATCTATGCTGGTATTTTTTTGGTGTAACATTTACCTGCCAGTGAATGAATATGATCATTGTTATAGACCAAAGGATCTTTCTCATGCTCATATTAAAATGAAGAGTAAAAATTTTTATTTTTTATCATTTTTCCCATTTTATTTTATTATTTTATTTTTTTAAATGTTTATTCACTTTTTTTTGAGAGACAGAGACAGAGTGTGAGCAGAGCAGGGGCAGAGAGAGAAGGAGACACAGAATCTGAAACAGGCTCCAGGCTCTGAGCTGTTAGCACAGAGCCTGATGCGGGACTCAGACTCACCAACCGTGAGATCATGACCTGAGCTGAAGTCGGACGCTTAACCGACTGAGCCACCCAGGCACCCCTCATTTTTCCCATTTTATAAGCATTTCTATTTCATCTATCAATGATAATACTTATTTATTATTTTTTTGCATATAATATTGGTTCATATGTTTACCAGCTTTAATATTTATGTAAGTGTGTAACATAATGTAATATTTATGTAATTGAGTGCTTGCTGACATTCTATATAGCATCAAATAACCCATTTATATGAAGTAACTGGATATGTGTTGTCTTCCTGATTTTTGGTGAGTTGCCTTAGGAATTATTCTTTCTTGTGTGAGCACATGTACTGATTTAACAAAACCATGGATCTCGAGTTGTTATATATTAAGCTCATGAACTGATAGTTGGTCAGATCCAAGATTATTTATAAAAAGCTCCCATATATCTACCATGATGAATGAATTAGAGAAAGCCCCAACACACCTATACAGAAGACAACCACTTTGAAAATCAGTCTGCAGCCACTATAACCATGTTTCAAATTCTTATATTAATATTTGAATTGCTTTTGGAAATCTTGTTGGGCTCTTTTTAGGGGAAAACCTCAAAAGCATATTTTTCCTAAGAAACTATAAACCATTTTAAAACAATTTGTAGGAAAACTATGAATGCATCTTTCTATGGCATTTTTTACCTGTTCATAGATGAAAAGATTTTCTCCCTTCTTTATTAGCTGTAGTATTAGCTCTTTACATCAGTTCTCATTTCCTAGCTTGTCAATAACAACTCAATGCAAAACATATTTAATGAAGTCCGTACTAAAATCAGTGGTCTAATTCATTAGTTCTATGTCATATCCCTCACTTACCATTAAACAACATTCTTTTTTAAGAGCTCCTTTTTTTTCCTCTAAAACTTTCTAGTCTTAATCAAATTTCCAATCCTTTCTCTTTCAGTTTGTAAAATTTTTGCAAAATGAATTTTCTTACAAAGTTTTTTTTTTTTTTTACTTTTCCCATTTTTTCTTTTTGCCTTTCTCTCCCCTTGTAATTCAAGACATTCCCTTTTAACAGCTTTTCATTCATCTCCTCTGTGTTCACTCCACAGCTTCCAATTGTTCTATATAATAACTTATGCACTCTAGGTTAAAAATGATACATATAGATGAACATTAAAATTATGTGAAAACAGACAAATTCTCTGGTCTTCTTCCAACATGTATTTGTGAAAAATATGCTGCTTTGTCATTTTTCTGACACTCATTTACATGACAACCCATCTCTTACACTCCAAGATTAAATAAACCAAAGAGATCAAGAGACAATAAGTTTGCTTTTTAGTATATTTTCATTCCTTTTTCTCTTATCTCAGTACAATTAACAAACTATATAGAATCTGTGAATATCACCTTTTTATATTGTTTTAAAACAGAAAAATGATAAATTCCCCCACATCTTGCTTCATATTTCTTACACCATTTCTGCTTTTTTGTCATTCCCAGTGCTCTTCTTCGAATGTACTGAAATAAGGCCCATTGCTGCTTCGAGAAAGACAGGGTTACAACAAGCTGAAACTTACTGCTACTTTACATGATATTCTGGCAAATTGTCTTGTTCATTCTTTTTTAGAGATCTTAGAAAAATAACAACTGTGCCTTGAATTTGAGCATATAAAATACCAATCTCTTACATTATCTTTTGAAATGGTTAAATCTATTAGGCCCAAATAAATATTCTTTGGGGTCAATGTCATTAATTTTGGCATAGATTCCAGACGTTTCGTATTTGGACATATTTTAAACTTAAACACCCTTTCTTATTAGAAATATCATTTGGATAAAGATAATATTTTTAAGTAAATTTACAAAACATGACTTTTATCTAATTTAAATATATAAATGTTAGAGAGCAATGCAAACATGGTGCCCCTCAAATAAGTTAAAATTGATGAGGTTTTTCTTCAGGATACAAAGAAAATGATATGGAAGATGAGCTATGGATGCTGCATACCTAAGTAACCAGTCATGTGGTAGGCTGGGGTGTTTGTTTCTGCACACAAAAGGTGGAAAGAAGTGGTCCTAGGACACAAATTCAAATACCAGGCATCCAAAGATGTTCCTTTTGTTTTTTCAACAAGCAATCCCTAAATCATATTCAATCCCAGTGATATTGGTGTACTATCATAATTATTACAACAGCTTTATATCACTTTTATTTGTAAGTTATTTTATTGTAAATATTTAAAATGTTTTATTTTATTGTTAACATTAAATTTTATTGAAATATTAAAAATTGCCAATTCAAGCTGTTGTTTTTTAAGTAAAATCCAACAGAACAAGAAAGTTTTAAAATTCAGTTTGCTGATGTAATGAGGACCTAGGATTTGAGAGTTGATGTTGAATTGCTCAAAGCAGATTACCTGTAGGTTATATTTTACTTATTATTCACATATTACTTTGCCATCATATTTATATAACAAAAAAAGAGAAGTTAAAAGAAGAAAATAGTGAATTAACTTCTTATGGTATGTTGAAAATTTAGGATACTGGGGACTTCATTTTTAATGGAGAGATAGGCGAAACTAAGAATGGTCTTCTATAAAGGGTTACTCTTATAAAATTCCCACCAATTCAAAAGTACTTCGACTCTGAACTCTACTTGTTATTCACAATAAATAAAACTTATGAAAACATGATAAATCTAAGTTTTAAATGTCAATTCCTGAGACCTAAAAAATTAGTTTGATTGATCACTCTGTGCTGTGCAAACAATCCATCATTATAAGAGTTTAAAATGAGTATGCCATTACAGATGGTCCCTGACTTATGAGGGTTCAACACACAATTTTTTGACTTTACAGTGGTGCAAAAGCAGTATGCATTCAGTAGAAACTGTACTTTGAGTACTTTGAGTTTTGAATTTTTATCTTTTCCCTGGCTAGTGAGTTGGTAGTTTACTCTCTAGTGATGCTGGGCACCATCAGCACCGTGGCTCACAGTTAGCTACACAATCACCAGTGTAAACAATCCACTGACAACCATTTTGTTCCCCTACAACCATTCTGTTTTTCACTCTCAGTAGGGTATTCAATACATTTTATGGTATATTCAATACTTTAATATAAAATAGGCTTTCTAATAGAGGATTTGATCCAACTGGAAGCTAATGTAAGTGTTCTGAGTACTTTTAAGGTAGGCAAGGCTAAGCTAAGCTGTTTGGCAAGTTAAGTGTATTGAACGTATTTTCAATTTTCGGTATTTTCAACTTATAATGGGTTTGTCAGGACACAGCCCCACAGTAAGTCAAAGAAGTCTATACTTGCAAAGGGGAATTTAATTCATTTGAAATGGCACTTCTGAAATACTAACGAAAGTCATAAAATACTAATTCTATGTTATTAAATATAATTGCTTAAAATAAATTATAGTTATATAAAAAGTAAACACTTTCATTGGGCGCATGCTTTCCTGAGCACTATTTATTAAATTAAAAAGGAAATGGATGTGGTGTATACATGCCCAGAATTGCCAGGTTACAAGATGAGAATGGAAGATATGAGGTAAGGCACAGTTCCAGATATGTCCTATTGAAGAAAATTAAAATCTGAAGGTCTTGTGCTGAAAAACTCCACAGTTTCCATGGATTATAACTCTGAATTAGAAGCATTAAAAATATTTTTAGGGGTGCTAGGGTGGTTCGGTAGGTTAAGCATCTAACTCTTGTTTTGGGCTCAGGTCACAACCTCACAGTTCACAAGATAAAGCCCAGCATTGGCCTCTAGGCTGGCAGAGTGGAGCCTGTTTGGGATTCTCTCTCTCTCCCGCTCTCTCTCTCTCTCTTTCAAAATAAATAAATACACTTAAATTTTTTAAAGAACACACTTTTCCTAGGTAAGAAGCGTTACAAGGCACATTAGCATAAAGCCAATTACTATCTACAGCAAAAAATAATCTTATTTTTTGGCTATGATAAAGCAATTTTATAGCATTTTCCTAGGGAAATTTGTACTACAAACACCATATTTCTTCCTGATAGACACAACCAATTAAAAAATACTTGTTGAATAAAGAAATTATAATGATCTCAAATGATTGGGGTGCTATTGCTACAATGGCAATCATATTATAATACATAAATGTATCAAATCAACATGTTGTACATCTTAAGTTTACACAATAAGTCAAATATATTTCAACAAATAGAAAGGTAATAAAAAAAAACTTGTTGAATCAATGAAATAAGCCATAAAAACGTCATCTCATTTTGCTATTATTTTCTACCTAAGGAAACATTCACTTGCAATGTTTCATGAAGATGCCACGGCTGGTCATTAGGCTAACTCTTAACTGGATCTTGTCATGTTCCTCTAATATTTTTGTCCAATATACTTGAAATAACCAATTTGTTACCCTATCATTGTTTTTATTGGCCATTGTTTATCACACCTGCAGTGCTCCTGGTAGTTAAGAATATTTTAATAATGTTGAATTCGCATACATACTAAATCTTTGAGACTAGACAGAAATCTATCTCTGCTATGGATGTTTTACACTTGTGAAAATCTTATTTCTTGTGATCCAGCACAATTGGTAGTGTGGTCAAGTCTTGTTTCATCAGCATTTATCAATTCTTTATTAGGATGGAACTAAGATAAACCATAGCGTTCCTAACGGAACTTAAAAGTAAGATAAACCATGGTATCTTAATTGGAAATTTAAATGCTGAAATACATCTTTTTTTTTTTCCTTAAGAAAAATCTCACAATGATTTATTATTATTCACAAGGATAGGGCATTCTAAAAATGGGTCACTCTATTGTCAGCATGTTGCAGATTAGCTGACAGAAGAGAAAAAAAATAATTTGGAATTTAGCCATGTTCATTTTAACTAATGGGTCACATTTGAACAAGTTTTTGACATACAAAGAAAAATAATCTAATTCCCCAGTCAAGTCACTGTGCATTTTACATCTTGTTTAGCTAATGAAATTATCTGACTCTGGAATATATATTCCTGATTTTTACATGCAAATAATAGTATTAAAAATTTTTGTCTGTGTCACAGCACACTGCCTAGACACCAACACTGAGAATAAGCAGGGAGGATATTAAAAAATTTTAATGGCTTATATTTAATAACTAGAGACTGTATGGGGCATTCCCTTATTAAATATTTACCATCTGCTAGAAAACCAGATGGCCAAGTTGTTCTTTGATAATATACTTCACAATAATGTATCAGTTTTGCTCTGGTGTAAATAAATTTTTTTCTAAAAGTAAAGGAAAAGAAAAACCATCACATAAACAGTTTCTACATCAAGATTTTTACTATTAAATTTTAATTATTTAAAAGCTAAGTTTATTATGGTCTGTTACTAAGATTAATTTTCTTCAAAAAACTACAAATTTTTTGAATCGGAATAAATGAGACAAATGCCAATGGTTACACCATTTAGGTGCATTGGAATCATCTGAGGACTTTGCTAAATACTGAAAGCACAGATGTTATAAATTTGCTAAAGATATAGTAGACATGAGTCATAAGTTTTAAATAGATTACTGTTCACTTTGCCTGCCTAGAAAGAATTCTTTTTTTCTTGATTTGGGGTAATAAAATATATATTATGAAATATTAGGTTTAAGTAATTTTGATTTGTGTACTGAATGCTGAACTTATGTGAGTCTATGTAAATCGAAGGCAAATGCAATGAAATTTAGTCAGGTCATGGTAGCATTTTAATTTGTCCCTGGCATGGATCAATATAAACCTAGAGGGATACAAAAATAACATTTATTTACAGACATAAAATATTTTATTAGCATTTCACACACAAAAAAGAGAAAAATAAATAGTACATGAAAAATCATGATTGATTTACACAGTCTTGAAAGTAATTTGTTATATTATGAATTCCTTCCCTTTGTTATACTTCTACAGTAGTTACGCCTCCTTTGGTAATTAGATCATAGTGAAGTTGGGTAAAACAAATCTATAAAATTTGATGTTGCGCATTACTAGTTCTGCATATTTAAAATTTAACTACAAATAAAAACAAAGTATAGTCTCAAAGAATATATTTAAAATTTCATGAGGGCTATAGCTTTTTCAATTTTGTTCAGGCCATTTTTTCTTTTTTGTGATTGCATTATTATAACATTAGTATTTTACCTATCTGTCTGTAAGATTTAAATATTATGTTGTATAAAAACCAAGACAGAGTCAAAATAGTAGTAAGAGTTAATTGTATATATCATACCGAGGAGGATTAAGCTATTTCTTACCAAGTATGGCTTAGAGAAAATCTTGCCAAACGTTATTTTCTCCTCCATGACAATATTTTGCCTGAAATTCCCAGGATTTACCTATGTGACTTCAAGTTAAGGTAGAAATATGCCATTAATTTTGGACAGAAGACTTTTTATGAAAGTAGCTATTTCTTTGTAAGATATAGAAAGGGATACACAGTTTAATAATTTTGCAAGAGGAACAGACTAACATGTCTGAAAGAGGAGGAAGCTATGATATTTGTAAGTGCTCAGCAATATGGGTGTCCCTTTAGATTCATGGATGCCTTGTGTTATGGATTGAATGTGTCCTCCCCAAATTCAGAAATGAAGCTCTAACCTCCAATATGACAGCAATTGGAAAGGGGTCCTCAAAGGAGGTAAGGTTAAAGGAAGTCATAATGATGGGGTCCTAATTGAATAGGATTAGTGTCCTTATAAAAAAAGATTCGAGAGAGAGCTCTTTCTCTGCAAGCATGCAAGGATCATGTGAGGACACATCAAAAGGTGATCATACACAAGCCATGAAGAGAGTCCTCACCAGAAACTAAATCCTGGGGCACGGGCTCACCAAAAGACTAAGACCTAACCTTACAATAGAATGTGTCCCTCTTCCTACACTTTACCACTACATTACTAAAGGCCTATTTACCACTTACTCAGTACACAATGTCTACTTTTCAGCAAGAATATACAGGAAACACTAAAAATTAAGAAACACAGTTTGAAGTGACTGAAGAGGTATCCAAACCACCAGAGTCAAATATTATAGAGATGTTGGAATTATCAGACCAAGAATTAAAAAAAAAAACTATGAATAATATGTTAAGGGTTTTAATGGAAAAAAGTATACATCATGCAAGAATAAATAGATAATGCAAGCAGAGAGATAGAAATCCTGATTTAAAAAATACTAGAGATCAAAAACACTGAAACAGATTGAAGAATGCCCTTGATGGCTCATTAGTAAACTGTATGTGGCTGAGGAAAGAAACTTTGAACTTGAGACTATAACAATAGAAACTTCCAAAACTGAAAAGAAAAAAAAAAAGACTGAAAATACAAAATAGAATATTCAAGAACTGTGGGACAACAAAAAGTAGAACATACGTGTAATGGAGATACCAAAACTAGGAAAAAGAGAGAAATGGACAGAAGCAGTATTTAAAATGGTAATGCCAAAGAATTCCTCCAAATTAATGTCAGACACCAAACCGTAGGTCCAGGAAAATTAGAGAACACCAAACTAGATAAACACACGCATGCACACTCACATGAACACACACATACACACACACACACACACACACACAATTACACCTAGAAATGTCATATTTGCACTTCAGAAAATTAAAGATAAAGAAAAAATCTTTAAGGAGAATAAAATACCTGCTACTTATGAGCAAAGATAAGAATTATATTTTACTTCTCTTTAGAAATCATACAAGCAAGAGAGTGGAATGAAGATTTTAAAGTACTGAGAGAGGTGAAAAAAACCAAAACTACTGTCTAGAATTCTGAAACCTTGTAAATTTATCCTTCATCTGTGAAGAGAAAATAAAGACTTTCTCAGAGAATAGAATTGAAAGAATTTGTTACCAGTAAGTCTGCCTTGTAAGAAGCGTTAAAAGAAATTCTTTAGAGAGATAAGTTTTTATAGGTCAGAAACTTGAATCTACATAAAGGGAGAGCATCAGAAAAGACATAAATGAAAATGAAAGAAAAATTATTTTTCTTTTTCTTGGGTGACCCAACAGATAATTTTTTCAAGATGATAGTAACAGTGTATTCAAATATATATGTACACTTATGTGTGCTGATAAAGAAACAGAATGACAGCAATGCTCTAGGGGACCAGAGAGAAGAATTAGAAGTCTTTTGTCATTAAAAGGTACATCACACTACTCATGAAGGGGGTTAGTGTTATTGGAAAGTGGACTTAGATTAGTTGTAAGTGTATATTCTAAGGCAATCACTAAAAGGGGTTAAGTAATAAATATAATGGATATTCTAAGAAAGGAGACAAACTGGAAATATATAAATGCCCAATTAAGCACAAAAAGCAGAACAAGAGTGAAAGAAAAATTGTAACAATGAACAAAGGCAACAAATAGAAAGTAGCTTTTTATATACACTCATTTAATGCAGTAAAAAATTAAAAGTTAAAATTTATGTGTGCATTTTGTTTATAGATTAATCATCGCTCTCAGATACAATATTTCATTCAAATCTATATTAGGCAGTTAGGAAGTTAGGAAAATTTTATCTTTTTATTTCTTTCTATATTTGTAATTTCTATTTATTTTATTATTATAGGTGAAGAGATAAGGAACAGTGTGGTAATGTAGATAATAAATGGTTGACATAAAACTTCTGATTCTTTACCTGGTACTGTAGGATAAAAGATAGATATTAAATTTTATCAGGAATATTTGCAGATTTTAAACAATTTTTCAACTTTTTAAAATTAAGATTTTGAATAATTTATATTTTCTTATTAACTTAAACATAATGAAGTAAAAAAACCACAATTTGTTATACACATAAAGTATTTTCCTCAACATATTACTACAAATCATTGAGGAATTTGTGGTGATTTATATGTACAAAATGCATGGAGTGGGGGCATCGGGGTGGCTCACTCAGTTGAAGATTCCACTCCTGATTTCACCTCAGTTTGTGATCTCAGAGTCGTGATATCAAGCCTCACATGAGGCTCCATGCTGAGCAGGGAACCTGTTTGGAATTCTCCTTCTGCCCCTTTCTCTCACTCTCACTCTCTCTCTCTCAAAAAGAAAAAAAAAAAAAAAAAAAAAAAAAAAAAAGCGTGAAGTGTGTTATTTTGCTAAAATTAGAATTATAAATGTTTAAGAGCAACATTTTATTTGTTAAAAATCAATCAATTAAACATATACCAACAATAAAAATGACTGAAGAAAAAAAGTCATGTTTATTTTGGTCTGTTTTAACCTTTTCTGTTTGATATTGAAAACCTAAGAGGAAAAGAAATCACAATATTATCTAATAAACAAAGTAAAAAGTTTTTTTTTTAACGTTTATTTATTTTCGGGACAGAGAGAGACAGAGCATGAACGGGGGAGGGGCAGCGAGAGAGGGAGACACAGAATCGGAAGCAGGCTCCAGGCTCTGAGCCATCAGCCCAGAGCCTGACGCGGGGCTCGAACTCACGGACCGCGAGATCGTGATCCGGGCTGAAGTCGGATGCTTAAACGACTGAGCCACCCAGGTGGCCCAAAAGTTTTAAAGAATATATATTTAACTGTTAATTATATTAAATGTATCAAATCTGGCTTACCTGGGAGGCTCAGTTGGTTAAGCATCCATTTCTTGATTTCAGCTCAGGTCATGATCTCATGGCTCCTGAGATAGATCCTGCGCTGGGCTTCACGCTGGCAGTGTGGAGCCTGCTTGGGATTTCGTCTCTTCCTCTCTCTCTGTCCCTCCCCTGCAGGCTCTCTCTGTCTCTCAAAATAAATAAATACACTTAAAACACATCAGATTTATAAATTACATTAAATTGATTATTTAATTACTTATTAAAGTATATTAATTATATCGAATATATTATAGAATTAGATTAAATATATATAAACATATATAAATCTGTGGATTTGGCAGAATATATACATATTAATTCTCCTTTACCCAAACTTTTATTACATACATGTTTTGGAAGTTTTGCTTGCCTTACTTTTTCATGTTTTAAAATAGAGTTCTTTGTTATCTACTTTGTACCTAGTGTGAGTGATTTCTTTTGAATACTGACTTCATGGAAAAGCTCCATAAACTCCTTCTGACCTAGTTTCCATAAAATCATATCTGTATGTAATTCAAAGATGTAATATATATCTTACCTCAATGCTTAATGATATTCAATGCCTTTCGTTAAGAATTTCTAAGAGTCTGAGTGGTATAGATACCACTATACATAAAATACATTCGTATCAACCATAGTCTACCTAGAAGAAGCAGCTATGTGCATAAATAACTATATAGAAGAATATAATCATTTTTGTTAAAAAATAGTCAAAATAGTGGCGTGGCATCACAGATGGAAAACATACCTTTTAACTGAAAGTTTTGAAAAGAGATTATTGAATTTTGTACCATTCTTGTAGCTTCAAAGGATAAGTATGATTTCAACATTTTGGCTGAGAGGTAAGGGAGATCCAGGTAACAGTAAAAGTGAGGATTCTTTAACATTTTCTTGAATGGACCAATCTTATAATATAAATTAGGTAAATGTTTTTATTTATTTTACTACCAAATGTTTAACTTACATATTCATGCCTTTTAATGTGGATTGAATTTTGAAAGCTTTCAATTTTGAGAGAGCTTTGCAAATAAACATGATGCTAATACACAAACGTGCAGTATTACTAATTGTTTTTAGAATTTTAAATATGTGTGGAGGGTTTTATCTAATGATTTGAGAAAGATTTTTGAAAAATCATAAATATGAGTACAATAATTATTCAGAAAGCTTTTGGAAAAGACTTCATATTTCAGGTTCCTACTAAAATGGAGTACAATGGAGTAGAATGGAGTAGAATGAATAGGGAAAAGGAAGTATATCATATTAAGTTAAAAATTAATTATTTGGGGAAACTAGAAGATAGGGTGTAACTGATAGTAACTAAAGTCACCAGTGGGTTCTTTCTGTGGTGGTTGTTCATAAAATTGAAGGTGGGAGTGGAAGATATTCAGCTATGCTTGTTTATTCAGCTTTATTTGGTGACAATTTTTATCATAAGGTGTTTTATTTCTTAGATATGTGTGATTTCATTGTATTTTCTACCTTCATAAACCCTTTGCCCCTAGTAATGAATTAGACACTGGGTTAGTAAACTGAAATGACCTTTTATTTTATTTTTTAAATAAAAACTAACAATTATTTATGAGACAGTGGTTTTTTTAAATTTTTTTTAATGTTTATTTATTATTGAGAGACAGAGAGAGACAGAGCATGAGCATGGGAGGGGCAAAGAGAGAGGGAGACACAGAATCCGAAGCAGGCTCCAAGCTGTCAGCACAGAGTCGGACATGGGGCTCGAACTCACAAACCGAAAGATCATGACCTGAGCTGAAGTAGGAGGCTCAACCGACTGAGCCACCCAGGCACCCCTAGAATACAGTGGTTTTAAAAAAGTATCCTTCAGATTCATTTTCTCATCTTCTACTTAAATGAGAAATATTTCATAATCTGGCATTAAACACAATATCACTGCTATCATTTCATAGCTAATTACTTACATCCTCAAGAATAGGTCTATATAATATGGCATGACAACAGTAAACCAACATCAAAGCACTTTTATGTGTTAGAGTGGTCATGTGTCCAAAAAATCAATGCAGAAAAGGCAAGTAGATAAAGGTATTTCCTGGATCATACTGCCTGGTTTCACATCCTAGTTTCACTTCTCATTACCTCTGTGTCCTTGGCAAATTAATTGATATCTTTCTACCTCAGTTCCTTTACACACATATGAATGCTCAGAAGATGAAATTATAAAATACATATAAAGAAAGTTTTTAGAATAGTTCTCCTGGAACATAGCAATCCATCAATAAATTAAGCTACTGTATATTGTACAATTAATAGTCTCTACTGTCCCTGCTGTTTAAAAGGAAAAGAAAAATAGGTAAAATCTGAATGTACACTAGATGCCATAAAATGAAGACAATGATGATTATGATGATGTGATGACAATGATAAATGGCAAGTACTTGATTTCTTTTTCTATTTATCTGTCATTTGTAGCCTACTTTCTATGAAATGAGACTGAGTTTGGGGAAGATTAAGCTCATATGGGAGCAGCGTAGCAAAAGAAAGGTAGGTGAAATGTGAGCATAATCAATGGAATTCCATTTTACCTTCTTTCTATGATTATTGGGATGGAAAAATTTGAGGCTTAGTATAATATATTCCCTCTAATTTCATCTGCCTGTACAGAAATTTCAATTGATAATATAGGTGAAAATAACTATTAATATTTATTGCTAAGAAAATTACTTAAGAGGGGTGCCTGAGTGGCTGTGTCGGTTGAGCATCTGACTCTTCGATGTTGGCTCAGGTCATGATTCCAGGCAGGGTCATGGTATCAAGCCCTACATTGGACTCCACGCTGGGCCTGAAGCCTCCTTGGGACTCTCTCTCTCTCTCTCTCTCTAAAGGGAAAGAAAGAATTACTTATGAATCAAAATCAAAACCTTAAAAAAAACCCAATTCTCATATATGCCTTCAAATCAGGTGTCCATAAATATACCCAAGCCCTTTGTGGCAGCAAAGCAAACAGGCAAATATGAATTCAGTTTATTCAAGGCAAATAATTATAAAAATACTACTATGTTATCTAATATCATGCTAAGCATGAGGGAAAATAAAAGATTGACCACATTTTAATTTAAAAACAGCATTTAAAATTATATTCTCATATCATGTACTCTCATAGTTATTATCATAAATATCTGTTCAATTCCTGTCTTTTTTTGATGAAATATAAGCTAGACAAGGAAAAAACATATTGATCTGGTTTATTATTGAATTCTTGGTACACGATACAATTTATGCAGTGTATTCCAAGAACATTTATTGAATGTTTGAAATGATGAATGTATGTATTAACGAATAAAATTCAAGATATATTAAAGACAGATAGAGAATTAGCTATCACATTTTCAATAAGTCATAATTGCAAATCTTTGCAGTTAAAAAGCTCAGGATCTAAAAATATACTCATTTTACAAGACTAAATATATAGTTATAGACACATTCACAACAAAAATTGGAAATGAGAAATTTTGCTTTAGCTTTGAGGCATTTTAAATTGTAATTCCCCAAAGAAATATTTTGTCTTAAATTTATAAATTGTATTTCTCTTTTTGGCCACAACAAAGTGTTAGATGTTATAATCATCCTCTGTTATAAACAACTGAAAAGTTGACAAATTATGTAAGGCAATAGTTTTCACAAATCAGACATCTGGCAGTGTGAAGCTGTGGTCCCTGAAGAAAGGGAAGCCCATGAAGTAAGGTCCATAGTCACCCACGCTTTCTTTATACAGACATTTTCCAAACTACAGCACAGAGTATTTCAGCCCAAATATAAAGAAATGGTCTTGCTGGGTGTGGGAAAAGGGATGACAGCTAGTAAAATAAGTTTAATTTGTGAGGCAAGTTAACAAACAGCAGGTTGCTAAGTAGAGAAGAAGCTTTGAGAAATAGGCAAGATGGAGGACCTTTGATCAAACACTAAACTGTGCATGTGCTTGAAAGAATCTGCAGAGCCTGGAAGAAAAGATCTGTATGTAAACAAAGATTCTGCTGGGATACAAGACTAAGACAATTTAGCGTTACAAATCACCAGAATAGAAAGGTGTCATTGAATACCAGAGGACTTCTGCTGAAAGACCAGAAATGCCATGCATTAAAATAAGGAACATACTCTAAAGTAAGTCTACCCTAGACCCACAATAAAGAAGCCTACAGCCAGGCATGGAATAGATCAAAGTTGAGAGGCAAGTAAATCCATGGTTTTATAGAAGAAAACTCAACTACATTCTTTAAAGAAAAGAAACATATTCCAGAATCTACAATGTAGCACCTGCAAAGAAAGCTATGATTTAAATACATATTGGATTTAGGAAGGAACAGGACCTTACAACTAACATTAGGAGAAAAAGGAGTCAACAGAAATTGATTGAGAAATGAACACAGATATGGGAATATGCAGAGACGAACTTTAGAATAGCTACTAAAAATATGTATATGCTAAAAATAATACTGTACTTTGAGTTGGATCTGGGAACACAAAAGGACATTCATGAAACAGAGCTAGTATTCTCTAAATATTATCTAGTATTTTTAGTGGGTAATAATAGTCCAATATTAATTTATTAGTTTGACAAATACCCTTGCTATGTAAGATGTTAACCGTAGGAGAAATTGGAGGAAGGGCATATGGAAACTCTATATTATCTTTGCAACTTTTCTACAAACCTAAAATCTTTTTAATTAAAAATATATACATTAAATATATGAATGTAAAAGCAACAGTAGCACACAGTAAAGAGAAGATGGGTAATTTTAGTGGTAAGTGGATATTAATTTTAAAAGTAACAAAATAAAAAAATTGAACAGTGAAAAGAAAAAGGTGCCCAGCAAATACACAAAAAAGCCTAAAACAAAGAGACAATAACAGGCTCAGGAATTAGAGTATTCAGACACGAACTTTCAAATAATTATGATTAGTATGTTTAAAACAACTGACAAACAGGAGAATAAAATTAAAATTTTATGGATAAATTACTCCACTTCTGGTCAGTATGTATTAATGAGGACCGGATTTATGATCCTGCTTGAAAAGAAAACAAAAAGACTGTGTGTTTGAGTATGCGTGTGTGATTTTCAAGACATTGGATATAAGGCGATGTATCAGCTTCCTGAGGTTGTTGTACCAAATCATCATAAACTGACAAACAACAGAATTTTATTTTCTCATAGTTCCAGAGGCTAGAAGTTCAAGATCAAAGTGTCATCAGGCAGTTTCCTTCAGAGGGCTGTGAGGGAAAGATCTGTTTCCTGCCTCTCTCCTAGCTTCTTGCAGCCTCAGATATTCCTTGGCTTAAAGATGGCATTCTCTGTGTCTTCATGTCTTCCCTCCATACATGTTTATTTATGCCTAAATTTCTTCTTTTTATATGGACACTAGTCATATTGGATTAAGGCCCATTCCAATAACCTCATCTTAACTTGATCATTTGCAGTGACACTATTGCCAAAATAAGGTCATATTCACAGACACCAGGGGTTGGGACTTACATATCTTTTGCTGGTGACAATTCAAACCATAGCAGGCAACTAAGGAGAGTAATCCTGAGAGACCAGAAACAAGAAAGCCACGTGAATGCTACAGTTGCTTTACCACACAGCTTTGAGGCCATTTCCAGGGAAATACAAGAGGGGGGTAACTCAGATGGAGCTCAGAGAACTACCAAGATAAGGTGATGGAATACAAGAACCAAGATGAGTAGAGTTCATAGGACAGATTATCAGAATAGAGAAAACAGCACAGCGCAAAAGCACCAGCCATTTGAAGGCCCTTGTAGTTTTCAACTGAGTTACTTAGAAGTACAAAAATGAGAAGAAACTACTTGAAGCCGGGGGGGAAAAGACCACACAGAAGAATTAGATGCAATAGTACCAAACACACAGGGCCATAGATAGTTCCTGTCCCTACAAACCAGAGGGATTCAGAATTCTTGGATAGTTAGATAGAGTATACAGATGGTTCTTGTCTAGATGGGGAAGAATTAGTCTTAGACTGAGCATTGCTTAGGCCCCACTAAAAAAACAAAAAGAAAAAAAAAGAAAAGAAAGAAAAGGAAAAAGGAAAAGAAAAAGTACTACTTGACATGATGAAAGTAACATCATGTGTCCAAGTAACAACTAACTAGGAATGCAAAAATGTCCAGATCCAAATAAAGTAAAATTTGTAATGTCTGGCATCTAACAACAAAAACAAAATAAGCAGCATGCAAAGAAGCTGGAAAATGTGACCCAGAATGAGAATAAATATCAATCAATCTCAAACCACCCCCAAACTGACACAGATGTTAGAATTCACAGAGAAAGACATTAAATAGTTATTATAACTCTATTCCATATGTTCAAAAATTAAGTGCAGACATGGATAATATAGAAAAGATCTACATCAGATATCTACAAATGAAGGTTGAACTGTATGGGATGAAAATTTGCTGCATGAGATTGAGAGCAGATTTGTTATTGAAAAAAAAAGATTAATGAATTTTAAAACATGCCTTAGAAACTATCCAATATAAAGCACAGAGAATAAGGAGTAAAAATGATATGAACATGGCATTAGTGAGATGAGTGAAAATTTCAAACGGAGCTTTGTTAAGCTTTGTAAAATCAATGAGAAAAAGACAACACAATAGAATAATAAGAGAATAAAGTTTTTGGTTTATTCATTTCATGGAGTACCAGCAGTGAAAATGTGTAAACTACAACTACATACAATAATGTAAATATATCTCAGACACATAATGTTAAGTGCAAAAAGCAAGATATTAAAATATATACATAGTGTGGTTCAAGAACATTTATGGAGAACAAAATTCTATAATATAATATGTCTGCATATGAAACATATATGATAGAAATGTGTAGAAAAAATTAATTTTTTAATCTTTATTTTTGAGAGAGAGAGAGAGAGGGAGAGTGGGAATGAGTGGGGGAGGGGCAGAGAGAGAGGGAGACACAGAATCTGAAGCAGGCTCCAGTGTCTGAGCTGTCAACACAGAACCAGACGCAGGGCTCAAACTCACAGGCCACAAGATCATGACCTGAGCCGAAGTTGGACACTCAACCAACTGAGCTACCCAGGCACATCAGAAAATATTAAATATTAAGACTCAGGATATTGCTCATCTCTTAGGTGAAAGAGAGGAGATGAGATTAGGGAAGGGCTCATAAGAGCCAAGAGATTGGAAGGGGATACTTAAAAAAAAACAACAACAAAAAACCCTCAAATATATATTCAAATATATCAAACTCAAAAATGTATGAAACAGATACTGCTTGTTTTTTAATTCTTTTATACATATATACACATCATATTCTATTGCATCTAGCAGATATTTAATATAAGAACCATAAATGTTATCGTGCCAACAAGGGAATATCTCATAATAAAATATGTAGAGGGACTTGACATTCTTTTTTTCTGTGCATCTATATTTCATAGGAGGCACATTCAAAGTGCATTTGCGTGCAAGTTACCACATTTTAGTTAGTAAATATAGACAAATGGAACCATTAATATAGGATATGATTATAGCAAAACAGAATTAGTTCATAAGCTAGTCTTGGATCCTGACACCCATAAAGGGTTCTCTGGGATCCCACCTACCTGCTGATCCTCATACGGGTCTTCCATACAAGCCCCAGGACCCCCCATACCACTCTTAAAGATGACTGGACATCAGAAAGGCAGGTGACCCAAGCTGCATGAGGGTATTTAGTCATTGTGATATTGTGTATTGTGAAAAAATAGCTGGAATATAGTAGCTTTTCATTCTCAAGAAGATGAATTGAGAAATACAAAGTTAATCAGACATTAGCAGAAATTGAAATTGAAAGCACACGTGAACTTAGAAGACACCATTGTGTGGCGATTTAAGTTGATGTTATGAAAAAGTAGAAGCTAAGAGTAAAATAATCAGCACCTATGAAAAACGAGAAGATACAAATGTAGAGAGATTCTTTTACCTGCTAGGAAAACGGAAAGAGAAGGACACCGATAGAGTAAATCTTTTATACTACTGCTGGAAAACTAAAGCTTCGATCCATAGACATATTCTGCTGAGACTTCAGAAATGCTTTGCATTCAGGTCATCTTTTCTGTTCCTAAAGCTCTGAGATTCTTCAACCTTTCCTGGCTTCTTGTACACAGGTGGTTTTATAATATAGATTGCTTTTCTTGTGTTAAATTTCATTAAATTTATCAGTGCTGAGAGCCTGTGGGAAGACCACTAAGAATAGGGTTTGTAACATTTCTACCCAAACTATAATCTTAAATGTGAGGCAAAAGGTGTCAGTCATGTAAATACGCGTGGATGTATATGCATGTACATATGCACACACAGGCACCCACAGTATATGGATACATAAAGTTAACTTGAATCTGAAATGTGTGTATTAATTATTCCTATTATTTGGGCTTGTTGCCAAATAAATAAAAAGACGTCTACAGTGTGGCATGTGCTGTTGATGGTACCTGTCCATTTCTGGACTTTTAAATGATGCACCATAATGCAAAGGGTAGTTCATTTTACACTATTCATCAAAAAGCTGTTGCCTAGAATGTAAGTCCTGACCCCCCTCTTCCTTCAACGAAAAATCTACCTGTGCCAAGTCCTGCATTAAGAATATGAATTATGTGACAGCAGCTGTAGTTATGCTCAAGTGGATGCATATTCTGGCAAGCACTTTACATCAACCTGGATCTGCCTGACATAAGAGTAGGCATATTTATATTCTCTTTGTTGAATACTGATAATGTAATATTTATAGTGTGAAAGGCATGCCTTTATTCTGGTGCACATTACATTTATTAATTACATTTGCACGCAGAGAAGGGTGAAAAGATTGATGAATACAGTTGATCCCTGTCTGAACACACTGCTCCACATACTTCTCTTATTGGTTTATACAGTAAAGCCTCATCTACATTTACTACTAATATCCTAAATCCTATCTACAGCATTTTGAATTATTGGGAAAAAAAAACATTTTCACACCTTTTAAAAATAAATTCTTACCATATTTAAACCTTGTAGTACCAGTACAAGGTTTATGTATTTTGTTTATTCTTACCACTATTTTTATCATACATTTTTTGTGGTTTTGTTGTTGTTGTTGTTGTTAAGTTTCTATTTAAATTCCAATTAGTTAACATACAGTGTAATATTAGTTTCATGTGTGCAATATAGTGATTCAACCCTTCCAAACAACACGGGTGTCTACCATAAGTGTCCTCCTTAATCCCATCAACTATTTCACCCAGCCCCTCCCTCCCCTCTGCTAACCATCACTTTGTCCCCCATTGTTAGGAGTCGGCCTCTTAGTTTGCCTTTTCTCTCTTTGTATGCCCCTTTGCTCATTTGCTTTGTTTCTTAAATTCCAAATATGAGTGAAATCATATGGCATTAAACCCAAAATCTGAGGAATAGAATGAGAGCAACTACTTTAAATTAGACTTTAAGAAAATATGTCCCCCATGCTATACTTGCTTAGTGTGTGCACTTAAAGAAATCTTGGATGTTCTGAGATTTTCATTTTGTGAAGACTGTTCTGAATAGTGTACGGCTCCTTTCAAATCATTACTTCGGTAACACATTTTCATTTACAGTTTGTGCGTGTAATCTACAGTGATGTGGATGAATCTCGCATAACCACTAAAATCTATAGATGCACACAAAAGGCATTGGTAGCTAAGTACTTCTAAAACTATGTTTCACAGTCGCTAGTTCTTGGGATATTTGTTTCTAGGTAAAATTAAGAACCGTGGTCAAAGTTCATGGGGAATGCTGAGTTATAAGCAAAATTAAACGTAAAAACATTACATGTTTCTTTCTTGGATTTTTCTTAATTCATGGTATCATAAATCATAATTTTTTCCATAGGAAAAGATAACCACTTATTTTGCCTTTATATTCTTAAGTGCATTTTATCTTATTATGTAATTTCACTACCAAATGCAATAGGTATAAACAGGTCGTGAATAAAGACAGATTGTAATTTTTGGTGAGCATACATCTCCGTGAGTAGGTGTAGATGTATGTAAGTGTGCATCTAGTAAATCTACTTGCTATAAACCTTTAGTGTACCATGGACATAGCACAGAATATTTTACAATAAAAAAGGGATTTTGGGTGATCTGGCAAGGGCATTAATTAGAAGTTTGGGGAGAGTTGCCTACACAGTAGTATACCATTTTTTTTTGGTTAGCACAGGAAGATAATGTTATATCTTGGTTAAGGATAAAAGAATCTAAAGATCAGCAAGTAGTGCAGATGTGCATTCCCTTCCAGGGTATAATGCCTAAAGGCAAACTAGGACTCAGCTGATAAGAAATTCTGCATGGAATGATGATGGTGGTTGGCACTCAGCAGGCAATTAATTTTTGTTGGGTCACTGAATAAGTAAATGATGGAACGAATATTGATAATTTATGAGTTTTATTAACACAAGGAATAGATGCTCAT
Organism: Leopardus geoffroyi; assembly: GCF_018350155.1. Taxonomy (NCBI): domain Eukaryota; kingdom Metazoa; phylum Chordata; class Mammalia; order Carnivora; family Felidae; genus Leopardus; species Leopardus geoffroyi. Next base: position 172,853,769 of record NC_059328.1, on the reverse strand, counting down.
CATAAGCAATGTCCACCTTAATATTCAGCAATCTAGATATCCTAAGGGGGAATAAAAAACCTTAGAGGTGGATTTAAGTGCACTTATTAACTAGTGGAACATGAAGATGGACCTACCACTTGATGTTAAATATTTGGGGTTACCCCTTCCGTCCAAGCCATGTCAAGGAACAGTATCGATGTGAATTGTAACTCTCTTGAAGACATGAGAAAATGGAAAGCATGCTGAAACAGCTTACAAAAGCATTGAATCTTTATGTGCCCGATAAGGCAAAATCAGGGCCATGGCCATAGGTAAAATTATTCATAGTTCAAACAAGAAATAACAAATTCTTAGGGAAATTTCAAGACTCTAAATCTAAGGTCAAGAACTGGTAACTGCAAATTAAAGACAGGTAGGAACAGTAAGTCAGTTTCAGAAAGTTTGAGGTAATATCTTTAGGAGTTGCCCTTAGCAATTCTATTGAAATAGCTAGGACCTACAACTGTAGGCATATAACTCCTGATGTCCAGCACCTCTGCTCTAAACCATTTATGACTGCAAGTATAACACTTTTTCTTCGAATAATCTGTCTATTCTTATTAAAATTCCATCTTAAATTTCTGTTCCCTAAAATGCATCTCAAATCAGGAAGAAAGAAATGAAAACTGTATTTGCATAGCTTCCAATTCAGAATTGAATTTTAGTTTCTTTCCCCAACTTTCTATTTTCACTTGGTTTTAAATAAATTCTTCAGACTGCACTTCTCCATCTCTTTTAACATTCAGTAACAATAGAACAAACAGTACCACTCTTAGGTGAAGCGGCAGAATTAGAAGGTGAAGTGGTTGCCTAGCAACATCACCTGTGAGTAATTAAGCATCTCTTGAGAATTGCTGAATTTGGCTTTAAATTCTTGGCCTTCTTACAAAGAGCTACTTAGACAAGTTGGACTCTGACTAACTATTGAATTGAAGATTATAATGCCCAAGCTGGGCAACCAGGTAAGAAGGTCTTATCACCAAAATTTGTTTTTTGCCAAGTCTCATGTCTCACTCCTTTCCTTGCGGTCATCTAAGACACAAACAAGTTAAGTACAGATGACTGTGACTGTCACAGATGAAAACCTACATCCCTTCCAAGCATTCACAATACAATACAGTTTTCTGATTCGTAGCCATCTTTTGTCTTAGTCTGCCTTAGGTCAGTGCTAAAAATATGTGGAAGTATCCAATGCAGGTGCTCTGACACTAAAGAAAGACATCTACACATAATAAAGTAGGTTTGAACACCTATATGGTATTGGAAGCAAAATCAGTTTTCATCCAAATCTGAAGACTTATAAATCATTTCAAGCATTTGATATAGAAGGTCATCACATTTTATGACGCTTCAATCACCATGCTCTCAAGCAACGTCTTCAGAACAGCTTTTCCTCCAAAAATGAATATTGTCATCAAAAAGCATCCTCTGAAACACATCACGAGAACAAAGGCTTTAGGATGCTCTTGATTTTCAATAGATAGCTAAAGATACCTAAAACATCTTTACAGAATTACATATGACTTGTGAGACTCATATATATTAAAATACTCAGACTGTGGTATTTAAATAAGGTCAACACAAAAAGTAATAATAACAAACTATGTTTAATTTATAATGGCAGTAACTTTATAGTTAATAATGACATAAATGTTAAAATGATCCAACAACTTCATGAAGTAAAAAGCAAGAAAAGGTGAGGTAATGGTAGAGCTGAAAATTTAATAAAAGAAGGCTATGAAATAGGAGTTTTATTAATTTTTTTTTAAGTAGGCTTCACTCCCAGCTTAAAGCCCAATGCGGGGCTTGAACTTGAAACCCTGAGATCTGAGCTAAAATCAGTAGTCAGACATTTAACTGACAGAGCCATCCAGGTACCCCAAGGTAGGAGTTTTAAATGTCTTTATGGTTAATAGGAAAAAGGATACCATACCATCAATGATAAGGACATAATCCATCTATAGTGAACAACTGTTCCATTATTAGCTTTTTAGAAAAGACAAATAAAATACTTTAAAATAATCATGTCCAATTTTAACATAAGGAAACACACTCATTTATAAAAGAGAAGCGCAGTGATCTGATAGAGGGAACAAGGTGGATAAGGTGAAGTGTATATTTTAGAAAGATACAGTAGTATGAATTGTCAGTATCTAGTAGGTCTTGGAAAGCTTTGCCACTAAGGGAGCCAAAAAAGTTTTGAAAGCAATGGAATATAGCATCATTTTTAGAAGAAGCAGCTTGTCCCTAGCTTGTCAATGTCAGCCATAGGTCTGTTCCTAAGGAAATTGATACAGTTTAATGGTGACTTGATTATTTATAAGAGATTCCAGGTGGTTTGGTGACATGCATCTTTTGGCAGACCCAGATAACTCACACATTTCAAATTTCTCAACAGTTAAGAAGCCAATACCTTGACATGGAATCAAGCACCAACAATATTGTGAAATACTACGCATGATATGTTTGCTCAATTTTCCACTAATTTTGGCATAAATACAGCCCCATATATTCCCTTGAAAAGGAAAAAAAAAAGTTTTAGAAGATGACAGAAAAATGTGAGAAAACACACAGGATTTGGAGTTCTTGGTTTCAACCTTTACCTAATCAATAAAGATTTTATGATTTAAACATTCATTTTTTAAACATTCTTTTATTTTGTTTAAAGCTTATTTATTTATTTATTTATTTATTTTGAGAGAGAGAGATAGTGGGCATGCATGCAGGGGAAGGGCAGAGAGAGAGAGACTTCCAGTCTCCACACTGTCAGTGCAGAGCCCAATGCAGAGCTTGAACTCACAAACCGTGAGATCGTGACCTGAGCCGAAATCAAGAGTTGGACACCCAACAGAGCACGCCACCCAGGCACCTATAGGGGTCATTGTTGAGATCTTACTCTCAATTTCACAATTTACAGATGGCACTAAAATACATAATTCATAGAATTGTGATCTGTATCTATAACTATCCATATATTGGACTCATTGCTTATGCTATATTAGTAATGAGGAGATTAATGTTATTAGCAGTATGTTATTTAATACTCCTCGGAGAAATCTTTATTGATCACTTACTCTATGATGAGTACCATGTTAGGTTCTGGAATCAAAAGGGTAAGCAAAATACATGCATCCTTAAGACACGTATATTTTAGTGTGGAGTTACCATGCTAAGCTACACATGGAGTTACCAGCTTTTTTTTTTTTTGTTTTTAATAAGCAAATGACTGAACTAATGTCAATAATTTATGAATTTTATTTAAAAAAGGACAGATGCTTATCATATATAGTGCTTACCTGATTTTCTTTAATGTTTATTTATTTTTAAGAGAGAGGGAGTGCGAGAGTGCAAGTGGGGAAGGGCAGAGAGAGAGAGGGAGACACAGAGTTCAAAGCTGGCTTAGGTTCTGAGCCCTCAGCACAGAGTCCTATGTGGGGCTCGAGCTCACAAACAATGAGATCATGACCTGAGCCCACATCAGGCACTTAACCGACTGAGCCACCCAGGCACCCGTTCAGTGTCTACTATAATATCCACCTATCTAGCTACCCTGAGGGAAGAAATGTAGAGGTGGATTCAAGTGCAGTTATCAACTAGTGGGACAAATAAAGCATTTTTGGAGATAAGTCATTTCATCGGCCGCACATTTTAATAAGTGGCTGGGTTAACTGTGTCTTAAAGATATAAATTCACTCTCTAGCCTTTAGAACTACTTCCGAGGTATATGTAATATGCTTGATTTTTGTACTTCCTATGATAGGTATTTCCAAGACTTGCCACTCCGAGGAAGGTTCAGACAGCCTATCAGTCTCTCTTACCATCTCTGTGTGAGAACTAGTGGTTGCTTCAAGTCACAGCCTGTTCTACAGAGTTGGCAAAACTAATTGCAAGTGAAAGGCTACTGGAGGTTCTGGAAATGCATTTTGGACTGAGCTATGAATTCTATCGAAATCTATCGGGGTGCTACCCAGCCATTAATAAAGTAGCATTTGTTTCTGTTCGTATTTTGTCCCCTGCGTTTATATTTTATTTCTAAACCTCAGAAGTGAGGAGAGCAGAGTGATGATATTAGTACCCAATCCCACCTCAAACCCAACTTTTATGATTATAAATTATTTACAAGGGAGCAGTTTTCCTTTTTTAGACTCAAGAAGTTTTCACTAACATAATCACAAAGGGAATAAAATAAAATCACTTCTGTACTAAAAAAAAAAAATGGTAGGATGAATGTTTTCATCATAGACAAATTAAGCCAGGGATGCATTACCATAATAATAATATTGAGGAGTACTTCATCATGAAATAAATAACTGATGAGAAGTAATTCTAAGAGATAAGAAATGATTTTGAAAGTAAAAATTTTTTATAATAGCAACATCAGAATATATTGAATATTTCAAATTACAATACCACTGTATGAGTTAAATATTTTTGAAAAAAACACAACAGAAAGAAAACATTTAAAAACATTTCAAATAGATTTGTTTTAATAAAACTTTTTATAATATTAGTTTATAATCTTCTATAAAGCCAATGCCTAGTGATGCCAAAAAAGCAACTTCATATTTTAGATGTTTTAGTGAATATATTTCCTTTTATAATGGGTGGTAATTGGTTAACAGCTACACATGTTAACAGATTTTCCTATTGCTGGAAAAGTCAGCAGTTCAATTGAATGACTTTTATGCATGTAAAAAGGTCTTTTTTTCATGTTTACATTTAAGGGGTCAATCTAAGGATTTTTTTATGTGTTCATTAATGTAAATATTCTTCTTTCAAATGGAATAGCATATTCATTTATTTTTATTCTGCTATGGAAATTTTCAAAAATATACAAAAGGAAAAAGAATAACATAATAAATTCCCAGATACCTACTGCTCAGCTTCAAAATATCAATATCTTTGTCAATATTGTTTCATATATCTCTCCACCATATATTTGTTTTTTGTGTTTGTCATTCACCGGAGTATTACAAAGCAACATTCCCAAATCATATCATTTAACCATAAATACTTCATTCAGAATGTATCTCTAACTCATAGGGATTTATGTTTTTAAAAAATAATCGTACCATGATCATACTTTACAAAATTCATAAAATGTTTATATCAGGTAAGACACAGTCCATGCTAAAAATTACTCAATGAATTTGCCCAAGAAGAACTTTAAAGTTCTTCTTGAAGAGGATTTATTTGATTGGAACTCATGTATTCCATTGTGTGATCTCACAATGGAATTGCAGCACAGAGGACTACACTGAACTTTCAAACACTAGCGCCAATTTATTTTAAAGATTTATTTAAATTCTAGCTAGTTAACATGTATGGTAAAATTGGTGTCTTGTAGAATTTAGTTATTCATCACTTACATATAACACCTAGTCTAGCTCTAATCTTTAAAGATTAATTAGACTTGCATCTCGCTTCTTGGGGAAGAAGTACAATTACCTTGTTCTGATATGACATGTGGATATCATCATCAGGTACAGCATCTCTGAGTGTGTACTAGATTTGTTTAGGTATCGCTCCACATTTCACAGCCATGTCTGTTATGGCTTGTCCTGCTCCCTGGCCTGTGTAGTATCATCAAAAATCCACACTGTTCTAGTGGTTCCAGAGCCAGCTTATTGCAGCTGCCACTCCCTTCTCTACAGACCTAGAAGCTGAAGAGGCTCCAACCTATCAGGGGCACCTAAAAAGTTAGTACAAAATACAGGCGAGAAAAGGAGGAAATATTCAATGGGGCATTTTAATACAAAGTTGGAGGACTTAGGCTACCAGACATAAAGATTAACTGAAAGTGATGTGGTGTAAACCTGTGTATATTAGTGAAAAGATAGACAAGGAGATCAATAAAACATAATGGAAAGCCTGGAAATAGTCCTAAACATAAATGGACACTTAATTTGCTACAAAAATGACAGTGAAATGTAATAGGGAAAAAGTTTTTATCGAAGTATTGGCTATCTACAATGAAACAACTATCCTTAATTTTGTGGCATAAACAAAAATAATTTAAAAATGAATCATGATGGTGAATTTGAAAAATAAAATAGTAAGGCTTCCAGGAGCAAAAAATAGGAACGTGTCTTCATAACCTTAAGGTAGCAACATATTTTTCTTTTTGCAAGCAAGACACAAAATTCACACACAAGAAAGGAAAAGATTGCTCAATTAAACTACAGTAAGATCAGGAATTATTGCATACTATTTACAGAGTGAAAAATAAAGTCACAAATTGGGGGAAGATACTTAACAAAATACTTATAAAGAACTTACGTGTAGTATTTATTAAGAATTTCTGAACATCAATAATAAAACAAACCAGAATATAAAAATGTGTAAATAAACTTTAATAGGCATCACAAAGGAGTATGTCAAAATGTTTAAAAATAAAGAAATATGTTCAAACTTATTATTCACCATGGAAATGCAAATTAAAATCACAATATGAATCTTTTATATCCACAGAAATGGTTAAATTTTTAAAAATCAATAATACAAAGTGTTAGCAAAGATTTCAAGAAGCTAAAATTCTCATTCCCTGCTAGTGGAATATAAATTAGTATAACCACTTTGGAGAGCATTTTGGTGGAATCTACAAAAGGAAGATATATATAACATAAAACCCAGTAATTTCACTTTTAGGTGTGTATCCAAAATATTCATAAATCTCAGTTTCTAAATGTATGTATGTATGCGTGTATGTATGTATGTATCTATCTATCTATCTATCTATCTTCCTACCTACAACAAAATATATGGAACCTTTGAAAGCAGCATATTTTTGCAGCCAAAATTTTCAAGGAACCTAGACGTCCAACAACAGTAGAATGATATGTGGATTATTCATGCAATGGAATTCTATACAATAATAATAATAATAATAATAATAACAATAATAAACTACTACCTAATGGATAAAAACTCAAAATGTTGATTGTGAAATGATAGATTCAAATGATACATAGTACGGTTAGTGACTGTGATAGAGGAGTAAATGATATTGTATTTATAAAGCCTGTTGGTGATATACTGTTGTGTTTATTTTGTGGTCATAAAAAAAATTTATACTGAAGACTTTTCAACTGGTTCTTTGTTTATGTTAGAAAGCAATTAAATGTGTATAAAAATATTTTAAATAATTTCCTAGTTAAATTGTTTTAAATCATGCTTACATCATAGTTGATGAGTGGAATTAGAATTATAGGAAAATGAGTGGTCTTTCTCCTTTGATTTCACCATCATCCTAAGGCACAAGCATACATTCTTTGGGAAATGAGAACTTTTAAAAATACTTTTAAATGACTGAAGAATTTTGAAAGGTAGCCTATAACTGCAGATTTTCCCAGAAGCATTCATTTGAAATAAATGCTGGTAACTTAGGGATTCTTAGATGTGTTTTGCTTCTTACCAGAGGCTTAATTTTATTAGATATAAATAGGCTTCTCAGCCTTTATCAGTTATTTTAGCCATCTTCTCAGATGGCATTCCAACCTTGTTGTGCCCACTCTGGTTGGGGTATAATCACAGTACTCCATTCCCCTGAACTCAACAATTACCTCATCCAGTGATAAACCTGTGAGTTACACTAGGGATTATGCATACTTTTTCACAAAATCTGGCCTGATGTATTTCCTTTCCTAGGATTTTTCAGAATGAATCTACTTAGAAAGACCCTCTCTGGTTTCAACACGTGACTAACAACTCAAATATTCCTGCTCAGGTCAAGAAACCAATGACAGCTTCAGTTCCTCAAGTTAAGTATCAGCTGCATAACTTTTAGATGGTGAAACTGAGTGGTGAAATTGATTGTTAATTCAGAACCAGATTCACGTACATAAAATCAAAGTTTATGTACAAATAATGTATAGTTGTATCATAGGTTTAAGGCAAGAAATGCCTATTAAAACAGATGTCTATTTTCAATTAAATAGGTACTTCAAGTATTCATACAGTCTTCACTAGGTTTTTGGAAAATCATTCTTAATTGATTTCTCAGCTTCAGTCTCTCCATATTGTGGAGCTATCCTAGACATTGGATTTAACATTGCAAATTTTGTCCTTATTTGAAATTTTTTTCTTTGAATGTGAAAAACTTATAAAATTATTGTAAGATAACAAACTCCTAAAATCTATTACTTATTTCTTTAAACTTGAAAGGGAGTGCTAAGAAAATGATTTTATATGTGTCAAATATGCAAGGTATGCTACTGGAAAGCATATAGCATGTTTTAAATTACATTAAATATACTAATAAGGCCCAAAATACAAAATAAAAGTACATAAAAATGTATGTGCTGGGATAAACAGTATTCATTAAAATGAGAACATTTTTGCTTGTGAATAAGAAGACTACATATTAAAGAGTTAAGATATTAAATATCCCCAAAGTACACTTTTTAACATGATTCCAATTAAAAGGCATAATTCCAAATAAAAAAATGGCTTGGCTCGCATAGTTTGATTTGCTATGACGCTGGAAATAAGCGATCCCTATTCTCTTGGGTTCTACATTTGTCTCTATGTATTTCCTTTCTTTATCCTATGTAAAAAAAAAATAGATCTAGATTCTCCAGTATTCAATGGGGAGCTCCTTGGGAATTACTGATTGTAACATAAACCACCATCAGAGGGTTTTTAATCATTTCTTTCTCTAACACTGTAGCAGTTGCTTTATCAACCCAATCATAGATGAATGGCTTGTGAAGAGAAGTTAAAACATATAATAAAGACTTGTAGGATTATAGTCATTAGTAGTTCAAGTCTCTGTGTCTTTACCATTTCACAATATTTTTCATTTGGCTTTTTTAAAAAAAATCAGTTTGGCTATATATAATTCATGAGCCACAACTTTCTGGCCTTTGTCTTATTTCAATTTTTCTTTTTTTCTTTTCCTTCTTTCAATATGATTCCTGAATTATATTTGATAATATTCCATGGTTCTTCCTTATGGCATAAGTTCTTTATAGAATTCTTGAAAATGCACTCAGCCAAATTCACACCCAAATTCCCCAGTAAAGCTCAAATTTGTGGAATTTTTATAGTTTCAAAAAACATACAAAAGTTTGATCTTTTGATATCTATATTCATATCTATAAAAATCGATGAAGGAAAAATTCATGTAAGTTACTGTGCTAGGCATTATGAGCAACACAAAGGTGGAAAAAAGACAGGCATATTGCTTGTATGTTTCTTAGAATCTTACTGATGCCTCGAAGCAAAGCAGCTCCTCTTAGTTGTGAGAGCAAGTCATTTTGCCCACCATATGTTATCTTTACATGTATTTTGTGTAATTTTAACTTGAAATACATGAGAGAAGAATTTATAATTTGGGGCACTTCTTTTGCCAGAAACAATTTGGAGCCATTTCAAGGTATCTTGTGAAAATCTTATATATACTTTCTGTGCTGAAAATATGATAATCTTTGTAAGTAAGGCCTCTGGGTCATATATATAAATATGGAAACAGAATAGTTCAAGAAACTATTGTGACCATAATTTTATAGATGTGCTTCATTCATTGTACTGTTAGAAAAAAAATGCTATTTTGAGTCTTTGCTGACAGCTGCCTGTAGGCAAACTATTAGTGCAATCAGTTAAGCCAAAACATCAATCATAACTGCTTTTTAAGACAATCATTTTGGAGCTTTTACAAACATTCTTAAGTTATGCCAATCTATATTTAGGGATTCTCCTTCTCTATTGGGCCCCAATTCCATATTCAATGATAGAGAATAAATATTGTTTATCTTTGGGAATTAAATATGATGTACACTTCTCAAAACTTATTTCTTATGCATACAATTGGAGTATGTGTACAAGTTGAGTATCCTGTTATCTTGAAGTTCTCTGTCTTTAGCCCAAACATGTTGATATGAAATATACAGCCTCTAAAATGTCCACTACAACCCACCTCAGCCATAAGGAAAATAAAATAAAATCTAGGAATGTTCAGGTGAACTTTGCTTACACACAAAACAATGAATTTTCTCCTGAGCATTTCTGTAACTCTCCTTTATAACTCCAATGCACTGTTGAGGGCTTCCACTCTTCTGTTATCTCCCACTGAGCATGTGGCTGGGGCCATGGATACAGTTCCTCTTGACAGGTGCAATAGTCTCCTTCTAAATATCACTGCTATTCTTTTCTAGAGGATTATGCTCACTCTTTCTCACCTCTTTCTCCTCCCTCCCTCCTCCATTCCTTGTCCTCTTTTCTCTCTCTTCTGCCTCCCTGTCATTACATTCTTCCTTCAGAAATAGAAACTCCACTGCTGTTTCTTGATAAATAATTAAGTCCCCCATCGGTCTCTACAGCTGTATCACTGTCCACAGAGGACAAAGGGATCATGGCATTCAGCTTGTATGCTACCTGTCAGTGAAATAAGAGACCACATCTTTCCTTTTTGTTCTTCTTTTTCTTAGGCTGTTCCAGTATAATGTTCTTTGTGGATAAGGGTTTATAATTTTGTGGGTTTTTAAAAATATTTTAAAGTGTTTATACACACTCCTTTCTGCAGACTTTGTTGCTAACTTACTGATTTACTCATAGGCCCTAAGTCCTTATTTCTTGGCGTGAGTCCTCTCCTGGAAAATATCACATTTGTAGTCATGTCAACTTTCTTGGGCCAATATATCAGTTTTGCAATCAAGCCTATGTACATCTAAATCCTACTATTGGACATAACTGACTTAATTTTTAATCTCTATCTGCATATATTTTTGAAGGGAAAAATAATAGAGTTTATCAATGTCAAATAGAGCCTAGGGATAGATATATTTCTTTATCAATATATTGTAATACACCAAAATGGTAATTACTCTTTCCTAAACAATTTTTAATGCCTGTGTTATTTAATGCAGCTTCTCTTGGTGGTATAATAAAACATCATTGATATATAATATAATCAGCATCAAATTTGTTTTAACATTTAAGTTATCATCTCAATAATAATATTATGTTTGAATTTCAACTATAACTATTAAAAAGTAATGCTAGTGACATTCACAAAAAAAGGAGATTTTGCTATTGTCTCAGTTATATGAATTCTGATAGAAATATCACAGCATATAATTCACCAAAAAATTATAAAGAAATTCAGAAGTTAAAGGAAAGAAAAACCTTCAAATTCTTTAAACATAAATTGTAATAATTGTTGGGGGTGATGTACATGATATATATTAGTTTGAACAAGGATATTTCAATGTTTATTTTCTACATTTAACATTTGTTAACCTGCTTACATCTCAGCATGGAAAGAAGTCATTCTAAGCTGCCTATTTTTCTCCACAATCAGATACCATATTACAAAGTGTTTTTTTTTCAAAGTGTTTTATTTTTTTGAGTTTTATAATTCAATCATTTTTTTTGAAATTTTTTTGCTAGTGAATATTGAAATCATCTCATATGTTTGCTTCAGTCTCCCCTTGCACCAATAAAAAAAAAAGGCAAATGCAACAACAAAGCAAAACTTCCATTATAACACTAATATTACACAAACTCTTAGGGAAAACAGTATTAAAACTTCTACTCTGTGGAAAATATTGGTTTTGTTAATGCTTATATTACTTATTACCTAATAGTATATAATTAATAGATATGTGCCTTCATGTAAAAGAAGAATATGGTTGTTCATGTTGTTTTTGTCATGTCTCCCTTTTTAGTTGTTTTAAATTGATGGTCATAAAAAATTAAAAAAAAAAAGGGGGGGCTCCTGGGTGGCTCATTCGGTCAAGCATCTGACTTCGGCTCAGGTCATGATCTCATGGTTTGTGAGTTCGAGCCCCGCATCAGGCTCTGTGCTGACAGCTCAGAGCCTGGAGCCTGTTTCGGATTCTGTGTCTCCTCCTCTCTCTGCCTGCCCCCCCCCCCATGTTCATGCTCTGTCTCTCTCTGTCCCTCAATAATAAATAAATGTTAAAAAAATTTAAAAAAATAAATTGATGGTCATATACAGAATGGTCAAGGGCAACAACTATCTGCAAATGTAAACCAAAATAAAAAAAAATAGATGGGAAAAAAACCTAGATATATAAGTGCATTAATGAGATATGTAAGTGCAGGAATAAAGGGGTATTTATCCTCAGTAGCAAAGCCACAGCATTGCACATTTATGCTTTACTAAACTGCACAGGAAGTTTTGTGTTGAAAGGGCTTTGGGGAAAAAATTCTTGTATCAACTTTGAATTAATATTTATATTCTTATTTTTTGCAGTATACTTGGAAAATGAATTTTTCATTAACATTAATCCAGACTATTTAGAGCAATTGCTAACTTGATATATACTATATTTTGTCTTTTGAAATGTGTCTTTCCTAGGACACTTATTTTATTTAGTACCTTAAAACAATTCTGTTCTTTCTTTTTCCATTCACCAACCTGTTTTAATCAGCTTAATTTGTCCTAATTCTGATTGTATCTGAATGTCTCAAGACTACATAACTTCCCTTTAAAACAGCATATGCTTATAAAAAAGGAACTCCTTGCCATTTAGTTTCAAAAGAAGAAAACATTTACTGTACTAGACCTTACAGTAAGAACATATGTCAAATTGTTTGGATGTAAAACATCAGGTTTTTAAATCTTTTTTTAAAAGAATGTATACTAAATCTCTCAATTCCATAAGTAGGTGGTTGTTCTTGAGTTTTCTTTTCACAATAGCTTAAAAGAGCATTTGAGCAAAGATCCAGATACAACCAATTTAACCGTGATTGCTTAAAATGATTTCATTCTTTCTGCACACCTCTGGTTATACATGATGTTGCTGATCCTTGGTGTTCCATTGTGAAGATATGGATCAATGCTTTAAGAAATGCAATGTGATAACAATGTGAAAAAAGGAATAATTTAAACAATATGCTTCCATCAAGGCAAACATGGTGTGTGTGTATGCACATATATATGAGTTTATAATGTATTAATAAATGATTATTCAAATTACTTTTTTGTGTCATCTTTGCACAGAGGCTATGCTAATCTCTGAATCATTTAATTTTAGACTATGTGCTGCTAAAGCAAGTACCATTGAAATTAATTTTTAAATTAGGAAGGATACTATAAGTTGGAAAAATAAATGAATGTAAAATTCACTGAAAACATTATAGAAATAGAACAGAAAGTCTTAAGACTTGAATTGACCTCTATCTGTCAATGATTTAAAAATCAGTAGCTTCACTGAAGTTCTTTCTTCTGAGTTCCAACAATATATCCACTGTCACTGGATATACCATGTAAGGCTCAAAATAAATTTGTAAGAAACTACAAATCTTTCATACTTTATTACACATAGCCCCTGCTTACTCCTCATAATAATCTTTAACAACTTTAACTAGTTCTCAAGGGATCATCTATCTCATTATTTTGCACACCTTAAGCTATAGACCTAGTCAGTCATTCCTCAGTCCACGGAAATTAGTCCAGAAGACAGACACCTGGCTCAAAGAGACCCAGTAAGATCCTCCTCGATACGTTTATTTTAATTGGGGTTTCTTCCTCTGTGACCATCATCTCCAAATTACAGGCAGCCGTATTGTCATCTATTATTGGGCACTGTTTGCAAATTAGGCTATGCAAATAAATCAGATCCAAGATATGTAGAAGGAGAAATAGCAACTTGAAGATATTAGTTCTAGCAGTGACCATAGTCTGATTAAGTCTTGAAAATATCAGAGAAATGGATGAATTGATTATGTTTAAAGTGAGGTCTATCTCTTGCAACTGAGAAAATCACATCGTTACCACTCACTGTTACCCACAAACTTATTCCTCCCTCTTTATTAATAATGGGGTGTGATGTTACCATCTTTGTTTTCCCTACTAACCTCTGGTTTGACCTTGGACAGACTTTGAGTATAAAGGTTTTCATCTGTTAAAGGGAAAATACAATATTTATATTCCAGCATTGTTTTGAGGGTAAAATGAATCCACTGCCTGCACTGCAATAGTAGTTAGTTATCCACCCAGGGGACTAAGAATCATCTTTGACTTTTCTTGGCCATTCATTACTTTGTATCATCCTGCTTACATTCCTTTTAATCCACTCTTCCTTCACTCTTACTGATTCAGTTCTAAGTAAGTACATCTTGTCTGGGAGCCTGGGTGGCTCTGTCGTCGGTTAAGCCTCCGACTTCGGCTCAGGTCATGATCTCACAGTTTGTGGGTTCGAGCCCAGCATCAGACACTGTGCTGACAGTTCAGAGCCTGGAGCCTGCCTTGAATTCTGTGTCTCCCTCTGTCTCTCCCCCTCCCTCACTCGTTCTCTCTCTCCCTCTCTCTCTCTCTCTCTCTCAAAAAAATAAATAAATAAATAAATAAGCAGTAAAAAATTAAGTAAGTATATCTTGTCAATATACTATGTAGCTAATAAAAAAACTCAAAATTTCAGTGGCCTCCAGCAATAACATTTCCTTTTCTCTCATGTTAGATGTAAACAATTGCTGGTAGACGACTACAGCTTGTACTCCATGTATCTTCATATTCTCATCCCCAGGCTGAAGAAGCAGCCCCTCTTTGGGACATACTGTCCTTATCGCAGAAGGAAATGAGTGAGTGAATGGTAGATATGCCCACTGCTTCTTAAAGCATTTCCCTGGAACTGACAGTCTGTTACCTCGCTCACAGTTCCTGGGTGCAAGTCACCTGGCCAGGCCAGTCAGTGGGTGAGGGAAGTATACTTTATCTATAGGGAATCATGGAAATCCACATGGGGACTAGGGATGTGAGCACAGAATGAGGTGTGACTAGAGACTAGAGCACAGAGTAAGACAATTTACCACAATCAGGCTTCCTTCAAGTCAATATATATGTATATTTCCAAAACACAAATCTTTTCATACCACTCCCTTTTTCCCTTAGACACTTTATTCTGCTTTCCATCATAAGAATAAAATTCAAACTTCTTTGTGGACAACGAATCCCCAGCTTGTAAACTTTTACCTGTTGACGCTACTGCATATGTTACATTCTGTTTCCTAAATGTTTCTCATTTATCTCTGTAGATTTACATATGTTTTCCCCCATGCCGAAAATACCATATTCTCATCTCAACTCCTTCTGTTTCTTTTCATGGGATGTAAGGCAAGAAAAAAAAAACAAACTCAAAAACAAAACAATTTTACTTCATGTAGTTTTGGTAGTCACCTTCTCACTATTCAACAGTTGTGCTAGGCATTATTGTAATTATATCTTTCTCCCTTAGCAAGCAAGTCAACAACCTCTATGTTTACATCTATGAATATTTAGCACTAAGCTTAACAAATAATACAATAGAATCCAATTTGGATCCCTGCAGACCATCTTGTCATTTTCATGGTATCATGTTGTCAACTTGGATTGAACATCTATTTATAGTTCTTCCCCATTTAACTTGTCACCTTCACTATAAATAGCTTGCAAAATGAAGTAGAGAATAGCTGTTGATTTTTGATATATCCTTTGAAGAATTATCTCCCAGTTATGTCTAAAAATGTCCATGGACTAGTTGAGATTTTCTAAATATGTACTCTCTTCCTCTTTCTAAATATACTCTCTTCCTCTTTTTCCACCCATTTCCTATGCTATTATTTTTCTACCCTTGAACCTTGGTTTCACTCAGTTAACTATTATTCTTAATATAGACTTTCATTGAAACACAGAGCGCACATTGTAAAACATGCACTAATTTAAGAACATACTTTTAATCATTATTATAAATGTTCAAAACTACCCCCACGAGATCAGGTTTCTTATTATCCATATTTAATTGATGTGGAAATTGATTTAAAGATATATTAATTAATTTGCCCAATTCTACACAACTGGTAATCTCTAGGAAGATAGCAGCAGTCCCCAAGGAAACCAGTGAAATGTCTCCTTTATTCCTTGCTTCTGTTCTAGGTCAAGTGACCAATAAGACCAATAAGACCAATAAGGGAGTCATAGAAGCTATGCCATCACTTTTGTTAATGATGGAAGCTAAGTTGGAAGACATTGCTTATGTTTACAAGTAATTAGATCTGTTAATAAGGGCTGTGTGTGTAGGGCTGTGATTGGCCCAGGACAGGTCCACCCAAATAAGTTAACGTCATGACAAGGAGGAGCAAAGAAGATAGTCCACTCATTTCAAAGATGTTTCCACAAGGAAACCAGGATGAAACCAAACTATGCAGTCCCAGTGTATTATTTAAAAATTTATCAATAAGATATGGTTTTCTACCTCTTTCAGGGCATAATGAGAGAAGTACCAGAAAGACCAGTCACACAGGAAAATCCTTTACACATCGCAGGGGTTGCAGGGTGGGGCTTCAGGAGTAAAGAAGTATTGCTTCCTAACAACGATTACTTCACATATGTTTTTTTCTTACACCTTTCTGCATACCCCATTATGCTGAGCTGATGACTTTGCTTCATACTTCACCGACAAATATTAATAGCTAACACTTATACTTACTTGGGGCCAAACACTGTTCTAAGAGCTTTACATAGATTAACTCTTTTAATGAAATGGAAGCAATCAGGCAGAAACTCCCTCTGTTACATAATGCCAAATCTACAAAACTTCTTCTCTTCCTACTTGTATAATCTTTCTTTAATGTTACAGTGGATAAATTTTTCTGCCTCTATAATGGCCAAACACACAATTCCAAACCCATGCTCATGCTTTGGATCAAATCTGCCCTTACTTTCTCAAGAACTTTGCTCCTGAAATTATTTTATTTTTATGACTGAATCTTTAATAATTTCCTTCCTCCTCAAGTACAACTATTGCTTCTCCATTTATAAAATAGTTTTACACAAATTATATATTTTGAAGGGATGATGAAATTTCTGTTGCTATTTCCTCAACTCTTCTTCATCTGGCCTCAATTGACTTGCTTGTCAACCATTCTAATGACACCAATTTTATCAGACTCAACAGTTTCCATGATATAAAATCTTGTCTTTTTCTCTTGGCATCATTCTTTTATTTTGTTAAGTTTATTTGTTTATTTTGAGAGAGAGGGGAAGAAGAGCAGGAGGGAGTGGGGAGAGAGAGGGAGAGAGAGAATCCCATGCAGGCTCTGCACTGACAGCATGGAGCCTGACATGGGGCTTGAACCCACAAATCTGTGAGATCATGACCTGAGCTGAAATCAAGAGTCAGAGGCTTAACTAACTGAGCCTCCTAGGCGTCCCTCTTTAGGCGTAGTTCTTAATCTTAGCATCATTTTTTTTTTTCATTTAGAAATTTATCTCTCTTATAGTACATTTCTTTTTTGATACAGTATGCTGATCTGACAGTATTTTCTCTTATTTATTTTTTTAATATTTTAGTCACTTCAATATTTTTGCTGTGCCCTCCCCCTAATAACTAAATCTAAATGTTGGGATGTCCCGGAATATACTTCTAGGCCTGCCTTCCCTTAATGATTTTAGAGTCATCTAGACTAATATGTCCTCAAAATATTTGTCTGATGAGGCCTTACACTCTGTTTCAAAATAGTTTTTCTAACTACTTTCTTAATATTTCCCATTGTTTTTTTTTAATGTTTATTTATTTATTTTTAGAGAGAGAAAGACTGTGCATGCAAGCAGAGGAGGCACAGAGAAAGAGAGGGGTGAGAGAGAGAGAATCCCAAGTAGGCTCCACGCTGTGGAGAGCCGGTGTGGGGCTTGACCTCACAAACCGTGAGATCATGACCTGAGCCAAGATCAAGAGTCAGACACTTACACAACTGAACACCCAGGTGCCCCATTGTTGTTTTTTTTAATTCTAGCATCATTCATACCTAAAACTTGATTGTCCTTCCCTCAGAACTGCTTCTCCCTGAATTCTTTCTATCTTAATAAATGGCCCCACCATCAACACAGAGGCTGAAGCAAAAACTATGATGTCTTCATTCCATTTTTTCACTGAACCGTCATGTCCTGTGCAAACACAAGTCCTTTCAGTTCTACCAAAATATAGTTCAAACCCATCTTTTTTTCATTTCTACTGCCACTTTCTTGATCTAAGTCACACAAATTTATTACAATAGCCATCTAACTGCATCCTCTGTTGTCCCTTCTGTACTTCTGCAATTAGTCAGGTCTTCACATGGTTTTAAGAACAACCATTTAAAAATGTATTTTGTTACTTTCTGAAAAAAAAAAAAAGACTACTAATTAGAGAAAAATGTAAACAACTTTTGTGAGCTATGTGGTTTCAAATATTTACTCACTGAGTAAATTTGGGCTTTCATATGACCTTGTATTTTTTTGGTTCATATACATTATGTTCAGAGAGTCCTTCTCTGGCCACATTCCATAGTATTCCACCCATCAAGTCACTTGATTTCATTAAGTTCCTTCATACTGCTTATTTACTCTCTGAAGTTAGTAAGTTGGTGTACTTTTTGTTTACATATTTTGTTGTCTCCTCCCACTAAAATATAAGATCTAAAACATCAAGGACATTATCTGCTTTTGACATTACCATATCTCCAGTGGTAAAACAAGCTTGGCATATGGTAGGCAATAAATAATATTTTATTAGGCAAATGGATGAATATGCATAGTATAGTAATTGGAAGAACACATGCAAAAAACATCTTCACTTTTGCTAATGTCATTGGAAAATAATTATTCATCTTTTGACATTGTGCTAATGTTTTTATAATGAAGGTTTACCACTGTAGTCATGTGCAGTCAGAAGACATGTATGTGTTTGTAATATTAGTTTTCAAAAAGTGTACTTTAAGATGAGAGATTGTGTAAAAGAATATATAAAAGGGAATTTAAAAAAATCAAACAAAACCAATAAATGTTATGTGCTTGAGGAGAATATTAAAACACTGAATCATAAGCTATTTACTTATTAGATATATGTTTTGAGTCTTCTGAGATTTTATGTGTTATTCATTATTATAAACACAATAATGGACAGACAACAAGTAATGTTAAGCTTACATTCACAACTTGTAGGTGTTCTTAGTGTTGATGATTCTTAAAGACAATGTAAGCAATATCTAATATATCTGTGATATGCAATCTGATTTCTAATTGGAATTACATATACAAGCCAATATGTGATTTTCTGAAAGCATATTTCAACAAAACTGAAGACAATTATTGTTTTAAAAGTAAAAATTAAATTTGGATTTTTTCCCCTTCTCTCTAATTTTTCATACATATAGTTAAGGAAACACTAAATCATTAGCTTTGTTTATATGAATTTCTGTGATAAATAAACATCTATCTCTGTATCTAAGTGTCTATCCATCATCTATTTGTCTATCATCTATCTCTATCTTATTTCTCATACCCATTCTTTTTTTTTAAATGAAGTGTAATGTTATATTACAAATGTTATATTAACAAATGATATTGCCGAAGAGAAAAATAGTGATTTATGATTGATTACAATTCAATTTTTATTTGCTCTCCTTCTTTAGAAATAAATTGGCAATTCTACTGGGGAACTACCACCCCCATACAAACTCATTCCATTCTTAAGCAAAGATGACTCTAGGAGTAGATTCAATTGGCTTATTTCATCAGTACTTCCTATTTTCAAACTAAAATAATTAGGGATAAATTAAAAATCTAATCAAAAGCAAATGGGTCCTCTATGAAGAAAAAAATCTTTCCTTGGGAAAGAGGTCATAAAAGTAGGAAATATAAGAAAGTTTCAATTCTTTTGCCTCCAGGGTATAAGGGGAAAAAAGCAAGGAGAGAGGAGCCTCTGAGGAGTCTGAAGATAAAAATCATCAAGGAAATGATGGACAGAAAATTTTTGCAAAAATAATTCTCACTAAAAAACTGATAAAAATGAAAATTGAATAAATAAAAGTAATATAAGCATATGGAAAATGAAATAAAATTCCCTTATAGAATAATCTTTGAAGTTCCATGTTGTAATGAAGTTCAATACATAGCAGAGTATCTGCTGCATACTTTATGACATTTACATCAATATTTCCTCTACTCAGCTATTTATTAGCACAAAAATTTGTGGGATTAGGTAAATGTTTACAAGAAGGAAGGCAGACATTTAAGAATAAATAATCTTAATCACAGAGATAGCTATCAGAAATAACTTTTCCTAAGTTTCATTATCTTCTCCAGTAAGAATATAACATATTTCAACCCATTATTGTATGACTTGAAGTTCCATCCCGATGACATTGGATCTATCCAAGCCTGAGAGAAAAAATAACATCAACCACATCTTAACAGATAATTTAAGAGTCATTGCATGGTTCCACCAGTTCTCCAACTTTTTTGTTCAGGGCTAAAAATATAATATGGAAAGTAGGAGCTCCTAGTTTCTAGATAAGACACAAGGAGAAGATCTACAGTTGATTTAGGGTAACCTCTAGCTGATATGTAGCATTTGTAAGTCTATATTGCTGATATTTTATTTTATTTTATTTTATTTTATTTTATTTTATTTTAATATTTCATTTTATGTTTATTTTTGAGAGAGAGAGCATGCAAGTCGGGGAGGGGCAGAGTGAGAAAGGGACAGAGGATCCAAAGCAGGTTCCATGCTGACAGCAGAGACTCCAATGCGAGGCTCAAACTCACAAACTATGAGATCATGACCTGAGCCAAAATCAGATGCTTAACGGACTGAACCACCCAGGTGCCCCATATATTGCTGATACTTTAATGTTATGTGTTACCATAGTAGAGAGTACTAAGTCTAGAGCTGTTTTTGAAAATTTGATGTATTTGGATTTTTTCATGGTTTTCCAGGATAGTAGCTGAGGTAGATGATAATGATGATAGATGATAGATAGGTAGGTAAATAGATAGGCAGATAGATAATAGATAGACAGATAGATAGACACACACAGACAGACAGATGGCCAGGGATAAAGCTAAATATATTTGTGAATGGAGAACCTTTTAACACGTGTCAATTTAAAATTTTTTCATTAGAAAAGCTTAATTAATCCTGAATGATCATCATCTCTATTTTCTTAAGTAACCCAATCAGTTTCTTACCTTGGTAGTTTTGAAAATTAAGTTAAATACAAATCATAATTTAGCTCTCTGGATGAATCCTATTTTGTACATACCTATATTAGTGAGCCAACATATTTGAAGTAAGCAGACTTTAGATTAATACACTGGGCTTAAAACCTAAAGCCTATTTTTGCTTTGGCATGTTATTAACCTGCTCTGAGGCAATCTGCTTATTTCTGAAACAAGAATAGTATTTGTACAGCATAGTGTTGTGAGACTTCAAGGACATAGGAAGGCCAGTAACTAGAGTTTAGGGATCTAGAAGTTCCTCCTGGATAAAGCGATAATTAGGTTACGGCAGGAGAGTATGTAGAAGTTGGCCAAGTGAATCTGGAGTGGGAGCAGGAAATAAATGGATGAAGGCTGGGAATCAGAGATAATAAAATCCTGTCATGCGGCTATAGTATGAAGTTCAGAGGAAGTTGAAAGTAGTAAATAGAAGAGGCAGCAAGAATAGAGACCTATGAATTTAAAAAAAGGCGGGGGGGGGGGGTTGGTGTCTGGGTGGCTCAATTGCTTAAAACTCTGACTTGAGTTCAGGTTATAAGCTCATGGCTCATGAGTTGGAGCCCTGCATTGAGGTCTGTGCTGACAGCCTAGAGCCTGGAGCCTGTTTTGGATTCTGTGTCTCCCTCTCTCTCTGTCCCTCTCCCACTTGTGCTCTGTCTCTCTCAAAAATAAATTAACATTTAAATAATAAAAGAAAAAAAAGAATCGGGACCTGTAAACTAAGTTCAAGAGTTTTTAGGTACTAATCTAAGTAAATGTCACGGAAGGGTTTTAAGCTCTGACAAGGTCAAAATTTTGGAAAATGTTTTTCCTCACTCTCCATAAAAAAACCAACCAACCAAACAAACAAACAAAGGATTCTGGAGAAGAAAGGCTAGAGGCTGATAAACTAATTAGAAGCTGCTGTAATGTAAAAATTTCCCCAGTGGCTTAATGGTAGCACCAGTGGCACCATAAAGGAGAGGTGGATGAATTTTGCTGCTGGGGATGCAAACTGGTGCAGCCACACTGGAAAACAGTATGGCAGTTCCTCAAAAATTTAAAAACCAGAGCTACCCTATGACCCAGCAATTGTATGACTAGATATTTATCCAAAGGATAAAAAATGCTGATTCGAAGGGGCACATGCACCCCAGTGTTTATAGCCACGCTATCAACAATCGCTAAATCATGACAAGAGCAGAAATGTCCATCGACTGATGAATGATGAATAAAGAACATGTGGTATATATATATGTGTGTGTATATATAAACACACACACACTGGAATGCTAATAGTACTTGGCAATGAAAAAGAATGAAATCTTGCCATTTGCAACAATGTGGATGAAACTAAATAGTACTATGCTAAGTGGAATATGTCAGTCAGAGAAAGGCAAGTATCATATGATTTCACTCATGTGCAATTTAAGAAACACAACAGATGAACATAGGAAAAAAGGAAGGAAAAATAAGATAAAAACACAGAGGGAGGCAAACCCTAAAAGATTCTTAAATACAAAGAACAAACTGAGGGCTGCTGGAGGGGAGGTAGGTGGGGGGTGGGTTTAATGTGTGATGGGCACTAAGGAGGGCACTTTTAGGGATGAGCACTGTCATACTTAAGAGATGAATCACTGGGTTCTCCTGAAACCACGACTACACTGCATGTTAACTAACTTGAATTTAAATTAAAAAAAAAAAAAGTGATTTAAAAGGTAAACACTGTGGAGCTTAGTGACAGATTGGATTTGTGGGATGGCCCAATGAGAGAGAAGAGAACTATGTGCATAGCACTCGGGTTTCTGGCTTGAGCAGTAGATTATCTCACTGAGATTGTACACTAAAGGATGAGCAAGTATGGAAGAGAAGTTAAAAGCTTCAGTTGTTTTCCATTTAAATTTTGAGGTTCCTGCAAAACATTCCAGTTAAACTGACTGTAGATAGTCACAATGGGAGTTCAGGAGAGAAATTTGATGAGCACATCATTGAAGCCAACAGGATGGGTGATTTCGTCTATGAAAAATAAGTAAGCTAGAGCAGAAGGAAAAATAGTTTACAATAAAACAGCTAAGAACAATTCTATAATGACTAAAAAAGAGGAAAATGACACTGCAAAGAAACTGTAGAAAAAATTCAGGAGAATTAGAAAAAAAATCACTCCTTTTGGCTTCAAACTTCAGCATTACTTGCAATCATGTAACTACTTATGGTTTTATTTATTATCTATCTACCCACCTACCAACTACTTATCAATCATCTATCATCTCTAATGTAATTATATATTAAATTTAATGGACAGAATTATTTTTAAAAGTTAACATGAAAAATCCCTTAAGTCCATTTGGTCACAAATAAATAAGTGTTTTGATAGTATAGGCCTAATACTTCAGTTATGTTTTTGAGTATTCTGTGATTTATTGCTTTCACTGTGTTTTATTGCAATTTTCAAAAGGCACTGAGAGTATGAAGCTGGACTAATAAGAATAAAATATTAACAAATAATACAGACGTAAGCAGTACATACAATATGCCAACACATACGAATAGTTTTAAACCAGTCACTATTTTGGTTAGTGTGAAATAAAAATGCGTAACTGTCATCTCAGTGCAGGTGCAGTGCCCACTTAATGAAAGGAAAATCAACCCCATGATTTTAATTGATTTATTGTATTAAAATTGTCTTAATATTGTAGGGGAGGAAAAACTCTACCTCTGTCCACTTAGGGTCTCTGACTGGGCCTGAGAAGTAAATTGACATAAGACTCATTAAAAGTAGGGGCGCCTGGGTGGCGCAGTCGGTTAAGCGTCCGACTTCAGCCAGGTCACGATCTCGCGGTCCGTGAGTTCGAGCCCCACGTCGGGCTCTGGGCTGATGCCTCAGAGCCTGGAGCCTGTTTCCGATTCTGTGTCTCCCTCTCTCTCTGCCCCTCCCCTGTTCATGCTCTGTCTCTCTCTGTCCCAAAAATAAATAAACGTTGAAAAAAAAATTAAAAAAAAAAAAAAAAGACTCATTAAAAGGAGAAAAACATACAGAGTTTTACATGTATACGGGAGCCCTCCATAAAGAAAGAAAGACCCAAAGCAGTGGCTCTGCTTAACCGTTATCATAGGTTGAACAAAGACAGGCAACTGTGGGAAAGTCACTAAAATGTATGAGGAGAATAAAGGAAGATAAGAGTTATTTTAAAGAGGCCTGTTTGTATAGTTCTCTTGGTCTCTACTCCCCCTCTCTTGATAAGAGAGTTTCTTCTCTCCTGAAATAGGGAATGAATCCTTCACATGGGAGTTTTATCTCCTGCTTTCAGGAAGAAAAGGAGAGGTCAGCACGTTCTTCTTGCACCTACTGTTTTTCAAATGCCTTTTGCTCAAAATAAGTGCCATGTATTGGAGTGCCATCCTTCAATATTTGAGGCACCAGTTTCAGAGATGAGATACTGTTTATTTTTAATTTTATAACTTTGAAGGAATAACATTTCCCCCAGGGTTATTTTTTTTTTTAATATAACCATGTTAAATCTCCCACCTTGTCTCTCATTCTGTCCAACTCTCTTAGGAGGAATCTCATTAAGAAAATGAAATTGCCCCTAATTTTATCACTATAGATAGCTCTGGATGACATACAATTAATGCTGTCCCAGTACACATCCGAAACGCAAACCAATCAAAATCTTATGCTGGTGAGGCATGTTTAATTGATAACATTCAGCTAAAGACAGAATGAATGATCTTTGGCAACTCTAATGTAATGCCTGACATCCTTAAAGTAAAAGAAGTAACTCTGATGGTTTCTTTTTAAATGTGAACTATATTTCAATTATCAACATAATGTAACTATGCATAGTGACCTCTACATCCTTCGCCAAGTATGTTTTGTAGATTATTTCATTATTCTTTTTGCTACATGCCCATAGATATAACTGCTGATAAAAATTCTTTTATACAAAAATTCTTTTAGAAAATGCTACACTTTCCTAGTTACCCTGGAATAGGGTGATGGGAAAGTGTTTTTAATAATCCATTCTACAATTCTCCAAAGACTTTGAGAAGAAATGAGAAAGATTTCTCAAGTTTCACAGGTTATATTTGGAAAACATATATTTGAAAAATATATGTAATGTATATATGTACAATATATGTATATATGTGTGGGGGGGTGTAAAATATGTAGTTTTATTTTACATAATTATACAAAAACTCACAAGAACATTTTCTGAATCATTTGTATAAGCAATTTAAATCAAGTTCTGCAAAGCAGTGTCTGTTTCATTTACAGTTGTATTGGTGTTATTAGTACCACTTTAAGGTACACGGTAAGATATATATGGCCATACAAGTGGAAAAAGGGCAGAAAATCTTAATGTAAATAATATATTCTAAATTTATAAGGCTAAGGGAGCCATGCTTTCTTAATCAAGCATTTTGGATTCACAATGTTTTGAGTTGGAGAAAAATAGTAAAAAAATGAAATCATCATCTAGTAGTAAGTAGTATAGATATAGAAAATTGAAAAGAACTGCATTGTGGATATCAGGGTCTTATATGCTGTACAAATAAGTGTCATCAGAGCCAAAACACCCTCAATCATATTATATTTATGTTACTTTGATTTTTTGGTTTATTATTTCATTTGCTAATACTAAGTAAATCAATCATAGTTTTATATTTCTACATGATTAAGAAATACTACAATAAAAATAATTTAAAGCAATATTGGATGAGCAATAAGATGTTTCTACCTTTAAAGTGTGTTTTGTACATTACTCAGTGAACTTGACCTTTCCATTGAGAATTTTATAGCAAAAACAAATAAAATAGGCTAACCAATAGTAAGGGGGGATTTTTTAAGTTTATTTATTTATTTTGAGAAAGACAGAGACAGCACGAGTTGGGGAAGGGAAGCTAGAGAGGGAGAGAGAGTATACCAAGCAGGCCCTGCCAGCACACAGCCCAATGTGGGGCTTGAATCCATGAAGCCATGAAATCATGACCTGACCTGAAACCAAGAATTGGATGCATAACTGACTGAGCCACCCAGGCACCCCAAGGGAGGATGTCTTGTGACCTTATTCTTATATATATATAATTGGTTGTCTTGTGACCTTATATATAATATAATTGGTTGAATTATATATCCAACTGATTGGTTGGTTGAAATCAGTCATTAATGAGCATTTACACACCATCCACCCAAAGGTTCTCACCTTTATGGAAAGGTTTTATTCATGCTCAAGCTTTGCTAGAGAACATGTACTGGAGAAAAGTAACCGAACTGTCTCAATGAATAAAACAGCACCATAACTTTCATACTTTCACTTCATAGATATACATTTATTGATGGCATTATTCTTATAGTCACATAATTTCAAACTGTAATGCTCAAGTTAAGATAAAAATACGTGTTTTTCTTTTGTTTTGCTTTGTTGCAAGCTCTACTAATTTGTTCTGGAGACAGATCTGTTCCTCAGCACATCAGATTGGCAGAACTCATTCTAAATCAAATTTATTGAAATTTTATATAGAGATCATATAATGACAGACAGAAGGAAATGATATTTCAAGCAATTTCACAAGTGATTCTCATAGAGATTTTTTCCTTAAAATTCAACCAGAACCCTCATGTATACCTGACTTCCTTGTAAAAATTCTATTTGAATGGAGAAAGAAAATTAAAAACTTACACTACAGCACCAAACAATAAAATAAGTCAGTATGTTACTGATAGAGGAAAACATTTAAGGAGCCTCTGAAAAACAGCAAACAGATGACATTTGATTGAAAAAAAAAATTAGGCCAAAAAAACTCTAATCAAAACCAGCTAGGATGCTTCTTGCCAGGAAAGCCCCAAAGAAACTCATTGTCAAGAATCTCAGAAACAACCTGTTTTAAGTTTATCATTAACAGATGATAAAGAGACTCCTTGCCTATGCCTACCCTTTAAAACCAGATTTCTAATTAAAGCCAACAAAATACAGGAAAAAAGAGAAGAGTTGGTGAGAAGTAGAATTTTTAAGGCTGTGAAAAGGAACTATAACCAAGCTTGAGATAATTCCGATTTTCAAAATTGATATGAAATAAAACATAAAATGCATTCTGTCCATAAGTAAAATAATAAAGTTTGTCTCCTTATGAATGAAAGTTTTTTAGAGTACTCATTTTATTGCTATCTGCATATGATTTCTAAAGAAATGTGTGCTAATTAGAATTCCCTGCTCATTTTTATTCAGAACCCTACATTTGGTTTTTCATGTTGGAGGGATCAGGGTCATGGAATGAGACATATGCAGTTGTTAAGAAATTCTTTCTGGGGCGCCTGGGTGGCGCAGTCGGTTAAGCGTCCGACTTCAGCCAGGTCAAGATCTCGCGGTCCGTGAGTTTGAGCCCCGCATCAGGCTCTGGGCTGATGGCTCAGAGCCTGGAGCCTGTTTCCGATTCTGTGTCTCCCTCTCTCTCTGCCCCTCCCCTGTTCATGCTCTGTCTCTCTCTGTCCCCAAAATAAATAAACGTTAAAAGTATTAAAAAAAAAAAAAAAAAAGAAATTCTTTCTGCCATCACCATATTGTGCAATTTTATTTGTTATCCACACATAATATCATACCAACAATGATTACTAGACTTTTGAAGAAAATAAGGACATTGAAAAATAATTGCACAATAATAAATAATACATTCAAGTACATAAGAAGGTTTGAAAAGCAGTTATAATATGGAAATTTAAACTTTTTAAATTTTAGAACAGTTCTACATGCATACAATTTTTGTAAAGCTAGTATAAACATTTCCCTTATGGTCCACACTCAGCTTTCCTATTATTAATATCTCACATAAATATGATATATTTGTCACAATTAATGAGTCATTATTGTTAACTAAAGTTCATACTTTATTATAGTTTCCTCTTTTTTCTAATTTATTTTTTCTGTTCTAGGATCCAGTTCAAATCACCACACAACATTCAGTTTTGTCTCCTAGACTCTTTCATACGGAGAGTTTTTCAGACTTTCCTTGTTTTTGATGACCTTGACAGTTTTGAGTTTTACTAGCCAGATGTTTTATAGAATGTCTCTCAATTGGGATTTCTATGATGTTTTTCTCATGATTAGACCAGGGTATTTTGGGAGAAAGACTATAGATGTTCAGTGTATTTTATCACATCCTTTTTAAGTGTATATTCTATCAATATGACTTATCACTGTGATGTGAACCTAAATCACCTGGCTGGAGATAGTCTTTGTCAGGTTTCTTTACTATAAAGTTATACTTCTTATTTTTCCTTCTCATTCGGTACTTCTGAGAATAAAGTCTATATATGCAGCCCAGGCTTAAGAAGTAGGGGGTTATAATTTAACTTCTTAAGGGCAGAATATCAAAAAAGTATTTGGATATCTGCACAGGAGATTTATTTATTCACACTTATTTGTTTATTATGCTATAATTGATTTATATCTCTACAGATTCATGGACATTTATTGTATAGATTGAGGTATCATCCAATACTACTTACAAATTTTGTTGTTCAAATCATTCCCTATTTGGCCATTGGGGAGATTTTCAGAGTTCCTATATCCCTTTGATATGATACTTCTATCATTTTATTTTATGTATGTATGTATTTATTTACTTAATATGAACACTGTCTCATTTTCTGGCACCACAAGTTTTCCAGGTTCATCTTGCATGCTTCCTGTTCTAGGCCTAGAAGCAACCATTTTTCCAAGGAGAATACAATTGTAAACTTACCCTCATATAAAAATGTCTATAAATTTTTAAATGTAACCAACTATATCTATATCAAGTTAAGCATAAGTTCATACTGATGACTCCACTCTAATCCATTTCCACACGAATTGTTCTAGCGTTTCCTTGCTTATTATCCATAACCTCTTATTGCAACAGTGAGAAACTTGTCTGCTAACACTTATTCCCATTCAGTTAGTAGTTCAATTCCATTGTACAGATACAGTGATTTCAGAATTGTTATCCCATACTACTGTGGGAAGATGGGTCAAGGGAACACATTTGTCAGTTAGAAGGCAGTGCTTATGTTCAGTTCCTTTTGCATTGACAGCCACTTATTTTGAAAGTTGCTTAGGTTAATTCTTTATACCTTCACCATATTCCGTTAGCTTGTTTCATACACTTCCAATACATTTAAGTTATTTTGCCACAACTCACATTCCATCCTAGGATACTCTGACGTCCTAAAAAAAAAAAAAAAAAAAAAATATATATATATATATATATATATATATATATGTAAATACATACATATATTTATTTACAAATATTAAGTTTTACAGCTCGTACTGTAAATTTCAGCATGTTTTGATAAATGCAATGGTATGTATCCACAGAGTATCAGAGTAGTCTTAGTCAAAAAATATTTTTCTTCAGCTATTCAACACTGTTCCCCATCTCTGAGCCCTTGGTAACTGCTGACTTGTTTATTGTCTATAAAGTTTTGCCTTTTTCAGAATGTCATATAATTGGAATCACAAGCTATGTAGCTTTTTCAAACTGGCTGCTTTCACTAGCAATATGAATTTAAGATTTCTCCATGTCTTTTCATGTCTCGATAACTTGTTTTTTCTTACTGCTGAAGAGTATTTTGAAGTATGAATGTACCAGTTTGTTTACCCACTAACCTAATAAAGGACATCGTGGATGCTTCCATTTTTTGGTGATTATCAATAAAGCTTCTATATATATTCATGTACAGATTTTTGTGTGGACATAAATTTTGAACTGGATTGAGTAAATACCAAGCATTTGCAATTGCTGGACTATACAGCAACAATATGTTTAGTTTAATAAGCAATTTTTAAACTGTCCTCTAATATATTAAAAGCATTCTTCATTCCCACCAGCAATGAATGAGAATGAGAGTTCCTGTGCCTATATCCTTGCTTACAGTTGATATTTTCAATCTTTTTTTTATTATTATATTAACCATTCTAATTGGTGTTTACTGGTATCTAATTGTTGTTTTAATTTGTAATTCTTCTTTAAGTTTATTTTGAAAGAGAGAGAAAGAAAGCATGTGGGAGGGGCAGAGAGAGAGAGGGAGAGAATCTCAAGGAGGCTCCACACTGTTAGCACAGAGCCCAGTGAGGGCTCAAATTCATGAACTATGAGATCATGACCTGAACCGAAATCAAGAGTTGGATACTTAACTGACTGAGACAACCTGGTGCCCCAATTTGTAACTCTTTAATGAGAAATTATATTGAGCAAATGTTTATATGCTTATTTACCACCTGTATAACTTCTCTGGTGTGGGATCTCTTCAGATCTTTTGCCCATTTTTTATTTGGATTGTTTTTCTATGAAATTAGTAGATATTAATATATCTGAAAGAAAACAAATCTGGAATTTGCTTGTCTTTTGTGTTCACTTGTTTAAATTTCCTTTGGATAAATTAATTTAAAACATAGATTCCCATAAAGAAACCCTAGGAGCAAAATACACAAATATTAACTTCTGTTATTTACAAGATAAAATTGAATATTTTATTCTTATTGGACAATGTAAGAAACATGATTTGTCTTGACTTCACTAGTTATTTATTACCAAAAACCAATAACTTCACAAAATAGAAGTTGATCTTTGAATCCTCAATTAAATATACTCGAATGCATAGACCAGACTGATATTTATATTTTTCATGTATTGCTTATTTAACATCTGAACAAGATTACTTGCTATATAAGCATTATTCTTAACACACTTTGTTATACTAACCATCATTATTTATTCAGAGTAGAGAAAAAAATCTTAAGATGTTTCATAAGTGTAGGCTTATGCTCAGAAAATATAAAAAAGTACTTAATGTACTATCTGGATAATTTATCCTTTCCATTATTGATATTAACTGTGATAACATCTGTACTCAACTAAGCTGTGTCTTTAAAGTTTATAAAACATTCAAGATAACATGCTGCTTTATGATCAGCATTCACCACTTCATAGAAAGTAGGGCACATCTGACTTGACATAATAAAGGTAGTTCAGGATGCATTTTTTTAATACCTGAGATTCAGTTTTTCTTTATGGTTGGTGCTCTATCTTCCATGTGCACCCCAGATCCAAGCTCCATCCTATGAATCTTGGAATGTTGATTTCTTTGGGCTGCATCAAAAGCTCCTTTCCTTTTGGCTTTGGTAGGTTGCCCAATGGAAAGCACTAGCATGACATCATGGGGCACGGTGAGAATTTGATTATATATCACCCAGCATCCCTCAAAGCAGACTCAGTTGCCTGGCTGTGCCCACAACTAAAAATCACAGGTCATGTCAGATAATCCTCTTTATATGTTCTTACCTCTCTTCTGCTCCCTCCCCATTTTCTTATATTCTCTATCCCTTCTCTCTCTCTCTCTAATAAAGTGATCTTATTAACTACCTAGATAAAAAACTATATTGCATGTTTTTAAAAATACCAAATACTTTATATTTACACAAAAAAAGAGAAAATCAATAAAATTTTATTCAGAGAATAAACAGTGTACAAAATTCTTCTGTATCATGAATGTTCTATTTATTTGTGTGTGTGATTGTAAAAGATCTGTTCAATTTGCCAAAATTATCAGGAAACTGATATATTTTCAGGAAAAATGTTGTAAAATGCATATTTAATTAATCTACTTCCAATTCTATCTTTCTCAGTCACCTTGAAGAAGCTTTTTGCTATCATAATGAATATAATGGCCAGTTTAAAACAAAACTACTATTGTAAAATAATAATTAAAGAATCACAATGCATTCATAATATTTTCATATATTTTGTATTATACTAGAAAATAAAATTCTAATATTTTATAAAATAATATAGTATCCTATATTGCATATGTTTTATTTTCTTTTTACCAGATGTATCTCTGAACTATTACATGTTGACATTCATTATGGTAGAAAATGTATGCATTTAGATTCTAGGACACAGTGAACTTAATATAAATGGCATATTCAAACAATGCACAGTTATTTGGTGGATACTTTCAAATTAATTAAAAGCATAAAAACAAATGTAAACATGAAAAACATCATGTATCATTTGATTGAATAAACACAAAAGAATAATACCTCAACTTAAATCAAATCCCATTCAAGGTGTAAAAAATTTATATTTTCTCTTTTGGCTGAATTTCTTTTTTGTATTTCAGTAGTATTTATACTAACAATTATCTTGGAATACAGATGCTAAAAGTTATGACTCATGCTTTCTATTAACTACTGAAAATGTTATATAGAAACATTTGTAGAATGTTGAAAATGTTCATATGTAGAAAAACGTCCAGATGGAATTCTAACATCCAAATAATTTTGAGTGCTATATAAGCACAGCTTCAGAAAAAAAACTACAGTTTTTAGAAATCAGAAAAAAAACGAAGTGTCTATTAAGATTAACAATCTAACTTTCACTACAAACTAAATTTTTACTAACCATTGTCAAACTTGCCCCTACCATCATTATTACTTTAAGTCTCTCTTAATTACGGTGCATTGGAAATCGGTTGCTGACTAGTGCCTCCTTCTAATCCTTTTCTTTTTACCATAAAAACAGTTTTAAATCAATTCTTTACATTACTTAATCCTTCAGACTTAATTAAATTCTGAAGCACTATTATCTGACTTATATTGTGTTATAACAGGACCATCCCACGGGTTATGTTGCTGCTGGCTATTTTTCCAAAAGCTATTTTTTATGGATACTTTGAGCTTACTTGCATTGTCAAAAATTGGTTATAACTTATTTTAACAAAAGTTTGACAAGTGCAATTTTTCTTCACCAATAATGCAACAAAGTAAAGAGCTGGAAATACCCTTCACAGCTACAGCAACATTGTCCAGGGGGTATAGAATAGTAGCATATCAAAGACATAGAAATGCAAAGTGTGAATCAGGGAATCGTTTCATCCTCAACTAAACAACTTGCATACAGAATTAAAATTTATTTTTCTAATTATATTGTTTACACTGGAGATTTTTCATATTTTGCATGATCCATATTTAGTATCAAGGACATTTTATGCTCTTCCCTTTCTTCCAAAACTGTTTTATTTTCAATTTAAAAAGCTGTTATACATCTAATTTGGCAGAAGTAAATTGTCTAATTCTCTTCTGTTAACAGCCATACTGAAACAATTTGAATTCACAATTTATATGATGGCTTGAAAATTTTTATTAAATATACATATAGTTTTTTATTTAAGTAGTCTTTCCACTTACTATCTAGATTATATTCTCTGAGAGTTAGCTCTGGCTATGCTGCAATGGCTTATAAATTTGCATAAAAATATACTGAAATAGGGGTGCCTGAGTGGCTCAGTCGGTTAAGCGTCCAACTTTGGCTCTGGTCATGATCTTGAGGTTGGTGAGCTCGAGCTCCACATCAGGCTCTGTGCAGACGGTTCAGAACCTGGAGCCTGATTCAGATTCTGTCTCCCTCTCTCTCTGCCCCTCCCCACTCACACTCTCTCTGTCTCTTAAAAATGAATAAACATTAAAAAATTTTTTTAAAGTATACTGAAATATTCTTGAGTCTTTGCCATGGAAGAAAGCTAACATGGAGAAACTGCACAAAATCTAAATAAAAATACAATATATGTGCATTAGACAAATCATATAAACTTTAAAATTATTAAAATAGCATGCTAAAATGCTTTAAGTAAATATATTAGAATGTGTTTACTAATCCATGCATTCATATGCGTCCTACCCCTTAATCTTAAATTGGTCTGGTTACAAATATTTAGGTTTCTTTCTTAAATGGATATGATGCAGTAATACTTTTATTTAATTTCAAAAGCAATCATATTTCTTATTCAAGGATGCTCTGGGAGGTTTTACATGTAACATCATACTTGTTTTTTTTTTTTTTTTTTTTAACGTTTTTGGTTTTTTTTTTTTTTTTTTTTTGGGACAGAGAGAGACAGAGCACGAACGGGGGAGGGGCAGAGAGAGGGAGACACAGAATCGGAAACAGGCTCCAGGCTCTGAGCCATCAGCCCAGAGCCTGACGCGGGGCTCGAACTCACGGACCGCGAGATCTTGACCTGGCTGAAGTCAGACGCTTAACCGACTGCGCCACCCAGGCGCCCCACATCATACGTGTTTTTATGGATGTGCTCCAAGTTCAGTGGTATTAACACAATACCAATAAAAATTCCAAATTAGAAATGTGAAAAATAAGAATTAGGCCTGGAAGCAGTCTTAGTGATTGTGACGTTCATCCCCTTCATTTTTTTTTTTGTCTTCAAAAAGTTTTTTTAAGTTTATTTATTTTGAGAGAGAGAGAGAGCAACAGCAGGGTAGGAGCAGAGAGAGGGGGGAGAAAGAGAATCTCGAGCAGGCTCCCCACTCTTAGTACACAGCCTAATGCAGGGCTCAAACTCACAAACTGTGAGATCACGACCTGATTGGAAATCAGGAGTTGGACGCTCAACCGACTGAGCCACCCAGGCACCCCTGCAGTGACTGTCTTTTAATGAGGTACATCTTGTACATGGTCAAGGGCAGTGCTTCATCCTCACATTCTGAAAACACAAGAAGGGAACTTATGCTATCTGGGTTCCAACCCTCATTTTACAGATGAGGAAAGTGAGGCCCAGACAAGTGAAGCTATATTCCAGTCTCTGGATCTGGTTTTACATTTGCAATGCTATCTGCCCGACTGTCCTCAGACTTGATGATTCTTCATTTGCCTCTCCAGATCTGCTGCCCTCCTCTCTCCAGCTTGCTCTGTGCCCTGCCAGCTGACCCCTGTGTCATCTACCATCCAGCTTCTCTTGCTCTGTGGTTTCAGTCCATGGGAAGGCTGACAGGAGAGTGGAGGGAGGATGGAGAGGGGGGGTGAGTCTATTCTCCTGATGCCTTGCTTTCCAGGCCTTGGTTTGGCAGGGCTGAATCCTCCCCTCCAGGCCAGACTTCCTCCAGTGGCCCCCTCCCAAAGGTCCTTGCTGTTTCTGGTTGTGGTTTCCTCTCTTTGACCTTTCAGGTGGGAGACGTACTGACATCCCACTGGGGCTAGTCCTGGGTGTATCACTGTGCCCACACCTCTGTGTAGCCCTTAACAGACTGGAGGACAGTAAGAGGACTTGATGTTGACTCGATCATGAAAACAAATTGTAGAGCTAGGATTTGAATCCAGACCTCCCAGGAACCTGACTCCCAGAACAAGTACTCCTTTTCTTACACTAGTCTACAACATTAGCATTTCTAGCGGTGTGCCATTAAATTCAATCTACAGATTCTTCTCCCTGTCTTGAAATTGTATTTTTATTTTTTTAATTTATTTATTTTTAAAATTTTTTTAACATTTATTTATTTTTGAGACAGGGAGAGACAGAGCATGAACAGGGGAGGGTCAGAGAGAGGGAGACACAGAATCTGAAACAGGCTCCAGGCTCTGAGCTGTCAGCACAGAGCCCGACGTGGGGCTCGAACTCATGGACCACGAGATCATGACCTGAGCCGAAGTCGGCCGCTTAACTGACTGAGCCACCCAGGCGCCCCTTGAAATTGTATTTTTAATTAGATACATTATACACATTATTTTGTAATCTAACTTGAAAAAATGTGAAAGATAGGTTGTGTGTTAAGGTAAAGGCATGTTAATTTTCCAGAGTTTCATAACAAGTATGAAAATACAAATTTGAGTCAACCAAACAAAATCCATGTTAAGTATACCACATGCTAAAGTTGTAAGATTCCCTAGAAAATCTCCTTAATTAGTATCTGTGAAGTGGAGAGTGGACAATTTGGAAATTGTCAGGTCTGTCATTCTCTGATGAATTAATTGAAGGATTTCTACAGACACAAGTAAATTATGAGTTAAAACTGATGTTTTATTAATTATATATAACATTTTCATTGTGATACATTTAGGATTTAATAACATCATATTAAATTTCTTGACATAATCCTTTCCTGTATTGCTCTCCAAAATATTCTAATCTAGTATCACAATTTTTTCAATTACTTTTCAATGTGTAAGTACTAATTGCTCCTTTTTACTCTTTTCAAAAAATAACAGCTTTATTAAATTTAATTTGCATACTATACAATTCACCCCATTAAAATCACTTTTAGATACTCACGTAGATAAGTAACTCTTGCCACTATCTAATTTTAGAATATTTTATTCATTTCCTGAAGAAACCCCATAAGCATTACCCCTCCCTTAGTGCCTGGCACCCATTAATCTACTTTTATCTCTAAAGATTTGCCTATTCTGGAAATATCATATAATGAAATCATACAATATGTGCTAATTTGAGACTGACTTACTTTATTTAGCATAATGTTTAAAAAAACGTTAAGATTAATTTTGTTTATTTTTAGTCATCTTTATCATAAAAACATATCGTTTCAAAACTGACAGATTGATATGAGTATATTTATACTTATGAATTTTAACAACTTAGTATGAATCTATAACTGCTAAACTGTTATCACCAGCACAATAAGACTATACAGAAAAAAAATCAGAATTTATCCTTTTCCCACTGCTTACAGAAGATGTAGATATACACCATTTCTAGGACTTTCCTAATAATTGTATACAGGTTTGCTTTTGGGTAAAGCTTTGTTGTTTGAAATGGGAGTTTGATTTCTAGAAGCCAATAAGTGAAATTTTCCTTTTGCCAAAATGTTGTTTTAGGTATAGATAATAACCCAGTCCTATGCCAATCAACACATGGGATTTTCATGCCCATAGATATGGTTAAGGTTAGACCAATTAATGTAAAGTTCAATATTCAGATATAAACAAGAAACCTTATAGCTCCAAATGCTAATGGCAGCAGAATTGTAACCATGTATGTAGCTACACAATTAAAAAGTCAAACCACCATAATAGGGCATAGAACATTAGAGAATTGGAGTTAATTCCTTTACTGAACATGCCTGAAGACAGGCCTGCTTCTAGAGTTTCCATTTGCAATAACCTGATAAATTCACTTACTCCATAAGCCAGTTTGAGCCTGGTTTTCTGACACTTGCAATCGAAAGAATTCTTCACCCAGCTCAAATTTAATAACCAACCCTTTCCTCAAAACTATTCTGAAACTGTTTTTTAGAACTTTTATTCTTTTTTCTATATCATTTCCATGATTTTCAACAAGTTGAAGTCTGGACTTGTAAACTTGCTTTTCAAGGGCATTAACAACCTGATTCTAGTTACTTTCCACCTTCTGCTCTTTTATAGAAAAGCTTTGCTTCAGCTGAATTATTCTATCAACATATCCAGCACATGTCAGGCACACTCCCTTTTAACATTTTTCACTTCCTCTAGTACATAGTCCTGTTTCCATGTCTTCTTAAAAGACTTTTCTCCCTCAAATTCCAGCCCAAGCCCCTTTATATAAATATTCCACTAACGTCTTTTGTCCACACTGGATCTTTTCTTTTCCAAATACATGGAACTCATTAAACACATAGCATATTGGTGAAATTCCATTTTACACATACAACCCCAACTATTAAGGACTGGCTATTTTGTTCTTATTTTCTTCTATTTCACCTAGAACAATTCTATGTACATCAAAACTACTTTTTTAAAAAATTATTTAATTTGTGTGTGTTTTGGGATCCATTTGAAATGCAAATTGGTGTATTGATGCTGCTAATGAAATGACTTTCTGAAATTTTATATGGTTCTCATACATTTTGACACTGTGTAAGTTTTGTTGTAAGCATTTCCCCCTAATTCTGCAAATATTTATTAAGAATTTAGGATCAGTCTATGCACACTGTCAGTTGTGGCAACATATCGACAAATTAACAGGGTCTCTGCTTTCATTGTCTAGTGGAGAAGGGATAGAAAAATTAAATAACAGAAATCAGGAAAATAAGTCAGTTGACTAAGCTGCTCATTGGGATGGGGAAAATTTTTTTTAATGTTTATTTATTTTTGAGAGAGAAAGAGAGACGGAGCAAGAATGGGGGAGGGGCAGAGAGAGAGGGCAACAGAGAACCCAAAGCAGGCTCCAGGCTCTGAGCTGACAGCACAGAGCTCAACATGGGGAATGAACTCAAGAACTGTGAGATCAAGACCTGAGCTGAGTTGGACACTTAACCCACTGAGCCACCCAGGCACCCCAAACTTATCACAATGTTTTGAAGATTCACCTATGTTGTAGCCATGTATTAACATTCCATTCCTTTTTACTGCCACCTAATATTCCATTGTATGTACATAACATATTTGGTTGATCTACTCACCACTTTTTTAGATGCCTTTTATCAGGTTGAAAAGTTACCTTCTATTTCTAGTATGTGGAGTATTCTCATCATGAAGGGGTATTGTTTTTTTCTGTATCTATTAAAACGATTATATTCTTTTTTTACTTAATCTATTAATATCTTGCATTAAATTGAATTATTTTTAGCTACTGAAAAAACTTTATATACTTGGGATAAAAGGCACTTCATCAGGGTGCATAGTCCTTTTTATATGTACTATATTCAATTTGTTATTTTGATAAAGATGTTTATGTCTACATTCATAAGGAATATTAACCTATGGTATTATCTAATTGAGGTGCCCTTAGTTTTGGCATCAGGGTAATACTGACCTCATAGAATGAGTTAGGAGGTATTTTCTGTTTTTTGGAAAAGTTTCTAAAAAATTAGGTTAATTTTTCTTTACATGTTTGGTATAATTTACTAGTAAGTTACCCGGCCTGGGCTTTTCTTTATAGGAAGTTTTATATTGTTTTAGTTGTTTATAATATTCAACTTTTAAGTCCCTTGGGACAAGGCTTTTGTGGAACTCCAAACTCAGTCTGTCTCCTCCGGTTTCTGCTAGGCCACTGCCTTCCATGGCTGCCGTAGTTGTGAAGCTGCTTGTTGAAGGCTTACATGGAGCCGGGGAGAAGGAAATTGGGATAAATCCAATTACAATTTCCTGAAACTGAAAATTTCACTTAATGTAGTTTTCACTAAAATGTTCTCTTGGTATTCTAATATGATAAAAGAAAACTCTTTGAAATGGTAGGTGTTAGCAAACTTAATATACATGTGTGTGATACATACCGTAGTAAAGATCAGGACTGGCTTTGTAAAATCAGCCTTCACAGATCATCTGATATAATTACATTTTAAATCTCATACATGTGTGTGATACATACCGTAGTAAAGATCAGGACTGGCTTTGTAAAATCAGCCTTCACAGATCATCTGATATAATTACATTTTAAATCTCTTAATAATTTTAAATCAGTTATTTTGGCACTTAAGTAATGAAGATTACCTTGCCAGCTGACATTATTTTATTCTCAAACTTTTTATTTTTATTTTGAGAGAGAGCACATCCATGAACAAGGGAGGGGATCAGAGAGACAGAGAACCTTGAGCAGTCTCCATACTCAGCTCAGAGCCCGATATGGTGTTCAATCCCACAACCCTGGGATCATGACCTAAGTGGAAATCAAGAGTTGGTCACTCAACTGACTGAGTCACACAGGTGCCCCCATTCTTAAGCTTATGGCTATAATAAAATAAGACTTAACCTCAGTTTAAAAAAGAAGAAAAAACTTTAAAGATCTTACATGCGCCCCAATGTTTATAGCAGCACTATCAACAGTAGCCAAAGTATGGAGAGAGCCCAAATGTCCATCAATGGATGAATGGATAAAGATGTGGTATTTATATACAATGGAGAATTACTCGGCACTCAAAAAGTACGAAATCTTGCCATTTGCAACTGCGTGGATGGAACTAGAGGGTATTATGCTAAGTGAAATTAGTTAGAGAAAGACAAATATCATATGACTTCACTCATATGAGGATATTAAGACACAGAACAGATGAACATAAGGGAATGGAAGCAAAAATAATATAAAAACAGGGAGTGGGACAAAACATAAGAGACTCTTAAATATGGAGAATAAACAGAGGGTTACTGGAGGGGTTGTGGGAAGGGGGATGGGCCTAATAGGTAAGAGGCACTAAGGAATCTACTCCTGAAATCATTGTTGCACTATATGCTAATTTGGATTAAATTTAAAATATAAAATTAAAAAAATTATTCTAATATTTTGTTTTCCAATTTTTTTATCTTTAAATTTTCTCTCTGATGTTCTCAGTCTTATGAATGAGTTACATTTTGCAGCTAGAAGAAACTGATTTACTGTTGAGTTTCTGAAGCTAAATTTGTAGTTAATCTTGTCAGGAGTATTATTAAAATCCTGTAACCTATAACAGAGTCAACTGGGCTTTGGGAAAAGGTACTGCTTTTTTATCTTTTGTTTTTGTTTTTTCATGTTTCAAGTTTTTATTTAAATTCTAGTTAGTTAAAACACACTTTAATATTAATTTAAGGAATAGAATTTAGTGATTCATCACTTACATTTCATACCCAGTGCCCATCACAAGTGCCACCATTAATTAATACCGATCACCCATTTAGCCCAAGGTAATACCGATCACCCATTTAGCCCACCTCCTTCCAGTAACCCTCTGTTCTCTATATGGTTAAGAGTTTCTCTTATGGTTTGCCTCCCTCTCTTTTGTTTTTCTTTCCCCTGTGTTTATCTGTTTTGTTACAGATTTGTTTAAATCCACATATGAGTGAAACCATATGGTATTTGTCTTTCTCTGACTGACTTATTCCACTTAGCATAATACATTTTAGCTCTGTCCTATTTTTAAGAATATCTGGATTACTGGATATTTCTATGCTGCCTTATTTCTACTTTTTACATAATAATTTTACAGTCAGTGATGCTGTGCTGGATAATGACTGTGGAGCAAACCCCACCGGTTTTAAATACTGTGCAATGTGTATTTAAGGTGACTGGCTGATGGCAGTCATTTTTCCACTGACCAGTGACATTTCTTGCTACATGGGAGTTACTAATCCTTGCCTAAGAGATAACATTGGCCTCTCTGAGCATTCATGACCACCCACAACCTTAGTACCTAGAATTCACTACATTCAGTCTACTAAAAGTCTCTGACCCAAAAACAACCTTGGTACCTATGAGTATTTCAGGACAAGAGCAGATGCAAATTGCATGTGTTCATTACTACTTGTCTTTGAAAGTTTTGTGTTTGACAAACTACTATTTTTTATTAAAGCTTCAAACAATAAATGAAATCCATGGTGTGTGATGTTTAGCAAACTCAAAGTGAAAGAAGTCTATTTGAAACAATATTACTTAATGGAGTCTATATACCCAGATTTGCTACATCTGGTCATTGATGTTTATCTATTACTGATAAAAAAAAATAAATAAAAATGTGCTAATTAGAAAAAGTACAGGGAGGAAAACATAAAATTACAACCACTTATAGTCTTACCACATAAAGACTGCTAGTATATGTTTTAATGTTTTCCTTTACAACAGTTGTTGGATGAAATGTAACATACAAATTAATAGATGAACACAGAAGTGGAAAGGTATATACTTGTGTATTTAAGGCAACACTGTATGAATAATTTATACCTTGCTTTGTTGTCTCTACATATAAGAATCTTTCTGCCATTAGATTCTTCATGTTAACTATGGCTGCATGATGTTCTAGTGTATGCATCTGTTGGTTCACAACCTCCTTAGGAACTTTCCGGGTGTAATTTGAAACCAGCCCCTGTATACATGGAGGGCAGGGAGAGACCAAAGAAAGAGGCAGATGAGTCCAGATTGGTTGGCAGGTTTAATATGCAAGGGAACTTACTGGAGAGGCTTGTCTTAGGCAGAGAGATGAGTAGATTTTGGCATTCACCTTTTGGAATCTTAGAAGTTTCTATTTGGGGGCTCAACTGGCATCAGTCATATATCCAGTCCAGATAGCTTTAACACCACATCTCTGTCCCAAGGCTGTGTCCTTGGAGCAGCTTCTGAGAGCAGAGAAGGCACATGAAACCAACATTCCAAGGACTGGAAAGGGTTGGGGACTACCCGAGTCTAACTCGTGAGTCAACTGGGAGTCATGACATTTTTATGAACCTCTGATATTGCACCCATTGTGATCCAATCTCATATGCTCCTCTTCTTCAATGTGACCTCAGTAGTCAGGAAAGTGTTTCACTAGTATGGAGGTAGCTCATCTGGCAGTAATCTGGCTGTATTGGAAGCAGAAGCCACGGTAACAATACAGGTGCATACAGGAGAAAACACAGGTTAAGACAATTCCCAAGATCAGTGACCACTTTTTCCATCAACAGCCACATGATCCCAACCATTGATTTATTAAGTCCTCTAGTCTGGGGGGTCAGATCGCTCAGGGCATTCACTTGTGCCCTCATGTAAATTACTAAAGTTCATACATTAGCAGACTCTTCAGGTATGAACACAGAACATTCTGTTTGGTTAGTGGCACAAGTGCATCTTTGTGAAGCGGTAATAATGGTCCAAAGCTATCCATTTTGGAGGACAGCTTTTCTCATTAGTGTTCAGTAAGGATAGGCTCTGTTGGCTATCATTTAAGGTTTGCTAGGTAAACTTAATAAGAGCTTCTATGTATGTCATAATGTCCTCCAGGCCAACGAAGCTGAAGCTGACTAAGACTGCAGCCAAATGATTGCATCAGTAGACAATAGAAAATGCTCACCTAGCCTTGAGGGAAAGGAAGTTGGCAATTGTACCAATGGAGTAGATTTTCCCCTCTGCCCAGGGATTTCCAGGGTACAGCAACCCAACCGCCCAGGTAGAAGCCACAGCAAAGGTTTATGCCACACAACACTGGGTCCCATTTGGGGCCACCCAGTGAATACCTGGTGAAGCAACCAGTCAATGCCAAACTAGTTGCTATCCACTAATATGGCAGTATGACTACACAATGCCAGTGATATCCATACCATATCCTTGATATAATTAGATTGATTTTTTTTAGTCATTTTTCTGTTCCCAACATAGGGGTGCTCAGGTGCTTAGTGTTCATAACCTGGAGTAAGCCACATAAACCCATCCCAAATCTGAGCATAGCCACCCATGGGTGCAATAGTGTACTGTTAGGAACCAGATGCTATGTTCCCACGAACCAAGGCATATTTAGAACTCACACTTGCAGGGACAGGGGCAGTAAAATCAGTTCCTTACTGGTTGGGAAATCAGGTGGATGGCCCCACCTGATATCCTTTGGCAGTTGCCTTGGATATTGTTTAGAACACAGAAGGCATGCTGTTACTGCATTAACCAAATCACTGTACTTTGAGGATAATCCAGCATCCTTGGCAATAAGCCATCCTCCCTGGGCACTGTAGTGTCCACTGTTTCTATCATCCAGTCTGCTTTATCTACTGAAGGGTCCGTTGCTAGGACTCATACCTGATCTAAGGCATCAACTTCCTGATTGCCAGGGAACATCAGTGCCTTAAGAGCCATGATGTGGAAAAGAGTGAGGACTGTCTCAATCTCTTGCAGGTGGACCCAAATATCTTTCCACATATCCTGATCTCACAAGGGCCTATTCATGATCTACCCCTGGCTTCTTATTTTCTAAGCCATAGAGTTAATCCCTTTAGAAGAGCCTCACTGTCAATGTAAAGGATTAATGGCCAGGACTGGTGAGTGATCACC
Organism: Leopardus geoffroyi; assembly: GCF_018350155.1. Lineage (NCBI taxonomy): Eukaryota > Metazoa > Chordata > Mammalia > Carnivora > Felidae > Leopardus > Leopardus geoffroyi. Next base: position 172,810,267 of record NC_059328.1, on the reverse strand, counting down.
AGAAAAACCACTCTGCGTTCTGCCCACTGGCTGCTGTGATCTGTTTCTGTTTCTATCCAGACAGTGTCAGTATTGGGCTGCTTGGCAACCACAGTCCACATGAATGTGAATGGAATTTCCTTGACTAGATCCATCTGTATACCAGGCATCAGCAGGAATTTCTCCCATTTTCTGTTTCTAGGCCATGGAGGCCACCACAGAAATAGAGGCAAGGGCATTGGGGGATCTGCATATTCTATAGGGCCTAATAGCATTCATATTCCATCCAGAGTGGGCTGGTGGACAGGAAAGTCCTCTGCTGGAAATAGGCATGTCCCTTAGTCAAAGTGGGAGTTTGAACCATGGCAGAGGTGGGTCTATGTTCTTACATATTGTGCCTTTGTGAGAGACTGTGCCTGGGGGACCCCTGTATACACATCTAGGAGCTGTTGCTCTGTGGGAGGATTTCAGATTTCTGCCCACTTCCAGAGCTGGGAGCCAAATCCTAGGGGTACTCTCTCCTCTTGTTTCTACCACAGTGTCCAACCCATGCCTTCTGGAATCACAGACCTGTCTAACTCAAATGGTAGCCCTTTTTGGGAGATGCCTAGAGATTTAATCTAGTAGTGTTTACTCTTTGTAGTGTTTTTGCTGTAGCAAAGGCAACTTGCCTCCCTGATCTGCAGTCCCACACATGCCCTTCCTTTACCAGGCAGCATAAGGGACAGAAGCATTGTGCCAGGTGGGGAATAAAAGTCCTCCAAAACCCTAACATCACTAAAGAGGCTTGCATCTCTTTCACATTTTTCAGTGTTGGGTAGTCTTGTACATTACCAATCATCGTTTGGGGGACAGCATGTGTCTTATCTGAGCAAATGACTTGCAAAATTTGCAGCAGTGCCTAGTCTTTGAATTTTCAGTGGATTCACTACCCATCCTTCCCTTGCAGATGTTTCAGCAAAAGCTGCAGTATCCTGCAGAAGAGGCAAGTATGTTAATATTACATCCTTTTTCATGTACTTCTGGATTATTGATGGATTATTTGAGTCATTATAAGGAAGGGTTGAATATCTGACCATACATGGAGGGCAGCATTTTGCATTGTTTTCTTTGGAGAAATTGCCAGAAGTAGAGGTTTGGGGTCAAAGAAATGATTAACTTAATACTATTGTAATGATGGGAAATAACTCTCTGATGCTGTTACATTTTTTGCTTTGCAAATTGATCTATATTAAGAGGTTAACATTTTTATTTAAATAGAAGATAATATTCAGGGGCAACTGGGTGGCTCAGTCAGTTGAGTGTTGGACTTCAGCTCTGGTCATGATCTCACAGTTCCTGAGTTCAAGCCCCACATCGGGCTCTGTGCTGACAGCTCAGAGCCTGAAGACTGCTTCAGATTCTATGTCTCCCTCTCTCTCTGCCCCTTTCCTGCTCATGCTTTGTCTCTCTCAATAATAAACATTAAACATTATTTTTAATAAATAAGTAAATAAATAATATTCAATAATTAAGTTTTGTACTTTTTAGTTACTTACAAAGCTGACAGTCTATAAGCTGTGTTTATTTACTCATATTTTAAAAAAGATACTTAATCCTCTCAAGGATAAAATTTGTATATGTGTAAGATATTGCTTTTTCTTTTCATGCTGTTTTGATAACCCTAATTTTTATATCAATATGATTTTATAATTTGCATAATGTCTGTGAGTTTTTACAGTGGTAATTATTTTAAATTTCTTTTTTTTTTTTAATTTTTTTTTCAACGTTTATTTATTTTTGGGACAGAGAGAGACAGAGCATGAACGGGGGAGGGGCAGAGAGAGAGGGAGACACAGAATCGGAAACAGGCTCCAGGCTCTGAGCCATCAGCCCAGAGCCGGACGCGGGGCTCAAACTCACGGACCACGAGATCGTGACCTGGCTGAAGTCGGACGCTTAACCGACTGCGCCACCCAGGCGCCCCTTAAATTTCTGATATTGTTTTTTTGTACCTTTTTTATTTTTTTGAACAATTTCTCCAGAGGTGTATCACTTCATTGATCTCTTAAATAACCTAGTGTAGAAATTTTAAATCACTGGATAAAAGTTTCAAAAATACGTTTGATAATTTGACTCTTAAAGTTTATAATTTTTTGGGGCGCCTGGGTGGCGCAGTCGGTTAAGCGTCCGACTTCAGCCAGGTCACGATCTCGCGGTCCGTGAGCTCGAGCCCTGCGTCGGGCTCTGGGCTGATGGGTCAGAGCCTGGAGCGTGTTTCCGATTCTGTGTCTCCCTCTCTCTCTGCCCCTCCCCCGTTCATGCTCTGTCTCTCTCTGTCCCAAAAATAAATAAACGTTGAAAAAAAAAAAAAGAATTAAAGTTTATAATTTTTTTCAATTTCTTTAGATCAAACTTCTGGTTCTGTCATTACATTTTTGACACAGTTGCATGTGTCACTAATGTTCAGACTTTTTTTCTTTTCTAACATATACATGTTACTATAAAATTCATTTCAAGTACTGATTTAATTACAGCTCCTAAGTTCTGATGTGTTGTATTTTCATTATTTTTATATTTAAAAACTACTGAGATATAACTGACATATAACATTGTGCAAGTTTAAGGTGCACAACAGGTTAAGGTGATACTTACATATATTGCAAAATAATTACCATAACAGTATTAGTTAACACTTCCATTAGTTAAAAAGTTTCTCTAATTTTTGTTATCCTCTTCTCACCTTTCTTAGAGGCACATGCCTTAATTTTCAACATACGAGATTTTTCCAGTTATCTTTTATATAGATTTTTTACAATATACAAAGTAGTTAGAGAACTATATAATTTCAAATCTTTGAAATTTGCTCTGATTCAGCCTATGACCAACTGCTGTATATATCCCATGTGCTTTTGAAAAGGATGTGCATTTTGCATGAGCGAAATGTTCTGTTGAGTATATTATTTTAAATATGCACATAAATTCAAATCTGTTATATGCATCAAATATTCACTCTGCTCCCTCATGGTTTGTGGTCATTTATCAATTAATGAAAGATGAATTTGTTTTTGTAGTTTTGTCAGTTTTTACTTTATAATTTTGAACTTTTAATATTAGAGACAAAAATTTTGAATTTTCATATCTTCCTGGTGAAATGAAAGTAAAAACAACATGAAAGGAGGAAAAAAAAAAGAAACATAAACAAGAGAATAAGAGAAGTTGAGACAACTTACCATAGCTGATAGCATCTTTCATTGCATATCTACAAAAGTTTACATATATTAATATGGGCACCAAATTATCTAAGAGATAAATGGATTAGAATATGAAGTCCAGAAAATAGTTTTTAAATGGCACAGAAAATGAATAGGCAAAGGTGTTTGGTACCTCTGTTGTAGTCATGCCAATAAATGACAAAGTCATAAACACTGACCAGACTATAAAGTAAACAAACAATTTAAACATTCATGCAGCACATATTTTTTGAAAGTTATTTTTAAGATTCAATTTTTTAATTTTGGAATACCAAAGGAATAATATAGAACTCACAACAATAACTCAAATATATTTTAAATGAATACATTTATTTTAAATGGGCATAATTTTCCTTGTGAAATAATACATGTAAAATGTATCAAACTTCAATAATGAAATACTGAACTAAACTCAATATAAAATAAAAGAGAATATTACTTGAATTTCTACCATAAAAACATAATGATTTTCAATATATGATATACATTTTTTTCAAACTTTGTCTTTGAAGAGTGATATATTAACTCATTGAAGAAATACATATTAAATGTACTGAATGCCAGCGCATGGGTGTTGGCGATATGATATTGAATAATAAAATTACTTATATATCATATTCTGGATACTGTCCAGAGTCTGTCACAGGTACTAACCTATTTAATGCTTACTCTAACTTCCAAAGGTAGGTTTTTATATCATTACTTGCAAAGTATAAATGAAGGATATAGTGCCTCAGAGGTTTTTTATAACAGGCCTAAGATTATTCAGCTAGAGAAAGAATTTAGGCAGTATGGACAGATTCAGTATTCCAAATAAGCATCTATAGTAAAAGGTAGACTAGTGAAAAGACATTTATAATTTAGTGTTATATATGCTTTGATGTGATAATTACAGTGTGGGCATAGATTAATATGGAAATAACATTAAGAAATACATATGTTTGCCTTAAAGGAATTCCAGATAAAGTGACACAAGCATGACTCAAGGAAAAATAAATCAGGAAGTGATTATCTTGTATTAACAAATAGAGATGAGGAAGGATATAGGGTTTTGAAGAGGTGTTGTGGTATACACTCTGAATGAGAAAGCAATGTGAAAATGAGGGTAACATGATATATAGATATAGATATAGATGATATAGAAAGATATATACAGATATAGATATATAGATATCTATATCTATCATCTATCTCTACAGCATATATATGAATGTTATTTTGCACACACCCACAATAATTTACTAACTTATATAATTTAAATTACTTATAACTCACATATTTAGATATGTTTTATCATTTAAGTTTTCTACAAGCTGATTATTATCCTATTATATATGTAAAACAAATATTCACTCCACTTCTCAATGAATATCTCTTTCCTTTTTTCTTCTTATTTTCAGCCTTTTAAAAATCTGTCTTTAGGGGCTCCTGGGTGGCTCAGCCATTTAATCATCCATGGTTCACAAGTTTGCGCTCCACATCAGGCTCTGTGCTGACAGCTCAGAGCCTGGAGTCTGCTTCAGATTCTGTGTCTCCCTCTCTGTGCCTCCCCAGCTCACACTGTCTCTGTCTCTCTCAAAAATAAATAAACATTAAATAAATAAATAAATAAATAAATAAATAAATAAATAAATATCTGTCTTTAAAAATTTGGAGAAAAAAACTTAATGAAACCACACTATGAAAAAAAAATCTGCCTTTTACTGTAGATATTTATTTATCATGCAACTATTTGTAAACTCCTCGGTCCCAAATTTGATGCCTTCATAATATTGAATATTCTGCTCACCATAAATATATATTTTCCTTGAATTGAATCATGAAGAGTATGCATTTTGGTAGCAGTATAATGTTATTATAAGTGAGTTCTTCATGAGCAAAACATCACTTTATATACTGTAGAATTTATGTCAGATTGTCATGTTATCAGAAAAATTCAAAACTGTTTTTGGTTTTTAATTTACCACTCTTTTGAGTGGATTACAGCATATCCTCCTTTAACTTCCATAAGTCTTGCTTATTAGGAAAGGAAACAAAAAAGACCCCAAGTATTTACTGTTATTTACACTTGACTACATGAACGTTTCATTGCCTTCATCTTACATAGACAAATGATCCTATCAGTCTGATAATTCACAAGAAATCAAAAGTTCCAAACTAATGCATAGGATTAGGACCATATATGTCTGTATTGGGATCTTAGCAGAATATTTCTTTGCTAAGTTAGATTTTCCTGAAAATTTATTGAAAAGTTCCACAGTAGCAGATATTAACTGGATCATGAACTTGAATTAATTCAAGGTCTGAGATTAATCATATTTTTATGAGTTTCCCTCGTACAAATTGGGATATTAGCTTTTTCATACCATGCACTCAAAAATTATCAAATAAAAATGTATAACTCTGTCATGTTTTTAATACTAAGAAGAGAAAATATATAAGCACAGCTACCATTTATTAAAACCCTAGTATTTATCAAATTGTGTTATAATGTATTATAGGCATTTTATCTCCTTTTCATTTAATTTCTGCAAGAACACTAAGTTATAGGAGGCATTAACTTTATTTTATAGATAATTATGTTGAGACTCAGAGGGTTCTAGTGTCAGGCACAGTGCTAATTAATGTGTGGTAGGCCATAGTTGTTGAATTTTTTTTTTCATTTTGCAACCCAATAATTTCACAGAGAAGGCAATATTTATTTTCTCATGAATTATGAAAAATCCTGAGAAACAGCACTCTTTTTTTCCATAGTGGATTCACCAAACTTCATACATAGCATTGAAGATAGTCAACATTTTACAACTTGAGTGTCTTATGTAGGATCAGAAGAATAATACAAAATACCTCTGAGATATTTTTTTTTATTTATAAAATGATATATTTCCTTTTGTCATGTTATGGTCTTGTGTGTTTAAATACCATTGTCTATAAATCTTACCCTGTTGTCTCCCATTTCCCCTACTGAAGAAGAATTAATTTCCCATCTCTCCAGTTTACTGTGAGAGTCTTTTACACATCTATTTATAGCACTTAAACGACTATGTTCTAATTATTTCCGTATGTCTATACTTCATTCTGTATTATAAATATTTTGAGAACAATACTATAATTTTATAGATGTTGTCCAAATTAGCACTTTGCACAAATGTTGGGATGAGACTATGGTGGGGGATCCTTACCCCTTGGTTTAGTGTTCCATCACCTTTTAAGAAAACCATGCCTGACTTTACATTAGACCTTCTTCACTACTCTCCAAGGAAAGAGAATGATTTACTTGTTTGAGGAGTTTGAGAGAAAAAACTTAAAATGCTCAACTCAGTTTCTTCTCTTGTCTACTTTTACACTTCTCTTGCCTATAGATAACACACAGTAGGGGCGCCTGGGTGGCTCAGTCTATTAAGCGTCGGACTTCAGCTCAGGTCATGATCTCAGGGTTTGTGAGTTCGAGCCCCACATCGGACTCTGTGCTGACAGCTCGAAGCCTGGAGCTTGCTTTAGATTCTGTGTCTCCTTCTCTCTCTGCCCCGCCCCCACTTGCGCTCTGTCTCTATCAAAAATAAATAAATGTAAAAAAATTATAGATAACACACATTAAATGTAAATGTAACTGTAAATTACAGAAGTTTAGTGCAAAGTTGAGTGACTATTTTGGTACAAGAATACCAGTTTTGTGGGTTTTAGAATGTTGGACGCTGCAGTTGATACTAAATTATATAAGCACATTTCTTACCTAAGCATACATGGATGTGAAAAAAAAAATGGGGCTCTGTGGAAAAATTAGTTTTTGGGGCACCTGGGTGGCTCAGTCAGTTAAGCATCTGACTTCGGCTCAGGTCATGATCTCACAGTCTGTGAGTTTGAGCCCCTCATCGGGCTCTATGCTGACAGCTCGGAGCCTGGAGCCTGCTTTGGATTCTGTCTCCTTCTCTCTCTGCCCCTGCCCGACTTGTGCTCTGTCTCTGTATGTCTCTCAAAAAATAAATAAATGTAAAAAATTAGTTTTCAATCTTCAGTGCCAGCATGTAACAGATAAAATTCAATAGCAAAGTTTTTCTGTTGGACTATATTTCTCATTCAAGTGTGCAAAATAGTCTGTGACTTACATATTTTCTAAATTGGCTGTGTTTTCAGCCAGTATTTTATTATTTTTAAAGATTTTGTTTAAGTTTTTAAATTTATTTTGAGAAACAGAAAGAGAGAGCCTGAGCAGGGGAGGGGAAGAGAGAGAGGGAGAGAAAGAATCCCAAGTGGGCTCTACACTGTCAGTATGGTGCCTAACATGGGGCTTGAACTCACCAACTGTGAGATCATGACCTGAGCCAAAATCAAGACACTTTAACTGACTGAGCCACCGAGGTGCCTCTTAGCCGATATTTTATTAATCTAACTTACATAACCCCTTTAGTCCTATCATATATAAGAGATCAACTTAAGTTTTTAGGTTCTGAAGTAATGACAACAAAAGAAACGATCCTATTAACCTGTTTTGGGAACCTCACCTACCTCAGTGATTAGTCTGACATCCCCCTGGTTGAGGCTAAGCAGAATAAGAAATTTAGGAGAAGGAATTTTGGTTATGCCATGGGCAATTAATGCATAAGATAATTACTTTTGACATTAATTCCCTTGGTCTTTATTTTGAAATTTAACTTTCAAAGAAATTTTTATTTCGTTTGTATTATTTCCTTAGGAACTTCTTAATGGGAGACAGTGCTGTTAAAACTTGGTGTATTCTAATGTCATTCAATCTCATCAAAATCCCTATGATGAATTATATTCTACATATATGCTTGAGCCAAACTTGGGACAAGAAATGAAATAGACTTGAGTATAAAAAACTTTTGAGTTAATTTATTAATATATTTCCTGATTCGTGGTAATATCATTTGAAAGCAAAATTCATATTGCCAATAGCAGTTCCACAAGTAGCTGCAGAAGAGAAGAGGAGGGCTTTAATTTTCTTATTTTTCCTACAACTGAAGGTCAAATCTATTTAATTCGGGTGGAAATATTGTTAAACAAATCCATCCACTTAATTAGGATTTTCCCTAAATATTGCTTTTCATAAATAATAAAGCTGATTTCTTGTTTCTGTCAGACGTCTTTCTCTTTCTCAGAAATTAGATTGGTAAAATGGGAGTCATTGTAGTTTTGTCTTTGTTTGAGTCATGGACATTTGCCTCCTCCTAACTTTAAAAACTCATTGAATCACAAATTAAACATTTCAACATAGACTGGAAATTTCCAGATAAAATGTATTTAATGAGAATATCATGAAAAAGACTTGAAGTGGCACTCATACTTTTGATATCTGGAGTTTGGAAATAGTTGGTTTTTCTAACCCTGCAAATCTCCAAATTACTGGACCCCTGGTCAATTTTGACTGCAGATCATAACCAGAGAATGCCCCTATTAGCACAGCTGTCTTCCATCTTATCTCTAGTCTCAAGTTGATTAATTCCTTCCTAAGGTTCTTCTTTTTTCTTTGTCTCTTTTGTGATAAACATATGTCCTGAGTTTTTCTAATCTCTTTTGTTAGATCTTTGGGTTTTTCAAGCATATGATCTGCCTTCTAAGCTATTAAAGATAAGAAGTTTATCACATTGGCTATAGTGTAACAGGGGTCATCAGACTTCCAACTTCTATATTTATATCACTATGCGAAAAGTCCAATTTGTAAGACAGATATTTTACCTCCAGTATTAGTATCTCCAATATTAGGTTTATTGTTACATGAAGGAAACACAATTGTAACAAAGATATCTTAAATAGGACCGAAATGAAATAGAGATTTTTCTCTTGCATAAGACCCAGAGGACAGGGGTTCCTGGGTGGCTCGGTTGGTTAAGTATCCAACTCGATTTTCACTCAGATCATGATCTCATGGTGGTAGGGTCAAGTCTGTAGTCAGGCTCTGTGGTGGGTGGAGTTTGGTTAAGATTGTTTCTCTCTCTCCCTCTACCCATCCCCTGCTTGAGCACACACTCTCTCCCAAGAAAAAAAAAATCCAGAAGTCATAAATTCAGAGATGACCCGGTAACCATCTTCAGCATGTAGTACTCATCTTTGTGTTTTAAGCATAAGTTCTAGGATATTTCATAGTATGTAGCAAATGAGGGGAAAAAAGAGGTATCTAATAGCTTTCTTCTAGAGATTGTGAAGTGTGTTGGTGTAATTTCCAATCATAAGCCTTTGGCCAGAACTTGGTCACATGACCAAAACTAGCTATGGGCAATGCTTAAGCATGCTATGTACAGGTAGGCTACCATCTTCCCAGAGAAAACTTGGGAAAAGCCAGGTAAAATAGATGTTGATTGGACAACTGGCTGTCTCTTTATATGATGGAATACATTTATTTTGAGTATTTCTTTATGCTTCCTTCTTTACAAAGATGATTTTATGAGCATCTTAAAGTTATGAAAAAGAATATAAGTATGAATTACAACTATTTATTATAAACAGTAATTCAGAGAAAACCACTTGGAGTTGATAACTTTCAGTATTTCTTAGGGCTTGATGAAAATGTTAGCCTTTCCATAATTAACACAGGTTCAGAGTACATATTCTAATGCTTAAAAATCTCAGCTAACAAAGGTATTTAAATTTTTTCCCCTAGATCAAGACTCTGGCCTATTGTTTTGTTTTGTTTTTGAAAATATTTATTTATTTATCTGTTTATCTATTTATTTATTTATTTTTGAAAGAGAGAGGTGGGGAGGGGCAGAGAGGAAGAGAGAGAATCACAAGTGGGCCACACTCTGCATGGAGCCTGATGCAGGGCTCGATTTCACAACTGTTGAGAGCATGACCTGAACCAAAATCTAGAGTTGGATGCTCAACCAAATGAGTCACGCAGGCACCCCAAGATTCTGGTCTCTTTTTGGAATTTAAAATATTTTGCTTCCCTGGACAAATAGTCACACATCTTTTATTTTTCTCCATATCTTAGTTGACAAATATTGCGACAACTTTTATTATCAGTATACCTTTCCAATAGACTTTTTGAAGTTAGCTAGCTCTGACTATAAGGTATACCTTCTCACAATTTCTCATGTGACACAGCTTACCTGGGTCCTCTGCTTCAAGAGTCTCTCAGAAGGCTGTGATCAAGATGTCAGCCAAGGTGTCAGTTATCTGAAGGTCTATACCAAGAAAGGTTCACTTCCCAGCTGACTCACATGGTTGTTGGTAGAATTCAATTCCTTGTGAGTTATTAAACTCAAGTTCCTGTCTGAGTGTTGGCTACAGGCTTCTTAGTTTTTTGCCATGACAACTTCTCCAATATGGCAGTCTGTTTCATCAAAGCATTCAAACCAAGAACATAGTAAAAACAGTCTACAAACATGATGGAAGTCAATGGCTTTTGGTAGCCTAATCACAGGAATGACATCCTATCACTTTTGTTCTTTTATACTTAAAAGTGAATCACCAGGTCCAACTCAAACTCAGGTGGAAGACATTACATAAAGCGTGTGAATATTAGAAAGACGATTATTGTGGTCCATCTTAGAAATAAAGTCTACCATACAAACTGTGCCTACACCATGTGGGCTGAAGAAATGTGGCCCAGTGCATCAAACCCTTTGCTATAGTTAACCGTAAAATCTTTAAAATGTCTTAATATAGTAGATTCATAGGAAGTTATGTCATTCCACATGAACATGTAAATGAAAAATATATGCATAATGCATATTAAAGAAGGCTTTTTATTCATTCATACTTTCTCTCCTCAAAAAACAACCAAACAGGATGAAGAATGTAATTATTACCTACATATTTTCAATAGGAGACTCTGAAAATCCAAAGATTGCCTATAGTTTTAAAGTTGAGTGGTTAACAGAACAACATAGGTAAGAGCATTCAAAGAGCCAAACTAAAAATAATAAAGCAATTTTTCAATATCATTACTTGATTATAACCAAATTAATCATGACTAGCAAAAACACTAATCAAGCAATGTAAAACAAATTATATACTTGAAAGATTTACAAATGAGTCAAGCTTAACCTAGCTTTTCTGAATTCAAATCCTTATTAAAAGATCTTTATCCCACTGGATTTAAGTAAAAGGCTAGCAGGACAATAACTGCTTCCTTTCTCCTAGAAACAGTAGAAGGCTAATGGAGGATGGGAGCTATAATTTATTAATTTTAAAAATGTAGGTGAATTAAAGTGCTGATTATTACTTTTTGGTAATATATTGTTTTTTTTACAATAATTTTAAATTATTTTAACAAGTGATATATTGTTCTTTACACCTTTCTTAAAATTTGTACTTTTAAAGAGAAAAAATAGGAAGCACTTACCCAAATACATTTAGGTTATTTCTTAAGAGATTATAAATCATGTTAAGAACATATATTCTATATCATAAATTGTATCTGTGTATAAGTGTGCACATATTTATATATACATATGAATATATATGTATAAACATATATCTCTACATTTATAAGGATAAATTTATAGGATGATATATGAAAAAGTTAAACTTTAAAATATTTCTAGATTTAGTATTCTTATATTTTATTAAATATTTGAAAAGCTACAATAAGACCATTCCTCAGTCTCCTCCTCCCACAGAGTGTATGTATATAAGAACCACAAGTTATTACCATTTGGGAATTGAAGATATTTGAAGAAAGAGAGGTTATCAAAAACCAAAGAGGATCACCCTTTTATAAATAACATAGCCAATCAAGAATACTCTAGGGATGAATTCAGAAGATGAAATATCTTGGTTTTACTCTGATCCCTCCCTTCAATCGCATTCTGGGACTAAGTGTTGTCTGAAATCAACCACAAGTCAGAAGGCAAGGAACCAGATGACATAATTCATACAGAACATTCACTAAGGCATAGAGGATGAATCTGGAGGAGTAAATAGGAGATATTTGACAGAACATCATATTAGACTTACAGAAATAATTGGAAGATTTTACACCTGCCATTTTATTGGAAATGTATAGATAAGAATGTAAATTTCTGAAAATAGTGATATTGATGAGGGAGCATAAGCCAAGCTGAAGGCAAAGCACAAGCTACCACAAACCCCACCTCCAGGTGGGATACATGTGGTATTCCTCAGGCATTTCTGACTGCCTAAGAAAAAGGAAAGGACAGAAAACAAATGGTTAAACCGACAGGAGTCTCCTTCAGTTTACAGATAACTTAGTAAACTACAAGAAAAAGGCAATCTTATCCATAGCTTAATTTCCAGAAACCTATAGACTCCATTTCCTGGAGCCCTAATATCATACCCAGTAAGATGTAAGGGGGTTTAAGTGCTTGTTATCGTGATGTGGGAAACAAAGGCAAATTAAAAATTAAATTCCCTTACTGCTTGCAGTCCATTGACAAGTCCTTGAAACAGGCAGAGTGACCTTCCTCTAGGAGCTCAGCTGCCTCCATGATGACACTTTGCTAGGGGCAAAAGGGAATCTTGGCTTACCATTATCCTGACCCCCCAGGATCCTGTGAGTTTTCTTAAACACACAAAAAAATCCTTTGTAAACGTCCTTTATCTTTAACCCCAAGTATATATTGGCAATTACACTCCGAGTGTATGCCCCCTGATATACATCTGAAGAGTCCTGACTGAGTTTTACTGAACAGTAATAAATGACGTTTTGCTAACAATAGCTAGCTCCTCAAGGTCCTGAAAACCTTGCTTCCAAAATTCCTTAGAGACTTAAGCTATCCCTAACCACCTCCCAACCTGAAGGTGTAATAATAGGTCACTCTTCCTAACCCCAGGGCAGCTCATTTTGCCAGTGGGTCCTGTCCCCACGCTTTAATAAAATTACCTTTTTGCACCAAGGACATCTTCAAGAATTCTTCCTTGATCATCAGCTCCAAACCCCACCATCACCTCCAAATCCCATCAATATCAAGACAAAAACTGCACCAGATGAAGTTAATCCAGTAAGGAAGACTATTACAATAGATGAGAGAAATCAGAATGCAGTCTGAACTGAATTCCAATGAAACAGTGAATGGGAGATATTTTTTTAAGGGCTACAGTGGGTGGGATAACAGGTTATCTGTGCTTGTTAATTGGCTTTACCCAGAAATAAGAGTAAACTTTCTCCAATCTTCATGACAGGGTGAGGGAGATGTCTGGGGGCCTAGAGGCAGGAGGGGGGGTCTATCTAATGTTTAGTTAGGCTGAGAGAAAATCAATGGTCTCTATTTCTTCAATGGTTGCTTTTATTTATGTTCAGGGAATTTGCAATTCGGCCCTATTTTTTACTTTCTGTACTCAACCAGGTAGGAATAATTCACCAGAGGCATTTCTGCTTTTTTCTGAACAGGCTCAGCCTTCTGCCTGTGCACAATCTTCCAGACCGCCAGAGATAAGTGGGATTTCAGCAAGGCCTCTGGGTGTCTCTTCTGCTGGATCTCCCTGTTAAATTTCTGGCTGGTCTGCCTTTGTGATGCTTACCCCAACTAGTACTATGACCTCAAGCTAGCTCATATTAGCCTTCTCTAATTATTTGCCACTGAGATCTCTATTGTTTTTGACAGTGCCCTGGGCATAAATTTTTCCACACTCCACTCCAAATAAAATGAGCCCATCTGGCAGTGAGGCAGGGCTGCTGATTTTTAAGGCCTGGCCTACATGTTGGGGGAAGGGAAGCAGTCCCTAGCTGAAATGCCATAGACTCCTAATCTTACCAAGATTTAGTGGGTTCTCTTGAATAAATAATGCTTCTCCATTTGCTAAATCTTCAAGTGGTTATTCTGACAACTTTATTCAGTCCTATTGATGAGGTAGCATTAGGCAAGCTGAGGGCAAAGCACAAGCTAACAACACCCTTCCTCCTACTCCCTTCCCCACCCCCACACCAGGTGGAATATCTGTGATATTCCTCAGGCACTCTTTGCTGTCCAAAGGCAAAGGAAAGGGAAAGAAAACCAGTGGTTAACTGATGGAGATCATAGTCATGCTGGATATGAGTCTCCATCAGTTTACAAATATTTTAGTAAGTTACAAGAAAAAGTAATCTTATCAATAATATAATCTCCAGGAACTCCCTAAGGTTTTAATGATAATGCTTTGCTAGAGGGAAAAACAACCTTAGTTTGACAATAGCTAGGCCTAGGGTAATCTGTGAGTCTTCTTTAGTATATGGAAAACCCTTTAAGAAACTTTGATCTCCCCCAACTCCATAGTGTATAACCAGTCACTCTTCACAACCCTAGGGTAGCTCTTTCTGCCCACTGGTCCTGTCCCTATGCTTTAATAAAATCACCTTTTTGCACCAAAATGTCTTCAAGAATTCTTTCTTGGCCATTGAGTCTGAACCCCCAGCACTCCAAAACTTCATCACTATCACTGCTTTGGGGAAATAGACTTATAATTAACTAAGCTCCTTATTTTGCCATTCTGAAAGTCCTACCCCCTCCACATTCTACACTTTTTTATTCAGAACTTTCTTACCCTTAGATATATAGGGTGTTCCCCATCTGTGAGGTTAGAAAAGCTATTCCCCGAGGTCCTTAAGTAAAAAATATTTTATTTTTTCCCTTTTCACGTCAGATATCTAATAAAAAATTGTCACCAATCTTACTGCTAAACATTCTCAAATTAGGATTACAATATTGTGGTTTATAATAAATATAACACAGAGCTACTAAAACTCTTGGAATTTTCTAAGTGATGAGAGCTATAAAGACGTCTTTTGTTAAGTTAATGGTTTACTTTTGTGTTAATGAGCCCTCTAAGGTTGAGGGCATATTGACTAGGAATAGAGGTTTGGAATTTTCAGTACCACACTCTGATCCCAGGGAAAAGGAGAGGGGCTGCAGGTTGAGTCAATCAATAGCCAAAGATTTAATCAGTTTAGCCCATGTGATAAAGCCTCAATAAAATACCAAACTCATGGGATTCAGAGAGATGTTTTATCTCTTCATCTGGATGGTGATTTGTATCCTTTGATATCCTTTGTCATAAGCTAGTAACCTAGTGATTTCTGTGAGCTGTTCTAGAAAATGAATCCAATGCAAGGAAGGGGGTTGGGTTAGGGGAACTTCTGGTTTATAGCCAGTTGATCAGAAGCACAGGCAAAAGCCTGGCTGAGCCTGGCATCTGAAGTGGAGAGCTGTCTGTGCAACTGAGGAATCTGATGCTATCTCCAGGTGATAGTGTCAGAATTTAACCGAATTATAGGATGTCCAGCTAACATCCAGAGACTTGCTTGCTTGGTGATAGTGTGGAAGAAACCTACCTCCACACATTAGAACAGGGTGCAGAACCCAAAATGAAATGAAGTGCATTTCATTCCATTCCATTCCATACTGTCTTATTTTAGGGAAAAAAAAAAAAAAAATCTCTCCTAACTGGTCTCCCTGCATGACCAGCTTAAAACCAATGTTCCACTATGCTACCACCATAGAATCTGACTGAAATATAAATCTGACCATGACACACATACTTGCTTAAATATTTGACAGAAATGCCAACACTTCTCCAAAATTATAATCTTCTGCCTTATCTAAACCCATCGTACCCACTGTTTCTCATCTTTACTACCCCCCACTTGTACTTTATCTTTTAGTAACATGGATAGTCATGTAGTTCCTTGGTACGTACCATATTATGTATGTGAATATTATACCATATTTCACATCTCGGCAACCTGGAATGCTTACATTACAATGTAGGCATTACTTTTTTCCTAATATCTGTTTAATTACCATTTACCTATCTTTCAAGAGTATACAAGTACACATTCTCAGAACCCTCAGCCTTGAGGCTAGGTTGTTTAGCTCTTTAGCCTCTCTAATAGTTCCTTGTGCATACCTGTAATAGTTTGCCATAGTCTTGAAAACTTTATCTCTTTCTGATACTTCCACTTAGATGTTTGTTACTCAAAGGTACATAATCTTTCTTATTCGCAGTACTTAGCATAGTGCCTGGCAAAGGGAATGGGTTTTATAAATATTTGTGAACAAAATCCAACTGATTCTGGCTGACAAAAATGCAAATTATAGCTTATTTTTCTCTATGTAAATTTGCATATATTCTTTTACATCAATCCAATTTTTTCACATCAATTCAATGAACATAAGCCCAATGACTATGAACTTCGTTTGTAAAATGGAAAGGATGGACAGATGTACAGCTCCATGAGCCCAATTATCTTTTGCCTCTGAGGGGAAAGCAAGCTGTCAAAAAGGGGCATTCAATGCCCTCTGTTGTTTGCACTGGGTTAGAGAAAATAACTAATTTCTTCATACGTAAGATCAAAACTGCACTATGTCACTGTGTCACCATGTCATTGTACTCACGTGTGTCTCTTGGCTTTTATCATTTCCCCCAAAATTCATTGCCAGGAGGCACTAAGATAATGCACAGATGGTGCCTACTATATGCACTGCAGCCTGACCTATGTTCCTTTTGAGGATTATTGCTATGGTCATTTTGAAGAGGATTGATGACTTTCTTATGAAGACAGAGCTGCTGTCTTTAAAGAGGTGTTTACAAGGCAGAACATAGAACTGCATTGTATTTATTATCTGTGTTTTATTATATTAACAATTAATTAAAAATAATAAGTTGTGGGAAATCAATACCAAGTTTATTAGTGACATCATAGTGATACAATTTGTCAGTTTCTGAATCACTTTGTATTAATGATAAAAGAAGAAAAGAGCATCACTACAAAATATACTTGAAGTCGCCTCTATATCACTTAGATTTGGTATTCGTGTTGCTGACTCCTTAAAGATTAAGAACTTGGATGAATCACAACAGAATGGATAAAATTATCAATTAATAAAACTCTTTAAGATTAAAAAATTAGATAAACTAACTCCATACAGAGAATTTCACAGACAACATGTCTCTTAAATAAATTTGTCATTAAGAATATTTAGTGCAGGGGCATGTGGGTGGCTCAGTCCATTAGACATCTAACTCTTGATTTCAGCTCAGGTCATGATCTTGGCTCAGGTCATTATCTCATGGTAGTGCAATCCAGACCTGCATCGGGCTCCCAGCTGAGTGTGGAACCTGATTGGGATTCTTTCTCTCCCTTTCTATGTGCCCCTTCCCTATTCATGCTCTTGCACTTTCTCTCAAAATAAATGAACATTGTTTAAAAAGAACATTTAGTTCATATAATAGGGAAAAATCTGTTATAGAATGGCCAACAGGACGGGTAGGGAATTCCAGTCCCTGCCAGAAGACTCCCCTTCCAGGTTTTTCTTCCCACCCTGCTTGCTGCTGGTACCAAATTATTACTAATGCGGAATGCGGAAGTAACAGACTATAAATTGTCCCCTCTGCGTATGCTCCGGACTCAGACCTCTGGAGACTTATCTCCTCTGACCCCACCAGTGTAAAATAAACCTCCTGCCTTCCAAGATCTCCAAGTGTTGCTTGTTTCTTCTGCCGGATGAACGTACTTTCCTTAATTTATTTAATCATTCAATACATGTTTGAGTACTTAAATATGGAACTAATATAGGCACTGAAAATATACTGATTTTTCAAAAATAAAAAAATCTTCATAAATTTGATAGAAAAAGAAATTCAAATTAACAATGTGCAAACATACCATTAAAGTCAAAATTAAGGATATACAATAATTGTAAAAATTTTATTAGATATCGCAGATAATGTAATAAGAAAAGAAATGAAGTATAAATTAGGGAAAAACAAGAGCTAGTGCTCTTATCTGTAAATGGTATGTTTGTTTACAGAGAAAGTCAATGGAACTAATCCTCAATAAAAAACACTTCTAACTAAAAAAAAGGGTTCAGAAAATTTGACTTTGTATTAGCTCTACATATGCAAAGCAATAGCTTTCTACCCACCAGGAAAATATATTTTTGTTTATAAAATAATCCAAACCATTCGGGACACCTGGGTGGCTCAGTCAGTTAAGCGTCTGACTTTGGCTCAGGTCATGATCTCAGGGCTTATGAGTTCCAGACCCACATCGGGCTCTGTGCTGACAGCTCAGAGCCTGGAACCTTTTCAGATTCTGTGTCTTTCTCTCTCTCTCTGCCCCTCCCCTGCTCACACTCTGTCTCTCTCTGTCTCTCAAAAATAAATTTAAAAAAAAAAACCATTAAAAATAAAATAAAATAAAATAAAATAAAATAAAATAAAATAATAAAATAATCCAGACCATTTGACAACAGAAAGGTAAAGGATATGTGTGTGTGTGTGTGTGTGTGTGTGTGTGTGTGTGTGTGTATTAATGGCTACTACTATGTATACTAACATTAAAGTAAAATGTTTGCACATCTAAGAGATGACATATTTTGAACAGGACAAAGCAATTCTTTCATTATGGAGTAGGAGAAAAAATAATCATTGTATGGTCATCTAGTCTGAAAAAAACTCAAGGAGTATATCTACTCCAAACAAGCATATCTATAAAGTGGACATCAACATTTTCTTATTCTTAGTGTGTTTCAAAGTACATTTGAAAGATGGTAATCCATTACAAATAGGTTTTCAATTTGTGGCATGACAACTTAGATTGTTTTTACATTATGATAATTTTTTTTTTTTTTACCAACAGGTCTTATTTGTTACACCAATCCGTTCAACTTTTAAATAACTGTATGTGTGTGTGTGTGTGTGTATGTGTGTGTGTGTGCGTGTGTATATATATATACACATATATATACACACACACATATATATAGGTTTTTCTTTTTTATAAATCTTATAAATGTGTACATTCCTAAGAATAGTCTTGGCAGTTTTCACTAGCTCTTTGGATTTTAATCTCATGATGTTCTTTCCTCTGATGTCCATCTGTTAGAGCAGAGTTCAGTATTGTTGCCATCCTACCCACATACAGAGACAATACAATCCTTGAACAGCTTTCTTATATTGTTGTCTGTGTTTTATTACACTCCAAGGAATATGGATTGGAATGAAAATCTAAAAGTTTGTAGTGACATAAGATATTAATAAAAAGAAGTCTTGTTGGGCATATTACTCATAGGATTCTTTTTTTTTAATTCTTTTTTAGATGCTCACAAAATTGTCTATTTACAGAAGTGGTAATTTAAGAAGTTGAACTGCCATTGGAAAAAATGTTCCTGTCTAGGAAAGAGTGTAAGAGCTTGACATATTCATTTATTTCAAACTTGAAAACTGTTTGTACTTGGTCAAGACTAAAAAAGATAAAAATAATTCTGAACATGGCTTTCACATTTTAGGACTACTCACACATAGTAACAATGAATAGTACAAACAAATAGGGTCTGATCTATGACATTATGTTCAATAACTTAGCAGCATATACATTCTTAAGAAGCAGAATAAATTCTTTCTTCAGTACACTAAATTTTAGTTATTGCTAATACGTGCCTATCATTTTGTTAACAGCTGTAGAAACATTAGAGTCTCTGCCCATACGGTATTTGTTTCTTTCTTTCTTTTTTTTTTTTTTATTGGGAGAGGAGGAGAGGGTAAAGAAACGAACAAATAAAATGTGCAATTTAAAAAATTATTATAGTTGTGCATGACAGGAAACTGTAACAAAGTATAAAAGATGATTCTTAGATCATAGAGGGTTCTGAGAAGTGTACTCTGAGAAAGGCATGAAGGAAGGGACTGTTTTATGAAAGGAGAGCACATATGAAAAGGCAGTGCCACACTGTTAATAAAAAAGAACTCTTAGTGTTTTTTGATGTTCCTAAATATCGTGAATTTCATCATTCCATGTTTTTCAGATGGGTGTGAAATTTGTTGTTACTCCTTGATCATATTATGCCCACTTTATTCCAAAATACATGATAGTACAATTAATTGACTTTTGAATAATAGTTTATTATGAGAATGACTAGGTTCTTTTTTCTCTTGTTATTGAAAATAAACCATAAATGCCTCAAATGACTTTCCTAAGCCTATAATATAACCATTCTGCTATCATAGTTTTGTTGTGTGTGTGTGTGTGTGTGTGTGTGTTTTTGCATAATGCATTATATATGCTTTCACACTTTAAATGCTAGTAGCCCATAGAGGATATGCCTTGTGGGGATACAGTGCTGAAATAACTTAAACTGAAACTGTAAAGAAAAAAGATATTCCACATGGTGATATTGGGTTGAGAAGATGAAGAATTAAAGAAAATATTTCACATATAAGTGAAATCATAAGGTATTTGTCTTTATCTGACTTATTTTACTTAGGATAAAACAACAACAAAAACAACAAAAAGAGAAAAACAAACTCCTAAATATAGAGAATAAACCAGTGGCTTCAGAAGGAAATAGGCAAAATAGATGAAAAGGATTAATAGGTACAAACTTCCATTTATAAAATAAGTCATAAAGATGAAACATACAGCATAGGGAGTATAGTCAATAATATAATAACTTTGTATGGTGATAGGTGGTAACTACTTATCATGGTGCGTAATTGATAATGTATATTATTATTGAATTGTGAATCATTACATTATATACCTGAATCATTTATATTATATATTATGTTATATTATATTAATTATATTTATTACATTATGTCGACTATACATCAATTTAAAAATTTAAAAATACTAAAAGGTGAAGGAAAGGGTAGGCAACTTTAGAGAAAATATTTTTCTGCTTGAGTGAATATAAGATAATTTTTTATTTGCTTCAGTAACTTAGAATATTATTCTGGTAAAGGACAGATCTGGGAAAGTGAACAAGAAAGCATGCCAAATAGAACACATTATATTTATATATTTCAGAGACAACCAGCTTACTCAATGGAAAGCTAAGACATCCGAGACAATAAAGTGAAAATCTGAAACAGAATTGTCAGTAAATTGGAGTAAAAAAATAAGTGAGAAGAATGGGAAAATTAGAGATATATTAGTATTAGGTGTTTTCAGTTTCCGTTTGTGATGGATACATTTTCAGTTGGGTGTATTTGTTTCAGAATATGTTTATTCAATTAAATAGATTTATAGTATTTTATGTTAGAATGCAAGAAATGACATGGCTATTTTCCCAGTACATGAATTCTAGCTGACACCAGAGTTAGAAGGAGCCAGTGTAAGAGTAGAAGATTTTTCAGAATTCTTTTCCTTCTCTAGCCCTTATTAGCTGATCAGTTGAACATTCTAAACACCAAATTAAAGGCCTATTAGATTGTTGCTAGCAGGCAAAGGCATAAGTAATAATAACAAATTGCCATTTTCCCTTAACTCCCACATTTTGTCTCAGGGCAGGTTATTTCTTGGTCTAGGCATTCAGCATGATGATGGAGGCTCCTCTGATGGCTGGTAACATGAAATGCCTCTTAGTTCATAAACTGATGATCACTTGACAATTCTCTTCATTTACTTCTTGTTTTATTTATTTTTGAGACAGAGACAGCAAGCAGGGGAGGAGCAGAGAGACAGGGGGAGAGAGAATCCTGAGAAGGCTCCGTACTCTCAGTGCAGAGCCCAACACGGGGCTTGATCTCATGAACTGTGAGGTCATGACCTGAGCCTAAACCAGAGTCGGACACTTAACTGACTGAGCTACCCAGGCACCCTTTCATTTGCTTCTTCAAAGGGAGAATACAGTGTTGAGTCTGAATATGACACGTGATTTTAACAAGCAGGATGTTCAGACTGACAGAACATATAAGAGATAAAGAAAATCAGCTAATGGAATTAATATAGGAGCCCAGCAAGATAGCATGCTATACAATCAACATACAAAATGAATAGTTGCCATTTATCAGAAATAATGAGATAGCATGTCTCGTGGATAAATACTTGGTTCATAGACAGCAAAAAACAATACCACACCTAGGGAAAAGGTTACCAAGATATGTGTGAAATCTTTATGAAGGAAGTGGTGACAGTTTATTTAAGAAAAAAAAAAAAAAAGCTCTAAAAACATGCTTAGAAATACTATACTAATGAATGGAAAGACAGAGTATCCTAAAGATTTCAGTTCTCTAAATCAGTATAAGTAACCAGGATAATATTAATGGTAGATATAAGTATAAGTAGTATAAGTAACCAGGATAATATTAATGGTAGAGTACAAAAAATAATAATACAGTATCACAAAAAAGATTTATACATATAGTACATTAATACATAATGAAGTCATCTTAAATCAGTAGATACAAAGTATAGTTTAATGGCATTATGGATATTATGAAGAATTAATATCTATCAAGTATATATGTTCATCCATATCTATCTATCCATATTTTAATTAATAAATAAGAGAAGAAAAAACATTTTTGACTTAGATTATTAAATTTTCATACACAAGATTACAACATGAGGGGTGCTTGGCTGGCTCAGTCAGTAGAACATGCAACTCTTAATCTTGGGATTGTGAGTTTGAGCCCCATGTTAGGTGTAGAAATTACTTAAAAATAAAATCTTTAAAAAAAAGATTATAACATGAAAATAAAAGCAACATACCAAAAAAATTTGCCATATATATATATATATATACATATATATACACACATATATATACATATATATACATACTTACATGTATATATAAATATGCATTGTCTATCATCTATTATCTATCTATCTATCATATCATGAGGTAAATTACATCAAAATTTAAGAAAATAAGAGTCATCATATAAGGTTGCTTGGGTTGTATTTTGTATAAGTGTGCTTACTGAGTGGCAAAGGGGACTGAATGCCAGTCTACACTGTACTCACCAAACAGCATGAGGTTGTATTTACTTGGAAGAAGACTTTATTTTCTATCTTCAACAAGGGTACTCAGTGGCTTATCATGGTCCTGATGAAGACAAAGAGTATGACCAGGTAGTTCACACAAAAATAATAAAGAATAGAACAACTTAAATGATTTAAAATATGTAATGTTGGTATGGGTAAAAAGAAATTAGTACCCTCTTTGCAATGTCAAAGTATGAACAAGTATAGAATTTTTGGAATACATCTGTCAAAATGAAAAATATGTTTAAGTATTAAGTCAGCGATTATACTTCTAAATATCTATTATACAGATGCAAAAATATACAAAGATTCATGAGCAAAGATTTTAGTTGCATCCTGGTTTCTAAAAATAAAGTAGTAAAACAATCAAGTTTTCATCAATGTAATATTGCATAATTATTATTATTATTTTAATTTTTATTTATTTTTGAGAGAGAGACAGAGACAGAGCCAGAGTGAGAGAAGGGAAGGGGCCGAGAGAGAGGGAGACACAGAATCTGAACCAGGCTCCAGGCTCCAACCTGTCAGCACAGGGCCTGATGTGGGGCTCAAACTCACGAATGGTGAGATCATGACCTGAGCCGAAGTGGGCTGCTTAACTACCTGAGCCACACAGGCGCCCCAAATTACTTTAAATTCATTTCATACAATTGTATGCACATAGAATTGTAAATAAATGTAAATAAATTTATTATGTAGGTAAATGTCCATAAATCTTTGTTTATGGGTATAAGAAATCTCTATGCATTTTTCTATGTAAAAACAAAAACAAGTTGTATCTAGTAATAAAGTTGCCAAGCTACCAAATAAATAAAACCTGTGAAGTTTATACAGGTAATTGTAGTGGTACATTTGGTTGCATTTAAATAGGAGTCCATGGTAGACTTCATCAAGAAGTTGGAATTTGAGCAAATACTTGAAAAACAATAGGTTGACCGTAGATATATCTAGTAAAAGATTTTTCTGCTGCTGGAAAGAATAAGTCCATATGCAATGAAGCAAGCATGCACATGCCTAGCTGTGCAGAAAATGGGAAAAGGATGTGGCTAGAGCAGACTGAGTAAAAGAAAGGAAGTTTAGCAAGAGATAAGATCAGAATCGAAATAAAAATAGGACTTCTACAACTTCACAAGTTGTTAAGAATAAGGTGACAGCATAATTTATTGTCTAAAACTAGATATTTGTGAAATGAAGGTGACCAAAATAATGAAAAGTAAATAATGTGGGAAATATTTATATATTGATAAATTGGTCTGATTATAAAATGGCTTATTTAAAAAATTAAAGGAATAAGTTATATCTTTAAATAAGACACTTATAAATTGTAGGTACTTTACATTAATATATAAATATACATTAAATAGGCAGCAATAACTGAAGAGTTTTGAGATGAAGAATGTCATGATATAATTAACTTTGACATAACTGTATGGCTAGTGTATCGAGAATACACAGTAGGACCAAGAGCAGAAAGTAGGACATCAGGTAGGAGGTCATGACAATTTTCCAGGAGAGAGAAGATGGGGGGGTTGTACCCAGATTTAGAATGATCATACCTTGGTAAATTTTTTTTTGAAATGAAAATAAATTAAATCAAATGTAAGTGGGGGGTGTATACGGAGGTAGGGTTGAAAATTCTTAAATTTCCAAAAGCAGACATGCAAAACTATTAACAGACTTTGCTTCTGGAGAAAGCAACAAAACAGCCACTCAATAATTAGAATCTAAGAGTTTCCATTTGGATTTTATATTGAGGTGGGGTTTTTTTGGAAGTTTTCATTTTTTAGAGCAGTTTTAGATTCACAGCAAAATTGAGATGAAGGTAAAAAGATTTCTGATATATTCCCTGTCCTCCATAAATGCATAGTCTTGAAAATAAGTTGACACATCGTAATTCCCCAAAGTCCATAGATTACCTTGAGGTTCACTCTTGGTATTGCACTTTCCTTGTTTTGGACAAATGTATAATGACATGTATCCATAATTATAATATCATACAGAGTATTTTCACTTCCTTAAAAATCTCCTATCCCCCACTATTCTTGCCCTCACCCCTAACTTCTGATAAGCTCTGACTTTTTTCTGTCTCCATATTTTTGTCTTTTCCAGAATGTTATATAGTTGGAATCATACAGTATGTAGACTTTTCAGATTGTTTCTTTAACTTAGTAATATGCATTTAAGCTTCCTGTGTGTCTTTTCATAGCTGGATACTTCATTTCTTTTTAGTGGAGAATAATATTTCATTGGGTGTACTGCAGTTTATCCAAACACCTACTAAAGGATACCTTGATTGTGTCCAAGTGTTAGCAATTTATAAATAAACATGTTATAAACATACATATGCAGATTCCTTTGTGGACATAAATTTTCAGCTCCTTTGAGTAAATTGCATGGAGCACAATAGCTGGATAGTATGGTAACAGTGTATTTAGTTTTCTAAGAAACTCCCAAAGTATCTTCCATAGTGTCTGTACCATTTTGCATTTGCACCAGCAATTCATGACAGTTTCTGTTGCTCCAAATCCTTGTCAGTATTTGGTGCTGTCACTGTCCTGCATTTTGGCCATTCTAATACTTATATAGTGGTATCCTGTTATTGTTTTAATCTGCATTTTACTGAAGACATATGATGTGGAGTATCTTTGAATATGCTTATTTTCCATCTATATATCTTCCTTGGTAAGGTATTTCTTAAGGTCTTTGGACCCTTTTTCAATTCAATTCTTTGTTTTCTTATTGCTGAGTTTTACAGAGCTCTTTTTATATTTTGGATAACAGTCCTTTATCAGATGTACGTTTCACAAATATGTTCTCCCAATCTGTGGCTTGTCTTATCATCCTCTTGAAATTGTCTTTTACAGATCATTAGGTTTTTTTTTAATTGTAATAAAGCCCAGCTTATCAGTTATTTAAACATGGGTCATGTTTTGGGTGTTTAAAAAGTCATCTCCATACTGATGTCATCTAGGTTTTTTCCTGTAATCTTCTAGAAGTTTTATAGTTTTATAGTTTTGTGTTTTACATTTAGTTCTACAATCCATTCTGAGTTCATTTTTATGAAGAGTGTAAGTTCTGTTGTTAGATTCCCCCCCCCCTTTTTTTTTTGCATGTGGATGTCCAGTTATTCCAGCACCATTTGTTGAGGAAACTATCTTTGTGTTCCTTTGCTCCTTTGTCAAAGCTCTATTGATTTAATTTATGGGAGTTGATTTCTGGACATTATAATCTGTTCCATTCATCAATTTATCTATTCTGTCTCCAATACTATGTTGTCTTGATTACTATAGTTTTATAGTGAATCTTAAGTACGGCAGTGTCAGTCTTCCAACTCTGTTCTTCTCCAACATTGTGTTGATTATTCTAGGCCTTTTGCATTTACATATAATCTTTATATAAGTTTGTCATTATCCACAAAATAATATACTAGATAAAATTTTGGAATGGATAGACTAGATTTTGATTGGGATTACATTGAATCTATAGATCAAGATGGGTATAACTGACATTTGATAATATCAAGTCTTCCTTTCCATGAATATAAAATATATGTCCATTTCTTCAGGTTTTCTTTGACTTTGTTTATCAGATCTTTGTAGTTTTTCCCATATGGTTCTTGTACAAATTTCATTAGATTTATACCTAAGTATTTCTTTTTCTTGGGTGCTAGTGTAAATGGTATTAAATTTTTATTGGTATGTCAAATCCCATTCATTTATTATTGGTATGTAGGAAAGTAATTGATCTTGTATATTATTTTTGTATTTTATAACCTTGCTATGAATGCTTAGTAGGTCCAGGAGATGTTTTTTGTTAATTCATTTGAATTTTCTATGTAGATAATCATGCCATCTATGAACAAAGACAGTTTTCTCTCTTTATTTCCAATTTGCATAACTTTTAATTCCTTTTCTTTTATTATTGCATTAGTAAGGACTTCCAATTCAGTGTTAAAATGGAGTGCTGGAGAGGAAAGCCTTTCCTTATATTTGATCTTAGGGGGAAAGCTTCAAGTTTCTCTATTAAGTATAATATTAACTGTAGGTTCTCTGTAGATAGTCTTTATAAAGTTGAGAATATTCTCCTCTATTCCTAGTCTACTAAGAGATTTTATCATGAATGGGTGCTATACTGAGTTTTATGTAGGAGAAACCAATATATGAAATCAAGATAGAAGCTTGTGGTGATTATATTTGATACCAACTATTTTTTTCCCAACCATTTCTATGTCCTTTATAAGAGGAATATATTTTTTCACCCTATTCTGGACCTGACCAAAGGTGAGTGAGCATTATATATGACATAACCAAGCACAGGTTTTAAAATTGCATGATTTGGGTCCTACTCTTATTCTTTATGTTTCTACCATGTCCTGTAAATGGAAGCCACACTTTCAACTTGGGTTGTGAATAAAAACACATGGTGAGGAAATATGAGGCAACATCTTACCCTATAAGAGAATCTATTGAGTTTATTGCTATTGTTCCTGAACCTCTTGACAAGAGTCAGTAGCATATCCTAGATTTCTTAAATTGAGAAAAGAAAAATGAGATATGGCAAGTGAAGATTATTGATGATTCTGATGACTATCTACATAAGGAAGTGTTAGAATCATCTCTCCTCTTATAGAGATAATCTGGTACTTAATTTGACAACATAAAATTTATTCTGGCTGCATACACAGAAAATCTAGGAAATGGAAATGTTCCTCTCAATTTTATAAAAAATAAAAATGGTTTTTACAGAACATGAAAAGACATTTAGCTTTGTTATGCCTTAGGAAATTTCCTAGATCTATTTCTCAAATATGGGAGATTAAAAAGCAAATAAAGGATATGAAAATGTTAGCTCTTAGATTACTTTAAAAATGTACATATTTTGCCAAATTCAATTCATTTTTCAAAGGTCATCTATCCTAGTACTTAAATAATTTGACTTTCTTTATTTGCTTTTGTCTATCTTAGATGATAAAAATACCTATCTATTAATTAGGGTATGTCAGCTATTATTACAGGAAAGAGACAGAGATTAATTTCCTTTACCTTAGAAAACAAATAGAAGATAGTATTTCTCTTACGAATACTGCATAAATATATAAATTATTTTATTGATTTATTGATTTTTCCAGTTATTATTTTCAGAAAACATTATTAAATGAGTCTGCTATTGGAAACATAAAAAAAAATTGTTCCAGAACTTAAATATCAGAAAAGCAAAGATCAATAAGAGAAATGAATTCATTTTAAAAATCAGACATGAATCTGAGATATAAGATCTAAAAAAAATTAAATTCCCTAGAGCTTCCCATCAGCCAGCTACGACAGGTTTGAAGGTCATTGTTGCTGGCTATTTGGCTAACTTTCAACTCAATTTGAGCCCTGATCAGTGATTCAAAACTGACCCACACAGATGGGCAACCATGTGGTGCCCCAGTGCATATTAAACAGAAGATTCCCCTACTCTGAAAAGGAAGAGATCAGATGTTTAAAAATAAACTGTGTGAGGACAAAATGTAGAAGGCTTGAATGGTGTGCCAAACAATTTTGAGACACTTTGCGTATTGACTCTTCATTCTGTGGTGACTTTTTGCCTATAGGGAATCTAGATCCTATGTAAGTCATTTTCCCATGTGTGAAAGGAAGCAATCGAGAAATACACATTTGGTTCAAATGATTTGCAGACATTTTCGCTTTAGAGAATATAAGACATCCTAACTTTCTATTTTATTGGTTCTCTATAGTAAAAAAATATATAGTTAATTTTTAATTACACATTTATTTTGTGCCTGATCTTAGGTCTTGATATCTTCAGGTATGATGAACTGGAAGTATGAAGTAATCAAATTATAAATGTACATGATTTTGAGGCTTCTATTTCATTTTGAATCCAAATCTAAGTGATATCTACATTGGTTTAAATACTATTACCTTTTCTATTGTCTAATTACAGATGTCTGAAAATGGTATCTATTTTCTCAATATGCTTTGGTAAAAATAATTATACGTAGGCTAAAAAATAATGGAGATGGCAAAATATACAATATAGTAAAAAGTTACTTGAATATAGTCTATTCTCATACATTCTTTATTTCCTTAATAGATTCATTTTTAAGAAAAGATATAACTGGAATAATTTCATGACTAGCCCAAATTACCCAATAAAGCAAAAAAAAAAAAAAAAAAGATTCTCATGTCTTCACAGTATGAAAGCAAATATAATAAAAGAAATATTGAGTTTCTGATTTGAAAAACTGAACAATGGTTATCTGATTCTTAGATTCTGACAATCCTTTGCACTTAATCAAAACTTCTATTAAGTGTCTTATTTTGATAATTTAAGTGAACTCTAGAAACCAACTTCACTCTTCATTATATAACCAAATGAACTTTATCAAATCTTTGCCTCCTTTTTAATCATTGCTTTGCAACAAAGAACTACAATAGCATTCTTTTACAGCTATTTTTAATATTTCTACTACTGATATATAAGGACTGCGATTTATATTCCCCTTAAATTCACAACTTTCTCTCTAGTTTTATATTACTCATTTCATAAAGTTTTAAAAATTATATTCTCAAATTAAATATGAATAATCAGAGCTTGTTTTATCCTTTGAGAACTTTCCCTTTGTGGATCATTTGAATTGGTATCTTGTGGTTACATCCAACTAGGAATCACTCAGACATTTTCAGACACATCCTGTCATATTTATCTCCAAAGCACAAGCAAGAACAATAACCACTGACAGTTCTGAATGGGCCTGGAATTGTAACATAAACTTTACTTATGTTATCTTTATGTTAATACTCACAAGGATCCTGTTGTATGCTATGATGGCATCCTCTATTTCCCTTTTCTCTTTAAAAGTATACACAGTAAAACCTTGGTTTGCCAGCATAATTAGTTCTAGAAACACGCTTGTAATCCAAAGTACTTGTACATCAAAGTGAATTTCCCCATAAGAAATAATGGAAACTCAGATGATTCACTCCACAACCCAAAAATATTCATATAAAAGTGATTACAATACTGTAATATAATACAAAATAGTAAGGGCAATGCAAAATATAAAGAAAATTAAACAAATTAACTTGCACTTACCTTTGAAAAACTTGGTTAGTGTGAGGGAGACGAGAGAGGAGGGTTATTGTGTAGGATGACTTTCACTATCACTAATGGAATCAATGCTGTATATTGGCTCGAGGGAGTCTTTTTCTTTTTGTACAACTTTATCCAATGACCTAGAATGAAGCAAAGCATTCCTAAGCTTACTCTTGTATGGAAAAGCAAAGGACTGTCCATAGGTGCTTGGAAGTGACAAAAAATACACTAGTGCCAGTTGTGGGCACCTTCCAATGTTCTGAAAAATCACTGATTTCTGCCAAACCCCACGGCCTGAGACTAAGCATCTGAGCATGGGAGACGATCACCCACAATCCCACAGTGAGAGAGACAGAGAGAGAAGAACCATTGGCTCAGTTGTGATCATGTAATACTTGGCATCGTATACTAGTTAAAATTTGTAAGCTCCATATTAAAGACGCTCTGGACATGCATTTGCCTTTTTAAAGGGAAAATCCATAATAATATGCCTGTCCCATAGCATTTGGTCAATAAGCATTTGCCAAACAAACAAATTAAGATATGAAGAGGAAGATGTTATTGTTAAAAATGAAGAATCTGAGGTTAACCAAGTGTAGTAATTTGCCTGCCATCACATAGCTAACAAAAAGCAGATCTGGGAATCTGTGAAGTCCATGTATATGTCTATTCTACATGAATCTCAATAACCAGCCCTTAGTCTTACCATCATAGAAGCATATGCAGATACAGACCTTTTTTAACTAATGGCTTATCTACTCAATTACCAAACTTCTTTCTTTCTTTTGTTTTTGCAATTATTTTTTCATCTTAATTTTTCCTTTTTATGTCAATTTATCCAGTAAAAACTTTGTCTCAATAGCCAGGTAACTGATAACTGATTTTTTTTTTTTTTTTGCATTATTTTTCTGACAATAGAGCCAAACACAAGCACTGGTCTTAATTTTCTAAAATATTTTTATTTTTTTTTATTACAACACAATTTTCGCATAAAGTGTCATTATACAGAGGCTCCAAATGAATTCCATGTATGCTTAATGGTTTCCCTGAGATATGGTGAGGGGTAAGGCCTGGGGAGGCACAGCTACATCTACCAATTTAAACAGAATAGATCTGCTTCTGTCAGTTTTATATATTGGGTTTTCCTCTGTGTTTTAATTTGAAGGAAGTATTCTGATATTGTCAATAATACCAGTAGTAACAATAGCAAACATATTTCATCTTACTTAACTAAGTACTTAATAATTCAAATTTCAAGCCAAAGACTACAAATTAACATCCTTAATCTCAATTATACTCCTATTTTAAAACACTTTAATTTTGTCCTGGGTACTATCCTCTGGCCCATTGATAAACCACATTGTTATGGAGTTCCAATACCCTCAAAAATGAATAGTTATTACGAGCATAGTCAGGAGTTTGAAATGTCATAGAAGGTCTACATTTAAATCATAGACATTCTTGAAATTTTAAGATCAGTATATCTGAGCAGAGGTCATAAAAATCTATCACTTAGCATAGCTCAAAAGCAAGGATCCCAAGCAATTCAACTTCCCTCTACTCACCCAACTTATGTTTTTCCTGAACTGAGGGTTTGGATTGTGTTGTTTGGTGATAGATGATATTAAAATGGATTCTCCAAGTCCTTGGTGCTCTTTTATGCCAATATGTGAAACTCTGATAAACTTGAAGAGTTATTTCGATTGTCCCCCAGCCTCCGCTTCCTTCTTTGTCCTTTGAAAAACAATATCGAGAGGGGTTAAAATTCAGATTTTCTATAGGTGATGATAGTTGTTTATGTTGTTTGTTAATAATTAAAAAGTCTCCTTAAGAGTCTTTGGTTTGAATTTATTTCCTTTACTGGGCATGAATTATTTAGGTTGTCATTAAAGTGTGATATTTTTCAATTCAGTAGTCAATATCCAATTTAAGTAAAGAAAGCAATTGCCAGTAAATTATAATCTTTTTTCATTAAGATAAAAGCATGTCTGGTCTTGTGTTTCCATGTTTTTATTAAATTATTTTATAATATCAGGGTAGAAGAGAAGCTTATTAACTGAAGTGTTAATCACTTACAATAATACTGGGGAAATTGTGCCACCTTGAGTTTCCCACTATTTTGGGATAAAGTGCTCACAATTAGAAGCTTTCCTCCTGTGACTAGATCAAGGTATATAAAAATCATTGTTCTTAAGTTCATTTATCAGTGTTGAGACCTTTTCCAAATATACATTAGAAATTTCTAAGAAAAATATTTATTTTACCTTTCCTCACTTCTTCAGGAATCCCCTCAAAGATAAAGTATTTGAGGACACATTCTGACAGGAGAGTGCACGCAGACTATTCTTATTATTGAATTAATTTGTCTCAATCCTCTTAGTTATTGAGAATCTAATGTGAACATTTTTTTAGTCTTCTAACAAATAACATGAAGGAAAAAAAACACATTGATCTTGAAACTGACTGTTTCAGAGCAAAGAGCTGTGGTACAAATCCTGCCTCTTGGATCTAGTGAGAGGTTCTATAAATTGCTATGTATGTAATATATCAACTTAAAGCTAGTTATTAATAAATATTAAAATGCTTTCAGGAGGCCAAGTCGTGACTTGAACCCAAATGAAGGGAAATAGTACCATTATTTTTCCCAACTAGACTAGGCCACATGGATAATTCCACCAGATACACTTGGCTTTAATCCAATAAATTATGGATAGAATGGCTGAAAATATTTTTCACAATTACTTGGAGTTTAAGCTTGACCTGCAGGACTTCATACATTTTTGGTGCCATTCTTACATCATCGATCTCTCCTTTTTATTCATACCTGTTTCATTCTCTTTTGTGAGAATCCTTAATTTTGGAGTTCTCTGGATTTTAGTCCTTGGTCTCTTCATTTCTCTGTCTGTTCTCAAATCTTTGGTAGTATCATCCAGTCACAACACTTTAAATAACATCCCTTTGTTGATGGTGCCCAAATTCCTATCTATTCTCCAGATCCTCTTCCCATATACACTAGACTTTTATAACCAAATGACTAGTTGACTTGCCCACTTAGATGATTACTAGACATGTCCTATTGAGGGAAATTTCTGTCTCATAGCCCAGTAGCACATCACATTTTATAGTTTTCTTTTACTTATATTCATGATCCTTTCCTTTATCTAGAAAGGTCTTTGCACACATTTGTGTTTATTATCTACCAAAGTATCCTTTAATTAAAATGTTAATTTCACCCTCTCTTCAGTGCTTTTTCTGCAAGAGTAAGCAGAAGAAACCTTACCTGTTCTGAACCTCTTAGTCTTGTCTTTAGCATCCCTACATATAGAACTCTCCCTACATTTGGGGGATAAACATCTCATCTTGGAATATGAGGTTTTGTTTTGATATGAACAATTCATATATACTATCATGTTTATTTCAATTTGAGAAGAGGTAAATAAAACGTCATGATAAAAATATTTACATCTACAATTTAAGGATGATTTTCATTAGAACATGAGCTATTAAAAAACAACAGTTGGGGCGCCTGGGTGACGCAGTCGGTTAAGCGTCCGACTTCAGCCAGGTCACGATCTCACGGTCCGTGAGTTCGAGCCCCGCGTCGGGCTCTGGGCTGATGGCTCAGAGCCTGGAGCCTGTTTCCGATTCTGTGTCTCCCTCTCTCTCTGCCCCTCCCCCGTTCATGCTCTGTCTCTCTCTGTCCCAAAAATAAATAAACGTTGAAAAAAAAAATTAAAAACAAAAACAAAAACAAAAAAAAACACTTAAGCTGGCATATAAAGCTTGCTCACATGAACATACAGTATGGTAGATGATGCTGGCTTCAATTTGCATCTTTAAGCAAAATAAAGCAGTTTCAATAATAATTACAACCCACTTTCCTGTGTGGGTTTTTGGAACAAATAACCTAATTGTACATATAATAAACTTTGATATAATAAATTTGGGGAAGGAAGATCAAGGAAAATTTTCATTGCCTAGATTGGCTAGAGTAGGTTTGGAGACGAAACAAAGGAAAAACAGCAAGAGTGGAGAAAATTTTTTTAAAGATTCCTTTTTGTCACAGGCTGAAAACTGCTATATTTAGACAACACTGAACATTCAAAGCGGTTTCCGCTAGAACAACAATACCATCCTTTTGATATTCAAGGCTGACTAATCACAGCAAATGTATAAAGGGAAATTACAAAACAAGTATGTAGGAGCATATTCTCACCCTTCTTAAAAGTTAAAATCTGGTAATTGGGATTTTTATTGTATTTTTTAATTTTGACTTAATTATAAATTCACAATAAATTGCAAAAAAATCTGCAGGGTGATCCCATCCACCCTCCCCACCCCCACCATATTATCATCTGATATAACTCTAACGCAATACCAAAACTGGGAAGTTGACATTGGTATAAACCATAGAGATTATTCAGATTTCACAAATTTTATGTGCACTGATTTGTATACATGCATCTTTGTGTGTGTAGCTCTATGTAAGTTTATTATTTTATCACAAGTGCAGTTTCACTTCATCACCACCACTGTCAAGATTCTTAACTGCACCATCATCACAAGACTCCCTGTGCTAGGTTTTTATATCCATATCCTACCCTCCATTTAATCCCTAACTTCTGCAATAACTAATTTGTTCTCCTTCTTTATAATTATTTCACAAATTTTAGACAAGTGAAATCATGCCTTCAGTATAATTTCTTCAAGATTCTTTGAAGTTGTTATGTGTATGTATATAGTTCATTCTTTTTAATAGCTTAGTAGTATTTTGTTATAGATGCACACAGTTTGTTTAACCATACCCATTGAAGGATATTTGGGCATTGACAGTTTGGGGTTATTACAAATCAAGCTTTTATGAATATTCATGTACAACTTTTTTGTGTAAAAATAGATCTTTATTTATTTGATGCCCAATAGTGGGTCATTTGGTAAGTCCATTTTTAGTTCTAATCCATTTTCTAGGAATCCGTACTTACATGAAAATTCTAGAAAAATAGAAAATTTTAGGAATCTAGGGCAAGGTGAATACTCAATACCAAAAGAAAGATCAAATAAAAGGAAAAAATATATATAAATTATACCTCATCGCAATTAAAAATCTGGGGGAAGATATTTGATAATAACATGTCTGATCAAGAACTTGCATATAAAATATTTAAAAAATTCTTTAATCAGCATTAAAAATATTTTCTTAACTCCTTGAACTACACAAGAGCTTTAATTGTAGGAGGAATGAGAGAAGAAGCCTAGAGTTTCTCCAGACAGTACGGAATATGAAAAGCACATGATACCATATTACCATAGCATGGGCTACCCTCTACTGAGTTTATGAGTGCACTTACCCATTTCCTTATTAGGCTGTGATCTGAATGAAGACATAAAAGTCTTTGAAAACTCAGCAAATAAAGCAAAGTAGAGTGGAAACAGAATAGATTCAGAATAAATAAACATTAAATTTATTGTCCTTTATTTTGTCCAAGACATAGTGAAAAGCATCAGTGGAGAACAAGTTTATTTCTTTGAGTTTTACATTATGAAAAAGAAAGTATACATATATTGGAACTAAAAATGGGCCAATGGTAAAAGAGGTATTATCATAGGGTTATGAGACCATTTGTATGCCCTCTAGTTCTAGTCTGTAGGAAACTTATGCCTTTTTCCCTAAGGAAGCTACCTACATACCACAAACTAGGACACAGACTACTTATGACAATGAAATACCTAAACAGAAATATTAAAGGGAGAATTGAAAAAGAGAATCTGGTTTCAGAGATGCATAATGGATTAGACATAAAAACATGAGGCCAGAGTCAGGTTATAGAGAAGCTGCAAAGATCTAAAGGCAGATTAGATCAAGATAGGAGAAACATTTCAAGAAATTTAGAGATATTATAGTAAAGATCATGAGCAACAAAAGTCAATCATCAAGACTAAAGAGAATGACATAGAAAAGTTTTAGATAATTAGTATTGTCTAAATATCCATTTTAATCACATATTTATGTGTGTTGGTAATTTATGGCACTATCAAGTAATTTTTGTGAAACTTTTCATGAGTCTTTTCAACATTATGTTGTAATCAAAGTTCTCTGGCAGATAGTGAGGAGGAGAGAGAGTTGGCAGAAGGGAATATATTTTCTATCACGCAAACCATTATATAGGTGGACAGCCAAATAATATTCTTCTACATAAGGCCAGAACTATAAGGAAATTAATGATTTTTAAGCCATTATATAAATCATCTTACTAAAATAAAATTACTAACACAAATAACTAACAGAGACCAGAACAGCATGAACTAAGACTCTTACTGAAACTTACAAATGGTATGTTTTATTCATCTGTGTATTTACTCCCACAAATTTATCTTGCCAAAGTGACTTTATGTTTTAAATATTTTGTTACCCAGTTTCCACTAAATTTCATTAGAGTATGCTTACTGTATAGGTAAGTTCTCTACTTCCCTTTGACTAATTCCTTGAGTTCTAAAAACATACCATAAAAGTCATAAAATTTCTCACCATATTAAAATAATCCTAGCAAATATTCCTCAATCATATTTCCACTCTTAGCTTTTTATGAGAATTTGTAGGAGAGTAAAAAATACCACACAGTGGTACAGATATCAGTTTTCTCCCACTCGATGACTTTTTGTGTATTCATCTATAATTTATTTAAAGAATTTCATTCTGGCATAGAAATGATTCATCTGTTCTCTTCTTAGCAGTGGCTGAAGATACTCAATAAAAGTAACAAATTGAGGTTATTTTCCAAATAATGAATTTTAAAATGTTGTAAATAAATCTATAACAGAGATAATACTATTCATTTGATGGTAGTTTATATAATTCTTCATAAATGTCCTTATACTTCACAATTATTTCACATTTGATATTGACTCACTCAATAATAAATCACTGAATGATTAAATCTTTCCAAAACATTATTGAGGACACTTAGAAAGATAAGTCAATTTTTGGTTTAGGGGGCTTGAAATAAATAAAACCCTTATGTTTAATAAAATACTATTTAATATCTAGAAAATAATAGATTACTTTTGAATGTATTTTGAAATAAAACATCACAGTTGTCCCTGAAAGGAGGATTGAATCTGTATCCACAGCTGCTACATATATAAAATGTTCAGTTCTTACCAAAATGTTCTAAGATATGAAAAGAAATAGAAAGTGTGACCCATATGCAAGTAAAAACCACTCAACAGAACCTCAGATGTTGTACTTTGTAAGCAAGAACTTTAAGATAGCTCTTATAACAATGTTCAAAGAACAAAAGAACACCATGCTTAAAAAACTCAAGGAAGGTATGTTGGCACTGATCCAACAAATACCGAATATCAATAAATAGATGGAAATTATTAAAAGGACAAGATTGAAGAGCACACCTATCAAAATGAAAATTTATGATGGGGACTTAATAATAGATTTAGCTATTCTAACAGAATAGCTGTTAGAAGAAAGAATCAATGAACTCAAAGATAGTCGATAGTGATCATTCAACCTGAAAAGCAGAGAAGGGAAAAATGAAAAAATATAAATAAATAACATAGCTTCTGAGAAATGTGTGACACAATTAAGTAAACCAAAATGTTAAATAATCCTTCACAAATGAAATGAAATAGATATTGGGGCACTTGGGTAGCTCAGCCGGTTAGGTGTCCAACTTCGGCTCAGGTCATGATCTCATGGTTCATGAGTTTGAGCACCTTGTCAGGCTCTGTGCTGACAGCTCAGAGCCTGGAGCCTGATTCAGATTCTGTGTCTCCCTCTCTCTCTGCCCCTCCATGCTCACACTCGGTCTCTCTCTCTCAAAAATAAATAAACATTTAAAAATTAAAATGACATAGATACAATCCCAGATCAATAAAATCTAAGACCCAACTTAAGAAGACGGAAAGAATATTCTTGAGGCTAAAAGCAAGTGATACCAGACAATAAGTCAATTCCATTTGAAAATACATGGGATACTTATAGTGGGTTGTTTCCCACTTGTAAATATGACCGAGCACAAAAAGTCTTGTAAATATGACAGAGCACAAAAATAAAAAAAAAATAAAAAATAAAAAGAGAGAAGGCAATGGTATGATATTGGAGAGAAACTCACTTGGGATTCCTGAGAAATCAGTACCACTTTGGCATGTTAAAGGGAGACTCGGGAGATAACACAAGCAGAGATATTGACTTTGACACAATGAACACTATATATTTCAACAATACTGGGGCCCCCACTCAAATGACCTCATAAGAAACCACAAGATGGAGACTAAGGCCATGAACATTAATGAAATGGAGAAGAAAAAAGGAATATTCTCCTATGAACTCAAAAATACTAAGCAAGGAAGATTTTAACAGACTCTAAGGTCATATGCAAGCTGATGAATCAAGTGGAAGAATCTAGGTTGATATTATTAATATGACACTATTTGTACACTCTGGAAAAACTCATGGAAGTTTTGGTGTTTAAGTTTACAATTTAGCTATTCTTGTGTAACAAACCATACAAATGCTTATACATTCAAACCACAATTTATATAGCTGACAATTCCATGGTTTGATTGTGCAGTTTTCTGTCTCAACCTATTTAAATGACCTCTGCTATGCTCTCTCATTACTTTGTAGGCAGCTTGTATTTTGGCTAGTGCCGGATGACCTTACATATACGTTTGGTGTTTGGCTGGATGACTATTTTATGAGGCACCTCAGTTCTCTTCTAATTGGCATTTCTTCAGCTGTCATGCTAGCTCTCAGTGTTTAACCTGATGATTTCTGGTTTCTGAGAGTGGCAAGAAAAACCAAAGTTTAATGTACAAGCATTTGTCAATCACATTTGGTAATTTCTCATTAATCACACTGCTGTAAAAATTTGAGTTTGCTTACCACGTATTTTGATGTTGTTTTGCCATGCAAACTATGATTGGCAGACAGTAGCAAGGATGCTGCCTCTGTGTATTTTAGAATTGCATTATCTCAGATTCCACATGGATATAATATCATAATCTGTATTTTAAAAAGATTTTGTACATTAGGGTTTGTGAAGAACTATTTAAACTTATTGAAAGGAAAAGTGCTTTTCTACTTAAAGCTCTTTGATTTGCAGTTAATATAAGTACTAATTGCTATAACTTGTATTTTATAAGAAAAGATACAAATGTGTAAGACACAAAGTGGGAAAAATTTAGTAGCATAAAATTTTACAACATGATCATTAAACATTTACAATTGTAAAATATAATATGTTTATTTTTAAAAGCATATTTAGGATTTAATATATATTAATATTGGGTTAATTAACTTAATGTTCAAAATATATAATCATAAACATACTCTCTAGAGCTATTTCATTTATATTATAAACTTTAAAAGCATTAACTGATTTATCAAGTTAAGCACATTCAATTGCTGAAGTATTTCTCTATTATTTTTCTTGATTACTTAGCCATCTTTCCAGAGCAATTTTTTGTTACCCCTCACATAAACTATTTTGATTATGCCTATCCAGTGTTTCCATATCTTGACTTAACTTCAATACAATAATTCTAGTGCCCTTCTCAATCTCCAGTCTCTGAATGATGGCATGGTTTTACATTCCTCTAACTGTCTAGCCTCCAAAATTTATAACCCTTATTCAGACAGCTTCCTTGGGCATCAACATCACATCCCACTGCATTTTTCGCATTTTTAGTCAAAGTCAAATAATTCATTATCAAATCTACTCTCCCCCACCCCTGCTCATAGATCTGCTAGCAATAAATTCTTTTGGTGTTCGCTTGGATAAAAGTCTTTTATTCTTTCATTTGTCCAGATATTTTTGTGCAGTGTAGAATTCTGGCTTGAGAGTTATTTTTTTCTCCATATTTTGAAGAAGTCACTCCATTGTCTTCTGGTTTGCACGGTTTCAAAATGCAAGCCTGTTTACTATCTATGCTTCCTTGTATGTGATGGATCTTTTTGTCTGAACACCTTCAATATTTTCCCTATATCTTTGATTTGCAGTAGTTTAAATATGAAATTTCTAGGTGTGGAGTGTGCATGTGTGTATGTGTTATCCATCTTGTTTGGAGTCCACTATGATTCTTAGACCTGAAATCTGAATTTTTTTGGAAGATTTTTAGCCATTATGTCTTTAAATATTTATTCTTTTCCTAATTTCCTTTGTCTTTTCTTCTGAATTTGCAATCATGTACATATTTTGAATGCTGTCTTCTATTTTTTCCTTATAATTCTGTTTCTCTAGGTAGTTTAGCATAATTTCTAATGACCTATTTTTAAGTTTCCTGAGTCCCCTCAACTATGGTGAATCCACTCAGGAGCTTTCAAAAAAAAATCATGTTTGTTACCATAGCTTCCATTTTTAGCATTTCTATTTGATTTTTATTATTTCAGTTACATTCTGAAATTCTCTATCATTATGCATATTTTCTATTTTTCCTACTAAAGAATTTAATGTATATGTCACACATTACATACATTTTACAATGTATTAGTTATTTAAAATTTTCTGTATTGTAATTCCAGCATCTGGATTCATCTCTGAGTCTGGTTTTACTGCTTGCTTTGTCTCTTGAAAGTGTGATGACTTTTTTTTTTTTTTTGGTCTGTTTCTTATAATTTTATTTGAGTGCTGGTCACAAAATTTTGGACGTACAATAGCAGAGATTGAGGCTTAAAGCATTCATTCCTGGAAAAGGGTATACATTTTTTTCCTGCTTGATGGATATTGTGGGAATTTAGTCAATATAATGCAGAGGTAAGATTTTGTTTTGTTTTGTTTTGCTCTAGTTACTTCCAATGCATCACTGGCATAAAATTCTTTTAGAGTTATCTTGTACAGTTAGGTGTAAAAAATATATATTTTTTTTAATTTAGTGTTCCTGCTTCACCTTTTTCTTAAGTCTTCCATTTACACCTTTATCCCAGAGTGGGTCTCTGTTTATGCTTGTGACCCTCTCTATGGGTCAGAGTGCTATTGCTTGTGACTCTTCTTGATAATTTATTGGTGAGACATAGCTGGATTTTCTGTTGTCCATTTTAATGCTCCATTTTATTCAGGTTCTGTTTCCCTGTCCAAATAATTATCAAATGCAAAATCTTTCCATGAAAACTTTTATTCTGTCTTCAATGGAATATCTGTTTTTCCTTTCCTTAATCCCATAGAACATGATTTATTCATTCCGTTTGATTTTCACATTTTATTCTGGGATACATATGCATAAATTTTATCTATGGGTTATTAAAATTTTAAGTCTTTAAATGTTCTTTTAAAACTTTTAAATTATCAGAGCACCTGAGTGGCTCAAGGTTAAGGTTAAGCATCAGAGTTCTGCTCAGGTCATGATCTCGCAGTTTGTGAGTTCAAGCCCCACCTTGGGCTTTGTGCTGACAGTTCGGAGCCTGGAGGCTACCTCGGATTCTGTGTTTCCCTCTCTTTCTGTCCCCCCCACCCCAACTTCTCTCTCTCCTTCTCTCTCTATATCAAAAATAAACAAACATTAAAAAATTAATTAAAAAAAACTTTTAAATTCCTTAAGTACACAGAGCATATTTTATAATAAAAACTCAAAGATTAAAACCACCCTTTGATATAACCCAATGTGTAATGTATATTTGAAGGTTAGGCATGTAGAGCTCAGTATCAACAGTTTACAGCTTAAAATGATCATTCAAAAATGAACATTTAATTTCCAACAATAAAGATATTAGATGGAAGAGGTATAAAGATTGAATCATACACTTCCCTCCTAAGTATTGGCTTTATGTTGTAGGCTAGTGATTTCATTAAATTAAAACTTCTGAGTCATTCAAGGTAAGAAAAGGATCTAATTTTTTAAAAGGTATAGCCCCACAAAGTTTTGCTGATTCTGCAATGCTAACATATTTTGTTTCTTTACAGTACATCCTAGCCAATGGAAAAGAAAGGTGATATAGTGGGCTATTGGATTGATATTGAAGGCACATTGGAACTCCCATAATGGTACAAGTTGAGCACTTTCATTATGGCCTACTGCCAGGATTCCACATAATATATTAGAAATTGGGTCTACTCTCTCAGCTCCTTTCCATTAGCATTCATATGCTATTCCATTATTCATCATATAAAAAACTTCATTTTTAATCGACAGTGAAGGAATCTTTGGAATATGCGAAAACGGCTTAGCCTTCTTTCACAATCAACTTTACCAAATCTGTGTTATCAAACTAGGTACATCCTCTTTGCTTTTAGATGCTATGATGGTTTGAATAATACTAATATGCTTTCTGTTTATGGAAATCAATAAAGAAGTTACCAAGTTTAGACCATTTTTACTATCAAAACATGAGATGGTTATAAAATAAGAACCAAAATGTTTAAAGTAGTCAGTTAATTTATAGAACATTTTTTCATTTATTTTTTGTGACAGTAAATGTATTCCTGGGAGTGAAAATGAATGGTTCTAAAAGAAGATTGGTATACATACTCACTGTGATAATAGATGAACTAATTCCTGTTTTCTATAAAGATACATGATATACCATCTTTTGAGTAAATTAATCAAGGAAATCATTCGAAGAATTACAAAATAAGTGGTAAATTGTACATAAATTATATTTATATATAACTTCTAATCTAAATGAAAGTAAATGAAGTGTTTTATTTCTAATAAGTTATTGATATGAAAACCCAAAGTCTCTATTTTCCTGAAGAAATGCACACACATGTGCACACAATTTCTTTTCCTTTTATCATTATGAAAATATTTATTATAATTACTGAAGTTGTCTAACATGAAGAGGTATCACCACTGTATAACAATGACAAACATCACTTTAATGTTATTACATACATATATACCCTTATTTTTAATGTTCCCTGTACTGTTCATCTGAATGTATGCTTCACAAATTATTCTTGCCTGTTGCTTTCAGTTCAAGATTGATATGTAAATTATTCTAACTTTTTAGATAATTTAAATGTCTCTATCATGCTTCTTTTCAGGGATCCACATCAGGAAGATTAGATGACATCAGTATCACTGACGATGCAGTAGTGAATGTGAGTTTTTCTATACATGAAGCAGCAGGTGGTGAAATATATAATCGGCTCTTTTGTAGTTATTATTCCTTGGCATTTTTGCCCTGATGAAATGGTCCAACTAATTTATGAATAGGCAGTTTGCCACTCAGACAGATGGCCCTGACTGCAGCCCAGAGACAGTGTATAGTCCAAAAATGTCGATGTTGACAGGATTTTCAGATATAAAAAATCAAATGTCTGTCAGTCTCTTAAGATGTGTCATCACTAATCCACTATTTATTGGATTATGCTCTAATGCAAGTTTTTTTCATTCCCGTAAGGAGTGATTATGAAAAGAAGTATTTTAGTGAAAAATTCAGAGTTGGTTTTCCCATTCCAAACAAAAAAGCAATATTTTATCTTAAAAGTGTAATAAACTCAAACATAATATGTAATTCTATTCCATGACTTATATACCATTTGGCCAAAT
This sequence comes from Leopardus geoffroyi, assembly GCF_018350155.1. Taxonomy (NCBI): domain Eukaryota; kingdom Metazoa; phylum Chordata; class Mammalia; order Carnivora; family Felidae; genus Leopardus; species Leopardus geoffroyi. Next base: position 172,766,776 of record NC_059328.1, on the reverse strand, counting down.
CTGACTATGACACCCAAATGAATAGGTTTATTGCTTAAAAATAAAAACTGCATCATACCCTCTGTAGTTATTTGTTCTGATTTTATATTTTATGAGTGTAAAATTTAGCAAGCTAAATTAGATTACTTTTTAGTAATATTGCTTTTGATATACAATAAATCCTAAGTGTAATACACTTTAAAATAAGTATAGTTTTTCTTAGTTATTTGTGACATATATAATAGAACCAGAGGTTTACAACAGTAAACATCAACAGAACTACTAAATTTACTTTCTGATCAATCTTTAGTTGAGACTAAAGTATATATATCACACACTGATACTATTATCAAACAGTATTTATAGTAAGTCATATTTATTTAAATGTCTAACTATGTTACTGGTACATATAGGCACTGACCTATATCGGCCATGTTGATATGAAAGGGTTCCACTTTGCTAAAAAACAAAACAAATTACTGTTTTGATGTTTGACATGGGTAATAGCATTGGGCACAAAACTGTTTTCTCAAAGGATTAAAAAAAAACCTTTTTGCCATGTGACATTGTACTGAATTTAGAGACAATCACTGTTTTATGCTACAGAGAATAAGTTATTCTATCTAAATATTATCTCATCTAAGTTCCAGACTCACCTGCAAAGCCATTTGGGACTTAAATAATGAGAACTGAATACTGGCAAATTTTGAAGTCACGTGGTAGGGCTATTAGCATTTACAGACTTGTATCTTTAGAACAATCACATCAACAGGGAGCAGTTATAAATCAAGACTCCATTTAAGTAACCACAATCTGCAGTCTTCTCCAAGAAGCCAAACTGCCAATCTGAGCAAGCTTGAGGCTCTTTAGCAAAAGCTGCTAATATAAAGATAGACGGCTAGTTGGTTAATGATCCACAGATACTTCCACATCATTGCTGTGTGCTGAACCCAGTGTGAGAGGAAAACGATAAAAGAAATCTCATTCTTTACAAGTTCAATATAAGAGGGGTGTCTGGGTGGCTCAGTAGGTTAAGCATCCAGCTCTTGATTGGGGGTCAGGTCATGATCTCACAGTTTGTGAGTTGGAGCCTGCATTGGGCTCTGCACTGACAGCTTGGATTCTCTCTCTCCCCCTCTCTCTCGGCTCCTCCCCCCACATTCTATCTCTCTCACTCTCAAAATAAATAAATAAACTTAAAAAAAAAGAAGTTCAATATATACTTTGTGAGACAAAGCACATATCAAATTAAAGCTATAACCAGACTCAAACAAGTAAAAGAGAAATAATATGAAGAGTTTCATAAGAGATATATCAAAATAATAGGTTTATTAATACTAAGGTTTATAAAGGAAAATTCAGGGGTGCCTGGGTGGCTCAGTTTGTTGAGCGTTTGACTTCAGCTCAGGAACCATGGTGTGGGTTCCAGCCCCATGTCTGCCTTTGTGGAGCCTGCTTCAGATTCTCTGTCTCCTTCTCTCTCTGCCCCTCCTCTGCACATTTTCTCTCTCTCTCAAAAATAAACATTAAGAAATAAAAATAAAAGGGGAAATTCAAATATCTGACCAAAAAAAAAAAAAGGACATTAAGAGCTAAAGTTTAGAATTAGCAGTTTCCAAGCAGTTATTTAAGATTGATAAAATTCTTAGTTGCAAAAATAAAATCTCTGAAAATGTCCTTAACATTTCCTCTTCATTTGTCATAATATCATGTTACCATTACTTTTTCTATTATAAAATGTTTCAGGGTATAATTATGTAACTTAAATGTATCTATTAATTAAGATTGCAAAAAGCCTGCAAATCCTACCAAAATATTAGGGGAAAAAAGTAGCCTCAGACAATAATCTTCTGGATGAAATTACCATGCAGTGGTGGATCTCAGAAAACAGCCAACCATCATGAAATATACTTACTAAGTGAAATTTGCATTATCTAGGCTGGAAAGGTACACACCTTCTTTGCATCAGTTGCTTTTGGAAGTGAGGTGAATAAGGCTGTGCCAGTGCTTCACAGACTTGCTAAGATTTGAATTATTACAGAAAACAAGGTTACACGAGAACGTAGACAAACCATATTTGCAAAAATCAGTAAAAGCTGATAATTGACGCTTTGCTTTGTAAAACCAATCATGATGTTCTGTAATACTCCTTTCCCAACCTGGGATACTGTAGCAAATAACTGATTCAGAAAAGTCCAAGGAATTCAGTAAAAGGTAATGATAAAAGGAACCAGAATAGCATAATGACATGATTGAATAAAAAAAAAAAGTGAGCTAAAGAACATCAAAGAGTATTAACAGCTAAAGAATATTTACCAAGGGAAATACATTTATCCATCATATGAATATTATGATCAAATGCTTCTTATAAATTAAAAATAATCAGTGGAATTATAGTTCCATATTTGTTGGTGGGTACCAGATTCACTTTATTGCGTAAAGAACTTTAAAAAACAAAAACAAAAAACAAACAAACAAAAACACTTGATGAATTATTAAAACAATAACAGATAAACTATAAAACAACAACAAAAACAAGTGCAATTTGGAAGCAAACCCCCCCTTCCTATTTGAAGGCATTAGGGAACAACCAAGAAAGTGAAGAGTTGGGAAGACAAATCAATTAACAAAAGAGGATCAGGTTGAAATGTGCTGGATCTTTTCATGGCTTTCCTCTCCTTCCCCCCCAGATATTGTTCCCTTTTATGAGGTATAACATAAAATATATTAGGGCTTTAATCAGTCTCCCTGCACCAGGGAAAAAACAATGGACCAGAAAGTTAACAATGTATGCATCATTATCATCTCTACTCTCCTCTCCCAGGATAAGTTCTCTGTGATTCCTTATGTTATTTGGGGCTAAGACTTTTCTTTGCTTGTTTCTTTCTTTGTTTTTTTTTTTTTTTAATTTTTTTCAACGTTTATTTATTTTTGGGACAGAGAGAGACAGAGCATGAACGGGGGAGGGGCAGAGAGAGAGGGAGACACAGAATCGGAAACAGGCTCCAGGCTCTGAGCCATCAGCCCAGAGCCTGATGCGGGGCTTGAACTCACGGACCATGAGATCGTGACCTGGCTGAAGTCGGACGCTTAACCGACTGCGCCACCCAGGCGCCCCTCTTTCTTTGTTTTTTAAATCTCACGTTGATCAAAGCTATTAATTCATGTCTCCTACCCCTAGGTTTTTGTTTTATTTTACTTTCATATTCATTTTGTAAGATTTTTCTCACAATTCACTTTCTAAATTGCATATTAGAATGGCATTTGATGTTTTGACCCTAAAGAATAAAAACAAAACAAAACAAAACAATGAAATTATCAGAAAACCAAGAGTGGGACTTGGGCCTAGGCCCAAGATTTATCTTCCAGGAATCCTCAATACATCACTTCAATCACTCTCGACTGGTACTGTGGTCTCCACTGATATTTATCTTTATTCTCAAAGGAATGTCCCAGACAATGTAGGAGAAAATAAGACTTTTGATTACACGGACATTGGAAGAGTAGGAACAGGAATCCAGGCAGGCCTTAACAACTTTTCTATGGTGAAGGCTGCTCTATTTTCCCAAATCTGCACCACCATTGAGGCCTTCTCTAGTCTCTTACTCCACCTCTAACATCTCACATAAGGGCTTAGTATGTCTGTGGCAAAATATCTGCAAGAGGGTGATATTGCCCTAGAATATATAAATGAATTCTTCAAGTCAATTTACAAAATACAGCACAGTAGGAAAATCAGCAAATAGATGTAAAAAAGTGCTCAGAAGAAAAAGATACCTAAATATGCATCTGAACAGGTGGTCAATATCATTAGTCAGAATGAAAATACAAATTTGAGGTAACACTATATATACCTGCCAGATGGCTAAAATGAGAAGATAAGTGTATTCATCAAAAGACATGTACAAAACACTCATAGAAGATTTATTTGTCATATCCAAAAAATGGAAACTGAATGACCTTCAACATTAGAATGTCTAAATAAAATGCAGTATAATCATATAATACATTACTGAGTAGAAATTATATAATATTTAGCAAAATTAATCTATGGCATTTGAAGTTAGAATAGTGGTTACTTTTGGTTTATGAGGGAATGGAGGTACAAAGCAGACTTTTTTGGTGCTAGTAATAGATATCTAAATGATAAGGGTGCTTCTATACAACTTAGGAACATTCCTCAAGCTATAAACTTCAGATTAGTTTACTTTACAGAACGTATATTCTACTTCAATAAAATTTTATAGAAAATGTTTAATAGATTATCATCTTATATATAAAAGGTCACAAACAGAAATGAAATTTCAGAAAATAATTGCTAAATAAATAGAAAAAGATGAATAGAAATATATAGAAAAAGATGAATAGACATCCAGAAATAAACCTACACATATACATTTAATTGATCTTTGACAAGGGCACTAAGAAAACACAATAGGGAAAGGATAGGCACTTCAAAAATGTTTGGAAACTGGATATTCACATGGAAAACCATGAAATTGGATTCCTTCTTATACTATACACAAAACTAACTTAAAATGTATTAAAGACTTAAGTGTAAAACTTAAAACTATAACACTCCTAATAAAAAGCATAGAAGAACATCTGTTGACATTGGTCTTGACAGTGATTTCTTGGATATAGCACCAAAAAGAAGAAACAAAAGCAAAAATAAACAAGTGGAAATACATAAAACTAAAAAGTCTCTGCACATCAAAAGAAACAGTCAATAGAATCAAAAGGTAGCCTATGGAATGGGAGAAAATGTTTGTAAACCATAAGCTGATAAGGGATTAATTTCCAAACTATATAGGGCAATCCTACAACTCAGTAGCCAAAAAGTAACCCAACTAAACAATGGTCAAAGGACCCAAATTGACATTTCTCTAAAGAACACATACAAATAGCCAACAGGTACATGAAAAAAAATGCTCAACACCACTAATCATCAGGGAAATACAAATCAAAACTGCAATGATACCTCATTGATATGGCTATTGGGCTATGGAAACAACCTAAGTGGTGTTCATCAAACAGTTAAAGAAGATGTGATATACATATATATATATACATACATATATATACATATATATACATATATACATATATTGAGTATTCAGACTTGAGAAAGAAAAGAAATCCTGCCATTTGCGACAACATGGATCAACATAAGTCAAACAGAGAAAAACAAATACTATATGATACCCTTTACATGTGGAAACTAAAAATGTCGAACTTACAAAAGCCAAAAATAGAATGGTGTGGTTAGGGAGTGAAGAACTTGGGTAGATATTGTTTAAGGGTACTGACTTATAACTAGCAGATAAGTCCTGGATATCTAATGAACACCATGCAGAGTATACGCAACAATACTGCATTATAAAATTCAAAGTTGCTAAGAAATGAGATCTTAAGTACTCTCCACTACGAAAAGAAGAGATAATAATGTGACATTAAGAGTATTAGTTGGGGCGCCTGAGTGGCGCAGTCGGTTAAGCGTCCGACTTCAGCCAGGTCACGATCTCGCGGTCTGCGAGTTCGAGCCCTGCGTCGGGCTCTGGGCTGATGGCTCAGAGCCTAGAGCATGCTTCCGATTCTGTGTCTCCCTCTCTCTCTGCCCCTCCCCCGTTCATGCTCTCTCTCTGTCCCAAAAATAAATAAACGTTGAAAAAAAAATTAAAAAAAAAAAGAGTATTAGCTAACACTACAGTGGCATTATATATTGAAATATATAGATGTATTAATTTATATATTATACACCTTAAATTTACAGTGTTATATGGCAATTATATCTCAATAAAATAAAAGGATGACTATTACCAAACAAACAAACAAACAAAAAAATAACGCAAAAATCCAAAACATTACAAGTATAGGCAAGGATGTGGAGAAAAGGACAATTTGGACATTGTTGGTGGGAATGTAATGGTGCAGCAGCTATTTAAAAAGTATGGAGTTTCTTCAAAAAGTTAAAAATAGGACAACCATATGATCAACCAATCTGACTTCTAGACATATATCCAAAAGAATTAAAAGCAGGGTATCAAAGACATATCTGCATTCCCATGTTCATGGTAATATGATTCATAATAGCCAAGATATGGAAGCAACACAACTGTCCATCAGTGAATGAATAAAGAAAATGTAGTATTTACATATAACCGAACACCATTCAGCCTTCAAAAAGAGGGAAATTCTGCCTTTTGTCATAACATGAATAAACCTAGAAGACATTATACTAAGGGAGAGAAGTCAATCATATCTCAGTGTTTCTTTTAAGGAAAAAACTCATGCACCTACAAAAAAAATTATCTTTAAGCTATATTTTAATCGATAAAAGGTAAATAAAAGGTGGTGTATATATCATACCACTATTTATATGTCAAAATATGAAAAATTATATATATATGGTTAAACCTTTTGAAAAAAAGACACAGAAAAAAGTTAATGGGTATTACAGACAAGGACAGAGGGAGAGAATTTTTTGCTGCATTCTGGTTTCATAATAATCTTAAATCATAAAAATGTATTACCATCTGAAAAAACAAATATTTTTAAAATAACATAAACTCAAATATTAAGATTAATCATCTCTTGATGATGAGGCTTTGAAATTTTAATTTTGAGATTTTTATTTTGGTTCTGTGTTTTCATAATGTGAAATACTTCACTATACTCCACTTAAAAGAAATAAAGTCAATAATTGTTAAAGTTGACCTCTTAAAAGACTCTCAAATTTGAAATTCCAAGTTTAGACCAAGAATTTAATTTCTATATACTATGTATGCTCAAGTTGCATAATCCTAAACCGGCAACTGTATACAGTATCTCTCTATGTATGAATTCTTACCATCTTCTCTCCCCTGATGCCCATAGGTCCTCTATGCTTTCTTGCATTATTTCAAACCAAAGCATTCTTTTTTAACCTCCCTTAAACTAAAACTATCAAATCCTGTATCTTGGATTTGACACTTCAAAACTGTTTCAGTTTTTTTTTTTTCTATCTAAACTTTGAAACTTGGTGTAACAGTTTTCTCATAATTCTAAAATAGTAAGAATCAATGAAATTCAGAAAATCAAGGTTGGGACATGTTTCTGGATGGATATATCACTTATTTCAAATCACCCTATTTAGACTGGTACTGTTACCTGCACTGACACTTATATTAATTTCCAGAAGAATGCTCAAGCAACCATGAGGAAGAAATTTGCAACTAGATTTTAACTATTTTTCTCTTTGTTTAAAATCTTTTAAAAATTCTCCTAATCAAGAAAGGAAAACTTTCTCAGTGTGAGGTCCAGTTTTGCATTAAGGAATTGAGGCAATTTAATAGTTTAATTCAAACAGTGACATAAAAATGTTGATGGACAGCCAAGCACATAATAGTATATTAACTTAGATGTGTTGATAGACAGTGGAAGTATTTTTATACTTTTAACACTTAATTTTACTGTAATTAATGATGACTTCTTTTGTGTTGCTTTTGAATGTTTTAATTTCTTCATTTCTGCCACTCAAATTCTTGTATTCAAAATTGTGTCAAAAACACAAAAAGATTGATTACCACCAGCAGATAATCAGTGCCTTCCTGTTTCAATGTGAATTTTGAGAACATGATTTAGAATTTATCTGAAATCTCTACCAGCAAAGTGCCACCATCAAAGTAAAGCCGTCTGCTTGCAACATGTTTCTGACTCTGAAAACTCTCCAACAAAATTGTCGTTGAATGGTAAAGAAGTCAATTAACCAAAGTTCCTGTAGTTCTGAATATGGTTAGATACGTTCCACAACTCCGAAAGGAAAAAGAATCCCTGGGCTATTTATATGTACTCTTAGGTGTTATTCAATTAGTTTAGTATACCACATTATGCCTTGGTCAAAATTTGTATAAGTTTCTGGTGCGTTTGTGGATATGACCTCATTCATATTTTCAGCAGTGAAGAAATACTGATTAAAATTTCTCGTTCACGCTGAGATATCGCTAGCAAAAGTTACACATACTTCATACATATCTCCTGCTCCTATCACATTATGTATGTGGAACGCTCCTAACATTCTAAAGTAAGTCATTTCTAATGGTACATGTATCCTGCTGCCAATGCAGTAGTATTGAGATTCTATTGCCTGTGTCATTTACCTTTTAATAAAGCCATTCTCAGAACTGATATTCCCTTACTCTTTTTCTTTCTCACAAAGATAATGTTTGGAAAAATTGTATCTTGTCTGAGTTATTAACTTTACAATCATGTACAAAAAAAGAGAGGGCTTTTGATTTTGAAACTAAGACTGTCATATTTTTTTAAGTTTTTATTTAAATTCCAGTTAGTTAACATACAGTGTAATAATAGTTACAGGTGTACAGTATAATTATTCAACAGTCCCATACAGCACTGGGTGCTCATCATAAGTGCACTCCTGAATCCCCATCATCTAATTCATTCCCCCCATCCTACCCCCCTCTGATAACCATCAGTTTTAAAACTGTTATATCTTAACTTTCAATAAAGTTATGAGGAGTTTAAAATAAACTGTATTTAAATTGTTTTTTTTTTAATGTTTTTGTTAATTTTTTTTTTTTTTTTTGAGAGAGAGAAGAAGACAGAGTATGAGCAGGGGAGGGGCAGAGAGAGAGGTAGACACAGAATCTGAAGCAGGCTCCAGGCTCTGAGCTATCAGCACAGAGCCTGACACAGGCTGGAACTCTTGAATCACAAGATCATGACCTGAGCCGAAGTCGGTTGCTTAACCAACTGAGCCACCCAGGTGCCCCTTAAATTGTTTTCTTTAAGCTTATTTGTTTATTTTGAGAGAGAGGGAGAGGGAGAATCCCAAACAGCCTTCACACTGTCAGCACAGAGCCCAACATGATCATAACATGAGCTGAAATCAAGATTTGGTCGCTTCTGGAGACTGCTTTCAATTCTGTCTTCCTCTCTCTGCCCCTGCCCTGCTCGCTCTTTGTCTCTCAAAAATAAACATTTAAAAAAATTTTAAGAGTCAGAGGCTTAACCAACTGAGCCACCCAGGTGCCCCTAAATTGCTTTTTTTCAAAATGGGTTCACATTTTCTCTGAAAAAAAAGGAAATGAAAATAACACATTTCAAATATTTGTCAGAGGTAGGCGTTTTAAAATGATCCTTTAAAAAAAAAAGTTTATTTATTTATTTTGAGAGAGAGAGTGTGGAAGATGCGCAGAGAGAGAGAGAGAGAAAGAGAGAGAGAGGGAGAGAGAGAATTCCAAGCAGGCTCTGAGCTGTCAGCGCAGAGCCTAACCTCATGATCTGTGAAATCATGACCTGAGCCAAAATCAAGAGTCACACACTTGACTGAGCCACCCAGATGCCCCTATGATGATTCTTTAATAAGGTCGATAGTACTATATTTGACTTAATGTAACATCATGTTAAAAATAACACTAAATGTGGGTATATATTCAGTTTAAGTCCTTGTCAACATTGGTTGTTTTCATAATCAAGGAACTATAACTCAGGTTTTTAAGATAAATCTACAATATATATGATAATATCCTAATGCATTAGATGAAAGCAGAACCCTTCAAATATATCTAGAGAAGTTATAAGAGCTTTAAAATATATTTAAACAGCAATTTATTACATTTCAGTAGGTATTGTAGTCAAGGATTTCAACATAACATATTTGACAAGTATTATGAGGGTTAATGTTATTTAACTATTATCCTTAAGCATATACCATTGTATTATTTTAAAATATAGCTAAATGTATGCAAACAGACACGTATATGTACAGCGCATTATACTCATACACAAACCCCAAAGTATCATTAGTTTTACTGAAAAAACTGATTCATTTGTTTTCATGTATTAAGACACTGTTTAATAATATTTTCACCATAACATAATGACTAAAATATATATTTTAGAGAATTTAAATAACAACCTGAGATACAAGAAATGATGTTGAAAAAATACACTAAAAGTTTTTGAGCCTAACTAAATGATGACATTTTTTTTAAAAGAGTAATAATTTGGAAATAAAATTCTAGCTGATCTCAAAATGAAAGAGTAGGGTTAAAGGGGAAATATATTCTAAAGTTTGATTGGCATTACACATAATGACAAAGTATAAGTATACACACACATTCGTATTATTAAAACCCATTGGGGCGCCTGGGTGGCACAGTTGGTTAAGCGTCCGACTTCAGCCAGGTCACGATCTCGCGGTCTGTGAGTTCGAGCCCTGCATCAGGCTCTGGGCTGATGGCTCAGAGCCTGGAGCCTGTTTCCAATTCTGTGTCTCCCTCTCTCTCTGCCCCTCCCCCGGTCATGCTCTGTCTCTCTCTGTCCCAAAAATAAATAAACGTTGAAAAAAAAAAAAAAAAAACCCATTACAGTCTTGGAAAAATGACTTAGTCCACATAAAAGATCAGTCAAAATAGAGTCTGCTACCTCAATTGTATAATATAGTCAGTGATGCCCACTGAAAGAATAATCATGGTTAACACTAGAATGTTCCACTAAGCACTATACTTATCAGTGGTCGGTAGATTTTATTTGAAACACACATGAAAATTACATACATTGATTAACTATTATATAAGCCATTATCTATGACTGAGATAAAAAAGTTTATTTCTATAAAAACTGAGTTGAATGTTTTGGAAAGACTCAAAGTTTTCTCATTCATTTTTTTTAATGGTTTCAAATAAAGTTTGGTCAAGGGTATACAGTAAAATTGTAAATATGCAAGTTATTCTAAAACTGGGATTGCTTCAAACATACATTCAGGTTTTAACCGAATTGGGGAAAATATAATTAAAACTTGTAGATAATATATTTTTGATATTTTTATGGAAAGCAAACAAAGCAAATTACGATCAAGGCCAGGTCAGTACCTGAACCAAAGTTAAAATATTCATGAATAATACATGATTTTCCAATTTCTGCAAAAATAGACATTACATGTGATGTAAATATTACATTTCTATGATTTTCTAGTTTAAATTACTTTTAAATTAACTAACAAACCATATCATGTTTAATAAGAGGGCTTTTATTATAATAATACCCATTGCAGAAAAGAATGTAAATGGTTCCTGAATATTTGTATGATTGCTAATGGCAAACACACAGGTGGAATATATATGGAAATCAATTTACTAATATATACTCAGAAGGTTTATTTGGTTGTGACCTTTGTTTTAATGTCTATCCTTCTCAGAATATATTCCTAGGAAAATATGAAATTTAGATAAAATCCCATGAGTAAAAAAATAAAATATAAAAATTAAAAACAACTCCATAATTTAGGAAATTAACTAAACTATATTTGGTAAAATATGATGAAACCAAATTAAATCTATTTATTAAAATACACATGGCATATCCCAATTAATTTAAAAAGAAAAACACAAGAAAGAATTGAATGTATACCAGGAGTTGGCAATGTATACCGTTTTCTGTAAAGGGTGAGATAGTAAATATTTTATGCTTTGTGGGCCATAAAGTGTATTTTACAATTACATTTCTGCTGCTGTATGGCAAAAGTAGCCAAAAATGATACATAAACGAATGATATAGCTGTGTTCCAATAAAACTTATATTAACAGAAAAAATCAGTAACTTTTGGCCTCAGTCCATTTACCCTCTGATAAAGACTACTGTTTATACTATAAAAATTCATAGAATAAATACCAAATATTAATTATGGTATATGTGACTGCTCTGAGCTGTGAAGTTAGTATTGATTGTTTAAACATTTTATTGATATGCAACACATATTTTAAGATGTGCACTTATCATTAGTACTCAGCTTAATGAAGTTGCAAACCGAATATTTCTAACCATTACCCAAATTAAAAAACAGGATGGATTAATATTTGTTTCTTTATATTTGTAGAACTTTCTAAAATTCATATACTATACACATATTGCATATGCATGATGCAATATAAAATATGAAAAATAAATATGCCTTAAAATATCTTTACTGAATTACATAATGTTTCTTTTTTTAATGTTTATTTACTTATTTTGAGAGAGAGAGAGAGAGCGTGCACACAAGCGGGATAGGAGCAGAGAGAGAGGGAGAGAGAGAGAATCTCAGGCAGGCTCAGTGCTGTCAGCACAGACAGAGCCCAATGCGGACTCAAACCCACAAACCATGAGATCATGATCTGAGCCAAAATCAAGATTCAGAGCCTTGACCAACTAGGCCACCCAGGTTCCCCTACATCATATTTCTATTATTCATTCCCTCAACCTTCTTTTTAAGACTGGAAAATATTAACAGCAAAATTGGCTCAGAAGATGTATTAGTAAAATAGTTTTAGTATCCTAAGATGGATTTGCATGAACACAAAATCAAATAATTTCTCTACATGTGAAACTCTCCTAATTGACTACATACTAACCTGCCCATATTAAACCCATCTTTCTATCTTCTGTAATGACAATAATTTCACGTCTATTTCCTGTGATTTTTTTTAATGGCTTCTCGGAAAACTTAAATTAACACTAACTCTTATTCCTCTTGAATATTCAAGATCTCTTGCAACTGGGTCTTTCTCATTGACTTTTAAACATGATTATCTTCTGAATTAAAAAATATATATTGATCTTTATCAGACTCTTAATCCCAACCTACCTTATGGATATCACAATTTACTTCTTGTCTCCTATTAAATAAGTTGTCTCAAAAAGGTATAGCTTACTAATTCACTAATTCAGATTTGGAAAATGGGCTATTCTCTATTTTTAGAGCTGACTTCTAATTTTTGACTCTGAGTCCCTAGTCTGTCTAATGACAGATAACTGCTTTAAGTTAAATTTAGTCCAATCCACTGATTAATGAATCAATTTGAGATGTATAAATTAGTCACTGTCTAGTAAAATTTTTCCATTTTTGCTCTCTTCCTCAGGTTCCAGGTTTTAGATTCAGAAGTGAGGGAAAAGGGTGGGAAGGAAAGTCATGAACCCGTGCAGACAGCAGCACAGCGTCTGGAAATGTTTGGCCCATGTTATACACTGCAATCCACAATCCATGTCACTCTCTTCCAAATGAGAAAAGGCTCTGAGGCAATCTGGAGAGTGTCAGAGTCCCATGCAGACCTCTGGACTAGGCCATCTCACAGATGTGTGTACCATTCTCTCCCTACCCCCTAACCCTGCTATAAAACCTTTGACCTAGAAGATCTCAGTCAATGAAGAACTAAGGATCTTCTCAATTGCTCTCCTGGCACTGGAGCCCTTTTATGCTTAAATATATCATGCCAATATCTCTCTGTAGTCCCTACATCTCTTGATGTGCTATGTACATAACACTTACCATTTTCTAACTGTAACCTGAAAAATGGTGGTGCTCATGGAGTTCCTTATTTTTTTTAATATATGTTAAACATTGGAAAGCAGGTGTGTGAAAAAAATCAAATTGACTCTCTGTTTATCTTTTCTTAAAATGGTGTTCTGCTTCCCCCAGCCAGAAAGTAGTAACAGGGGTAAAAATGAAATCCATTTTCTGGCTAAACATAAGATATCCACTCTCCCCATCTATCTCATAATTTATTAACAACTGACACTACATCTCAAAAGTCAACATGTTAACATCTTTATTTTCTGTTTTTTTAGTAACTATACACCCCGCCCCATGCAAATGGTGAACATATGTCTTGTACTCTGCATGGATACTGGTTGCAGGAATAAAGGCAATTTAAGGCACATTTCTAAAGTGCCATGTCACCTCATTTATCTACTCCATATTTCTGTTTGTTTTCTTTATCACTCACATCTTACTAACTTTAATGCAGCCATTGCTCTGTTATATGACTGCAACAAAATGACATGAAATACAGTGCATACATTTCAGTGCCCTAAATATATTTCACTTGAACTTTTATCACTGTCTCTTTATTTTTCAGCTTTTATTATGGAAAATTTCCAACATATACAAAGATATAGTAGTATAATAAATCGTCATGCCTTTATTACCCAGTTTCAACAATTTCCAACTCATGGCCAATCTTGTTTCATATATATCTTCACATGCTATCTTTCTCCACTGTCTTATTTTAAAACAAATTACAGACATAATATTTTATCAGTAAATATATCCAAGGTATATCTAAAACATAAAAAATCCTTTTATATATATAATTACAAAATTTTCTGATTATCTCATACATTCTTTAACTTTTTTGAATCAGAATCCAAAAAGGGACATAATTTTCAATTTGTTGATTTATCTTTTACGTCTTTATTAATCTAGAGGTTCTCTTTTCTTATCTTTTTTATTTCCCCTGAACATTGTTTATTTGAAGAAATTGGTCACCTTCTTTCACCTTTAAGCAATATTTTTCTTTAAATTCTTGATGCATTACTCTTTTGGGTTTCCTTCTATTTTCTGGACACTCCTTCTTTTTTCAATCTTAATATACTTACACCTAGGCTTATAGGGTATTACTCTTCGCATAGTTAAAGGGGTTGCTATCATATCCAGTATCCAGCTAACAAAAAGTTAAGTGTAGATGTAGAGGAGGCAAAAAATATATAGACTACTTAGCAACCATGAGCCCCAGAACAAAAAAATAAATTGTTGAAAGGACCAAACAGCAGCATTCACTGGTAGCCAGGAATATCTATACATACCCTTCTTCTCACAAACGGATGACAAAATAGAGAAAGGTATGTATGCCTTTTAACATTTACATTTCCTTCTTCACGAAAAATATTTTTAAAAAGTAAAAATGGAGATGTCTGGGTGGCCCAGTTGGTTAAGCATCAGACTCCTGATTTCAGCTCAGGTCATTCATGATCTCCCTGTTCGTGGGCTCGAGCCCCACATTGGGCTCTGTGCTGACAGCATGTGGAGCCTTCTTAGAATTCTCTCTTTCCTCTTTCTCTGTTTCTCCCCCTGTTCACATGTGTGCTTTCTCTCTCTCTCAAAATAAATAAATAAACTTAAAACAAATGTTTAAAAAAGTAAAAATGCATAACTTTTTGATAAATGCTAAGGAAAAAATATCGGAATGTTAGGGAGGAGTTCTCAATGAGAAATTGGCATCTGAATAGAGGCCTAGACTCAGACAGGAGAGCAAGACAGTGCAAATATACATAAAGTGTGTTCCGGCCGGAAGGTAAGAACATGCTGGGAATGTTTAAAGAATAGCAACTTGGCCAGTCTGATAGAAAAACAATAAATGAGGAGGTGAGCCTTAGGATAAGAAAACAAAAAGGTAATGAATAGAGTAGATTTTAGGGAGTTCAAGATGTCTATTAGACATCCAGGTGAAGAAATCAAATAGGCAGCTGGATTGTTTTGGGTGGAGATGTAAATGTGGAAGCTGTCAGCATATAAATGTTATGCATTGCCAAGAAATCAGACAAGTTCACAAATAAGGTGGGGAGAGAAGAGAGAAGAGAGAAGAGGTCTGATGACTTATTCTCCAAGCAGTGCAGAGCTGAAAGATGAAGAACCAGCAAAGAAGACTGAGGAAAAATTAAATAGAAAGAAAAATTAAAAATTGCTTTGTTCTGAAGGCAGAGAGAGAAAGAGAGAGAGAGAGAGAAGAAACTGATCAACTGTGTCAAATGCTGTTATGAGGTTTACTAGAGTAATGGAAATTGATTATTGGGTTTAGCAATAGGGAGACTGTTTATGACATTAAGAATAATTTCAGCAGCTTCATGAGTGTGAATGGTTATTTGGAGTGAGTTCAGGTGAAAATAGAAAATAAATTGAAAAGTATGAATACAGAAAACCTTTTGAAGAGTCTTTTCTATAAATAGAATTAAGAAATAGAGTAGTAATTATAGAAGCTGGAGCCAAGTGGATTTTCATTTTAAGCATGAGAGTTTATTGTATAAAGTCATCAAAGCTCTGGAGGAGAAGGAAAGATTGACAACAGAGAGATCATAAAAATTTTGCTCAAGTCCTCGAGTAAACGATAAAGAATGATCTCTAGTAAGCAAGTGAAAGTTTTGGCACTCGTTTTAAGCACAGAAACTTCATCCATAATAATGGGAGAGAAAGCAAAACTTAGATGGATGCGGCTGTGGTGGGGGCGGGGGGGGCGGTTTGTAGACCTAGTAAAGGAAGCTATGCAATGTTCTTTTCAGATTACTTTTATTTTCAGAGGGAAATAAGTCAGGATGTGAGCAGAGGTTTGAGGAAATTCAGAGTACATATGTAAGAGTTACCCAAAACAGTGGGGAAGTAAATGGACTAGAGGAATAGAGCATGGTTGTATGTCATCATGAAAAAAGTCACCTGAAATTAGTGATCACAGAATAACGTGTGAACAGTTAGCATGACTGTATGGTTTTCTTCAGCTTGGTCAGCTATGTAGTCAAGTGTAGGTAAGGGCAGAGTTGGTTAATTAAAATTGGTTTCGTTGAGCAAGCATGTAAAGAAGCAATACATGGTCACAAGGAAGTTGAGGGCACACTCAATATATGAGAATAATTGACCATAATGTTTAAACTGGGAAAGAAAGAAAATGATAGCACGAGGGAAGTAGGAGATTATATAATAGCAAGATTAATGAATTGTAGGTCCCAATAAAATGGAAAGATTTTTGGATACTACAGCAAGAACTTGTTGGGAAAGTTGATCTGTATTGAGAATACAGAGAGATTATAATGTTAAATTTTAGACTAAAATTGTTGAAGAGGACTTTCTTTGATGATGGAAGTGCTCTACATGTATGCTCTCTAATACATTAGCTATTAGCCATATATGACTATTGAAAACTGAAATATGTAATATTGATTGCTAAAATTAAATCTATGAGGTATGTTTGGCTCCTTCTTCAATGGCTTTGCACATGATGCACCCTGTTTCTAAAATAGCTTTTCTTCTTTTCCACATACTTCCAGAGTAAGCCTCAAGCTTTAGAAGAGACACAATGTCTATTTCTCCTGTTTTCCTTTCTGTAACTGAGTTATCTGCCTTCCTGGTGTGCTAGCATGGAATCTGTAAAAGGCACTATATTGATCATGAGTCTCTTTCCTCAAGTGGACTGAAGTTTTTAGAAAGAAAGTTTCTATTTTAATCACCATAGTCATAGCACCTATTATGATGCCTAGTACCTAGGAAGATTTTGGCATAAATTTGTGGAAGGAAGACAGAAGAGGATAGAATTAAAGAAGAAAGGATGAAAGGAAGGAGATAGAAATAAAGGGAGATAGAGAAGGAGGAAGAGGAGGGGACAGTGGGAGGGAGGGAGGAAGGGAGAGAAGGTGGGATGAAGGAAAGGAAGGAGGGAAAAAGAAAGATGGAAGGAAGGAAGGAAGGAAGGAAGGAAAGAAGGAAGGAAGGAAAACGTTAATCCTGGGGAAGAAAAGAAAAAATAAGAGGAGAAAACTATGGAAAGCTCATTATAAAAAAAAAAAAAAAAACAAGAAACAAAAACAACCTTCCTAAAATCAAAATGTGTCAATACATGGGCCAGACTATCCTGTAAAGGAGTGAGTTTGTCATTGATTAAGGTGTTTAAAGAGAAAGTCTATGAGTGACTGTGAGTTTTATACTAGATGAAAAGCTTAAGTGAATAAATTCCAAGGTCCTGGAAGACTTAATATTTCATAACATTTCTTGAAAGTTGTCCAGTTTGAATGAAAGTTATTACAAAAATTAAGAAATTCTTTAAAACTCTTACGTTGCACTTTTTTACTTTGCCATACAGTAACGTAGCCACATGATGTATATTCTTATTACCAATAACCAGTTATAAGAGTGTAGTTATAAATGCTAATTGGTTAATTGGAATATAAAATTTAAGCTTCAGTGGTATGCATTTTAATCAATGACATGAAGTATTAGAAAACTAATTGCATGTAAGTTTTCTGGTTGTGAAATACTAAAAATATTTTTAAATATATCTATAAGACACATTTCTACCATTGGAATTTAACTAATTTCTGACATTAAGCTTCTTATGACTCATAACTAAATGGTTCTACACAGCTACTGTCAGTCAAACATTGAAGTCATTGGAAATTATTGAATAGAATGCCAAGGAAAAGAAATTTTTTATAAAGGTTGATGATTACACTAATTTTAACATCAGAATGACAGGCATTGGAACATTTGCACACATAAAATAACTGAAATATCAGAAAAACATACGTGCATAGAAGCGATAGCAGGATCAAGTAGGAAAAACAACCCTAGATAAAACTAAGAATTTATAAGGAACAGAGTAACCTCTATTAAATATTTCCTAACTTCATACATTTTTAGCAAAAATATTCTTTTGTGCATTGAGAAGGTGGAAAACTCACTTCCTGAAAACAATTTTAATATGGTAGTTTTCCATTCATCATTTAATTTGATGCTATTAACCTATTCTTGATGGAGACCATAATTCCTTCTTGAATGGAGGGAATGAAGTTGTCCAAAACACTCTACATTCCTTAATCATTCTTTCTGTAATTATTGGAATAAGTTTGTGATAGATTTGGGAAGGGTAAAACTGACACACAGTGGAAAACAGAAAGAGAATGTCAAACCCATGACAATGGCATCACCAATGACATGTTCTCACCAGTGTGTGTGCGTGTGTGTGTGTGTGTGTGTGTGTGTGTGCTGTTTTTTGGGGTAAGGAGTGGGGAAGAGAGCCTCCTATAGTCTTGTGATTAAACAATACTTTAAAAATGGATTGTGTTTCTTAGCAGTGACCTTCACAGACACTTCACAGTGTTTGTTTGTTTGTTTGTTTGTTTTGGCTATGTTTTTTGTTTTTTTTTTCCCCCTCCCCTTAAATGAGACAATATGTTGGAGGGGGCTGGAGTAGAAATATGTTCTTCTTTCAGGTGAGATAATGCCTGGGTAAATTTTTTTTTCAGTTTTTCTTTTTAGCTTCTTTATGGAGAATATTCTGGGTCTATTTCAATTACATTTCTTCATCGTGCATCACAACTATGAGGGGATCTTTTGACCCTTTACAGTGAGAATCTGGGGTGGTTCCTGAATATAAAACCCATTGAGGTGTGCCACATTACCTATTTCCTTCCTACCCTCTCCTGCCATAAGATTGCAGCCTCAGGAGTTTCTCACTCTGTTTGCCAGTCCACACTCAGTCTCCAGCAATTTGTCATAACTAACATGCAATTTTTTTTTAAGGTTTTATTTTTTTAGGTAATCTTTTTCTTTTTTAATTTTATTTTTTGAATTTACATCCAAATTAGTTAGCATATAGTGCAACAATGATTTCAGGAGTAGATTCCTTAATGCCCTTACCCATTTAGCCCATCTCTCCTTCCACAACCCCTCCAGTAACCCTCTGTTCTCCATATTTAAGAGGCTCTTATGTTTTGTCCCACTCCCTGTTTTTATATTATTTTTGCTTCCCTTCCCTTGTGTTCATCTGTTCTGTGTCTTAAAATCCTCATATGAGTGAAGTCATATGATTTTTGTCTTTCTCTAATTTCACTTAGCATAATACCCTTTAGTTCCATCCACGTAGTTGCAAATGGCAAGATTTCATTATTTTTGACTGCCGAGTGATACTCCGTTGTATAGATATACCACTTCTTCTTTATCCATTCATACATCAATGGACATTTGGGCTCTTTCCATACATTGGCTATTGTTGATAGTGCTGCTATAAACATTGGGGTGCATGTGTCCCTTCAACACAGCATACTTGTATCCCTTGGATATATACCTAGTAGTGCAATTGCTGGGTCAGAGTAGTTCTATTTTTAGTTTTTTGAGGAACCTCCATACTGTTTTCCAGAGTGGCTGCACCAGTTTGCATTCCCACCAGCAGTGCAAAAGAGATCCTCTTTCTACACATCCTCGCCAACATCTGTTGTTGCCTGACTTGTTAATGTTAGCCATTCTGATAGGTGTGAAGTGACATCTCATTGTGGTTTTGATTTGTATTTCCCTGATGATGAGTGGTGTTGAGCATTTTTTTCATGTGTCAGTTGGCCATCTGGATGTCTTCTTTGGAGAAGTAATCTAACATGGGGCTCAAACTTACAACCCTGAGATCAAGAGTCACATGCTCCACCATCTGAGCCAGCCAGGAACCGTTAGCATGCAACGTTTTTATCAGATTATGGCTTTAGCAGCTTCAGCTACAGGTAAACATGTATCAGCTATGACTCTAGATTTACGTGTATCTCCTGATTTCAGAGTGGGGCTCTGCTCTGTGTCCATGTTTCTCTGAGGTATCCAGGGAGAGTTGTCCATTTTCAATTTGCTCAGGCTTTGCTCTTGCTTTGAGATTGGGAGTGATGACTTGCAAGATCTTTATATGCCAGGGCTGAATCCAGAAGTCTGAAAACTCTTTCATCCAGCATTTCCAAATCCAGGAATTTATCTTTGGAACATCAATGCAGAAGTATACAAAGAAGCAGATAAATTTTTACTATAGCATTATTTAAAATAGAGATAAATGGAAAATAGCCTAAAAACCAAGAAAGGATTGTGAAGGAATTGAAGTGCAGCCAAATACAGATATCTATACATCTGTTACCATAAAAAAAAATGTTTGGTTTTATTCTATATTGTTATTGTTTTAAAAGGGTGCTTAAAAAACAGTATGTTTAATATCATATAATTTGCCTTAAAAATACATGAGTGGTAGGGGTACCTGGGTGGCTCAGTCAATTAGGCGTCTGACTTTGGCTCAGGCCATGATCTCACTATTCGTGAGTTCGAACCCTGCGTTGGGCTCTGTGCTCACAGCTCAGAGCCTGGAGTCTGCTTCTAATTCTGGATCTCCCTCTCTCTCTGCCCCACCCCCGCGTGTGCTCTCAAAAATGGTCTCTCAAAGTGGTCTCTCAAAAATGAATAAACATTAAAAAACAACTTAAAAAATGTATGAGTGGTCGAAAAAAAAACAGAAAGACATTTAAAAATAATTGCCATTGAAAAGAAGATATTTTTGCCTTTTTTATTCCACTAACTTGTTTAGTGTCAAACCTGATTTTTTTTTTTTTAATTCAGAAACTAGTATGATTCAATTGCATTAGTGTGAAACTCTGGAAAAACTGTATTACATTTAATTTAGTCTCCATATTTATCACTTTCCTTTCCAAAATCATGCTCCTATAATAACAGAGTTCCCAATGTAGCTCTCCTTTGATCTTCTTGGCTAAAAGTCATAAAACAAATGATTGGGACAAGAATAAGCAGAATGTGTAATAACTACTTATTATTTCTAAAGATACAATGAGTTGAAGTTTTTCAAATGAATGATTAAAAATTTTTCAGTTAAACCATTTTTGAAACCTAAAATCACTAAACTTTCTAATCAATCTTTCTTCATTGATAGGGCTTAGAATATTTAATTCAAGGATTTACAGATATTTTCACTCTGTATATCACTGTAAGTTTCATAGCTGTGAAACAGGACATGAATACTTCAATGTTTGAAGGAAGTCATTCATGATCTTAATTGTTATTCCTCAAATTATCATCATGACCATCATAAATTTTTGTATTTAATTCTTAAAAATAAAGTCATTTAATGAAATAGAATGAAATAGGATTTAATGAAATTTCCCCAAATAGTATATATATAATTATATCAACATAACATCTGTAAATGGATCACTCACCATGGTAACCACTTAATGGATTATAAAAGATGTTATTTTTAAAGCTGTCACAATAATTAAAAGTTTAGATTTCTTTTTTTAATTGATAAATATTGAATACATCAGCTTTTTAAAATTTGTTTCTTGTCTTTTGCATTTATACATAATAGATAAAATACGGTAGGTACTGAAATACTTTAAAACTCAAATATTATATACAGTTTACCTAAATGTTTTCCATTCAGAAGGCAAAAATCCTCTAGGTAAAAGTCAGCATATTTATATATTCCGAGGACATATATATGCAAACATTTGCAAAGCACAAACATTAGTTAATAATTTACTGTTGGTATACTTCTGGTGAGGCATATTACAAATCACTGTTTTAATTTTTAGAGCATTATTACAAGAGTGATTAACTAAGGAAATTTTTTCTAGTGGCCTGAAAGAGTAGGAGGTTAATGGCATAATGAAGTCCTACAAAATAAAGAATAAGATTTTTACTCTCTTTCAGCAAATTAACAGGTAATAACGTTTGCATATAATATGTATTCAGGTATCAATAAGCTATATGAAAAATTATTTTCTGACAGCATGCATTAATTAAACTATATGTTTTCTCTGCAACCATCCCAGCAAAAGAATATTGAACATGCAAGAATTGATGTAGCTATAAAATGACTCTCTACATAGCTATTTCATGGTATAGACATGTATTTCTATGAGGTGTATTCATATGTATTCATGTGACATGTATTCATATGAGGTGACATGTATTCATATGAGGTGAAGTTGAGAATATGTGACAAAGTCATGGAAAGAAAGGGCACCCGAGATTCAGGAGAAGGGGAGATCCAGAGATCAATGGGGTGTTAATCCAAGGGTGGTGATGATGAGACTGCAGGCTCAAACATCAGTATGCTTGAATTTGAACTTAATATCATAGGATAGAGCAGGGGTGCCTGGGTGGCTAAGCCAGTTAAGCGTCTGACTTCAACTCAGGTCATGATCTCATGATCTCATTGTTCGTGAGTTCGAGCCCCACGTTGGGTTCTGTGCTGACAGCTCAGAGCCTGGAGCCTACTTTGGATTCTGTGTCTCCCTGTCTCTCTGCCCCTCCCCCACTCATGCTCTCCTTCTCTGTCAAAAAATAAACAAACATTTAAAAATTTTAAAAAATATCATAGGATACAGCAAAGACTAGGATTTAAGGTATCAAGGTTTAGCCAGGGAAGTGTGATGCTGAGATATATAGAAATTTGTAGTCCTTAAAGATACAGTGGCTGAATTAAGCCTCTTGGAAAGTTTGGGGAGAGACATATTAGAAAAAGCTCTTATGTAGGTGTTTTTTTACGGCAGCTCCACCAAGAGTACATGTTTCTATAATTGTATTAAAGCAAATTTTGAATCTGAAGGATCCTGAATGACCAAGAATCAGTGACCTATAAGGCCACTACTAAACTCTGTGTTAGATGAGGGAGCATATAGGTAAGATTTGGATAAACTGGAGAAGATAATGGAATTTGGATACGATGGGGTAGGATGCCTAGGTTAAATCCATGACCATTGGTAAAGATCAATACCATATTTATGTCTGATAAAATAATGGCTATAGGTTCTCATTGTATGTGGACTTTGGGTCACCTGGATCTAGCCCAAGGGTAAATCTTGGTTTTGATATACGTAGTAAAATTCATCAATTTAACAGATGGTATAGTAGTTTCTATAGGAGAAATTTTTGTTTTGTTTATACTGCTAGCCCACTCTTTTTGGCTGTTCTTGTATTAAATCTTTATAAATAGAATATTACTACTTAATATTTAATGGGAAGAGAAGAAGTGTAAATCATGAGGATTTTGAAAATATTTAGAAACCTGGAATGCAGCGTTTTCAAAGATGTGAGAAGTTTGTATAAAAAAGAAGCAATTTCCCTCTTTAAATATATTAGATCATGTGTTATGCAAGAAGAAAACCATAGAAATAAACAAAAAAATACTCTTCTTAATCATTCTTCTCTTTCTAATGAGAAATCTTGACTATAAATAAAATGATTATGAAAGAATGAAGAACCTATGTGGAACAGGTCTCAATTTCTAATGATATAAGGGAGAGCAAACATTATATACAGACGGATCCATGGTTGCATGATCTGATGACCATCCTGCTCTCTCGATGGTGCTTTCAGTCCCAGCTTGACTCTTTGGTTCCATCTATGTTCCAAATCCACAGAGAAGCACTATTGTGTGTATACATCACTGACTACATCTATCTAGAGACAGGATATGCAGGTAGGAGCATATTCAAGGTTAAGATCATGAGATACAGACAGGTGGAGTGCACATTTGCTCCCTTTACTTTTGCCTGTGTGCTACGCACTCTTGGTATATTAAACTCTGTTTTATAGCCTATATTTTCAATGTCCTTTATTTAATGGCCCCATATGGATGGCCAAGAAAGAGTGACATAAACTTTATTTCCCAAACTTTATATCTAGCCTACTCAGTGGCTGAGTGACATAAACTTTATTTCCCAAACTTTATATCTGGCCTACTCAGTGGCCATCCATGTATTAATCATATTTAATTGACTAAACAGTTCTGTAATTAGGTACAAGAACTCATGCTGTTTAGCTAAGGACACTGAGGATTAGAGAACATTAAGAATGTGTCTACATTCCAGCTAGCTAATGGTAGATCTGGGCCTTGAAATCAGCCCTGTGTCTCTATGCTCCTAATATCTAGTTTATTTCTCATTTATTAATTCATCCCTCACTTGTGAAAATAATATGAAAGCCTGACAAATAAAAGTATGACGCTAGGCATTATTCACAAAAGTGAACTGGAAACAAACACATTCTAGGGTCATTGAGGATAATGTGGACTGTCAAATGATATGAGAAGGCAAAAAAGGAAAAAAAAATTGCCCTTTTTCTTCCCTGTTGTTACAAACTGATTTAAAATTGGTTAATAAAAATTAACATTTAAATACTAATTAGTTTAAGCAACAGGTTGTCAATTACTCAAAAGACATCAAAATTATTTTCTTGAAAAACAAGGTGGTAATCAGTGAAGTTTTGGGGTGATAGGGGTTTTGTGGGGTCCAGAGCCAAGAGCCAAGAAAGAATTCTTGAAGACACCTTTGGTGCAAAATAGTGATTTTATTAAAGCATGGGGACAGGACCCATGGGCAGAAAAAGCTGCACTGGGGTTGTGATAGGTAAGTTATTATATACCCTCAGGTTGAGAGGGGGTCAGAGATAGCCTATGTCTCTAAGGAATTTTGGAAGCAAGGTTTCCAGGACCTTGAGGGGCTAGCTGTTGCTAGGGAAACACCATTTATCACCGTTTAATAAAACCTCAGTCGTGAGACCCTATAGATGCATACCAGGGGGCCATAAGCTTGGAGTATGATTGCCAGCATATATCTTGGGGCAACTGAGATAAAGGGAGTAGACTGACAGGATCCTGGTCGTTGGGACAATGTTAAGCCAAGGTTCTCTTTTGCCTCTAGCAAAGTGTCATCTTCGAGGCAACTGAGCTCCTAAAGTGAGGTCACTCTGCTGGTTTCAAGGACTTGTCAGCAGGCTGTAGGCAGTAAGGGAATTTAATTTTTCTTTTGCCTTAGTTTCCCACGTCACCAAGGCAAGCACTTAAACCCCTTTCCTTTGTTCTTGGGTAGCCAGGAGTGTCCGAGGAATATCACACTTAGTTCACCTGGGGGCAGGATGTGCCAGCCTGTTTTGCCTTCAGCTTGCCCCAAGCTCCCCCAGCAGTAATTATATACATTTTCTTTTAGATCTACCAAATTGAGAAAATTAAGTAGTCTCCAGAAATACAAAAAGATGGTGTATTTTTCTAAAGTTAAATCTAATTAGTACAAAAAGCCCCTAGTATGATTTTCTTACATTGCTGGAAATGAACAATTGTATTGGTGTCTAATATTTGTGTTAGCAAAATAGACGATATACTTAGAGGTACCTTGGAAATCCTTGTGCCCGGTCTCTGACACAAGGAAGGAGTAACTTGCACACCATCCCAGAAGCAGGTCTTTGTGAATGTGTGGGGTTAGGGGGAGGGGGAGGGGCGGTCATTCCATCTGTTCATAATAGAGCCTTGAGCTTGGAATGAAGACCAGTTACAATCTCAGTCATTTCTCATAATGAACAAAGTAGTATTTGTATAAAACTTATAACCATTGGCCCTAATTCTGCCATTTGGAGTTAAGGAAACAATCTAATACCTCTTCCACCGGGTTCTAATAAAGCTATTTATAAAAAGGTGGGGAATTTTTATTTTCTTGTACTGTGAGGGAATAGAGAGAAAAGCCCAAGAGAATTCCCTTCTGTTGTTTGCCTGCATGCCAACACAACTGCTTTAAAAAAAAAAAAACCTGTTCTGTAACATGGTCAGGGATCAATGTAATGAATACAGCTGCTATAAAAATGACTGGTACACAGGAAACACAAAATAAAGTGCAGAGGAAATTATCTGGGGAATTCAAACTAAAAGGAATTCTCGCTCGTGAAGAAAATGTAGGATTTCTTCAGGGGATTCACACAAAATTTCTCTTACCTTTTTCAGATACAGAAAATCAGGGAAAATTCATGAGTAAAGTTTGTCAGGGCACATTTAAAAAAAATCACTGAACGAAAATAACACTGAAAATGTTGAAACATTTGAGTGCAGATATATTTTACCTGATTATAAGTAATATTTTTACTATTTTAAGTATTATAAACTTATAAAAAAGTATATCAAACCAAAAAATAAGACAATAATATATAATTATAAAGTATCAAGATGGAGTCAATATTAACATTGTCGCTTTTGCTTCATATTAGTTTATATTAAAGAGTACAATACTATGAATACAGTTTACTTCCCATGGTATTGTCTTCTTCACTTTCTTCTACTTCACATTCTGTCTACTTAGCTTTCTTCCCCCAAAGTGATGAAAAGGAAAGTATTTTAAAATTTGTTATGTATTATTCTGAAGAATATTGTATCTGTTATTTATGTATTCATACATATATAAAATACATAGATTATCAACTTCATTCTATACTACATGTTAATCTAGACTTGAGCAGAGAACTGAATGGATTTAATGTAACTGAAAACAAAAGCAGCATGATATGAGAAATGTTCATCTCCATTTCTGTGTGCCTTCTGGGTTTGAACTTGTGCATCTGGCACAATCTGAGACACGAAACAGGCAAACATGCTTAGAATAATTTGTGAGCTAGGGCTCAATGGTTTCCCTGGATTAAAATAAATAGCTGGAGGTGAACTAGAGGGAGGACTAATCCTGTACTTTGTAGAGCAGATGGTATAGCATAATCTTTGAAGATGGTTATTTCTCTGTTCAAATTATGGCCCCAGCAATTACTAGTTGTGTGACCTTGGGTAAATTATTTAACTTCAATCCTTTAGTTTCCTTACCTATGAAATGGAGATAATAATTTCAAGTTTAGCCCATTGGCAAATTATAATAAAGGATATTATTAGTGAATGTAGTTTTGTTCCAGGCACTGCAGTATATGCTTCAATGCATATATTTATTCAATGCTCCCATAAAGCAATTGTTTCTAAAGTCCCCATTGAACAAATAAAGAAATGAAAGTATATACAGACAAAATAAATTGCAGAAAATTACAGAGCTGCTGTGTGGCAGTGGTGCGAAATGGCCCAAATCATTGTGGCTCCATGATCATCACTCTTAATCTATTGAGAAATTGTGCCTCTTAACTTATACCTTGTATTTAATTCCCTATATTGACATGGGTTTTTTCCACCTGCTATCTGCAGAAACCTTGTAAGTAGGGGTCGACAAAGTATCTTTTAGTTATTCAAGTAATAATGGGAAAAATATTACTTAGGGAATCCTAAACCAAGTATTAGCTTCAAGATTTCTCTAATTCACAGAAAATTTTGAAAAATTTGCTTCGCATTTGTGTGCTTCAGATTTTCTCATTTATAAAAAGCAGAAGTTGAAAAGCTCCATTTTCAAGCTAGCTTAAAATTGGTCAATAAAGTCATATGTATTTTCATAAAAACATATACTCAATACATGCTCTTTCTGCTGGGTTTTAAAAAAAACCCACGATTCACAAATACACAGGCAACAAAATCAACATTTTCAATTTTTTTTTAAATTGTCTTACAAGCTTTATATGACATATATGAAATGTTATTTAATTTCTTTTTCAACACAATCATTTATGTGAACAAATTCCATTTATAGCAAGATGTTTTTTAAAAAAGGTTTTTAAAAAAAGTATGTAGGTGAAGAATATGAGATCACTTGCAGATTTTCCATATTATGCTGCTTATTATGAAGGATTTCATCACTTCTTTCCTGCTCCTGATTACACAAAGTTACTGACACTGAGGTGCAGATATTCAAAAAAGATAACAGCCTCATCATTCTTGGCCTGAAGTTCTACTCTCAGACATACCAACTTGATGCTCATGTATGGTCTTTTGGATGCCCACACATGAATACCATCTGTTAAGTTGACTCATTATTAAATAAATGAATTTATATTTTGGCAATTTGCACAGCACCAGGAGTAACATTTTGAAACGGGCTCTAAATGTTCTGTGATACCGAAGCCATATTTTAAAAAAAATTGATGACATCTCCAGGTTCTAAAGAAAATGATGCCTTACAATTGAGGAAAAAGGAAGATGTAATCTGGGAGATGATTTAGATGCCAGAAAACAGATTATGAATATGCGTAAAAATATTAAAGTTGCATAGGGTGTCAAATGACAAGAGCATGATAAATCAGATTTAAAAACAAAACAAAACACAAAAAACTAGAACCTGTGTGGATCCCTAAAATTGGGACTTTTAACTAAATAATATAAACAAAATAAATCAAATGCAAAATAAATGAAGTAAAATAATGAAGTCTTTTAACAAGAGCCACATATTTTGATGAGAGATATTTTGGCATTATAAAAATATGTTCACTTTGAGAGATATCACCAAGATGGCAGGATAGTAGGTTCCTGACTTTCCCTCTTCCCATGTATGTACCAGGTATGTACAGCTAAACATGAGTCAATCCTGAAAGTAATCCAGAAACTATAGAGTTACTTCTACACTTCGGGTAACATATCAAAACAGGTAAGACTGAGACACAGTGTTGGCCATAAACCACACCTCCCAGCACAGTGTCTTACTATCAGGAGGGAATCCCGAACTCAAGGGTTTGTAGCACACATCTAGTACCACAACTTTAAGGCTGATACCTGAAGGGCACTTCCCCAACTCACCCAGCTCTGAGAGGCAAAAGGGCTCAGCAATAGGACCATTGTAAACAAAGAAGCTGTTTCTGAACAGATGTGTGAGCATTTCTCATAGGTCTCCCCTCCAGGCTCATATTTACCAATAATTACTATTAAAATAAATGGACTAAATTTTCTAAACAAAAGACATAGAGTGGCTGTACAGATTAAAAATTTTCTAAAAGCACAGGGGCACCTGGGTGGCTCAGTTGGTTGGGCTTCCAACTTTGGCTCAGGTCATGATCTCACAGTTCATGGGTTCGAGCCCCACGTCAGGCTCTGTGCTGATGGCTCAGAGCCTGGAGCCTGCTTTCAGGAACAGAGCCTGTTCCCCTCTCCGTCTGCCCCTCCCTTGCTCACACTCTGTTTCTCTCTCAAAAATCAACATTAAATTTTTTTTTTTTTTTAATTTTCTAAAAGAACAAAAGACCCAACTCTTGTATTGCCCACAAGAGCTAACTTTAGGAACACAGATAGCCTGAATGTGAAGGGTTGTAAAAGATATTTCATGATTTCCAAATAGAAAATCTGAATAGACCAATATCGAATAAGGAGTTTGAAGCAGGACAAAAACCTTTCAATAAAGAAAAGCCCAGGAACAGATAACTGTACTGGTAAATTCTATCAAACATATAAAAAATTAATACCAATACTTCTCAAATGCTTCCATGAAACTCAAAGTAGGGGGAGGGGGAACATTTCTAAACTCATTTTATGAAGCCAACATTACCCTGATACCAAAATCAGACAAGAACACTAAAAAAAAAAAAGAAAACTACAGGGCAAGATCCTTGACTAACAAAGGTGCACAAATTCTCAACAAAATATTACAACAACAGCAAAGAATCACTAGCACATCAAAAAGATCATATACCATAATCAAGCGGGATTTAATCTGGGATGCAAGGATAGTCCAATCTACACAAATAAATAAATGTGATATATCACATTAACAGAATGATAAAAATCATGTAATCACCTCAATTCATATAAAAAAAAGCATTTGAAAATATTCAACATGTTATCATGATAAGAACTGTTAACAAATTTGGTGCGGGTGGAATGTAAGTCAGCCACAATAAAGACTGTATATGACAAACCCATAGTAACATCACACTAAATGGTAAAATGTTTTCTAAGATGAGGAAAATCAGGAACAAGTCAAGGATGCACACTCTTGCCCTTTCAATTCAATGTAGTACTGGAAGGCCTAGACAGAGCAACTAGTTAGGAAAAAAAAAGGCATCTGAATCAGAAAAGAAAAAGTAATATGTCTCTGTTAGAAGATGGCCTGATCTTACACATAGAAAATCCATCAAAAAACTGTTATAATACATGAATTCATTCAATAAATTTTATGATATGAAATCAATATACAAAAATTAGTTGTGTTTCTATATAGTAACAATGATATACAGAAAGAGAAATTAAGAAAACAACACAGCTTACAATAGCACCAGAGAGAAAAATATACTTAGAATAAGCATAAATAAAAATAAATTGAACCAAGGAGATGAAAGATCTATACAGTTGATCCTTGAACAACATGCGAATTAGGGGTGCTAACCCCTCACCACATAGTTGAAAATCTGCATATAACTCTTGACCCCCTATCAAAATTCACTATAGATATCACCTACTTCTGTTAGGATATCTATTATCAAAAAGACAAGAGAAAATGTTACTGAGAGAGAATGTGGAGAAAAGGAACTTTTGGGCATTGCTGGCAGGAATGTAAATGGGTACAACCCATATGAAAAATAGTTTGTAGGGTCCTGAAGAGATTAGAAGTAGAAGCAATCCCACTTCTGTTTATATACCCCAAGGAAACAAAATCACTATCTCAAAGAGATATCTGTAGTCCCATGTTCGTTGCATCATTACTCACAATAAATAGCAAGATATGGGAACAACCCAAGTGTCTATTGACAGTAGATAAAGAAAATGTGGTATATACAGTGGAATATTATTCAGCCTTAAAAAAGGAAATCCTGCCATTTGTGATAACATGGATGAATACGGAGGGCCAAACAGAGAAAGACAGATCCTGCATGGTATTTCATATATATGGAATAACAAAAAAAAAAAAAAAAAAGAAAGAAAGAAAAAAAAGAAAGAAAAGTCAAACTCATAGAGAGAGTAAAATCATGGCTGTCAGGGGCATGGTGTGGGGGAAATGGAAAGTGTAAAAAGATACAAAGTTTCAGTTATAAGATTAATAAATTCTGAAGATCTAATACATAGCATGGTGACTATACTAGGTAATACTATATTGTGTAATTGAAATTTGCTAAGATCATATATATTAATGTTCTCACACACACAAAAGTTAACTATGTGAAGTGATGGATTAATTGATTGTGGGAATCCTTTCACAATGTATACATGTATGAAATCATCACATTCCTCCTTTTAAATATATTACAATTTTATCAGTTGTGCTTCAATAAAATTGGGAAAAATACAAAAAAATATTGTCACTTTGATTGCTTATTTAAATTCACCACTTCTGGCTTATTTTTCTGATTAGTCTAGTTATCAATGGGTAAATCACTAGCATATTAGGCTATGCTGAAGTGTCATTTTTTTTTTTTTGAGGTAAGTAGGACATCCTATTGTTGTAGGAGAAAAAGAATATCCAATACATCCATCAGCATGTTGAGAACATACTTTTTATCATATTTGGTGACTAATCAGAATTCACATTTAATGATTCCAGAATTTTAACAGGAAAGTGTGACAATTAGCTTATAATATTACCCTATGCTTATGCCATCATAACTATTGTTTTTTGTTTTTTAGTTTTATTTACAAATATTCAGCTAAGTAAAGGTATAGGAAATTGTGGTTAATTGCTAACAGGTTGTAGAAAATTCAGTGCTTCTTGTGATTCAAATATTTGGAAGACACATCTAAATTACCTTTTTTTTGTTTTATTCAATATTAATTAAACATACTAATATGTTTTCTTCCTAGATAATCACTTTAAAATATATAATTAGCTCATTGTTTTCATTAAAGAGGTATCAGTATAATCTTTGTTGTGGTGAAGCCATCATCAAGTAAACACAAGCATCTTT
Organism: Leopardus geoffroyi; assembly: GCF_018350155.1. NCBI lineage: Eukaryota > Metazoa > Chordata > Mammalia > Carnivora > Felidae > Leopardus > Leopardus geoffroyi. The sequence continues at coordinate 172,734,894 of NC_059328.1, read as the reverse complement.
CCTTTGCAGATGGCCTTATTTTTAGAGTCTCCTCAAATAACATCACTTCACAATTTTACTTATTTATTTATTTATTTATTTATTTATTATTTGATTGATTTTTTAAAGCGTATTTATTTATTTTGAGAGAGAGAGAGAGTGTGCAAGTAGGGGATGGTCCAGAGAGAGGGAGAGTGAGAATCCTAAGCAGACTCCACACTGTCAGCACAGAGCCCAACGCAGGGCTCGAACTCATAAACTGTGAAACCAAGACCTAAGCCAAAATCAAGAGTCCGATGTTTAACAGAATGATCCATCCAGGCGCCCCTCACTTCACAAATTTAATTTCAACGTCAGCTTGACCAGTATGAAGCCATTCAGTGATCTTTTTATAACCAGTGCTAAACCTTTAGTATATGTGCACGTGTGTGAGAGAGAAATGATAACAAAAAGCTAATTATATTCATATTTCTCCAAATGCTTCAGGACATATTAAGAATGGCCACAAGTTTCTGGGATGTAACATTTCAAACTGGGTTTAAAAAATTTATATAGACATAGATACATATAGTCTTGTCTCATTTCTTATTGCTTTTTATCAATCTAAGTTAACTTCCACTGTGGGCGTGTTGATAGAAAAAGAATCATCTGTAAAAGTTTTTCCACCCTATTCCATAGCTCTCAAACTGTTGTTGCCATGCTAGTAACCTCAACATCACTTGGGAACTGGTTGGTAATGTTAATTCTCAGGCCTTCACCCCAGTCCTGCTGAATCAGAATGTCTAGGAGTGGATTCAGGAATCTATATTTTAATAAGCATTACATTTGTCTTGTATGCATATTTAAATGTGAGAACCACGGCCCTATGCTATTCCCAACCCGAGGTAACAACTTTTCAAAAGATGTTGATATACTGTTCTACGAAATGGAAATGTCCTCAGATATCTTAATTGTTCCACTCATTTTCATAGAAAGATAATATTTTTTATTTTATATTTATTAAACCATGTAAGGATATATGAATAAACATTTGAACTTTCTGCATACAAATCCTTTGAGATGATACTATAACCATGAACACTAGCACTTAAGAAAGTGAAATATGGCTATTTATGATCATTCAGGTGATTTCTGAAAATTGTCAGTCTAAGACAATTTTAATTAGGAGTTTGAACAGACTTGTCTGAGAAAATGTTTTGTAGACATGCTGCAAATGGAACACTAAAGATCATTGCTTTGTCCTCTTTTCCCTTCACTCATATTATATCAACTGGAAAAAAAAATTCCCCCCAAATAGCCTCATCAGTTAATTTCATACCTGGCTGCACAGAAAATGCTAACTAGAGAGGATCTCTTTAAGCAATAAGTACAACAACTATAACCATACTGGCAATTGGTATATTTTCTTTAGCCAGAGAAACGAAGCATGAATTTGCAAGGGAAATTTGAGTTAATTGTCCTTTATATAAGATGTTACCATATCCTGGACCTTAACACCAATGATGTGGCAGTGATCACTGCAGATGAATTGCAAGGATGAATTATCTAGCCATTGGTGAAAACATTATTTTTATGATAAACCTGAGTGATTAAGCCAAATGTAGTCTATTTCTTATTTTACTTGTGTTAATGCTTAAGTATAATCAAAAATACATGTTCATTATTAAAGTAATGGAGAATAATATTTTCAATATTGAGTTTATTCAGAAATATTTAATAATGTTTAGAAATCATTTGTTTAGCTCTGGTCCCTTTAGTGAATACGTCGCCCTGTGTATATTCACACAAAATACGGATGCAGATTCAAGTAATCATAAACTACTTGTAAGTCATTCACATCTGTGTCGAGATGAGAATGTGCCCTCAAGGAGACATGTGAATTGCTTTGCCTTTACCTTCCACTGTGATCCCACAGAAATCCATGGAAACACACTCTTACAAAGGACTTCATTCCACCGCAGGTGATGTGAATGAAACGCAAGTTCTTAGCAGGTGTCACAAAATGATATTAGGATGATGAGGAAGCAAGCAAAGTATAAGAAACAAATTTTAAAAATAGGAAAAAGGCTCAGTTTTTAAGCATATTAAACTGGGGACTAGAAAGACAACAAAGTGAGGAGAAAAATAAAGACACAGAAACAGGAGATTACTTCATTGTCATTGTTATTGTCAGGGAGGAAACATTTTTTCCCTACTCCTTTAGGACTGGTCACTGTGGTCCGTAAATTAAACTGATAAAAGACAAATTAACAGGAGAAAGGACAAAGTTTATTCTCATAGGTTCATGGAACTTCACAAGGGAAGTGGCTTATAAAAGTGGCTAAAATTTAGAGTTTATATACCATCCTAATAGGAGGAGGACAGGGGAAGAAAGGTCAGTTAAAAAAAATCATGACTTTTAGGTAAAGACAAATGGAACTTTAGGAGCTTCTATGGGAAGTGTGATAGCTTTGTGACCATGTTTGTTTTTACGATTTCTCATCTAGGTGCTGGCTTCTCGTTTCCAGTGATAGCAGTCAATTTCCTTGAAGGGAGATTTATGGCATTTGAATTTTATTTTTGGAAGGCTCTACTTTTAGGCAGACAATTGGGGCAGTGTTCAGACAAAGCCTTTCTGCTGAGAATCTGTTGATTCTCAGGTGTCTTCAGATCAAAATAATCTTTATGGCATAGTAGTAAATTCTGCATCATTTTGTCTTCTCATTAAAAGTCCCAGGTGAAGAAAGAATAGAGGGACAAAAGTGCTAATTGTACTTCTTGCTGTCATCAATGTGCGATACTTGGCATTCACATTTATTTTATTCCTGAAGGGATTCCTATCATACCTGATAATTAATCATCTTTAATTTATTACAATCTTTTTACATTGAATTCTTTTTATTTCCAGACATTTAGTCAACAACAAATCTAGCAATAGCAAAAACAAGATTCTGTTTCAATTTAGCACTTGTTAGGTTTCTTCTGATAGTGTATGAACCTCTATTTTCAGTTATGTGAAGAAAGAGTTCTCGCAACGGAAGAAAGTAATGACAATGATATAAGATGACAAAATGTGCATATACTTGAAAAAATGGAGTATGTTTGAATTTATCAAGAATTTTATAATGCCTAAATCATTTGTCTTATTATTTGAAAAGTCAACTACCTTAAAAGGTATGCATGATTTTTAGCCCCTGAAAATTGGTGTAATCATACAGACAAAACAAAATCACTGGCAATGTACTTAAAAAAAAAAAAAAAAAAGGCATAGCATAGTGGAATGACTTTTATATTCTGCCATTGGTATAAGAGTCTGCTTATGGAATCAGAATTAATATATCAATATGTTATTTATTTATTCAAAAAAATTCTTGACATATGGAATCAAAGCCTGGGTGGAAATCCATTTCAGTCACCTGGAGAGAAATATATGAGCTAATAGAATAATCTGTTAATTAAAAATTCTAAAATGTCAAGCAAAGCTATTTAGTTCTAAATTACATAGTTTCTTGATTTGAACAGCATTCTAAATGCAATGTGATTAGAAACTCTCTTCCTTTTGTGTCTCAGTTGTTTCTGAACACAATCAATTTGACAAGTATCCCAGGAGTTACCCTCCAGCAGATGCTCTCTGTACTGTCTCAATCAGCTGTCCAGAGCTCCAGAAAATGAAGATAAAACAATTTCACACTTGTCCTTAAGAGTCTCAGACACAGTGTCTATTGAATTATTTTCAAGCGTGGGTATTATTTTCACAAAGCAGATGTTGTTCTAATGAAAATATAAGTATACAAACATGCGAATCATGGCATGGGGTTCCACAGCCTATAGAGTTGCTTTTAAAAAGTCTTAAAATTATCTACAATACTGGATTTGGCATCTTTAACTATAGTAGATACTTTTTCTAAATATGATACCACGAAGAATACTAATTGATTGAACAAATTAAATTGCTCCAAGAAATAAGTTTCATTTCTTACTGTGAAACAATCCATTAAATAACCCATAATTCACTAAGGTAAATGCAGGGAAATTGCTACATTTTGCCAGAAATACTTTAATAATCTTGAACATGCACTTTTTAATATTCTAACCCGTAGTCATACTGGTTTAGTTTTACTTTAGCACACACAATAATGAGAACAAACTAAAAAGATGTCTTGAATTTTTCTATAAACCTCATTTAATATATAGCAATAACTTACATTTTACCACAGGCAGTCGATTGGGGCAGGGGGATAGAATAATTTTCAGAGAAAGTAGACTGGATTTCAAGTTTAAGGAAACAAAAATGTTTTTATAATGCAATGAGATCTTTAGCGATTTAAGGATGTTTTAGTAAAGGTACACTTGACATTAAATCCACATTACATATTAAAATTATATACTGGAAGATCAGGAAAATTATCCGTTATTAGTAAGTTTTTAGAGAAATATCTTACTTATTAATAGAAAATTAACCAATTTTTACTAGCCAGCCAAATCAAAGTACCCATTCCTATGCAATCCTTCTCACTCTACTTTCATGCCTAATTCAGCATTTCAGAGAGCAAAAATATGTAAATACATATGACAGAACTTTGTAAATTGGCTTGGCTATGTAAATATGTAAATATGGCATTTGTAGTAAAGAGTCCTGCTTAGCCATCAACATTCTTTCTCTGATAAATATATTCCTCTCAAATATATTCCTCAGAGCATAGAAGCTCAGAAAATCAGCATGTGTACACTCACATCATTAATTTAATCATGGAAAGACAAAGAACAAGGCATATTTTTGCATTAACATATATATTGTCCTGAGATAGATATTTTCAAAAATTTCCAATTGATATCTCTGAATCTATGAACTATTCCTTTTTTCATAAAGGTAGCAATAATTAAATATAATGATGTAAGAAAATTTAAAATAAACAATATTTTCTTGACTGCTTTAACAGTAATGTGATGTATTACTGTCTTTGTTTGCCTTCCCTCAGAGTAAACCTGGAGGGAAGGTTTCCAGGGAAAGTAGTTTATTTGGAAGATGATCATATGAGAAACCAGTAGGGGAGTAGGAAGTGTCACTAAAGAGTAGATTATCAAACCAGTATACCTGTAGGCAAATGGAACTAAATCCCACTCAGAAACTCTGAGAGCCAGAGTAGGATACAGAGCCTAGAGTAAGTCTGCCCTAGGGGCTGGAGAGCTGTGCTACATCCCACCAACACTCATTCATCTGTGGCTGAGGGCTCTTTGGGAGGTGCCAGTGAAACCCCTGGCTCTGCCAGCCTGGCCCACCAGTGGGGAGAGTGTCCTCTTTCTGCTAGGGAAAGGTCTCTGTTAAGGCTTTTATGATATGTCAACTTGAGTGGACTCTAGTCCCCAGTTATTCAGTCAAACGTAATTCTAGGTACTGCTGTTAAGGGATTTTGCAGATGTAATTAAAGTTCCTCTCCACTGACTTTAAGTAAAGATTATCCTGGATAATCTGGCTGGTCCTGATGGAATCTGTTGAAAGACTTTACATGTGGGCCTGAGACTTCCTGCAAGAGAGAAGAAATTCTCTCTGTGAGCAAGAGCTTTGACCATTGTTCATGTGTTCCAGCCTGCTGAGTTTTCCCCTTCCTGATTCTGCCTGCCCTATGGATTTCAGACGTTCTTAGCCCACTCTTGCAATCATGTAAGCCAAGCCAATGGCCAATGCTTGGAGAGAGAGGAGAGAGAGAGATTCTACTTCTGCATCTCTGGTTGAACCTTGACTCATATGCTCTCTGCCAAAGATACAGAGATACAGTTGCAGGCAATTGAACCTTGAGCTGATGTGCATGGAAATGATGTGTCAAGTTGATATAGGCAGGGCACTGATACATTCATAGCCCATATTAAATTCATTCCATCTTATCACTGATTTCCCAAGGTGATTGCTAGTGACATTCTTTAAAAAACAGATCTCCATTAAAAGGTTTAGTTTATATAAACTATAATAACCTTGCTGTTTTGGTCTTGGGGATGCAACTGGTATTTATCATCTTCCCTCTTCCACCATCTATTCCAGATATCCCTCATTGTTAAGTTAGGTGCCGGCTTTAGTTGCCTGCCTCATAGGGTCACCCAGATCTTTATCCCTGAGGGGTCTGAGACCCTGGTTATGGTGCCCCTGTCATGTTCTGGTTGACTTGGCCCTCATGATTGCTCTAGAAATAATGGCAGTGGGAATTGAGGTCAGAAGTTCAGAAGGACAAGTCCTATGCCTCAGTTGTTTTTCCATGGTTTCCAATCAAAGGTAATTTGATATCCTCTAGCAAGAGCAAGAAAGCCACTTACAGCAGCCTAAGGGGTTCACGGAAATCTGGGGGGTTCAAGATTCTCAAGTGCATCCACTGAGGTGTTCCTATTTCAGGTATTACTCCTTCCCTATCAGTGTCATTACTTTTAAATAAATGAAGTTTTTCCTGCTAATTTTGTTGGAAGAGGTCAGCAAGAAAATGTGACTGCTGGTTGGTCTGCAAGCTGAGCGTGAGTGATAGGAGGCTCCTCACATCCTCTCCTGTCCTTAGAATGCATTCTGCCCACCATCCCCACACTGGGAGCTGTTTTATAGACACGGCCTTGAGAGAGCAATGTATTGTTGACACCATCTGGACTGAATACATGACTGAACTCAATTTAAAGCTTCTACAAAAACTTTTTCAGAGTCTGGCAGGTAGGTGCAGAGCTCTATTCATCTTGTGGCCACCCAAGACAAACCTCATATATAAGTTCCCTTGCTGATTAAAACGGTTACTTACCAACCTAGATCTCCTTGTCTTCCACATATGGGGAGGTGTCAGAGTGGCAGAGAGTTGTAGTTTCAGATTTCACTCAGGAATCTCCCAATGTGGGGACCAACAAATACTCACAACCAAATTATATGTCAGTTTTCTGCACAGTCTGCCTTCTGACTACAGGAGATCAGAGTTCACTGCTACAGAAGGCTTATGACTTTCACAGTGTGCTCTGAATTCATAGATGGCTGACCAGTTCCTATTTGTTTGTTTGTTGTTTCTTTCAGGGAATCAATAGCAGTTAGCCAAAAAATAAAAAATAAAAAAGTAAAACAAAAAACTTATTTCTTATAATTTAATTTCCCCTTGTAGCTCTCAAATGTTAGAGGTTCTAGATAAGAAAGTATATCCTCTTTTACCTGCATTCTGTTTCAAATCACCATGCCAGAGAATATCATTATCTCCTTACTACTGATAACAGTGTCTTTCTTTCTTTCTTTTTTTTTTTAATCTGCTTGAAAAGTGATCACATTTCAGAACTCAATCCTAAGGCTTTGCTTAGGACCACAAATGATATCATCTTATATATGGTTTCCCCCCAAACAGAGCCTGAGACAAAAAGGTAAGTGCTGGTAGTTATGCAACAAAATATCATAGAAATATTGAGAGAATAATATATAGATTTGAATTTGGATAGAATTGATATAGAAAGGGGAAAAAATCAGCAGAGTAAATTGTCAATCATGTTATAATATTTAGGAGGTAGTAAGGAACAAACACCTCAGAATAAGTCTACCAAATGAATAATGGAGCTGCCAGATTATGCACCAGCTTCTGCCACTCCTTGGTTGGGCTGATGGGGAAGCATTTCTATGTCCCCAGTATCTGGCTTAGAATTCACATAGGTAGTGCATTCTTCTTTGACAAGACACCAAAGGTCTTATGCAAAGAGGCACAGGTGCTGACAATAGGTAGACAAGCAGGCCTGCAATATTCAAAATAAAATAAAACACAGTAAATAATTAGTAGATATGGATAGAGCACCAATATCTGTCCCATTTACCTTAAATACTAATGGTGTATATTCAACATAATCTGTCAACCGTTGATTACTTGGAAAGGCAAAATGTACATTTACAGTGATCATTAAGAAAGCACAGTAACAATTTTGAGAGAGTCATTGGGAACCATTACTTATAGTAGATGAGGCAGCACCATAAGTAATGATGTATGCAGCGTCAGCATTGAATAAATTCTAAAAGGAACTAGAGGGGCAGGAACAGCTACATTATCATTTCAAAACAAATATCCATATGAACATGGGTGACAAAAGACTTTTTTAAAAATTTAAAAAATTAATATAAACAATTGAATTATCATCTGGGTGATTCTCATTCAACTGGTCCATCACCACATTAGTATTATTTTTTAAATCTTTCTTGTCTCAGGTTCATAAAGGCATGTTTTTTGTCTACAAAAATGTAAAGTATGTAATTGATGTAAAATAGATTTTTATAGAGGATGTAAAGTAGAAATTATTTTTATTTTTAATATAACTATATTTCCTAGCACCATATAGGATCAATTCTAGGGTGTCTCGAGGAAAATATTTTTGCATGGCTCCTGTTTGTCTGAACAATTCTTACAAGAATGTATTACAAGATTTATGCATCCATGTGAAGTAGAATGTTTTTTTTTGATGAAGATTTAGAATCATGGATAAAGATATTTAAGTATTTGCTTATTGTCCTGTCTTGCCTGTGAAGATTCTTTGTAACATGTAGGCACTATCTTTTACTGTTTAGATCCAGGAAACAACTCTTCATATTCTTTATTGTTAAATGTGTGTGTGTGTGCCATCATGAACAAAGGGTACCAATGCAGTTATTATTTATAACATCATGGTAATTGAGAACTTTTGAAAATGTAATATAGATCTTGACTTTTCAGTTTCTTTCAGCATTTTTTCATTCTGATGCTGATTATATCCTTACCCAAGGTGCTGCATCCCCCATCATGAATACTAGTTTCTAATTATTCTCTTCAAAGTTGTTACAGTTTTCTTAGCGATGACCACAAATGGACATCTTACCAAAAGTATGCAGGGAAATGTTAATGAAAATTTCTTTTCTGGCCATGTCAAATTTACCATTCAGAATTGTATAGTATTGCTGCAGAACAACACATCTTTTCTCTTGAATACTTTGGGCCATAATTACTCTATTTCTAGAATGTGATCTCTTTCAGTGATGATCAATCACACTGCAGCCTTCCATACACCATCAAGGAGCATGGGTAAGCCCTGTGAGCAGAGTACAAAAAGTGATCTCCTTCAGGAAGGAGTGTCCATCCTCCTCTGACCAGGCTTAACATTGATTAGAGAGAAAACAATGATATCATACCTATCAAAGTTAAGAGTCACTGTATGTGGGAAGGCTGGGAACAGGTGTGAACTTGGTGAAAGTATCTTTCTGTGGCTGAGGCCATCTCTGAAAGGAGGTGACAGCAAGGCTATCTGCAGGCAGAACTCCCATCAGGTGGTTATTCAGGGAGTGTTTCATTCATGCAGAGGAAATATGGTCAATATATTACAACATCCTCCACAGGCATTTTTTCTAAATCAATTTCCAACTATTGGTTATAGATATATGGTAAAGAAATTGGATTTTTAATTTTGATTATATATTCAGCACATCCACTAAACTTTCTTATTACATCAAATAAATGTGGAAACTTTGATCCAATAACTATGAATTACTTATTTTATGTTGAACCAACTTTAAATTCTATAAACAATATTCAACATATTCATAATATATTTATTTTTGTGCATATAAAACTTTATTTTGCTGGTTCTATGTTCATGGTTATCTAAAAATTTTTCCAATATTATGGTTACATTCATTTCTTAAATTATTTAGAATATTTCCTATTTTATGTTCTCTGAAAAAATATTCTATGAAATACTATGATTATCGATCTTTGAATATTTGTAGGAACCAACAAAACAGAAAATGCTATTTTATTTGGTTTATTTGTGGCAACATTTGTACTGGCTTAATTTTTTTAGTGATTCTACAGAAGTTCAAGTTTTCTATCATTGTCTAAGAAATTTTCTACTTTACCTAAGCTAATACATGTAATGCCACACCGTCCTGGTAGTTTGGGCTTGTTTTTGGTTTTTTAACTTTGAAATCTCTTCTGCATGCTTAATAATGTCTTTTTTCATGGTGAAATGGGCACCAAGCAATCAGAAGCGATAATGGTTATCAAACACTAGTACAGATATACTAGTGAATATTTGATTAAGTGATTCTCACTGTAATATGACTACATTAATTTCCATTTTCCTCTATTTTTTGTTCTATTACTGACTAACCGCTTAGGTTTTGGCTCATGTAAATTTAACCTCTCTTGTTTGTAGTAATAGCTTTTTGTTTTTTCTTAGTTGACAGTTGTGCCTGAAAAGTTACCTTGAATAATTCCTTATTAGTCAGATTATTTTACAGCTTAAGCATTACATCGCAAAGTGATGCTACCAAATTAAAATTATCCTTAAAAAAAAAAGGCAGAAGTTATGACTAGCACTGTATTGTTTGTTTTCCAGCCCCAGAAATTCTATTTCTAATGTGCAACACCAATCGTAATTAAATGATGGTCTTTCCTAGTTTTCACATTTTTTAAATTGGTGAAATTTTTTGGTGCTAAATAAAGATCTAACAGGTGCTTAGATATATGAAACACATATTATATATTCAGTGGATTGAAAACCAAAAATTAAAACTTCTATGAAGTATGAAGTACTGGTCTAAAGTCTTTATGGTAATATCTACTTGTGTGTATGGTTGTCTGGGATTCTAATACCTAAAGATGGGATTATATATCTGCTATACAAACTAATTATGCTTTCATTACACCCAGCATATGAAACCAGAATATGTATATAATCCCTGTATGTGATGGTATGAACATCAACAATAATTTACATCATAGTAATAATAATTGTGAAGCAGCATAAGATAGTCTATAACAAAAATACTGTGTGAAGTCTTTGTGTTTTAATATGTTTCATTATAATCTAGTTTTTAGAAAATTGCTGGTCTGTGGTTCATGTTTGTAGTAACTTCATAAAAATAAAAAGATTCTTTACAAACCATTCCTGATCTTCTAGGGAAGATTGTTTTTACCATAATTTTTCAAAAACTTGTAACTGTAGCTGAAGCTCTTTTAAGTTAAAGAGAGATAAGACCAAGTAGCAGATACAGTTTGTCTGAGTACCTGGTTCAGAGTATGGGGTGGTTTAAGTTTGGACATAAAAACAAATAAGTAAACAAAGGTATATATTAAACTTCCACAAATCAAGTTATTAGACATTTACTAAGAAATTGGATATGATTTCATTTCACTGTACTCTATAAATGTTTTATTTCTTTGAAAAAAGTTTTTGTTGTTGTTGCACTTGTGGGATTTTTTTCTTTTAAGTTTTCTCTCACACATCATCTTTTATTTGATCTAATTTGTGAAACAGTTTAAATAAGTCAGCACACTTCTTAATCCTCTCAAGATGACAAATAACTGAGATGCTTAGTGAATGATGAGTTTCTTGAAAAGCGTTAAGTTAAAATGATTTAGATTATCTAATTCTAAGCTATGACTTAATACAGCTATATGAAAATGATTGTCAAAAGGCTGAATCTTCTGAAGCACCAATACTTGGAAACAACTATATAAATCGATTAGAGTTACAACTCTAAAATGTAGAAAAATAGTGTAGAAAATTTTCTGAAATAATTTTTATTCAAACAGCAAATATAAACAACTGTGGATTAAAAATTAGTGCCCAACAAACATATAACGCAAAATTATTATTCCAAATTATTTTAAAGTAAATATCATCAATAATAACTCAAATGAAATACACAGATTAGTTTAAATATATATTAAAAATGAATTTCATATGCCATATTGAATATAAAAGCACTTTTTGATTATTTATACATGACTGATTTTTAAAAGTTCTAACACTATGGGGGAAATACAAAGGCATTTTTAAAAAGCACCTAGCGTCAGGGGTGCCTGGGTGGCTCAGTAGATTGGGCATCTGACTCTTGATTTCAGTTCAAGTCATGATCCCAGGGTTGTGCGATTGAGCCCCACATCAGGCTTCATGTTGAACGTGGAGCCTACTTAAGATTCTCAATCCTCTCTCTCTCTCTCTCTCTCTCTCCCTCCCTCCCTCCCTCCCTCCCTCTGTCCCTCTACCCTGCTCATGATCTGTCTCTTAAAAATGAAAAAATTAAAAAAAAGTTTAATAAATAAAAAGCACCTAGAATAAAAAAATAAAGTTCTATGCAACATACTATAAGAAAAACTATATTTAAAACATTCTAAAATTAAGCCTAGGTAATTATAAAATAAGAAATTGGTAGAGCTGATATTAAATATAGACTTTGAGGAGAATAAGTTCACGTTCTTTTTTTTTTTTTCAAGCTCCAAGCTCTTACATAGCTGGTTGTAGTGATATCCCTCACTTATGACTAAAAATAATGTTAATAGTAATTAAAATGACACTGAAACTCAAATTATTGGACCAAGATTTGGAATTGTCTTACCACTGTAGTTGTACAATACAATTAATTACTTGTAAGCATGAAAGAAATCTAAAATGTTGTGACTCATGCTATCTAGAAACAAATATAAATTAACATTGAGATTCGCAATAAAAGCAATAGTTGCTTTCATATCTACAACAAAAATGCTATGTTGTGAAAATAAAAATAGTTTATTTTTCTCAAATTTAAAAAGAAAATTTAAAGACAGAGGTATTATTAAAATATTAGCTATCCAAATATTATAATACTTATGAATGAAAATTGGGTAATATTTTTACATATGATAAAAAATGCAATAACAAAAGTTTAGAATTAGGCTTTTCTGCCAATTTGAGGACTATTTCTTTCTAAAAACCAAGTCTAGTTTATCCTGAAGTACAAATAAAAGGTTCTAATGACATCTAGTCAGCATGTGATCAAGTAAATACATGATTGGCTTTTAAACAGCATTCAATTCTTCTCTTTCATCTTTCTCTACTCCTCATAATTGCCTCTGCTCTAATTCATTGCCAGTGAAGATCAAAGGCAAAGCCTCTCCATTTTAAAATAATAAGTGAAGCCATAACCTTGATTAATTTGACTCAAACCCATGGGTTGAACCAATTTTTTAAAAAGTAGAAATCTTGAATTTGTCACAAAGTCAGCATATATGAATAAGTTGACTTTCTTAGGTCTCTTCCTTCTATGTACCCAGGATAAAAAGAGTTTGGGTCAGGCTAGTCAACTCCCCTCTTTAAATTCTGTGTCATTCAGGAGGCCACTGGTATGTGCCTGCTGCCTGCACGTGAAGATTCAGGCTGACATCTAAGCTATCCATTTGGAGGCATTAAAACGACCTTGCTCACTCATTCTTCCGTTAGCTCTCTCTGATTCCATTGCTTCTTTACTAATGGATGTGCTTTCATTTCACTGAATTAAAAGTTTCCAGTCTCACATTTGGACTCACAAACCTATAAAATGAAATTTATAATACTTTTATTTTTAGGAGATTTATACTGATTCAGTTAGCTAATTTAAGTAAGTTTTGTTTGTTTGTTTTGTTTTGTTTTGTTTTTCAAATGGCCCAGAGTAGTTAATAGCGTTCTGGAATTGAATTAGAAGACCAAGAACACAAGTAATAAAGTATTCTGTGGTTTGTTTTTCCATTGTACCCTATACTTATATTTTAAGACAGAAAAAAGGAGGGGTGGATGACTGAAATCATATTAGGAATGTATCTTGAATTTCTGTTAATATTTGCAAATAACTGCATAAACATTTTACTAGAACACAATATCGTAATATTTCATAGAAAAAAGTGATATAGTGATTTGGTGAAACAGGTATTACTACTTTGCCACTCTTTAGTTTACCATTAATTTTCAGATACTTATTGAGCATTTACTACATTTCAGGCATTATAGTAAGACAAGTAATATAAGACCAGTACTGTTCTTACAGATCACAGTTATAAAGGTGAGATAATAATAAGGGGTGCTCAGGTGGCTCAGTTGGTTAAGCATCTGACTCTTGGTCTCTGATCAAGTCATGATCTTGTGGTTTCATGAGTTTGAGCCCCATGTCAGGCTCTGCGCTGACAGCACAGAACCTGATTGGGATCCTTTCCCCCCCTCTCTCTCCTCCTTCCCCACTCACACTGTCTCAGCCTCTCTCAAAATAAATAAACTTTAAAAAAAGGTAATAATAAGTAAAATACACTGTGGTAAATGTTTACACTTATCTCTATTATCAGTACTTCATGTTCATAGTGAAGACTCAGGACCCTGACAAATCACAAAGAAAATTCTCCAGTTTAGAAAGATCATATAATCTTTAACATAATTTTAATATTCAGATTATTTTATATAAAGTGATGATTTAAATGTCTATCCCATACAAAGAAGTTATAATAACTCTCTATTATCCAGAGTGTCACCATTAATTGGGTTTGGAGGTTAATGAGATTCAACTAAAGAAAAGAAGAGACAGGGAAAAAATATTGAAGGAGAGGCTGTGACCAAGGACTGAACATAAGGGGAAAAGAGAATGCTTTTTCATGCAGTAACTAAAACTTTAGCTGAACTTTTCAGTAAATGTTTTTATTGAGCAAGACATTATTTAAATGATTTGTTTCCTTTTTTCATTTACTGATATATAATCTTCTAAATTTGAAATTAAGATTGTTTCATTACAACTATTAATATATTACTTAAAATAAAACACCGTATTTAACACAATGAAACACTTTTTAGGATGTTTAACTTGAAACAAACACTTTTCATTTTTTTCTTTCTCTCTTTCTCAGCATTCATAATGGGGACAAAAGATCCTACCTCTTATACTTTAAAAAATTCTTTCAAGGTATGACATATAGTGCTTATAACCACATGCCTGATATAAACAGTCCAGAGATCCTCCATAGCCTGTGAATCCCAAGCAGTAGAAAACTGATTTAAAAAGTCAGATTAGGCCAAGGGATATTGAATAGTGAGTGAAACTGAAACAGACTTTCTTGGTCTCATTCTCCCTGTATCTAAGATGAAGAACTTAAATAGCATGTTTTCTAAAGAATACATTGGTAGATTTCTCCTCACTGTAAGGTAGGAAGGCTATGATTTCTATTTTACCCTTTTTCCTATCACATCTGTTTGATATAGATTAGTGAATCTCAATTGTTGATAATTGCATCATATAATTCAGACTGCAAATTTGCCCATCTTCTTAGCACAATTTTTTGATTCCTATTTCTACATACAGTGTGAATCCAAGAACAGGACAGAAAAACACAGTCATCTAAGCAGGAAAATTTTAGTGAAAATAATTATTCATAGGAGATTGTATTAATGGAATATTGGCTATAGTATAAACTGAAGAATGACTTAGGGATTGTGGGAGAAATTGAGAAGAGAAGAATCCTCCAAGGATTCCCATCCAAGGATTGGATTCATATTAGAGAAAATAGGGTTTCAGCCCCTGGATATCACATGAGTTCACTGGATTGTCCTTGGCCAGTGATGCTTTATACACAAAGGGTCAAGACTGATAGTTCAGGAATCAACTGTTGTGAGATCAAGGAAATGTGATTGGAAACCAGTGGAGGAGAGACAAGGCTGTTTGCTGTCAAACTTGATGGAAAATCACAGGAGGTGTGATGTGTTCATGAATTCAGTGGAGACCTGTCATTGGATGCAAATTGGAGCATTCACAAAATGTGCCAGCTGCTCGTGGGGTACACATGAACTCACATCTGGTAATGTGCACAAGGGGAGATGCTTAACAGGAATTGCCACCAACACCACCAACTGGCTGAGGGAGAGAGACATGCTGAGACACACCAGTCTTCACACTCCACTGTGGATTGCAAAGTAAAACAAAGGAGGGGGCTACGATGTCCCTAATTTCCACATATTAATGTTATCAATGGCAAACATTACTTTAATCAGTTTTCCATTATTTCATTAAATTGACTTCCTTAGGAGGGAATTTAGGATTCTATCAGAACATTAAAGGCTGTTGTACTGAACAAAATATATAATTTATCCAGATCATTATGTCTTCAGCACATTATCAAATCTCTAGTGTTAGCTGAGGTTGGACAAGAATTTTAAAGTGTTCCTGTTGACCTATTGATCAGTTAACCATATAGGTGTATGTGTATGCTTTCATTAAAGTATTATAGATGCTAGCTTTATATATACACTTCATAAATACCCTCTTTTACAAGCCAATTCAACTTTACTGCAAAATGTATTTGTCTAATTTTCCTTCAACCGAGTGTTAGAAGAAAAATTGTTGCAGAGGTGTAACAGTGTAATTTGGGAGCGTATATTTCCAATTGATAAGTTGCAGATTTATAATTATTATAGGCAGATTTATAGGTGAAAATATAAGCTAAACCAAATAACAAGCAAATAAAATAACATTTTCATGTAAAACCCAAACAACTATATCTGAACACAAAAACTGATAGGCTCCCGGACAGCTGAAAACAAATGGACATACATCCCTATTTTAGTTTTTGTGTTTACTGTACCAGATGTGCTAGATTACTTAAAGATATTCAAGATGAATAATAATGACAAAGACAAGAAAGAAACTCCATTTTCTCTACCTCAGGTAAAGTTAGTTTAAAAAGACTTTGTAAGAGGGCGCCTGGGTGGCTCAGTTGTGTAAGCGTCCAGCTTTGGCTCAAGTCATGACAGCACAGTTCGTGAGTTTGAGACCCACATCAGGCTCTCTGCTATCAGCATAGGGCCTAACTCATATCCTCTGTCCCTCTCTCTTTCTGCCCCTCCCCTGCTCTCTCTCTCTCAAAAATAAACAAACATTTAAAAAAGATTTTTTTAAAGTCTTTGTAAACAAATTCACAAAAATAAATGATATACTATCATTAAATCTTCCTCTACACTTTGATAATTACCAATATAAGATATTCTGTAGTATATTAAGAAAGGATTTTATACATATATATAAATTTCCCTCCCCAAAACTACTCATAACAAAGATGTTTTTAAAGCCTATAATTATTATTATTTCATTTTGGAAATTAAAAACAGTAGAGCATTACTATTTTTAAATTCTAAGAAGTAAAACTATAATCTTATTCTGCCCTATATTTAAATATATCTCTATGTATATCTGATATGTGTATATTTATCAGTGTGTTTTCAAAGCAAGATAAATTATTTCATCTAGGAACATAAATAACTTTTTTGCTTCCATGGTTGGGCTCAGAGTTTATTCTAAAGTAGAATTTTTTTTTTATCCTAAGATTTAGTATGCTGTATGTTTCCCTTCACAGCAAAAACTTTAAGAGGAATAACTGATACAATTAATAGTATTAAAAACTTAAATTGGCAGTATATGAGAGTAAAATAAAGATGGCACAACAATTGCAATTTTACAAAGTTCTTTAGAAAAGCCTAAAGGGGGTCAAAAGATGTGATTACTGTCTACAAGAACTAAGCATTATGGAAGATATTCTTTTGTGTAGAAACAAGAAAAATAATGTGAACAATTGATTTTCCTGACTGATTTGTTTAGTGATGTATATATCATCTTTTGAATGCTGAAGTACTGAAGAAAGAGAGAAAGGTAGGTGAAATGTGGGATCTTTTAAAATAAGGAAAACATTGGGCTAATCAATGAGAATTCATCTCTAAATCCTTGTTGCAAAAATTTTAGTTCACCAGGAATCATTAATAAATGCTATTACTTATAATTGATATAAAATAGAAATGGGTTTATAAAATTAAAATACAAAATATTCAATCAAAGAAAATGTATTTGTTAATACTCTTGATGCAATATTTATGCATGTTAAAAGATTTAGAGATGTCTGACTTTTGCTTCCTCAGTGTGCATATCTGAGACATTTAAATGAGGTGGTTTATGTTGACTAATGAATAATTTCTTATTGCCACAGGGTACCAAGATCGATTTTCCCCACATAATTTCATTCTCCCTTTGCTCATCATCCCCATCATCCCCAACCACCCATTTTTGTACTGGGAATCAGTTTGTAATATGTAAATGAGATTTAATATTACTCTGAGTATCTGCTAAAAACAGCCAATATTGGAGTTTATAGTTATAAGCAAGAGCAGAGTCTGAAATTTAAGGATGTAGTTATATGTTCGAACAAGAACAGGAAAGAATTCTCAGGGACTAATAGAATGATTTACTTAAAGGCAGGCATCTTTGACCTTGAGGAAAACTATAACTTGCTCAGACAATAAATATTTAAGTGGCTTTGGAAAGGAAAAACACCCGGTAAAATCTCTCATAATGCATTAACAAATCAAGTCACCCTTAGCCAATGTAATGTATTGGGTCTAGAGCAGACAAGTTACCCAATGTATCTAATTATACAGAGCTTATACCCTCTGATCTCTTGTCAGTCCACCCTCACTTTGCCTGTAATGGACATAATGATGAATATTCTAAATCACAAATTGTGTCATTACCAATCCATTTCAACTTCTTTATAAGTAAAAAAATAACTTAAAAAATACTGCTTACTCTTGCAACTACTGACTCATTTGGTAAGAGCTATATTAGGAATTGTTTCTATTTGCAAATTTCCCAACATACATGTGTAGAAAGAGTTTCACACTATGTCTTCTCTATCAGGGCACAGAAATTCACACTATGTCTTCTCTATCAGGGCACAGGGAATTGGTTCTATTTGCAAATTTCCCAATGTACATGTGTAGAAAGAGTTTCATACTATGTCTTCTCTATCAGGGCACACAAAAATAATTTCTGTGTATACACACACACACACACACACACACACACACACACACAATTTCTCTAGAAAGTCTATCCCTGACTGGACTTGTAAAGAATTAGTACCATCACAGACATGTTCAAACTCCTCTCTTTGGAAAGAGTTATCATTCTAGAAAAGAGAGAAATTAGAGCAATCTCATTCTTTCTCCTTTCCACACTGATAATTAAAATGAGTGTAATTAGATTATCCAAACATTTAAATAACATGGAGATAAGTGTCACATAAATAGATCTTTGATTAAAATCATCAAAATGAGCACATCTGCCTACATTATATTCTACATATATATTGAAATGACAACATGTGTGACCATGATTGCTGTATCAAGCCCCAAAGTAATTAATGTAGTTGCAAGGAAAACCATTAATCTTACTGTGTCATTTTCCCTCATTTTAGAAACTTTAAACTTGCACACTATATTAATCTGATATCCAGCTGTCAGAAAGTACATATTTGTCCCTCAGGGTTTTAAGTGCATTCCATATATTTATTCAAGTAGAGTATTTAAGAATATTTTGACCTGTTCCTGAGTTTATTGCAAATTTATTTACTTAATATTCTAGTTTGTCATAAAAATACAGGAGACCAGAACTTGCTAGGCCACATGGGAGACATTAAAATACTATGAGGAGTTACTTTTCCTTCCCTTCCTCCCATGAAGCCAAGACCCAGAGGAAAAAAAACAAAGAAACAGAAAAATATATTTCTATAATTATGTGCTAAGTTGTATGGTTCAGAATGTTAGTGTTATAAAAGCTCTGAGAGGCACCAATATTGGATGAGAACTAAGTAGTTGGTAAAGAAACCTTGGAGGCTGTAAGTCTCTGGAAGGGGAAAAAAATGGGGAAGAACATTCTGATTGTGGAAGCATAAGGAAGAAAACTAATTGGGTGGTAGTTGAAAATAAGGCAAATAAATGTAGGTTAGATGTTGGTAGGAATTAATTGTGACTTTCTAAGCCATTAATTACATGATGAAAGTCCAATTTTAAGAATTTTAACACAGCCATGGAACATAGGATCAGTTGTAGGCAGGACAGACTCAAAATTTCTTTTCTAATGTGTTGCTCTTGAGGGTAACTCTGTAGTTGATCAGTTAATTTTGAGTCCACAGTTGGGTTTGTTGGAATGTATTTATCGAATATTTTAATGAATTGAGTGAATGTGTCTGAAGAAAATAAGAGGATAATTCCACTTCTGCTTGTTTGTAGCTAGCTGAAAAAGTATCATTTCTACTCTAATAACTAGAAGTAGGCCAGAAAAAAATTGTAAATTTTCTTGAACCCATAAGGAAGCTGAGCTTTCAGGGAGCCACATACGTAGTTTGAAATAGGACATCTCCTTCCCCTAAGAAGAAATTGCATGCCTAAACCTTCTCAACAAGAAAGAAGGGCAGGGCCAACATATAAACAAGGAGGATCAAGTGAGCTAAAATATTAATAAAAATCTAAAGGCCAACTGTGAGCTGATTTGACAGTGTGGAGCCCACGAGAATGAGATGCAAAGGGAGTTTGCCCCCATCCACGGTCTCTTTCTTTCGGAACCTTATGGTACAGTCATAAGAAAACAGAGGACAAGGCTGAAAAACACCTAGAGCTACCCCTCTGTATGGCTAGCATAGGGAAAAGGATCAGGCCTCTGTAGAGAAAATGGACTGTCTCTGAAAAGCATTTCACATCAAAGGGAGGGATAGCAAACCCCAAGAGCAAAGGGAAGGATATAAAAGAAAGATCTCTACCCATGAGGAAGCTGAGGAAAAATTCCCAAGGCAGGGATGTTATATCAAAAATGGTCTCCCCAACAAGAACCAGAGAAACACAAGGCAGAATTCTGGCTGTCTGCCATAGGGAAAATGACAGAAATGCTGAGAAAATCTCACACTGGAGGCCCACTATTGAGGCTGGAACAGTCTTCCTCCTGCCCCAGGCCCTAGCAGAATCCTAGCAAGACACAAATTTGCAAACATCAGAAATCTACCCCTGGGGAAAGGTTACATGTTTTAAGAGAGAGAATGAGCTCTTCTGTTGAGCAAGCATACATGGATAGTTCAAAAGTGAGGTTGTAGCACAAACATTAAGAAGTGCTCTCTGAGGAGTACCTGGGTGGCTCAGTTGGTTAAGCCAACTGACGCTCGGTTTTGGCTCAGGTCATGATCTTGCAGTTAGTGAGTTCAAGCTCTGCGTCAGGCTCTGTGCTGACAGTGCAGAGCCTGCCTGGGGTTCTCTCTCTCTGCCCCTTCCCTACTCATGCTCTCTCTCTCTCTCTCTCTCTCTCTCTCTCTCAAAAATAGATAAATAAACTTAAGAAAAAAAGAAAAGAATTGCTCTCTGAATCCCAGTCCCCCACCTAAGTACAAGGCACCAGTAGACTAAATTTAAGTTTGAATTTTGACGAGATTGATTCAGTACCCCCATGCTACTGCATGAAAGAGGAGAACATATTTCCAGTTATAAATACTATTTACCTCAATCTTTCCTCTTTTACATATGAATCCTAGTATGCAATAAAAATTTGACTCAAACACACACAGTCACACAAACAAAATAAGAGGAAATGAAACAAACTCATGGTCAAGAGACAAAGCAATTGGCAGAATCAAACTCAGAAATGATCCAGATATTGTGACTAACAGTGTGATTTTTTTTTCTTTTTTAAATGTTTATTCATTTGTTTTGAGAGAGAGGGAGAGAGAGTGCAAGTGGTGGAGGAGCAGAGAGAAAGGAAGAGAAAGAATAACAAGCAGGACCCACGCTCAGCTGATGCAGGGCTCAACCTGAGGACCATAAGATCATGACCTGAGCTGAGATCAAGAGTCGGATGCTTAACTGATGGAGCCCCCCAGGTACCTCCAGTGTGAATTTTAAAATAATGAATATGCTTAGAATCAATATGCTTGGAATCTAGTAGAAAACATGGACATGTGCGAACGTGGGAGAATCCCGGTAGAGAGGTAAAACTTTTAAATCAAATATAATGTTAGAAATGAAAGTGATAATGCCAGAGATGGAGAGTTATGTTGGCACAATTGAGTAAATGATCAGTGACCTTAAAGATAGGTTAGTGGAAATCATTCAAATGAATACACTGAGAACAAACAGTGGGAAAAAAATCATGTAAACAAATCATGATGATATAGAAGAAAAATATTTTTACTATTAACAATTAATACAATACATACATAAGTAGATATATCATGTTTAAATTGATGAAGGCAAAACATAAGAAAAAAATCTTGAAAGCAGCCAAAGAAAAAGACACATTACCTAGAGATGAGCAAAGAAACAAATATGCAAGATTTCTTGCCAGAAACAACGCAACCTCAAAGACAATATTGTAATATCTTTAAGCAGTGGAAGAAAACAAAACCTGTCATTTACACTCAGTGAGAATATGTTTATAACTAAAAGTGAAATAGATTTTCCCAATAAATAATAGCTGCTAGAATTTATTTCTGGCAGACCTGGCTTCAAAAAATGTTCAAAGAAGTTTTCAAGCACAAGGAACAATACCAGAGAGAAATACACATCTACAAAAACAAATGAAGTACCCTGGAATTGGTAAAAATAAAGATAAATGTAAAAGTCAGTTTGCTTACTTTTAATTGCTGTAAGAGGTGATTTATTATTAAAGACCAAAAAAAAAAAGTATCAAGGTATGGGGTATATAACACATGTAAAATATGGGATGCAATAAGACAAAGGCTAGGAAGGAGAATTGAAAGTCTGTTGACTAAGATTCGTAGACTATATGTGAACTGATATATTATCTAAAAGTAGACTGTAATAAGATAGTCCAAATCTAGAGAAACTTCTAAAACTTAGAAAAATAGATACAACAGGAAGCCAGTAATGGATGTAATGATAAAATATATCCAGTCCAAAAACAGAGGAATAAGGAGCAAAGAGTAATTAAAACAACTAGAAAATAAGCACAGGGTGGGAAATTAAATTCAATCATTGCAACACTTAAATGTAAATTGTCTCAACATCTCAATTAAAAGTAGTGACAATTCAGCTGACTTTATAAAAGGCCCTACTATATTCTCCCCAGAAGAAATACACTTTATGTATAAAGACATATATAAGTTAAAAGCTACAAGATGAAAAACGTAATACAAAATCAAAAATTAATTTCAATTAAGTAATTCCCCAAAATTAATCAAAAGAAATGTAGAACAGCTATATTAATATCAGAGAAAGTAGACTTCAGCACATGGAATATTGCCAGAGAAAACAGAGGGACTTCACATGATGACAAGAATGATAAATCATCAAGAAGATATAATGATGCTGAATGTATAAGCACATAACAGAGCTTTGCAATGAAACTAATATCAAAATGAGTAAAAGGAGAAATAGACAAATGCACCCATGGTGTTGAATTGTCTTTTTTTACTTTCTATATTTCTGGTGGCTTTGACATTGGAAGTCTTGTTAACCCTGAAGAGACTGTGCCCTAAGGGCTAGTCAGTTCCTACAGATGGTAAATTATTTGTCTTTGGGCACACTTTTCATATGCAAACTAATCAGTCAAGAGCCCATATCCCCCAACTGCCTTCTTTATCAGGCTCTTACAGTCAGGACCACTGATAACCCACCTGGGCTAGGTAGCAGCAACTAGCAACAGTTCCTATGTCCTAGAGATCACTGCAATTATTCAAAATAGCTAATTCTTAAACCTGCTTATACTATGTCACCTTTTTTTTTTTCCCCACAGAAACCACAATTAAGGCCCTTGTCCATATTTTCCCCTTGCTCCCTCGACCTCCTGACCAACCCTGATGTTTCCTTGTGTAGTTCTGTGTGGCCTTGGCATACCCTCTCTTGGAAGCTGTGAGGAACAAACTATCTTTTCAATGTCAGTCATTACCTGACCTATTGGTCTCACCATACCTCAATAATAGTAAAACCTACATTTAAAAATGTACTTAAAGACTTCAACACTTGTCCCTCATGAGTTGAGAGTAGGAAACAGAATACCGCTAAGGATATAGAAGAACTGAATGACAAAACATTCTACCCAAGATCAGCAGAACACACTTTCAGGTACAAATGAAACATTCACCAAAAAGACCCTACACAAGACATAAAACAAACCTGAACACATTTAAAGAACGGAAATTATACAAAGTATTCTCTGACCAAAATTAAAATGCAAATCAAGAATAGAAAGATATCTGGAAAATCTCCAGATATTTGGAAACTAAACAGTATTTTACTAACCAAGCCATGAATAGTCACAAAGAAAATTAGAAAATATTTTAATTAATAAAAATGAAAACATACCACCAATATTTATAGAATGCAACTAAAACAGTGCTTAGAAGGGAAATTATAGGGCGAAATGTTTATCTTACAAAAGAAGAAAGGACTCCAAAGAATTATTTAGAGAAAGAAGAGAGAAACTCAAAACAATCCAAAGAAAGAAAATAATAAAAATGAGATCATTGGTAAATGAAATCCTGAACCAAATATATCAATAAAACCAAATGCTCATTCTTTGAAAAGATTGATACATTTGATAAACCTCTAGCTACACTTGTAGTAGAATTCTCACACAGAGAGTCATGATGCAATGGCCTTTCTTTCCAGGAAGCAACTTTATTCGTGCCAGTGCAGGCTCAGTTGGGTTCTTACTGAAAAACTGAGCCCCAAACACCATGTGGTGTAGCCTTTTATATATTTTCTACTGTTTTGTCTCCCATATACGGGGTAATGCATAGACATACAGTCTGATCGGGTGGTCTCATGTTACAGGTTCGTGAGGGATGTCACCTACGCACTTAGCCAGGTTGCCTTCTCTTATCTTGAGGTTTCTTTCTCACCACATTCTTTAGGGAGGGCACTCAACCACACACTGATGAGAATTTAAGGGGTTCAGAATAGTACCCCTCCCCAGAAGGTGCCACTTGGGCATGTGGATTATTTTGAGCTGAGCTGAAGGCATTTGAGACCCTCCCTTAACTACACAGAAGAATCTAAATTTGGGGGGGGGGTCTTTTCAGAATAGGGTTATTTGCAGAGATAAATTTTATCTGAATGACCCAAGTATATGGTAGGGCAAACATCAAATTACCAAACATCTGCTCTTTTATCACCCTGTGAATTGCATTTTTTCCTCTGAAGTCCCAGACCCCCAACCCCTTCTCCTTAGTTCAGGATGACACATATACTTCATTTTGCCTGACTATCTTTGGAGTTTCCATGTCTATGTGGATTCCCTATATGTACCAATTTGATTTTCTCCTGTTAATCTGTCTCATGTCAGTTCGATTCTTGGTCCAGCCTGAAGGACCTTTGAGGAGACAGGAATTCTTGCTCCCAAAAAGAATGAAAGATATAAAATAAAATTACCAATAGGAGTAATGAAACAAGGTTGTCACTACAGATATACAGGCATTAAATGGATAATAATGGAATATTATAAATGACTTTATTCCACTAAATTTGACAATTTATGTGAATTAAACCTTTGACAGTCACAAACTTTCAAAAGTTACTCGTAAAAATATATAAGACTTATTTGAAAATATTCAGAGTAAAAAGTGAAAAAAGATCACATAACGTCTCTGCTCAAACCCTCAATCACTCCCATTTTATTAACAGTAAAAGTGTTTAAAATTCTGCACAAAGTCTTGTATAAACTGTTTCCTTTCCATCTTCTATGACAATATCTCCTACTTCTTCTATTTATTTCAGTCTGTTCCAAAAATGAGCCTCTTTGTTATTATTTGAATGCACAAAGTATGCTCTTATTTCAGGGCCTTTACACCATGTACCTGGCTTGGAACATTCTTCTCCCAATAGTCAGTTTTCTCCATTACCTCTTTCAGCTGGCCTCTGACCAAAGGATGCCTTCCCCAATTATTCTATTTAAACTAGCACTGTTGAGGCACCTGGGTGGCTCAGTCGATTAAGCACCCAACTTCAGTTCAGGTCATAATCTTGTCATTTGCGAGGTCGAGCCCCACATTGGGCTCTCTGCTGTCAGTGAAAAGCCCCATTTGGATCCTCTGTCCCCCCTCCCTTTCTGCCCCTCCTCCACTTATGTGCATGCGTGCTCTCTTTCTCTCTCTCCCAAAAATAAATAAACATTAAAAATAAATAAACTAGCGCTCTTCTCTCAAGTCAACAGTACCTATCCTGTCTTGGCTATCAGATAGTAAAAACATAACTTGAAAATATAGCATGGGATATTTTCAGTAAGTTTCAATCATCAGGACTTTGAGATACATTTGGCCGCTGAGCTGTAAACTAGTCAAATTTACCTAGATGACTCCATGTTTCTCATATGCATGAATCTGACACATAGCAGATGCTATTCTTAGAAAAAGTACTAAGAAGAAAGACTGCGTTCCTCAGGGTATGGCAAGATTTTCCAAGAACTGAACTATGCCTTTTATAAACTAGAAATTAAATTATACAAAGTATTGTATACCATTATTTTGTCATCTGTAATTAATCTAAATTTCTTCTTTTTTTTTTTTTTTTTTTTGAAGTCCCACTGAAAACCTAGAGACTTGCAAGGATGGGCAAGAAAGGAGAGGTAGATTGAGAACTTTAAAATTCCTAGCAATTTATCACCATGTACTATAATGTAAAACAACTTTACAGGTCTGTTTACTTTTTCTTTCACCACTGTCCTTATGATACAAGTGTCTGGGTAGGGCAGAAATTTTAAATGTCTTTGTGATTAATAGGCAAGGAATATGGCTCAGATCTGTGTGCACACACACACACACACACATAAAAATACATATATATATATATACACACACACAGAGGTATGTAATATTTATATGTGTATATATATGTGTCTGTATTATATACAACAACCTACATTGCCCCATTTTTTTATCTGGTACAGTTTAAGGCATAGTCTCTCCATGATGCTTCCAGGGGTCTTCATCCTCCCCCAGATTGGTTAGACCCTGCTGCAATTCTTTTTTTTTTTTTTTTTTTTATTTATTTTTTATTTATTTATTTTTGGGACAGAGAGAGACACAGCATGAACGGGGGAGGGGCAGAGAGAGAGGGAGACACAGAATCAGAAACAGGCTCCAGGCTCTGAGCCATCAGCCCAGAGCGCGACACGGGGCTCGAACTCAAGGACCGCGAGATCGTGACCTGGCTGAAGTCGGACGCTTAACCGACTGCGCCACCCAGGCGCCCGGACCCTGCTGCAATTCTTGATAGCCCATAGGTCTTTTTGAAGTCTGAACATGACACACATCCAATCTCTGTGCCCCAAATTAAACCTGCAACAAAATCCTTCCTTGTTTTGCTTTTCTTTTTCTTTTTTTCTTTTCCTCACAAGAGTCACATTCTACAGGTTCAATGCCAGGATAAAAGAGCTGTAGGAGAAAAGTAGAAATTAATTTTTAATTCTTTCCTCTCTTCCACTCCAAAGGATCTGTTTCTTCCCTGTTCTATCTTGGATTAAGTGTGATTACTCTTTAGCTAGATATGCTACTAGGTTATATGCATTATCTCTGGTGGCACTAAGCCTCATATCTTATTCCAAAGGATAGGCAGGGTAAAGAGGAAAAGAGATTCACAAGAAGGTGAGAGAAAAATTCAAGATTCAAATTTTTCCAAAAGATAATATTTACTATTTTATAAAATAAGTAAGCAGATTACTCAAATCATCTAGAATTCTTTATTGCTACTTATTTTTAGCATCAATTTCTGTCTTACTATTTTCAGTTTCTATACTCAAGAATAGTCATCAGTAATTGCCATTCTTCACTTCTATAATTGAATTTTTTTAACTTTGTTAGAATCTAGCAATTTTTCTCTTTTTTTTTAGATTTTCTTTTCTTTTTCTCAGCTTCTTTCACATAACTAAGGCCTCATATGGATTGATACTAACTTTAATCTTTGCTGCCGTTCAAAAATCACACTTCTGTTAAGTCCACATAAATCCTATCTACTAGTAATAGATCAACAAACAGCTGTTTATCTCAAGATTCCCATTTTTTTATATTTGATTTTTAATCATCATCTTCTCAAATTTAGTAAGTTCTGTTCAGACACTTTTTGGAGACAATCAGACTACCCCATTAATTAGGTGAATGTACAACAAATTTAAAAGAATTTGAAATTATAACTGTTCACATTTGATACAATATAAGAATCCCCATATGCTTTAACACTGTGTAAATTGGGAAATACAAATGCTGGTAAGCTAAATGGTGTCTGAACAAGAATGACTTAAAGATATACTCACTGTATTAGGGCTCTCCAGAGAAACAGAACCAACAGGACGTGTGTATACACAGAGAGAGATTGATTTTAAAGAACTGGCTCACACAATTGTGGAGGTACAAGTCAAAAATCTTCAGGGTACACTGACAGTCACGAGACCAGGAGTCTGCAAACTGAATTCCCTTTTGCTTACGGGAGGTCAGTCTTTGTTCTGCTAAGGCCTTCAACTGATTGGGTGAGGTCCACCCACACTACAGAGAATAATCTGCTTTATTCAAAGTCCATATGCGTATATATTAATAACATTCAAAAAACGCTTTCACAGCTATCCAAAATAGTGTTTGGCCAAATATTTGGGCAATATGCCTCAGCCATGTTGGTACGTAATACTTAACACCACCTGAAACCCTTTATAACTTAAGTATGAACTATGTAGATTAATTGGTAAATATTACAATCATAGATACCTACACACATTTGTTGTTCAAACAGTGGAAAATATAAGACATACCAATTAGTTCATTTTTACAACCTTAAAATGACAAAGGCCCTCTGTTCACAGTCACACCTTGCAGACAGCACGACGTTACTTTGCAAATACCATTTACATGAGTTAGCAGGCAATACTGGATGTGCACGTAACAGGTAATGTCACAGGTAAGACATTGCTGCCTTCTCTATCACTTCTCCGGAAAATGCCCCAAACATAAACATCTACTATTTGAAAGTTTCTGCACTGGAAGCCTAGAGAACATATGCCATTAGAATCTACACTGTGATGAAGGAGCCAAGATGCCGGAAGCATGGAAGTTTTTTGCGTGTCTTGCACCCATGAAATACAGCCAGACCAACGCTAAACCATCCTACACACCTAGAAAACTGATTGGAGGATTAACACAACAATCTGCACAACCTGAACCACAGAATTCGGCAGGTACACGGCGCGGAGAGGTGAATTTGGGAAGCAAGAAGCCGCGGAGGTAGGGAACCGCTTTGCGGGCAGAGCGAGGATGGAGACTGGGGAGGGGGGGAGAATACGAGAACAGCACCCCTCCCCAAGAGCAGCTGGAGAGAAAGTGGAAAATTGGAAACAGCCGCAGAGACTAAACTGAAAAGGGAGAAAGAAAGGAGAGGGTTTAAATTCCATTAAGACTGTAAACAAGGGGAGCACAAAGGCTGCAACTCTGCAGCTCATTACCTGGTGGTGCTCTGGTGGGAAGGACGAATCCCCAGGAACAGAGTGGGGTCCAGGAGGTTCTCAGGCCACATGGGAAAAAGCGGTTTCACTGCTGGAAGGACGTTTGGTAGAGACTGTTGAAGCCACCTGGTCCCAGCAGACCCCGGAAAACGGCCACATTCGCTGGTGCTGGAGCAAGGTCGTTAAGGGTGAAGCCTGGTGCCAGATGTGTGTTGTGATTTTCCATAATCCCTGAAACGCTGCTGCTACACTAACTCGCGAACTTTTTCTGGGGCGGGCTGGCACCTGGCTGCAGTCTCTGGGCACCAGCAGCAGCAGGGTCCAGCAAACGTTCCTGGGTGCAGCCGACATTCGGCCATTGCTCATTCGGCCACTGCTCGGTGAGACCCTCCCACAGAGGGGCGGAACGGGTCAAAGCTGCAGCCCTTCGGAAGTAACGGGTCGGGGGAAAACAGCCGCATCTGAGACAAAACTCGGGACAGAGGTACTGCCTAGGGCTGGTCATGGAGAGTGAAAAAGCAGGGAGTGGACAGAAAGCTGAAGACAGAGACAGCGCAATTGCTGATCCCAGGAAAACAGATTGGGGAGCTGGCTGGCGCCATTTTTCACTGTTCCCGCGCATGCGCACCTAGGAGGGCTGCAAGTATACACCCCAGTAGGCTGTCAGCGCCATCTAGTGGAGAGCAGAGATGTTACAATGAGCCCCGCCCAACTGGGCCAACTTCGCTCCTCAAGAACACAAGTCTCACCACCCCCCCCCCCCCTTAGTTTATGGACTATAAAGCGCTACATCTACTGACTTCTGGGGGAAAATGAAGTAACTTCAGTCCTATTTATATCTGTTAGCAGGTCCATATATTCAATTTTCTTTCTTTTTTTTTCTTTTTCTCTTTTACACTTCTTTTCTTTTTCTTGAATACAGAAAGAGAAAAAATTCATTTTTATTTTCAATTTTTATTGAAAATATTTTCTTTAATTTTCATTACTATATTTTTACTTTTGTGTAATTTTTTTCAAATTCTATTTTACTTCCATCATGTTATTTTAGTCGACTTCAGTGTATTCACCTTTTCAAATTTTCAAAAAAATTCCTTTTATTTCTTTTTTTTCTCTTTTTCATTTCTTTTTCTTGAATGCAGAAAGAGAAAAAAATTATTTTTACTTTCAATTTCTATTAAAAATATTTTTATTTAATTTTTAACTATATTTTTGCTTTTATGTAAATTGTGTCAAATTCTATTTTACTCCCATTATTTTATGTTAGTCTACTACAGTGTATTCACTTTTTCAAATATTCAAACGATTTCCTTTTTTTCCTTTTTTCTTTTTCTTATCTTTTTTCTCTTTCATTTTTTTCTTGAATAGAGAAAAAGAAAAAATCATATTTTTAATTTTTATTAAAAATATTTGTCTTTAATTTTTTTCTACTACAGTATTTACTTTTGTGTATATTTTTTCAAATTCAATTTTACCCCATCATCCCATTTTAGTCTACTTCAGTGTATTCACTTTTTCAAATATTCAAACGATTTCCTTTTTTTTTCTTTCCCCCTTCCCTTTTTTTTCCTCTAATCTGTCAAACCACTTTCAACACCCAGACCAAAACATACCTAGGATCTAGCATCATCTATTCCATTTGTGTGTGTGTATGTGTGTGTGTGTGTGTGTGTGTGTTTAATTTTTAATTTAATTTAACATTTTTTTATTTTAATTTTTTTAATTTCAATTTTTCTACCTCATTAATTCCTTTTCTCCCTTCAAAATACCAAAACGAAGGAATTCACCCAAAAGAAAGAGCATGAAGAAAGACAGCCAGGGATTTAAACAACACAGATACAAGCAAGATGTCTGAACCAGAATTTAAAATCAGAATAATAAGAATATTAGCTGGAGTCAAAAATAGATTAGAATCCCTTTCTGCAGAGATAAAAGAAGTAAAAAATAGCCAGAATGAAATAAAAAATGCTATAATTGAACTGCAATCATGGAGGGATGCAGCGGCGGCAAGGATGGACGAAGCAGAACAGAGAATCAGTGATATAGAGGACAAACTTATAGAGAATAATGAAGCAGGAAAAAGGGGGGAGATTAAGGCAAAAGAGCACAATTTAAGAACTAGAGAAATCAGTGACACATTAAAAAGGAACATCAGAATTATAGGGGTCCCAGAAGAGGAAGGGAGAGAAATAGGGGTAGAAGGGTTATGTGAGCAAATCATAGCGGAAAACTTTCCTAACCTGGGGAAAGACACAGACATCAAAATCCAGGAAGCACAGAGGACCCTCGTTAGATTCAACAAAAACCGACCATCAACAAGGCATATCATAGTCAAATTCACAAAATACTGAGGCAAGGAAAGAATCATGAAAGCAACAAGGGAAAAAAAGTCCCTAACCTACAAGGGAAGACAGATCAGGTTTGCAGCAAACCTATCCAGAAAGGAGTGGCAGGATATATTCAGTGTGCTGAATCAGAAAAATATGCAGCCAAGAATTCTTTATCCAGCAAGGCTGTCATTCAAAATAGAAGGAGAAATAGTTTCCCAGACAAAAATTAAAGGATTGTGTGACCTCTAAACCAGCCCTGCAAGAAATTTTAAGGGGAACTCTCTGAGGGGAGAAAAGATGCAAAAAAAAAAAAAAAAAAAAAAAAAAAATATATATATATATATATATATATATATATATATATATATACACACAAATAAATAAATACCAAAAGCAACAACAAAGATTAGAAAGGACCAGAGAACACCACCAGAAACTCCAACTCACAAGCATCATAATGGCAATAAATTCATATCTTTCAGTACTCACTCTTAATGTCAATGGACTCAATGGTCCAATCAAACGACATAGGGTCACAGAATGGATAATAAAACAAGATCCATCTATATGCTGTTTACAAGATACCCACTTTAGACCTAAAGGCACCTTCACATTGAAAATCAGGGGATGGAGAACTATCTATCATGCTAATGGTCAACAAAAGAAAGCCGGAGTAGCCGTACTTATATCAGAAAATCTAGACTTTAAAATAAAGACTGTATCAAGAGATACAGAAGGTCATTATATCATAATCAAGGAGTCTATCCACCAAGAAGACCTAACAATTGTAAACATTTATGTGCCAAATGTGAAGGCACCCAAATATACAAATCAGTTATTTACAAACACAAAGAAACTCATCAATTGTAATACCATAATAGTAGGAGACTTCAACACCCCACTCACAGCAATTGACAGATAATCTAATCAAAAAATCAACAAGGAAACAATGGCTTTGAATGACACACTGGACCAGATGGACTTAACAGATATATTCAGAACATATCATCCTAAAGCACCAGAATATACATTCTTCTCCAGTGCACATGGAACATTCTCCAGAATAGACCATATACTGGGACACAAATCAGCCCTAAGTAAGTACAAAAAGATCAAGATCATATCGTGCATATTTTCAGACCACAACGCTATGAAACTCAAAATCAACCACAAGAAAAAATTTGGAAAGGTAACAAATACTTGGAGACTGAAGAACATCCCACTAAAGAATGAATGGGCTAACCAAGCAGTTAAAGAGGAAATTAAAAAGTATATGGAAGCCAATGAAAATGATAACACCACACCCAAAATCTCTGGGACGCAGCAAAGGCAGTCATAAGAGGAAAGTATATAGCAATCCAGGCCTTCCTAAAGAAGGAAGAAAGATCTCAGATACACAACCTAACCTTATGCCTTAAGGAGCTGAAAAAAGAACAGCAAATAAAACCCCAAACCAGCAGAAGACAGGAAATAATAAAGATTAGAGCAGAAATTAATGCTATCGAAACCAAAAAATCTGTAGAAGAGATCAATGAAACCAGATGCTGGTTCTTCGAAAGAATTAACAAAATTGACAAACAAATTGATAAACAAAATTGATAAACAAAAGCAAAACTGAACTACTGGGACCTCACCAAAATAAAAAGCTTCTGCACAGTGAAGGAAATAATCAGCAAAACTAAAAGGCAGCCAACAGAATGGGAGAAGATATTTGCAAACGACATATCAGATAAAGGGTTAGTATCCAAAATCTATAAAGAACTTATCAAACTCAACATCCAAAAGAAAAATAATCCAGTGAAGAAATGGGCAAAAGACATGAATAGACGCTTCTCCAAAGAAGACATCTAGATGGCCAAATGACACATGAAAAAATGCTCAACATCACTCATCATCAGGGAAATACAAATCAAAAGAACAATGAGATACCACCTGATACCTGTCAGAATGGCTAACATTAACAACTCAGGCAACAACAACATTTGGCGAGGATACAGAGAAAGAGGATCTCTTTTGCATTGTTGGTGGGGATGCAAGCTGGTGCAGCCACTCTGGAAAACAGTATGGAGGTTCCTCAAAAAACTAAAAATAGAACTACCCTACGACCCAGCAATTGCACTACTAGGCATTTATCCAAGGGACACAGGTGTGCTGTTTCGAAGGGACACATGCAACCCCATGTTTATAGCAGCACTATCAACAATAGCTAAAGTATGGAAAGAGCTCAAATGTCCATCGATGGATGATTGGATAAAGAAAATGTGGCATAGGGGCGCCTGGGTGGCGCAGTCGGTTAAGCGTCCGACTTCAGCCAGGTCACGATCTCGCGGTCCGTGAGTTCCAGCCCGCGTCGGGCTCTGGGCTGATGGCTCAGAGCCTGGAGCCTGTTTCCGATTCTGTGTCTCCCTCTCTCTCTGCCCCTCCCCCGTTCATGCTCTGTCTCTCTCTGTCCCAAAAATAAATAAACGTTGAAAAAAAAATTAAAAAAAAAAAAAAGAAAGAAAATGTGGCATATATATATACAATGGAATATTACTCAGCAATCAAAAAGAATGAAATCTTGCCATTTGCAACTACGTGGATGGAAATGGAGGGTATTATGTTAAGTGAAATTAGTCAGAGACAAATAGCATATAACTTCACTCATCTGAGGACTTTAAGAGACAAAACAGATTAACATAAGGGAAGGGAAACAAAAATAATATGAAAACAGGGACGGAGACAAAACAGAAGAGACTCATAAATATGGAGACCAAGCTGAGGGTTACTGGAGGGTTTGTGAGAGGGGGGATGGGCTAAATGGGTAAGGGGCACTAAGGAATCTACTCCTGAAATCATTGTTGCACTATATGCTAATTTGGATATAAATTTTAAAAACTAAAAAATAAAATTAAAAAAAAAAGAAGAATCTACACTGTGATGGCTTTTCATGAGCCTTTGCTACCTTATATTTTTTCAGTAACTACCAGGATCCAGCCTAGGTGAGGGTATAAGTAATAAAGTGATTTGAACAGACTCCAGAATAATGGATAGGATGATCTCAGGTAAAACCATGATGTAGAATTTTCAAATAAAAACAGAACACCATTTCATAATACTGCCATTTAGATATGTATTTCTTACACATTGCCACATATACCTCCCAGAAGACTTTTTTGGATCTACACATTTCATTGCTGATATCAGTGGTTTTCAAACTTCTTTCTCTCAGCATTGTAAGTTCAGTGTGAAAACCACTCAGTCCTGGGCAAACCACAGGGCTTGTCACCCTAATACCAGTGACTGATTCGGACATTGACCCTCAGTATGGAGTGCATTTATAGGGGTGGGGAGGACATAGACCTGTAATACCCATATTTAAGTTTCAGTTTTTGAAAAGAATAAAAAAAGAATTTTAGCACATAAGATTACAAAACCAAAATCCAATACTGTAGTTACCACTATTGTTCAATAAAAGAAATCAGAGTTTAAGGTTTAAATATGGCAAAATAGAAAAATATGATCTCAGAATAAAAGACAATCCTTAAAATTGAGAACACTGTATTTTCTCATTTTATCATAGGTGGCTGAAAATTTCCCCCACTGGAGGGAAGGGGGCATCTGGGTGGCTCTGTTGGTTGAACCCCCCACTTCATCTCAGGTCATGATCTAAAGGCTTATGAGTTGGAGCCCCACGTCAGGCTCTGTGCTGACAGCTCAGAGCTTGGTGCCTGCTTCGGATTCTGTGTCTCCCTCTCTCTCAGCCCCTCCCCTGCTTGTGCTCTCTCTCTCAAAAATAAATATTAAAAATAAAATTTAAAAAAATCCCCCCCCTCATGTGACTAATAAGCTTTATCTCTCCTCCTTTCTGTCACATGAGCCTGTCCCTTCCCCTTAAGGATACATATCACATCTATTTTTTTTCTTTTCTTTTTGAAAATACAAGTAATTCTTCTTTAATTTGAAAGAATAAGAACAAGGTAAGTGGTTCTTAATACTTGAGGAAGGGAGAGTACATGGCAGTTATGCTTTAGGGTTTCAAAAGAATCTACTCCTTCTGAAAAAAAAAATGCACACATGCACACACACAGAAAATATCGCCTATAATTTCAGGGACTTCACAAAGCCTCTGGAACCCAGGGATCCTGGGATCAGAGCTCTTGTTCAAACACAGCTGACAAATGTTTAATTATATTCTAGTCAAATACAATCAAATGGCTTCCTTGTGCCTCACAACAGCAGTGATGAGAAAATGCTTGTACTTCTCTGAGGCCTCCACTGACACACATCCCCAAGATCAGCCACATCAAATACACCAGCTAGGTGAAACTCATAACACCACGGAATAAGAGTGAATGAGGCAACTGGCCTGGATAGATTTTTGTCACAGAGCAGCATGACAACGGAGGGACTTTATAACACTTAAATTTCAAATAAATATTAGTCTCAGGCATACAGAGCCTTTATACATGGGTTAACAGAGTTTTGCTTTCTGGGGAAAAGATTCAGGTAGATGTTTGCTATTTAAATCTTCTCAGGTAATTAGTCCCTAAGGTGCCTTCCCTTTCAGCCTCCAGCTGTTCATGCTAATGAGATGTTACTCGGTGTCAAGAATTCCCATCCTCCAGCATTAAGTGGTTAACCAATAATGGGGTGCTTGAGAAAGCCGGTGATGAACAACTTAAACTTAGTTACCTCTGCTCTTATCCACCAAAATAATAATAATAATAAGGCAGATTATATCTATAAAATTAGTATTAGTAGTAAGTCCTTCTCTGATAAAGCACGTATTTTAAAAGAGAAGAAAAGATAAAAGGTTAATATTTCAGCCACAACTGGAGAATATTTCAGCCACAACTTCAGATATACCACCTGATTTCTGAAAACATTAAGCCCGCAAAAGTGATTGAATGTTTCCAAAACATCATGTCTTGTCTCTCATATTGACAATACTTACGTGCAAAATCCTAGCTGGCCCACATAAAGGGCTGTAGAAAGTGAGCTATGAGCTTCATATGGTGTGTGCTGTGCTTTCACAACACTGGTTAGCCTGCCCTGGCCTGGCATGAGTGCATCATAGCTTGAGAGACTGATCGTCTGTGCGAAAAGTCTTGAATTTGATATTTAACTTACAATTTAAAGATAATGCATTGTCACAGAGACACATTTAGTAATTTCTAAATAGTCATATTGCAGAGCACATGCTGATCAAAATGCAATGAAAAAGAAAGTGAGGCTGGACTTAAAGATGTATGAAAAAACTAACGTCAATGTTTAAAATACTTAGCTGAATGAGTAAAACAAAATTAAAAATACAAAATGGAAGTTTGAAAAATAAAGTGAATTAAATCCAACTTCTGGGTATTGTGAAGGCTATGCTTTTATTTTTAAACAGGAAAATGTAAATAAATTCATTAAATTTTAAATAAAGGAAACAGGAACAAAAATGAAAGGTTAAGAAACTATAATATAAAAGGAAAACTAACAAATTACAGTATATAGAAGAAATGTCAAAAAAGACATATAGCGGGGCGCCTGGGTGGCGCAGTCGGTTAAGCGTCCGACTTCAGCCAGGTCGCGATCTCGCGGTCTGTGAGTTCGAGCCCCGCGTGGGGCTCTGGGCTGATGGCTCAGAGCCTGGAGCCTGTTTCCGATTCTGTGTCTCCCTCTCTCTCTGCCCCTCCCCCGTTCATGCTCTGTCTCTCTCTGTCCCAAAAATAAATAAACGTTGAAAAAAAAAATTAAAAAAAAAAAAGACATATAGCAATCCTCTAAGCTGGTTATAAAAAGATAATAGAAATTACACTGAAAATTACTCCTTGGACAGCATGCCCAATAGAAAGGATAGAGAGACAAAGACAGAGAGAGAAGTGAGAGAGAGAAACTGAATTTACATAAGGATAGAGAATGGGATAAAACTAAATATACTGAGAAAAATAAAAGATTTACAAGTGGATAAAAGGAGAAAATTTTGTCAATAAATTAAAAAATATAATAAGTTATAAAAAGATTGATCTACTGGGACACCTGGGTGGCTCGGTGGGTTGAGAGACTGACTTTGGTTCAGGTTATGATCTCACAGTTCATGAGTTTGAGCCCCACATGGGTTTCTGAGCTCACAGTGCAGAGCCTGCTTCGGATTTTCTCTCTCCTTCTCTTTCTGCCGTTCCCCCACTCATGCTTTCTCTCTCTCTCTCAAAATAAATAAATAAACTTAAAAAAAAAGATTGATCTACAGAGTATGAAAGGATATTTGTCATAAAATTAAAAACAAAGATTTATAGTTCAATCTACTATTAATTAAAATGTATTTTGGGGGGTGCCTGGGTCAGTCGGTTCAGTGTCCGACTTCGACTCAAGTCATGATCTCACAGTTTGTGAGTTTGAGCCCCGTGTCGGGCTCTCTGCTGACATCTCAGAGCCTGGAGCCTCCTTCAGATTCTGTGTATCTCTCTCTCTCTCTCCCTCTCTCTCTCTCTCTCTCTCCCTCTGCTCTCCCCTGCTTTCACTCTGTCTTTCTCTCTCAAAAAATAAAAATTAAATAATTAAAAAAAATAAAATGCATTTTTATGTAGACATTGTATATATTTATGTGTGTGTGCAGATACAGATAGAGATGTATAGGCATAATTTTATAGACAGAAGCACAATAAAAAATAATCTTAAATTCCTGACAAGGTTGTCAGTTTTGTATTGTTTTGTTTTGTTTTGTTTTAAGGTGGTAGGTTTTGATATCATTGACCATCATATTTAACTTTGTATTTTAAATGGAAAATGTATTTTAAATTTAATCTTTACCTTTTTAATTTTTAATTCATAAAAAAGCCACATTAACAAAAAATAAATCTGAAAAGTTACAGCTATATTAGGTAAATATAAATTGAGTTACAATTTATATGCTTGGAGACATTATTCCAATTATTATTACCATCATTTTTATTGTTACATGGTTCCTATACTACACATAGAGAAGCATTACCAAAAACCTTTAAAACAAATTAGAAATCTTTACAATGACACAATTTAATTTAGGAAAAAGTATACAGTAAAAATATAGGCATTCTACTATTTCTTAAATAAAGGAAACCCCATTTCTGAATAATCAACTGTCATTTTTCTCAGCGATAGATCTGGCTAATATCATGATGATGTTTGCTATAGAAACCTGTGGTTCATCACAGTAAATTCCACAAAATACCCCTGTTCAAAACTCTTTCAAATGTAAGAAAAATTACCTGTTGGATTTAAGGCCAAGAGAAGATGTAGATTAGACAGAAAGATTCATGTCTTACAGAGAGGAAGAAAAAAAAGAAAGGAAGGAAAATATTCAGGGGTTAACAGCTGGAAAATTGTCTTTTAACTGTCCTTCTATTAAAAAAAAAAAGTAATAAAATTCTGTCTTTGGGAAGCCCAGCATCACCATTCCATTCACTTCTTTTCTGGTTTTATTCTAATGTGGAGGGTTTCAGTCCTCATTGGATAATAGAATTCAATGCATAGAGCATAAGAAATATTTAGTTGAATGATATAAGGATTTTACTATTTCAGAAAAAATGAATACTCATTGTCTGACAGCTGATGTAAAAGAATCACTGTTCTCTATTTTTCTTAATGGACTAAGACTAGAAATAATATATTTAATGTAAAAAAACAAATTGGGATGGGGATTTTCAGTCCTGTCTACAGTCATTGTCTACAATAATCTAGGAATTCCCTCAGTTCTTTTTTTTTTTTTTTTTATTGGCTTTGGATAATTTTGGATAGCCAATGATCTTTCCTTAGCTAATGCACCATCTTCAGCTGGCAAATCACTACCAAGGTAATGAACTACAGCTCTGTAGTTTTAGAAACTTTCTGCTCCTTCCTAGCCAATAAATGTCTCTGTATTTATGATCCTTTGGTTTGTTTCTATTTCAGAGTCCAGTTTTTTTTCTGAAAAGCCATGTTTGCTTTGGTTCTTAGCTTTTCAGTTTTCTAAAGCCTCTGAAAATATTTGTCCTTAAATTAAAGATTGTTCAGGACGAAAATTCCGATCTCAATTTGTTTTTTTAAATTAAATATATTATTTCTGGTCTTAGTCCATTAATAAAAATAGAGAACAGTGATTTTTTTTACATCAGCTGTCAGGGATACCTCAAAATATATTTTGAAAATATTTTCAAGCCAATCATTAAAATTTAGGTAGCACTCTGCAGAAAATCTTAAATAAAAGGGTGGTTCATATATAGATTTAGGAGAGCATGGAAGAGGAGGCAAGCTATATAAATAGGAGGTAAGATTAAAGTAGGGTATAGGATTTGGAGCAAAGACATTTTAGATGATTTCAAGGCTAGTTGTTTCTTTCCTTTGGCCTTTCCAGAATTTCTCTGAGGGAGGAGATGTTGGATTTGAATTTCATTTTAAAGCCTCAGCATAATAATAATAAATAATGATAATAATAATAATAAGGCCAACTATTATTGCTTAATACTTCCGCTCCATTTTTTTTTTCTATGGCTTCTGTTAGATGTATTATACTTAAGATGCCAAAAGGTTCCCACAATAGCCACCAAAATTCTAAATCATCCCTATGCTACTTGGCAAGTCAATTATTGAAATTTAGATTACAGTGAAAAACATTTTGGAGTAGACATTCTATAGGAATAGGAGAGTGGCTGTAAGTTAAAAACAAAAAGAATCACTTTCTCTCTCACACACCCATGCACACAAACACATCATGATAGCCAATTTCTACTAATATTTCCTGAAACAACAACTTGGATTCTTGATTATTTTTGTCAAGACCAGATGACTAATAACCAAAAAACCTATTAGTTCACAATGTATTAGAATGGAGAAGAAAGACCTTCAATGTTAAGGAGAATAACATTTCTTTGAATGGGCAAGGCAGATAATTTTCTCATATTTTTTTATGGGATGTTTGTTTATAATTCATTATTATATGTATTTGCTAAATTCATAATTAACGATTACATGTTTCATAATATTTTGGCATATGAAACCTATTTATTTGAAAAAAATAACTTTTTTATTATAAAATGTTCACGAGAGAATATATAATTATTAAGGTGATAATAAAAGTAATGGGATGATCAGAAATTCCAAGAGATGTTTCTTGAACATACAATAGAAAGTTGGTGTAAATGAAAGAGAAAAATGGCAAATTTAGCAACGGCATAAAAAATTGTCTGCATACTCTCCCAGGAATTAAGAAAGGTAATTTGTGGGGCTCAGTCAGTTAAGCAACTGATTTCGGCTCAGGTCATGATCCCATGGTCGGTTCAAACCCGGTGTTGGGCCCTGTGATGACAGTGAGACCCTGGAGTCTGCTTTGGATTCTGTATCTCCCTCTCTCTGTCCCTCCCTAGCTTGTGCTCCCTCTCTCTCTCTCTCTCTCTCTGTCTGTCTCTCTCTCTCTCAAAAATAAATAAATTTTTTTTTAAAAAAAGAAAAGGTAATTTGTAAAACTATTTAACAAAATTATTAATCAGAAGAAATAAAAAAATTGTGGAAATTGGTAAGAAATATATGATTCGCAAAAGAATTGTCATATGTAGGCTTGTATACCAACATGCCTTCTTTCAAAAATTTAGAGTTTTTCCAATATTTCTTCTCATGCTTACCCTTCATAAATGTTTATGCCTAGCTATGAATAAATATTGATCAGATGTTGTGGGCATCTTTCTTTCTTTCTTTCTTTCTTTCTTTCTTCCTTTCTTTTTTGTGGATACAGTAGAAAGGAACAATGTTAAACATACTATCCACACAGGGCAACGGTGCTAAAAACATTTGATCCTACCACTAAGAAACCAGAATTATGGTTAAAATATGGCAATTTGTGGGAACACAATATATGAAATAAATAATATAATATTCCTTTATATATAATCTAATAAATCTATGTGATGGTGCCTTCTCAATCAGTGAAATACACAATAATCACATTATGTTTTCCCTGAACTTGTCCTTTGGGAACAACTCTGTCACCATGATATATTGTATCAATGAGGGTACAGTCAAGATATAAACCACAAAGTAATTCAAAAAGGGAGTGTAACTATAGAGCTTCTATAGGAGTCTAATGAATAGCCTGGAGATACCCTAGAGTACTTAAGGAAGAAACAAACTTGGAAGGGCATTATTCCCAAGGCTAGGATTCAGACCTCATTGGAGAAGTGTGGCTTTAACCACAGTTTAACTGGAAGACAGAAAAGCTCTCTGAGTTTCTCCTGGTAAGAGCTGGTGTGCAGTCATCAAGCAAGCAAGAAATATTTCTCTAGGGTGCAGTTGGGCTAAAGCCAGTGGGCATGAAACTAATTGGAAAATAGAAGACACCTTTTCAGGGTACAGGTGGGCTGATCTAGCATACACTTCTGGGAGCAAGGGGGGGCAGGAAATTATGGTGAGAGTGGCAAGGAGAAAACAGCCGTCCAGGCTAAGGTAGGCCGAGGTTGGAGGGCAGGTGTAAGAAAGAAACAGAAGCATCAAGAGATCATGAGCTGGCTGGATAGTGCACAGTTCAGATGTGTGGCATTGGTGTAGGAATGGCTTCACTGAGGTGGTCACGAGCCAGAGCTGTAAGCTCATTGAGAGGCTAGTTTCTCTGCATATATAGCTGGGCTGTCCCACACCAAAACATAATACTGGCAACAGTAAGAGCAGAAAAAAATAAAAAATAGAAGTACAATAGAACCAGAAGGAGATGAACTTTTCTCCAAGCCTGTACTTACATCATCCTATACTGACAAAAATTAACATCTTGCTCTCTACAAAGGAGAAATCTTAGAGTCCAGATCCATTATTGCAGAACAGGAAAGAAAATAGTGGATTTGGAGTTGAGAGGTAATAAATTGATATACACATGGTCCTTTTGGGATTCCAAACATCATGCTTCACCTCCTACCTCACTGGGATAAAAGCAAAAAAACCCTGAATATGGTTTTTGGGCCCCTGACTCTAGTCAAGCTGAATGTAAACTTGGCCTTGGGACGTCCACTCATACGAGTAATATTAATCTTTGGCTCCGGCTAAACTGAGTCGTCTATTTGTCGTTTGTACCTGAAGAACTCTTAGTTGGTACAAAAACAATTTTCTAAACAGAGGGAAAAATGGTACTGAAGACAGCAAGTAAATTTTAGGTCTAAGATTTTTTTCCTAGTGTTTCACTTAGAGACTTTCATTCCTTACAGGGAATTTCCTCATGAACAATTGAATATAGTTTCATTATTCAGAATCGTACTTAACAGATGTTAAAAAATCCTTTCACAGACTTCTCTGTTATCATATAAAGAGTTGGGAATTCATTATCCCCATCTTCACAAGAAGATAAAATTGAGAAAACCAAAAATTTTGGCCTTTTTTTAGACCCTCCAGAGAACTGAGACCATAGGACAACAGCCCCTCAGAAATCTGGAGAGACAGGCAAGTAAAGATGAGTACAGACATGAGTAACTTACCTGGAGCTGATGTGGCTGGA
Source organism: Leopardus geoffroyi (assembly GCF_018350155.1). NCBI lineage: Eukaryota > Metazoa > Chordata > Mammalia > Carnivora > Felidae > Leopardus > Leopardus geoffroyi. The sequence continues at coordinate 172,692,119 of NC_059328.1, read as the reverse complement.
GCCAGTAACTGGTAGAAACACTTAACTGGTAATTTTGATGAATTTCTGAAGGCTGAATGTGCACTGGCTTGACAGATAGAGACTCCTGGGGTCCAGTCCTAGTGGTGGTCCTAAATTTTTATGGGTTTTATCTTTAGTAACCTTACAAGGTACTCACTGAGAGTTGCAGAAATATCTCCCTAGTATTTAGTACAGAGGAGAAAAGTTCCCATTTTGAAATATACTTAGAATATAAGTAACCATTTTGAAATATGCCCAGAGCTGTCTCCATAATGAAAGTTTACCATCCAGGGGAGACAATATTATCAGAGCATTATGTGACCTGCGGAAGGGCAGTTAGACAACTCCTTATCCCTCTATCCATTCTGTCTTATGTAAAGAGAGAAAAAAAGGTGGTGGTGGGGGGAAGGTATGAAGTGCTTCTGAGCCGCAGCCCAGTGATTCAAGCTAACTAAAAACTGAGATTTAACTCTTGGATTTTAGAATGTTTCTACTTCCCAAATTCTTAACACCATATCAACAAGGCTCTAGAAAAATAATGGTGGATTATAACTGAGCTGTAAGGCACAGACTCTGTTTAAGAACTTGTTATGGAAATCCACAGCCAAGAAAGGGAAAAAGTGACAGTGAGGACCCTGAAGCCTCTGGCACCCACAACTACAGCAAATATTAAACACAGTCCAGCACTTGGCCAAGTTGACATAAGTCCTCACATGAGATGCCTAATTACTTCAGTTTCTATTACCCAACATAGCATGTCCAGTTTTCAACAATGACAGCAAAATACAAGACATGCTAAAAGACATGCAATAACATGGTCTTAAGAGGCAAAGTAAGCATTAGAACAAGGCTGACAGACAAATCAGATTTTAGAATCATTAGGTAGGAAATTCAAAATCACCACAATTAATATCTTCAAGGTGCTAATGCAAAATGTAGGCAGCGTGTATGAACAGATGCATAATGTAAGCAGAGAGATGTAAACTCAAAGCAAGTTTCAGAAGGACATGCTAAAAACCAAAGACTAACAGAAGTGAAGGATATGGATATGGACAAAGGAAGTATCAGTGAGCTTGAAACATGTCAATAGAAAATTTCCAACCTGAATGCAAACAGATAAAAGTTTAAGAAGAAGAAAAGAAAGAAAAATCCAAGAACTATAGGACAATCATTAAAAACCTGTGGGTAATATCATACTTGTAAGAATTTATACGTTTTTCCCCTAAGATCAGAAAAAAGGCAAAGATAACCCTCTTATTCAACATTGTACTGGAAGTCCTAGTTAATACAATGTGAAAATAATATACTGAGATATGAAGAATGGAAACGAAGAAATAAAACTTTTTGTTTGTAGATGACATTATTGCCTATGTAGAAAATCCTAAACTATCAACCAAAACATTATTTTTTCAATGTTTATTTATTTTTGAGACAGAGCATGAGCAGGGGACAGGCAGAGAGAGATAGGGAGACACAGAACCCGAAGAAGGCTCCAGCCTCTGAGTGGTCAGCACAGAGACTGATGCGGGGCTCAAACTCACAAACTGTGAGATCATGATCTGAGCTGAAGTCAGACACTTAAACGACTGAGCCACCCAGGCCCCCAAAACATTCCTGATTGTAAGTGATTTTTTAAATCTTTACTTATTTATTTTAATTTCTTTTTTGAGAGAGAGAGAGCAGGAATAAGAGGGGAAGGGGAAGAGAGACGGAGAGGGAGAATCCCAAGCAGGCTCCATGCTCATTGCAGAGCCGGATGGAGGTCTCGATCCCATGACCATGATACCATGACTTGAGCTGAAATCAAGAGTCGGCTCAACCCACTAAGCTACTCAGGTGCCCCTCTGAGTGATTATGCATACAGGGTTACAGTACGCAAGGTTAATACACAAAAGTCAATTGCTTTTCTAAAGGCCGGCAATGAATAATTCAAATCTGAAATTAAAAACACCACTGTATCAGACTGCTCAGGCTACCATAACAAAATACCACAGACTAAGTAACTTAAACAACAGAATTTTATTTTCTCACAGTTTGGGGAGCTGAAAGTCCAAAATCAAAGTGCTGAGTAGGATTGGTTTCTGGTGAGAAGTCTCTCCGTGGTTTGCAGACACCTGTTTTCTCATTGTGTCTTCACGAGACCTTTTCTTTGAGTGTACACAGTCCTGGTACTTCTTCATCTTTTGATAAGACATTAGTTCTATTGAATTAGAGCCAGATCCTTATAACCTCATTTAGCCTTAGTTACCTTCTTAAAGGCCCTGTCTCCAAATACAGTCATGCGGGGAGTTAGGACTTCAACCTATGAGTCTGGGCTGGGGTGGGTGGGGGGATACAGTTTAGTCTATAAAACAACTTACATTAGGACAACAAAAAATGAAGTATGTGTAAATAAATGTAGGATTTATAGGTGGAAATTATAAAAACCCAATTGAAATAAATCAAAGATGGTCTAAATAAGTGGAGAAATATTTCACTTTCGTGAGTAGAAAGACACAATATTATTAAGATGTCAATTTCCCCACTCCCAAAAAGATGTTAATTTTCCCAATTTGAGCTATAGATTCAACACATTCCGGTCAAAATCTCAGCAAACTATTTTGTGAATATTGAGAAACTGATTCCATATTTCTATGGAAAGAATAGCCAGCATAATCTTAAAGAAGAAAAGAGCTGGAATACTGACGACATTCAACTGTAAGATTTACTATAAAGCTATAGTAATGAAGATAATGTGGTACTGCTGAAAGAAGAGATAAATAGGTCAGTAGAACAGAATAAAGAACCGGAAATAAAATAGAAGAACCCAGAAACAACATAAAAACCTACACATGAATGTTTACAATTCACAATTACCAAAAATTGGAAATCACTAATATGCCCTTCAATATGTGAATGAACTATGATATATCTGTGTAAAGGCATACAATAGAGTGTTTAAAAGAATGAGCTATCAAGTCATGGAAATACACTAATAAAACTTAAATGCACATTGTTATGTGAAGAAGCCAATAATGAAAAGCCACATACTGTATGGTCCCAACTGTATGACATTCTGGAAAAAGCAAAACTGTAGAGAAAGTAAAAAGATCAGTGATTGTTAGCAGTTCAGGGGAAGGAGGAAGGGATCGGTAGATGTATACATCTTATGTATCTTATTAACTCTGTCAAGGAGGATTTCAGTCAACTGAAATTTGCCAAAAATAAAAAGTTCAATTTCATAAGATACAAACAAGGAAGATTTATTATTTTATCTATCAGGGGTTATATGAATAAAGAGTGGCCACTTGAATAAAAATATCTTATAATAATTTATATTTTATTGTGGCATTATGTGAAATATACCCTTTTCACTCTAATTTGTTTTAAAACTACCTCGATTATAAATACATATTTGTCTCTTCCTTGACAAATTTGTACAGTTACAATGTCTATAATGTTCTTTATAGTAATCTCCTTATTTATTTTTGCCTCCAGAGAATGAACAGTGTTTTTGTTGACACACAGTTGTACCTGGTTTTCAGTCATGTTATTTCTGCAGTATATCTCAGTTGGGAGTGCCAGAGATTTATGGCAAAGGCATAACACGATTATTAAATCCATTCTACTTTTCTAAGAGTGTTGTGAGACTGCAGCCAAAAGGAGTGAAGTCTACATTGCTCTTCACATAAACATTTCTTTTTTTAAAGACTATGACCAATGCTATTATTCCCCTTCATTCACAATATATTTTTATGCCCAGACTATCAGGATAAAAATTGCTTCAGGTTAATAAATTAGAATTTTGGAAAACATTTCTATATTTCAGGTGAACAAAACCACTGTTAACTTCTATTTTTAAAATTTATAAGTTATAAAGATCAACAGAAAATCACTTAAAATTTACTTGTGCAAGTAATTAGTTTATAGAGCAACTATGATACCCTATCTTTTGAATCCAGAGGGTACCAGAATGCAATATGTATTATATACTAGTTACTATTCCAGACATATGTTCTCTTTTAAAAAACTTGAGCCAATTATTTTAAATTGAGTGCTATTTTAAGAATTATTATAATTTCTTATTAAGGTTTCCTGGGCCAGAACATAGATCCAGTGATAGATAAAGGTGTAATTTAGAACAAATAATGTAATTTCTTACAAAATATGGTCATCAAATCACGAAGCATCATTTAATTTGGATCCCTAATTATAATGGGGGAAAATCCCTAAATCATAGGAAGATTCCCTTATTAAAGATTATATTCCTCCCTATTATAATAGCTATAAAATAAAAATTATGTTTCTGACCCATTTTCAGGTTAATACCCTACCACCCCCCACAAGAGGAGAGTCTACCATACCGCCAAAAGAATACAGAAAACATATTGGTTTATGGCCTATAAGGGAATTTTCCAAGCATTTAAACTGTCTTTGTTCATTGCTTGAGAAAATTCTAACTTACAAGGCTTTAGCCATATGTTTAATCATTTTTATGTGCTATTTCCTTTTCTTTTTTTTTTAATTTTTAAATGTTTATTTATTATTTTGAGAGAGAGAAAGACAGAGCAAAAATAGGGGAAAGGCCAGAGAGGGAGACACAGAATCTGAAACAGGCTCCAGGCTCTGAGCTGCCAGCACAGAGCCCGACACAGGGCTCAAACCCACAAACCTTGAGATCATGACCTGAGCGGAAGTCAGACACTTAACTGACTGAGCCACCCAGGTGCCCCACCTATTTCCTTTTCTATCTGCCTATCTCTGTTTTAATTGTCCTTGTTGGAATTTTGCAAAGGAGGGGTCCCCAGTAAGTTTCAAAAGTGATGTTTATAGAAAGGGATCTGTACACAAGATGTTCTGATATTTCTGGTGTCCTCTCCACAGTACTGGACACTAGAGACTTACTTATCTCTCTGAGGCAATGCCTTTGCGGTGGTCTCAACATCTTGACACCCTGGAATTATTATGCTTATCATCTATAAACATATAAAAACAAAGAAAAAAGTTACATTCAACAGCTAAAATTATTTTTGTAGTATTTTTTATGTTGTGAATAATGTATTCTAAGACATAGAAATAATTTTTCTTCTAATATTTTTAGGCTAAGCATTTCCTTTATTTTAATTGTAATTTATTCATGATAAAGAGAGTCAAGTCTATCAGAGAAAATGACTAAAATAAAAAAAAAAAGAATAAATTTTACCAATAATAAATGATACAAACAATATTATGTGGAATCCTTTCAATCAAAAGCTGTGAAGGGTTTGAGATTTAACCTTCTTGAAAGATAACAAGTTAGCCTGCCACCATTTTTTGGGTTCTGGTAGAAGACAAGACACTCTAAGGTTAGACATGAAGGACAACACTTATTATTTGCAGAAAGATCCTGAGTGTCAGCATTTTCATGCAAGTACTCTGAACCCCAATTTCAAACAGTCAATGTGAAAAGAACCAGATGACATCTGCACACAGTTGGTTGCATTGAATAAGAGGAATTCTGTGTCTAGAGAACCTGATGTGTATGTTTTTAATACCAGACAGTAGGCATGATTACCTTTTTCTCCAGAGAAACTATCATTCTTTTCCAAGTTAGTTCACTATTCAAACATTGCTGAAAATAATTCAAAACTAAAAGCAGTCAGTGCCTCCCTTATAAAGCATGTAAAAATGTGTGGGCCAAGAGGAGAATTATCTTTTATTTAATAATTTTTTTAGGCTCTCTAAGGTAAAATAATTTTTGGAAACTTTTAGAGATGGATAGTAGAAAAGTCAAATAAGCCCTATTTGAAAACAAAGGAGTGTTATATGATCCTAATGAGGGGAAGTAGAAAAGAAAAATAGAAAATAAAGCTTGTCTAGCAGACACTGGAATTTCTTTTACTCTTTATGTGTGCCAATTGTCTGGTTTCTCTGCAATTGTATGTCTAAGGGTCTGTACCAGCAACTCTTTTCAGAAAAACTTCCTTTGGAATACTTGCGCCACTCTGCCTACACTTGCAGAGAGTTGAAAGAGGCTGAGTTTGTGTTTCCTGAGGGCTACTCTTGGCCAATGATTGATTGGTGATTGAATTGAAAACTCACTGCACTTCTAATCAAGACAAACATTGAAGTGGAGCTTACACTTCCAAGTTCTCCCAAGGCATCAGGCTGCATTTACTCTTGATGGAACTTTCTGGAAATAACGTACTTATTGATTTATATTTCTTTTCTGTTTTTCCTATTACCTTCTTGCTTTCTCCTGGAAGCACTTTTTAAATAAGTCCTTTTCACAAAAATTCTTATCTCAGATTCTGCTTCTCAGTAACTATCCAAGAAAGGCAAGAAAGATAAAAAGAAAAAAACGATAGCTGCCACTATTGAGTGCTTACTATATGCCAGCATTTTATCCTTATGACAAACACTATGAGATAGGTATTATCATTCTGTCTTACTTAGGAGAAACAGAGGTCCAGAGAGGTTAACTAAGCTGTCCAAATTCCACAGATAGTAAGTGGCACAGCCCCATGCTGGAGCCATCTCCATCCAAAGACTGTGTTTCTAAATATTATACTATAAGTTGTGAGGAAGGTAATCTCTACCCCCCTCTCTCTTTCTCTTCCCCCCTTCCCTCCCTCACCAGAGTTTAGGAAATTTTGTTCTACTTTTAGTCTTCTGAACTTTACTCTTGAAATAAAAGAGCAGCTCTGAAGATATTTTCACGAGTCTTCTGGTTAAAATGTTAACAGTTGAAGAAAATGACCCATGAAGATATTTTAGCAGTGACATATTTATGTGGATAATGCTTCCCAGATGCTACTGATGTCACTCTATTCCATAGTCACATAGTCCATCTAAGAGTAACTTTGTAATCAGTGTTCCTCAAATAATAGAGTGAATAAAAATAGAAGAGTTGTTTCATCCACAGAGGTAGAAGTTACTGAGTCTAGTTATAGAAAATCCAGATCCATTTGGTGTCAACCCTAGAGATTTTGACTCAACAAGTCTGTAATATAGCTCAGGTAACTTTAGTTGCATTATGGAATTGAATTATGGAAAGTCAAAAGAGGTGAATGAGAAAATCAATTAATACTTAAAACATAGACATTAATTAATCCTCAGAGTGATATACTAGAAAATATCTCTAAATTCATTTTTAATATTCCAATATTATTTTCTTTTTTGTTGTTGTTGTATATTCTCATTGTCTTTTTTCCTTTTTACCTTATTTTCAATATATATAAACTTCAATTGGGGGTACAAGAGCTGATTTTTAGAAAATGTTAGATTATGTAAACTATTATATTAGAAAACTCATAATGAGGTTCCCAGTTTTTCTGCATACAGAGGGAGTAGAGGCAACTGAGATGAGCCACTCTAAATTGTCCAAGAATACAAGCTTTGTAAGGGAATATATATTTCCAGAAGTGTCTAGTTGGATATTTTGCTAAATTCTAACTCACCAGGCTGATTGACACAGAAACAGATTTCTTGATGTCATATCTTTGTATCATCAGCAAATAATTGAAATGAATTAATCCTGAATGAATGAGTCTTGTAGCCTTCCCCTACGCTCAATATAAGATTGCCTTTATTTGATTATGGTACCTGTGTGGATAAGAAAAGGAATAGAAAGCCTACGATCCAGTCCTGATGCTCCCATTCTACAGACAGGTAGAAAGTTTGAAATGCTGGATTGAATGCCACTTATAACCCAACTTATTTAAAATTAATATCCTTTTTAATAAACAAAACCATTACAATGGCCTTATAAATTATAAACATGTCTTAAGTTATAGTTTACTAATTAAAGAAAAAAAGCAAAGTAGCAACAAGGACACAGGAAAGAATTAAAGTCTTACTCTTTTCTAAGAAATAATATATGAAATTATTCCACAGAAGTTTATCCTATCATTTTGATTGGTCAAAAAAGAATAAAAGGGAACATAAAATTATATTATTAAATATTTGAGATTATGTAATTTAAAGTTGAAAGTTTTAAAAAAATTGACTTTATGAAAATGATAAATTTTGAATAATTTTAATTTAATATGTCATCTTAGTAGAAGCGTGTTAAGTGATAAAGAATATGAAATATTTGATCCTCATAATATGATATTAAGTAAAATATATTCAGTACATTGAAATTTATATTCATTGTGAATTATAAAAGAACAGATATCTCATATAAAGTGAGACCTTTAAAAAAAAGCTCTGATTTCCTTATGCCTATTTCCTGTATTGTTCAATGAATGCTTTTGGGCTTATGAGTACCCACAATCATTTTTCATACGGTATAGTATGTTAGTCTTATTCAGATTTTCTTATATAGTGATCTTTTGTCACACTGCTCAAATTCAACTGTGCCATAAATGATGATACTAAAAGATTCAATAAATCATATTTGTTTTACCAGAAAACCACCACCTCATCACTTTAATTGGATAATGTCAATTCACAACATGCAAGTGCTTTATAGAATTTGATCCCAGCAGATGCCCTACAAATACATTCAAATTTCTAAATTGGTATATGAGAAATAGAAGTAACCCATAATAAATTGACTAACACTTGGTTTCATACCTAGTCAAATTTTCATGTATTTACAGTAGAGTTGGGCATCATTATAAAATTTAAAACTATTTTTCATAGTCTTTACAACCATGGCTCCATCTTTTTTTATTGTCCTTTCATAGAAATTCTAAAAAGTTTTGCTTATATATTCTTGCTAAATTTCTGTCTTACACTCAATGCAATATGGCCTCTAGACCCACCATTCTATTGATATCACTGTATCAAAATTGACAAACAAAAATGACTTAGGTCATTGAATGAAAAATGCAGTTCCTATTTACTTAACCATTTAACGCTATTGACAACTCTTTCATTCTTTCACTTAAAGCTCTCTAACATTATTTCCATGGTACTATAATTCTCTAGTTTATATTCTAGCACTATGGACACTTTGTGTTTTTCTTAGTTTCTTTCTCCTCTTCTCAAGCTTTAAATGTTGTTTGTTATTTCCAGAATCCACTTCTCCCTTTATACATTTTCCCAGGGGCTAATCTTAAACCTTCTAGCACTTTAAGTAAAATGATCAGGGTGATGATTTCTAAGTAAATTTCTTTAGTGTATGTCTCTTTTAACTTTAAACCTGTGTAGTAGTTTTTTCCACCACAAATGTTTCTATCTCAGAGTGATTAAATTCTTCATTTCATATTTTTTCCCTTTTAATTTTTAATGTTTATTTATTTTTTAGGAAGAGAGAGAGACAGAATACGAGTGGGGGAAAGGCAGAGAGAGGGAGAGAGAGAGAATCCCAAGCAGGCTCCGGGCTCTGAGCTGTCAGCACAGAGCCCGACACAAAGCTAGATTTCACAAACCATGCACGATCATGACCTGAGCCGAAGTCAGACGCTTAACTCAGCCACCCAGGCACCCCTTCATTTCATATTTTCTATAAAACTGAATCCCAACACAGAATGTGAAGCTAATAGGCTATTCTGTGGGATGCCATTATATTTTCTTTGCTGTTGATAATTTACTTGCCAAGATTCAGATTTTGTTCTCAAATCTCTTTGTGCATGTTGCATTTATTATCACCACATAATTTAATTCAAGTTTATGTAAGATAAACAAATATGGGTACGAGGAGAGTTTATTCCTGCAACAATGAAGTTTAATGCTTTAGAAATTCTAAATTAAGGTGAGTTGCTAAATAATTGTGTCAACTATGGTACCAGTATGTCAACAGTGTAAGACTGAAGAAAATAAGGAGTAAAAAGATATTTTGATTTGTTTATAGTGCACATTAAATAAACAAGTCTGGAAGTCATGGATAATTTATTTTAAGTATAGACTTCATAAGAAAAGATGACCAATAACTTCAGTAGGTAAACAAATAGGCCTGGACCTGTAGTACAATATTGATGAATTTCACATACAGTAAGATAATGTGACTTAATATATGATGTTTAGACTGTCTCAGTGTTTATGTGTATCTTAATGTGTACTTTCCCACTTTAATCAAATAACTGACAACAAACCAGTTCTGAAGTTTCAGATAAGAGAATTTCAACTACATACTAAAGTATTTGTAAAACAACTCTACCTGGATATACTCTGGGTGCTTCAAATATAATGTGTCTGAAAATTGAACATAGCATCTTCCATTCCCCTAAGAATGCTTCCAACTTTTGTGAATTTTCTTCCCTTCCTGTCTTCTGTCTTTCCATACTTTGTGAATGACCACATCAACCTAATTGCCCAGGACAGAAGTTTAAATTTCATTTTAAAACTTCTCTCACTTTCTTCCAAAACTCCCCCTCTAAAGTCAACTCCTATCTGGCACTAGATTATCTAACCTCTACTTTATCTAACTAACATCATTTCTATTTGCTTGCTGCATGTTTAAACTCCCTTTATTCTTCTAGTATCCTAAACACTCCCTAACAAATGCATACATACCAATTCATTCTTCCTTGTGTAATCCTGGTGATATTTCTAATCTGCTACTCTGATAAAAAACTGTTAAGGAGTATCATCCCAACTATAAAGTCCTAATCATGTCTCTGCTTTATTTTTCACGCTTACCTATCAAAATTTCCCTTTCACTCCGTGTTTCTTTATTGTAATGTCTCTCATAACATACTATTTATTATATTTATTGTATTCCACAACGCATCTTATTAAAATTGCTTATTTAGTTATCTATTTCCTTCTTTTGACTTTAAGCTCATTATTAATAGGCTTACTTCTTTTTCTATCTCTCCAGAGCCTAAAGGTCCCTGGAACATATTAGATATAAATGATTATAAGAGATAAGTTTGCCTAAATAAGGTACTAAACTAAAAGAGTATCTCAAAGAAGAGAATAGTATAGTCATAGCTGGAAATTCTATTATTAGGCATAAATACTTCATTCCATATTCTCATCACTGATCAAAACTGAGGACAAACAACCTTGACTAAACATTTATTCAATAATTTACTGGAAAAGTTTCATGATATTTTTCATGGAAGAACTAAGGAGAGATGAGAATTATTGATGACATGAAAAAGGAAGGCATCATACAGTTCTCCAAACAGTTAGGAACTATGTTTTTCCATCTTAGACTATATGTATCTAAGAATATATCCCATACCTCCTGATTGTGACTGTGGAGAGACAGAGAGTAGCATCCTATTAAGAAGACAACATCTAAGTATTCCAGACAGTGACCATCAGACAGGCAGGCCTTGGGAGGATGTGTGTGTGCGTGTGTGTGTGTGTATGTGTGTGTTGCACAAAGTATGCCTGGAGAATCCAAAACTTTTTTGTGGATTTGGAATACCAATGCCATGAGCTCTAAACTCTTGTGGAATTAGGAGTGGCTACCATCTGAGAACAGTTCTCTCTGTAGATGCTAACGTTAACTGAATGATTTGGACTTTGGATTTTGGAAAATGTATTTGCTGAAGCAGAAATGGCAGTTAGTATCTCTTAGAATAAAGATGTGAAGGTGAGAGAAAAACAGCACACTTGAGGGCAAGTGAGACTGGTTGGTTACTAGAACAATAACCTCCCTATGGGTAGCTGAGTTTATTGCCAGGGATGTTGTATTCAGTGCCTGCTTTTAACTTTATAATCCCTCCACCCCCTCAGAATGTCCCAAACCTTTAATTTGGAAAGTTATATATGTATTCTAGGAAGTCCTTAGGGATAGTGTGACACAGGCATAGTGTGGCCTGCTCCACTCTACCTCTTGACTGTAGTTGTAAGGAGAGAGAGAAGCATCATCCAAGAATCATGTCCAGGAGTCCCAGGCAGTCACTAGCATGCAGTACAATGTGCACTCATTCCCGGGGTGGGGAGGGGGGTGGGGGGAGGAGGGAGAAAGCATCTGGTCCCATAAAACATGTTGCTCCTAAGCTTCCAAATAACTACTCAGGAGATTTAAAACCACAACAAAAACACTTCCCTCACTAAGCTCTGAGCTCACAGTGTACAGGTGAATTTAATTTAAGTTTATATATAAAAATATTATAATCCGTTATTTTTCATGTAGACACAATTCACTTTTTGATTCCACCTAAAAGTCTATATTTGAAGCCGTTTTTAAAAACATCTTTACTATGAGTAAACCCATTTCCCAATATAAATGCATAAGCTATTCTTGACATAGATGTGGACTCCCAACAACTTGACTGTTTTTTTTTCTTGACATAGATGTGGACTCCCAACAACTTGACTGTTTTACTATAATGAGCCTTAATAGCTACCTGCAACTGTAGCTACATTTACCAATATGCAAATGAATTTCTGTAGAGTCCTTTCTATGCTGTTACGTTTAGGCAAAAATTATCCACATAAGAAAATAATATTATATTATATGAATACTGGAGAAACATTTTGATTCTCAATTTCACAAATAAATCTTTGTTTAGCAATTAAAAAAGACAATGTCAAAGTAGTATTATATATTAGCACAGGGGAAAGGCAAGTACATTGGCAATCCTTGGGTATACAAAATGCAGTTAAAACCACTAATATCTAAAATGTATATAAAATACTACATTGTGTTTGACTCTACCTAAGAAATAGTATGGCTTCATAAAGGTCATGGTCAGGACAGTTGCATTTCAGGACAGAAAATAGATTTCTCATATCAGTAGAACATATTTCTATCATTTTTGTTTTAGTACAACTGTTCTGGGGATGCAAGCCATTTAATAAAACCTATAATCAGTTTTGCTTTTACCATTTTAATGTGAAGATTAATGTCTTACCAACTTACATAAGTTAAAGTAATAGCCTCTTGTAAAATAATTTCGATTAAAAAATATGCTGAAAATGTAAGCAGATTAGTTGAAACTGAAAGCATTAATTTGAAACTTAGTTTTCAAAAGATTGTTATAAATTTAATATAGGTTGCAAAACTGAGGCAGCTAAAATGTTGGGTTTTTTAAAATTCACTCTCTGTGAGTTCAAGAGATATGATGGGAATTTATTAAAAAGGGGGTAATGGGCAATGTAAGTCAATAAGCATTTAGGGCTGACATAATCAACTTAGGTACAGAGGTTAGCTTCAACAAGTACAATTAGGTGGATAAGACAATTAGGTGGATAAGCAAGTTCAGGCAATGAAAAGAGGTTGGATCAATTGCGAGCAATACAAAAGGAAACCATACAAAAGCAAAACAATTGGGAGCACTATAAACACCAGGCAGCAGGAAGTGCGGACAGGAGCTTGGAAGGAGCCAAAGAGCTAGTCTTTTTTAAAGTGGATCATGGACTAAGTAGGGTATCCAATGAGCTTGCTTTTTCATTGAGAGGGTTTGCCAGTTAGAAGTCCAGTTGTTGAACCAAGGCAGTGAGGCAGTGGGATGTGCTGTTTCATGCATGAACATTAGAATCTTCTTCTAGGTCACTGAATCTGACTTCCGAGATGACTGTTCAGTTCTGAGAGTAGTTGCTGGTTATAGAAATTGAATATGGAAGAGAATAGGAGAACCTATTTGGAGAAGACTGAAAGCTAAATGTAAGTCCTGTCTTTAAAACTCCTTCACGCAATATATATGCCTCTCAAAGAACCTATACTTTCTCCCTATATTACCAATAAACATATTGAAGAATAAAATACAATTTGTATTCAATGAGAGAATTAAAATAGTCTTAGAGATAATCAGTACAAAAAAGATGGAAACAGTATTAAACAGAAATTATGATTAGTTCAATGGCATGTGATGAGATCTATATTTTAAAATCTAAAATATATTTTACATGCTGTGAAGATACTAAAGATATAGAAAATATATTCCATAAAAATGTTAGAAAGAAATTTATAAAAAATAAAATGCAGCCATTAAAACCAGAATCCAAAAAAGGAAAATATTAGTAAAATATGTAAACAACATATTCAAAATATTACCACAAAATGATATAATTGATAAAAATAATTAGGTCAATTAAAAGTAAGATTTTAGGAGATTAAAAAAGGAGAAAAGTCTGTTACATTACTAGTTTTTGTTTGTTTGTTTGTTTGTTTGTTTGTTTGTTTTTTTGCCCAGAGCTCCCAGGCTCAAGTAGATTCCAAGCTCATGTTCTCAAGTATTGAAGGCTCAGGGCAGGTGCTAGTATACAAGATGCATCTATGAATAAATAAAAGGATCTTGCTCTAGGCATTTGGCTTAGTGAGCAATGTTGCCTTTGTGTGAAAAAAAAAAAAAAACAACAAAAAAAAAAACCCTTTTCCTCTGTACCAATGCAGAGGATGCTGGGTGGGAGAGGGGGACACAATCCATACAGCTGGCAGATGGTGGGGTAGATTTCAGTCATATTTGACACCTCAGAACAAATTGCACAGCTTTTTACTGCTAACTCTAAAGCAAACCCTGGGCCTCAACTGATGATATAAGTGAGCCTTAAGCCTTTATCTAATTTTATTTGTGAGAGAAAATAAACAGCTTATTGGAAAGCTTCCCTGATAACAAATTTTACTCCCAAGGACAGTGGCTTAGGTAGGCAAATAAGCAGCGGGTGTGTGTGTGTGTTGTGTGTGTGTGTTGGGGGGGGACGAGAATGAGAAATGGAGACTGACACACAGTGGGGAAAAAAGGGCATCAGTGAATATAAATTCAATCCATTTTGATCGACTAATAATAACATAGCAAACTGGATGGCTAAATATAAGATTTTGTATGTCTGTTCTTTTTTTTTTCCAGACTTGAACATCTGAGTAACATGAGGGGTCCTTTTTGTTTCTTTATCCCCCAAATTTAGTGTCTGACACATCATGTGTTAATGCTTGATGACAAGTACTAAAAGAAATATGAGAAATAGATGATAGATGATGATAGATATATAGATAGATAGATGATAGATAGATATAGTGAAGCTTACGCCTTATTCCCGGGGTGGGGAAAAAGGTTCAAGTCATACTTTGATTATTGATTATAGAATTCTATTTGAAATGATTCCTTTAAAAAGAAGTTAATTCATACTAAATGGTGTCTTGAAGTTCTAGTTTGTGGAAAAAAATTACATTTTCATTTAAACTGTTGTAGGACCAGTTTGGAGTAAAAATGGATAACAATTCTGGAACTCTGTAATGCAATCTGTATAGGCCTTAATTACATTTTTTCCAACTTATTTTATTCCCTCATTCAACAAACTTTTACTGAGGTTTTATTGAGTCACATGCTACGTTGACTCAAGGAACTCAATCTTGTGTGAAAAACACAATAATATATTCAACACAGTGTTTATAACAAAATTTGTGCACAGCATGCTATGTGAGCCTAGAGAATAAGAAGCTAACTTATCTGGGGGGCAAAGGGAATCTGGGAAAGAAGGACCAAAGAAACTGACACTCAAGTGGAGTGTGACACGGTACTAGTTATTCAAGTAAAGAAAAATACGAGGAAGAAAGCATTCAGGATAACAAAACATGATCACACAAACTCAGAGATGACTGTAACTAAGTCAATTAGAATGGATGGTCCAGAGGAGTGCTGGACCGGATGGTCCTGAGTAGAGAGGCTGACATCTAATTCACCATAGATTTCCCATGACATTCTCAGGGCTTTCATGCTTATTCTGAGAATAATTGAGATTCCATAACAGGTTTTAAAATAAGGGAGCATCTTAAAAGGTCTGCATTTTAAAAATGTATTGCTGGCAGCAGCGGAAACAATGCCTAGGAGGAACGGGAAATTGGGCAAAGAGACATTAATTTATAACAACAAGTCAGCAATTCAGCTTATGGACTACTAGGGCTAGAACTATATAGAGTGTACAGACAGAAAAAAAAAACTTAGAAAATAATTAAGGAAATAGAGCCAAAATGGTTCATTGATTGATTTGATGTGGGCATGACACTCTGGCTTCTGATTCAGATAACAAGATTGTGTTTTGCTGCTGCTGTTGCTGCTGCTTCTTCTTCTTTTTCTTCTTCTTCTTTTTCTTCTTCTCTTTTTCTTCTTCTTTTAATGGCATTCACAGAGCTTAGAAATACAAGACAAAGACCAGGTTTCAGTGGGACCAATAATGAAAGATCTTGACTTTGAGTTTTGAGTTCAAAACACTTGGCAGATATTCAGGTTGAGATGCCCTATGGGCAGTTTGATATGCTGTTCAACTCATAAAAGAATTTGGAGATACATCTATATCTGTATCTATATAATTAGACTTAATGAAAGAGAGAGAGAGCGATGGTTGTCGAAGTTGTGAATGAGTTCCCTTTCTGTCATCCATTGTGAATCCTTTTGTTACCTGGCTGCAGTTTCTTTCCATGTTCAGATTTATTCTATATTCCAAATCATTCATCTTTAAAATAACAAATATAGCAATGCTTGTAACTAGCAGATTAGAGATGGTGGGTAAGACATAGTGTTGGAATTGTTTAAACCTCCCAATTGTATAGAATGTACAATAATTTGCACCTGTATAGGACTCGGATTTCAGCTCCAGAACCCATGAACAAGCCATCACCCAGTGACCAAACCTACTTCCAGAGTATGGCTGTTACATTGGCCTGATTCCTGCTGCCAACAATATGAGCGTGACTGGTGGTCCTCTGACAGCCCCATTGACTATTGAGTCCACCCTAACTTAACCTGTCTTATTGCTTTGCTCATTGTTGATCTTCAGTCCATCAGCCTGATTCCCTTGATTCTGTGATTGGTGTTATCAGAACAGGTAACAAGTGTCTCATCATACATTCATTTTGAGTCCTGGATGTATAACAGATGCTCCAACTATGTAAGCAATATCTTATCAAATATACTGAATATTAAATTAATTATTTATAATCAGAATGACTTTGGTGTGCTTAACTAACATTCACTTCTTCTCCAGCCTTTGATGTACATGAGAACCAATTAATTTATCTGTCAAGTTGAATTTCAGTAGTTTTAACTGAGAACTTCCTTCCTCAAACTTTCTAGAAATCTCTATCACATAGCTAATAACTTGATCACAAGTCATCAAGTATATTCTGTTACAACTAAATAGTTAAGAAGGCTTAACCAAATCATTTAACAAAAAGAAATGTAGGAGAGCACCAGAATTGAAGAAAAAAAGTAAAAGGAATAATTAACATGGAGAAAGAAAAATGGGAGACACATACACACAAATGGTGTCCACAATGAAATTGAGAGGAAAAAGATCAAAGGAAAAAGGAATTAAAGAATAAGAACAAGAGGTAAGAGAAGTACAAGGGGCATATAGGAGATGACAAAAAGAAGAGAGAAAATCTGCATATTTAAAGCTGAACACTCGGTTTGATTTTAAACAGCAGAAACAACAATCCTGATCTGACAGATTAAAAATGAACTGGGTCAGCATTCCCCAGTAGATATTCCCATCTATTTTATCTTCAAAGATAGTTTCAAACATTTTGCTTGGGGAAAAATCATCCGTTCCAATTTTAGTTCCCATTTTTGGAACATGTTATCTCAGAACATTTGAAATGGAATTGCTTCCCTTACTATTTTTATTTTCTTATTTGTCAATCATGAAATGGCATATGCAATCTCTCACAACCATTTTTCAGGAAAACATTTACATCAATGATTATTATGGCAAATACTCAAGAAAGTAAACGACCTAGATCTTCTCCTTTCTCCCACTCTGTTTAAAATAAAATTCAATACAGATGATTCTGTTATGGGAAGATACCTTTATGCTCAATATCACTTAGGATAACACATTCCTACAGTAGACATAGGAATTAGCATTTTCTCAGTACAGCATGGCATAAATGTTGCTCTCCCTTTGGAAGAACTCAGTTGTCCTCTCTGATGCTGGGATTCATTCCTGGACTGCCATAACCCTTTATCATTTGCACATGGTCACGTGAAACTTCTCTACGAATCACATAGACTTTCTCACCAAGTGGCACGGACCGGGGCACGTACATATTGGAAGAGTGTGATGTTCCCTGGTTTTCTATTGAATAATTATATTCTTTAGTACATGTAGAAGCACTTGAGTGAATAATCATGCAGAGCTCTTTAAAAATAAAGCAGAATCTGGAAGGGTGATGTGAAATTTTTCTAATTGCTCTTTGGTGATTTGGAAATATGATACAAACATGACTACTAGAAAGATGTGCAGAAGGAAGAGCTATTTATTTACTCTCCTTCCCACTTCCAGATTCTCAATTAAGAGTATATCCAGATACAGATTGTGTTTACGCCATTCTGCCCAAGATGTTATTATATGGATAGTGATTTATTAATTAAACCCATCCCTTAATCCATGCCAATATTATTATATACATATATTTCCTGCAACGATTAAAAGTAAACATAATACATTTGAGAACTTTAACATACAAAGATGTTATAAGAACTTATATTGGTTATTTGCTATTTCTTGTCCACTAGTGCTATTTTACAGTTCCTGAAAGAATACTGCGTACTTTGCATTTTTTTTTTGAGTTATCCCTCCCCCCAATACTGACATTACTTTTACAAAAATGGTTTATTGACTAGAGGGCCAATTGTTCAGGAAATATAGTAAACTCTGAGTATAAGCAGCATTAGAACAAACAGAAAAAACAAATGGAGCTGTTATTATAATTATTCTGAAAGATGATATCACAGTTTAAGTATTGGTGGACTCCGAAGATACTCTCTTGAGCCTCTGAGGTTCAGAGATGCCAATGGACAGAAGAAACAATGTAAATGCAAAACCTACTGTTACTGTACATTCCCAAAACAGCGAAAACGAACTAAAACAAAGTTTGAGTTACTTAAATACTTAACAAAAATTTATTGCAAGAGATATATTTCACTGAATTTACAGTTTCAAGGAACATGGTACAAAACGTAGTGCCATCAGCTTTGTCTAAACATTAAATAGGTGCAAATACACAAAGATTTAAAAAAAACCAAGGAGCATACTTTACAACATAAATTACAGTACTATAAATATATCTTATGTACATTATACATACTCTTAAGACACCATTTTAATGTACAGCGTATATTGTATTGGTTTTCAAACTATTCAGTGCCTTAATAATATTATATATCAGAAACTTAATAATTTATTTGCATCATTACACTTACAGTAAATGATTTCCTATCAATGAGGCCATAGTTTGGCTAGTTTATTTCCACCATTTCAATAGGCAATTATCCACTTAGATGAGCGTTGACGCAGATAGCAATAGGTTTCACGTGAACATTTTCTCTCCCTTTCATGGCGAGGACTAGAACAGGGGTTGCAGTGGGATGACAGTAGGGTGTGGGGCAAGCAGTGAAGGGAAGAGGGCATGGGGTAAAGGTGGGAAAGCCAGATGGCTAGGATGAAGAACGGACGCTGGAATGATTGGCATCTGAGGAGGAGCCACAAAAGTTGGCTGGTTCCCAGGACAAAGCCTTGGTCCGACCGGTCCCACTGAGATCTGAGGTAACGCTGTTCTGGTGAGAGCTGGGGCGTGGGAAAGAAACTGTTGGTGGGGCTGAAGCACTTTGAAGGTTCCTGCGGCCGCAGCGGCGGCGGCGGCGGCGGCGGCGGCCGCGTGCTGCTGCAGAACCGCGTGGTGCAGAGTGGTTACAGAGGTAGAACAGAAGGGCTGCTGCAGAGGCAGAGGCTGCAGAGGCTGCAGAGGCTGCAGAGGCGGGCTGGGCGGGGGGGAGGGCGGCCGGAGCAAAAGTAAACTTGACCTTGTTGGCCAGCATGTTGGGCGGGAGGATGTGCTGGTAGACCTCACAAGGCAGATTTCTGAATTTATCGTGGTTTTCTATGGGGATCAGCAGCGCCTGATCAGGCAGAGCTAATGGAGCCAGGATTTGCTCCGTCGTTACGAAGGTGTGACCGCTGACATGTGCTTCCTTGAACGGTAATGGTGGCTGTGTGTTAAGGATTCCCGAATTGAAACGCAGCCACTCGGTCGAGGCGTCGTTGACCTTTCCTTGTGGAAGGGCCTCTGCCAGTTCATAATGGCAGAGGTACGATTTCGGTTGCGACTGTCTGAAGTTCCTGTCGGTATTAGGCACCTTGAAAGGAATTTGCTTTTCATGAATATTTATACCCTCACCTCTTTCTTTCTGTTGCAGCAAGGTATTGCCAATTTCTTCTTTTGTTGCGGCACTGGCTACGTGGTAGACAGAGGTGGCGCGTGGGTGGGAGATGTCCCTCGAGTCCCCAGAAGGTGTCTCCAGCACTGATTGCGCAGCCTCACCACCGACTTCAGGAGGAAGGGGACCGCCCAGGGGCAAAGTCGCCTGGTTTTCTTCTCCCTCTGCTTCTTCTGAGTTCTCAGCATTCGCAACTTCTTGTGGTTTTACGTCCCCTGTTTTGTCTTCACTTACAAACTCCTCCTGGTGACATAAGGAAGAATTGCCCTTCTTGGGATGATCTGTGTTCTCTTTGAGTTCCAAAGCTTCAAACCCGATGTGGAATCTGCTTCTTTTTCTCCTCCGTTTCCTTTTAGGCTTGCAGGGAGCGGAAGCACGTGGGGGCCTCAAGAATTCTTCTGGTAAATAATTCTGTCGATTTAAACTTTCATCCGAAGAATAAGAATATGAATGTTGTCTACGTTTTCGATGGAATCTTTCTGATTCATTAATGAGAGAATTATAACCTCTTTTAACAGCCTGGTTCTGGCTCAGGCAGCTCATGTCGTTTTGAAGAACTAGGCATCTGTGATCCTGACTACAGCCGGATATTTTGGCTTTCCAACTACAGTAAGTTCTGGAGTAAGTTAAATTATGTTTTCCAGACTGTATCACTGTTGGATTGGATTGTTCACTGAAAACAACTGAGCTCTTTGTACAGTGGTTTTTAGAACTGTTAGCGTCATTGCTATCGTTTTCAGTGTTTTGAGCTTTACACATTTCTTCATTTTCACTTAAGTATATGGATGATGGTTTGGGCCTTTTATCAGGTAATTGTTGTGAGTCTAATAATTGCCCTGCAGCTAAATACTGCTTTTCTGAAATTGTTTCCAGTAGATTCTTCCTAGTTATATCACTGTAACTGTTTTCTGTTTCCATTTGGAAGTGAATTTCTGACTCTTTGGTTTTCTCCCCATGATGGTGCTGACATAACTTTTTTCTTCTTTTCTTCCTTCTACTTTTATGGAACCAGTGTTCATGAGTATCTTTCAATCTTATTTTGTGATATTTCTCATCTAGAGTGCCCTGTTTCATTTGACATTTAGTAAAATTGTATTTTTTTGTGTTTCTGATCCTACAGGAAATATTTTTATACCTCTGACCCATATTCCCATTTTTTCCAGAATTACAGGTATTGGAAAGAGTACCACCAACCAAAAGAGGAATGACCTGGGTGCATTGATTTCTGCTGCCTCCAGTGTCATAATCAGTGAGTCCTACAATAGGTGTGTCCTTGCATTCTGAAACTGGTCTCTTGCAAATGTCTTCTCCCTTCTGCTGAGAAGAAAGACCATTTAAGGGCAGCTTATTCTTATCTAGATTGTTGTTTAATTTAGTGGACTTGAAGTCAAAACAGAGAGGGTTACAGCTATAGGAAATTGATGGTTGAGTCGATGTATAAATCAGCATTTCTGATGGCCACTGAAGAATTGTGGTTCCATCTTTGTTAAGTACGGGTACAAATGGTTCACATGGTCTTTTATATAAATCTTTTTTTTTATGGAAGGTTATATTTTCCTCTTCAGAATTTGAAGGGGCCAACATCTCAGGACCATAATTTTTATTGTCAGCTTCAACTATAGATGTATCATGGTCCTTAACATTTTCCTCTGTGATAGCTTGCAAAGATATGCATTCATTAGCTATATCGAGAACAGTGGATTTATTTCCTAACAATTCAGAACTGTTATCACTCATAGGTATGCCTTCATTAATAATAACATCGCCCAGTGGTATTTGATCTGCTAATGGGATTGAATTTTGGCAATTATCTGCATCCGAAGATAAAGGGAGTTGAAACTGGCAAAATGAAGGTAATAAAAATGTATCTTTTTCACTAGAAACTTCTTTCATCTCTTGAGTTTGAGCAGTTTCTTTCTCAGTGCACATTCCTTCTGGTGGATGAAAAGAGTTAGCTTTCTCCTCAGAACTCAAAAGCACATCTGTTGGTGAAGATAGTTGAAGATGACAAGTACCAGGGACAAATCTACTTTTTCTGCTAAATCCTTTTTCCACAGAGGCATCATCATTGTATTCAGAGAAGGCTGCAGCTGAGGACTCCAGCTTCACTGCTGCTTTCTTTGGAAATGCAAAAGAAAAGCCAATTTTGTGTCTGTGAATTCCTTGGGCTTGATCCCCAAGTTGGTTATTTTTTGCTGTATAATTATTTGCACTTTCTGGATCTTCAGCAACAGTGGTAACATCTTTAGTATTCTCTTCACTATGAATCAAAGTATATTTGAAATCTTCCTGGTTATTAACTGAATCCACAGCAACTCTTTGGGAAATTTCATTACAATTTTCTTTCACAGTAACAGTTGTTGACTTGAACATGGGGCCACTTCCAGGAGCACTAGAAACAGAAAAGTACATATTAGATAGGACACTTCTGAGGAAAAATATTGAAACACCCCATTTCAGACACATCATTATAAGATTTCTTTTTCAAATTTTAAGATCTGTATAGGAGAATTACTTTCATTTCGTAAGGTTCTCTTTCATAGTGCTACAGTTGCATTTAGTTACTGATTATTGTTTGGGATAACTTGGAGAAGCTGTCTCGAAGTTATTTCTGTAACTATTAACAGCAATGTCAAGGACATTCCTATGTTCTCAATCAGTGCTTCCTGACCAAGGTTCTTTATCCCCATGGCCTCTTCAGTGATATTTTGGAATATTGTAGAATCTCTAAAGTTATCTAAATTTACAAATACTTAACATCGTCAATACTACATGGAGAATATGAAGACAGCTTTAAAAAATTATAACTTCAGAAGGGCTGGGAATTCGGTTCAACAATTCAATTCAATCAATGTTCACTAAGAGTCTACACCAGGCCAAGTAGAGTCCTGCCATGCAAAATTAACTGAGATAATACTGGCTTTAGAATTTTATTTAGAACTGCTATTCTTAATATTTTAAAAAATTACCCTGAAGTTGTAAATAATATAATATAATATAATATAATATAATATAATATAATAGTAAGTGTAGGACAAAAGACTATTTACTTAAGATGCAATTTCTATTTATTTGGCATTGCAGGACACCATAAATAGTGAGTTTTTCATAAAATAACTGTACTGTGTGGCATATAAACAAGGAGTTACCTAAATATCATCTTTACCCAAAGAGAGTCATGCCGTGCAGAATTTTCCATTCTATTAAATTTAGTTTCTTAGAAGTTACAAGTGTCCCCCAATATTTTTAGTTGAATGTTTTCTTTATTGAATCTCTAACACAATGGATTGTTTCACTGAACATCTTTAGAGGCCTCAAATTAATAGGAAAAGTGTGTGCGTGTGTGTGTAATGCAAAATAAGTACTATTACTGAGGAAAGTAATTTAGATAAGAAGTTTTGCTCTTTTTTTTATACATATCTTATTATTAACTCTAGTTCTCTAAATGTTTCAGAATTTACATTTGCAAATGCTACTTCTAGGACATTTAATTGCATGGGCCCTATGGTTCTCTATAACATTAACTTGAAGTTCTATAATTTTTCACTTACTGCCACACAGAGAAAAAATATCTGTTGGTATGACTGAATAGCAGTTATATTGGTCTTTGACAGTTCCCTAGAGGATTAAAAATACATTAAATTTTATTTTGAATTTTTCAAATTTGACATTCCAAAGAATGTTATGATATACCAATATATTCCCCACCACTATATTCAGCATAAAATAGATTTGCTATGAAATAGTTTTGTTTTAAACAAAAAAAGAGGGGCCTATTTGTTTTGGGGTGGAGGGAGAGAACACTCTAAAAAGTCGTCTTCTTTTTATGACAGTTCCCTGTCCTGTATTGTAAATTCTGAATTATAACATTATAACTACACACTGGAGAAGCAGGTCAAAGTGGAAGAGCTTTGAACTTCTAACAGTTATTACTGTTTATTCACAATGAAACTAATTTTGACCTGCCTCTGCAGTTCACAGGGCCTTCATGATCTTTATTTTTTTTAAATAAAAGATACTTTCAAATAAAAGTCCTCCAGATTTTCAATTATAAATAATTTTCTCTTAAAACTCCTTTTATAATAAAGGTCATGAGATGGTGCTTTGTTCTCTTCTTCAATCAAATATTTTGAATTTCCACCAAGAAACAGAAGAGGTTTCAACTAAGTGTAAATAGCAGAGCAATGTGAAATTAATTTTCTTGAAAACTAAAATTATAGGAATGTTGCCTTTTTATTGAAATGTATATTAAACAGGTGTTTGCATAAAATTCAAATTCAAGTTACTGTTTACAGCCCACAGAAAGCCATGAAAATGTGAGTGCCTTATTCTGGGTACAGAAATAAATAGATTTGCGCCCTTTATTTCTGTGTCTTTTTTTTTTTACTTTGGTCATCATGTTTTAAGAAAAGTTAAGCTTTTATTGCACACTCACCACACAGTTTCCTTTCTTAGCTCGGCCAGCTTGTGCAGGCGTTGGAGTGCCTTTTCCTGTTTTCTTTCATCTTTCCTGGATTTAGATGCTACATTTCGAGCAAATTCCCTTTGTTTCAGTTCTTTGAGCCTCTATTAAGAAATATGGAAATGATTAATAGTATTTGGCTCTATGGCAATGTTAAAGTTACTATTGTTACTGTTGGAATTTTCCAGTACATTATCTTTTACATCATCTAAGGAAAAGACATTTGTGACAACTCATTTCTAGCAAAAATATTTTTTGTATCTTTGGCTTGTGAAAATACCAAAGCATATTATTACATTATATCAAAGATATCTAAGCCTTATATAAATTGGAATTGAAAATTTTCATTTCTGCTTACTATTTTCTGCTAAGGTGCCTAATTCTGTGCCTAATTCACATCAAGTACTAGAGTCTTGTAAACTCCTAATTTTCAAACAAATTTAACTAGATTGTATATTTCAGTTATATGTAATAAGTATCATCATTTTGATGTGCTATATATTAGAAAAGTATCTGGTCCTTTCCATATTTTCTAAGAATAAATGTTTTATGTTAATCCATAAGGCAAATAATCTCTACTAATATGCTTTAAAACAATCCCTCCCCTCAAATATCAGGCCTATTTCCCAAATAATTCAAGATTTGGGAAGAAAGTAAATAGTGCTCTTTTCGAAATTCTTTTTACATCGGGCATATTTTCATCTGTATTAAAGGGAGTCAGTTTTTGGATTGAAAAGTTTTGGCCAGGAAAAGCATGTCAACTTGAATAGAATCAATAAATAGCCATGTATGTGGCATGATTTAAGAGACACCAAAATGGTCCTTTGCCCCAAATATTTTCACTATAGTCTTCCACAGAGACAGAGTATGGTTATTAAGAATAATTAAAGTACTGGGGCGCCTGGGTGGCTCAATTGGGTAAGCATCCAGCTCTTGATTTCAGCTCAGGTTATGACCTCATGGTTTGTGAGTTAGAGCTCCATGTCAGGCACTGCGCTGACAGCACAGAACCTGCCTGGGATTCTCTATCTCCCTCTCTCTCTCTGCCCCTCCTCTGCTCTCTCTCTCTCAAAAATAAATAAATAAACATTTTTAAAAAATAATTAAATTACTATTTTTTCTGGGGCACCTGGGTGGCTCAGTTGGTTAAGTGTCTGACTTCGGCTCAGGTCATGATCTCATAGTTCCTGCGTTCAAGCCCTGCATCGGGCTCCATGTTGTGGGGAGGCTGCTTGGGATTGTCTCTCTCTCTCTCTCTCTCTCAATAAATACACTTAAATTTTTATAAAGTACTATTTTTTCTTATGAATGCTCATGGTGTTATGCATTGTGATATGTCAGAGTCTTCCAGTAGGACACTAAGAGAATAAAATATACACTAATCACATTTTTATTAAGTGATTGAATAAAATCTTAATAAATGCCTTATACATGTACATTGACATATTCCAGAGGCTTGGAACAATGCTTGGTATATACAATACCTGCTCAATAAATATTTGTTAATTTATATGTGAATCAGATTCTCCAAAGTAAGAATTTTCCCACCTCAAAAAAAGTTAGTCATACTGATGAAATAATGTTGGATCCCAAATGATCTTGCATTATGCCTACTTAATTTCACCTACATGGTATGATAGCTTAAGCTTCAGATAGTCTCTACTATTTTAACTGATGAGATTTATATGAGGTGTGTATATATACATATATGTATATATATAAGATTATTCCAGAATAATTCTTTTGAAATAATGTAGATGATATTTTTGAGAATGCTTCTTTGACTGCCATATCTGTGAAGAAAACTATTTAGAGTTAAATTTAGATAAAAGGTAGATCATGTCATAAACATCTAAATTATACAAGTATTTTAAAGAAAATAAAACTTTGATATCATTATTTTGGTGCGACTATTAAAAGTAGCTACATTTTTATAATATGCATTACATTATTATTGATCATAAAAAAAGATCTAGAATTAGAGTATAACAGGCCGAGGAAGTTTTAGCTCTAAGTTTTAGGTATTTATATTCTTGGACATCTCTATTTCCTAAAACTTTGAAGTCATATCAAGACTTAATCAATAGACAATTTTTGAGCAGTAAAAACAGCCATTCTGTTTAAAGGCTAGGGTTTTTTAAAAAGATTAAAGAAAATGTTTTTACCTTTCTCTGATTTATGTCTGTATGTCTGTAACTGTGTGGGTAAGTGTATTTGAGTGTATGTGTATTTGGATTTTGCAGAAAAAAGAACACAGATAGGAAAAGATAACAGCAGTTATTGGTTGAGTTATTTTATTGTGCAATATAAGGGCGGAACTGGGGTGCCCAAAAAATCCCAAGAATGTTACCTGAGAAAAGTGACATCTGATTTGGGTCTTCAAGGATATAAAAAAGCATGAAGAAGAAGGGATAGATGTTAGAGGTAAGAGAATATTTCAGGAAAGTTTTGTGTAAATGTAGAAATAGGAGCATGCATATTCTAAAAATGAAATGCAGGTAGAGACAAGTATGGTTAAAGCAGATTGTATGTGTGGAAATGATGAGAAGTGATGAATTACAAGGTCTAACCAAACCAAACCTGCCTATCATATTGTGAAATGTGATTGGAGGAAACACTGAAGGATTTTAAACAATGCAGTGTTACAATGGAATTTTCATTTTTTCAAGAATCATTTGGCATCAGTATGCATGAGATTTCGCCATGGAACAAGATTAAAGAGAAAGACATGCGTAAGTAGGATATTACAATGGTCTAGGTAAGAAACATTAAGAGTCTTTCCTAAGGCAGTTGCAGTAGGGAGGAAAAAGTCGAATTGGTGACTTATTCGATGTGCAGAATTGAGTGGCCTAAAAGGATATGCATTACCTTTACTGAAAATACTACCTGCCATTGTAAGAAAGAGGTATTCAATCAAGAGGGTTTGGGTGCTAGGAGGTGGATGCTAACAGAGAATTTGAAAGAAAATAAAAGTCAAGTTCTCTAAAATAAACATTTAAAAGAATCAAAGTGCCAAAGAAAGCAAAAAAATGTTGAAATACCAATGTAAGAACTAATGTTCAAATAATTTTTTAATTATTTATAAATAATGGTATTTTAACAAATAGGGCTAATTTTATGTCCTACCAGATCCCTTGGGAAACTAGAGACAATAAACAAGAAAGTTAGACTTGACCATTTTTAACAAAATCTTTAGGATATAAATTAATTTCTATTATACACATTATATATATGTGTATGTATGTGTGTATATATATATATATATGTATAATAGAAAGCTAAGTTAAAAGTACAGTGCTTCTAACAAAAAAACAAAGCTCTTCTAAAGCAAGTATATGAAATGTCAAGAATTTCACTATACTGTTTCAAATTAGCCATTATGATTTGAATTAACTTGTTTCCATTGACATAGTTAAATATCAAGGAGTCCATCAATTATCAAATGCCAGTACTGTTATATTTTCTGTGAATAACTGAGTGATTGACATGGCTTGAATCAGACTTCGGATGTGCATTTAGAGAACTGTGTATATTTACAATGTAAATGTTGCTTTAATCTTGTAGAGGTTGTTAAGAAGCACCACGCTACATTCAAGTGTTCCTACTGATGTCACTCTCCCTCTATGTACACATAATTCTCGCAGTGACACACTTCCTGATATCAAGGTATCAGGAGCTTGATAAGGTAAACGAGCTTGACTAATATTGGTGGTCTGTTTAGCTGCAGAGCTTATAGGCCTGCCCAAATATTTTGGTTAGTTTAAGCTGGAATTTATCAGCCGTTATATCCTTTCTTGTATTTTTCTGCAGCAAAAATGAAGTCCTACATCATATTTTATATCTAGCAGAATAATTTTGAAAGGTAAATAATAGAAACCAAGTAAATTCTTTTGAGAATGCCAAATGAAAAGAAAACTTAAGTTCAAGTTCCACACAAAGAAATGTACAAGATAATACCTGGGAGACTTATGGAAATATCAATGCTATTTCAAAAGCTTTCTGAACAATTTATTGGCAGTCATTCAAAACAAATTCTTAGTGTTAAATGTCAAGATAGGGATGACAGTCAGCAAGAATTAGAAAATTAGAAGAATGTTAAAAAGAATTTGTGGGAAGATATGGTCTAGCTACAGTATTACAAAACAAATTACAGTATATAATGGCATATTATTCAATTTATATTTTGGAAATATACAAGTAGACAATGGAAAAACAAAAAGAATCAACATCATTTGGTTATATTGTCTCAGAGGGTCTACTCTACCTTTCACTGTTTTACTTCTATTAGTCTATTAAGAACCAAAATGTCACAATCACATAGGTCATTGATCCTCAGATATGGTCACAGGAAACTCATGTAGTTGGATGGTTGGGAAAGTTATGATGATCCTGGTCTCAACTTAGTGATGATGTTTTCAGAGACTGGCAAAGCCTTAAACAATGTGAGAAAGCTTGATAGAGAAAGAGAGAGAGGGAGAGAGATAACCATTTAGATAACTCATCAGTTTGTGCTTAGCATTTAGGTAAATTAAACTGTTTTATAATTGCAAACCAAACTTTCATGAATATTCTCATATTTTGTACATTTGTCTAATTATATCCAAAAGATACGTTCCCACACAAACAGAACTGCTGGAATAAAAGATATGTATTTGCCCTTTTTGAGGTTTTCCAAACTGCTATTCTTAACTTTAAACCATATTTGTATTCCTCCCAACAGTATATGAGAGTATATATCATACCTAATACTGGGTAGCATCATTCTTAATTTGTTTAATTAATAGGCAATATGTGATATATCATTAATGTTTTGCCTATAATTCTTTTATTAAGAATGCTAGAATATTTTTGTATACATATTAGCCACCTATATTTCTTTTAGAATTAATATTGTTCCTTAAAATTTATTAAGCAATACTGTATACGTTACTTTGTTTAGTTCTGAAAATAAACATATATGCAAACAAGGGTACCATTATGATCCATATTTAGAGAAGACAAAACTGAAGCTAAGCAGATTTTAGAAACTGGTCCAGAATCACATGAAAGTGGTAGAACCAGGACTG
Organism: Leopardus geoffroyi; assembly: GCF_018350155.1. NCBI lineage: Eukaryota > Metazoa > Chordata > Mammalia > Carnivora > Felidae > Leopardus > Leopardus geoffroyi. The sequence goes on along the minus strand of NC_059328.1, from coordinate 172,662,567 downwards.
GAATCAGGATTTCTGTGGGGAATAAGTTCTGTGGAGAAATTCCTTGAGCACCAATGGGTTAACAAGGTTTAGGACTAAAGCTTCCGAGATTAAGTAAACAGGGTGAAACACCCCCAGCATAGAATAAAAGCACAGGAATAGGAAGCCACAGGATGAAAGCATCTAAGATTATGTAAACAGGGCAAAAGCATCCCAGCATATTACAAAAGCATAAAGCTGCTTTCACATGGTGGAAGCTTCCAGAATAGGTTAACAGGCAAACAGGGCAATAGACCTCTGCAGCAGGGTGAAATTGCCCAGAGCTAATCAGCAAAAGAAAGGTGCTGCTTTGTTGACCCTGAGGTAGCATCATGCTCTATCTGTCTTATCCCCTAGGCAAGTTAAGATAAACAGCCTGGTGCCTGCTGTAAACAGCCATCTGTTTTTGGCATCAGGATTTTGTTTTGTATTGACCCAAACCCCTAACACCACATAGCTTCAAACCTCCTTTTTTCTCACATACATGAATTAATAATCTGTATTTCATTGTCTCTTTCTGCATTCCATCATGTTTGTAACCATTCTGATCCTAATAAACATGGAGCAAGGACCCTTACTCAGGGCTCTTGTCTCCTCCCAGATGTTAGCCTCTCTTGTATTCAATTCCGCATCTGCTCTCTTGCTGGACAAGAGAGACCTCCAGACTCAAAGTCTGCGACAGATTTTTTGGAACATTACCTATGATTTATCTCCTATATTTACTAGGCTATATGTTTTTCAAGCTGTCTAACTCTTTGGATTGGGTTGAGGTGCATATATCCATTTATCTCTCAGAAATTATTAATTGAGTGTACATTATGTGTCAGCTGTTATTCTAAGCATGGTCTATACATATGGGACACAGAAGAATGAAATCCTGTTTGTTTCTCGATGTTTTCACATTACTTGAGAAAGAGAGACATTACAACAATCAAATAAGTTCACCTTATGCTTTAGTAGAGCATGAAGATCATGGTGGAAGAAAGTTGAACCAAGAGTGTATGTGGCGAGGGCGAGGATACCGATATCAAATACAGTGATGAAAGCAGGTTTTCTATTAAGTTAGTTTGCTCTTTCTTTCTTTCTTCCTTCCTTTCTTCCTTTCTTTTTAAACTTTTAATGTTTTTATTTAATTTTGAGACAGAGCATGAGTAGGGGAGGGGCAGAGAGGAAGACACAGAATCTGAAGCAGGCTCCAGGATCTGAGCTGTCAGCACACAGCCCGACGCGGGGCTCGAACTCACAGACCGTGGGATCATGACCTGAGCTGAAGTCAGATGCCTAACCGACTGAGCCACCAAGGTGCCCCAGTTTGCTATTTCTGTTTAACAATGGCCATAAATGTAACAGCTTAAAATGGCACACATTTATCATAGGCCTATGCTTCACTCAACCAGTGTTGGCCAGGCCATATTCTCAGCTGCAAGCTTGTCTTGGGAAAAATCATCTCCCAAGCTTCCGGAACCTGTTGGTAGAATTCACTTCCTTGTGGAGGTAGGACTACTCGCAGATAGCCAGGGCCACTCTCTGCAACTGGAGCTGCCAGCGGTTTCTTGCCTGTAACACATGCACAAGCCATTGCAACATTGCAGCAATGCAAAATTGCAGTTTCTTCACCATCAGCAGTCTCTCCATTCTGCTAAGATTGAATCTTATATCATACAATCTATATAAAGCAGCTTAATTAATGGAGTGACATCACATCAGTTTTTTTTTTCACATTTTATCAGTTAGAAACAAATCACAGTTTTCATCCATAGGCAAGGGAAGACTCACTGGGGTCAACTCAGGGTGTGTTCTCCCCTAGAAGATGTGTCTCCTCATTGAGAAGGTGATATTTGAGTAAAGATTTTTGTTCTTTTCACATAGACAGAATAGTCAGAGTAAAAGTACCAGTGAATTGCAGATTATTTTGTTTCAATTACTGCTCTTAGCTGCATGTTAGTGCTGACATTCCTTAGCTGCAAGTTTATAAAGGGCGGGATAAAGAATAATCGGAATCACAACACTAGGCAAGTGACAGATGACAGAGGAGGAGAAAACTCAGACCCAGTTTCCAGACAGTTCCGCACTGTATGCAGGCACCATCCAAAAGTGGACAGAGCAACACTACAGCTTTCCTCTGGGACATCTCTGAAGTGCAGTGATGAAATCCTCCCAAAAGAGAGAGTTTTGAGCAGTGAATCTGGTTGTTCATTTTGGTTGGGAGGAGAAATGGCGAGAAGAGATATACTGATTCATGTGTTGTGGCCCATGGGTTAGCTGGATGGTTAGGAACTTGGAAAGCACATAATTAGAAAATTAGTGACAAGGAGGTCTGGGGAAGAGATATGTGGCTAAATTCCTCTGAATGGACTAAAAAAGATGTTTGTGTCCCACAAGAATGTTCTACAAGGGGTCATCTCAACAGAAGAGGATTTTTATAATTATTTAGATAGGATAACCTGTTCTGTGGATACAAGATAGTCTCTTTCCTCAGCCACCCCTGTCACTGTTCCATGAGCTCAGGAACAGAATGGCCATGGTGGCAGGGATGGTTGTTATGCATGGGCTCAGCAACATGGAACCTTTTCCTCAAGGATGACTCTCTGTAGCTATTGCTGAGTGCCCAATCTGCCAGCAACAAATCAGTACTGAGCCAAAACAAATGGACAAAGAAAACAAAACAGAAACACACTCATTAATACAGAGTACAGACTGGTTGTTACCAGAGGGGAGGTGGGTGAGATAATGGGAAAAAATAGATAAAGGAGATTAAGAGGTACAAACTTTCAGTTATAAAATAAGTAAGTCATGAGGATATAAAGTACTACATAGGGAATATTATCAATAATATTGTAACAACTTTGTGGTGACAGATGGTAACTAGACTTATGATGATCATTTTATAATGCCAAATCATTGTTTTCATACCTGAAACTAATATAATATTGTATGTCAACTTTATTTCCATTAAAAATTTTTTAAATACATAAAAAGTTGAAACAAAACAAATAAAAAACACAGAGCCCCCAATATGGCACCATTCCCAGGAGTGACCAGCCAGTTCAATTTAGTCAATTTAAGCCAATTGATTAAATTGGGACAGCTTCCTTCATGAAAATGGCAGTATTTTGTTCTCCCTGGAATACATGCTTACTCTGGATATGGACCTCTCATTCTTCCATGCGATGCTTCTGCCAAGACTATAGGCCATAGACTTATAAGATGCCTTATTCACTATCATGGTATTCCACCCAGCATTGTTTTTGATCAAGGAACTCACCTCACAGCAAATAAAGTGTGACAATGGGCCTATGTTCATGTAATTCTGATTTTATTGTGTTCCCCATCATCCTGAAGTAGCTGGTTTGATAGAGTGGCAGAACAGCCTATTGAATACTCAGTCACAGCTCTAGCTGGATGGCAATACCTTGTGGCACTGGGGCAATATTATCTAGGTGGCTATATATGCTGTGAATCAAGTTCCTATATATGGTGCGGTTCCCCACATAACCATATTAAAAGGTTAAAAATCAAGTGGTAGAAATAGGGATGGCACCACTCAATATTACCTCTAGTGACCCACTAGCAAATATATCCTTATGATCCAGGGGAAAACAGACTGCCACCCCACAAAGAGGGTAAGGAAAATTATGTCTGGAATATAGGAGATGCCTTTTGATGTCACTTAAAATTGCCATGTCCTGTGATTAGAGTCAGTGGAAATCTACAACAGCCCCATTCACGCAGGATTACTAATAGCCCTCACCCTTCAGGAATGAAAGTCTGGGTCACTTCACTAGAGAAAGAACCACAACCAGCAGAGGTGATTGCTGAGGGAAAAGGGAATAGGTAGTGGAAGAAGGCAGTTATAAGTACTAGCAATATCCATGTGCCTAGTCACAGAAATGAAGGCTATAGTTGTGATGGATAGTTCCTCTACACATTATTATGAGTATGAATATATGTTATGAGTATGAATATTTATGAATACATATAACCCTTCTTTGCTCCTTTATTCATTTTATTATATAACATAAGATATATCAAATTTACACCATACATCATAGTATTAAAATCAAGGAGAAGAGTGAACATCAACCAGCACTCTGCATCCTCTTCTGGGGAGTTAGTGTTTTTGGTTGCATGCAGGATAATTGTATCATGTTAGGCAGCATATGACCTGTTATTATCTTTATTTGAAGATTAACTATAGTTTAAGGTGATGCCTATGAGTGACAAGTCAACTAGGAGTGGACTTGTGATGGTTAACTCTATGTGTCAACCTGGCTAAACCATAATATTTGGTCAAATATTTGGTTAATATTTAGTCAAAGTGAAGTACTTGGTCAAATATCTCTGAAATCACTAGGCAAGAACTTTTTGGGTAAGATTAATGTTTCAGATGAGTAATCAGATTTACTCATTAAATCATAGTAAAGCAGATTGCCCTCCATAACCCATTCAATCAGTTGAAGGCCTTAAGGGCTAAGACTGAAGTCTCTCTAGATGAAAGAATTATACCTCCAGACAGACTGTAACATGAACTCTTTCCTGGTTTTCCAGGCCAGTAGTTTGCCCTGTCAATTTTGGACTTGTCAGCTCCCATAATTGTGTGAGCAAATTCTTAATATCTCTCTTTGTCTATCTGTCAACCTATCATCTATCATCTTTTTCTTCTATATATCTCTCCCTCTACATATATAAATGCATACATGGTTCTGTTTTTCTGATTAATACAGTTTTTCACCAGAGTATGGGTAGTCTAGCTGTGATGTCTGTGGTAAACCTTGCAAATTGCCTTCACTTTATATATTATATATCTTTCTACTTCATTAACAGAATTCCAGTTTGGAGGCTAAGAAAGGTACTCATTAAAATAGTAAAATCCCAGCCTCCCTTGTAAATAAGAATGGTGATGTAACACAGTCTTCACTAACTGAATTGTCAGCAAATTTATCTGAGGAGGATATCCCTGAAAAAAACTTTTTTTTTTCAACGTTTATTTATTTTTGGGACAGAGAGAGACAGAGCATGAACAGGGGAGGGGCAGAGAGAGAGGGAGACACAGAATCGGAAACAGGCTCCAGGCTCTGAGCCATCAGCCCAGAGCCCGACGCGGGGCTCGAACTCACGGACCGCGAGATCGTGACCTGGCTGAAGTCGGACGCTTAACCGACTGCGCCACCCAGGCGCCTCAAAAAAAAACTTTTTTTTAAAGGAAAGTCTTGGGGCACCTAGGTGCCTCTGTCTGTTAAGCATCCAACTTCAGCTCAGGTCATGATCTTGGAGTTCATGAGCCTGGAGCCTGCTTCGGATTCTGTGTCTCCCTCTCTCTCTGCCCCTTCCCTAACTCTGTCTCTCCTTCAAAAAATAAACATTAAAAAATAATTTAAAAAAGGGAAGTCTTATTAAAAGAAAAATCCCCTTTCTGTTTTTTTAACCATGTTGTCTGCTTCCTGCCCCTGTGTACTTGTGAGTCTTAGATGGGCAGCGGCCATCTTTCAATTTTGAGGCTATCAGCTTGGCAGAGAAGATCTAGATGCTAAAGACAGCAGAGCAAATAAATAATAGCATCATTGAATTACTGTATCATCCTTGGACAGATTACCTATGTAGTTTTGGAGAACAAAAAAGAAAAAAAAAACAGCTTATTTGAGTTTTCTGTTACCTGCAGCTGAATATAACCTTAACTTACATACCCACTTAGTAGATGTGTGACTGGATAATTCACTTCATATTCTCAGACCTTTGTCTCTACAGATGAAGATGCTGATGATATCTAAAATTCTTTCCAATTTTTACATTCTAAGATCAATGCTTTCAGTGTCATCATTTAAGCTGGATTTAGGTGGTACTAAGTAACATATATTTAGAACAATAAGAAGAATTGCCTTGTTAGGTGGTTTCCCTTCTATAAGTAAATCCATTACTGTTTTGAATTACTCTAATACTTCTTTTTCTAGTTTCATATTTCTTAGTAAGTTAATATATCACCCACTATTACTGTTTCCAGTTTCAAATTTCTTTTGAATTGCCAAGAGTAGTTTCTACCAAGAACTATTTTCAATGGCTTTTGAAAAATCTAAGTATGATTTCTATCTTACAGAGAAGTGATACCCTCAAAGAATTACAACTCAATCACCATCTCTATTTCCTGAATCAATTTGGCTCTCTTGGAAGACACAATGCAGTAGGTACTATTAGAATATTAGCAAATATATTTCTTCAGAGGAAGTTAAGATATTCAAGCGAATGGTATCACACTTCATTGTGTAATTTCCTTCCAGTCATTATTTAATCAATGGCATTATGCTGAGTGAACCTGTGGAAGACTCTTTTTAAAATTTCTTTTCCCATTACTATCATGAATGTGTATCATTTGGACATTTCTCATGGAAGCTTTAAAAGCATCTAATCTTTTAATGGCATATCAGATCTGAACAATATCTTTCCCCAAGGCCTCTCATTCTTCAGATTCCATTAACTCAAGTTTCTCTTTGTGGACAAAAAAGTCATTCTAGTTCTAATATAAAAGTCTTTGCAATCTGTATGTGTTAGGTCTACAACTGATTTTCCAACTATTCAGTTCATTTTCTTAAGTACTGAATCAGAAGTGTCTCATGCATTGTAAATACTCATGAATGCTTGTCAAATTGAATTGGCCCAGGATGGCAATGATTAATTTCCTCATACAATAGGAGGCTTTGGAAATTTACCAACAAAAATCTCAATCAGATCTTTGGTAGTGCAAGGAAAGCCATGTAAACTCGTATGAGAAATATTGACACATATTTAAAACTACGCAAACAACTTGAGGGACCTGAGGTTGAAGAATAGTTAAAAATTATGGTTTGATTTTAAAAGGAAATATCATGCAGCTATCACCAATAAGAACTGCAAAATAGTAGGATATTGATGTATTTTGCTATTTTTAAAAATAACATGCTAATAACTTACAATATAATCAACTATATCTGCATCTAGAGTAAAAATGCCAGAAAATAGGCAACATGTTAATGATGTTTCACTTTGTAACATAAAATCAAAAGAATTGTACTTTTATTTTCCACTATATGGTGTTTTCCCATTTTTTTCTTATTAGTACACTTTACTTTTATTTTGAGGAGAGATTTTTAAAATTATATTTGAAATATTAAAATTATATATTTCAAAACTGAAACAAAAATTACCAGTATGTGGATCCTTTCATCATATGCTCATATTTATGGTTCGATAAATAACTACATTGGTCTAAATATTTCTAAGCTCTCTCAACATGCACAAGTAAATCAATATAACCCAATAAAAATAATAACATCAAACTGGTGATTTTTTACATATGTGATTTTTAACAACATGAAATATTTGTGGATTAATATGTTTATCATCTCTTTGGTATAAATATAGTGGAAAATAATATATAGGGCAATATTCAAAACTGTGGAAAATACAATATTATTATTATATTATATTATATAATATTATATTATATATATGTATCCTTTTACTTTTTATTTTTCTTGCACTCAAAAATATTTATATATGTAATTACAGGTGACTGATTACTTAGCATATAATGAAGAAATTATACATGAAGGATTAGCAAACATTTTCTATCCTATGGAGGAATTTACTTTGATGTAACTTTATAGCTGTGTTTCTTAGACATGTAATAAAGGTAGATATCAATTGTGTTATTAGGCAATTTTGCCTCTGATTGAAAATAATTTCTGTTTGGCAAATTGTGTCTGGGCTGAGAAGAATGTGAAGGAGTTATTAACACTTGATAAGAAGCCATCAACTGGTGCCCTCCCAGACAAAACTAGGTTTGTCTCTTGCCAGAACCATGGTAGTTATACCCATGGAAACTTTTGCAAGACAGAATAATTCCTAATTTGTGAGATGGGGCTTCTAAGCCACAGTGGCTCACATATCTACCCATTTGATCCTCTCTCTCACCAACTAAATTGTAACTTGGAATGCCAAAGGACAGAGCTACAGAACTGCTGTGGGAATATAAAGATCCCAGCTGGGGAGAAAAAACCTGGTGTGAGATGATGGCCTGTATTTTTAAAGTGAATATGTGGTATAACTCCAGGAGGATGGACTTTTAGTATTTAGTTGAGCACATTACTATTCCAAATAAAGTGGAGTTGTAGATTTATCAAGAAATTGCCCAAACTCTACATTTAATTTCTGTGGTGATATCTTGTTAATATTATCCCCCCCCCAAAGCTATGTTACTAATATCAAGTATCTAGGAAGGCAGTATTTATCATGGAAAAATTATGAGTTTGGGAATATTTCAAGAGATTGAATTAGACCTCACCATTTGTTGTCTGTGTGATCTTTAGTGATTTTGTCTCCATTTGTAAAAAGGAAACAAAAACACCTAGGTAAAGCACATTTACTTCCCTCCACTCAATAAATATCAGTTTCTTTCTCTTCCTTGTTCTAACTGTGAAATTAAAAGTAGAATTCTACCTATTGTGTGTAGATCTCATTTGAGACTGAGTTCATTGGACCAAAGCCTACTTTATCTTATAAACTTGGACAAAAACTCTTTCTCAAAAATAGTAATTAACCAACTGACATAATATTTAAAGAAACAAATATCAGAAATATTTTGAATTAGGTTAGCTTAAATGTATAGATTTGTATGTTTTTTATTAATAAATATGACATTTCATTTGTGTAACACAGAGATGTTAAGTAAATTTGTAGAAATAGACGACATTTTAGAATGAACTTAGATTTAAGTTTATTTATTTATGTTAAGAGAAAGAGAGAGAACGAGCAGGGGAAGGGCAGAGAGAGAGAATCCCAAGCACTGACAGTGTGGGGCCCGATGAAGGGATCAAACTCACAAATCACGAGATCATAACCTGAGCCGAAACCAAGAGTTGGATGCTTAACTGACTGAGCCACCCAGGCACCTCTAGATGAACTTAGATCTTTTTTTTAAAATTTTTAAAAAATATTTATTTTTGAGAGAGAGACAGAGTGTGAACAGGGGAGGAGCTGAGGGGAGAGAGACACAGAATCAGAAGTAGGCTCCAGGCCCTGAGCAGTCAGCACAGAGCCTGATGTGGGGCCCGAAATCATGAACCATGAGATCATGACCTGAGCCGAAGTCAGATGTTTAACCGACTGAGTCACCCAGGCACCCCTAGATCTTATATTTTAGAAAATCAATATTATATTTCATTTGTCTGAATTTTTCAATTTGATTCATATGTTTGTTTTGCAGCAATGGTTCCTATATGTATGTTTTAAGAAATTAAAAAAATAAATGTATAAAGAATGCATATAATATTTTATTTTGCTCATTTTTGTATAAATTATTAATACTCTCAGTATTAATACTCTCAGTAGATAATTATAAAAGAACTAATTTGTTTTAACATGTCAGGTAGTTTTGCTGCATTTTCTTAATGAAACTAATGGGATTGAGTTAATACTACTTCACTATTGCTTTCAGTTGACAATAGACTTGTTCCTGATACAACAGTACAACTGTCCTCACAAGGGTTCTAAAAAAGCATAATAAAAAAATAGGCTTGTAACTTAATCACTTTAAAGTTTGAGCAGCTTCTGAAGGAACTATTGTATTAAAATTTCAAGTTAGAGTTATAAGTATGAAGAAGAGTGTTGGTGGTATTTTAACTCCAAACACTGAAATTAGTTGTTAACTTGGTCAAAGTAACAGAACAAAACCAAGTTATGTTTTTTGCTTTTATTTTTATTTATCCAGTGCTATTCTGACCTCTTTTACTGGATATCTATTTAAAAATAATTCACTGAACTGATTTCTGGAGAAGATGGCGCTGTAGGAGGACACGGCTCACCGCGTCCTGCTGATCACTTAGATTCCACTCACATCTGCCTAAATAATCCAGAAAACCACCAGAAGACTAGCAGAACAGACTTTCTGGAGCCAAGCGTAGACAAGAGGCCCACAGAAGAGGGTGGGAAGGGCAGAGAGGAGGCGCTCACTATATGGACTGGCGGGAGGGAGACGGGGCAGTAGAGGGGCAGCCCGCTCGACAAGGCAGAGCTCCCGAGTCTGACTTGCAAAGGTGAAGGGGCCAGACTGCGTGAGTTCTGACAGCCAGCAAGACTGAACATCTGGAATGTTAAAAGTGAACAGATCTGCTCTTGGAGAGCGGAGAGTGGGGAGAGCGAGAGGACACTGGGAGGGAGAGGTGTTGAGCCTCAGAAGACAGAACTCAGCTCAGTGGGGGACAAAGGCACTGGCCAGCGCCATCTCCCTCTCCCATCCCTCAGCTGAAATCCCAAAGGGAACCAGTTCCCATCACCGAACTTGCTTGCACCACGCAAACACGCAGCACTGTACTTCTGCGGATCTATCCGCAGACCTGGGAGGGTCTGCCTGCCTCCCTCCCAGTGGTGCAGGACCCCTCCTGCAGGGGACCACCAACCGCAAAGCGAGCTAAGCCTGCCCCTCCCGCCACTGCACACCTTGTGGATCCATCCCAGCTAATATGCCAGATACCATCAAAGCAGCACCACAAGCCTGGCAGTGTGCAAGTATCCCAGACAGGGGACACACCACTTCACATTGAGTCCTGCCCCTGGGAGAGGGGAAGATAAGGTACACACCAGTCTGACTGTGGCCCCAGCAGTGGGCTGGGGACAGACATCAGGTCTGACTGCAGCCCAGCCCACCAAAAAAAGTTTCTCTGGACAGTACATGGGAAGTACCCTGCAGTTTGGAGCCTCCCAGGAACTACTCAAAATGATGAAACGGAAGAATTCTCCTCAAAAGAAACTCCAGGAAGTAATGACAGCTAACAAATTGATCAAAAACGATATAAGCAATATAACAGAACAAGAATTTAGAATAATAGTCATAAAATTAATCACTAGGCTTGAAAAAAGTATAGAGGACAGCAGAGAATCTATTGCTATGGAGATCAAGGGATTAAGAAATAGTCATGAGGAGCTAAAAAATGCTATAAACGATGCGCAAAAATAAAATGAAGGTGACCACAGCTTGGATTGAAGAGGTAGAGGAGAGAATAGGTGAATTAGAATATAAAATTATGGAAAAAGAGGAAGCTGAGAAAAAGAGAGATTAAAAAAAAATCCAGGAGTATGAGGGGAGAATTAGGGAACTAAGTGATGCAATCAAATGGAACAATATCTGTATCATAGGAATTCCAGAAGATGAAGACAGAGAGAAAGGGGCTGGCTGAAGGTGTACTTGAACATATCATAGCTGAGAACTTCCCTGAATCTGGGGAAGGAAAAAGGCATGAAATCAAAGAGGCACAGAGAACCCCCTTCAGATGTAACTTGAATCGATCTTCTGCATGACATATCATAGTGAAACTGGCAAAATACAAGGATAAAGAGAAAATTCTGAAAGCAGCTAGGGATAAACAGACTCTAACCTACAAAGGGAGACTCATAAGACTAGGGGCAGACCTATCTACTGAAACTTGGCAGGCCAGAAAGGAATGGCAGGAAATCTTCAATGTGATGAACAGAAAAAATATGCAGCCAAGAATCCTTTATCCAGCAAGTCTGTTATTCAGAATAGAAGGAGAGATAAAGGTCTTCCCAAACAAACAAAAACTGAAGGAATTCATCACCACTAAACCAGCCCTACAAGAGATCCTAAGGGGGATTCTGCGAGTGAAATGTTGCAAGGACCACAAAGTACCAGAGACATCAATACAAGCATGAAACCTACAGATATCACAATGACTCTAAACCCATATCTTTCAATGATAACACTGAATGTAAATGGAATAAATGCGCCAACCAAAAGACATAGGGTATCAAAATGGATTAAAAAAAAAAAAACAAGACACATCTACTTCCTGTCTACAAGAGACTCATTTTAGACCTGAGGACACCTTCAGATTGAAAGTGAGGGGATGGGGAACTATCTATCATGCCACTGGAAGTCAAAAGAAAGCTGGAGTAGCCATACTTATATCAGACAAACTAGACTCTAAATTAAAGGCTGTAACAAGAGATGAAGAAGGGCATTATATAATAATTACAGGGTCTATCCATCAGCAAGGGTTAACAATTATAAATGTCTATGTGCCAAATACGGGAGCACCCAAATATATAAAACAATTACTCACAAATGTAAGCAACCTTATTGATAAAAATGTGGTAATTAAAGGGGACATTAATACTCCACTTATAACAATGGAAAGATCATCTAGACACAGGATCAATAAAGAAACAAAGGCCCTGAATGATACATTGGATCAGATGGACTTGACAGATATATTTAGAACTCTGCATCCCAAAGCAACAGAATATACTTTCTTCTAGAGTGCACATGGAACACTCTCCAAGATAGATCACATACTGGGTCACAAAACAACCCTTCATAAGTATAAAAGAATTGAGATCATACCATGCACACTTTCAGACCACAATGCTATAAAGCTTGGAAATCAACCACAGGAAAAAGTCTGGAAAACCTCCAAAAACATGGAGGTTAAAGAACACCCTACTAAAGAATGAATGGGTCAACCAGGCAATTAGAGAAGAAATTTAAAAATATATGGAAACAAATGAAAATAAAATACAATAATCCAAATGCTTTGGGATGCAGCGAAGGCAGTCCTGAGAGGAAAATACATTGCAATCCAGGCCTATCTCAACAAACAAGAAAAACCCCAAATACAAAATCTAACAGCACACCTAAAGGAAATAGAAGCAGAACAGCAAAGATACCCAAAACCCAGGAGAAGAAGAGAAATAATAAATATCAGAGCAGAAATAAACAATATAGAATCTAAAAAAAACTGTAGAGCAGATCAATGAAAGCAAAAGTTGTTTTTTTGAAAAAAAATAAACAAAATTGAGAAACCTCTAGCCAGGCTTCTCAAAAAGAAAAGGGAGATGACCCAAATAGATAAAGTCATGAATGAAAATGGAATTATTACAACCAATCCCTCAGAAATACAAGCAATAATCAGGGAATACTATGAAAAATTATATGCCAACAAACTGGACAACCTGGAAGAAATGGACAAATTCCTAAGCAGCCACCAACTTCCAAAACCCAAACAGGAAGAAATAGAAAGCTTGAACAGACCCATAACCAGTGAAGTAATTGAATCCATTATCAAAAATCTTCCAACAAATAAGAGTCCAGGAACAGATGGCTTCCCAGGGGAATTCTACCAGACATTTAAAGCAGAGATAACACCTATCCTTATCAAGCTGTTCCAAAAAATAGAAAGGGAAGGAAAACTTCCAGAATCATTCTATGAAGCCAGTATTACTTTGATTCCTAAACCAGACAGAGACCAAGCAAAAAAAGAGAACTACAGGCCAATATCCCTATGACTATGGATGCAAAATTTCTCAATAAGATACTAGCAAATCAAATTCAACAGCATATAAAAAGAATTATACACCATGATCAAGCGGGATTCATTCCTGGGCTGCAGGGCTGGTTCAACATTTGCAAATCAATCAATGTGATACATTGCATCACATATTCATCGCATAAGAAAAGATAAGAACCATATGATCCTGTCAATCGATGCAGAAAAAGCATTTGACAAAATTCACCATCCTTTCTTAATAAAAACCTTTGTGAAAATCGAGATAGAAGGAACATACTTAAACATCATAAAAGCCATTTATGAAAAGCCCACAGCTAATATCATCCTCAATGGGGAAAAACTGAGAGCTTTCCCCCTGAGATCAGGAACATGACAGGGCTGTCCACTCTCACCGCTGTTGTTTAACATAGTGTTGGAAGTTCTAGAATCAGCAGTCAGACAACAAAAGGAAATCAAAGGCATCAAAATTGGCAAAGATGAAGTCAAGCTTTCACTTTTTGCAGATGACATATTATACATGGAAAACCTGATAGACTCCACCACAAGTCTGGTAGAACTGATACATGAATTCAGCAAAGTCGCAGGATACAAAGTTAATGTACAGAAATCAGTTGCATTCTTATACACTAATAATGAAGCAACAGAAAGACAAATAAATAAACTGATCCCATTCACAATTACACCAAGAAGCATAAAATACCTGGGAATAAACCTAACCAAAGATGTAAAAGATCTGTATGCTGAAAACTATAGAAAGCTTATGAAGGAAATTGAAGAAGATCTAAAGAAATGGAAAAACATTCCATGCTCATGGGTTGGAGGAATAAATATTGTTAACATGTCAATACTACCCAAAGCTATCTACACATTCAATGCAGTCCCAATCAAAATTGCACCAGCATTCTTCTCGAGGCTAGAACAAGTAATCCTAAAATTTGTATGGAACCACAAAAGACCCCGAATAGCCAAAGGAATTTTGAAGAAGAAGACCAAAGCAGGAGGCATCACAATCCCAGACTTTAGCCTCTACTACAAAGCTGTCATCATCAAGACAGCATGGTATTGGCACAAAAACAGACACATAGACCAATGGAATAGAATAGAAACCCCAGGATTAGACCCACAAACATATGGCCAACTAATCTTTGACAAAGCAGGAAAGAATATCCAATGGAAAAAAGACAAATGGTGCTGGGAGAACTGGACAGCAACATGCAGAAGCATGAAACTAGACCACTTTCTTACACCATTCACAAAAATAAACTCGAAATGGATAAAGGACTTGAATGTGAGACAGGAAACCATCAAAACCCTAGAGGAGAAAGCAGGAAAAAATCTCTCTGACCTCAGCCACAGCAATTTCTTACTTGAAACATCCCCAAATGCAAGGGAATTAAAAGCAAAAATGAACTACTGAGACCTCATGAAGTTAAAAAGCTTCTGCACTGCAAAGGAAGCAATCAACAATACTAAAAGGCAACCAATGGAATGGGAAAAGATATTTGCAAATGACCTATCAGACAAAGGGCTAGTACCCAAAATCTATAAAGAACTCACCAAACTCCATACCTGAAAAACAAAGAATCCAGTGAAGAAATGGGCAGAAAACATGAATAGACACTTCTCTAAAGAAGACATCCAGATGGCCAACAGGCACATGAAAAGATGCTCAACATCGCTCCCCATCAGGGAAATACAAATCAAAACCACACTCAGGTATCACCTCACGCCAGTCAGAGTGGCTAAAATGAACAAATCAGGAGACTATAGATGCTGGAGAGGATGAGGAGAAACGGGAACCCTATTTCACTGTTGGTGGGAATGCAAAGTGGTCAGCCGCTCTGGAAAACAGTGCGGAGGTTCCTCAAAAAATTAAAAATAGATCTACCCTATGACCCAGCAATAGCACTGGTAGGAATTTACCCACGGGATACAGGAGTGCTGATGCATAGGGGCACTTGTACCCCAATGTTTATAGCAGCACTCTCAATCATAGCCAAATTATGGAAAGAGCCTAAATGTCCATCAACTGATGAATGGATAAGAAATTGTGGTTTATATACACAATGGAATACTACATGGCAATGAGAAAGAATGAAATATGGCCATTTGTAGCAACATGGATGGAACTGGAGAGTGTGATGCTAAGTGAAATAAGTCATACAGAGAAAGACAGATACCATATGTTTTCACTCTTTTGTGGATCCTGAGAAACTTAATAGAAGATCATGGGGGAGGGGAAGGAAAAAAAAGAGGTTAGAGAGGGAGGCAGCCAAAACATAAGAGACTCTTAAAAACTGAGAACAAACTGAGGATTGATGGGGGGTGGGAGGGAGAGGAGGGTGGGTGATGGGTATTGAGGAGGGCACCTGTTGGGATGAGCACTGAGTGTTGTATGGAAACCAATTTGACAATAAATTTCATATTAAAAACATAATAATAATTCACTGAACTTAAACAGCAGGTGCAACTTGCATTTTGTGTGAACCCAATTTTGTATCATCATGGAAAAATTATAAATAGTTGTTTACTGAAAATATGTATTATAGTAGGTAAACAAAGTATATTCAATAAAGCAAATCTTCTATACTAATTTTCTACTGAGTTTCACATTTCTTAAGTTTAATATGTGGGGATACCTGAGTGGCTCAGTCACTTAATGTCCAATTCTTGATTTGGGCTCAGGTCATGATCTCATGCTCATGAGATAGAGCTCTGCATTGGACTCTGTGCTGGGACTGGAGCCCACTTAACGATTCTCTTTCTGCGTCTCCTCTGCCCCTCCCCTTCTTAGGCTCTGTCTCTCAAAAAAACAAAAACAAAAATAAAAGTTTAATATATTAATATATGGAACTGTTTAAGTGTAGTGGTTTTAATGAGTTGTCTTTCTAAAGTCAGCTAGTCCTAATACCTATTGATGTAGCTGTCCTAGAGCTCTAATCATGGATATCTGTCTGTGGTAGACATAATAATGGTCCCCCTAAGACTTTACCACAATAACAACCAATACTTGCAAATAGGTTACCTTGAATAGCAAAAAGACTTTTTAGATACGTTTAACGTAAGGACCTTGAAAGAGGGGATGTTTTCCTTGATTATCCAGGTGGCCATATATGATCACAAACATTATTATAAATGAAAGAGGGATAAAAAGAGTCACTCAGAGAAAGAGATGTGATAACAGAAGCACAAGTGAAAGAGAGAGAGATGTGAATATGTTATGCTGCTGCTACTGACTTTGAAAATGGACGAAAGAAGTTACAACCTAAGGAATGAAGGTGGCCTCTTAAGGCTGGAAAGACAAGGAAATGGTTTCTCCTCTGACTCCTCCAGAAGGATCCCAATCCTGCTGACACCTTGCTTTTAGGACTTCTGACATCCAGAATGTAAGACGAATTTAGGTTGTTTTAAACCACTACATTTGTAGTAATTTGTTGCAGCAACAATGGGAAACTAATAAAGTACCTGAGATATAGTTATTTTCTAGCACAAACTTACCAAAATATAACACAATAGTATGTTTGGGGGAAAGATTAAATTCAAGCCACAAGATTGATTAACATTTATTTGTATGACTTTATAAATAATATTATAAAGAAATTTTTGCCCTCATATATTAAATGTACACTTCCTACTTTTTAGAATTTTTTTGGAAAATCAAAATAAATATATATGATAATGCTTCTCAAACTATAAAATGTTGTGTACTAATGACATAACTTTTACCATTTTTATTGTTTACATGATAAAGCCTTTCATAATCTGAATCTTCAAGCCTAAATTTCTGTCAGCATTCCTCTTAGAATCAGCAATGTGAATATTTTATTTTAGAATCAGTAAAGTCTATCCTCTATGTGTTTAACTTGTTTATCCCTGCAATGTCATGATTTAATTCAACAATATGATTTATTTCCTAGGTAGAAGACACCATTGAGGTTGCTACAGAAGCAAAGAGGTGGATAAAGGAACGCTTCCTAATTTCAGCAACAAAAAATTTGGCAAAATAAAGTATATTATATGTGGGATACAGAGTCATATTTTTTTCAGAAGAGGAAGGTATCATATTTCTCAGAAAGCATTTTTAAGAAATCGTAAATGAGCTTTGGGTAACTGTCAAAAACAAAACAAAACAAAACAACAACAAAAACAGAAAGGAAAGATAGAAAAACGGGCATCACAGGTAGTTTTAAAGTCAGAAACAATGACAGGAGGATGCACAAAAGAATGTTTAGAATTTAGCATAACAGATGTAGAATGGTGAGATAATGTATAAGTTTTCTACTTCTGCCTAAAATAATCATTGGCTAAATGATTAAAATTTAGCCAAACTAAATGGCTTAAAATGACACACATGTATTAGCCACAGGTCCTTCAGTCAAAAGTTAGGCACAGAGTGGCTGTTTTCTGCTCAGTATACAGAGCTGAAATCAGAGTGAGTTTTCATCTGGAAACTCTAGGGAAAAATCCACTTCCAAGTTAATTCTTATTGTTGGCAGAATTCAGTTCTTTGTGATTGCAGGACTGAGACATCTGTCTCCTTGTTGGCTGTCAGCTAGAGACCTCTCCTGGCTACTAGAAGCTGCAGTATTCCTTGTCCTATAGTGTCTGCCATCTACAAAGCCATCAACTGAGAACTTTTCATGTGTCAAATTTCCCTCATTTTTCAAATGTCTGAATTCTTCTTAGACAAGCCAGAGAAAACTGTTTTTAAAGGGCTTATGGGATTAGGTCAAGCCCAATGAGATAATCTTAAAGTAAACTAATTTGGGATCTTAATTGCATCTGCAAATTCACTGCACAGTAGAACGTAGATTAATGCATAACTGAATTAACTGGGAGACGATGAGTGTACATAAGGGGCCAGGCATCTTGAGGGTCATATAGAATCCTACCTACCACAGGAATAAAGCAAAGATGATATTAAAAAGGAAATGCATTACTCATAGGATAGAAAATCTTGAATATTATGTTAAAATGCTTGGATTCTGTTCTATAATTACACAACATTGGAGCAATAATCCCCCTATATACATTTTTTGAAGCTTTTGGAAAACCAGCTATTTCAAATGAGTTGAAAAATGGGTGACTCAGCAAATATTTTCTTTCCCTTCCTTTGTAGTGATTGAATAAGATAAAATATAATTAAGAAAAATAAAATAACAGTTCTTTAAACCAAGACAATGAGATGGAAGTGGACCTAACTAAATGTTTGAAGAAATCTGGATTACAGATAGCCAATAAGATGGCATGGATAGGAAATACAGATAAGGAACATGGCATCCCAGAACACTGAGGTTGAGTGTGGTAATTCCAGAAGAGAAAACCATGGAATCCACAAGCTGGATTGATAAATATAAAAATAATGAGTGTGGTTTGATGTCATTATCAGCCTAATTTTAAAACTGAACTGTGAAACACCTAGACCAGTAGGTCTCTTCCAGCAAAATAAAGACCTTCTACTTTAGCAATGAAAGAGGGGCACATCTCTTCTAGCTAGATATTCACCATAAAATCACTCCAGATGGGAACATGCCTCTAAACACACCACCTATAAACACAAAGTCCAAAATCTGCACTACACTGGAATGACAAGGTACATTCGAATTAGATTTATAGACTCCATGTTATTAATCATGCTAGCCCTGCTGGAGAAAAAAACCCAAAAAACAAAAAAACAAATCACCTATAAAGAAATGAGAATGACACTGAGATAATCAGTCCACTGAATGACAGGAAAAAAATGACTAACAATTCAAATTTCTGAGGAAAAATATTTGAATCCACAATTCTATAATCCAGCAAATTTTGAGAGCAGAGAAAAATTTACCAGAGCAAAAAAAAAAAAATGTTCCCATAAATATGATTTTTTTGGGGGTCAGAATATACCACAGTAAAAGAAAAAAGAAGTACCTAAGAAAGGACAACATGAAATACAAGAATCAATGGCAGGTGAGTATTACCAAAAAGAATGAAAGAAAGCTTGCAGGAAGTTGAAAGGAAGCTCTTTGAATCTTGAAGGTAAGGATAGTCTCTTTTAAGCAAGAGAAGTTAGTAACAAAGGGTTACAGTTCCTTCTTTATGTGTTCAGTCGCCAAATTGCTTCTGTGAAAACAATGACTTATCATAATAACAGGTATATTGATGTTGGGCAAAAAATGATTCAGTGTAAAACAGCCCATTAAAGGATTACTTATAGTTGTAGAACAGACCAGTTTAATAGTATTCTTTTGACGTCTTTGCAGTGTCTAACTTAAAGAACCATGAAGTAAGGGAAAAGTTAAAATGTAGGCATACTAAGTTCTTTATCTTTTATGTCAGTGGGTCAGTATTTAATCTTTAATGTTGATGGTTCAAGAAATTAAGAAGAAAACTTTTAAAGTATAAAGGAAGCTAGCAGGTACCATATGGATAATAGTATACTTAATTAAAATCATTGGTGGATGGAGAAAAGAAAGAAAAATACCATATTTTTTTTATCGTTCATAAAGGTACATCAGGTATCAGGGTAAAATTCAAAAACAAAAAAAATATGATAATATATAATTTTAATAAGAAAGACTTTGAAAAATGGTTAAATTTGGTTACCTTTTACATCCAAGAATGAGATGGAGAGATAAAAACAGTATTTCTACATATAATTCTGGACCATTCTATATGTTGTAATATAAGTATTTGTATGTATTTTATCAACAACTTTAAACCTGTTTTACATTAAAAAAACTCAAATATTTAAATGGTCATGAGAAGACATTTAAAATATAATAACAATATAGGGCACCTGGTTGGCTCAGTCGGTTAAGCATCCAACTCTTGACTTCAGCTTAGGTCATGATTGCATGGTTCATGAGATCTAGCCCCACATCAGGCTCTGTGCTGACAGCATGGAGCCTACTTAGGATTTTCTCTGTCTCCCTCTCTCAGCCCTTCCCCTACTCATGCTTCCTCTCTCCTCAAAATAAATTAAATAATAAATAAATAAATAAATAAATAAATAAATAAAACATAATAACAATAAATTGGAAGATTTTATATGGACAGAATTTAATTACCCCTACATAATACTGTCTTTACTGCCTTTAACATATAATGGTTCTATTTTAAAACCTGGTAAAGATAGACGGAGTTCCATTTCTAAGTGTCACAAATACTAATGAACTAATACTATAAACAAGCTCTCCATCAGTCCTTGCTTTGAAATAGTGCTAAGACTAAGTCATGACTTAATTAAAATTATTAATGATGGATTAATAAGAAACACAGGACTTAATGTTTTACCCTTTTGGAGATGAGACTATTATACATGATTAAAAGATTTTAACTCCTTCTAAGCTAATAAAACAATTCCTCATTGACTCAAAGAAATAGATTTTACACCCTTAGAAAATATAATGCTGTAATCATGATTGTAAATTTCAACACATATTGACTTTCAAATGCCAAACCATGGTAAAAAAACAAAAAAATAATCAACTGGTTAGCTGGTGTCTGTACCTCTAAATTATGTAATTAGACAATGATTGACAATAAAGCACTGGATTCTAACAAAGTTTTTTTTTTTTTCTAATTCCCCATTCTATCATTTTTTAACTGTTGAATTCGTTTCCTTATTTGTAAGATGGAGACAATAATTATATATACTTGATACAATTGTGGTAAAAATTAAATGAACAAAATGGTTCAAAAAATTTAGCACTATTTCTGGTTTAGAGTAAGAGTTCTGAAATGTTACAAACTTTTATAATATATATACATATATGTACACATGTGTATATATATGTATATATACATACATAAATACATACGTGTAAATATATGTATGTATATGTACATTATAGTGACCTTAATGTAATAAAGGGTGGGTTTCTACTGATTTGTATTTAATGAGCATTAAATCAGATACACACATTCCCAGGGATAGTTGAGAATAAGAGACATAGATGGGGCTGATAAAGCCAGAGTAACATGAATCTACATGAGAAAACTGACCTACTATGGCATTGAAACTTGGCCAAGCTATAGCTGGAGACAATTCATAATTCTTTTAAGAAAATAAGTTCTTATGGCAGGAATTCCTTCTTTGTTTTTCCTGAATAATATTCCATTGTAAATATATAAACGCTACATCTTTTTATCCTTTCATTCATCAGTAGACACTTAGGTTGTTTCCCTATCTTGGCTATTGTGAATAATGTTGCAATAAACATGTGGGTGCAGATATCTCTTCAAGATAGTGACTTAATTTCCTTTGGATATATACCCACAGGAGGGATTTCTGTATCATATGGTAGTTCTATTCTTATTTTTTGAGTAATCTCCACACTGTTTTCCATAGTGGCTGCACCAGTTTACGCTGCAGTCAACAGAGGACAGGGGTTCCTTTACTCCACAACCTTGACAACACTTGTCATCTCTTGTCTTTAACAAGACATCTTTTACAGCCATTCTAACAGATGTAATTGTGAAATTCATCCCTTTATGATAGTGCTATTTGCAACACCATGGATGAATCTGGGGGATATCATGCTTAGTGAGGTAAGTCACATACAGAAAGACAAATACTGTATGATCTCACTAATAGGTGGGATTTAAAAAGTGTAACTCATAAAATCAGAGAATAGAATGGCGATTTCCAGGGGCTGAGGGTGGGAGAAATGGGGAGATGTTGGTCAAAGGGTACAAAGGTTCAGTTATGCAAGATGAATAAATTCCAGAGACCTAATGTACAGCATGGTGACTATAGTTAATAATATTGTAATACTGTATTGTATACTTGAAGTTTGATAAGAAAGTAGATATTAATGTTCTCACCACACACACACACACACACACACACACACAGGTAACTATGTGAGATGATGGATGTGAAAATTAACTTGATTTGGTAATCATTTCATGATATATATGTATCCACATACAATCATCATGTTGCTCACCTTAAAAGCATCATGTTGCACAATCTAAACATGCACAATTCTTGTCAATCATACTTCAGTAAACTGGGAAAAGTGCCTCTGACGTTTTATTTCTAAGATATACTGCTCACTGCAGGGGTAGCAATTAAGGCATAGTCTTTTTTTTATCTGATCTGATTTGGTACAATGGTTTTAAAAACGGCAATTGTGTATTTCTTAGCTAAGATTCCTGGTCAGAGTAAAAGGCAGAGTGTTCACACAAAAACAACAATGGATATTATGTCAAATAAATTTCATTTACCTCAGAAAATTGGATTTAAGCTTATAGCATAACTAATGATAAAGGAAATAAGATCAGTTACAAATGCCATGGTTTCTATAATGTAAAAATAAGAAGAGACCACTCAGAAGTACAACTCAGCTGAACTGTGACCAATACACATTTCCCATTTGAACTGTCATGAAGGCTCTAAGGAAAACGAGCAATATCCTAGATACAAGAACAAAACAATATACTTTCAGACACTAGCTGACCTAATTTGTAGAAGTTTCATTTTGATATGTTTTTAAGCACATCTCAGGGGAAAAGAGAGCCAAATGTGTATGCAATTTGGGGATTTTTAAAAAGTCAAATGAGGGGCGCCTGGGTAGCTCAGTTAAGCGTCCGACTTCGGCTCAGGTCATGATCTCGCGGTTCATGAGTTCGAGCCCCGTGTCGGGCTCTGTGCTGACGGCTCAGAACCTGGAGCCTGTTTCAGATTCTGTGTCTCCCTCTCTCTCTCTGACCCTCACCCATTCATGCTGTCTCTCTCTGTCTCAAAATAAATAAATAAATAAATAAATAAACGTTAAAAAAAAAAAAAAAAGTCAAATGAAAAATAAGAAAATGTCCTGCAGGGGTGCCTGGGTGACTCAGTCGGTTGAGCGTCTGACTTCAGCTCAGCTCATGATCTCACAGCTCATGAGTTTGAGCCCCACGTCGGGCTCTGTGCTGACAACCTAGAGCCTGGAGCCTGCTTTGGATTCTGTGTCTTCCTCTCTCTCTCTTCCCCTAACCCACTCGCATTCTGTCTCTGTCTCTCTCAAAAATAAATAAACATTAAAAAAAAAAAAAGAAAGTGTCATGCAATATCGCAAATACATACACATATGGGTAAATTATCTCAAATCTCACTTCTATTTTGAAAATACACCCATTAGTACATAACAAGCTCTAAGATAAAAGTTTTCAGTTAACAAAGCATAAAAAAGAAAAAAAATAATAAGACCATAAAGTCCATCATCTTGATAGGTCTGAACAGTTTTTGAGAGTTTATGATAATATTTAAAGATAAAATATTTATTGATAGTTTATTAAATCACAAAAGTCTTTCATACCATCACAACCTATTCATGCCCATAAGAATCAATACCAAGAGTGATAAGCATGAACATTCACCATTCAGCTCTCCAGTTGAGGACAGTGTTAACTGAACTATTGACTCTACTGGTTGACTTGAAGAGGAATCACCATGTTCGCACAGAGGCTATGCTTCCCACCAGCTTCTTTCAGTGTGACTGAGCATGGCATCAGTATACATTCAGACCCATTCCTGTAAGACCTGGGGTTTCTGTAATGCTGAAATTGACTTAAAGATCCCACATAAGCCAGCCAAAGTTCTCATATTCTGCTCCGGTCTTAGACTCCATCTACTTCAGTCTCCTTTTTTATCATCTCCATCCTTAATAGGTTTCACATTTTCACTGTAGTCTGAAGTTTCCTCCTACTTTTTCTGGTTCCTTCTTCTTTATCGTTTATAGTCATTTGCTCCAATAAATATCTTAAATGCCCAATCTAGTCTTATGGTGAGCTTCATGGAAAACCCTAACAAACACAAGTTATGCCAGGAATAATCTGAGAAAATAGGTGGCAAGATGGAGTTTTATAACTGGCTCAAAGACTGCTTGGTGGGTAACTAGTGTGGGGGGTATGGATACTTCTTGGCGTAAGGTGGGAGCTTCATTGCTAATGGTCTCCTTCCTGGTTAAGTGGACTGCTCTTGCCCCTACATTGATTGCAACATTTGAAGATACAGAGTGAAAAATTCCTATAAGAACTCATCATTGGCTATTTACAGCTAAGTTATATGTAAGTTCCACCGACGGATAAAGAAAAACTGAGATCCATAAACAGCTAGTTAAAGGCAAAACATTAAGAGCCAGAAAGCCTCACCAGTGCTGAACAAACAGGCCTTTATCTCTTGCAGTGGAAGAGCTGACAAGGCTGAACAACATAAGATCCAATGGACTCTTCTAACCCAATCTTCTTTCCTTTTGTTCCTGTTTCTTTCACATGTGCCAGACTTGTATTACAGTCTGGAAGGCTTTCTCAGCCTTCTCCGGCTCCATGCTCTTTATCATTCCTGGCATTTCCCTGTCCCCCAGTAAATATTCATTTATTTCCCTCTGTTAAACATTTATTTTCATTTGACCTCCATGTTTGAGGACCCAAATTAATACACCTACGATTTGACAAAACAGCAAGTAATTATTTAAAAAGGAGGAAAAAGTATTTGTTATTGGGTGAACATTTCTGAAGCCTTATCTAGAATCTACTTTTTTTCCTGCCAAATTGTATGGCAGGTAGGAGGCTTTGAAGGGTCTGCCAGAGCCCCTACACTGAGAGTATGCCCTGAATGGCCTCCCCACACCTCTTCATTAATGGGTTAAATAAGTCATGACTTAACAGTATTCCCACAATATAATTCCCAAAGTGGGCACTGGGCCTAAATATATCCAATAATGTGAAACATGTTTTTTTTTTCAAAGAGTAAGGAAATAATATTTCCACCAGCTATGAATAAGAAAACACCCTGCAGATATGGGAAGAGCTAGCAAGACAAACTAGCAGCAATGAAAAGGCAGAGATTGGGAAAGATTCGGAGCTGGTGTCCCAAGCAAAGTGAACTTCAAGTTCACCCACCCCCTTTGACGTTTTCTCTCATGTAGAAGTTTTTTCTCACATTCTGTTTTTTTAAATTACGTATATTTTTCTCTCAATTGTCCCCAAAAGTTTCCTAAATGACCCAAATACATTTTTGTATTTGCTGCCTTTATTTAAGCACAGGTTAAATAGCAAATATAAATTAAAAAAAGAAAAACAGTTCTATTTATCTTATAAAAATGTGCCTAAGTTTCTTTTATTTAAAGAAAAATCCAATTTAACCACACTGCAAAGCTATCACAATATCAGTGTGTAGCTATACACATTTGTAATATCTTGAGGCAATATTTTGAGATATTTTGAGAGGCAGTTGACTCTCATCACAATATACTATGATTTGTTTATATTTACTTTCAATGGTAAAAGATACAGAATTTTTTTAAAAAAGTAATAAGTATCAGAAAATATTTATGTTTTAAATATTACTCTTACCTTTGAAGTTATTATTTTTCTTAATGTATTTTTGAATGAACTAGATTGAAATTAGAAAAAGGATTCAATATGCAAATACATTTTTCCTTCTACTTTCTCATTGTAGAACATGGCTTCATCTTAAGTGCTCCAATAAATATTCCCTACTTTAAAATCTATCTATATCTATATCCATATCCATATCCATATCCATATCCATATCCATATTTATATCTTTTTAAAAAAATCCTCCAGGACCTGTCTATCTGCATTAGGACACCATGTTTTTAGAAAATAAGTGGGACTATTCCATTCACAAATTCCTTGCTTGGATTTATCAAGAAAAATAAATAAGAATTCTATATTTTTCTCTACCGTATAAACACAAAATTTTAGAAATAATAAATATGCTTATATGCCTTTAAAATCTGGGGCCTCATATTGACCTCAATTAGCAATATCTGTGTATTATATCAGTTGAAAAGCCAACACTTGATTCTACAAATAGTCACACATACATACACACATTTAATATTTCAATGTAAATAAGAAGGGGCACCTGAGTGTCTCCATTGGTTAAGCACCTGACTGTTGATTTGTCTCAGGTAATGATCCCAGGGTTGTAGGATCAAGCCTTGCACCAGGCTCCTTGCTGAATGTGGAGCCTACTTAAAGATTCTCTCTCTCTCTCCTTCTGCCCCACTACTCTGCTCATGTGCTCGCTCTCTCTCTCTCTCTCCAAAATAAAAAAAAAATAATGTACATAAAAATATAGTTAAGTAGTTAGAATTGCAAGTAGATTAATTAGAATATAAATTGGAAGTCCATTTTTTTGAAATGTCCTTTTTTAATTATTTTTAAAGTTTATTTATTTTTGAGAGAAAGAGCAGGGGAGGGCAGAGAGAGAGAGTGACAGAGAATCTTAAGCTGGCTCCATGCTCGATCTCAAGAACCATCAAATCATGACCTGAACCCGAATTGAGAGCAAGATACTTCATAGACTGAGCCACTCAGGTGCCCTTCTATTTTTTTTGGAACTTCTTTTAAAATAATAAGTATTGGACGGCAACATGCAGAAGATTGAAACTAGAACACTTTCTCACACCATTCACAAAAATAAACTCAAAATGGATAAAGGACCTGAATGTGAGACAGGAAACCATCAAAACCCTAGAGGAGAAGGGGCGCCTGGGTGGCGCAGTCGGTTAGGCGTCCGACTTCAGCCAGGTCACGATCTTGTGGTCCATGAGTTCGAGCCCCGCATCGGGCTCTGGGCTGACGGCTCAGAGCCTGGAGCCTGTTTCCGATTCTGTGTCTCCCTCTCTCTCTGCCCCGTTCATGCTTTGTCTCTCTCTGTCCCAAAAATAAATAAACGTTGAAAAAAAAAAATTAAAAAAAAAAAAAACCCTAGAGGAGAAAGCAGGAAAAAACCTCTCTGACCTCAGCTGTAGCAATTTCTTACTTGAAACATCCCCAAAGGCAAGGGAATTAAAAGCAAAAATGAATTACTGGGACCTCATGAAGATAAAAATCTTCTGCACAGCAAAGGAAGCAACCAACAAAACTAAAAGGCAACCAGCGGAATGGGAAAAGATATTTGCAAATGACATATTGGACAAAGGGCTAGTATCCAAAATCTATAAAGAGCTCACCAAACTCCACACCCGAAAAACAAATAACCCAGTGAAGAAATGGGCAGAAAACATGAATAGACACTTCTCTAAAGACATCCAGATGGCCAACAGGCACATGGAAAGATGGTCAACGTTGCTCCTCATCAGGGAAATACAAATCAAAACCACACTCAGATATCACCTCATGCCAGCCAGAGTGGCCAAAATGAACAAATCAGGAGACCAGATGCTGGCGAGAATGTGGAGAAACGGGAATCCTCTTGCACTGTTGGCGGGAATGCAAATTGGTGCAGCCACTCTGGAAAACAGTGTCGAGGTTCCTCAAAAAATTAAAAATAGACCTACCCTATGACCCAGCAATAGCACTGCTAGGAATTTACCCAAGGGATACAGGAGTACTGATGCATAGGGGCACTTGTACCCCAATGTTTATAGCAGCACTCTCAACAATAGCCAAATTATGGAAAGAGCCTAAATGTCCATCAACTGATGAATGGATAAAAAAAATTGTGGTTTATATACACAATGGAATACTACGTGGCAATGAGAAAGAATGAAATATGGCTCTTTGTAGCAACATGGATGGAACTGGAGAGTGTTATGCTAAGTGAAATAAGCCATACAGAGAAAGACAGATACCATATGGTTTCACTCTTATGTGGATCCTGAGAAACTTAACAGAAACCCATGGGGGAGGGGAAGGAAAAAAAAATGAGGTTAGAGTGGAAGAGAGCCAAGGCATAAGAGACCCTTAAAAACTGAGAACAAACTGAGGGTTGATGGGGGGTGGGAGGGAGGGGAGGGTGAGTGGTGGGTATTGAGGAGGGCACCTTTTGGGATGAGCACTGGGTGTTGTATGGAAACCAATTTGACAATAAACTTCATATACTGAAAAAAAAATAAAATTAAAAAAAATAAAATAAAATAAAATAATAAGTATTAACAATATATTAAATAAAACCTTTGACATGATTTTTCTTATATAAAAATCTTGAATAATATTACTTTCACCATCATAATGATTTTTTAAAAATAAAATTAAACACCAATTTATATATTTTTTTAAAAGTGTCATGTTTAACCACATTTATATACACAGGTGTAATTAATAGCATTACAATTACTAGTGATCATAGCCATTATTGTAAAATAGGTATCTGGTGAGAACTTCAATGCCTTTACATATATATAAATTGAATAATGGAGTTAACAAAAATTTTACATTTATAAACCTGGAAATGACTCAACACTGGAATATTTTCCATAAGTATTTCTTCCTCTGGGAGAAATAAGAGCTGGGTTATGAGAAAATAATAAAAATTAAGTGCTCTTTCTATACTTAAGAAGTTTATTTATAATCCGTATAAAAGTAAACTATCAATTATTTTCAAATTCTATCTTTACAAGCCACTTAAATTCAATCTGGGACAAGGTGAAATAAAACAGATCGAACAATTTTTTCCGGTGCTTCTTTGGTCCCTTTATGCTATCTTTTACTATCTATAAAGATTTCTTGCACTATATGAGAAATTTCCTATTGAATATGAATCCTTTATCATCTCTCCAGGCCCAGTTTGGGTATGAACTGGAAAGACAGAGTTTCGATAAGAAAAACTGTTACTTTGTAGCTGGTATTTTATATTCCTTGAAGAGGTGATGAGCAAATTTTCAGCATAGACTTTAACAAGCTTTTGAATGGGAAAACAAAGTAAAAACACAAAAGTTCTTCATTATTCATTGCTGTTATATCCACTATTACTGCAGCTTCATATTTCTTTGTAAATTATGCAAAGTGGAAGAATAGAACTCACCTATAATCAAATATCATTGTAATGCATTTCCAAATCAAAATTGGGTGACTTGCTAATGCTCTCTTTCTTTATTATCTGTTTGTCACTAATGCTTATGAACCATAGAATAACACGGGGTTAAGTATTTTCAAATAAAAACATAATTTTTTTTATTAAATTAAAATAATAAAACATTTAAATGGCTTATGATTTGCATCTAAAATATAAAACGGATTCTTGAATGTGTACATTAAGAAAACAATTGAATTTAGAAATGGGCAAAAGATCTGAAAATACATCTCACCAAGGAAGAATACAGAAAGCAAATAAACATATGCAAATATGCTCAACATTTGTCATTAGAATATTAGAAAATAAAACAACAGTGAGATATCAAAAAATGACAATACCAAATATTGATGAGGAAGAGGAGTAACAAAACCTCTTTCTCAGGGCGCCTGGCTGGCTCAGTCAGTTAAGCATCCTACTATAGGTTTCTGCTCACGTCATGATCTCACAGTTTGTGAGTTGGAGCCCCACATCAGAGTCTGTGCTGACAGTGCAGAGCCTGCTTGGAATTCTCTCTCTTCCTTTCTCTCTGCCCCTCCCCTGCTCACTCTCTCTGTCCCTCTCTCAAAAATAAATTAATAAACTTAAAAAATTAAAAAAATAAAACCTTATCTTTAAAACAAAACAAAACAAAACAAAACCTCTTCCTCACTGTTGGTGGGATTTCAGTTTGGTGGGTGGATAGTTCAGTGGTCTTATAAAAGCATACATACTCTTAACATATGATCCAGCAATCATTCTCCTTGGAATTTACCCAAAGGAGCTGGAACTCTCAATCATTGTTGGTGGGAATGCTTAATGGTGCAGCCACTTTGGAACACAGTTTACAATTTCTTAAAGAGCTAAAACATAGTCTTACCATACAATCCAGTAATCACACTCCTAAATATTTACCAATTCAGTTGAAATATATGTCCACTCAAACATTTCCATGCAGATATTTATAAGGAGCATTACTCATAATTGCCCCAAACTAGAAGCAACCAAACACCCTTCTATAGCTGAATGGATGAGGAATTTTGTTACATCTGCACAATAGAATATTATTTCACAATAAAAAGAAATGAGCCATCATGCCACTAGAAGATATAGAGAAAATTTAAACACATATTGATAAATAAAAGAAGTCAATCTGAAAGGACTACATATTCTATGATTTCAATTATATGACATTGTATAAAGGACAAAACTATAGAGGCAGTTAAAAAGATTAGTGGTCACCAGGCATTCAAGGAGAGGAAGAGAGAAATGAATAGATGAAGCATAGGAGACTTTTAGTGCAGTGAAACTATTGTGTGATAATGTAGTGATAAATACATGAAGTTATATATTTAAAAACCCATAACTTCACAATACAAAGAATAAGCCTTATGTAAATTTAAAAAATCACTTAGGAAGTTGGGATCTTGCAGACTGCAACAAGAAAATCTAACTTTGTCATAAATGCACAAACCAATCTCATCAAAGCGGTTTGGGGAAGGTGCTGACATAAATCTTCTCACGCTAGCTAAAAGGGCTAAGAACATTGGCACCCAAGTGCAAGGAGCAGAACTAGAGTCCAGATCTCAGCCTGTAATACCATTCTCCAATTAAAGTAATCAGGGCCCCTTGGAACAATGAATGATTCTAAGTCTGGAGAAGAAAATATAAAAGAAGAGCATGGATCATCAGAAAGTAAATGCTAAAAACAAAGAAAGAAACACACAAAACAACAATAGGAGTATGGAAGTGTGTCAAAGGGACACAAGAGCCAACTGAAAGAGTTCCTAAAAGCTAACGCTGGAATAATTTCAACAAGAACATAGGTAGTCTTATATTACCACCCAAAGTATAAAACAAATAAACATACCAATATGAATGAATGAATGAATGTGGAAGAAAGGGCAAGTGTCCCATACAGAAAAATTCCAGAATGATGTATATAGATACTTTCTTTCAAGGAAGTGGATTGTAACACCTCATTCATTAAGTGTGGCCTGCACAATGATTCCATCCAAAAAATTACAGCATAGAAAGGGGAAAAAGAAGAGTAAATTTACACTGGAGAAACCTGATATTTATTACCTTACTCAGGTGATGAAGTTAAAATCAATTCATAATAATTCATTGTGATAGTTCAATACCTGAAATGATGTGACAAAAAATGTCAATTTACTTTGGTGTTTTCCTTACACCCAAAACATAACCCAGTCTAATGGAAAAAGAAAAAAAAAAAACAAATCTCCATTGAGGGGGCATTGTACAAAATACCTGATCAGTATTCTTCAAAACTGTAAAGGTCATCAAAAACAAGGAAAATCTAAGATAATTTCACAGCCAAGAGATGCCTAAAAAGACAAAGCAATTGCATGTATTGTGGGATCTTGGATGGGATCACAGAACAGAAAAATAATATTTGGTAAAAACTAAGGAAATATGAATCAACCAGGACATACAGTGCCAAGATTTTTAGTTGACGATAATATGTCAACATCGGTTCGTTATTTGTAGCACATATACCACACTGAGGTATGATGTTACTGAAAGGGTAAATTTTCAGAAGAGTGCATGTATAGGAGAATACTTTGTACAATCTGCTTAACTGTGTGTAAATCTAAAACTGTGCTGTAAATAAAGTCTATTAATAATAGATGAGGGAAAAGATAACCAGAAGAAAATATGTTCAGAAATTATAAAACAAGTGACTTGTGGGTTAAAATAGTTTTCTTAGAAAATATTTAGAAATGAAATAAAAATGCTGCACAGCAAGTAGAAAAACCTACATTATAAAACAAAACCTGGAAGGGAATTAAAAAAAAATTACTGTTTATTTTCAAGAGAGAGAGAGAGTGGGGGAGGGGCAAAGAGAGAGGGAGACACAGAATCTGAAGCAGGCTCCAGGCTCTGCGCTGTCAGCACAGAGACTGATGCTGGGCTCAAACTCATGAACTGCAAGATCATAACCTGAGCCAAAGTCAAACGCTTAACTGACTGAGCTACCCACGTGCCCCTGGAAGGTATTTTTTTTCTAAATATAATTTATTGTCAAGTTAGCTAACATACAGTGTATACAGTGTGATCATGGTTTCCAAAGTAGATTACCACAATTCATCACTTAGATACAACACCCAGTGTCCATCCCAAAATTCCCTCCTCACTGCCCATCACCCATTCCCCCCACCTCAAGCTCTCAGTTTGTTCTCAGTATTTAAGAGTCTCTTATGGTTTGCCTCCCTCTTTGAAGCCATTTTTTCCCCTTCCCTTCCCCCCATGGTCTTCTGTTAAGTTTCTCAAATTCCACATATGAGTGAAAACATATGATATCTGCCTTTCTCTGACTAACTTAGTTCACGTAGCATAATACCCTCCAGTTCCAGCCACATTGCTGTAAATGGCAAGATTTCATTCTTTCTTATTGTCAAGTAGTATTCCATTGTATAAATATTAACCACATCTTCTTTATCCATTCATCAGTTGATGGACACTTGGGGAAGGTAATTTTGAACTTAAATGTCTATATTAGAAACTGACAAAGGCTAAAATTTGATGTTACTAAGAAATTTCTAAGAAAGTGATTAAAAATTAGAAGAGTAAATTTAAGAAAATAGAAGAAAGTAAACAATAAGCATGCAAGAAGAAATTAAAAATACAGAAAACAATTATACAATTGTTTTGTAGATGGTTTGTCACTGAAGCCATAAATTGGTTTTTTTGAAAAGACTAATAAATTGGCAAACAGGGCAAGCCTGTCAAAGAGACTGAGAATGATAATACATAAGAAAACTTTATGAAGACCCTTATTTTAAAAAATGTAAACTTTGTGTGAAATGGACAAATTTTAGACGATTGCTACTTACTCAAACTTACTTGAGGGCAAATAGATGCTTGAACAGATCTATTATTATTAAATGTATTGAGTAGGTAATTAAAATTTCCTTCCTGCCACTCTTAAAAATTAAAAACCACAAGCAAATAAAACAAAGAAGTTAATGAACAAACAGTATATTTAAGGTCCAAATATGAAGGAACAAATAATTCCAATCTTGCACAATTATTTCAGAGTAACAAATATGAGGAAATATTCCCTATCCCCATCCTAAAACCTGTCTAGATCAGTTTGAGGAAGCAAAATTATAGGCTAATAATATGCATAGACATAAGTGCAAACATTCTAAAAAATGTTTACTAGTATATATTAAAAAATAATACAACCTGAACAATTTTAGTTATTCTAGAAATTTGTTAGGATTTACATCAAGAAATCAATTTAAAAAACTCAACATATTTAGAAGTTAAGATAAAAAATAATCACTTTGGCAAATATGAAGTTCAGATAAAATTTATTAGCCATTCCTCATAAAACTCCTAGAAAAATTAATCAGGGAAAACTTCCTAAGTTTGATAAAAGGTATCAAATGCAAATCCATAGCATATATCTCTTGTAATGGTGAATTTAGATGTTTCTCCTGTGCTTTATGAGTGAGGTTTACTTTTATTCCATATTATACTGTATTGACTAGCTAATCTAGTAAGAAAGAAAGCAAAAATACAGATCTTCCTTGACTTACAATAAGATTATGTCTCCATAAATCCATCATTAGCTAAAAATATCCTAAGTCAATAATGCTTTTAAGACACGTAACCTATTAAACACTATAGCTTAGCCTAGCCTACCTTAAACATGCTCAAAGCCCTAACAGTTGGGTAAAATCATCTGACACAAAGCCTATTTTATAATACACTGTTGAATAGCTCATGTAATTTACTGAATACCATACTGAAAGTGGAAATCAGAATGGCTCTATAGGTACAGACAAGTTGTAAGTGTATTGTTGTTTACCCTTGTGATCACGTGGATGACTGGGAGTCGTGGCTTGCTGTCTCTAATCAGCATCACAAAACAGTAGCTTACTGAATATTGCTAGCCCAGGAAAAGATCAAAATTCAAAATTCGAAGTATGGTGTCTATTGAACATATATCACTTTAGTACCCTTTAAAGTCAAAAACTTGTAAGTTGAATCATCATTAAGTCTGGAACCATCTATACATTTTTTTTGTAGAGAAAAATTGATCAGTGATGTTTTGTCTATGTGATAAAAAATGGCTAACTGGCAGGTTGAAGAATAAAAGAGCACAGGGGACCCAGTCAAATCTCCTTACAAACATGCTAATGGCATAGTTCTAGTAAACAAGTGCCTAGTATTTACTAGCAATAGACTTGTTATTTACGGAATGCTTTCAGTAGGATACACCTGATTATCTAATTCATAACAACAAACAATGAAGAGATCTATTGATCTATGTACGGGTAATGACGCTCTAGAAAATGTCAGGTAAGCTCTGCCTCTATCAGAGCATAACATGAATGGCCCTTTATATGTAAATGATAAGAGTCACATATATTATTTAGGACCTCGTATGTAACTTTAGGCCATCCCAATAGGGAAACAGACAACCTGCATTTGAGTCCTCAGACCTCTGTCTGCTTTACTAATTATTCACGAATACTTGTGTCCTGAAATTATTAGCAGTGTTGTATACTAGGCAAGACCTCTGTTTTGTGCCAATCTGATTTGATAATCCAATTATTTTATTATCTCATATTTACTTAATACTCAAAATCAGCAGAAAATTATGGAAATTAATAAGATATTGCAAATAGCATTGCACAATGATATAGTTTTGCAGTATTTAATCATATATGTTTATATGTCCATCTTCATTTTACCATAATGCATATTTACAATCTACTTTTACTACCTACTTAAAGAGTAGAGATTCAAAGATTCAAAAAAAGGGGAGGGTTTAATGTCCACATACACTAAAGGGCACACAAAAACAAATACATTTTGGGAAGAAGATGCTTATTCAGTAGTGAACTGAAGACAGCATTTTAGATTTACTTGTTTTTTCATAATGAGATCACTGAACACTTTAAATTGGACATAGAAAAAAATTAAAGTGTAAGTTCAGTCCCATGGTGTTTCTTTGCTAGAGTTGAGAACTTCAAGAACATTTCCTTCTCCTAGTTCAGAATCATTTTAATTAAATGACCCGGGAGCCTTTCGGGAAAGATGAGGCACAGAATTAAAACTGTGTTTTAGACTAGTATTGAGTGAGAAAACAGTACAATTCCCTTTGAATGAATATATCTTTCTGTTTATTTCTGTTTCTGTTTTAATGAGCACTTAGCTGCATGATTCTTTTGGCAAAGGACGAGTGATCTCTCTGCTTTTGTTAATGAGTCAGTATGAACAGCTCACTGGGATATTCAAACTTCACAGACTTCTGCAAATGATTTAATAGTATTTCAGCTCATCATTATTGCTATGTGTCAAAACAGAGTATCTAGAAAGATCACTTAACTCCAATTTTAATCATGTTTCTGT
Organism: Leopardus geoffroyi; assembly: GCF_018350155.1. Lineage (NCBI taxonomy): Eukaryota > Metazoa > Chordata > Mammalia > Carnivora > Felidae > Leopardus > Leopardus geoffroyi. Next base: position 172,627,050 of record NC_059328.1, on the reverse strand, counting down.
TTAGTTTCATGTTCTTTTTAAAATTCAAAAGAAATAATATTTTATCTACATTAAGAAGCTACAAAAGGAAATGGGGGAATCAGGGTGGAAGAGACTCTGTATGAATAGGATATTAGCTAAATCTAATATATATTTACATGGCATCCTTTTATTTTAAAAGGTCAGAAGTGCTCTGATAAGGCAGAGAAGAACAAATAATTATCGGAATTCAGAATGCCATATTATTAAGATTGGAAGAAACTGGTGTGTTTTTGTTTGTTTGTTTGTTTTGTTTTTTAATAGTCACCATGCTGGACATTATACCCCCAGGACTTATTTACCTTACAACTGGAAGAAACTTTTGAGATATTTATGCTCACATAAATTAATGAAGAATAAGAAATAATTAAAAACTACATTTAAAAATTGCAAAAATAATGTTTTCACTCATCTGTGGATCTTGAGAAACTTAACAGGAGACCATGGGGTGAGGGAAGGGGAAAAAATAGTTACAAACAGAGAGGGAGGGAGGCAAACCATAAGAGCCTTTAAATATAGAGAACAAACTGAGATTTGGTGGGGGGTGGGGGGTGGGGGAGAGGGGAAAATGGGTGATGGGCATTGAGGAGGGCACTTGTTGGGATGAACACTGGGTGTTGTATGTAAGCGATGAACCACGGGAATCTACCCCCAAAACCAAGAGCACACATTGCACACTAAATGTTAGCCAATTTGACAATAAATTATATTAAAAAAGTAATAAATTTAAAAAAATGAAAGAGTTGATTCCAAAGGTTTGCAGACATATTTTGACTAATTAATAGGTCAGAGAAATATAAACAGTTAATCTTAGCCAAAATTCTGAGTCCAGGCCATGTGATACCATTTCAATGAGAACTTCTTTAATGTAAGTCTTAGTAATTTGTATGCTTTTCAACTTCTAAGGCTCATGATAGATTGCTCAGGTTAAAACCTGTCCTTATAAGCCTTAGAATGTAATTTTTCATTTTTATAATTATTTCCAATCAAATCTTAAAACTGGAGGACATAAGTCTTTAATAGTTCCTTCATAGTCAATTAAAAGTGCTCGAATAAATGAATGACTACATGAATGAAACAAACAAAAAACCCCAAAGTTAATTCCTTCTATGATAAACATTTGAACGTATTTGAGTTACTACTTTAAAAATTCCAAATGTTTTTAGTATCTTTAGAAAAGATGATTTCTTTTAGAATAAGTGTTCTTAACAGGATTAATAATCATAATAAGTAACGTGCAGATGGAGCAAATAAAATTTTTTTCAGCCTTTAATATAGTTTAGGGTTCATCTTATTATGCAAGTCATGAAAGTAAGAGAATGAATGGTATCTTTTATATGATCTCTAGAATTCCTGCTCAAAGACTAATGATTATGTAGTTAAAGCAAATACACTAGGAGATATGAATTCTGATATTATTATTCTAATTTTTGTATATTTTTATTCATCTGTATACATTTCATAATTTTCTTGAAGTACATTGTAAATAATGGAGATCTTGTTAATGTAAAGCCTTCATCCCATTTATTCATACACAAAGTGGTGGATAAAATGAAAGAAAAATTACATCCCAGGTGATAGTGTTTACAGCAAATGATGCATAATTAAAAACATTTTTTTGCTACTCACATTATCATTTGATGAAACGGCCTCATTTTAATGAGGGAGGGTATAACTAAGTCCTATAATCAGAGGTTTTGCTGTGATCTCAACTATGAATTGATGTGTATAAAAACAATCTGTCCAAATTTCAAGCTTTGGAATATTTATATTAGCTTCAGCAAAATTCTATACAGGGTAGTTTTTGAACATTAAGATTTCTACTAAATAGACAAATACAAAGATAATGAGTAGCTTAATATATTATTCTCACTTAATAAGTAAAGAATGAAATAGTTTAGTCTAATAAGTGACTGGAAATGATAAATCTTAGATGATGGTTTTATTTGTATAAGTAAAATTTGTATATTTGAAATATATTTAAGATATTCTAAAATTTTGATTAAAAGAAATTCTCTTCAATCTTTACTCCTTATTCTATTTTTTAGCTAATTGTTCAAACTGAATGAAACCGTCCAATGATATTAGATTTTAGTTTATTATTACATTTTTTGTTTTTTAAAGAGAGAGAGAGTGTGTGAGCATGGGATAGAGGCAAAGTGAGAGAGAAAGAGAATCTTAAGCAGGCTCCATGTTTAGTGCTGAACCCGACATGGGCCTCTATCCTACTACTCTAAGATCATGACCTGAGCCAAAATTGAGTTGGATGCTCAACAGAGCCACCGAGGCACTCCAGTTATAAGTCTTTAAAATGACAAATATCATCTTTTATAAATTAGCTTTATAAAGCAAACTCTAAAATTAGTTAACTAACCCATAATACAATGAAAGGCTTTGCAAATATCTACTCTAAATCTGTATTTCATTTATTTGTCTTCTCTAAAGCACCTTTTATGGTATGCATTGTAGATACTGAATATTTTTCTCTCTAAATGAATAAAATAATGAATCTAGAGTCTAAAATATTTTGAACTAATTTTTTTTCTGAAGTAAATTAATAACTCCTTTTATTAAAAAATTTTTGTTTGATGTATATTTTTGATAGAGTGACAGAGCGTGAGTGGGGGATGGGGAGAGAGAAAGGAAGACACTGAATCCGAAGCAGGCTCCAGGCTCTGAGCTGTCAGCACAGAGCCCGACGCAGGGCTCGAACCCACGAGCTGTGAAATCATGACCTGAGCCAAAGTCAGATGCTTAACTGACTTAGCCACCCAGGCACCCCTCTATGACATACTTCTATACCAAAAGAAATGAATCTTATAAGCACATAAATTCAGTGTTTGAAAATTTAGGATACGAATTAAGAAATGCTTTCAAATGATCTAAACATTCAAACCATAACAACTGAGTATGAACACAAGTACCAAGTAACTGAGCGCCTTATTTCCAATGTTAAACCTTGTTACCCTTTGTCAAATTTTTTATATATTCTGGAACAAACACTCATTATCATCAGACATATATGTTTATTTTCTGCTTAATGTTATGTTCTTAAGTCTTTACAATGTATAGTATTACAGTGGATACTTTTAAGATATAATCGTGGATAATATCCCTTACATATTAAATTGAAAATAAATACATAAATAATGAAATTTATCTTCAACTGACTATTGAAGCATTTTTAAAGAATATCTCTGAACTTTCAAATAGGTATGAAAAATTATTTTTTATTTGGCTATGGTAATAAAACAGGATGGTATTGATGAAAGAATAAACACATAGATGAGTGGAACATAAGAGAGAACCTAGAAATAGACCTCCATAAACATAGACAAATGATCTTTGACAAAGGAGCAAAGGCAACACAATGGAGAAAGACAGTCTCTTCAACAAATGTTGTTGGAATACCTGAACATACACATGCAAAATAATGAATCTAGGCACAGACCTTACACTTTCACAAAAATTAACTCAAAATGGATGATAGATCTAAATATAAAACTCCTAGAAGGCAACACAGAAAGCCCAGGTGACATTGGGTATGGTGATACCTTTTTAGATACAACACCAAAGACATGATCCATGAAAGAAATAAATGACAAGCTGGGTTTTATTAAAATTAAAATACCTCTGCTCTGCAAAAGACAATGGTAAGAGAATTAGGAAACAAGCCAAAGATTGGGAAAAAATATTCACAAACAAGACATCTGATAAAGGATTGTTTTCCAAATATACAAAATATTCTTAAAACTTAACAATAAGAAAATAAGCATCCCAATTAAAAAAATGGGCCTTGGGGCGGCTGGGTGGCGCAGTCGGTTAAGCGTCCGACTTCAGCCAGGTCACGATCTCGCGGTCCGTGAGTTCGAGCCCCGCGTCGGGCTCTGGGCTGATGGCTCAGAGCCTGGAGCCTGTTTCCGATTCTGTGTCTCCCTCTCTCTCTGCCCCTCCCCCATTCATGCTCTGTCTCTCTCTGTCCCAAAAATAAATGTTGAAAAAAAAGAAAAAAAGAAAAAAAAAAAAGAAAAAAATGGGCCAAAGACTTTAACAGACAACTCGACAAAGAAGATATGCAGTGATAAATGAACATATGAAAGGATACTTCATATTATATGTTATCAGGGAAATGTGAATTGAAACAACAATGAGATAGCACTCATATCTGTTAGAATGTCCAAGAGCCAGAGCACTGACAACACCAAATGCTGGCGAGCAACAGAAACTCTCACACATTGCTGGTGAGAATGCAAAACGGTATGGCCACTCTGGAAAAAAGTTTGGTGCTTTCTTACAAAACTTAAATCTTACATATAATCCAGCAATCACACTCTTTGGTATTTACTCAAAGGAGTTGAAAACATCCTCATCAAAACTGCATACAGACATTTATAGCCACTTTACCACAATTGTAAACATTTGAAAGTAACCAAGAAAGAAATTAGCTATCAAGCCATGAAAAGACATGAAGGAAACTTAAGTGCATATTACTAAGTAGAAGTCAATCTAAAAAGTCTACATAATATATGATTACAACTACACGAAAAGACAAAATGGAGACATGGAGACAATAAAAAGATCAGTGGTTTCTAAAAATGAAGTTGGGAGAGATGAACAGGCAGGGCACAGGATTTTTAGGACAGTGGACATACTCTATATGATATTGTAATGATGGATATGCCATTATACGTTTTTTCCCAAACCCATGGAATATATAACACCAAGAGTAAACCCTAAAATATATTATGGACTTAGGTGATGATAATGTATCCATGTAGGTTCATCGCTGGTAAAAAATGTACTGTTCTGGGGTGCCTGGGTTGCTCAGTTGGTTGAGCACATGACTCTTGATTTTGGCTCAGGTCACGATCTCATGGTTCCTGGGATAGAATCCTGTGTTAGTCTGTGCACTGGCAGAGTAGAGGCTGCTTGGGATTCTCTCTCTCTCCCTCTCTCTCTGCCCTTCCTCCGCTCACACACGTGCTCTCTCTCTCTCTCAAAATAAATAAACTTTATACATACACACACACACCATTCTGATGAGTGATGTTGACAACAGGTAAAGCTATGTATGTAAGGGGGCAGAGTATATGGGAAAACTCTACCTTTCTCTAAATTTTGTTGTAAACCTAAAACTTCTCTACAAATAAAGTCTAAAAAATTATATTTATTCAGGGGGCGCCTGGGTGGCTCAGTCAATTAAGCATCTGACTTCAGCTCAGGTCATGATCTCACGGTTGGTGAGTTTGAGCCCCAGTCAGGCTCTGTGCTGACAGTTCAGAGCCTGGAGCCTGCTACAGATTCTGTGTCTCCCTGTCTCTCTGCCCCTCTCTTGCTCATGCTCTGTCTCTCTGTCTCTCTCTTACAAAAATAAAATAAACATTAAAAAATAATATTTTAAAAAGTATATTCAGGGAAAAGGAAAAAATAAAACTATGTTCAATAAGTTTGTTTCTATCTTTCCTGCTAAATATTTTTACTTTACAAATAAACAATGAAACCACCAATATTAATTATGACACAGGTAATAGTGAACAAAAATCTAATCAGAAATAAACTAGATAGAATTAAAGCGCCCTTTTGTAAGCAGATATATGAGAATAGAATTTCAGGTTTGCATATCTGTTTGTATTCAGAGAAAGACAATACGAGGAACAGAAGGTGGAGAAAAAGAAGTCAGGACATCTTTGCTCTTCCATCATTTCTCATCCTCTCTCATTCAATCCACACAGCCTTTTCATCAACAAAGAGCTGTATATTAACCTGTCTTTCTCAGACTCTTTTACTATTGGCACAACATGTGGCCTGATTTCACTAAAATTACTGAACAAAGATTTGCACTTTAGGAACACCTTTCCCACTAAACAATTAGAATGTGATAGAAAGTTGAGAGAAAATGCCCTTACGTGTCAAACATCAATTTTTCTTTGCAGTAGAATCTTATTTAAAAAAATAAAAAATTTATGTGGAAATGTTGCTTTGATTTCCAGAAATAATAGTTATGAAATAAATTTTGATGAATAGAAGCAAGAAATTCCTGCAGAGGCTGACCTTCAGAAAGTTCAATCATAACCTGTCAAATAGTTTTTATTCCTCATTGTAATTTCTTTCTGTTATTTCCACACACAATGAGCAAAATTTTCAACTGTTAGCAGTTTGGGTTTTCCTAGAAGTATTGACTTCAAGTCATTTTTTGTTTTAGAAAAAAACACTGCAATGTGACTAAGATTTTGTCAAGGTTATACCAACTTACAATTTTGAATTAGTGAGCTGAAAACCAAAAGGACACTCACTATTCTACATAACAATTTTTAAAAAAATTTTTTCAATGTTTATTTATTTTTGAATGACAGAGAGAGTGTGAGAGGGGAAGGGACAGAGACAGAGGGAGGCATAGAATCTGAAGCAGGCTCCATACTCTGAGCTGTCAGCACAGAGTCTGATGCTCAAACCCATGAACCATGAGATCATGACCTGAGACGAAGTTGGATGCTTAACTGACTGAGCCACCTAGGCACCCCTTCAATATGTATTATTAATCCTGGGTAAAGTTACATTTTGCAGACTATTAGGCATATGTACAATCTAGACAGAACTAATAAATAGGAACAAATTTTCCCATCCATTTAATTTCAATACCCTAGATTTTGGTTAAAAAAACATAGGAAAATGCCTTTGAAATTAGAGAAACAAGTGGACCCTTTTCCTGAAAGTAAAATAAACCCAAGAAAAAAAGAATAACAATTGGAGTTTCCCTACAGAGGACAATGACTTAGAGACATCAGAAATAATATGTTAAATAGACATAAGAGAACTCAATCAATTTGCTGGATATCTTAAATTAATTTTTGTTTCAGTTTATGAACTAAACTGACATGGTTTTAGAATAGATTTTCCTTGAACCTCAGAAGAAAAAGGTGGAGATATTTAAATTGGGCTTTAACTAAGCCATAATGAAGTACCTTTGATAGCTATAACTGAAAATATAAGCTTAAAAATAAATACTTTGAAGATTTATATTTGAACAAAAATGGCTTCTTGCACTCTAACCAAGGCTAGTTTACAAAAAAATCTAAAACCACACTAAAACTTTTAAAATATTTATGCTTTTATTCACTCTCTCTACTGTTAATGTATTCTCCAGTGCCATTAAGTTTTCAGAAGCATTTGTTTCTAAGTAGCAGAGATTGAACTCACTTCTCTTTTTACATTCCTACTTAAACCTATTATTGTCAGGCATTGGTTTCCAACCATTCCGAAAAACCTCTCATGTCAAGTTGTCCACATTTCCAAATCCAAAATCAGGTAATCCTCTCTTTGTGACTCAGTTGTTCACTGCTACTCCTTGACTATCTTGTTTGTCTCTATCCTCATGGCCACACTTGTTCAAGCCCCATAGTTAGGTCCTTTACATTTTCCCAACTTCTAGTTGTATGCTAAGGGTTTATTCCTTTTCTCATACCTCTTCTCTATCTCTACTTACTCCCTAGATGACTATCAGCTTCATGGTTAACTCCGTGGTTACACTATATTTAACTGCATAATTACCATCTCCATTTAGATGCTTAGTAGGCACCTCAAATCTGACATGGCCACAAATGCCTCACTCTTGCCCCACAAACATATATTTTTGTTAGTTTTCTTCAGCACACGATATCTGATTTATCTACGTACCTGTTGGCATTTCCATGCCGTTCAAACATCAGATTCTCACCAATTTTCACAGTGGGTACAAGTATTCCTTAACTCAAGTAACTGTCATGAATGTAGCATTAATCTCCCACTGTCTTCTTTTTGCCATTATTACTTCCTTCCTTCCAATTCACTCTCTTCATAACAACTAGAGTGATTTTTTTCAAAACAGCAAGGCACATGTTCTTACCTTCCAGATGGAAATCTTTTAATCATCCCACAGCATTTAGAATAAATCCTATAATCTTTGTCACGGCCTACAAAAATCTACCTAATCTGGCCCCAAATTTCTTTTCCGAATTTATCTCCTATAGATTTCCCTAGCCTATGCTTTCTGGTAGTCTCATTGGCTTTCCTTTGTTCTTTAAAGAATCTAATTACAATCTTGTGCCTGCGTATTTTAGGAAGTATTCCTCCTAAAGTATTCCTTTAGCACTTGTTGGCTCACTTTAAAGTTTTGCTTAACTGCCACCTCATCAGAGAGGTTTTCACTTCTCTCCTTATGTAAAATGACAGCTATCTACCATTTAGCAACTCTCTTTTTATTTTTCCTCAAAGTTGAAAATATCTAGATTTAAAAATTGAGTTGTTAGTTTGCTTCTTGACTTACCAAAATTAAATTCTGTGAAAACAAAGATTTGTTTTTTTTCACCATTACTCACCTAGATTAGTTCTTCATTTGTATATTGGTAAATATACACATTTGCTGACTAAATGTGTGTATAGTATGCATCTGTGTATGTGTGCCTATATATGTGTGCACAAGTACACACACACACACACACACACACACACACACACAAATATAAAGAGAGAATTCTGCCTGGTTTCTTTCTCCTTTCCTCCCCCCCCCTCCTTCTTTTTTGTTTTGTTTTGTTTTGTTTTGTTTTGTTTTGTGGTTTTGGTTTCTTTCTTTTCTAGTTTGCTCAATGAGCTTTGGAAAGATGAAATGAGTCAGAAGATGACAATAGTTAGTTGGAAAGTTTATATTTCCTATTTCCTTCATTGTAACAAAATTTAATCATCTCAGTAAATATATTTCTTGTGTTAAAACTATGTATTATAAAGTATATACTATTACGATAGCCAAGACATGGAAACAACCTACATGTCTATTGACAGATGAACGGATAAAGAAAATGTGATATATATACATATATATATGTATATTGAAAAATTATTTGGGCATAAAAATGAAAGAAATTCTGCCATTTGCAACAACACAGATAGAACTTCAGGGAATTATGCTAAGTGGATTAAGTCAGACAGAGAAAGAAATACTGTTATGCTCTGACTTATAGGGTCTTAAATAAATGAACTCTGAAGCAGAGAACACATTGGTGGTTGCTATAAGCAGGGGGTGGGGTGGGGAACATGGGTGAAAGTGGTGAAAAGGTACAGATTTCCAGTTATAAGATAAATAAGTTCTGGGTAATGTGCAGCATGGCAGCTATTATTAAAAATACTGTATTTTATATTTGAAAGTTGTTAAAAGAGTAGATCTTAAAAGTTTTCATCAGAAAGCTTTTTCTCATGGTAACTATATGAGGTGATGGATATTAACTAAACTTATTGTGGTAATCATTTCACAATATACACATACAATAATTATGTTGTACACTTTAAAAAAGAAAGAAAATATTAAATACATCCATGTCCATCTTTCTTGAATACATTCATAATCTGAAAATTTCTGATGAAGTCATTGCATAGTTCCCTTTTGTCCTGCCAGTTCTCTTTATGATTTCAGGAAATGCATATAATTACAATAAATGTATTAGAAACATGCATTGTATTTACCATAAAATAACATCTTTCATAAAGATATAAAATATCTTTTCCTCTCTCAGCTACCAATGACAGTCTTAATATTATTATTCTTCCATGAAAGAAAGAGACAATTTCCTGAAGGTTTTTCACAGTATAAAATTACAAAAGCTCAGCTTCAAGATGAAGTTCCCTGAGTTACATAGCACAATTTTCACTACACTGGTGCCTTGTGATTTAATATGCTACTGATCTGACAGATATTGGACATACCATGAGGGAGGAACGTTGCTTGAACTCACAGTGAATTTTTTCTTCAGGTGCTTGAAAAGCCCACAATGTGGATGTTAATGTCAGTCACTCTTGCACTCAAAATTATAATAAGGGGTTTCTAGGGCTTGGAAATAGTCAAAAAAGTGTATTTTCAGTGAAGTGGTGGTCTTTGTATACAGAACCCTCCAAGGATAATCTGAAACTACAAGGATGGTCATCTTTGTGTTTCCATTGACTAGGCAATTTTAGAATTTAGTAAGTTAGGTTGTGGAAAGTGGAGAGTAATGCACATGATTATTCACTATTGCAATACAAATATACTTTGCCCAATAGAGATACAATTGATTTTGTGCTTTACAAAAGATGACCCAAAATATTACATTTTATTGTCCTATATGGTATCAACCAGCTTTTATGCATTAAAATATTAATACCAGCATTCCTTACTGACTATATAGCATATATATGTTATAGCATATGTATTATGAAACTATATAGTTGGTTCTTTAAATGATCCTTTGAATAAGCTTAGTGTCTTATTGCTTTCCTAATTAAAGAGCTGAATAAAATGTTTGAACATGTTATTTTACATTTTAGGAAGGTCATGATTTTACCTTTTGAGGGAAAAGAGGTAAGAAATATAAACCATGAATATGTATACATATATGTGCATGTGTTAATTTATGTGTGTGACACTTCCAAAATAAAACTTTCATCATTTCATTTGCTATATTTCTTTGTTTTACTGTATAAAAACATTGTGGCCAGAGATAAGCTAAATAAACACTGTGTGGTATTTTCTTTGAAACGTTTTGTCTTGACACTTTTTAAAACAATGCTATATACATATATATATATATATATATATATATATATATATATATATATTATTTTCCCCCTTATTTCAACCACAGTTGGATTACAACATTGATAATAACATTTCTTATGCACTCAAGGGGAAAAAAAGCTTGTAGCCCATAGAAATATTTGGGGTAAAAATAGAGTCGGGGTTAAAATCTAGCATATTTTCTTTTTATCAAATATGTCACTTAAGCTTTTAGCACACATCTTTGTTGATACAAAATGACATATTTTGTAAATTAAAAATTTCACTGGGGCACCTGGGTGGCTCAATGGGTTAGGCGTCCAACTTTGGCTCAGGTCAGATCTCACAGTGGGTTTGGGCCCCACTTTGGGCTCTGGGCTAACAGCTCAGAGCCTGGCGCCTGCTTCAGATTCTGTGTCTCCCTCTCTCTGCCCCTCCCCTGCTTGTGCTCCACCTATTTTTCTCCCAAAAATAAATAAACAGTAAAAAAAACTTTTTTAAATTTCACTGATCTGCTAGCAAAAGCAGTTTTTAGTATTTTAGTATTTAGTATGGAGAGAATTTTTGTCAGATTTTGTGACATGAATCATGCTTCCTTAGTTGGAAACATCATGCTGATGATTTGAACTTTACTTTTGATGCATTGGGGAGTGTCAGTAAAGAGGTGTCAACTGTTTCCCTATTAATATCCTACAAATAATAAAAATAGTTGTCCCCAACTGAGTCACAGGCAGCATTTTCCAAATTGCTACAAATAAACTGAGATAAAATTTGAGCAGGATGAGGGAGTATTGCACCATATCATATCAGAATTTCCTAAAGAGCAAAATCTGTATGAAGACAATAATTTGGGAGTTAATATATTTATTTAGACAGATTTTTTTAATGTATTTTGTATGTATTATAGTGCCTATTGGATCCAAGGTATTTAGGTAAGCAAGTAATTGATAAGAAGTAACATTAAATAACAGTGACAATGGTTTCCCCAAAAAACAAAAGCATAGACACAGACATATGTATTTGTGTGTGCACCTTATGTATATATTGACATATTATTTATGTCTATATTTCAATGTACAAATACACATGCACATTAACACACATCTTTAATACATGAAGCTAATATACTATGGTATGTCAACTATACTTCAATTAAAAATAAAACAAATAAAGATACACCACTTTGGCTTAAAATGATTTTTGTTGTTTTACAAAATAAAATTTTTACTGGTAACAAACACAAAGGGGTAGAGGGACATTCTTTTCGTAGTTTACAATTCATAACTGACAATTATAAAATGAAATCTCTAATACTAGTTGTATTTTTCTACTGTAGTCTAGTTCTTTAATGCTTTTTCTCATAACTATATTTAGATAACATAGAGCAGAAACATTTAGTATTTTCACACCCTCAACAATGACTACTCAACAGACAGCCACCATCAGCCTAATAGATGGTGGAAGCTGGAAAGGAAAGACTTGAACTTCGCTGGGAAAGGTTTATGAAAATGGCTTCAGTTCAGATACTGGAAATGATTATTTTATCCAGAGTATGCCTCAAACTCAATAATGGACAAGATTTACTGTTTAATTCTATTCAAATCGTGCCCTTGAATAGGAAATGTCAAAGCAATACAGTTCCATGATTAGCTAGACACATACGTGTACTTCTGTTGGGGCAGGCACTTTTTGACAGTGGGCAGGCTCTGCAGGAGGAAATTCTATGTCCTTTTGTTGTTCTTAACCTCAAAATGATTAAACAAAATAATAAGGGTACAATTAGACTGAAGCACACACCACAAGAAAAATCCCAGGGAAGGTGTTTGAAATGAATTGAATCATGCATTGCTTTACACATACCTCATATTTTCTTATTAACTTTTAAATATTATTTTGCAGGTGAAAACTTGGACCCAACTATCAAGAAGTGATTCTTTTCTCAAGTATCAGATTAGTGAACAGAAGTTTAAATTACTAGGAATGTTCACATTTGAGAATAAGTCTGCTCCATTTTTATAGCAATACAAGTCCCTGCAGGACCAGCAAATTCCAACAACCTGGCCTGACCGTGACTTCCTCTGGAGCAGAGAACAAAAGAGCATGCTGTAAAGCACCGAATCTTGACTTGCTGGGGAAGGTCACTTCAGTGCCTTTTGGGAGATACTTCAGCCATACTGAAGCCGCTAAAGCAAAAATCAAAATGTTTGTGGGGCAGCAGCAATAAGGCAATCATCCCCTTTCCTATCTCTTCATAGCATCAGTGTGACAAATCTCTTACAGTGAAAATAACTCTGAATTGCCCATAGGCTGCCGGGTAAGAAGACAGACACAGTGTGGCTTTAGTTTAAAGGCAGACGAATAGGTCAAGGGTTTAGAGGAAAACTTTTTCTTTTTACCAGATGCTGAGTTTCCCACTTAAAAAAAATTTTTGTTTTAATCTCACTGACTAGAATTCAGAATGACATAACTTCACTGGCAACTATTCTAATCATCATTTTTAACAGTATGATTAACATACTGTTATATTTGTTTTCAGTGTGCAGAATAAAGATTCAACAGTGCTATGTACTACTCAGTGTTTCTCTATCTTGAAACTGTGGCTTATTACAAAATCTTAAATGCAATTTTGACTGTAGCCCTTTTATATTCATATGGGAAGCACTAATTGGGTGTCTAAACTGTGCAAGATGTTGCACTAGATGCTGTGAGGAATGAAGACATAAAGAAATAATCCTTGCCATTAAAGGGTTATAATCCAATGGCTTTCAAGTTTCAAAGTTAAAAAGAAAATATTCTAAAAATGAACCCTGAATTGTGAACTTGTGATCACCTCTGTACACCTGTGCCTCTTCCTCTTTTTTAATTCTCTGTTAGCAAGTCTTAGCGATGAGAGCTTGAGAGAGAGTTTGAAGTTACCCAAAGAGCAAAGAGAAACAGATTTTCCTTTGAAGCTTAGAGTTCAAATGCAACACATAGTCTGTCATAACACAGATTTGCAAAGCTACACGAGGCAGGCACACTGCTCTTAGGTCAAGATTACCTGGATATGTGTTAGACTTTATTAGCCTTTTTGAAGCAAAAATAGATCCTTATTGGGAAGCCTAAATAAAGGCAGTCTCAAAGGCAAAGTGTTAGTGTCCCAAACATTCTAGGAGAAAAGAAATTTTAGTAAGTAGTAGTAATGAAACTAGTTAAATCTTAAGCTTTTACTATTTTCCATGTACTCTGCAAAGTGTGGTCATGCTCATTCTCTCATTTATTGTCCCTAACAATGAATATTTGAGTTAATGGAGCCTTCGCATATTCTACCCAAGGCTGGTAATGGTAGGGCTAGGATTCATTCCACCAATAACTCCTCCATTTTTCCCTGAATGTGGTGGCCCTTGGAATCACATCTGTATAGCAATGCATCGATTGTGGTCTCTTTGTCTTTTTTAATTCCATTCAGGAAGTATCCAAATCACATGCAGGGTTTTCCTACCTGAAAGTTAAGTGCTGGTAATATGGACTTTGTTTCTTGTGGAGGGTTTTTTTTTTTCTATTGGAAACCAAAGTGATTGCTTTTTTCCTCAGATAGGTTAATGTGTTTTTGTTTTGTTTTGTTTTGGTTGCAAGTAATAAGTATTAATCCGGGGTTTGTTATGTTTTTCCTTTAAGTTCATTTATATGTAGCAAGGTGAAATATCTCTCAGAATCCCAGGAAAGGGTCTATACATAAGTTGTTGGAAGGATTACTTTTATCTGAAAGCTACTCTCAGTATTGCCATTTCCATATGCTCCTTCACTTGTCACATGGCCACTTACATCTCATTCTTTGTGTATTGTTTTTGTTCTTTTTGCAAACCAGCTTTCTCAACTTTTCAATGTGCTTAGCCACAACTCCATTATATTTTCAAGTGTTAGATCTAAACATTGTCAGACAGTAGACAGATATTTTTCTGTATCTCAACTTTAAGTTCTCAAGAAAAAGATCTGAATGATTTACCTACAAATTTCATTTCTCCTACTTCATTCAAAGTAGCCAAGGTGTGGAATCATATGGTAGCACCACTGGTAGCAATCATGAGGGTGAGGCTGTTGCTCAGAAAAGGAAGAATGTATTTTTGGAAGACATGCCAAAAGATTTGTCACTATCCTACGGAGAGGGGTTATGATGATCATATAGATTTTAAATATTTTCAGCTACTACAACATTGATTCATGCTAAATTAATCAACTAAAACGGTCTATCAGAGTTCATGGCCATTCAGATAGAAACCCTGTCTCTAGACCCCGATCCCTCTGCACATTATCAAAAGTGACTCTTTGCACTTTCAAAATAACAATGCAGACCCAGCCTGAATTTCCTTAGCTTATCTGTGTACAGTATATAGTATCCTAACTACACTAAGAATTTGGAACTAGAAAGGCTTTCATGATAATTTTTGTGAGTTTGATCTTCCAGGAAATCTATGATCAAATAAAACATTCTTTGGCAAAGGATATTAATAACTGGTAAGATATTCTTAAAATAAATATACACGTTTCCCAATACACAACGAAACATATATGTAATAATATATCTTGTGCTTTTAGATACTTAGGAAAAATCAGAAGAACAACTTTCTCAGATTTACCTCAGAGTTACATGCAGACAGGCATTCCAGAATCTTTTTATAAAATATATGCCACTAACTGTAAAATTAAGTCAATACTATTTCCTGATGGATTTTAATGTTCAAATCAAGTATCAATATGTGAATATTGATATGTTATGCATACATACATATATATTATGCATTATTATGTAAGAAAAAGAATGATATTTCCATCAAAAACTTTCCCTTAACTAGTGTGCAAGTGGACCTGGAAGAAAAAAAAAAAAGGCAAGGGCAGGTCATTGAGTTTAGTATGCATTAGTTAGTGATACATGTAAATGAAGGCTAATATACTCCATACAACAGCCTTTTCAAGCATAGTTTTGTTGGCATGAAAGAACAGAAGGAATAAAAACAAAAAAGAAACAAAAGAAACAGCAAAAGAAACACATCTACCATTGATTCATAAGCCCTCAACATGATCACTTCCCCCTTTGCTTTCTTATGCTAAGTAACTCTAATGTTAATGGAAAGTTAGTGCAAATTCATGGGTTAAAAATGTACCTTTTATGGGGCGCCTGGGTGGCTCAGTCGGTTAAGCGTCCAACGAGCTCAGGTCATGATCTCATGGTTGGTGAGTTTAAGTCCCACATCGGGCTCTGTGCTGACAGCTCAGAGTCTGGAGCCTACTTGGATTCTATGTCTCCCTCTCTCTATTTGCTCCTTCCACACTCACACTGTCTCTCTCTCTCTCTCTCTCTCTCTCTCTCAAAAATAAATAAACATTAAAAAAAGTTTTAAAAATGTACCTTTTATTAATACCCAAATGATATGTAGATGACATTTGTGAGTGATGAGTCAAAAAGGAAAATATTTATAAATTAGTGATAAGTAAAACTGCTATATCATATCAAGTTAGCTAAATATATGAAGTTGCACTGATAAATGTAAAACATATGAGAAAATTGTACTATTCACTTCGGACATCACTATTTTAAACACATCTCTATATAGAGTGTTGAAAAAATCAATCTTGGATTTACAAATGATAGGGAAATGAAAATAATATTAAAATGAACTATATTATACACATATTAAGTACTTGTTTCACCAGTAAGCATGGATTATTTTTACCATGTTAAATTAGCTGTTTTTCATATTGTAATGGTAGTTCAAATGGGAAGTGGTTTCTCTAGAGAATAATGAATAAATTTACTTACATTTAATAAATATCATTAGTTGTTTAAAACACTTAAAAATTAATAAATTTGAAGACATTTAGAGGATCACTACCCGTAGAATATAATTTTAAAATTGCTATCAATTATTAAAAGGCAACTCACTGGTATTTTTTCGTGCTGTTTATTTATTTCAGACTTTACCTTTGGTGCTTTTTTTTTGTTTTTAATTGTCTTAAGTCATCAAATTATCATTCCAGAATGACATCTATAAAAATTATATAACAAAAAATAATAAAAGTATCATATTTAAATAGTTTATACCATTTAAATTATTATAAAAGTACAGAAATATCAGATTTTTTTGGACACTTCTTTCTTACCTGCTTGTGAGCATGGTCATATGAATTAATGTGATTGTCAAACTCTTGATGCTTATAGTACTGTTTGTCACAGAGTTCACAGTAAAAGTTGGCCTTCAGATCTTCTAGAGCTTTTGCTATGGTGTTCTCCTTCTCAGCATAATCCTAAAAATTAAAATTGCAAGGAAGGCAGCAATTAGTTCTTCCCTAAATTGACTTTGTTCTGACAGTTGTCAACTTTAGCATAATAATTAGAGTTAGAAACAGAATATAACAAAGAAAAATAAAGCAAATGCCAGCAGACTAAGTCAGAAGAAATTATGAGCTGAAGAGCATAAAAGATTAACACAAGAAGCCAAGATAAATGGTGGGAAGAGTAGCAAAAATGTGCAGAAGCAAATCAGACGGAGAAATAGAAGCCCCTTGTTTGAACAATTTCCTGTGCTGTGTTGGCAAAGAAGAAACTAAAAATCATATAGTTATGTGGATTCAACCGCTGACTTCTGGCAATGGCTTAGTTAATATAAAACTTGTAAATTCTAAACAACATCTAAAATGTGTCCTGCATGAAGAAGTCCATATTGGTGCACAAATATTCAAGTTTGGTATTTTTGTTTGCTTGTTTCTTTAAATATCTAAATAGTAACATACTCATCCCAAGTAGATTTCATTTGACTAATGTTTTCATCTTGACCTATATCATTTTAAGTCGAACTTTAAAAAATTCTCTAGTCTTTAGAAAATAGGATTCTTTTCTGCAAGTTATTTGCCTAAACTGAAAAGGATTAAACTGTATAAGCAGATTGCTTTCATCATGCTCACAGTAAATAAAGATGGCTATATAATCAAACCACTGAAAAAATGAAAAATGTAGTCAGTTATTAGCTTTCATTTATGAAGCATAAAATAGCAAAATGTTTGTGGTTTTTAGGTTTTCTCAACTCTAAATTTACTTGCTGTTTCACTGAACCTTAAATGTCAATGTTGTTAGACATAAATAAATTTTACATGTTGAAACATTGTTCAAGTCTTTTGCTGAAGTGCTGATATGAAGATCTAAACTTCAGTTCTTGCCAGAGAATATATTATGTTTCTAACTTAAAGACTCTCTCATACTCAACTCCTTTACAATTCAAATTAAGGACATATTCAGGCCTTTTATGTGCTAGTATAAGAAACTAACTGTCTCAGCCAGTGGGATATGGAGATGAAATGACATAGTCCTCTCTATATCAATGGCCATTGTCCTCTCTCTAAATACACAAGCTAAAAAGGACTCACAGTTTGAATGTTTAAATTGCTTCTATAAAATACAAGAGTGGTTTACTAATTGTAATTTAATGAATGACTAATACTTCCCTTACTTTATTGTACTATGTGCACACATCACATATCAAAATTCACCCTACTTTTGTATATTTATCTTCTGAAATACATTATAGTAACTGATAAATATATTTGCCATAGTCTATAAATACATAACTCAGTTTCTCACTATAAAGACAACGATCTATTGTTCTATTAGTTTTATCAACGGCACCGAGGTGGTAAATTGCAAAATCATTCAAATTGTTTATTTATAATTTATCAATTCAATAATTAATTTACCATTTCTCATCAGGTTTGTGAAATATTTCCTATTACTCTTTTTGATTACTTAAGATATGTTTTTTTTGGGGCGCCTGGGTGGCGCAGTCGGTTAAGCGTCCGACTTCAGCCAGGTCACGATCTCGCGTTCCGTGAGTTCGAGCCCCCCGTCGGGCTCTGGGCTGATGGCTCAGAGCCTGGAGCCTGTTTCCGATTCTGTGTCTCCCTCTCTCTCTGCCTCTCCCCCGTTCATGCTCTGTCTCTCTCTCTGTCCCAAAAATAAATAAACGTTGAAAAAAAAAATTAAAAAAAAAAAAAGATATGTTTTTTTTTTTAAAAAAACAGCTAGTTTAAAAACATGAAAATGAGTCATATATAACTAAACTCGTTACTGAAAATTTACAAAACCTTTAAAATAATACATCGTGGATTAGCCAATTTAAATGAAACAAAAATTAAGTACTATGATTTCATGGCTAAAGTGTGTGAAGCAGAGATAAAATTCCAATCAATATGAGTTATATTATAATGGCAATAGATTTTGGCTCAAAGCTGAATTAGCCTTCAAAATAATATTCTTGAACAGCAATTTCTTTGCAAACTAGTTGATTCTCCCCATTAATTATAATTACAGTTAAGCTACTTCATCTCTCAAAATATTTCATTATTTCTTATTATTGTGTAGGTTTATTTTGTTCTGCCTAAGATTGATATTCCCTCAGAGAAGCAATAATTGTTTCTTACTTATTATTTCCACAAAAATTGGAGAATTTTTGACTAAAGTAAACTGAAATTCTCAGGTAAATTGCATTCTTCCAAAATACTAGCCTTAGCCTAAGTTTGAAGAGAAAAACAAATCTGAAAACAATGAAACATTTGAAAAACAATGAAACATTTGAAAACAATGAAACAATGAAAACATTTACTCAGTGCTTGTTTAGGATCAGTCCCGATTAAGAGTGTACATGTATTAACTCCCTTAATCCTGATTAAAATTATAGAGATGTGTATTTTAGACATTTTCTCATTTTATGGTGAAGGTACCAGGAAGTGAAATAATTAGCTCAAGGATATATAGTGAATAAATGCGCAGCCCATATTTGAACGCAAATAATCTGGTTCATAGAATTTCATTACATTTAAACTTTTCAGCACATAAAAAAAGTAAAAATGGTACAATAACCTGCACATACCCATCAACTGAATTCAATTATCAACTCAAGGCCAACCTTGTTTCAATGTACCTATCCTATCTCATACCCTTTCCTCTGCCTCAGATAATTTATAAGGAAATGCCCAAGTTCCTATATTACCTGCAAATTTTTTAAAATGTATTTCTAAAACAGGACTTTTTAGAAATATCATCACAAAATCAATATTAAGCCTAAATAAACAGAAACAATGAAGAAACCACAATCATTCCTTACTATCATCAAATACCCAGTCAGTGTGTTCAAACAACTACAATCATCTAATAGTTTAAACTAGTTTGATCAAAACAGATTTCAAGTAAAGCTCATACATTCCCATCATTTAGTATATTTTCCAATCTCTTTTATCATAAGTCTTCCTTCTGTTTTTTAATCATTACAATTTATTTCTTAGAAAAACTTTTAAGTGATATTTCACATTTTGAAAATATCTTGAGAACTATAGAAATGTTCAAAGACTATGATAACAAACTCATATGATTTTTACTTAATTAAAATCATTGCTAATATTTTGATATACATTGGTTCTATTATCTATCTATCTATCTATTTACCTGTCTGTCATCTATCTATTATCTATCTATCTATCTATCTATCTATCTATCTATCATTTATCTTCCTCTAAGACATTAAAAGAAATATAGCAAAGTGGAATGGGGCACCTGGGTAGCTCAGTTGGTTAAGTGGCCGACTCTTGATTCTGGCTCAGGTCATGATCATGGTTTGTGGGTTTGAGCCCCACATTGGACTCTCTGCTGTCAGCATGGAGCCCACTTTGGATCATCTGTCCCCCTTTCGCTCTGCTCCTTCCCCTCGTGCACCCTCTCTTTCTTTCTTTCTCTCCCTGTCTCAAAAATGAATAAATATTAAAAAAAAAAAAAGACATATACAAAACTGAAGGTAAGGTTGAAACAGATTGCACAGTAAGAAATATTTTTGTGCTAGAACTTTCCATTTGAAATGTGCTACACTAGAGTCAGGGTCGTGTTCTAGAAAATGTTAGACAATAGAAGAATCAGTTATTGTATGTGTGTCATAAGGGAAAGGAATCATATGTTTTATCTTTGATTATACATTTTTTCAAATGTATACAGACAAAATCAGCCCTCATTAGGTGACATGCCCAATGCCCCATAACCCTTCTCCTTCATTGTGGGTGATACTGAAAGAGGCATTGACTGAGATTATAAAGCACAGTGACAAATATTCAACACAACCATTCCACTGCAGAAGTATGAAACACATTTGACTGAGGTGAAAAAGGAACACAGCTGTTCATATAACCTCAACCTCAAAATTTCCCCTTCCATCTGACAAACCCATTCTAT
This sequence comes from Leopardus geoffroyi, assembly GCF_018350155.1. Taxonomy (NCBI): domain Eukaryota; kingdom Metazoa; phylum Chordata; class Mammalia; order Carnivora; family Felidae; genus Leopardus; species Leopardus geoffroyi. The sequence continues at coordinate 172,606,231 of NC_059328.1, read as the reverse complement.
TCAACTACATGTGCAATGTCTGTAATGTCCCACTAAATGTGATGGTAGAGTGAAGAAGGGATAAGTTTCTTGTAGCTAGTCAGGACATCCAAACCCATTGCATTTTATGTATTTATTTTTATTTTATTTTATTATTATTATTTTTAATGTTTATTTATTTTTGAGAGAGATAGAAAGAGTATGAATGGGGGTGGAGCAGAGACAGTGGAAGACACAAAATCTGAAGCAGGGTCCAGACTCTGAGTTGTCAGCACAGAGCCTGATGTGGGGTTCGGGCCCAGGAACCATGATATCATGACCTGAGTCAAAGTCGGAAGTTTGACTGAGCCACCTAGGTGCCCCAACATTTTAGACCTATCTAAAAAGAGTAAAGGTTGAATCCCTAATTTCAGGAAAGTGGCATATAATTCTAAAGTTATAAAGTTAAGAATCTTTTATTATGCAACATTAGCAATTGCACCTCGCAATACATTTTACAGCTCAGCAAATTGAAACATAGAAGTTAATGGTTTGTCCACAGTCCTGGGGCTACTCCATCCACCATGTATTTAAAAATGAATAGTACTTGGAGCGCATGGGTGGCTCAGTTGGTTGAGCGCCTGACTTTGGCTCAGGTCATGATCTTGCGGTCTGTGAGTCCGAGCCCCACGTGGGGCTCTGTGCTGACAGCTCAGAGCCTGGAGCCTGTTTCGGATTCTGTGTCTCCCTCTCTCTCTGACCCTCCCCCGTTCATGCTCTGTCTCTCTCTGTCTCAAAAATAAATAAACATTAAAAAAAAATTTTTAAAGAAATGAATAGTACTGAAGTGGGACTTTGAAGGGAGAAAAGTTTGTTTTCCAAGATGACACATTTTGTGGTGGCTTCAGCATAACATATGGTGTCAAATAATATTCAGCCTCCCCTAAAAAGGCATCGATAATTCAGTGCACTCAAGTAGTTTTCCCTGAGGATGTGAGGTCCATGAGGGAAGGGATTTGTGTTAGTTTTGTTTACTTCTCTATCTCCAGTACTTTTAACAGAACCCGGCATTGGCAGACATTCAACATATATATAAACACTTTTGCACACGTATAGAAAAGCAAACAAAACAGAAACTAGCAGCACTAGATATGCAATATTATTAAAATAATTGTGCTCATGCTTGGGTTTGTAGTATCCAGTTATTTCCAGTTATTTGGGGAATGCTTTCAGAGCAAATACAAAATTATGCTGTATATAAATTATCATTGCTAATAGTAGTTGTAATCATATATTACATCCTAATATTTCTGCTAGGATACTCTTTTTAAAGACGTTAAAATTTTGAAGATACAAATAGATTCAGCACAGTTAATACATAATTATTCTCAATGCCACAAAGGAACATTTGTATGTAATTAACACTTAAAATACCTAGGAAACACACACACTGTCTCTCTCTACTATTACCTCATCAAGAATAAAAGCAGCATGTGATTTGTATCCAGGATAAATTTTATCATAAGTCCTTTTAAAAGAGGAAGCAAAAACAACTCTTTGTTAAATTTTAATTGTAATGAAAAAAATTAATCAAAGAGATGGCAAAACTATTCTTTCCTAGAAGAATATCCAGACAGAAGATGTATTATTTGGAAATCCATAGTCCACAATCTATATTTCCTATAAAATAGTGCACATCTTCCAGGTCATGTCTCTTGGTCTAGTCATTACTTAAGTGACTCATTCTGAGTGGTCCAGCAGCTTCACAGAGTACTACCCTGACTGCATTTTGCCCTAGCCTATGTTGAGACATCTTCCTGTCCAGGGGCTTCTCTGACACACGAGATGGAAGTTTGCAGGAAATTACTACTAAAAAAATGCAAAACCCAGGAGTGCTGAGGAATTAATACAATATAGATCCACTCTTGACCATTGTGGAAGGTAAGAACTCCAGGATAAATTATATCCTTTTTTATCTATCAGGCAGTCATTTCTGAGATTCATTTCTATGATCCCACAGAAGGTCCCAGCAAGACAGAGTGCCAGTACCTGTAATAGTACTTGTAAAGCAAACAGTACAGCTTCATATTTGTTTTCTTAGCTTACCTGTTTCATTTTTCTGAAACTTCATTTCTGCCTCCTGAAATAATTTCCCTACTAATTAACTGAATAGAAGCCTTTGTCTTAAGCTTTCCTTTCAAGAAGAAAGTGAAGCTAAGATTATAAGTTTTGTTTTAGTGTTTCCTCTGAATGCCTTGCTTACAAACTACATTACCTAGAATAATTTAAGATGATATCATTCTTCAGTTCAAAACTCTCTACTAGTCTCCCATCGTTATTAGAATAAGTATTTTTACAATGACCTACATACAATTCCTACTCTACCTGATTCCTGGCTACATCTCTGCTATCATCTTCTAGCATTCTCTCTCTCACTGTGCTTTAGCCACACTTCTTTCCTTAATGTTTCTGAAACTTTCTCAACCATACACCCACTTCCATACTTAAATTTGGTATTTCTTCTCCATGGAATGTTTTTACAGCAAATGTTAGTATGAAACACTCATTAACTTCCAGTGGATCTCTGCTAAAATGCTATTTCCTTGATGATGAATTACTTTGTCATCCTTCTAGAAGAAAAACATTTTTTATTCTCTGTCTTGTTTCCCTTTTTGTAATTATATATGTTGCAGGTGCACAGCTTTATGATTTAATATCTGTACACACTACAGGGAGATAAGCAAAGTCCAGTTACCATCTATCCCCATACAGTTGACCTCCTTCACTCATTCTGCATACTCCAACCCCCTTCTCCTCTGGTTACCATTAGTCTGTTCTATATACCTGTGAATTTTGTGAATTTAGTTTTGCTTTGTATTGTTTGTTCATTTGTTTTAGATACCACATGAGTGAAATCATATAGGATTTGTCTTTCTCCGTCTGAGTTAATTCACTTAGCATAGTACCTTCAAGGTCCATCCATGTTGTCACTAATAGTAGGGTTGCATTCTTTTTATGGTTTTCCCTCTTTTATCTCCCCCTTTAATATGAAGAAGAGAAAGTTTATTCAGAAAGAAAACAGTTATAGAGCACCTCTGGGTATTGGAGTCTGAAAGCTGTATTAACAATAAGGAGAGATTGAGTAGAAAAGAAGGCATGCAGAAAAACTGATGTTAGTCTTTTTCTGATTTAAATCCCTTCCCTATTAGACAGGAGGGCAACCATTTCTGGGTGACAAAAGCTGTGTCACTGTCTCAAAAATATATGCCATTCTCTTCTTAAAGGCTGGGTTCTATTATTTCAAGTGCTGAAAAATGGATAACAAGATAATTTTGAAGCATATAGAATGGACAACTAAAAGTTGAGTCAGAAATTTACGATTTTATCAAAAGTCACAGATGTATTGAATGGAAATATAATAAAATATATGCATTTAAGTGTGTTTATTTTTAAACTGTTCCACAGAAATGCAAACTCATCTATACCACCATGGAAGGTGAAGGCTGAGGTAGAAACAGAAAACAACAATACTCAGAAAACAACTGAGTATTGAATAGCATATTTCTATGGGCACCTCTGGTGAGCAAAATTGAGTGCAACCTAACAGAAAGGACGAAGAATACCTTATGTCCCCATTTATGAGAATTGGAGAAGGTAAAGTTGTTTCTCAAAATTGGTAACTCCTTTCCGAGTTAGTTTCGAAGCAAGAGTATTCACTCATAAGGTTTTACCTATTTTTTTTTTCCTGTTGTTTAGCTGACAACAACCAATGGATAATCAGCATAGTTTCTAACCACAGAACCTGTTCATGTAAAAAGAGAATGGATTCCCAAGCTTTAGCTATCAGAGTACACTCTTATCCACCTCAACTGGCTTGCCTCTTTGAAGGCATCTGTTTCTGTTTTCATCCATGGGTCCTAGAGGAAGCTCTATCCTATGACTAGGGATTGTTAGACCCTCTGGTTAATTTAAGCCAGTATTTAGTCTAATTTGAGAACATAATAGAAAATTGAGTTACACTTTTCCCTTCATGTTGGCAAGATCTGAGGGACAGCATGTTCTAATAATTGGCTGAAATTTAACATTACTCTGCAGTCTCCCTGTGCATAAAGCAAGGCGGTAGGGGATCTCATTTTCAAGGCAAATTACAAAAAAGTATATCAGGTTTTCTGAAGCTGAATGTTAGCTGAGGTGTGTAGAATTCTAGTTCATATTTATAAAACCACATATAGAGATTAATGGTACCAACATGGAAATTGTATATAAATAGATTCTGCAAAGAGTCCAGTGTAGAATATGAATAATAATAATTTAGAGTACTTGTTTCAGCCTAGACATCTCTTAACCTTATAGGCAGCAGCCATTTTCTCTGAAAGGTATTGGAAAGGGGTGTAATGATCTGATGCATATCTGTTACTGTCTCAGTTGTAACAGTCACCTAGGGTAAGACAGAACAATTTCTCTAGTAAAATGTCTCACTGGTTATCCTAGCTTGAGGTCTCCCAGAAATAGACAGTGAGACAAGGAGCTGAGATTAAGTGGTTTACTTGAGATCTCAGGAAAAACTGGCAGAACAGTGGCAAAATGTAAGAGAGTAGGAATGAAGGAAAGATTTCTGGCTTCAGCTCTGAACATGTACAGAGCTTGGAAGTCATTGCTCCTGTCCTTACGACAAGAACAATCTATGAAAAGTGAAAATCAATTCTTTCTCTCAGAACTGTGAGAGAACTGAGGTCATAGGGTGAAACACCACTTGAAAATCTGGAGAGACAAGCACATCCAGGGATGTAGTGACAAATAGCCGCTTACTTGGATGCGAAATTGCTGGAGCCACGAACTGGTAGGAACTCTCAAATGTTAACTGATGAATTCTATGGCCTGATTACAGTCTATGAGACAGAAACTCCTGGTGGCTGAAATCTTAGAGGGACCCCAAACACTTCTGTAGCTTTTCATGAATTCCACCAGGTTCTCATGGGGATAATCTGAGAAAGTCCCTTGTGTCCCCGAAAGGGATTTGGGAGTTAAAACTATTGTGAAATAAGCCAAGAGTCCTATATATAACTAAAACCCACTCCCAAGGGATAGTGCACTTCCATGTCACAATTCAAAGACCTTACTCTAACCAGGAAAAGGAATTTACTTTCTCTATAGTCTTCCTGCCTCATTAAAGTTGTAGAGTCAATATGGTCAACAAGGGTCATGGCTTCAAAAAAGTAGACTAGGGATTTTATAGCCAAAAAATGGAGTAGGGGCTTGGGAGACAGAGAGATACAGGAGTTATATCACAGGAGAAACAAATATGGCAGTCATAGCCCTGATACAGAGACATATGAGAAGCTGAATATTGAAAGGTTATAAAATTCTCCTTCTCCCCACACCTTCCTGACACAGCTACAGGGTGCCAGTATCATAGTGAATTAGAGCCGAAGGAGTTGTACAATACACACTTTCTTTGAGGAGATCTACATAGGGGAACACAAGGCTAAAAAAGCACACGCAGTCAAGGACACTAGGGGACCTCAGTTCCTATTCCCGAATCATGTCCAGCTTTTAACGGAAAATTACAAAGCATTCTAAAAGGTAAGAAAGAGAAACAGTCTGAAGAGAAAAGATAAATACAAGAACAAAGTTTAGAATTTAGATATTATGTAGATGTTGGTGTTATCAGAGAGGGAATTTAAAATAATTATGATAAATGTGTTAAAGTCTCTAATAAGAAAAGTAGGCAAAATGCAAGAATAGGTGGGTCATGTAAACAAAGAAATGAAAACTTTAAAAAAGAATCATATGAAAATGATATAAATTAAAAAAAGAGTTTAACTAAAATGAAGAACGATGTGTCAATTGAATCTTTACCAAATTGAAATGCAGATAGGAATGAAAGAAGGAAGAAAACAGAACAGAACATCCAAGAACTGTAGGATAACATCGAACAGTATAACATATGTGTATTTGGAGTAGCAGAAGAGAGACAATGGAGCAGAAAGAATATTTATGAAGTAAGAATGGCTGAATATTTTTCCAGTGAATAACACATACCAAACTACAGATTTAGGAAGCTCAGAGAACACCAAAAGAATATAAATAACAGTACAACAGCAACAATCACCTAGACATATCATATTTGTCTACATCCCTTAAAAGTATACAACTAGAAGTGAAAAGTATAGTACTAAAAGTAAAAGAACTAGACTTGGATAAATAAAAACTGAATTCATTGTCAACACATATGGCCTGCAAGAAACATAAAAAGAAGTTCTTCAGAGAGAAAATTATATAGGAAAAGTGTTAGAGGAAAAAAAAAATCAAGGTATATCAATTAAGGTATATCTCTATCATCTATCTATCTATCTATCTATCTACCTACCTACCTATGTATACATACATACATGTATATTTTTAATTGATCAAAAAGTTAACTATTTGAAACAATAATACTAAAAATGAATTGGTTGATTATTGCATATAGATAAGTAAAATGAATCACAACAATGTCAAAAAGGACTGGGGAAAGAATTAGGAATGCTCTGGTAAAAGATACCTGTACTGTATGTGAAATGGTACAGGGCTATATGAAGGTGGACTTAGATTAATAAATACATATGTTGTAAACTCTAGATCAACCACTAAAAAGTATTAAAAAGAAGTGTAATCTATACTCTAAGAGAGATGATACAGTTAAATTATAAATTGTTCAGTTAGAACCAGAGAAAGTGGAAACAATTAGAGGGGAAAACAAGTAACAAATTCAACAAATTGAAGTAATTACGAAAATGGTAATTATTACAACTATATCAACAATTGCTTTTAATGTGAATGGTCTAAGTACAAGTAAAAGACATAGATTTTCAGAGTAGTTAAAAAAACAAAAAACAGACTAACTATATGTTGCCTACAAGAAACCCACTTTTAATATATAGCCTCAGGTTAAAAGCAGAGAAATGGAAGCCAGTAAAGATTATATTTTGACTGGTTACTACAGAAGCAAAGGAAGCTTGCTTATGCTAGAAACTGGAAACTAGTGCAGAATACAAACCTCAGAGCTTCTGTAGCCATGAATCAAGGAAGCTATACCATTTGTCCAATAAATCCCCTTAAGAATTTGTTGATAGCAGTTTCCAAAGGGCATTTACACTTGGAACTTTGGGGCTTCTCATGACCAAGAATGGAGTGGTCTCTGGTGCCTGGCAAAAGTTCTCAGGAAAAGAATTCATGTGCTAGCAGTCAGAAGCCAGGACTGTATGCATGAAAATGATAACTGTTGACAGATTATGGATGAGGCACAAAGAACATATATATGTATTTCACTACTATAAGTTCTATGCAGTCAGGATCTTTTTTTTTTTTTTTTTTTTTTTTTTTAATTTTTTTTTTTTTTTTTCAACGTTTATTTATTTTTGGGACAGAGTGAGACAGAGCATGAACGGGGGAGGGGCAGAGAGAGAGGGAGACACAGAATCGGAAACAGACTCCAGGCTCTGAGCCATCAGCCCAGAGCCCGACGCGGGGCTCGAACTCGCGGACCGCGAGATCGTGACCTGGCTGAAGTCGGATGCTTAACCGACTGCGCCACCCAGGCGCCCCGACAGTCAGGATCTTTAATTGCTTTGTTCATTGCCATATCCCCAACGCCTAAAAGAGTATTAGAACATACAAGTGTTTAAAAAAATATTTGTTCTATAAATGAATTAATAAAATGTAACTATATTTTTAGAGGTTTTACATATCATTTGTATTTCCAATCTTGAACCATGTTTTTGTGATATGCACTATTTAGTTGGGTGGAAAAACATTTGAAGTACCCCAAATGCACACTTTTTTTTTCTACTGAGACTTAGAGGCTTAATACTTATAATCCTTGCTAAGAATCTGTGCTAAATTTAAAGCATATCATACAGTAATATCCTAAAGAATTATTTTAAATATTTTAATATAAATCGATTCTACATGAAGTTATGGTTTAGTTTGCAGTGGTAAGAATAAATGATTTACCCAGATGTACAAATATCTGCCCATTATGATCAGCAAAAACCATGTTCATCATAAAGTGTAAAACATAAATCTATTCACAGAATTAAAATTAAAATAATAAAAATGATAAAAACCACAAATCCATTCATTCAGCAATTATTTATGGAGCGACTGTGGGTATTATCTACACTCAGAGATACTAATATGTATAAAATAATCTCTTTTATATTAATGCCATTATGTTGTAGATGCAAAAGAAAGACATCTTTTGCTCGTTATGCTATATATAAAGGTTATATATTTTAGATATATATATTTAGATATTATAATTATATATTATATATAATTATCTATATTATAGATATATATATATATTATATATAATTATCTATATTATAGATATATATAATTTAGATCCCTAAAGAAGACTATGATGGCCACACAATGGTGAGAAAAATGCTTCCAGTTGAGGGAATCAGTGCAGTCTTTCAATATAATGCTTAATTCATTCAAAACTCAATAGGTGTCAGCAGGTAAAAGAAGGCAGACGTGGATTTTATACTCCAGGAAAATTAATTATATATAGAACCATGTAACACTACACTTTCGAAAAAGATCACAAGTCTTGTGGTATAGCTGGATAATTTGGTGTATGCTGTGGAATAAGGTGAGGGACTGTTATTGGTGGCAATTGTAGAAAGGGAAGGCCAAGGTCAGATTATGAAGATATTTCTATGTATAATAAGGATTCTGAATGTTTATAAAAGCTGATGGGGGAGGGCGCCCTGGGTGGCTCAGTCAATTAATTGCCCAACTCTGGATTTTGACTCAGGTTATGATCCCACGGTTCCTGAGATAGAGCTTAATCTCAGTAAAGAGTATTAAGCAAGGACTTTAGCTGATCGGGTTTGCATTTAAAAAACAAATATGACCACAAGGTAGAGGATGAAATAGAGATGGAACTAAGACTGGAAGCAAAGAGACTAGTCAGGATCATATTTTTCAGGTAAAATAAGCAAAGTCCTTAATAAAAAAGAGCAGCAACCAGTGCACAGGTAATAGGAAGGCATGGAAGATTTGAAACGGTGCCACAAGAAGTTGTGAATGACAAAATGAAGGATACAAAGAGCAGTTCCAGTTGAGTGATGGGGACAGAGGCCAAATTGTTCCACAATGATGAATGGCTGGAAAGTAAGAAGGTGCATATTCTGAGTATCTTCCTTTTAAAGTCAAAAATATTAGCTACTCATTTCTAGGGTTCCTGTTCTGTTGAATATGTGGAAGTGTTCTTGAGCTTTTTAAGAAGATAAATTTTCTAGAGATTAGATATAAGTTATTTAATATTTTCTGACTGTTGAATTTAATTTCATTTAATTTCATTTAATTATAATGTCCTATACAATAGTTCTTATTCTTTGTTTTTACTGTTAGATATTATAACATAGCATAATACAATGAATTAAAAGTTTATAACTATTTTATTATTACATAATAACAAAATTTAAAAGATATAATAAACATTTCAAAAGTCAAAGTACTCTGAAGCTTGTTATACCTATTCAGTAAAGTTATTTTCTCTCAAAAGAAGGAGCTAGTCATTCTCCCTCTAATAACTTGAGCTGGGATGGTCCACAACTAAATTTAATAAGGACTACTTGGAGGCCAAGATGGTATTATGGATTCTTTTGGATTAGATAAGAAATTCGTATATTTTCAATGCTGCACTGTAGGAATATCTAAGAAGCGTTGCATATTTGTTAGAAGATACAGTACTCATGGGACACCTGGGTGGCTCAGTTGGTTGAGCACCTACTTCGGCTCAGGACATAATCTCATGGTTCACGAGTGCGAGCCCCGGCTTGGGCTCTGTGCTGACAGCTCAGAGCCTGAAGCCTCCTTCAGATTCTGTGTCTCCCTCCCCTTTGGTCCCTCCCCAGATCTTGCTCTATCTCTCAAAAATAAATAAAAACTTAAAAAAAAAGCAGATACATTACTCAAAAAGATGACCATAAAAAGAGGTAAGAGAATCTGAGAGAGAGAGAGAGAGAATGATAGAGATTTCAAAAAAAAAAAGGAAAAGATGGCATTGAATCTTAATATTAGACTAGTTCTACTACATCCTAAAGTCATACATTTCTTTTGTTTTCTTTCTTTTCTTTCCTTTTTTCTTTTTTAAATTTCCTGACTACAAAATGAAATTGTCTTGCTGAGAACAAAATAAAGTAAAATAATAGTCCTCAAAACTTTTAGCTTTATGCCTTTTTAGAAAATATTTTCTGAAAAAGCAAGCATGACATTGTAGGTGTCACATCATAGGAGCTCCACAGATGCCTTGCAAACCTCATAATACAACCATGGCTTCCATAATAAGAGGAACAATATATGGAGACCTGCTGTCCATCCCATTAGTGCCTGCTGGATCTGCCCCTGTGGTTAATTCTGCTTTGTCTTGAACTCCAAATGGGAGTGATAGTCTGTGCATTTGATACATTGTTAGCACAGCAGGGAAAGCCCATTTGGAAATAATCATATGTTTCAGGTATCCAAAGAAAAAGGATATTTTGCAAAGAGAAGCATTTTAACTTGAAAAACTTCAAACCAAAATTTGGGTGCAGAAGACATAATAAGAAGGGAAAGACATTAACATTTATTATTGCTGCAAATGAGCAGTTGGCTCAAATTATCTCAGCCCTGGTGATATTAATCCTCATGTGAACATTATCAGCCCCATTTTACATAAGATGAAAACAAGAGTAAAGGGTAGTGATAACAGCCCTGGGATCTTGTACCAAGCAATGGTGAGTCTGACTTTTAGTTGCTTTTGCTGAGTTACCTGCTAACCCTTCATCTATGCCTGACTCTGTTCTATATCAGTAGGAATCACTAGTGGCCTAAGAGAATTCATACAGCAGGGGTTCCTGGGTGGCTGAGTTGGTTAAGCATCTGATTCTTGAACCACCTCAGGTATGATCTCATAGTTGGTGAGATCGAGCCCCACGTTGGGCTCTGTGCTAATGAAGTGCCCCCCCCCAACACTTGCTTTCTCTCTCTCTCTTAAAATAAATAAACTTAAAAAAAAAAAGAATTTATGCAGCAAAAAGGTAAATGTGAAACACAGATTTTAAGAGAAATAAACTGTTTCAACATAAAGTAACTTTTGGTAAAATATAATTTAAAAAAATTTGAACACATGATAATGAAAACTTTGAAACCTGTCTTTTAAATGTATGACTGCTGGTTGGTCAGCATATTTTAGAAAGATGTCATTTTATTTTTTTAATTTTTTTTTAATGTTTATTATTTATTTTTTTTCAACGTTTATTTATTTTTGGGACAGAGAGAGACAGAGCATGAACGGGGGAGGGGCAGAGAGAGAGGGAGACACAGAATCGGAAACAGGCTCCAGGCTCTGAGCCATCAGCCCAGAGCCTGATGCGGGGCTCGAACTCTCGGACCGCGAGATCGTGACCTGGTTGAAGTCGGATGCTTAACCGACTGCGCCACCCAAGCGCCCCTAAATGTATGACTGCTGGTTGGTCAGCATATTTTAGAAAGATGTCATTATTTTTTTAATTTTTTTTTAATGTTTATTATTTTTGAGACAGAGAGAGACAGGGCATGAATGGGGGAGGGTCAGAGAGAGAAGGAGACACAGAATCTGAAGCAGGTCCAGGCTCTGAGCTGTCGGCACAGAGCCCTATGCGGGGCTTGAACTCACGGACCATGAGATCATGCCCTGAGCCGAAGTCGGATGCTTAACTGACAGAGCCATGCAGGCGCCCCAGAAAGATGTCATTTTAAATACTAATGTTTATATAAGCCTCAACAAACGTTACAACAAAACTAAACCAAGGTTAAGGAGTAGATCAGTGATTTTTGTTAATTTTTAATTGAAGTATCAATGTTGACATATAGTATCAATGATGTACTTTTACCTAACAATTGTTAAGTTGTTAAAATCCATTAAAAATACAAAAGGTCATGGTATTAATTAGGTAATGGAAACAGTATGATGAATTAAAAACATTTATAAAATTTAGCTGTAATTAAACACAAATCAAAGTGTAGTAAGAAAATATTTTAAAATATGGAATTAAAATTATGTTTAGTAAAAGAACAGTGTTTACTGAGAAGATACTTTGATAGATTCTCTCGGGTGAAAGCAGACAAGTCTTCTATCACCATTCCTTTCCATTGTGTTCCTAGAATGGGCTAGAGGGAGGAAAAGTAAGAAAATGCTTTACCTGAAGAAGCTGAGAGATTTCATATTTCTATGGCTCTTGGAAAGAAACATTCAGAGATAAATGGAAAAACAAGCAAACAACATAAAAGATAGGGTAGTAATTCCACCAAGATGATTAGGTGACAGGCTTCAAAGGGAAAACAGAGAGAGAAAAAATCTGTACAAAAGGGAAAAACTCATATTGCATTTTCAGTTGTTCACTTGCAGCATTATGGCAAAGCTCTTCTCAATTTCCTCTAATCTTTAATACAATTCAGATAGAGACATGGTCTAGAAATGATTCTATTACTAGGGTAAAGTAAAAGAGTAGATAACTATGATGTATGTTGGAATAGAGACAGAAGGTCAGAAAAGAGAGCAGTCAGTGTTAGGCAAAAAGTTAAAAATGATAATTAAGAAGGCAGGAAGCAAAATAAGACATAACCAGGAGAAATAAATTTTCCTTGAAGACAATGGTTTATGAGATGGCGTGTGTGTGTGTGTGTGTGTGTGTGTGTGTGTGTGTGATGAAGGGGGAATTGGTTGCTAGATTTCCTGCTATGTAGGAAGGGTAAGTAAAGGTTTTTTGTTTTGTTGTTGTTGTTGTTGTTGTTGTTATTTTTGTTTTGCTAAAAGAAATAAATCTTCTGTGACACTAGAGGACTTAGAGGACACGCAGAATTTGACACCTTAATTAGAAATGATGTTTCTAATTTTCTAACTAAGAGTATCAATTTCAATTCAGTTTTTTTTTTAATTTTTTTTAACGGTTATTTATTTTTGGGACAGAGAGAGACAGAGCATGAACGGGGTAGGGGCAGAGAGAGAGGGAGACACAGAATCGGAAACAGGCTCCAGGCTCTGAGCCGTCAGCCCAGAGCCCGACGCGGGGCTCGAACTCACGGACCGTGAGATCGTGACCTGAGCTGAAGTTGGACGCCCAACCGACTGAGCCACCCAGGCGCCCCTCAATTCAGTTTTAAATGTTATTTCCTGAGATTTGCAAACAAAAAGTTTGATTTTAAGTTAATTTATGCAGAGAATAAGAGGAAAATAGTTGAAACCTGAGTGTCACTTACTCTTTTCAATTTCTTATGACCTAGCTTAATTCATAGATTAGGCAAATAGGTTTAAATAGATTTATGCAGAGAGTACATCCTAACATTACAAAGGCTCAAACCAGAGTGTTTTAGCAACTGCACAGGCAGACCCAGAGATGAGTTCCTGGGACTCTCAATCTGGTGAAGAGGTTGGTCAGGATTCCTCACATTTTTTTTTTTTTTTCTTTCAACAAATAACTCAGGTCAGATAATTTTTCTTGAAAGTTTTTTTTGTTGTTGAAAACTGGGAAAGGATAATTATTCCAAGATGGAAAAACTTCAAAATTCTCCAACTTTCATGAGTAAACTTTTTACTTCTTATATGTTTTGCTCTAGAATTATTTATGTGTATTGAACATCCTATGCTAGAATACATACGACTCATTGATATCATGAATTCGTTTTCCAGGACATTAGATACTACTACATGATATTTAAAGTATGTATTCAATTCTAGGTACAGTGTTCTTTCTTCTGGTATGGCAAAAAATTATCCTAGATATGGTAATTTTTAGAAACATAAATCAACCTATTTCTAGCTTCTCTGTTCTGCGAAACAGTTATAAGTCAGCTATCAGTATTCTTTTGATAAAGAAATATGATAATTGTAGATACAGATTAATATTTTACTTCAGACAATACATTTTAAATCAATAATAATATTTTAAATATGGATATATGTAACTTAGCAGAGGGGCCTAGATTTTAAATTATACATGTGTCACTAAAAATTAATTTTAAAGTAATGACATTACACCACAATTTAACAAATTACTATGAGCTATTAAAAAGATGATGTGTATTTATTTATTGGCACGTACAGATGTAGCATGAATTTATTTATTGAAATTACAAGCATATATGCATAGGTGCCCATAGCAATTTGTTTATAGCATTTATGCGTTTTGTTGAGGCAATTTAAGTTACATTTACAATTTTCTTTGTCTTTTAAAATACTATTTAAATTATTCAGCAAACATATATACTTTAAAAATATGAGAACACTAGTTTGGATAATAAAATGAGACTAATATGATACTTCAGTGATTGATTCTCTTAACGCTATAAGGACTGAGGAAGGAAATGATCATGAAACACTTAATCTTTTAGTCTAAGTAGATTAATCACATCACTGCATAAAATTTTGTACTCAAGCCTTTTAATATAGGAAACAAACTATGAAAACAATGTTTACTATATATTCAATTTCTAGGAAATATAATATGCATGCATTTTAGGAACAAATAGTAAGCTGCCTAGTCAATATTGAAACTTTTCTATAATGGAAACAATGCTTTTGTTTTACATTTTTTAAAAAAATCCCAGACTGCTAGTGTTTATGGCTGTATTTTGATAAAGGTGTCTATAGGGTTTATATTTATGCTAGGACAAACCATTTAAATAAATTTGGCATACACAGAAACAATATCAAATGTTACAAATTACATTTAGGGGCACCAGAGTGGCTCAGTCAGTTAAGCATCTGACTCCTGATTTTGGCTCAGGTCATGATCTCACGATTTGTGGGGTCGAGCCCTGCGTTGGGCTCCACATTGATGGAGTGGAACCTGGTTGGTATTCTCTCTCTTTCTCTCTCTCTCTCTCTCTCTGCCCTTTCCCCACTGTGTTGCTCTCTCTCTCTCTCCTTCTTTCTCAAAATAAGTAAATAAACTTAAAAAAATATTACAAATTACATTTAATGAGCATATGAACTTCTAATGTCTTACATACTCTAGGATGTTCTATCCTGTGATACGACTTTCTTGAAGAAAAAAATCTATTTGCAGAATAGAGAAACTTGCTGGAAATTTCTGTAGAATAAATGATAACTACTAATAACAGTGAATATGTAACACTGCATGCCAGATTCACTTCAGAGCACTTCACGTATGAATTATCATGTAATTCTCATAACAGCTTCATGGGGTTGGTCCTGTTATGACTGCCAATTTATAGATGAGGGCCCTGGGGCAGAGTTAAATTTTTTTTATGTTTATTTATATTTGAGAAAGAGAGACAGAGTGTGAGCAGGGAGGGACAGAGAGAGAGGAAGACACAGAATCCGAAGCAGGCTCCAGGATCTGAGCTGTCAGCACAGAGCCCATTATGGGGTTTGAATTCATGAACTGTGAGATCATGACCTGAGCTGAAGCTGGACGCTTAACTGACTGAGCCACCCAGGTGCCCCAGACTTTAAATAACCCACCCGATGTTACACAGAAACTTGCCCAAGGTCATGCATCTGGATTTGAGCATAGGCAGTCTGGCTCCAATCGCTAGAATGATGAAAGCTGACGCCAATGAGTTAGAATAACAAAAATCATCACCATTCATGATTTCCCACACTACCGTGCTCTAGAGCTAAAAATGAAATCATAAGGACAATAATAAGTATTTTTCTGTGTTAAACTCTTACCTGTTATTTTAGTAGCCCTGACTCCCTGCAAATGTCTACCATGGAGAATCTCATGTGTGCTCATACATGCTCTCTTTCTCAGCTCTCAGGTCCCACCTCCAGAAATGTCTACTGCCAGGGCTCTTCTGCCCACCAAATTGTATGAGCAGCTTTTTTCTGCTCTTCCTCCTGGAATGTGCTTCGACCTTGGCTATCACCCTAAGGCTAATAACTCCAGTCGTGAGTAAAGCCACTATGGAGGCCTCTGCTGATATGGATGAGAGCAAAGCCAGGTGTACCAGGCACTCCATCAATGCGTAAATGCTTTTACATCTTATAAAGTATGCTCAGTGAGCTTTCTTATGCAGCCTTTTAAAAAAATGCGGAGATGACATTCAAAGAAAATTAAGTACTTAAAAGTAAATACTGAATGAAAAGCACAGAACATAAAATTTTTCTTTAGCCATTTTGTTTTTCTAATTTACAACCTTTTAGAACATTAAATCTTTCTGTAGAAACTCGCTATCATTCTCCCCAATGCCCCCATCTTTAGGGACCCATCACTACTAGGATTATAGCTTGTATCACTGAGCGCCACAAATGATTTTAACTTCCTCTTTTTAAATGCCAAGACATAACAGACTGAAAATTCAGAGAAGTCTGAAAAATATATGAGAGATATAGGGTAAATACTGTTTATAAGAGAAAATAAACTAGCACATCTGCTGTAGCCATAAAAAACAATACAAGAAGTCAAACTAAAACCAGAGAATATGTTATAATTGGGGGACTAAAGTGGGTAATTGTTTTACCTCAGAGGCTATATTATTCAGGACACAGAGATGACCAGCCAGTTCTGTGATTGACTTGCTGTTCACCAAGCATTATGCTAGATTCTAGGTTAACAAAGCATAAGCAGTATTCCTAGAATTGAGCAACATAAGAGCTAGTGAGATAGTAATGTAAATAGATGTTGTCAACCTAGTAATGTAAGTGCTGTGGTAAAGATCTCCCAAGATTCTCTGAAACACTTAAGGGTCAAGGGAAGCTTCTGAAGGGACAACCGAACTGAGCTATGAAGAATCAGTGGTGCCTAGGTGGCTCAGTCAGTGGAGAGTCCGATGCTTGGTTTTGGTTCAGGTCATGATCTCATTATTTGTGGGTTTGAGACCTGAGTCTGGCTCTGTGCTCACAGTGTGGAGTCTTCTTGGGATTCTCTCTCTCCCTTCCTCTTTCTGCCCCTCCCCTCCTTCTCTCTCTCCCTCTCAAAATATATAAACTTAATTAAAAAAAAAAAAAAGAATTAGTAGTAATTATCCAAGAAAAGAAATTTCTGGCCAGGTTTCTAGCAAGGAGAGATACCATGTATATAGTCACAGAAGCTTGAAAAAATCTTGATGAGGTCAGAGAACCAAAGCTGTGTGGTATTATTAAGGTTTAAGGTATTAAGTACATTGTGTAAGAGATAAAGATGGAGAGATCACAAAGTATATGTCACACCAAAGAGTTTGCAGTTTTTAGATTAGTTATTACAACTAACAAAAAGAGAATGGAGATAGAGAGGTTTGCTAAAACCCTTTAAAGAGGTGCCTGGGTGGCTCATTCAGTTAAATGCCTGACTTCAGCTCGCTGTTCATGAGTTCTAGTCCAGCCTAGAGCCTGCTTTGGATTCTGTATCTCCCTCTCTCTGCCTCTCCCCGGCTCGTGCTCTGTCTCCCTCTCTCTCAAAAATAAGTAAACATTAAAAAAAAACACTTTTAAAATTTCTCAAATAAGAGATGTTGAGAGTCTGTATCATAAGACCTACATGTAAAAAAAAGTTCCAGTTCTAATCAAAATTCACATTGATTATAATAACACGATTCTATGATATATTTATATTTAAATAATTTATAAAGAATGAGTTTATAAAATCTTACTTTGAGGACTCCGCTTTAAGAGTTCCATAGAATTAATGCCTATAATCACTTAATTTAATTATATAGCCTCATTATAATTCAACTCACTTATTACTTTTATCTCTACATCCTAGCTGTCACAAGTTATCTCCAGTGTCTGTAACACCGCAGGAGCCAAATCCCTCAGGTTTGTGAACACAGATAGATTTCAGGCCTGATTGGCTGTCCCTGCTTAGGAACCTCCTTGTTCTCAGGAACAGAAATCCATGAAGAACAGAGTCTGACACACCGTCATTCATTGTCCATCCCTGGTTTCTTTCCTCAGGAGACATCCCACTATTATCAGACAACGTAATTTTAAATGGCAGCAGCAGCAGCAGCATACGAAGCGCCAAGATAGGTGTTTCCGATAAATCCTTACAATGACCCTCAAGATAGGTATTATAAACCCTAATTTACAGGTTAGGGAAAAGAGGCATAAAGAGCCTAAGGAGTTTTTGTAAATTTCAGAAGTAATAAGAGACAGGATTTAAATTCACACCTGTTTGCTTCAGCTTTGAAGCTGTGACCAATAATTTAGATTTCTGAAGTTATGCAGTCCTACTTAACACCAAAAACAACTGAATACAATGTGCCAGGCATAGAACTAGGTTCTAGGAATGCCAACATGAAAACCAAATTATTCCTCAACAAAGTAATAGGATAGGAGAAGACCTGGGAGATGTTTACACTGCCATGTTGTAAGTATACTAAGAACACAAATGAGAGGCAAATAATTCACTTAATTCAAACAGGAAAAGAAAATCACGGAAAGACAAAAAGCAGATGGCATCAAGTGGAACTCTAAAGAATGAAAAGACTCCAACGCAGGTGAGAACATTTATCGGAAGGAAGAGCAAGGATGAAAACACAAGTTGAAGGTTCATGAAGTCTTCTGGGAACAACTTGTCTGGTGTTGCCTAAGAGTTTGTGAAATATTCAGAAAATAAAATTGGGAAGGGACCCTGGCCTGAGGCTAGGAAAGCTTATACATCATGATAATACATGAGATCTTTGTTCTGTAGCAAATGGGGCGACATCAGAAGTTTTAAACTGGAGAAAAATTGATTAGACTCATCTAGGTAGGTATTATGACTCCCTCAACACTTCTTCCTATAAAGCAGATTTTTAATGAAAATGTACCCTTAAGATAATTAATTATATATGTGAAAATCATTCATGGAAGGTGGTTCCATATTTAATTCATTTCTATAGTCAATGAACAGAAATATATCATTAGAATTGTGGTTCAGAGGGAGAGGAAGTAACAGAGAGGAATAAGCTGCTTCCTCATGTTCAAGTACATCCAATTTATTCTGCAAACAGAATAAATGAACAGCTCATATGTTTATTTTTATATCAATGCATCATCTAAAAAATTCATTACATGTCTGCCTCAATATGACATGATTTTACAGTTTTATGTTTAATTTTTTCCCATTTTATTTATTTATTCTTTATTTTTTATAGTTTCAAGTTTTCATTTAAATTCCAGTTAGTTAACATACACTGTAATATTAGTTTCAGGAGTAGAATTTAGTGACTTATCACTTACATACAACACCAAGTGCTCATCCCAACAAGTGCCCTCCTTAATCCCATTCATCCATTTAGCCCATCCCCCACCCATCTCCTTCCAGCAATTCTCAGTTGTTCTCTATAATTAAGAGTCTCTTCTGGTTTGCTTCCCTCTCTGTTATTTTTCCCCTTCCCCTATGTTCATCTGTTTTGTTTCTAAAATTTCACACATGAGTGAAATCACAAAGTTCCATTTTAATGAGTTGTTATGCAATCTAATCAAATCAGTCATTTGACAATCTAAACACAACAGGATGAGCTCCAAAATAATCACCTTTCCAGGGCCAAACTCAAGTCTTTCTTCTCCTGTAAATATTTTTTAGAGTAAAGCTCTGCACTGAAGTTATTTTTTGTGTTCTTTTAAAAATTTTTTTACAATGTATATTTTTTCTCTATTTTTCTAAAATTTTATGTAAATTCTAGTTAGTTAACTTACAGTGTAATATTTGTTTCAGGAGTAGAATTCAGTGATTCATCACTTACATACAACACCCAGTTGTCAAGACAAGAGCCCTCCACTTACATTGTAAATTTTATTTACTTACTTTGACAGAGAGAGAGAGAGAGAGAGAGAGAGAGAGAGAGAGTGAGAGCACGAGAGTGAGCACAAGCAGAGGAGGGGAAGAAAGAGGGAGAGAGATAATCCCAAGCAGTCTCTCTGCTGTCAGCACAGAGCCCAACATGGGGCTGGATCTCATGAACTCTGAGATCAGGACCTGAGCCAAAATCCGTATGCTCAGCATGGAACCTGACACTGGACTCCATCCCACAACCCTGGGATTATGACCCAAATTGAAATCAATAGTCGGACACTCAAATGATAGAGCCAGCCAGGATTTCAGCTCAGGTCATGATCTCATGGTTGTGAGATTGAGCCCTACATCAGACTCTGCACTGAGGCATGGAGCCTGCTTAAGATTCTCTCTCTCTCCCCTAAGCCTCTCCCTTGCTCATGCTCTCTCTCTCTCTCTCTCAAAAAAAAAAAAACAAAAAAGGAAGAATGGATGCTGTACTTTGTCAAATGCTTTTCCTGCATCTGTTGAGAGGATCACATGGTTCTTATCCTTTCTTTTATTAATGTGATATACCACATTGATTGATATTGAACCAACCCTGTAGCCCAGGAATAAGTCCCACTTGATCATGGTGAATAATTCTTTTAGTGTATTGGAAATTTGCCTGCAATTCTCCTTTTTAGTAGGGTCTTTGGTTTTGGAATCATTTGTAGAATGTGTTTGGAAGTTTTCCTTTCATATTTTTTCTTTTTCTTTTTGGAATAGTTTGAGAAGAATAGATATTAACTCTTTAAATGTTTGGCAGCATTCCCCTGGAAAGCCATATGGCTCAGGACTTTCATTTGTTAGGAGACTTTTGATTACTGATTCAATTTCTGTGTTGGTTATGGGTCTATTTCTTCCTGTTTCAGATTTGATAGTTTGTATATTTCTTCCAGATTTCCCAGTTTGTTGGAATATAATTTTTTTAGAATATTCTCTTATAATTGTTTGTAGTTCTGTGGTGTTGGTTGTGATCTCTCCTCTTTCATTCATGATTTTATTTATTTGGGTCTTTTTTCTTTCCTTTTTTATAAGATTGTCTAGAGGTTTATCAATTTTTATTATCTCTTAGGTTCATTGATGTTTACTGATTTTTGTTTGTTTGTTTCTATGTCATTTATTTCTGCTCTAATCATTATTATTTCCCTTCTTCTGCTGGCTTTAGTCTCTACTTGCCATTCCTTTTCTATCTTCTTTAGGTATAAAGTTAGGTTGCGTATTCAAGATTTTTTTCTTGCTTCTTGAAGTAGACCTGTATTCCTATTTATGTCCCTCTTATGACCCCCATTGCTGCCTTCCAAATGTTCTAGATTGTCACGGTTTCATTTTTATTTCCTTCCATGTAGTTTTTAATTTCTTCTTTAATTTACTGGTTAACCTATTCATTCTTTAGTAGGATGTTCTTTAATCTCCATGTATTTGTGGTCTTTCCAAATTTTTTCTTGTGGTTGACTTCAATTTTCATAGTGTTGTATTCTGAAAATATACATGGTATGATCTCAATCTTTTTGTATTTTTTGGGGCCTAATTTGTGACCTAGGATGTGATTTATTCTGGGGAATATTCCATGTGCACTCAAAAAGAATGTGTATGCTGATGCTTTAGGGTGAAATGTTCTGAATATATCTGTTATGTCTATCTGGCCAATGTGTTATCCAAGCCATTGTTTCCTTGTTGACTTTCTGCTTAGATGATCTATCCATTGTTGTAAGTGGGGCATTAAAGTTCCCTACTAATATTGTATTATTATCAATGAGTTCCTTTATGTTCATTTTTAAATGATTTATGTATTGTGTGCTCCCCATTTGGGAGTATATGTAAATATTTACTATTGTAGGATTTTCTTTTGTATAGACCCCTTTGTTATGATATACTGCCTTTTTTATCTCTTATTACAATCTTTGTTTTAAAATCTAGTTTCTGTGATATAAGTATGTCTACTCTGGCTTTCTTTTGATGTCCATTATCATGATAGATGGTTCTGTATCCCCTCACTTACTTACTTTCTTCCTTCCTTCCTTCCTTCCTTCCTTTCAAGTTTATTAATTTTTAGACAGAAAGAAAGCATGAGTGAGGGAGGGGCAGAGAGAGAAGGAGAGAAAGAGAATCTCAAGCAGGCTCCACATTATCAGCACAGAGCCCACTGTGGGGCTTGATCCTACAAACTGTGAGATCATGACCTGAGCTAAAGTCAAACACTTAACTGACTGAACCACCCAGGTGCCCTCATCACCTCACTTTCTATCTAGAGGTGTCTTCAGGTTAAAAATGAGTCTCTTGTAGGCAACATATAGATGGATTTTGTTTTTTAACCCATTCTTATATCCGATGTCTTTTGATTGGAGTAATTAGTCTATTTGTATTCAGAGTGATGGTAAATATGAATTTAGTACCATTGTATTACCTGTAAAGTCACTGTTTCTGGAGATTTGCTCTGTTCCTTTTTAGTTTTTGTTGCTTTTGGTCTTTCTTCCCCACTCAAAGAGTCTCCTTTCCTATTTATTCTAAGGTTGGGTTAGTGGTCACAAACTCCTTTAGTTTTTTGTTTGTGTGGGAAAATCTTTTATCTCTCCTTCTGGTGTAAATGACAGCCTTGTTGGATAAAGTATTCTTGGCTGCATTTTTTTCCCATTCAGTACATTAACTATACCATGCCACTCTCTTCTTGCCTCCCAAGTTTCTGAGGCGAGACCTGCCACTAATCTGATTTTTCTTGCTTTGTAGGTTAAGGACTTCTTTTCCCTTGCTGCTCCTGAGATTCTTTCCTTATCTCAGTAATTTGCCAATTTTACCATGGTATGTCTTGATGATGGCCAGCCTTTGTTGACTTTGATGGCAGTCCTCTGTGCCTTCTGGATTTGGATGTCTATTTCTTTCCCAAGCTTAGGGAAGTTTTCAGCTATAATTTGCTCAAATACACCTTCTTCTCTTTTTCCTCTCTCTTCTTCTTCTGGAACTCCTATCATATGAATGTTATTACATATTATGCAGTCACTGAGTTCCATAAGTCTACATTCATTATTTCTTTCCCTCTTATTTTCAGCTTCATTATTTTTCATAATTTTATCTTCTATATCACTTATCCATTCTTCTGCTTCTTCCTTCCTTATGGTCATTATGGTCAGTTTTGCATCTTGGTTATAGCAGTTTATATTTCAGCCTGATTAGTTTTTCAGTCTTTCATCTCTGTGGTAAGGATCTTTCTGGTTGTTCTATGGTTTTCTCAAGCCTAGCTAGTTTCCTTATGATTGTTGTTTTAAATTCTTATTTAGGCATATTATATCTATTTTGATTAGCTCCCTGGCCATGACCTCTTCTTGTTCTTTCTTTTAGGATGAATTCCTTTGTCTTGGCATTTTGTCTGGGTCTGTTTCTTGTGTGTTAGGAAAGCCTGTGCCTAGTCCTATTTTCACTAGAGCTGAAGTTTTGCAGCACTCTATAATGAGTAGGCTTAGTGCATGTAGAGAGTTTATGCTGGTCTTCTGGGTAAGGGGCTTGCTGCTCTGGGTCTCAATTACAACTACCCTATTAAAAAAGGCTTTTGCAGAGCACAGGGGGGCAGGGCTTGGTCTCAAGGCTCAGTTTCAAGCCTCCACTGTGTGCTCTGGACTGCTTGCTGAAGTCTGTCCATGCTGATGTGTGTGGGGGGGGCTGGTGGCATGAAAAATGGCATTGGCCCACTCTCTTCCCCAGAAAGGGGAGTTCACACTCTACACTGTTCAGGAAGTGTTCACAGAAGAGTGAACAATCTCCCATCTTACATCCCAGGCTTCCTTCAGATCCCTGCCTTCACCCTGTCTGTGTCCATGCTGTCTACCCACTCAGAAGCAGCACAGTGCTCCTGTGGTTTTACTCAGACACACAGCTCGGTTTCAAAACTCCCAATTTTAGGGTCCCAGTGTGCTGCAAATTCATTATAATCCTCTGGGAAGGGTCTCACTGCACTGTGTCTGGTACCACTTTGTACCAGAAGGGCAATTGCATGACTGCACAGGAGTTTATGATAAAACACAACAAAAAGTGGGTGTCCAGGTTAGATGCCCTCAGCTATTGTCTCTGCTCCAGGGCAGTGGAATGGTACCCACTGGTTCTTTTATCCTCTGAGGGGCAGTGCTCCCTCTCACAAATGCACTCCAAAAAAAGGGAATTGTCTCTCCCAGTGCTACCCAAGGGATCCTCAGAGCACGCTATTCACTCTCAGGGTTCTGTTCTCCTTCTCCACAAGAGCACCACTATTCTTGCCAGGCTTCACCTGGCAATTGTGTGGACTTCTAAAACTTTAGTCTTTGAGTTCTGTTGCTTATAAAAACTTTCAATAATCAGCCCCTCTCATTTTCCCAGACACTGGTTTAAGAGAAGTGTTTTTCTTGTGAAATCCCCTCCATGCTGCTTGATCTCTTGCTCTCTCTCTCTCTTTACTCTCTCTGTGATCGGATCTCCCTTACCTCCAGAGCATCCGTGATTATTATCTCTCCCAAATTACATCACTGCACCTCCTACCTTCCATAATGTGGCCTCTTTCCTCTCTCTAGTTGTGCAGTTTGTTTTCTCAGTTCTAAGAATGATTTCCTGGGTGTTCAGAATGATTTCATATTTATCAAGTTGTGTTAGAGGGATGAAGCAAACATAAGGTCCTCCTACTACTCCACCATCTTAATTCCTCTCTAGTTTTGTTTTTAAATTTGAAGGAAAAATAATGAAAGCAATTTTCTGACAATGAATTGCATATGTGTTATTACTATTATTTGAATCAATCTTTTTATTTTAAAGTGGAGAATACCAAATCTCAAAATTTAAAAGGAGTTTTCCAAGAGCATATGTCTCCTTAGTTACCTAGTCAGAAACAGGTCTCAATTATTTATTCATTAATTGAATATTTACTAAATGCCTACCTTATGAGATGTTCTCCATCTCAATAGCATCCCTGAAAATTGCCAAACAATTACATGTAATAATTTCTCCTTTTAATGTGAGGCAGAGAAAACCAATACACTTTGCTTTTTGTCAGTTTGCAAGAAATATAAACAATACTGCCATTTTCAAAGAAATACACTACATAACAATAGTATGTAGGAATTATAGGAATTCCTAAAGAAGGAAAAAATACTTACAAAGAAGAAGGAAGATAAGAAATGTCTGAAAATTTCTCGATAAAAGTAACTTTTTGTTTTAAAACTCTGCTAGCTTATTTGCTAGGTTTCCATTTTAGAAAAATAGAACACTTGTCCCAGAATGTTCCCAGTGAGTTAAGACATCTATGATTGTGGACCCCAAAAGTCACAATTTCTAACCTGTGTAATGGAAGCATCAGAACTTCTCCCTATTTTCACAGAGTGGGAGGACTGAATTGCAAGGCATAGGTAACCTTTTCTTTTTGTAAGCTCTTGGTTACAAAGCAGCAATGAGAGGGGCGCCTGGGTGGCTCAGTCGGTTAAGCATCCGACTTCAGCTCAGGTCACGATCTCGCGGTCTGTGAGTTCGAGCCCCGCGTTGGGCTCTGGGCTGATGGCTCAGAGCCTGGAACCTGCTTCTGATTCTGTGTCTCCCTCTCTCTCTGCCCCTCCCCCGTTCATGCTCTGTCTCTCTCTGTCTCAAAAATAAATAAACATTAAAAAAATTAAAAAAAAAAAAAAAAAAGCAGCAATGAGAGCTTCAGGTCCCAAACTATTAGAGATCTGAGAGCAGTGTAGATGTTACTAAATATTGCTTAGTATTACATTTGTTGTGAAGAGAACAATGAATTTTTTGGTCCAGTCTTTTCCTCAGTATTTTGAATTTTCTTCTCATTGAAATGATGAATAATGGAGAAAAAGTTATACATGGTCTCTGTCTTAATGAAGTTTACAATCTAGTGGGCTTGGGTGAACAATGAAGAAAATAAGCACATAATTACAAGGATATGAAATAATAACAAATCAAGTTATGTTTCCTGAAGAAAAAAAAAAAGGTTGCAAAGGAAAAAAAATGATAAACCAGACAGAAAAGAGGAAACAGTAAAGAATAGAGCAGAATTTAGTGAATAGAAAATAGATACCGGTGCCTGGGTAGCTTAGTCAGAAGCACTTGATTCTTGATCGGTTCAGGTCATGATCTCATGGTTCATGAGATTGAGTCCCGCATCTGGCTCTGTGCTGACAGCATGGAGTCTACTTGGTATTCTCTCTCTCCCTCTGTCTCTGTCCCTCCCCACCCCTTGCTCTCTCTCACAACATAAATAAATAAACATAAAAAAAAAGAAAATAGAAAAATAGACAAAAATCAAAACAAAAGTGCTGGTGCTTTGAAAAAAATCAACAAAATTGGCAAACTTTTAGCAAGACTTACCATCAAAATAGAGAAGAGAATCAAATTACTAAAATCAGGAATGAAAGTGAGACATCACTACTGATCTTTCAGAAATAGTTAGGATTACAAAGTAATACTATAAACAACTATATACCAACATGTTAGGTAACTGGTGAAGTGGACAAATCCTGTCAAGACACAAACTGCTACAACTCACTCAAGAAAATAAATAGAAAATTTGGGTATATATAAAACACGTAAAAAGATCAATTAGTACTTTAAAACTACCAGCAAAGGAAATCGCAGACTCAGATAGTTCCATTGTTGAATTCTACCAAATATTGAAAGAATTAACACCAATTATTCATACATTCTTCCAGAAAATTAATGAATTCCCAACTTATTCCATGAGGCCAATATTACTCTGATCTTATACCAGACAAAGATATCCAAGAAATGTATAGACATATGTATAGGAATAAAGACTCAAAATTCCCCCAACAAACTGTAAGTAAACAGAATCAAGGGACGCCTGGGTGGCTCAGTCAGTTGCGCATCTGCCTTTGGCTTAGGTCATGATCTTATGGTTTCTGGGTTCAAGGCCCACATTGGGCTTTCTGCTGTCAGTGCAAAACCTGCTTCACACTCCCTGTCCCTTCTCTCTCTGCTCCTGTCTCACTCACTCACTCTCTATCTCTCTCTCTCTCTCTCTCTCTCAAAAAATAAATGAATATTTATACATATACATATATAGAGACATATACATATATAGAGACAACACTTAAAAAAAAAAAGAAACGGAATCAAGTAGCATTTAAAATGTATTTGACACCATGACCAAGTGGGATATATCTCAAAAATGCAAGATCAGTTTAAAATCTTAAATCAATGTTATACAACATATGAACAAAATAAATAACAAAGCCCCCACAAGATCATCTCAATAAATGCAGAAAGAGCATTTGAAAAAAATTCAATACTGTTTCAGCATAAGTACACTGTACAAGCTTTGAATAGAAGGAGACTTTCTCAACTTGACAAAATATATTTATATGGATTTCACTGCCAACATTTTACCAATTGGTGAAATGCTGAATGTCTTCCTCCAAGATAACGAACAAATAAGGATTACTATATTGCCTCTTCCATTCAATATTGTGCTGGAAGTTTTAGCCAAGGCAATAAGATAATTACCAAAAATTAAATGCATGCAGATTGGAAAAGAAGAAGTAAGACCATCTGTATTCTCAGATCTAACATGATCTTATATAAAGAAAATTTAAAGAAATCCACTAAAAAAAATCTATTGGAACTAATGCACAAGTCAGCAAGTTTGTAATATATAAGATATAAATACAAAAATCAGCTGTCTTTCCAAATACTTAGAAATGCTTCAAAAATGAATTTAAAAAGCAATTACATCTATGATAGCATTAAAAAATAGAATATTTATACTTTAATTTTGCAAAAGAAATGGAAGAATATAGTTAATTATATTAATAATTATAAAAATTACTGAAATAAATTAAGGAAGATCTAAATAGCTGAAAATACTTTACATGCTTATGGATTGAAATACTTATTTGTGAAAATGGAAAATTCCTCAAATTCATCTACATATTCAGCACAACCTCTTTTATAATTTTCCTTGTAAGTATTTTGAAGAAATTTATGAGGCAATCCTAAGATTCATATGGAAAGGCAAGCAACCATAAAGATCAAAAAAAAAATCTTGAAAAAGAAGAGTAAAATTGGAGGAACGCTATGTCCCTATTTCAAAACTTCCTACAAAGTTACAGTAATGAAGACCTGGTCCTACCATAAGAATAGACATATATATTTGTGTAATAACATGGTTAGTTCAAAAATAAACCCTTACACGACGATTATTTTCTACAAGGGTGCAAAGACAATTCAGTGGAGGGAAAAAAAAACTCCTTTCAAGAAGATGTGGAACCAGCAGATATTCACATGCAAATGGGTAAAGTAGTACTCTTTTGTTACATCATACACAATAACGAATCAAAATGGATCACAGACAACAATGTAAGAGCTACAATTATAAAAGATAAGAAGTAAACATAGGAATAAATCTTTGTGACCTTGATTAGACACAGCTTTCTTAAACACAATGCCAAAAACTCAAATAATGATAATCATCATCATCATAATAATAAAAAAACAGGCTGGACATCATCAAAACTTAAAAAAAAATACTTTTATTACACAAATGACACCATAAATAAAAATGTGAGTATAGAACTCACAGAATGGAAGAAAATATTTGCAAATCCTGTATCTGATAAGGAGTTTACATCTGAAATATATGAAGAACTTCTACAACCAAATAATTAAAAAAGTAATCCAATTAAAATGGGCAAAAAATCTAAATTCACATTTCTCCAAAGAGGATATACAAATGACCAATAAACATATGAAAAGATACCCCAAATCATCATCCACTTAGATTATTCACGTCAAAACCAAAATGAGATACCACTTCATATCCAGTCTGATGGTTATAATTTAAAAAACCAACCAATCAAACAACTAATCAGCCCACCAACCAAGCAAACAAATAACATTTGTTGGAAAGGATGTGAAGAAACTGGAAACCATATATTTCTGATATAAATGTGAAATGGTGTAATGACTTTGGAAAACAATTTGGCTATGCTTTACATGTTAAATATAATTATTACATGACACAGCAGTTTCACCCAAGAGAAATGAAAACATATGTCCATATCAAAACAGAGATGTTCATAGCAGCGTTATTTATAGTAGTCCAAAGTGGTGACAACCCAAATGTCGGTTGATTGATGAATAGAGTAAAAAATGTGGTAAACACAAACAATGGAATATTATTTAGCAATAAAAATGGATGAAGTAAGGATTCATGCAACATGGGTAAACCTTGAAAACATTATGTGAAGCAGAATAAGCCAGGAACAAAAAAACAATGCATTGTACAAATATATTTATATAAAAAGTCCAGGATAGGCAAATTCATACTGAAAGAAAGTGGGTTGCAGTTGCTTAGGGCTGGGTAAGTGGTAGGAGGAAATGAATGCTAATATTTTTTGGAGGTGAATCAAAAGTTTTAAAATTTGTTTGGGGTGATAGTTGTACAACTCTGTGGATATACTAAAAACCATTCCATGTAAACTATAAATTTATGGATTATATAAAATGTATATCTCAATGAAACTTAAAGATGACGATAAAGCTTAAAATATCATTTTGGTTCTCCTCATAGAAACTTTATTGTATAAAATGAAAATTAAAGTACAAATATTTTCTTGGATTGTGTATGAATCTAGTTTCATTCTGAAGTAGTTTATAATTTCATATAAATAGAATATGTTTCTGTAAATAAAATTTCTTATAAGAAAAATAAATTACTGGAGAATTACAACCAGAACCCATATTTCTGTGAATAAGATGGTCACATTATTGGGGGCAATGCTCCCACTGGAAATGAATACAATGCTGGATAAAATATCAAAACCTCCTCTCAAAAGCATTGCAGAGGTAAAAAGATGGTAAGAAATCTCCAGAAAAATAAGAAGTAGAACCCAGAGGGTAAGCAAACGCACAAAAGCTACTTTTGCTCTGAGTGCATTTGCAGTATCTCAGGAACACGGTCTTAGTTCCTGACCCTTAGCAAAGTACGGAGATGAAGGCAGAGAGGACAACTTGGGGCCTGCCTAACTGGACATCTCACAGAATACCCTCCACCTACAATGACTGAATTGAAAAAAGTTTGACCACTGGGGTGAGAGCAAACCAGAAGTAATTTCAGCCTTACCATCAACTCAAGGGTAATTAGAAGGAAAACATTTCCTAACCAAAGAGCATAACAAAAATTCCAAGGGAAATTTTAATGACCAACCTACTTTCAGAGATCCTAGATTATCAGTACCACTAGGCTCCTCACAAAAGCAAACAAATTTTCTTCGGAGATCACTAACTTCACCTTGAGACTCAAATAAATTCTACAGATTATTTTCAAAGGAAATGGAGAAGCTCACAAAAGAAAAAAAAATAAGAAAATGGGGAAAACTAAACCTTTTTTTGCTGGATATTAGACTAGAATTGAATATATTTACATGAACTCAGAATGAAATACAGATAGAGAGATAAAAACATAGAGACAGAGACCTAGATAGAGGGCGACAGAGAGAACATTCTGTTCTCTGTTCTAGTTCTGTTCACTGAGAACAAAGGCTTTTAAGCAATGACGTTTCCAGTAGGAAACAGCATACCTTGCTCCCAGGTATTTGTTCCTATATCAAGCACCAGGGCATCTTGAATTAATGGCTGGTTCTAGGGCTAGGAGAAAAAAAAAAAGAAAAGATGAACTTGAAATATCATTTTGTGCCAGCCAGTAAGAAAATGTCTGAAGAATAATGGGATGTGCCAGAAATAAATAGAAGCCAGCTTGAAGAGTCATTCTCTAGCCAAATACAGGTCATGTTTAGCATCAAATAAACAATGATATTTAACAGTATAAAGCATTGGATAAAATAGGAATCAATAAATATATATTAATATAAATAGGTAAATGAATAAATGGTGAAGAAAAGATTTATTTATTTATTTTTTAATCTTTACTTGTTTTTGAGAAAGAGAGAGAGACAGAGTGTGAGCAGGGGAGGAACAGAAAGAGAAGGAGACACAGGATCCGAAGCAGGTTCCGGGCTCTGAGCTGTCAGCACAGAGCCCGACGCTTTGAACTCACAAACCGTGAGATCATGACCTGAGCTGAAGTCGGACGCTCAACTGACTGAGCCACCCAGGCACCCGAGAGAAGATCTTTTTTATAACATGATGTAAACTACAAAAAGAAAAAACATTTTTGGAACAAAGGAAATCACCATTTCACAAACATTGCAGCAATAATTGGTTTAACCCAGAATCATTAATAGATACTGAAATGAGTGGGTGAAACTTTAATGGAAAACAGGATATTATGTGATCTCAAAGTATTTCCCCCACAAAATATTACTTTCAAAGGGAACCATACACAGTTTACAGTATAGAAGCTTGGCATACATCATACTGACTATGTAATTGAAGTTAACATAAGATGTGATAGAATAAACTGACATCATGTGCCTCCTGATACGCATTGAGAAAGATGCAGTTCATCACTTCCATGACTCTTGTGAGTCAGGAATATACCAAAATAAGGAATTTCTGTTTGAAAGAAAATGATTTAAAGTTAACAGGTGATAAATAGAAAAAACGTTCTCTAAAAACAAGACATTTATATCTAGAGCAGCATGTTAAATATTGCAGGCCAATAGCCACATGTGGCTATATAAATTTTAATCTGAATTAATTAAAATATATTGAGGTGAACACTTCAAGTGTTCAAAAGGTTAGCAATGAGGTTAGTGGTTGGTGGTGTAGATATATAACATTTTCTGTACTGCAAAACTTTTTGCAATTGGACAGAAATGATATACAGTCCTAGATATCACAAAGAATCCCTCAAGCAAGAAAATACTAGGGAACCTAATGGAGAACAAAACAAAACAAAACAATGGATAAAACACAATCTGAAAAAAAAAAAAAGGATATCTCAATGACTACCTGGAAGTCCAATAAGTGCAAAGTAAGACAAGAATAATACAACATAGAAAGAGAAAATGTAAAAAAAAAAAAAAAATGGATTGTGCCAGAGCTGGGGAAAATGTATAGGAGGACAAAATTCTTGAATACTACTGATGTCATTATAAACTGAGCCACTCACTAGAAAACAACATTCCAAGAGTACTTAGTAAAATTATGTATGTAAATGCTTACAACTTAGAAATTCCACTGCTATGATAATATTTCAGATCAATTCCTGCAATTCCTGCAAAAGTCCTTCCAATAGAATTTGGATTGTTTGTGGTAGCATGAATTAGGAGGGATTCTAAATGTCTGCATGCCTGGTGGAATGGATAACTAATATATGGATGGATGCTATTTATAATACGCAGCAGGAAGAAACATCAGCTAGATTTATAGAAACATTGAAAAAATATAAAACAATAAAATTTTGGACAATATAATTTATATACACTTAAAACCTTAAAAACATGTACATAGTGTACAACATTCATGAATATTTTAAAAAATTTCTTAAAAGAGTTAGAATAGATGTCTTTTTGGAGTGAAGATCAAGGATAAGAAATAGAACAAAATAAGAGAAAATTCTTGCATAAGTGAGTGATAACAATGTGCTATGAATTGGGAGTATGATTAACTCATCTATTACATCTACGTCTCAAAATAAAACAGGAAAATAACTGGATCCAATATTTAGGCTAGAGCAGTTTTAAAGATTAAACAACTTTTTGTGTGTGTTAACTGATTTTATTGTAACTTGTGATCATATGAAAACAAACACAAAAAAGTATTTGTTTTCCTGAGAGAAATGTGCATTAAAAATAAGCATTTAAGTAACATGGTAACACACCTTTTAGAAATAACTTGACATTTCTCTAAACTAACTTCTAATTATAGTTTTCCTAGTGATCTTTTGTACTGTGTAGACTTAAAATAGGGTTGAATCCTAACGGAGTCATATGTCTGCATTTTTGAAGCACACAGCAAAGTCCTGCTGTGTCAATAATTGCCAAACCAGGAGATCTTTGGATATCTAGGACCACCCACTGGCCAAAGTACCAAGTTGTGATAGACTCTCAATAATTTCTTTCAGACTGGGAGAATGGATGTATGATTATGATGTAGATAACAGAGAGGGACAAATTGCATAATTAATTGGCAAAGCCCAGTATACTTTGATGAATTTTTAGGTCATTGAAATTAGAGAGGCTGCATAAAAGCCCTAAGAGCATAATGAATCCTTGATTGACTTTGTATCCTTGAGACTGCTTATTTTTCTATATATGGTACGACTGAAAAATTGAGGTTTCTTTCCAGCCAACTGTAGCTGTCAGTGTTAAAAGTTTAGAAGGAATTATTGACTTCTACAACAAGAAATTCAAGGTTTTACTTATGTTCATGGCATTATCCAGGAATCTGAAACTGATGGAATATTTTCAGTGGGAAGTGAAACTGTTACCAAAATTGTACTTTCACTATCACTTTCAATGTCTTGCTGTTGTAGTGGTTGTTTTGTTGTTTTGCGATTAGTGAAGGCAATATCACACATGAGTATGTTCCTTTTCTTCAGATGTAAGTGCTATTAAATCAACTGGGAACTATTTAAGTCAGTGTTTTCCAAATATGAATGTGCATTTGAATCACTTGTCAAGGTGCGGATTCTGATTTTAGTAAGTCTGGGCTGGAGCCTGAGATTCTGAATTTCCAAGAAGTACTCAAGCAACAGTAATGTTACTGGCACGTAATTTGAGTGGAAAATTTGAATCACTCAAATATCTAATGTTTCAAATATTTTAATTTTTTTCAAAAGGTCTTGGAAATAAAAACATCAGTTTATTCTTTGCTCGAAAACTCTGATGGCATAACCAATAATCAGCTCCATTCAGAGAAAGAACAATTAAACCAAATAGGTGATATTTATTCTAAAATTTTAAAAGTGTGGCACAGCAAAAAATAAAATGAAAAAGCTCATTTAATATTAGTTCTCAAAATCCAAAAGAAGGGGTTACCACAACTAACACCGACCATTAAATTAAACATGTTTATTTGTCAATAATATGCATACACAAGTAGGGAGGTATATAAACAGGTAATGCTATGTATAGCTTGAAAAGAAAATCTGGATTTTCTCCCCTCAACTTTTAAAATCAAATATCCTTGGGGCACCTGGGTGGATCAGTCAGCTGAGCATACCACTTTGGCTCAGGTCATGATCTCACAGTTCATGGGTTTGAGCCCTGCTTCTGGCTCTGTACTGACAGCTCAGAGCCCTGAGCCTGCTTCAGATCTCGAGTCTCCCCCTTCCTCTGTCCCTCCCCCACTAGCACTCTGTCTCTATCAAAAATGAATAAACGTTAAAACCAAATATCCTGTATAGTTCCTTTTCATTCTGAAAGTAGCTCTCAAAAACGTATGAAATATACCAGTTTTTTTTTCTATCAGTATATTCTGGAGATTATAAAACATACTTTGTAGCAGAGCTTTATTCTAACAGAGTAACTATACTTTTGCTTCTTTACCTTCTAACTTACTCTTAAAAATTGAGGCTACAGTTAAAGAGAATTTATATTTTACTGTGTCATGTAAGTTTTTCAGAAGTATCTGGTAAAAATTACAGCCATTTGTCCACCCAAATTGGTTTCTATCATCTAGTAAAATGCTTTATTCGGATGGAAATCTTTACAGTTCTTCAGAGAACCAATTTAGTTCCTTAGGAAAGGATGGAAGGTGACTCACCATGAAATTCTGATATTAAAGTTTTGGTGACTAGATACTTCAAGGTGTTCTCAATTGTGTGCTAACAGTTTTCTTGTTAAATTCAGTTCAGCACTCATGAATTGCCAAATGGATGTTTTTCAGCTGTACTAGAATGCCAGTCCTGTTTAGCTTTCCGCATCCTCACTGCACACAAATTCCTTACTTTAATGACCTCACAAGGAAAGGAATCTGTCTCAAATGACAAAATGTTCAGGTAAACATCATTGTAATTATTTCTATTTTTAATCATAGTAACAGTTAAAACTTGGAACCAACACTATGTCAAAAGAATCCTCAGGCTTTGCCTCTAGAGAAAACCTCTCTGTGAGCAAACCTGGGACTTCTGAGTGAAGCAAAGAGATCAGATATTTCTATAGCTAAACAATTAGTTTATAATATTTTAAAGCTTGTTTCAAGATAGACTTCTCACAGTAAATAAATCAGGTAGATTTCAAAACTTATGTATTAAATAGACACAAATCATTAACTGTCACATTTTATCATAAGTGGAATCTGAAGATATATATTTGTTCCACACTACATATAATTATACTTTACATAATTAATATTTACAAAATATAAAATTTTTGTCAAGTGTATTAAAAAAGAAGTATCTTTACTTACTTTGTAAGTTTAAAAATGAGAGAAATTCGAATCGATTGGTGCTCCACAGATTAAAACAGTCTATGAATTACCTAATTAAATGAATAATTTCAGTAAAATAATGTATGTCCCCTATACCTTGTTTGTCTACATATTATTATTCTAGATTTTTAACTTGGAAGTTTAATGGTAGCTAACTGAAATTCTCTTGGAAGCAAACCAGAAATAAGTATTCTCTCTGAAGGTAGAGAACACATTTTGTAAGGCACTGTCCTAAATGTCTCATGAAATGTCTTCTGATAAGCAGAATAATATGTTCCTTGAAGAACCCAATATGACAGTTCTTATTCTTTCTTTTAATGACAGTGACCAGGTCAGTAGGAAGTTCAAAAATATGATTTAATATCTCTATGTCTACTAACATGAGATTTTTATGACATTTAAATCCTTAAAAATGCCTCCTTTTAAATTTTTAAAAAATATTTAAAATACTATCATTTAAAATAATTACAAAAAGGATTTTAATTTTATGGTAGCTACTTAAGTGATGTCATAAGTCATGGATATACACACATATAATTTAAAACTAAATACAAAATTATGTTATATATAGAACTGATATAGGTTCAATATATATTTTATATAGAATTATAGCCTATTTTGTGTATGTAATTTTATATATAATTTCTTAAAATTATGTATTCAAGTTTTATCCTCATTAATTTTACATTCAAGTATCTCTTTATGAAAAAACTGCTATCACTAAGTGTTGTTTTAAAGGTAATATAAAGTATATTGTGATGGTTAAGTATATAGGATATACATTGATAAAATTTAAGAAAGGCAATTTTATTTGAGTCTAATATTTGCATGATTCTCCTTTAAGAAACATAGCTTTAGTGACTTAAGACTGCATTTCCTACTTTGCAGCTTCATTGCTTGATTCAGTAATAAAATATTTTCATAGTAATAATAATAGATGCTATTTATTGATAATCAACTTTTAGACTCAGATTGTAAGCAACAGATTTGTTTTAATGCCAAAGATAAACATGGATTGGTGTGACAGAATACAAGAATAAATAATCACAGCAGGATTTGATAATATAATTTTTTACAGGTTTTTCTGAACTTCAGTTTATAGGAAAAGCTCCAAATAAACAATCAACTGGAATCCTAAGTGCCTATTAATAAAGTTTCAAGGACCTATTACAAATAAAACTAAAATTCCCACCCTGGATGAAGTCAATTACATGAAAAACAATGTCACAATTATCCCCTTTTTCTGTTAGTTTGTGGTTTAAAAATTAGATGGTAGGGAAGTCATGAAAACACAACAATTCAATAATTTTTTAATGATATTCCACAAATATAAAGAAAAGAGTATTTTGGT
This sequence comes from Leopardus geoffroyi, assembly GCF_018350155.1. Lineage (NCBI taxonomy): Eukaryota > Metazoa > Chordata > Mammalia > Carnivora > Felidae > Leopardus > Leopardus geoffroyi. The sequence continues at coordinate 172,569,850 of NC_059328.1, read as the reverse complement.
TCACTAATTTCCATATACTGTAAGGAGAAAATGCACTCTTTCACAAAGAAACAACAGGCTCACAAATCAACATAGCAGGCCATCTTAAAGTCCAGCTTTAGAAAGTCTTTTCTTATAAGAAAACAGGACACATTAAATATGCATATCTAAATCTGCAATATTTAGCTATGTCTATCTTCCAAAGTTATACAAGTTTTCAAAAAAGAAACTGTTGTATATGTTTAAATAAATGTATTGTTTGAAAATGTATTAAATCAGATGCACTCAGTTATTAAAGAAACAAATAAGGCAAGGATCCACACAGACACATACACATGTACATATATAGGGGTCCATATACATAATGTATATCCCATTCATTAATTCACTTTGAAAATACAAATCTCAGCTCCCCCTCCTGACCCTTTATTCTTTCTCTCATAACCATGGCCTTTTAATATAATATCCTCTGGGTCTTAAATGCCAGTTGAAACTCCCCTTTGCCTGACTTGGCTGGTCAAGAGTCTTTTGCTCAAAGAAAGACTTTCTATGACAACTTTGACCATTTTGAGTTATGATTTTTTGTGTTTTGTTTTGTTTTAGAGATAGAGAGGGAGAGTGTGAGTGGGGGAGAGGGGCAGAGAGAGAGAGAGAGAGAGAGAGAGAGAGAATCTTAAGCAAGCTCCAGGCACAGCAGGGAGTCTGATGTGGGGTTGATCCTATGACCCCGGATAATGACCTGAGCTGAAATCAAGTGTCGGCTGCTCAACCAACTGAGCTACCCAGGTTCTACGAGATATATATATATTTTTTTTCTCTTAGAGCCCTGACATCAAATCTGTTCAACAAATACATTAATTTTTGTATTTGAGAAAGTCTGTCTTCTTCAAAGCACTACAAGGCACAAGAAAGTAGGAGGTATGACATTTTTGTTGTTACTATTTACCAATAGATCCTTTGTGGCTAGCAAGAAAAAAATAATGAAAAACAATCATAGTGGCATTCTGATCTCTAAACTGCTCTCTGTTGTCGTTATAGGCTTATCAAACTGCCTATTTCTGGTATTTTTATCAGGAATATTTTATATATCACCATATTTTCATCACATATAAAGGTTGAATAAACTATCAAGGTACACTTTTAAATTCAGCTTGACTTGGGGAGCCTGGGTGGCTCAGTCGGTTAGTCGTCTGACTTCGGCTCGGGTCATGATCTTATGGCCTGTGGGTTCGAGCCCCACGTTGGGCTCTGTGCTGACAGCTCAGAGCCTGGAGCCCATTTCAGATTCTGTGTCTCCCTGTCTCTCTGCCCCTCCCCTGTTCATGCTCTGTCTCTCTCTGTCTCAAAAATAAATAAACATTAAAAAAATTTTTTTTTAAAAAAGTAAATTCAGCTTGACTGCCTCACTTTACATTTTAGTAACCATAAAAAAATAAGCCCTTTAATTTAAAAAAAATTTTTTTCAACGTTTATTTATTTTTGGGACAGAGAGAGACAGAGCATGAACGGGGTAGGGGCAGAGAGAGAGGGAGACACAGAATCGGAAACAGGCTCCAGGCTCTGAGCCACCAGCCCAGAGCCCGACGCGGGGCTCGAACTCACGGACCGCGAGATCGTGACCTGGCTGAAGTCGGACGCTTAACCGACTGCGCCACCCAGGCGCCCCTAGCCCTTTAATTTAAAGAGTCAACATTGCAACATAAATGTGAGGTGAAGTATCTATTGTCACTGATGCATTCAAAATGCAAACACGTTGTGAATTTGTCCTCATTTGATGAGATTTTTACTCAGAATTCATTTGCACTGTGGCATTGGATATAACCAGATGTGTTTCATCTCTGACTGTTTTTTGAGTTATAGGCTGCTACATGTTTGAAAAGAAGACAGCCACAATATGGGGGACATATTTTTTCAAACTGGGAGAACATTCCAGGTATGTCTGTCAATCTTCATCAAGAGTTCATTAAAAATGAAATCTTGAAATGGGGGGCAACTTTTCACATTTAAAGCTCTTTTATAGTTCACTTGTAAAATATACATGTAAAGGAATAAAATGTGTTTTTGTTTTTTTTAATATTTTATGTATTTGAAAGGTAGTTTATATGAATTTTTCTCAGCAGGATGCAATGAAGACCATAAATTTCAACTTAATACACTCTTTGCATTGTTTTAAATTTTTCTTTTCTTTTTTTTAAAAAAAAATTATTGTTTATTTTTGAAAGAGAGACAGAACAGGAGTGGGGGAAGGGCAGAGAGAGAGGGAGACACACAATCTGAAGCAGGCTCCAGGCTCTGAGATGTCAGCACAGAGCCTGATGCAGGGTTCGAACTCACGAACTGTGAGATCATGACCTGAGCTGAAGTTGACATTTAGCTGACTAAGCTACCCAGGTGCCCCCAGTTTTTTTTCTTTTTTTATTGTGGGTAATGGTTTTTAAAACACAGGGAAAATTTTTATTACATTGGCAGTTATTAATGAAGCATTAATTATAACAGTATCATCAATACATTTATTGAACATATGATATTCTAACAGGTAGTTCATAATTAATCTCTCTGCTTCTTTATGATAGTACTTAGAGTTTGCCAATTTTTTTCATTAATAATATAGTAAATAGATATATCCATATATCTTCCCCATTGTATAGGATTTGATAAAACAGTAGAAATCTCTTTAAAAGAAAAAGACAAGCAAATTTTTTTCTAGGCATGCTTTTAATAAGCACTCACTTGCCTAATGAAAAGAAAAACCAAATGCTTATTTGTTAATGCCATACTCTAGCATACTCTGGGTGAGGTCCTGGGACCACTAACATCAGTATACATGATCAGAAACTCCTAATCCTTGAGAATCCTGGCTCTCTCATCAGAGGACTTTTATGATTATTTCCATTATATTACTCTTTAAAAATACAGGTACCCTTCTGATATGTACTATAGAATATACCCACACACACCCACACACACACTCCATACCACACACAATCACAACCATACTTTCTTTGGATCAAGTTGAATTATCTCAAACAATCTTTATGAATAGAGCTACAACAAGGCTTTTGGATAATCTTAAATACAATGGTTTTTTTTTTTTTAATTTTTTTTTTCAACGTTTATTTATTTTTGGGACAGAGAGAGACAGAGCATGAACGGGGGAGGGGCAGAGAGAGAGGGAGACACAGAATCGGAAACAGGCTCCAGGCTCTGAGCCATCAGCCCAGAGCCCGACGCGGGGCTCGAACTCATGGACCGCGAGATCGTGACCTGGCTGAAGTCGGACGCTTAACCGAATGCGCCACCGAGGCGCCCCTACAATGTTTTTTTTTAATTACCAATGAATTTATGATTAAGTGCACAAACGTATCTAGTTGCTAGCTAAATATTTAGATTTGTGTGTTCTACAGGATTATTAAATAGAAATTCTACTAACTATAGTTTGTAGACCTTCCTTCATTCAACATTCTATCCCCTTTTCTAAAATAGGTTTTTAAAAAGAAATCCATAAAATCTGCCACAGAGTTTAAGTAGGAATTAAAAGTTAATCTAGCTACTTCTCTTTCAATCTTCTCTTAAGTATGATTTCATGTATTCAACCGACTTAATATCTCTCCATTAAACATCCTACTCTCCCCCACTTAGTTTCATGGCCACTTTTCTACTTCTCTCTTGGATTAATTGGCTTTTTTAACTTCTCCTTTCCCTTCCAAATACAATATTTACTGTCTTGATAGTGTCTTTTCTTAACTGCAAACTTATTCACTGTTCTGCTATAGTTTTTTAATTATCCAGAGTATTTAAAATAAATTTCAAGATCATTAGTTTATCATAAAGATCATTTCTATCTCATCTGTTTTGGTCTCAACCTCCCCTTTCTAAATACTAACAACATAAAATCTAGACAAGAAAGTATTTGTAGCTACTCAAGTTGATTCAAGCACCCATGCTATTCCTCATTTGAGTAGAAGACTAAGGAAATGATTTTGAAAACAAAACCAAAGCAAACAACTAAAACCCAAAAACACAGTAGTACACTGATGGGAAGGCAACATTTTCAAAAGTTGAATAGTAAAGGACAAGCATAGAAATCTAAGGAGGGCTTAAATGATAATTGAGACAGATTTGTTCACATTTAAAACTGGTATAAATAAATCAATTTGTAGATCAAATTCTAAAGAAGTCATGAAGAATGTAAAAAAGAGCCTGTTTGCCAATATACAACTGTGTTAAGTGACTGTTGCATTGGTAATGAGATAATTAGAAAGTAAATAGCCAGGAAAGGAGAAATTTCCAAACATAATTCAAGGGATGGGACATTATATTATTATGCTTTCACAATCTTATAAGTACATAAAAAGCAATATGAAATCCCTTCTCTTAAGACTGGAAATTCTCTGATGGAGGAATTGCCAAACAATAGTTGCTGCCCCTCTAAAGGAAGGACCATAGGGCCAGGCTGATAGCCCAGTTCCCTTTGTAAAAGGCAATTTGGTATTAAGAGAGATTTCAAAGAGTCACTTGGGAGAATTAGTTATCATCCCTGCTTAGTGACTTCCTGAATCCATCTGGGAATAATTTGCCCTGTTCTTAGTTTAAGCTAATAAAGTTGTGGCCTAAAGTTGCATTCCATTAAGGAATCTCCAGAGTCTTTTATTGCCTGAGGGGACCTAGCATCAGCAGTGAGGAAAATGCGATGGTGAAAGATGTTACATTCCTGGCTCTATGTTCACAGTGCATTTGTCAAATGACGACTTATGTACTATAGTTGTGTATTTTAAAATGACATTTTAGAGATTTAAGGCACTCGGTGTTTGTATGTATCAAAACAAGAAAAATTGACAAGGCACTATAAACTAGCATGCTATAGTGACACAACAACAAAGTCTTTGCCTTTCTTTTATATGTACTCAGATCTCATTTCCTCACCTTGGTAAAGTCAGTGTGACAGCAATTCATTCATTGTAAGATGGTGCCTATCTATATTAAATGGTATGATAACTTTGAAGATGAGTAGGTTAATTCTAAATAAAAGAACCTGTCATGGTTTCTGTCCATGAAAAAAAAATAATAATGTATGTGGAAATTCTGGGCACTAACAATTTAAAATACATGAGTAAATTCATAACTGCTTTAAATATATAAGTAAATTAATAATTGCTTTTAAATTAGATATTAATAAGCTGCCATACACACTAAATTTAAACTTATCTCTATTTTAGAAATATTTTTTCAAAATATAAATTGTGAAAATAAAATCAAGTAGCAGTATATTATTGTTTTTATTTTGATAACATGTTACTGCCATTATATCATAATTTGTTTTACTCTAACACATTTACTCTAATTATGTTTTACTCTAACACATAAGAAAATGCGTACAATTGTAAACATAGCACTATTTCTTGGCCTTTTGGTTAAGATCAAGTGTATAATTGTAAACATAGCAAGATACTCCCACAATTTACTTTTCTCATGAACTCAATATTTTAAAATATGGACTACTTAGGAATATCACACATTTTGTGTATTCCATATGAGGATTTTATTTTTAGCATATATTACTTGAGAAACTATAAGATAACAAAATCTATTTTGGATTTAATAATATAATTATGAGTTAATTTGCTGTTCTTCAACAACATCGATACATATTTTAAAAAAGATGAAAGCAGATAACTTCTTAGTCTGTGGGTAATATTGATTTCTGAAATTCTATAACTAACTGCATTGTGTCACTTTCAAATTCTACAAATTGGTCACTACTTAGAACACTAACATTTCGCCAAAATACTTAAAAATTTTAAATATTTTGGACCAAGGAATTTCTTGCCCAAGCATAATTTTAATTTGCTAAAAAGAAGTTCCTGTACAGGCCAAAGTAGCACTCAGAGTTGAGACTAATAAATGTCTATTCTTGATAGAAACGATCTGGTGTAGACAGGACTTACAGGACGTTAAAAATGTCAGGTCCTTAATAGAAGACATTATCCCTTATACTCAAAATTCTACCTAAACAAAGGAAATGTTCAAAGCCATACCTATTAAACCAATAGATATGCAAGAGCAACTACCCAGGTGAAGGGGATCTCATTTACATATGTCAAATTAAGTTCCTGTGTTTCAAAAAAGATGCCAGAAATGTAAGTGGGTTTTAAATAGGTCAGGAAAATCTACTCAAGTTTAGAAGGGCCTCTCCGCTGCTAGACAAGTGATTATATCCCAGGCAGCACTTGAAAGCCAGAAACTGCCACGCTGTGCTGAATAAATTCTCCTCAATGACCTTTCCATGACAACTTTCTCATTTCCTATAATGTGGATACAATTAGGTGTTAAATTACGTGTTTGTGGAGCAAAGAAGCAACCTTTGAAGCAGAGGTTTTGCTGAAGAATGTATTGGGTGAACATGTAAAAATAGCTCCTAACAAGTAATATAGTTGTACAATGTCCAGCTCCTTCATTTAACAAATGAGAAAACTGACATCCAAATAACTTCACTGACTTGATGAATGTCAAACACAGCAATTTTGAATCAGAATAGCACTGGAACTCACAATTAAATTTTCAAGCGAGTGATCTTTCTATTAAAATGTTAGTTTTGTATTTTGAAATGACTCAAGTTGGCCATTTGCTTTCCAATCATTCATTCACTTAATAGCAAATTATTGATGCTTGTGGGGCGAACGCCAAAGAAATTTGCAGCGCTATGTGGCAGTTTCTTGATTTTAAGAGATTAATAAAACACTCTCCCTACCCTCAAAGAGGTCATAGGGTTCAGTCAAAACATTATATTTTGAGAAATGTCTGTGTCATGTACTGTTTTAGGTGCTGGGCATAAAGCAGTGGACAAACACCAAAAGTCTACCTTTCTTATTGAACACAACCAATAATTACAGGGCATAAAATATGCTATATTTAAAGTGTATACAAGTATTTTAAGTACACAGAGGCAAAGAACCTAATGGCACATTCTGAAAGCATCTAGAAGGGTCAGAAACAAGCTTCATCTTGACAGAACCAATAGTAGAGGGTAAAAGAGGAAAATAACCTAAACAAAGGCACAGACAAAAGGAAGATCAGAGTATGTTTTGTGACCCATAACATAATTTGGGTGATTAGCATAGGAATAAGTGCAATTATGGGAGATGGACCTGTAGAGTTAAACAGGTGTCACATAACATTAATCCTTGTTTTAAAAATTCCTGACAAGGGGTGCCTGCCTGTCTTAGTCAGTCAGAACATGTGACTCTTGATCTTGGGACTGTGAGTTTGAGCCCCACATTGGGTGTAAAGTCTACTGAAGAAAATAAAAAAATACAAAATTAAAAAAATCCTGACAAATGGTTTAAATGAATAAATGACAAAGTAAAACTGCTGGAAGCCGAGGTAGTCCAGCCTGAGTGCCAGGGCCCGGGCTGTGGACGGATTGGTGACTGACTGCAGGGCGGCCCACGGGCAGTGAAGCTTCTTATACTCCCGCTTTCAGTAATTTGGGCTTAATAAAATACCTGGGGGTATTGTCTGTTGGGGAATTGCCCTCGACAGACCCCCTGGGAAAAGAACCATTAGGGAAGAAAATAAGGTTTCGCAAGAAATCGTGCAGCCTTACGTTTAGCCCTTGCCATCCTTTATGGAGACTCCTCTACTTACAGGAAGGATAGCCTCATACCTTTGCCAGCAAAGAAGGCCTGTAAAGGAGAGACATATGGATTTGAAAGCCTCACTCCGGCAACTAAGGAATGTATCTCTGGGCACAGGTGACTTCAACCCTTAGGCCCACCTGGCCCTCCGGAGGCATTCCAGATGATGACTGAACCTAGTCGGTTAAGGTACAGAATGGTTCATTGGTTCCTAGGTGCATTGTCTCTCTGAGAATGTATGAGGCATGAGTTTCTAAGGCTTTTTTCAGCCCCTTCCTGGCACCTCAGACCAAGGCAAACACACTGTTATTCTGGCCTCATGTGGTTAGGAGGTCAAGTCCTTATAACTGTTCCACTTGAGGTGTTGAGAAATGGAGGGTCTTTCATGAGAACAGCAAAGCAAATGCTTTGTAGATTATAGATAAACGCAGATGCATAATGCAATTATATAAGAAATTAATCAATAATCAAAGGGTATGCAGGAAAATTAAGGGAAAATCACCATGTTATTTCTTAAAGGTTGTTTACACATAGGAACATTTTCAAAATTAGTGTTAGAAAAACATAGATAACGTATGCCACAAGGAAATCACTAGCATGTATAATGCCACATTTACTACAATAAATCTGCCAGTTCAACACACTGCTGTTTTCTGTGTCCATTTTTATTTTTAGTTTTTTATTTTAGTTTTTTATTCTAGTTTTTTATTTTAGTTTTTTATTTTACTTTTGTTTTATTTTCACTTTTTCGCCGACACTGTTCATCCTTAGGGAACCCCTGGACCTGCTGGAGTTGGACTCCAGCATAAAACTACATCTTTTTATTTACTTCATAAACTTACATTTCCATCAGAATTAAAAAAGATCTTTGATAATCCACTTAATTCTGCCCCTGGTAATTTTTACTACATTATTATAAGACTAGTTTAGGTGGGGCACCTGGATGGCTCAGTTGGTTAAGCGACTGACTCTTAGTTCTGGCTCAGGTCATGATCTAAGGTTCATGAGTTTCAGCCCGTGTCAGGTTCCGGGCTGACAGAGATTGCTTGGGATTCTCTCTCTCTCCCCCTCTTCTCTCTCTGCCCCTCCCCTCACTGGATCTCTCTCTCTCTCTCTCTCTGTCTGTTTCTCTCTCTCTCTCTCTCTCTCTCAAAATAAATAAACTTCAAAAAAAGACTCGATTTTGGCAAAATCTTCTCTAAGGTTTTATTCTTTTTACTCTCCTTTTCTTTTTCTCATAGTCTTTATAATGTGTAAAATAAAGACAAAAGGAACTCTTCTCTATAAATAGTTTGTTAAGATGAACATGAAATATAGTGAAACCTAGCAACTATGGCATATCTGATATTATGCTCTGGCAGTTGATTTTTATACTTCTGGGTCTTTCATCCAGATTCATGATGTTCTTCACCTCAGAATAACATAAGTCTGTGATTTATATGACCAAATATTTATATCGGGAATGCCTTATGTTATTGGCAAGATAGAGTTGCTTGATATAAATACTTGTGCCTTATTTAACCCAAGTTATTATTTTATTATTTATTTATTTTTATTATTCTGCCAATAATAGTAAACATAATAAATTGATGCTGCCTACATTATCAAGATAATGGAAGAAACTGTACTATATTAACAAAATAGCTCCAAATACAATCAGAGCAACAGCCTCATAATCAACAATTACCTTCCTAGTTTTTATTAATCATGTTTTGGCTCTTTTTCCTAGAAGGAAAAAAAAACCTTACAATGACAAGGACAGTAGGGAGAGCTTGCCTCTGTTTTGAACGCTACTGCTAGGAATTTTATTCTCTTTGTTCCTTGTAACTGAAGGTTTTGCTGGCCACTGCCTACCTACTTTCCTAGAGCATCCTTTCTCCATGACTTCCATCAGTGATCATCCAATGTTAAATCTGACACAGAGAGCTGTCAGAGAAGAGGAGGAAAATAATAATAATAAAAGCTTCACTCCATTGTGGTTTTTTAATTATCATCTTAACTAGAACTATTAAGAGGAAGGGGAAATGAAATTGTAAATAATTATTTCCCACTTTACTTGATTTCTTCCTCATGACCCAAAGGTCCCCTCTTCATTCTCTCTGAGAATCTAACCAGAGTCTACAGAAACAACTCTGACAGTGTGCAGTTAGAGAATTAGGGTCATCAGAACTAGAATATTGCTTTGGTTTACTCACACTGCAATTTTCCCTTCTAGTTGGGTATTAGTTATTCTCAGAAATATTATGCACCTTATGGAGCCAGGTAGCAGAAAATCAAATGAAAGTGAAACAGAACAGGCTTCCTATACTCACACTTAAGGAAGTTGAATATCTTTATGGCATGCCACTAGCACTCTTAGAATTCAGGGGTCTAGATTTGTATTTTATTTAGATATCGGAATATGCTATGGATGATTCAAACTATAATAAATAATTGGTAACCTGGCCCCAATTTGAATGAATCCAGATGATGGGCATAGTGTTCTCATCTGTTCTAAAAGAATAACAACCTATTTATAACACTTTTTGTAACTCTCTGTTGAATTAATCTGCAAAGGTAGGAAACAAATTCCTAAAATAATTTTTGTCTGCTCTGTTGCAATTTTATATTATTAAAAGATTAATTAAGGTAAAGGCTGGAATTCTATACAAATTCAGCTATACCAAATTTGGATATTTCATTTCTAATATAATTATGATATTACAATGCATTTATTGTTATGCTCTATAACTTATAGTAAAATAAAAAGGAAAGGAAAGGAAGTTGGTTATAGATTAGGTATCTAGAAAATCACAGTACTCATATGCCCAGTAATATGTATATATATTATTGCCACTTTAGGATAATAATGAAAAGAGATGGTTATCATTTGTTTTTGATTCAATCTACTAATAAACTGGATTAAAGAGCTGATTTTATTGGTCAACAACTTAGAAAGTAAATTACTATGTGAGGCTATTGACACTATAAAGGAATGAAGAGTCATGCCATTGGGATGCAGTACAGCTTATGCTAATGTCATTTCCTTATCAACAGTTTTGATGTTATGTACCTGATGGGCTTGGCTGAATCCTGGTATCTAATTGTAAACATAATTTGCCACCTCCATAGAGTCCCATCCCCGAAGTGGAACATCTGACAAATGTGAAAGCAGATTTTTTACTGCAGATTTGTAACACCTCAGTGCCTATCATTGAAAAATTCATCCGTAAACCCAGTATCCTATTATTTGTCTCTAATTTGAAAGGGTCTTAGAAAAAATAAAATTGTGTGAGGAAAGAATTATATTGCAAAGAAAGTATTTGAGTATATTGAGTAATATTTGATACTCAATGAAAGTCTCCTTTACATATAAAGACACATTTTCAGAGACCTTCTGCATATTAACAATTTTTACATTTCTTATTCTGGTAGAAATTCACATAATAGAATGGTTTTCAGCATATTTGATCATTTTAATGGGAATAAGACAATTTCCAAATTTAGAGAGATATACTGATAATGACTATTATAATAAAATTTATCTGACTTCCCAGATTGGGTGTAAAATTAATAAAAAGAAAGATGGCGTGTCGATATGACTGTGTGACTTTATACGTGAACATGTGCACCGAGTACAAGAAACATCTGTGAACATATATAATTGACTTGTTAATAACTTAAAATCCAGATGAATCTTAAAATTGGGTATGATAATCACCTACAGCAAAGGCTGGCAAACTCTGTAAAAATAGTAAGCATTTAGACTTTATGGACCATATGGTATTTGTCGCAACTCTTCAATTCTGTTATTGTCGGGGGAAAAGCAGTCATAGGCAAGACGGAGACAAGTGTATGACTGTGTTTTAATAAGACTTTATTTACTAAAACAGTTGGCAGGTTGAATATGGCTCATGAGCCATAATTTGCCCATTCTTGATCCGTGGATAAAAAAATTAATATGTGTTCAACTTAGAGTATAACTCAGAAGTTGAATATTTATGAGACTGATGAGGTATGTTATCTTTAAAATTTTTTTTTCATTCATTTATTTTTGAGAAACAGAGTGAGACAAAGCGTGAGTGGGGGAGGGGCAGAGAGAGAAGGAGACACAGAATCTGAAGCAGGCTCCAGGCTCTGAGCAAGCGGTCAGCACAGAGCCTGATGAGGGGCTCGAATCCACAAACTCTGAGATCATGACCTGAGCCGAAGTTGGACACTCAAACGACTGAGCCACCCAGGCGCCCCGGTGTGTTATCTTTCAAGTGATAATTGTGCAATTTAAAGAAAATGCATTTTTCATATCTAAATATAAATGTATATAATTATAAAATATAAATTTTCAATTTTAAATGAAAATATAAAATAAAAAAAAAACAGAATAATAATCCCAAATGTATGCTCACATTCTATATCTAATATTGAATTCAAGTCTATTTCTTGCTCCCTCTCATTAAGTAATCTCAGTCTCCATGCTAATATGCAAGGCCAAAAGGAGCAGCTGGAAAACTGAATGATAGAGTAAATGTTTTTCCTAGGCTATATGGCTATACTGGACACTTAATCACAAAAAAAACCAAGTTACACCTTGCAGTGGCAATCCTCCCCATCTATCAATCATTGAAACAGATTGGAAAGAAAAAAAATTGTGAGTTTTTTTTTTCCGTTTAATTTTGAAAAGTAGAACTATTAATATCAAGTTGGCTGTCTTGCAGTTTTTATTTAGCATTGTCTGAGCTTTACGTCAAGCTGTGCAGGTAATTAGGTACTTTTTTTTCCTGATTGTGAAGACAATAAGAAAAATAAGTTCAACAAACAAGTTTTCATTTATCCAATATGCATGCTGAGAATTATTTTTTTCATTGCATTTTGATAGAAGGAGGCCTTTACAAGTATCTTTCAAACATGCAGCTTTATCTACCTCCCTTCCCCCCGTCCCCCTTTCCTTTCTTTCACTCAAAAGAAAATGGTGCGCAATTAAACCAGGTTGCTATATTTGGTGCATCCAAACTTCACAAGTTGATAGCATAATGATTTTAATAACTACTTTAAGTATAACATGGTGACAAGTTGACACCTGAGGTTTGTGTCCTGCAATCTTATTTTCTTCCATTCTATTGTTACACTGCAGGAATAGTAATATGATTAGAGTGAATGTTACAATGTTTTGTTTGCTTCTGATTTGGATCTGATATATGTATGTAGTGTACATTTTTTTAAAAGATTTTCAAGATAAAGCATGCATTAAATTGGACTATCTGGAAAGAACACAGGTAATATTTTTTCATAAGACTACTCACATTACTGTATTCTCATCATTGAAAACATGAACATGATTTCCTTCATGACTTTTTATAATTTATTAGAATTTCATTCAAACATAACAAGGCAATTTTTATTCTATTTAAATAAAGTCGTAACATATTTGATGTTTGCTTTCCTTTTTAGTCACTAATAAACTTAAGGGCAGATTTAATTTTTTAATGAGAGAAAAATACCTTTAAGCATCTTAGAACTCAGCTTAGTACAAGTTCATTTTTTTTTTTTTTCAACGTTTATTTATTTTTGAGACAGAGAGAGACAGAGCATGAACGGGGCAGGGGCAGAGAGAGGGAGACACAGAATCAGAAGCAGGCTCCAGGCTCTGAGCCATCAGCCCAGAGCCCGACGCGGGGCTCGAACTCACGGACCGCGAGATCGTGACCTGGCTGAAGTCGGAGGCTTAACCGACTGCGCCACCCAGGCGCCCCGACAAGTTCATTTTTCAATACTTTTGTTGAAATGAAAATAACAGTTTGGTCTAAACATCCACAAACTAGATTACATTTTAATATACATTAAAGAATATATCTACCAATAAATATACATCATGGCAATTTGTCTTTTTTTCTAATCTTACTTGAAAACTTTTTGCTCATCTTCCTGATTGTGATGATTAACTATCAACACTTACCAAACATCAGTAAAATTATTCCTATGAGGAATATAATTTTTAAAAATCTGTTCCTTTAAAAATGTTGATAAAATGTTTTCATCCAAATTACATATACACACATGTTTATTTGTTCCACTGATATTTTGTGTAGTCCAAGGGATAGTAACATTAGATTTCAATATAATCTCCCATTAGAGAGAAACTGGCTTAGGAAAAATGGTCTTATGAATAGATAAGAGTTGGACTACTTTGCCAGCACCAGTGGCCTCACAAAAATATTATCTCCTATACTGTATTAGAGAATTCATTGTTGTTCCATTCTGAGTTGCTCAGGCATTGCCAACTTACTTACTTAGTGCCATTTGTTAAGTGTCTTCTATAGACAGTACTTATAGATACACAAAATAATTACTAGTCTTACTATTAATATCCCAGGGAACCAAGTAGACATTTTCCAATCCCCCTGGATATGAATTTATCGTCTATGTTTGTTTGGCTCAGAGATGATTAAACATTTTCATACTCTTAGGGTGGCTTCTTTTCTATAGAATTGCATACACTAAAAATCCTAATTACTGATATGTTTTTATATGTTGATCAGAAACATAATTTCTTATAGGAAACTTATTTATTTCCTAGATGTTTCAGGAAGGACAAATTCCGTGGTTTGAAAATTCACTATCTCAGTATTTTTTTTAAATCTCTGCCCCAAATGTAAATAAATGTCAAAAATTTAAGTATCTGCATACCTCCCTTTAGGTCAATTGCTTATAGCTTCTTATCTTCAGGCTTCAATTATCATTACTGAAATAAAGGCTAAAACCTTTTTGAAAAACAGAATGTCTTGATTTAAAAACAATTCAAATATTTTGACCAAAATAATGAAGTGCCTACATTTTTTTTCCATGAGATCTCTTTAACATCATATTTCAGTAACATTCATTTAACAGCCACATTCCATGGCTTGGTCTCCAGCTACAAGTATCAAATAATACCACATAAACATATACCAAGACGTTATGACCATTTTTTAAATGAAAGACAGAAGAAATGTTGGGCACTGACAATTTCAGGATTGCTCAAGAAAGTTATAACTTATGGGCCCAGATCTTTCACATCTAAATTTTGCTTTCACTTCTACTACCACCAGTTTCTTACAAAGTAGGAAAAATATTTACGTGTCATAGTTTGTTTAAAAGAAATCTGAGAAGAAGGAGATCCTTGAAATTTGGAACTCAAGAAAATTAGGCATTTTTTCTTTATTAGCATATCTGTCTAAATGCTCTGAATAACTCTAAGACCAAGTTTTTAAGTGTAGTACATGGCCTAGCAGCATGAACTTTACCCAGGAACATGTTAGAGCTGAACCATCTCGGGCCTGCTCCACACCTATTGAACAATTACACATCAAAATATGTATTTTACCAAGGCCTCCAGGTGATTCTGATGCACTCCAGATTTGATGGGAGGTAAAGAATATGTAGCCAACTCAACTGCCTCCAGAGACATGTTGAATAAGAAGTTGCTGCAGCCAAGGTCAAAAAGGTTTTTGCCTGCTTTCTCCTCTAGGATTTTGATGGCTTCCTGCCTTATGACAATTGGGACCTCATCAAGATGCTTCTGCATGGCAAAGGAAACAATCAGCAAAACTAAAAGGCAATCAATGGAATGGGAGAAGATATTTGCAAATGACCTATCAGATAAAGGGTTAGTATCCAAAATTTATAAGAATGTATCAAACTCAACACCCAAAAAACAAATACTCCAGTCAAGAAATGGGCAAAAGACATGAACAGACACTTTCCAAAGAAGATATCCAGAGGGCTAACAGACAAATGAAAACTGCTCAACATCACCCATCATCAGGGAAATACAAATCAAAACTACATTGAGATTCCATCTCACACCTGTCAGAATGGCTAAAATTAACTCAGGCAACTGCAGATGTTGGCGAGGATGCAGAGAAAGAACACTTTTGCATTTGTTGGTAAGAATGCAAACTGATGCAACCACTCTGGAAAACACTATGGAGGTTCCTCAAAAAATTAAGAATAGAACTACCCTACGAACCAGCAACTGCACTACAAAGTATTTATCCAAAGATACAGGTGTGCTGTTTTGAAGCGGCACCTGGACCCCAATGTTTATAGCAGTGCTACTGACAATAGCCAAAGTATGGAAAGAGCCCAAATATCCATTGATAGATGAATGATAAAGAAGATGTGAGATATATATATATATATATATATATATATATATATGTGTATGTATTTATATGTATACACACACACACACACACATACACACACACACATACACACACACACATACAGTGGAGTATTACTTGGCATCAAAAAGAATGAAATCTTGCCATTTGCAACAACCTGGATGGAATTAGAGTGTATTATGCTAAGCGAAATTAGAGAAAGACAAATATATTATGACTTCACTCATATATAGAATTTAAGATACAAAACAGATGAACATAAGCGAAGGGAAACAAAAATAACATAAAAAAAGGGATGGGGACAAACCATAAGAGACTCTTAAATATAGAGAACAAACAGAGTTGCTGGAGGGGTTGTGGGTGGGAATGGGCTTATTGGGCAAGAGGCATTAAGGAGGACACTTGGGATGAGCACTGGATGCTATATGTAGGGGATGAATCACTGGATTCTACTTCTGAAACCATTACTGCACATATGCTACCTAACTTGGATTTAAACTTAAAAACTAGGGGTGCCTGGATGGCTCAGTCGGTTGAGCATCCGACTTTGGCTCAGGTCATGATCTCACAGTCTGTGAGTTCGAGCCCCGTGGCGGGCTGTGCTGACAGCTCAGAGCCTGGAGCCTGCTTCGGATTCTGTGTATGTGTCTCTCTCTGTCCCTCCCCCACTCATATTCTGTCTCTCTCTGTCTCAAAAATTAATAAATATTTAAAAAATAATAAATTATATAATTAAAAAAACAAAATAAAATAATTTTAAAAAGGATAAATATTTAAAAGTTCATTTTCAACAGTCCAGCACACTCTTTCCACATATGCTACCAGAATCAAAGAAACAATGATAAAATACCATTAAAACAAACACAATTGCATCAAATGTTCTGCATAATTAAAAAAAAAGAATATGTAGCTAACTTCGGTAAAGCATACTACTTTATTTATAGGGTGTTTTTCTTGTTCCTACTGCTATATAACTCAGTTGATCAAGTTATCTTTTCTCTATAGATTGCCTGACTTCTGTCCTCTGAATTCATTAAACTACTCACCTTCCTTTGATTTTAAATTTATATAAATTGCCTGCCATCTATTTTCATAAAACTTGTAACAGTTGTCTTCTTTTGGTTTTTATTTATATATAACTCCCTAATTTCTGTTTATATAGGTTCTGTTCCACTGTTTCGTACATCATGACTTCTCAAACTTTAATGTGCATATGAAACAAGTAAATATTTATCAACATGAAGATTTGATTCAATTACATACCTGAGTGTGGAACCTGAGATTCTGCATTTCTAAATGTCCTTGAATAATATTCGGGCTGCTGATGCAGGGACTAGACTTTGTTAGCAAAGTAATTATTTTTGATACATATAGACACAATTCAAGCAAGTGTTTAAACAATTACATCAAATGATACTCTGTGATGGATGGAAGGATCGTTGCCCAAAACACATGTCCATCAGCAACCTGTGAATATAACCTTTTTTTGAAAAAGAGTCTTTGTAGATGTAGTTAAGTTAAAGATCACAAGTCGAGATCATCTGAGATTACCCAGGTGGGCTTTAAATCCAGTAACAAATGTCCTTATAAGAGACAGAAGACATAAACACAAAGGATAAAGCTATGAGAAGACAGGCAGAATTTAAAGCCACTAGAAGCTTAAAGAGGCAACAAAGCATTTTCTTCTAGAACTTTTGGAAGAATACGGTCCTGCTGATACATTGAGTTTGGACTTCTAGCCTCCACAACTGTGAGAGAATAAATTTTTACTGTTTTAAACTACCACATTTATAGTAATTTATTATGGCATCCATAGGAAACTAATATACTATCACATGCACATATTCTGCAAAGGGAAGCTTTTTTCTTAAGCAATTACTAGACAGCAGTAATCAATCTTTCAACAAGAAGTTATTGAGCAATATGATATATAAGATATTGTTCTAGACAGTAGGTAAAGAATTTTAGACAATACACAGAACCTTGTACTCATGGAGTTTAAATAAAAAGAGAAGAGATGGAAAAAATATATAGAATATTAGAAGAAACAAATGCTATGGGAAAATAAAGGTAAGAGGTATCAAGAGTGTAACAGAGGTAGATGTTGGTTGCTATTTTGAATATAACAGTAAGGATGTACTTCAAACAAAATATGACATTTGAAGAAGACTAAATATGACATAAAGGAAATAAGGAAGTTATGTGTGCAGTTAGCTGTGTGACGAGTTTTTCAGATAGAATGAACAGCCAATGCAAAGGTCAAGGGCAAGTACGTGGTATGTTCTAGAAACAATAAGGAGCCACTGTGGTTATAAAAAGTAAGAGTCATAATGAAGCTAATGATAATAGCAAATATTAGTAGCTCATATTTATTTAAAAATTCATTTACTATGTGCCATATAATTTACATGGATTATTTTATAAAATCCTTCCTTAACCATATGAGTCAGAGACTTATACCCACCTTGTAGACAAAAGTTAAAGCTTAAGAGGTGAAAAAAAATCACTTTCTTAAGGCTAGGTATCTGGAAGGTGTGGGAATCAGGATTTCAATCTAAAGTCTGGCTACAGTGTCCATCTTCTTTATCATGACACACTAATAATTAGGTAAAGTTAAAAATGTAATTTATTTGGGAGATGAATGGCAGATATTTAAAAATAATCAATTGTAATTTTTGTACAATCAGGGGAATTTCTGTGTTAACTCTGACATAGAAAGAACTGGGAAGATATGATTCCTAAACTTACAGGAAGAAAAAAATCTGAACAAACCAAAATCATCTACTTTCTGTGGACCCAACAAGGAACTAAAGTTTCATGTCAAACAACCACCTCAAAATCTGGAGAGATGAAGCCAAGATCTGGTTACTTTATGCACCTATTGCTGGAGTTATAGGCTGGTATGAACTCTTAAATTGTAATTTTGATGAATTGCTAGAGGCTTACTATGGACAAAAATGAAAGTGAGACTCCTGGAGGTCTCAGTCTTAGTCCCCACACTTTCGTGGGTTTTACCTCAAGGAACTCAATCGTATTTTCACTGTGAATAGGCAGGAAATATGCTTAAGTGTTTTTAACTAATATAGAACATTTTATATAACAAACGTCTACTTTCCAGGGGGAAAGACATTACAAGTTTTTCCCAACTCTGTCCTCTCTTAGCTTTCCTATACAGTAAAATCTTGGTTTGTGAGCATAATTTGTTCCAGAAACATGCTTGTAATCCAAGCACTTGTATATCAAAGAAAATTTCAAGAACAATTGGCTCAGTTGTGATCATGTGACATTCGGTGTCACCTACTACTCATATTGCAAGATGTTGTTCATTTATTAAGTTAAAATTTATTAGATGGGGTGCCTGGGTGGCTCAGTTGGTTAAGCATCTGATATTGGTTCAGGTCATGATTTTGTGGTTATGGGTTCAAGCTCCAGATCAGACTCTGTGCTGACAGCTCAGAGGCTGAAGCCTGCTTCAGATTCTGTGTCTCCCTCTCTCACTGCCCCTCCCCAACTCGTGCTCTCTCTCTCTCAAAAAATGAATAAACATTGAAAAAATTAAATATAAATAAAAATGAAATAAAAATAAAAATAAAATAAAATAAAATTCATTAGAAATGTTTGCTCATCTTGCAGAACAAGTTACTTGCAAATCAAGGGTTTACTGTATGTGTGTATATATATATGAAAGATATCTTGTGTATATATATCTTGTGTATATCAGATACACACACACACACACACGCACGCACACACACCATATATGACATATATACTCATATAGAGAGATTGAACATAATAGAGAAATAAGGACAAAGAAAATATAGTCATTTCATTTTGGCCAAAGAAGCAAAGGTAATTCAGTGCAGTAGGACAGTGATGGATGCGCTAAGCAATCAGATGGTAGTAATCTTTTCACAACATATATGTATAACAAATCATGATGATATGACAGGTTATTTTTTTTAGTTTTTATTTAAATTCCAGTTAGTTAACATACAGTGTAATATTAGTTTCAGATGTACAATATAGTGAATCAAGACTTCCATACAGCACCTGGTGCTCATCATGACAAGTGCACTCTTTAATCCCCATCACCAGGTCCCCACTCACACCTACCTTCTAATAACCATCAGTTTGTTCTCTATAGTTAAGGATCTGTTTCTTGGTTTGCCTCTCTCTCTCTCTCTCTCTCTCTCTCTCTCTCTCTCTCTCTCTCTTGTTACCCTTTGCTCATTGTTTTGTTTCTTAAACCCCACATATGAGTGAAATCATATGGTAATTGTCTTTCTCTGACTTATTTTACTTAGCATAATACTCTCTAGCTTCACCCATTTCATTGCAGATGGCAAAATTTCATTCTTTTTTATGGCTAATACTCCATAGTATATACCTACCACACATTCTTTATCCATTCATCAGTTGAGGGACACTTGGGATCATAATTTGGACATTGTAGATAATGCTTCTAAAAACCTTGGGGTACAAGTGTCCCATCAAATCAGTATTTTTGTAACTTTTGGGTAAATACCTAGTAGTGCAATTGCTGGGTCATAGGGTAATTCTATTTTGAATATTTTAAGGAACCTCCATTCCAGAGTGGCTGCACCAGTTGCATTCCCAACAGCAATGCAAGAGCGTTCCCCTTTCACCACATCCTCACCAACATCTGTTGTTTCTTGTGTTGTTCATTTCAGCCATTCTGACTGGTGTGAGGTTGCATCTGATTGTAGTTTTGATTTGAATTTCTCTTATGATGACTGATATTGAGCATATTTTCATGTGTTTGCTAGCCATTTGAATGTCTTCTCTGGAAAAGTGTCTATTCGTGTTCTGTCAATTTTTAAATGGGACTTTTCATTTTTGGATGTTAAGTTTTATAACTTTAAATACTAACCCTTTATCAGATATGTCATTTGCAAATACTTCCTCCCATTTCATATGTTGCCTTTTAGTTTTGTTGGTTGTTTCCTTCACAGAGCATGCTGAAGCTTTTTATTTTGATGAAGTCCCAGTGATTTATTTTTGCTTTTGTTTCTATTGCTCCAAGAGACATATCTAGTAAGAAGTTGCTATGGCCGATGTCAAAGAGGTCTTTCTGCTATAGGAATTTTATGGTTTCAAATCTCATATTTAGGGCTTTCATCCATTTTGAATTTATTTTTGTGAATGGTGTAAGAAAATGGTCCAGTTTCATCCTTTTGCATGTAGCTGTCCAGTTTTCCCAACACCATTTGAAGAGACTATATTTTCCCTATTGGATTTTTCCTGCTTTGTCAAAGATTAGTTGGCCATATAATTGTGGGTCCATCTTTGGGTTTTCTATTGTGTTCCTTGATCTATATATCTATTTTTATTCCAGTACCATACTGTTTTGGTCACTACAGCTTTGTAATATACTTTGAAGTCCAGAAATATAATGTCTCCAGTTTTGCTTTTCTTTTTCAAGATGCTTTGGCTATTTGAGGCTCTTGTAGTTCATACAAATTTTAGGATTGTTTGTTCTAGCTCTGTAAAAAATGCTGGTGGTAGTTTGATATGGATTGAATTAAATGTATAGATTGCTTTGGGTAGTCTAGACATTTTAACAATATTTGCTCTTCTGATCCATGAACATGGAATGTTTTTCCATTTCTTTGTGCCATCTTCAAACTTTCATTACTGTTTTATAGTTTTAAAAGTGCAGGTCTTTTAAGTCTTTGGTAAGGTTTATTCCTGGGTATCTTACTGTTTATGGTATAATTATAGATAAGATTGATTCCTTGATTTCTCTTTCTGCTGCTTCATTAGTAGCATATGGAAATGCAACAGATTTCTGTATATTGATTTTGTATCCTGTGACTTTATTAAATTTGTGTATCCAATCTAGCAGTTTTTTGGTGGACCCCTTCAGGATTTCTACAGAGAGTATCATGTTGTCAGCAAATTGTGAAAGATTTACTTCTTCCTTGCCAATGTAGGTGCCTTTTGCTTCTTTTTGTTATATTGCTGTGGTTAGGACTTCAAGGACTATATTAAATAACAATAGTGACAGTGGATGTCATTGTCTTGCTCCTGATCAGAGAGGAAAAGCTCTCAGTTGTTTCACATTTAGGATGAGATTAGCTGTGGGTTATTCATAGATGACCTTTATTATGTTGAGGGTGTGTTCCCTCTAAAACTACTTTGTTGAGCGTTTTTATATGAATGGATATTGTATTTTGTCAAATGCTTTTCCTGCATCTACTGAAAGGATCCTATCCTTTCTTTAAATAACGTGGTATATCACAGTGACTGATTTGCAAATATTGAACCACCCTTGCATGCCAGGAATAAATCCCACTTTATTGTAGTGAATTATTTTTTAATGTATTGTTGGATTTGGTTTACTAGTATTTTATTGAGAATTTTTACATCTATGTGCATTAGGGATATTGGCCTACAGTTCTCTTTTGTAGTGGAGTCTTTATCTAGTTTTGTTATCAGGGTAATTCTGGCCTGATAGTGGAGTTTAGAAGTTTTCCTTCCTTTAAAATTTTTTTGGAATAGTTTGAGAAGAATGGGTATTAACACTTTTTTAAATATTTGGTAGAATTTTCCTGTGAAGCCATCATGATGTACACTTTAAATATATTACAATTTTATTTGTCAATTATACCTCAGTAAAGCTGAAAAAAATGGAGACGAATAGACTTTTCAAGAAATGGTGCTGGAACAACCGGATGAGCATATGCAATAAATAAACCTAGACACAGACCTTATATCTTCCACAAGAATTTACTCAAAACGAATCAAATGCCAAAAAATAAACTGCAAAACTATCAAAAGTCTAGAAGAAAACATAAGAGAATTGAGGTGACTTTGGGATTGGCAATGTGGTTTTAGACACCACCCCAAAGGCATGATACATATGGAAAAGTGGGGAGTTGGGCTTTATTAAAATTAAAACTTCTTCTCTGTGAAACAAAGTTAGAAACTCAAAGGGCAAGCCACAGATTATGAGAAATATTCACAAAACACTTATCTTTTATAAAAAGACTTGTATCCAAAATATACAAAGAACTCTTTTTTTTAAATTTTTAATGTTTTATTTATTTTTGAAACAGAGAGAGACAGAGCATAAGCAGGGGAGGGGCAGAGAGAGAGGGAGACACAAAATCCAAATAAGGCTGCAGGCTCTGAGCTATCAGCACAGAGCCTGATGTGGGGCTTGAACTCACAAACCATGAGATCATGACCTGAGCCAAAGTCGGACACTTAACTGACTGAGCCACCCAGGCACTCCAACAAAGAACTCTTAAAGCTGAATAAAAAAAGAATTAAAATTGTACAAAAGATCTGTATGGACTGATCATTAAAGAAGATACACAGATGGCAAATAAGCATGAAGAGATGCTCAACATCAGTGTCACTTGGAAATTATTAAGTAAAACAACAGTGAGATATCACTACCCCAATTAGAATGGCTAAAATCCTAATCACAAACAATACCAATTGCTGGGAAGGATGCAGAGAAACAAGAACTCTTGCTGTTATTATTGAAAATGTAAAATGTTACTGCAGGTTTGGAAATCAGTTTGGCAGTCAATGATCTCTTGCAAAGATACATATATTCTTAGGGTGTAATATAGAAATAATGATCTTAAATATTTACCCAACTGATTTAAAAACTATGTCCACCAAAACCCTGCAAATGAATGTATATAGAAACTTAATTCATTATAGCTCCAACCTGAAGCAACCAAGTTATCTTTCAATAGCTGAATGGATAATAAATCACGGTACATCTACACAATGAAATAGTATTCAGCAATAAAAGTAAATAAGTCATCAAGTCATAAAAAGTCATGGATAAACCTTAAGTACACATTGCTAAGTAAAAAAGTGAGTCTTATAAAAGCTTTTACCATTTGATTCCAATTGTATGACATTCTGGAAATGGTAAGACTACAGGAGCAATAGAAAGATCAGTGATTTTCAGTAGTTTTGGGTAAAGGTAAAGGTTAAATAGATAAAATATAGAGAGATTTTCAGAACCGTAAAATTATTCCATATGACAGTGCAACTGTGGATATACAGCAATATGTGTTCATCTAAACCCATATAACTATACAGCACAAAGAGTGAACCTTAATGCATGCAATTAAAAATTTTTAACTGAGAGGTTGGGATAATCACAGTGTGGAATGTCAAATGTTAAAAACAAAAACAATCTTACTATAAGATAAATTGATGAAACAACCTCAGTGAAGGGAGTAGGGGAGGAAGATGACACATAATTTTTTAATTGAGTTTAGTCTTTAAGACTAAAAGTAAAAGAAATTGTACATATGTGCTGTACTCTACTTAATAAAATGGTTTCCTCCTGGGGTATGGTTTGATGATTCTGATTCCACTGTACATGTATATTGGAATTGAACAATGAAGTAAGTGGAAGTCAATTTTCTCACTGATGGAGTAGGAGGGGGCTTGAATGACCATGTGGTAATGGATTCGAGTTAGAAACATTAACATTAATTCATGTTGAGTTTCACATAGATATAGATGGCTACTTATATAAGTATTTATATACTTATATTTACTTATATAAATACTTATATAAGTATTTATAGATATATGTATATATTCAAGTTAATATAAACATATATTTTCTTTCTCTGTCAGTTGAGCAGACCAAGAAGTGATAACAACATAATAGCAACACATAAATGTAGAACCCAGATCTTGGTTTCTAATGCCATCCTCCAATAGAAGGAACTAGGCTCCTCTAAAAAATGGCTGATTCTAGAATGATAGAAGAAATAGATAAGGTCAACTTGGACCATATTGTAGTGACAGAAAGTAAGGATGTTCTCAAAAAGCAAGTAAAAGAAATCCAACAATGATGGAGGTATGCTAGAGACAGTCAGGAGTCAACTGAAGCAGCTCCCAATGGTAAAGTACAATGATTTGAGCAACAAAATAAAAAAAAAAGTACTGATTATAACCAAACTTATAACATAAGTATTAATAAGTCTATGCTGATACAAATAAATAATTAAATAAATAAATGTGGGAGAAGAGACAAATCTCCTATGCAGAACAATTCCAAATGCTTTACGTAGATACTCCACCCTCCAGAGGTAGAGCATAATTCCCCACTCTTTGTGGACTGTGTATGTACTTTGCATAGTAACTTTTTTTCCCCCTGAACAGGACTTGTTGAATGACATGACATAAAGAACTATACAGTATAGAAACCTGACAATCATTACCTAAGGCAGTTGACTAAAACAAAATCAACAGAGGTAAGTCATAATAACAGCATGTAGCCTTGTGTTGATGTGATAAAACGACACTTCACTTCAGTGGCACTCCTTCCCCAAACCCATTACTCCAGTCTAATCAGGAGGAAGACATCAGACAAATACTACTTGAGGGGCATTCTACAAAATATTGTACGAGTATTCCTCAAAACTGTGAAGATAAAAAAGAAAAAAAAGAGAAAGAAAGCCTGAGAAATGGCTACAGCCAAGAGGAAACTCAGGAGATAGGATGGCTAAATGTAATACATTATCCAGGATGTGATCATGGAATAAAAGAAGCACATTGAATAAAGACTTGGGAAATTTTTGAAGAAACTGTGGCCTTTAGTCAATAATTTTGTATTGATATTGGTCCATTAATTGTGCCCAGAGGGACCTTGTTAATGTTAGATAACAGCTAAAATTGGTTGTGAGGCATATAAGAACTTTCCGTACCATCACTGAAATTGTTCTGTAAATCAGAAACTATTCTTAAAAATAGTTAATTAAAATAAATACATTGAAAATATGACCATATATGGAAGTACAGAACCTGGGATGCAAAGATAGTTCAATATACATAAATCAATAAAACATGTTTCTCCACATCAACAAAACAAGGGACAAAAAAAATCATATGATCATTTCATTTCAATAGATGCATAAGAAGCATTTGACAAAATTCAACATCCTTCTACGATAGACTCTTAACTAATTAGGTACAGAAAGAATGTACCTCAATATAACAAAGGCCATATATGAGAAGTCCACAGTTAGCATTATACTCAACATTGAAAAGTTGAAAGATTTCCTTCTAGTATAAGGCACAAAGATGCCCACTCTTAGCACTTTTATTCAACATTGCGCTCGAAGTCCTAGCTAGAACTAGGCTTTCTATTCTGTTCTATTAGTCTATGTGTCTGTTTTTAGGCCAGTGACATACTGTTTTGGAGAACAGTATGAAGTTTCTTCCAAAAATTAAAAATAGAACTACCAGATGATCTAGCAATCCCACTTCTGGGTATATATTCAAAGAAACTGTAATTAGCATCTAGAAGAGATATCTGTATTCCCATATTCATTGCATATTGGCTACAATGGCCAAGATGTGAAAACAACCTAAGTGTCTGTTGAAGGATGATTAATAAAGAAAATATTATATATCTATAAATGAATATTTTTCAGCCATAAAAATAAGGCAATCTTGCCCTTTGTGACAACATGGATGAACCTGGAAGACATTATGTTAAATGAAATAAACCATATACAGAAAGAAAAGTACTGTATGATCTCACTTATATGTGGAATCTAAAAAAGTTGAATTCAGGGGCACCTGGGTGGCTCAGTCGGTTAAGCATCCGGCTTCAGCTCAGGTCATGATCTCACAGTGAGTTCGAGCCCTGCATCAGGCTCTGTGCTGACAGCTCCGAGCCTGGAGCCTGCTTCAGATTCTGTGTCTCCCTCTCTCTCTGCCCCTCCCCTGCTCATGCTCTCTTTTTGTCTCAAAAATAAATAAAAACATTAAAAAAATGTTTAAAAATAAAAAAGCTGAATTTAGAGTCAGAGAGTAAAATGAGGATTGCCAAGGGCTGGGTGGTGAGGAAATGAGTATTAATACTAGTGTATTGTAACTTGAAATTTGATAAGAAAGTATATTTTCAGTGTTTTCACCATACACACACACACACACACACACACACACACACACACACGTAGCTATGTGAGGTGATGAAGAGGTCAATTAATTTGACTGTGGTAATCATTTAACTGTATATATATGTATATATATATATATGTATATATAATCATTACATTGTACTCTTTAAAAATCATGTTGTACAATCTAAATATATACAATTTTTGTCAGTTATATCTCAATACAGCTGGAAGAAATACTTAAGGTTAAAGTACTACCTCCTGTGAACAATTTAAGGACATTATTATATCTTTAGAGTTAGGATATTCTGTAGAATTGCAAGGTTTTTTCTTAGTTTATAAACATTTTTGTTACTATTCATACATTTTCAACCCAAGACACTCTACCTCTCACCTCAGCTAGATCTTAACGTAACAAACATAACTTCTGCTGGCTCTATCTGACATTAAATAGCCTATTTCATTCAGATGACTAAGTGATCCTAATCTGAGTAAATCGAGTCAACCCAGTTCTTTTTCCTGATTTGTATTTTCAAAATCCCAGCCAAATATATGCATATATGTATATATGGATGTTTGTATAATCCATATATGCATACATTTATGTATGGTATATGTGTTTCATAAATATGAGTGTATATGTACATTAATATGTGAGTATATGCACATTCAAGTGTCTTACATATGCATATCTATGTTTATATATGTCTTTTGAAGCCTTTTTTTTTTACCAAGTTAAATCAGTCTTAAATTAGGTTTTCATGTTCATGATGAATGGCTTCTATGCAGTTTGACCATCCAAAAATTAATACAGAACTTAAAGAATAGACTATCTCCATTTGAAGTTTTATTAAGACATTAATAACTCTTGCTCTTCCACAATAATATCATGAGAACCCAGTAACGTGAATGACAAATGTGGTTTTAGCAGATGAAAAGTTAAAGTTATTATGGGCATGCTACACTATCCAAATGTGATGGCTGAATTTCATTAGTACTTAATTACATTAATTGCCCTTAAGAGCACTTAAAATAACAGAGTATTCAGACTTGGAAAGCTCTTTTGATTTTTAAAATAAATTAGTATGAATTTATACAGATTGATGTATCAAATATTTTATGGCATATTACTTGTCCAGCTCATTCCTGATAAACTTAGATAAGTGAATGGGCAAAAGGGGGTTAAGGAGCTGGAGGGTCACTTGTAGATATTTGAGAGTGATATGGACCAAATGGTTGTGTTCTACTTTAAATTCACATGTTGAAGACCTAACTCCTAATGTGATGGTATTTGGAGGCAGGGCCTTTGGAAGGTAACTATGTTTAGATTAAATCATGAAACAGGGCCCTTATGATGGGATTAGTGCTTTTATAAAATGAGAAGGAGACACAAGAGTTCTATCTTCACCTTTTGCAAACACAGCAAGACAGAAGCTGTCTGAAATCCACAAGAGGTTCCTCACTAAAACCTGACCATGCTGTTATCTTGATCTTGGATTCCACTCTCCAGAATTGTGAAGAACAAATGTCTGTTGTTCAAGCACACAATCTGTGTTTTATAATGGCAACCAGAGCTGACCAAGACAGGAAGTTTTGTTTTTAGGGACAGAAACTAGAAGAAGACAAGTTTGTTGGGATACTAGCCCAATGATACATAGATTTTTATGAGCAGTAAAAATATTTATGTGAGAACAAACTTTTACATATGTAACATGTAACATAAAGGTAGCAAAAGCAGAGAGACAGGCAGTGTCAGAAAATGAATAGGTAGTGAAGCCTGTATCTCTAGTGACCTGACTTTGGAAGCACTGGGAAAGCTCCCACCTAACACCCAAGTCCAAGTTTACCCATCATTGATGGAGGTTTTGTATTCAACTTTCTTAGAACTGATGGTGTTGTTTTTGAAATGCAAATATTTCAGATATGCAAAAAATTTAAGATTTTTTAACAAGTGGTGAGTTAAGAAACTGAAACTTTCAGTCATTTCAGAGAAAAAAAACGACTGACAACACATGTCTCCAGAGGGCAAAATTTAGAGCTAAATACAACAGGTTTACAAGAGAGGGAAAACTTGAGTACTAAGAAACTTTTCCTCCACAGTTTTGCCTACTTCCAAACTTAGGATCACAAGTGCATGCGACTGTGGAATCCATTGAGACCATGGATGGTTTTACAAGCCATTGAGGCAGTTTCTGTTACTGAGAGTGAAACCAATTCCCCACAGCCATATTTATGTGACTTTTTCAGAGATAACAAGAATGAAGTAAGAGAGAATGAAGTGTGTGCCAAGCGGATTTTTGCCAAAAAGAATCCACATTTATGCTATAAATACAATATATATTCATATACAAGTGTGGGATATAAAGGTAGATATTAATATATGCATATTATCTAAATATCTACCTAATATTTTATATAGCAAAAATGGCTTGCTGCTAAAAGGAAATTTTAATATTCTCCTGGAATTGCTATCTTAGGGAACTCAGGTAAAGACTGTCTTCAATGCTTAAAAGACCATGCAGCTTACCTGACCAGAACTGTATTGAGCTACATGGAAGGCAGGAAGCATAATGATTTATAATGAGCACGTTTTTGTTCATGTTTCTTTGTGAAACTGTGTAATAGTAACTTTCTGATTAACTGAACTGATCCTTGTCATGACGAGAATTTCAAAACTAAACACTATTTTGAAAGAAAACTAGAAAAAGGATTCTGGCAATGATGTGGAAAAAAAATTAATACTTTATTCCATCTAAATGAGGCAATTGTCTTAAAACTATTTCTTATGGCAATATGGTAATAATGAAATGGAAGCCAGTTATGTTAGAAACTGACAAACTTTCTGTCATTCCAACAGGGACAGCTTCCTGCCTCCATAAAGTCAGTGTAATAGTGATGTCATCTCCTGAGGATTTAAATGTGGAGAAATAAATGAGACATTATGACTCTCAGAATCTGGACATACTTTGGTGAAGACACTATGGGAGAGGTGGGCTCTTCCAGAGTTAAATGGATGCTAAAATTATAAGACAGGATCTTGTCAGCCTCCAAGAAAAACCAAAGAAGTTGACTCATGAGAAGGTTTCCTACTCAGAGATATAGCAGAAAATCACAGGGCAGAAATTGCAGAAGAGAGAAAAGAGAAAGGAGATGGAGAAGGAAAAGGATTGGTTACCAGAGTTAAGAGTAACATGAGCCTATAGCTCTGTAGACCTAATTTCTGGTCTATTGGAGAAAGTAAAAGTAACAAAATTTATAATTTATTTTATAATGATCACTGAATGAATCACAAGATTTCTATTGTTCTTCCCAAAATATTCCCTAATAATGTTATCTTTAACTATCATGGTTATTATATCTTAAAAGATATTTAAGATTTAACACATAGAATAAAGAGATGCCTGGTCTATCTTAAAAACTTGGAAGGTTATGGTGACCTCATGGATTTTTATGTAGATTTCCTAAACTTTAGGGCATTGCATTATTCTGCCCCATCTTTTGCCCCACTCCTACACTATCACTCACTGTGGTAGTCTACCTATGCAAAATTATAGGATTTCTACCTTTAAAAACGTATTACCTTGGAGCACCTGGGTAGCTCCACAGTTAAGCATCTGACACTTGATTGGCTCAGGTCATGATCTCACGGTTTGCAAGACAAGCCCTATGTCAGGTTCTGTGCTGACAGAGTGAAGCCTGTTTGGGATTCTCTCTCTCCATCTCTCTCTGCCCCTACCCCCACTCACTTTCTCTCTTTCTCTCTCAAAATAAATAAACTTAAAAAAATAAAAATAATTTTTAAAAAAGATCTCCCCTTGAAAGCATTTATGATCAATAGATTAATAGTCAAGTTCTTTATTTTAAAAAAATGTATTACCTAAACAACAACAAACCACTCTTATTACAGAACAAAGTTTTTTAAACATGGAATAAGTCACTACACACACACACACACACACACACACACAGATTTTAACACAAATTTGAAATAACACATCACACTGCAGAGAAAAACAAAGACAGTACTACTATAAAAAATATGAACAGAAAATAGACTGAGGTAGGTGGGGAGAATGCTAGGTTGTCTACAAGGTAATCAATGCAAGTCAAATTCTTATGCTCGTTCTAAAGTACAGAGACCAAGAATAGAGAGAAGAACCCAGGAAACAAACACACAAAAAACGATCAGAAAATCAAATGTCAACGGCTTAATGTAGAAAAGTTCTGCTATGAACTAAATGGTGCTCCCTCCTCCACCAAAATGAATCATATATTGAAGTTCCAGCCCTGCATCTCAAGAATGTAATTCTATTTGGAGACAGGGACTTTAAACAGGTCATTAAAGTTGAATAATTCACTGGGGTGGACACTATTCCCACATGACTGGTGTCCTTACTAGAAGAGGAGATTGGAACACAGACATGCAGGAAGGGAAGCTGATGTGAAGATATAGGAAGAAGATGAGCACCTACACACCAAGAGAGAGGCCTCAGAAAAAACAACCCTGCTGACACTTTGATCATGGAGTTTTAGCCTCCAGAACTGTGGTAAACTAAATTTCTGTTGTATAAGCCATCCTGTCTGTAATAGTTTGTTATGGTAGCCCTAACAAACAAACAAATTGAGGGTTGCTGGATGGGAGGTAGGTGGAAGGGATGGGTTAAATGGGCGATTGATGAGGGTATTTTTGGGTGAGCACTGGGTGTCATATATGTAAGAGATGAGTCACTGGTTTCTATTCCTGAAGCCGAGACTATACGGTTATGTTAACTAACTTTAATATAAATAAATACATACATACATACATACATATCTAATAAAAATTCTTTCATGTTTCTCAACTCTCTATTCTGATTATGAAAGGAACAATTTCAGAAAGATGTTTTCTCTTCTACAAAGATGATGCAAGGAAGCTGAAGTTAGGGTGAGCTAAAGATCTTAATTTATAATTATCACAATTTAGTCACTCAGGGGCTTAGTTTGACAGGGCAAGTAGGGTCAGTAACAGAAAATCTCTTAACTCCAAGCAGTCAGGGTGGAGTGTACCCATAGGAATTTAGATAATACAAACTCCAAAGAAGATTTCAAAGTGTTTCCTTAAAGCAGGATGAGTATTTAAAAAGTGTGATATTATCACGATAATATTAATAGTTAAAATTCACTGAAATGGTAGTTTATTTTGGTTCAAGAGATGATTTTATAGGAAGATATAATCAAATTAAATATGCGCTAAATATTAACAGTTATTCCCTTTTTTCCCCGTGAGGAAAATCATAGCCAGTTCTTCATTATTGCTCAACTAAGGCTTTATATGATATAGGGAGAAAAAAAATAAAGCATCCTTTATTTGAGAAATAAAGCATCCTTGAGAAAATAAAGCAGCATTTACTTGGCCCATTACAAAGTCAAAATATAGTAAAAACTGTCTGTTAAATTACTAACATAAATTAGTACACAATCATATGCATGGGTACCTTTCCTGTAATGAGGTTTGTTTTTTCAAAATCTTTGAGCTCTGGAGGGAACAAAATGCTTATTTTGATTGGCAAGATCTAACTATCTGTGAACAGGTCTTCTGGTAATCTCCAAGGTTGAGTGATTGTGCATTTCCAAGATTCTCATGAAGAGAAGACCAAGGACACAAATACACCTACCCAACCAAACTTCACGGAATTTATGCCTTTGGGCTGCTATTTTCTGAAAAAGGACACAGGCTATTGGAATTTCAGAATTTCAGAAGAGCAGCCAGGCCTTTCCTAAGAAGAATTTGAGATGTGAGGAGAGCAAACTACTGATTGATAGTTCATGTTTGAGTGAAAGCCACATTGAAAGCCAGGGATTGAAGTGCAAGTCTCTAACCCTATGGTTCTCTTTTCACTGCATTACCTTTGCACTTAGTCCACTGTTGAAGAGAAGTTTTAAAGCATATCCAAGACTTCTCGGACCTAGATTCCTGGTTTCACCATGACTGAGAAGGCCGAATTGCTCCATTTACAAGACTCTTCTTAGTTCCAATTAAGGCAGTATAAGAAGCTCTTTTGGCCAAACCTTGCCAGAGTTTGCCTGGGGTCCTATCAAGGTTTAGTTTCTGAAGTTTGAGTCATTTTTCACTTTTGCTTTGATTCCAGTTACCTCTTTGTGATTATACTTTGTTTGCTCTAAAAGACAATGAGCCAAAATGGGAAAAAAACAAACAACAACAATAAAGCAGGAACCACTTCTGTGACATCTTCCTCAAGTGAGGGAGAGGAAGAGTAAAAGAAGAAAAGTAATTTCCAACCTCATCACCATCCAAGACTATTTTAGTTAAAGAAACAATTTTAAAGTACAGCATATAAACTATTATCTACTTATTATACTAAAAAATTAAATATTTTCAGTAATGATATAGTCTTAGCCTTGTCAGCAACTTTGCTTAATTCACGTCTTTAGTGGAATTAACATGTTTAGCATGAAATTTTTGCTCAGGTACCACATACTGTGACCAGTTCTTGTAAAACATGACACACTGTAGGAGAACCCTTTATTGGGGGTGTTCTTAATCAGTATTAAACTAGATTGTATAATAAAATGGAGATGTTCTAGACTAAGCTATACTCACACTGTGCAGAAATACACATTTGGGATTGTCTAGAATGGCAAAGCATGAGCCTGTGGAGGCTTATTTGCTTGGGGGAGCCACCGTATCTATACAATGGGAAAAATTATTGCAAAATTTGTTTTGCGCTGAAAAATGCTTCCCAGAACTAAGACCCTTGACACCTTAAGGACTGCATTGGTTTCCTATTTTTCGTTGAAACCAATTCTCACATTTAGTGACTTAAGACAACACAAACTTATTATCTTATAGCTCTATAAGTCAGAAATCCAAAATGAGTCTCAGCAAGCTAAAATCAAAGTGTCTACAGGGCTGTGCTCCTTTCTGGAGGCTCCAGCAGAGTTTGGTTTCTTGCTTTTTCCAAGGCTGCCTGCCTTCCTTGGCTGGGGCTGCATTCCTTCTAAACCAGCAAAAGCCATTGAAATATTTCTCACCACCTCACTCTGACACTGATTCTTCTTCCTCTTCTGCTTTTAAGTACCCTTGTGATTAAACTCAGCTGGATAACACAGGTTTATCTCCCTATCTTAATGTCAGCTAATTAGCAACCTAATTCCATCTGCTACCTTAATGGTGGCAGTGGAAGTGGTCTGTGGCCAGGAATCACAGGTGAAAAGCCAATCTGACTTCAGAGCCACACAGGTGGTCAAGTCCACACCTGGGTGACCTGCCTAGGCAATCTCCATTTGAAGCTTCAAAATGTGACATTCGAGTGACCTGAAAATCACCAGGATATATTTGGAAGAACAAGAGAAAGGAGAGTGATGTTTCACGGTAGCCTGAAAGACTACAGATAAGAAACACTGGTGAAATTTTATTGGTAGATGCTGAAATAGAAATTTACTATTGGTCATTCATTTTTAACTCTGAGTCCATACTAAAATAGCTATATGGAGGTTGAAATGGTAGAAGGCTTAACCCCTTTCCCAAAGATGCTGATTCAGGGAGTCTGCGATACTGACATGCACAATGCCAAGTTTGTAAAGCTCTGTCCAAATGTTCAATTCTGGAGCTTCTTAAGTTTAAAGTTTATATCATTTTCCTCTGTAGCTACAGCATCACTCACAGTGCCCCCAGCACATTACAGGTACTCAAAGAATGTTTGTTTATGAACTATATTTAGAAATACCTTATTACATGAAATCTTTCTTAAATACCAGAATTAGAAAGGTGGTGCACACAGCAAGTGTTCCCTGACAGCCCCATCTACAGTAACACTCATAACCTAGTCCCTCTCCCTCCCTTATCCTGCTCTATTTTATCTTATAACCACTTGAGACATGTGTGTTAGTTTGTTGATGGACTTTCTTTCATCTCTATAATATAAGCCCAACAAGTGGTGGAATATTATTAGGCTTCTTTACTACAATTTTTCTAGTGTCTAGAACCGTGCCTCCTGGAAATGATGGGTTCAATAATATTTATCAAAGGAGAAAATTAGATAATGTGAAAATAACAAATCATTATAACAAAATGAGTTCACTACTAATCTGTGCATGTCAAAAGCTTTTTATGTGCAGGCAATGTAAGAAAACTCTCAGGAGTCACAGGAGTTTTAACATAGTTGCTTGGCAGCCTAATGCTAGAATCAGTCTGAAACAAAAAGGGCATAGTTTTTATTTGTATGTAGATTATGCCAAACTGCAGGGGAAAAGTCACACCAGAAAAACTAATATAATCCTTTAAAACAAACTACTTCAATTACAATTTTATAAATGAATTATTAATCACATAACCTACAATATGCTGTTCAGTCTATTAAATTTTAATACTCACTGAATGTACTCAAAGAATTTAGCTAATATTTTAATCAACTCATCAACATCATTTTTTTTTTAGGAAAAATGACTGGCTAAGTTTTTGGAAACATTCAGTTTTCAAAAGGAAATTTTAAGTGGAAATGGGTATCAGTTTTTTTAGAACTAAATATCCTCCTCCCCCAAATCAGAGCAAACTAATTTTATTATACGTTTACATTTTTTAATTTGTGAAGCTTTAGAGAAGTTTTGCAGCTAAGGTTGAATATTCAAGTTGTGCGAGATGAAAGACAAAATTCTGTAGATGTTGAGTTAAATTAGAGCTATCAGCATGAATTTATACCATATTAAGCTTTAAGAAGAAATCAAATAAAACACACTTGCTAATAATTGTCCATTTAAAGGTTTAGAAATAATTTGTAAAAATCCACTAGCAATCAGCACCACAGAAGTCCCAGACTGTGGTCTCTAAACATTATTTTTACAAGTAATAACCTGGAAATGAGTCTGCAGTATATTAAGAGGAGAAGGCAGGAAAGCTATCAAATACTGGGGTTATATTAAAGGACCCAGCTGCCATTTAAAGAGGCTCCCACTGGCCAAATATTTTTTTAAAATGAGCATAAAATCCTCAATGGATTTAACCACATCAAAAGTGTATAAATTCGTAAGTTCATAATGATACACACATAGTCCCATTAACCCTTTTGTAGGAAGCAAAGGAACTTATTCAATACTTTGGAAGCTGGTAAATAAAGAGGAAGAATGTTGCAAATATCCTGCTTTTTCTTTTTTTTATTATTTTTTTTAAATATGAAATTTATTGTCAAATTGGTTTCCATACAACACCCAGTGCTCATCCCAACAGGTGCCCTCCTCAATATACTCTGCCTTTTCTGTACAAACAGCCTCTAATTAACAAAATAGTTGATAAAGTTTTCTTTTTTAAAATATATTCCAAAAATGACATGAAAAAGTAATCGTAAAAATGGACTATTACCATTTTGAATCCCCTAATTAATACATTTAGGCAGTTATCACAAACAGCTAAAACAACACACAAAGAGAGATAGCACACAGGTGCCTACTGATGGAAGACATATCGATGTAGTCTTGGATCACAAGCCTTCGGATCAAACACTCAGAACAGTGCACAGAGGACTACATTAAAAATCACCACAGAAATGTAAGAGTGCATCACAAAAGAAGAAAAAAAAAAGACTACAGGAAATTCTACAGAACAAATAACTCAAATATAAAATGCATTTTATGAAAATATTCAACAAATAAACTATAATAAAAGGGAAAGGAGGCTGAAACTATAGATTTAAAGGACTTAAGAAATACATCAACAAATGTCTGGCCCTTAGCTGGATTCTAATTTAATCAAACTCATTATTAATAATAATTATATGATTTTTTTTCTTTTTTATGTTTTGTTTTTAAATTAGGGCTTAGCCTCCTCTATGTAACAGAAGAGAAAGCAAATGCCATCCCTGTTGTAAGGGAGGGTGTTGTTCCTCTGGAATGGGGTAGAGCAGAATAGGGCAGTGTGAGAAAGCCACACTTCCTCATGTCATTTAGTATACGTGACTATATGATTTCTGAGTTGGTACATCTGTGGGTCCAGCTGGTTATTGTATGACTAGGGGACAGAAGAATGTGGAAGTAGAGATAATTATAGTGGAGGAGGTGAAAGAACTCTGAGGTGTCTTTGGGTAATGAGGATGTCCCATGAAATCAGTTAGCAAGTGGAATGAAAATGAAAACAGAGACAAGTATCAACATTTTCTACAAACATGCTGGAATAATCCTTTGATCAGAGAAATTCTTTGTTCTCTCTTACATGCAGATAAGCAAGAAAGAAGAGAGCTATGGATACTGTTGACTATAGCAACCAAGCTTTACATAAGTGTCTCACATATCAAACTACGATTCTTAAAAAGTTAAAATAATGACTCCAACTCCAATATAAAATAAAGAATTTTTCTACTCATTAACTAATGAGGGAAACAGATGTTAAAATCGGTCCAAACAGCATTTGCAAAGCGAGGCAATGTTAGGATAACTGAGTAATGTCCAATAGAACCACAAATTCTAATATCCGGTGTTATCAGTTCCTTTTGGAGGAATATACAAATTAGTATGCAAATTCACTAAGTCTGGGACTTTAATCAATAGCAATAATGAGTGAACTAATTACATTTCCCTAGATAATCCTCAGGAGACTTTTGCTCCTTTTATGACATTGTAAGGTGTGTCTCCCAAATTTGCCTCATTTCGAAAAGTATGAATACTTTTTCTGACAAATAAAGAGAATAATTACCCGTTCTAAGGGCCAGCTTTTACATCGAAGTTTACAAGAAAGATAATGAGGTTTATATAAAACAGCCAACAGAACCTGGACCTCAAAAGTGCCATCTATTCACTCAGAATGACAAGAACTTGCTAATACAACAAAATTAAGAACCACATTTTTAGACTGTCTCCATCTCCACTGTTCCGACTGCAAGCAGCTATTAAGTCATTCTGTATTGATTCCGATACTGACTTCAGGCCTAGTTTCTGATTCCTCTGGAAAAAGAAAACAAAACAAAACAAAAAAACAAACAAAAAAAACCATTTCCTGAACTTCCATATCCCCTAAGAACTTTATATCACATAGCCCTGCTTCATTTTATTTATTGTGCCTATTGTCAACTGTTTCCTCGTGTGTGTGTCTGTTTATTTATTTACTTATTATTTAACTATTTTTCTGATCCAAGAAAAAGTAAATCACATTGCAATGTAAATATTTTCTATTTGTCCACTGTATTTTCAGTGCTGTACCTGGCACCGAGAAGATGCTTAATAAATATTTGTAGAAAATGAATGATCCTAGTCCTATCAGTTTTGTAAACACCATCAATAATTATGATGAAATGTAATAACATTTCTAAGAAAAACTCTTCCGGAGGGTCATTAGATTTTTATAATTTTGCATTCGGTGACTCATCCATGAAATCCTAATATCTAGCTGAGCAAAGATTTGCTGTCATATCAGATATCTACTGCTCCACCCCATTTACCCATCTTCATTTTTGGTAATGAGGATTAGGGCAATTTTATCTTGCTCTGTGGCTAGGAAATGCTTTAGCAGTATAAATCTTTCACGATGTCATTATAGATACTAAATATTCAAGCTTCTGTGGACAATTAAACCATAGAGAATAGCCTGAGGAGAGTTGTCGGAGAAAACGAAAAGAGGAACAATTTGTTTTTTACTAATATTCCTAACTTGCAAAAAGAAAAGTCTCTTGCATAAGCATTTATTAAAATCAACTCAGGAGTTGGTGATCAGAGGACATTCAAGATAAGGTAGTACTGTTTTCTCTAACGAAGGAGTTCAGGACCCAGGAATGTTAACCTCTACTGCAAAGCCATAGAGCAGGCAGCTATGATTAATGTGAAGGATAATACATGCTCACCATCGAAGCTTTGACTTTACTTCAAAGTGTCTATCACTCAACTTGGCTCCATTTTTATGAAAATTAGGAATCTTTGCTTTCTTTATGGTTATTGTGGTTTCATTTCATGGCTTTCCAAACTGGGTAAATCACCTGCCTTTTTTAAGATAATCATCAACAACTTGATTTTCAAAAGTTCCTGAGTCCTCAGTGAGCTGTTTAAATTTGAATGACATTTTAGAAATGTCTACATATACAAAGTTCATAAGAGCTCAAAAATGATTTTAGAGACTGCTGAGGAAATGATACATGTTAAATGTGCTTATAATTACATATTCACATGATGTTTTACAGTAGATCAGAAGAGAATGTTAGGAAACGCAGAATAAAATAATTATCTGTAAATCATTCTTTCGAAGGTATTAATGCAATTCTGTTATAAACAAATACGGAGATTTTTATTTTGTTTTTATTTGATTTTCATTTAGAAAGTAAAAATACAATCTGGCATTAAGGAGAAAAGAGAGTAATCAATCTCTTCCTTCCCGGTGCGTACTTTCTTTTTGATTATAAATCACATTTAAGGATCACTAATAATATTATTGACACCCAGAAGGCACAAGCCACAATGCTTTAACTTTCTCACTTCTTGATTTTCTCCACACATCTTTATATTCATTGACCCCTTTCTCTTTCATTAACACCACTTCAAATGAGGCAAAAATGTAGTGCTGAGATCAGATGCCCTTAGACAGAGCAATTATTTTGAATAAAGGGATTAAAAGTAGAACTTATCCTTGTTCATAAAACTTTCCAAAGGATGCAATATGTGCTGTTTTTCATCTTACCATGCAAACAAACTACCGTCATGAACCACAGAAATGAACTTTAAGAGAGGTATTAATATAAGAAAATACATTCTGCCACAGGTGGAGATAAAAAATAGAAGTGCTGAAGTCCAAACAATTTTAAGGATGACTCATTCTCCTTTCGCAAACTGTGACCAAACCAACAACACAAACAAAAACTCAGAAAGTTCTTTCTCCATTTCTTTCCTGGCAAGAATTTATTTTCTCTTACTCCTGAAAACCATCCACAAAGAAAAAAAATAATATTTTCAAGATACATTTCTCTATTCTCCTGGACTAAAGAGCCATAGTGTAATATTATACGCTCTTCTTTTAATGTCCACAGGAGCAAGACATGTGTTGTACACATGGTTTTCATTTGCCAACCTTGACACTAGTTGCCATGGCATTAGTTTACCAGTTACCATGTGGTAGATGTTACTTATGTATACTTTCATTATTTTTAAGATTCATCAGCAAAAGACAGCTAATACCAACAAACCATAGAATTAAATTTTGTGTATTCTTCATAGCATTTACTTTTTAAAAAGCAGTATTAATTTCTGAACATTTGCTAATACCCAAATTACCTCAAAGAGGCAGGATTTCAGAGAAGTTGTAGGACAGCTTTGAATAAATATCTGTGGAGTACAGTAGACTATGTATTTTCTTCACTTTTATTGATATAGCTCTCTATCCAGATTCAATGTGTGTGTATAAACCAAACAATCAACATTTCCCTAAATTCTGCCACTTTTATCCTGATATTCTGTTAACATGTAATACTAAACCCCAATATATGGTGTTTTCTGCTTACTTCTTCTATTTCATGCTGCAGTTATAGTTATTAATCTTGATCAGTTATTTGGCTTCCCCTCATGATTATTACTAGATGATAAGTAATATTATATCAGTATGCTCCTTCTCCCTCTCTTTGTCTCTGTCTGTCTGTGTCTCTCTGTAGAGCATCAGTTGAACAGAGACCAGGGCAATAATTCACCAAAACTTCCATTTGTATTACTGAATTCATATAGCAGAGGTGGGATAATTCTGTTGGTGGCCGGAAGGAGAATTAACAACATAGGCAAGAAAAACTGAATAACTGTTTAATGCCCATGTGGACTGGGTCTGAGGATTTGTTTACTATTTCTCTGCACATCGTGGTGTGGTGTCAGTAGCACTGTTTTTAAAATAACCTAATATGGGGCGCCTGGGTGGCGCAGTCGGTTAGGCGTCCGACTTCAGTCAGGTCACGATCTCGCGGTTCGTGAGTTCGAGCCCCGCATCAGGCTCTGGGCTGCTGGCTCAGAGCCTGGAGCCTGTTTCCGAGATTCTGTGTCTCCCTCTCTCTCTGCCCCTCCCCCGTTCATGCTCTGTCTCTCTCTGTCCCAAAAATGAATAAACGTTGAAAAAAAAAATAAAAAAAATAAAATAAAATAACCTAATAAATTATACAGAAAAGTAGGTAAATCACTTTTTCACCTAGGGTACAACTCAAAGCATTTTCACCTAGTAAACACATCCATATTAAAAAAAAAAATCAGCCATCAGGATAATGCAAATTAAAACCACAATGAGGGGCGCCTGGGTGGCACAGTCGGTTAAGTGTCCGACTTCAGCTCAGGTCACGATCTCGCGGTCCGTGAGTTCGAGCCCCGCGTCGGGCTCTGGGCTGATGGCTCAGAGCCTGGAGCCTGTTTCCGATTCTGTGTCTCCCTCTCTCTCTGCCCCTCCCCCGTTCATGCTCTGTCTCTCTCTGTCCCAAAAATAAATAAACGTTGAAAAAAAAAAAAACCACAATGAGATATGACTTCACACCCACTAGGATGGTTATAGTCAAAACGACAGATAAGAACAAATGTTGTCAAGGATATGGAGAAGTTACAACCCTCGCACATTGCTGGTGGGAATGCAAAATGATACAGCCCCTTTGGAAGCAGTCTGACAGTTCCTCAGAAGTTTAAACATAGATTTACCATATGACTCAGAAATTCCGCTTCTAGGTATACACCCAAGAGATAGGACAACATATGTCCACCAAAAATCTTGTACATAAATGTCATAGCAGCATTATTCACAGTAGCCAAAAAAGAGGAAACAACCTAAATGTCCATCAATGGATGAGCAGATAAACAAATGGTTTGTATCCATTTAAGGTAAATTATCTGGATATAAAAAAAGGAATGATGTACTGATACATATTACAGCATGATGAACCTTGAAAACATTCAGCTAACTGAAAGAAGCAAATCACAATAGACAACATATTATACAGTTCCATTTATACTGAAAATCCAGAAAAGGCAAATCTAGGGGGAGACAGAATATAGAAAAGTGGTATTCTAGAGCTGGGAAGGGGGAGGAAAGTGATTTCTAGAGGATTACAGATTTTTTTTTGAATGGCTGATGAAAATGTTCTAAAATCGATCATAGTTACTGTTGTACAACTCTGTAGATATATGAGTTACATCTCAATAAAGCTGTTATTTTTTTAGACCATGTTATTTGTTTTGAATTGTAATACCATATACTTATATACATTAATGTAAAATAACAACAAAAATTAAAAAAAAAATAATAGTACATTCTATTGAGGCAGGGAGACCCTAAGGTGTCTACCGATGGTCTTTGACTCCTTGTGTTCACACTTTTGTGTATCCCCCTCCTCTGGAAAGTGAATAAGACAACTGGCTTGCTTATAACCAATAGAATATGACAAAAGTGATGAGATGTGACTCTCATAATTTGGTTATTTTTTATGGCTAAGGTGATGAGGTGTCACTCTTGTGATTATGTTATATAAGTCTCTGTTTCCAGCACTGTTCTCACTCTGCTTGACCTGAGGAAGCAAGCAGCCATCTTGGGAGCTGGTTTACATACTAAGGAGCTACAGGTGGCCTGTCAGAGATAAGGTGCTCAGTACTGAATACTGCCAATATGAGTGATCTTGGGAGTAGACTGTTTCCCCAGTTGATCCTACAAATGAGAATTCAGCTCAGCTGACACTTTGATTGCAACCTGAGGACATTCTGAAGCAGAGAACCCAACTAAACCCTTTGTTATATGGCACACATTACTAATAACACAATTATCTGAGAAGATTCCTTTTTCCCCTCCCAGGTACTATAGCTTCATTCCCAAAGGTAATTGATATCTTCATTTCTAACCTGTTGGAATAGTATTGCCTATTTTAAAATTTATATAATTGGAATCATAAAATACAAATATATTTTATAAATACTGTTTTCCAGTGCCCAACATCATGGTCGTGAGAGTCATTTTCTTGTGTATAACATTAGTTTGTTTGTCTTCATTACTGTATATTTTTCCACTATGTAAACATACCATGATTTATTTGTTGTGTTATGAATTTAAATGAGACCTGTTTCCAGTGTTTGAGCTAAGATGCTGTAAACATTTTTATTTATGCACATGTATTCCAATGTAATATGCACAAGCACACACACATCCATATTTCTACTAGCTACACCTACAAATGGGATTTAGGGGGTCAAAGAAAATAAAGTATTCATATATGTGGAATATTATACATTGCCAAAAAGTTTTCTACAGTAGTTCTATTCTAACATGGATGGACCAAAATTTTGCCCCCTCTCTTATTTTTTTCCAGATAGTCTCAATTTTAGACAATTTGGCAAAGGTTATCTCTAGTTCCTACCAAATAACTTGAAGTCACATTATACTACTTCAATTCTCTGACATTTTTCATGTTAACTTATTTTTTATCTTTTTCTACTAAACTGGCATATGTTTCTTGAGATAGTAAGTTTGCTTTTTTTTTAACACCTATTGACCCAGCACCTTGCACAGTAGCTTCACGCACAACATAAATACTTGTTAAATGAGTAAACTATGCACACAGTTAGTCATCCCCCTGCCCCCGCATGTACTTTTTAAAAAAACTACTTCAAAAGGGAGCTGAACAACAGTATATGGCTACTAATACTATTGAAAAAGCTTGCTGACATTATTTTTGGCCCATCTGTAGAAATCCTATAACCCATTATATCTCATGAAGTTTAAAATCTAGAGCAATAGTTTATCAGATTAAACTAAAACATGTGTTATATAGTACTCTGGGTACTTTGTGTTTGAGAAGTAGTTACATTTTAAATATGAAAGAAAAGGAAAGTATAAAAATTCCCACATACTTTGTTATAGTAGCTTCCCTAGGTCCTCAGTCATTGGGTCACACATTTCTTAGCCATAAAGTCCTCAATCATTTGGGTCATACATATCTTAGTCATAAAACTAGATAGTCCTCAAACCAGATGGTAGCAGTGTGTTTATTCCTTAAAGGAAGAAGATAAGAACCTTGCAAAGGGAAAGTGTGCAAATAGTTTAGATCATTCCCTGGTAGGCACTTACCAATCTGAAGGAACATTCAGTGGCTGTGAAGCAGAGGTAATGTGAGCAGACACAATATCCCTACCCTCCACACAAGACAGGAAGGTACTAGAAATATTTGTACAAAGGCATGATCAGAATGATAGCTGAAATCTGACACATCCCTCATTCTGTAAATCATGATTATTTGCATCTTGTGTTTACATGCATACAATTAAAAGAATGTCATTAATTAAAATGATATTGACTACGTGGTACATTTATTAGATAATGTTAACAAATCTGCATGTAGACACATTGTTATCATCATTTGGGAATCACTTAATTTGTATAAAATGTAATTATTACTAAATTCATGTGTACATAAATATATAACAACAGCCCCAAGTTA
The DNA here is from genome assembly GCF_018350155.1 of Leopardus geoffroyi. Lineage (NCBI taxonomy): Eukaryota > Metazoa > Chordata > Mammalia > Carnivora > Felidae > Leopardus > Leopardus geoffroyi. Next base: position 172,525,772 of record NC_059328.1, on the reverse strand, counting down.
GAGCATTTTAATTCCATAAAATATGCTCCAATTTCCATGACTGGAAACTTACCTCTTAATATCCCTCCATATTTTCGACGGTGGCTCTCAAAATATGGTCCCTAGGCCAGCAGCATTGGCATCACTTGAAAACTTCTTAGATACAGTTTTTCAGATCCCACTTTAGACATACTGACCCAGAAATTAAGGGGGTTGGCCCAGGAATCTCTGCTTTAACAAGCTCTCGAGGTGATTCCAATGCATCCTAATGTTTAAGAACCACTATTCTTTAGAATTAAATTTTACTTTCTGTTACATGTGCTCAAAATTCTCAACTACAGTTCTTCAAAGGATACATTTTCAATGATTCATAGAATTCACTGGTTTTATATCAGCTATGATTAAAATGTACTGTGTAGTAACATTACATTTTGCCGGTTTTATATTTGGTTTAATATTTATATGGCTATGATTACTAGAAAATAACTTTTTTAAAAAATATTTTGGTTTTGATACACGATAGCTTATAAAGCATGACAAAAGAAGTTAAAAGGATGATTTAATAGTGAACAGATTTGACACCACTGACAACTGCCTTCTTTATATGCAATAATTGGATTATTTATAACTGCTCTTCTCATTTTTCCCCTTTGATTTGCTTTCAGATTTGAACTTTTGGACAAGGTGGCCTCCTTAATACACCTTTCATTTCACTTAAGGTGCTTTTGACTCTTAAATTTTAAATTATCATTTTACTTTTAAATTTCAAAAGCATGGGGCATCTGGGTGGTTCAGTGTCTGACTCTTGACTTAGGCCCAGGTCATGATCTCAAGGTTCCCCCCACTCCTCCAGGGGGTTCTGTACTCACAGCGGGAAGCCTGCATGGGATTGTCTCTCTCCCTCTGTCTCTACCCCTCTCCTGCTGGCGTTTGTACTCTCTCTCAAAATAAATAAATAAACTTAAATTTTTTTTAAATAAAAATTGAAATAAATAAATTGCAAAAGCAAAAGTGAAAAACATTTTCATTTATTTATTTTTGAGAGACAGAGATAGCACGAACAGGCGAGGGGCAGAGAGAGAGGGAGGCACAGAATCCAAAGCAGGCTCCAGTCTCTGAGCTGTCAGCACAGAACCCGATGCGGGGCTTGAACTCATTAAATGTGAGATCCCAACCTGAGCCAAAATTGGATACGTAACTGACTGAGCTACCCAGGGGCCCCAAAAGTGAAAAGCATTTTAATGACATCTTTATCTTATAGCATAATCACTGCTATAAACTGAGTTGTCTTTTTTTCTTTTGATTTCATAATTTGTGGCAAATACACATAGCATAAAAATTACTATTTCAACCATTTTATAATTCAGTAGTGTTAAGTATATTCACAGAGTTGTATAACGAATCTCTAGCACTTTTTTATCTTGTAAAACTAAAACTCTATACCCAATGAACAATCCCTAATTTTCCGTATCCCCAACTCCTAGGAAAAAAAATTCTAATTTATGTTTCTATAATTTGACTGTTCCAATACTATATTGGGTGAAATCATACAGTATTTGTCCTATTGTGTCTGACTTATTTCATTTAGCATAATGTCCTCAAGATTCATTATGTTGCAGCAGGTGTCAGAATTTCCATCCTTTTTAAGTCTGAATAATAATCCATTGTATGTATATGCCACATTTTGTTTCTCCATTCATCTGTCAGTGGACATTTGAGTTGTGAATTAGTCAGTTAGGGTTGTTATAACCAAATACCAGACTGGGTAGCCTAAAGAATAGAAATCTATTTATCATGATTTTGGAGGCTAGAAGTTCAAGATTAAGGTGCTATTAGGGTTGGTTTCTCCTGAGGCCTCTGTCCTGGACTAACAGACCACTACCTTCTTGCTGTGTCCTCACATGACCTTCTTTCTGCATGCATACACTTTTGGTGTCTCTTCCTCTTTTTATAAGGACACAAGCCCTATTGAATTAGAGTTCCATTTTTTTAAAAACAATTTTGTAATGTTTATTTATTTTTGAGAGAGAGACAGAATGTGACCAGGGGACGGGCAATGAGAGGGGGAGACACAAAATCTGAAGCAGGCTCCAGGCTCTAAGCTGTCAGCACAGAGCCCTACATGGGGCATGAACTCACGAACCAAGAGATCATGACCTGAACCAAAGCTGGATGCCCAACCGACCGAGCCACCCAGGCGCCCCTAGAGTCCCATTTTTATAACCTCTTTTAACTCTAATTATCTCCTTAAACATCCTGTCTCTAAATATAATTGGCGGTTAGGGTCGAAGCCTATTAATTTTAGGACAACATAATTCAGTTCATTACCAGGTACTCCTACCTTTTGGCTATTGTGAATAATACTGCTATGAATGAGTATGCAAATAACTTTTAGATTTTTAAAAATTATTTTTTTGGTTAGCTTTTAATTCTTTTGGATATATACTCAGAAGTGAAATTGCTGGATCACATGATAATCACATTTTTAATTTTTTGAGGGACTGTCATACCATTTTCCATAGAGGCTTCTCTATTTCACATTCCCACAAATAGTGCACAAGAGTTCCAATATTCCACATCCTCACCAGCTCTTGTTTTGTTTTTTTGATATTAGTTATCCTAATTGGTATGAGGTCATATGTGTCTTATGGTTTTGATTTACATTTACCTAATAAAATATTTTAAAAATACTTTACATGAAAAACAACTATTGATGTCACTGTTTAATGCACACAAAGATAATTGTTCTGAATTAAAATTGAATATTTTATGCAATTCACTTAGGATCAGACATTGCAAGTGGTAAATTCAATACAAACGTGGCTGTGAGCAAAAGGTATTCTAAAAGAATGCCTTCAACAAACTTCTAGCCTCCTCTGAACCCATGCCATTAATATCTAATTTCTTTTAGTTAGATTACCAAGAAGTTTTACCAGCCCCTGGACTTTTTTCCTCTGGATTGAGATGAAAGCAAAACTGTTAAGTTACTTAAAAATTCACCTTATGTTAAGTATTCTGAATCTCCTCTTAAATAGATATTGATTTCTGTAGAACTTCAGAATTCTGAGTTACAACTAAACAGAATGAGTATGTTAACAGACCATGTCTCACTTTGAGGCTATATTTGCAAATTGATGATTAAGGATCAATGTATAAATAATTAAAAGTCCATAGACTATGTTTTGTAGAATGTGTCAAAATATCTCCTTTTAGTGAACTGTTTACATAGAAATTTTAACAAGTACAATTTTTAACATATGTATGTTTTAATTACTCTGTGTATGCTATGTAACCATGTTATAAAGTATCTGATATATGTTTAAATTATCTTTCCCCCCAAAGTGACATGTAGTTATAGTACTATTCATTGGAGAAAAGAAATTGTGGATTGATCTACAGGAAGAATTCAGTAATATAATTTATTTATATTTAATTAGTCAAATAAGATGATTCATATTATAAAGGAAATAAAGAGAGTGGTATCATAAAATAATGATTAATTTTATATTTTTTTCACTTTAAGTTGCCATAATCGCTGATTGTTTTTTTTTAAATTTTGTGTGTGTGTGCATGTGTGTGTGCGAATGTGTGCATGTGTGTGTGTGGGCTGAGACTATAGGTACAACTATCAGTTACTTCACCTAACTAAAAACGAATAAGGCTTATAAATATAGGCTATGTATAGAAATTAAGAGTCAAAACCCATCTTCAGGCTTTGTGGAGGACCCTGTGCCTAATTAAATTTTGCTGCATATGTTCCTGAGCAGAGAAACTCTTCTAGAGGCTTAGTTACTCTTTATGAATTATTTGATTTCCAAGTAGCAGTCATGGTGTGTCTTAGTTTTTTTCTTTTTTCTTTTTCACCAGTAATTCAAAAGTGTTCTAACTATAAATCATAGAAATATCTGCAAGGCTGGCATTAAGACAGAGTATGTTTTTACTGAATAAAATTAAATTTCCACAGCAATTAAGTCAAGGTTGCTCAGGTTTTTTGTAGTCACTATATGAGGCTTTTCGTTGGATAAACTTATTAGTTTCCATGTACTCGAACACAAGGTTAAGTACTCACTTCAAAACTGAAGCCTCGATTAACCTATTCATCAATATTTATATGTTTCCTAATCAAAACCTGTATCATAAAAAAATACTCTCAAGAACCTTTTTGAGTATATTTATGGTTGTTGATCTGTGTTTACTCCTAGAATCTAGGAATTATCACCTAAATGATGTAATGATTCTATGTAGATCTCAGGATGTTAAATACCACTAACACCTCTAAATAGCCTCTAAATAGCCATTCTTATCACCAACAGATGATTTGACATTTAACTATAAAAATAATGACTTACCAGTGAATTATTTTGGTTTGTTTACCAGCATAGGAATTCTAGTAAAGACAACTTAACAATAAATTAATAAGCAAATTTATATGTGCAAATCCTTTTTAGGTGATATATGTTGATATGTATTTTGGAGGAAAAATAATGGCCCGCTTTTCTTTACATTAGAAATATGCTGGGGTTTCATTTCTGTAAGAATTCTGTTTTGCTGCTTTAGACAAATAACACAGAGGCAAGTGTTATATTGATTTTTCTAAGTAACGTTTCAGTAGAAAATACAATGGATATATAACTCTGCTTGAAATTGGTAAATTCACGAAGACCTACTGGTACTATTTATTATGGGAAATATTTTGGAGTCTCGTCAGTGGTATGAAAAAATAATAGAAGTGGAAGAATTGACTTTTCTTTCAGCTTCAGTCTCTAACCATAGCCGTGTGTCTCAGCAGTACGCTCCAATTTACTCCCATATGCTTGTTCAACCAACTCAGCTATTCAGATGCTATTGAGGTAAGGGATAAAATTGGCTTATTTACAATTGTTTCATGATTCTCTACAAAAATTTTCAGAAAGCAATGACATCAACAAAACTATATTGTTACCAATATGTGATAACAAAGACAATTCTAAGCCCGGCTCAAAACTACTTGTGCACTTGTAAGAATTTTAAACATCAAATTTATTCATAGATGTTTTCTTAAGGCACGGAAATATGTTTTGATAGTTTTCTTCCTAAATAAAAATGTTACTGGTTTGCTGTACAGCTTTAAAATGTCCTTTGAATGGTTATATTTTGAAGTGACTTAGAAATTATAAAAAATCATAAGTTATATAAACTACAAAATTCTGAAATTTGAAACAGAATAAATTACACACACATCATTTTTTCATAAATGAATACACTGAATTTAGGGTGCCTGGGTGGCTCAGTCGGTTAAGTCTCAACTTCAGCTCTGGTCATGATCTCACAGCTCATGAGTTCGAGACTCACATTGGGCTCTGTGCTGACAGCTCAGAGTCTGGAGACTGCTTCAGATTCTGTGTCTCCCTCTCTCCCTGCCCCTCCCCTGCTTGTGCTCTCCCTCTCTCTCCCTAAATAAACATTTAAAACATTAAAAAAATGATTACATAGATTTTAATTTCAACTGTCACAGTTGAAATTGACAAATGTCAAGGGAATGATTTAGTATTATGAAAAGTTTTATTTGTGTTTTATGCTTTTATTATTGTGAATAGTCTATTTACAGATGTTACAATGGAGATATACCTATATAAATTGTGGCTGTGGATCTTTTCTAAAGCAAAATAGGGAAATCATGACTGTGGATTATATCGCAAATAGCTAACGAAGCAATGAACTAGGTGCCATGGAAGGTGAAAAGCCCAGTTGTTGGTCAGTTTCTTATGTCCATCTTGAACCTCAAAAGACAAGTCATGACTTTTCTTAAGAGTGTTTGATAGTTAATGGCTCAAGAAAATAAAGGTGGTATGTAAATTGCAATAAAATAAAAATTGCAATAAAATCTGATCAATGCAGGAGGCATAGATTCTTGTTGGAATTCAGAAAACAGTTGCCTAATTCAGGATAGGAAAGCAAGGAGTTTGCATACAAGGTAGATTCTGCAGAGCACAGTACTACAAGGCAACACTACTATGGCAATCTTTGAGAATGCTTCCCCTGCAGTCATGCATGGCATAACCTTTACATTGCACCTGGCAGTCATGTATTGCATTAATCCAAGATGGGAACAGTAATGGCCTTGATGGCTTATTTATTAGTTTTCTAGGGCTCCTGTAACAAAATAGGACAACCTGTTAAAACAATAGAAAAATCTGGTTTCACAGTTCTGGAGTCTAGGAGTCTAAAATTAAAATGTCACAGGGCTATGATTCCTCTGAGACTTTGGGGAGAATCCTTCCCAGCTTCTGGGGATGGACAGCAATCCTTGGTGTGACTTCACCTGTAGCTGAACCAGTCCAATCTCGGCTTCTGTCATCCCTCAGTGGACTTCACATTGTCTTCCTGCTATCTGTGTCTGTCTCCACTTTCTATGGGGACATCAAATATATTGAAATAGGACCCATCCTAATAGCTTCATTTTAACTTGAGTGCCTCTGTAAAAACCCTATTTCTTTTTTTTTTTTTTTAATTTTTTTTTTTCAACGTTTATTTATTTTTGGGACAGAGAGAGACGGAGCATGAACGGGGGAGGGGCAGAGAGAGAGGGAGACACAGAATCAGAAACAGGCTCCAGGCTCTGAGCCATCAGCCCAGAGCCTGATGCTGGGCTCGAACTCCCGGACCGCGAGATCGTGACCTGGCTGAAGTCGGACGCTTAACCGACTGCGCCACCCAGGCGCCCCAAAACCCTATTTCTAAATAAGGTCACAATCTGAAGTACTGGGCCATAGAACTTCAACAGCACAATTCAATCCATAACAATTTAGATTTAGATAGTAGCCATAAGAATTGAGGTAAGTGGAAAGATTTGAGAAATATTTAAGCAGAAGACATGATATCATGCACATGGGGGAAAAAAGCAATGTTTAAAATTATGTAATATGGGGCGCCTGGGTGGCGCAGTCGGTTAAGCGTCCGACTTCAGCCAGGTCACGATCTCGCGGTCCGTGAGTTCGAGCCCCGCGTCGGGCTCTGGGCTGATGGCTCAGAGCCTGGAGCCTGTTTCTGATTCTGTGTCTCCCTCTCTCTCTGCCCCTCCCCCGTTCATGCTGTGTCTCTCTCTGTCCCAAAAATAAATAAAACGTTGAAAAAAAAAAAATAAAATTATGTAATACAATTTTAACACACTCTAATGATTAAATGACTAGAAACAACATTTCTGATTTAAAAGAAGCAAACAATGTCTGGACTCTCTTCATAGCAATCTAACAACCGAAAAATTATACTTGTAATGTCCCCTCCCAAGTGTAAGCTTTTGAATCATTTTTTATATTATTATGTCATGAATACTTATTTGCAATTTTATTTCCTTCTTGGTTAGAAAAAAAAATAGAGTTTGAAACTGGGTAGAATTAAAAGATCATTACTGATGGATAAGATATTAAAATAGATAAAATAATACTCATACATAATATATCATCACCCTCCTTTGGTGTTGGGTAAAATGTATAACACACACACATATTCCCAAAATTTTATATACAATTTAGGATGGACATCTTATAGACCATTCACTAGTCTCATGTATATATAATGCATTTATGAGGTCATTGGTTGCATCATTGCATGGAACAGCTTTGGTTGCCAAGGGATAGAGACCATTCAAAAGGGAAAAATGATTCTTTTAATAAAAAAATTCCATAGATTATAATTTCGAAAGACTCAAACATTATGGGATTCTTTTAAAAAGACAGATACACATTTGATCTCAACTAGGGCAGTTAAATACCACTACCTACAGGTCACTAACTGTCTCTTAAGTGAGACCTCAAAGAAATAGCAACCTTTTTCTCAGATGGCAGTGTGGCCTAGGAAACTTTAGCAGCAGCAATGTTAAGTGTCCTACAGCTGTACTGTCCAAAAGCTTCTTGAAAGCATCACCACATGCCGCCTTACAACTAGATGTTGGGGCACCTGACTTTGGCTGTTTTATGTGGCTCATTCTTTCTTCATTTCTGCCAGCTTTCTAAACCTGTTCTCTACTCCAGTTCTATTGGCTGCCTCCTATATCCCCATTAATTTCCTTTTCCTACTTACGGTAGAGTCACATTTTATTGCTTATAAATAAGAACTCTGATTGGTGCAGATAGAATTTCAGTATTCGAGCTTTATATTGCCTTGAGCTTTACATTTTGTTTTATACTAAGTCTCCCTTTAGTTTTTTCTTCTTGCTTAACCCTCAATCATTCAGACACCTTCATTCCTTTTACTACTTCGCAATGTGAAAATTCAGTGTTTTTTTTGGCATTTTTTAAATGCTATATATGAAACTTGGAAATTGTCTTTTTTTTCCTAATAGAAATCCTACCCATAAAGCCTAGATTTAAGTACAAATTTATTTCTTCAAAGGCATTAAGAAGAAAAACACTAAAATAACTTTCCTTTGCATGTACACTCATTAAAAAAAATAGTGTATATTTATTTATTTTGAGAGAGGATGGGGGGAAAGAGAGAAAGAATTCCAAGAATGAATTGTGAGATCATGACCTGAGCTGAAACCAAGAGCCGGACGCTCAATTGACTGAGCCATCCAAGTGCCCCTCATGTATACTCATTTTTAATTAATCTTTAATTTAGTTATATTGTATGAACACTTGTTTCACAAATTGCTCTCTTACAGTAGATAACAAAATTTTTGATAAAAATTGTATCTCTTCTGGGTGGCTTCTGGGTGGCTCAGTCGGTTAAGTGTACGACTTCAGCTAAAGTCATGATCTTACAGTTCGTGGGTTTGAACCTCACATTGGGCTCTGTGCTGAGAGCTCAGAGCTTGAAGCCTGCTTTATATTCTGTGTCTCCCAATCTCTCTGCCCTCCCCCACTAGCACTCTGTCTCTGTCTCTCAAAAAATGAATAAACGTTAAAAAAAATTGTATCTCACTTTTCCTGTCACCAAGCCCCCGTGTTTTACAAAGGGATAAGCCCTAAAATATCTTTAATAAACACACTGTTTAAGATGTAATCTGAAAATTATTATTCAAAGTGGGGTTTAATTGATTTTAGATCCTGTGCTACAAGGCAATGTACCAGTCAAATAAATTTTAGCTATGATTAGGGTCTTCCACATGAGTAGGCACTTTGTCTTTGATAGATCTACATCTTTTGGCATCCCTGACTTTGAGGGGATAACCCAGGACATTCAACAAAAGGACCTTTCTTCTAGTTATTTCTAAGTCTTTCTCCCTTTCATTTCCCTTGGGTGTTAATTGTGTCTTAGCTAATGCAGTTTTAAAGACATGGCTCTTTCAACAAACTATTATTATCCATGTGAAGTATTAATATTTTATTCAGTTCTTCTAGGACTCACAAAACAGTTCATAAAATAAAGCCATCTCATCCAACACAAAAGCCTAGTCCTATCTTTAAATGGTTATGTCTTCAAGAAGTCACGATTAGTTGAAAAGTGAATAAATACGCAGATAAATGATTGAGTAAACTAATTGCTCTTGCAAATAAGACTCTTTAGACTTGCTAGAAATATACAGTATACTGTGAAATAGAATATCAGCCAGAAAAAAAAAAAACAATCAGATCTTGTTCATTTATTTTTTTCTCTTTGTAACATGTATCACTTTGTAAGATGTATTCATTCAGAGCCAGAAGTGTAAAGGTTTTTTTGCATGTTCTGTACATTGTTGCATTTCTAGCACTGAGAACATTGCTCAGGGAATAGTAGATGCTCAGTAAAAATGTGCTGAATGAATGAATGAGAAGACCATGCCAAAAATACTATTACAACATTTTTATTCTAGGCAGAGAGATCAGCCCTAAAATAGGCTGTGGGTTGGGTCACAGTAAGATAAGAGAGAGAGAACAGAGAAGAAAACTGTGAAAAAAAAAAAAAAAGGAAAGCAGACATGATGGAATGTGATAAAAAATACCTTCATCCTCTATTTAGCATCAAAGCAGTTTGGGAGAAGTAATAGCTACAAAATACGCTTTCATTGGATTGCCAGGATTAAGAATACAGCGTTCCTGAGAAATATTGTCAAAACATTAGTTTTATAATCCCAATCTCAGAATCTCACAGGTACCAGAGACAAGTAGCTGCTAGGAAACTGTCAGATCCATATAAAATTTCCCAAATCCATCTCATGTTCTGGTTAACAGACATGACATTGACACCCTTCAGCAATCTCATATACTTTGTTTGTATACATTCTGTGCATAAACACACTTTCATGGTGGCATTTAGAAATATCACCTCAAATTTATTGGCACATCTCTCTGGTGGTAAAGAGTTGAGACCTTGCTTTCATTTTTTTAGTTACATGTTGTTGTTTCCCACTCTCTTCCCAAGTCTCTTGCATAGTGACTAGCAAGTAAAAGACTCAATAAACAATTGCTGGGCTGATTTCCCCATTATGTTTAAAAATATGTACCTGAATAGACTGCTATTAGCAATATATTGTATTTCCAGTATTGCCTTGAAAACTTGTGATGCTATTTTCATCACTTTCTGTACATCAAACTAACCTATGCAAATATCTATAAACTGTCCTTAAAGCTTAAGCTTCTGGGTTGACCATTATCTGGCTGAACACAATTTGATTTACAAATGTATTCTGACATTCAAAGAAAAAGATAACAAAACTGGGGAAAAGCAATTTTTTTTTTCATCAAGCTTTACTACATTTTTAAAAATGCAAACTTGACAGACTGAAACTATCCCAACTGTGCTTGTCTGTATGCATAATGGTTTTATGCCACTTTTATGTTTGGCAAAATTTCTATAGAAATCACAAACCAGCTTTATCTCTTGACTTTCAAACATACCTCGCATAAAATGTGCTGAAGTAGTAAACCTAATTTAACTTCTGTGAAAAGTATTTCCAGTAAGAACTCAAAAAGCAAAAACATTATTTGGCTTTCTAAAGCTTACTAACTGCTCTGATAGTAACACACACACAAACGGCATTTTATTTATATGACAAAAAGTAAATTAAACGCAAGTTAATTTTACAATAATAGCCAACACTTATCATTTTTGCCATTTGTCAGGCAGTGGGTTCAATAAACCCTTTAAAGGAGAGCACACTGAATCAGCTTGAAGAGTGGAAAATTCTCACATTTGATGAGGCCATGGGGTTTAAGTTGAGCAATCAACATCATACACTGGGGACAGAAACCAAAAATCAAAAAACAACTTAAAGAAAAAACTTAAGGAAGAAAACTTAACAGCAGTAAACAAACCCTTGTAGGAGTCTCATTACAGTTCAGTTAGCCCAGTCGTCTCCCAAGGACATGGTGCGGCCAGCTTGTGACAGTCTGTTTGTGGGGGCAGAAGAGGGAGGCGGGGGCTTGGGATCACCTTTATCTGACTCAGTATTAAAGGAATGTCATATTGTTTGGCCAATAGAAGATACAGCACCTTAAAATTCACACATCGTGCCCACCCAAGTTCTGCCATAAACATAAATTTTGCCTTTCTAAACTCTTCCCAGTAAAGACACGGTACAGAAATTAAATTTCTTTTCAAAGTGAAATTTTTGAGATTTAATTTAGTTAAGCTATGTTACCTCGATAAAAAATTCTATATTTTTTCAATGAAAAATATACATATAATTTTGGATATATATATATATATATATATATATATATATGACTTATTGTTGGCAGTATGTAAAATCATGCCTTACTGATTTTTTAATTTCTATTTTTTATTATACATAAATATTCATAGGAATGAGTAAAACAATAATTGGTCAATATCCATATTGTTTTTTTTTAATTTTTTTTTCAACGTTTATTTATTTTTGGGACAGAGAGAGACAGAGCATGAACGGGGGAGGGGCAGAGAGAGAGGGAGACACAGAATCAGAAACAGGCTCCAGGCTCTGAGCCATCAGCCCAGAGCCCGACGCGGGGCTCGAACTCACGGACCGCGAGATTGTGACCTGGCTGAAGTCGGACGCTTAACCGACTGTGCCACCCAGGCGCCCCGGTCAATATCCATATTGTACCAAGTTATTTATATCTTTTATTTTCCTCAACCATAGAAGGAGAAACTACTTATTCATGTTATGTTTCCTTTAAGTTATTTTTATTTTGTTTTGTAATAACTTTATACAAAAGAGGCAAAGGGTATGCAGAGTACTGATATACTCTTAAGTTTTTCTTAATATAAATAACTTCCATAATTATGGCACATCTGAGAAGACTAAGCAATTAAATTGGTGCATTACTATTAATGAAACTATGGACTTTAGCTAGATTTCATCGTTTTTTCCACTAATACCCTTTCTTTGTGTGAAGCTTAAATCCATGATACACTGCATTTAGTGTGCTATGCTTTTTATTTGTTTTATAGATTTATAATGTAATATTTTATAAGTTAGTTATCCATATTTTATTTTCAATACTATTCTTAATCATTATTTCCCAAAGGTTATATATATATATCGTCTCAATAATACATATAATCTGTTATATATAAGATATAGCTTACTTGTAGCACTATCACATATATAATTATATATATATTGTATTATATTATATTATATTATATATTATATTATATTATATACAAATAATGCATGTGTATGTGACTGAGTTTGTATCCCCTGCCAAATAAATCTGAAAAACACTGCATATTGTAGTACTTTCTTGTGGAGAGATGCAATGTAAGTAAGCATAAATATAAAAACTAAGAAGACGAATAGGAAATAAATATTTTTAACTTCATGAAATTCATAATTCCTTTTGCCTGAATTCTACTTTTTAAATTATAAATATAAATATTTATTTAGTTTGTGGTTTATAAAATACAATGGAGACAATATTCTACTTTAATAATATATTGGGTTATATCATTGTTTATGTCATAATATAAAGGAATGTGAATGAGTGCACATTCATTTTTTAATTTTCAAAATCAGCTTAAATGAATAAAAGTATTATTTGAAGATGTTCACTTAGATTAGATTAAAAAATGATTATGTGTAACTTTGTGGTTCAGTTCATCAATACTAGGGCAGACAATCTGTTTGGAATCCCAGTATTATTACAAGTAAACTTGGAAAAATTAGTTAATCTCTTTAAGCCTCCATCTCCTTACCTATAAAATTGAGTTAAGTATAATGTCTTTTTTATAGGATTATTGTAAGGATTAAAGCAGTAAATTCATATAAAACACTTAAAATAGTGACTTGCTTATAATAACTACTGTTATTTTTATATATAAATTTTATATGCAAGTGCTATTAGGGATCAATTTTTTTTGTACCACAGCATACTTTCACATCATCTTATTTACTAACTCAAATGATGTGTTATTTTTCATTCCTTTATCACAATACTAAGGATAAATTAAATTGACCTATTTAACTGAAGCTTATTATTTATCTCCATGCAATTCTTTAATAATGCCCAGAAATATGTAGCAATACATAAAACTAGACTACAAATATCTGCAAACTGTGTTTAAAATGATTCATTTTAGTGCTTTCTTTTAAAATTCTCAATTATAGCAATTTTTCTTGTGTAATGCTAAGCAACATTACATTTCAGGCTTTGCAATGTTTGAAACAGTCAATCAATAAAATAAAACACAGCTACACAGTAGGGGGAAATCTTCTAAAAGCTTCTAAGTTTGCATAACTGCCTTTGAGAAAATCATGAAAACCCCACATAGAAAGAGACTTACATGTGTGTATACCCATGCTCTAGAAAGATCAGCAAATTCATCATTTATGCTAGATTTTTTTGTTAGCTTATTTTGTTCTTTTCCCACCTTTACAAATAATCACTTTGAAACTCATGGCAAAGATGAAAGAATAAGTAGGACATCCTCTGGAGAACATTTTCTTACACAAATATAAAACAATTTGAGAACAGGATTTTTTTTTGTTTTAAGTTTAATGCTGTGCTTTTCAAACTATGAGAAACATCTTAAAGGATGACCACGCTCAAATCATTTGATTGCAGTGTGGCTATTGCTCATATATACATAAGATTTTTAGAAACATTGAAAGAAAAAAACATGATAAACCTGAAATGTAGATTATCTGGTCTTTAAATAAAAGGCCATAGTCAAAAATCATTGGTAATGTGGACTACTGATTTGAGAGGAACAGATCTCTCAAGAAACCAGAAAGATCAATGTGGGGGTTGTTGCGATAATTCAGGAAGACAGTGATGAAGGAACTTTGATGTGTTTAGAAGGTGTAACTTGGTAACTAAAATTTATAGTGTTGAGAAAGGAAAAATAGACTGTTGCAAAGATTCCTATCTGGTTTAAACTTTGATCCAGAGAACAAAACCTACAGTTGATACTACCATGAATTCCAATGATCTTATCTTCTGAATATCACTCACCAGATTGTCCACTGAATTGACAGCAAAAAGCTATGTTCACAATATCTGAGGATGTGGGCATGTGTTCAGATAATGAGATTGTATATTTCTTAAAACTAAAAGGATCCATAATGAAAGAAGAAAAAACATGTGGGCCCAAGATGAAGTCATAAGAATTTAGAAGGGGCCTGAGAGTTGTTGAACATTTAGACTACACTGAAGGAAACCAGAGAGGTTGTTGGTTAAACCTACAAAAAAAAAAAAAAAAGAATGCTAAAAAAGACCAAATATGATTTCATTCATACGCGGAAATTAACAAATAAAACAAATGAGCAAAGGGAAAAAGAGAGAGAGAGAGAGAGAGAGAGAGAGGCAAATCAAGAAACAGAGACTCTTAACTAGAGAGAACAAACTGATGGTTCCCAGAAGGAAGGTTGTTGGGGGGATGGGTTAAATAGGTGATGGGGGGCACCCGCGTGGCTCAGTAGGTTAAACATACAACTTCAGTTCAGGTGATGATCTCTCAGTTCCTGAATTTGAACCCCACATTGGCTTGCTGCTGTCAGCACAGAGCCTGCCTCATTTTCTCTCTCACTCTATCTCTCTCTCTCTCTCTCTCTCTCTCTGCCCCTCCCCTGCTCATGCTCTTTCTTTCTCTCAAAAATAAATAAACATTTAAAAATAAATATTAGGTGATGAGGATTAAGGAGTGCACTTGTGATGAGCACTGGGTGATGTATGGTAGTGTTGCATCACTATATTGTACACCTGAGACTAATATTACATTGTATGTTAACTAACTGCAATTTAAATAAAAACTTTAAGACAAACCTACTGAAGACCAAGATGAGGTTTAAATTCATAAATTTTATGGCACTGAGTTGTCCAATTTCCTACTTTTCTTTAGTGTGTTCAACATACCAATTATAAAAGCAGAGAAAAAATAAGGATTGTGCCCAGCAAAAAAAATGCAGCGAGAAATCAATAAAAATAGAACTTTTACAAACACACACACACACACACACACACACACACACACACAGACAATTACATGAATTAAAATAATTTAATCAATTTTCTGGAAAATTACTTCAAAATGTACACATGAAATAATCCTTAGCCATTTTAGTCTTGTTTTCTACTTTAAGCACTCTTTTAGGCGTATTACATATGAAAAATCATATTGTCTTTCCAAAAATAATTGAACATAAATAATATTGCTCTACCAACCTGGGAAATTTATACACAAAATTTAAAAAAAACTCTTAAGGGACAAGAGCATATGTTAACTATGCTGTAAGGGTAATAATCTGACTTAAAATATTATAATCACAGAAACATAATCATTATATAAAATTTAAGCAAATTTAAGCAAATCTATTAAAATATTTCATTATATAATGGTAATTTCATTCATATAATGAAGACACAGCTTTAACCAAAAAGTAAAAGTTATAGAATGAAAACCTGTTGAATTAGAAGGCAAGAGGGCAAGAGTAAGAAATGAATAGTCATAAATACTGAGAACTATTTCCCTGGGCCTATAGTCAAAATGCATTTATGTTTACACAGTTTGTTTTTATAAGGGTTAAACAAAATAAAACAAGCTAGTCTTTTAGTACACATTAAATAAATTAGTTTTATGCTATGAAAGGAATGTAAATATTGTTATATTTATTATGACAATTTAAATGAATGGCATGCTGTTTCAAATATGATTTCTCCTTTTCCAAGGGGATTCTAGAATTCAGAAAAAAATTCTGGTTGTTAAAGCACATTAAGCCACTCTAGAACCAAGAAACTAATCAGAAATGCATTTGAAGACAATAAGGTCAAAGGCAGTATACAAATCTTTTTCAAATGCATCAAGAGTTGTCTATTTTGTGTTAATGTGTCCTTTTTAAATATTCACTGCTAAGAATCAGGTATGTGAATATTCACTTTATCCACAATTCTGTAGTTAACAATCAATAAATCTGTAACTTATAGGATTATATCTCTCAGTATAGCTTTAAGAACACCTCAAAAGTAATGAACCCATTTTTATTGCCTTGTAAAATCCACCATTTAAATACATAAAGAAAAAAAAGCATAATATAAGAAGCATAAGGGTTCATCCCATAGCCTCATAAATATGTGGAGAACACAGTACAAAAATAACAAATGTGATAAGAAATATAAAATATGAATACAATTGCCTTAGGGGCAGAGTTAGGTGCATTGTTGGGAGTTTGGTGAGGCTCCCGTGAGCTATCAAGAGGAATAGACACACATAAGTGCTCAGTTCATAGGAAAGACTCACATTAAAGAAAATTGGCCAAAATTGACTTTGAATTCTAAGGGAGAAGCCTTGATATTTTCTAGCAGGTCAACAATATTTTCCAGTATTAGACTTCCAATGAACATGATCATACACCGTAGATCATAGTTCATATTCCCCAGACAGGAAAAGTCATATTGTGTGTGAGGAAGGCAGTCTCAAAGACTGTTTGGCTCATCTTTCAAATTTGTTCAAATGTAAATTGAAGGTCATCTTTAACAATAAGATACTTCTCTTAACTGCTGCTATTGGCATCTCTGTGAATACATTATTTCTACATTACAAATAAATAGCAGAATGCTATTTAAGGGAATGCCTTAAAATTTATTTATTCTAAAGGCTCATGAAAAGCTGAACAGGAATAACAGATATGTGAACAAAGACAATGGTCATGAGGAAGTCATTAACACTTGAAGGAGAAAAAGTGATGAGAGGGTTGTATAAGTGAATTCAGATATAAATAGAAAGTTTTCCATAAACACTTTTACAGACTGTTATTTTCTAGTCCCACATTGGTATTGGCCTATAAGTGAATAAAATTTATTGCTAATAATAAATATGCTAAGTTGGAACTTTGCAACTCAGGCTTCCAATATTCATCAAGGCTGTTTTTCCAAAGTTTAGCAGAGAAGGAGCACCTAACTTTGCCTAGATAAGCCATGGACACATCCTGGGGATAATACAGGATACTAAATTAAATTTTATTTTCATTTAATTTTACTTAAGACCTACTTCCTTCATGAAGACTTTATATAGTATCCTCTATAAGCATCTTCCCCATTTTTGCATTTCTTTCAAAATAAGATTAAAAGAACATTCAAAGACCAGTTGCTAACACTGCTAAGTCATCACCTAACAACCCACAACAGGCTTCTTCATTGTCACAGGTAAAACTAGAATATCAGAACACCTACATGCCACGTATTGGATTCCAAGCAGGGAATAGTGTAGCAGTGGTAATCACATGCCATCCAAGAAAGGCAATCTTAGCTCTAGATCATAGTTAGTTGCTTTAGCCACATATTAAAAACAAAAATGATAGAGCTTCATTTTTATAAGTTTAAGAGGAATGGTATTGCATAGAACTAAGAAAGGTGTATAATATGTGTACTCATGACATGCCATTAAGCATTGTTTTCCAGATTATATGTACAGTTATGTTTAAATTCTGTGGTTCTAAGAGGCCATGGAAAGAGGAACTCTCTAGACTACTGTTTTCAGAAGCAAACTTCACCAGCCTCATTCCCCAAATTCCTTAAATTAGCATCAACTTTTACAATATTTTTCTTGAAATAAGAAAATCTGATATTAAACAAGTATGAAATGATGAAGGGTAATACCAAAACCCCAATCAAACCACTATGCTATCAATTAATCTTTTGTCCTAGGCTTCAGAATCAAGGAGTCATCACTTCTACAATCAGTAAGACAGGATCTTCCTTTGTGGTCCTCTCCATCCAACTTTTTTACCCCAGGTTAGACTATCATCATCTCATACTATAGTTTATAGTACTGCCATTGATTCCCCTTATTATGTCACTAATGGCAATTCATCACAAATAAAGCCCAATTAATTTTTGAAAATGAGACATAATGTAGTGATTAACACAGTGCTTTTACTCTAAGACTTGAATTATTTCCATTGCCTATACAGTGACAGCTAAGGTGAGTCTGGCCACACAGCTATGCCATGCTGAATGGTAAATAAAGCTACTTTCATTGCCATTATCATGTAGCCACATTAGTTTACACAATAATTTAAAGAAACTAATAAGGCTAAGTTAACAGTCATCCTGAAATTTAAAACATATAACTCACTAATACAAATATAAAACATAAAAATTCAATAAAAAGAAACAATAACACACTCCTTATCAGTCTCTAACTCCAGTAATTCCCAAATGAACTTTTAAGAAACAGTCATATATTAGAAATAGTTTCAGAACTAAATAATTCGATGATTTCATTATCTTTAAAATATTAATAAAAATACTTTGATAACTGTGATAACTAACATCCTTTTAATATTTTTATGGGATCTTAAAATCTTTTGCAAGATTTACTTAGATTAAAGTAATCAATGAGCGAGAATCTAGGGGAGAGCTAAATACCTGGAAAAATCAATAAGTTTTATTTGAATACATTATTACTTAACTCAGTGGAATCTGTGAGACCAATGAGATAAAGAAATGTCATAAACGCATTATGAGAATATTAGACATATTTAAAAATATTAATATTTTAATATAATATTAAAAATTAGAGAATTAATTTTTCCCTCTAAAAAGTGGCTGGTCTATTCCAAAAGTTAATAATGAATAATTAAAACTGTGAGCTATATTTATTTATTGGCTATTAAAATATAACAGAAATAATTGTTTTTCTAGTTTGTTTATTTATTTTAAGAGAGACTGAGAGCTGGGGTGGGGCAGAGAGAGAGGAAAGGAGAGAGAGAGAGAGAGAGAACCCCAAGTGCAGAGCCCGACGCAGGGCTCTATTCCATGAACTGTGAGCGATCATGACCTGAGCTGAAATCAAGAGTTGACACTTAACCAACTGAGTCATCCAGGTGCCCCAATTTTTTTTAAATGTGGGTATTAATAAGAACAGAATCCAGTTGTAACTAAGTTCCTAAGTAAATCAGTGGTACTCAATATCTGATATGGAAATATTCTGTGCTTAAAATAAATGAAAACTTATTATATTAAATTTAAAACTACTTAAAAATAAATTCTTCCAATTTATTTTGATAAAATAATTTTAGGTTTTTCACTAAATACGTAAAGGTATGATCAACATATTTCATATGTAAAAAGTTATCCTAAACATAAATTTTAAATACATATTATAAATGTGCTTGTTTAATATGTTTCTTTGTTTAAATTTTGTTTTAAATGTCTTATTTAGAATTTTGAGAGAGAGTGCAAGTGAGGGAGGGGAAGAGAGAGAGGGAACCACAGAATCCTAAACAGGCTCCACGCTCTGAGTTGTTAGCACAGAGCCTGATGTGGGTCCAGAACTCACTAGCCGCAAGATCATGACCGAAGTCAGAAGTCAGATGCTTAACCTACTGATCCACCCAGGTGCCCAAATTTAAATATGCTTCAAAAGGTAAAAGAAAACTATTCTATTTTGAAACATTCACATATTTAAAAGTTTTTCTCTATTCACACATTTCATATGTATATTTCTGTTTACTTTCCTATTATTTAATTTTTCATAGACTCAAGCACAAAAGGTTGGACAGTGCAACTTTATCACTCTTTGAAAAGTCTAACTAAATTTTACTAATGGTATTACTGAACCAGCTTTAAAAAATTGCTAACTAACAAAATATCTTGCAACCTGTAAAAAAAATCAAAATGGATTCCTGTGTGATTCTGGAAGGGATGTGGGTTTATTCAGGTAAGCATTTAGTAAATATGTAAGCTTCCTGGGCTTGTCTGAAATGAAAAACAAAAAAAAACACGTGCTCAAGTTGATTCAACAAAAATACACCCCTTTTGATTCATGATCTTAACTGGGAAAAATGATTCACAAAAGCATGAGAACAAAACTTTAATAATGTCAGAGTTTCTCATATTATTGACAAAAAAATATAATAACATATGCTTTGAGTAATTTATGCATCTTTTGATATTTTATGATATAAATCAACTTTATTCCTTGTCAAAATTTATTTATCCAATAAACATATTCCGTTACCTACTCTGTCCCAGGCATTATGCTAGGATATAAAGGAAAGACATGGTTAAGACATGATCTTGCCCATAAGAAGTTATAATCAGTAATCTTTTCTGTTTCTGATATTGGCTCCACATCTGTGCTAAGTAAGTAAAATATTCTAAAGATGGGATATTTGTTAATGCCTAAAGAAGAAAAATTAAATATGCATGAGTTTATGTTCTGTTTGTACATTTGATGGAGGATAGTTTTTTTCTTCCCCATATGAATAAGACTTCAGGCTTTTGTTCTTGATATTTCAACACAAGTAAGTTAGTTTAAATGTGATCCCTGAGGAGTAGTGATAATTACTTCTTGAAAAAACATGTCAGTAGAACACTGACTTAAATGAGTACTAACACAAGTAAACAGTTGTTTTTGAAAAAAAATTGAATCTTTAAATTGTTCTTTATACTGAAAACATTACTTAGTGTACATGATAAATGGTACAGCAAAACTCAAATTTATGGAGTATCTATCCATATGATTGCCCTAGTCTCATAATTTGGATCAAAATTACTTTTTCTTTTAATCTAGGACATAATCTCAGATTGCACAGTTTGTGTTCTATAGTAATAGAATACCAATAGCTATTATTTTTGAGCAAATACTAGGCATTTTATATTATCTTATTTTACGCTACAATAATATAAAAAAACAACTGTAATGGACTAATGTGCTAAACATTTTCATGTAGCAGTCATAATGACGACATAATATAAAATGTTATATAAAAATGCATTTAACCCTTAGAAACAGCAACACACAAAAAAAGATACTTTTCACCTCCATCAAATATATTTGTAAATAACTTGCCTACATTAAAAAACCAATTAAATACAGACACAAGATTATAATAGAAGCAGTTCTAAATATATTGACTGAACTATTAGCAATTTTATCATTCTTCCTCTAGCCCTTCCTCCAGGGCTAGGGTTAAGTAAGGCAAATCTGCTTTGGAAGAAAAATAATGGGAGTTGATTATCAAAAAATAACTGTGCATATTTATACAGGCATCTGTTTAATGGATAGGTAATGTTGGGAATAAGGTATTATTCTGTATTTGTAGTTAGTTAATTCAATTTTATGCATACTTGTAAACTAGTGTTTACTTGAATTGAGAGGAAACCATATTACTGCATTTAAAAGCATTTTATAATAATATTTTATATACGTAATTATACTGTACTTAATAAAAGTAATTTTAATGTGTTAGTTGTGGTTTTTATAATAATCTGTGAACCACAAAGAGCAGGAATGTCTAGCTCTAATTAGTGGATAAAGAAAACACAGACCTGGGAGGTTTAGGTAACAATGATATTTGTTTAGACTCACATGATTAGGAGGTGGTAAAGTTGAAATAGAAAAGTTATCCACTCCCTATGTTATTTTTGCCCATTAACAAGTGGATATTTCAAGTAGCATTAAATGGAGTCACTATAATATTTATTTATTATCATATATTACTATGTAATTTTGATACTAGTGTTGGAAGTTGAGTTCCATAGAGATTATTTCATCATGCCCATTTATGTTCTTGGCACATTCTAGAGCTACTACATAGATGTCAATACAAAGATGACCACACATTATTTACAGATTCCCCAGGCAGCTAATTAATTCTCATGCTACTAAATTCCCTTCAGCTTAGACTTCTATAATTAGTGCCTATTTTTAATGTTACTACTATTGTTCTTCCAACTGTCTTACCCAATTTGTAGCATTTCCAATTTTCTTCTGTCATAAGTTAGAAGAAATCTCATTAAGAATAAACTAAGGTGAAGACTATACTTTCAGGGATCATTTCTATAGTTCGTTACTAGAGAAGTTTCTCTGAATGTGTAGAGTACTCGGCCTGTTTCCGATTCTGTGTCTCCCTCTCTCTCTGCCCCTCCCCCGTTCATGCTCTGTCTCTCTCTGTCCCAAAAAATGAATAAAGGTTGAAAGAAAAAAAAAATTAAAAAAAAAAAAAAAAAGAATAAACTAAGGTGGGGCGCCTGGGTGGCGCAGTCGGTTAAGCGTCCGACTTCAGCCAGGTCACGATCTCGCGGTCCGTGAGTTCGAGCCCCGCGTCGTGCTCTGGGCTGATGGCTCAGAGCCTGGAGCCTGTTTCCGATTCTGTGTCTCCCTCTCTCTCTGCCCCTCCCCCGTTCATGCTCTGTCTCTCTCTGTCCCAAAAAAAAATAAACATTGAAAAAAAAGAATTTAAAAAAGAATAAACTAAGGAGGGGTGCCTGGGTGGTTCAGTTGGTTAAGCGTCTGACTTCAGCTCAGGTCATGATCTCACAGTTCATGGGTTCGAGCCCCGTGTCCAGCTGTGTGCTGACAGCCTGGAGTCTGCTTCAGATTCTGTGTCTCCTTCTCTCTCTTTCTCTGCCCCTTCCCCACTCACGCTCTGTCTCTGTCTCTCAAAAAAATGAATAAATTTTAAAAAAATTAAAAAAAAAAGAATAAACTAAGGAGAGGGGTGCAGGGATGGCTCAGTAGGTTGAGCAATTGACTCTTGATTTCAGCTCAGATCATAATCCTAGGGTTGTAGGATCGAGGCCTGTGATAGGCTCTGCACTGAGCGTGGAGCCCCCTTAAAATTCCCTCTCTTTCTATTTCTGTCTCTCTCTCTGCCCCTCCCCCACCTGGAGGCATGCACACATGTATTCTCTCCCTTAAAAAAAAAAAATAGAGATATACACATAATATGCCATCAATAAATATTAGTGTTTTATGAGGTGGAGGTCTCTTTCATTTCTCCCATTTTAAAATTTTTAATATTTTATTTAACATATATGCATTATATATCATATATTGTATGTAAGTATATTTGGTCTGTTTAAATAGTTAATAATCGGGGCGCCTGGGTGGCGCAGTCGGTTAAGCCTCCGACTTCAGCCAGGTCACGATCTCGCGGTCCGTGAGTTCGAGCCCCGCATCAGGCTCTGGGCTGATGGCTCAGAGCCTGGAGCCTGTTTGCGATTCTGTGTCTCCCTCTCTCTCTGCCCCTCCCCCGTTCATGCTCTGTCTCTCTCTGTCCCAAAAATAAATAAACATTGAAAAAAAAATTTTAAATAGTTAATAATCTAGAATTACATACACAAATTCAAAATTATGAAAGATATCTTTTTAAACATTTGATATTTATGAGTCTACTAAATACAGTGCCATACATTGGATTCCAGTGATACAATTTCATATCGAACTTTAAAGTTTGTTTTTTTGCTTTTATCTTAACTTTTTCAATCTTCCATTTATTCCAAATATTTTTGAACCTCCAGAAAAAAAAAATTAAGTTAATGGTAGATATACTTGGCTAGGCTTGTCATTCGAAGCCACAAGAAGGAATTCAGGTTGTCATTGTTTCCAGAGATCAAAATTAATGCCTAAGCCTCCATAGTCAATGAGACATTCATTGTCCATGAAAAATATAGAGAAGTGAATTAGGAACACCATTTCTGGTAGAGACAAATAGAGGCAAACAGATGCATTCTGGAAAACTTGTCTATTCTTTGGATATGTTGAGTAATGTGTAGAGAAGAATTAGAGATAATTTAGAGATTTTAGACTTGAAAAGTGGGTGGATAACGGTACTGCTTACTGAGCAAGAGAAAATTGGAAAATATTCAAATCTGGTGATTTGAAGAGGGGAAAGAGACAGCTATAACGTTCTCTCTAGGTTATGTTAAGGCTACATGATTTTTAATGAGTAAGATAAAAAGCATCTACTAACCATGGCTCATAGCTCCAAACTAGATGGCAAAGGTTTGTACTAAAAATTGTAAGAGCCTGAGAAAAAAAACTTTCAAACATAAAGACTTAATATTAGAAAGGTTGGCAAAATAAAATCTTTAGAATCTGAAACTTGGAACTATACAATATTTTTTAGCTATATATGTGGCTCATTCTTACCAGGTTATTTGAGATCTGCTCCTATTAGACTCTAGGTACCAGACATTGAAAACTATTTCTATAATCTTTACTACTAGATATTTAGGACCTAGTAGATTCCGATCAATAAATTTTTATAAATGTTTACTGACCAAGTAGTTACCAAGCATATTCAGAGGCAGTTAAATTCAATGTGAAATTAAAACAAGAAAACTCCCAAAACCTTTAAAAAAAGAAGTTTTACTGTAGATTCATGCTATTTTTATCAAAGTACCATATAATACGCAAAAATACTTATTCTTTCCCATCACAAAATGGGTTGTCAGAATTAACTTTGTTCTAGTCTTTCTTCAGTCTTATCCCACACTTTATTCCTTTCAAATACCTACAAAACATATTCAAAGGCAGCTGTCAGGTATTTTAGACTGAATACAAAAAAAAAAATGAAATTGAATACAAGAAAGGGAATATATTACCTTAGAATTTTAAGCCATAAAAATTTTCAGAATTATGGTAATTGAAACACTTGCACAGGCTTAACAATGCAGAATAAGGAATAGAACAGCTTTTATCTCTTTAAGCTTATTATCATAATGATTGAAATGAATGCACAAAAATACTTGTTGTATAGTCACACACCATATCTGAGACTAAATGATTAAAAAGAAAGGTTACTTCTTTCAAAACAATATGTAAATTAGTACTCTGCATTTATGCCAACAGTGTTACTTTTTAAAAAGCACATTTTGCATCTTATTGATAAAAATCAATAACTGAAACTTAACAGAGACAGACTGAAAAAAAATTTAAGATTAGCCAACATGTTAATTAAAATGCTAAAACATTTATTATAAATAAAAACAAAAAAGCAATTATATAGTTTATCTATAATTTGAAGAAGGTCAATTGCTATCTGCTGGGCAAATAAAATTTTAGCTAGTTGTACACCAAAACAGAAACCATTTTAATGCACAATTGACATTTTGCTTCTAAAAAACACAAACAGTGTTTACCTCAATGTCAAACCTAACAATAAACAATATACCATTAACTATTTTACAGAATGGGCAGTTGTATTTTATCTATACATTTGAACCTCTGTTTGAAATACTGACATTAGCATTAAGAATTTCACTAGTGTATAGTAATGTACTATCCTTGCCCAAAGAGAAGTCTGGCCTTTGCCTTTAGCTCCTGAGAGGTAATCTCTAAATCCTTGGAATGTCTTGCCTGATAAAAGTGTCTTTGTTTAGCTAAGGGCCAAGGGCCACGCTAGATAATCTAAAAATGTGATTTATGATGGAGGCTTTGGGTCTTTCAAAATTAGTTCTACCTCCAGAGGGGCTGGAGACTAAAGTTAGCCACATGGGTAGTCAACCATGTTTACATGACAGAGACTCAGTGAAGGATCTGAAAAGCAAAGCTCCAGAGAGCTACCCTGGTTGGCATTATTCTGTAAGGTTGCCAAACATCACTGCCAGGAGAGTTAGCATTGTCCATGACTACCAGGAGAGGACAACTGGAATCTCCATGTGCACATCATTTCCCTGGCCTCTGCCTCAGACATCTCTTCTTTTGGTTGATTTTGATCTGTATCCTTTCACTGAAATAAACTATAAATGTGAGTTTAACAACTTTCAGTGAGTTCGGTGAGTCCTTCTGACAAATTAAGGGTTGTATTTTGTGTCAGAGTGGTTGTTTTGAGGACTCTTGAATTCACAATTGGTGTCAGAAGTGATGGTGTTATTGTAGATAGTTTCCTAACTTCATAAATATTAAAAGTGTTTTATCTTCAAATTTATAATCTTATAACTAATATTTATTAACTATATCCATTGGCCATTTAACCCTAACAAAACATTACTGAATTTAGTTTTATTATTAAGCCCATCTTATAGATAAAGCAATTGAAATGGTCAAATAATTTACATTCTATCTTTGTTGAAATTCCCCCATACCAACTTAATGATGCTATTTAATCTTGCAACATTGGAAAACAAAACAAAACAAAATAAAAAAACCTCAAGTTTGGAACAAGTAGAATATAAGACATAGAGTATTGCTGAGTTTTTAAATTTATAAACAAAACTATGTACATTTTAATAGAGAAACTCCTCTCCTCTGCCCTAAGAAAGAAACGAACATGTAACTCAACTCTGTTTCTGAAAGATATCATCTTTACGTTTCCTGAGATTTCACTTAATTATAAAGAAATAGAATTTTGAGGAAAAAAAATAGAACTTTGGTGTTAGGCTTGGGAAACAAAAGATTTGGCTTCTGAAATATTGTGTGTATTGAGACCTGTTTTCCAAAATCATCAGAAAGTCAGAGTACAGCGTTTAGATAACGTTCCATAAATATTATGTAAGTACCACAAAGATATAGACCATGAGGTTTCTTACAATCCTAACAACTCCCTCATCTCCCTTGCTTATGGTGATCTCATGAATCCATTGAGTATTTCTAGAAAACATTAACCTGGTATTAATCACATTTCCGATCTCCAACAGAACGCACATGAGCCCAATTCTGAAAGAAGGTAACCAGGAGAGTCTTAAGAACATATAATATATATGAAATTTCACTTTTGATTTGACTGAGGATTACTAATCATGACACTAATACAGCACATTTTGAGACTACGAGTCCCTTGAAAAATTGACATTAAAAAAAGTGTGAATGAGTGTCAAAATTGATTTCCCAAGACAGGAACACAATCATTACATATCGTTGGCTAAAACACAGAAAAATACTAAATTGTATATCTTAGAAGAGAACAATCTTTCATCTTCTATTTCAACGCATTGAACAACTGACTTAATTTTCTAACAGAAAACTGTATTTTAATATGGCAATGAATACAGGAGAATGTCTTCACTGACTCTAGTGGTATTCGGATTTCTATTATTTCATTATGTTTGATTTAGGATTGAGGCATACGGAAGGAGTCAAAAAGGCTAAAATATATAATGTTTGTAAAGGAGAGGAAATGAAGTATTCAGACATTGAATTAGGGGAGTGGCTACTGTATTTCCATAGTTGGCAATACTGATGGTACAAAGAATAGTTCTGAAATAGTGTATCTTAAACATAAGGCATTTAATAGAGAATATTCTTCCTGTCTAAGTCTTTCAAATCCACATGTAACTACAGTACAAACTGTATTCTTATTTGATGAATGAATAAGTGATTTTTTTTCTGAGTATATTACCAATTATATAACTAGTGTAATCAAGGACCAAATTAACCTAATTAGAGTGATATAAAACTTTGGTTTTGGGGCGCCTGGGTGGCGCAGTCGGTTAAGCGTCCGACTTCAGCCAGGTCACGATCTCGCGGTCCGTGAGTTCGAGCCCCGCGTCAGGCTCTGGGCTGATGGCTCAGAGCCTGGAGCCTGTTTCCGATTCTGTGTCTCCCTCTCTCTCTGACCCTCCCCCGTTCATGCTCTGTCTCTCTCTGTCCCAAAAATAAATAAGCGTTGAAAAAAAAAAATTAAAAAAAAAAACAACTTTGGTTTTCTGTTCATACAACTATTTTCTATGTTAATCGTGTTAGCTAAAATATGATCTCAAGCTCGGAATTCAGTCAGCATAATAAAAAGTTTACTGCATCAAAATTCTTATTGTTTATACTATATACTATCAAATTGCAGAATCATTGTGAAATTGCAGACATACTTATTTCTAAATTTTTACTAATGATCCTCCAACTAAAGATAATAAATAAATGGGATGCTTTAATAACATGTGTTAATTGAAACTCAGTAATTATTTACATTGGTTTTTTTCCTGTGTAAATTTGTCTCTTTATATCTGCAAAACATACATAAAATTGTTAAGACACAGCTCCTTCTGTTAGCATAGTGCTTTTTTAAAAGTGTTGCTTCAATTTTTTTTTTTAAATCACACAGATCCCCACATTGTGTTTGCCAAATTTTGCGTGGACAAATCATTTTACACTGGAATCTCAGATTGACTCTCTTACTAACCTCTGCTTATTTTAATCATTCTTTGGAATACTTGCCAAAGGCAGGTCCTTTTAGATGCACAGGGGAAAGTGAATGCAGCAAACACAGAATAAAAGGACTATAAGGAATACCTTAAGGGGTGCCTGGGTGGCTCAGTTGGTTAAGTGTCTGACTTCGGCTCAGGTGATGATCTCACAGCTTGTGGGTTCAAGCCCCGTGTTGGGCTCTGTGCTGACAGCTCAGAGCCTGGAGCCTGCTTTGGATTCTGTGTCTCCCTCTCTGCACCTCCCCTGCTTACACTCTGTCTCTGTCTCTATCTCTGTCTCTCTCTCTCAAAAATAAAGATAAAAAAAAAAAAAAGAATACCTTAATGCTAAGTTGGTCAAGGGGTGCCAAATTAAGTGTGTTCTGATGTACTACAATGCCATTGTGCCTTTGTACAGCAACCATTTCATTATCCTTAGATAATCTCATTTACCCATTGAAAGACATCAGAGATAATTTGATATCAACACAGTCCATGAAGTTTTGGTCCCTCAAAGTTCCTAAAAGCTGCTACAACTACTCTTGGATTTGGGCAACCTTGGAAGATAAATCCAAGCTTATACCTTTGGAGCCTTTGTCCCAAACAATGTTCATCCATTGATTTTTCAAAGTGTATTTAATCTTTTTTTCAACTTTCCTTGCTACTAATCTCTATTGCTTATTTTCCATTATAACTTTCACTTTATTACCTTCCATTTCTCTTTGAATCTAATTTTCTTGTTTTTGAGAAAATATATTTGCTCTCATCAGAAACAATCCTAGCCCCTTACCTAGTTGATAATTATTCAAATCCAGTTCATTCATTCATCTAAGGTAAACAAAGGGGCTTTTTCAGTCTGAAAGCCCAAGTCTTGAGAGCGAATACTTAATATGCCTTAGTAGTTATCTGTGGCATGAACCAATAAAATTTGATTTAGATATTAGAAAGAACAATGGGCATATTTATTAGCTAAAATCAAGTGTACACTTAAGTAATAAAAGAAAATATTTAATTATTTTAGTTTGGAGAATCATTAATAATAATCATATAAAATGTGGTTAAAAATCACATCATAAGGTTATGCATCAGAAATAACTATCATTGTAATTCACTACATTAATAAATTAAAGGAGAAAGCACACAATGTACCAATTACTACAGAAACTTCATATGATAAAGTTTAATACTATTTGATTTAAAAAAAAATTGCTAATTAGTGGCAAATGGGACTTTTCCTAATTAGATATAATACCAAAACCAATAAGAAATCTTAGGCTTAATGAACAAATGTTTAATACATCCTCTTTGAAACTGAACAAAAGACAAAGATGTTCATTAGCACTGTTAACACTGGGGGTCCCTGGTCATCTGTGTATGATAAAAAACACAAGGAAGTAAGGAATCTAAATATTAGAAGAGAAGAAATAAGACTCATGATTTGTAACTGATAAAAGCATTTTACTAGAAAACCAATCTATACTGAGTAACAACTCAAAGAAATACTAGAATGCTAAGTGTTATTACTTATATTAAAGTAATAATAGTTTCCTAGGATACTTAGTATATTTCTAAGTATATTAAGTATACTTAATATATTACCTATACTAAGTATGTATAATACTATGTATATTCTAGGTAATATAGGTAATGGAGGTAACAGATTAATAAACTATTACAAGTGTACTCATTATTTATAGATTAAATATACTTAATCTATTCCCTCCATATTTTCATAAAAGAACGGTCATTTTGTTTGAAAGTAGCAAGTACAAAATATCAAACAAAATGTTATGAAGAAAGGTTAGTTGGCATGATTGTCTCCCCTGACACTATAATAAGGAATTCAGAAGGTCAGGATCACATCGGAATCATCTCTGTTGCTCTAGGCTGTGTTTTTTATTCTTTCAGCAATCGATGAAGGGGTATATGCATGTGTTGTAATCAATCTGAAGGGAGACTGAAGAGCAGAACTGAAAGATGTGGGGACATCTGGGTGGCAGAGTCAGTTAAGCGCCCGCTCTTGATTTTTGCCCAACTCTTGATTTTGGCTCAGGTCATGAGCTCACGTTTCGTTTCCTGAGTTCAAGTCCCGCATTGGGCACTGCTCTGACAGTGTGGAGTCTGCTTGGGATTCTCTCTCTTTCCCTCTTTCTTTGTTCCTCCCCCACTTGTGCTCGCTCTCTCTCTCGCTCTCTCTCTCTCAAAATAAATAAACTTTAAAAATATCATAAAAATAAAAAAAAAAAAAGAACTGAACGATGTGAAAAGTATTGTGTAATCAGCCAGCCAAACTTCCGCTAAGGATCTGGTGCATTCCCCAGCGTCTCCGATATTTATATCTTCATATAAGATTGCAATGAACTACAATGACCTAGAAAAGAGTTAAGAGTATTCTTCCATACCACTGTCTCTGTAACTAGGTAATAGTGGAGGCTAAAAGCATAAAAAGAAAAGCCTTTTTCCTTCTGCATTTCCTACAAACTTCTTCCATATTCCAGGTTGTGTCTTTAGTAAAATGTATCCATATTCTCATTACTTTCCTCATTTTGATTTACATTGTTAGAAAAGGAAATAGGAATCACTACTAATCTGAAGACTGCCTTAAGAACACTTTTTCCTGCAATAACTGTCAAATACCTTTAGTTCTATTGCCTTTAGTTCAGAGAACTACAAAATTATTTAATAATATGTGTACATGCCATAAAATTTGTTTTTGTGGGTGATATAAATATTCCTTTTATTGAACAGCTTTTAATTATATTTTTAGGCTGATTTGGGATCTATTGGAGGAAAAAAGAAAGAAAGAATGATTTTTAAAAATGCATTTAGAGAAACCAAGTCAAGGAAAATGATCTTTTCTAGTCAAACATCAAGAAAATAGTTTAATCTTCTGAAATGATAAACTTCTTAAAATTTAATAGTGAGGAAATAATTCCTGAAGTTTATTTGAATCCCAATTTGAGATTATCAGGAGTTTGACCAAATAAGGGTAACCATATTGGTAGTTACATTAACAGTACTAGTTACTATGTAGTAATCTTTTAGTATGAGCCAAAGCCAATGCTGGTAATTTCCATGACATATCTTAATTACATTAGTATTTAAGATGAACATGAGAAGAGAAACTCACACCATCATAATCTAATAATAATATTCAATGACTGATCACACAGGGTGATTTATTTTTGTGTTTGCTTTTGATTAACTCAGTATGCCATATGGTTTTCCATAGGCTTGGCCAGAGATTATAGTGTTTTATATTGGCATGACACATTTGTCAAGATGTCTAGATGCTATAGTAATAAATGTTATATAAGTATATAGAGTTGAGAAATAAAATGAATCAGTAACAAAAGGATGTCTACACTCTATATTCAACATTCAATTTATTCGAGGAATAAATCTTTTGTTTTCAGTTTTGCATTCAATAATTTGCATAGCAACGTAATTTTCATATTATTTGGGCTCTGTAAACTGGCTTACAAGGAATAGCACTGAGTCAATTAAAATACTTCAAAAATAATTTTGAAAATAAGCTGAGTGATGATCTGAACCAATGGAGTGATTTAGAATCATGGATTCATTTCAAATGGATTATTATTTTTTTTTATTGGCTTCACTGTTGACATATACTCCTATGACTTTTATGGGAGATCATAAGACATTCCTTCTTAGGCTGAGATCTTTTAATTCCATGAATTAATATTCCACCAAAGAACAGCAAAATAGATGAACACATCGCAATTATTTTCTATTTTTCTTAAGCAAGCTAATCAAGATCTCTATATACTTCTATGAGAAGTACAAAAGAAGCATCAGCCACCTAATCTCATCCTGAATTATTTTGGAAACTATACTCATTTATTTTTCATGTTTCTGTTGAAGAAAAGAAAGAAATTTTCTCTCAGTGTCACAAAGGAAATAAAAGAGTTAACAATAGTTCTCTACATGGCTCAGACTTCTGCACTGAAGGATCAGAACACCACCTATCTCTGGAAAGCAGTTTATCAGACTGGAGTCAATGTCCAGGTACAAAATATTTGCACCTTCTCCCCACCCCCAGCCTTTATTGAGATATATTAACATGCAACATTGTAAAAGTCTAAGGTGTACACATAATAATAATTGATAGCACGCAGGACCTTCTGACCAGGAAGCCTAACCTGAAAATCCGAGCAGCTGTGGAGCCAATTCACAGCAGAGTGAACCAGGAGTCCCTGCATTTTCTTTATTCCTCACTCTGAAATCACAGAGCTGGAAGCAGAATGGGTATTTCCTACTATTGGGAACTAGTTTTATATGTCATAGAAGCAATCATATGCATTGACTTCTATCATTCAGTAATTCAAGTTTCCCATTCATTGTAATTAAAAACATCCAACTATGTATGGCATAGCTTAAAATAGGAGGTCAGCTTTAAACTTTGTGTGTCCCCACATAATATTTTATTAATATTTGAGTCACAGATGCCTGTTCATATTAGGTATTCAGAAAATTTGTTGAGATAGTTATTTATATTTCTGGTGGTTTCATGTATCAGGTGTCTGATAAGAACAGCATATTTCAATACTTTCCTAATTTTCTCTCTTTTAAAAAAATAGCATTTCATTTGAGGATTCTACTCAAAAGCTTTATTCAACCAGCATACTTTTAAGTATGGGTATTCTGACTGCCACATATTAGTTATTTCCTGTCACAGCATTTATTGTCTACAGCCAATGACTACCCAAGATTGTTTTAATATATTCTCAATTCACAGATTGTGTTTGCCATTTATTAGTTGTACTTTCCTGGGCAGGTTATTCTGTTTCATTTGCAAATGCCAATAATCACAATAACAAATGTGATTCTGAATATCAAGTATCTAGTGTGAGGATGACACAATGTAGATGCTCACACTGATAATTCCCATTCATCTTGACTGTAAGTAAAAGTCTTTAGTGTAATTCTATAAATGGCATTTGGCATTCAAGTATTCACTATCAACTCATAAAGCATTGTGTGGAATAATTTTGTCCTGGAAATTATTCGTGCCATGGTTATATAAAATTATTTCTATTTATGCTTAAAACATTTCCTGGTATATTATTAAAGTGGATCTCTAAAACAGTGCTAAAATAAATAGTGAGTTAGAAATGATCTATCAACTATAGACACAATAGAAAAATAATGTAAAATTCACAGTATCTTATGCACAAGTACTTGGAATAAATTCAGCATCATAAGTTAGTACAAAAATGATGAGATATAATAAAAGTTCAGATGAGTACTTGAAGTAGGAGTCTATTTCATTCCTGAAGGAAAAGTCCAACAATGTTTAATGACTCTAATATGTCTAGCAATATATTAACACCTTTGACTTTAATTGCTTTGATTAAATTTTAGTACTCAGACAATTCTTTCATATTGCTTCTACTATTTACTTAATGAATAATACATTCTCCTGGAAAAATATATCTTCTGTGTCATATCAAGCTCTGTTAGAAAGGTTAATGCGGTATTTTATAATGCTCAAGATGTGTGAGGTAGTGAAATTCTATTCAGACAAGCAGAAATGCCAGGGCATTTTTAATAAGACCCTAAATGAAATGCTAACATATGTTCTGAAAAAAAAGTTCCTTTTAAGAAAATGCAAAGGAAATGTTATGGAGAGAGAGAGAGAGAGAGAGAGAGAGAGAGAGTGTGTGTGTGTGTGTTCATGCGCCTGTGCTCACACGCTATTTCAGTTAGAGATAAGATTTACTTTGGTTAAATTACCAAGGAAACTACTTTCCAGTTCCATGCAATTTTTCAATGTTAGTGATGTTAGAGACCTAAATTCTGAGTTTTACTTTATTTCTGTTATTATGTTATATTAGCACATTTTACACTAAAACTAATTGTTATTTTAACATCTTTTGCATATAGACCTTAAAAAAAAAAAGGGAATATGGAGCTGGCATCCTTAGAATTCACACCTGTCACTAGGGAATAAATTCCTAGGACCTAAGACAGTCATACCCAAGGGATATGACTCTGTATTTTTTTCAAAAGTAGTTTTTTTCAGAGTTATAGTTAGATAATGAGTTCTGGGAATAGTAAAAATGGATAACAGAAATGATTTTTATTATTTTTAATAACAATTGGATATTTAAAAAGCATAACATGCTTATTTTGATATGCACGTACAGAGTAAAATGATTACTATAGTCAAGCTAATTAACATATTTGTTTCTTCACACAGTCACCATTAGTGTGTGTGCGTGTGGGTGTGTGTGTGTGTGTTGGTGAGAGCACCTGGAATCTATTCTCTTAGCAAATTTACAGTATCTACCACAGCATTATTAACGATAACCATCATGCTGTACATTAGATCTCTAGACTAATTTATCCTAAGTATCTACAACTCTGTGTACTTCAGTCAGCATCTGCCCATTTTCCCTGCCTCCCTATTCCTGGCAACCAAACTTTTACTCCCTGCTTCTATTTGACTTTTTTAGATTCCACACATAAGTGAGATAAGTTCTTTATTTTTGTCATTGCTATTCTTGAGACATTGATAAAATTATATAATTTCTCATGGAATGTGGAATGTTTTTTAACTTTAGTCCAAAAGGCTGGTTCCAGGCTCAACTAACTTGAAATAGATAATTTTATTCCTATTTCTGTAGTTCTGTAATAATTTATCGCAAACATATCTTTTTTCCCAAATGTCAATTAAATGCTCTATTTAAAAAAGAAAAAGTTGGGGCGCCTGGGTGGCGCAGTCGGTTAAGCGTCCTGACTTCAGCCAAGTCACGATCTCGCGGTCCGTGAGTTCGAGCCCCGCATCAGGCTCTGGGCTGATGGCTCAGAGCCTGGAGCCTGTTTCCGATTCTGTGTCTCCCTCTCTCTCTGCCCCTCCCCCGTTCATGCTCTGTCTCTCTCTGTCCCAAAAATAAATAAATGTTGAAAAAAAAAAAAAGAAAAAAAAAAGAAAAAGTTTCTTACCTTTTTAGAAATTTGAAAAAGAATATTTCTATGAAATATGAAATGTTTCTATGAAAAAGAATATTTCATTTTGATATAAAATATATTAAGACCACAACCAGGTGTTAGTAAACATCTGTTAGAACAGCTAAAATAAAAGAGTGGTGACAATATTAAATGTTAGTGAGTATATCACAAAACTGTCATATATTGCTGGTGGGACTGTAAAATGATACAAACTGGAAAATAGTTTTGCACATTCTTAAACTCTAAAACTAAACATTCCATACACCCTAGCAAAATGTTATTTCTGGGCATTTATTCAAAAGAAATGAAAACTGATCTCTACACAAAAACATGTAAATTATTATTGCAAGCAATTTCATTTGTGATAGCCCCAAAACTAGAAATAATCCAAATGTCCTATGATAAGTGAATGGTTAAGCAAACTGGTACATCCATACCATGGAATACTACTCAGCAAAGAGAGCTCTCAACTATTGAAAAATACCAAAGACTTCAATAAATCTCAGAGACATTATTCTGAATGAAAGGTATTTCATTTATATAGCATTACTGAGATAAATTATAGAGATGGAAAACACATTATTGGTTGTCAGGATTAGGGATAGTGGGTGGGGAGGGGGTTGGTGTGACTATAACAGAATAGCATGAGGGAGATCTTTGGGTGATAGAATAATACTATATATTGATTGTAGTGGTGCTTACACACATTTACCAATGTGGTAAATTTAACGATGTACTATTTTTGCAACTTCCTATGAATCTATAAGTATTTAAAAATAAAAAAATTCCAAAATTCTAATTAAAAAATGGTGGACAGTAGAAGACTATGATTGGAGGTAAGAGTATACTTAAATTGATGTCAGAGTCATATTAGATTTATATTCATTTACAACCCAATATAATAAAAATCCTAGCATACATAATGATAAGTTTATCACTATGTAAATTTAAGTTTTATTACAGAATAGAGAAGATAATATTAATACTTAAAGACATAAAATTATATTTTCAATATCTTCTTCACAACAAGATAATAGGTATATCTTAACATTTACAAATTCTTACATATTCTAATGGCACATTTTATGTATACTTGTTAGAAACCTTATCAGGAAGTACTACTATTCCCATTTTATAGAAGATGAAAGTGAATTTAGAAAAGCTAAGATATTTCTAAAGTTCATTCTATTTTTAACAGGTGAAACTCAGATTGAAATGCAAAATTTTCTGATTCCAAAGTCCTAGCAGCCAACCACTGTATGTTATTCCTATGTTTGGTGATGAAAGTTTTCATTCTTAAAAAAAATTCTGGGAGTGCTTGGGTGGCTCATTTGGTTAATCCGACTCTTGATCTCAGCTCAGTCATAATCTCACAGTTTGTGAGTTAGGCCCCATGTCAGGCTCTGCTGACAGTGTGGAGCCTGCTTGGGATTCTCTCTCTCTCTCTCTCTCTCTCTGCTTCTCCCCTATTTGCTCTCTTTCTTTCTAACAAAATAAATTCAAAAACTTTAAAAATTTTTAATTAAAAAATATTTTAAAAATTCTAAATGGGGCGCCTGGGTGGCGCAGTCGGTTAAGCGTCTGACTTCAGCCAGGTCACGATCTCGCGGTCCGTGAGTTCGAGCCCCGCGTCGGGCTCTGGGCTGATGGTTCAGAGCCTGGAGCCTGTTTCCGATTCTGTGTCTCCCTCTCTCTCTGCCCCTCCCCCATTCATGCTCTGTCTCTCTCTGTCCCAAAAATAAATAATAAACGTTGAAAAAAAAATTTAAAAAAAAATTCTAAATGTCCCTGGGAATAACTATGTAACCAACAAATTTTCAAATATTCTCTGCATAAAGAGGAATGTGACTCCTTCACATTACTCTTATCTTTTAATTTAGGCTTTAGTCTAGTGCTCTAAACCCACCACACTGTATATTTCTCTAACTAAACTTTTTCAAATACTGTTATTCTTGCTAAATTACTCTCCTCTCTGCTTGACAAATACCTGTGCTAGGTATGCATTTCCAATATTCCTCCAATATTATCATCTTATTCCATCTATTCAAATATTATCATCTTGCTGCAGTCAGTAACTCATTTATTTGCATGTCCTCTGTGAGTAGGTGCTGAGCTCCCTTCGGAGTAGAATTACTGCCTATTCATATTTGTAGAATCTGCACCTGGTATGTATTAGCAAATTTGGCAAATAACGCAGTGACTGTTACTCGCTCAATTAACCAATAGCAGTATTAGTATCTTCTTTGACTGGAGTTGTTTCCCAAGCAGTTTTACTTAATACACATCCTAAGTTTTCCCTTGCTTCAATGTAGTACTGTATTGGGAGACTCTGATAATTCGCTGGATTTCCATTATTATGTAATCCCATCACATCTATAATGTCCTTCTTCTGCTTTCTAGGGGAAATACTATGATTTCAAACTCATAAATATTCTTTTAAACTGCAGCAACTGCAATTTCTTCTCCACTTAAAACTCAAATAAATGCACATAGAGCATTACATGCATACATTCTGTATACTTCATTTACTTACACAAGGTAATAAATGTAATTCTAAGTCATTTCTTGTTCCATCTTTTAAGAATTTATGTGCACCATTTTATTATTGTGTTTCTTTTACTGCAAGAAGCCTGAGGCAAGATTCTAACAGCCTTTTCCTGGTATACAGCTTAGCAAAAATTTAATTTATATATAAGTGTTGAGAGATTTTGAGAAGGAAGAAAAATAAAACTAAAACAAGAAGAATAAACAGAAATTTAGGAGGGATATAAAACTTTGTAAGTTCAACATTACATAAGGATTTTGTCAATTTTTTTTTTTAACGTTTATTTATTTTTGAGACAGAGAGAGACAGAGCATGAACGGGGGAAGGGCAGAGAGAGAGGGAGACACAGAATCGGAAGCAGGCTCCAGGCTCTGAGCCATCAGCCCAGAGCCGGACGCGGGGCTCGAACTCACGGACCGCGAGATCGTGACCTGAGCTGAAGTCGGAGGCTTAACCGACTGCGCCACCCAGGCGCCCCTGGATTTTGTCAATTTCTAATTCTACATAGTGATTCATGCTCATTTTCAAGACAGTGTGCCAATTACAGTTTTTGCATAATAAAAGACTTTGAAAATCAACCAATCTATGCATCCATCCACCTCTCATCTGTCTATTCATCCATCCATCCACTTGTCCATCCATCCATCCATCTCATCTATCATTTAGTATTTGAACAAAAGCAAAACAAATAATGTCTTGAATATAGAAGTCCTCAAATATCTAGACTATGACAACCCAACCTAGTGACCAAAATATTCTTGGAAACATTACAAGTATTAATGCCAGTCATTGTAGTTTGATATGCATTGTATAATATTGCCACTTAACTGTATGGAAAGCAATTGTTGTTTTCATAGTGATTAAAATGTGCATTTAACAGAGAATATGTGTGCTGAAAGCAACAAAAAAAGATGTATTTGAAGTAAACAGGTTAAAGAAATATCTTCATTAATGTATATCAGGGTTTTTATAGTTTCAAATCAAGATACTAAAGCATAATGTTGAAAGGTACTGATGTGGGAAACAAAGGCAAAAGAAAAAAAAATTAAATTTCCTTACTACTTATAACCTACTAACAAGTCCTTGAAATAGGAAGAATGACCTTCCTGCGGGAGTTCAGCTGCCTCCATGTTGACACTCTGCTAAGAGCAAAGGCAATCTTAGCTTAACATTATCCCAACCTCCAGGATCCTGTAAGTCTTATTTAACATATAAAAATTCCTTTGGAAACTTTCATTATCTCTACCCCTCAAGATAGACGTTAACAACCATCTTCCAAGCATATGGCCCACTGATATATATCTGAAGGGTTTCATGACTAAGGCTTTCCTAGACAATAATAAATGACCTTTACCTAACAATAGCTAACTCCCTCAAGGTCCTGGAAACCTTGCTTCCAAAATTCCTTAGAGACTTATGCTATCCCTAACACCCTCCCAACTCCCCAGTATATAATCAGTCACCCCTCACAACTCCAGTGTAACTGTTTCTGCCCACAATTCTGTCCTCGTGCTTTAATAAAACCACCCTTTTGCACCGAAGACATCTTAAGAATTCTTTCTTGACCATTTGCTCCAAACCCTAACATTTCCACATTGGTATGTAATATCTGTAAAATAATGAAACTGGTATCTGTGCAAGATATTTAGTCTCAATATTTGTAGTTTTGTAATGTCTAAAATAACTTTTACGATCTACGTAAAATAAAATGAGTTTTTAATCCATGTGTACCTGCTTTAATTTCTTCTCTATGGACAGGTTTTATCTCTAAACATTTTTGTAAATCAGTTTATGATAATACTGAACTATAAAATGACTATTCCTTCTCTAGAGGAGGAAAAATATTTTTTCCTTTACCCTTTTAGGTTCTTGGTGGAGACCCTCCTGTAATAAAAGACAGATTAACAGGAGAAAATCAAACAGAAGTTTAATAATACGTATTCTTTCAATACACATGGGAAATACCCAGGAAAACTGCACAACTCATCAAAATGGCCCAAGCCATCACCATAAATACTATTTCCAGCTGAAGACAGCGGCCAACATTAGAAGGTAGGTGGAGCCAGTTATGGGAGGTTATCAAGAAAAGCACAGTAAACAAGGATATGGTTGTTATACAGATTTGAGTCTGGTTTTCTCTATTGAGTTTCTAGAAATTTAGTCCTCCTCCTTTTCTTGGTACAAAAAGGAGACACTCTTACAAATGGAGACCTCCTTTATAAATGTAAATGTGTCTCTCAAAAAGGTAACTCTACTTCCAGAGCTTCTCCTATAATCTGCTTTAAAAAAAAAAAAAACAACAACAGTGAAATATGTGGGTATTCTGCTAAGCATGTGATATGTGTCAAAATGCAGTTTTTAAAATCCCTATCATGTGGACCTTTTCCTTCTTAACTTCAAACATGAGTTTAGGATGAATTGCTATAAAAAAGAAGAAATATTCTTTAATGTGTTTATATCCTACTTTACCTCCTGGGCTGGTGATAATTTTTAATACTGTACAGAGCCTTTTAACAGATTATCCATGTTATTTTATACTTTCTCTAAAAATCCACAGTAAAACCAATCATGTACTCTAGATTCTGTATTATGCCAGATGGTATCTTCACAGTAATACGTTCCTATATTGGATGATTAC
The DNA here is from genome assembly GCF_018350155.1 of Leopardus geoffroyi. NCBI lineage: Eukaryota > Metazoa > Chordata > Mammalia > Carnivora > Felidae > Leopardus > Leopardus geoffroyi. The sequence goes on along the minus strand of NC_059328.1, from coordinate 172,485,406 downwards.
TTTAATAGCCTAGCAAAGTTACACTGTTTTGAATGGTTGCACACTGTAAATGAAGCCTAAACTTTCCTGTAGGGTAAATAACATTGACATGAAGCAGTTTTAAAACTATTTTATAATCTCTTTCAATGCCAAAGTCTTGTACTCTGATGAAACATTTTTGGGAGATAATTATTTTTGTAGAATATCATTTCAGTGTTAAATTGATTCTCAGACTTAAGAAAGATAAGACAGAATTTCACCTTAATTACCTGTATTGAGCTATTTGTAACACTGAAGTTATAGATACACAAACCAAAAGTGATTATTTCTATTGCTGAAGTATTTCAATGGCATTATTTGACTTTCAGAATATATATTTAACTGTTTCGTATGTCAATAAAATAAAGCATCTTGTAAGTTCTCTGAAAGGAATTCTGAGCAATTCTGAAATAATTACAGAAATAATTGGTAAGTTAAATACAATGTGTGTAGTTATAGATGTGAAACTTCAGAATCAAACAGTTTTCGGGAACATTCACAATAGCTTTTACTATATATTGACATTTTCTAAATAATCAATTTTAACGTAAAATTCCTAAAACATAAACTTTTCAGATAGAAAGTTTCTGTGAGCACTGTTTATTTTCCAGTCATTGTAAACATAGCACACATACAGAAGAAAATGTAAACTTCGTTGGTGGTTCATTTACATTGTCCTAAGTATTAATTATAATGTAGTGTTTAAATTATTTGCTGCAGATACAGACACACAAATAGATTACTTAAACATAGGATGAGTGGGGCCACAACAGTGAGACTGGATTTATTGCATACTGCATTTTGTAAATGTTTATTATATTTTTTAGACAGACAGTGCGCGCGTGCTTGTGCGCATGAGTGGGGAAGGGGCAGAGAGAGGGAGACACAGAATCCAAAGCAGATACCAGGCTCTGAGCTGTCCGCACAGACTCCGATGTGGGGCTTGAACTTGTCAACTGCGAGATCATGACCTGAGCTGAAGTCAGATGCTCAACTGACCGAGCCACCCAGGTGTCCCTGGCATACTGCATTTTGATCTCAAATTGATTTTTGGTCAATTGACTCTTTTCTCTGAAACATAAAGTTAAGTGTCATAGACCTAAGCAGCCACTTTTTACTACCAGAAACATCATTGTGACTTTGGCAGTCACTATTCCACCGGTTTCTCAAGTTATTAAAGAAATACATGTAATTGTGAGTATACTAAGAAAAGGGAAACCTTATATGAAATGTCATAACTTCTTTTCACCAGTTCCTGGGATGTAGGACAGCAAAATGAATAATACTTGTGTACATTCACAACCTCTTTCCTCTCCCATATGATTCTCTAGGAAGAATTCCATCTTTGCTAGATTGGGTGCTGGACATTTACTGTGAATAATTTAAAGCTGGATGAGTTGAAACACTGAGATGCCCTGAAAGGATCTGACTATCTTATTTTGAAAAGGCAGGACAGGGTTACTGGTGAAAACATGGACAAGAAATGGATCTAGAAGGAAGATCATATGGAGAAAAGTCAGAGCGTTCAAAATTACAGAGATCTGTACACCACGGTGACTGTAGTTAACAGTACTATATTGTACACTTACAATTTTGTTAAGAGGGTGTATATTATGTTAAGTATTCTTATGATAAAAAATATAATAAGATAATGAAGGCAGGAGGAAAAAATAATTGGAGGAAATTTAGGAATTTGGAAATAAGATATCAGGGAAGCTGCAGGACAAAAAAGATTTTGAGAGAGATACACACAAAATTTCATTTTGAGAATCTTTATAGTATTATATGAGTGAGATTCTCTTTGGCTGTTTTTCTTTGTGTGTGTGTGTGTGTGTGTGTGTGTGTGTGCGCATGCGCGCGCCAGTTTCAACAAATTACAATACATGGTCACACAAATTATTTCATGATGTCTAATTGGTTTGTTTTTATGTTTGACTTCATGCCAGGATGAGATACCTGCAGTGTTTTGGGTTTACATGTTATGATTTCAGAGGCTATGACAGGGTTTCCACATAGGTTCTTCCAGAGTGTCCCATACTGTGGTCAGAAGAGGACAGCTGGGGAAGTAAAATTTTTATTAACATATATAAAACACAGGACCACACCTGACATTTAACAGTCAGTTAACAATTATTTCTCTATCACCATTTATACTAGCTACACCTCTCAATAGTTTTGCATGCATGTGCACACGAATACATACACACATACACACACCAAGCACAACTTTTCCTAAATCTACTTCTACTGGGTGAATTTTGTTAGGTCTGGTAGGCAACAGAATATAGGCAACTGAAGGTGAGTGAATCCAATCTTCACACCATGTATCCAATAATGAATATGCTTTAAAACTGTACATTTTTACTTTACAACTGAGCTATTTATATCAATTTTCCTTTTTATGTTAGGAGCCTTTATTTATGTGGACTATAACTTTTTATGATTTTTCTGATCCATAAATCATGAGGAATTATGCAACAATTACATTGATTATTCAAATATTATAGCATTATTAACAATATGTAACATGAATACAATGCTTATTTTTAAGTATTATCTTGACAAAACATAGTATAAAATAATATTTGAAAAAATTATCACAAAAATGTAAAAGTGTTGCCTGGCAGAAATGCATGAAAGAAGTCCTCCAAATATTAATAACCATAGACTGTGCTAAGGCATATGAAGTTATAGTTATATTCCTTGGTTAAATGTTTAGTAATTCGAGAGACATAATATTTTTCTTTGTTTTTCTAAATAATTCTATCCATGTCTACTAAAATTAAGTTAAAAATACTTTCTGATATTTATCCCAAAGTAAAGTGATTTAAATTAAACACAGTCCACACTTGTAAGTTACAAAGCTTATAGGAATCATGGAACTCTGATGGGCTTATTCACAAAATTATCACTCTCATATGTATTAGTTCTGTTGGTATTAAACAACATTTGAGTATCTGCTTGAAACACACATTCTTTCATTCTATCATGGGCCAGGATCTGTACAAGGCAGAGCAGATTCAGTGAAGAACTACCAGTGTAAAAACTGATTGTGTATCAGTCCAAATCCAATGTATTCTCTTAATACAGTTAAGTATAAGAGATTTTCTTATATACAATTTTTCTCTTATATGGTCAAGTATTTATCAGAACTAAAATATTGATAAACTTAGTAAAATATTTCAGAGAATTATATACCAATTACTTATAAAAAGCACTGTACTGGGGTGCCTGGGTGGCTCAGTCAGTTAAGCATCTGACTCTTGATTTCAGCTCAGGTCATGATCTCTCATAGTTCCTTGAACAGAGCCCCACACTGGGCTCTGCACAGACAGCGAGGAGCCTGCTTGGGATTCTCTCTCTCTCTCTCTCTCTCTCTCTCTCTCTCTCTCTCTGTCTTCCTCCTCCTCCTCCTCCTCCTCCTCCTCCTCCTCCTCCCTCTCACCACTGCTTGCTTTCTCTCTCAAAAACAAATAAATAAACATTAAAGAAAAAAGCATTGCACTTATGTCATTTACTCTTCTTTATAGTAAGTATAAAGAACTATAGGAACGCCTGGGTGGCTCATTTGTTCGAATGTCCAAATCTCGATTTTGGCTCAGGTCATGATCCTAGGGTTGTAGGATGGAGCCCCACATTGGACTCCATGCTGAGCAGCGTGAAACCTGCTTAAGATTCCCTCTCTCTCCTTCTGCCTCTCTCCCTTGCACAAGCTCTCTCTCTAAAATAAAAAAAAGAAATTAAAAAAAAGAACTACAAAGCTCAGTCAAAATGTGGACATATTTACACAGAGGTGAACACTTTCACTACACTTTAAATAGCTTGGCTACTCACCAGCTGTTGTGTGTGTCACCTAGTCTCCATCATTCGATAAGTAATACGTCCTCTAGTTTCCAATCATAGTACAGATCACTCAGTCTCATAGAAGCACTCAGATTTGAGGCCACAGGCTATTTTGACTCTTAAGGACTAAAAAAAAAAAAACCTTTTTGCTCTGGAGTCTTTGGCAATTTTGCCAAAACATTTCAAAGTTTTCCTTAGCCTACTCCTATAAGGCATGCTTATTTAACAGGTTCTTACTCTGGCTACCAGTCTTCTGTGGAAGCATGCCAGAGCCAGAGAGAACCATTTAGTAACCTGACCTCTTCCAATATTCATCCTTCAGTATTTCCTTGATCTTAGTATAGTGAAGGCACAGAGGGAAACATGCAATGCCAAGCCTCCTTTATCTGTAGTTGTTATAAGATGTACTCAGCTGTAGCTTATCTTGCTGATAAAGGAGTATTTACCTGGGTTTTCTTACTACACAAATGAAACAGGCCTTAGAATTTCTTCCAGTTCTCATCCTCAACACGGCAGCTCCAAACCCAGCCTTCACATTCACTTTTTTTCAGGGTTACAAATGTTTTATGCTGCCATGTTATCATCTATAATATAAAAATTCTGGAAGCAATAATTATTAAGATCTATTCAAAGTTGCAAAATTTTGAGACTATTCAGAACAGTAACATCTTTATTGCCATATTTTAGAAGAAGCTATCCTTCTGCAAGAATGCCATGGAAAAATTCACATAAAAAAAAAGATTCAAATTCAGGTAGACCAGAATAAGAACCATTCAGTGTCCTCACAAAACAAAGGTTTATTGTTATGCTGGCCTCTCCTGATGAGCTTAGTAGATGCCATGAAGAACTTGTGATTTCTATTTGTGCTTGATTAAATACATGACATGATGACATGTGAGGAAATTTACTTTTCTATGAATGGCTTTGTTATTGATTTGGAGGGGTGGGGCTCATTCCTAAACGCACCCTCTTATTAGTTCTTTGGAAAAGTTCACAAGTTTCAGAAGTCATCTTTGAAAGTAAACAGTGCTAGTTTTTATCTATCTGATCAGATGAAAACATGTTCTAACATACAAAATGAAACAAAATATGGTAACATTTATAAAACTTGGAAATGCAGCTTCCAGATATATAAAATAATGCATAGTTAATAATTTGAAAATATTAAATAAAATGGAGAAATTTAAATGCTGGCAGCAAGGGAAAACTTATGATTTTGTTTTTGCTGATTTGAGACTGTCAGTGTGAGCTGAACAGTAGGTGATATAGAAAGAAGACATCTGAATCTTTCTGGATGGCTTTTGTTTTTAGTCAGACAAGGCAATCATTCAGAAACATGAGCCCATTTCCAACACGATTTAACAATAAAGCACCTTATCTATAGTATACAAGTAATTCTAATTAATCAGAGGTGCTAAAAATTAAAATAGAGTAGAATGATTTATTCTGTTAAAGGTATAATCCATTAAATCTCTAGGCAAGTATTTTCTAAACAAAATTTTACTGCTTAGCCCATTTTTTAGTAAGCATTTGCACATCACTAAAATGTCTCAAAATGACCTTATTTAATTCCTCACGTGTATTAACTTGAATATGAAATAATCCAAATAAAAATTTAATTTCCATCTCAAAAGGCACATCATTTCCTTTTTTGCATTAAGGACAATTTTTCATTGACTTGCCCTGAACATGCAGTTTTTATATATATGGGAAAGGAATAATAACAGTATAAAAGCAGTATTTAATAGTTGATTATTAGGTATGTACCTTTTATAGTGAAATATCTAACAAATGAATGCACCATTAACTTTTCATTATCTAGGATTTTTAGTAATACTGCTGTAATGTTATCTAACTTATGCTTTTATTTCCTTTCAAAATATTATCCTAATGTGAGTAGTGGTTATTTGTAAGATATACAGTGGTATATGGCACATAATTACTGTTTTGAGGAGCTTATGCTATAAGGGGAAATATAAAATATAACCGTGACTACTAAGATAAATTTCATTAGGGTGTCATACACTATCACTCATAGAAGAAAGGCAGTATTTTTTTCAATACTGAAATGAGATGTTTCATCAAGAGAGATCCCTATATAATTGTGGGACTTGAAACATGAGTTGGATCCTTTTATTAGCTAAGTTTAAGTTGCAGAAAGCAAAATCCAATTTAGCTATATTAAGTAAATGGTGCTTATAATACAGGGGACTAGATGCAGATAAAGTCAGTGGAGAGTATGGAGAACAGGCTTGCCCAGGAGTGGCTCTCAGAAGAACATACAGAGCTGGCTTGCAAAGAAAATAGCAATCTTTGTCACAATCTAAAAGCTGGGAAATCAAGCAGCAGTATCCTAACTGCTGACACAGAATCACACCACCTGAGAGCCTAAAAAGACCACTTTGAAGGTAATAACATGGGGATTCTTCCACTGTGTTAAGAAAAAGAAGATGGAATGACAAATATAAATTAGACACAGATGTCCAATTTCCTCTAATAAATGCATTTAAACTTCCAGTGTAAAGCCCACAAAGCAATATAAACATTGTATATTTATATAAAATAAATTGTATATATAAAAGAAAAATAATTCCTATAATTAATGTTCTTATATATTTAATGTTATTGTTGTATAGGCTTTTATGATGAAAATATATCTGGCTGGAATTAAAACAAATAATACTATGAAAAAAGGAAAAATTAAAGAAATAAAAGCTATATACTATATAAAGCTTATATGTAGAGCAGAGCACTTAAAAAAAGAACTCATTCCAACAGGTAAACTTTTTCTTATTTAGAAACCACCTTTAGGGATCATCTATTACAATGTCTCATTTATTAAAATAATTCTGTTTAATTTAATAATTATTTTTGGACTCTGACAGAAGACCATCAGTTGTCTTTAAAATCATTTGGTATACTGAAGTCTACACTCATATATAACACATACCATTTTTAATTTTACCAAATATACAAAGGTACCTCTTATATTCAACTATTTTTAGTCTTAAATCTCCACTCATTTACAGGATTTCCCTCAGAATAACAGTGGAAACAGAAAAAAAAATTCAGAAAAGACAGACATATGTATCTATTTTCAATTGATTTAATTTTCAATATGAATAAAATATATGAATGCACTCTAACTATATTCTCAACTTGTGTGTTGGGTTTTGCAGAAAAAGAGATTCAATAGGATATAGAGGATATTTATATATGTTTTTCTCATAAGTAAAGAGATTTATTATAAGGCACTGGCTCACATGATTATGAAGGCTGAGATGTCCCATGATCAGCCATCTGCAAGCTTGAAATCCAGGAAAGTCAGCTGTGTAGTCTGAAGAATCATAAAGCCAAAGGTGTAGATTCCAGTCTTAGGGTCTGAGAACCAGGAGTGCTGAAGGCAGAAGACTGATCTAGCTCAAGCAATTAGGAAGAGAAAGAGTTCAACCTTCCTCTTTTTGTTCTATTCAGGCCCTCAAGGGATTGGTGTTGTCCTCCCACATTGTGGAGAGCCATCTGCTTTTCTCAGTAGACCAATTCAAATGCTAATGTTTCCAGAAGTATCCTCACAGAAACACCCATGAATAACCTTTAACCAGATATTTGGGCATCTCCTGGCCCAGTCATGTTTACATATAAAATTAACCATCACACCAATATATTTATATGAATCCTCGGATTCATTTGTAAAGCTAAAAGAAGATCCTAAGAGATTTGCTTCTTGAGGTAAAAGTCCTTTCAGAGAGTCAGAATAGACTTTGACAGTTTGAGGACAGACTTCAGACCAAGAGGAAGATTGGGTAATACTTCAAATGGCAGCAGAAAGCCTCTTCAACTCCTTCCACATCACAGCAGACACTAACAAGGTAATTTCATGTGGTGATACATTTCTCAAGAAATTGTTGTACTACAAAATTGTTGAAGTAACAGACAGGGTGTGCAAGGGGATTAGATGTGGTGGTCAGGAAAGTTCTGTCTGGGAAGATGGTGTTTGAGCAGAAAACTGATTGAGAAGAAGGGACCCGACCTTGTGAAGATTCAAAGGTAGTAAGGCTGGAGCGTAGAGGATGTGAAGTGGGAGAGGGGATTGGAGTAGTAAGCAGGTCATGAAATGACTTAAAGTAAGGAGTTTGAACATCATGCTGATGTTTCCACATGTCATCAAAGTCAGATTCCCAGTTATCTGATCCACCAAGCCCTAAGTTGGACATTCCCAGCAGCCGTACATCATGAAGTGAAGGTGGTATACATGAGAGCAGACACAAGTGAGCCTGGTGGGCACAACTAAGTTACTTGGAAAGGTAGCACAAATGCCCATCATCTGTACTCCTGCTATACTGTCTTCCCTCTCTCAGTGTGAACCTGATGAGGGTGCATAAAGTAGGCTGTGGGCAAAGCACAAGCCTCCAACCAGGTGGGATATGTGTGATATTCCTCAGGTACTCCTAGATGCCTAAGAACAAAGGAAAGGAAAGAAAATAAATGGTTAACTGATAGAGATCACAGTCATACAGGACACGAGTCTCCATCAGTTTACAAATATCTTAGTAAATTACAAGAAGAAAGCAATCTTATCAATAGCCTAATCTCTAGAAACCTATAGACTCATTTTTCTGGAGGAGTCCCCCAACATCACCCTCCCCTCCATAGTGATGTGGGAACAAAGGCAAGAAGGAAGTGACAGGTGAAATTAAATTTCTTTATAGCCTGCAGCCCATTGACAAATTCTGAGGCAAATACAGAGTATAACATTTCTCCAGGAACCCACTACTGTCATAATGTAATGCCTTACTAGAGGGAAAACAACTTTAGCTTGATAATCGCTAGACCTCTAGTATCTTAGGAGTCTTCTTTACCATATGAAAGTCCTTCTGGAAGCCTCCCTTTTGCCTTCACCTCCCGCAATTCCATAGTATACAACCAGTCACTCTTCACAACTGAGTGCAGCTCTTCTTGCCCATGGGTTCTGTCCCCGTGCTTTAATAAAATCACCTTTTTGCACCAAAGACTTCCCAAGAATTATTTCATGGCAGACCCCACCACCACCATTCCAAAAATTCTGTCAAACCTACGGCCTCACAACAAGTTCTCTTCAATCAGTTGACAGAGGAAGACTTGGACCGGGTTAGCAGATAGTTTGTCATGATACTTGAACAAACACTTGAAAGCAGAGAGCGTACAGAACTACAGCCCCTTTCTAGAGCATCCCTGAAAAACATGGTGAATAAAATCTTCCCGATGAAAAGAACTTTGAGCAGCTGCACCTGGTTGTTCATTTTGCTTGGATAGAGAAATGGTCAGACATGTGATTACATACCAATTTGTGGATTATGGCCATTGGTTTGGCAGGATGGTCAGGGACTTGGAAAGGACATAACTGGAAAACTGGTGACAAGGATATCAGGAGAAGAGGAATGTGAATAGATCTCTCTGAATGGGCAAAAAATGAGATGATGTTTGTGTTCCAACTGAATGGCCACTAAAGAATCATTTCAGTGGAGGAGGATCTTAATAATCGAGTGAATAGGATAACCTGTTTTGTAAATACCAATCTGCCTCTTTCTTCAGCCACCACTGTCATTGCCCAGCAGGCTCATAAACAAAGTGGTCATGGATGCAGGGAGAGAGGTTTTCTCAGTTATCAGTTTGTTGCTCACTTAGCATTCTGCAATGATAGTCATTCTTTTCTATTTTTAAGCCCTGAACCACATTTTCTCCCACCCCAACACATGATATATTCATATGTCAAAATGCACAGTTATTGCCTGTGTGGAGGGTGGGGAGTTATTTTGTATTAAAAAAAAAGCAAAGAAACTCTCTGAAATGAACTTTTCATCATGCAGCATAATCTTACACTTCTGGAAAACAGAAATAATAGATGTCATTACTCTGTTGGAGAAAAGTCATCCCCTGACCCCTTAGGTTACTGCACAAGTAACAATGTTTGCTGTAGTTGCATTCTGAAATAGGAAGCAGAAAATATATTTACTAAACATGGAAATGAGCATATATTCTTTATTATCTGTTTAGTTGAACTTTCTGTATGCATGGTTAGAAAATTATTACTGATGAATTCAGTGCCATTTTGAATTCTATATGTCTAAAGTATATTTGACATTAATGTCTGCTTGGAAAACAAAGTCAACAACAACAAAAAACAATTCCTATGAGAATGGTATTACCATTAAAACCAGGCTTTAAAAATGTGGTATCATATTTGTTGCCTTGTATCATCCCATGTCCAGTCACCTGCTAGACTCATATCATTTTTTCCTATATCCTCATATGGTAATTTTTTCTTCCCACTCCAAATACTACTATGCTAATAAAGGTCTTTATTATGTCCACCTAAGCTATTTAAATTTTTTCTAATTAGTTTTTTCATCTTTAATATATTTGTCTTGATTATGATGTCACGTCAATTTTTATAAAGTATCACCAAATGAGAAATCTTCTATACATTTCCTACCATCTCTATATGTACCATTTGCTTCTAGTTTAGGCTCTCTGAGCAACCTCAAGAAGGTAATATCTGACTGCCTCAATTTTTGACCAAGTTACAGTCTGGAAAGCAGGGATATTAACAACTCATGAGGTGAATGTTTAACCAATGTAATTTGAGAAGAGGTGGCTAAATTATTCTTACTTTTTCCTTTCCCTCCATTAGGAGGGATACAGTCCTGGTACAGTTTATATGGCATCTCAGGATGCCAACTCTCAAGGATTGAGCAGGAGTCCTACTTAGAAGTTACCAGTTTAGTTCTGGCTCTTTCTCTTCCCTCCTTTTAATCCCTTGTATCTCACGTCTATTCTTTGAGATGAACTCCCTAAGAAAATAATAGCATATAAATTTATGCCTCAGGCTATGTTTTCTTAGGAACCTAGGCTAAGACATTTGATTTGGGCTTTTCATTCTCTCTTCAAAAAACTTTATTAATAAAATTCCAAACCCTTTTACTCTCTCACTCAAGGGATTTCACAAACTAAGAACTCACTGCCTTTCTGATTTACTTTTCTACTACTCTTTCACATGAACTGAACCTAAACTACTATTTTGAGCATCTTTTCAACACACTGTATATTGAACTACCTTCTCAGCATCTCTATTTCCCCTTTGATCATCTCACTGATCCTTCAAGGACTCATTTCTATTTCTTTTATGAAGTCATTCTGAAACTCAATCTGGTAGTGTTCTCTACCTTCTTTATATCCCAATAATTGTTCTTGTTTCACTTATGAGCTATTATCTCACTTTGAATGTACTAAAATTTGAGAAGATACCACTCTTACATCTCTCCTTAATGTCCTTAATGTGAGGAATCATACTTCATGCTTTTCACATCTTTGAAATAAAGCAAAGTAGCCTATACTGAAAATTCTGCAATTTTGAAATATGCAAGTACTTCTGAGTTTCATCATGATGCTTATTTAATTTAGAATCAACAGATCTTTTTAAAATGTACACTTGTACAGCTTAAATATCACAACAACTTTGTCATCACTCACAGGATAAAGGCCAACATCTTTGCATTCCATACTGGGACTCTGATAGTCAACAGCCTCTCTACTTTTCCAACTTTAACTCCCATTTGCCTCTTCCATATATCTTACCATGGCCAAGAGTCACTATTGAAACACAGTTTAGTGTTATCACTCCTGGGAGGCATTTCTTCTTCCTGCCAGTCAGAGTGAGGTATGCCTTTTCCACTGACAACTCTGATCATTTCACAGTCATGGCCACACTAGACTGTATTATCATTTTCTTTTTGTATCCTCCAATATACTATAAGTTAATTAAGGGCAGAAATACACCATGTTAATAAAAATTTTTATTAATTTTGGTATTGTTTTCTAATTGGAAAAACCATTTTATCAGACACATTATGGTCTTTTAAACTGATTTAAATGGAATTTATGGTAGCCAAAGTCATAAAACTAATTTATTGAAGCAAAACACTGACACTTTATTCTGGTTAAAATTCACCATATTATTTGGAACTTTTTTTTTTTGTCTTTGGAGATACTCTTTGACTCTAATTCTGTCATCTATTGTACAATTCTTCCTGAAAAGTTTGATGAAAATTGACTCTAGATCTTTATCCAAGTTAATAACTCAGATTTTAAAAAATAATTCAAAAGATAATGTTTTAGAAGCTACCAAGTACTGGAAGAGAAGTTATTTTTAAAATAATAATCTAATTTTTAGAAATTATAACATTTTCTCCAAGATATTTGTAATTCTACATTATTAACTTCAGTTTATTATAAGTTCCATTGTTGAAGGTTTAGTTAAATTGAGTTATATACTATATATATATATATATAGAGAGAGAGAGAGAGAGAGAGAGATGAGAGAGAGAAACAGAGAGAGGGAATTATATGAATTTTAGAGAGCTCTCACTCTCCTGTTATCCTCATTGGAGGCTAATAGTATTTTTATTTCTGTAGATTTTTAGATTTGTTCTTGATTCCTTCAATTTCTTCCCTTTAAATTGATATTTCTATGGTCGGTAATAGTTTTTAAACAGTTTAATTTGAGTTATGTCATTGAATCAAAACATGAGAAAGACTACTGAAGATGATCACAGATTGAGGGCCATACAGTGCTTGACTACAATTAAAATATACTAGTAAGCATGGATTTAGGCAGATATATTAGCAGTGAAAAACTCAACATTCTTTAAATTAAAGCAGCTTTTATTCTACAACTAGCTTATAAAGAGTGATTTTCCTTATAGCTCTGGTTTTAAGACAGAGATGTACTTGAATTTCCCAAAAGACGTATAATTACCCTGGATTTACAAGAATCAAAACTCGGAGGAACACCTTTTGACACCAAATCACCCTATCAAATGAATAATCATTAAATACTCCCTTTATTCATTCAGTAAGTCTTAATATTAATGTAAGGAACACAAATTCTGGAATCATATATCTTCAGTGAGGTAGAATGGCCTTACGATGCCACAAAGGTAGCTCTAATTGCAGTAATTTGTTCATGGTTAGCAATTCTGCACTAATAGCATTTTCCCAGGGAGACTGTCCTATGAATTTATTACATTTCATTTGCCTTCAGATTTTTATGGTATTAAGTTGGAGGGAAAAGAAGAACCTGGTATCTGAAAAAATCAAATTGTTAATGCCCACTTGATTATCTAAAAATTCAGTGGCACTAAACATTTTATTTTATCTTTTGATAAATGTTTCTAAGGCATACTAAAATGACTAAGTTTTGGCAAGCAAAACAGTTAACCATATTTGAATCAAAACTTGATGTTAATTTGCCCTCTTACTGACGATTTCAGGCAACAATATAAAGAAACTAGTATGCAATCTGAGGGGAAAAAAAGGGATACCTTCAAAAATTATTTTGCAAAATCTTGTGATTGAAAGAAATAAACACACACTTTAGCAGGAGGGAAAGGTCTCTTGTTTTTCTATATTGTTTTTATAATGTATCTTTCTGGTTAATCCCTAAAAATTTACCCTAGAAACACTGCATGTCTGTGGCTCTATTCTATTGTGATATCATTTTTGTGCCTTTTGGTATTTTATTTACTATAACACTATTGATTTGGGGAGGGTTTAATCACTGTTTCACGTGAATTTATATGCCATTATAAAAAGGCAAACACTGCAAAAAACATCCCTTCCTTTATCTCTCCTAAAGGTTAATATGCGACCAAGAGTACTTTCCAAATTGTATGCACATATTCCCCTACTATTTAGAATTTTTATTTAGGTTTTCTGTTGCTGCAGTTCTGACTTAGTTTAGATAATGCCACATGTCAAGTGAAAACTCCTCTCCTCTCACATGTATTTCCAATGGCAGTTTTTACCAGTGTAGACTCTTTGTTGATTTTGTTTTCAGAAACTGCTGTCTTCAGCTGGTCTTTGTTATTCCTGGCTGCCTTAGAATGGATTTATGGGTTGAAACTTGTGGCTGTCCTGATGTCATTTCTTAAGTCTTCCCTTCATGACTTAAGCATTTATCAGATATATGTTCTTTATTATTCTACTGTCAGTCATTTATTTTTAAATTTTATCACTTTCAAATGTACTCACATGAATCTCAGTACTCGATTTTTATTATAGGCTACCTAGAGCCTTGGAATGCTTATGGATTTATATGAACTCCAGGTTTCCTGAATACTGGTTTTTATAAAGAAAATATTATTCAGTACATATAATGGAATATTACATATTCCATTATATAATATATAATATATATAATAAATATACTTATTACAATATATAAATATAATGGAATAATATATATTCCATTCCACAATATATATTGTACTGACAAATACAATCTAAGTTAAATTTATTTACTTATTCAATTATTCATGCATTTAACAAGAACACTTGTGCATTCATTAGGCCAACGATACAACTAATAAAAATGCTGGACATTATTTTTAGGGAAAAAATGACCCAGATTTAAATCGAGTTTCTAAATTTGATTTTGGAATACTGATGTTACTAATATAAAATTACACTAAATTTATTTCCATATTCTCTATGAACCATGTAGTCTGGAAATGAACTGAAGCAACATAGTTTTAAAAGATTTCACTAAGCAGTATTAATAAGCACATATTTACCCTGCAAAAAGAAAAAAAGGCACTATTTAAATAATAAACTAAGATATTTCACATAAATTCATTTTATATCTTCTAATATAAGAAAATAATCCAACTTCTCAGGTTTGTTCATGAGTTTGTTCGTTCTTCTTTTTTTTTTTTTTTTTAAAGAGAGAGGGAGAGAGAGGAAGCAAGTGTGAGTGCAGGATGGGCAGAGAGAGAGGGAAAGGGAGAATCCAAAGTGGGCACAGCACTGTCAACCTTGAGCCCCAAAAAAGGGGCTTACACTCATGAACTGCAAGATCTTGACCTGAGCCAAAATCAACTCCAGGCTTAACTGACTGAGCCACCCAGGCACACCCGCCCCATCCCCCCCCAGATCCTTTCTTAAATGGCTGCATTAGACCCTTTGTCTTCTCAGAAGTGAGGCCAGTTCTTCGTATTAAAGTTATTTATTTCTTCTTTCCTGCACCTCCAGTAGAGACAGGATAGCATAGTATTTAAGAGTGTGTGGATTGGGGCGCCTGGGTGGCTCAGTTGATTAAGCTTCCAACTTCAGCTCAGGTCATGATCACATGGTGTGTGAGTTTGAGCTTCGCCTCAGGTTCTGTGCTAACAGCTCAGAGCCTAGAGTCTGCTTCAGATTCTGTGTCTCCCTCTCTCTCTGCCCCTCCCCGCCTCACACTCTGTCTCTCTCTGTCTCTGAAAAATGAGTAAACCTTAAAAAAATATTTTTTTAATTAAAAAAAGAGTCTGTAGGTACCATGTTGTTTGGATGAGATTACCAGCTCTATTACTTACTAACCACATGGCTTCCTCACCCCTTCCATGATTCATCTTCTTGTCTATAAAATGAGGATGACAACATTAATAGAAGCACCTGCCTTTTATATTTGTTGCAGATTTTTAGTTCACTTATAGCTGGCACCACAGAATAAGGGTTCAATAGATGTTTTTATCATTGTTTATAATTTTCTATTTTATATCTTAGTAGACCTCATCTGATCTGGTTGCTCAGTGGAATGATTTTGTACGATGATCATGGCCACCTTAGACTGATTTTCAGGGCAGTTTTGGTTATCCTGCCATACCACTTTGTGTTCCACAGGTTCCTACTTAAGTAGTGGTGCTGTAAGAGCTGGCTCAAGGCTTCAAGTCCAAACAAACAGTGAAGTCTGCAATTTGGCAATGGCTTGGGTCATTTTCAGTGCCAATTTCCTGAGGTCACTTGGTTTTTTGGATTCAGCATCTAATTTTCTCTCTAATCTATGCATCATTAAGTATCATGATGCCTAAATATTTAACTCATTGAAAACATTCAGATTAGTATTATCAATGCAAATCTGTTCTGTTATTTTTAAACTGATTCTAACAAAGGTTTAAATGGTTAGAGAAGGCTTGGGTAAATATTCCTAGAATGATATTTGAGGACTCTATTCAAATTCAGATTAGTTTACTTTGTCTGCTCTCATTACCATTGATAATTACTGATATTAAATACAGCCATATGTTGTGAGCATTGTGTAGTGGACAAGGATATTTGCCTAATCATCATCCATTTCTGCCTCTCTTTAGTCACAGATTCCCAATTTTATTCAGGTGTCCACCTCCATGCACCATGCGCATAATTATGTGTTTCATGATAAAGTGAATCTACATCTAGTCCCAAGGGCAGACATGGCTGGTTCAGTTCATCTCCTTTGCCAATGACTGGTACAAGAATATTTACATGAGTCAACTCTAATCTATCAGACATGATAGCAAGTCAGGCGGGTTGCTTCTACAAAAACAATCTTATCTTCTACAACAAAGTCATAAGAAAATATATGTTTCCTCTACCTGTGGACACTGTTGGGTCTAGATATAGCAAATAGAACTTCTTCAGACATCTATTTCCTGCCAAGAATATCTCCAGCCCTTAGATTACCAGGCTGAGAGATGGAGAAACTTAGGTTACACATGGCAAACTTGAGCTGCTGAGTCATCAAACCTAAGAGTCTACCATATGTTTGCAATTTCTATTACATGTAGTAAAAAATTTCTTCATTGATTAAGCTGACTTAAATGAGCATTCCCTGCCATTAGAAGTATAAAGCATCCTAAATTATATAGACCAGAAAGGATCATTTATTTAATACCATTTAATCTTTCCCTCACAAAATAGGTGAAGGTACAAAGATTTAGGCAGAATAGGTTATCTGAGCCAACAGAAACATCTTATTTTTAGGCTGCTGAGTGAGTATAACAGTGGTGGTATATTTCTTTTTCAATAATAGGACTGAAACAACTTTTTTAGCTTTATAAGAGAAGTTATCAAGGTTATAATTTCCCCACCTACAAAAATAAGCTTTGGTTATTAAAATTTAACTTACAAACTTGAAGAATATTAACCTATAATGGCTAAACTGTTCATATTCTCCACACCACATAATAGGTTGTATATTCCGTATACATTATTATGGTGCAGTGGATAGAATGTTATCCTAGCACTCTTAGAAGATTTAGGTCCTCAAATCCACACAAACAGTAGAGGTATACAGCTGAAAGAACTTAGCACTTTTAGAAGACTTAGTCTTGATTTTGAATTAACCAGTGTGTGAACTTGACTGGAACGATCGTTAATTTGTCACACATGGCATAAAATAGGCCTGAATTAAACTTTAATTTTTATTCTTTTTTTGAAGCAGCTAAAATTTTTCTTTTTCCAAATAAAATTCCATGCAAAATCTCAATATATATGGAATAGGAAGGAGATATGCTTTGGTTCAAATGGAAGCAGAGACCTAGAGCCACCCAATGATTATTAATATCACTTTATGATATCTACTTTGTGAAAACTTTGTGCTCTACTGTGGACAGTTCAAAGGGTCTGAACTAGACACATGATGTCTCAACTCTCTTGCGATTCTTAAATTATAAGGTTCTATAAATCAAATATAAAGCTAACTTTTAAAATATTACAGAATGCAATGCATGTTGCTGACTTTCTTTGTGCATTTGTGTCATAGTGGTAACATCTTACATTATTTAATTTTAGAAAAACAACTAAACACTCAGTTCTGATAGCTATTTGTTCTCTTACTATATCTCGATTTGTGCTTTTTCCATGAGAGCATCTATTGTGAATGATGAAATATATTCTGTGATTCTAACTCCGTACTTAGAGTCATACATTAGCAGATTAAAGAAAATTATGGAATTATCAATATATTCTGATTTTCTAACATTTCTAACATAAGTGGTGTTTGTTACTTAATTAACCAGAATAGCAAACTCAGGAATTCATGTGGATTTTGTAATTGTTTCGTACAGCTGTCATGGCCAGAAACAAAGGTGGGACATACAGTGCATGACTCAACTGCTTCTTTTCTTCCTCATCTCCACATGTTACAGAAATTGGCTTTCTTCAGCATCATTATTCCCTTCACAAATCTCACAGACTGTCTTGATCTATTGATAGCTCTTAAATCGACATTATGTTCTGTTTAATTCTATATTTTGTATGATAATAACTAGATTTTCAAAATAGGGGCTCATTTTGGGGCTCCTGGGTACTGCCCTTCCAGGAAGTTATCTCCCCTCACCATCCCACCCCCCCGCACTCCTCACAACCTGCAGTCAAGGAGTGAGTCATGTTGGTATAAAAGGCCAGCCCAATGTGGGACCACCTTCATAGTATAATTCATACGTTCCAAAAAACCAGAGCTCCCCACAGAATCAGGCTGAAGCTAGAGTCCAACTGATACCACACCTGTGCTTAACTTCTTCACTTGCCCTTTCTTCAGTCCCTCTCCCTTAATTAGTGTCTTCAGATAAAAAAGGACTCTGAGACAAATTTGAATTAACCTTTGAACTATATTATAAATTATATATAAAAATATATACTTTTAATATAAGTATGCCCCAAATATTTCAAATAATTATTGTTTATCTGAAATTTGAATTTCACTAGGCATACCATACATTTTATTTAACAAAACAAAATTCGCTAATCTTATTCCTGAGAGCATTTCTTCAGTAAATTATATGCACTTGAATTCTTGTCTCAGGCTCTGCTTCTATGAAATCCAACCTTTGATAATGCCAATTATATACTGTTACTAAACACATATTTCAAAGCTATATATGCATATACATTTTAATCAATTTATGTAAATATATGTGCATAATGTGTAATAATAGTAATGAATATACAGTAGACATGTATTATACAAAAAATTAGTTCTGGAATGGTAAACACCAAGAAGTTACCCATGAACCAGAGAATCAGACTCATGAAAGAAGTCTTTGTGGTAATCTCCATTTTACACAGGAATCCTCACACTATTCGCAGTTTACAACAGAATGTTACTTTGGTAAAAACAGCACATAATAATAAGGTTAGCTCCATCACTGATTTTGTCCTTATATCAGTTGAGCACTAGTGAGATTTTCTTTTTCTTATTTGGTTTTGTAATTTTTTATGTTTATATCCATTGACTGCAAGCTGATATCATACGTAGCAAAATAAGAAGGAGCGCAGGAAGATAAAGGGTATAGAAAAATAATTCATCGATAGAGAAACACCAGCTACATGCACACTGACATAGGAAAGATATGAGAGAAAAAGCAATGTATAGGTATAGATGGGAAATATTGTTTTTTAAGTCGATTTAAAATTAAATATATGTCAGAGCTAAAGTATAAACCCATTGGAAGTCACTATTAAGTAACTAAAGTTGAATTTTCATCCTGGGAATATAGGTAAGTAATAGGAACCCTCTGTAACATATCCTGTATGTATGAATACTTATAATGAAATTAGGCTTCAGAGAAAACAGCATGTAAAAACAAATTAATGAACAGATAAATTATGAGTTTGGGGTTATATAATAAATATAGATACGGATAACTGGACTAAGAAGCAAAAAATGTGAGCTCTGTCATATTATTAACATTAGTTTACCTTTAACAAGGCATTATGGGTATTCATTTATTTATAAAATGAAGTGTATGCAATATATGATTTTTAAAGGCCCTTCAATTCATAAATTGCATGGGCCTTTGAAAAAGATAGTCAAGAATGCCTTATTCTAACAAATTCTTATAATCTTAGATTTTCCCCTAACAAAAAAATGAATATATAATATGAAGAAATAAGAACCCTGCATTTTAGTAAACATGTTTGGCAGATAAGCAGAAATAATATGTGTTCTGAGTCCATGGTGAATTATTATTATACTTCATTAATTTTACATGATCAAACTTTTCCTAAGACTTGTAATATCACATCTGAGACTTCTATTCCTTTAGAAATCATATTATCATTTACTAATATTTATATCATTGTCAAAAAGGTATGCAGTTTTATAACATATCAGTAATTAAACATCATTCTTTATAAGGTGATAGCTATGTATATTTTTTTCATCATGTCTGAAAGCACACTTACTTTGAACGTTTATGTTCACTATGGGATACAGAACCACAGCAATGGGTAGTTGCTGACTAAATGCCATGAAACATTCTATTATTAGAATGATATTGGTAAATCTTTAATGTGAACTTAATTGGTTAAAAATAGATGGGATTGTTAAATGGATCCTTCACTGAATAATTAAATACACTTATGGGAAAATCAATAAAATAGACAGATCTATGGTGCCAGCATCCTTCAGCTTTCTTTGAAGCTGTAAAAATTCAAGCTCTACTGTGAGACATTGAAAGGACATATGATATTACACATAAATCCTGGGGGCTGCCACAAAACCCTAGTCAAGTGTCAGAAACTATAAACCTCCAGCATCACTGACGAGGAGTAATGCTTATTATTTTAATACACTGCAATGAATTATTTCCACTGGATAATTTCTTGTCTTTGTGTTCACAATGAAGGCCAAATAGACAGTTATGGGTGGTTGGCAGTAAATCTACATCTGTGAATAAACTCTCCTGGGATCCTATGAAAGACTGTAATGAATTCAACACATGGTGCTAGTCCTAGAGGCAGACACATTCACACCGCGAGAGAAGACAGTTAGGGTTTTCTAATAAAAATTAAGTGCTGAATCAGTGTGTGTGAAGTGTTGCTGCTATTAACTGCTGTGCCCTGGATTTACAATTTAAACAGACACACACACACACACACACACACACACACACACACCAGTTAATGTGTATGAAGACATATGTGAACAACTGTTACTTATCTGCTTTTGTCTCCTAAAACACATTTTTATGGCCGGTTTTATTCTAGAAAAAGACATAGTGAATTGAATATCAAGATTTTAGAGAGTTATATAGTTCAATTGGCTTCTAGAGGACATAACATCTAATACACACCTTTAGAAACTACCTTTCACTTATAAATCAGTTTACCTGCAGGTACCTAAGGAGGAAATCATAAAATATCTCTCATCATTTCTCTCATCAGAAAGTATAAATCATTTCTCTGTGTGCTATTTCCTCCAAATATTATTTCCAAGAGTATAGAGGTAACTGTAGTCTCACAGTTCTTGGAGAGATATACAGGAAAAAAATGTACAGAAAAATAAAAATAAATATGAATCCATATAAAATAACTAATGAAATAGAAATATGCAGACTTTTCTTTCATAATGCTATATCCCCTTATCAATATGGAAACAATAAATGGTATTTTGAGATAGCATACTCAACTTAAAAGTGAAAGTTTGTATCAATATTACATCCAAATCAGTCAACTGAAATTTGTTTTTAGGAATATTTAGAAGTATAAGTTTGTGATACTATGTATTTAGGCATGTATTTATGAGTAGGTTCACTTTTGTAATCTTGTCTAAACAGAGAAGACATTTCATAAATGAAAATGTAAAAATATAATCTAATTCTGTATCTTAAAAATCAACATTTAGAATATATCCTTTTTGCATATGATTTTATATCTCATAGCAATTATCTCAAAACAAAAGGAAAATGAATCCTGTAGTGCATCAGTTTATTCTAGTGTTGGTAGTTTTTTTCCTAGTCTGCTATAAACAGTGGTACTTCAGGAAAAAGTGAGGCAAAGCTTCTGAGGGTTTTGTGCTGAGCAAGCTGAATGTCCTAAATATCACCTTATTAAAATTACACTAAGGAAAATCAAGACCATGGTGCCGACACAAAAATGACTTGCATAAGAGTGCCATACAGAGGAGCGGGCCTCACTAAATATATCTTACTTTAACAAATTACTGTGTAGTGTTTTAGGTATATGAAATAAGTATATTTTTACCATGAATTATTTTCAAATAAAGATTTCATAGAATCACTTTTATAGGCCTCTTTACACAATGTAGTTTAACATGTACGGTTATAAAAGTAGTAAAAACAAAATCCCAGGAGTGATACTTTTCTAAACTACCCCCAGTAAAATTGGACATATTTCCAAAGACATGTTTGTTTTCTGATGTCCTCTTTGGGTGATAACACTACCAATCAATGAATCTTACGTGAAGATTAGGTAAGAAAAGCCTCCTTCAGTTATTTCACAAAGGTGACATTCAGTACATATTTGTCGATTAGTGAATGACTCACCAATAACTGCTAAAAGCTATTTCTCTGGCATGACTTGAGTGGTCTGTGATATTATGAGAGATTTCCTTCATTGAAATCAATTAAAATATTTTACTAAAGGCAGTTGTAAGTCTTATACCTTACCAGGTTATTGCCAACCCACCCAAAGTCATTAAAGAGTAGTTTATTAAATTATTCATATATCACTGTATTTGTAATTGAATGAGTAAACACCAGGTATGTATGATTTGATGGATGAAGAGAAAGGTGATACCAATCACATCACAGAATCAAGTTTTTCTTGATGTCTTTACAAAATACACAATGCTATTACAGTCAAATTCTGGGTCCAAAAATACACCAAACGCATGATCGGCTTGTCACCATTCACCTTTCATAAATTTATGGTAGGTCTCATTTTATTTTACCACATTTTTTTTTGTACCGAGATACCTTAATGCAATACTACATTATCATTGGATGGACAAATTAATATCTATTCAAGGACACCCTGCAGACTACTGCTTATGAAATTTTAAACTTTTGAATTCATGTTATTAATTAGAAAATCTCCATATTTCCTTATTTCTAGTGATTTAAAAAAAATGTTTTGTAAGTAGATTGCTATGAATCATTCTTTTAGTAAAATTGTTCTGTGAAAATCTGGTATCTTTTACTTCTCTATACATTTCTAAGAAAAAGAAAAATCATGCCATCTAATGGCTAACAGCCCAATTCTTTTATTCTTACATTGCATGTTGTTTTACATACAGCTACGGGTTTAATACCATAGAATGTATTCTAAGTACACAACACAGAATATGAGAGAAGAAACAGAAACTAGAAAAACTCTAAGGAGGCATTTGTACATATCCAGTGTTTGTTACGGAAGTCAAGTGGAAAGACAGGGCTTTAGTCTAAACATGATGTATGAGAGCAAAAGATTTTATAAACAACACATTAAATATATTTAATTATATCACATATTCAAATATAGTAAAGATTAAAACATCTATCTCTAGAACTTAGTGATATCATGTTGTCCTAAACCACAGCCCTAATGTTGGGACAAAACTTTTTTCAATTAATCTTCTTAAAATATGTTACTGTTACCAACAGCTTGCAAATGCATTTTCCCATAGAATTCTTTTGCAATTCTAGGTATGTTATTAGTGTACACATTTATCAGATGGCTTAACTATAGAAACCATGTATTTCCAATGACGACATGATCATCAAAAGGTAGGACTAAAATCTGAACACTGAACTGCTAAGTCAAAAATTATTTTTATTTTATTGTGAGAAATTTTAGGTGAATGTCATTTGAAAACAAATCATCTGGAAATATTATATAAGCAATCTCAGATTTGGAGTATTGTTCAATATATGGATATTTTGAAGTGAGAGATGCTTTGACTTTCAGAAAAAAATAACATTATAAAGTAAAAATCAGTTTAAAGCTTGCAAGGATGCCACACTACCTGATGGATGCCATATTCCTTTGTCAGTGTATGAGAGTGTTTATTTAAGGTTAGCAATTAGTTACTTATACTATATATAGATTTATATCCATATCTATATGATTTTATAAATTTTTTACTTATTCGGGGCAAAAGATCTACATCTTCTCTAAATAAAATTAGAAGTATTTCAATGGTATCTGATATACACTACAGTCTATAATTGATTTCTCTTCTTTTGAGTTTTCTTAGAATTGGAAGATATGTAGCATACATCAAATTGAGATTTTTAAAAAATAGATTTAAGAGTATTATTAAGTGTATTTTACGTTTGGCTTTTTAAAATGTTCCTTTTAGCACAAAGATGCATCATTATTTCATTTAATTGTTCATGATGTTTTTTCAATTAAAATGAGTTTTTCCAGAGAACAAAAAATAATAATTTTATACCCCTAGGCAAGTAAACATTCAAAACAGTTTTGAAGCATTTGGTATTGAGGAAAACTTAAAACACAAATTATTGAAATCAGTTAAAGTACTGAAAAATAAGCGAGAATGGCAATCTTCCCTAACTTTCAGTTTGAGTTTTGCTGATGCATTAGGAGGAAGTATGCCAAGAAAGGAATTTAGTAACCTGAAAATCATTACCTAATAATTTTGAGGTTGTTATTAAGAGTGATGAATTATGTATACCAGATAATATGACATAGTGTTGAATTTACTTTGGAGAGAGAAATAGAGACAGAGAGAGAGAGGTTTGCTCCATTGGTACATAGATTTTGCCTACAAACCCTGCCTAGCATCCTCAGCAGAGAATAATGGAAAACATACATGATTCATTTTACCATTATATTAAAAAAATTATTCTATCTTGATTTCATGTCATGACTTAGAAGTGCTTATTCAACATACGTTCATTAAATTGTCTTCACCTTTAGTATGCTTCTCTAAATATTTTTTCTTGAGGTAAAGTACGCATAACAAAAAATTACCATTTTAACTATTTTTAGTGTACCATTTGGTGGCATTAATTATGTTCACAATGTTAAACAATCATCCCTCTATCCACTTGCAATATTTTCTCATCCCTCTCCAGGCAGAAACTCTCCACCATTAAGCAATAATTCCCCATTTCGCAGTCCCTGGTAATCTCTAATCTACTGAATTTAAAAATTTTACATTTTGGGGCTCCTGGGTGGCTCAGTTGTTTGAGCATCTGACTTAGGCTCAGATCATGTTCTCACAGTTCGTGGGTTTGAGCCCCATGTCGAGCTCTGTGCTGACAGCTCAGAGCCTGGATTGGGCTTTGGATTCTGTGTCTCCCTCTCTCTCTGCCCTCCCCTTGCTCATGTTCGCTGTCTCTCTCAAAAATAAACATTTAAAAATTAAAGAAAAATAAAGAAATGGACTGTAGATTTTATATGTAATGAGTAAAAGGCATCAGTAAAATCGGACACAGTGTCATTAACTCTGCAACAAGGTGAATTTACTTCTATAATTTCAATTTTCTTATAGTTGTAATAATTGGATATTTATTTTTAAAAAGTTTTAATGTTTATTTACCTTTGAAAGAGAGAGACAGAGCAGGAGTGGGGAGGGGCAAAGAGAGAGGGAGAGACACAGAATCCAAAGCAGGTTCCAGGCTCTGAACTGTCAGCACAAAGCCTGATGCGGGGCTCGAACCCACAAACTGCGAGATCTTGACCTGAGCCGAAGTCGGACACTTAACCAACTGAGCCATCCAGGCACTCTGATAATTGGATATTTGTT
The DNA here is from genome assembly GCF_018350155.1 of Leopardus geoffroyi. Lineage (NCBI taxonomy): Eukaryota > Metazoa > Chordata > Mammalia > Carnivora > Felidae > Leopardus > Leopardus geoffroyi. The sequence continues at coordinate 172,460,214 of NC_059328.1, read as the reverse complement.
AGCAATAATGTTCTATTTTTTCAAAGAAATGCAATTTTCTATCCATATATGTTATTTATATACCCTGTTGTCAGGAATGCAATATTCATATAGAAAATGCAGATTCTTTATTCTTAAGTATCAGTGGTTTATATTCATTTTTCTTTGTATCTTCATGGGACTAAAAAGCATCCGGTGCAAGCTCAAAAATCGTGTATCATGCCTTGAGCCAGGACAGTGGAAGAGCCACATCTTCAGAGGAAGCTACTTCCTTATCAAAGAAGACTCACTCTAGAGCCATCTGCCTGCTTATCATTACATCTGGCCAGACTTATGTTTTAAAGGAACAGCTAACTAAATAAGGAAGAGAAGATCAAGCTAATAGACATTTCTGGCAGTCAATAAAAGGTTACCGGGGAAAAATAATCACACATGCCACAAAAGAAACTGATCAGTACAGGATGTTATCTACAGGAACAACAATGATGAGGCCCCAATTAGATATTACTGAAGACACTAAATGGTTCATATGATAAGAGTAGTGACAATATTATAAATAAAGTCTTTGCTACATTAAAAAAGAAAATATAGCATATTTTATCTAATACAATCATTAAAATATTTATTTATATTCACATATCCTTGGATATTACTACCATGCTTTTAAATCTAGAATTGTATAATTTTATAAGTTTTTTTCACACCCTACCTTGCCCATATTTGTATATATTTTTCCATTTAGGAACTCTGCTTTGGGAACTGTTTTAGCCATTGAAACTGAAGAGGGAAAAATGCTGCAGTGCAATAATTTGGAAAATCAGTTTTTGAGGCAATGATTCAGGGAATTTAGTACACTAAATTGTGGGAAGTGATTACCATGGAAGTAAGTTCAAAATACGTGGTTTGGGGTGTTTATCATTCATTTGATCTCCACCATCAAGTATACTCTGGAGAGGTGGAAAGAGTAATCCCAGACATGAAATTTTAGTTAATAACTTTAGCTAAAAGTTGCATAGGACACAGTTTGTCTAGCATATTGAAATCCAGAAAAAATAATTTTTAACATCCCTCAGACAACTAAATTATTTTCAAAAACAATCATGAAATGAAACAAAGAATAATGTGGATAAAATGTGTACATTTTGCAACATCCATTAGAGACATGTACTCTCTCAATAAAACCATTTTGGATTTTTCTCATGTTTTATTGTTTGTATACTCAGTGTTACTGGCCTTGTAGTTAGTTCCCAACATGTTTTCCATGTAGATGATTGTGTACCATCTGTATTGCTCATGATAATCTCATTTCTCCTGCCAGGGATTGGTTCATTGACCCAACTCAGGCCAAAGACAAGTGAGGGTAAGGGGGTGAGTCTGCTGCCAAAAAGAAGAGATGATTCATCTTCATCAACTAGATAATTAGCATTTAAATGTTGTGTTTGCAATCACCACAATCAACACCCAGAATGACAGGCTAGAAAATTAGAAGAAAATTATGTCATTGGTGATATCTACTGACTAACCTGGAATCACTCTAAGCTCTAAGATTCCTGTGATATAAAATAATAAATCATGTATAATTGAATTAGATTGATCTTGTACGTCTACTGGTTACAACCCAAATCATCAGATAAGATATATCTGGTAATAGCAGAATTTTTTTTCTTTTTCTCTTCAGTTTTATGGCATTAATTAAACGAATGTTTAGGCAAAAGCCATCCATTTTTTGTCACCTTATATTTATGCATCTAGTAAATATACCAGTAAAAATGCAAACTTTCATTTAAATTATGAAAAGCTAACTCATCTTTAATAGTAAGTATAGATTTATCCCATCCTTAATAATACTGTCAAAACAATTGAGTAAATTTAAGTAAATAATGTTTGTTAATAAAATTAGTTATATGTATAATTGTCATTAATGTTTTTAAAAGGCTTTTTTGAAAGCATTTCCCATGTTTGATCTTCAAGCTTTGAAAAAAGTGAAGTAAAATATATTCTTAATAAAGAATTCATATAATAAGTATTATAAAATATTTAATGCAACAGTAAACTTGACTCGGTATCTTTTTCTCAGCACATTTTCATTAAAACTAAATGTCTAAACGTTCTCAGGGGATTGAATTATATCAACTTTAATTTAACAAACTAAATGATTTATGAGGAATCTTTATAATGACTATAGCCAACAGGATTTGGTTACTTTCATGTTATTATGAAAGTAACTGTATGAGTAGTGAGTAAAAGCTGTTAATACACATATTGTCACTCTTCCCAGTAGTGCTGAATTATTGAAAGTGTTAGTGTATAACTGTTTTTATTTAACAAATACGCCTAAGGTTTGGATGAACTAGAACCTAAAAAAAATGAACAATTAGTGATACTACATATATTAAAATGTACCTACACTTGCTTATCCAATTAGAAACTTATATTTCTATTTTTTTGTTAACCATATTTAGTGAGGAAAGAATCTCACCCAATGACAAGAGAAATAATAGGAAAAACGGAGGGAAAATACAGATGTTAGAAACTAGGTGGAAGGTTGTAGTCCTAGAATTTTTACTTACTAGGACTAGAATTTTACTTTATTCTTTCATAAAATAAAATAGTTAACTATCAAATAGGATTATTGTGAGGATTAAGTGATTTACTACAAGTAAAAAAAAAAGCCCAATAGTATCTGACATATAGTAAGGTTAAATTTTTTTTTAATTTTGTACCTAATATAAAAAACAGTGTATGCACCACAAATTTTGCTCCATAATCAGTGGTTTATCTCAAAAATCATTATTTAAAAGAAGATATCTTGGTTAAGGTAGGATAAAATGCACCATTTTAACATTAAATAATGTTTTTTTATACATGTGATTTCTTGTTTAAATAAGCTGTATATTTCTGTGTGTGTGTGTATATACACAAACATAAATCAAATTATTACCAAAGCCAGGGTAAAATAACTATATAGTTGGTAAAAATTATGTTTATATTTCTGTAGTACATCTTAGTAAATTATAATTTTTCCTACATTTTTACTTAATTGATTTTCTACTAATGACTCATCATTAATTTTGAAATATAGGGTTTTCCTCATATGCTTCAGGATTATTGTATTTCTACCATTTTTTGGTGAAGATGAAGCCAGACTATTTTAAAAGTAATCAGGAGTAATAATGGCATAAAAATCTTAAATTTTAACAATATTTTGTTACATTCTTAACTTTATTTTTTTTTTAATTTTTTTTTTTTTTTACGTTTTTATTTATTTTTGATACAGAGAGAGACAGAGCATGAACGGGGGAGGGTCAGAGAGAGAGGGAGACACAGAATCGGAAGCAGGCTCCAGGCTCTGGGCCATCAGCCCAGAGCCCGACGCGGGGCTCGAACTCACGGACCGCGAGATCGTGACCTGGCTGAAGTCGGACGCTTAACCGACTGCGCCACCCAGGCGCCCTACATTCTTAACTTTAAACTGTTGCTCTAAGATGCAACATACAAAGAAATTAAGGGAACAGACACAAAGCAATAATAAAAAAAAAGTGTTTTAAATATTCAAATTCATAACAGAAATATTACTTGGCAATCTAGGATAGTGAAAGTTAAACTCGAAATATGTCTTCTTTGCATTTACATATAAAATATCAGATCTGACATGAAGAAATGAAGAAGGTAAGATATTTTGTGTTGGCTGTAAGTTATATAAAATGTCAAAGTAAAACTACTGATTTTAGAGTAGGATTCAAATCATTACCTATTTTTCTGTAAGATATTTTCATTCTTTTAAGTTATATTCTTTACAGTCCATCCTTGGAGGTGGTGGCAGAAATTCAGTTTCACCTAATAAATTCATTTATTTATTTCCAAATTGTGGTGCTATCACTAAGTTTTCCCTTTACTCATTTTTCTTCGGCGATGTATTTTAAAGGTAGTAAAGCATAAAGCAGGAAAAAAAGCAATAATGAAGGAAGAGACACACAAACTAATATTTAATGGATTGTCAGTTTATGAAGGCAGTTCACAAGCTGTAGCAAAATGAGTTCTATGCACAAAAGAAATCAATACTTATTGTAGCACTGTTGCTGCTACACTGCAATTTATCAGTAAACAGGATACTGTCACATCTCATAGGCCTTAGAGAACTAGTTGCTCTCACAAGCAATGGTTTTTTCTGCATAAGTTTCATCACAGCTGAATCTGATTTAAGCAAAGCAGAGCTTTCCTGGCAATTAAAGAATCAGGATATGGTAAATGTGTAACTCAATTTTTGACAAAAGTAGCTGAATTAATGACAAAAGCTATAGGGAGCTATGGAGATACTAAACATCGGAAAGGGGCAAATACAGGTTAATTACAAAGCATAAAAATGGGTTCTCAAATGCATCTGAAAACTAAACATAAGCAATGCCTTTCTTTTTATTTGGGAGGAATGTACAAGCCTGAGGATTAAGTTGGCTCTGATTTTTCTCCTTTTTCTTCCTTCTTCATTCCTCCCCTTTCCTCCCTCCACACTCCTTCCCTTCCTTCCTCCCTCCCTTCCTTCATCCCTTCCTTCTTTCCTTCCTCTCTTCTCTTTCCTTTCTTTTTTCCTTCTTTCTTTTCCTTATATTCTTCTTTTTCCTATGATGAGATTTATAAACATCTGTAGATCGGGCAGCTGGGTGGCTCAGTCAGTTGAGCATCAGACTTCGGCTCAGGTCATGATCTCATTGTCTGTGAGTTCAAGCCTCTGTGAACAGCACAAGCCTCTGTGCTGACAGCTCAGAACCTGGAGCCTGCTTCAAATTCTGTGTCTTCCTCTCTCTCTGCTCCTCCCCTGATCGCAATCTCTCTCTCTCTCTCTCTCTCTCTCTCTCTGTCTGTCTCAAAAATAATGAATAAATATTAAAAACAAATTTACAAACATCTGTAGAAATTAAGTTTACCCTTTGCCCATCTGGCAAAATGACATACTTGCTTTCTGTGTCATTAAAAGAATCATCCTTAGCCACCGACTGGGTAGCTCAGTCAGTTGAGCATCTGACTCTTGATTTCAGCTCAGGTCATGAACTTATGGTTTGTGGGATTGAGTCCTGTGTCAGGCTCTGCACTGACAGCCTGGAACCTGCTTGGGACTCTCTCTCCCACTCCCTAGCTGTCTCCTTCTCTTTCTCTCAAATTAAAAAAAAAAAGTGAATTTAATGAATTTTAATGCTTAAATTTCTAGCCATCACCCAAACTCCAGAGATTCTTTGAGTAACAATACATTTTATGACATTATCACAAAATAAATTATTTAAGTAAATCTTTATTGAAGGTTTTAGGGAATATATGTTTCTGGGTACAGGTTTATACACATTATCCTACATTTAAATGATCAACTATTGGGACTTTAGGGAATGGGGTAATCACAGCAAGCAAGAATATTTTTTATAGAAATAGCCTAAGAGTTGCTAATTGATGAGCAATTTCTCTGTAGGACCTCTGTAGTCTCTTTCTGTATGATTCTGGAACTAAGGTCCAATTTATTTCCACTTTCTCATACACTTAATATGGGTTTCTTTTCTTAGTCTGTTAGGATCACAGGGCACAAAATACATGCAAACAAGCAAGGACATTACAAAAGTAGCCTACATTCATCTTTATAACTACTACTCCCACACCATGTCAAGAGTTACAGTACTATCATTGAGTTGGCCTTTGGAGACACTCATTTAACTTTAATTCCTGTAAATAGCTTTTTGGATAATTTGAAGGTATTTTCCTCCATCTATCACAGTTGCAATATCTTAAGTTTTCTCTGCCTTGGAAACTTTAATATTGCATAAGTAGAAGAAGTCAAGACATTAGTCAATATAACATTTTAATTTCATTTTATGAACAACTGACTCACTCCACCCCCTGCTCAAAGCACAGCAATGATAGAGAAGTCACTTTAGAAAAAGAATAACACACTATAATAAATCTCATACACTGAATTAAATATTTCATCAGACAGATATGGAAGAGAAAAACAGAAAGATAAGTGGATCTGAATCTGCAGATGAGTGAGACCATTACTTCAGAATCAAGCAAGAGACAGTGGAATACTGTTGCAGAGACATGGCTTATTAATTAATCAGCAGGAAGGAGGCAACACGCTGATATTAAGATGATTCAGGGACTGATTACCAAAGAATGTCAAAATACAATGAAAACATTAGGTCCCTCTACCCTAGAGGAAAGATGTATTACTTTAGACCCCAAATAATGAAGTAGTTACCAGAATAAGAAAGGAAAGGGTAATGCAATGAAAAGTAGGTCAGTTCAGTTGAGATAAAGAGCCAATTTTTATAGAACATCTCTAGTCTATTCTGAAAACTGATGGAAATATTCAAAGCAATAAATACTTCAGCCACTCTCTGCTTCCCATTCATCTCTGGCTGGGGCTTCCCATGGCTGGACCTAATCAGTAGTCAGTGGACAAGGATGACCACTGATATTCTCTACAGAGGTTAGTTTCCTTGAGTAAGTTCATAATGGACACTATGAGGATAGACAGAGAGAGGCCAACATAATATCTACAATGATGGTGAAAAAAGTGTCTGGCTTTTGACTCAAAACAAACTCTGAGGTGACACACCTCCTCAGATGGCTGAAAAGCCTGGACTGATCAATTCCTGGGGCCCTGATTTATTATATGGACTTGATTATGTTAGAGAAGCAGATGAATCAGTTCTAAGTCCATAATTAAGACCTGAAAAAACTGATTATTGATTAGATATCAAATATATAATATAAGATTACCACAAGAAAGGATTCCCAGCTAGACAGTATAACCTGGAAACTGTTTGAATGAGAACCACAGAGAGTCAGAAGAAGGCAACTAAAAACCTACCAGGTAAGAAAGAGGGAAGCTGAGAAGGACAAGTGAAAGGAAACATACACACCTACACTCCCACACACACACATGCACTCTCTCTCTCTAAAATAAAATAAAAATAAAATAAATAATAATAAACTCAATCAAGACTATAATTTCTAACAGTCACAATGAAATAGGGAGAGAACTATGATAAAGAATATTATCCAGAATGCAATATATATAAATCTATTTAAAATGGAATAAAACCATGAAAGAGCCAGTAAAAGACATGAGAGTTAACAGGCTGTAACATATGTCTTAATACTTAATAAAGTACCAAAGAAAATAAAGGAAATGATAAGGAAGCCTATTTTTAGGAGGAAAAAATTAAGATTTTCCAGAAATATAACGACAGAAGTACTTTGATGAAAGGAATTCATGATGTGCAGAGAAGGTGCACTTTCCTTTGCATAGGAAAGTAATGAACTTAAAGACAAAAATAAGATAAATTATTAACTTAAAAAGTTGAAATTAATTTAGATAATTTTTTTTAATTCTTATTTTGTGTATGTCTCTGTGTGTGTGTGCATGCCAAAGTTGAGTGCTTTCTCTGTCATTTACTAATAGGATTCCAATTAATAATAGAATGTTAAATGAGGCAACTTATGCATTTAGAACAGTTCCTAACACCAAAATAGGCACTGGATGATAACTTTTAAAACTATCCCCTATCTTCTACTTATTTAAGGAAATTCTATTTTTACTGGACACGTGGGGCAGAATGCAATTCAAAATTACTTTATTGTGTTTGCTTTCTGCTCATTAAAAATCTTACCCAGTTCCATTCACAAATTCCTTGATACATGAAATTAAAACTTGGTAACTAATTCATCTAGAGAGATCACTGACATGTGATTTCAAGACAGTTATTACCATTTTTAAATCTTTAATTATAAAAGAGTTTGAAAAGAATTCCTTTATTCATACGTTTATTGATTTATTCAGTTATTTTGTGGCTACTCATGTGACATTTTCAATGTTTCATTGTTGATAGTAGATATTCATATAGGATAACAGTAGAAAAGAAGAAAATTAGTAATCATTAGAATCATTTTTGGCAGTCATACCCTACATGTTTTAACTTAAAAAATATGTATTATTAATTCCATTCCGCAGAAAACTAAAATTTAAAAAATTCAATAATTTTTCTAAGAAACTAGAGCTAATAAGAGGCAGAGTTGATTAGAAATCATGTCTCCTTTTTTAGAACCCACAACCAAAAAAAAAAAAAAAAAAAGACAGACCCATATCCTACAATTATACAGTGTGTAAGAACTTTATTTGTATGAAGTAATTTATATGTTATCTAATCAATAAAACCCCAAAACTCCATGTGACTGCATTTCCAGAAAACTGTACCCAAAATACATGCATGAATATAGAAATTGTTATTTATCCTTCGGAGACGGCATTGACTGTTACTACATAAAATTTTGTATGCAGTTTATTTTTGTCTCCTAATCCCCTTTCCATACAATGGAAGTGCAAGGTTGGGTGGGGCATACTTTTTACTCTTGTTTTCTGCTACCACCAGGACAGCTACTTCACAAGGTTCAGGAGAGGAAGTATATGTAGGTATGGTGCTCAGTATCTGTTCAGAAAAATGGCACCAAATGGGGAATGGTGTGCCTTTGATGCTCCACTGACCAGGAAAGAAGCTTAAATGACAAATTCCATAGTCTAATCCTATCAATTTTAGGGCAACAGAAATTACAATATTAACGGATTAAATTAAAAAATATATTTTTATTATTTCTATTGACATAATATATCCTGAGTTTGTAGACACATTGTTCTACCTGTTTTAAATAATAGACATCTTCGATCAGGAAGGTCATCTGACCTTTGTTTGATTTTGTACAATCTTGATCATTGCAGTTAAGTGGTATAACTTTCCAAATAGCTCTTATTTTTCCTTTCCTCAAGGACCCAAAATAGCATATTTCATGATTCTTCAAATCTTCTGAGTGGCTCCTGTTGCTTCTAGCAACTAAATTTCCTGCCAAGCTTTTACTGTGAAAATCATAGATTTTCTTTTGAAAATTGGTGCATGGAAGAAGTAATAATGTTATTTCAATTATATAATCAACTAAAAGTTGATGTTCTGTTTAAATGTAATTGTAAGAAAAAATAAACAAAATGTCATTGGATTTTACTTATAGTTGATCATAAACATGTAGAAAATAATAAGTCTTTGGATTATGGGATCTCATAGATGTTCTAATTAATCCTACTTAATTTCCATCTGAGATAACTGCACTTCATTTTTCCTAAAACTGATTCTTTTACTTTTTAAATATTTTTTAACTCGATAACACTAAAATTTACTTCACATTCCAAGCGATCACATTGCCTCAAAGCAATGTGGACTATTAATGTTAGGAATGCTTGCTCTTTTAACATTTTAATTTTTTTTTTCAACGTTTATTTATTTTTGGGACAGAGAGAGACAGAGCATGAACGGGGGAGGGGCAGAGAGAGAGGGAGACACAGAATCGGAAACAGGCTCCAGGCTCTGAGCCATCAGCCCAGAGCCTGACGCGGGGCTCGAACTCACGGACCGCGAGATCGTGACCTGGCTGAAGTCGGACGCTTAACCGACTGCGCCACCCAGCCGCCCCTCTTTTAACATTTTAAAGACTGTTTTGTAATGATTCTAAGAGATTTTTAATCGTACTGATTGTTTTTTGCATTGGTTGGGTGAATTATAAATGCTTTATAGAAATTTTAAAGAATTTTTATATGAAATATATTTCAATTACTTTTCACAATATCTAGGATATGTTAATTAACATATTTATGCCTATACTACATATAAAACCACTGTGATTTATATAGATTTGCTAACTGGATTATGTTACAGTTAAAAGCCTGAGAAAGAAGCATCAAACAAATTATAGATTTTTAGTTCTTTAATGACTTTTATTCTTCTTCTAATATGTATATAAGTGTATATAAATGTTTGATGCCCTTTTTATTATGTAATCCTCCGAGGGGCCAGTATTCCTATACCATGCACTATTACCTTGTTATTGCTCCTGGCATAATGCCTTGGCCACAGTAGATTTCAACCATAATTTCAGATTAAATAAATCATTACATGTCAATATGTGTGTGATAAGCTATATGTAACAAAGTCTAACACCGGATAACTGGGTCAAAGAAAGAATAGACCTTAAAAATCCATTAGTCATTGGTGCTTCACAAATGGTGAATGTGCACTGAATCAAAGAACTAACACGGGAAAGTTAAGAAAGTCAGCACTATAGATCTGAATCGTAAGATGTCAAGAAAAATTAGAATATCTAACAGCCAAAGATGATATTAATTAATGAATAATACAAAATAAATCAACAAGATAAGTTTAAAATGCTAAACTTATTGAAAATACAGTACATAGGGGCGCCTGGGTGGCTCAGTCCATTAAGCATCCGACTCTTGATTTTGGCTCAGGTCATGATCACGGTTGTGAGATCGAGCCCCACAACGGGTTCTGTGCTGGGAAGGGATCCTGCTTAAGATACTCGTACTCTCTCTCTCAAAAATAAATAAATAAATAAATAAATATATATATAGTATATAGAAGTAAATTCAAATTATAGACAAACTTAGATTTCTTACCTCATACCATGCATTTTAAAGTAAGCATATTTCATAAACATTCAAATTGTCTGGTATTTTGGATTATTTGTCTTCTTAGACCCCCAATATTACAAACATTTGAAAAGTAAATACATCATTAGTATAATCAAACTCAAAATGTATATGTGGTTAACGAAAACTATGTTCTATGTAATTATCTTGTGGAACTACTTTCTAGATAGCCAGTTTTCTTCAATTCAATTTTCATTGCAATGTTTTTTCTAAACAAATATTTTCTTCCAGTTAAGATCCCCTAAGAAGTAAATTCTGATATTGGTGCAAAGAGAATATGTATATGCACATTATGATAGGCGTACTGTAAATGCAAAATTAATGTGTCAACTTAATTTCCCTCCCTCACCTCTGGCTAATTAGCACAAATTAGATTTTATACTAATTTGCCTGGAACGATAGCATTCAATTTGGAAATTTAGAATTTCTACTGATCATAAGAAAACATATTCTGCTGCAATACAAAATTACCACAAAATCTCTTTAACACAGTGTTTAACTGTATTACAACATAAAATTAAAATTGAGAGTATATAGATACAATTTTTCATTTTAGATATTTACTAGTTATTCATTTTTCTATTTGTACAGAGTATTTCTGTTGAACTTAATTAGTTAAAAATTTAGGGTACATGTATTTTGAATCTGGTACAATAGATTATTGTATCGTACTTGAAGATGTAACATACTTCTTAGTATTTCTGTGTATGCTTTGAAATGAATATGTTTTCCTAGCTTCTGAAGAAAGAATATATGGTGATACTAATTTAAAAGACTTTGCAGATATAACTAAGTATACTAACCATTTGATCTTAAAATTGGGAATTATCCTGAGTAATTTTTTTCATGTGCCCTTAATGGTGAAAAAGGGAGGCGGAAACGGATGCCATAGAGAGAGATGTGGCAGAGAGAACACCATTAAATTCGAAGCATTAGAAGGACCCAAGATGTACTTCTTCTGAACTGAAGATAGAGACTGGCCACATGAGAAAAAATACAGGCAGCCTCCAGTGCCTGACTGACAGAAAGGAAATGGGAGACTGAGTCCTATAACCTCAAGGAACTGAATTTATCCAACAACCTGTATGACCCTGAATGTAGATTTTTTTCCTTAGATAGGAGCCCAGCCCTTCTGACACCTTAACTTTGACTTTATGAGGACCTGAGCAGAGAATCAAGCCATGCTATACCAGTCTTCTGATTTCTGACCTACAGAACTGTGAGATAATAAATGTGTGTTGTTCTTAGCTGCTAAATGTGTAGTAATTTGTTACACAGCAAGAGAAAACTAACACAGTAACTCAAGACGTTATTTCCAAATTAAAATTCCCATCTTTATAAGTTCTTTCTATAGGTGAGCTGCTTAAGCACAGTGGACTTTTTTTTTCAAAGGAACCTTCAGATGGGGCATTAGAAATAGCATATTTACTAAAAGCAGGCTTCCTGTGAATTCCAGCATCTCCATGGGCAGCTTCATGACCATATCACATAAAACCAGCAATTTAAGTCTCCATAACTGAAGGCTAGTTCTTTTTATTTTTTTTATTTTTTTATTTATTTTTGAGACAGAGAGAGACAGAGCATAAGCAGGGAAGGGGAGGGGCAGAGAGAGAGAGGGAGACACAGAATCCAAAGCAGGCTTCAGGCTCTGAGCTGTCAGCACAGAGCCAAACGCGGGGCTCGAACTCACGGAATGTGAGAACATGACCTGAGCTGAAGGTCAGAGGCTTCACCCAGGCGCCCCTGAAGGCTAGTTCTTAATTGTCATTTGTAACTGCTTAAAGTCTATTACTTACTAATTACCTTTTTAAGCTTTTGAATTGTTATCTTTAAGAACTCTGAGTATTTTAAATTGTATTCTAAAAGCAAGGGTTTGTATGTGTGTGGATATTTATATACCTATCTGAAATATATATGATGCGGATCGAATTCTGTTTCTTATTCTAAATTTAAAATAATTGAATACTGAGCTATGTGTTAAAAAATTAATACAAGGGCCCCTGAATGGCTCAGTGGGTTAAGTGTCTGACTTTGGTTCAGGTCATAATCTCACGGTTGGTGAGTTCAAGCCCTGTGTGGGGCTCTGTGCTGACATCTCAGAGCCTGGAGTCTGCTTCAGATTCTGAGTCTCCCTCTCTCTCTGCCCCTCCCCTACTCATGCTCTGTCTCTGTCTCTCTCTCAAAAATAAATAAAACTAAATAAATATTTAAAAATTAATATAATAAAGGTTTAGAAATATTCCGGGTTTCTGATATACCCTACTGATTTCAAGTGCCAAAGTATTTATACTTAGAATCATTTATAGAGGAGGAGCCAAGATGGCAGAACAGCATGGAAGTTTTTGTGTGTCTCACATCCATGAAATACAGCCAGACAAACACTAAACCATCCTACACACCTAGAAAACTGATTGGAGGATTAACACAACAATCTCACAACCTGAACCACAGAAGTCAGCAGGTACACAGCACGGAGAGGTGAATTTGGGGAGCAAGAAGCTGCTGAGGGTAGGGAACTGGTTTTGTGGGCGAAGAGATGATGGAGGCTGGGGAAGAGGGGAGAATACAGGAAAAGCACCCCTCCTCAAAGGCAGCTGGAGAAAAAGTGAAAAACTGGAAACAGCTGAAGGGATTAAACTGAAAAGGGAGAAAGGAGAAAGGAGAGGGTTTAAATTCCATTAAGACTGTAAACAAGGGGAACACAAAGGCTGCAACTCCGCAGCTCATTACCTGGTGGTGCTCTGGTGGGAAGGGCAAATCCCCAGGAACAGAGTGGGGTCCGGGAGGTTCTCAGGCCACATGGGGAAGAGCGGTTCCACTGTTGGAAGGACATTTGGTAGAGCCTGTTGAAGCCACCTGGTCCCAGCAGACCCCAGAAAATGGCCACATTCGCTGGTGCTGGAGCAAGGTCATTAAGGGTGAAGCCTGGTGCCAGATGTGGCTTGTGATTTTCCATAGTCCCTGAAATGCTGCTGCTACACTGTTTTGCGAACTTTTTCTGGGGCGGGCTGGCACCTGACCACAGTCTCAGGGCACTGGCAGCAGCAGGGTCCAGCAAGCGTTCCTGGGTGCAGCTGACATTCAGCCATTGCTCATTTGGCCATTGCTCAGTGAGACCCTCCTGCAGAGGGATGGAACAGGTCAAAGCCGCAGTCCTTCAGAAGTAAGGGGCCGGGAAAAACAGCCACATCTGAGACAAAACTCGGGAGAGAGGTACTGCCTGGGGGCTGGTCACGGAGAGTGAAAAAGCAGGGAGTGGAGGAAAGCTGAAGACAGAGGACGGGTGCTCTATTGCTGATCCGGGAGAACAGACTGGGTAGCTGGGTGGCGCCATTTTCACCGCTCTTGTGCATGCGCACAGGCCCCTATGAGCACTGCAAAAATCCACCCTAGTAGGCTATCAGCACCATCTAGTGGAGAGTGGAGCTGTTACACTGAGTCCTGCCCAAGTGGGCCAACATCGATCTTCAAGAACACAAGTCTCACCACCCGCTTAGTTTATGGACTATTAAGCACTACATAGACTGACTTCTAGGGGAAAACAAAGTAATTTCAGTCCTACTTCACAAACAGCCAACTAGGCTTTTTTTTTTTTTTTCAACGTTTTTTATTTATTTTTGGGACAGAGAGAGATAGAGCATGAACGGGGGAGGGGCAGAGAGAGAGGGAGACACAGATCGGAAACAGGCTCCAGGCTCCGAGCCTTCAGCCCAGAGCCTGACGCGGGGCTCGAACTCACGGACCGCGAGATCGTGACCTGGCTGAAGTCGGACGCTTAACCGACTGCGCCACCCAGGCGCCCCAGTCCTACTTCAATCTGTTAGCAGGTTTATCTATTCAATTTTATTTCTTTATTTTTTTCCTTTTTCTCTTTTACACTTTTCTTTTTCTTGAATACAAAAAGAGAAAAAATTCATTTTATTTTCAATTTTTATTAAAAATATTTTTCTTTAATTTTTATTACTATATGTTTTACTTTTGTGTAAAACTTTTCAAATTCTATTTTACTTCCATCATGTTATTTTAGTCTACTTCAGTGTATTCATCTTTTGAAATTTTCAAACAATTTCCTTTTTATTTTTTCTTCTTTTTTTTCTTTTTCTCTCTTTTTCATTGCTTTTCTTTTTCTTGAATGCAGAAAGAGAATAACTTCATTTTTACTTTCAATTTCTATTAAAATATTTTTATTTAATTTTTACTATACTTTTTGCTTTTATGTAAATTTTGTCATATTCTATTTTACTTTCATCATTTTATTTTAGTCTACTACAGTGTATTCACTCTTTCAAATTTTCAATTTCCTTTTTTTTATATTTTTTCTCTTTTTCATTTCTTTTCTTTTTTCTTGAATACAGAAAAAGAAAACATTCATATTTATTTTTAATTTTTATTAAAAATATTTTTCTTTAATTTTTTTCTACTATATTCTTTACTTTTGGGTATATTTTTTCAAATTCTATTTTACCCCCATCATCTCATTTTAGTCTACTTCAGTGTATTCATTTTTTCAAATTCTCAAATGATTGCCTTTTTTTTCTCACCCCCCCATTTTTTCTCTAATCTTTCAACACCCAGACCAAAACACACCTAGGATCTAGCATCATCTATTCAATTTGTGTGTGTGTGTGTGTGTGTGTGTGTTTAACTTTTAATTTTAATAGTTTTTATTTATATTTTTTTAATTTCAATTTTTCTAACTCATTAATTCCTTTTCTCCCTTCAAAATGACAAAATGAAGGAATTCACCCTAAAAGAAAGTGTATGAAGAAACCACACCCAGGGATTTAACCAACACAGATACAAGCAAGATGTCTGAACCAGAATTTAGAATCATAATAATAAGAGTACTAGGCTGGAGTCGAAAATAGATTAGAATCCCTTTCTGCAGAGATAAAAGATGTAAAAAATAGCGAGAATGAAATTAAAAATGCTATAACTGAGCTACAATCACGGATGGATACAGCGGCAGCAAGGATGGATGAGGCAGAACAGAGAATCAGCAATATAGAGGACAAACATATGGAGAAAAATGAAGCAGAAATAAAAGAGGGAGATTAAGGCAAAAGAGCATGATTTATGAATTAGAGAAATCAGGGACTCATTAAAAAGGAACAACATCAATCAATCAATTTTATTTGTATGTAATTTAAAGAGTTCTGTGTTATTTTAGTATTATATAATTGTATATAATTTGTAATTTATACTATTTAGCATACATATGAATAAATATCCAAATACATGATTTATATTTATATAGAAATTTCTTTGAAATGCTTGAATTGTTTGGCTCCCTGTTTATTGCCATTGATTTATTCAAACTTTATGAAATATGAACACTTCTAAAAATAAAAGGCTGATATTGATAGAAATACTTTCATTTAGCTCTGGTTTGTTTTACTACTTTTCTTTGAATCCTAAATGGATGTATTCACAAACTAGGCAGGTAATACCAACAAACATATGGGAAACATATGCTCTGTACAAAGATGTTTAAATAATTTGTTAACACTAGGCAAAAAAGACAAAATATATCTTCATGACAAATTCATCACTCTACAACTTTGTGACTTCCAGAACTATCTCCCATTGCCTTCCATATTCTTTTAATTCCTATAAAAAGTTTCCTTCTCACTGTGTTGTACATACTTCTTCCTCCTCATTCCATTATCATTCTCTCCTTCTTTTAAAAAATTGCTGAATTAGACTGCTCTGAAATACACTGAGATTAATATAGGCTCCAAGAAAAAGAAAAACAAAAAAACCTTCTTTCATCTCAGACATCTCTTTGTGATGTCTGCCTAGGGAAGAGAATGAGGGAGTGGCTACATGAATGCATTTGCATTCCCTGTCTTAATCCATGCATGCATCAATTTACCCATAGAGTTATTGTTTAATTATTTATCTTTATTCTAATGTATCAGATTTCCCATTTTCTAAAAAAGATTTTGTTTAGGCCAAAGCATATATGATATTAAAATTAAGTTTATATTAATACTTTTTGTTCTACGAAGATCTACAAAGGATTTGTAGAAAAGTTTGGGCTTTTAAAATTTCTTTACAAAACAGAATCAAGCAGGAAAATACTTAGCAATGTTCCTTTATGTAGTGACTCTGACTTTCATTTGTAATTTATTTTCAGAAACACTATTTGGTGCTTTGCTTTCTACTAGTTTAATTATGGTACAAAATGAATAAGGATAGACATTACTGTGTGTTTTCTAACTACTGCATGACAGAAGTTTTCATAATAGATATAGAAGCACATAAAACAGACACCAAACCCAGATTTTACTTGATATTAGAAATGAGCTGTATATATATGGTCCCCAACTTGTGGCATTGAAAAGCACATTGGTTTTGGATAGCTATTCCTTTTTCTTTCTTCCCACATCCACCAAAATATATAGTCAGTGACTAGAGTATAATAAGAATAAATTCATATTGAATTGAAAAGGTGTTGCAAGTGGTCTGTTAGAAATAAAATGAGAATTTCAACATTTTTATAAGGAAATAGCTGAGAGATTATGCTGTAGAGATTAGAAAGAAAAATATGGGTGAATAATGGAAAATAAGTAGCCATTAAGTAGAGACAGGCTTATGAAGACAGGGTCTCTCCCTGAGGACTCAATGTACATGTAATTCTGTCTGGCAATAACTTGGTTTAACATTCAGTTTAAACAACCTTTATCTAACAAAGTATCTTAGTATTTAAGTCCAGTACAGTATCCTATCATCATTTTAAAAGAAGCCTCCTTCAGGTCATTTTAGGCTTTTTATGATATACATATTACCAAGTGTTGGCATTAAAAAAAGGAAAGAAATGCATTAAATCTAAAAATATACACAATGTTATTAATAATCTGAAAATGCCTTAAAATATATGCTACATGACAATTAAATGCAATGCACGATCTACAATTAGAATCTAGATCAAAACAGCTAAACAAAGCACAACAGAAAGATGTAAATATGCTCATTCAAAACACAATTTGGAATCACTGGAAAAACATGACTATGGAGCGTATATTAAAACTAATGCTACATTAATAGTAAATATCTTGAGTGTGTTAACTTATGGTTACCTAGATGAATGTTTGATATTTGAGATAGCTGAATAAGAATTTAGAAGTGAAATATTATAATGTCTCAAGTGTTACTCAAATTATTCTGCCTATACAGAAGTGCAGAAATATATACAAATATAAACAGAAATAAAGCAAATGTGGTAAATTTGTTACTCATTGGAGAATCTAAGTTAAATTATGTGAGTATTCATTATATTATTCACATAGTTAAATTTTTTCAAAATAAAATGTTGGAAAAATTAATAAAATGGTTAATAAATAAAATATATACAAATAGCATTCTAAATAGTTCTCCTGAGTTTTTCAATATATTATAGGTTAAAAATAAATTGAAAGAAAAAAGTAATGCATTATTCAAAAAGACTTGGTTGATTAAATTAAGGGTTGCTCCCTGGTCAGACACAACATATCTAACATCACTTTCTACCACAAAGCTCTTATTTAATTTTTCCTGAGACTGTGCGTACTGTGATCCTGAATTACGATGTAAACTTAGAATGATTTTCCACAGTCACATTTATCATTTCTTACCTTGTATTTTCACATAACTACGAAAACTATTTTGGTATGAGTTTCAGATAGATGAAATAAGTTTCAATACAGTTAATAATGATAGAAACTTGTAATAAATACTTTATTTAATTAAAAATATACTCAATGAAGCATTATTAAGTGACCTAATTGTAATGAATTTTCATCTTTATATCAGGTAAATATTTAACAATACTATTTAGTCAATGCCTTCTCTCAACAAAATAATACATAAAATCAATGTTTTCTTTCAATAATTTTACCTAACCAGGCCAATTAAATTATTCAATAATGATTATATATCAAATCCTCACTTAACAAATTCACTTTTATTTATATATAAATTGATGTGTATAAATATAAATATTTATAGAAACATTTAGATTTTCATTTCCATACTTTCTCAAGTTTAGGCTATAAATCAGCTTCATTTACTAATTTTATTTTTCCGTGCCTTTCTTAAGTCTTAATACAATTTTTCTTACTTACTCTTAAAGTTTTTGACTCCAAATTTGCATCAAATAACTCATTTTTGGAAAACACACATGCATACACACACACAAACAGTATCTTTTCTAACTTGTCAGGCTTGATCTGAGAGAAAGAAAAGGAACTAATCTGGCACTCACAAAGCTGAGACTTTGTGTTCTCCTGTTGAACATAAACAATTTAACAAGTCATCAATATCAAACAAGGCCATTCTGTCACCTTGATAGATCAAAACAAACACAAAAGTACTCTATAATCATACCTGAACCCAGACAGGTTCATGAACATTGTGCAAAACACAAAAAGATCACCATCCTGCATCCATGCTAATATGGATCACTGCTGCTTATTTAGTAATTACAGATTTAACCTTGCTCTAATTTTTCCACCATGTTGATAAGATTAAGATAGATAATAATAAATACCCTGCTTCTTATTCAGATCAAAGACCACTTCTTCACATTTTCCCCCCAATCACCCAACAGAAGCCAAAATACTTTATAGTAATAAATGGTCCTAACACTGTACCCACACCTCCCACTGTTCCTCATGGTGGGGCATGGCAGGGAACTATAAAGGATACTTGTTCAAGCATTGACATATTCTTGGTTTCAGTAGAAGAGACATGACAGATGAGTTGGAAGTTCAGATAGTAAACTACTGAGTATTATTTCCATGGCATTTTGATTTGGTGTAGCCAAATTCCCTGGAATTTTATGTCCTAACAGAAAGAAAAATATCTGTTCTACATAGAAAGATATAATGGAATATATTGAAATATAATACATGAAAACCGGGGTTCCTGAGTGGCTTATTCAAGTTGAGCGTATGACTCTTGATCTCATCTCAGGTCATGATCTCATGATTGTGGGATCTAGCCCTACATTGGGCTCTGCACCAAGCATGGAGCCTGCTTACAATTCTCTCTCTTCCTCTGCCCCTCCCCTCTGCTCACGCTCTAAATATATTTATATTTACATTTATATTTATTTATATATTATTTGAAAACAATTGGGGAAGTAAAACAGTAAAATAATCTAAGATACAGCTTATTTTAGATTTGATTCATTATGATAATATCACTAAAATGTGGCTATTAAAGAAAAAATTCTATTTTGATCATAATAAGGTATTTCTGCTTGATAGGATAAGAACCATGCTATGAAGTTTTCATAGAATTCCTTGTTTTGTTTACCCACTTGCAGATTTTAGTGTGAGAATTAATTTGAGATAGAGCACTAGTTAAAAACTATAAGAAAACATCATTTAAACTTCATATTCAAATGGCAACTAAAGAAAATCTAACAATGGCATTTAATTATTAAAACCAAACAGCAAGCTTAAGGAAGCTTCACAATTACCAATGGCAATGGTTTGAAATTTCAATATAGTATTGGCATAAACTACTGCAGGGAATCTTCTGAACTTCTTTATGTAAGTGCACGGTATTATGGACATATATCCACACATTATGAATAAAGTAAATATTAAGTTAAAAACTTAAAAGTCAGAAAATAACACATTTGTCTTCATTGCATCTTCAAGATGTTAAACAACCAGAAAAAAATATATAATAAGAAAATAAGTGTCATCTGATTAAATTGGCTTTCAGTTCAACCCAAACATTAAAGTGAACTGTTCTGCATAAAGACAGAAGTATGCTTTGTTGAGGCAAGATGTCTACATTTTTGTGTGTGTGTGTGTGAAAATAAAGGCATCACATTAAGGAATCTGTATCATTTTTAACACTCTAAATATGACTACATTTTGTGTGCTGTGAAGTTAAACGTTATGAAATTTTAACATATTTTTTAATATAATTGTAATAACTAGGATGGGACTATCTAATTACCTTGGAAAGTATTTCTATTTTCAGCATCATCATCCAAAATTAGTTTTCTCACCAGAAAATACTTACCCATATGATTAATTTTAAGTTGTGCAATCTAATATTTATTTGGAAATGTATTTTATTAACTGGGGTCGAAATATCTCATTATCTTGGAAAGGTAATTGCTTTTTTACTATTGCTTCTTTTAGCATCACCTACAATGAGTTTTATTACCAAAAAACATGTATCTTCTAATTAAGTTTAGGTTTGCACTACATGTAGGAAATGTGTTCTCCTAGCCTATAAATATTGAGATAACTTTAGTTGGTACTCCATTTTCGATACTAGAAGCTATTGAAGATAGGAGTCATTAGTGGATATTTGAACATGTTCCACATTCCAATTCTCTTTAAGTGTTCAATAGGGAAATATTTTACTACCTCCTAAAATTTCTTATGTCCTTTTAAAAACAAAAATAAACCAAAAAAAAAAAAAACTTTCCATCAAATATCCCTTTTCTGGACTTGAGAATATAAGTTGTTGATAAAAAGTCTTTCCTTGATGTTTAAAATATTTTTCCTCTGTATTCCTCCATTATTTGTATGCATTAGTAAATAAAATGAAGTATAAGGATTTGAACAAATTAAAAAGGGAAGGTATAACATCTAAGATTTGTTTTATTGAAAAACCACCAGCTAAGTCTTTTGTCATAAAGAATGGGCAAATATGAGACCCAAGAATACATGTATCAAAAGATGAAAACAAATTTAGCTTAGAAAATAAATGTCTTGAGAAAATGTTCAATAAAGGAAGAAGCCATTTTATTTATTTATTTATTTATTTTTATTTATTTATTTTCAACGTTTATTTATTTTTTTTGGGACAGAGAGAGACAGAGCATGAACGGGGGAGGGGCAGAGAGAGAGGGAGACACAGAATCGGAAACAGGCTCCAGGCTCTGAGCCATCAGCCCAGAGCCCGACGTGGGGCTCGAACTCACGGACCGCGAGATCGTGACCTGGCTGAAGTCGGACGCTTAACCGACTGCGCCACCCAGGCGCCCCTTTATTTATTTTTTTAATATGAAATTTATTGTCAAGTTGGTGCCCTCCTCAATGCCCATCACCCACTTTCCCGTCCCTCCCACCTCCCCATCAACCCTCAGTTTATTCTCAGTTTTTAAGAGTCTCTTATGGTTTGGCTATTTTAGAGAACTTTTTGAATCCCTTGATAAAAAGAAAAAAAAAAAAAGGTCTCATTGAAACAGAAGACAATAGGCTCAGATGGGAGGGGAAAAAAGACTAAAGAAATGGGATTCAGATAATATTTAAAACTTGTAATTAAAATAAAGTTAGTTCAACAAGAACTATAGCAATGGAAAAGAAAAAGAATTTAAAACAATGAGAAAAAATTATACAAACCACACCAATTAGCGTAGAAAGAGGGATGCCCATGTGGCTCAGTTAAGCTTCTGACTTTGGCTCAGGTCATGATCTCACAGTTCATGAGTTCTAGCCCCTCCTTGGGTTCTGCACTCACAGCAGAGAGCCTGCTTCAGATTCTGTGTCTCCCTCTCTCTCTCTCTCTGCCCCTTCCCCACTCACACTCTCTGTCTCTCAAAAATAAATATTAAGCACTTAGAAAAAGAATAGAGGGGCACCTGGGTGACTCAGTTGGTTAAGTGTCTAACTCTTGATTTCAGCTCAGGTCATGATCTCATAGTTTATGAGTTTGAGCCCCACATCGGGCTCTGCACTGATGGTGTGGAGCCTGCTTGGGATTCTCTCTTTCTCTCTCTCTCTCTCTACCTGCTCACTCTCTCTCAAAATAAGAAAAATAAACTTTAAAAAGAATAAAAAATAAAAAAGAATAGAAATAAAATTAAAAATCATAATTCAAGAGAATTTTCTAATAAAAAAACTGAAATGGAAGAGGATAAAGGTATACCATATACCCACCAAAACAGTTAAAAATGTTTTTTCCAGCAAGCATTTGAAGAGTAAAAAACTGATAAGTATAAAGATTATGTTTTATAATATATATATATCAAATTTAGAATGACAAAAATAGCTCTGACACCAAACACGTTAAGTATTTTAAAAACAATGGTTTGATTCTCCATCCCTAGATTAGATTGATTATTGGGCAGAATAGGGGAAAACTTTGGGGATGGATAAAGGTACAATTTACCACCTTACACAGAAAGATAATTGAAGATATCTTTTTTGGTGATTTAAATGATTGGAAACTACAGATCTAATCATATCTTTTGTCAAGTTGCAAGACAATTACTACCAGGAATATTTAGAGGGTTTTTATTTTCAAAAACAGTAAATAATAAAACAATAAAAAATAGGGGAAATGAAAGAATAATAAATAAGCATATAAAAATAAAATACTAGGGGTGCCTGGGTGGCTTAGTCAGTCGAGTGTCCGACTCTTGATTTCAGCTCAAGTCATGATCCCAGGGTCATGGGATATAGCTCCTATGCTCACCACGGAGCTGGCTTGAGATTCACTTCCTCTCTCTCCTCTCTCTCTCTCTCTCTTTGCACTTCCCCTGCTCACACACGTGCACGGACTCTCTCTCTCCTTCTCAAATAAAATTTTAAAAAACTTATTTAAAAAATGAACCTTCTTTTCGAGTATCTGTGGAATAAAATTAATCAAATACTTTTTAACCCCCCCAACTACTCTAAAATATGCCAAGCCATAAATTTTAAAAAGAATAATATTAATGAACTAGGCTTCAATGATCCAAATGTAGCTATAATAATTGGCATCTTCCCCTAACTGAAAATTTTATTAATACAATTAAAATAATTATCAACCTCACTTAAAAAATGGGAGTGACAAACTATAACTGTGTAGGGATGTATAATATGATACATTTAAGCTATGCAAATTATATAACCATTAACAACCCACTTGTAAAAATCATTGCCTGTCACTGGAGGTATTGACAATGTTATATTATTTGAAGATGCAATTTTGTATACAATTTGATTTCAACTTTAAAAAAGGGTGTATATTGTACAGCAAAGAGTAAAGGGAATATTTTATCATATTAACAGTAGTGATTTTTGGTGATATTATGAATACACTTAAAAAACAGAATTTAGATTTTTTAAAATATTCCACATTAAGCCATTACTTTTGAATAAAAAGTGTTTTAAAATAAAACACCATAGGAGATACAAAAACTAATGTACATTTATAAGAAATAGAATATCTGAATGACATAAGCACACTCATCTGCCAACCACCAAAAGTATGTGAGTGAGCTGTAAGGCCAGATGAATTACAATAACCCAGGTAGTAATCAGACTCATTGACCTTATTCAGTCACAGCCATGATCTGCCAGGATCTGACTATAACAATCAAATTGTGACCTTTCTTCTTGTTTGGTATATCTGTTCTTTTCCATCCCTTCTTTCTCTCCATTTTTAGGTCCTAACCATTGCAACAGTTTACTGTGTATGTACCCGACTCATGCTTTCTCTTCTTGCTTAATGATGCAGTTCCCCATTATTGCAATAAACTATTCCACGATTTAAGTTAACCTTGAAACAAAAGCTAATTAGAATTAGGATAAGCCTCTTTTTATGTACAAACTAGGTCAGAAAATGTTTAAATAATAGCCAGAAAAATGTAGGTGCCAAAACTCCAGTCCAACACTTTTAAAGTGACAGAAAAATAAAGTACCAGTGTGTAAACCACTCTTTGTCAATCTTGCCAAGTTTTAAAAAATACTGGCATTATATTTATTTTTCAAAGAGAAAGAACTCTGACATTTGTAGTCAGTGAACTGCTTAATTTAAAATTCAAGTCACATCAGACATTTGTGTCAGATTTTTTTAAATTAGGTTTTTAATTTTAATTCCAGTATAGTTAACAACCAGTGTTATATTAGTTTCAGGTGGACAATATAATATTAGTTTCAGGTGGACAATAATTCTATACAGTACTCAGTGTTCATCATAAGTGTGCTGTTTCAGATTTTTTACAACATTTTGCAAAATACTACAGTGACTTCAGGCCACTCTGGAAAACATTTGACTTGAACAACGATGTTCATTTGAGGGACACCTTAGAAAGGGAGGAGAGCATGGTTTCTCAGACTCAATGGGCAACACATTTTCGTGGTATGTAGACACCTCCAAATGGAATTCTGATTTAAAAATTTCATTCACTGAAATGAAATCTGATGACCTTAAACAACAACAAACTACTTCCCCAAGTAAATCCCCCTTTTCCTTGGTTTTCAACTGCTTCCCTATATACTGTTCTCCACATCCCTATTGTTCCTTTGATCTCTCTTCTCCTATAGCTCCAGCATTCCTCCTTCCCTGGTCTATACCCCTATATTTTCCCAGTGACTTTCTTAAGACCCCAAGAATACAATTGATTCTAAATATCCATCCTTCTCATCATCCAGGTATTCAGGCAACTGTAGATTTAAACTTTGGATCCAAAGTGGTCTCAGAACTACAATTAAGAATTTCCTGAAATCCAGACAACACCAGCAAGTATTAATAGAAAAATATGGAAAAAAATAGAAGAATATGTAGTTCATTTGGTTGCATACACCTCGGAGTTACCTGACCTCCGTCAAATTATACACTTAGTCAGTCATTTCAGATGGCAAATGCTATATTGCAAAAACAAAAAAAGGCAATTTGCAGACACCACAGCAGTCACTGTATGGTTAAATATAGTACTGAGTAATATTTTATTGTCTGAATGTACCATACTTTATCCATTTACATACTGAAGGAAATCTTGGTTGCTTCCAAGTTTTGGCCCTTATAAATCAAGTAGCTATAAACACCCTTGTGAAGGTTTTTGTGTGGATACAAGTTTTCAACTTCTTTGTGTAAGTACCAATGAGAGAGATCACTGGATCACAGGAGTACATTTAATTTGTAAGATACCACGAACTGTCTTTCAAAGTGGCCATACCATTTTGCATTCCTACCAACAATGAATGAGAATTTCTGCTGTTCTACAGTCTCCCCAGCATTTGGTGTTGTTCTAGATTTGGTCCACTCTAATAGGTGTGTGATAGTATCTCACTGTTGTTGGAAGTTGCATTTCCCTGATGATGTATGATGTGCAGCATATTTTCATATGCTTATTTGCTGTCTGTATATTTTATTTCATGTGGTATCTGCTAAGGTGTCTGGCCCTCTTCTTTTCACTGCACTGTTTGTTTTCTTATTGTTGAGTCCTTTTTTCATTATCAAATGTTCTCACTTCCTTGCCTGCCTTTCAGTCTCTGTCATAAAAAAGTCACAAAATCTGAACCAATAGCTACAGCAAAAGCTGAAGCAATAGGCTTTATTTCCAGAGCAGCTTTGTATTAGGGGAGTAAGTTGTATACATTTAAGTGTTGAGGAAATTTGTAGATATAAATATTTAATTTTCACTTTATTTTATGTACTATTAAATAAAAACACCTAAGTGTTGTTTCAATATGAAATCCAAGCAAGATGATTTTAATTGCCATTGTATTGATTCACACCATAATGAGGAAACATGAAAGAACAAAGTAGAAAAATCTAGAATGAAGGTCAAAAGATAGATCTACACCAGACAAAGGCCGAAGGAAAAGTGCTTAGAAAGGTACTGGAGAAGCTGCTATTTAACAAAGAAATGCAAAAGGCCTTTTTTCACAAAAAAACTCATTTTTACTGCTTAGGAATTAACCAATTAAGAATTTCATTAAAGGCCCATATCCTCACAATCCAATGAATGAAATAATTAAAATGTTTAAAACACTGTATTAAATATAGAGTTTGTAATGTTCCCTAGCTGTTACACCCCTAATGTAATGTAATGTTTTTCCCCCAAAATATCTTTCCACTAGAACTTTAAATTCTAAGCAGCAACATCAAAGAAATGAATATTTGAAAAAGTATTCTTATCAACTATAAAAAATAAAAAGTCACTTTAATAATCTTGCACGGGGTTTTTTGGGTCCTCATATCCTTAGCAATAAACCAGAGGACAACCAAATGTCTCCAACATAAATTTTCAATGTAAAATTCAATACTGTACCAATAAGTCTCATTGGTGTTGAAGAAAAATCTATTTGAAGGTAACATATTCCACACAGGTAGCATTGCCTTCATACATGAAAGGATGGAATGCTGATAGAGGAGACAGAAAAGACTCAGATTAATATAATCATGTGAACATAATGTTTGTGGCCTTAGAGTGCCTTTTCTATAAACTTTCAAATTATTGATAGTGTACACACAAGATGGAAATAACATTTTATTTAAAAGTTTATTTTGCTTTTAAATAAAATATATCAGACTTCATATATCTGAGAAAGATGAACTGTTTCAGCAGAAAGTGCAGAAATCATGCAGAGAGTTGTAAATACGAAACTACTGACCACTTTGATGCCTTGCATCGTTAATTTAAAGATAAATATGCAAGAGGTATCTTACATTAATGTGGTTATGTCATGTACAAGATTTTACATGCTGATCTGGTACTCAAAATTCTTTGATAAATCAAAAGTGTCTCTGTATTGTCTTTTCACAGTTAAACTACAAACAGATAACAGTTTTGATGCCAAATGCATGAAGAAAGGAAGCATAAGCTTCCCCTTACTCTTTAAATAAAAGCCAAACACCAGGTACTTATGATAGACTTTTATTTAAGAAAACTAATCCTGCTGACTGCTGCCCCAGTGTGGTGCAATATTAAACATCAGAGACTTGAAGAGTAGAAGAAAGATATCTGCCCAACACATCTCCCTAGCAAGATCTTTTCAACAGGTTAAGAAATGAAAAGCGGGGTGCCTGGGTGGCGCAGTCGGTTAAGCGTCCAACTTCAACCAGGTCACGATCTTGTGGTCCGTGAGTTCGAGCCCCGCGTCAGGCTCTGGGCTGATGGCTCAGAGCCTGGAGCCTGTTTCCGATTCTGTGTCTCCCTCTCTCTCTGCCCCTCCCCCGTTCATGCTCTGTCTCTCTCTGTCCCGAAAATAAATAAACGTTGAAAAAAAAATTTTTAAGAAATGAAAAGCAAGCTGAAAAATAAAGTTTCATAGTTTTTTGAAAAATCGGCACCTTGTCTATCTTTTCATAGCATTGAAATGCTTTCACTTATTGAGAGTGTTTTACCTCTATTTGCATAACAGATTAATAAGGAACAAACCACCCTTCCTATGTCAGATGTGGATATTAAATATTAGTGTAAGACTAAATGAGTGTATTAATAGAAGACATAAAATATCTAGAGAGCATTTTTCTGTAAAACAAAACTTGGCAATGTATATAGGTTTTATTACTATAAATCAGGATGAATTTTTATGTCTTTCATTTTATTTTGCAATTAGTTAATCTACACTTCAGAAAATAAAGATTGGTTAACAAAATACTTTCTAAAACAAAAAATATTAGAAAGTAATATTTATACACACAAACATCTTTATACATTAGTACAAGTTAGAAATGATATTTAAATAATCTATCCAATATTCCCCTTTCAAAATACAATTAATTATATGTTTATTACAAACTTTTTAGTTATAAGGCAATCTTATTATTCTTCATTGGTTCTTGCCTTTCTGTCAATGATTATTATAATATCTCTAATGCTGACAGTTTAATTTCCATATATTTTACTTCACTATCCATTTTCTATAAATAGAACAAGGAATTCCTAACTCTATACTCACACCACTAAAAGCAAATAGCTGAATTAACACAGTTCACCTTAAAAGTATTTTAAAGTGTTCTAAGAATTTTATGATAAAATATCTTTAGAAACATGGGAGCCCATTTTACGCGGGCTATTCTTGACTCCAAGGAACCCATACTGTCAGATGGACTATACTGAGCTTACCAATATTTTTTATTTTGTGTTGTTTCTTTTTTATTTCAACATATATATTTACTTTTTACAAGATTAGTAACATTCTTTTTTTAATGTTTATTTATTTATTTTGAGAGAGAGAGAGAGAGAGCAAGTAAGCATGAGGAGGGGAGGGGCAGAGAGAGACAGAATCCCAAGTAATCTCCATGCTGTCAAACAGATCCCAATGCAGGGCTTGATTTCACAAACCAGATCATGACCTGAGCTGAAATCAATAGTCAGATGCTTAACTGATCAAGCCACCCAGGTGCTCCAAGATTAGTAACTTTCTTAACATGTATTATTAAAATTAGGAGAGTCAGTAATAAAATTATTCCTCTTGGTTCTATGTTCTTCACCATGGGAAGAGCCAGAAAATTTATAGAAACACTTTTATTTGAAGTTTTAGTAAAATATGTTTGTCACTACACTTGAATTATTTATCGTGACTATGTTGTAAAAATAAGATGAACTCTAAAAAGTAATAGTACTGAAAATGTGTACGTGTCCTCTTAGTTATTCAAAGTAAGTTTTCAAGAGTATATTTTACGTTATTCCTAAATTCACTGAGAGAATAAGTCTGCTAGAAAGTATTTTATTACCATTTATAAAAGCAAAATTTAAAGTTCAACATGTTTAGATGACTTGACCAAGATCATACGATTTAATAAGTGACAAAACAGAACTAAGATCTAGGTTTTATTCTTTCTATTACACTATTCCTCTATACAACATGCTGCTAATCACAGAAAGAAAATGAATAAAAAATAAAACTAATAACTACATATTAAATGGTTAAAGAAAAATAAAAAAATGGACCTTAAGTGACATTTTCAACCCAGGAATATCCTCTATGTTCTGTCATAAGGGTAGATACGTTTTTCTAATGTAGAGTTCTGTGTCTACAATTTTTCATCTAATCTTAACATTCTAGATAAATATGGTGCTCACAAAGTAAGAAGTAAGTCAATGAAATAAACCTATAATTGCTTTTATATTTTCATTAAACACATATCAGATCATGTAAATTCTCAACTATATCACACCACTCACCACGATCATACCAGGAACATTTGAAGGCCATCATTCTAAATCATCTTGATTTTCACATGAAAAGAATCTAGATTATAAGAATATGGGGACAAGAATTGAGAGTGTGCTCTCAGGTGTGAGCTCTTCAGACGTCTCCCATCTTTGGCACACAAGAGCTTCTATAATTGTGACGCCCAAGTTGTTTGTATAAGACTAGTGTAGTAGGAAGAATGAGTTGGGGATGTTGCCAGAGTCACTAATGAAACTTGGCTCACTGAGCAACTGGTTGCCATATGCCTACACAGATAATGCAGAGAGAAGGAAAAAGAAGACAGAAAAGAGGGGGAGGGAATTAAATATATTATCTGACTTCCACAGTTCTTTTTCCTGATATATTTGAGGTGATGCAGTTTGGAAACTATTACAGTTTATTTTTAAGATGACATTGGCATAAAGAGCCAAGCAAACTTTGAACTTTAAAAAGAGTATTTGAAAGCAAATAGGAAGCATCATCCTCTTATTATAAAGAGTATAATAAACCCTCCATGACTTCAAGAATATCCATTAAAAGGAAAGTAAAAGGAATGGAGGAAAAAGGCTTTGGGTGTAGGGCAAGAACGTTAAACGATGGCCACTTGAGGACAGATTAAGAACAAACTAGGAACACATAAAAGGAAACATTGTTTCTCTTAGTAAGTAATGAAGTTAGAACCCATTAAAACAATTTAATACCATAAAAACATCAGTAAGAAAAACAAAACACAAGTATGGAATTATATATTTAAAATTAGTATCAAGAAAAAACAACAGTGCCAGCAAACATTGCAATTTGTAGGTTGTTGGAGGCCTTTATGCACAGAAAGAGAATCCTTAGCCATGTAAAAGGGAAGAATATCCTGTGTGTGTGTGTGTGTGTGTGTGTGTGTGTGTGTGTGTGTTTTGAAAACAAGCAGACATTAAGAGTTAAAGGAGAGGGCATCTCAGATTATGAGATCAGACAGAGGAATTGTGACTTTGACTTATTCTGTCATTGTTCTGGCAAATTTGGGGTAAAATATCTAACTTACATTAATGTGGAATATTTGATTTCTAATCCTAGGCAATCAACAAAGGCAGAAAACCTGCCGTAAAGAGCTTATCTCTTTGATGAAGGAAAACATTTTCAATCACTGCACTATATTGCAATTAAAATCTAAAAATGTAATGTAAAAATATTATAAAGATAAGATACGTGCTGGAAGCTATCATGGCAGAATTACAAATTCTTAATATTTAAGAAATAATTGGGTATGCTCTTTCAGAAATAATCTGTTATCAAAAAAATAATCTGGGGGCACCATGGTGGCTCACTTCATTAAGCATCAGACTCTTGGTTTCAGCTAAGGTCATGATCTCACAATTTGTGAGTTCAAGCCCCACATCAGACTCTGTGCTGACAGTGCAGAGCCTGCTTGGGATTCTCTCTCTCCCCCTCTCTCTCTGCCTGTCCTCTACTTGAGCTCTCTCTCTCTCAAAATAAAAAAATAAACATAAAAAGACAAATAATCTGTTATTAAATGCACTGATATCTTTGAGTATATAGGTATTTTCTATAACATGATGAAACAATGCATTTTCTTTTTTAAAAAATAACCATTTTGAGGTATAATTTATATATGATAAGACACTCATTTTAAGCATACATTTTCCATGAGTTTTCACAAATCTATACACCTGCTAGTTACCACAATCAAAACATAAAACACTTCCGTAACTCCCAAAAGTTCCTCTGTTTCTCTTCCTAGTTAATTCCATATCTGGCCCCAGGCAACAACTGATCTGCTTTCTGTCAGTATAGATTATACTTTGTGTCTAAATGCTTTTGTCAGCACAATGTTTTCAGATCTATGCCTCCTGTTCCATGTATCTGTTGTTTATATTTCATATTACCAAGTGGTACAGTATTGAATAAAAGTAGGAAGAGTGGACATTCTCATTTTATTGCCAAACTTAGGGGAAAAATAAGTCAGTCTTTCATCTGTAAGTCTGATGTTAATTGTCAAGTGTTCATAGATGTCTTTTTTTTCAGGATATGGAATTTCCATTCTACTTGTTTACAGCCATTATCAAAAGTTAATTTTCAACTTTGTCCAAACATTTTTCTATATCTATTATGATGACTTTATGTTTTTCTCCCTATTCTAGTAAGGTGAATTCAATGACTTTTTATTCGTTAACCAATCTTGCATTCCTAGGATAAACCTCACTTAGTCATCACTTGATCATTACATATCCTTTTTAATTTGTTGATGTATTCAATAGCTAACAGCTGGTAATAATGTTTACATCTATGTTCATGAGAGATATTGGTCTATAGTTTTCTTGTATTGTTTTTGCCCAGTTGGGTAACCTAACTAGGAAACACTGTCTACCTAAAATAAGTTGAGAAGCATTTCTTCCCCATTCACCTTATGAAAGACATTGTGTGATGTTGGTACTATTTCTGTCTTAAATATTTATAGAATTCAGAATGAAGCCACCTGAGAAATCAATTTAAAAATTTTTAAATCCTGAACCAAAGCCCTTTATGTAAAAGTGTAACATTTTAGTAATGAAATAAGAACCTGTTGGGATGAGGGCTGGGTGTTGTATAGAAACCAATTTGACAATAAATTACATTTAATATAAAAATAATGAAATAAGAAATAAAGATTACCATCTCTTATCATTTTCATAAAAATGTTAATGTTCATTTCCTAGAATTGTGTTCATTTGGTGTATTTTAACACATATTTGAGTTCAGGTCTATGAGATTAATGAGACCACATTTATATGCTTAAATCAATTACCCTTGTCTCTACTTTTCCATCCTCCCCCAAACAAAAATCTAACAAATCAATATTTAAAATACAGATTAATATTAAAATACGTCAAGTCTGACAACTTGTTGTTGTTATTATTATTATCTCTAGTCTTGTGTTTTCATCCATTCAGTTAAAAGCCACTCCTTGATAACTGCGTTAGTTGCTAAAAAACTAAAAGTAAGTTGAACAAATGCACATTACTCAAGAATATCAATATTCAGTGGAGCAAGAAAATGGAAGACTCATAAAACTGTATATTATGAACAGTGGCAGAGTTCTACAAAGTGTATTTTGCTGTTACTGAGGAAGTTCATCTCATGACTCTTTAAAGTTTAAAAACAACTTCCTAGAGACAGTGATACTTGGACCGAGTTCTAAAAGATATTTAGCAAATAGGTAAAAATCAAGCTTGTGACAGTGTGTTTCAATGAGAAAGAACAGCATAAGCAAGTGCATGAAGGAAGAGAACAATATGAATGAAGTATACAGAGAATGGCAAAGAGAGCTTCATTACAAAGACTTATGGTTCCAAGCTTCCCCAAAGTCTTTCAGAACAGAGTGTTAGAGAAGGATTATACTACTTCAGCATTAGGTTACACTTCAAGAATAGATGACTCAATCTCCTCAGGCTTGGGGGTTCCTCAAGGGCCTGTCGTGGCTGAAGTCCCGCGGAGGGATACAAACTGCAATAAGCATCTGTTCCCCAAGGATGGGGTCATATATCACTTCTTGTAAACTTATACAAAATATGATTAGAACCTTGATAAGATAAAGTATGAAGCTAGAGGAAGAAGGGGCGCTTAAGAGATCAGCCCTTTCCAAATCACTGAAAACCTTGTAGGCCACATTATAGAAACTGGACTCAGTTCTCATAGTGATAGTGAAAACCAGAAGACATAGGAGTTTCAGGTGGAACAGTCTTTAGGCTGAGAAAGGCAAGAATTGGGGGTGCTATTTAAACCATCTTCTCTCTAGGGAATGACAAGCAGTACACTTTTTACACGTACAACTCTATGCTATGAACATACCCACATGTTTCACTGTTTGGAGAACATAGAAGATGGGTTGTAATTATGTGAATTTTATTTTCCTTAAAGCACTTCATCTTCTAATTAACTTAACCATAAAAATTTTCACATTAAAAGGCAATCTTCCAAGTTAAGTAATGCAGGTGACATTATTATTCATCATTCCTCAGGTTTTTTTAAAGCCCATTTTTTGTAACCTAAGTTTTTCAAACAGCATCATGAAAGATTTCCTTTGGTCTATAGTACTTTAGTAACATTTAAATCTTTGATTATAATGAGGAAATATCCTGTCAAGAAATAAAATTTATTAGAGAGAAACACATTTTAAGATATAAAAATTAAATAATGATTCTATTGTCATATCTTTCCAGCTACTACTGAGATTCCTAGTTTAGGGTCCATATTCAAGCAGTATAAGGTATAACTTTAAGGTAGAATTAGCTGCCTATGATTAAATCTTGTTCTGAATTTACTTCACTGTAATTAAGGACTCACGAAGAAGAATAAGGGAAGGTAAATGTGAGCATGAGGGCTTTGGGAATATGAAAGGTGGATAGGAAGCAGAAATGATAGGATGAAGATATAAATATGCATCATTTTTGTACCTTTGAAGTATCCATTCTTCTTTCTTCTCACAAAATAATGAGAAAATTGGAGGCTGAACATTGGAAGTGGTGATTTTTCTGAGCCACATTTAGTGGTAACACATTAAGAAAAGTGACCTACAGTTATATATGTTGAATCTAGTAAATTCTATATTATATACATTTGGTAATAATTATTTTTGGCTCTATATTATAACCAAACTTATACACTCAACAGTGTAACTAAAATCTGATGGAAATTCTTTTGAACTTCAAATTTTGAAGTTTGTATGCACTTTAAAGAATACCCATGAAATGATCGAAAATCTTCAAAGATCTAACTTATTTCATAAATCACTCATTATGATGTGTCCATGAAGCAAGGACCCAGAATAGGAGCCACTCAAATTTTGTACGTGACTGCTGGCTCATAGGTAGACAATGAACCATAATCCAAACTTGATCCATATACAAAGTCTGCTTGCCATCAGATAGGAGTGACTTTTGAAATTCCCAGTCTGTCATTCAGTTTGCTTTCTAATCATACCTCAACTGTTCACATCCATACGTGGAATAAATACTGGAATAAATGCTAAGATGGAAGAGCTATACTGTCAAAAGCCCTGTGAGATCTGAGCACACTGAGCAACTCTACATTGTTGCACAGAAACCATCAGAGAACCTGTGACTGCCAGAGGGATAATAATTAGCATGCAGCCATGGGGAGCAGTGGCAAGTTCTGCAGGAGGCAGGACATCCATACAACCAATTCTAGACGAGAGGAATCCTTGATAGGCTCTGTCCAATATTCACGAATCTAACTGGCTAGGAACGCCCATAACCGTCATTAGAAGTGGTAGTGAAGGAGGACCCCATTCTTCAGTTGCCAAGGAGTCCAGAACAAAATGGTACCGAGTAGGATGAAGGAGTACGGATGTCTTATTTTTTTTTCTCGTGTGAGTACCAGATTAGAAAATTGGTTTGATTCCTGCTTCTATGAGTTTGTTGCTCCCTGAGGCTACTGTGTCCAGAGAAACATTGGTTACAGCTTTTTCAAGGTTATATTAAAATGGTTAGTTCAAACAAAATAGCTTAATTATTGTTAAGCACAATAAAATTCTGAAATCTATTAAAAATGTTATTTTCTAAAAATACAGAGAAGAATGTATTATGCCTGCAGAGTATTTTATAACATATTAATTCTAGGTAGAAATGAACACAACATAAATCTATTTTAAGTTACTGCACTGCTCTCATTCCTGCTTTAAACAAAATTATTAGCACATTAGAAACCTGACCATAACTCATTTCAGATGATAATACTACATTATTCCATTTTTATAGTTGGAATACAGTAATAAAATGTCAACTAGTTATTAAACAGAAACAGTCTTTTTAGCAAATATGGAAGAGTGTGAAATATAATCATTCAGGCATTATTAAAAATGTTCTCCTAAGTCTCTTTCCCCAGAGAGCATCAAGTTGTCATTGTAAACATTATGCATTTTTTAGGATAGTACTAAATTTCCTTCTGCCTAAAATATCTTCCAAGGATGGGGAAAATATTTCATGAAATAATTTACATCTTATCTTCTCCTCATTTACTATATAATTATCATGAGTTCTAAAAGAACCACCTACAGCACATTAAAATTGGTCTCTTAAGTGAAAAATGCCCCTAGTTCTAAAAGTAGATTTTAATTTTAAACTCCATTCACTGCAATTAAAAATGAAATAAGACATACTTGAAAAACTTGCAGGTTAAGAAATTGATATTATTTCAAAAATGACTAAAAACACATGGTTACATCATTATGTAGCAATTTAAAAATATTTTACACATTATTTTTAAATGCCATTAAATTCAAACAGCAATAGTGTATATTAGGAATGAAATGATTCTGATCCAAAGTATCTGATGTATAACTTCTAAAAAAAGTAGTACCCTAGAAAATAAACCACATTTTTTAATGTAAGATGTTTCCTAATGTCTTTAACAGTCCAAAGTATTTAAGAACTTAATTTTGATAATCATGAAAAGTATGGACTTTGATAACTAAAACACCTTCCTAACTGGAAGCATTATGAATTGAATACAGAAGAGAACATTGAAAAAAAGAACAAAGAAAAAGAATAGGTTAAGTGGAAAGATTGTTTTGGAACATTTCTCATTATGATCAGGGAAATGTGCGCGCGCACACACACACACGCACTCACACCCCTTGAGCCCATCTCCTGTGCAGTGTCATAGCCCATGCACTTAGTTGGGAGATAGAGAAAATCGAAATATATATCACATTCTTATCTCAGGACCTCTCTAGTTTTCTGATAGTTTCATATACACAAGATAATTTCAGTGTTAAGAATTAGAACAGGAAATAACATGATATAATTTCTAGTAAAAACAGGTGAGGTTAAAAATAAATCATAGAAGATAAATGAAAAATGGAATTAACTTGAATAATCTTTTATAAAATTGACCTTTAAGTACCAAAGTAGTGCCTTTGAAATACATTATTAAAAAAAAACACCATGAACACTAAAAGTTCAAGACTATTATGTTCTAGAAATAGCAGGGCAAGTGAGGGAAATGAAAGAAATGGAGAAAAAAGATAAGTTATTTAACCCTTCGTATATTACTCTGTACATCTGATTTCTCACAATCCACTGGAGCCTTTGAGAACACAAGATGTACTTCGACAAAAACCATAGAAAAAGTCATTTTTAGAATTATGAAAATGTTCCAACTTTCCCCAAAATGTTGGTTTGATATTGCTCAAATAATGTAAATGTTGACGATATCAGTTTCTTGGTCTTATCAGTGCAAAAGCTAGGGAAAAAAGCCAAACCTCCTCTACTTCTAAGGCAAATATTTAAAAAAAGAACATACATTCTCGAAAAATATTATTATTCTTTTTCCAATTATTTCTAATTTCACGGTGAATTTTTAGAAAAAAAAAATATGTTCCATTCGTTCCTCATACCAGTAAAAACTGAATGTCCAGGGTGAGAGTCTGGCATCCTTATTTTCAAACATCCTCAGGTGATCCAACGTTCAGCAAATTCTGGCACCCAATGACTCTTTCTAAATGGTTTTTAATTAATTATTGTCAATACTGTCTTTGTTTCGAGGTTCAGTTTTGTTTCCAGGTTTAGTCAGTGTGAGTCTCTTCAAACGGGCCCGTGTCTGTCATATTCCTCCACCATTTCTTTGAACACCTTGTTCATTTCTTTCATAATAAAATATTCCAGACTCATCTCATATTTTCCCTGACCCAGCTCTGGATTAGTCATTTCTCTGAGGTGTCCCAGTTCCTTTTAGTGGGAAATGGATTAGAAACCATTTCTAATGGTTTCTAATGAAACCAAGATTTCACTGGTATGTGTCTGTTATTATAGTATATAGGGTACGTATTGTTACTAGAGTGTCTTTGCTTTTAGGCTGCTTCACTAAGGATCAAATGAGCAGTGACTAACATTTGTGTGACTAACAACCTTCAGGCCACAGGGAAATCTTTCTCCTCAATTCTTGCTCTTTATCCTAAAAGTGAAGATTACATATATGCCCAGTTTTAATGTTGGCAATGTCAATGGCATATCTGAACTGAAATAGGGCAGATAGGGAAAAGATAACATAAATAATGTGTTAAATTTATGATCAGAGAGCATAAATAGATTCTTCCATAGGAAATATTATTTCCTTTTAGAGCTTTGTCCATGCTTCTGTATTCAACAAAGACGAGAAACACTATACAGAATACTTTTGCATATTCTTATAATATTATTATATGTTCAATATATAGCCATGCATAATAATGCTTTTCATAGGCTGTCAACAAAATCTTTACAGAAAACACTGAAAAATGTCTAAGTTTAGTAGAAATAACTTTGAAATTTTATGCTAGAAAACTGTACATGTAGATTGAATACAAAAATAATGGTCACTTTCAAAGATGGTGAATACAAAGTGAAAATTAATTTAAGAAGTAATAAAGTAAGAGAAAATGCCATATGTTAACATGGAAAAGTGAGAATATATTAAATTACATTCTATGGGTCGCCTGGGTGGCTCTGTCAATTAAATGTCCAACTTCGGCTCAGGTCATGATCTCACGGTTCGTGGGTTCAAGCCCCATGTCGGTCTCTGGGCTGACAGCTCAGAGTCTGCAGCCTGCTTTGGATTCTGTGTTTCCCTCTCTCTCTGCCCCTCCCCCACTCATGCTCTGTCTCTCTCTCTCTCTCTCTCTCTCTCTCTCTCTCAAAAATAAACATTAAAAAAATTTAAATTATATTGTATGATGGTCAAAAAATAACACACAGAAGAAATCAAGTTTAAATTTATAGGTGTTTCACTGGCACAGTACTGGTTTTGTTTTAATGAAAGAACAGTCAAAATAAAATTCCATTTTAGGCATTGAGTTAATGAATGTTTGGATAAAGACATTTACAATTTTTAAGTCTTACCTAATGTTCATTGAAGCAAGTTGTTTTCCTTCTGTATAATTTATGTAGTGGGTGTATGTGTTCATACACAAACAAATATTAAAAGCTACTTGGAAATATTAAAAATAATTTTTACTTGCTTCAAGCTTTTTAATAATCCGTTTTAGAATTATAAAGCCAAATAAGTAAGATAAAATAACTTAAAATACAAATCTGAACGTTTCAACTTTTTAAACACAGTGGAAATATAGCAACAAAGTGTTCCTTTTTCTTTCATTTCTGATCAGAGACAATAATTGAGAATTAATAATGTTTCTTATTATTTCCTTAACATATAATTATCTATCAACTATTTCAATAAGTGTATGCAAGTCTGTGACCTTAAATAACCCATTGAAGATTGTGGTGTGTTAAAAAACCAGCATGTGGGGCGCCTGGGTGGCGCAGTCGGTTAAGCGTCCGACTTCAGCCAGGTCACGATCTCGCGGTCCGGGAGTTCGAGCCCCGCGTCAGGCTCTGGGCTGATGGCTCAGAGCCTGGAGCCTGTTTCCGATTCTGTGTCTCCCTCTCTCTCTGCCCCTACCCCGTTCATGCTCTGTCTCTCTCTGTCCCAAAAATAAATAAACATTGAAAAAAAAAATTAAAAAAAAAAAAAAAAAAAAAAAAAAAACAGCATGCAAGCCAAAGCATAAGAGACTGTTAAAAACTGAGAACAAACTGAGGGTTGATGGGGGGTGGGAGGGAGGAGAGGGTGGGTGATGGGTATTGAGGAGGGCACCTTTTGGGATGAGCACTGGGTGTTTTATGGAAACCAATTTGGACAATAAATTTCATATATTATAAAAAAAAAAAAAAAAAGAAACAAAACAGATGAACATATGGAAAGGGGCCGAGGGGAGAAGAAAGGGAAACAAACCACAAGAGACTCTTAATGATAGAGATCAAGCTGAGGATTGACAGGGAAGCAGGTGGGAGATGGGTTAAATGGGTGATGGGCATTAAGGAGGGCACTTATTGTGATGAGCACTGGGTGTTGTATATAAGTGATGAATCACTGAAGTCTACTTCTGAAACCAATATTGCACTGTATATTAACTAAAATTTAAATTAAAAAAAATAATTTTAGTCCAGGAAAAAAAAAAATCCTACCAATAAAAAAAAAAACAAAAAAAAAAACAAAAAAAAAAACCAGCATGCAAGCAAACCAATAGATAAAACACTTTTAGAAAGGCAAGAGGATAAAGAAGCATTAGGATTCTCAATAAGAAAACTCTTGGACACTTTTGCTCTAGGGATTTTAATAAAGATAATACAATATAGAAAATAATTAATTCAGCCAGAATATTTCATCAATTAAGAATGGGATACTGAATTGTCAAATTAATCAACACCATTATGCTCAACTTATTTTTAACTAATCCAGATTGACTAAAGTATAAGGGGTAATATTGTGGAGAACATGTTTTATTTGCGTTCTTTAATAATACCTTTGCTATATAAGATTCATTATTATTGTGTTACTTTCCATACTTGACTCTCCTTGCAAGATGATTATAGTACCTCAAACAGCAATAACTAGCAACTTTGCTGTAATACTTAATGACTTCTAAATAAAAACAAGTAGACAGGTTTCTATTGTTACTGCCATGATAGTCCTTATCCTTGACGTGGAGCTACTGGCTTGACTAAATTGTTAAACTTTCATAGGAAGTCCTTTCTAGCATTAGACGATAGATAGTTGTTTTAGATGAAGAAATGCTTATATTGTCAAAGAAAAGAAACTGTCTTGTTGAGTGTGTGTACAATTTAAACAAATAATTTACAAAAGCTTTAGGTCTTTCCCAAGTACTTTCTTCAAGAATGATATCTATTTGATCATTAGAGCACTGTATTTAATTATTTCAAAAAACAAAAAATATGGTATAAAATTTAACCACTCTTCTATGCAATGAAAGATCCAATTTATGTAGGCCTAATGTTATATGACTTTGTTTTAAATAAAAACAATATAAAATATTAACACAAAATTTGAACAATATGGATATTTTCATTGAAGAACATAATAAATGAAAATTTAGTGCTGACAAACACCACAAAATTTTCTGTTTTATAATTTTCCTATTTCTGCTTTAACAAAATACCACAAACTCAGTTACTTAAAACAACACAAATTTATTACCTCAGAATTCTGGAAGTCAGAAGCTTTAAATTGGTCTTACATAGCTTCTATCAAATTTGTTGGCAGGGCTGTGTTCCTTCCAAAGATTTAGAGGAGAATCCATTTCATCAACAGGAAAAGAGATTCTCCTGCTTCTAGAGAATACAGGCTTCCTGCATTCTTTATCCATCTTCAAAGCTAACAGTGCAACATTCTCAAATCTGTCTCCTCTCCCACATCAGCTTCTGTCATCACATCTCCTTCTCTGCCTCTAATTGTCCTGTCTCCTTTTCTTATAAGAACCCCAACCACATGGGTCTCACCCAGATACTCCACGACAATCTCCCCATATGAAGATACTTAACTTAATCACACATAAAAAGTCACTTTCCCATATAAGTTAATATATTCACAGGTTTTAGAGATTAGTATATGGACGCAATACAATATAATACAATTTAGAAATACAGGGTTATTAGTCTGCCGACCACACAGATTAAGTGTTGGTTCCCACAAGGTTAAGGTTCTTCTATTGTAACTGAACTTTGGTGTAATTGAAAATTCTTTAAAATATACAAAATTAGGGGTGGCTCAGTCAGTTGAGGGTCGGACTTGATTTCAGCTCAGACCAAGATCCCAGGGTTGTAGGATTGAGCCCCACATTGGGCTCCATGCTCAGTATGGAGCCAGCTTAGGATTCTATCACTCTCTCTCTCTTCCTCCCTCTCTCTCTCTCTCTCTCCCTCTGCCCCTCTCCCCCCACTCACTTTCTCTCTCTCTAAAATAAAATTTAAAAATATACAAAATTAATCAGAAATTAAGGAATAACCAAAGAGTAATTAAAATGACTCTGTAAATTATTGCTACATGGTACTGAGCTACATAATCTATAAGCAGTTTACACTTTTGATCTATTAACTAACTTCGTGAAGAATTTGAAATTTGGGAAATACCAGTTTTATAACTTCAATACATTTTTTTCCTCAGTCCATTTCACTATCACAGTGATGATCATCCATGTTATTTTTTTTTCTGTAACCATCAGAATTCATACAGCTCAATGTCAGATATACTAAGATACTACTCATATTTTCAGGAAGCTGAAAAGGAATAATAGTCTTAACTAACTGCATTTAAATATCTTAATTTTGCAAATTTTACAAAAAATTATGACTGTTATGTGCATACATGGTCAGGATCCATTCAGATGGGGATAGGGTTGGAACTCCAAAGTTTAGCTTCAGAGTAAAACTAACTCCAACTCTACCCCTCATATTCAACATTCATATTGTTCTTAGTTTATTTTATTTTACTTATTTTATTTTTACAAAAAAAAAAACTGTAAAAAATGGACATTCCATTTCTAGGTGAATGTTCTACTGAAGCAAAAGACCGATTTATCTGCCCCTGATTACAGAAGAATTAAGAGAGGTAGCAGGATAGAGGCAGGGGGTGAATTTGATGTAGGGTACAAACTCACTGTTGGGAATAGCAATGCAGGAGTTTTCCTAATGGTCAAGTAGATACCAAGAAAGGAAACGAGACTTGGGCCATTTTTCTGAAGCTTTACTCAAGAGGGGTGCCTATAGGAAAATTGATCTACCAGAAGGAAGATATTTGGGAAGGTCTCCTGGTAAGCAAAACTGAGGATGGGTAGAAAAGATTAAGCTTTGGGCTGCCTGGGTGGCTCAGTTGGTTGAGGTATGACTCAATTTTGGCTCACGTCATGATCTCATGGTTTCATGGGTTAGAGTTCTGAGTAGTGCGGAGCCTGACTGCACAGAGTCTGTTTGGGATTGTCTCTGTCCCTCCCCCGCTTGCATTCTCTTTCTCTCAGTCTCTCTCTCAAAACAAATATATAAACTTTTTAAATAAAAGAGAAGTTTAAACTTCATTTGAATAGTCTACATTGGAGAATCATGCAATAAAACAGCCAACCATTATCTTTCTAAAAATTTAGTCCCAATACTCAATATCTGCTACATGAAGGCATCCATAAGTGTGAACAGGAGACTGAAAAGATTCTATATTGACTAAAAGGCTACAACTCTGGCCAAATAAAGTGGTACTTAATTGTCTTCCTTTCCTTTACCTTTTCTTATTCCAATTAAATGGATTCACTGTGGGTAAGAAAGAGGTTTTAAGGTAGTTTGGAAATTTCATTTGAATATTAGATTGACAATTAAAACCAAATGATACTTAGTGTAATAACTAAAGCTTACCAAATGTAGTAGAATCTGCCAAAGTGGTCATTAAAGTTAAGTAAAGGATATTTTAGCAGAATATAGTTAAACTCATTTATTGGAAGTGTAATTTCCAATTATATTGGAAAAACTAGGTAGTATTTATACCTTGTTGGAAATGCCTACTCAAAATATGTTAGAAATACTGAATTACTGAAGTAAAGTGTACAAACATTTAAAAATCGTTGATAGATATTTCCTTATTTACTTGCAAAAATGCTGTATCATTATTTCTACTAACCGCTTGTAAAAGTATCCAATTTCCAACATCAGTGTCCATACTAGATGTTCTATCAAGTCTGGTATTCTGTTTTTATTTAATAAAGTTTCTAAGGCAACTAGGTAGCTGCTGAATCTTTAATTTTATTTGATTTTATAGGCCTACTTCTATGTCAGCTCTTTATATACTTTGCCCCTTTTCATAGAAATCTATTTGCTTGATCCAAATAACTTCATATTCACATTCTCCAAAATGCAAGTGGACTGCCTCAGTGGATCATAAAGTCAAATTCTTACTAGGTTAATACGGTATCTACCTTAATTTCAGTACAGAAAAATGGGCTTGGGTTTTTTTTGGGGGGTACATTATGTCTCATAAATCAAAATTATCTACTTTTGGAAAAAAATCTGTAGATTAAAACTCAAATTATCAATTTAACAACTTGATTATTGTTTTCCAAATTCCATTTAATTCATCAGGAAAATGTGGATAAATCTCTGCCTTCAACCCTGGTATTAACTATGTACCAAGTGGAAGTTAAGTGCTGCCTGTATATATTTTATTCGATTAGTGCCCGTGTTATTCTGATTGTTAAATATATTGAAAAAGCTTCCAGAGTTAGCGTTAAATGTCTCACTAAAAAAATGTAGAATTGGGGAGCCTGGGTGGGTGGCTCAGTCTGTTGGGCATCTGACTCTTGATTTCAACTCAGGTCACGATCTCATGGTCCATGAGTTCCAGCCCCAAATCCCAAGTCAGGCTCTGCACTGACAGCGCAGAGCCCACATGGAATTTTCTCTCCCTTTCTGTCTTCCTCTCTCCCTCTTGCACACTCTCTCTCTTAAAATAAATAAAAAAGTAAAAAAAATGCGGAATCAATTATAGTTAAAGATGTTATACCAGGGGCCTAGGATAATATGTTAATGAAGCAGACAAAACATGGTACACCTTAACACATTTACAGTTTTGAAATCTAGTGCAATAATGGGTAAGTCCAAAGCCCTACATTTAGTTT
The DNA here is from genome assembly GCF_018350155.1 of Leopardus geoffroyi. NCBI lineage: Eukaryota > Metazoa > Chordata > Mammalia > Carnivora > Felidae > Leopardus > Leopardus geoffroyi. Next base: position 172,416,329 of record NC_059328.1, on the reverse strand, counting down.
GCAATATATTCCTGATGCTTGTTTTCCAGTATTGTTTTGTTTTTGCTGCAGGATAAGGAGAGTGAAATGAGGTGTAGATTCCTATCTATGCTTTGCTTAGGTAAAGGTTAAAATTTGTTTTTAAGGCCTAAAGACACACTAAATTCAAAGAAACCCAGAAATGTATGCAGATTACAGGTTGGTTTGGGATGCCTGAATGGTTGCTAATATTTCATAAAGTATTATAATACCATATATTATACTATCCAGCACTATTTAAAAAATTATCTGAAGTTATGCCAAATTTAAATATGCTTTAATTCAACAGTGATATAGTTGTTAGAATGTTTTCACAGACTAAAAATATGTTTCTTTTTTTTTAAGTTTATCTATTTACTTTGAGAGAGAGGGCACACAAGCAGGCAGGGGAGAGGCAGAGAGAGAGAGGGAGAGAGAATCCCAACCAGGGTCCGTGCTGTCAGAGAACAGCCTGATGTGGGGTTCGATCTCATAAACCGTGGGATCACGACCTGAACAAAAGTCAAGAGTTGGGTGCTTAGCTGACTGAGCCACCCAGGCACCCCCAAAAATATATTTCTTAACTTTGAATCACATATTTATTAAATATAATCTGTACAAAATACCAAATAATACTTCTTTTTCATGTTTTAATCCATTTTAATAATCAAACATTTTTAAAATTTATATTTCAATGGCTTATTTTATTCATGTATTACATATTTAAGAATGTATTTATACTTCTCCCAGAGATCTTGGTAATTTTAAAGAGTTTATTTTTCATACTTCCCAACTTTAAAGTACTTTATTTTAATACAATAGCCTCACTCCAGTTCCCTGGATCTCCAGGCATTTACCAGCCTAATACATTGGAAGTAGATTTTCAGAATGATGAATGGATCATTAGTTGCATAGCTTCCATTATAAGTGATAGATGAGCAAACTAACCTTGGGTTTTTATATCTTTAGAATTTTCTTTTAATATTTCTTTTGTGTAGAATTGCATTTAAAAGCAATTCTTTCATAAATGAAAGAATTTTGGCTCTCTTTTTCTTTTTAATTTGGAACCACAAAACACACAAAGCACTGTATTATACCTCCTTATATTTCTATATGATATTCCCTTGAGATACTAAAAGGTTAGAGAAAAAGGTCTGGCATCAAGAGTTTCTTGTAAATAACCAGGGCAGGTGTTTAACTTAGATTTCTTGCCCTTATTAAAATGGAGAATGGAGGAGTCTTCACTCTATGACTTCATAGCTAATGACCTTGCACAGGTCACTGCCTGTTTCTGGACTTCAGATTTCAAATTTCTGAATAGAAGTAAATAAATTATCTTTAGGATCTTGTCTAGGTGTAGATTATAAATGTAGGAGAAGTAGAAAATCCCTTAGGAATGGACCATACTAGTCCTGATCAGTCACTTAAATTTTAGCTTGAGTATATTGGAACCTACTGCAGTGCAGAAAACCTGATGGTTAAAAGTTAGAATGAAAACACCAATTCCATAATATTCAATGCAATTGTTATCAATAAACAGATTAGAGATTAATGTGCTGAATTTATTATTTTTAACATTGAAGTTTGGATAATATAACATTTTATAGTCATTATGATTAACATAGATAGGTTTTCCATTTCAATGGTATATAAAGTTGAAATTGTAATTCAAAGTATTTGTGTATATATATATATTTAATTTTTTTAATGTTTATTTATTTTGAGAGAGAGAGACAGAGCATGAGTCGGGGAGGGGCAGAGAGAGAAGGAGACACAGAATCTGAAGCAGGCTCCAGGCCTGGAGCTGTCAGCACAGAGCATGAAGCAGAGCTATAACTCACAAATGGCGAGATCATAACTGAGCTGAAGTCGGATGCTTAACCTACTGAGCCACCCAGGGGCCCCATATTAGTTGTATATTTTTATGCAACTGTTTTCTATTTGACCATCTAACAACTCTCAGTATATTGATTTATTCCTTTTGGTCATCAATCTAATTTATTGTGAAATTTACATATATAGATTTGAAAAATGCAGGAAAATCTCCCTAGAACTTTAATTTTGGAAATTTGATTTTATAAATTGGCCTAAAGACCCTATTCTAGAAATGATTACTGGTCCGTATGTCAAGTTATGCTACATCATCATTACATGAATTTGTAAGCTAACCAATTTGGAGCAGATATTTAAAGTTCTATATGTCAAATGGACATTTTTTAAAAAATAGTAAATCTTGATTAAGTTTCTCTTGAGTTAGACATAATTTATATCAAGGTTATCTTGATTATAAGAACAGAATTATAATATATGACGTATGCTTTAAAAGCATACACAACCTCACAATGCCAACATAAATATTTTCATTTTTTTGTTTCTTCCTATAAATTTATATGGAAATATATTTTACATTTTAAATGTTGCCTCTTCTCCGTAACACTGTATTATTAATATTATTAAATTGTTGACGTTTCTACATATTCTTTATATACATGACTTTAATAGATAAATTAATATTTTATATTTGATGTAGTAAGAGTCACCTAATGATACCCCTGACATACAGATTTTTTTTTCAGGTATGGTCATATAGTTAATGCACATAAATTAATTCACCTATGTTTATGCATGTAAGTTTAATACTTTTAATTGTTCTGAAAATCTCTTGCAAGTGAGATTCTCAGGTTAACAAATTATAAATTGTTAATTTGAATGAACTGATATATATTGGAAATCAAAGATTTAAAAATAATTCGCTTTTAATTTTTTCCCATAAACTAGACATATGGTTCAATAAGAAAAATATTTAATGAAAATTATATAATTTAGCATGTGACTAATTGTTTTGACTTTTTCATTTATTTTATTTTTATAATCTAGTTGGAAATCTATTTTTTGGACAATTTTATTCTGTTGACTACTACCTATTGTGGGTGGCTTTAGTAACATGTTTTTAAATTTTGTAAGAGCCTCGTTTCCATAGTAATCATGAAATCAAAGTTACTATAGTAAAATGAATAAAATATAGGACCAGTTTTCAAAAGTCAGTGCTTAAATTGTTTCTCCAAATTCACACATTCCTCTGGTTTTAGATGGTAGAATTTGTTATAAGATAATTTATTTTATAAAAATATATATATTTAGAGATTAATGTTAATTACTGACTGAGGACACAAAAACTTTGGATACAATGTTTTAAAAAAGAAATAATTTTAAATTCATTGATGAGTTACCATAAACATAAAGACATGGGAAATATCAAAAAAAAAAAAAAAAAAAAAAAAAAAACCTGAAAACCAGAGACCAGGGAAATAAGAAGTACCAATCCCAGCACTCTCACTGTTTCTACAAAATCTAAGATCTTGAGCCACAGCTGTGACACAATGTACAGATGCAGAAGACAGACACTGTAACAAGATGCACCCAAGATATGGAAACTAACAAGAAATTCCCATAAGAGCTGGAACTTATCCCCTAAAACAAACAAATAAGGGAGGGCAAGACATACAACATTCTTTACCCAATCCTTCTCAAACTGTGTCCTCTAAAGATGTTGACAACCTGGAAAATATCGGTATCTGTTTTGACATTGCATCAAGGGGAAAAGAAAAACTACATGTACCATTTGAAACTTTAATCCTCCAAAACTGCCAAAATTCACTTTACAGGGCATGTTCCAAAATTAAGTTATTTGAAAGAACATAATTTAGGTAGGCAGAAGAAACACCGTCATATGATCTCTCAACCCAGGACATAAAGAAGCCTATAAACAAAGTTCAAAAGAAAATTAGTACCTCACTATGATACTGAACCCTTCAACAAAGAAAAACAACTTCACACACACGCATGCGCATGCACGCAGACATGCACATACACTCAAAGGCACCATACACAAAAACTAATATAAACAACAGCAGAAATAGACATACAAAGATTTCAGCTATGTAATCATCAGAAGGAAATTTAATAAAACAAATACAATATTTTTCCTGAAGAAATAAAATAAAATTTTGAAAAAAACAAAATTTAATTTTGCATCTTTAAATTATAGCTAGACTTTTTTGAATTGATAAGTGAAGTAGTAGATTATATAAAACTGATGAAAGAATCAGTGAACTGGAAGAATGCACCCCCCCCCCCAAATATTTATATTCCTGCCCAGAATTGTATAGAGGGATTATATTACATGGAGGAAATAGTGAGAATTCTTGACATGCATTTAAACAGAGCTCTGGACAATAGTAATAGTAAGAAGGATCACAAGGCAACATTCAAAGAGATGATAGCTGAGTACCTATCATTTGAAAGATCTTAATCAAATTTGAGACTCCATTCATTGTCTATATATAAAGGTATGGCAGTAGTTCAGAACCTATGTTGAATAAATATTAAATGAACCAGTTCTCCTTTCTCTGTTTTAATTCCCTCTAAACACTTCTAGGAAGTTGAAGTTCAGTACAACTTCAGAACAAAGTTGGTTCAATGAATTAAGAATCCGAAGACTGACAGTTTTCAAGACTTGGGGTTTGACCTAGCTGAGACATTAACTTGAACAGCTTCCTATAACAAATCCATTCCTAATCTTTCTTAGTCACCTGTGCAATTTAAAGCATGCTTAATAATCAGGACAAATTTTGAAATCACAATACTTTAAATTATTTAAATACCATATCTTCCCCTTCCTTATATATGCATGATTTATATGGTACATTTGCTTATATATTCAATAATATCCAACAAATGTCAAGGTCACAGTAATAATTAAACTGGGTGGGTGTGGGTATGTTGTAGATGCAATTCATTTAAAGGCAAGATTTCCAAATAATAATACAATTTGGTTAGTAAAAGATGGAACACAGACATGAAAGTTTTCAGTAAAAATGCAAAATTTTTAAGTTGCAAAATGTTTCTCTATGATAAAACGGTTTTCAAAAGCAAATTAATTTGAAAGATATATATAATTTAAATGAAATATGAATTATATTCATTCTAGATATCAATAAGTCAACATATTTATTCTTTCTGGAAAAGGCACAAATATGAAATTTTGATATGCTGATTAAATTAAATTGCATTATGATTCACTTTCATGTACTAATGAGAGTAGTCAAGATATATCATCTTAATGATCAGAGTTGACAATAAAATGGTAAACAGAGCATAATTAATGAATTTCCTATTTAGCCTTCTCTGCTATTGGCATTATACCACACTAGATTGCTAGTATTAAGAACCATTTTAAAACATGCATTTTGTTTAACTGTGTGTTTATAATTGTAGCTGGAGCTCAATTAGACATTTGGAGAAATTTAATGTAGAGACTCACTTGAGGTACGATAACTTTATTAATAAAGACATATTCATTTTATTGTTAATGGGTTTTAATTTTTTCTGATGTTACATAATGCACATATATGAATGTCTTTGAATGTCCTGTTTTTCTGCTGATTTTCATCTTAATTTTTACAATACTAAACAGTTCATTTGTATAAATAACCATTTTGAAGGAGAGGAAAATGACTACTAATAATATTATAATTTCATTCCATCAAAGTATTTTTAAAGTATACCAGTTTAATTCTACATTGCATATTTTTTTAAAACACCACCTTTTGGTAATTAGATACAGAGGAGCAGGGCTCTGTTCTCATCTCCAGTCATAAAGACATCACTTATGGATTTGTGACCATTACAAATTTGCAACCATTATAAAAACTGTCAAGAGAACAGCATGAGTATATAAACAATCACGTCCTACTATTGAGCACATATTCTGAACTTTGTAGGTATTCTATTTCTATGTAATTTTGATGCTGAAGTAATTATTTATGCTAAAGTGTATACATATCTTTATGGCTAAGGAATATGTGTTTTCCAAGCTCTTTAAATCTAGCATGAAATGTAGATGTTTAACTTCTATCAGGTAGTAAGTACCCAGTACAGCTTTAAAAATTCTAGAAACACAAATTCTCTCCTTTTTTATACAGTTTTTAATAGTTTAAAACAGAAGAATAGGGTGTAGAAATTTATTAGATGAGCAGTTTTTACTCCTTCCACAAGTCTGCAAATCCACCACTGAAGATAAAACTGTAAAATACAACTTAATCACAACAACCAAGGTTAGATTATAAGGAAAAAGAATGGAAAATTATACTGCCCTCTAAGTATTACATATGAAGAAATCCTCATTGTTAGACTGTCTGTTGGTGTTTAGCTCCATGAAAATTCAATTTTAAAAACTGTCTTTAAATTTTTCTAATAAATTAATCTCTAGAAATAATATTAATGGTAAGTTTTAAGAATGCTGTTCAAAATAAATTGATGAAATCGTATATTACTAGTTAATAACACGGGGATAAAATAATGTAATACAAATTCATTTATTCCACTCAACACTATACTATAAAAGCTAAAATAGCTTGAAACAAGATTTACAAAAATTGGTTCACCTTAAAATTGTAGCTTTTGTTTTTTTTTAATTTTTAATTTTATTTATTATTTATAAAGATTTTATCTTATTTTATAAAATATGTATTTATTTTGAGAGAGAGAGAGCATGCTAAAGCAGAGCTGGGACAGAGAGAGGGAGAGAGAGAATCCAAAGCAGGCTCTGTGTTGTCAGCACAAAGCCTGAAATAAAGCTGTGAGATTTGACCTGAGCCAAAATCAAGAGTAGGATGCTTAACCAACTGAGCCACCCAAGTGACCTAAATTTTAAGTAATCTCTAGACCCAATGTGGGAGTCAAATTCACAACCCCGAGATCAAGAGTTGTGCACTTTACCGAAATGAGCCAGCTAGGTGCCCCAAAACTGTACCTTTTAATCTAGCTATTTAACTATCTTTCCATTCATCTGCACCTTCTCTTTTTCATTATATAACAACTTATTTATGTTGTGTTAATATTTATGTAATAAAAATAATAAGTCATTTCTCCAGATTATTTTGATAATACAGATCCAGATGATGACTGTTCTTTATCTGAATATAAAATATCACATTGTACAGTAATTTTAGTTTCAAGTTGACTATAATTTTCCAATAAATTTTAACACATAGGATTTTTTTGTGTGGAAAATAAGAAGATAGGAAAGCAATAAGTCTTTAACAGTTTTTTATAATCTAGTAACCAACATTTTTAAAAAATGTAAATTTTAAAATTATATTCCTCTCATTGATGTTCAGTAAAGAGAAAAAAAACCCACTTATTATTATGTCTGCCCTTCCACCCCTATCAGCTTGATCCTTAACACTGCCATTTGGATGCTCTTGAATTAAAAACCTAGACACCTAAAAAAATTGAATGTTCTGATAATATCATGAGTGTTTTTTGATATAATCGAAGTACACTACTTGTTTTAATAATTAGAAGCAATAGAACCTTCCCAACACAAATGGAACCATCACTTATTGCTATAAGCAATATAATACTGAATCCCAATACACAGACGCAGATTACATGCCATCCACTCACCTCTATTCCCAAAGTCATAGATTTTTCAAACTTTGTAATATAGCATTACTTACCATTAATTAAGTCAGCTGCTATGCTGCCTAGTTATACATGTCAATACTATACAGAAATCAATTCCAAATGATGATGACTAGCTTTTCGTAAAGAATGTTACATGACTAAAACAAATAGAAAATAGGTGTCTAGAAGTTCAGGAAGAAAAAAGTAGAGTGGTCCTTCATAGAAGGAAAGAAATCTACTATAGTATTCTAGGTGTTAGAACACTACATAAGGAGTTCCATAATTTAATTACAACCTGGAACCTGCATCATGAATAATTTAAAAATGTATGAAAGTGTGTATCTTCTTCAGATTGTAAGTAGTCCAAGTTGGCACATGAAGGCAGTCTTTTATATTCATTGCTGATGGTCTGAGAAAATACAATACAGACTTACTACCTTCCTCATATGCAGACATGCATATATATTTTAATGGGAATACTGGAATTTAGATAGCTAAGATTATATCTGCACCAAAGTGAGATAAGAAACTTTTACAGAAGGCTAGAAGCATTGTATTTACACCCAGAATTTAGAATTATAGTAGTTTTAGGCTTACTTTTTATTGTGGTAAAATAAACACAATAGAAAATTCACCAGTTTAATCACTCTGAAACATACATAGGCATTAAGTGCATTAACATTGTTGTGCAACAGTTCTTAGAGTATTTTTAATCAACATCGCATGAAAGAACAACTGAACAAAATAGGACCCAAAACTGCTTTAATCTACTGATAATTGCAAATGGATCAATGGACCAACATTATTTTAACTACTGTTGTCAATCAATTATGGGGAATCCTAACATGCTTGTAAGACTCTTGGAACAGTCAGCTACATCTAAGAATCCTTAGCCCATTTGACTGACCGTCCAAATAAACACATTGATTTCTTTATACTGTTCCATAAATGCCTCTTGATTATTCTTTCCATTTAAACTCAGATTGTTTACTCAAATTTTGGGGCCCAGTGGAACATTATAATCTGAGTAATGATTTGTATTTCACCTATCTACCAGACAATATCTTTCATAATATTGCTATTGATTTTTGGCACATATTACATGAGGGATGTGTTGTATATGTTTCTTCTTTTTTTTTTTTCCTTCAGGACTGTGGACAGTGTAATGACAATGATACTTTCAAATGTAATAGACTTCCATGGGTGTTAAATGATGGGTTTAGATGTTATCTTTAAAAAATGTGTATTATTGTAATACTTAGGAGATATCATTTATGAAAACTTAGCATGGTTTTCATAACCATTAATCTGATCCTAAGACATACTCAAAATCAATAAATTATTTCTTGGAACAAGTAACATAAAAAATATGAAAATTATGATGTGTCCTTGATTGAAATCTAATGCATTTAATAGAATGGCACAAAATACTTGGTAAATCTGGAATAATTTATGGATATTTTCCAAATCTTGTTAACTATTCTTCTGAATATGACAACTTTATCCAAAGCAAGAGGTACAGTATATAATTAGAGAATATTTCTCTGTTTGCTTTATGTTTGACAGTTTGGTTTTTCTTTCATGTAGGTACTAAAATACACATTTGGTTTTCATTTCATATCAGGTTTTTATTTAAAAAAATTTACTTCTAGTATCTCATAACTCACCAGTATTTCATACTCTTAATATTTTATGCAAATATTCATTTACTTTTGAATTTTGAGGGTGAACTATTACATAGTCACTATTATACAGATTTCAATTAAGAAACAGTTAACAATGTTCAAATATTTTTAGTCATCTACCATGACTAGAACAAGAATTGTACACTACAAAGTAATCATTGTTCATATACCCACTACTCACTTTTCTAACACATAATAAGAATGACTTATTTGCCTGCTTAATAGCATATGGCTTTTAGTTTGTATAGTGCTGCTGTTGATAGAGGGAACAGATTGTTCCAATTCCTGGTTTGTCAATGCAGTATCACATATTTGTCATGTGGACAACTTTCCTTCAAATGCTATTTTCTAGTTTGTTTTACAGGCAATAATTGAATGGCATTCCATTTACTAAAGATTTTCTTTCAAATCTGTTTCCCAGTTCTACACCTTTTTCCTTTCTTAGTTTTCTTTTATTCTTACTCATGTAAATTAGTCTCTAGAGAATAATTCAGAGTGATTCACTCTTAGTTGATGGTAAAATACACACACACACACACACACACACACACACACCCTACAAATAAATTACCTCTTTCATATCCAGTGTTTTTTGTATTGTTCAGGTACACTTAGTAGTACAGACCTGAAAAGCATCTCCCAGAGAACATTTGTTTTTGAGTATCATTGATAATCTGTCCAGATGTAGTGAAAAGGAATGTCTATGGATAGATATCAAGCCTTCTCCTTTAGAATTTAAGATAAAAAGAGGGTGCCTGGATGGCTCAGTTGATTGAGTCCCTAGCTCTTGATTTCAGCTCAGGTCCTGATCCCAGGGTTGTGAGATCGAACCCTGTGTTAGCCTCCACTCTGAGCGTGGAGCCTGCTTAAAATTCTCTTTCTCTCTCCCTCTGCCCCTCTAACTCCCACCTGGCGGTCTCTCTCTCCCTCTCTAAAATAATAATAATAATAATAGAAAATAAAAAGGAATGAAAAAATAATGAATTTAAAAATTAACTAAAAACAGTGTCAACGTAAAACTCCCAAGTTTTAAGAATTGTCTTTTCCACTGAGAATTTATAATGATGATGGAACTTATTTCATTAAAAACATAAAAGTCTAGCTTTTGTGTCCAGAGATTGTTTAATATAGTGCACATTGTGAGTTCTTTCTAAATCCCAGCTCTGCTCCTCAGGTGGAAATAGGAAAGCACAAAAACTGGAATGCGGCCAGGACGACCAATGACTATTAAAATATATATCCTAACCAAGACCTTATTTGTGACCTATAAATCCACATGTTTAACTACATGCCTGAAATATTTGTGAAAAGCACTTAATGCTCAACATGTTCAAAACACACTTAACAATATTCACTATCGCTACCTCTTTGCCAGTGAGTGATACTCATACAGTGCTACAGGAGAGTAATTCAGGAGCATTCTTGGCACATATTTTGACTTCCTTCCCCAAATACTATTTATCATACATCCTGTTGATTCTGTTTAGTGAATGTATATTAAATCTGAACACATATCTCAAAATACATTGTTTTAGTCCAAACCATTTCTAGCTTACCCTGCTACAATTGACCCTTAGCTGGTATATCTGCATTCATTGTTATAGTCTCCCCATCTCATATTTCCCAAAAGTGGGAGTGATATTTTCAAGATACAATCAGGTCATTTTTTTCAATAAACCTCCAAAGGAAACTTAAATATTGAAATTTCTGGACCTATGCACACTCCCATCACCACCAATTTCTTACCAACTCTAAAATCTCTAGCCATCTTGGCTTTCCTTCAGTTTCTCAAAAATGCTAAGCTTCCTGTCTTCAAAAGCCACATATCCATTCAATTTTCTCTGCTGAACCCCACCTTCTTCCACCTTTGCCTGCTTATGATTTATACAGCCATCCCTACATTCCACACTCGATCTGTTCCCCGTTGTACATGCTCTCATTCTGGTTGTACCTTTCCTTCATGATACTTCACGTAGATTGCAATGAACCTATTATGGGTTGAACTGTATTCCCCAAGAAGATGTGTTGAAGCTCTAATCCTCAGTATTTCAGAATGACCTTACTTGGAAAAAGGGTATTTGCAGATGTAATTAGTTAAGATAAATTCAATTGGAATAAGGTGGGCTTTTAATCCAGTAATGGTCTGTGTCTTTACAAGACAAGAAGCAGAGACCCACACATGTGAAGATATAGAGACACTCAGGCACAGAAAGTAAAATAGGATGTAAAGATGAAGGCAGAGATTGGAGTAATGCTGTCACAAGCCAAGGAAAGCCTGAGGCTACCAGGAGCTAGAAGAGGCAAGAGAGGATTCTCCCCTATAGGTTCAGGTTGGGCATGGCCCTGCCAACACATTGATTTCTGACTTCTAGCATCAAACTGTGAGAAGATAAGTTTCTGTTATTTCAAACTACCCAATTTGTGGTTCTGTGTTATGGCCACCCTGCAAACCTAACATAATATGTTTAGTGATTAACACCTACCTCACCTGCTAAACCATAAGTTTTATGAAGGCAGGAGACTTGTGTGCATTTTGCTCACTATTACATTTCTAGCACCTACCCCACAATATCTGCTTACACAATAGTGTCTAATAGATATTTTTTTAAGTTTATTTATTTATTTTTGAGAGAGAGAGAGAGGGAGGGAGAGAAAAGGAGAGGGGCAGAGAGAGAGAGAATCCCAAGAAAACTACTTACTGCTGTCAGTGAGACCAATGCAGAGATCATGACCTGAGTTTAACCAAGATTCAGACACTTAACCAAATGAGCCATCCAGAATCCCTTACCCATTTTTGAATAAATGAACATACCATACAAGTTAACTCATAGGAAACACTTCTTTGTATTTGGTTTTGATACAAAATAAATAAAACTATTGGTGCTTTCTGAAAGTAACTCAATTAGAAAATGTATGCATTATTAAAATTGACATAAAATGAAAATAATAGTTTGATGCACCCCAAAGTATATATGATATGAATCAGTTTCAATTTAAAAAATGGAACTCTATTGAAAAAGGTAAGCAGGTTTTTCATTCAGCATTTTATATATAATTTAAAATATTATATTAATATTCAGTATAAAACTGAGGTTCCTATTGGTGCAGAGTATTTATCTTAATAGGCTCCATTTTTCCATGTCAAGCTGTAGTGCTCTCAGTACATTGCAAGGATTGACTCAATCTTTGATGACTATTCAAACAGAAATTTAAAAGAATACAATCAGAAAACTATAAATCAATGCTGTGTGGAAAGACATGCCTTACAGCAAAAGAAAGATTGACATGTCTCACGACACAATGTAAAGACGTAAATAATGAAAAATGGATTAAAGCTATTAATACTATAGTTATTTCCATATCTGCCATTATCATTGCACTCTATCAATTAACCTGACGTGTAAGAGACAGGCTAGCATAGTGGATATGAACTCTAGCTCTGGAGACAAATTACCTGAATTTGAATGACACTTGTAAGTTAGATACAATCAGGTTACTTTCCAAATAGGGTTGCTGCGAAGATAAAATGTTAATTCAAACAAAATTCTTGGAAATGTGTCTAAAACACACTATGTTCATATTGATGCTTAACTGCAAAACTACAGGGGACTTCACATATGTAATGTTTCAAAATGTTCCAGCCAAAAAAATGTAAATCAATATTTAAAAATTATATTGTCTTTGGCTATAAAATTTTTCATTTCATTTGATTCTTTTCCCTTATACTAATTCAGTCACTGAATTTGTTTGATGGCACAATCCTATTAGCAAAAGACTTTCAAGCTAATAAGCAAATAAATACATGCATTTCTATATAGCATAAAATATTATAAAACATTTTAAAATGAGATAACCACATATATAAAGACAATGTTTAGTATTTCTACTTGTTCCATGTAAAGCAATTTGTACACTTGCTAGCATATTTCATATACTCCAATTCGGTGACCACTGCATAAGACAATGCATTCTAGAAACAAAGAACCAAATCCTTATTGCCTTCCATTGTGTTAATTGTGTCTATTATAGAATCTGACACATAGAGGTAATCAATAAATATGTTATAGGAATGTAGAAATGAATGAATACATGTATCCCAGAGCAGATATATACTTTTGCAAACATTATACATATTGTCCAGAAACTAAGTCTTAAGTAGACAGAATAATTAAGCAAGAACTAAATCTTCAAATTTTAAATCCAATACTCTTTCACTCAGGTCAACTCATTCACCTAGAAATACAGATAAAAGATATACAAGGGGTGCTGGATTCCTTGGTCAACTGAGGGTCCGACTCTTGATTTCGGCTCTGGTCATGATCCCAGGCTCATGGGATCAAGGCTGTATCAGGCTCTGAGCTGAGCGTTGGGCCTGCTTAAGATTCACTTTCTCTCTCCTCCCCCACCCCTCTCCCCACCTCATGCTCTCTCTTTTCCTCTCTCTTAAAAGAAAATAAAATAAATCTTTGGGGCCCCTGGGTGGCTCAGTCAGTTAAGCATCTTGATTTTGGCTCAGATCATGGTCTCAGGGTTAGTGGGATCAAGCCCCACATTGGGCTTCTGGCTGTTAGTATGGAGCCTGCTTGGGATTCTCTCTCTCTCTCTCTCTCTCCTCTCTCTCTCTCTCTGTCTGTCTCTTTCTCTCATGCTCTCATGCTCATGCTCTCTCTTTCTAAATAAACACTCAAATTAAACATATAAAAATAAAATCCATTAAAAACCCAAATATTCAATTGTGAAATATCTTCTTATTAAACATTTGTTATAATTGAAAATAATAATTTACCTATTTTGAGATTCTGAAATCATAAAATATTAGTAGGAGGTTCATGTCTATAGCCTATGAAACTGATTAGATGGTTAATGACACCTTTTACCCTACCAATAATTAAAACACTCCTCTGTAAAATGTCTATTATATCTCACAAGTTATTTACTATTTTTTGTCTTCCATTTTTAAAGTCTCTTTTCCTGCCTCTCCACTTATAGTGTTATTATAGTCTACTTGAGTATGACTTTCAACAGGCTCAAGCAAGGAGAATAGGTGTGATTCCACGCCCTGATGATGAAGCAACTACTAGAGGAGAAAGGGAAAATCATCAGATAATGTTACTATTGTGTTTAATTCATATTTGATGAATAAACACGAGTCCATTTTGTTAGTTTTTGAAGACAGATAACTGCTAAAACAAAAAAATCAGATTACTTAGCTTCCTATCTACTGTCAGCAATATAACCTTATTTTTTACTGGTAGTATTCCTTCTGGTAAAAGTCATGGCTCACCCCCTTCTCTTTTATAAATCAATTTTCAAAATCAGCAAATTTTTAGCAGAAAATAAAGCAATGTATTTTACTTCACATTTGGAGGCATCTCTGCCACACAATTGGTTCCTTTTTAAATTTTTTTAATCTTTATTTATTTTTGAGACAGAGAGAGAGACAGAGTGAAAGCAGGGGAGGAACAGAGAGAGAAGGAGGGAGACACGGAATCCAAAGCAGACTCCTGCTCTGAGCTGTCAGCACAGAGCCCGATGCAGGGCTCGAACTTGTGAACCGCAAGATCATGACCTGAGCCAAAGTAGGACACTTACCTGAACCACCCACGTGCCCCATTCCTTTTAACTTGTACTAAAGAAAGTTAATGAACTGTAATTTTATCGTGTGCAGCATTTGGCACACAAAAAGGTATGAGGGATTGATAGGCAATAGCTCAACAAGTTATGTCAAATGTGATTATCTCTACTTTTCAAAAGTTTGCATACAAACTGTCTTTAATAGTTCATATTTTTAATTTAGTGGGCTAAGTATTCATTATTGATTCTCTGACAAACCTATATATCATGTGATATGAAACTAAAACTTATAAAGGCAAAATTATGCATATCCCCGGGAATACCTATAGACTTATTTTTGGAAATATATAGTTGATTTCTAGTTTAATATATTTTTCTGACATATAGATTTAACCATGAACTTTTTTTGAAGTTTATTTATTGAGAGAGAGAGAGAGAGCACAAGTGGGGGAAGGGTAAAGAAGGAAGAGGAGAGAGAATTCTAAGCAGGTTCTGCCCTGTCAACACTGAACCCGGCGTGGGGCTAGAACTCACGAACTGTGAAATCATGACCTGAGTCAAAATCAAGAATCTGACGCTTAACCAAATGATCCACCTAGGTGCCCCTCATGAACTGTTTTAAGAGTAGAATGTAAAGTATGTATTTTGTAAATAATATATAAAATTTCTATTGTATAATTAACTGATCTCTTATTCTTTGTAAAATGGAAGTGCTTAAAGCATTATTATTATAAAATTAACATAATTAACTACACTTATTGAGGTTGTGACTAAAACACAACTTAAGACAAAATTAGGCTGAACCATTCACAGCTTTTATAGTCTCTGGCAATAACCTTAGATTCTCTTAAGTTTTCCCTAAGTAAAATGTAGATAATAATGGTACCTGCCTGATTAAAAATCATATTCTTCTTGTATTATGAATACATAATCAAATAAAAATATGAAGTTAGAAGCAATGTGATGTAGGGCTATGCTATTATCTTGTGAGTCTCCACTCAATGGATATTTATTATCACTTTTAGCTATATGCTTTTTGTTTCTAGCTTCTGTTTTGCAATGAATTATGTTGTCTTTATTCTCTACTTCAAAATGTTACTATATTTTCTTAGCATAAAATCATCCTTAATCCTTAATAATATTCCTATTCCCTTCAGATATCCCAGAAGCTTGTAACTACATTTAGACCTTTTATCGTTATTGTATGTACACACACACACACAGTTTAGAACTGGGCCAAATTGATGAGGATAGAGATAGTAGAAAGCTCCTTACAAATAACACCAAAGGGCCGCTCAAAGGCTCCTTTCTGTTGACACATTACAAGGTGCTTTTCTCTTTGCCCTGCCCATCCCCCATTCCTCTTCTTTGCAGCACAGCCAGCAATTAGGAGAAAATAAATTTAGAAGCACCCACATCTTACCAAAAAATATATTAAAAGGCTTCAGATCTTTTCATTTTCTTGTATTCTCCCTGAAAATAATCTTCTGAGAAAGACAGGAGGATAACGTACATATTATGAACCATCTAAAGCTGAAAGCCAAGCCTTGACAAATGTGTGCTGCAAAGCCCAGTGATTAGAAAATGGACAGTTTCTCTTATCTTATTCCTATAAATGAAAAACCCAATAATATATCCTAGAAAATGACGGCACTCTTTCAGCTATAAACGACTTACAAATAATTCATTATCAGCTTTGGTTTGAGAACTTCCATTACTCTTAATAGTTACTAAACAGAAGATTGCAAACACTAGGAGTGAAAAAAGCTGAAGGAAGAAAAATTGCAAAGTGAATTGAAAGTACTAGAAAAATATCTTAAGCTCTGAATTTTACTAAAATCATATAGTTTATTAACTAATCTTTTTTCTACCTTGGTGCAATATATAATACATATAAAATATGCCATTTAGCTCATCAAATCTAATTAACTAGCTTCTGTCCAGTTCCCTATGTGAAAAATAAAAAGAAAAAGAAGCATGAAAATGTCTTTATTGAATGCTTTATTGATAAACAAATGGGCAATACTGTAAATTTATTTTTTTTGATTTTTAAATGTATATTTATTTATTTTGACAGAGACAGCAAGCATGCAAGTGGGAGAGGGGTAGAGAGGGAGAGAGAGAATCCCAAGCAGGCTCTGTGCTGTCACCACAGAGCCTGATTCAGACCTCTATTTCACAAATCGTGAGATCATGACCTGTACTGAAATTGAGTTAGACACTTAACAGATTGACCACCCAGGTACCTCTCAAGTTTTTATTTAAATTCCAGTTAGTTAACACATACTGCAATATTGGTTTCGGGAGTAGAATTTAGTGATTCATCACTTAAACATAACAACCAGTACCTACACCAAATTTTAAAATAAAATAAAATAATTTTAATACCAAAGGTAATTGAGATATATCATATGATTTAATAAGAATATAATTAGCATATAAGATTTTATTTATAAATCCACGCTATCACTGTTAAATCCTCCATATACTTTTCATGAAAATACCTACTATCACCCAACATTTCATAAAGTTATTCACCCTTATGTCTTTTATGTTGTAAATTACCTGATGTTTACTATTAACTCAACCATTTGCTTTGTAGTTCAACACAATGAATGAAGAAAATAGCATACATTGAAAATTCTTAAATACTATGATGTGCATTATTACTTCTAATTTCTTCATGCTTCATGAAAGCATGGTTGAAAAGGAAATTGGCTAAGTTAACTAAATTGTCTCATGAGGCTGAAGCTAGAACTAGATTATTTTCTGCTTACAACATGAAGTTTTACATCTTCATCTGTTCTGTAGAGGTTAGACTCTATTGAATTTTAAGATTATGTCCTTATATTCTAACTAAACCTTTTCTAAATTTCATTTTTCCTTACAATGAAACATGCATTTCTGCCAGCTTTCTAAAGGTTCTATTTGGGGGCGAAGTGGGATGAGGAGAAGTGTTGGGCAGAGAACCTAAGAAAGAAGAAGAACAGAGTCTCGTTTCTCATGTCAAATATGAGTGTGTGACATCCAAGTGTCCTTCTGGAACAAGTCGGTTGAAATCAAGCAATGATAGATATGGACCCTAACCATAGATATTAAGTGAAGTCCAGGATGTTGCATTTTCTACATCTTCAGGTAACAAGTATGATCATCTAGTCTGAAATCTGTACACCAGAGAACTTCAGTTTTCCTGCATAGAATAAACTAGATAATCCTCTCATAGGTCATATATAGGTGTTAAATTTTATGATCAATTTCCTGGCTTATTTTTCACAGGATTCCCTATAGCACCTACAATAAGTATTATTCATTTGGCATCCCTCATGTTCTATCTGAAAAGCACAAGACCTTGTATCAGCTTCAGAAAGGAGGAAGGACGAGCCTTATTTAAGACATCAATATTGGCAAAAATAACAATAGCTTTTATCGTATAACATCAGACTCTGAAGTAGAGAATCCCCTTATGTTATTTAATCATTACAATAATCCTGTTCACGCATACCCATCTTAAAGCATTTCAACAGTAATTACATATGATTTACATAACATGTTTCAAATAACACCTGGTATATAGCAGGGACTAAATGAACTATAATTTTGTTATGTTGTATAGATAAAAAACCTAACCTAAAAGAGGAAAAATGCCTGGTCCAGGTTACATTGCCAGAATTCAAACCTAAATCTCATTCCAGAGGCTGAACACCTTTCACTATAGAAAACCATCAAGGGAACTGATGAGAAGCAAAGGAGGGAGTGAACACTGTCAAAAGTCTTTAGATATAAAACCCAGCACAGTACTCAAGTCCTTGAAAAAAATTGCCAATTCCACAGTCGTCCTAAATTCTAGTCAGGTCTCTCAGCTAAAAATAACCAAAATTAACTCATTACATGAAGCATAAAATACATGTATTGGAAGAGTATTAGGAAGCTGACAGATTCAAAGGTGACCTTTTTGAATGAGTCTTGTTGAGGAACCAAAATTGGCTTGGGCAAAATTCTTCCACTAAATAGTTTGGAACAATGCAGCTGGCTCATGAGCCCCAGGGACTCTCCACTGACAAGGCTTGGCTCACACACAGCCACTGGACACTCAGTGTTCTCCTCTTTACTGCATCTGCCACAGATGACCTCTTAGTGACCCTGTGCCTGTGCCCTGCCTCTGAATAACCCTTTGTCCATCATGCAGCTACACCCAAACTGGGAAAAAGAATAACAGCATTCCTTTCATCATTGAGGCTTAGGGTTGTTGAAACAACAACAAGGCTTAGGGTTGTTGAAAAACTAGCCAAGTACTATATTAATGTCATCATCTGGAGATAGCATTCTCGCAGGAATCTACAAATCCTAAAGTAATGCAGAACTTCAGCCAGTTTAGAGAACAGGAAATCATTTCAAACTGATTCCCATCACTGTGGAGGTTTCTACCTTTAAAGGATTCTCATACAGATTATCATCCAAATCAGAAAGGTAAAGGTAGTACCATTATTAAGCATTCTAAGACAACAACCTTAGCTGCGATTATCCCAGCCAAATCTGGATGGACCATCATCCAGTTATTTAAATTGATACATCTTCTTATATCAGTTTACAGTCTTCTTAACTGCCCAAGAACTGCCTAACTTTCTTACTCTTCTTTTCCCTCACTCCAACCCTCCTTTTCTCCTTCCTTCTTTCTATTTGTTTTTAATTCCTAGGATTGTGGTCATCCAGTGGAACTTTGGCCATCAGCTTACTTCAGATTTCCCAAAATATTACCACTGTTATTTTCAGATCTCTGCTATTATATTCATTGGCTGAGGTAGGGGGGAAGTGGAGTTCTTAATTACTTTTCAACTAAATAATTTTTTTGATCCCTAGCCTGGCCAAAACTCTTAGTAGAATTACATGTACTTCCTGAGAAACAAACATGCAGACAGACTAAAACTGGAGTAACAATGTCTTCTCTGCTTCTCTGGACTACGGTGGGGGTGTAGCAAGAGGGGGGTGAGAGAGGAGACAAAGAATGATTTTTCCATGTGTGCATGCCTATTTTGCCTGTGTCCGTGAACAGATACTACACTTATGTGGGGTGCTGAAAGAAAAGAGAAGAATATCTCACATAGTCTATAGTTTCAATAGTTGATAGGATTGTATTAGCACTTTATTAATGTGTCAAAATAGTTGGCATGTTTAGTGCCTGGAAGGAGAACAATTAGTGACTATAGCATATATTAATTGAACTGATACAGTATTTTAATTAGACCAGTTTAACACTATAAGTAAACAATATCCTTAGTTTCCAATTTTTTTCCTTACATATTCAAATTATGCTTAGAGCTATGCTATGCACTGTACAAAGTGGAACAAATTGTTTTATTATTATTGTCATTATTATTACTATGATTATTATTACCACTACTACTATTATTTACTTCATAACCCTTTACTGTGAAATGGTATGGTAATAGATTGTCTTAAATATGGGTCTCCAGGACAGCAACAGCTCAGACCCTGGAGTCTGCTTCAGATTATGTGTCCCTCTCTCTCTTTGCCCCTCCCTCACTCATGATCTGTCTCTCTCTCTCTCTCTCAAGAACACATTAAAAAAAAAAACATTAATTTTTTTTAAATGTGGGTCTCCAGGACAGCAATATGGAATATGCTACATCAGAAATTTTTTTAGTATCACCCTACCTGAAAATAGCCTGTTGAGTTTTTGAGTAGCAGCACGTATCATACTATCAAACTCCTCCAAATCTTGATCCATAAAAATTGCATCTTTCATGTTACATCAATAATTTCACAGTGATTAGTAACAATCAGAACAGTTTGTGTTATTTTATGCAATCTGTACATTTTCTCTAAGAAAAGAAATCCCAATTTTTAAGGAGGAAATTCCATTGAATTTTAATAAAAGTGGGAAATTTGAGTCTCAGACATTTTTCAACTATTTTTCTGTAATGTGACTTGTGGCAATAATGCAATATGTTAGATTTCGCAATTTCAAATATTATTTATTTTGTGTTTTAGCTATTCTTGTGTCAACAAATAGTGGTCATCACAGTCCACCTTTATTTTGCTTAATAATGTAATTCCATGAAAATGTGCATCAAATGTAATTATATATTAACTATGACATTAAAATAAATTGGGCATTAAGTTTCACAAAATGATTGGTTGAAGATACTCTAAAGTACTCAGAAACATCAACTTCAATAATGAAAACTGACACAATTTCAGCCAGGAATATAGTCTAGTAAGGTATAGTTGGACATCAACTCCATGTCAGCTCCATTTTGATACATACATCACATGTGACTAAGGTAGAAAATAACTACGTGGTGAAATACACAAATAGAGAATACGGCAAATACATCATACCTATGTCACATGACCATACTGACTTCCTGGTCAGTGAAATTTTAAAGTGACTTTTGGCTAATAAAACTGTAATAACTGTATTTGACAAATCTATTAATCCATGATTATTTACTATATACAGGTCTATGTAAGAGCAAGAGGAAATGTTATGCCGCCCCCTAGTGTAAGTATTAATTTTGTAACACCAGAACAGCAGTGATCCAAGACCTTGCAAGGGAATCAGTTATGCTAATCATTATTGAAGAGAGTTAAAAGAAATCCTAAGTTTTTCTAAAGAGTCAGCTTCTTAGGAGTACGAGTTTTATGATACAAAATTTTATGATCGTTACCATCATTTACAGATTCTTATGTATCAAGCCTGGGCAAATTACTTTTCATTTGATCTGCAACGTGTTTTCTAGGTAAGAATTATTAACAACTCCATTAAACATAATATAATTTATAATGAGAGAGGTGAAATTGACCAAGGTCATACAGCCAGTGACTAGTTGTGGTAGACTTCTGGGGTATCATCAATTATCTCTTTTTCTTACTAACAGAACACTGCTTTTATTGGGATTAGTGATGTGTTCCCAGCTTAATTAATCACGTTTTTAAAAAATCATGTTTTCATCCTTCCCTACACTTAGTAGTGGTTCTGTGACATTGTTCCATCCAAAGAGATATAAGCAAACACTGTTGGGTGGGAATTTTTTTTTAAAAAGAACTGTCAACTTTGTTCTTCCTACTTTACTCATTTCATTTTTTTCTAGATTAGAATGTAGATGTGATGGCTGGAGCAGTAACCACCTTACAACTGTGGGAAAAATATATATAAAATCAAAGAGTCCTTGGCTTTGAAATTATTAAGCTGCTTAATATATTATATATATATATATACACACATATATATATATGTTCATGAAGTTTTCACATGTATATATGTGTGTGTGTGTGTGTGTGTGTGTGTGTGTGTGTGTATTTAAAACACTAGTAGATACAGAGTTGATATTTGGGGTTTTGGTCACAAACAACTCCACTCACTACACACTGATACAGAGGTATTTCCAGAATTTGAGCTCAGATCCATCTGGTTATAAAGTATTTATACTTTTAACCACTGGGTAAGTATGGCAGTGAGTATTTTGATGAAGACATGCTAAACTGGATGCAAGAATATAATCCTGGGGTGAAAGCAGTGATTCTCTTCCCAGAATGAAGGTACTTTGTCTCATTTCTGCAAGAAGAGGTGATTTGCTAAATATCAAGTTTTGAAAGGTAACCTTACGATATTTCCACTGGCACTGGAGGACTTGGAGGACACTGGACTATGTCACTTGAGATGTTTTCATTAAACAAAGATAGAATCTATATTTTATCCCTTCTTTCTATTCTTGACCAGTTATAGGAAAAATAATTCAGTACAAACCTCTCATCATTCAACCCATTCCTTCTCAGCAACTGGTCTTAACTTCTTTCCCAGTAATTTATTGTCCCAAACTTTCCTGCTTTCCATAATCCATCTAAGGCACCTAACAACTCCCTGAGCTCCAGATCTGTACCAAAGTCTCTCCAAATTTGCTTGCTCTACATTGAATTATGTAGTTTCCTATCTGAAAGACACAAACAAGGCTTGTGTGGGTTAACACAATTTGGATGGATTAACCTTTGAATTATTGTTAGTACTTTAAATCTCCAGCAGCTGAATATGGGAGGAAATCTACATACTAGAACTAACCATGTCCCTCTGCCATGACACTTCAGCTGGGCCAGGAGAAAGCTCTGAGGCTCAGAGTAGGCTCAGAGTGGAGCCCTGTATAATTCAGTCTCACAGAAGGAATTAAACATGAGCCCAGGAACTCTGAGTGCTCCCCATAGAAACCCTACCTCTCTGCTATCCTGCACCACCCCCCTGATACTACTACCTGTACTGGGATTATCAAAACCAATTTTACCCTACCCTGTATCCTCAATAATGTCAGTTTCACAAGAAGCCAAGAATTTCCAAATTCTTCTTTCTCTAAACTTTAATCTCCATGTGATTATTTCATATCCTCTTTTATGACACAATTCTCTGTATTTCCACATGTCCTAAAACACTTGGACTGTGCTTTCTTGAATTTTGAAATGCCTATTATCAGTGAAATCTCTTTAGCTTTAGACTTTCCATTGAAGTTTCTCTTTACTTTTTGATCCATCTGATCTGTCTCTCTTGAAAACATTCCCCTGTATCTCAAGAGATGGGTAGATGTTTTATCTTCCCAAATCCTCATATTAATGTGCCAGTGGAGGACACATGTCCTTCTTCTTCCACCTTGATAACTACTTTTTAATGTTTATTTATTATTTTTTAGAATATTTTTTCATGTTGATTTATTTTTGAGAGGCAGAGAGAAACAGAGCGTGAACATGGGAGTGGCAGAGAGAGAGGGAGACATAAAAATGCAAAGCAGACTCCAGGCTCTGAGCTGTCAGCACAGAGCCAGATGAGGGGCTCGAACCAACAAACTGCGAAATCATGACCTGAGCCAAAGTCAGATGTTCAACTGACTGAGCCACCAGGTGCCTCAATATTTATTTATTTTTGAGAGAGTGCAAGTTGGGGAGGGTCTGAGAGACAGGGACAGAGGATACAAACTGGCTTCACACTGACAGCAGTGAGCTCAGTGTGGGGCTTGAACTGCAAGATTATGACCTGAGCTGAAGTCGGATGCTCAACCCACGAGCAGCCCAAGTGCCCCTCCACCTTGATAATTCTTGACCGTTCTCCTTTCCTCCCTTCTCCCTAAAAGTCCCCAACTTTGGAAGTCATTTCCTTGAAATTATCTTTGCTGATGGCCTTGCCTCCCACCTGTTTGCAACTATCCATTCTCATGTCATATCTAAGAAGGAAAAAAGCAGTCATTGGGAACTGTCGGTTAGGAGTTTATCTGGATCTGAGAGTAAAGTGGGTATTATCTTATCAAACAGGAAGAGTTTCCCAGCCCCTAACATCAGGCAAGGTCGTCTATGAGCGTGATGGAACAGAAAACACAAGACCACTCAGCAATCATGTTTGAGGACAGACAAAACAAACACTGTTTTTGTTACCAAACATCCTCATCTGCCAGCCGACATGAGCAAAAGCTGCTTTTTTGCCAGTTACAGCTTTACCCCCACTCTGTCCTTGCCTCCTGGATAAAAAGTACTAAGAGAACCAATTATAGAATTCACCCTCCTTTCTTATGGTATCCAGAATAAAACAGTGCTTTAATCAAAGCTCTACAAAATCACTTTACCCAATCTCAAATCCTATAAAATGATTCCTTATTCCTTCTTCATGAGATGTACCAAGGTTCCCCGTAGTGTACACTTTATCTTCTTCCCCGCAAGTACCAATATGTCCAACTTGGTTCAACTAGAATTGTGTTTCCAGTTGTTTCAGCTGGAGGGGCATTCACAGGATTCTATATACTTTTATGAAAACATTTTTGTTTTTTTAAAACTAAGTCCTTCATTTTACATAGCCCCCTTTGAAGACTGTTTTCTTAAATTCTGCCTACCAAATAATACACTCTTGATATTAGGGTTAAAATATTTTCTCATTTAAAGATAGCCTGATTTTCTTGGGGCGCCTGGGTGGCTCAGTCAGTTAAGCATCCGACTTCAGCTCAGGTCATGATCTCACAGTCCGTAAGTTCGAGCCCCATGTTCTGTCCGCACAGAGTCTGGAGCCTGCTTTGGATTCTGTGTCTCCCTCTGTCTCTGCCCCTCCCCTGCTCATGCTCTGTATCTGTCTCAAAATAAAATAAAAACATTAAAAAAATTTTTTTTAAAGATAGCCTGATTTTCTCCAGATACAATAAGTGCATGTGTGACTATCTGTTGGAGCTGAATAGATAAAAATAACTATATTTTACATAGTTACAAAAGTTTTTTTTTTGGGGGGGGAAGCAGAAGGATTGATGGTGGATAGATTGTAATCCAGGCAAAGATATAAAATAAAATTATTATAATTTTTTGTAAGGGAACAGAAAAATTCCACAATGAGGTCAATCAATTTTAAACCTAAATAGTTTTAAAATGTCAATTTCACCCATTTCCTATTAAGTCCAAATATGACTTGTATTTCAAATATTGAGTTGCCTTATTGTAAAAGAGTTGTAATAAACTGATCCTCTATATATCAGTCAGGGTTCTCCAGATAAACAGAACTAATAGGAGAGACAGATAGCCAGACAGACAGGCAGATAGATAGGTTAATATGCTAGGGAATTAGGAATTGACTGTGTGATTGTGGGTCTGTAGATCAGGCCAGTAGCCTGGAAACTCAAGGCAGGATTTGATGCTGCAGTCCTGAAGCAGATTTTTTTTCTCCGGGAAACCTCAGTTTCTGCTCTAATAGCCTTTTAACTGATTGCATGAGACCCATGCACATTTGTTTAGGTTAATTTCTTTGATTTAAAGTCAAAGAATTGTAGACATTAACCACATCTACAAAATATCTTCACAGCAACAAGATTAGTGTTTGATTAAATAATTGAATGCTATTCTGGTTGACACATAAAGCTAGCTATGAAATACGACAAAGGTCATTTTTCTAAAGCTATTTAAGAAAAAAAATATTTTCTTATAATTTGAATATGGCATTGTCATCATAAGTATTTAATACATTTAATGTTCTTATATTTACAAAAGTATATGACTTTCTTCTAATGGTGTCAAACCATTATGAAAGAGTCCAGAGTACTACATCAGGTAATGGATTTTGTTTACTTTGACAACTAGGATTACATTTTAATTATTTATTACCCCATTTTATCTTATACTGTGATAGAAAGTGTACTGTAATACATTTATAAAATTAATGAAACCTTGCTAGTTGAAAACACCATCATAATGTAATATCTAAGTGGTAAGTAGTTCCTCAGAACCAAAGAATAATTTAAAATGAGATAAAATAGATCAGGTGGTTTCAGGCTAAAATTTTTAGAAAGAAAAATTAATGAAATGATATTTCTTATTTTTCGTAGTTAGCAATATAAAAAAGTGAGAGACATATTTCTTCATGAATATTGGCCGCAGTACACCACAGATTAAAACTGCTATCGTTTTTCTTTCTAGAAGGATTACTCAAACTCCAAATATACAGCCATTGCCTAAAATGGTAATATCTCAGGGTCACTGAAGGAAACTATTTCAACATTGAGCTATCATTACAATTATTAAAAATATTATTTCCCCTGTGCATAATGCCTTTGAAAAACTATTTTCCAAATATGTTACATTAACTAAACATGTTTATTAAAAATATAAAGAATAAAGTTATATTCAATATTAATTTTTAAAAGAACCCAAACCAAGAAATTACCAAAAAGATACCTACAGCCTGAGCAAAATTTGCAATTCTAAAATGCATCACCCTCAAATCCACATATTTCTTTATTGTGATAACATTCCTAGATGTATGATCTGGAGAATACTTTTAAGTAGCTCAACCAATACATAGCAAATAGATACTATAAAAATATGAACACGCCAAAACTTTTTGAAGAGAATTATCTACCTACTAGTTGGTACAACAAAGGGCACATGCAGAATGATGAAAACGTTTCTGTCCCCATATGTAAAATTTGGTTCTCAGACTAAACAAGGAGTGAGAAATTCAAGTGCCTTCACTTGTCAGGAAGGCAATGCAAGTAAGTGAAAAACCTATGTAGCAGCGAAGAGCAGTGTAGACAGCAAAGTGCATTTTTCTTTGAATGACATTTAAACTCAAATATTTTTAAACACCGTGCACACTAAACAAACTACGTCAGCCTGAATTTGGCCCTGACTACAGCCATAGGAGACCTTGGACTAGGTGATCCCCAAGGCTCTTGTTGATCTGTATTTTCAGTAAAAATGTTAATTGCAGTCATCAATGACCTAGAAAATATTGGTGAGGAACTGAGAAGTGATGATAAGATATTATATCACTATTTGAATTTCAGCTTTCAAAAATAACTCGATTAGTATTTAATGCACTAACAAAGCTATGTCAGTATCAGGGTATTACTTGATAATGTTGGCCTTAAAATATTGTTTGTTAATGAGTAGGTCATAAGTAGCTCATAATATCAATAATTCAATTATAAGTTATTTTCCTTACTTGAAAAATGGGTTGTAAAAATGCACACTTGTAAAGATTTTGCTACAATAAAAAAATAAATATAGCAAAGAATATATGACACCTTCAGTTCAGAAAAGTGAGACACAAGATGGTCTTCGATACTGAATATATAATAGTTTAAAAGAAATTTGGAAGAATATATCATGGACTAATTATGTGAACAAGTTTATAAAGAGGAAAGTTTGGGAATATCCTAAGATAGCACTCTAAACCACCCTCATCCCTGACCTTTCTTGAGGATATCAACCCAACAATGGTAATTTTTCATCAGCACTAATTCAACAACTAGTCTCTCTAGTCTTATGCACAATATTAAATGTGCCACGTAAGTGGGTTTCAATGAGTGGAGAAACCTTTTAAATTACATTCCCTAGGAGATATAGAAATGTGTAAGGAAATGACATGAATAATAATGCTATATTAGATAATGATAATTAGAACAAAAGGCTGTAAGAATATATTTCAAAGACTTTCCTAATTTTAGTGAGTTCCTGTATACACAAAGGAAAAAACCCAGAGTTTTTCATTCTTTTCAAAATGAATACATATGAAAACGTCCTGAGTGACAAGAAACCTGCAAACATGTCAAAATATATGAGTATTTTTTCAACACATTCAAAATGAACAGGAACGTACATGAATACATCTTAATGCATAATATTTAACACATGATGCTTCGCACAGAGCTGGTGGTGCCTAGAATAGTGCTTTACAACTGATGTATCTCAATAAATCTAAACGAATTAAATAACAAACATGTTGAGAACCGATTAATAAATCAATACTTCTTCTCCTGCCAAATATGGTACTTAATATATTTGAAAAGGAGGACAGCCTACAGAAATAGAGCTTAGGCCAGACAGAAAACATTGATGTTAGCATATTGGGGGATGAGACTTAAAATATATTTGAATTCAAATTATTCTGTGAATCTATTTCTCCACAGCTGAAGGTGAGTGGAAAAAGAGGGTGCCTTCAAACAACAGATAACACCTACACCATCTCTTTATCAGTGTGGATATAAACACACCAATTCCTATGGAACCCCTTAATTTAGTATCTAGATTATAAAGGAAATATGTCTGGAATTAGGAAATTGAGATTATAATATTGATTTACTGTATGACCACCATTTTCTTCTGAATTCCACAGTCAGTAAAATAGACATAATACTCTTATGAGATAAAAAATGCTGACTAATAAAATGTAATGAACAAATTAGCAATGATTTCCAAAGTTCCAAATTTCATATTAAAAGTGAACAAACATATATTTAAATTATGTGAAAAATATATATTTAAATATTTTACATTAAAAGTTTTTAAATATATAATTAGGGAAAATAAATTTTGTGGCACAATTGAAAAAAAACATCAGCATATCCAATAAATAATTTTATACACAATAGTTCTATCTAAGGGATAATCTAAGGAAAAAGAATGAAGATACATGGATGGTAAACTTTATTCATTGCCACTAAATTATATAAGTTTTCAGACATATCCTGCAGCACTAATAAGATATTAGTTTATCTCTTATTCCATGGAATTAGAGCTATCTCACGGATACGATAATATTTATAACAGAAATCATGACAATTGAAATGACCTTTCTCTTTGCTTGTAAGACCCTGCAAGGTGAACATTTATATATTTTCAGTTAAAATTGTCAAGAGGAATGTATTAGAAAGCTCAGAAATAACGTCAAGATTAACAGCAGCCTTGATCTCTAAGTATCTTTTCAAAATTGTATGTATGAGTGAATAATATGATCTATGGGAAGACTGTACATTTTGAGAATCTCTTCAGTATAAGTAGTAGGATTACATTCTGGATTTTAGGGCTAAAGCAATTAATCAGTGTCACTGAAGCCTGAGGTACCCTTATCATATAAGTAATTTTTAATTCATGAAAGAACACTGTATTAACAGTTATTGCTTATCTTAAATTGTTCAATATTTTTGAAGATTATAAAATCTTTTAATAATATGAATTAAAAAAAATGTTCAGAGTATCCATTAGGTTATTCAGTAATTGAAAATATTTGGAATGTCTTTGGTAAAGTCTAAGTACTTTTTACCTGAATGGTTTTAAGTGTGCTTTCCGGAAATAAGAAAAAGCGAAATATTAAAATTCTTTTAACTTAATACATATATCAAAATGCAAAAATGTGATGATGTTTTAAAGGCAAAATTCAAAATATGTTAAAGTCAAATAGACAAGAAAGTAAAAAATGCTCTCATAGTTTTTACACTATGAAACTGGTATTAAAAAGTAATACCACAAATTCTTAGCCGAAAATATTCAAAATGTAGTGCACATACATTTTTAAGAGAATATTTGTGTTTTTTCTTAAGGCTCCTAATTCTGAGAACTTTGAGGTTCAGGTTTCTGAACTTAGCTTGTAGTACCTTTTACTTTACACTAAGTTCTCATAGTATCCTATATGTTGTAAAGAATACATTTTTAGGTAAATATTGATAGCTATTTAATTAAAAACATTCATTTATGAGTATGTTTAGATCTCTTCTGTTATACTTAAAGGCAGGCATAAATCTTCTCCTTAATAACAAAATCCTAGGAACACATATAGAAAACAAATGTATGACATATATTATGTTGTAAGGTCATAGTTTCAAATATAGTTGGACCATATATGAAAATATACCTAATTTTATTCAGTGTAAATCTCTTACACAGGAAATACATACTTGGGCAGTTTATAAACACAATCTGGAAGGATTAGCTACTACTAAGTCCTTGTAAGTCCTTTTACTATAACTAAGAGAAATATAAGAGCAATTTCTAATCCTTCTTATTCCAGCTTATGCTCCAACACTTGCTCATATTTAGATTTATTCATCTCATTTAGATAGCTGCTTTTTAACACCCATTTTAATCCCAAACTTACACTGGCAAATCTAAACTTTAACCTATCTTTTGTCAATATGAATGATAATGAATGGCTCAGCTTCAAACCCACAACAAACAAATCAGCATAGGCAAATTGAACCACCACTAGAACCCAAACTTGACTTAAGAAATCAAGATTATCAGAATTTTAACAAGTTCAGGGTTGGCAACTTTTTTTTCTTTTTTTAATGAATTCAACTGTGTGTGTGTGTTTACTTACACCATTATTGTAAATATAAAGATCTTGTTCAGTAAATTTGCTTTTTCCCACAAGTAAAACTTGATTTAAAAAACAAACTGATGCACACTTCCTTTAAATTGAAGAGTCCCCCCACGCCAAAATATTTATCTTCCCACACAGTGAGTTATTTAAGAAAGTAATTAGAACCAAAACAATTTCAATAATTCCCTTAGCCTTTGCCTACTGCTGTGCATAATACTCCACTAAGGAAGACCCTAGAAGAGTATTTTCACTTTCTTTTGTTCAACACCACAACAATAAAAGCAACAAAATAACCCTGCTTCTTTGCATCTTAAAAATCTGAGAGGAGGATTCCAATAGATTCACAGGAAAAAAAGAAAACAGATTAAGTGTATAATATCAACACCAGAATTCATTTAAATGAATGAATACCACAATTCATCTAAAACTTTAGAAGAGAACTTTTCAGTTTTGGAAAATATCCCATCGCTTTAAAAAAATTACGTAGAATCATATTTTAAAATATGCAAAGAAAAGGAGATTAAGAACACTGTATTTACTTTTGGACAAAATGAGTCTGTCCTTAAACTTCTCCTACTCCACCTTCTCAGGCTCAGTAACCACTTTGTAAAAAAAAAAGGGACCCAGGCTTTAGTGATACATACATTTGCATATTACCCCCTTACTCTAGCTCTGCTCTCCTTGCAGAACTTAGCCTTAACGAGCCTTTCCTCTATTCCTTTTGTATCTTTTTGAAGTGTACACTTCTCAGAAGATACAATACATGGGAGTCAGTCAGGCAAGGAGGTTTTGTAGCTAACAGGGGATCTGGAAGAAAAAGTAAGAGCTATTACCCTGCACTATCTCAATGCTCAGCACATCCTCTGCCACCAATCAGAAGTACTCTTCCTACTAGGACGCTGAAAGATGAAGCTCTGTGGTCCAGTGAGAACCTCCCAGCAACTGCATGGGTTCTGCATGTCTGGCATGTTTCCTAGTGGCTCTTATTGTGACATAGTGCTCGCCCTTCACACTTCTCTCCAACCTCTTTTGAGTGAACATCTTAAAGTGGACGATGTGGGGTTCTGGAGTCCCTGTGTTAAGCTTAGTACCGACAACTCCTCACTAGAGAAGTTTGCTGCCAGTCCTTCAGGAGACAGCCGGAATACGAACTCCTCTCGAGACCATCACTCAATCCCGCCACTTACTCCGCGCCACCAGTCACATGGTTCCCTGCTTCCATCGGAGACACCCACATCCCCATTCACCTTCAGCTTCCTAAGCCAAGGGATGTGAGAGGGTCACTCGGGGTTAGGGCCCTTCTCTTCTCTAAATAAATAAATAAATAAATAATAAAAGAAGGTCCTGTTGACACAGTTTGCTTCAAATGAGGAGACGTTCTGGTAACCTCCAGCATTATGGAGTGAGGTGTTGGGAGTCCAGAGCATCGTCGAAGTGTCAACCTAAACCATGGATCCCAGCTTCCTCAAGATTCCAGCGTTTTTCTACCTCTAATTCTCACCCCACACCCACAAGACAGATCCATTAATATATTATAAACCAAACTGAATCGCGACACCTCCAAAATCTCACGGTAACCTCAATCCTCCAAATGTCCAAACGCCCTCTTGGGGGGGGGGGGGGCGAGAGAGAGAGAGAGAGGGAAACAAGCTATTACCAGAGTTTTGTTCCCGTTCTTGCTGAGAGGGCCCCGGAAAACTCCCTTGATGTTGCGAAAGTGTCCGTTGCTGAGATGCGTGGAGCTGATGACAATGTAGTAACACTCCATGGGGCAGCCGCCGCCTCCTCCACCGCAGCCGCCGCTTCCATGCACCTCGCGCCCGCAGCCGCAGCGCGCCGGAGCCCGGGCAGGGAGGGCTGGGGACCCGGCGCGAGGGCGCACCGCCGCCTCTCTCGCCCGCCGCGGGGAGACAGACCCACTACAGCCCTGTGCCGAGCGCGCCCAGGCGCCTCCGCCTCCGCATGCTCTCGGCGCTCCCCCTCTCCGGCTCTTTCTCTGCTAATTCGCCTCGGGGCGACGCGCCCCGCGGGAGGATCGCGGGCTGGGAGGGGCCGGCCGGGCGGCGGGACCGAGCGGGGGAGCCGGAGTCAGTGCCGGCGCGGCGGCCGAGCGGAGCCGGGCAGCGGGAGCCGCCCGAGCGGCAGCGGCGGCGGCGGCGGCGGCGGCGGCAGCATCCCCCGCGCGCGGCGCCCGCACTCGGAGTTGCTGCTGCTGGCAGGCATGAGTGTTATTATAGTGAGCGGCGTTGCCGGTCCATTGCACTGAGCCAATGGCAGGGAGCCACTGGGCTGATACTGAGAGCTGTCAGAGGAGTACATCTGTCACCCGCTGCCTCCCCCCCGCCCTCCCCCCGCCGCCGCCGCCGCCGCCGGGACCCACGGCCGCGCGGGTCCGGGCGCGAGTGGGAGCGCCCAGCGAGCGGGGCGCCCCCCGCGCGGCGCCGCGGCCGCCGAGGGCCAGGGACGCGACGGCCACCGCGGGCGGGCGGCAGAGCGACCCGCGACTGACAAGTGGGAGACTCCTCTAAGGTGGGGGCGGAGGGGAAAATGAAGAGACGGAGATTTCTTGCCTGCCAGTGGGGAGTGGGGGGAGGGGGGGAGGGGGGATAAATAAATTAATAATTCAATACCAAAGCCAACCGCTTCCAACTGCAGCGGATCCAGGCAGGTGCCAGCAGCTGCTTCTCTCTCTCTCTCTCTCTCTCTCTCTCTCTCTCTTTCTCTCTCTCGGTAGTTGCGACCCATTGGGTTTGGCTTATTTGATTTTATTTGTTTTTAATGTATTTTTAGGGTAGAGGCTGGATCCTGTTCAGAATCTTAGAGAAAGAAAATGTTCCCCACCCACCCCCACCACCCCCACCACTCGTTTGTAGAGATCACAAGTGTTTGTGTTGGTAGTTTGGGAGGTGGGTGCTGGCCGCGGTGGGGGGGGGGGGGGGGCGGGGTAGTTGTGGCGATGTGAGTGGAAGTGGATAGAAGGTAAAAACAGGGACTCTTGGTTAATGTGTTCCTGGACCTGGCGTCCCCCCTCACCCATCTCCCCCGAGAAGCTCGGTTCTTCCTAATTTGCCAAAGCTGAACGGAAAGGGATGCTTTGCCGCAAAGAAGCTGCTGCCACGAGCCCTGCTTTGCATTTCTCTATAGTTCTTTTCCCACCCACCACAGAGTGCTAGCGAACAAAAAGCGTTTGCCCTAGAAGCGACCTGAATGGAAAATCTCCTGCAAAGGAACTAATGGGTTCGTTATGGAAAGTAGGGGATGGGGGTCTGCTGCGTTCCCAGAGGACGGACCATCAGGCTGGTTTTTAAGGGGCCAAGGCAGCCATCCGCCTGGATGTGCCCTCCCACCCTGCCTCTCACCCAGTTGATTCTCTCTTTGTGTAAGTTTAACTCCTCTGAGGTGGTAGGGTGAGAGCATCCCATCAGGTATATATACGACTCATTAGTCCGCACTTAAAAAAGATCGATAGCAGGCGGTGGGATGCTGGGAGATGGTGCCTTCAATGGATTTGCTGAAGGCTTTATTTTCCTCTAGCCTTGAATGGCTTAATTGGTTAAAGCAGATTCCAGACATTCTGATGCTCCTATGTCAGCGCAAACTGCACTTTGATACAACCTGTGTTTATCTTGTTTACTTGAAGGTCAAGATTTCAAGGCATTCCATTCTGGGTATCCCACAGATAGCATTTTATACAGCAATGATTCTGCAAACTACAATATGGTCCTTAAATGAATCTGCCAGTTTGATATCACTCTTTGAAAGAGGAAGAGAAGGGAGAGAAAAAGAGTGTTTATAATGAGAGAGGCAATAATCATGTGAGTAAATGATAACTTACAGGGATAGAAGAGGGGAGTGCTAGATTTATCTAAGGGAATTTCCCCATGTGCCATGCTTCAGTTCAAACAAAGAAGGAAAAAAAAAGTTGATGTGGATTGATCATAGCTCATTATGAAGTGTCACAGTTATTTAGAGGTATTGGCTAAATTTCTCAGATATCCACTTGGGGGAGTCTGGAAGTCTTGGGAGAAAAAGAGAGTAAGAATTTCCAAAACTTATATACTCAATGGAACAGATCACCTAATAATTTGTTAGAATTCAGTGTGAACATAATTCTATTAGGAAAAAAATAAGTGATATCCACTATTGTGTGGAAATTAAACTCATTTTGCCACCTATCATTACAGCTATTTTTCATTTATATTTTGAGGATGCAGGCATTCTCTGTACATATCATTTTGGGAACAATTAATGACCTGTATGATTTTTATTATATGTTCTGAAGTTTTCAAAACTTTCAGTTATTAGACAAGAGATAAAAATCTTCTTTATTACTGAACCATAGTAAGGCATCTCCTTAGGAAATGGAAGATGCTTTCTATGTGAAAGAATCAGATAATATAGTTTTCTTGTGTGTGCAAGTCATAGTAATCTAAGCTAGGTTTTTGAAATATTTCCCTCGAAAAATACTTCTAAAAAAAATGGTCAGATCTTTATCTACATCATGAAGCTGCATTTCCAGTTCAGGAAACAGGAACATTTATAAGAATTGTCCCATGTAACATAGTATCATTTATATGGAAAGTCACATTGTATTTCTAGTAGCTGTTTATATAGCATATATATCATAAATATCATATATAAGTGAATATCTTATGATACATATATATCATTGTAATAAATAAAGTATCTTAATAATCTCTGAAGGGTCACTTCACTTTCAGAAATGTCTACTTTTGCCACTTACATGCTTGATGGTATGATGGGGTGGCTTTAGACTGTGACATGTAAAACTATTTGTAAATGGTAATAAACACACCACAGATTTGCTGCTATACATGATGTTGACAGTTATGAAAGAATATACATTTTTTTCATAAAATTTGTCCTTAATGTTTCTCTCTATATGTGGTAATCTATCTCAAAATTACCTAATAGTGTGATCGCAAGATTCTGCACCTACACCTTGAATTTAAATAGATATATTTCAGAAGAGAGTGCAGTTGCCTTTTGTTTACCCTTATCTCAATTGAGTAGCCACATCTATAATGATCATTCAAATAAAACGACTAATCACACTGTATGATAATTGCTATGCCATTGCCAATGGGCTCTGTAACCTGTGGACTCCTTTATCATATTAACCTTAATGTTCGAGACAGTAAGCCACCACCATGTGCAGTCTGGCTTCTAACTATAACAAACAACCATTAAACATAGTGGAGTTTTTATATCAAACATGAAAGAACCTTTTCATTTGAATTTTGCTAAAAATGAAGAGAGAAGATAAGTAGAGAATCAGGACTTCCCCATCATCTCAGATGCTAATAAATTGAAATCAGTAGACAGCGATAAATTATGCCTTTCTATCTTGCTGTTCCCATATCTTTCCTTCTGTAATGGTGTAAAAAGAAAAGTTCATAAGAAAGCATCTTTAAATTCTTTATTATGTTATAATTTCTGATACCCATGGCCTAGTCTCATTATTTAAAGTAATTCTGATTTCTGTTATTAGTAATTATTTTGACATAGATTATTTCTATGGAACAATGCTACCCAATTTTTTAAAACTTAAATATTTCTTCTCAGTCACTTGGAGAATTTAGGAGACCTGAATATCAGAGACCTGGAGACCTAGGCTAAATATCTAACTGCTATTATAAATATGCAGAGTCAATATTTTGTAATCAGAAAATATTTTATTTGAAAATATCTTATGGGATAACTATATATCACTTGAGTTTAATTGGAAACTTTTAAATTGAAAAAAATTCAATTAATAATTTAAGTATGAAAGTTTTAGATAATGATATTAGTCTAAAAAAATTGCAGTTCAGTTTTGCAACCATGCTTCAATTTTTCTCTTTCTACAACTGTGATTTTAAATCAAGATCCCCTAAGCTCCATGCTTGTACTAATTTACCTCATTCTCTGTTCCTCATCTTGCTTTCCTTAACCAAATTTGGATAGCAATTTTCTGCTCAGCAACTAGGTATTGTTCCTGACCACCTCTTGTCTCACACAAGATTTCAGGACAATGTTGCTGATTTGAAATGCAAAACCAAGGTCTTGCCTCATTTCCCAAACCAGTGTCTAGACCCCTGCATCCAGAATCCCTGCCCCAATTCGCTCTGCCCAGCTATTCCAGAGGAAAGTAAATCTTTTTTTTTAAGTTTGCTTAACTGCTATTTGAGACCATATGTTACTACCTCCACATGCTTAGACTGCCTACCTCCTGTCATTACAATCTCTGGATGCTTTTACTCTGTCTGAATAACTTCCTATCACTAAAGTGAATGATCCACAAATTAGATTCACTTTTCGGTCCCCACTTAAGCCTTACCTGAGCTTCTATGAACAAAGTTCCTGTTCTTATGTCACCTTGAAAAAAAGAAAAGAGTATATTTCAGTGTTTTTCAAAGGTGTGTGTGATATATACTTAGTGGTTACAGGGTATATTATTGGGATTCAAAACTTTCCTTTTCATTCCTATAATAATCTTAACATAATAAGCATATTCTTGATCATTAGTGAAATCATATAATAATAATTTGTCATGAAGTTTTGTCACTGTATATTTTTGTTTGCATTCATTTTTGTGATCACATTGGTGTCAGGTGTTACTGCTTTTATTGTTTTGGACTAATGAGGAAAAATCTAAAAACTTAACACATAATCGTTTTGCTTATTTTTAGATAAGACCAAATGATATCATGACATCTGCACGAATGAAGGTGTGGCATAGTTAAACTGGAGAAAAGTGACGAAGGAATTATAGCACCATAGAGCACCCATATTCACCATAATCATCAGGCATGCTTAGATCAGTACTGACACACAAATACTCATAAAAACATTCATGTGTTGAGACTGGATTTGGTTTCAGCAGAGCAAAATCATCTGTTGTATTAAATTAAGATTGTAAATTTGGATATTTTGTCATATTTTTATTTGATTTCTGTTTTTTTATTTTGTATTTACACAAAAGCTATAAGCATATGGGATTTTATAATTAGTCTGATGTTAACATATTTGAGTAAAATTATGCCACGAGTGAACTTAATCTGTGCTAGGAAATCTTTTAAAATGATCTATATGTTATTCACGTATGAGAAACACTGGCATATCCTAGTCATAGGATATGTACTGAATAAATATTATTGAACTTACTTACAGCTGATACTATTATTGTATGAATTGAAAGGAGATGGTGACTTTTTTAGGTAATTATTAATTAATTATTACCTAAAAGTAGGTCCATCTCCCACATTCCTGTTTCTGTATTTCAATTCTGCTGGGTTTAAATATGGGGCCTCTTAAAAACAAATACTGTATCCTCTGAAATCTAATACGCCATCAATTACAAGATGTATATTTTTTTTATCTCCACTACAAATGCAAACACACTGTCAATTAACTGCAAGAAGCCACTGATTATACGACATCTGAATTATGGAGATGTTAAAAACAAAAAGACATCCTGGAATCAATGAACTATGAAACCTAAATCTGCATAGACACTACTACAATTAAAAACTTACTAGAAATCACTTTAATTATGTCCAGCTACAACAACAATGGAATAGTGAATTAATAATGGCTTAACTTCAGTTACTTCACTTCCTAGATATTATCTTGTTTTCAAGCTCTAATTTCTCTGATCTCTGGCAATTCCCGAGAGTTGATATTGGTCAGGCCTGGTAGAATAGAACATCAATTTAGCTTTCTCTTTGATACTGATAGATGTGGACATGTGTCTTGAGTGGCTGAAGGAAATATAGAAATTGTGGAAATGTGGGAATTACTGAATATGCAAAATGGATCACAGAGAAATTTCACAATTTTGCTTAGTTTCAACCCTAAGAGAAAGATTAAATAATTGATATTATGCAGTGTTTTCACATGCCTTAAAAGAATGGTAGATCACATATTGAACAATGTAATATATGTATCTGATACTGATAATTTTTTTTAATCTTTTTTATCCCCTTAATTTTCAATTCTAATATTAGCATTTGGGATAGCAGCCAGAACAATGCTAATTAAAGAGCCAAAGCTACATTTCTAATATGTTGCCAAAGAAATTAATGTAATTGGATGCTATATAACTAACTTACCAAAAGGATAACATTAAAATATATTAGTAGTCAAGATAAAGATGAACAGTTATTACATTCCTTCATTTCACAGTCTTTTTGGAAAGCAAGCTGGCCACATCTATTAACATTAAAATTGCATATAACTTTTGACCTAGCCATTGTATTCCTGGGACTCTCTAAATAGAATAAAAGGATATTCACAAGAACACTTAATGCAATATTGTTTAATTGTTCATAGTTAGAAAAAACTGGAAACAAAGGAAATTATCATCAATAAATGAATAATGACATAAGTTATTGTATATGTCACAGATTTGCATCTATTAAAATAATACATAAGTTATTATACATATCACAGACTATGCATCTATTAAATAATCTATTAAAATAAAATCTATACCTTTATTTGGTAGGATTATATAGTTATTTTATTGTATAAGAAATGTAGCATACAAACAAAAGAAGAATATAAAATAGGATTTAGTTTGGTATATTGAAAAAAACTAAGAACATGTGTATATATTTGCTAAAGAAAAGGCAGGCATGAATATAGGTAAGGCTATGTGTAGTTTGATAATATATTTTAACGGTAGGTATGAAGGAGAAGAAAGAACTAGAAGAGAAGGAAAAAGCTAGGGAGGTGAAGAAAAAAGATAAAACTGACACGCATATACATACAGGCACATATATGGGTAAAAATCTAGAAAAAAAAAAAGAAAGAAGGAAGAGAAGGATGGAGGGGGATGCAAATGGCACCAAAACTAATATATGTGAGGAATAATAAAAGAGAGGTGAAAGGAAGGAAAATATTGGGAAGATACTAAAATGAAAGCAATTTGTCTATAATGGCCAGTAGAGATGGGGATGAGGTAATGAATCAAGGAAATGGTTTCGAACTAGAATTGATAAGATTTACCAATAGATTTGGGTGTGGGTTATGAAAAGACTAACACAGCATAACAGAATTTGACCGTAGTTACTTGTGCAGTATACTGAGATGGGAAAGTCTAGAGAGATTGTGAAAAATGCTAAAATTTAGATTAATTTTTAATAAGCTTGAGATGCATTTTAGATGTATACGCAGAGAGAGTAGACATGGCCAAGTATAAAGTATAGAGTCAGAATCAGAATCTCATTTGGGAGTCAGGGGCAAATCAGTGCCATTTACAGCATGAGGTTGTAAGAGATCACATGAGAGTACAGACAAAGGGCTCTAGGACAAATCAGGTTTGGTTCTAGGAAAAGCAGCTCTAAAAGAAGACCGAAAATGAGCTGCTAAACAGTGCTTAAAACCAAAAGAATATGATGCCTTGGAAGCCCACCACCACCACCCCCTAGCAGAAAAGGGTCAAAGTTAAGAAGAGATTGATCAACTGTGAAAAATGCTATTGATAGCTCAAGTAAGATAAGATCAGAGGAATGATCTCAAGTTGTCCATCTTGAAGGTTATTGGTAACGTGGACAAAGCAGTCTCTGGGATATACCAAAAGGACAGTATAGGATTTACAAAAATTAAATTCTGCAACAGAGTTAAGAAACTAGGTATATGTGCTATTCATATAAGATAAATTTTGTGGAAATATTGTTCTACATAGAATACATGTGTCCAAAGTCAAGAACAGAGTGGAATGTCAAAACTCAGTAGTGTCCCCCAACACAATCTGCATATGCTTGAACTCCCGCTCTTCTCTGGCACACATTTTGCTAATGAAAGGAAGGGATTGAGGAGATTTTCACCAATGTCTCAAATTTATGTATGGTCTTTTTGAATTAGAATCAAGTTAATATAATTTCAAAATATATACATTTTGTTAACTGATCAAATTGGCTTATAAATAAACATTTTGCAGGGCTAATGAGGTAATGGTGAAATGGACACTTTATAATATTCACATGGAAATATTTAGCAGTATAATGTTTATTAAAATTAACTTGAAAATATGTATCACAAACCTCATCCCCATTCACATCCACAAAGCTTAAACTTGTCTTCCAGATGATTCAGTTCTATACAAAATTGATTGTTCTGATGGTGGAACCCTGAGCCAAGTAACTCCAAGAGTCTCATACTAAGTATCATTAAGGGCCAGTAATATTTTGTGTGCCCGGACTGTAAGAAGCTCAGGAAGTATCAATGGACCTTATTATCACAATGTACCCTTCTTCTATATAGATCAAGAGTGTAGAATGTTCCTAAAAACATATTCTTAAGATCTACTTGCTTTCAGACACATCAGAACCTTTATAATAGAATTATTCACTTAAGTTAAGTTAGTATGAACTGGATTTTTAAACATGTTAGTAAGGATTCTGAATTCTAGTTATAAATCTCAAGGAGGAAATCATATACTTGTTTTTCTATTACATATGATAAGCACCATAACCAACATAAAATTTGAATAATGGAAAATGGCTAAATAATGCAGGAAAACTGAAAATTATGGTATTGCAAATAATACAATAATATTTTTAAATGTTTATTTATTTATTTTGAGAGAGAGAGAGAGAGAGAATGAGTGGAGAAGAGGCAGAGAGAGAGAAGGAGAGAGAGAATCCTAAGCAGGCTCCATGCTGAGCGTGGATAATCCCAAGCAGGTTCCATGCTAAGTGTCCCAATAATATTTTAATATCATGAAAAAAATGATCATGAAGATACTATTATAAAAACTGCAGGTATAAAATTGCATCTTAAAGAACAAATATTGTTAAAATGTCTGTATTACCCAAAGTAACCTAAAGATTTATAGCAGGGGCACCTGGGTGGCTCAGTCAGTTGAGCATCTGACTCTTGATTTCAGGTCTGGTCATGATCCCAGGGTTGTGGGATCCAGCCGCATATAGGGCTTCTCACTGAGCATGGAGCCTGCTTAAGATTCTCTCTCTCTAAAAAAATCAATAAAAAATTTTAAAAAGATTTATTGCAATTCTCATCAAAATACCAACAGCATTTTTCACAGAACTAGAAAAAAATTAATTTATATGGAACCACAAAATATCCAAATAGCCAAAGGAATTTTGAAAAATAAAAGCAAAGCTGGAGTTATCACAATTGCAGATTTCAAGTTATATTACAAAGTAATAATCAAAACAGTATGGTACTGGTACGAAAATAGACACATAGATCAATAGAATAAAATAGAAAACCTGAAAATAAACCCATAATTATATGCTTAATTAATCTTTGACTAAGCAGGAAAGAATATCCAATAGGAAAAAGATAGTCCTTTTGACAGATAGTGTTGGGAAATTGGACAGCTGCATGCAAAAGAATGAAACTGTACCACTTCCTTTCACCATGCACAAAAATAAATTCAAAATAGATTGAAAAACTAAATATGAGACTTAAAACTATAAAGATCCTAGTAGACGGTACAGGCAGTAATTTCTCTGACATCGGCCATAGCAACATTTTTTTTTTTT
The DNA here is from genome assembly GCF_018350155.1 of Leopardus geoffroyi. Lineage (NCBI taxonomy): Eukaryota > Metazoa > Chordata > Mammalia > Carnivora > Felidae > Leopardus > Leopardus geoffroyi. Next base: position 172,374,462 of record NC_059328.1, on the reverse strand, counting down.
AGATATGTCTCCTAAAGCAAGGGAATTAAAAGAAAAAATAAACTACTGGGATTATGCCAAAATAAAAAGCTACTGTACAGGAAAGGAAACAATAAAAAACTAAAAGACAAAAAACTACAGGATGGGAGAGGATATTTGCAAATGACATATCTGATAAAGGGTTAATATCCAAAATATATAAAGAACCTAAACAACTCAGCACCCAAAAAGAAAAAAAAAATAAATGGGCAGAAGAAATGAACAGACATTTCTCCAAAGAAGACACATAGATGGCCAACAGACACATGAAAAGATGCTCAACATCACTCATCATCAAATACAAATCAAAACCACAACAATGAGAGATCACCTCACACTTGTCAGAATGGCTAAAATCAAAAAACAGGAAACAGCAAGTGTTGGTGAGGATGTGGAGAAAAAGAACACTCCTGCACTGTAGGTGGAAATGCAAACTGTTGCAACTGCTGTGGAAAACCCTATGGAGTTTCCTCAAAAAGTTAAACATAGAACTACCCTACAATCCAGTAAATCACACTACTGGATATTTGCCCAAAATTACAAAAACACTATGTTTATTGAAGCATTATTTAAAATAGCCAAATTATGGAAGCAGCCCAAGTGCCCATGGATAGATAAATGGATAAAGAAGATATGGTATATACACACCAAGAAATACTGTCCAGCCATAAAAACTAATGAAATCTTGCCATTTGCAATAATATGGATGGAGCTAGAGAGTATAATGTTAAGGGAAATAAGTCAGAGAAACAAATACCATATAATTTCACTCATTCATGGAATTTAAGAAACAAACAAAAAACTGAGCAAAGGAAAAGAGGGAGAGAGAGAGAGAGAGAAACAGATTCTTAATTATAGAGAACAAACTGATGATTACCAGAGGGGAGACAGGTGGGGGCATGGGTAAAATAGGCAATGGGGTTTAAGGAGTGCACTTGTCATGATGAACACTGGGTGATGTATGGAATTATTGAGTCAATATACTGTACATCTGAAACTAACATAACACTGGAATTTAAAATAAAATAAAGAAATAACACTGGTGTTATTTCATATCTCCTAAAAATAGGAATAAAATAAAATTGCATCTATATATACAAAAGAACACCTCTAGTCATACTCACAAGACACTAAAAAATGACTTTATGATATTATAACAAAGATTAATATGTAAATCTCTCAATAGTAAAATATTATTATTGTTCTTTAGGTATTTTGCATATATTCATATTTTAAGTGATTATTTTCCTTTACATGAAGAAAAAATACATTTTACTAATTATTAAAGTCTAAGAAAATAAATTATTTTTTTGATCTAGAAAAAAAGAGAAATTATTAAAATATAACTAACAGTAGAGGAGGAATAAAAGGCATCTTACAAGCACACACATTTTAGAAAAGAATGGGAATAACTTAATTTTCCTATAAAAGGGAAAGCCTTTCAGATTACAAAATCTAATATGCCTAAATCTAGGGGCACCTGGGTAGCTCAGTCTGTTAACATCTGGCTTTGGCTCAGGTCACGATCTCACGGTTTGTGAGTTCGAACCTGACATCGGGCTTTATGCTGACAGCTCAGAGCCTGGAGCCTGCTTCAGATCCCGTGTCTCCCTCTCTCCCTGCCCCTCCCTCACTCATACTTTGTCTCTCTCTCTCTCTCTCTCTCAAAAATAAAATAAAAAATAAAAAATAAATATTTAAAAAAAAACTTCAATATGCCCAAATCTAAAGTCATAAAGTTGAGTGTAAAAATTTAGGAAGAAAATTGAGTAATTAAGGGCAAACAGCAAGAAGAAAATCATAGTATATTTACATTTCTACCCTGTGAAGTAGAATTTGAGGCTGAAAATATCAGAGCACAGCTGATAAAGATAATATAACATTCACAAACATTTATGCACCAAAACATAAAAGCAAAACGCATAAAGCAAAAACTCCTGGAAAAATAAAGGAACAATTCACAAAAGAAAAAAAGAAACACAAGATAATTTTGACAGATTTTCTATCAGATTATTCATAATAAAAATAGATTAACAGCATGGTATTAGTTTAAAGTTAGTGGTAATGTAAATTAATGCAACTGTTTGAAGGGTAAATTGGTTTTATTCATAAAATTTTTAAAAATGTATATCCCATGTCTCAGCCATCCCAGTTCTTACAAACTATTATACAGAAATAATACCATGAAGAGATATAAATATAAGCACAAGACAGTGCTCACTGCAGAACATTTGTAATACCTAAAATTGGAAAAAAAAAACAGTATGTCCATTAAAGGAGAATAACTAGCAAAAATTAATAAAAATGCATGCAATGGTATATTGGAGATCAGTTCTTTAAAACATAGCTATCTATGTCTCTATTTATGGGCACAGCATGCTTCTGCTGAGTGACTCTGCTTCTATGTCTCTATTTATTAAGTAGGACTTTCATCTAATTAGACCAATAACCACAGTATGGCCTCATTTTGGTATTAGTAAATTAGCATATGTGTTTTTACAGACAGATAAACAGATGGATAGTGATATGCAGAGGAGAAAGGCAGAAAGGCTGGGAATGCAATAGACACTTAACAGTGATTAATACTGTTTACATTAAGTTGGATAGTTTGGGGGTTAGGGTCAGGGAGTTTGGATGAAGAAGGAATCTTAGTTCTTTAAATGATAACTTTTTAAAAAACTGATTTTAAGTGGAGATGTAATAATTCTTGTTTGGAATTTTTCCTAATTTTCAAAAAAGTTAAACTTTTGTGCCTATAAACTGATCTAATTATCATGTATCTTTTTATTTATTTATTTATTTATTTATTTATTTATTTATTTATCTGTTTGCTCTTTCAGTTCCCCAATAATATTAAGACACCTTAAGAGCAGCAACTTTGGCTGGTTTGCTTACCATCGCATCCCTGAAGTCTTGAGGAGTATCTTGAGCTTAGAATATGCTTAATAATTACTGTTGACTGAGTTTCAGGATCAAAGGAATTAGGGCAAGTATTTGAAAAGGCAAATACATTATAACAATGCTTTTTCCCATGGCAAATCTCTTTGTTTTTATTTTATATCAACAAATGTGTTGTCTCTCTATTTATAAACAATAGAACATGAAGTAAATTAGGTTTCCCCAGTAGATCAGTGAGAATAAACATCAGGTTCTCTAAAAAGACCCTAAAACAATAAAAACTTAAGTAATTTATTTCCCTCATCTGTGATAGTCAGTGTATATGCTGACCTTGACAACAGGTGTCAGTGACTCAGGATCTTCTACCTCAGTGTTGTGCCGTGCTAAATATGTGGCTTCTGTCTTACAAGCTAGGATTAGCACTCTTGCTGTTATCACTGCATATATATTTCAGCAAATTCAAAGGCAATAAGGGCAAATGGAGGGCATTCCCCTTCCCTTGACTAAAATGGTTCTGACGTTGCATATGACATTTCTTGGCTATATTTAATTGGTCGTAACTTTGTCATATAGTCACACAAAGCTGCAACAGGGGGCTTGGGAATGTAGTGCTTGACTATGTAATTGAAATGAAAGAGCTGTATTATTAAAGAAAAAAATTGATATTTTATCACTTAATCAAGTTCCTATATTGATGGGGCAATTTATTTGGGGGATATCATATTGTGAGGAAATGATTTTTAAAAATTCTATGGAAGTATTATCATACCTACAGTTCAGAACATTTCAGTTATGCTACATAACCTAGGCAAGAGAAAACAACATTAGAATGTAACATTTTACAAAAATAAATTTAAAGGGAAATTTGGAGATAAGGGGAAATACATTCTATTTTTGTAAACTACTACTTTCCACATAGCTCTTGTAAATTTTATAAATCTGTCACATTTAACCTCGAAATGTTGTTGTTGAATGTCAGGACAATAGGCAGAAAACCCTAACATAAACTATTTCACATTGGCATTCAACTATATTTTTCCTTCATGGTTTAACTATTCCACATAAACTTAGCATTTCTGTCATCAGCCTGCATTTAATATATTACTAGTCTGGGTTTAAACTATTGGTCTTATGGACAAAATTAATTTCTTTCCCAATAAGTTAACTTACTTCAAGGAAGTCATTGACTATTGCACATTCTTTAACATTTTCTCAGAGAATATCCTCTGCTTTCATTAAAAAAGGTAAGAAAAGGGGTGACTGGGTGGCTCAGTCAATTAAGCGTTGGGCTCTTGATTTTGTCCCAGGTCATCTCACGATTATGAAATCTGCATAGGGCTTCATGGTTGGCCCTGCTTAAGATTCATGGAGCCTGCTTAAGATTCTCTCTCTCCTTCTCCTTCTGCCGCTCCCCTGCTCACGCTCACTCTCTTTTGCTCTCTCTCGAAAAAAAAAAAAAGAATAAAGAAAAAGAAAAAGGAAAGAAAAGCATAGTCAAGAAGACTTCTCATGTTAATGTGTAGGTGTAATGATTAATTTATCTGCCCCCCCATAAGAATGTCATATATCAAATGACCTTACTCCTTGAAAACTTATATCCTGATATCACTGATTTGATTTTCAGAAACTAAATTTAGGAGTACTAGTCTGTGATCTATTTTGTGACAGAGATATTTATTAGCTCCAGTTAACCATATTAGCTCCAGAGTACAAGCCCTATTGGGAAGAGTTCTCATTAATATAATCTAACCTTAATCATAAGTCATTTAAAAAATAAAAAGGAGCATGTGCATCTAAAGTATACTATGCCATGTGGAATCTTCGCTTTAATTTTAATCAGTGTTTTAGCATTAACTAAGAGCTGCTCCTCTGTCCAATAATTTGTTTTGCTCTTTGACTTAGTCCCATGGCTGAGACTAAAACCTGTACCTATGGCTGTAGAACAGTGGTTCTCAAATGCTAGCCTGGATCAAAATTGTCTGAAGGGCTTGTGAAAACACAGATTCTGGACTCCATCCCCAGATTTCTGATCCAATAGGTCCTGGATAAGGGCCAATAATTTGCATTGCTAGCAAGTTTCCAGGTGATGCTGAGGCTGGCGATCCCTAGTCTGGGAACCACATTTTGAGAACATTACATCAGTGTAGCCAGAGTTCTGACTGCAGCAAATTCTTTCTCTGAACAGAGCTACAGTATCTAAGAATTCTATAACTGAAATGATAAACATAATCCTCTCTTTAAGGACTGAGAAAAGAGATTTTGAGTGATGCCATTATTGTATCATAAACATACTGCATAGCTATCCTCTGCTCATTTAAGTTTACCTCTATTCTTTTGGCCACAGGATGATCATTAGAATAATTTAAATAAGGTATTTTAATTTTATCTTAAATTATATAAAATTAGTCCATAAAAATACAGTATCTTAAGTGGATAATTATAATAAGATTCCTTGTAAGGGCACCAGTGAACAGCATTATGTCAACTCAAAATACTATAATATGAATGTTGTTTTAAAATTAAATACCAAAATATCTGACTTATGGACAAATACACAATACCTTTATTTTATTAAAACAGTTGCAGTAATAATAATATGGAAAAATTAGGTAGATATATAAACATCAAGACCAAGTTAAAGATTTTTGGGAAAAGCATTTAAATGATCAAATTAACAAGTCAAAAAATATTTTTTTTTGTGATAATTGCCAGTAATGAAGAAAATAGAATGGAAAACATGAAAGAAAATAAGATATTTTAGATACTCATTTATTTGGCTGAGTGTTTTCATAGCGCCCATTATCAATGAGAAAAAGCATAGTTACAAATTTCATTAAGTCATTCTTGCAAGATTCATTTTCTCTGAGCAGCTGTGAGAAAAAAAAGATCTTATATGAAGAAAGCTATTAAGTTTCCAATGATTAGTAATTGTTTTATATGCTTTAGATTTATTTTAATGCATTTTCTGTTTCATATTACATTTTATATGCAGATGTAAAATAGTGTATAAGTTGAGGGTAGCAGCTTACATGATGATAGAACAATAGTGTGACAAACACGTTATGTAAGACTTCAAATCATTATATTATTTTAATTAACATACTTTATTTTTTAGAATAGTTTTAAGTTTACACAAAATGGAGTAAAAAGTACAGTTCTCATAATCCATCCCCCTACACAGTGTTACCCAGTTATTAATATCTTGCATTACTGTGATATATTTGTTAATGACTGATGAACCAATATCAATGCATTATTATTAACTAAAGTCTATATTTATATTAAGGTTTATTCTGTGTTGCACAGGTCTATGGGTTTTGACAAATGTATAATGTCATATATCCACAATTATAGTAGCATACAGAATGGGTGCATTGCCCTAAACATTGCCTATACTCCACTTATTCACCCCTCTCTTCTTACCTTCAAGTCTCTGGAGGCCATTATCTTTTTCCTGCCTCTATAGTTTTGACTTTTCCAGGATGTCACATAGTGGAAATCATAGTGGAAATCATAGTGGAAAATTATTTATTTTGAGAAAGATAGCACATGCGAGTGGAGGAGGGGAAGAGAGAGAGAGGGAGAGAGAGTCCCAAGCAGGTTCCACACTGTCAGCACAGAGGTCCATGTGGGGCTCAAACTCACAAACCGCGAGATCATGACCTGAGCTGAAATCAAGAGTCAGAGCTTAACCAACTGAGCCACCCAGGCCCCCCAGACTGTCTGCGTTCAATTAACAATATGCATTTAAGTTTCCCTCATGTCCTTTTATAGCTTGAGAGCTCATTTCATTACGAAATAATATCCCACTGTACTGATATACCAGTTTGTTTATTCACTTACCAATTGAAGAACATCTTGGCTGCTTCCAAATTTTGGCAATTTTGCATAAGGCTGCTATAAACATTTGTGTGCAGGATTTTGTGAATTTCAATTATTTTGGGCAAATGTCTAGCAGCAAGATTGCTGGATCATATGGCAAGACTATGTTTAGCATTGTAAGAAACAACCAACCTCTTTCAAAGTGGTATTAACATTTTGCATCCCCACTTGCAATGAATGCAATTTCCTGTTGCTCCACATCCTTGCCAACATTTATTGTTGCCAGGGTTTCAGATTTAGCCATTCTGATAGGTGTGTCGCAGTATCTCACTTTTTTTAAATTAGCTGTTCCCTAATTATATGATATTAAGTGCCTTTTCATATGCTCATCTACCAACTGTACATTGTCTTTGGAGAGGTGTCCAGATTCTATTATTATTTAATCATCTTGTTCAATACACAAACGGAAAGCATAAACTTCACAAAACTCAGGGTCTTGTCTTGAAGGTGCTATTTTCTTTTCACAGGCTCTCAGTGGAAACTCTCAAATTTAGAGTGTTCTTCCATCTATTTCATAAGAATGTTCTAAATATCAAATAAAAATAATTGCAAAATTATGTTTAAAATCCAAAAGAAAAATAATGTTTTGCTTTTAAAGCCACTCTATAATAATCAATAACTTTGCAGTCAATTTCTGACATCCTGTTGCCAAAACTGAAATAAAATTTAAGAGATTAAGTTCCAATGGCAAATCATCCCTCATGTTCTAAAATAATTTTAAAATTTATAATATATATATTCTATGTGGAGATAAATGTAATATATTTGTGTAAACTGCTCCAGAAATAATTGTATAGAAAAAATTAAATAATCTATCTGATCATATGGAAAAGTCAATCATCTCCTAATAGAAATATATATTTAATGAAGTTATATTGAAATTATAATTATATATAATTATATAATGAAATTAATTAATGCATCTATGTGATACTACTGGTATTTGTTTTGCTCATACAATTAAACTTTATTCCTTCCAGAAAATTCCTGGGAGGCAAATTTAATTTTTTTTAATGTTTATTTATTCTTGGGAGAGAGAGACAGAGAGAGACAGAGAGAGACAGAGCATGAGCGGGGAGGGCATAGAGGGAGAGAGAGAGAGAAAGAGAGACACAGAATTTGAAGCAGGCTTCAGGCTCTGAGCTGTCAGCACATAGCCCAATGTGGGGCTCAAACTCATGACCCAACTGGGAGATCATGACCTGAGCTGAAGTTCAATGTTTAAACCAACTGAGCCACCAGGTGCCTTAAGGCACAATTAATTTTGTTTTTCATGGATAATTGAGAATTTTGTCCATATAGAATAAGTTTTGTGTTTTACAAACCACGGAACCAGCTATTGATATTGCACTTTCCAAGTCTCTGCTAATAATAATTTTTCCTGTATAAAACTTGAAGACATTAAAAAGAGTTATAATTTTATTATTTCCTTCATCAATAAAAATGATCAATTGAAAGTGAAGAAATAGAAATAGCATGAACTACTGATCCTGTCTATTTTATTGGGAAATTTAGGTGAGTATTGCCTGGGCATAAGCACATTTGGGAGGTGTTATAAAATAATATCCCACCCTCAGTGAATTTGGTGCTGCACAATGGACTTGGGTAACATCCTCCATATGTATTTGTATCTAAATATTTAAATAGTGACTGTCCAGGTGTCTTGTAAAAAGACGTTTAGAAAATTGTTGCCACTCTCCTATCCCATGTTAAAATTAAAATAAAAGAAAACATGCACCCTTTCAAATAGCCATACTGAAAATAATAATAACAATAAACTTGACTCTCATGAAACCCACTTTCAACAGGTCTAGGTCAGAAAATCAGACTTAATACCAACACCAAACACAATGAAGCTAGTTCCAGAACCCAATTTTGTATTCGGGAGCAATGAGTTTTCTTTAAGTAAATGGGTACTTGACTATGAATGGACTATGAAGACCTTCAACTGCGCACCTAGGAAATACTGCCATGGCTCACCCTTCGTAAAATGTGACATTGAGAAAAATGATTGCCAACTGGCAGAAGATAGAGACACACCAGCAGCAGCTGAAAGAGGTAAAAGTGATGGTTAGTGAAGGGATGGGACCACAGAGAGCAGAAGTTAAGACCACTTCTTTCCTCAACCTTTAGTGTGGCACTTTATCCAAACATCTAGATCCTTCAGTTCTATCAGGAGCAGCAGGACTTTCTGTGGCAATGGAAATAAACAGGCAGCAGAGTGGCAATTGAAATAAAAGGGAAGTGCTGTCCATTGATCAATAGACGTAGTTTAGTCTGAAAGGGTGAATTGGAGTTACTTGTGCTACTCTCTGGGGTACTTCAAACTAATAAAGAATTATTTCTTAAAAGTAGATGAACAAACCTGGGAGTTATAGAAATAGGTAGAATTGTGACACCTGCAAAATATTAGAATGCTTGTTAACAAGTGGGAGATTTCTTGTCCAATAATTTGGACAGAAATGTAAATGTGACCTTCTTCTGCCAATGAGCCAGTGAAGCATAAATCATAGAGATCCAAGCATTTTTTCAAATAGCAACTCTGCTCTCTATGATTTATATATCATTCTGGAATCTCTGGCCTCTTGGGAATTCTATCAAAGAACTGAGTGTATTAACAATAAAAGATGGTGCTATGTTACATTTGAATGCTTACTGTACAATGCACATGGTACCTAAAACTGTATCTACATTATGTCACTTAATCTTTACAGTAACACTAGAAGTTAAACAACATTACTATTTGCATTTTCTAGGTAGAAAAACTGACATGCAGATCATTGGTATAAAGATTGGTAGCCTAGAGCCTATACTCTCAAATACTACAATCGTATCTCACAAATGATCTTCAACATCACAAAATATTGTTAACATGCTTGATAATTTTTTGTTAGGCAACCATGAATTAATTTCATCATCCTTCATGTGAATAGCATACTTTTACCAATAGATATAATTATACTTAATCACAATAGATTATTACGAGAGAACGCACGCACACGCACACATACAAATATGTTATTCCAAACTAGCACATATATTAGTTTGGATTAGTTTAGTCCATAAAATCATACTTAAGAAAAACACACATGAGTAAACAGTGTTTGATTGCAATTTAATCAAGTGGTTAGTTAATTTCAATTGATTCTTATAGTTGCTTTTTTTGATCACATAAAAAGTGAGAAAACCCTTATGGTTTTGCAGTTACTCTATTAATTCACAATAATATGAACAATTTCTATTTTAAAAATTGAACAGTATTAAAATGAAAGGGCCTTGTTAAGTCTCTATCAGCTAAAAGTATCATAGCCAATTTAATGACCTTATTTTACATCCTATAGAGAAATTAACTGTACCTAGGATAGCATATTTTACGTGTTGAAAAGCTGAAATGCCACTAAAATACAGAATGACATAAACAAAAGCAACTTACATTCGTTACACAGATAAATCAATTCAATTAAAGCCCAAATACTTTACACTGTAAGCATTAATTTGGATATTACCAGTATGATAAGATTTTTATATGGCTTGAAATAAAAAGGCAAGTTTATCACATTGTCTCAGTTTCTAATTTTCTAAGTTTCCAATTCTACTCAGCTATTCCTATGTAAAATATTTTAGTGATTGTATTATTGGAAATAGGGTGCTTAACTATGCTATCAGAGTACAAAAGTAAAATTGAATACTCACAGCAAGTCATAAGTAATAATAGGATTATACTGGTCAGAAGAAACAAAGAATGGGAAACCATTTAGAATGGAGGACTTCAGTTGGGTATCACAAATATAAGTAGTCGGTGTGTTTGAGATTCTAGATCCAGGAAATGCAGGAAATTTGATTAGCCATAAAATTAGAAAAGCATGGTAGCCTAGGGTTTGAATCTAAGGACTAGAAATCCATCAGTATAGAGAAATAGATAGGCTTGGAATATCCAGTTATTTGAGTGCAGACAAAGCTTTAGAATGATAATGGAATAGAGGGTGGGGATAAGAAAGAAGGAAGAGTAAAAAGCATCTCAATATTAGGATTTCTAGATAAGGAATTTGGCTCTATTGAGTAGATATAAGGTTCTTTCCATGCAGTTACAATAGTGTTACTAAAAAGGCAATAAAATCCCTACAGGTTTATTTCCAAGGGTAAATAAAGGTGCTAGGTCTCTGCAAATTTACATAAATTTTCAAAGCTCTCAAGTAAAATGTGATAAGCTACATGACTTCCTCATTTAGTGTAGGAATAACTAATGTGTTTACTCTAATGGAATGCATATGGAGTAGAGCGTGATGGGTGTTATTTATCTTCCCATTTGTGATTGTGTTACATTGAAACATAGAGATGTCATTTACAAGTAAACTCTCTTATGACTGATGGGCTAAATGACTGATCTGTCATATTTCCAATAATACTTAGGATATTTTTCAAGTATTTGTTTTACACTATTTGCTAAATTGAGGATGATAGGATAAACATTATTTTTAGCTGCAAACCATCGTTCAAATGAGGCCTTCTTCTATATAAGCTGGTCCAGTTGAAGCTTGGAGTTGAGATCTCAAATAAAAGGATCAGCATTCTAAAAGGTCATTTTAAAATCCACTGGTCTAAGAAGCAGAGAAGGACCATCAAGAAATTGTTCCTGAACTGAAAATGCTCATGTAATCCATTGTCTTAAGAGGCCTGTAAAGTCACCCTGAGTTAAAAGTAAAACATTTAGTTGAAAAATATCACTATGCTACTTATTTTGGTGTATTATTTTATTTTGTTTGTTTTTACTGTATTTTAAAATTGGTAGCTAGACTTTTCTGCACTGAGGTAGGAATATACTAAAATGGTAACCAAGTTTTTTAAAAAGAAATTGACGGGTGCAGCTGGCAGCTGGAAGAGCATTAGACTCTTCATCTCAGGGTTGGGAGTTTGAGCCCCATGTTGGGTGTAGAGATTGCTTAAACAAACGAAAGAAAGAAAGAAAGAAAGAAAGAAAGAAAGAAAGAAAGAAAGAAAGAAAGAAAGAAAATCCTGATTTAAAAAAATAAATCTTGAATCTTTAAAAATTTTCAAAACTATAAGAAAAATATTGGTAAAGGACTGAGAAAATGGTCCAAACAACCAAAGGCAGTAGCAAATATTAAGAAACTTCAATCAAAATAAGTTGAATTCTTCAACCTAAGTAATTAGAAAATAATCACCTGTAATGACACGCTAGTGACTGTGGCTTAGAATGATGCCATTATACATTAGGCATTATTAGTGAGGAAGAATGTTAGAATAACACACAACTGAGTTGTCATACCATTTATTGAAAAGGTGAAGAAGTATATAAAGTATTAACTAAGATAATTTAAATAAAAATTAGAACTGATTAAAATAATTTGTCACATATGCACACACAAATAAAGAGCAAAAGTAGGCAGAAAAAGCGCAGTGAGAAGGTTCAAACTAGGATTGGGAGAGGTAACTGAAATCCAATCTGTCTTTTCCATACAAACGTAATAGATGGAGAAACTATGGAGAAAAATCATGCATTAGCCATGTTTGATGGTTTCTATGTCCTGAAGGAAACTGATAACGAAGGACACAAGACCTAGAGATAGGGCTTTGAAGAGTTGGACAGTTTCCCACAAAATTTTAGAGTAACAAAGAAAGTAGTAGATGAATGTGGATATTGAAAGCAATGCAAAATTAATACTCATTAGCATATTAGCATATTAGCAGTGCTTAAATATTCACCTCCAACTCCTCATTAAAACACATAAAATAAGGGGCACAGTCTCAGTCAGTTAAGCATCTGACTTCAGCTCAGAGACTGTCTCTCTCTGTCTCTGTGTCTCAAAAAATAAACATTTTAAAGATTAAAAAAACACACAAAATAAGAACAATAAAGAACAAATTGACTCAGAGTAGCAAACGCATCAAATATTGAATCACAGCACTGACCAGGAGGGTATTAAAGAGTATTGATTTAACCCATTTTATATCCTTAATTTGGATTAAAAAGACATAGTTTGATTGCTTGTAATACAGCCTAAATTAATAAATTAACCTACAATTAAATAATGGTGAATGACATTATGAAATTTCCAGGATGAAAAAATAAAGTAGCTACAAATGTCTTCCATCTAATATCACTCTACAAAGAAAGAGGAAAAAAGTTTTTCCTCAAGTTTTCCTTTGCAATGCTGCATAAACTGTCAGAAGTTATTGTTTTCTTAAAGGAGAAAACATTTTAACATAATAGTTCCATATAAAGATAAAGTATCATTCATGTAAAATGGCAATAAAAAGCCATTTTAATTTATGCAAGAACATAATAGTTCATTTATTAATCGAGAAATACAAGACAGCTTAATATTAAGAATCAAAGAATATATGCAACAAAAGGTCAAATGAGAATATACTTTTCATATAATGCAACTTCATTCCTAGGAAAATGTTAATGGAAACATCATTTATATACAATCTAATTGCTGTTGTGGAAATCAGTAGATATAGTTAGGAAATAATTTACCTACTATAATTATGGATTTAAGTGTCTAGTTAGATGAATTTTCAGTATTCTTAAAATTTTTGGTCATTATTTTTAAATATACTACATACTCTAGTAAACAGAGTATTCTAATAATTTTGGTATGTTAATAAATTCAGAGTTGTCATTATGAATATCAGTTAGAATGCTCTATTACAATGACAACTTAGGGCTGTTTGTTCAAGACCTAATTGTGAGCTGCTCTGTAAGATACACAGCTTGGCAGAAGGATAAGAAATGTATATTTGATGCTATATGTAAGTATCCTTTCTCATTATGTTGCTCTCTCAAGTCCACTATCAATTCAAAATTGGTATGTAACTTCCTCTGTTCTCCTCAAACCTGCTGATCTCTAATTTTAAGAGAAAAAAAAAACTAATGTGTTCATAGGCAAACAGAAAACTGTTACACTTTTAAAGTAAGATTTCTTATTTTAAAATAAAATTTAATTCACAGAAAAATTACAAAGATACTATAGAGTTCCCATCTGCTGCATACCCAGTTCTATTATTATTATTATTATTATTATTATTATTAATATCTGACATCATATGGTCTTTGTGTCACAATTAATGAAAAAATATTGACACATTATCAAATAAAATTCTTACTTTATCCAGATTTCCTTAGTTTCTACTTGTGTCCTTTTACTACTCCAGGACCTGTCCAGAATACCATATTACATTTAGTTATCATATCTCCCTACTCTCCTCTTAGCTGTGTCAATTTCCTATTCTGGTCAGGTATTTGGTAGGATGTTCTCAATTGCGATTTGTCTGATGTGTTTCTTATAATTCAACTGGGATTATGGGTTTAAGAGAAGAAGTCCACACTGGTAAATTGCCATTCTCATCACATTTGATCAAGGGTATATGCTATCAACATAAGTTATCACTATTAATATTGACCTTGATCACCTGGTTAAGGTAGTAATGTGTCTCAGATTTCTCTAGTGTAAAGTTAGTCTTGTCTTGTTCCTTTTTATACTGTGCTCTTCTGTAGGATCACTGTGAAAGGCCCATACTTACGGACTGGGGATTTATGTTCTATCTCCTTGAGTGGGAAGTATGTACATAAATTATTTGGAATTCTTTGGCATGGGAGATGTATCTATTCTTCCATTTATTTATTTATTAATCATTTATTTATATGGGTATGAACTCATGGTTATTTATTTTATACTTTGGTTATAATCCAATACTACTTCATATATTGTACAAATTGGCTCCCAAAAGTCTCTTGGGAGCTCTTTCATTTGGCTCCTGTGTCCCTTTGACATATTTCCATCATTGTGGGGTTTGTTTGGGGTTTCTTTTGATACCTTCCTTGATTTCTGGCACCCTAAACATTCCAAGTTTATCTCATATATTTGCTATTGTAACCCCCAAATCCGCCATTACTCCAAGATTCCTGGTTCCTTTTATTGGAGGATGGTATTAGAAAGCAAGACCTGAACATTAGGTATTCTCATTGCTACTGGGATGACATTGCCACTAGGCTCTCTCAACTGACAGAGTAAGGAAATATAGGTGTGTAATACTAAGCCATGTATATGCAAATATCTATGAATAATTCTATAGTAACCATCTGTATCTATATTAAACTAAACATGAGCTTATACTGATGTCTCCAATTCTAATCCACTGTTACATGGAACTCCTCGCTTATTTATATCCCCCCCCAACAAGAAACTTAGTCCTAACCATTTGCCATCCATTTACTTAGTTGTTCAATTCCAGTATACATATATAATTTTTTCAGAGTTAACATTTACTTCAATGGGAAACAAGTGTAACAAGTAGAATACAGTGTTTATGTACAGTTAATTATGCCTTTACTCTTAGACAGTAAATTTATTTCAAAATTACCTAGGTTTGCACTTATTTCCCCACATGATTTAGTGACGATTTCTCATACATTTATAATACAAATATATACCTTTGTCACATCAGGCAATCCATCCTGGCATCTCTAACTTCCTAAATGATTTATAAATTTCATACATTAAGGTTCACTCTTTGTGTTACAAAATTCTGGATACAAATACTGTTATGATCCAACATTAGAGTATCATACAAAATAATTTCACCCTCCTAAAAAAAATGATCTCTGCTTAACCTATTCAACTCTCTACCTATTCGAGCCTCTGGAAACCATTGATCTGTTTATTGTCTTTATAGTTTCACGTTTTCCAAAATGTCCAATACATTGAATGATAGGGGATTTAGTCTTTTCAGGATGGCTTTTTTCACTTAATAATATGCATTTAAGACTCAGTCAAGTCTTTGCATGGCCTGAGATTTTATTCTCTGTTATCATTGAATAATATTTACTGTATGGATGTATCAAAATTTGTTTATCCATACACCCACAGAAAGACATCTTAGTTGTTTATGGTTTGGGGAAATTATGAAAAAGACTGTTATATTCTTACGCAAGTTTTTATGTAGACATATATATTCAAATCAACTGGACAAACAGCTAGGATTATTCCATAAATGTCAATTACTTCAAGTTGATTGATAGTGTTGTTTAGTCCTCTATATCCTTACTGATTTTCTGTTGGCTTTATCTATCAATTACTAAAGAAGGGGTTTTGAAATCCCCCAACTATAAGTGAATATGTTTATTCCTTCTTTCAGTTCTATCAGTTTGCCTCACATATGTTGACACCGTGATGCTAGTTGCATGTATGTTTAATGTTGTTTGTCATTTTGGATAATAGATTCCTTTGTCATTATATAATGCCCTTTTTTCACCCCTAATGATATTTCTCATTGTAAAGCTTGCCTTGTCTGGAATTAACAAAGCCACACAAGCTTTCTTTTGAGTTGTGTTGTCATGTTATATCTTTCTTTACCTCTTTACTTTCAACCTATCTGATTACATAAAATTGTGTGTGTGTGTGTGTGTATACACACATATATATAGTGCCTATATATATATATATATACACACATATGAAGTATATACACTTTAAGTATGTTCTTGTTTTTTTTATACACTGACAATTTGTTTTTCAATTGGCTTATTTAGATCATTTGTATTTAAAATTATATTTTATATTGGGTTAATATTTATCATTGTTGTTAGTGTTTGCCCTTTGTCACATTTATTCCTATTTATTTCTTTCCTCTACCTTTCTTCTCTGGTTTTATATAGCATTTGTAGTTTTGCATTTTATCTTTTTTCATTATACCAGATATATTTTTTACAAAGTTTTTTTTTCCCAGTAATTATGACTCCAGTGGCAAAACTTTTCCTTTCTTTATATAGATACATGTTTCTGATCTATGCCATATTTCTTCTTCCTGAAAGCTTATTTTACCATTGCTTGCAGAAAAGGTCTGCTGGCAGTGAATTCCCATAGGTTTTGTATGTCTCAGACAGTTTTTATTACTCTTACTTTGAACAATAATTTTACTTTGTATAGAATTCTAGATCAGTGGTCTTTCACTCTATTTTCTCCTTGCTTGCCTAATACCTTGTGAAAATTCTGCTATAATGCTTATCCTTGTATCTCTATAAATAAGCCTGCCCACTTACTTCTTTCAAAAATATCTTTTTTTTTTGTCATTGGTTTACTGGAGCTTGCATATGATATGCCTAATTTCATTTATTGGCATTTATTTTACTTGGTTATGTTCTCTGAGACTCATGCACCAGGAATTTGGTTTCGTATCTGCAATTAATTTTGTAAAGTTCGCAGTCATCATTAGTTAAAATAGTTTTTATGCTCTATTCTCTCCTTGCTCTCTTTCTGGTATTCTAAATTACATGTAAATTGTATCTTTTGATCTAACTATCCTACAGTTCTTGGATGTTCTATATATTTTTAATTTTTTCTGTATGTGTTTTAGTTTGGGAAATTTCTATTGACCCCTCTCCAAATTCATGTATTATTTTGTTAACTGTGTTTAGTCTACTGATGAGGCCATCAAAGACATTCTTCATTTCTGTTAGTCTTTTTCATTTCTGGCATTTCCTTTTGAGATTTTTTTATTTGTTTCCATTTCCCTATTTACATTACCCAGTTTTCTGTGATCTGTTTTTCCATAGGAGCTTATAACATATTTGTCATAGTTACTTTATTTAATTTTTTCTAGCTTTTTTGAAGTATACCTGACAAAACACATATACAATTAATATGTGCTACATGATGGTTTGATATACCTATATGTTGATTACCACAGCCAAGCTAATTAACATACCTATCACCTCACACATTTACAATTTTTAGGTGTGGTGAAACGTTATTTTAAATTCCCCATATAATAATTCCAATATCTGTGTCATATCTGAGTCTGTTTCTGATGATTGCCTTGTTTCTTCACAGTGTGGCTTTTTCCTTGCCTTTTTGACCTGCCTTATGATTTTGTTGAAATTCAGGCACGTTGTAATGTCCAGTTATCAATAATATTAGGTAGTAGAAATTGAGGTAAATAGGCCCTTAGTTGAGTATTTGTGTTAATATGGGTGAAAGTCGGGCTGTGTTTAATGTTTGCTGTAGCTATGGGTACCTATGAGGACACTATTCCTCTAGTGCCCTTGGTTTTACTTCTCCTCCACATTTTAGGGTTCCCTAAGTACTCTTCCTCAGAGAGAGTCTATATCTTGCAGTTCATTCAGTTATAATCTCTTGTTCTTATGCCAGGGCATTTTCTGTTGTGGTAGTGGTAAGGTGTGTATGAGGAACACAATTTCTTTAATTTTCCAATTAAGTCTCCATCTTTTAGTGGACCTGTGTTTCAGGGATCTTGCCTTCTCATATATTTTTCACATGATACGGGCTCTTTCTCTTTCCCTCTACTCTCTTACTAGGCTGCAGTGTTCCTAATCAATTTCCTTGAAACCCTTCCCTTGTGGACTATTCCCCGCCCGCTTGTGTGATATTAAAAGTGTAAAGGGGACTGGAATGGGAGGCATGCCCATCTCCAGCTGGCACAAGCATCAAGTAAATTATTTTTCCTTAGAGGGTGGCTTTTATTATAGAGAAGGCCCTGGATGTATGTCACCATTATTATTCTTTTTCTCCTTACATAAGCTCCACAAGGAAACCTTTCTCAGATCCTCATCATGAGGAACTCATGGGGTTGCTAGAGATGAGGCCCACAAAAGTATGAGGGTCCAACTAAAACTGTGGGCCCCCAGGAGTTCCTCACTATTAAGCTAGTCTATATACTCTGTCACACTCCAACCATTTGTGACAGTTACCATTTAAGTGTTCCTGACAGTTTATGGCTCAAATGGCTTTTTCTCCAGGTAAGCAGATCTCAGCTGTGATCCTCTGAATACATCTAATTTTCAGGGTGATGATTTACTCTGCAACACTTCATTTATCTGATGACTCCAATAAAAGTCAAGTTTTGTTTTGTTGTTTGTTTTAGCTTAACCTTGTAAAGACTGATGTGTTCCACATTTTTTACATACTGCAATTGAACCAAAAAAATGAGGAATATTTTTTAAGATCCAATAACATTTTATTGGAGTGGCTAAGGCACATGTATTGTGTGGTTGGGGATGAGTTGCAGCATGGTAGCAATGTTAAGAGGAAAAGGATCAGGTGTTAACGGCACTTATTTTCATTGAGTTTTAAAGTCTTTTACTTCATTTTTAGATAATAGCTAAAATACCTCATTTCTGGAACAATGAGGATTTCTGAAGTCTATTCATCAAAAGCATATACTGTAATGGAACATATAATTTTACATAACAACTTTTTACCTCTTTTACCTGCAAAGAAACCACACATGAAAAATAATACAAAAACTAACAAGGCTTTTTTTTTCTTCTAATAATGCTGTGAATACTTCCAGGGATATGAAAAGTAACTGGATGAAGTTAGCACATATTCCTTGGATATCAGTTTTGCTGGAAGGTTTAGTGAACTCTCTACAGTAAAATGTGATGAACAGTACATACTAAAGGAATACAATAATAAATGTAAACACTAAAAATAAGACACAAGTCTAGGTAAATCATTTGCTTTTAGATGTGTCCCCTAGATCCTCAGTGTACAGTTTACTCTCCTTTGTTATTAAGGACACTTGAATGGAAATTTTATGAAGTTATTAGTCTATGAAATTAAAATAGTAAAGTTCTTGAGACATATTTTTCAGATGAAGTTTTTTAAATGTTTACAACTATCCTTCTCTTTCCTCTCCCCAAAGCTGCATTATCATTTGTACTGTATAGGAAAGTGGGATTTATACAATTATCTTAGAATTATGATTTCACAAAGCAAAAATATGCATCTATATCACCCTTTTTGCCAGTTATTCCTGGTGAAAGCTTTTTTTTCCCCACAAATATTTTAACGGTTCAAATCATTACAGTCTTAAACAGATAAAATAATATGTATTTTTCTACCTTTCAATTTTCAATTTATTTTTTTTGTCTCAGTGCAATTCAACAGACGCATAAAATGCTACACCCTGTGACACAGATGTTTCTTACTTGCCTTCTTATGGAAACATATTCCCACCCTATTAGGGAAAAGAAGTACAATCCCTGAACTTACAGCTTTCTAAAAAAATGTAGTAAAAACTCTCTTGAATTTTATCTACTGAGTAACAAAAGCAAAAAATTTGATGATTGTAGCAAGAACAGGACACTGTTTTCCTCATGTTGTGGTGCTTTTCAAAAAGACAATTATTGAATGTTTTCTACTTGATAAAAGAGATATGTGATTCATCTTTATTTCATTTTTTCTTCCTCATTATTGATGAAATCTAGGGATACTGTCAGTATCCTCATATCCAAGTCTTCAAACAAATTGAGAATTATGTTAGCTTCTATAAACCCATATATGTTTAATAGTTTGTTTAATTTTCTTTCTCTTTTTTCATTTTACTTTTATGTTAACCTTTAAAAAGTCTAATGAAATCATTGTTCTAAGGAATAGTCTCTTCAAACATTCTAGAATTCTTATAGTCATAATATTAAAAATTTCCACAACTATTTGTACACAAGATACATTCCTCTTGAACAATGATCAATTTTCTTTATTATGTTAGATACATTTAGAAGAGGTTATAGGTTTTCATAAACTCATTCATGTGGGAGTCCTAAGATTGGATAAAGCATCTCTGAAACAGTTCTAGAAGTATGTTTCTAGCACAAACCCTTGTTAAAAAGAGATTAAAGCTCTTTTGCATTTGTTTAGAAGCCATAAATACTGGTATTGTTTTATAATAACAAATTTAACTGCTGAATTTTACATGTGAGTATCAATGACACATATAAATAATTGTTAAATTCTGTTTCTTCTGCATTTTATAGTTACAGGGGACTTTCTCTAAGGCTATAATAGACATAATGTTAAAATAATCTTTTTTCCTTATTTTTAACTCAAATTTTAGTTAGTTAACATACAGTGAAATATTGGATTCAGGAGTAGAATTCAGTGATTCATCACTTAATATACAACACCCAGTGCTCATCACAAGCACCCTCCTTAGTACGCATCCCCCATCTAGCCCATCTCTCACCTGCTAAAATAAAATTATAACAAATTAGGCCAATATTTAGCAGAGAATAAATTAAGATAAAGGGTTATTATTTAAGGTTAAATGGTTTTGGGAGACACCTAGCAATAACATATGAAGGGAATGCAACCGAATCTAAACATATGATGGATTAGAACTGAAGAAAAATACAATTGTGGAAATCTTTTCTAAGACTAGAAAAGAATTGCATAGAAGAAATGACGATTTTTTCCCCCTGAAGACCAGGAAATACTGATTTCAAAGGAGTGCTAAAAACTAGTCTTTTGATGTCAACTTAGCTAGTCTATAATTCTCAGTTATTCAAACACTAATCTAGGTGTTGATGTTAAGGTATTTTGTCAATGTGATTAGAGTCCATAATCATTTGCAAAATTTTAGGTGAAGGAAATTATTTTAGGTTATTTGGTTGGCCTGATACAGTTGAAAAGTTTTAAGAGCAGGTCTGAGGCTTCCTTGATGAATACATTCTACCTGCGGGCAGCAACTCTAGCCCAAGACTGGGAGTTCCAGCCTACTCTTCTTGATGGCCTGCTCTCTGGATTTTGAACTTGTGTAGCCAGCCCCACAATTGCTTAAGCCAATTTCATGCAATAAATTTCTCAATAGGCATCTCCTTCTGATTCTTTGTTTCTTGCTGAAACCTGAATGATGTACTATCAAAACAAAAAGTATAAATAGCAAATGAATAAAGTGGAGTAATCAACACCACAATCAAGATATAATATTGACACTTCCAAACTTTCCCTTTGCCCATTTTTAGTCAACCATCACCCCACCCTTTAATTTTTAAAAAACCCTTTAAAAAACATTGATGTGCTTTATGTTTTTATAATTTTGCCTTTTTATGAAATTTTATAAATAACATCATACAATACATCACCCTTCATATCTGGATTCTTTTACTTGCAATCATGGGTTTGTGGTTCATTCATATTGTTGTGTATATTTTTTTCTTTCTATTTCATCATAAAGTAGTTTCAATTGCATGGATGTACCACAGTTTGTTTAAACATTCTCCAGTTGAAAGACATTTGCATTGTTTAATATATTTTTTAGTGATTATAAATCAAACTTTGCAAATAGGCTTTTCCCATAGCCTCTTTATTGTATTTATTTAAAAAATATTTACCAAATTATTTTTTGTGAGTGGATTTACAGCATTGGGGATAAGACATATAAGTATAAAATACCATAGTTGCAGCTCTATAAGTTTATAAACTTGTGATAATGATGGATAATTAAGCAATGTGTTTGAGAGTAATGGATGTATAGGTACATGAAGATCACACAACTGTAGCACTTAGTGTAGTTTGTGGAATCAGGGATTTTCACATAATTTCTGAATTACGTCACCTTTAAGCTGATATCTGAAGAATCCAACCATGATTCCTAAAATCAAGAAATCATAGTTTAATTCTTGGCCTTGCCAGACAATATTTTGTCAAATGTTGGAAAAAAAAAGACCATTGAATAAGATTAATTCCATAGTTCCCTTAGTCGCACTAAATTTTATAATGTTTTATGAATTTATTATGTAGGTAATAAATGAATGTGAATTCAAAACACTTTTGTCAACAAGAAAAAAAGTAGTATAAAGTAATCTAAACAGTATGCTATTAAAGTTCTAGAAACATTAGAAATCAAGTTTTAGTGTGTTGTTACAGATCTTTGAACCAAGTGCAACATGTAATATTTATTTTTAAAAATCTTTTTATTTTTTATTTTTAGAGAGAGAAGATGAGCAGGGGAGAGGGGCAGAGGGAGAGAGAGAGAGAGAGAGAGAGAGAGAGAGAGAGAGAATGAGAATCCCAAACAGGCTACATACTCAGCACAGAGCCCAACACAGGGCTTGATCTTGTGACCCTGGGATCATGACCCAAGCCGAAATTAAGAGTTAGACAATCAGCAGACTGAGCCACCCAGGGCCCCCTAAATTCAACTTTTAAATTCTTGCCTCCTGAGATGGTTCATTGATCACTTGATTTACAGATGCACATAGAACTATTTTATGTATAATTGTTTTTCTAGAATTTAAAGTTTCTACCCAGAAAAATAAAAATTAGTAAAACCTTAAAATACACTCTGAACCAAAATTTGAAGTAAACAAATTAAATGTAAAGGTTCTGACTATACAGAAAGAAGGCAATATCTATTTTATCTATATGGAAAACCACACTGTCAAATATTATCTTTGCCTTAGTTAATGTATGAAAGCATTTCATCCAAAACAATTCTGGTATGGCCTTCAAATTATGTATGAGTCACATAAAATAAAACATTTTTCAGGAGCAATTATTTCTTGTCTAGTGATTTTCATCTTGCTAGCGGAATTTTTTTCTATGTCTTTGACACAAATACTTTGTCAACAGTTTCAGACACATTCTTTTCAATCCAGGATTTAAGGGGAGAATTTTAGATGGAAACAAAAGAAACTCCTAGCCACAATTTACATTCTAATGTGTCTAAGAGGGAGTATGCAAATCACCTCATAGACTTACTGTAATATATCTCAATTCCATTAAAAGATCTTTTGTGCAAAATTTAAAATCAACTATGTATATTATAATGTCTGGGTATAATAAATTAAAATTTTTTTAACATAATGCATGTCTGATCTATATTTTAAAAATAACTGAAATATGTTTAGACAACTAGAATACATTTTCGAGATTGGAAATCTGTTGTACTCATCAATTATTTACTTACTGTTTAATTAAAACCCTCAAGGTCTTAATTATTTATTTCTTCCCAATTTTTTCATTGCTTTTATTTAAATGTCCATTTTAAGTTCTTTTGTTTAGTACTTGAAACTCATTCTCCCTTAGAAAACATATTATATTTGTTAAATAAATGAAGAAAGAAAGAAAGAAAGAAAGAAAGAAACAAAGAAAGAAAGAAACAAAGAAAGTAAGAAAGAAAGAAAGAAAATGGTGTTCGACAAAAACATTTGAGCGATAACATTTGTTCTTTCTTTTCATAAATATTATCTATTCTAAATCTTATACTATGTCAAGCACTGAAAATAAAAGAGTAAATAATATCATGTCTGTCTAAAGAGTCCCATGCTTGAGGGAGAACAAAGTATCCTAATCTGAGAATCTCTACTATTTCTCTATTCAAAGATATTTAGCACTATAGTAGTTAAATTCACAGTTTACATACAATTTGATGTATTTATCAGTAAAATATAGGTTTCAGAGGATATGTACTTGCCAGAAGATAGCCCCTCCTCCCTTCTGTGAAAACAGCAAATCTTTCATTAAATGACAAGGTGATGGTTCATCCCACTCACTTAAAATGGTTATTTCAAAAGGGAAAGTCAATTTGTTGTTGCACTCCACATCCCTACATCGCACTCTTTTCAGCCTTTAACTAAGACTGGGTTTCAGATGACCTGGGGACACAATAGAAGGAAGATATTTCCCTAATTTCTGAATGTATAGTTAGGAGAGCTATCATAAGAAATTGAATCTTTACATTGACTCTTTGACATGTGGAGAAAAAGCTATTATAGTAAGAAGAGCAAAGTGGAAGAAAATTGAGTTCCTCCTCCTTTCCAAATAATATACCAATAAACAGTGCCATAACCCTCAGGGAACAACAGAGAATAGCACTACACTGAAAATTTCAAAAGGCACAGAAGTGACAATGCATGTTAAGTTTCTCTTTTATTCCTCTGTTTGTTAGTGGCAAAAGGGAATGCATCTTGGACATCAGAGTAGATTAATGTAAACTATGATATGGTATATTGTTTTAAATTAAATTAATGCAATACAATCCTGGTCTCCTGGAGTGTAGCTGTTCAATTGGTCATATCTATGCACCAGTAAAAGTTTTTTTTTTCATTTTTAAAAAAAACTTGTTTAACGTTTTTTTTTTATTATTGAGAGACAGACAGACAGAGCATGAGCATGGCAGGAGCTGAGAGAGGGGGAGACACAGAATCTGAAGCAAGCTCCAGGCTCTGAGCTGTCAGCTACAGAGCTGGACGTGGGGCTTGAACTCACAAACTGAGAGATCATGACCTGAGCTGAAGTCAGTTGATTAACCGACTGAGCCACCCAGGTGGCTATGCACCAGTAAAATTTTATGTACCTATTAACATAGCTTCAAGATATAAAAAATAAAATAGAAATTGAAAAAACTAAGAAAAGAAATAGACATTTAACCGTAGTTGAAGTTTTTAATACAAACTATTCATCCTTTGAAAGAGCAGAAATATAAATAAGGATATAGATTTGAAGAACATAATCAACCAACTTGAGTTAATTAAATATACATACATATGTGTTTGTGACTGTATGTATGTACATAGTTGCCATAAAAACAATTTCAGAATACATACATAGTTTTCATCTCAAAGAATTTGCATAATGCAGTCTTGATTCACTCAATGGATTTAAACTAATTACAAACAGAAAACTAGAAATCAATAACATAAAGATGATTAGATAATCCTCAAATGTTGGAAATTAGACAGCCCAGTATCCGAGTATACTAGTCACTGAATTTACAATTTTATAGTTGGGTGTCTAATTTAGTTCTCACAGCATCTCTATGAGGACATTTTTATCATCCTTATTTTACACGGAAGACTGAGGTTTTGAGAATGTAAGTGACTTTTCTAATACCATACAGCCAGTAAGTGGTAGAGTTTTGATTTGAGCTCTGGGTTACTGGGCTCTTAACCACACTGTATGTAGAGCCTTCCACTTAGACTCCACTTAAAGCAAAGTATTTAATTAAGTGTTTACATTTCCATGTGGCCTATACAGTTTGTGAACTATACCAAAGCAGCATCCATATCTTCTTCATGTTTCCATATAACTTATACATAATGTCTGCCACATAATAGGTGCTTAACAAATGTCAGCAGAATTGAGCTTAATTTGTGACTCACCGGTAGACCATCAGCATCTGGAGGTATCTATACCTCTTCCAAGGCAGAGCATTCATCAGACATCTACTATGTGTTTTCCTCTGACAAAATGATTTCACACTGGGAACAAACAATTGTATAAATATGCAAACTTTTTTTTTCCCTAGGTTAACAAGCCAACTTCATGATAACATTTGAAAGATGGCACAATTAAGGAATTGTCTTCAACTCAAGAATTAAGCCTTAATAACACAAGAAATAGGAGTCAAATTAATGACTTACTTAAATAAACTAAGTAAAGAGTAAAATACCATTTCATAATAAAAACAAACAACTCCTCTCCCCCAAATAAACCCCAAAACAAAAAAACCTAACAAAAACATGTTAAAACAAGTTACCAGTATTGATGCCATTGAGTATAACATGATCTCTCAAGGATTATGAAGCATCATTATAGATGGTGGGTATTTTATTATATTTATTATATTTTATTACATTTAACTTTATTATATTTAAAGACATAGGTCTTTACCTTTGTAGTACTTTTTGACCATTGACTTTAATTACTCTAAAATAATTATTTTAATTGTTTTTCTCTCCATTGAAATTTGAGCATTCCTCATCTGTATACCAAGCACCCAGCAATGATGGATCTGAGGATCTGAATGTGAATGGTGTGATAACACATCTGCTACCAGCGACCTAAAAATATCAACTAAATGTAATAGTTCATTGAGTACATTTAAAAGGCACTTTAGTGCTCAATATTTTTAATACATAAAACAATTAATGACATAGGAATAAACTAAGGTGCTTCTAATTCTTGGAGTTGAAAAATATTAAAATTAAATAATTCCTGTTTAATCAACTTAATTTTTATAAGACAAAAAGGAACATGAAGTTCCCCAAGACAATAATTTAAAACACAAATTTCCAGAATGTCTGAAGACTATAATGAATATTTTTTAAAATTATAAATCATGGCTAGATGTTTAGAGTATAAACCTGATGAATTAAATTTTAATAAGGACACTAGAAGAACAGTGCTCATGAGTAAGTTTAAATGACTATATAACATTTTGTTTTTACTTTTACACATTTCATTTTCAGTTAATGAAATCCTTCCTGTTTTTTTTCTATTTCATATAGTATTGTTTTGTGCATGAAAATTATCCTAATGAGAAAAATATGGGGCATGTTTATAAGAATACTACTCCCTTGCCTTTACTTTCAAACACAATATAAAAGGAACAGTTAGTACTCAAGGGTTTTTGAATAGAAAAATTATTCTGAAAATTGCTCTGAGTGGCTCATGCATGTGTAGTAAACAATTTTACCCATTTAATGGATGGCAGGGGAAAGAAATTCTCAAATTTATTTTTATCATGTTAAGTGTCAATCAGTTATGTGAAATTGAAAGCATGCTTTCTACCCCATTTGTACATTGCCAAGTCTGTTCAGATGTTAAAGCTAGCTCTCAGAGGCATCATAAATATGTTTACCCTATATCTTAGATTGCGTCCATATGCTAGAAAAGTACTGTTTAAATTAGTAGAGAAAATAACCTTTTCATCTACAACAAAAATATGCACCTAAAAAAAGAAAAAAACAACCAACCTCCATGCAATGCTAAAAAATGATAGCTTTTCATGGACTTTCTGTTCCTTCTTCATTCTAAAATTTTGCATTACTATATTTTACTACCTCGAGACTTTATGTCCTTTTTATCCAAATGCTCTGGTTAACACTATAAACCAAGATCCAGAAACTACTGAACAAGTTCCTGATGTTAAAATATCAAATCATTTGGTTTGAACAACTGTCATTATTATATTCTTTTTAGAAAAATATGCTTTTGGAGATCATGCTTACAGAATATACTCATGATTTCAATCCCACACAATATTTTAATTCCATAAGGTGTGTGGGTGGCTATTTCAAATTGACATAGTTTTGTGTTATTTTTTACATGCAAAAATTATTATCAGATGGAGGGGAAATTAAATATTCTGAATGTGATAAAAAAAACCTCAGTGTTCTTGACTTATATTACCAACTGCTAACTACTGCTAAAATTTACCCATTTTTGGAAAATGAACAACCTTGACAACATCAGTAGTCTTAACAAAAAATAAAAATAGAACTTTGTCAAAATATCTGAACAAAATTCTTGTGTTAAATGGATCAATATATAAATATGAGGAAAACTGATAAATGATCCATACTCCTATCAAATCATTTACTGATATTTACTGACTAAAATATTTTATAAAATGTACTTTGATTTTTAATATGGGTGAGTATTTTTAGGTCAATTGTATATTTTATGATATATATTTTAATAAGAGAATAAATATAACACTTCACAGAAAATTTTACCTTTAATTTTCAGTCATTGGATATTTCAAATGATAGGCAATTAAGCCTCTTTTGTCTAACAAGGACATAACAATATGCTTACCAATAACCTAATGTACCATAGTATAGGATAAATTCAATAGCTCTCAGTAATTAATATTAGAAGGAAACTGATATATCTCACATTATGTCATATGTTTTGCCAGGTTGTCATAGATATACACATGAAATTTTAATATTAGTGAACTTATAAAATAATGGGGTTTATAAACTAATTTTTTGGGGAAGCATAATCTTTTATTTTTTATTCAAGTATAATTAACATACAGCATTATGTTAGTTTTGAGTGTACAATATATTGATCCAACAATTCTATTCATTATTCAGTGCCCATCATAGTAAGTGTACTCTTAATCTCCTTACCTATTTCACCCATACACCCACCCACTTCCCCTCTGGTAACCACCAGTTCATTCTCTATATTTAAGAGTCGTTTTTTTTTTTTTTTCTTGTTGTTTGTTCCATAAGCCAGCATTTTAAGCACCATTCTGGAATAATGTTTAGGTTGTCATAGGAAGAAATGATAGCTACATATTCACTGTGCTTTATTTTTTAAATTATTTTCTAGTCTGGTATGGGAAAATATATCATTAGTGCTTTATTTTTCATTTTTTCCTAAATTGTAGTGAAGGAAATGGATTTCTTGATTTCTAGTGTTTGGAAATTTGCTTGCAAAAGCTTGTGTTCTCTCTTCTACAAATATGTTTTTTATATCTCTAATGTTATTTTCTGTTAAGCTATTTTATCTTTATCACCATATTGGATTCTTGATACGTTACTACTTTTAATCCCTTGTGAATGAACATAATCTAGCTTTTAAAAAATTTTCTCCTAGTCTATTATAGTCATAGACAGCAAGCAGGACAAAGCAGTTCACCAACTTGTGCATGGAGAACTCTTACTAGTTATTTAAATCACACCATGTGCCCACTTTGAGATGATTCCTAGATGGCAGTGCCACCATAGACCCTACCTCCAAGTGCCATTGGAGATATGAGATTCCTTCCTTAAATCTTAAGATATCTATTATCGTCTTATCCCCTCTCCACCAAACACACACACACATACACACACACACACACACACACACACACACACACACAAAACAAAAAACAAAAAACAAAACATCAACAAACCCAAAAACTAATACCCGTATCATATCTACGAGAAGGAGGAAGGTATTATCCAAATTTCAAATCTCTGCAATCCTTTGTAAGATGACTATCTATCTATGTTCAAGTGGCTAAATTGTTTCAGCTGGAATTTGAGGGACCTCAGTAAGATATACTGAAGTCATAATCTTCACTGAAGCCCCCTATCATCTATATTATTTTAAAAATATACCTTTAAATTGTTGCTTTTCAGAACAAACAAAACATTAAAACTTTTTATTCCACAATGACTTAATGAATATATCTTATATTTGCATCATTAAACATAAAATAAGCTTTCAGAGTTGAAGCATAAATTCCCTGTCGCCTGGGAGTGTTGGCTGCCTACACCTGTCAACCAAGTCCTTTCTAATTAACTTTTGTTAAAAACAGTCATTCTTCCTAAGATCATGTCCACTTCCTAGGGGCAATTAACTTCCAAAGATTAGTGGATATTGGTCCCAATTCCCAATTTGGGACAACAGACCAGGACCATCAAAACTTCAAAACTCCCCATGTAGTCCCCATGGCCGAGGACTTTGTTGTGACTGTTTTGTACTCAGAATTTTCTATTTGCACAATACTATTTTTAACTCTGCCTCACTTGTGTTGATATTCAGATCACTCCCCAGTGAATTCCTGAACTTAAATCTCTACTGGAGAATCTATTTCTTGGAAACTCAGTTGCATAGTTGCCCATCACCAATCTTACATACACTAAAACATGCATTTTGAACTTTGTATTATTATTCCCATTATTCTTTACCCAATGAATCATTTTTTTTAAGCAGGAAAAGTAATAAACACAAGGAACACTGAGTTAATCAAATAGCCTCAAGATAGAAATTTTTTAAAAATGAAGAAATCCCTACTAAGAATAGAAAGAACCAATCACTGTTGGTGATCAAACATTATAACCTAGTAGGGAGCCAAATAGCTAATTTGTATTTTATGAAACCAAAGATAGAAGGAGCATTCAAGGGTACATTTAAACAATAATTTATCCAAATACTCTGAAATGGAGACCTGACCACAAAGAATAAAATCCTTATCATCTGCCAGATACTTCTCTATAAGGCTCTTCAAACTAGAATAAAATACAAATTAGGCATACATAATTTTTTTACAATGCTAATGAAACAAAATGAAAGGATCGCTATGGCAGCACTGTGGGTTATATAATGCTGACCTATCTGGTATAACAGAATTCAAGATTTAAGAAAGAGACAAAGTATTGCTGTATCATAAAAGCTATGTGAAAGTCATGAATGATTTAAAAGTCTCTCTGACTTCACAAGTATAATGTGAAAAATTAAGTAAAGTTGCAACCTAATTACAAACAACATTTTGAAAAACTTGAAATCCCTTTGAGAGAAGCAATGGGGTCCCAGACTCTGACCAAAAATCAATGGCTTGATAATCCATTTTCTATAAAGCTGGCTGCTCTGAGGTGGTTATCTTTTCTTGTTCTTATAAGATTACAGAAAATCAAGGAAGGTATCAAAGTAAATATCAAAACGTGTCCTGCTTGCACAGGGAAATCAAGGGGTTTTTCTGAGAAGGGGAAAGGGACTGTGGGGGGGAGAGGCAAATACACAGAAAAAGAAGGAGAAGGAAAAAAAAGACTCACTAGGTACTAACATGCTGAGGCACTTTTGTTTTTACACTTAGACCAATTAATTTATTGGTATTATGAAATGAAACCATTCCTAGTATGCATTAGTTAACCACTCTGTTTTTAAAAAGTCTGCACTGGGGCGCCTGGGTGGCGTAGTCGGTTGGGCGTCCGACTTCAGCCAGGTCACGATCTCGCGGTCCGTGAGTTCAAGCCCCGCGTCGGGCTCTGGGCTAATGGCTCAGAGCCTGGAGCCTGTTTCCGATTCTGTGTCTCCCTCTCTCTCTGCCCCTTCCCCGTTCATGCTCTGTCTCTCTCTGTCCCAAAAATAAAAAATGAACGTTGAAGAAAAAAAAAAAATAAAAAAAAAAAAGTCTGCACTGACCGTTTTATGGTCTGGATGCCAGTTGTCCTGTTGATTTTACAAGCAACTGCTTGTAAAACAATGGCCAATTCTGGTCCAATTCAAGAGGTCTTTATGCCCAGTTCAAGAGTTCATTAGTTAGAAAGGAAAATCAAGCTTTAAAATGGAGTCTCTCATGTCCACAAATTTTACACAGTTCCAAAGCATAACAGGCTCTCCTCCAGGGAATAACCACTGCTCATCCATCTAAAAATGAACCTCTTTGGATCCTTAACAACAGAGAACAAGCTGAGGGTTGATGGACGAAGGTCGGCAGGAGATGGGCTAAATGGGTAATGGGTATTAAGGAGGGTACTTGTTGTGATGAGCACTGGGTGTTATATGTATGTGATGAATCACCAAATTCTACACCTTAAATCAATTTTGCCATAAACATTAACTAGAGTTTAAATAAAAACTTGCAATAAAAAATAATAATAATAAAATAAAATGAATCTCTTTGCATGGGAAACTGGTGATATAATGAAAAGAGCACAGATTCTGACACATGTGAAAACAAATCAAAGCACCAACATTTATACAAAAAAGGTAAATAAAGAAATATCTTTATAAACCTAAGAATCTTTATAAGCCTGTTCAAAATAATCAATCATGTATGATACCAAATTAAATTGTAAATGACTTAAAATGAACTGTTTATCAAAGCTTATATTTGTAAAAATTAATTTTTAAATTTTATTTAATACACTGATGCATAGTCACTTAATATGGTATATACTAGAATGCATTAAACAGAGTTATAAATTCTTTTGTTTTAATGTTTATTTATTTTGAAAGAGAGAAAGAATACAAGTGGGGGAGGGGCAGAGAGAGAGCGTGAGAGAGAATCCCAAGAGAGAATCTCTGCACTCACAGTGCAAAGCCCCACGTGGGCTCCATCTTGAAAACAGGGAGATCATAATCTGAGCCTAAACCAAGAGTCAGGAGCCTAACTGACTCAGCCACCCAGGTATCCTTCCGAGTACATAAATTCTTATAGATTTATTTATTAAAGGACAAAAAAATTTTCTTAAATCTCTGTAAATACTCTCTATATCATATTATTAGCAGCTAGTTTGTATATAGTTAATTATATACTACTAATATAATAGGATTAAAAAAATTTAATGTTTATTTATTTTTGAGAGAGAGAGAGAGACAGAGCATGAGCAGGGAGGAGCAGAGAGAGAGGGAGACACAGAATCTGAAGCAGGCTCCAGGCTCTGAACTGTCAGCACAGAGCCTGATGAGGGAGGGGCTCAAACCCATGAACCATGAGATCATGACCTGAGCCAAAGGTGGATGCTTAAACAACTGAGCCACCCAGATGCCCCTATAATACATTCCTCACCTGAATTGGAGGCTCTCATGCATTAGTCCCATCACACACTATCATCTTTTGTCTAAGAACTGCATCTTTCCTGATATTCAATGTTCAAGACATGATAATAAGAGCTATCTGAACATTTCCCATTTAGCTGTTGCCAAAATTCACTCTTCATTGTTATATTTGCTCTAGAAATTACAGGATTACCAATTTGCTATTAAATGACTGCTTTTCCATCAGGGACATTACAATGTATGAGTATACTGGGATCAATTTAAAAAAAAAAAAAGAAGAACACAAGCACACATTTTTTTCATAACAATGCAGTCATGGTTGATGAGCTATAGTAAGTTCTAATTCAGATGTGCTTGCCTTTATCTACTCTTTATTACATCCTCTTCACTTCTGCCTCTCTAACAAAGATAACTATATTTTATCCTAACTCCCTATCACTGGAATTTAATAAATCATACTATCTATATTTTGTCAAAGAGGCTGTCTTTTTGGGGGAAACATAATATCATAGTTTATAGTTGAGTTGATGCTTTAATTAAAATCAAATTTTGATACTTAAGCATTGAAATGCAGTCCAAACTAAATTATTTCCATTCCAATTAACCTTGATTGCTGAAACCTAGCCTTTTAGATTAAATCTCTTCTGCTTTGCCCTGATAAGATACAGATGTTGTCAGTCACCCTCCCCAACTAATGGGCAGTTCTGCTCATTAAAATTATTAGTGAATTTGATTTTAAAGGCAGATGCTCCAAAATCCTTTTTAAGAAAGCCAATCTCTTTTGAAAAACACAACGCAGACAATGCTATGTTTGAAGCCAGAAGGTATTAATTTGAATTCTGGCTTTAATCTCTATTAGTTTGGCAAATTAATAAACGTCTCTTAGCCTTAAGATATTTCCTTGGAATGGGGAATATAATAATAATAGCTAACATATATTTGATGCTTACTATCTTTTAGCAAATGTTCTAAACAATTTACATGTGTGTCTTTTAAACACACAATAACCATATCAGTTCTGCAGTATTAAGTCCTCATTTTCCAGATAAGTAAATGGGAGATAATGATACCTGCCTCCCTTATTCTTTCCAGTTGCAGAGAAGGTACATTTAGTTCATGCAAATAAATATGTCACTTCCGGACCAAAAAGTACCACATGATAAAAATTGCTGTTGTTTCTCCTCTTGTCCCCTTCTCTGCTCTAGGACCACTGGTCCTGTTCATGAACTTACTGATTTATATATTTATCTGCTTTAAGATGTGAGACAATCTTCAGAGAGAATCACGGGATCGAGGTATTTCAGCAGCACGATTTTCGCAAAACAATCCAGAAACTTGAGGAAAAGTAAAAGAACTGGAGGAAAGAATAGCTTGAGCTCTCTACAAGAGCAAAAATATGGAAAATTCTCCAAATCTGGAGAGCAAAGGGAGCAGACATATGTCCCAGTGCCCCCTTCTTCTCAGAGATACCCCATCCTTCATAGTGATGGTAAAAAGTTTTTTTTAGGGTGAGGCTTTATATGTGGTAATATGATTTTTATGTGGTATATATATATAAAATCATTCAGATGACCAAAATATATTTCCCATACATATCTGGTCTTCAGGGTTCCTTACCCATAGCTCCCCAAACCTTTGGAGCTTCCTAAGTGTTGAGAGTGATAAAGGTATCTTTTGTTATGTTGATGTTATCTTAAGGGAAAGCCCTTAGGTAACCTGAAGATGATGGCTGATTGCCAGGAAGGTCAATCTTATAATTAAAGGGTTGGAAATTTCAGTCCTTCCCAATGATGTCTGGAAAAAAGAGAGGGGCTAGATAGAGTTTAATCACCAATGACTGATGATTTAATTAATCATGCCTATGTAATGAAACCTCCAAAAAATTCCAAAATAATGGGGTTCAAATTTCTTTGGAGTTGGTGAGCATGTGGAGATTTGGGGACGTCGGCTGCCTGGAGAAGGCATGGGAGCTGTATGCCATTTCCCCATGCCTTGGCCTGGGCATCTTTTCCATGTAGCTGCTCCTGATTTACATCCTTTTAAAATAAACAGGCGATCTAGTGAGCAAAGTGTTTTTTCTGAGTTTTGTAAGCACTGTAGCAAAATTAATTGAACCCAAGGAGGTGGTGGGAATCTCTAATTTATACCCAGTTTGTCAGAAGTACAGGAAACAACCCGAACTTGCACCTGGTGTCTGAAATGGTGGTGGTGGGGATAGTCTTGTAGGACTTGACGTATGGAATCTGGTGCTAATTTCAGGTAGATAGTGTCAGAATTCAGTTAAATTATAGGATATCTATCTGGTGTTGCAGAGTGCTTGGTGGCACTGGTGACTCCTGCCCCATCACAGTGGATAGTGAAATTAGGTCCAGAACCCCTTTTAAGTTCCATTGTGAGCAAGGATAAATTATAGCAAAATGTATATGTTTGAATTCCTTCTAATTGGATATATTGACCATAACCCCAAATAATGGTGTTTTATTTGTCATCATCTTAATTGCCTATGAATACTTTTTTTATACCACACATGTACTGCAGATAACAATTCCTCCACTTCAAGATAGTCTGCTGGACACATAGCTTTTAGTAAATTATAGAATTAATAAAGTGTTTATAGATGATAAGGCATCTAGATATAATAGGGAGTATCTTCAGCAGAAATGCCTAACAATTTGGTTTCAAAGTTAAAAACAATTTGCTTTTATTCATGCTAAAGAGATTCAGTATTAGAGTCAGAATAGTTTCATCATACTACCCCAAAGTTGTTCTTGAGCCAGAAGCCTGAATTTAAAAGTTCAGAAGTACAATTTTCTACTATTTTTCTCCTCATATATTTTGAAGTTTCTGACAGGTTGGTACAATAATGTGATGTGTTATAATCAGATTTATAAAGTAAAATATATCAATATGACCAATTCCTTTATGCATTCCACAACTATTTGTTGAGTCATTATCTGTGCCAAACTTTTTACTGGATGCTAGGAAAATAAGCTTGAGTAAGTCATATTCCTGGCTTCAAGAGGCTCAAAGTCTTAGTTGAGGAGCAGATATAAAAACAGAAAATATAAAGTAACAAGGGAAGGAACTAAAGTAGAAATATGTACAGTTTATGATAAAACATTTTTGTAACCATAACTGAGGGCATATGGTTGATGTCAGGAAAGATATCATGAAGGTTCTACGTGTTCTGCATCAAAGGATGTATGTGGTTTAGGCAGGTAAGGTCTGCAGGGAGGGAGTGGGCTGTGCCTGAACAGGCGAGGGAGAAAAGGAACAAGAAGCTCAGTGGATAGAGAGGCAAGAAAAGCATTCTGTGGTAGAATTATAAAAAGTGCCTCTGGATTAATGATAAAGTACAAAGCAGGGAGTGGAGGCACTCAGTGCCTTTAAGGTAATTGTATAATCCCTTAACAATGTCAAAAAGAACTTTTATGGTCTATTATGGTTACCATCCAACCTCCTTTAGCCATTAAACTCCAGTCTCCCCAGGTATATTCAGTTCCTCCCTTCCTCACCCCACTGGGTTTGTACCATTGTGTCCTCTCCACCTAGAAACATCCTCACCACTTACTTAACATCTGTCTCCCTTCAGATCGCAGCTGAAGCATCAATTTCACAGTGAATATTCAGGTACTCTCTGCCCAAAGGAAGTCAGCCTACTTTATCATATGCTCTCATAGAAGGTTGTTCTTTAATTTATACTTAAATACTAATTTGTACGTTTATTGGATTAAAGAATGTTTCCCTCATTAGACTATAAGCTCTCTGACAATAGGAACTGGTTGATTTTGCTCTTCAGTGCTTAGTCAAGTGCCAAAAACACAGTACGTTGTTAACAATTACTTAATGAATGAAAGTTTTTAGCACAATGCCTGGTATAGTTCGCATACACACGTAATGCATACTATTGAACATAAAATACATACTGTAAAATAATTGATGTACTTAATTATTTTGTTTGTATGTATCAATCAATACGCAAAAGTAAGAGATTGCTGACCACCTGCCTGATAGACATTTTGTCATTTGAATTAATAACAAAAACAATTTTATTCAAGGTTGTGATTGAGATTTTATTGCCTTGACTCCCTCAGTTAGTTGTGAGACATAATCACAAGTGTTATCTGAGAATTCTCCGAAAGTTTCCTAAAGAGAGCTGACTAAACTGGGTACTGTCCCAATTTTTCTTACTCCACACACTTTTTCTTCAGAATTGCTTAAAACTTGAACATGATGTTTTGAGATATCTTGGATTGTAAAGTGACCTTAAGGATAGGAGCCACAGGTTAGAATTAGGCATCAGAAAGATACCAGAAAGTTACCAGTCTACTTTTTTTTTTTACCTAAGAAAACCCAAATTTACACTGCTCTTGGTGAAATTATTCTAGCTGCAATGAATAGATATTTTGTAACAGTGAAAAATGGAGGAGTAACCAGAGATAGATTAAATGAATTGCCAACTAGTAAAACAATGATGTTCTAGATGTGAATGAAGAAGGATGTGCTAACTGCAAAAGCCATCATGAAGAAGTGGCCCATAACAAATTGTGATTGACTAAATTTGGATAAGGGGGACGCATTTATTGTATTGTATTCTAGGAGAATGATTACAATAATAGAAAGTTCTGAGAATGTGCACTTTTTATGAAATTTCCAGGATATATGTTAAAATTAAGCTAACAGTGGGTGACAAGTCAAGGTGCTTAATGTGTACAGTTGGAATACCAGAACTCACTGAACATGGCACATCAGTTTATGGAAGCATCTCCCAAACATTCTTGACAGGGGATTTGGAGGGAACTTAGTCTCTATAAATATCCTGCTGTAACAATGCTCACCAGCCCACTCTGGAAATTGTCTCTTCATTCAATTTTTTTTTACATTTTATTTTTATGAGAAATTCATATAAAATTGATCATTTTAAAGTGAAGAATACTGTGGCATTTAGCACATCCACAATATTGTGTAGCCATTACTTCTATCTATCTCCAAAACATTTTCATTACCCCCAGATAAAACTCCGTACTTATTAAGCAGTTATTCCCCATTTCCTCTTTTTTCCTGACCTTGGCTACCACCCGTATGCATCTGTCTCCATGGATTTATCTGTTCTGGATATTTCATGCAAGTGGAATAATATAATATGTGATATTTTGTGTCTTCTTTCACTTAATATAATGTTTTTGAGTTTTTTTCTCATTGAGTAGCATGTATCTGTACTTCATTTCTTTTTCATGGCTAAATGTTTCTTTATTCTTTAAACTCATCTCTTGGTTTACATGTGGAATTATATATCAGTTTTCCTTTAAATGATTTTATTTCACTTATATCTACCAGGTTCCCCACTGCTCTAGAAATAAAACATGCTAATCTCCAACTTTAACATCTTTGCTAATGCAGTTCCAAATACTTGGAGCTCCATTTCCCTTCTATATTTAAATTCTTCTTATGTTGTATAGCCAGCTCCTATCCTACCCTTTCCATTG
Source organism: Leopardus geoffroyi (assembly GCF_018350155.1). Lineage (NCBI taxonomy): Eukaryota > Metazoa > Chordata > Mammalia > Carnivora > Felidae > Leopardus > Leopardus geoffroyi. The sequence continues at coordinate 172,336,343 of NC_059328.1, read as the reverse complement.
AAATTCACTTACCATCACTCAGGAAAAAGTGCCTTGGAAGTTAGTCCTGTAATAATATGTTCTTTCAATTAAATGTTATTGAGAATATGCTATATCACCAATGTGGATGGAAGGCCACTTACTGGCAGAACTCATATAATTTCTTTCTACATCATACTATAAAGTCTCCAATACATTGAAAGTGATTGAAGGAAAAAGTACAATTTATGGACTTTAAAAAACATTAAAGTTGCATTGTCCTTGTATTATTTTTCTATTTACAAAGTGGCTGCATGTACGTTATCTCAATTTACTTGTAGAAGACCTAGCTTTAAGGATGGTAGGGTGGGGTTAATATTCTGTTTTTGGACTAAAAGTTTTGCCCAAAGATTCATTTCTTACTAGTAATGGCAGGGCAGAGCCTGTAACGTGAATTATACTTATAAAGTGGGTCTGTATCTCGGTCCCAAAGCTCAGCTTAGTACATGTATAGTTTTCCTTGTTTTTCTACAACTCAATTTGCTTTGAAGCCTATTTGGCCTGAATGCTATAAGCTTAATTAAATTAAGATCTGTGGGACTTGTCTAGTGACAAGATGTATATGATGGGAGTAGCACTTGTCCTTAATCTTATATGGCTATGCAGATAGCTGCAGAGACTTCCATCAATATACTGATGGGCTTCAAAAATTGTTGCTCAGTCATTCTCTTTCCTATTGATAAAATTTCCTCAAATCCCATAATCCCATGATTCTATCTGTGATTTTTTTTTTCATTCTTGGAAAACTGACATTTTTGGTTCCCACACCATGCTGGAGCTCAGAAAAGATTTTGCAATACCTCAGTTGCCTATACACCCGAAGTAGCCAATTTTCTTTTTAGCATTTTGCAGTCTTGATTGAATTTGCTATGACATGCAAAATGGTGAAAGGGTTTCTGTTCTGGGAGCTTGTAAACCTATATTTACAAAACTTTCAGCTGTATAATTGACATAAAATGGTAAGATCATTTATTTATTTATTTATTTATTTATTTATTTATTTATTTTATGTTTTTGAGAGAGAGGGGGAGAGAGCACATGTGGGGAGGGGACAGACAGAGAGGGAGAGAGAGAGACAGAGAGAATCCCAAGCAGGCTCTGCACTTTCAGTGTGGAGACTTACTCCAGACTCAGATCATGAACCTTGACATTGTGACCTGAGCTGGAGTCAGATGCTTAACCAACTGAGACACCCAGGCACCCAAGATATTTAAAGTATACATTGTGGTGACTTGATATATGTATACTTTTGAAAGGATTCTCCCCATATAGTTAATTAACACATTTATCTCTTCACATATTTATAGTTTATTTTGGTGAGAACATTTAAGTTCTACCCTCTTAGCTAATTTCAGTTTTACAATAGAGTGTTATCAACTATGGTCACAATGTTTTTATTTGATCCTCAGATCTTACTCATCTCATGCCTGTTTTGAATGTGTGCTACATTCTACTCACCCCAGGCACAGTCTGCATAACGAGGACACTACCAGCATTTATTTAACAACGACTTCTTTTTGAATCTCCCCAACTCTCCACCCAGGGATTTTTTTCTACTGCAAGTAAGTATGATGGAAAATGATGGTAGGTGAGATAAGAAGTTGTTCTTCCCCAGTGTGTAATCTACGAGATCTTTAAGCCATTAGTTTCCCCTCAGTCCTCTAAAATAATAAGCTTTTGAGATCCAAAATCCAGGAGAGGAATACTGCTTTCTATGCTTTTGCTTAGTAATGTCTTCTTAGATGCAATGAGACTACTCAGCACGTGCCCCGACTGAGCTAAGTAAGGAGACTCACAACTGAACTACTGATAATATAGCTCCATCACACTTAATAATCATTCAGATTTACTGAGCTTGAGCTGAAACTGTGTGTTGAATTCCCTTTAATCCTTTGCCAAAGATCAGGTAACTATTTGTATGGATCTATTTCGTATTATCTGTTCTGTTCTGCTGGTCTATGTGTCTGTCTATTCTTTTCCAATACCATGTTAACTTGATTAGCTTTTTCCTTTTTTAATTTTTTTAAATGTTTATTCATTTTAGAGAGAGAGAGAGAGAGCATGCAAGCAGAGGAGGGGCAGAGAGAGAGGGAGACACAAAATCCGAAGCAGGCTACAGGCTCTGAGCTGTCAGCATGGGGCCCAAAGCAGGGCTCGAACTCACAAACTGTGAGATCATGACCTGAGCCAAAGTCGGACACTCAACCGACTGAACCACCCAGGCGCCCCCATTACTGTAGCTTTATAGTAAGTCTTAAGATCAGTAGTATCAGTCCTCCAATGTCCTTCAGTATTTTTTGGCTATTTTAGGTCTTTTGACTGTCCATATAATCTTTAGAATTAGTTTTACTGTGTTTATAAAATAATTTCCTTGAAATTTTTGTTGAGATTATTTTGATTCTATGGATCAAGCTGGTAAGAATTGGCATCTTAACAATAATGAGTGTTCTAATTGATGGACATAGACTATTTCTCTATTTTCTTAGATCTTTGATTTTGCTTATTAGAGTTTGGTAGTTTTATACATATAGACCTTGCACATATTCTGTTAAATAGTTACATCAAAGATTTTCATTCTTGGTACTATTATAAATTATATATGTAATATAAAATGTATATATTTTGGAATTCCAAATTCAATTTGTTCTTTGCTGGTATATAAGAGAGCAATTGACTTGTGTATATTAACTTTATATCCTAAGACCTTGCTCTAAATATGCTTATTAGTTCCAGGACATTTATTTTTAAAACAATTTTTGGGGTGATTTTCTACAACATGTCATTTTGAACAAAAATATTTTACTTATTCTTTCCCAGTAGGTATATCATTTACTTTTCTGTCTTCTACCATTGTATTATTTAGGACTTCCAGTGTGACAATGAAGAAGAGTGGTAAAAAAAAAAAAATAAAAATAAGGGGTATTCTTGCATTTTACCAATCTCAGGAAAAGCACTGAATTCCTCATTTAAATATTTCAGAAGCTATAGGTATTTTTGGAGATGTTTTTTTATAAAGTTGAGGAAATTTTCTTCTTGTCCTAGTTTTCTGAGAGTTTTTACCATAAATAGTTTTTTTTTTTAATTTTTAATGTTTATTTATTTTTGAAGGGTGAGGGGCACAGAGAGAGGGAGACACAGAATCTGAAGCAGGCTCCAGGCTCTGAGCTGTCAGCACAGAGCCCAACATGGGGCTTGAACCCATGAACTGTGAGATCATGACCTGAGTTGAAGTCAGATGCTTAACCAACTGAGCCACGAACGCACCTCAAATGGCTGTTTATTTCTTAAAAATTATTTTCTGCATCATTTAATATGATATTTTTAAAATTTATTCCTGTTGATATGATATATATGGCTACTTACATGTAAATTAAAAATTCAATTCTTCACTAATACTAGCCATATTCTAAGTGCTCAATAGTCACATGTCCCTATGTGCTATGATATCATGTGCTATGATAGGGATATAGAACATTTTTGTCATCAGAAAGTCCTATTGGACAGTGCTATTTAAAGGGATGCTTCTAAGGCTATGTGTTTTACGTTGTTCTTCAGATTTAGCCTCTGTTGCCCACAATGGTAACCAGCTTGAGAATGCATGCTTTCCTAGATTTTGCTTTGTTCTCTAGCTCACTCCCTGCTTCTCCACTTCTACTTCTGGGATAACAACCAACTAAACTACTTTTACTCAAATCCTTTTCTCAGGCTCTGCTCTATGGGAAACCCAAACTGAGAAAGGTGGCATCTCAATATTTTGTACTGATATTAGTTAGAAAAATGCCACGATTAATGGAGATGCAGATAGAATAAGATCACTATAATAAATTATATGTATAAATTTCATCCACTTGGAAAAGCCTTGTTTTATATAAGGTGGTTATTAAATCTCTCTCATAAAAAACTTAAAAGAAATGAAGGTGTAAATTATGAGTACAACTGTAGGAAAAGTTTTTTGATTAGAAAGAATAGTGAGGATAATTATTGTGGAATGGAATGTTTGGAGGAACAGCAAGGTGGCCAGTGAAACTCCAGTGAAGGGAGGAGAGGGTGGTAAAGTTGAGGTATGTTTTCAGAGCCCAGAATTTGGTTCTTACTCTATACAAGCTGGGAACCCAAGACAAGCTTTTCAGTAGAGTCCTAATCATTCTGACTTATATTTTAACAGGAACACTCTGATTGTTTCTATAAATATAAAGTGTGGAAAATAATATTATTAATAATTAAGACATGTGCTTTCCATCTGTTAGTTCATGTAATCCTCACAATTCAACTATCAAGTAGATGGGTTATCATTATCCCATTTTACAGATGAGGAAAATAAATAGTAGAGGAGTTGAATAACTTCCTCAAAGCTGCATAGCTAATAATTGATAGGCAATTTGGCTGCAGTGCCATGGTATTACTAATTATAATATGTTGGTGAGCATATTATATTTATTGGAATAAATATATTAATTATTAGGTAATACATGTATTTATATTTGAGGAATACCTGACATAATCTGTATACAAGACTTAGAAGGGAGGTCTGGCACATAGTGCTCAAGACATGTTAGCTATTATCATCTCCCTGTGTCATCCCTGATCATTCACACCTTAACTTTTATATATATGCCATATGGCACCTGCTGTACTTACTTTAGTATTTATGCCTTCCCTTATCCTTGGGTGTTTGCAAACATTGTTTTATCTTTAACTTCCTCTCTACCTAGGCAATTTAAAATTTTTTTTTATGTTTATTTGTTCTTGAGAAAGAGAGAGAGACAGAGCACGAGCAGAGGAGGGGCAGAGAGAGAAAGAGATACGGAATCTGAAGCAGCTCCGAGCTGTCTGCACAGAGCCCGACGTGGGGCTTGAACTCACAAACTGTGAGATCATGACCTGAGCTGAAGGTGGGGGTTTAACTGACTGAGCCACCCAGGCACTCCTACCCATGTAAATCTTAATCTTTCCTGGTAAATGTTCTAAGATATGAAACTCCTAAACCTGCTGAAAGACCATATGAGGCAATTTTGTATGTATTATCTTAGGCTCATACACTTTGTTTAAAAAATTTATGAGTTTATTTAAATATTTTATATAATTGCATTCTGCAATAGTGGTAAGTTTCCCTTTGAAACAAAGCAGTAACCCCCTATGCTTGTAACTCATTTTTGAGTGTGTTTCACACACCTAAGATGAATGGAATTAAATGACCAATTCTCCTTCAAATAACAAATGGATTCATGGTGAAATTATGTCCCTACTAAAAAGTTAGTATTAAAAAAAATTAGTATCAACGTTAAGTTCAGACTTACTTTTTTGTCCATTCCTTTATCTGCATATATGTTTTTCCTAAGAAATTCTATCAACGTGATAAATGATGTAGAATTTTATAGAAAGTATGAGACAATATATTCATAAACTTCAAAATTAACAACTTTCTGTTACTTCCCTTAAAAGAACAGATTAGACTAAAAGAATAGAAATAATATAATAAATATATAACTAAATTTTTAATCAATAAATCAATCAAGATTTAACTCATTACCACTTCAGCAAGATCTTAAGCCAAAGTTTTATTCAAGTAAACCTACCTTTTTCAAATACCACCTATATCAGCCACCTCAAAATATTCTGTTCAAATCAAATCGTATCATGTGATTTAATGTGCCTTATACATTTAGGTAAATATTATTCCTCATATAGACTAAAGAGGTGATGCATTTTTGCATGTTTCACTATTCAATTGCTGTGATCATTATAACCAAAGAGAGAAATGTAACATACAAATTGAAAATTATGAAATACATTTATGTATAAGAAGCATTTTTATCTCCTCTAGATTGATATTTTGTAAAAGCAGGATTAGCACTAGTATTAATTTAAGTTAGATCTACGTATTTACATTTTCATTTTATATCATTTGCCCCCTTTAACACTTAAAATTTTCAATATGAGCCTTCTTGGCTATATTGCAAATTCCATGTGGGAGGAAATATGTTGGTGCTATTCAATGTAGTATCCCAACACTAAACAGAGTGCCTGTCCATAGTAGATCCTTAATAAATATGTTGAGTAAATGTGCAAATGAAAACATATGCCATTGTTATTAAGTGAATTGGGCCCCCTCAAATTCATATATTGTAGCCCTAATTCCTAATATGACTCTATTTGGAGATAGGGTCTTTATGTAAGTAATTAAGGTTAATTGAGGTCATTAGGGTGGGACCCTAATCCAATAGGGCTGGTATCAGTTATAAGAAAAGGAAGACATAGCAGAGATTTCTCTCTCTCTCTCTTTAATTCCCTCCCTCCCTCCTTCTCTCTCCATGAACAGAGAGACCATAGGACAACATAATGAGAAGGTGGCTATCTACAGCCATCCACAGCAAGGAAAAGAGGCCTCACCAGAAACCAACCCAGATCTTGATCCTGGACTATTAGCCTCTGGAGCTATGAGAAAATAAATAAATGAATGTTGTTCAAGCCACCCAGTTTATGGTATTTTGTTATGATAGCCCTAGCAGACTAACACAGCCATCATCAACAAATTACATGTGTCTCTTTTTTCCCTTAGGAGTCATATTATTTTTAATGTATGAGGTTAAGGGCACCATTAAAAATATATGTTTATAAATACATATGTGTGTGTGTGTGTGTGTGTGTATGATATAAAAGGTATATTCACATTTCTCTAGAATTTATAAACACACTGAATATATAAACTTAATGTAAATGACCATAACATATTCAAAATGCTTTGCATACTTACTAAAACTCTTCTCATAATATCCCTAAGCATTACTATATAAAAGTACTTTGGTTGTTTGAATCTGATACATTAGAAAATGACCCAGGCTCTAAAGGAAAATAAAACAAAGTTAATCTTTTTACTTTGTGTTGCTTGTAACCTCTAGTGTTTTTTTTTTTGTTTTGTTTTTTTCTTTCTGAGCTGCAATGGACCATAAACTAAGAGGGAGTAATATTTTCTAAAATGGACTGCAATATGATATAGCAAGTTTACTCTAAAATCCCAAGAGACCTACAGATAAGAATAACGATTTTCACATAATAAAATGGAATTGGCGTGAAACAACATGAAATTATGAAACAACTGCCAAAGCTCTTATATTTTAAAAACCTGTATTTCACATTTGAATAATAAAACCATCAGTAATCATGACAGTTAAAAAACAAAATGTTGCTCTTGAACAATGAAGTAATTCTCAGAATGAGTTTAGGCCAAGGGCATCTGAGTAAAGTTTATTGATGTAGAGATACAAAAAAAATTATTATTTTATTTCACTTTTATAGAAAGGCTGTTTCCTATTGAAATATTTGCTATGGCTGTTAGAACTGGAATATCTTAGTTATTTGTATTTTTTTTCCTAAAAAAATCAACGAAATCAATGGCCTATTTTATATTTACCAAGCAGATCACCAAAAATCAACTTTAAACTTTTATGGCCAGTGAATGTAAGAATATATTTTATTTGGATGAATTTTGCTCTCGTGCCACTAAGCCTTATGCTCTTTAAAATGAAACCATTTTTAGAGTGTGCATGTGCGTGTATGTGTGTGTATGATTTATTTCTTTAATAACGAAATCTCTTCATATTTAACTATAAAATCTTCATTGGCTATGGAATTGATATTCTTCAATTTTGAGTAAGTTACATCTAACCAAAGAAGTATCTTTCTCTTTTACATACGCTATGATTCTGCTAGGTTCTGTACACCATTTAAACACTTCACAAATATCTCAAATCTTAACCAAAAAATGTATTGGGTAAAAAGTATCTTCATTTCACACATAATTCCACTGGGGTAATATACTCAGCCTGCAAACCTATCTATCTAGCAGTGGTGATGAAATTAGACCCAAAAATATGTTATATCATATCCTAAGTGATTATCACAAGATACTAAACACTGATATCATATTGCCTTGCCTCTCATTTCATTTGAGGATTTATCATCATGATCAGTATAGTAAGATATACAATTTCTTTGAAATTAAAAAATTTCTTTAATTTAACCTCTTTTTGAAAATTATGGTATTCAGTTTGTTTATTTATTAATTTCCCCCAAGCTTTAATTTAAATTCCATTTAGTTAACACATAGTGTAATATTTAGTTTCAGGTGTAGAATTTAGTGATTCATCACTTACATGCAACACCCAGTGCTCATAACAAATTCCCTCCTTAATACCCATCACCAATTTAACTCCTCCACCACCCACCTCCCTCCATCAACCCTCAGTTTGTTCTCTATAGTTAAGAGTCTGTTTTATGGTTTGCCTCTCTTATTTTCCCTCTATGTTCATCTGTTTTGTTTCTTAAATTCTACATATGAATGAAATTATGATACTTGTCATTCTCTGACTGACTTATCTCTTAGTAGAATATTTCCTAGCTTCATCCACATGGCTGCAAATGGCAAAATTTCATTCTTTTTTATGACTGATTAATATTCCATTGTGTATATATGTCATGTTTTCTTTATCTATTCATCAGTCTATGGACATTTGGGCTCTTTTCATAATTTGGGTATTGCTGGTATTTTGCCATATACATCACGGTACATGTATCCCTTAAAATTAGTAGTTTGTAATATTTTGGTAAATACCTAGTAGTGCAATCACTGGGTCACAGGGTAGCTTCTATTTTTAACTTTTTGAGAATTCTCCATACTGTTTTCCAGAGAGGCTGCACCAGTGTTCATTCCCACCAACAGCGTAAGAGGGCTCTCCTTTCTTTTCATCCTCACCAACATCTGTTGTTTTCTGTGTTATTAATTTTAGCTATTCTGACAGGTGTGAGATGATATCTCATTGTAGTTTTGATTTGTATTTCCCTGATGATGAATGATGTTGAGCATCTTCATGTGTCTGTTAGAGACCTGTATGTCTTTGGGAAACTGTCTATTCATATCTTCTGCCCATTTTTTAAAAGTTTGTTTGTTTGTTTGCTTATTTTTTGAGAGAGACAGAGTGCAAGTGGGAAGGGGCACAGAGAGAGGGAGACACAGAATCCGAAGCAGGCTCCAGGCTCTGAGCTGTCAGCACAGAGTCTGACACGGGCCTCAAACTCACGAACTGTGAGATCATGACCTGAGCCCAAGTCGGATGCTTAACCACCTGAGCCACCCAGGCACCCCATTTTCGGCCCATTTTTCACTGGATTATTTGGTTTGGGGATGTAGAGTTTTATAAGTTCTCTATAGATTAGATACTAACCCTTTATCAAATATGTCATTTGCAAACATCTTCTCCCATTCAGTAGGTTGCCTTTTAATTTTGGTTGTTTCCTTCACTGTGCAGAAGCTTTTTATTTTGATGAAGTCCCAATAGTTTACTTTTGTTTTTGTTTCCCTTTTGTTGGGAGACATATCTAATTGGAAGTTGCTACAGCCGATGTAAAAGAAGTAACTGCCTGTATTCTCCTCTAGGATTTTGATGGTTTCCTGTCTCAGTTTTAGGTCTTTCACCCAGTGTGAATTTATTTTTGTGTATGGTGTAAAAAAGTGGTCCAGTTTCATCCTTTTGCATGTCACTGTCCAATTTTTCCAGCACCATTTGCTGAAGATATTGTCTTTTTCCCATTGGATATTCTTTCTTGCTTTGTCAAAGATCAATTGACCATATATTTGGGGGTTCATTGCAGGGGTTTCTATTCTGTTCCTTTGATCTATGTGCCTACTTTTGTGCCAGTACCATATTGTCTTGATCACTACATCTTTGTAATATAATTTCAAGTCTGGAATTGTGATGCTCCAGCTTTGTTTTTCTTTTTCAAGACTGCTTTTGCTATTCGGGGTCTTTTATGGCTCCATAAAATTTTAGGATCGTTTGTCCTAACTCTGAGAAAAATGCTGATGGTATTTTGATAGGGATTGCATTAAATGTGTAGTTTGCTTTGGGTATTAGTGTAGACATTTTAACAATATTTTTTCTTCCAATCCATGAGCATGAAATGTCTTTCCATTTCTTTGTGTCATCTTTAATTTCTTTCATCAGTGTTTTATAGTTTTCAGAGTACAGATCTTTCACCTGTTTGGTTAGGTTTATTCCTAGGTACTCATGGTTTTTGGTGCAATTGTAAATGGGATCAATTCCTTGCTTTCCCTTTCTGCTGCTACATTATTGAGGTATAGAAATGTAATAGATTTCTAAACATTGATTTTGTATCCTATTACTTTACTGAATTTGTGTGAAAGTTCTACCAATTTTTTGGTGGAGTCTTGTATTTTCTATATAGAGTATTGTGTCATCTGCAAATAGTGAAAGTTTTACTTCTTCCTTGCTGACTTGGATACCTTTTATTTCTTTTTGTTGTCTGATTGCTGAGGGTGAGACTTCCAGTACTATATTAAATAACAGTGGTGGGAATGGACATCCTGTCTTGTTCCTGACCATAGAGAAAAAGCTCTCAGTTTTTCCCCATTGAAGATGATATTAGCTGTGGCTTTTTTTAACATGGCCTTTATTATGTTGAGATATGTTCCCTCTAACCCTACTTTGTTGGGGGTTTTTATCATGAATAGATGTATTTTGTCAAATCCCTTTTCTGCATTAACTGAAAGGATCATATGGTTCCTATTTTTTTTCTTTCTTCTTTTTTTTTTTTTAATTAATGTAGTGTTTCACACTGATTGGTTTGTGAATATTGAACCACTCTTGCAACCTGGGAGTAAGTCCCACTTGACCATAGTGAATTATTTTTTTAATATATTGTTGGATTCAGTTTCCTAGTATTTTATTGAGAAATTTTGCATTTGTGTTCATCAAGGATATTGGCTTATAAGTCTCTTTGCCTGTGAAGTCTTTATCTGGTTTTGGTATCAGGGTAATACTGGTCTCATAGAATGAATTTGGAAGTTTTCCTTACCTTTCTGTTTTTTTGTTTTGTTTTGTTTTGTTTTGTTTGTTTGTTTGTTTTTGAATAGTTTGAGAAGAATGGATATTTAACATTCTTTAAAAGTTTGGTAGAATTTTCCTGTGAAGCCTTCTGATCTGGGAATTTTGTTTATTAGGAGTTTTTTGAAACTGATAAAATTTCATTGCTGATTTTTGTTCTATTCAAGTTTTCTATTTCTCTCTGTTTAAATTTTGATAGTTTATATGTGTCTGAGAATTTATCCATTTCTTCCAGGTTGTCCAACTTGTTGGAATATAGTTTTTCATAATCTTCTAATTGTTTGTATTTCTATAGCATTGGTTGTTAATTCTCCTCTCCCATTTGTGATTTTATTTGGGTCCTTTCTCTTTTCTTTCTGATAAGTCTGGATAGGGTGTTATCAATTTTAGTAATTTTTTCAAAGAACCACCTCCTGGTTTCATTAATCTGCTCTACTGGTTTTTTTTTAATTCATTAAAAAAAATTTTTAATGTTTATTTCTTTTTGACAGAGAGAGAGAGAGAGATAGAGCATGAGTGGGGGAGGGGCAGAGAGAGAGGGAGACACAGAATCTGAAACAGGCTCCAGGCTCTGAGCTGTCAGCACAGAGCCTGATGCAGGGCTCGAATTCACAGACCGCAAGACCATGACCTGAGCTGAAGTGGGACATTCACCAACTGAGCCGCCCAGGCACCCCTTTTTTAAAAATTTACATATCCTTTACTTCTGCTCTAATATTAATTATTTCTCTTCGTGTGCTATCTTTAGACTTTGTTGTTCCTTTTCTAGTTCCTTTAGGAGGAAATTTATGTTGTTCATTTGAGATTTTTCTTGCTTTTGTGGTAAGCCTGTATTGCTATATACTTCCCCCTTATGACCACTTTTGCTGAATCCCAAATTTTAGACCATCACATTTCCATTTTCATTTGTTTTCATGGATTTTTTAAAATTTCTTCTTTAATTTGCTTATTGACCCATTCATTCTTTAGTAGCATGCTGTCTAACCTCTATGTATTTTTGGCCTTTCCTGATTTTTTCTTATGGTTTACTTCAAATTTCACAGTATTGTGGTCAGGAATATGTATGGTATGATCTTAGTCTTTTTGTACTTGTTGAGGCCTGAATTGTGACCTAATGTGTGATCTATTCTGGAGAATGTCACATGTGCACTTGAGAAGAATGTGAATTCTGTTGCTTTAGGATATAATGTTCTGAATATATCTGTTAAGTCCATCTGGTCCAGTGTGTCATTCAAAGCCATTGTTTCCTTGTTAATTTTCTGCTTAGATGATCTGTCCATTCATGTAAGTGCATTGTTAAAGTCTCCTATTATTATTGTATTATTATCAATGAGTTCCTTTGCTATTGTTTTATATATTTGAGTGCTTTCATGTTGGGGCTATAAATATATATAGTTGTTAGATCTTCTTGTTGGGTAGTCCCCTATATTACGATATAATGTCCTTCTTTATATCTTGTTACAGTCTTTGGCTTAAAATCTAGTTTGTCTGATATAAGTATGGCTATTCCAGCTTTATTTTGATGACCATTTGCATGATAAATCATTATTCATCTCACTTTCAATCTGCAAGTGTCTTTAGGTGTAAAATCAGTCTCTTGTAGGCAACATATAGATGTATCTTTTTTTTTTATCCTTTCAGACACCCTATTTCTTTTAAATTGAGTGTTTAGTCCATTTACATTCCAAGTAATTATTGATAGATATGTGTTAAGTGCTATTTTATTACTTGTTTTGTTGTTTCTTGAGATTTTCTCTGTTCCTTTCTTGTATTTGTCATATTTGGTCTTTCCTTCCACTCAAAGAGTCCCCTTTAATATTTCTTGCAGGGCTGGTTTAGTAGTCACAAACTCCTTTAGGTTCTGTTGGTCTGGGAAACTCTTTATCTCTCTTCTGTTCTGAAGGATAGCCTTGTTGAATAGAATATCCTTGGTTGCAGATTTTTCCATTCTGCACTTTGTATATATCATGACCCTCCCTTCTGGCTTGCCAAGTTTCTGTTGAGAGATCTGCAGGTAGCCTTATGTGTCTTTCCTTGTAAGTTAAAGACTTCTTTTGTCTTGCTGCTTTTAGGATTTTTATTTTTTATTGCTGTATTTAGCAAATTCAATTAACAATATGTCTTAGTGTTGGTCTGCTATTGTTGATTTTGATGCAAGTTCTCTGCACCTCCTGGATTTGGATGTCTATTTCCTTCCCAAGATGAAGGAAGTTTTCAGCTATGATTTCCTGACATAAACTTTTTCTGCCCCCCTTTCTCTCTCTTCTTCTGGTACTCTTATGGTACAAATATTATTACATTTGATGGAGTCACTGAGGTCCCTAAGTCTATTCTTGTGTTGCATAATTCTATTTTCTCTTTTGTTCAGCTTTGTAATTTTCCGTTAATTTATCTTCTATATCACTTATTCATTTTTCTGCTTCTTCCTTTCTGTGTTCATTCAAATTTATTTTGAATCTCAATTATTGTATTTCTCATTTATGAATGACTGATTTTTAACTCTTTTATCTCTCTGAGATAAAGGCCCTCCCTGAAGTCACCCATTCTTTCCTCAAATCCAGTGAGTATCCTTATGATTGTTGCTTTAAATTCTCCATCATGCATATTACTTATATCTGTTTCAATTAGATTTCTGGCCATGACCTTTTCTTGTTGTTTCATTTGGATTAACTACTCGGTCTTGGTTTTTTGTCTAAGTCTCTGTCTCCTTCTGTTTTAAAAAAACGTGTTATGTTTCCTGCTTCTGAGAGTAATGGCTTTATGAAGAAGAGGTCATATAGTGTCCAGGGTCTGGTAATTCAGGAAGTGTCTCTGGTATGTGTTGCATGTGCTCTGATGCTGTGTTTCGGCTTCTCTATCCTTCAGGCCAGTTGTCTTCAGAGACTCTCCTTGCCTAGTGGGCAGTGTTTGGTCTTTGGCCACAGTGAGGTGAATTTCAACTAGGTGGTCTCTGGTCTGCTTGTTAAATGAGACCTGGTGCTACTTCCACTAGAACTGAAACTTTGCAGTGCTCTCTGGTTGGGAGATGTGGTGTGGGTGTGGGTTTCTGCTGGTCTTCTGGGTTGGGGGCCTGCTGCCCTGGACTCAGGCACACTCATCTGAGAGGTACAGTACCTGCAGAGTGCAAGGGGGCAGAACTTGGTGTAAGCAGGTTAGGCAGCCAGTGTCAGGGCTCTGCTGCTTTCCGTAGGTGGTTCTGTGCTTATGCTGAGGGGGAAGGAAATGGCACCAGCTGGCTCTTTTATTCCTAGAGAAGCATCTCTATGAATGCCACCTCTCACAGATATGGTTCAAAAAGAGGGAACAATTTCTCCCTCTGAACCTTAGCTGTTCCTCAGATCAAGCTGTCTGCCCAGGGGTTGCTTGTCTATCTTCTCTGCAGAAGCAGGGCAATACCCTCAGGGCCTTATCCCAGCCAACCCAGCTGGGTGTTTTTTAAACACCAGGTTTCAAGTCCTGCTGGTTGCAAAAACTCACATTTTCACCAGCCAATGGCTGTGGGGAAGTGTTCTCCTTGTGAGCATCCCTGTGTGTTCCTCTCTCTCTCTCTCTCTCTCTCTCTCTCTCTCCTTCCCTCCCTCCCTCCCTCTCTCTCCTATCTCTATGACCAGGGCTCCCTCACATCACAGTATTTGTGATCGTTTCTCTCTCAAACCATGTTTCTGCACTTCTTACCTTCCTTGATGTGGCTTCTCCCCTCATTCTAAGTGTGGAGTCTGTTCTGTCAGTCCTTAGGTTTATTTCTTGGGTATTCAGAATGAATGATGGTTATCTAGTTGTGTTCAAAGGATGACACAAGCTTAGGGCCCTCCTACTATGCCACCGTCTTAGCTCCTACTTAAATAATTTCTTTATTTTTAAAATAAGCACATATCTCACTAACTACTCCTTTCTATATGCACATTTTGATTTTTCTTTTTTGTTTTGAATTTCCTTCCTCTGACACTGGCTGACAAACACAAGGATAAGTGCAATAGTGCCTTTTAATTTTCATCTGTATTCCCTATTATTTTACTACATCTACCCATATATACATTTTTATAAGCATTATCAGTTATGATTGAGTATAAATTTGGTAAAAAGAAATTGCACATTTATTTATAGGACATTAGTCAAAACCATGAATTGTATGAAATGCAATAAACTGGTTGTATTACTAAGCAGAATTTGGATTTTTCTTTTATTTGAACTATTCCTCCTGGCTGCTTTGACATTATTAAATACTACCTTGATCCTGAAATAATATGAAGCACTTAAATATGGTAAAAGATGACAATATATTTGGAAAATTTACTTTCTATTAATGATTTCTTCAATTTTTATTTACTATTAATGTTTATTTATTTGAAAGAGACAGAATGTGAGCAAACATGTGTGTGTGTGTGCACACAAGGGAGAGGCAGAGAGAGAGAGAGAGAGAGAGCCCCACGCAGGCTTTGTGCTGTCAGCACAGAGCCAGATGCGAGCCTCTATCCCACCTTGTGCGAAATCATGATCTGAGCTGAAATCAACAGTTGTATGCTCAACTGACTGAGTCACCTAGGCACCCCTAATTACTTTCACATTTAAGTATTTAGGTTATTGTGTTCTTTGATTTCTTCTGCTTCTCAATAGGTTTCCTTTAATTTATAAAGTCTTTGGTCTGGTAATGATTCATTAAAATGAAAAGCTTCTCTGTTAGTGTAATTATACCATGTGGACATGACTTTTGGTCATTTTTATTTCCTATATAGAGAGTAATCTCATTTGAATTTAGGCATTTTGAAGAATTTATTTAAAGTGTATAGGGTAAAAAAAATACTATAAAAATTCAGTTGGAAGTATCATCACACTGACTCATAATTTTCTGCTTCTAATTTATTTAAAATACCTTTGAAAATATATTAAAAATCTAACATCTCAAAACATTTCTAATAAATTTAAAACATTACTTTTGTCTAGAAGTATGAATCCTAATTATCTAAAACAGCTCCCTCTTCCTCCTCCTCCTTCTTCTTCTTCTTCTTCTTCTTCTTCTTCTTCTCTACTCCTCCTCCTCTTCCTCCTCCTTCTCCTCCTTCTTTTTTATTTATTAGTTTAAACAGAAGACTTCAGAAGCTGAACTGGTTTCTAATGTCATAAAAGTCTTTGGTGTCTTAAATACCTGTGTCTTACATAATAACCTATGATATCCAGTGTAATTTGAAGCTTAAATATGGATCCCCCCCCCCCCCCCGATGATTGACATGTATTTCCTGGGCATTGTCCAGGAAAGATATAAAACATTAGTATTTAGCTTTTTGTCATTTGGCATAGAATAAACTTAAGCCAGTTTTTTTTCTTTTTTTGCAAAAATGAAAATTTTCTATCCAGAACATTCAGAAGATGATACTAAGACTTCAATGATATTAAGACTTCATTCTATAATAAAAACTTTTCATTGAACAAATATTCATTGATGCTTACTCTACCAAATATCATGAGATCTAAAGATAAAACAACGAAGCTATACACTTACGAACCTTGCTGCAATTGAGTTTATGGTATACTGAGAAAAATAGATATTGATCAATTAACAACATTTGATATGTATCAAATAACCTATGTGCTCTGAAATGATTAACCTTCCAAAACATCAATATGATTGAGGAAATTGTCTTAAGAACATATAGGAAACAACAAACTATAGTTTGATTAAATGATAAAAATATTTCCTCTACAATATGTACTTTCTAATCTTCAGAGAAAGCTCATCTGATTTTATTAAGCTCATACATCTTGGCAATTCTTTATCTATGTAATATATAGCCAAATATTTTATTTCATGAAACAACCTCAACTTAATTTTGGGGTATGTGCATGTGTGGGCATGTGTATGCATGTGCTTGCACATGTATTTATGCATGTAATTTTGTGATTGCAATATTTATTTTTATGTCAATTATTTTACTTCTATAATTTCATCTTATTATTTTTATTGTTCTAGTTTACTAGTAGTGGTATTCATAAGAAATGTGCTTTAAAGTATCACTTAATGAAAACAAAAAGAAGTCTTGAATTTTCTTACTGAATGTTCAACTGTTGAATGGTTAGTAATTTCCATAAGCACTAAAGTGCGTCATATCAATTAGCAAGAGAATTGCCAAGAAGGAAGTCTTAAGTGACTGTCTTGGAAAAGACATAAAGCAATTCTTTTGCCTCTCTCCCATTTGGTCATTTTACCAAAGTGAATGCACTTAGAATACAACAGCAAAAGACTTCTGTTTCCACAAGCCCACAACTATGGTTGCTCAATTCATGCACTTGTCAACAGTGCTTTTATTCAGAAATATGTTTATTTTGTAACGGTACTAATAATACAAATGAATATAGATGGTATCAGTTCTCTATAACTGCTGAAGCAAACTATCTCAAATGTAGTAGCTTAAAACAATACAAATTGATTATCTTACAGTTTGGGAGGTCAGAAATCTGAAGTGGGTCTCACTGGGATAAAATCTAAGTGTTGTGAGGACTGTATTCCCTCTGGAAGTTATTAAGTGAGACTCTAATTCCTGTATACCCTCTTTCCCTGACTCATGGCCATCTTCCTCCATCCAGCCACTTGCCTCCAGTCAGAAGTAGTGGGTTAAGTTGCTGTCACAGCACATCACTCAGACTCTGACTCTGCCATCTCCCACCCTTTTCCACTTTTAAGGACCCTTGTGATTACATTGGTTCCACTAGGATAATTCTGGATAATATCCCTATTTTAAGCTCAGCTAATAAGCAAACAATGCCATTTGCAACCTTACTTCCTCTTTGCCATATAACCTCACACATTCCCAGGCTCTGAGAATTAGGAAGTGGATATCTTTGGTGACATTTATTGTTCCTACAAAATAGAGTAACTGTTAAATCCTAAATGAATTACTCATATTAATTCAGTGTATAGATCAATGATTTATTATTGGTGCAACTATGTGTGATGATTTACATGACAGATAATAAAGCCAAGTATTTCTTTGATAACTTATTTAGGTGTATTCCACATAGTGAAAGAAATTAAGAGAATTCTGATCTTGTAGGATTTGTGGTTCAATGAACAAAACCATTTGCAAAATGCATACATAAAATCCATAGTACCTTTATAGAGCATTTAATTTTTTTCAAAATATTCTAACAGTCTTTGGTCCCATTCATTTAGTCCTTGAAGAAAAGAAAATGAACAAGCAAGAGAAAGTATTACTGTCTCGTATTATATATATAAAAAATGGAAATTCACAGAGTTTAGGAAACTGACAATATTATAAAAAGGTAAGATTTAATCTTTCAGACCTTCCACAAAACTCATTCTGTTAAAAGCTGGGTCTAGTAAATACTTGGCTGGCCTTACTGTCAATTTAATCTCTTAGAAGCTAGACAGAATGATGAGGGGAATTGCTACTCTATACTTAATTCCAACCAATAAGAAGTAACTGACTGGCAGCGAAGTTGAAATGACAGAAAATCTGGAAGAGGTTCAATTCTAACTCTTAGAATTTGTTATTGTCAAGGTTGGTTACTTGAGTCTAGTAAAATACACAACCTTCAAAAAAAGTTTTTAGTTTTAAATGATAAGACGTAGTTAACAATACAAGTAATTATTATAGTCTTTGCATTTACAGGGCAATATAGGGTTCATTAATAGGAAAATGTTAATAATAACGAATTGCTTTCAGAAAGAAAGTTCTATGGATACAGCCACAAATGATCCTAAGAGAGAGAAAATAGTGAGGACAACTGAAGAGTTGAGATACTGAAATAAAAAGCATAAAACACAGAATACAGAGCATGATAATCAAAGTTTATAACAGATTGTCATAAACTTATAAAAATAGATTTTTAATGCAAAACTAGTATAAAATGATCCTTGTGAAGAAGTATTAAATTAAATACAATGATCTTTTCAATTACCTTTACTATGAAACAAAAAAAAAATACTAAAAACAAAGCCCAGTGTATTTACTTTATTCACCTCACTTATTACTAACAAATGAGCGAAATATTACTCAGGTTTTTAGCTTTTTCTGGCCAGGTAGATGGCCACCCAGATGATAAAAGGTAGATTCAACTTTGGTAATAGTGATATGAAGTCAAAGTAGTAGAGGTTTTAAGAAAGGATATTTTTAGAGAGCACTTAGTCGCTCTATAAAAATGCAAATTTCTGGCCTGGATGACATCCATTCAAGAATGCTGGAAAGAAATTGAAGAGGAAATCTCTGAATAGCTGTCAGTTTTCTTGGAAATATTAAGATAAAGAGAAGGGCTGGGAGATAGGATGGAATTATGTCACAACTTTCATAACAGAAATAAGGTGACTTTTCCTAAATTAAAGAACGTGATGTAGGCTAAGGTAATATACTACAGCATTATTATTTAAATTTGATTTTATCATTTAGAAAACAATGCTTCTTTAAGAGACAAAGTTTCACACTAGTAAATGCAAATAAAAGTAACTATGTAATCTTTATAAGTGTTCCACTCAAAACAGAATAACACAAAGGATAGAAAAAAGAGATGGTAAAAAATATACTATTCAACACCTAATTAAAATGGCACACTGTTGTAACAATCTGATTATTTAGAATACAAATCAGAAAGCATTCCATGGGAAAAAGTGGTATAAAAAGCCAAACTCAAATACAGTAGTCTTTAATTTTTCATTCTGTGTGCTTATGTATTGTTGAATTGTGATACTGAACATGTATTCTTATTTAAAGAGTTATTTATGATAAAAAATAACAGAAATTGTCTTAGATTAAAACATTTCATAAAACTACAATGATTAAATCTCTATGATACTGATGCTGCAAAAAACAAACTAGTAATTACAAAATTGCAAAATAATGAAACACACCATTTTAATATAACTTTTGGAATCTACAGAGATATTGTGGTTATTCAAAATGTAATGCTAGAAATACTGCTTATGAATTTGCAACAAAAGTACTTGGCTTCTTTTCAATTATCAAGCCAGAATCAAATGCTAAATTTGTTAAAGTACTAATATAAAATGAATAAATAAATGATATTCATTGCAAAATAAAATACACATGGGTGTTTTTATAAAGTTGGAATAGGGAAAGTTTTTCTAAAATGATAGTAAGGTAATAGCATCATTTATATCTATAAGGTTGATTTTCTTCCATCAATATTTAATAGAAACCTAATATGTAACAGGAAATAATTCCTGGGGATATCATAATAAACAAAAGAGATATAATCCCTGATTCATTACCTTCCATGCGATTCCTAGAGCTGAGGAATGTGGGATATGCAGGAATCAGAGACAGTCTTGGAAAAAATATTTTGAAACTTGCTGTGGCTAACATGCCCTAACCTAGAATATTGGAATCTATTGTTTGTCATTAATGTAACTTTATTTTCAAACATGTTAGAAAACATTATTTACAACTGTGTAGGTCCACACTTCTCTATAACACAATCATACTGTTTCTGTAAAAGTAAAGTAAAAAATTACATAAGAATTTTTGAAAGTTGAGTCTCTAGGGGAGCCTGGGTGGCTCAGTCAGTTGAGCATCAGACTCTTGATTTCTGTTCAGGTCATGATCCGAGGGTTGTGAGATAAAGTCCTGTGTCAGGCTCCACCCTGAGCAGGAAGCCTGCTTGGGAATCAATCTCTCTCTCCCTCTCTCCCTCTCTCCGTCTCTCTTTCCCTCCCCTACTCATGTTCTCTCTCTCTCAAAATAAATAAATAAACATCAAAAAAAAGTTGGGTGTCTAGGAACCAGCACATACTCAGGATTTCAAACCCAAGTAGACAAAACTAACCATTTTTTTAATATTCTAAGTATTATTAATTTTTCATTATAAAAGAGCTAGCTTATTGATAACTTATAATGCAGTTGTTCAGAGATGAGTAGTTAATAGTTGTAATGAATCTATTTTTACACACCTATTACATATGTCATAGCAAAATATTTACTTTTTTTTTTTTTAATTTTTTTTTCAACGTTTATTTATTTTTGGGACAGAGAGAGACAGAGCATGAACGGGGGAGGGGCAGAGAGAGAGGGAGACACAGAATCGGAAACAGGCTCCAGGCTCTGAGCCATCAGCCCAGAGCCCGACGCGGGGCTCGAACTCACGGACCGCGAGATCGTGACCTGGCTGAAGTCGGACGCTCAACCGACTGCGCCACCCAGGCGCCCCGCAAAATATTTACTTTAAAACATTAGACTTTCAACATGTCTTTTAATTTAATGTTTACATGAATTTTTATTCTCTTAATTTATTAACTTACAATAACAGTAAGATGTTGTGATTTATGTATATAATTTTGAAATGAAAATTACACAACAAAGCTTAAAATTTAACATAACTATCTTTCACCTCTTCTAACAATACTCCAGGTTCCGTCTTTCCAGGTGCAAGCACTTCTCCTTCAACTCCTATTGGAAATATTTGCTTTCACAGTTTTATGTAATTTCCTTATATATTCCTTAATTATATTTCAGTTTTATAAATTATCATTCAACTTATCTAGTACATACAGCTAAGTAATTCTTGTATCTTCCCTACACACACACACACACACACACACACACACACTCACTCACACAGAGTTTACATTTCTTCATTCTCTTTCTGATTATGACAATATAATATTTTATACAGACTCTGACACTGTCAGAGTCAGACAGTGAATTCTGCCTTCATTTTCTTATTTAAAAATTTTTTAAATGGCAACTTTTATTGAGAAAACTGTAGATCACATGCAGCTGTAAAAAATAATATAGAGAAGGGTGCCTGGGTGGCTCAGTCGGTTAAGTGACCCACTTCAGCTCAGGTCCTGATCTCACAGTTTGTGAGTTCGAGCCCCGCGACGGGCTCTGTGCTGACAGCTCAGAGCCTGGAGCCTACTTCGGATTCTATGTCTCCCTCTCTCTCTGCCTCTCCCCTACTCATGCTCTGTCTCTCTCTGTCTCAGAAATAAACACTTAAAAAAATTAAAAAAAAATAAAGAAATAATACAGAGAGACCCCATGTACACTTTACCCAATTTCTCTGATGGTGAAATTTTTCAAAAACACATTTGTGTAATTAGGTGTGTATAACTTTCCACTGATGTTTATAACATGTGTAGTTCTTAGTCCATTACCATAGTTAAGATGATTAACAGTTTCAACACCATGAGAATCCCTTGTGTTGCCAGTTCATAACCACACCCATTTCTCTCCCTTCACCCCATCTCCACTGCCCCCTGCTCAAGCCCCTGGCTGCTACTAATCTGCCTCACATTGCTATATCTATTTTCATATCAAAAATGTTTTATAAATTGAATCATACAGTATTAAATTATACAATACAGTATACAGTATACTTCTCTTGCTTAATCCTCAGAATTCCTTTCACTTCTTTGAATTAGAGATACCTTTTTTTAGAGTCATATTTTCTCTAGATACCTTTTTCTAGAGTCATATGTTCTCTATTTGACTCTTATTTCGATTGAGAGCTCTCAATTACTGTACTAGAGCATCCCGAGAAAGGATACATTGCAAGTAAATTTGTTGGGATTTTCATACATGAAATCTCTCATTTCAGTGAGAGTTAGTTTGAGTCTTTCAAAATTTGAAGGCATTCCCCTATTATTTTCCAGTTTCCAATTCAGCTTCCTATTTCTTTATATGCATACTTCCCCCCACTGCTATAAGATTTTAGGATCTTCTGTGATCCTTGTCAGTCTAAAATAGAATAAGATGGCTCGTTTATATCTTTGTCCATTAATGGGTTTTGTTTCCATTTTCTCTCAAGGTAAGGCTGTTCTTATAAGTATGGTGAACTATGGTTGTCTAAAAACAGAAAGATCGAATTAGATCTGATTAGAAGCTCTATGTTCATTGTAGAGGTTTGCTGACCAAGACCTTAGCGTGAATGAACTGTTTTCCTTGGGAGTGGGCATTTATTCCTTTGAATTTTCTCTTAAATTGCTCAGTTTCTCCAAAATTCTCTAATTTCTTAATTGGTGGATACATGCTGGTATTCTAACAGTCCAAGGAGAGAAAAAAAATGTGTTGCTATGAGATCTCATCATCACTATGAAGATTTTCACTTAATCCTGCCAGTTTCAGTACAGTGACTCCCCTCTCCCCACAGCAGAATCTAGTTCCTTCAAAACCAAAGTCTATCTTTTAATCTCTGTAAAGTGCAAACATGCCATCTTTTGTGGGAGGGAAAGAGTAAATGGCTGACTTCATGGCCTGGGAAAGGACTTTTGAGTGTCTAACTTCCTGAAAAGATTTTCAAGGAATCCGTTGACAGCTTGAGTATCTCTACCTATGAGTTCATGGTGCTTATAATTCTCGAGCCAGTTTGCTCACCCTGTTTTCTCCCCCCTCTCTGATCAGATAAATCAGTTACTACTAGTCCAGGTGCTTCTGGCTGAGAAAATTTCAGTAAATACCTAATTTTTTGTGTGTGATGGATTGATGCCATTCTTGATTGCCTTACAACAATTAATGTAGGATTTTATAAGGAGAGAAGTGTGTACATTCAAGTCTATGTACCAGAAGTTATCCACTACTTTATAATACCTGCATTATACATTAAGAAATATAAGTCATTGGGGTGCCTGACTGGCTCAGTTGGTGGAATGGCCGACTTCGGCTCAGGTCATGATCTCGCGGTGAGTTCAAGCCCCGCTTCAGGCTCTGTGCTGGCAGCTCAGAGCCTGCAGCCTGCTTTGGATTCTGTGTCTCCCTCTCTCTCTGCTCTTCCCCTGCTTGTGCTCTATCTCTCTCTGTCTCTCAAAAATAAATAAATGCTAAAAAAAAATTTAAGAACTATAAATCATCTTTTGTTATGAAATACAGTGCCATTGACTGCTTGCTAACATTGGAGTTTCAATTTTAATATCAGATTTCCAGTGATATTTCCCGTAATTGATTTAAAGGCAAATTGTTTTATTTATTTATATTTAAAATAATTTGGGGAAAAGCTTACAATGAGGAGCAACAAACATGGTATTCCACAGTTGCCAGAAGGTCCATTTAAATTGATAGATTCAAGGAAAAACATGTCTTCATAATGCTAAGATCTATTTTAAAAATGTGTGGACAAGGCAAAACTATACAGAAAGTAAAAAGATCAGTGGTTTCTAGGGGTTGGGGTGAGAGAAGAGAATAGGAAGAGCACAGAAAAATTTTAGGGCAATGAAAATACTGTGTATAATATAAAAATGGATACATGACATTATATATTTGTCTGAACCCATAGAATGTATATCACCAAGAGTGAAATGGGTTGATTATAGGTGACCATGCTATGTCAGTATAAGTTCATCAATTATAATAAATGTCCCACTCTGGTGGGGGATATTGGTAATAAGGGAACTGTGCATGTGTGGGGGCAAAGGTATATGGGAATTTTCTAGATCTTTCTCTCAATTTTGCTGTGAAACTAAAAGTATTATAAAAAAAATTAAGTCTTTTTTTTTTTAATTTAAATGTGTGGACAATGAACCAAAATGGCAAATCAACATATACCCCTAGCTATCTTCCTGCCTAAACTTCCAAAAATAACAGAAAGGATATGAAATTAAAATATATATATATATCTATATATATATCTATATCTATATATATATATATATATATATATATATATATATATATATATAACAGTGTTAGAAATCAAGAACAGATCATATCAGAAGGCCAGGTAGTTGAGGAATTTCTGAAATATTTTAAGAAGATTAAATCAGAGAGTTAGAGTATCCAGAGCCCAAGCATAGGCCAGGAAAGAATTTCCATTGAGTTAGAGGGTAGGGGGCCAATTATGGAAGTGCTGAAAGCCTAAAGTCATGATCAACAGGACATGGATAGGTCATCTCCCTCTGCTGTATTAAGCAGCCAAGTCATACAAAATCCTGGTTGGCTTACAGAACACTAGGAGCGACAGATTTCTGCAACCCCTCTATCTTAGGAGATAAGTTGCTGAGACCTCTTGCCTGACAACACATTATGTTCCTCTTCCACAATTCCTGGACACACCTGCTATAATATGACTTGCGGTCAGATACAGGCCAACCAAACACAATGCCGAATGACCAACAACCAATGCAAAGATTTAGCATCTAGAATATTTAAGTAACTTTGATTAATCTCTTAGAAAAGTAACAGAAAGGAAGAAAACAATAAATATAGGTAAATGCTTGGAAAACGGTGTTTCCCAAAAGAGAAACCCAGACTGACCATTAAAGTATATAAGATATTTCACTTTATTCATAATCAGAGAAATATAAAGCTTGAAAAAAAGTATATCATTTGTGAGTTGAAGAGAATTTAAAACGTTGGCAGCCCTAAGTGTAGCAATGAATTTGGAGAAAGAGTAATTTCATACACAAATGGTGAGAAGCTAAATTGTTACAGTGACTCTCGAGAATTATGTAACACCTAGGGAAGAAATAGATGCACATAGTGTATAATGCAACGCCACTGCTAGGAACAGGTCCTAGAGAAACTCTTACATCTTGGGACAGGAATACAAGCATCAGGATGTAGCACTCTTTCATAGCAAAACTATTGAGAACAATCTTTAATTGTTAACTACATGTTTTAACTATCAATATACAAATGCTGAAAGCATAATGGTGGGTTGGAAAAGCAAGTTACACCTGGCTCTATAGAACAGTTACTTAAAACATACAAAAATATATATTATCCAGGCATAAATACAGTAATCCCCATTCTCTGCAGGGGATATGTTTAAAGATTGATACATTCCAGTGTATGCCTGAAACCAGATAGTACTGAACCCTATATGTACTGTGTTTCCTTTTTCTATATATGCCTATAACAAAGTTTATTTTCTATAAATTATAATTTTATAAACTATATATACCTATAATAAAGTTTATTTATTTATTTATTTTAAAATTTATTTTATTTTTTTATTTAAAAATGTTTAATGTTTAATGTTTATTTATATTTGAGAGAGAGAAAGAGACAGAGCACAAGTTGGGGAGGGACAGAGAGAGGGGGAGACAGAATCTGAAGCAGGCTTCAGGCTCTGAGCTGTCAGCACAGAGGCCTACACGGGGCTGGAACTCACCAGCCATGAGATCATGACCTGAGCTAAAGTCAGATGCTTAACTGACTGAGCCACCCAGGCTCCCCTAAATTTTATTTACTTATAAATTATAAACAGTAAGACATAATAATCACTACTAATAACATAGAGCAATTATAACAATTTACTGTAATAGATTTTTATGATGTGGTCTCTCTCTCAAAATATCTTATTCTACCATAATCACCCTACTTCTTGTGATGATATGAAATGGTAAAACGTCTATGTGATGAGATGAAGTGAGGTTATCACGGTAGGCATTGCAATTTAGCATGAGGCTGCTACTGACCTTCTATGATACATCAGAAAGAGCATCATCTGCTTCCAGACCGCCATTGACTGGGAACAACTGACACTGTGGAAAGTGAAACCGTGGATAAGGAGGGACTACAGTGTATGGAAAAGTATAAACTCTTCAGAATAAATGATGGTATTGATCTCTGGGAAAAGGAGGACAATGGAATTAGAAAAGGATAAACAGAGTACTTCAACAGTTTCTAGGACCTTTGTTTCTTTACATCTATTTTTCCTGAAAAACTTTGGCACATTAAAATACACTATGTGTGGGGCCTACATGGGTTTTTAAAATTATTCTCTGTTCTCTATATTTGATATATTACATAGTATAATTACATTAAAAATTAAAAACACATCTACACAAACACATGCAGGAAGATTTATAGAAGCTCTATTCATAATGGCCAAAATTTGGAAGGAACCAACACTCCCTTCAGCAGGTGAATGGGCAAATAAATTGTGATACATCCAGACAATCAACTATTATTCAGCACTAAAAAGTAATGCACTATCAAGCCATGAAAACATGGAGGAACCTTAATTGCATATTACAAAGTTAAGCCAGTCTAAAATGTCTACATACTTGCGATCCTAATTATATAATATTCTAGAAAAGGCAAAAACTGTGGAGACCCGTGGTTGTCAGAAGTCAAGGTGGTGTAAAAGGATGAATAAGGTTAGCACAGAGGATTTCTAGAGCTACAAAAATACACCGTGTGATATTATAATGACTGATATATGTCACTATGCTTTGTCCAAACAGTAGAACATACAACACCTAAGGGAAACTATGGGTTTTAATGTAGCAATGTAGTTTCATCAATTGTGGCAAATGTATCACTCTGGTGGGGAATGTTGATAATGTGGGAGGCTATGTATGTTTGGGGGCAGAGGTATATGGGAAATCTCTGTATCTTCTCACTTTTGCTGTGAGTCTGAAACTGATTTATAAAAGTAAAGTATTTTTTTTTATTTATTTATTTATATATTTATATATTTATTTATCTTTAAAACAAAAAAGCAAGAAGTGAAACCAAAAATATCACACTAAAAATACTGCAAAATCAGAAATAAAACTTTAAAAATTGCTCTTGAGTCAAAGAGGAAAGTAATAAATGAGGACACTGGGAGCACTATGCCAAATCACGTTGGATACAGTCAAAGAGATCTTCAGAAAAATGTATTGCCTTAATGCACTCTTTGTAAAATAAGAAATCATATTTTTAAGTGAAATAGCATTTAATTAAAAAGTTAGGGTTGGGTATATAATAGTGGGAATCCAAACTTCATAAAAAAAGTGATAGCCTAGCATAGTGGTTAAGATTGGATTCTGGAGTCAGGTTACTTGGGTTTGAATTCAGGCCTTGCCACCCACCAACTAGAAGGCATGGGAAAGTTATTTAATTCACTTTGCCTCAATTTCCCCCATTTTTTAAGTAGAATAATATTAATGTCTTTTTCACAGAACTGATACTGGGATTAAATGTGTTAATATTGTTAAAGCAGTCAGAGCATTGATTATCTCACAGAGCCAGTGCTATACAGGGACTCTATAAGGCTATGTAAACACTTGATTCATCAAAATGTTTTAAAAAGAAGGACTTAATAAAGGGAAAAAATAGAATTTAATTAAATGGGAAAGAAACCAAAATACATACAAAGAGTTGAGGGAATCAATAAAACCCAAAGCTGGAATTTGATGAGATCAATAAACATTTGGCAAGTCTAGTATACTAGCTGTCTTTTAAAACTTTAGTGATAATTGGGTGAAATAAATTTAAAATTTTCAATGCAATTCAAGAAGAATTAATACCAAAGGAAGATATTATAGAAGGGCTTATTTTATTCAAGATGATTTCACCAAATGAAAATTATTTAATAGAGACATCTAGGGGATAGACAGGCAATTTCATAAGTGATTGATTTTTTAAGGTATCTTCCAAATATGAGTTATTATTTCACGATTTTGTTTTCTGAATTGTATTCTTTTTACTACACATCAAGTAACTCAGGTTAAGTTACTTGAGATACTCCTCCAATAATATACAGGGTATTCGTAATGTCTGACAAATTGCATAGTGGCATCAAAGACACTTGTAATCTATAAAATAGTAAAATACTATTGACTATGTTGTAATGAATAATTCATTACATTATCTATCTGCATGTGGAATAGGGATAGATATAAAGAACATAAGTACTATGCATAATAGAGGGAGAAAGGACTTTTTGAAGTCAAGATAAGAGGGCACTTCACAGTTGAAATACAGGATGTCTTAGAATACCCTGAACATCTGGGTAGAGGAGCCCTTTGCTTTTGTTTGTTATCTAAGAGAAATTATTTGTATGAGAGCAATAATACCTTCCTTGTACCACTTCCCCCTTTCCATGTATGGATCAACAAGATTCTTTTCTGGAACCTGAAGTATAGACATGATTAAAAAATTCCAAGGATTTTATCCATACCAGACACTCACCTTGTTCAGAGTTGTGATTACAGTTTCATATGCCCCATGGAAAGTTTCTTTCTGCATAAATTATGGCCCTGAACATGCCATGGAACAAAGATAGGATCTCTCCCAAAATGCATAATTGTCTTCATCTACATCATAAATCATGCTGTTGAGTGGCACAGTTTTTGCTAGATATGTGAGTCAATTCCAATGTATGCACTGAGAAGCAAATTGGGTGGTAGAGATCATTCTGTCTTAGGAAATAACAGAATCAATTCTTGTGCTATATTCCACATGGCTCAGCAGAGAAAGCCATTTGCTGATGGTCACATGTAATGAGCACAAGTAGTGCTTAGGATACTGACTTCTAAAATTCATTTATAAAAACACGCTGATTTGAAAAGTTATGAGACTACTAAGGCAAGAACAGCTGGTCTATGGGTTGAGGCAGAAAAATGGAATGACAAGAGTAGATATGAAATTACACAGGGGAAACTTAAACTAAACTAAGAGGATCAAGAACAGAAACTTGAAATCTGCCAAATTTAAACAGAAGATATAGGAAATAAATATGGTGACGGAGACTGAGTGAAATTGTGGGCATTCTATAAAAGATGAAGGGAAGATTGGTATTTGGAAAGAAAAGAAGAGGTGGGGTGGAAAGATTAATATAATTGAATAACTATTATGTACCGGACACCGTGATAAGAAAGAGAGAATTCAAGAAGGGAATTACCAAGAATCTTAAATGCCACAAAGAAGTCTAATGTAAGGAAAAATGGAAGGGCCTTTTGTTTTGGTAGTTAAGAGGTGGTTGCTATTTGCAATGAGAACAATATCATCTATCAACGCTCACGCTAGATATTTTAGATACTACCATCTTGCTCTTGAGAGACTCGTTCCTGTTGGAAAGGTGAATCTATCTATAATCAGAAATGACTTTCTGATAAGTAAATTTAATAACACAGACAAGAGACTGTGGAACCTCAGACATAAAATCAGACATCTTTTTCTCACTGTTTAGAAAGATTTTAAGCATATGCGATTTGTTGTTTTTTTTTTTTTTTCTATTATGCTCCTCATCCATAATGATCCTCATTTATGTCCATTTTGGTGACATTTGGCATTTGTGCTCTCATTTCCACACTGATTCTGCCATCACTTCTTTCTTTATTTAACTTTTAGTTAAGCAACAATATATTTGTTGCAGGGGTAGAATTCAGTGATTCATCACTTACATGCAACACCCAGGGCTCATCCCAAGTCATCACTTCTTATCTGCATAACTACGATGGCCTCCAAACCAGTACCTCTACTTCAGCTTTACCTCTTTGTAATTCAAATCTCTGAGAACTGCCGGAATTATCTTTCCAAAATAAACCTGAATATATAATATCCTTAATTAAAACTCTTCAGTGGTTCACTGAGGACTTCAAACCAGTAATGATAACACACGAATCCCTCAGTTATCTGCTCTTGCTCCATGGAATCATGTAAATCTGATCAGCTCTCTATCATAACACTTCTTGCACACTCGTGTGTACATTTCTGTCTTTTCTGTCATCTTTAGATAGATGTCTTTCAGTTCTGTCCCTTTACAGTCTTAAAACAAAGCCTAGTATGTATAACAATGCATAGTTTTTAAAGGATTGAAATACAGGTACATAAAATCCTGCCTGCAGAAATGTTTACTTTTGTCTATCTTGCAATACATTATTTCAAAAATTATAAAATTAGTTGAATAAACACTGAAAAATTCATATGCTTTATAAACTTCTTGTCATACATAGTTCTCATAGCCTATATTCTTTCATACAATTTTGAACTATAAATACTTGCTTACTTACTCTTTACCTAATCTTTGCAGCCAAAAAAAAAAAAAAAAAAGAAAGGAAGGAAGGAAGGAAGGAAGGAGGAAGGAGGGAAGACATCATCCGTTTAAACCATACTCCTCCTGGAACATGGGCTTTAAAGGCAGACATTCTTGTCCAGATTCTAATCAGCAGATTAATTTAGCTGATGCCTCCCAAAGGTCTGAGCCATGCAACTCTGTCCCTAGAAGAGTTATGGGACTGCAATAGTGGTTCCAAGCAAGAAAAAGGCATTTCTTCAGATCTTTCCACCACACCACAACTTTCAAACAATTAAGGAATAGAACAGCTCCAAATCATTTAACCTAGAATATATAAATACAGCTTTCTCTTCATCCTCTAAAGTCACACTGTTCTTTCAGGATTCTAAACAGATAGTTCCCAAGGCAAAAGATTACATTCAGCCCCATCTACTTCCCTCTTCCCCCATTCATGTAAAGAATACTTAATCCCCTTTACTCTGTTAACATCCAGAGTTATTTGGCCAGACATAAATAAACTATTGAAAAATGAAAGAGACAGATACTTTCCAGTGATTATATAAGTAGCTGCAAACCTAAGATAAGCAACTTTATTAGTTCTCATGACTTTCCCAGGTAACTTTCCTAGACAGATGCCCCACAACAGGGTTTGAGATACTACCAGGAACATTAGTGTTTTTTGGGTTGGACTACCCATAATGCTTATGGAATTTCTATAATTTTTTTAAGAGTTAAGGAATAAAATCACAAAACACATGATTGCAATGAATTAAATATAAATTTATAATATATAATGTACATATAATGGTGCCATCACTATGGAAAAAATTATGTTCATTCCTCAAAAAATTGAAAATGGAACCATCAAATGATCCAGTAATCTCACTTCTGGATATACATCCAAAAGAATTGAAAGCAGGGTCTTGAAGAGAGATTTGCACATTATGTTCATAGTAACATTATTGACCATATCCAAGAGGATATGCAAACCAAATGTCCATCATCAGATGAAGAGATAAACAAAGTGTGGTATATACATACAATGGGATATTATTCAGCCTTAAAAGTTAAGAAAATCCTGTCACATGTTACAAGATGAACCTTGAGAATATTATGCCAATCAGATAAAGACAAATACTGTATTATTCCATTTGTATGGGGTATCTAAAGTAGTCAAATTCATAGAAATAGGAAGTAGAATGGTGGTTACCAAGGGCTTGAAGGAAGAATGAAGAATTATTGCCTAAGGGGTAGAGAGTTTTTGTTTTGCATGATGTGAAAGTTCTGGTGATCTGTTAAACAACAATGTGAATGTATTTAACACTACTGAACTGCAGATTTAAAACAGTTAAGCTGGTAACATTTATATTACGTGCTTTTTACTACAATTAAAAATGAAAAAACATTATGTACATATCAGTACATGAAACACACAAAAGATTTCATAAATTACAAAATGTGAGAATTGAATAGAACCTAAGTATTATTTAATCTAACATTTGCCATTTTCACACATGACAACACTAACAGAGGGGGTAATATGCTTTGCAGAGGAGCACCTAGCCCTTTCGTGGATAAATTCAATGCCAAAAATCATTTCTTTTGAATTAGTGTAGAGCTCTTTTCACCTCACTAAGATGACATTTCCTTCTTTTAAGTATTTTTTATATTTATACCAAATAAGCAGTGTGTCGCTTTCTATTTTAAATAGATTTTTTCTGACATATTAAATATACTTTATTTCTTTAGGTTTCTTATGCAAAAATATTTGTAAAATAACTCTGCTCATTTTTCTACCCTTTCCATGTAATGTGAAAAGTAGCTATTTTTGCTGTAGCAATTTTTCAGAAGAATCATTGCTTTTTTGGACGTATGTTTGTTCTGTGTTAATTATTTCTATTCCTTTGGCATAATTCATAAGAAAACGAGCTTCATCATGTCAGGTGTTTACCTAGTGAAGCTCATTTCCCTCTCTTCTCCCTAACTACAGCAGAAATAATTCAACACCAGCAGTTTTAAATTTGTACTGCAGGAAAAATAAAAGTGGGGAATCTCCTCCTTATGAAAGAAGGTATCACAATAAATCACAAAAAGTAAGAGTACTGTAGGACTTGGCTGGATTTGGATTTACAACAGCTGCTATTATTAACAAGTGATTGACCTGAAACTAATGAGTAGATTAAGTAAATAAAATCCTAGAATTTTATAATATATTTCTAAGATGTGCTAAGTGATAGATGATAGGTAGATGGATAGATAGATCAATAGATAGATGATAGATTTAATTTTAAGATTACATACAATTATTATTCATATTATGCAATCTCCCTTTTGAACTACTTAATTGATTCCCTCTCCTACTCAATCAACTAGCCAAATCATTAATGGGAAGCATCGGAGACACCAGAAAGCAAGGGATGTACTGAATGATTGTTAAGTATGGTACTGCTGTTTCTTCATACCTTTTTAAATGCATTTCTCAATGGGACATTTTATATACTGCTAAGGTATTTTCGCTCAATGAGTATTTTCTCTCCCTCCCTCCCTTGCTTCCTTCTTTTCTCATTAACAGAATAAGAAAAAGCAGTGTAGAACTCTCTGAAGCCAAATAGGAGACACTTTTGCTCCTGAGAAACTTGTACATATCATTAGAGATCTCTACAGATGGAATCAATGCCAGACTCAGGTGGAGCCAGTGTTGTGCATTTGGCCTACTCCTAAAGAGCCAAAAGGAATGGGAAAATTCATTAGTATTAAACATGTACTTTAACAAGTTAATACTTTTTAAAAACAGCATGGCCCCATTAGAAAACACTTCAAATTTTATTGATTGAAATTTAACTGTGAGTTTATGGTAAAGCACCTACGGAATTATGGTGTTGGTTTGTACATTTTAATTAGAAACTTGATTTGATTGTAATGAAACAGGAAATTACACAAAAGTCATTTTTTTTTCATAGATCCAGGCAGGGGCAAAAAAGGTTGGAATAAGAGAGGATGAATCCAGATAAATATAAGTGCTACACCAGGCAGGCAAGAGAAAATGTTCACAAAGTCATAAAACAGTACAATTTTCAATGACAATCTCTAAATTCTTGGGTCACTTTTTTTTCAATATTCAAACACAAAATATCTCAGAAATCTATCCATGTTGAGTGCTTTGCCCCTCAGAGCATGGGCACTGACTGTTTATTCTCCAAAGCACACTCTCAAGTGTAACATAATTTACAAACATCACATACTATGGCTCTCAATGACCATCACAAGTAACATTCATAAGAATTCCTAATTGTGTATCATTCTCCTTAGAAATCCTTCTTTAGGTCCATTGGTTTCTGTTCCCTAGCCCTTTGATTTATACTACACTTATTCCTGCTTGTAGTCCCTATTTCTGGAGTCTTCTTTCCAGTATATACTCTTACTCAATTCCTTGTTTTTCCCAGTCCCCCACACTAAAAAAACGCCATCTATTTTATGGTTATATGTACTTCTACATCATGGAATTTACAACATGTATGACTGCTAGGATAGTATGTCTCCAAATCAGGTGTAACCACCTTCAGAGCAGGTACCATATCTGCTCTGTTCTCAATTATACCCTTTGCATGTTACATAAGAAGTTGTCTAACATATAAGATATGTAATAAATATTTGCTGAAGGATAAATGAAACCAGTCTAGTCATTAGGGCATTTAGAGTGAAATAATAGGGACTCAAGTTTAAAAATGGTCAGAGAAACAGAAACTCAGGATTAGAGATGGAGAGATTTTCCACCATTCTATCTCTAGATTGAGGTTCCATCTCAAGATTGCATGAGTGTGGTATATGAATTCAGTCAAATGAAGTGTTTTGTAAAACAAAAGTGACTTTAAAAAGACATTTGAAATGTGGTTACAAAATCCAAGTCTCATTATTAATCATTCAAAGCTTTAGAGAATCTGACTGGCATGTTAAGAATACTAACTCCCCTAGATGATCCTTAGGTTTTTTAAAACTCAGGAAGGAAAGTGAGAACTGACACAGTGGTGACTCCTTGAAGAAAAACCATTAAAAATAAACTCATTAAAAAAATTGGAGACAAACTTATTAAATTCTAACAGGCTTAAATAATGTGCTATCATTTTGATAAAGAAGTGACTTCTATTTCCTTTCTTCAGGTGACAGAATACATTTTACAATTTTTAATAAAGTATTTTGACACAGAGTGGCATTTGTGATGAATATAAGAGCTAATGAAAAGAAGGGTTATATGAACTCCATTGCTTGAATCATTGTAACTTAATTATAAACAATTTATAAGTCAAAACAAGAAAAATTTAAAAATAAAAATGACTGTGAGAAGAGAGTATGAGGGTTGTTGAAAGAGCAGAAGTAAAAAAAAGCATCAATAGTTGCAGAAATATTCTAGTTATATTCATATTAATCTTCAAAGCTCCACCTCTGAGATTACTATTTATAAAATAAAATAATGCTACATGTGAATAATTCCAATTCTTTAACTTATGCTGCTCTTGTGGACACAATTTTGAACATAATTTTACAAAACTGAGGACAAAATTTAACTCTTTTAAAAAAAATTTTTATGTTTATTTATTTTTGAGAGAGAGGGAGAGACAGAGCATGAGTGGGGGAGGGGCAGAGAAAGAGGGAGACACAGAATCCGAAGCAGGCTCCAGGCTCTGAGCTGTCAGCACAGAGCCCAACGTGGGGCTCGAACTCACAAACCGTGAGATCATGACCTGAGCCAAAGTCGGATGCTCAGCTGACTGAGTCACCCAGGCACCCCTGAAATTTAACTTTTTAAGCTTCATACCTATTTTGTATAACTATCCCAGTAAAATTCATATCCCACTAAAAAATATGAGCAGTTGGGGATTACAGTCTTTCTTCATTACCCTCTTCACACAGGTATATTTCCCCAGGGTAGTGACTCACATCAACTACTATATAATATATTTTGTAAGATAAGACTCACTTGATACAGGTTTTCTCACTCATTCAGAAAGCATTGAGAGGTGCTCATCAAGTGCCAGATACTGAGAATGCAGAGATGAAAGACTGTCTACAGGCACATGAGAGGATAACTATAAGAATTACGATAAAGTGGCAGTAAACTCATATAACCATAGGGTTGATATAGACCTCTGATTTATCATTCTCTGAAAAATGAGTATTATTTTGTTTTAAATTCAACTCTCCACCCTTTACTCTTAAGAGAGCCATTTTAATTAGATAATATACTAGAAAACAAATATAAAACAATATGGTCTCAGATTTCAGTACACAACCTAGCAAAGAAGCTGTGAAGCTTACCTGGGGCTACTGGTATCTGATTCTGAGAGTAGCATATGGGCTGTGGGAGGGACTCTTAGAATCAGGAAGATAGATTGGATAGTAGAGAAAAATTTTATGCTGGGAAAATTTTTTTCCTATGCTTATTGCTATCAGAAACACATTTAAACCATTAAGGATAAAAATATTGAATATGACATTGTGTATCAACAATACTTGGATAAAAAATACTGAATAAAAAGTTATGGAAAGAGATATACAAACCTAATATTAAAACCTAGTGTCTATATCAATATTAGATGAGAATGACTTTAGGAAAAAACTAAATATGAAAAATCAATCAACATTTACAATAGCCAAATATGGAAACAATCTAAGTGTTCATCAAAAGACAGATAGGAAAGTGTGGTGTATATGTGTGCGCGCACACACACACACATAAACACACACAAACACACAGAGAAATATCATGCAGCCATAAAAAAGAATGAGATAGTGCCATATGAGACAACATGGACGGATCTAGAAGGTATTATGCTAAGTGAAGTAAGTCAGACTGAGAAAGACAAGTACCATATGATTCCACTTATAAGTGGAATGTAAAAAAAAAAAAATGAATAAACAAACAAAAAGCCGATTCATACCTATAAATACAGAAAATTAATTGGTGATGCCAGAGGGGATGGGGGTGAAGGGCTAGGCAATATGGGTGGAGAGGGAAATACAGGCTTCTAGTTATAGGATGACTAAGTCATGGGAATAAAACACACAGCATAAAGAATATAGTCAATGATATTGTAATAGTGATGTAACATGACAGATGGTAGCTACAATTGTGAATGTGAACTGCTTAAATCACTAAGTTATACACATGAAACTAATATAACATTATGTGTCAAGTATACTCAAAATTAAAAAAATCACAAACATCAATCTACATAGGAAAAAATTTTAGTAATCAGAGAAATATAAGCTAAAACCACAGTGAAATCCACAATCAACACCACCCCCATCCTGCCACACAATATTATGCTTGCAAAGTAATAAGATCTCGTAATACCACTTGTGAGGATGCAGAGAATCAGAGTTGTGTTGAGAAAGTAGATTGATTACCACCACTCTAGTAAACACTTGGGAATTTTCTAATAAAATAGAAAACGAACATTCTCCATTTCTCATCAATTCTGATATTTATTCTAGAGAAATCCTTGCCCCTGTGTAACATTAGACATGTAAAGACCGTACCCTATCTTGTTCATCTGTTAAGCACCCAAATACCCAAATGTCCACTAAAAGAAGAACAGATTAATATACTGTGACTTTTTCATACCAGTACTATGGAATATCATAGATCAGTGAAAAGAAATGAAAGTTTAGGTACAGATATCACCTTGGAGGAGTGGGATTTTACCTATTAATCTAAAAGCAAATTGTGAAAGATTACCAAATTATTCCATACATGTATGCTAAAAATTTTTAAAGCAAATACTGTAATGTGAAAGGGTGACAAAATTTTGAACAAAGGAATAATAAAACAGAAAGTTTATATTGGTTGCTTCTGGAGAGGAAGGAGGAAAGGGGTAAAAATGGAGATCATTACATGGTAAATATGGTAAATTGATATATAATACTTACAATGCTCACTTTTTCATGTAGAGTGTTGAGTAGAAATATGTTAGTTTTCTTATTCTTCTTTAAATCATGCATACACTTATATGATTTTTTTGTATGTTCAACATATACCATAATAAATATTTTACAAAGAATTAATAAATGCATGAATAAAAGCTGAATAATTAAAAGAATGAATGATCAGATAGAGTACTATGGAAGGATGTGTTTCAAGTTCTGTTGCCAAGAAAGTTAACACTATATCTCCAGTATGGGTTTTGAGACTAGAATTATTACTCAGAATCCTTTCCTTATATGTTGATAGTATGTTTCTCCATTACAGATATCTATTCTTAATATAGTATCAAAATACATTTTGCTCTTGTGGAATGTTGGCTGGTGCCACTTTTTCCTAAAGCCTGTCCACTGTCTCCATACTGACTATCATGTTTCTGGTCTGGAGAAGTGCTGATGAAATTTTATAAATTAAAACAACATTAACAGCAACAAAGTAATAGCAAACTTGAAAATAGTTATAATTTCTCAATATCTATGGCAGAAATAGACATCTTAAGAATAGAGAGTTTTATAAAACTTGCTTAGAAAAATACATTACTTTTGGCAATTTAAGTAAGCAATTATCTTGCAAAATAAAATTTTATAGTGACATTTTAAAGGGGTTCTCCAAATAGAACTTCTCTTTCACAAGTGGCTAATTGCAGTTTTGGATGGACAGTTTCGCATTTAAAATTGAAGGTAAGTTAGTTCCTGAAACCAATTACACCCACAGTCCCTTTTTTTAATGTAAAATTTTACTTTGTAAGTGATTTAGAGGACATAAAGTGCTTTAAAACAACAAATACAAATTCTAATAAAGCAAGATTTCTTGTGGGCCCATGTCTGCCATACATAGCTACTGCTAAAAGATGCAGATACTCAATGAAACATTTTGCTTTTTTTCTATACTTTGACAACATAGTTAAATATAGTGATTTCCTAGTCTCTACCACACTTCTCCACTATATTGATACAAAATAAGCTACTACATTGATAAATTACATATGTAACTTTGTATTGAGTTGTCAAACATGTTTAAATTGAAAATAATGGACAATTTTGAACATTTTTAGACAGAAGAATTATTGAAGAATGCTATCATATATTTATTCATTTCCATACATATCTGGGAGCTAACATTATCACTTACTTTTTGTGGATACTCAATAAAGATTTATTAGGTTATTTTAAATTGAAAAAATAAAATCATCACATTTATGCATGACATAGTTAATTTATATATATTCACTTCACTTGGAATAGGACACCAATACAAACATAAAAATAAAATTAACTTACTTGTTAATTCAAATCAGTGAAGAATTGGAGGAAAGATATTCAGAAAATGGAAACCCATTATTGTACCTGCTTCTTTTAACAGTTCCTCATTAAGCATTTACTGTCTTAAGTGTCATGAAAATAACAGTATTGATAATGCATAGTCCTGGGACTTAATATGCTATCTAATTAGAGAGAAAGAATAAGTAAATGTATATATTATTGTTTCTGTATGTATATTATTGTGTGTGTGTGTGTGTGTGTATACACACACACACACACACACACACACACACACATGATATAAAATAAGTACCATGAACTATATCTAGTTGTCACTTTAAATCATGGTTAAACTGGGGTGCCTGGGTGGCTGAACTGGTTACGTGTGGGACTCTCGCTTTCAGTGGGCTCAGGTCATGATCTCATGGTTCGCGAGCCCCCTGTGGGGTTCCACACTGGTGTGAAATCTGCTTAAGATTTTCTCTTTGCCTCTCCCTCTGCCCCTGCCCTGCTTGCTTGTGCAAGCTCTCTCTTGCTCTCTATCTTTTAAGAAATAAAAATAAAAATAAATCATGGTAAAACTAATTAAATTGTTTTCCTTGGCCTTCCACTCATCCATGCTTTTGTAGAGGTGGTTCATTTTGTTTATGATGATCTCATCTTGCACACCTATCTAGTGAATACAGCTTCCCATCTAATCAAATTCCTCTGGAGAAGTCTCTCTCTATCCTAGATACTCGTATGTGTGTCGCATGTTCCCAATGCACTTTGACTCTCCTTCCCTTATAGCAATTGTTTCTATGCTTGTATGGTAATAGTTAACATATAACATTATATTAACTTTTTATGTCCTTTAGCACTTAATGAGAATTTAAAAATATTGTGGACAGCTTAATTTATTATATAAATACCTACATCTGTAATTAAATACCCTCTACTAGACTCTAGATTAGTCACATAATTAAAATGGAATACTGATATGGATAAAGGGGATTTCTGTAAGCTTCAGATTTGAGACAGATCTGACCTTCAAAAATGTAATAAAAAGCAGCCTGTGATAACAGACAAAATCCCTGAATTCAAAAGAAGAACTGGATTCAAGGTTAAGATTTCACATTATTCCCTGTCTGATCTTAGACGACCTTTTAATCTAAATGTTCATTTCCTAAACGATACAAAGGAATAGATTTCTGCCCCACTTAAAATAGTATAACTGTGATAAAAAGAGATACATGTGGTGAAGTCACCAGGTAAATGAAAAGAATTATACAAATTTAGAGTATTAATAAATTATGAAGATGGAAATTTAATATAGTATGAATATATCAAACAAAGAAATGACCTGATGTCTCGGATTTCTTAAGAAAAGGAAATGTGGAAAATAAAAATTGAATCTATGAAGATAGGGAAGAATTAATATATTTTAACAACAAAGTGATAAAATGGAATTCTCCTAAGCATTAAATTTGGAGATACAATGAATATTTTGTAAGTCATTTTGTGAAATTCTTGCTTTGTGTAAATATTAGAAATTAATTTCTAGGTACATAAATTATTTTAAAAACTGGAAAATTCTCTACGAATATCCAACACTGACCAGGTACTAGGAAACAGATCTCTTACCTAACTATCATGCTTATTTGTTAAAAGTTACATTGATTCTTCAAAATAGCAAGCTGCCTTAATAGATAATAATCTTGCCAAGGAACAACCAAACCTCCATAAATATTTATTTTTAAGACCTAGCCATTATACATGATATGCAGACATTTAATAAACGCCTTTACTGTAACAGATTAGAAAGACCTTAGGACCATATTAATTGAATAACTATATGAAAGAATCAGCAATATATTAGAATATGCACATATTGTAAGCGAGCATGACACTAAAATTTAGTTAGCAAATAACAAAACTATATTTTTATTTACTGCTTCATCTCTAGAATCTAATATTTTAAAAATATATTTATTTAGTTTGAAGTCAGAAAACATAATAGATAATTTAAAAATATAAGCTAGTTGTTGGGGCGCCTGGGTGGCTTGATTGGTTAAGCGTCCGACATCGGCTCAGGTCATGATCTCACAGTCCATTAGTTCAAGCCCCACTTCGGGCTCTGTGCTGACAGCTCAGAGCCCGGAGCCTGTTTCAGATTCTGTGTCTCCCTCTCTCTCTGCCCCCCCCCTGTTCATGCTCTGTCTCTCTCTGTCTCAAAAATAAATAAACGTTAAAAAAAAATAAAAAAATATATAAGCTAGTTGTAAAAATAATACATGAATCTAACATCATTGGTGATATTTGTTATGGAAGCACTTTTTAACATGACATCTGGCTGATAACAGTAAGTCTAACTTGTCCAAAAATTATTTTAGCATTTTTGCATTTCCCTTTTGCAGCTAAGTCAAAAGATTAGTTATGCTTACCTTTGGCAGGGTTAAGGAGATTAAGTAAAGTACAATTTAAGCATCAGATCATCATTAAAAATTCCCTATGCTAACATACCATTAACAAATTACACCAACTAAATTGTTAATGAACTATGATATCTATCTAGTACCTAATGCATGTATTTAGAAGACCTGGGCTTGAGTTTCTGCTGAACCAATATTAATTGTAACATTGAGTAAAAGCTTTAATATTTCTGAACCAGAAATTTCTCGTCTAAAAGGAAAGTAAATACACACCTTAAAGGGTTATAATAAAACAGATAACACATGCACAGTTAATTTAGAATGTGTTTTAGTAATTAAAGATAGATTTGTTACAAGAATTTTTAAAACTTTTTATCTGTTTCTGGTTGGTGCTTTCAAAACAGTGACGCCATACTTGACTCCTTTAAAGATATCCTGCACATAAGAAGAATGATCTGGTAAAATGAATAGAATTGCTTGCACAGTAATTTTCTTGACTTCTCTTCCTGGTTATGCATCATTAGCTTTTATTTCTATATCTACATTTAGCATCCCCCCCCACTAAGTTTTCTTCAATTAATCATTAATTAGGATATACTACATGTCAGGAAATATCCTGTGTCTGAAATAATATTGTGAAATTTGAAGAAAATAAACAAAATATAATGCCCAATCTAGAACTTATAGAAAAGTGAAGGAAGCAACCACCAATGAAAGAATCCCACAAATAAATGTTAAATTGCAACTATAACCAATTTATAGCCATTTATAGTTTATATAAATATATAAGATCTTATTTCTAATGGAATCTGACCTGGTTACAAAGATTAGAGCAGGATTTCAGAGGACAGACTATTTAAATAACGTATGGCAATTAACACAGGTGAAAAGGAGTGGATGGTAAAGAGAAGAGTATTTCAGACGGAAGCAACAGCATGTGCAGGCTTTCAGAGGCAGGGAAAATTGTGCTGCATTTAGTGAAACGAAAGAAGATCATAGTGGCAGGAATGTGACAAGCGAAGGGAAGAACAGTACAAAGGGAGAGTATTTTACTGTGTTACTGTCCTTTAAACGGTTCGAACTTATAATACCTCTAATTCCTAGGCCACTAATTTCTGCCAGCATTTACTTTGCATCAGTGGCTAGGCTTCACTTCTTGGGCACCATAGTTCAACTATACAC
Source organism: Leopardus geoffroyi (assembly GCF_018350155.1). Lineage (NCBI taxonomy): Eukaryota > Metazoa > Chordata > Mammalia > Carnivora > Felidae > Leopardus > Leopardus geoffroyi. Next base: position 172,293,898 of record NC_059328.1, on the reverse strand, counting down.
GGCCTACTCCGGTTATAGCCCAATGTTAGACCGTCTACAACTTTTTGATCAAGAAGAGAAACAAAGGCCTATTTACAATCTCCTTCCCTGTCCCACTCAAACACACACCAGGGCACATACTCCATTTAGGATTTCCTTAGCCTTACATCATGCTCGTAAAAGTGTATTTAAAAAAAATTTTTTTTCTGATGTTTATTTATTTTTGAGAGAGACAGAGACAGAATGCGAGTGGGTTGGGGCAGAGAGAGAGGAAGTCACAGAATCGGAAGCAGGCTCCAGGCTCTGAGCGGTCAGCACAGTGCCCGACGCGGAGCTTGAACTCACAAGCTGTGAGATCATGACCTGAGCCAAAGTCGGACGCTCAACTGACTGAGCCACCCAGGCGCCCTCATAAAAGTGTATTTTTGCCAGAGAAAATTAATTTCTTAAAATGCAATAAAGTTTTTCTACCTGTCTCTCTAAAGAACAGATGGCAAAGATGGCAAACATGTTCCTCAAAAAAAAAAAAAAAAAAAAAGAGAGAGAGAGAAATTTTCTTTACACTTGCAGCAGGAGATCAGAGTGTACTTTGTTTTTACATATAGTCTATGCTGCCACCTCCTATATTCTACACAGTGCTATTAAGTGACAGCTCTGGTTATGACTCTGCATGCTTTTAAGTTTGCACCTTATTTAACTTCAAATTACCACAAGAATGGCACTCTGAGTTAGATCTAAACCTAGTACACGATTTATCTTAGATGAAATTGTGAACTACACAAAATTCTTCTTTGGAGACTCTATAATCCAAGACCTGCAGAATTTGGATTTTTGACGGTATTCTCTCCCTTTCTCTGAAGCCCTAACACTGATGCTGCTCCTTATTGAAACTCTTTTCATATGTGAGTTTTGAATTCCATTATGTTTTCTATATTTATTGATTGAATATTTTCTATGCGGAAATACTTTCTCTTTTTCCTTCCAAATGGTCTCATGGATTATTTTAGTCAATGAGTTATAATTCTTTACTAGCATTACTTATTTTGATGCTTGAGTTGTCCCAGATTTGGCTAGTGGAATTCCTTAAGGGGCTTCTATGTTCTTTGACTTATACTTATCAATCTCAAGATTGCTACCTTGCTTTCTGTCACTGCAAAGATATTCAGGCATATCTTTTACTTTTCCTGTCCTTGACATAAAATCACCTGTTTTTCATGATTATAAAAACTAATTCAGGCAATAGTCATCAGTGGATACTAACTAGAGGTGAACATTTGAAAAAGTAACCTGATATTGTATTTACATAGTCTCAAAGCTGCCCCATCCTCACCCCTCAAGGATCTAACCACAGATGCTTTTAATTGCAATGGAAAAAATAGTAATTTTATAGTGAAGAAAACTAGCAAACGCCACCATAACCAAATTTCAAAGTTGGACCATCGCCAGTAAGGGATAAAACAAAATCATGTTTCTCCTGATAGTATGCACAGAAAAGGATGCAGCATAAGGAATATGGTACTTTTCAAAATAACATGTAAACATAATCTAATCACCATGAAAAACTAAATAAACGACGCGTAAGGGATATTATACAAAATAGCTGACCTACCCTTTGAAAAGTCCATCTTGTGACAAATAAAGACAAACGGCTGTAGATTAAGAAGACTAAAAAGACATGACAAGTAAATGCAATTCATAATCTGGAATTTTCTTTTGTTATAAACAATATTACTGGGATAGTTATTAAACTGTCAGATCTAATTAAGTGTTAGAGATTATATATTATCTCATAATGCTAATTTTCTGATTATGATAATTAGACTAAAGCTACATTAGAAAGTGTCTTGATTTTAGGAAATAGACAATAAAATATTCAGTGGTAAATGGTCACCTTGTCCTAACTTCCTTTCAAATGATTCAGAAAAAAAACCCACAAATCTATATTGAGAGTGAATATGGTAAAAATATTAACATTTGGAAAATCTAGATAAAGAGCACACTGATATTCTTTGTGCTAGTCTTGTAATTTTTTGTAAGCCTGAAATTAAATTTTATAGTACTATCATCAAAGAAAAAATACAAAGAAAAATATTTAGGGGCGCCTGGGTGGCTAGGTCAGTTAAGCATCCTACTTTGGTTCAGGTCATGATCTCACGGGTTGTAGGTTTGAGCCCCATGTTGGGCTCTGAGCTGACAGGTCAGAGCCTGGAGCCTGCTTCAGATTCTGTGTCTCTCTCTCTCTCTACCCCTTCCTGGCTCGCACTCTGTCTCTCTTGCTCACTAAAATAAATAAACACTTTTTTTATAAAAGAAAAATATTTAAAGTCAATATTTTGGAAAAGTGTGATTGCTACTGGGAATGACATTCACTGCAGTGCCAGGCATCTCAGAAGTGATCTTGGGTTTTTTTTTTTTTTTTCTTTCCTTTAAATAAGTAACAACCCTCAAAGGTAGCTAATCATTAATTCATTTAATTCATATTTTTATAATTCTACTGATCATAGTAACTTATTTAAATTTTATGTGGTTTTAATTGGAACAATATTGGAATTCAGGAAGATTTAAAAAAGAGAGTGAAGTCTCACAAATTCAGAAAATAAAATAATTGGACCAGATGACAAATTTAAAAATGAAGGAAACAGAGAAGTAATCACTGCCTACTAACTGATTCAAACATCTTACTGACAGACATTAGCAGAAGGAGAGAGCTCAGAAGGACTTTTGCTATTAATTATTCACAGTCCAAGGTTGCAAGGCTTTAAAAAAGGAACTTAGGATCAACTTAAATCAGGTCATATTTCTCATTAGGCTTTCTTTCTCCACTAATGATGGGTGTATTTATTTTCTACGTACCTTCTATCTCTTCATTTGTTGGGACATAATGAGCATGAAGATCCTTTCCAGAGTAATATGGCCAAAAAAAAAAAAAAAAACATTGCTGAACTTTAACAAATGATTTAGCGCATATTCTAACATATAGAGAAAAATATCTAACTCATTTATGTTTTTTTTCCTTTATAGTTTTGAACATTTCTATAAGCATGCCAATCATGAAAAGACTGTGGGTCATACATCCTAATACTTTGTAGTTTGGTGTATAATTGGAACACTTTTTTCACCTACCATTTGGTATAGCAAAATATATGCGAGGAGGTTTTCTTGTTTTGTTTTTTTAAGAAAATCTTAAGAATCTTATGGGATTTTAAAAAACCAGCCAATATTGTACCAAAAGTAATTATATAATAGTATATCTATTATTAAAATTACGTTTAAAAAATATTATATACTGCCTATAATGGCTCAGAATAGGTTTATTTCCTCTGGTGGCTATGTGTACAATAAATATGAACATATTCTGTGTTTAATGTACATGGTTGTTGTTCCCTGGCTATTTTGTTTACAAATTTAAATATTAATGAACTAATACTAACCTCTTCAGAATACAACTGATAACCATTTTTGTTCTGAAATTATACTAGCATGCCTTTTCTTAAGATTTATGTAAATCAAGGGGCGCCTGGGTGGCGCAGTCGGTTAAGCGTCCGACTTCAGCCAGGTCACGATCTCGCGGTCTGGGAGTTCGAGCCCTGCGTCAGGCTCTGGGGCTGATGGCTCAGAGCCTGGAGCCTGTTTCCGATTCTGTGCCTCCCTGTCTCTCTGCCCCTCCCCCATTCATGCTCTGTCTCTCTCTGTCCCAAAAATAAATAAACGTTGAAAAAAAAATTAAAAAAAAAAAAAGAGAAAAGATTTATGTAAATCAAAACCCTTACCAGCACCTTAGCTCCATTTGTTTAGTTTTATTTATTTTTTTCTAAATTTTGTTTTGTTTTGGTTTAATTTTTAAACAGATGTCAGTTATTGGTATAATTAAAAATATACTATATCCTTATGAAATAAAGTACTGAAATCCAAATATATTCATATGTTTTTTGTATTCTACCCTACAGATTAAGTGGAATGAAATTTTTTTAGGTGTTCCTCTGAAGTCATGTCCTCATCCCCCTCTAATTCAACTAGGTCAGGCCAAACTGTTTCATAAGTTAACCCCAGTGAGGAAATGCTCCATGTTTTCCCAGTGTTCTTGGTCTTCACCCTACCGTTTGACACAATTTCATCTCCCTTCCATTTCACAATCATGCTTTTCTTAGGTGTTCGTTGCTAGGGAATTCAACACTAATCTAGTCAATCTATAGGAACTGTTGTGTAGTGTCAATCAGGCCAGTGTTGGTTTATTATTCAGAATCATCAATGGTTCCTCCTCATAGTAGAGCAGGGCTTTTCTGAGAGAACTGCTCTGTAAATAGCAGCATGTGATGGATCATGGAACTTAAGGTAGATGAGACAGGACATAAACTAGAATGGACAAAGTAAAAAGTACAAATCAGTGGGGATCAATATATTGGCTGTGTCCAAAAGGCCTAAATATTGTTAAAGTAAAGATATTAAAGAGAGAGGTACAGGGAAAGAGATAAGAAAATGAGGTTGGATCACTGGGACTCCAGAGGTGATGTGGCGAGTTCTAGCAGCAGCAACTTTCACGGTGTGGCAGTGGGAGAGGGTAAGCAAGTTACTAGGAAGTGAGATAGCTATAAATAGCAAGTTTAAGATGTAGTGTAGGTCATGGGTATCTGATGTTCTTGGGTATCATGAGAAAAGTATCACTGAAAAAATAACTATGAGTCAGGACTAAGATGACCAATTATTGTGCTTTTAAAACTAAAAGTCTGTGTCCCTGGAGGCTTCACAGTCCTGGGCAGACTGGAGCAGGAATGAAGAAGTTAGAGGTTCCATAAGGAACAAACATTTGTAGGAAAAATAAGGTATGACTGTCAGGAAATGGCAATGAAAGTGAAGAAAGAATCTTTTCTCCCCCCATTATGTATGACTTTGGAGGAAAAAAACAAACCAGTGTTGAGGCCAGTGAAGGAGTTTTTGCATAGGATAATGAGATTTAGTTAAAGCCAGGATTTCTAGGGATACACTGTGACAGCATTGAGGACAGTGTTGAGACTATGCTTGGAGAGAAGAAGTTGATGAGTCCATACAGCAAAGATGTTGGAGAGAGAAAGAGATGGAGGTTAAGGAGAGAACATTGATGGATTTATGAAAAATTATGGGATTTAAGTTCAGATGACATAAAATGAGCAAAATGATAAATGATGAATTTATGGTGACTGAGATAAACAGGGAGAAACAATGGAATCAATAATTATAGACTCTAGAAAAACAGGGCCAAAAAACTATAATCTGGAATGGTTTATCTGGCAGTAGGTTGACTTCTGGGTCTCTATCTCTTGGGCTGCACAAGATAGTATTTCAGTGAGTTTCCTCAGCTCCCCTACATGGCGTGACCAAAGTGAGGGAGGCTGCTTCCTGAGACTGCTGTCCCACAGAGGGGAAAGAGGCTGCTGCCTCAGTTGCCTCAGCTGGCTTGCTGCAGAGGGCCTCCTTTGCTCGAACCTCGGACTCCTAGTTGGGCTGAAGTTCACATAGCATGACAAACCTTCTTCCCTGGAATTTAGCATTGTGTTAATAGATTTCTATCCAGCACTGTATTCTATTTGCTTTCTTTATTTCGATTTCTATTATCTGATCCACAAAAAGTTGCTATGTACAGATACTTCTCTGTTTTTCTTTGCCTTTCCAGCTGATATTGGAAACAAAGACAAAAAGAAGCCACCCATGTCACAATATGCTCTTTCAAAACATAATTTTACACAGTAGAGATCTTATACAATTTAATTTGTGAGAGAAATTGAGAAAGTCTTGGCCTTCACATCCTTAGAATGACCTTTATAAATGTATTTCCATCATTCATCTAAATGTCATAAGGCAAACTGTTGCTGTTTTATGGTTGGTTCAGCATTTAATAGCTTTGGAATTTTGTTTTGAAAATGAATGCTAGGGAAATCATTTCTGTTAACTACTGGATATTTAACAATGTTGATTTTCGTGGTGCTGATATAATAGGTAAAAACAGTGCTTGTTGATCTATAATAATGATCATTATTATAAATTTCTTCTCACATTATCTTGAATGCATACTTGGTATCCACGCTTGAAATTGCCTGGAAATTTATACGATGCCTTCTTCTTATTAGATGTATTAGATGTGGTCAGATACCACAAAATCACTTACTAATAAAATTAAGTACACAGATTTTTCCACCAGCTGAAGATTAAGGAGCCATTGGTCAATCACAGGAAATAAAAACTTATTTGAGTCATCACCTTTTATTTTTATTTTCCCAGAAAGAAGTCCCTGGTAGACACTAGATTGAGAAAAAGCTTAATATAATTATGTACCTGTGAAATTATTACCAGCTTTTACAGAAATGCCTCTGAGAAATGTAACAACTCAATTAATGTCAAGGGATCTTATGTGCCTCTTATAAGCAGAAAAAAAAATCCAGAAAAGAAAATCTGTTCACATTAATATTTTTGCACTTTAAAATGACTAACATATTAATGTTTCCCCTGAAGCTATGGTACAATATACATGATGGAACATGCATATATACCAAGTACATGAATAAAGCATAGATTTTTAAGAACTATTTGTGGAAGTTTAAGGAAAATGATCAGTTAAGACAGTGAAACCAAAGAAAAATGGACTATTTCTCAAAATGGTGACACCTATTTCCTGGGTGAATTTTGTGTGGCCTGAGTTTGGACATTTGCATCAATGTTTCAGAAACATGACTTATTTTAGCTCTGAGAGTTGAGGCAGCTTTCAAAGATGGACTTGACTTAACCAACGCAAGATACTGATGTAGATTGTAAGAAGATTTAAAAAATAGTGCAAAATATGGATGGTAATACTTGTAAGAATATGGTCAAGATATGTTCTGCCTAATTTAGTGAAGTGTGGCTAACAGATTATAATCCAGATAGCAATTTAAAGGTTAAATACATAAATTTATTTATTTATGTATTAGGTGTGTACATGTGATTGATATATTTCTTCCTATGGTAAGCAATCCTCCATGAGAAATCAATTTGTAATCTAAACATAAACTGAGGACTTAGAAATTAGAACAATGGAAATCTGTTAGATAAACCGTGTTTAGGATAACACAGTCAGTTGATAACTTCCTCCTGAGGGGGGGTCTTACCAGATGGAGGTTAGTCTATTGACAAAGGTCCCCTCCCTTCTGATCTTTCTGGTAGTCATTGCCAATACTGGCTTTTTAAGATCTTGAGTTTCAATCAGCTTGAGACTCACCACTCCTCCATCTCTCTTTTGAAAGGCATTCAATATGGTTAGAGTCTAATCATGGGAATATTTAAGTTACTTTTACTCCTTATGTTGGCTTTTCATATATTAAATGCCAAGGTTTTTCAAACCCTGCATTACTGACATTTGGGGTTGAATAATTCTTTGTTATGAGAGTCTGCTCTGTGCATTGTAGGATGTTTAGCATCCTCCCTGGTCTCTACCCTATGAGATGCCAGTAGTGCCCCCTTCTCATTTGTGAAAAACAAACCTGTCTCCAGACATCCAATGTCCCATGGTGGGGCAAATGCATTCCTGGTTAAGGGCAGCTGATTTAGCCTGATTATTATATTAAAAAGCAAAAATAAACCTAATTTCCAATTTTTTTGGATTTAATGAATATCATATAGTTGCCATATCACATATCAGCATATGTGTTGATGGATTTTTCTAAATTGTGTGGGTTTTTTTTGTTTAGCACTGAAGTTGCTCTATACTTCTATGAAAGGCATTTTGTGTCCTCTTGCTGTAAAGATAACTTCTTTTAAGAAGTCATTTCCCATGTTGATTACCAGAAAAACAATTTAAAATAAGTTGTTAATTCTCCCTTCATTTTCTTTTTCTCTTATCCTCAATTTCCCCTGCAGCTTTGGGCCCATTCTTGTTCCTCCATTAAGGACAACTCCCTGAAGCAATTTTACATTCTTTGCAGTCTTCAGTTTCTTTCCTCTCAATTTCTGACCTGGCTTTTTTGCTTTCACTGGTTCACTGAAAATGCTCTAAACCATCAGTCATCTCCAACGTCAATACTCTGTGCCCACCTTGTTTGACTGATAAGCAGTGTTTTGCACACATGATTTCTACCATTCATAAAACAGTCCCTCAGTTGCCCTGGACACTACACCTGTCTACTTCTCCTTCTTCAAAGTCCCCTCCTTCTTACTTTTTTTTGGCCTCTTCCTCCAAATCCCCAGACCATTCTTTCTACCTGAAAGGCCTCAGTCCTTGAACGTCTCTCTCTAGTCCATACTCTTTTCTCAATGATCACTTTGATTACCCTGACATCAAAATAAAACTAACTTTCAAACATAAATATTCAGACAGGCCACTCTTCTCAACTTCAGAGTTGGTACAGCTTCACTTGGACATCTAAAAAGAACTTCAAATGTCATTTAGCCAAAACTAAATTCCTGAAGACCCCACCCCTGCCAGCCATCTGTCTTCTCTCACTCTTCAATTTGATAAATAACAATTTTAGACATCGATTACTTGGGGGAAAAATTGATTTGGATTCTTCTGTTTTCCTCATATCCCACTTCTAAGGTGTTCATAGGTTCTGTCAGTTTTTAATCCAAAATATATTAGGATATGACCACCTATCAAAATCTGTACTGCTACCAACTTGCCACAGTCCACCCTAATCTCTTTTGCAATATTGGAATAGTTTCCTATTTTGCCTGTTTTCCACTCTGGTTCTATGCAGTCAAGTTCAACACAGAAGCCAGTGTGATCCTGTTAAGTATAGATCACTGCATATCACTTATTTTTCAAAATTTCCCTATAACTCATGGGACCCAAATGATATAACAAACTGCCCTAAGGTCCTATAACACCCATTCCCTCCCAGTTTCACTGGCAGAGATGCTTGCTATTTGTCAAACGCACTGAGGATGTTTCTGCCCTGGGTTTTTGGCATTTTGCAGTTTTCTCTGCCTCAGATGAACTTTCCCTGATAAATTCATATATTTATTGGGCCTATTTCCTCATTTCCTTGAGGAAGGTCAATACTTAAACATCACCTTTCTAATTAAAAAAAATGTTTATTTACTTTTGAGAGAGAGCACACAAGCAGAGGAGGGACAGAGTGACATCAGGACAGAGGATCCAAAGCGGGTTCTGCAATGAGAGCAGAGAGACCAAGTCGGGGCTTGAGCTCATGAACTGTAGGCTGAAGTCAGAGGCCTAACTGATACACCCACGTGCCCCAAAATGTCACCTTTTTTAATGAGTCCTTTCAGGTCACTTTATCTGAAATTTCAGCAGCTTTCTACCTAGTCACCAACACTTCCTATCCCTTTTATGCTTTATTTTACTTGTTTGTATTATTTACTATGCAAAATATTTTACATATCAATCATAGGTACTATTTTCCCAACTAAAATATAAAATCCACAAGGCCAAGCATTTTTGTCTATTTTATTTACTACTGCCACAGCTGTGCTTAAAATAACCTTTGGAACATAGTAGACATAATATATGAATGAATGAATGAATGAATGAATGAATGATGCATGAACAATTGAATGAGAAAATAAATCTTCAAACTTATTTTTATAAAACTGTTCCTAGTCTTATTTCTAATTCTCTTAGTACCTGTAGTTAGTCTTTTGTGTTACATATCTTTTTCTATATTTTTTCCTGGACTAGAATTGCCAGGTACATGTTCATTTTCCTAGTCCTTTGAAACATTTCACTTTTTTGTTTGTGCACTGCACAGACCAGAAGCATGTTGGTATTTGTGTTATTTCTGGTCCTGAGAGAAGCAGATGCCTGAACTGGGTTAGCTGTGCAAGAGATCAGTAGAAACAAAGCCAAAAGAGGAAATGGGAGAAAGTGGAGAATCTGGGGGAGCCATCAGACCACAGTGTGAAAGGAAGAAGGTTGGGTGGAAGTGTCTTAGACTCAGTACAATTCTAAGGAAAGTACAGTGAGGGTCTCAGAGAGTTCTTGAGCCAAAGTCACTCCTCAGTCAGTGCCACCTACCCCAGGAACAGGCCTCAGCATCCCTGGTCATATTTAGTGATTGGTCAGGAGCAGCCCCTGAAAAGTCTGGCTTCAACAGAGAAGCAGGTAGGGATTTCAACGAGCGCCAACTGTGTTCCTGGCAATTACACTGTGGGCAGGGAGTCAGACTATAAGGCACATTCTCATGACCACAATGTATTGGTTTTCCACTACATCACATTCTGCTTTTTAAAAATCAATAAATACCTTCCAATTTCCTTACACTTATTTTGTTATTATTTTCCCATATACTTGAGTTAACATCTTAGAATTGAAGAGGAAAACGTCACATCACATTACTTTAGGTCTCTGAAAGCATCCCTGTTTGAAAAAACAAAAACGAAGCTGGATTGCCCTACCACGTACCCCCAGACAGTTTTGCACTGTTTTCCTGGCTCTCGGCCCTTTCTCCGTATTCCATTGAGTTTCCCGGGGTCTGCTGTGTGCTGGGTGGGTGTCTAGCCCTGCCGGTGTAGAGTAGCGGCATGTTCTGACCACATGGGCCCACTGCCATATGGAAGACTCGGCCCTTGTGCTACCCCTTTTCCCAACTCACATTGGCACAGTGCTGCCAGTAGCTGCTGGAGACACCGGCCCCTCAAGTAACTCCATGGTTCATGGCTACTTTTAGTCTGGGGCACCGATTTAACCCTTGAGCCTTTAGTCAACGTCTTTCCTCAGCCCCTATAATGGAAGATAGTGTGATATCATAGAATGAGCTTTGAAGCCAAATGAGCTTTTAGTCTACCATTTCTTAGCAAATATTTTAACCTCTCTCTCAACTTCCTCACATGGCAAATGAAGCAGAAGTCTTCAGTATTTCCCTCACAGAGTTGCTGTGAGAATCGAAGGAGATAATTGAGGAGGAAGGACTTTACAAACCAAGCTAAATATTCTTTTTTTTTTCTTTTTAATGCTTATTTATTTTTGAGAGAGACACAGAGTGTGAGCGGGGAGGGCAGAGAGAGAGGCAGGCTCCGGGCTCAGTTCAGGGCCCGGACTTGCAACCCCAAGATCATGACCTGAACAGAAGTTGGACACTTAAACAACTGAGCCACCCAGGCGCCCCAAAGTTAAATATTCTTAAGATGTGCATAACACTGTGTTAAGGGATCTGACCCATGGAAAATTATGATATTGTCTTCTCTTATGATGTTTATTATAATTTCAGTGGGGACACAGCAACGCACATCAAATAACAAAAGATATATGGGGGAAGGGGTGTCTACTGTGTATCCAAAGCTATCTTCTTGCTTTTCTGATAATAGTGGCCCTATATTCCCTGGGACACACAGATAGCTCTTGATCTCAGAAACTCAGGCCCTAAGTGTGTCTACTCTGAATCAGGAATGGGATCCGCATCACCTGGGCCACTAATGGCCCAAAGGTTTACTACTTACTTATCTCAACTTGTTACTTCCTCTTTTCTGAAACTCCTATCATCTCAATATTAGATCTGTTTTTAAATGCACTAATGTGTTCCCTTGCACTCTATTTTGAGTAATTTCACTTTGTCTTCTAGTTTCGTAATTCAAGTTAACTAAACCTTCTTCCATGTCAGCTAAAAGGCTAAATATTAAATTCGTATAGATCATAAGTCATGAGTTTGAGTTCCAGAAGGTCTTTTTTGTGTATGTGTATACATTTATGTAGGCTCCTAAATTCTCATATTATATCTGATCAAGATATCACTATCTCCTCTTGCAGCTTATATTTTATTAACCACCTCTTCTGTGCAATACACTTGATCTTTCTCTCTGGGATGTCTGAGTACCATAGATGAATTTTACTTTCCTTAAGCAACTTAAATGAAGACCAGAGTCTGCTGGTAAGAGTGCTTTATGTCTGAGAAGTTTGGGAAACACAGTGTCCCTGTTTAGGTAGGTCAGCATTGCTCCAGATGGTGAGACGTGGTCCTCCACCTACACATCAGGAGAAAGGCCTAACTTCTCCACTGCAAATACTTCCAAGTTTCCATATCAGTTAGGATCCAATCAGTAAAGTAGAACTCATACTAGCAATTTCAGAATAAGGAATTTAATACATAGAATTTAGTCACTGGTGATAGAAGGCTGAAAGATCCAAAAGAGAGTGAAAGAGTTCAGAGTGGGGACTTTGGAGATGGGGCTGCGTGGCTGGGAGGGTGAGGAGGGATTGTCTTATACCCAGTACATAGGGAGCTAAATGGTACTGAATCCTTAGGTGTCCGCTGCTAATATGGAAAGGAACAAGAAATAGGAAAAGTGTCACTCTCTCTTTCAAACTTCTTATCTCTGATCAGTGCCTCACCCTGGCTGAACACATCTGAAAGCATGCTGTCAGAAGAGTTTATAATTTGAAAGTTCCAGCCGTAGTACTTTAAGCAAGTATAAAAAAGTAGACTTTGGACTAAGAGGCAATAAATTAAAGTAATAATGATAATAGCAGGCAAAGGCTGCAAAGGCTAATGGGCAAGCACTCTTCTAGGGTCATGGGCAGAGTGGATAGCACCAAAATATTAATTTCCTATAGCTTTTTAGAGTACAGAAAGGCTTGCCCATTGCTACACTCATTTTAGGATATTTTGGAAAAACATCAGAGAATATGGAGGGGTTCACCCACTAAACCAAGGTAAGTAAATATGTATTATATCTGTACAGAATCTAATAGTAAGCAAATTATTTCAAAATATTTAACATTTTCAATATGTAAAGAAAACATCATTGGCATTCTGACATTTCTTAATAAACTGAAAAATTCTTTTAAACCATATCTTGAGCATTAAACTTAAAATTATTCATATAATTATTGAGCCAGATTTTCAGAGAAATGGTTCTGAAATAGTTTATGACTTCTAGTCAGTGGCTTATTAATGTGTTTGATTGGTTTGTCACCACTTACTTGGTATACTTAGTGAAATTAATCTGATCTCTTATCTCTCCCCTCAAATAATCAAGGAAGTAAATGGATTCTTTTTAGCGCCTTATTCTTGGACAAATATGAAGAATAGTGATAAGTTCTTTTCTAATATGCACATGTGGAACCTCTTCTAATTTGTGAAGAATTGCTGTACTGGAGTTTATGAAAAATCTCAGGAAAACTGACAACTTCTCCTGCTTTTGCTAATTTGCTGACCTACTTGCGTGTCATTTTTATTCTTTGTATAGTTCAGCAATAGTTCTAATATTATGGTTTTAAATTGTTTTATGTATACATTTTCAGTTAACCCCCAAACCTGGTGTTCTTCAGGGTGATTGAATGAATGAAAGAATGAATGAATGGATGAACAGATAGAAAAATTCATGTTGAAATAAATTAAGTAAATTTTTCAGGTAGTTAAAATTGCATTCTTGGAAAATTGAAAGAGTAAAGGGCATCACAGCCTAAAAAGATTTCTTTAAGAATCTAAACATTCAAACTTGACCTCTTTGTAAACTTATTTTCGTAGAATTCAGCTTATTAGTCTAAAATTTTAGCACAAGCTGTTATTTAAAAAGGACCACTTTAATCACATGTATTATGCAAATAATACATATCACTGTTAGTTACCTATTTTGTGAATATAAAAGTAATCCCCACATTTACATAAAATTAACCATTATAGTGTCTTAAAATAAAGGTTTTAAAAATTCCCTATTTCATGACACTGAGATGAACATTGTTTTCAATTTGGCAAACCTGTCTGTACAATCCTATGTACAAAGACTGTATGTATATTGCAATATTTAAACTATATGTCTATGATAAATAAACTCCTGATATACATGCTTTAAATTTCTTTTTCATTCTGTATTTGCCATGGCTTTATTTTCATACCTGTTAAGGGATACAGATTATTTTCTAATGTTTGTACAAGTGCTCTATTTTATGTATTTATCATGATTTAAATAAGTATTCCTATATTCAGATAATTAGTTTTCAGTTTTTAGCACTATTATACGCAGTGCTGTGATGTACAAATACACACAGTTTTTCAGTTCTTGTTCAATTATATGCTTAGAATAATTTCTAGAAGTATATTTAGCAAATCAAAGCATGTATACTATTAAATATTGATAGCATGTCATTAAACTGCTTTACAAAAGAGTTTTACAAGTTTAATCATCAGAAAAGAGTACATGCAGGCACCTGGGTGGCTCAGTCAGTTAAGCATCTGACTTCAGTGCAAGTCATGATCTCACGGGCTTGAGAGTTCAAGCCCTGTGTGGGGCTCTGTGCTGACAGCTTGGAGCCTGGAGCCTGCTTTAGATTCTGTGTCTCCCTCTCTCTCTGCCCCTTCCCATCCACACTCTGTCAGCCTCTCCACCAAAAATAAATAAACATAAAAAGATTAAATTTAGAAAGGAGTACATGGAGCGCACATTTCACTCCACACTAAACAACATTCATTACAGTTAATTCTCAACACCAGGGTTCCTCATCTTGGTACTGTTGACATTTTGGGCCAGATAATTCTTTGTTGTGACTCTTTTAAAGTTTGTTTGCTTGCTTGTTTATTTATTTATTTAGAGTGAGCCTATGCAAGGGGGGGGGGGGGTTAAGGGCAGAGAGAGAAAGGGATAGAGAGAGACTCAAGCAGACTCCATGTTATCAGCACAGAGTCTGGTATGGGTTCTATCTCATGAACCATGAAATCATGACCTGAGCCAAAATCAAGAGTTGGACACTCAACGAACTGAGCCACCCAGATGCCTCATCTTTGCTGTAATTTTGAGATAAAAAATTCAAATATTTTAAATTTGTGTGTGGTAACTTTTACCAATTTTTTTCATTTTTATTATCTTTTCCTATGTATGTACATACATATATAAAATTAGTTCAAAATTATAAAATATATTTTCATATTTTTCATATACTTTCATTTTCAAAATAATTCAGATTTTATAATACTTATTATTATTTGTTTCATTAGCATGGACATATTTGAATTTTTCTTTTAGCTAAGGACAAGATTTAAGTACCCCAATATGGTTAACATACTAAAAATATTGTCAGTTGAACCAATATCATTTGTTGAAGAAGTATTATTCATAATCAAAATTTGAAATGGAAATATAATAATATACCATATAAGTAGAACTGCATTTTAACCACCTAATTGTATTAATTAAATTGCTTATTATGGCAGAATTTCTGAAGCAGTCATAAAAATTTAACATTTTATTGATACTTTAATATGTTTTACCATTGACTTAGAGATTTTCTGACTAGAAGTTGATTTATGCTAATCATATTGTACTTGTTTAACCCTCATCCTCATATAGGAAAGAGAATTTTTTCTGTTCTATATATGTGGGTGTGTTTGATTATGTTATATGTTGGTGTTAGAATGAATTTATTTATTATTAGGGAAAGACATCTGCCAAATTTTAGGAGTCTAAATAGTATGTTATTTTGTCATTTATGCAAGAAAGAGAAAAACCCTTTAATCTAACAGCCTGAAAAAGGAAAACAAAAACCAACCGAGAGACATTAATATATTGTCTTTGCACTAGTCTATTTTAATGATATGCTTGAGCTTAAAGTACTTTCCAGAATTAAGTGTATTTGAGGCTTACAATCAGCTTATGTTTGGTGAAAACATAATGGGTTCTGTAAAAGTGAGCTATTGAGGATAGTCATAAGTGATATATTCTCATTGACAGGTCAGTATCAACAATATCATCAACATGAGGATATCTGGATAAATCCAGAAAAGGAAGAAGTCTGGCTTTGAATGTCATTCACAGGTAGAATTTTGGGCTTTTCAGAATTTATACAATTATTGAATAGCTTGGAGAATGAGGATAGTTCTGAAATTTAATTATCACAAATTAAGAAATTATAAAATAATGATGATACTGGTGAAAAATAATAATTTCAGAATTTGACATGCTTAGTACTGTATTCTCAGGCATTTATAAATTTGGAGATTTCTATATTTCTAGGAATCTGATATACTTAGTGAAAATAGATGCCCTTTTCATAAAGGAAAATGCTTATAAACATAACTTTTCCATTTCCTCAGAAGTCAAGTTGCTAGATAGTAAACAGCTGAGAGTATAAACAGACATTTAAAATTTTAGAACTATATACTCCTATCCATATACTAATTACACTGAAACATATATGTATACGTATGTAATTTCTAAATAATTATGATATATTGTTTATCAAGAAAAAACTTAATTAACATGAATAGCATATTTCACTATTCCCACATATTATACCTCTCATGCATTTATTTGTACCTTATTCAGGAAAATCTATACACTATAAACTACAATCTCAAAATCACCTTTTTTAAGATTTAACTCTTTATAGATTTGTGTGAACAAGCTTATTTTCCTTTTACATTCATAGAATATATCTATGGCTGTAGCTATGATGTCTACATATCAATTAATAAAACATTTATTTTGATAACGAGAAAAATGTCCCTCCATATTAAGCTTAAGAATTTGAATCTGTTTGGAGTGCCTGGGTGGCTCAGTCAGTTGGGCTTCTGACTTAGCTCAGGTCATGATCTCATGGTTTGTGGGTTCGAGCTCTGGGTTGGGCTCTGTGCTGACAGCTCAGAGCCTGGAGCCTGCTTTGGATTCTCTGTCTCCCTCTCTCTCTGTCCCTCCCTGCTCACATTTTGTCTCTCTCTCTCAAAAATAAATAAACATTAAAAAACTTAAAAAAAAAGAATTTGAATCTCTTTTCAAGATATTCTTGTTATCTTAGATTTCCAGCAGTATATATATTATATGCTTAGGAGTGTGTGTATGTGTGTGTGTGTGTGTGTGTGTGTGTGTGTGTGTGTTTAGTCTTTATCTGGTCTGGTATTCTCTGAGCTTCCTAAATCTGTGATTTGGTATCTGTCATTTATTATACAAGTCCTCAGTCACTATTACTTCAATTATTTCTGCTTTATTCAGTCTTTTTTTTCCTGCTGGTATTCCAATTATACGTATGAGACATTTTTATATTGTTCCACATTTCTTAAATATTCTGTTGTATTATTTTCATTCTTTTTAGTCTTTCAATGTTATTTTTGGAAGCTTTTATTTACCTATCTCCAAGTACACTCATTGGTTCCTTCGCTGTGTTCAATCTACTGATGATCTCATCAAAGTCATTCTTTCTGTTACTGTGTTTTTTGTTTCTAAGATTTCCTTCTGATATTTTCTTAGTGCTTCCATCTCACTGCTTACATCACCCATCTGTTCTTGTGTGTTTTCTACTTTTTCCATTAGAGCCTTTAACATATTAATCATAGTTATTTTAACTGACCTGTCTGATAATTGTAGCATTTGTGTGATGTCTAATTCTGGTTCTGATTATTGCTTTGCCTTTTCAGAGTGTGTTTTTTTCTTGCCTTTTGACATGGCTTGTAAGTTTTTTTGTTGAAAACCAGACATGTAGTGGGTAATAGATAGTGAGTCAAATAGGACGTAGTGAGAAGATTGATATTAATCTGGCGAGGAATCAGGCTGTGTGATGTTTGCTGTAGCTATGAGTTCCAGAGGCTTCCACTTCTTTTAGTGCCCTTGCTTTGCCTTCCACTCTTGACTTTGGACTCCCCTGTGGATTCCCTTCAGAGAAATAGGGTCTTGCATCTCTGTCATCTATGATGCAATGCCACTGTTGGTATGGTGGTTAAATGTATGGGAAGATGAATATTCTATAATCTGATTAAATATCAGTCTTTTAATGGGTCTGCATCACAAGGCTGTGAAATCACAAGTATTTCTCCAGTTGCATAGCTTATTTCCCCTGACCCTTATTCCTGGTTACAGAGTTCCAAATATATTTCATTGAAGATCTGACTCCTGGTGACTGTCTCACAATTATATTATGTAAGACAGAAAGAAAATATGGGGATGAAGTGGGGACGGTTTCCTTTCCCCAAGCTGGAACAACGTTTCAGAATTTAGCTCTGGCAAAGTCCTTTTCCCTGAACTGCAGGCCTTTTTTATGGAGAAGGCTCTGGCATATATCATTAGAATGACTTTTCCTTTCCCTATGCTAGAGCTACAGGGAATTTTTCTCAGAATCTCTCTGTAAAAACCTGGTAGGGTGATGGGAGAAAAGCCCATGAAAGTGTTGGGGGGCTCAATAAGATTGCAGCCCCTGGGGGTTTTTCAAAAATTAACATTTAAATGTTCCTACCAGTTCATGGCTCCAGTAAGTGGATCTTAGCTGTAACTAGGTTTTCTTGTCTCTTTGGAATTCAGGTTGTAGGCAATTTGTTCTAAAACCTCATTTCTCGGATGGGTCCAAGAAAAGTTATTGATTTTCATAGTTTTTCCTGTTGGTATAGAAATAATGTCCATGCTCTTTATGCCTCAGAGCTGAAAATGTAGACCTTTTTTGGAGGCCTTTGATTCTTGATAATTTGATGACGTGAAAGACTTTATTTTCATGGAGGAAAATACACAGATGCTAAATTTTCCTGTAAAGCTAAAACTGCACTAAAAATAAAGTCTATTAAGTTGAAAAAATAAAATTGCAAATATATATATATATATATGCAACATACACACATGTAAAATATATATCTTGCATGTTTTCAATAAGGATTAAAATATTACTTTTATATAGACTATTGAATAGAGTTTATTAGCAAAATAAAACATTTTTGATGTAGTGCATCTGACTTACGTAATTGTATGGCACTTTTAGATGTTGTTTGAAGGTAAAAAAAAATAATATTAAGATTTAGAGTAGTTTCCTTTATTTAGTACTTTTGTGCTTATGCTTGACTCCGGCTATTTCACTTCCATTCAGATTTATTTCTTTGTCTTTAGTTGGCCTCCAGCCACCTACTGTTTACTCGATTTCCTAAGTTCCTATGAGAATACCAGTAAACTATTAAATAGTTAATGATGGCTACCTAAGTACCTGGTTGTTAGTATGATAATATAATTAAAGAAATTGGTATCCTGCCATAATTAACCATCAGGAAGACAAGCATAATCTTCTTGGTTACACATGCATCCTAGACTCTATTATCTGAGCCATTACCCAGCCATGCATTAATGAATGCATCTTTGATAATTAAACAAGAGACTGAACATTAAGAGCCCTTATCAAATTGAATGAAGACAATCTATACCTTAGGGACTTTTATTATGAATATATAACTTAAATTACATGATCACGAAATGATATATACTGAGTATATATAGTATCCATACTTAGGTGATACTGACCAATTTAATATGGACCCCTACTTTTTTTGGGTACCAGAGTTTCTTTTCCTAATACAGAATAATCTTTAGTTGGGTAAAAGATGAGATAAAATATCAGTTTTACTTATAAATACTAAATTGATACTACAAATAATAGCAGTCTAAAAACTGGAATAAAAAGACTATGTGTCATTAGGTAAAAGCATATGATTAAGAGAACTAAAAAATGTACACTTTCTAAATATTAGGTAATCTCTCTTCAAACCACCATCTAATTTATTATTTTCTTTAATATGTACTAATACTTTCTCATATTCAAGACCCTAGAGTTTTATCCCATATTTATTCAATGTGCATTTTAACTCACAATATTTTATGCATTCATCTTAAATTATCACAAAGCTGGATATACATGTTTGTTAATATGGGGGCTTTCTTCATTGACATAAGGTAAGATTCCCAAGTCGGTCCTGGTATGCTTCTGGGAAGGCCCTACTAAGCTTGGAAAAGCAATAGCTCACAATAAATTAAATAGAGAACCCAAAATGTTAACTAGGCTAATAGAGTTGTGCATGATAAAATCAATTTACTACACAAGGAAACACAGCAACTGCCTCTTTTGAGGGGCCTGGAGGACACTTTGTTTAGCAAAGTAATAAACAGTCTGGTGGGGTTATGGAATTGAGGAAGAATGGTGTGCAATCATCACTGAGAAGCTCAGTAATGACTGTCCCTTGTAGGCTGGAGTTGACCTTAGGAGATTCAGTTTGGAACTGAACTTTCCTGTAACAATGCAAATGAGAGAATCCCAGAGGAGCTAAGGACATTATGCAGAACATCGTACTATTTCACTATACTGATACTCGTTAACAGGACCTGAGAAGCATAGGGTGACAAGTTATATGTGCTTTTAATGTCTTAGGAAGACAAATGTGTCTGAAACTGATCTGCTGGTAAAATCTGTAGTTTCCAGTGGTCTGGGACATGCTAGAAAAGTGCCACAATGTAAAGGATTATTTATCACACTTTTCACATTTTAGAAAAAACATAAGGAGAACAATACCTTTTGGGTTTAGATGCCTGCATATTCTGCTTGGGATTATACTATGGTCCATTTATTTGGAGACAGACCGCTTTTAGGAAGAGCACTTCAGCAGGTCCAGGTTGAGAAGCGAGAAACTCTGATATTTATTGCATATGACTCAACAGATCCCAAGTTACTAAAGGTATTTGCGGTAAAAGAGGAGACTATGTAGAATCTCTGGCAAGCTACAATGAGAAAGTTGAAGTACCTAAGTAATGTTCATTACCAAAGCCATGATCTCTGCAGCAAAGAGCTTTACACCATTCACAAAGCAGCTCTTAGCATATAAATTATAGAAAGAGTCCTGTAAATACTGAGAATCCAACCAAGGAGCATCCTGCACTGGGTACATCATAAGATGAAGTGGGCTCAACAGCAATCCATCATGAAATGCAGGTATCACTTTCAGCTTCGGGCCCAAGCATATCTAGAAGGAATAAGGAAGCTATGCTAACTGATGACATACAACACATGCTACCGTTACACTGATATCTTTAAATCAAGACACACAAAAGGCCTTATGGTTGGTTTTCTATAACCAGCTGATTAGGGATTGAAACACCACATGAATGTGTCAATTTGTTATATGAGTGTAAGCTGAATAGGGGCTGCTTCTGCAGTAGAGACACACTCAGTGAACTCTCAAAGAGAGTGGCAAGGTGAAGTACTCCTCTAATGATTACAGCTATAGACAATGAACTGGTTATCTACTTCCTGTGAAGAAAGAATGACTCTAAGGATATTTGTACATTCCAAGGAAGTGCCAAAGGCTCTGCTGATGGGTCAGGAGACTGGCTAAACAAGCTTGGAAAATTCAGGAAGGAAGGTCCTGAGAGAGGCACATGTAAATGTCCAGTAGGAATAGGTTTTTCTTCGGCATGTATTAAGCCCACCATAAAGGAAATGATAAGATGCAATAAAAAAAACAAGATGCGTTGCAATTATATAAAATAAAATGCTATAATAAAACTTTTATAATATAACTTAAAAATATTCTTGTATTTTTTGATATCCTCCCTTCTAAAGTTGGTGAAGACTTTCCCTTTCTGTGAATGTGGATTAGGCTTAATGACTCACTATTTATAAACAGAACATGTAAGAAGTCATGCTATGTGACTTCTAAAGCTAAGTCATAAATAGAATACAACTTCTGCCTAGCTGAGAGTGTATGATATATTCATATAGAAAGTACACACAGGTTGTTTTATGTTTAAAGCAAAAATGAAGAATCTATAAAAATTTATAATGTAACAACAATATTATATTTTATAGATGTAGGAAGATACAGAGAAAAAAATTATAGAGGGAAAAAAAGTACAAATATCTTCTTCTTATAAAGTGGGTAATCAAAAATGCCAACACGTAAAATTCTTAAGCATATTACTTTAATTGCGAATAAAAATAAAGAGGATCTAAAATTATTTTTGGAGACAGGTCAATTTTTACTGGGGATGGTCCATGTAGAAAACAAAGAGATCATATATATAGCTGATAAAACAAGAAAAAGCTATATAAAATATTGTTTGTAATATGCAATTAACTACCAGAGGTACTACAAGCAGAAAAGAGTGGTTTTTCTCTAGGGAGCTGGACCAGGAAGAAGGGAAATAAAGGGCAGGAGATTTTCACTTTTCATTATAAACCTTTTTATATTATTTGACTATTATACTATGCCTATGGATTTCTTTTGTTAAAAAGTATAACTATCTCTCTTAAAAAAATTAGCCAGGGTGCTAAAGAATTACAAAATAGAGGCACAGAAATGGATACTTGTTATAATGAATTTTACATGTCAACATGGCTAGGCCAGGGTGCCCACATATTTGATCAAACATTATTTTGGATGTTTCCTTGATGGTGTAAATTGGTTGAGATTAACATTTAAATCAATGGACTTGGAGTGAAGCAGACCACGGTCCATAATGTGGATAGGCCTAATCCAATAAATTAAAGGCCTTAACAGAACAAAGATCGACCTCCATGAGCAATAAGAAATTCTGCCAGCCGACTGTTATGGACTCAGACTGCAACTCTCCTCTGAGTCCCAAGCCTGATGGTCTGCCCTGCAAATTTTGGACTGGCACCTCAAAGGGGTTTCAGGCAGAGAAAACATAGCATGATTAAGTTGGAATTTTTGAGAATCACCCATGTAGAATTAGGATGGATGGGAAATAACATAAAAATATAGACAAAAAGATAGTTTAGGATTCTATGACAGTTAAGCAAGAGAAAAATTAAGACCTAAATTTTAGCTACTGGTACTGACCAGGGAGAAGTACAAGGGGTACTTAGGATACAGAAATCACAGAAAATATGCTTAATTAAATATAGCTATAAAGGTGGAAATGATCATTCAGACTGACAGCCAGGTTTCTGACTTGAAAGAAAAGGTGAATTGTTAAGTCACTTACCAAACTGGGAATATAGAAGAAAAAACGGGTAGAGCAGATGGTGAGTAGGGGTGGCGTTGGGGTAGGGAATGGATGACAGGATAAGAATCAGTATAAAAGACACTGATGCAGGTTTAAAATGTTAATCATGTTAGATTTTGAGCCAGTACTGTGATTTTCAAGTAGCTATGTCCAATAATCTATTGTACATAGGAGACCTGAAGCTAGAGATTTGAGAATCATTAACATATAGATTGTAGTTTAAGCCAACAAAATCTTTGAATGTGAAGAAGAGAGGATCCTGGAAAACTCACTGGTGAATGCACCATGATGACTAAACTGTAGTCCCTCAGAGAAGTAGCAGAATCAGGATGGTATGGTTTCCACAATGCTGAGAAATGAGAGAGCTTCAAAAAGTAGTCAAGAGCCTCAAAAGATCCTGCAGTCTAATGAGATGAAATCTGTCAATTAAATTTGACAAGTGAAAAAAAAGACTATTTTTCAATAATATTAAAAGAACAAAAACCTCAGAGAGCATATAAGGAAAAAATAAGAATGAATGTTTATAACATTTCTGGATCTGAAATGTATTCTCTGTACTCTTTTTCAGCAGCAAGGAAGCAAGGAAGGGGAAAGCAGGAGAGCAAAATATTCATCCTTTTAAAAAATATGTATTTAAATTCAGCTTAGTTAGGATACAGTGTAGTATTGGTTACAGGAGTAGAACCCAGCGATTGATCACTTACATAAAACCCCAGTGCTCATACCAACAAGTGCCCTTCTTAATGCCCATCACCCATTTAACCCACCCTCATCAAACCTCAGTTTGTTCTCTGTATTTAAGAGTGTCTTACGCTTGGCCTCCCTCTCTGTTTTTATCTTATTTTATTTTCACCTCCCTTCCCCTATGTACATCTGTTCTGTTTACTAAATTCTACATGAGTGAAATCAAATGATATGTGTCTTTCTCTGACATAGCATAATACACTCTAGTTCCAACTGCTTTATAGCGAATGGCAAGATTTCATTCTTTTTCATAGCCAAGTAGTATTCCATTGTGTGTATATATCGTTTTCTTTATTCATTCATCAGTCAATGGTCATTTGGGCTCTTCCCATACTTTGACTATTGTTGATAGTGCTGCTATAAACATTGAGGTGCATGTGCCCCTGTGAATCAGAATTATTATATCCTTTCGATAAATGCCTAGTAGTGCAATTGCTGGGTTGTAGGGTAGTTCTATTTTTAATTCTTTGAGGAACCTTCATACTGTTTTCCAGAGTGGCTGTACCAGTTTGCATTCCTACCAGCAGTGCAAAAGAGATCCTCTTTGTGTGTATCCTCGCCAACATCTCTTGTTGCCTGAGTTGTTAATGTTAGCCATTCTGACAGGTGTGAGGTGGTATCTCATTGTGGTTTTGATTTCTATTTCTCTAGTGATCAGTGATGTTAAGCATCTTTTCATGTGTCTTTTAGACATCTGAATGCCTTCTTTGGAAAAAGTGTCTATTCAAGTCTTCTGCCCATTTCTTAACTGGGTTGTTTGTTTTTTGGGTGTTGAGTTTCATAAGTTCTTTATAGATTTTAAATACTAAAATATGTATCAGATATGTAGTTTGCAAATATCTTCTCCCATTCCATCAGTTGCCTTTTAGTTATTGTTTCCTTCACTGTGCAGAAACTTTTTATCTTGATCAAGTCCCAGTAGTGCATGTTTGGTTTTATTTCTATTTCCTCCAGAGACCTGTCTAGTAAGAAGTTGCTGCAGCTGAGGTCAAGAGGTTGCTCCCTGTTTTCCCCTCTGGAGTTTTGATGGTTTCCTGTCTTACATTTAGGTCTTTTATACATGTTGAATTTATTTCTGTATATGGTATAAGACGTGGTCCGGATTCATTCTTCTGCATGTTGCTGTCCTGATTTCCCAGCACCATTTGCTGAAGAGACTATCTTTTTCCCATTGGATACGCTTTCTTGATTTGTCAAAAATTAGTTGGTCATACATTTGTATGACATTAGTAGGTCATACAATCCGTTTCTGGATTCTCTATTCTGTTCCATTGATCTATGTGTCTATTTTTGTGCCAATACCATACTGTTGTGATGATTACAGCTTTGTAGTACAGCTTGAAGTCTGGAACTGTGATGCCTCCAGCTTTGGTTTTCTCTTTCCACATTACTTTGGCTGTTTTGGGTCTTTTGTGGTCCCATACAAATTTTAGGATTGTTTGTTCTAGCTCTGTGAAGAACGCTGATTTAAAAAAGCATCCCTTTCCTTTTAGATTGCTCAACATTGAGAAGTCATATCTAACTTTACCCAGGCAACTTTACACAAACAACCTTGGGTTTGAGCAGGATACAGTTAGTGGATGAGACTTTTTTTTTTTAATTTTTTTTTCAACGTTTATTTATTTTTGGGACAGAGAGAGACAGAGCATGAATGGGGGAGGTGCAAAGAGAGAGGGAGACACAGAATCGGAAACAGGCTCCAGGCTCCGAGCCATCAGCCCAGAGCCCAACGCGGGGCTCGAACTCACGGACCGCGAGATCGTGACCTGGCTGAAGTCGGACGCTTAACCGACTGCGCCACCCAGGCGCCCCAGTGGATGAGACTTTTAAGTGTCCCCTTCGAGGGAAGAGGGTAGATGCACATACACAATATCTTACCTATTACAAATCGGATTAGAAACATTTTAATATATTAATTTTGTCAATGCAGATAGATCTTACATCTGTTGACATATGACATATCTTGACATATGTTGCATAGTATTATAAATAAAAAGAAACATTAGGACATAATTTCAGAATGTATCACAATATATCAAAATATATATACCCTATGCCTTAATACTCCCTCTTGGAGATTCTGAACCATGTAAATAATTATATAATACATATTATATATACATATATGCACACACATACACACACATGTATAGTTATATTATAATTAATTTTATTGATTTATATATATTATATATAAATTATATGTTATGCAAACACACATATATAAATAAAATGACATATATTAATATTCAAAAGTTATTTATAATATAAAATAGAAATAATCTGTAAATTCCTAATAATAAAAAGCTAAACTTTGCACATCCTTTGAATATTATATAAAAATAACCTATTTTTAAAAAATTTTTAAATGTTTATTTATTTTTGTGAGAGAGAGACAGAGCACAAAGGGAGGAGGGGCAGAGAGGGAGACACAGAATCTGAGGCAGGCTCCAGGTTCTGAGCTGTCAGCATAGAGCTTGACATGGGGCTCAAACCCATGAACCGTGAGATTATGACCTGAGCCAAAGTTAGACGCTTAACTGACTAAGCCATCCAGGCACCCCTAACCTAATTTTGTTAATGAAATTAATGAATTTGAAAAATAAATACACTGAATATTAAATAAATAAATAAACTATATATAAAAATTTGTGAAGTGATGTCAAATTTATCATTTCATCAAAATTTATATGATTCATGGGTGATAAGAAAAGCCTAAAATGTATAAGAATAGATGTAGTGTGGGGCGCCTGGGTGGCTCAGTCGGTTAAGGGTCCAACTTCAGCTCAGGTCATGATCTCGCGGTCCGTGAGTTCGAGCCCCACGTTGGGCTCTGTGCTGACAGCTCGGAGCCTGGAGCCTGTTTCGGATTCTGTGTCTCCCTCTCTCTGACCCTCCCCCGTTCATGCTCTGTCTCTCTCTGTCTCAAAAATAAATAAATGTTAAAAAAAATTAAAAAAAAAGAATAGATGTACTGCCAGGAGAATCAATATACTTAATTATTCGAAGAGTGAGTACATATGTATGTTAATGTAACAAAACAGAGAATCCAGGAGTAGATATGTATGTTGAAACTTGGTATTTAATACCATTGCATTGTGGTTTAGCAGGGAAAACTCTCCCATTCAACCCATGCTGCTAGGATATTTGCTATCCCTACTAAAATTATAGATCTCTATTTTATGCCATGCACATAAATAGAATACACAGAAATTGAAGATCTAAAAGGGAAAACATAGAATACCTAGTCAATTTATGTATAATAAGATAGGAAAGATGACTTATTCAAGTCTCAAAATGTAATACCACAAAAGAGATAAACAGATTTATTTAATAACATGAAAATTTCAAGAAAGACTTCTTTACATCTTCTTAAAAGACATATAAATGAAAAGAAAACCCACAGAAGGCGACAAGTTAGATGTAGCCTTTAAGAATATAAGTATTTTGAATATTAAATAACTCCTATGAGGCAAAAAGGAAAAATAGGTAATCAGCAGAAAACTGGGCAAATGATATAAACAGGTTATGGAAGAAGATATTTTAATTATTTTTAAACATGAAAAGATGGTGTAATTACTAGAAATCAGAGTAATGCAATTAAAATGCATAGCTTCTCACCAATTAGATAAAAAATTAACATTTATAGAATTGTCATGAAGGATACGTGTTTGAGAAAATTTTACTCATACTCAAAATTGGAAATGCAATTTGGTACAGACATTTGGAGAAAATTTGGCAATAACTAGTAACTTTAAAAATGTTAATAGAATTCGCCAACAAACACATTTCCCAGAATTTTTGTCCATGTAGGCAAGAGACATATATAAATATTCTTTGCAGTATTGTTTATAACTGAAGAGGGGATAAACAAATTAAGTATTGGTTAGTAGGAAATAAATAACGAAATTGTGCATTTTCACATATTAGAATGCAAATACAAAGCACTTATTGATATAGAGATACATGTAAGAATAGAAATAAAAATCAAAATATTTGGATGAAAATTGGGGTGAAAAAAGATACATTTACTACTGTGTTGTTTATGAAATTGTAGAGAATTTAGATTGATACATTAGATTGACATATATTTATATATATCTATGAATACCTATGCAGATAGCAAAGTTTTACAAATTTAATGGATAATTAATAGGTACTTTAAGTGATAACTATGGGAAAAAAGGTTGGGGAAAGGATCAAGGAATTATAGTTACATCTATATGTGTTATTTCATAAAAAAGGATATTTAAAACATATACAGAAAATGCTGATCTGTGTTGATCATAGAGATATTATTATGTCTGTTTTTATTTTATTTTTGTATTATGTTTCTTTAATATTAATTCTCTTGTTTGATATATTGTATAATTAAATTTATAATAAGATAGTATAAAGTATTGCATATGTTTAAAAATATAGTAAAAAAGAAACAAGTAGGGGCATTTAATTTTTATTTTCTCTGTGGTTTATTTCTCTGTGGTTTATTTCTAATTGTGTATTACAATCAAATAAAATTTACTATGGTTGTTTTTTATTTCATATTTTCCTCTTTTCATATAAAACTACACCAGAAGTATTAACAAATATAGAATACATACAGACAATGAGTCAGGTATTATGGGTTCTTCTTTTCTTTGCATGTAAGGTCTTGTGAACACACATTTTTCTTTTATATTGAGTAGCTACATTAAGTAGAGATAGTGTTGGAAGGGAATAAAATGCCTGATAGTTGGCTTTAATTCCCAACAGTTTCCACTGTATTTACAACCGTGGCTGGCATTCAATAGGGGCTTAAATATATAAATTAATATTTTGACCTCATCCCAGAGCTAGTACAAATTGCATGGTTACAGATCTTCACGGCCAAAAAGCATCTATCACTGTTCTTTTACAAAGAAAAGTTTCAGAGATCAACAGTCAAAATATCTCATGCAAGCTATTACAGAGTAGAAAGAGGCAACTGCAGATTAGTGGTGGAGAGGAAGAAAATGTGTAGCAATCTGATTTACTATCCAGTTTATGACATGTGGTTATTTAATATAGTGTATAAACAAAGGAAAGAGAGATAACTGGGTAAATAGAAAATAGAAGTCGTTACTCAGGGATGACAGGATATGTTTCATGTTTCTGCAATGTTTAGTTTTAAATGATGTCCCATTTCATGGGAAAAAATTAGAGTGGGTTTACTTCTCAAATTATGCCATCACATGCCTGATAAATTTACAGCACTTGATGTCTATGTGAGTCACCGTACAAATGGTTTTAACCTTTACTTATTATAAGAAATGGTTATTTTGGGTTGCATATATTACCTCCTTACCTTTTTTTGGGACACAGTAACAGAAAAGGAGACAGTGACTTATCATGTGCTTTAAAAATAAGGACACAAAAGAATGGATAGAGAGACAATCAGAACATACTGAAGTTTTATCAGAGTGAACTGCAGTTGAGTATTTTTAAACTGGAACATAAGTTTAGGTTAATTTTCATGACTATTACTTGGCATTCATTTCACTTAACGAAAAAAAAGAAACAGTATGTAATTAATGATTTTTCTTTGGCTTATTTATATTTTATTTTATTGCTACTGATAATTTATTGAAAAGGCAGCAAAAATACATTTGGGTTTCTAAGCTATTTTAGCACAAAAATTAAGAGTCGGTCTTCGGTGGAATGTCCCATACTAGTAGTAACTTTCACTAACATGCTGTTCTCCAAATGTATACTTGTATGAGTTGTGTGTGTGTGTGTGTGTGTGTGTGTGTGTGTGTGTGCATGTGTGTGTATTTGGATACAGCTGGGGAAGGGAGAAATTCACTCTTGACAAGAAAGAAACAGCAGCTACATTTGCTAAGTTCTGTTTCTATAAAAAGAGTACCTGCTAGCCTGCTGACATGAGGCAGACTAAACTGTAATGTTGAAAGATTAAGGCCAGCTGGTGTTTTTCCAGTTGATTTGCATTTTTGGAGCTCAAGGTGATCCCCTTTTATTTTAAAGGGATGTTCATGACTCAAAAAGTTGGCATCTTATGAGGCTCATAAAGTTACTTCTGTTAAAGACATAAGAAATGAAGTCTGAAAAACACAAATAGAAGTGATTAACATTAAAGACGCTAATTGCAATAATTGCTATATGAATGTTTACCTTCCTGATTAAATCTAACTATTTATAAATGGCCTAAGTATAATCCATATCTTGAAGATGTGTGGAAAGGGTGCAGGAATGTAGAGAAAGAAATTATATGTCTATATTGGAAGGAAACTTTCCAATTAAATGAAAATGAAATTTGTAATCAAAATTGGATTAGAGTCAAGAAAACTGGCTCTGCCAACCTATTAGGCAAAGCATTACTTTATCTTAATTCCACATCTTATGTACAATAAAGACATTTATTTTCCACTCTCTTCATATTTGCCCCCCATCCTTACCCCAAAACACACACCACCATTTTTTAGCCTTAACTCTCTTTTACTATTCCCAGATCTTATTTTACTTCACAATCCCAGGCTAATGTATGCTGAGAGATAGGTATGAGTTCTCAATACTTCACATACTTACAGAGGCTATTTGTTGTATGGTTGACCTGTACTTACCATATTTGCTTATTGTTACTATTTACTGACATAGAAGATTAACTGAACTTTTGTAAAATTTTAGTTACATTTCTTTTATGAGTCTTCTGTCTCCTACATATGCTACAATGCTGTAAAGCATTACAAACATTTAAATTTTAAGCCAGGGATTGAAAAACTCAAATCAGATCAAGACTAACAACTTACACATACAATTAGAAACTACTGCTTAAAAGCATTTTTAAATAAAAACCATTCCTGCAGATATTGCAAACAGTCTTATATTAAACATTGAAAGCATAAACTTAAGATCACACCTCACAAATTGATTTATACTTCCTTATTGAGGTGCTGTACATTGTTCTAAGGACATAGCAACCAAAATTATAGTTACCTATTATTCTGTGAATACTAGTAGAGAAACATAGAATCCATTTCCTATTTACTGTAAACATGTTTATTTACATAGCTGAATAGTGGGAAAATGTGTTAGAGGTGATTTTCTGTATGCAGAAACAGATTTCTGTCTGTTTGCATGCAGACAAAGACATCAGTGAAATTTTGTTTATTCCTGTTGGACTTCCAGTAATTTGGTTTTGTCAAGCTATAGTCCTTGACTAATATTTAAATACTTAAAAACATAGTGACTCATATGAGAATTAGTCTTGAGTCACTACATAGTGTTGGACTACGAAAGCATATATTTTTTTGTGCAGGGAACTGTAGGTTGTTTTTTGTTGTTGTTCTTTTTGTTTTGTTTTGCTTGCAATTAGGGAATTTACTTTGTCAGTTGTCTTATCTATGCATCAGTGCTTTTGTCTCTTAGATGCAAAGTCATTACATTTCGTGATTCCATCAAATATGTGAGATGATTTCTATTTTTTTTTTTTATGCCTGGAAATAAAGCCAGCTCATTGATCACGCTAGAGATATTTTGCCAGCCACCCATTGCCATGAACATAGGTATCTTTAAGTTGTAAATTATTTTTAAACCTGAAAACTGGAGAAACATTGGCAAGGGTAAATAAAATGAACTTTAAAGAATTTTTTGATGTGAAATATAACCTGGTAGGTGAAATGTTTTTAAAAATAATCATAAATACAGTAATACTCTGATAAATGAAATTGTTGAACAAATAAACATGGCTTTAGATCTTTGAAAGAAGTATTTCAAATACAAGAAATTTATAAATTCAAGAAGTAAATATACCTACTATGTGCTTGGTCCAGTAGATACATTAAAGAATACAATTGGCAGCTCTTCTTAAAATTCATGGTTTTGTAGGATTTAAGATCACTTTATGGAATATAGTGGTTAAAACAACCTTACAGTAACACAGCAAACTTAATGTCAGACTTTGGAATAATTAATTGATTTAGTTAAGAGTAAAGGTCATGTCTAGCTAGATTAAATCTGTATTCACTTGTTTCAAAAAAAATCAAATGGAAAGGTGAAAAAGTTTCTTCATTCTAATAATTATTTATGTAAGAACTTTCATTCCATATATATTGACATGAGTTGGATAGCTATGTAACTGAAAGACTGAATCTCATCTCAGAAAAAAAAAGTTGGAATTAATTCAATCAAAAGAGTGAAAATGGAAGAGATTAATTTAAACTTGCAAAGCTTTAGCCTTGATCAACTTGTGTGTTTTCACTTTCAATAATCATATATTTTGTGGACTCACAAAAATTATATTTGAAATATTAGTAAGATACATAAAATATTTTTGAAACTGGCCTTGTGATAACCTCAGATTGGAATTATTTGAACCACTGGGACTATTTACTCTGAAGGAAAACAATTGTAAAATGCAACATTGGGTCATAATATTCCTTAGTTGTAACTTTAAATTCATTATGAACACAATAAAACCATGACTTTGTGCAGTACAAAATGTACCCAGTAATCATATAAGTATTTCATGTACTAATGAACTATTTCAAATTGAATATATCTAATTGTGTATTAAGGGATGTATAAAAGTGAAGAAGATTTCTGAGAAAAGAGGCTTTAATGGTTATTAAGGAACCATTTTTGCTTATTAGGTAAATATAGATATTAAAAATATGGTTAGTGTACACTGGTAAAAAGATGAAAATGGGAATATTATGTAGCACTCTAGTGTAATAGAAACATGGACAAGATACACTTACTAACTTAGCTTTGAGTATAAGTTGCTCACATTACCAACTGCGAAGAAGCCAAATTTTTCTGAGTCACAATTTTGTGATCTATAACGTGGAATAACACAATAGTGCCTTCTCATGAAGTTGTGGGGACAAAATGAGACTAAACAGTATTTACCATAGTGTCAGCAAAATTGCAGATGCTTAATAAATTTTAGTTCCTAAACTAGTTAGCAACATTAAAATAGCATTTTCTTTTTAAATGTAAGCCATTATTAAGAGTACACTAAGTGAAATTTTATGATATAAATTCTATATTATAAGGAAAAATGAGAAAGAAGAGCAAGATAGAGACAAATACATGGAAATAAAGAAATAATAGAGTAGAAAATCAATAAATTTGACAAAATAATAGTCCATGAAACCAAAAGGTTAAAAGATATGAGTGTTAAGGCAAGTTTACCCATACTAGAATGAAAGATGAAATATCATTACTGATCTAGGGACTTTTAAAACGTAATAAAGGGGGGTGCCTGGGTGGTTCAGTCCATTAAGTGCCCGACTTTGGCTCAGGTCATGATATCAAGGTTCCTGTCTTTGAGCTCTGCATTGGTCTCAGCCTGGAGCCTGCTTTGGATTCTGTTTCTCCTTCTCTCTCTGCCCCTCCCCCGCTCATTCTCTCTGTCTCTCTCTCTCTCTCTCTCTCTCTCTGTCTCTCTCTGTCTCTCTCCCCCCCCCAAAAATAAACAAACATTAAAAAATTTAAAAAAAGTAAATGAAAGGTAATAAAGGAATACTACAAAGAACTTTTACCCAATAAGTGTATAATTCAGAATAAATGAATCAATAACTCCTTGAAAGACACAAAGTTCACTCAAGAAGTAGATAATCATATTAGTCCTGTATCTATCAAAAATTTTGTTTTTTAAACAAAACCATGCCAACAAAGAAACCTATAGGCCCATATGTTTTCACTGGAAAAAAATATCAAGTATTATGCAAAAACCCCAGCAAATTATTACTAAATAACAGACAAAATATATAAAAAGGGTAACACATCATGACAAGTGGAGTTCAATGTAGGAAGGATTGTTTACCAATCAAAAATCCATCAATTTAATTCACTGTATTAACAGACTAGAAAAGAAAAGTTCTATCATTATTTCAATACATTCATAAAAATCCTTTGACAAAACTCAGCATCCATTCATCACACAAAAAAATAAAGGAAAAGAAAATAATCTCTCTGCAAACTTGGGAGCAAGGTGTCTTAACCTGACAAAAAAACATCTAAACCAGGCAAAACAACAACTACAGTGAACATCATTTTTAATGCTGCCTGCCTGAATGTTTTTCCCTTCAAGATTAGGAAAAATAAAATGAAATGATATCTACTCCATTCCCACCACCCCTATTCAACATGGTACTGGAAGTCATAGCCAGTGTAACAACATAAGAAAAAGTAAAAGACTTGAAGTTGGATAAAAGATCAGATTGCATAAAAATGCAACTACATAGATGATATGACTTTCCAAATTTTGTTTGGAAAATTAGCCAAAGAGATTGACATATAGTTTTCAATAAAACAAACAAATCAAATGGCTCTGAAGCATATAAATATAATTTAATTCATTAAATTAATGTTTTTATTATATAAGGTTTCATGTCAATAAATATTTTTGAAGTATAACATGCATAACGAAATGCAAAGAAATTGACTTTGATCCATTCTCATGGAAACAACCCTATTTAATTACTACCTTAATCATGAGACAGAACATTACCAGTCTCCTGAAAGTTCCCATTGTGCCCTGCCCCAAGCTAACCCCTTCAAACTTTCTCATTATGCTGTCTTCTGACTGCTAACAAGTTTTTTTGCTTTTGAATATTACATAAATGAAATGGAATATATATCATTTTGTATCTAGCTTATTTCACTTATTATATTTGTGAGACTTACAACATTGATAAAAAAGGAAATATGTATTAAATTTCCAAATGCATTACCCCTCATTTAGTCTCAGCAATTGTATTGTTATCAATTTATTCTGTAGTTATTCATACATATATATAAAGTGATACTTTTTTTTTAAAGTATTAAACTCCAGTTTTCACAAAATGAAAATAGAAACAAAAAATTAATAGAGAACTGATTCAATATTTAATGGTATCTACATGGAGTGGAATATTATAAAGCCATTTGACAAAAATGAGCCCATTCTTTTTTTTTTTTTTTTTTCCAACGTTTATTTATTTTTCGGACAGAGAGAGACAGAGCATGAACGGGGGAGGGGCAGAGAGAGAGGGAGACACAGAATCGGAAACAGGCTCCAGGCTCTGAGCCATCAGCCCAGAGCCCGACGCGGGGCTCGAACTCACGAACCGTGAGATCGTGACCTGGCTGAAGTCGGACGCTTAACCGACTGCGCCACCCAGGCACGCCGAGCCCATTCTTTTTAAAGGCATAATTAAAACACACACGTGTTATATATATGTAAATTATCTCTGTAATAATAACAAAACGTCTCTATTAAGGAAAATAGGTCAGAGGAAATTGCATTTTTCAATTTATCTTTGGTTCACTTGGATCTTTCGTTAAATGAAATTGTTTAAAAGTCAGTTTTAAAACTTGGAATTCTTAAACGTAGATACCCCAAGGAATATTGTTAGATGTAAAATATTGTTAAATCACTTACAACCTCAAAAATAGTTGCAAATGAAAATTATTATTTATTGTATCTAGTTAAAATGTAGTGTATTTCACAATTTCTATAGTTTATTTTCCTCTTCTTAATAGGTCTTGTTAATCCTTTCACTCTCCCAGATATGCCAAAAATATAATCATTTTAAAAATTAAAAAGTTACATATGGCAAATATTTTAAATTACTCAAACACTGGCATTTTGAAAACAAAGGAATATGCAAGCACTGTGTGGACACACTTTAGTTTGAATCTGGAAATGTAGATAGAACAATATTGAACTTCATATATGATCCATTTTGTCAAGACTATATTGAGCATGCAGTACATTTTAATATCAATTTTTAGAGGTTATTGCTTTTTATACTCTGAAGAATTATTTGAAATGCCAGGGAAATATTATGATAGCTTGTAGAAACAAACTGAAAACCAGTTTTCCAGGTTAGTTCACTCAATTATTATTTATTTTAGTCTTATTTCCAATGGGCCATATTGAACAAGAAGAGGAATTTCTCATTTAGAATATGAAATAGAGGAGATAAGTAAATGGACTCAAAAGCTATTTTCTTCTTAATAAACATAGGTGACCCTTTGAAGCACATGTATGCTGTCATATGGATACTTCTTTACTGGCATGGATAATTTCTCTTCCTGAATCACAGTTAGGGCCTAAGAAGTGCAAGATGAAAAGATCTGATGAGATAAACAGTTTCCTGTCTAGGCCCTTCATTTCTGGAACACCTTTCCTTCTCCCTTTTTGTGAATACCAGAACTAGTATGCAGGTTTCTTTCATATGGTTGAATTTCACTTTCCCCAGAAGGAAACAATTCAGTCTATTATTGCCATCAATGATCTAATAATTTACATACAGATGTTTTGTTATTTTGTTCTCATTTTCACTACTGCTTTGTAGTGAGAAGACAATTCATAGTCCCATGAAATTGTTTTCCATAGTGGAATCTGATCATAATTGTTGAGGTAGTCAAGTGACAGGCCAAGCATTTTAGGGAGTGTGTCTACTCCACATTCTCTTTAGTCTTCTGCAGTAAGAAACAGATGAGGGGGAGGAGGACCCGAAGAATAGTAAAACCATGTTAGAAGGGGCCCTTGTCCTTGTGACTTCTGCGTGAATGAAAGCCACACACCAACCATAGAAACTAAGTCAGTCCAGTACTTGAATGGAAAAGTGCTTCTATTATATGAATCCACTAAAATGATGGTGGCAGCATTTTTCTACCTATATAGTCAGTCGGTCAATATAGAGATATGTTGCATTAAAATAGACAAGATTTCTCAGCTGATGTCAATATTAGAAGGAACTTTTATTGAATGTGAAAAGGAAGTCCAAATCACTTTCACAATTTAAGGAAGAGTGATTAAATCAAAATAAAGCTATTTACTTCTGGTTGTGACCTGAATAGAGTTGTTAATTCATATGCAATCAAATTATGAAAAGAGCAAATGGGTTATAAACAACTTAATGCAGATGTTCAACTAAGAATATAGCAAGGATTTAAGCTTCAATAATGTCTCAAAATATAACCTATATTTAGAATTTTAAAATAACAACCTAATTTTGTGAAGATAATTCCAGACTTCCAAATTATATGATAAAATATGTGTAATGGTTGCCTCAGTCCCTTCCTGCAGAATTTTATTAAAATATCCAAAGAATACAGAAAAGAAGCATTCTGGAAAAGCACTGGAAAATAGAGAATTGTACTAGAAAGAAAGACCTTTCAAGGAAGTAATGGGATATATGTTGCCATTGAATTAAACTGAAGGAGATTATGAAGGTCGACTTACAGCTTCCATTCCTATATACCTTGTGACCTATAAAGATGTTTAAGGACTCCCAGAGGATTTCAAGAGTGAAGGCTGGAGGTGGAAATAGCATTAAGTACACCACTTGAAACTTGTTTTATACCTTGGATGAGCAGAACTTTAAAGAAGTGACACTCTTGTATATGAGGGGGGTTTTCACAATAAGTAAACAAGCATATAGTTACTGGGTGTTAAGAGCTTGCCCTTGATAGGAGGTTAAGTATAAAAACTCTTGCAGAACTTGACCTCTTTGAAGGAACAAATTTGAGATATTGGCAATTGCAATTAATGTCAGTGGAAGACCCAAATGGCCCAATTAAAGTAACAGCAAGAAAACAGATAAGAGCCTTAAAAATGAAAGAAAATATGGGCAAGAAGCCCTGGATGATACCCTGCACCCACATAACTTTGATTTAATTTTACCACAGCTAGTTAGGAGCACATGAATGCATTAGCATATATGATGCCCCACGATACAGACCATGGCTAAAATAAGAAAAGATTAAAGCGATCAGTGGCATCAAAAAGGGTGCCAGTGCCTGCTGTGATGCTGGCATGGATGATGGACCAGACAGAAAGTCATATCCAAAGGTTGGCCCTTGCCAGGGAGGCTACACTAGTCATCAGTAAATGGCACAGTAAGGAAGTCTGTATGATGGGATTGCCATGGTTATAGGATTCCTAGGTTAGTAATTACTGAGAGGTATAAATGTTTCACAAGCTGAGCTTTGGCTTAAGTTCTTAGAAGAAAAAACAAACAAGAGTTGGATAATAAGGATAAGCAAGGAGAATTTACACAATTGTAAGAAAACGACTAGTTAGGGCTCGATCAAATATGAGTAAACAAAAACACACAAACACACACACAGGTATATCCATACATACAGGTAGCCATACAAAGTTGCAATTTTAAAAATAGGGAAAATAATACTCAATGCAGAGAAAAAATATGAAATACTAAAAAAGCAAAATGTTATCAAATAAATCCCCTTTCTGTTTTATTAAAGTTTAATAAAACCTGAAGGTATGCACTTTGAAAAAGGGAGTAAAAATGATATTTAAATATCAAGTAAAAATAAAATGGGGACTTGAATGGAATATAAGTTGTAAAGCCAAAGTAATTTTGCTTTGAAATAACTAAAAGCAAAGTGAACACTGCTAAAAGTATAATAAGAAATGGAGGGAAAAAACATAAAAACAGGACCGTTCTTTTTAGGATGAAGTAAATGCCAAAGATTATAAAATGATCAGTTACCCTCCTGAAGAGATTAATAGCTATTGGATAATCTATTTTATGTTTTCAAAGAAGCAGCCACTAAAAGACAAAAGACAATGATTTTAGATCAAGTGCTTAATTTACTTTTTAACTTACATAGTATTACAGGTTTCCTTCCAAATGCGTAAATATTAATTTCAATGACAAAAAGTAGAGCAAAATCCAAAACTTTTTATTTCACCATTTTGTCTCTATTCCACCTATATAAACCTATTTATTTATATAAATTTAATACAGCTGGATACATAGATAGCATTGATTTTTCTGTATTTTACAAATACTAAATCAAACCATATTCATTGCTTAATATGCAACTTGCTTTTTGACTAAAATATTATAGATGACCTTCCAGGTCTAAACGTTATCACATGTTAGAAACTTGGCTAAGCAGACCCAGATTGATTATATCAGAATCTCTAGTGGTGGCACCCAAGGCATCAATATTTTTATTTTTTTTTCTTTTTCCAGATGATTCCAGCGTGTAGGCATGATTGAGAAAAGTTTGATATAGAACAAATGCATGAGTTTTAAAAGCAACTACAGAGGCCAGATGTGTATATATATTCACTATAATTTATCCATTAATAAATAGGTCACCTCAACATTAGGTAGCTGCCTTGGAAGCATTCTGTCTTCCCCCTTCTCCATTTTGTCACTTTGGGTTCACGGTTGTTAACAGCTTAGCTATTGTTTATTGTTTCCCTATATTCACACCTATATAATACATCCTCCTTGAATTACTGCATTTTGTGTGTGTTGTTTCTGTAGGCACCCTGAAGAATATACTATGGAGGAATTGCCTTTGCTCCTAAGGGTAACCTTCTACTTGTAGATTAACTCTCATAACCTTTTTGCCTTCCTAAGAATGTTGATCCAACAGTTTTCCCCTCTACCTGCTACATCATCATTTTTTTGCCTATTTGATCTATTGGAGCTATGGGAACATCTGTATATAAAGAACAATAATTTTTCCTTAAGAAAATCCTTCCCTTGATCCCATATCTATGTTAGCTACCTTTTCATTCCTCTGCTTCTTTTTACAGCAGACTTCTGAAATCAGTAGTCTCTCTTCACTCACTCTGACCCTCTCATGTATGCTCTTTAACCTCTCCTGACCCCAAGAGTCTCTTTACTGTCGCATTCCATTCAAGCAGCTCTTGGGAAATCTACCAATTACTTCCACATTGTCAAAGCCCATACTTCATTTTCAGGCTTCATCTTATTAAACTATCAAAATAATTGGAAATATCTTAACTATTTCTCCCTAAAATATATTTCCTGCTTGGCATTTTCTGTCTTTCCCACATTACTGCTGCTATCTCTTTCTTAATCTCTTTGCTAGAACCATCATTGCTAAGTTCTAAATGTTGCAGTGCCCCAACTTCAGACCTCTTTACTACACTCACACATTCAGGTTATTCAGATACATAAGTCCCATGTATCTTAATGTCACCTGTATGATGACTCTGCTCAAAACCCTCCAATGCCTTTTCATGTCACTCCCAGTCAAGAGCAAAGCCTTACAGTGGTAGGCAAAACATCTGAGGACAGCTGCCTTTCTGACATCACCTATGAATTCTACTCCATATGCTTATTCTTCTGTTACAGTGGACAAGCAATCAAGGTCACACCTTGGGGCCTTTGTGTGTTTTGTTCCTTCTGCTTTCTGCCAGATACCCACATGGTTCACCTCCTCACTTATTTCAGGGTCCTGATTAATATCACCTTATAAATATGGTCTTATCTAGTCACTCTGTATAAAAGGGCAATGTTGCCCACCTCTGCTCTCTCTGTTCCTATCTCCCTGCTTAATTTTACTTCAAGACACTATCAACATCTAGAGCACTATACATTCAATTATCTATTTATTTATTTTCAGTTCCCCAACTCCTCCCTGTGAGACTATCAGTAATCCAGGAAGCCAAGAACTTTCTCCCCTGCTCTTTTTATTTATAAACCACTGCATTCACTGTACTTAGAATAGTATCTGCTACAGAGTAAGCACTTGAGAAGATTGGTTATTTGAATAAGCTAGTGTGTGTTTATTTGCATTTCTGTTTCTGTGAATTACTTGTGTGTATTGTTTAAAACGTTATTTTATGATTTTGTGGTAGATAAGGAATTTTAACATTTCCCTTTCCATGACAAATATTTTATCTTGGTTTATCATTTGTCTTTCAGTTTAGTTTTAAGGTGTCCTTTGCCATATATAACTTTTAATTTTCAATATAGATAACATTGCCCAATTACAGAATAATTATAAGATACAAGTAAAATGTGTCAGAATAAATGCCTTTTCATTCATTTTCTTTCTCTCAACTCCATAGAATTTGAACATCTTTCCAAAATTAAAAAAAGAAAATATCTACAACCCCAAATTAGCAATGTCTAGGATGAGATAGCATGCTGAGAAATGACACATACTGCCTCAGGCCTCAAAGAATAAAAGTTTCCTCAAAAGCTAATGTCACTTTCTGAGCAAAATTTTGTCAAACATTTATTATATGAAGAAGGCTAAGTGATAGAGATAATATTGAGAAGAATTGTGAGACCTCTTATGATTAAAAGGGAATGCATTGGTGTCCAGTAAGAGACTATAAAAACAAAAAGCAGCAAAATGAATGAATATATCTGTATACAACTACAAATATCTATATATATGTATGTGTATGTATATATTTCAGCCTCCAAACTTTGCTCTTTGCTGGTTAGACTTTGCATCTCCCTCCTTTATGCTCCATAAAATCTTTAAATCCTAACATGTTTCCTAAAAATGAGGATCATACTTTTCATTCAGGACATTGTATATATATATATATATATATATATATATATATATATATATATATATATGCAGAACTAGAATCAAAGTTCTTTGCTGTCCTATAATGCTTCTTTTTTCTTTTTTTTTAACTTTTTTTAATGCTTATTTATTTTTGAGACAGAGAGAGACAGAGCATGAACGGGGGAGGGTAAGAGAGAGGGAGACACAGAATCTGAAACAGGTTCCAGGCTCTGAGCTGTCAGCACAGAGCCCGACGCGGGGCTCGAACTCACAGACCGCGAGATCATGACCCGAGCCAAAGTCGGCCGCTTAACCAACTGAGCCACCCAGGCGCCCCAAAGCTTATTTTTTCAAAGGTAAAATCCTTTACCTGTTCTCTTTAGAAAAAGGTTAGTCTGGTCTAATTCTCAAAAACTCCAATTCAAATTAGAGCTGTGACAAATTAGCATCTTCAATTCTGTATAGACTAAGATGTGAAAGGTAAATGATTATACTTTAGTAGCCCAATAGAAAATGTTTTTTTTAGAAATGAAGAATTTATTTGATGTTTGGGGAGCCTGAATGGCTCAATCGGTTGGGCATCAGACTCCTGACTTCAGCTCTAGTCATGATCACAGGGTCATGAGATTGAGCCCCACTGAGCTCTGCACTGAGCATGGAACCTCTTTAAGATTCTCTCTCTCTCCTTCTACCCCCTTACCACTCATGTGCTCTCTCTCTCTCTCTTTCTCAAAAATATAAAAAGAAAATACTTGATATTTGATGACAAAGTTACTTATACTGTTTCTGGGGAATTTCCCAAATGTTTTAATTAGGTTCCTGAATTTCATATGCATATTTACATTATAACATATAGGGATACTTTTTAATGATTTCACAGTAGGCCTTTAAAATACAATGTAAATTTTGGTTAAGAGAGAAATATTTTTGCAGGGCAGTTTTAAAGACATGAAACCCAGTTCTATTCTAGATTTTATTCATGACTCTCCTTGCAAAATTGCACACATTGAAATTTATTTTGGTGTCATGCCCCAACTTACAATTAGGATTGCTTCCAAAGTCTGCCACTGAATAGATATTTGAAGATATTTCTCTATGTTTCAGAACTCCAGAATGAAGTTCCTGACAATGTTTTTTTAAACTCTAAGATAAAGGAATCTGTTCTTTTGTGATCTGATATTTCCTCCCATTAGGCAATAAGAATCAGGTGTCTCATTATTATTTTTCATTCCATCTGTCTGAAAGAAGCTCAGAGCCAAGTTTATAGCAATAATTTTGGAATCCAAATAATAGCACTATTCATATATGCTTAAGTTTAATAATTTTAATCATTTAATTATATGTATTACTTTAAACGTGTTATGAATTCTGTTTGAGTCAATACTGGTTTTAAATTTAAATATTAAAATTAGGAAAGACATGCCATGACTTTCAAATAACATATGATTAATGATTACATTTTTATTTTCATTTGAGATCACAATTCATATTATTGTTTGATTAACTATTGTTTATTTGAAAGTTTTTGTTGGAGAAGCATTTCTTCAGTATTTTTGTAGAATTGCCACTGCACATCTAAATCTATATACATTATTGCCTTATCAAAGAAATGTTTCCCATTTAAAAGAAATGATTTCAGGCTTAGGAATAAAACATTGGATTGCCTATAACTGGCAGATTTATTAAGTATTTAAGAAAAAGTTGGTACAACTATAAATGCACAAGGGAGAAAAGTTCAATGTTGAAAGCATGTTGAAGAAACTTTTATATTTAATGGTAGGTCACTCAGAAAAAAAGTATTCTACTTCCCATGATTCACTTAAGGTTTAGTGGTTAAAAATGTTTGCCTTAAGCCATTTCTCAAAAAAAAATCTGAGTTTTAATTTCTTGCAACAATCTTCTCAGAGCACTAATTAAAATAAAACCTCCAATTAGTTTAATTTAAAATAATTCCTCTTGAAACCTTGAGTCTCCTTGCTACTGGCTGGCATGCCAAACTTGTAAAAATACATCTTTTTCTTCATCTCAAAGTAAAAATTTTATATATTCCTGGAAAGATGTTTATAGTGTAATCACTGAGTCTGGAAATGTGGACAGTTACATAAAACTGATACATATAAAGAAACAAAAATATTTATTGGTTTGCTAAAATCATTTTGAGGGGTGCCTGGGTGGCTCAGTTGGTTAAGCATCCAATGTGGGCTCAGGCATGATCTCCAGGTTCATGGTTTTGAGCCCTGCATTGGTCTCTATGCTGAGGGCTCAGAGCCTAGAACCTCCTTGGGATTCGGTCTCCCTCTCATTCTCTCTGCCCCTCCCCCACTCATGCTGTGTCACTGTTTTTCTCTCTCAAAAATAAAAACATTAACAAAAAGTTTTGAAAAAAAATAATTTTGAGAGCCTTTAAAAAATGATTTGTTTAAACTATAACTTCTGGGGCGCCTCGGTGGCTCAGTCAGTTAAGCGTCCGACTTCAGCTCAGGTCACGATCTCACGGTCAGTGGGTTCGAGCCCCGTGTCGGGCTCTGTGCTGAGGCTCAGAGCCTGTGCTCAGAGCCTGGAGCCTGCTTCAGATTCTGTGTCTCCCTCTCTCTGACCCTCCCCCGTTCATGCTCTCTCTCTGTCTCAAAAATAAATAAATATTAAAAAAAGAAATAAATAAACTATCACTTCTTATTGATGATGCTAATTTTAAGATATATTGTTCCAGACAGGTACTATGTAATGTTACTTCTACACACATTGCATCTATATACATAGAAAGAAATGTGGTCATGCTCCTGAGAGTGTCCCTCATATGGGGCATGTGGCCATGCCAGAGTGATTTCATAACAAGGACAGTACTCTGAACTTTGTTAAGTGTTGAATCACTGAAAATTGATTTATTGATTGATTGAAGTTGAACTTTCCTATGCAAATTAAAATGTGCAATCTCCAAATCAAAATGCTTGACACATGTCTTTAAACATCTTCTTTCTAAAACATCTGTTATTGTTTGCTTCAGGAGAGTGTAGCCTATATAATTCTGGTAACAGCATATACCAGAATTCATCTGTTGAGTTACTGATAAAATACTTGTTACTTTTAATATGCATCTTGTTTGCATTAAGTACTGCCATAAAATGTTTAAACTTCCTCCCAGAGCCCAGACTCTAACTTTGTTGATACTTAAAAGAAAATGATACATGATTCAATAAAATCATATTGGAGAAATGCTATTTTAGCTAATTTGTATTAAACAGACTCCATTATCAGACTTCCTAGTTGGAAATTCCAGCTATAACACTTCCAACCATGTGACCTTAAAAAAGCTTAGCATCACTAAGCTTCTGTTGTTCTTAAAGTAAACGATAGTAATATTATCTAGTACATGAAGTTTTTATACGACAGGATAATTTGTGAAGAGTACTAGATTGCACTTCAATTCTATGGATGGTTTGGTAAGGTTATCATTGAATTCTTGATACAAATTGCCCATCAGAGGAGTCCCTCACCACTTGCCCTTGTACCTTGCTACACTCCTTTATTTGCCGGGAGCAGCCTATGGGAAGCATGGGAAGTCAAAACAATGGATTTCAGAGCACATCAGCTGGAGCCCTTGATCAATTACATTCCCTACAGTCACAGATCTGAAAAGCACATTCTCATTGTCACCAAAATCCATCCCTTGAGTCATACTCATCGATTTCCTTCCTACCAGTTTGGGAGGCAACTCTTCCATGATGTTCATACCTCCCTGTTCCTAAGGAGAAACTAGAAGACAGGAAGTGCAGGAATTAAATACAATCCCTGCTGCAGCTGTTTCAGGGCTATGACTGCTACTCCTCTTCTCTCGACTATGTACTCATTGTCTTTCAGGACCACCACAAATGTGGTTGTAATGCAGCCATTATTGCTTTTCAATTTGCATCCAAATACTGAGTGATCCAAATACTGAGTGAGCCATCTGTAAACCAAATGAAGGCTTTTTCCTGCTTTTTCAGCTAGTCAAACCTCTCATACGACCACAGGTGCAAGCTAGGGGAGAGATGACCTGAAAAGCTGAATTCTTGCTATAACATATCCTTTTGGTAATCTGTATATTTCTCTCAATTCAGGAAGAATTTACACACAGAACATAAGTATTTCTTTTACGGAAATGTTTACGTTGGTTCCTAAACCAAATTCAGTGGACACATCCTCAACTGGGTAAAGGATGCAGAGTTGGTACCCAGGTGATCTTACCACCATTGCTCTGTGACAATGCCAAATC
Organism: Leopardus geoffroyi; assembly: GCF_018350155.1. NCBI lineage: Eukaryota > Metazoa > Chordata > Mammalia > Carnivora > Felidae > Leopardus > Leopardus geoffroyi. The sequence continues at coordinate 172,248,978 of NC_059328.1, read as the reverse complement.
TTTGTGACTTAAAACAATAATTTTATTTTGCTCACAATTTTGTGGAACGAGAATTGAGGAATTGTTTGGCTGGGTGATTCTTGCTTGGGGTCTCTCCTACTGGTGTCATCCAAGAGACTCAATAACCTGCTTGTCAATTGTTGGTTGTCAGCTGGAAGCTCAGCTGAGGCTGTCAGCTGCAATCCCTATACTGGTGCCTTTAGCATGGCAGGGTTAAGATAGTCATTCTTCCTACCTACTGAGCATCCCAAGCAGAGTTTCTGGTGAGCAAGCATTCTAAGAGGTTCAAGAAGAAGCTGCATGATCTACTATGATCAAGCCTACAAAGTTATTCAGTGTTATTTTCTCAACATTTATTACACAAGACCATCACCTGCCTGCCAGAATTAAGGAAAGGGGACATAGGTTCCACTTCTCAATGGGAAGAGTGTCAGAGATTTCAATGCCATCCTTAAAAACTACCACATCACATTTCTTGAATAATACATCTATCTTCCTACAGCTTTCCCCAAACCAGGAAAAAAACATTAAAATAAATCAAACATCTGTATTAATAAATCTTGTACCACTGGGTTTTGTACCTCTGGCTAGTTTGTATCCTGTGTCTCTCTGCATATTCTCATTGTGAGAGCTTTGAATACCAGATGGCAAAAGGAAGGGAAAAGCAAAATCCTTAAGTGAATTACACACAAAATAATCAGCATTAATCAGTAACTTTAGTATCTATATTAAAAATAATTATTCGTGACATTTCATGGGGTAGATATAATCATAATATTATGCTGCTTTAACTTCATATGTACAATCAGTTGTTTTTTTGTTTTTGTTTGCAATGGTTACTAGTAGAATTTTACAAAGCTGCCTGGCTTCATTTTAAATGAGCTTACTGACCTATATATTATTTATTTATAAAATCCATCAATAAAATAATAAGCATGATTTCCATACCAATATGAGATACAGTCATAACTTATTTCAAGTGACTCAATTAAAACAAAAAGAACAGTATGTCATATTTTGGCATCTGACATTGTTTGTTGCATTTAAATGTTTAAATTCATAGAGTTTTATGGAAATGACTTTAAAGCATACGTGAACCTTTAAAAACTAAAGTGAATCTCCAAACAACTAATTTTTATGTTCATAATAAATGAATCATGACTTAATTCTTTGAAAATAGTGCATCTGTTACTCCTAAATGTCTGAACTTTAAGATAAGCAGTACTATTATGCACACAAGGTGATAGTTAGATACACAGATACAAATAGATATAGAAATAGATATAGATATAGATATAGATAGATATAGATAGATAGGTGGATTTTTATACCTAATATATAATTTTAATATTGTAGAAGTTTTTTAAAGCTATGAAGTAAAGTCAAAGTATAAACAAAGTTATAGTCTTGTTTTTGCTAAGGTCATACATGAAATTCCACAGAGAAGAAAACCTTCAGTGAGACGTGTTACATTATTTTCATGTCCATGAATTTTTTTTATTCCACAAAAACATTTTTATTCACTTAAAATTTTTTTTATTGTTTATTATTTTTGAGAGACAGAGAGACAGACAGCAAGTATGGAAGGGGCAGAGAGAGAAGGAGACACAGAATCGGAAATAGGCTCCAGGCTCTGAGTGCTCAGAACAGAGCCCAACATGGGGCTTGAACTCACAGACCACAAGATCATGTCCTGAGCTGTAGTTGGCCACCCAACCAAGTGAGTCACCCAGGCACCCCTAGTTTTATTCACTTTTAAACTTTCCATAGGGAATTCTCTCACAATTTGCTAGTAGCTTTTACTAATATTCATGGCATAATGAATAAATTTAAGCAGCAAACGTTTCATGTAACAGAATTTTATATAGAGCTTCTGTCTTTATTTTTCATTCAAAAGATGTCTGCTTCCACATAGTCTTCCTTTATTTTCTAAGAGAAATCCCAGAGATATATAGATTAAAATAGAAAGTTATTCCATAAATTATCACATACTTTATAGTTGGTATCGTGGTACTGAAGTCATTCCAATTTCTACCCTTTATTTTATGGCAGAGGTCAAGATTAAAATAGTAATGATGATGATGATGATGATGATGATGATGATGAAGATGATGATGATGAAGAGGATGAAGATGATGAAGAAGATGATGATGATGATAAACAGAGGGATTCCTGATTAACCCTTGGAGAGCGATCAGATCTATGGAGGCAATAAATAAGTCATCTCATTTCTAGAAAAATTGTGTAGTGTTCATGCTAGAATAGGTATAGGCTTCTTTTAGGTTGGCTTGAAGATTCATACTCGGTTGACAGATTTTTTTTTGTTTTTTTGTCTTCTTCCTAGAGTATTTTGTGTACCATATGATGTACAGAAGGGTCAGATATTCTAGGACCACTCCTCCAATATGGCAACCATACATCTGAATGCTCTTGGAAAAAGTAAAATAGGTCTAAATATGGTTAAGTCTCATTTTAGCCTGTGATGACAATGGAGCATATATTTTAGGTATTTGGTAGTCTATGATAGCATTCTTACTTTTTGCAGATTTTTGTTTCCTTAGAAAATATTTTTTCTAATTGTTCAAATTGAACACTTTTCACACAGTAAACAAGACTAATAATCTGGATCTTATAGTATGGAAAAACTATTCAAATTTGAATATTTTTATTAAAAGATAAATTAGCTAAAGCAACAAAAAGGTATCAGTAGCATCTATATTTAGGATAATTGTGGAAATTGAGAGAACCAAAAGAGTCAATGTTCAATAGATCATTAAAGTTATAAGTTGTGAAGTTTATGTTTCACTTTTTATACAGTAATATAGTACTATAATTATTTAGAAGCAATTTTTAAAAATGTACTGGTACAATGATTCTACTTTATTTTACCATTAAATCATTTTTGTATCACTTAAAATAAATGAAATTATTAAAATTATATATATATATATATATATATATATATATATATATATATATATATATAAAAGTTTATTTATTTATTTTGAGAGAGAGCCAGAGAGAGCTAAGGCGGGAGGGGTGGAGAGAGAGGGAGAGAGAGAATCCCAAGCAGGCTCCATGCTGTCAGTGCAGAGCCCAACACAGGACTCAAACTCACAAACCATGAGATCATGGCCTGAGTGGAAATTAGGAGTCAGAGGCTTAACTAACTGAGCCACCTGGGTGCCCCTAAAAAATATTTTTATATAACCTGTATATTTTTAACATTTAACTTCTAAATATGGCATATGCTAGCTTTTAGAAGCAGAATTTTTTTAATGGTTTTAAAATTTTAGGATTTCTAAAGTCATGGGGCCTGAGCAACTATAAGAAAACTGCCTCTACTAGTTACTAGTACACTAGGTGCTAGTGACCTGTGTGCTAAAGAGATGTTGTGGCCATTATTAGAATAAAGTAGAAGTAATACTAAGGTATCCCAAAATCCTGGGGAGATCAGAATATTTCAGAATCATTTGTTTTTTCTAAGGTCTTAATCTTGGCAAGATTTTAAACCTGGCTGTCATAAATACCCAACAAGTCGAGCTAGTCCATGATAAAGACACAGTTATTTTTTTTTCCTCTGCCAGTTTCCCTGTAGCCTAATTTCTAAAGGCTTGTTACAAGATATAAACCTGACTAGCCAAATTAGTACAATCAAATCATTTTTAACTTTCAAAATAGAAGGAAGAATTCAATTGTCTGACACTCCTTATCATTGATACTTTCTTAGTAAGAAACCATCCTAATTTTGATTTAAGGGAACAGTAGTAAAAGGTGTTTTTCTCAGCAAAAATATAGGTCCTTTATGTTAGAATTGCACTATAAAATGCATGCTGATTTGTAGCATCATGTTCTAATCTCATAGATACAATCTATCCAGGGCCACAGCTGTCATGCAATCATGAAGGAAGAGAATCTCCTAGTAATATTGGAACATTAAAGCACAGGTATGTAGGCACTGACTCACTCCATGATAGGAAGACACAATGAATAAAAAGACTAGTGTGCACATTCCGACTAGAAGTAAAATAAGGATGTTATTAAGGAAGTTTGTCAAAGTTAACATTGGGATTTGTAAAATACAAGCCTTCCATGGTTCACGTATGGACCCAAAGGATCTAGAGAACTGGAATCAGGAAAGGAATACTGTAAGAAGACACTAAGTCTTTAAACTTGTTGTATTAGTGATCTAAGCAGTGAGAATAACTGAAATGGCCTATTAAATTATGCTAACTCTATGTAGATTGCTGACTTCTGGAAATTACAAGAGCAAAGCTTCTGCATAAGGCTATGAAAGAACTCTGAAACGAAAATCAAATGGGCCAAACTGTCCGTTTGTCTGTATAATGGAAACCATAAAACTTTCTAATGGAGAAAACAGACAGTTTCATGAAAAATTTTCTAATAACATATCAAACAATTAAACTGATGGATGCCGTGTTAACAATTCTCAAGGCCACAGTGTTTAGTCTCACCACCTCAGTGGGGTTAAAATGGCATCAGTAGCTGTTAAGCTGCATCAATCTGATTCTAGAAAAACTGAAAGCACCTTGGGTGGAGAGATTTTTATAGGAAGTTTGGGAGCCTTTGATGTCCTAAGACTCCTACTATAGTTTGCATTTGTAGCGATCACAGTGAAAGGCAAATTTAGGGAACTGTTTTAGTCTGATGTTTTAGAAAGAACTGAGTTTATAATTAAAGCAAATCTACTTTTACTAAAGATTTAGTGTTCTGATGAACCTGACAGGGCATAGGTCCGCTGAGCTCTCTGAACCAAGACATTACCTAAGACACAGACATTGCTCAACCCCCCTCGGGTGGCTCTGTCAGAGTGACAGCGTGACATGCTGACATAATGTTACCCTAGGGGATGAACACTGAGCTCTCCATTCCGTCGAATTACTTTAGCCACATGTGGGCTTGTCATGCTTTTAATCTCTAGTTTTCTCTTGAATATGTGTTTTGTACTTGTACTTGTGTTTTGGGGTCTGAAATGGACACTACAGTTTCACTTTGGGTTGTGGTAGGATCTTGTGAAGATGATGTCTCTAATATCAAACAAGGACGCTTCCATTGTCTTTTAATTTCTAAGGGAGTTTTACTTACTTACTTTCCAGGGACTTAATACTAGGGAAAATTTTATAGTGAATTAAATATAAGGCATAAAATTTTTGACATTGAATTAAGATGAATCTTATAGGGTCATGTGAATAATTACATAACCCCTAGTGGATCACGACAAAACCTGCACTTTGGAAAAATAATTAAGACAAGAACAGAAATAGGGAAAATTTGGATCTAGAAAAGACTATGGCTTTGGATTTGTGTAGCTAGTATGTCTGTCTAAACTATTTCAAGTATACCTGGAGACAGAAGGTAAACAATAGAACACTACTACCAGAACTGAATCAGAAAATGGGTATAAAACTACTACGCTAAACTGATATTCACCTTCTTTAAAGAGTGTAGCCAAAATGCTCAGAGTCATTGATTTTTTTTTCAGTTATGCCCACTGATTAAAAAAACAAAGTAGAGGGAACTATATGGAACAATTCTCTCTTGTTCCCTATGTTCTTGATTACAAAATAAGACTCTCTTCTAATATGGCCACCCACCTAGAGAAATAACCAGCTAAGAAACCCTTTTACTTGTTTCATTCCATGGGGGAGTGAGGTTTTATCTAAATAGAGGAGGTGTACTGAACAGATACAGAAATAAGACAGGCCCCTCACCTAAAATTCGTTTGGATTTTGAGGCTGATGATGCTACCCACACATCCCAAGAAGCAATGAAACAGTTAATCATTGATGTAATGAGCCTTTCTTGAGAGAAAAGGGCAGGTCCACACAGGCCAAAAAAAAAAAGGTTTGACAGAGTACAGGAAGTTGGCTTGTATTTTTTTGTGAGAGGTAGATGGGATGTGGGTTCACGCATGCCAAACATAAAAAAATGAAGTCAGAATCTTTATTATAAGGTGAAAGCAAATTGTATTTGATAAGAACTCGGTTCAAAAGAGACAAAGGGTGAAAATATGTTGTGTCTATGAAATTTGACACACAGTGTACAACCTATTTAAGCAATAGAGTTTTGGAAGATGGAATGGAAGTTCTGTTTTAAAATGATAGAGTTTGATCAGATTTGATCACAGGGAAGAAAAATGCATACTTATTTAACTGAATGGATATATGACAAGGTTAAGTAGGAGGGATAACATAAAATACTGCATCTTCTGCTTTTCAAATATTTCTTCCTTTTCCTTTTCACCATTTCAAGGCATTTTTCCTATGCATTGTCTGGTTTCTCTTAATCTTCCTTTCAACCCTTTTCTTTTCTCATTTTATTGTAGACATGTGTTGATACTTAAACAAAAATAATATACTGGAAGCATATAGTTTAGTGTCTGTGATTTTTTAAAGTTATTTATTTATTTATTTATTTATTTATATATTTATTTAATTTTGAGGGTGGGGAAGGGCAGAGAGAGAAGGAGAGAGAGAATCCCAAGCCGACTCTGCATCACAAGCACAGAGCCTGATGCGGGGCTCAAACCCATGAGCCTGTGAAACCTGAGCCAAATCAAAAGTTCCATGCTTAACCAACTGAGCCACCCAGGCTGTTTGTGATTTTAAAAGTCTTAATTTATTTCCATAAAAGGCTCCATAAAGAATGTTTCTTTTAAAAACATTAAAGAGAGAGACAGAAAGAGAGAATGAGAGAAAACCCAAGAAACAGACTCTTAACTATAGAGAACAAACTGAGGGTTGCTAGAGGGGAGGTGAGCAGGGGATGGGCTAAATGGGTGATGGGTATTAAGGAGGGCACTTGTGATGAGCACCAGGTGTTGTAAATAAACAATGGATCACCAAATTCTACACTGGAAACTAATATTACACTGTATGTCAACTAACTGGAATTTAAATAAAAACTTGAAAAAAACATTAAATAATTATCTTTATTTTCTCTTTACTCTTTTTAGTTTTGTTCAAACAATTGCAAACCTCTCTAAGAACACTCTGAGACACACAGTTTAGTACAAATGACACCATCACCCCAGCTCTCCCTAGAGAAATCCAAACTTAGAGCTGTAGATTAGATTTTACATCCACAAGATTTGGTGCAAAGAAAAAAAAATTCTTCTTGAAGTACTGTTACTTCTACAAATAAAAGTGTTTTATAAAGATGCTATTGAAAATTAAAAGCTTGCTTTTTGTTAAAACCCAGGAAGTAAATGAATGGATACTTCTTAAAATATAATTAGCACTGCATTTTTATGCACTTGGGAACTCATGTTTCAAATCATAAAGTTTTATTAGCATATGAAATAAATGTACTAGTTAAGTAAATAATTTTTCTTTTTCCCTTACTTACACGATGTATATAAAAACACACCTCTGTTATTTAAACTGAAAACGTCTTTAGAAACCTCATAGTCCACCTGTCTCATTTAATACTTCTGCAAACTGAAATGTGATTAGAGACCATGTCTTACCAATGTCTAGTGGGAGCGGGCCTGCCTAAGTCTAGAGTGTGAGTGACTGAATAAAAGATAAATGGATCATCTTAAATCCACAGTACTGAGAACTTGAAGGACCACACAATATAAATGTTGTGAGACGTGACTATGATTCTTAAAAATAGCTATTTATTTAGACCATTTGAATGTAAATGTGTGGGAAGGAAAACCTAAGAGGTGGCCTCATAATTCCCCTTGGAAGGGAGGATATCTTTGGGTAACAAAACACTTTGTGAGTCATTTTAATTGAAAAGATTTTTCTTATGGTAGCTCAAATAAATGAAAGAATAAATTTCTCTGAGGGAAAAAGAATAAGATTTTAGGGGTTAGGTATATACAAACTAGAAAAAAACAGGAGTCTGAAGAGAGTAGAGGGAGTTCAGCTGTGTAACAGGAGGCTGGAGTCCGGTTAGAAGAGAGGACATTTTGAAATTTCCTGATGGAAAAGAAAAGATAGTCCATTTACTTTTAAGAAATATAAAGTCCAATACGTCTAAATTTAATTTTGCATTATATGCTGGGCTGTGATAAAGTGTAGCTTTCAGTATCATTGCTTAAGTGATGCCTTGGGGAACAAAAAAAAAAAAAAAAAGGAAAGAAAAAAGGACCATTTCTTTCACATAAAGGTTGCAAATGAGGAAATAACTATAGGCAAATGGACATGAGAAATTACTAGAAGGTAGGAGAAGTCACAAATCTACCTCAGAGGTAACTAGTTGAAGCTAGGGGACTCTAAACTCCCTGGCAGGCATCTGAAAGGATGCAAGGCTTCCAATCACACATGGTATATAGTTTGAGCCAATTATCTTTGAACACTGAAAGAAAAGATAACCAGAGTTTACATCTAATTATATAAACTATAATTCCAAGAGCTCTGAACTGTAAATGCAGTTTCTAATCTAGTATGTAAGTGTACAATACCTGCATGTTAAAGAAAACATAAATAAATATTATGATTTATACAAAACCTTTAATTTTGGACATTAGGTATTTTTATTTAAATACTTTTACTGCATTAATAGTGCTTATGTTTATGGGAAACAACTATGAAATACAATTAAAATATAGAATAAAATAAATATGTACAAGTTTATGACCTAATGAACATGATTGTCACCACATGGTTTAGATATATAATTTTATGAAAACAATATTAAATGAGATAATATTATATATATATATATATTTTAATTTTTTTAATGTTTATTTTTGACAGAGAGAGAGAGAGAGACAGAGCACGAGCAGGGGAGGGGCAGAGAGAGAGGGAGTCACAGAATCCGAAGCAGGCTCCAGGCTCTGAGATGTCAGCACAGAGCCCAACGTGGGGCTTGAACCCACAGACTGTGAGATCATGACCTGAGCCAAAGTCGGATGCTCAACCAACTGAGCCACCCAGGTGCCCTGAGATAATATTATATATTATTTCTAATATGTCACAAGCTTCTTTACATTGTAGCAAGCAATTATCTTTTAAAAATTATTTTCTTTACATATAGTATCATAATTTACATATTCTTACTTTTCATTCATATTAGATCAAAAAATATTTTTTATATTTTTATAAAATTTTATCAATAAAATATGTATCAGTATATACAGACCCTCCTTTATATATACATATATATGTGTGTATATTCACATGTGTGTGTGTGTGTATATATATATATATATATATATATATAGGCAATTCATAAATGTGATTTAAAATATCCAAACAAAAAAGTACACTAAATAGTACAAAAAAACTATCTGTGTCTCCTGCTCTATTTCTACTTATCCCACTCTTCCTCAGTCCGATAGATTATTTCTTACATGACTGAAAACAAGTGGATTCACCTTCTTACGTCTTAGTCCTCTTGTCTGTAAAGAGTGCTTTAGTATAAACCAGAGATATTTTGAGAATTGGATGAAACAATACATTTAAAACTCTGCATGGTGTCTGGCAGACATTTGGTGCTCAGTACATGTTAGCTATTACTAAATGTCTTCATCAGGACTAAATGTCAATTGTTATAAAACCCATATTTTGGTATCTGTAAAGATAACAATATGGCTTTTATTCTTTGACATATTGATATGAATCATGTTAATTTATTTCCTGGTAATAGTAGATACTTATTGGGTTCTTATCAACTTAACTAGGTAGTTAATAATTTGCAAATTAGCTAACTCAACACAAAATTTCAAAAGGCTAATTTATAAAAAATATATTGAGCTGGGTGCCTGTGTGGCTCAGTTGATTAAGCATCTGACTCTTGATTTCAGCTCAGGTCATGATCTCATAGTTCCTGAGATCGAGCCCCACACTGGGCTCTGAGCAGACAGTGTGGAGCCTGCTTGGGATTCTCTCCCTCCTTCTTCTCTACCCTTCCCCTGCGTGTGGGCTCTCTCTCTGTCTCTCTCTCTGTCTCTCTCTCAAATAAATAAACATTTAAATAAATAAATAAATAGATAGATAAATGAATAAATAAATATGTGTGTGTGTGTGTACATATATATAAAGAGCAAGAGAGAGCGAGAGCCTGCAAATTTATATAGTTAAGATGGTCATATATATATATATATATATATATATATATATATGTATAGTAGTATATTATCAGCTAATATAGAATTTAGCTAATTTACAAAAATTACCCTGAATTTATGCAGGTAGCCAGCAAGGAACTCTAAAACTGTAAGGGATATTTTAGCTCTATTTATATGAAAGCTATAGTTGTCACACATCATCCTAGTTTCAGTAAAATAGTCAGCAGATATTTAATTGATGTCAAATACTTACACTGAGCTTACTCTGATATCCTATTTTTCATCATTCTGTACCATGCTTACTTTTACATTCCATTCTTCATAAATCTTCATCAGTGACTCAGTGGCTTCTGACAGTGCAATTAGCACACATGATTAGTCACCTGTCACATCCTTCAACATACACATACATATGTATGTGTATCCATACATATACACACATCTACAATATACAACTCCTATTCAGAATCTTATATAAATATTTTTTACTTTTATTTATTCAAAGAAGCAATTCTGGAGCTTACAAATTATATATTTTGTGAAGGAATACCTTATTATATTCCTCTGGTTCTTTATTTTTAGATCTTTCATTTATTTTTATTAAAAGTAAAATAAAATAAATGCCCTTCATGTTATGGATTTGGCTTTGATTTCTACTTGAACTGCATTGCATACTTTGTGACATGAAATGCTCCTAACACCATTATTTTCCACCATTGCAGCTTTACTTGTTCTCTGATTCAAGAATTCATTAGGAGACTGTTTTTTTAATTTTTTAAATAATTTATTGTCAAATTGGTTTCCATACAACATCCAGTGCTCAGTTTTTTTAAATTGTGTTAATTGACTGATTAATTGACTAACTACCAAGTAACTTGTCTTTGTGTACAGTTTTATGAAAATTTAATATTTATATTTTACAAGGATGTGTTTTGTTTGATCTTTTAATTTTGTGTTTATTAATATCCATTTTGAGGTCTGTTATGTACTAATTTTTGTATATGTTTCCTGGACACTTAAAGATTATTAGACACTTCATCTAAAATGTCAAAGTGACAAATTTGTCACCAGGTTAAAGGATTTACAGTTGACTGAATAGACTTGAGAAGAGGCCAAGATCATGAATAAACCCAAAAGGGAAATATAGTTTTTTTTTTCTCTTGTTAAGAAAGTGGTTTTGGCAAAACATTGCGCCAGACTTTGGTTGGCTGTCATTTCTGACACTGAAAGGGCTCTTCCTCTTCCACTTAATTTCACCAAACTGCCAACCACACTGCAAGAACAAATATACTCTAGGCGCCTTGTGACAATCAGTGGCCCATTCTTTGATTTAACAAACTTTACCTAATTGAGCCTGACAGAAATCTGCTGCCTCAGGAAGTCTTTTCTCTCAAGCAGAAATGGAAAACTGATGGTCCAAGGGTGATCATAAAATTCATTTGTCGTCTAAGCTGGGACCCATTCAACAGTGAAAGGAGTTTTATTAATTCTTATTTTGGGACAATCATCTTGGCCAAATTTTGATTTATGGTCCCAGTAACTGAGATCTAAATGTAGTCCACAGATGTGTTGATGGGAAGAGTATTTAAATTAGCTGGCAAGAGTTAAAAATAAGGACATTTCACATAAGACTTCACATTGCCAATTTCTCTTTAAAATTATCATGAGATACTAACACTGAATGTCATAAGTTTGGTTGTCTGAGAAGCAGACTCTGAGACTGAGTTTAGTGGGTAGAATGTTGATTAGGGAGTGCCCTTAGAATCAATGCTTATGAAAGGGAGGAACCAAGGCAAGTTAGACAGAGGGGAGTGCAATGATGGCCTAGGCTGACCCCATGGGGGCACTCTAGAGCTACAATTGCTCAGGGCAGTTCCATATTTTTGCTCTGCCTCAAACAGGTATTTGTTATATACACTGCCTGAGATGGATGGGTCATACTGGGAAGGCAGCTGTCTGCAATTGAGACAATCCTTGCTGTACTGACAACCAGTACAGAACTGGGCCACCAAGACCTTCCTTGAAGTAGTATTTTGGAGGTACATCAACATCTTCCCCGAAATGAATTATTACAGTTCAGAATAACAATTAGCTAGAGTTGAGTGGTTATCTCCATGCGACAGGGCAACATTCCTAATGTCTTCTACTCACCCAGGTCATACCTCCCCATTATCTGTTAGGCCTCTGTCTGCATTTGTGCCAGTGTTGTCTGACCTACAGCAATACCTCCTGCTGTTGCTGTTGGCACTGCAGAAGACACATTTTATTCTTTCGCTTCTTCTGGGCTCCTGACTGTTTCCAACATCAATGCCTTTTAGTTCTCCAGAACAGTGACAAAAGCAGGAACTCACATCTGGTCATATACAATGCTCCATTTTTAAATAAATATTTTATGATTCCTCTCGACAACATTGAATTAAACTCAGAATTGTGACTGCATACATTTTGGAAAACCAATACTATGCCCTACATGTAATACTAAGGTAAAACAAAAGGAAAACAATGTATGCCAGTTTTAATACATGAAAGCTTTAAGATGATTATACCAGTAGAAATACTGAAGCAGTCAGATGCTCGCATCTGAATGTAGAATCATAGTGAATGCACTGGCTACAAGTGTGTATTGAAATAATTATCTGGCACGGGCCATTCAAATGCCAAGACAAATACTTTCCAAAATGAGGAATGGCTCATTCTCTCCCCTGAAAAGTATCATCTTTTCTTGATCTACACAGTAATAGTATTACTGGAAAATTCGTTGAGTATTAGAGCTATTCAATAATACATAGTATTTAACTGTAAGATGAAGCCAAAGTTCTAGTCTCAGCTACTAATAAGCCAGTTTTGCCTACATGAATAATTAGTGAGATATTCCAAGTGCGAGAGATGCACAATATGGGGTAGATTTTTCTTACGCAGGACTACTATCAGTATTGCCAGACTTTTAGTACCTCTAGCTCAAATGTCAACTGCACCTTTCAATCAATAATGCCCCCACACTGGAACACCTATGTCAAAAACCACTGGAACAAAAACAAAAACAAAACAAAACAAAAACAAAAACAAAGGAATCCAAAAAACCTTGAATCAAATTTACTAATCCATTTGTCAGCCCTTACCTCATTTTACCTAATCCCCAGTGGTCAACTGTCTCCACTCCTTTCCCATTAAGCCATACTATTCCAGGAAGATAATTTATCAATCTGTCTAGAGGCTCATCTAACCTCTTTCTCTTAAAAATTCTTCATAGTTTCTGGCATTTAAAAAATGATCTACCTGAGTTCCCAGGGATGATACAAATGAACCCACTTTTCACATTTTCTTAATACTTAGGATATTCTTACACACTGCAGAGAAAATATGCAAACATGTGAAATCATGCCAATGCGTTTCTGGGAAGTTCTAAATATTTAATTCTGCAAATGGAAACATTCATTTTATAAAGATCTTGTTATTCTAATTGATATTATTTCCTTCAGGAGAAAGCATTCTCTGGGCATCTATGAAAGATCACTTTGACCGCCATTTTTCCAATGTAATTACAGAAACTTTGTTAAAATTGATTGGGAACTTTGGTATTATATTTAGAGTGCAGTCTTAATGTCCACAATATATACTGTACACAGTATTTAATAAATTGAATAGACTGAGGGCAGCCGCATGGTAATAAAGTACTGGCTAAAAACTTGCACTTGAGTTCCACTTTTGTCAGGAACTAGTTATGTGAACTTAGGTGAAATGTTTAACTTCTCTTGGCTCTGTTTTTCCATCTGTGAAATTATCGGGTTGGAAAACTTGATCTCTAAGGGCACTTTCAGCTCAAAAATTCACTGACTCTGTTTTCATGATTACCTTTTCTACATTTTTCAGATGTTAAATTGGCAAGAAATTAGGCTTTGAGAATTTTTTTGGAAAGCTTTCAGCTCTATTTTGCAAATGCAGATGTTTGGTTACATATAGAATTTCCCTGATGTCTAATGATATATGACCTCAGCTGCCTTCAAGCAGATTATCCATCTGCTATCTTATGTTGACTCTGAAAAGATAATTTTAAAATGTCTTCAGGAGAGTAGTTCCATGGAATATGACATATCTTGAGACACAGCCAGGCATGACCTATTTCAGCATAGATGGAAGGGATCTGGAACCTAATCTACTTAGTGGTGTGGAGCAAACATCAAGGTGGCTGACCCATCTACAGGTGTTTTCTTGGGGGAAATCTACATTGGCAGACAGAACATAATATCCAGAGAGTACACAATAGATGATAGGTAGTAATTACAGTCATGTTGTTGGTTTCCAAGAATCACTGTAAAATAACAGAACATGTAAATCAGTGTTGACTGAATTTAATATTAAAATATATTTTTTCTTCATTGATCCCTTACTTGACTATCTACCATATGTCTGTGAATAAAACATGTTTTAAAAATCAGAGTTCATATGTAGACATTCAGTAATACACAAATCTTTCAGTGTGGGACAAGCTTTAGAAACATTACTCCTGGACCCAATAGGAAGAATAAGCAAAACCAAACAATTGTCCTGTTTTATCAAACTGGAATATTAAGCCAAGCCATTGATATGTTTACTCAAGAGCAAGAGAAAATAAAGATCCAGTTGGAGAAATCAGAATTCAGTGGAGGATTTTTATATCAGGAACAATATTAAAGTCATGTTTGCTTTAAGGTATCAATCAAAGGCCGCACTAGTAGCCAGAGCTCAAAACCGCTATTCCTAAGTATTTTCTCTGAACTACATCTTCTAAAAGAGTTACGAAAGTTCTAAAGCTTAGATCTGTGGACACAAGTTTAACTTCTTTAAGATTTTCATAGGCCCTCTGACTTTTAAAGACAGCATTTTACAGCATAAATAAATAAAATACATGTATATCTCATATTAAATTTTAATTTTATCTAAAAATTGAATGTTTTTTGCATGTATTTCAAAATTTATGATGGACCATGATGTCTCTGCAGCTTTCATATACATTGTTTTCAAATGTAATGACAATCTCATCAATACTAAATTTAATAATCAATAAAACTAAAACACCTTGTTAGTCATTTAATTATACATTTTTTGATTTTGAATTTACAAATTTCCCCTCTTACTTTCATATTTTTTCATGTCATAAGCATTTAGTAGTCCTTTGAAATGGGTATAGGCCATTTGTTTTGTGCATAATGTGTCTATTGCAGAAGACAGCCCTTTCTAGGGAAGTACGGGGTGAAAGCAGGCAAGTGTAAGCTAATTGCCAATGGTGGACAGTAGTATATGGATAGCATAGGACCTTTCCAAGGAGGACGGTCACTGAAAAACAAATAAAATTCAAGAGATTCAGGCTTTTGAAATTACTCTTGCATAAAACCAAAGGCTGTGAGGAAACTAAGGCTATCAGTTATCAGTGATGGCCATACTTCAAAAATCCATGGGAGGAGGAAAAGTAAAGCTACAACCAGGCAAACGCTGGCATGTCAGTTGTTCTACAACTTGATCCAGGACACATTCAGACGCCCAAAATATATTCACTGAGACCTAACATGTGACCCATTTCCAGTAGGTTTGCCAGATATAATGCAAGATACCTAGTTAAAATTAATATTTTTGATATAAGTATTCCTCATGCATATTTATACTAAAACAAAACAAACAAAACAAAAAAAAAGCCAGTATTCATTGTTTGAAATCCAAATTTCATTATCTGGAATCCAAATTTAACTGGGCATCCTGTAATGTTATTTGTTAAATCTGGCAACCCTGATTTCTAAACATGCAGAAAAAAGAACAAGTGGAAACAGACACAATCCCTGTTCTAGTGGAGATAGCAATGAATTTGGGAGAAAAACACTGATCAAATAACCACACAAACAAATGTAAATAGTTTCTATAGCAAGTATATGAAGGAGAACAGAGATGATGCTTTGAGATTCCATGGAGGTGGTTGACTTGATTAGAGATTAGAGTGGCCTTTTGTGTGTTTGAAGGAACAGAGGAGTTAACTAGGCTAAGGATTGGGGCAGTGGGGGAGGGGAGTCAAAGAGCATTCAAGGTAATTAAGAGACAAAAAGATTTTGGGCATAGAGATATTATAGGAAGAGAGAATGCCAGAGTAGATTAAATGAATGGGAATTAAAAGGAGAGGGCTTGTGCGTCATATTAAAATCTGTCGTCACCTTAAGAAAAAAGATGAGATCCTGAGAGTTTTCAGTAAAGTGAGTGAGGTGTGTAGATTAGTGTACAGAAAGTGCTTGGAGAGATCCCAGAATAAATGCCTTAAACTGGTAACTTTACACCTAGTCTTCTATTTCAGAAAATTTTGTATCATTTAGTTAGAATTATTTCCTTAATCTGATATTATTTCTCTTTTTTTCAAATCACTCTCGGTGTCTCCACAGGTAATAGATTAATTTCAACATCCTAGACAATGTGATTTTATTTCTCCTTTGGCTCATCCCATATGTGTTTCAATTCTCCTACTTATTTTGTATTTCATAAAGGCCCATCTATAGGTGTAATATAAGTCAGTTATGAGGAAAATGTTCTTCTCATTCCTATATTACTTCAAGCATAGAATCTCATCGCATAAACTTTAAGTGTCACTAAGCAGCTTGTTAAACATTTTTAAACTTCGGAAACCATGAAAAGAGAAAAATACTGATCCCAAGAATTTTGTTTACTTATTTAAATCCATATTGAAACTGAGGAAATCAATCTGGACTGTTTATTGAGCCATCTGAAATGAAAGTGATACATTTCTGTACTTTTTACATAGCACCTTATTATTCTTAGTATGCCAATTCCAGCAATGTCTGTTTGCAGTTTTTCACTAAGTCTGAAAATGAGCAATCTTCTGATTACTCTGACCAGTTGGGGTTAAGGCAATCTCTCATCATATAAGCAACAAAAATGTAAAGTTTTTAAGAATCTTACATTATTTCAGTATCACAGTTTCTGAACACAAATTCACACAGTACATTAGAAATGACTGAAATATAAAATGATTTGTTACTTCCCTCAAAGAACATTTGTTGTGTTACTCCTATGTGGATTTATCCATGAATGAGCTATAGCATACATCAGTGCATTTACAGTTTAAGAGGTCAGGGAGAGGAAAACATTTAAATATAATGCAATATTGTAACACAAAATCAGATATATTCAAGTTACAGTGGTTATTATAAAGAGAGTAATCCTGCCAAAGGGATAATAACAGATTCCAGGCAGCATGGACAAGAATGGAAAAGAATGGCTGTCATAATCAAGAAACTAAGAGTAGCCCCATTTCAATGGAGCAGTTTTTGAAGTGAAGATGCGGGATTATTAGTCTGGAAAATTATAACAAATGTCTTATGTGGTTCTAAAGATTTGGGAGTGTGATACAAAGCTTATAAGTAGTTTTTGAAAGGTTGTGTAGTGATAGTGCTTTTTTTTTTTTTTTTTGAGAGGGAACCCAATGGATTAAATAATTACTTACAAGAATGGCTTGACATAATTTGATAATAAAATGTATAGGTGAGAAAAATGGGTTATAAATGGTGTGTTTAGTAGATGATAAAATCATCCACAGATGTTCATAAGCCCAACACATTTAAAATAATATTTGCTATTCATTCCATACCTGCATAAAAAATTGTGAAATCGTTGGGGCACCTGGGTGACTCAGTCAGTTAAGTGTCCAACTTCGGCTCAGGTCATGATCTCACAGTTCATGGGTTTGAGCCCCGCTTCAGATTCTCTGCTGTCAGCATAGAGCCCACTTCGGATCCTCTGTCTCTCTCTTTCTCCCTGCCCTCCCCGCTTTCAGAAATGCTCTCTCTCTCAAAATAAATAAATAAACATTATAAAAAAAGAAATTAGAGAAGTTTGAGGTTACTTTAATAAATAAATAAACAGATAAATAAATAAATAAATAAATAAATAAATAAATAAATGAAATTGTTGAGCAGATACTTCACATTTGTTTTTCTACTTAATCTTTCAAACTTGCCTACAAAAAAGCTATGGAGCTATAATAATTCTTAAAGATGTGAAACTAAGATTGAGAGATATTAAACAGCTTGCCTGAGCTTTTATAAATATCACTGGATATTATTTCTTGTAAAGAACCCATGGTTTTGCATGGATTGTGGCTTTTGAGAGGTCATATAGGTAGGACCTATGAGAGATTTAAAAAAATTTTTAATGTTTTGTTGTTTATTTTGAGAGAAAGAAAGCAAGCAAGCAGGGGAGGGGCAAAGAAAGAGGAAGAGAGAGAATCCCAAGCAGGGGCTGGGCTGTCATTACAGAGCCTGATGCTTGGCTCATTCTCACAAACCATGAGATCATGAGCTGAAATCAAGAGTCGGATGTTAACTGACTAAGCCACCCAGATGCTCCAAGATAGATTTTAGTATAACAGTTGGAGGGGAGACAGATTGCAGGGAAAAGAATAGTAATGAAACAGAATAATAAAGTAGGGAAGACACATAGAGTTGAATAGTTTGAGAACTTTGTTTTTGAGGTGAACATTTTCTTAACGTGAAAGACATGAGGGTGTGTTATATGGTTTAAGAATTTAAGTGTGTGAAAAGACTTCAATCTAAAATGGCACCAGACACTATGAGATGGAGAATGTCACCAAGGCACCCTCAGAACAATGAAACTTAACTGAAAGTCTGCTTTGCCATAAATGCCTCATTTACAGAAAATTGAGATGGCCAAGAATCTTTTCTCTTTCTCAAGCCAATGAACTTACTGCTTGGATTCTGAATGGACTTCCCTTTCTTTGCACTCCTTGCCCACAAACACAGTCCAACCCAAACCCTCAACAGACTCTTCTATAGCTTGCTATACCATTTGTTTCTCCAATTGCGATTTCTTAACTATTCCCAAATAAACTCAATTTCTGGTAATTCAAACTTGCCTTAGCTCATCTCTTTATTTAGCTTGACACACGAAAAAGGAGAAAATAATAAAAGGAACAATGCTATACTACACCTGGTATAGTTGAAAGTTCAATCACAGAATGACAAAGGATCAAATCAAGAAGTGGAAATATAACTTGAATAAGGAGCACTGGAAGGACAGTTTAAGGTCAAATCTTCCTCTGAGTCTTGGGAGAAGGAATTAAAAGGGTTTAAATGATAAGCTTTTGCTTTTAAGAAGCAGATTGTTTTCCAAAGCTTTGTTTTGGGAGATTTTGTTTACTTTGTTTCTAAATCTAAAATATGCCCTTTCTTTTTCTCCTAAAGTTGATGTGCTCCCAAAATTATAGTTAACTGAAGTGCCTGATAAGGTAGCTTCTAGCTAATCAAGGCTTTTATCTATGTTGTTTTTACACTGGCAGATTAATTGCCTGAATTGCCTTTTTATTTTTAAGTAGTCCTGAGAAGGAAATTTAGCAATTAAAATGATTTAGACTCTGTAGCTTATGTAGCAATTCAAATGACATTTGAAAGATAGTAGGGGAAATTAATGAATGATTGTGCAAAATAATATGTAGCAGAAATATGTTTGTTGCTATAATTAAAAGTGCATAACTTGGTGATCCAGGTCAATTTTTACAAAGAATCAGCCATTAGGACTTTTCAAATGGCTTTAAAAATTTATTGTTTCTAATCAGTAATATTTCAACTTCAGATGAGGATTTGAATATTTAATTAACTGATTTTAAAGTAATGTGCTATGCACTTTATTTAATGTAGTTGATAAGTACTTTCTCATAGAGATTTAGTGAGTATTCATAAAAGTTTAATTAACTAGAAACTTCAGTATATTAACAACAGATTTTTTTATGTTTTTAATTACTAGGGAAAATGTGCCAATACAGATTTCATTTTAAGCATTGATTTATAGATTCACTGTAGAAAAATAAGTAATACAGGAAATAAAATCTTTAAAACATTTAATTATCAGAAATTATACCAACAAATAAGAATACTGTTAAAAATTAAAAGCATATATTTCTAGATTTGTTCCTATCGAACTATAGGTATACAAAAATGCTTAGAAATGTACACACAATTTCACAAAATGGAATCATTACAATCTATGCAATGGTATCTTTTCATGTATGGACTATATTTCCAAGCCAATAAATATTGATTTGCATAAATATACATTTAATTGTATAGAGTTTCACTCTATATATTGCATAATCAACATAAATTAATTATACATACCTACATGTATATTATAATTATTTGCTCTGATTTTTCCCTTGGGACAAAAACTTAAAAGGAGAATTTAAGTATGTAAAAGAAGCAAATAAATGTTTTGGTACTTGACTCATTTGTCTCCAGAAAGGACATAATAATTTAAATCACCATAAGTTTCTTTTGTGAGAGTGTCAGTAAACTGTGGTCTCTGGGCCATATCTGGTCAGCCATCACTTGTTGAAAAAAAATTCTTCTGGAACACAGTAACACTCATTTATTTACATACTGTTTCTGGCTCCTTTCACAGTAGTTATGACAGAGACTATATATTTATTGTGCTTAAGATAGTCTAAATTATTTGCTATTTTCTTTAACATAAAAAGTTTGCCCTGGGCTAGAGCTTATTCTTCATGGTCTTATAAATATCTAATTCTATATTTATTGACAGAATAGCAAGTATAAAGTAAAATAAAATAGAATAAATTGTGTCTCTTGCTTAACAACTGAGATTGAATATATCTCCATACACATATTGGCTACATATTTCTTCCATTATGACTGCCATATTTTCCAGTGGGACATTCTTTTTTTTTTTTTTTTTCTTCATTGATTTGAGAAAGCTCTCAATATGTTGAAGATGTGAATTTTCTAAACAATTTTATTACGGTATAATTTATATACCATAAAATTCTCCTGTTTTAAATGTAATTCAAGATTTTTCATAAATTTGCCAAGTTATGCAACCATCACCACAATTCAGTTTTAGATCATTTTATCATTTCAAAAAGATCTCTAAAGCCCATCACAGCCAATCCCCATTTACAGTTCAAGCCCTAGGCATCCACTATTGTCAAATCTATTTTTTTTTGTCAGTAAATACTTTCCTTTTCTGAATCTTTTCTATGAAGAAAGTCATACAATATGTGGTCTTTAGTGGAATGTTTGTGTTTGTCCATGTACAAGTACATGGGTATTTGCAATGTTTGCCCTTTTGGCTATTTTGAATAAATGCTGCTGTAAACATTTGTGTACAAATCTTTATGCAGATAAATATTGATAGTTTATTTAGGTAGATACCTAGAATTAGAATTGCTTAGTCCTATTGTACATTCTTGTGTAACTTATTAAAAAGTTGCCAAATTAAAACTAGAGTGGTGACGCAATTTTACATTCCCACCAGCAGTGTATGAAGGTCCCAGTTTCTCTGCATAATTTTTTATTGTTTCACTTTTTTAATAACCACATGCTAGTAGGTCTAAAGTAGTTTTGATTTGAGTTTTCCTAATAACTAATGACATGGAGCATCTTTCCATGGGTTTACTGACCACCTCTATATATTTTTTGGAGAAATGTCTGTTCAAAGCTTTTGCTCATTTTTAATTGGTTTGCTTTTTTATTATTCTTTATGCATGCTCAATCCAAATCCTTTATCAGATATATGATCTATAAATACTTTCTCCTCTTTTATGGGTTGTCTTTTCACTTTTTTGATAGTCCTTTTTGAAGAACAAAACAGTTTTAATTTTTATAAAATCCAGTTTATCTTTTTTTAATCACTTGTATTTTTGATGTCACAACTAAAAAATCATTGTCAAAAGTTTTAGTGGGGGAGAAGAGCAGAGGGAAAGAGAGAGGGAGAAAAAGAGAGAGAGAGAGAAAGAGAGAAGGAGAGAGAGAGAGAGAGAGAGAGAGAGAGAGAGAGAGAGAGAATCTT
The DNA here is from genome assembly GCF_018350155.1 of Leopardus geoffroyi. Classification (NCBI taxonomy): domain Eukaryota; kingdom Metazoa; phylum Chordata; class Mammalia; order Carnivora; family Felidae; genus Leopardus; species Leopardus geoffroyi. The sequence goes on along the minus strand of NC_059328.1, from coordinate 172,227,083 downwards.
AGGCTCCACGCTTAACACAGAGTCCAACAAGGGGCTCAATCCTATGACCCTTGGATCATGACCTGAGCTGAATTCAAGAGTCAGTCATTCAACTGACTAAGCCACTCAGGCAGCCCTCTTCTGGTCAGGTCTTTAATCCATGTTTTCTTTTTGTGTATGATGTGATATACAATAAAACACAGAAAAGGAAATTGGAGGTTCTGAAGAGAAAAAGTATACTCCATTGAATATTCCCTCCCCCTACTTCTTAATTGTACATCTTCAGGCGAAATGACTACTTCAAAGAACAAAATCTTCTATATAAAAGAAATACATATGCTTATGTGAAAATATAAATCATACATATATAGGTAAAAAATCAGAAACTTTTTTCCACCCATTTTACCATGGAAGAGAGAACATTTGAGGTTTCTGTCATAACTGAAGATAGCAAGAACCTTTTCTTAGGCAATTTGGAATTGTTGGAGGTCATAAAATTCACCCACCCATTATTTGACAGATTCTGCAGGCCAAGAACTGAATTGTGAATGTGGCAACTATGTAGGTAAAACTATAGTACAAATATAGTGTCAAATCATCATATAGACCCAATTACATCCAAGTGAATTCTGTTAATTAATGCCAACCAGTATTTCTAAAAGCCTGTGTTCTAGGAGGAGTTTACTTTTTTTTTTTTTTTTTTTTTTTGCCTGTTTAGTAGGGCAATACATTTAACAGAATGTGTTTGCTGTGGTTAACTTTTGTGCAGGTAAACATCAGCAGTGTTAAAATTGTTATAAAATGCTCTGTGAGTGACTTTTTTGAGATAAGTGGCATGACACTTGTTTATCTACATCGGTAAAACAAAGGTAGAAATGTACTCTGTTGCGTAAGGACCTATAACCAAGATAATTCTAAGAAAGCAAAGACAGAATTAAATACTTTAGCAAAGTTACCGCTAACTAGAACATCATCAACAACTTAAAGACTTATTAATCCTAACCCCACACTTGAGTAATACCCATTTATTGTTTGTAAGTTTTTGGTTGTTCATCTTTTGTGTATAAATGTTTATATATGCAAGTATACATTTTGGCACAATTCCAGATTACATTAAAGAGATGATTTCTGGAAACACAAGAAAAAGAATGATATGATTATATGGAATTTTCATGAATAAATTAAGTTTAACATACTAAGAATGTTTGTCTTCTTAAAGTTTATTAAGTATCAATTTCAGATGAAATTAGGTTCTAAAGAATGGGTTTAAGCATACTCTTTCCTTCACCAAGATCTTAGAGAACATTTCATTATTGACTGATGTGCATCAGAAACTTTACATAGATTCTGATATAACTAGGAAAATATGAGGACTGTCAGAAAATGTTGTTTCTATACATATTTGTTAGAAGTGTGTTACTGAACTCTTTCCTTAGTATCATCCAATTAAGATTAAAATTTTGAACCAATTGCTAATATGAAAAATAAATGAAACTACAAAAACTATTTGATAATAAGTATGGCACAAACACTGACCAATCAGAACAGATGAGATTTTAAAACCAGGGATGATTGTGCTAGATTTTACCAACTAAATATGAATTAGAACTATAGTTATTACAAGGCATCCTTACTTAAATGATGAGTCATAAACAATTGTAAGAGACCTAGAAAGCTATTGCATAAGTTAACAAAATCAGGATTCTAGGGGATGAATCCTGTCAATACTATTGTTAAGCTCAATCCATGTAGCAGATCTGCTAATTGAGATTAGTAATGCCAAATGCGAAGTTCTTTAGTTATACTCAAAGAAACAACTGCAAAGTTAAAGGATGTAGATAGAAGGCATTAACTGTAGGTAAGAAACAAAACTAAAAAAATTAATAAAGCAAACGATTAAGCTCTATATGATTTTGAAAATGTAATATGCTTGTAGGAAAACATCTGATTTAATAAAAAGCAGGATTAATAGAAAAATAATTTCAGATCTAAATAGTCATTAGCTCCACAGTACTCTACCATGCCCCAATTAAATGTGAAATGTCTCATTTATATATTCTTGCTTCATTTTAAAGAGTGATACTTATAAGCTATAGTCTATCAAACATATGATTGGCCTTGAGAGTGAAAGGCCTTGAAACTGTGTAACTGTGTAATAAAAGGAAACATTGAGAAAGGATGAGATGTTTCAGTTATACAAGGCAAGACTCAAGGAATTCAAATGTTTAGATATTTGATGTCCTATGATGGGAAATTGGGACTAAAGTCAACTTTGTTGCTTTAGATAACAAAAGCAATTTCTGTGGATGGTATTTATTCAGAGGTAGATTTCAGTTCAAAACAAAGTTGTGTGCCTCTATAACTTAATGCTCCAAGAAAGAATGGGCTGTCTCTCAAAGTGGTTAGCTCCTGTCACTGGAAGTGTTCTTGCTGTCTGTGGATGAACATTGGTCATGGATATCATGGAACATATTCCCTTCTTTGAAGGAAGATATAATTAACTGACCTTTAAGCTTGTTTCCGCCTCTCAAATTTTCACTTTATGATCACTTTGACACATTTCAATGGTATAACTTGTCATTTCCATCTCTAAATTGAAGCTGATGCCACAGGAACCAGTAAGCCTAGTGACAGTGTTCCATGATGCATGTTCCCTTAGACATTACCAGCAGGCTATGTATTTTTTACATATAAATTGTATTCACTTTTATCTTTCTATTGTTCATTTATATTATATCCAGAAAATGTATAAATGTATATATGGACAGAATTATCAATACATGCGTTAAATAATTTACAAAATTTTGGTTCTTTTGCAATCTTTTTTATCAATTAGTTTTGTATTTAAAATATTCTATTCTAGTTTTAAATTACAAAACAACCTGTTTCCTGGAGTCAATGGATGAGGTTTTACTTGTTTTTGTTTTCCATGGAAAACTTAAACATTCCAAAGAACCGATTTTATAGAGAGGCCTGTTTATGTGGTATATTTCATGTAGGGCAAAGACATGATTAAAGTGTCCATGTAAGGATTTAATTCTAAATCCCAATCCACAGAGACAATATGTCTGATCCTTTCACTATCCTACCCATGGCATTTAAATAGCTTTAACTTGTTTTGGTTTACATAGCTGACTTTAGATGCTTCACTTTTTGTATGTAGGAATTTAATTTCTTTCTGTTGACTTCACCTATGTACTTTATTACTGTATTACATTTCATCCCATGGGGGAAGAGAATGTCTATGTGAATCTGCCATAGTTTTGGTATTCTAGCTAATTTTATTTCTTTCATTCAGAAATTTGAAGAACTCTCATTCTCTCTTTGAAGCTATCTCACTGTTACTCTTATGTTTTCAGTAGGCTTATGTAACTATTTCCCCTTTTGCTAAAGTACTGAAAGGGGTATAATCAAATATGTACTCAATCTACTAAAATCTCTTTTTTTGGCCAATTAGCATTTTGAAATTTCAGTAAAATACTGGTAAAAGAAGGTGCTTAGTAACAAATGTAAATACCAGTAGGAGTAATAGGCCAGCATACCTCAGATAATGGCAAACAGTAGTGTACTGCATATATAAATGAACTATTTCAATTTTAAAATGACTGATTTGTTTGATAGAACAAATAACTTCTATTTAAGGAGGTAGCATATATGAAATAATTACTTTTCTTTGCTAACTTCCATTTGTTTCCAAAGCCTGCTATTCTGCTTCCAAATGATGTCTACATGGAACAAAATTTCAACCATTTTTTATTTTATTCTTTCTTAGACAAAGATGTTTAGATCACAGTCAGAATCTTTGAAAGTTCCTTTTTTTTAATGTTTTTGAGAAATCTTTCAAATAAAATGTTGGATTGAACCAGTTTGGTAATTTTAATAAAATTATCAGAGCCAGTCTAACTTTGATGAACAAGATCACAGTCACAGTTATGCTGAACAAATTGATTTTACTATTGCTTAATCAAATAAAGCTGCTCATTTGTTATTTTATTTTTTTTAATATATGAAATTTATTGTCAAATTGGTTTCCATACAACACCCAGTGCTCATCCCAAAAGATGCCCTCTTCAATGCCCATCACCCACCCTCCCCTCCCTCCCACCCCCCATCAGCCCTCAGTTTGTTCTCAGTTTTTAAGAGTCTCTTATGTAAAGCTGCTCATTTGTATCATTCATCATTGAAGTTCTCTGTTCCCAAAAGTTGCCCAAGAGCTCTAACATAAATAGTGTTTTCCCTTTTCAAAGGATTTTATGGAAGTACTCAATTAATACAGCTGTTTTTAAGTAAGGAATGCCAAATATCTGAACTTTGTGAGCCTACAACCACCTTTATATGAAATCTTACTTCTGTGTGATACTCCTGTGCCACCAGAGAGACTAGGGAAGAACATACCTCTCTGTGTTCCTCATAAGGCAAAAATCAGTTAAAATAGATCTCAGGATTTACAGTTCAGAAGTGTTCATCCGGGAAAAAATTCCAAATTTCCATTCAAGACTGAAAAGGGTGCTGGTAATACATGGATATTGTTTAGCATTGCCTTAACAAAGAAATGAAGATATATTTAGAATTCAATTTATCTATATTTGTTTGCCAAAGTTTCTGTCTTCTGTGGTTTAAAAACAAATCAAAGTGTCACTACACCAGGGAGGGATGACAGCCTTACTTTTGGTAGACCCAGCATAAACAAAAATATGGAAATTAGCAAAATATTCAATATTTTTATCTTAACCTTCCTCCACATTGGAATCAATGCTTTTCAAGTTCATGCATAGTACAACGTTTAGTAAAATATGAAGGGAATCCCATACAGGAGAATACCTAGCAGAGTGCCTGGCTTAATCAGTAAACTAGCCAGTTAAATTTTATTTGACTTCTCATATATTTTATTCCTAGTCAGTATCCCCGGTGATATCTACAAAAAGAAAAGAAAGACAGAGACAGAGAAGGGGATAAATAAATTTAGACCTGGATGTCTAAATTTAATTCTCATTACATAAAATATGATAAATAGAGAAAATGATAATATCCATCAGGAATTAACACTTAGAGCCTAAGTGTCCCGTTTTGTCACAATTTATAAATAACTTCTTAGAACAAGAATTAAAAAAAATTCTCAGGGCATCTGGCATTTTCAGATGTTTCCCATGTGAGTTTCTAAGAGGTTGAAAAAGGCCCAGGACATTTTGATTTTGAGATTCCCACTAAATTAGAAATGATGAACTAGAAAGCAACTTTCCCAAAATTGCGTTAGACTTTAAATTATTACAGTTGCCAATTGATAGTTTAGCACATTAAAAATACACCCACTTTGTGAATAACCTTAGCTGGAGATTAATACCAAAAGGCTCCATGCAAGGTTTTTCATGGCAATGAGGCCCAGGACCCTTCACATAACAGGCAAGCCCTGTTTCACACAGTGTCTAGATAATGGAGATTAATCTGCAAATGATGGAACTGAAATTTTCTTTAATTTTCATCATTATGACAGGTACTTTAAAGATATTATATATTTCTCTTCTTTTGAAAGGACTATTCGAAACTGTTATAAAGCATCAAAAAATAAAAAAGCCAAACACTGCTATTTACCTTTTTTAATGACAACATATTACCATATGTTCATTAAACATGAATGAAATAATTCTGTCCCTTTAGAGTATGATCCTATCTATCTAGTAATAACTCAAGCATCCAAAATTTATTCAGTGCCTGTCTTATGCCAAGCACTATTATAGGCTCTGAAGATGCATCAAGGAAGAAATTACACACAAAATAACACCTGTCAAGATGGGGGGAGGAAAGAATAGACAAAGTCATATAGTTTAATTATTGAAATTTCAAAAATATATTCATAAAAAGTAATATATGTTCATTGCAAATTTTAAAGAACACAGAAGATTGTTAAAGAAATTAAAAGTTGTCCCCTTCTACTTTTCCACAAAATCCCATTCCTGAGAGTGATTGTTGTTCAGTCTATGTATGTATGTACATATATATGTATACGTATGTACATATATATATATATATATATATATATATATATATATAATTTTCTCTAAGATATGAACAAATTCTTTAGTTGTATTTTTTTAAGTTTTTATTTATTTATTTTTTGGAGGGAAAGAAAAAGAGAGAAATGGGAGGGGCAGAGAGAAAGGGAGAGAGATGATCCCAATCAGGCTCCACACTGTTAGTGCAGAATCTGACACAGGTCTCAAACTCATGAGCCATGATATCATGACCTGAGCTGAAATCAAGAGTCGGATGTTTAACTGACTGAGTCACCCAGGTGTCCCTATTTTAGTTTTCTTAATAAGATGCCTAGTATTCTATAATGGTAAAAACAAGTCATCTCAATCCTAATTTGGAATAATTTTTTTTTCCCATAACTTCAGGAAGCTTACAGGATATATACAAAATGGAAGATCATCTAATCTTAAATTTTGTGTGGCCACTGTTTGATACATTTATCATTGCCCACGTAAGCATGATTCTTTAGTGTCCAGTGTTTTCAGAATTTTATGCTAACTGTTCCAAAGGAACTTTTGCCTAGACTGACAGCTTTAGTGCCTGAGCTTCAGTCTTTCAGGCACTATCCCTCCTTCATTTCTTGACTTGTCTTCTCCCTCTCCATCCCTCTACACAGAAGTTTCTATCACTTCCCTATTACAAGTCAGCACATAACACAAACGACAGAAAGCAACTCATGTGATCTGCATATCAGCAGCCTCCATTTTATGGGCTCTCCCACACTGTCTCTCAATGTCTCTCTCTTCACTTTTCTCTCATTTCCCAATCCTTACCTCAACCTTAGGGGTCAGAAATTCAAATATCTTCAGGAGGGAAACAGGTAACTTTTTGGTGGGAGTCAGCAGAGTATAAGACCTTCAGGAGTGGAGACTGATGAATTCAAAAGTGCATGTCCCATAAGTGTTCACATTTTTTAAATAAAAGTAACTAAATACTTTAGTAACTCTGCTCACCCCCCAAAATGGCACATTTGATGAGAGACCACCAATGTGGACCTTTTCATGCAAATTAAAAACTAAAGGGAAGGGATGATATTCAATTAGTTATTGCTTTTGGCCTGACACATCACCTGGGGCTAGGAATCACAAACTTCATGGATGTCTTTTTAGAATAGAAGAGGACCCAGAACAAAATAAAAATAATATATACATAAATTATACTGCCATGTTGAATATAAATTCATATTTTACATGTGAAAATAATGCTATTGAATAAAATATGTCTTCATTTTCACCACTCAATGAGCTTTTAAAATGAGTATGTACTTTTAGCAATGGATGATGAAATTTTTGCTTTGTTTTGCCTCCAAGTTCTACTGGAACAAAATGCTTTTATGCTTGTAGTGTCACCATTTCTTCTCATGTCTTATGGCTTAGTAGCTAGCTCAGTTTGAATTCCTCCTAGAATAGTGCACTCACTACAACACGTATTATATTTTATTTAATTTCTAAACATAGTAAGTTAGAAAGTTTTGCTTTCCTTGACCAAAACATGCCTTAGTTAATGCCTCCTCATTGATTTTAATGCATATCTACCTATTGAGTTAATAGTAGAAGTCCAATTCCTCTAACACACAAAGTCCCTCAGCTATTAGAATGAAAGTGCTATTACGCTCTTTCAAAGACATCTCTTTTCCAGGTTTAAAAACTTCTGTTTAATTTTGTCTCAGTAAATGATATTTTCTCCATATGGCCTGTTGCCCTCTGAAAAATTGTACTAAGGTTTTATTTAAAATGTACTAATATTTTTCATAATATATGAAATCTAATACTGAATGTAGAACTAATGCTCTATGGTAATTTCTTTACCAGAACTCAGTTAAGAAGGACTAAAAACTTTCCTTCCCTACTTACACTATTTTGCCTCTAGAAAATGAATATCACCATGATAATCAAGACATTGTACAAATAAAATTTGGCAAATTATGCTTTTAACAGCTTTATAAATAAGGGTATGAATTATTTATATTTGAATTGCAATGCATGTTTATCTTAAAGGCCAGGATATAGAAAACCATAGGCTAAAGATTATGGATGAAATATTAATACTACACACTGTAACATAACCAAAAACAAACAAGTAAACATATAAGAAGCCTAAACTAAACTGACTGAGGATTACACTATACTTACAATAATTTACAAGTAAAAAAGCAAAGTTAAGACTTGAAAAATTGGACCAACAAAAGACATTATTGAAGATACAGTGATAGCAAGTATGTACGAAATGTTAGTCTATCTGTGTGAAAAAATATAATAGGAACTTTGCAGTGTTGTGTACCAGCCCTTTTTATTACGGTAGATATTTATAGTTGTCATCGATATTAATAACATTAATTTTACTTTTTATATCAAATTTGAGTACTCCTTATTAAGTCATTATTAATTACACTCCACTCAATCCATTATTTCATTCATTCCACACACATTTTTGAGCACTTACTGTGCCTTTACGTACTGGAAGTATTTCAAGAAACAAGACATTGAAAGCCATTGCCCTCACAGAGGTTGCATTATAACATGTTACTTGGAAGAAGCCTGACTTAACATGAAAATTTTGTGTGTCATTCATACCCATTCAAAAAAAAAAGGACCATTATTTTTTAAACATGGAGGATCTCTTTAGTCTTAACATTACAGATATTTTGATTACAAAGACTACAGTAAGGCTATATACCTTATTCTGAGTCTTAACAGTTATAGTTAAAAAACAGTTATAACAGTTATAGTTTTAACAGTCAAATAAAATAGTCAACTTTGCTTGATTACCTCTAAATATACTTTTATTTAGTATACCATTAAATGTATTTTCTAGCCTTTTAAGGAAGAATTCTTCAGACTATCTTCAATCATCCCATAGTAGAATAACTGCCCACTAAAGAAGTCCACAACCTAATCCCTGGAAGTAATATGTTATCATACATGGTAAAAGAATTTTGCAGATATGATTAAAGGTAAAGAGTTTGAGATGGGGAGATTATCCCGTATTATGTAAGTGGCCCCAGTCTAATCACATGAGTTCTTTTTTTTTAATTTTTTTTTTTCAACGTTTATTTATTTTTGGGACAGAGAGAGACAGAGCATGAACGGGGGAGGGGCAGAGAGAGAATGAGACACAGAATCGGAAACAGGCTCCAGGCTCTGAGCCATCAGCCCAGAGCCTGACGCGGGGCTCGAACTCACGGACCGCGAGATCGTGACCTGGCTGAAGTCGGACGCTTAACCGACTGCGCCACACAGGCGCCCCTCACATGAGTTCTTAAAAGCAGATAATCTTCCCTGATTGTGACCAATGACAGTTGTGAGGACAAATGAAGACAGAAAAATTAAAGACATGCAGTCTGGCCAAGACTCAACCACACCTGACTATCTTTGAAGATGGAGAAGGGAGCTGTAAGTCAAGAAATGCACCAGCCTATAGAAGCTGGGAATGATCTTCAGATGATAGCCACCAAGAATATAGGAACCTTGGCTCCTACAACAACAAATACAAGAAAGTGAAATCCACCAACAACCAAATGAGCAAGGAAATGGATACTCTTCTAGAGCCTCTAATAAAAAAAAAAAAAAAAAAACAAAAAAAACAAAAAAACAAAAAAAAAAACAAACAAAAAAACAAAAAAAAAAAAGCCACTGCTACCTTGAATTTAGCTTGGTGAGATTTGTGTGGGACTTATAGACCAATAGAACCATAAAATAATGAATTTGTGTTATTTCAACTTCTAGGTTTATGATAACTACTTATTGCGACAACAGAAAACTAATACACATAGGGTAAAAGTAGTATCACCACAGACATTTATGTTTGCTTAATGTACAGATTTTTTAAGTTTTGTTCATACTCTTCTAAATGATAATATTAACAAAAACAAAAACCCAGCATTCAGAATTTGTTTTCTAATATCATTCCTTAATAAAAGGAACCAGGGCTACTTAAATAAATGTATAATACAAGGATTACATCAGGATATATGCAGTATAAGGCTGGAGTGTCTTTTATTTACAGAAAGTAAAGACCATGATCAACACACACAGGTTTAATGGGAAATTTTTCAAAAATTAAATTTGTATGCATATTTTTTATTTAAAGAAGTATGAGTTCAGGTGAATAAAAGAATTCCAGACATAAAATGATTTATCATTGCTATAATTCTATGGGAGAAGCTGAATGGAAATACAAGTTAGTGAAAAATAATAAATGCTGTAAAGTATCTTAATATTAAAGAGCATATTCATTATTTAAAATAAATGCTGGTGCATTGGGATGACATTTAAATTCTACAAATCACCTTTAAAAGTAGAAATAGCTTTATCCTAAAATTTATAAAACTTAAAAAATGCATTATTTGGAACATCATAGACTTACCATGACACATTTTAGATTTTAACTTGGTATATATGAGGGGGTACATATATTTTCAAATATGTTTTAGAGAATAAGAAGGAAACTTGTTTGATGACATTGGTCTAGAAAATTTATAGCATTTAATGTGTATGTTAAAAAAGAAAAATATATAATCAATAGTTTAAGTTACCTTTAGAAAACTATAATAGAAAAGCAAATTGAATCCATTATATGGATTGTATGCATTATACAAATCATTTTTAAAACAGATTTTAATTTCTGGTAAGTCTCTTCATCACATAACATGGTTCATTTCTTTTCCTTGTAGATATTCACACTTTTTTAAAATCACAATATCTATGAAGAGATGATTAAATTCAGTAATGATCATGGAAATTTAGGTCAAAACAACTAAACAAAAACACTTTTCCAATTTGACTACTATTATCATAAATTATAATGTCCAATCTTCACAAAAGATTGTAAAGAAAAGAATATTCCCAACACAGTAAGGCAGTGTCTAAATTTTGCAACAATTTTCATGAACAATTTGCCAGTAATCGTCAAATTAAAAATGCATTTACATGTAAACCTGTGGTAGGTCCATTAAAAAAATAAACTTTGAAAAATATTCACAAAATATATTTGAAGGGAAAGTTCAAGTTCAATAACAGGATGAATTATCCCATGACATATGTGTCTACCTATTTATATGTAGGTGCATATCAAAAATGGTCTGGGAGGATGCACACTGCATAGTTAATAATGATTACCTGCTATTAAGTGAGAGTGTGGAAGGCAGAGTGAGAAGTCCTCTGAAATTATAAAGAAAATATATATGCCTTTTGGTGTTGTGCAGAATAATAGCTCTGCAAAGTTGTTCCCACGACAGCCCTTGGAAGTTGTGAGTATCTTACCTGACATGGCAAAAGGAACTTGGTAGCTGTGATTACGTTGGAAATCATGAGATGAGATTATTTTGGTTTACTCATTTGTGTCCACTGTAATGGCAAAGGTCCTTTCAATGTCGAGAGGTAAATGGAGAGTCAGAGTGAGAGAAGGAGATGTGAAGACAGCAGAGGTCAGAGTGATGTGATGTGATGTGAGAAAGACTCAACTGGTCATTCCTGCTTTGAAAATGGGAGGGGCCATGAGCCAAGAAATACAGGAAGCCTCCAAATACTTCAGAAAACCAAGAATGGGTTCTTCTAGAGAGTCTCCAGAAGAAATATGACCCTGAGACATCTTGATTTTAGTCCAGTAATACCCATGTTGGATTCCTGACTCCCAGAAGTGTAAGAATGTATGTTTGAAACAATAAGAAACTATTAGCTTTTTAAAAATACCTTTTATGGATTGAATGATAAACTTGAAGTTTAGTCGAGTGAAAATGTGAGAGAACTTTAATTGTATAATCTTGCTTGAGTCATTGTGTAATGGATCATTTCAGATAGTAACATTTTAAAACAGATTTAATGATATCTGAAGTACAGATACAGAAAACAAATCTGATGTATTTGTTGTCAGTAAAGGTTAAGAATTATATGAATTTATACATACATACATATGTACATACACACATAGAAAATGCTTAAAATGAAAAGAAGAAACATGGAAATTATTTCTTCTTTATTCTTAAACTAATTTTAGAAACAACAGTAAGATACATTTTAAAAGAACAAACTTTTTGAGAGAGTTATATTTGCAGTTAGTTGATTCTACCATTAACTTTTGAGTTAACTGGGATTTTTTTCTTTTTATTCCCCGTGATCTTTAAAATTAGAACACTCTCTGATTATTAAGAATCACCTCACAGATAAAAGAAAAATGCTCCAATTATCTTTTGGGAATGAGTTTTCATACTACATGCACATCAATTCTTCTCAAGGGGAGACATACCTATTTCAAGACTTCTTTTAAAATTACAATTTAAGCAGCTCTTATTTGTGTCAAAATTGTTTAGTCTGCCTGAATTGCCCCAAGAAAAAATATGCTAAAGAGACTTATAAAAGGAAAACTTCTTGTTATTCAACTCATATGTTCCTCCTGAGAATTTTTTTAAACACATCTATTTTAAGAACCTGTGGGGAAATTTACATTTTATTCAGGGTTGTTGTAAATAACAAATATAAAAAAGATTCAAATAACGTTGCTGAAGCAGGAGTGTGTTGAATTACTCCAGTAATTCTTTAGTGTCTATTTTTATATGTTTCTAATATTTCCTCTGAAACATTTATGGAGAAAAGAAAGAGAATGCTAGAAGCATGATCTAGTGGTCCACTCATATGACATGTTCCAGCATAAATTATTGTAACACAAATAGGAATAGATACATATATTAACTTTATAGACCTGCACACGCACTAATAATAAATGGTTAAATAACCTATCAATTAGCAAATCACCCTTAGAATAAATATGCATTTAACGACTAGGTCCCAGTTCATAGTAGATGTTGATACATGTTGTTAATTAACAGAATGCAGGTATATAGTTGCTATAAAAATGGAACCTAAGCATTACCCTAAGCACATTACATATATATGTATGTTATACATATGAGTACATGTGTATGTATATGAGTATATGCTTACGTGTTTACATATATGTGTGTATATGTGTGTGTGCATATATATGTATATATGTAAACATGTAACATATATGTGTGTATATATGCATGTATATATATGTATATAAATGTGTAAGCATGTAAACATATACTCATATACATACACATGTACTCATATGTATCACATACATATACCCATGTATATGTGTATACTCATATATACATAACATATAATATATAATGCTGCTTATGTACTTAATACATATGTGTACATTATAATGCATACATACATGCACATATACATGTATATACTCGTGTGCATATATACACACATAATCTCAAGCATGTATAGATACATATATAATCATGTTATTTATGTTCTGATATCTTTGGTAGAAACACTGAATACTGCTTACTAACTTCATATAAGAACATGGGTTTACATTTCTTTCCCAATTTTATCAAGTTGATAGAATTTTTTTTTTTTATCTGGCAAAGTTGGTGTATTGGCATCTGAAGACTGAGGAAACTTGGATTCCTGTATGCCTGGACATAAAAAGAGTAGCAATCAACCACATCAGATTTGGGGCCACAGGTAGGGGTTTTTTCACCCCGCTTAGTTATTGACTAACATACTCAATGATATTGTTTCACAAATGATCCATGACTTATTCCATTTATTAACATAAATCAAACTGCTTGTGAGCATATGGCTGTGTTTGGACAAAAAACATCATATTTTTACTAATAGCTCTTTATGTAGACACAGTTTAACATTAATTTTTCTTTTCAGTATCATCAAATAATGCTGGCACTGAATGTCTGTATACTCTGAACTAGACTCACATTGGTATCTCATTTGGTTTAGGCCATATATATCCTGAGAAGATATGAAACAACTGGACAATCTTGTACTTCTATGTATATGTCTATATCACCTACTTGTCATTCTGAGAAAAATAACATCATTGTAATGTACTGTAAAGAATTTTGAATGTGAAATCAGCCTATTAGGAAGTACCTCTTAGAGATCAAAGATACCATGCAAGAGACACAATTTCTGTTTTTAAGAGGTGAGTGCTTGAAGACTTCTAAGTAATGTATACTATTTACAATGGAATTCAAATTATATTGCATTTTATTTTCCCTCACAGGATGTACTGAACTAACAAATATTATTTAAAATACAGTACCTTAGGGGCGCCTGGGTGGCGCAGTCGGTTAAGCGTCCGACTTCAGCCAGGTCACGATCTCGCGGTCCGTGAGTTTGAGCCCCGCGTCAGGCTCTGGGCTGATGGCTCAGAGTCTGGAGCCTGTTTCCGATTCTGTGTCTCCCTCTCTCTCTGCCCCTCCCCCGTTCATGCTCTGTCTCTCTCTGTCCCAAAAATAAACGTTGGAAAAAAATTAAAAAAAAAATTAAAAAAAAATTAAAAAAAAATAAAATACAGTACCTTAGAGTTAAAAATAAATGTAAAGATTCTTTATATCAGAACACCAAGTAAGGAAAAAAATGATAGATCTAAGAACTAATATTATAGTCATAACTATACAGAGCTACTCTCACCATTCATAGCTAAATATATAGATCCACCAAAGTTTCCCTCAAAATTATCTTCTGTACCTTACTCCCTATATTCTGTTTTGAGACATCGATTTTCTCATAATTTAAAACCTTATAAAAATATTATACAGTGAAAGAAACTAAAATATTCTGCTTTTGAGCACCAAGGTAATGTTTCAAATTTATAACAGACACAGTAGTTTGAAAGCCTAATTTTTTGCTTGTAAGAGTTGGCCATTTTGAGAAAATAAAATGATTTTAAGATTAAAAAGGCTAAAGTCTTCAAGGAAACAAATCCAAATTTATGCAAGAAATACTAGATAGGAAAGAGACTAGAGAAAGAGCAGGATAATCTCACCCAGCAGTGCCCATGGTGGTTGTTACCACTGTCTGTGTGGAAGTTTTCCTTCAGGAGGGCTAAGTGGGGCTCACATCTCAGGATAAAGATGTGCAGATTAAAGTGTGCATAGTAAGCATCTAGTGGCTAGCTTCTACCAAAGCAAGCTCCAAGTTTTTAATGTCCCAATAAGAATGTATAACAGTCTCCCAAAGTCCACAGTTCTCACATACTGTGAGATGGAGCTATCGTAGCACTCCTTCTCATTTTCAGATATGGAAGCCTTCGTCTTAACATTCCCACATTCTTCCATGTGTATTTACAGAACTGATACACTTTAGTCTGCTGTTCTTAATTACATCAAATAGATAAGCCCTCCTCTGCGAAGGCCCAGAACTCTAATACCTCAAACTTTACTATGCAAATGTCTTCACCTGGGGATCTTGTTAAAATACAAATTTTGATTCAATAAGCTTATAGTGCAGTCTGAGATTCTGTCTTTCCAAGCTGCCTGGTGATGACAGTACATCAGTCCACACTTTGAGTTGGAAGGTCACACATGTCTTAATCCTAAATGTATATCAGACTCGCATAAATTAAACATTGCCCAGGCTTCAACATCCCATTGCCAAAGAGATTTTGTTGTAATGGGTCTGCGGTGAGAACTAGACACCAGTATTTTTAAAAACCTCTCTGGCAGATTGGGCTAGAACACTAAAGTAAGGAGTTAAAGAAGGAAAACAAACAAACAAACAAACAAACAAAAAAACACCTGCTTTTAGGGGAGACTGGAAAGAAACCAGTGGAAATAAAACTCTTCTGCCAAACCCATAGTTGTCAATGTAAAACAACCTTGTTTTGTAAGCAGATACATACACACCACAGACTCTCTTTTGATTCACAGAAAATGAAACAGATTTGTTATTTTTAATATTATATCATACTTATATCCATAATCAGTTTTTGAACTCAAAAAATTTTAGTAAAAGCCAAGGTCTCTTTGAAAATAAATTGTCCTGGATGACATGTAGATTTTTCTAAATCTCTCATATTCATAAATCCAACTAAAAATGACCAAATCACCAGTAAAGCTTTACTAAATTGTAAATGTGTGTGTGTGTTGCTTCACACTAACATGTAAGTGATAGATAATGTATCTCTAAAGCAAGACTTTATAATGGAAATTTCAATTATGACTTTTATCTTAATGCTATGACCCAGTGAGTAAACATTTGACATAGAGTAATATTTTTACGAGCATAAACTATAAATAATAATCTAGAGAATTCTTACCTTTGCTTCTATCAAAGGAGTTTAAATAAAACATTAAATCCTTTCATTAAGAATCATTTTAGAATTGATTTATTTAAAACTTACATATTCTAAAAGTGATTATATATTTGAGGGGTATTTTTGAATATATAACTTCAAGATATTTAAGAGGTTCTTTATTCTATATCCCCACACTACATAAAACTTCTCTTGCCAGATAAGAATTTAGTCTACTTTAAATTACCACCAAAGAAATCAATTCACAATAATCCCAATAATAATCAATTGCACTTAATTCCCTAGAATTTCTTCTTTTTGTGTATTTCAAATATGTTCCATTTAATCTATTTTGACCTTAACCAAAAAGAAAAAAAAATGATGCTTAACAGTGTTAAAACTAATCACAAATATTAATGAGGTTGTGAAGTTGTCTTCTAAGAATTTGTTCCTTGTATAATAATTTTACCCTCAAGTGAAATGTATATTTTTACCTCTATTTTATTGCTCAGGATCTGTCTCCATTCTGAACAACATACCCCTTCCCTGTTAAGGTATTCTGTATCTCCCTACTGTCTTTACTCTAAGTACAACAATCTACTTGTTCTTCTCTAGCCATGGGTTGGAACGTAACTCAAGTTCTATGTCATATAAAAATCAGCAGGATTTTTGTTTTCAGTTGCACAGTCTATTTGATCACTTTTTCACGCTTAATTGCTATGGTATTCCCTTATATTGCAAACTTCATTCTGGATAGTACCAAAACAACGGTACTTCCCTCAAGAGGTCGCTCTTTCACAAAAGTCTTTCACAAGCCAACTCATGTTTTCATGTTTCTGAGCTTCTAAGTTTATGTATCACTTGATCCATCATTTCATTTCTCTCATTAGATAAATAGATGATAGATACCCATTTGATAAAACACATTTTTATTCAAGCAATCTCCCGTTATTGAAATTTACTATAATTATACTAACTGCATAGAAATTCGTTTTCAGGATTCTACAATCAAGGACCAATGAGTGCACTAAAACTGCAAGTGTATGGAGGCATCACTGTACTTATTTTGTTTCTTTCCAGTTAAAATAGTCTAAGATGTGTCAGCTGTGTAACACTAACAGTATACCTGAGAGTGAGTCAAAGTCTAAAACAGGAATTGATTACAAGGATCTATTTTTTAGTATGTAACTTTAAATAAAATATAATGTATGTATACCCTCTTTACCATTTGAATTGGAGAAATTCCTTGATGTCTCTGGATCTCAGCTTTCATGGTAAAGTTGTTTTTCTTTCAAATGCTTTAATATTTAAGAGGAAAATAATTCATCACAGTATTTTCTCAAATCTGTGTGATTCTGATAAAAAATCTGGAAAATGTACAATAGCTTTAGCTACATTTCTGAAGTAATTACATATCATAGAAAGGCAAATTAAGCACCCCAAATTCTAAGATACTGAAGATGTCAAATTCTAGATATGCAATATGTATCAAGTGATTTTGAGATCTCAATAGAAAATGACATGAGAGGGGCGCCTGGGTGGCGCAGTCGGTTGAGCGTCCGACTTCAGCCAGGTCACGATCTCGCGGTCCGTGAGTTCGAGCCCCGCGTCGGGCTCTGGGCTGATGGCTCGGAGCCTGGAGCCTGTTTCCGATTCTGTCTCCCTCTCTCTCTGCCCCTCCCCCGTTCATTCTCTGTCTCTCTCTGTCCCAAAAATAAATAAACGTTGAAAAAAAAATTAAAAAAAAAAAAAGAAAATGACATGAGAATAAAGATTTTTTCTTTTTGAAAGAATAAGAGAAAGAGGAAAACAGCCTATTTAAAGTATTTTAACTAATAAAATACCTAAAAGTCTTTACATTTTATAGCTCATTTTATTTATTTAATTAAAATGAGTCTAAAGATGTAACTAGAATCAAGATTTCAAATTTGTACAAACCCGGGGTTTCAATAAGAGTATTTGCTTCAACAAACATGTATGTGACTATTTGTCAATCCAAAATTTCCAAATTAGTTTTAATATTTAATTATAAAAATTTTCTAATATACAGCCTAGTTTAAGAAGTTTACATGGGGTGCCTTGGTGGCTCAATTGGTTAAGAATCATACTCTTGATTACGGCTCAGGTCATGATCTCACAGTCTTGAGACTGAATGCTGTGTCCTTGGGATTCTGTCCTTCCCAGTTGCTTCTGCTCCCCTCCCCCACTTCTCTCTCTCTCTCAAAAAAAGGTTAATTATACTTATTTTATAAAGAGAGAGAGAGAGAGAGAAGAAGGAGGAGGAGAAGTAGGAGGAGGGGGAGGAGAAGGAGGAGGAGGAGAAGAAGTTTTAGTAGTAGTGGTTGTAGTTTAGGGACCCTCAGGTGGCTCAGTTGGTTGGGCATCTGACTCTCGATTTTGGCTCAGATCCTAACAAGTGATTTGTGAGATTGTTGGCTCAGATCCTAACAAGTGATTTGTGAGATTGGGCCCTGAGTCAGGCTCTGCACTGTCAGATTCTCTCTCCCCCTCTCTCTGTCCCTACCCACCCCTCAAAATAAATAAACTTAAAAAAAATTTACAGTGAACACATAATATATATATTCATCACCATTAAATTTTACTGCTTTATCAGATATTAACCTATCTCCCTATCCATCCATCAATTTACCTTATATTTATAAATTTCAAAGTATCGGTAATCTCCACCCCCACTAAATACTTTAGCATGGATATCATTAACTGGAAATCATAAAACTTTAGGGTTTTTTTGTCTTTCAATATGAAATGTCCATACAATGAAATGCAAAATTTCACTGAGTTTTGCCAAACACATTTGCCTGTATAATCCCAAGTCTCTATTAAGGTATCAAATATTACTATCAATTAGAAAAGCACCTTATGCTCCTTCCAACACAGTCCTTCTCTTATTCTCCAGAAATAAGTACCATTTTCATACTTACCACTGGTTAGTTTTGCTGAGAGAAAAGTCCTCTCTTTTGAATCATTATAGTATGTAGTTCATTGTGACAAGATTCTTGCATTCAACATTACGTTTCAAAGAACTGTCCATGGTTTTGTACATATCATTATTTCATTCCTTTCTATTTCTGAGTATTATTCAATTTTATGAATAGACTACAGTTTGTTACTTCACTTCTCTATTGAGGGTTACATGGGCTCCGTCTAGTTTTTGGCTATCACAAGTAAAACTGCTAGAAACATTTATGCATGAGGCTTTTTCTCTACACATACTTCCATTTCTCTAGGTTAAATACCTAGAAGTGTAACTGTTGGGTGAAAGGGAAGAAAAAGTGTTTCTTTTTCTATGCCATCTCAAGGAAAAAAGCTGTTTCTTATCTCTCTATTCCTAGTCACACCAATGCTTCTGACACCAGGTGTGTGGGGTTTTTTTTCCCCTCACATTAAGGAATTCTATAACTCTTCTGAATACAGATTGAAGATCTTACAATTCAATTTGCTTCTGACACTCTCTACTTGAACTTGGTATCAGATCCCATGAGTTAAGGACCCAGTCTCACAAGATTACCTCTCACCCCCCACCCTTGCCCCAGTTTCAGATGCTGATCTGGTTGTCATTCACCTGTGCTTCTGACTGTCGGGCAATGCATTCTCATAATTCCCTCTTTAGGTTCAATAATTTGTTGGAACTGCTCACAGCGCTCAAAAAACAATTTGCTTACTAGATTACTGTTTTATTATAAAAAAGATACAACTCACAAACAGCTAGATGGAAGGAATGCATAGGGCAAAGTATGAGAGAAGGGTCAGGGAGCTTCCATGCTCTCTCTGGGTATATTGCTTTCACAGCACCTCTGGAATTTCTCTGAACCCCTTCAGTTAGGATTTTTTGGAGGTTTCATTATGTAGCCATGATTGATTAAATCATTGGCTGTTAGTGATTAAGTCAATCTCCAGCTCCTCACCTCTCCCCAGAGGCCTAGGGATGTTGCTGAAAATTCAGGCCTTCTAATCACATGGTTGGTTCCTCTGGCAACAGCCCTCATCCTCATGGACTCTCTAAAAGTCATCTCGTAACATAAACTCAGGTTGGCAGGAGTTTGTTATGAACATCAATACACCTTTATCACTCTTATCACTTAGGAAATTCCCAGGGTTTTAGGAGCTTTATACCAGGAATGGAGACAAAGATCAAATAAATATTTCTTACAATTAATCAAAATATCACATTGGGTCATGGGATGGGGGAGGATTAGTTTTATAAGAAACTGTCAACATTTATTTCTTCCAAAAGTATGCACCATTTACATCCCCACAAAATGTGTCTGAGAGCTCAGATTGCTCTGGGTCCTTGGTAATAGCAGGTATTATAGGTCTTTTTAAATTTGTACTTTAGCCATTTTTATGGGCATGCAGTTGTATCTCACTGGTTTTAAATTACAACTCCCTGAGGACTATTCATGTTGAGATTTTTTTTTTCAAATTCTTATTAGCTATGCATTTATAAAGTGTCAATTCACATATTTTCTTCATTTTTTTTCCAGTTTTTAAAAATTAAGTTTTAGAAGTTCTCTATATGTCCTGGATACCAGTACTTGCTCAGATATGTGTTTTGCAACTTTTTTCTCCCAGCTTGTGCTTTACATATTCATATTCTTGGAGATGTATTTTAATGAGTAGAATTATTACTTTTAATGAAGTCTAGTTAATCAGTTTTTTATGCTTATTTCTTTCTGTGACCCGTTTAAAAATTTCTTGTATATGCCAAGTCACAAAAATAGCTTCCTATATTTTATTTTAGTATTTTGTCCTTTCACTTTATGTGTAAGTCTATGGATCATTGTGAATTGTTCTGTGTGTGTGTGTGTGTGTGTGTGTGTGTGTGTGTGTAGAGTAGGAGACCTCTTCTTACAGGGTTTGTCCATGAGATATCCTTAGATCACGAGGAGAAGTGATGTATGACATAATTAACACAGATGTTCTTAAGAAGTAAATGTGCTTATCCACCCTCTCTTTTCTTTCCACCATCTTGATGCTGTGAACATTATGACACTTAAAGACACTCTGAATATGGTGGAGTCATGCTATATAATGAAACTGAGTTCCTAAATCAGCCCTTAGAAGAGTCCATTGTCAATCTGAAATTTCTATGAATAAGAAATAAACTTATATCATGTCTGAGTCATTATATATGTTTGGGTTTGTTCATTACAGCAATTAGTATTACTCTAATGTACCTTGATTCTGCTTCAATTCCTTTCCTTAGGGGTGGGAAATGATGATTGTGTGTATCTCACAGATGCGTTTTGGATTTATCTTTCACACACTAGTTGGTAATCTGAAAATAAATAGATAAAATGAATGGTTTTACTTTCTTTGTTAATTTTTTTAATGTTTATTTATTTTTGAGAGAGAGACAGAGTGCAAATGGAGGAGGGGCAGAGAGGGAGACACAGAATCTGAAGCAGGCTCCAGGCTCTGAGCTGTCTGCACAGAACCCAATGAAGGCCTCAAACTCACGAACTGTGAGCTCATGACCTGAGCCAAAGTCAGACACTTAACTGACTGAGCCACCCAGGCTCCCCTTGACTTTCTTTTTAATGGTTGATTTTCTATGTCCTATACCATAACACCTATGTCAAAGGAGGCATCTTATTGCTAGCATAAGATAGCTAAATTAAAATAGTATTATCTTAAAGTCCTTGTCACAATTCAGAAGGTAACTTCTGATAATATTTCTTGGAAGTTGAGTCAGGAGACTTTTAGGTTAGCTATATGTCAAGAGTTTAGCTAAGCTACTCCATAGTATTGCTGCCTTAGTATCCATTTTGTTTGGCCAAGTGGATTGCAGCTACCTAAACTGACTCTAGTCCCTCATGCAAACACATGCCTTAGCAGGCCACAGGGTCACAAGTATAAGTTCCTAACATGACTTCCAAAAAGTTCTTGTGATCAATAATCCCCCAAGCCTCCCAAGGTCTAGCTTTTATGTACCCCTTAGATAAGACCCCAATGGGGCTTCCCAAAACCCTACACTTTTAGTATGAATAGACCAATCTGGCCTTAGCCCAGGTACCCCAAAGTACTCCACCCACTGACTATAATAAAGGCATGTGTCCTAGGTTCTATTGCTGTCTCTCTGCTTGTTTACTCTGCCTTCATGTCCCCACGTGGCTCTTTAAGGCATGCCAGGTACCTCCTCCAGGAGTTGTAATAAATTTTTCTATTCCAGTTTTTCTTGTGGTACGTTGTTGAAACAAAGCTCATCATCTGGTACTACCCTGTGCTCCACTTAACAAGTCTTAATTTGACAAATTCATAACATTATGGCAACAATTACATTGGTTATCCCCTTTTCCTGGTGCGAAAAACATTATGGCATTGGAAAATTATGCCATATTACCCCTTTAATCAATATTCCCTCCCAAGTGCTAGAATAAGCACAGTGTGCAAAGTGTAATCTGCTGTTAAAACCTGTAATCATAAAATCAAACACTCTATACCAAGTAACCTCTGCATATCTAATAACATTGTACATACTATTACATGAATTCTGAAACAGCATGTTTTCTGAGGTCATTGTTCCATAGGATGCTAATAGTTATGTGAGAAAAAAAATTAAAGACTTTTTTTTTAATTGAGGAATAGCTGATTTAGGCTGGCATGTTGACTCTTTCTGATTATACTTTCTCCGAGCATGCTTAAAATTATTCCCAAGGGCAAGGAATGCACAGAAAATGACAGTGAGAATAATTAAGGAAACATATGGTCCAGGTCAGGTACTTCTTGTCTACATGTGAACAGCTCATATACTACATTTTCATCAATGCTTTCTTCCATCTCAAAATGTTAATTTCCCTGAGTTACTTTCCAATATGCTTTCTTTTCTTAATAGTATTTACCACAATTTAAGGTCATTTATTCACTTCTATGTCTTTTCTTCCTCCAATAGAATGAAAGTTGCATATATGCAACTCTATATTGACTGTCACCACCTTCTCTGTTCTCATGCTTAATTTATCACAATATGTACACTTATTCAGGGGTACATCCTGACTCCCTAAAGTAAGTCTTATCAAGAGTAGTGAAGACTTAATGGTATTGGGACAACTGGACAGCCCCATGCAAAAGAAATAAACCTTATCTTACACCGTACATGATAACTGAAATGCATGAAGGAAATTTAAGATCTGAAATCATAAAACTTGACATTGGTCTTAGCAATGAATTTTTTTGGATAAAACAACAAAAGCACAAGCAACAAAAGCAAAAATAAACAAGTGGTATTATATCAAAGTAAAAAGCTATATTTAGAAAAAAATCAACAAAATGAAAAACCCACAAAATGGGAGAAAATATTTGCAAACCATATATCTGATAACAGGTTACTATCTAAATATATAAGGAGCACATACAATTCAATATCAAACAACAACAACAAAATAGCCCAGTTTTAAAAAATGCCAAAGGGGGCACCTGGGTGGCTCAGTTGGTTAAGTGTCCAACTTCAGATCAGGTCATGATCTTATGGTTTGTGAGTTCAAGCCCTGCATTGGGCTCTGTGCTGACAGCTTGGAGCCTGGAACCCGCTTTGGAGTCTGTGTCTCCCTCTCTCTCTCCTCCCCCACTCATGCTCTGTCTCCCTCTGTCTCTCAAAAATGAATAAATGTTAAAAAATTTTTTTTAAATAAATAAAAAAAAATTTTAAATGTGCAAAGGACTTGAAAGGACATTTTTCCAGAGAAGACATATAATTGGCTTAACATTACTAAGCAACAGAAAAATGCAAATCTAAACCACAATGGGATATCACCTCACACCAGTTAGAACTATGGCTATTGTCGGGGCACCTAGGGGGCTCAGCTGTTTGAGTGTCTGACTCCTGATTTTGGCTCAGGTCATGATTTTGCAGTTTCTGCACACACACTCTCTCTCTCTCTCAAAATAAATAAATAAACATTAAAAAAACAAAAGAACTATGGCTGTTATCAAAAAGACAAGATATAATAAGGGTTGGAGAAGGTCACAAGAAAAAGGAACTCTTCTACACTGTTGGTGGTAATGCAAACTGGTATAGCCACTCTGGAAAACAGTATGGAGGCTCCAAAAAAAAATTAAAATAGAACTCCATAAGATCTAGCAATCCCTCTTCTAAGTGTATATCTGAAGAAAATGAAGTAAGTACCTCAAAGAGATATCTGCACTCCCATGTTTATTGCAGCATTATTCACAAAGCCAAGGTATGGAAATAACCTGTTTCTTTCAGCAAATAAATGGGTAAAGAAAATTAGCTATATACTTTATCAATTCATTGAAAATTCATATAATAGAATATTGTTATATATTCATATGCTATTATATTATATATAACATATACATTATTATATGTACATATATACATTATTATATATACATTCATACAATAAAATATTAGTCATAAAAAAGGAAGGAAATCTTATCATTAGTGACAATGTGGAAGGACCTAGAGGACATTATGCTAGGTGAAATAAGCCACACACAGAAAGACAAATACTTCAAGATCTCACTTAAATGTGGAATCTGCTAAAGTTGAACTCACAAAGCAGAGAGTACAATGCTGGCTGCCAGGGGCTAGAGGGCATGGAAATATATAAATGTTGGTCAAAGGTACAAACTTTCAGTTATAATATAAACCAGATCTGGGGATCTAATGTAGAGCATGATTATAGTTAGTAACACTGTGTTATAGATGTGTAAAAACAAAGTGACACCTACATCTTGTCAAACCTATTACAATTCCTCCTTAGGTGAGCTCATTCTGTCTCATGTATTGATATAATTTTGTTTATTGGTTCCACAACTGCATCTCTGTTGCCTCACTCCTCCACTTTATACTCATGTCCAATGGTTATTTGACATTTCCACATAAATGTCAAAACAAAAAGAATAAAGCTTTATCTTTCCCTTAGTTTCACACTCCTAAAACAAATCATGTCCATGTGTTTTCTAAGATACAGACTAAATCTAATTTTTAAAAATAATCATGCCCTAATATCCAAGTTCAGGCCACCATTATCTTACCCCTGTAATAGTACAAGTCTCCTCATTAGTGTTCCTGCTTCTAATCTTGCCCCATCCACCATTAAGAGATTACTTTTCACAAAGCAATCACTATCCTGAAAAGTGTAGGTCACATTCTCACTCCCCTATTTGTATATATGTTAAATTTATACTTAGTTGAAAATTTTTTGGACAAATCAAAGAATATTAGTAATTTATTTTTTAATTGTTTGTTTATTTCTGGAGCAAGAGAGAGCAAAACCAGGGGAGGGGCAGAGAGAGAGGGGGGGAGAGAGAATTCCAAGCAGGCTACGCACTGTCAATGCAGAGCATGAAGCAGAGCTCAAATTCACAAACTTTGAGATCATGACCTGAGCGCAAATCAAGAGTTGGATGCTTAACCGACTGAGCTATCCAGGTGCCCCTAGTAATTTGTTAAGAGTCATTGTCAGGTGAGTCAAAAATAGAAATGAAATAGAATGAAAATTGAGAACATACAAACTAATTTGATGAAATTGATTGGTGAAGCAATGGAGGAAAACAGAGATGTTTTGAGATAAAAGAGGGTGGGGGGGGGAATTTAAATTGTACATTTTCATAAGTGGCAGATAGAGTTAGACGAAAGTGAGAGATTGAAGTTTAAAGAGAGAGAGGAGGTGAGTGAGCAAGGTTCCAGATGAGACATGACATGGTGGATTCCATTATGTCTATCTCTGTCCATCACTTTATGTGGGCAATTTATAACTTATTTAAAGGGAGAAAACTAAAGTTTTTTAATAGTTTTTTGTTATGGGGAAATACAGATATGGAGGTAGAATAAGAATTTCCTAGTATTTGTCTCTTCAATTTAAGTAAATTTTTAAAACCCTCAACTTCTAAATCCAATTAAATGTAAAAAAAAAATGGGTTTACACAAGTGGCATAAAATTCACATGAATGGATTATAAATGTTATCCTGACCCATAAAATAAACTCCTTCTAAAACACCAATATCAATTAAATACTGCAGTGGGAGAAATGTGGACTCAAAGAAGGCACAAAAACCACTAAAATCAACACATTTTTGACCAGGAAAATACTGAGGACGGGTTCTGTTAGATATAACATTAAAACAAACACTTCTTTCCAAAAATTCAAGATAAACAAAATAAGCATAAATTATATTGTAATGTTTTATTCTGTAAGGAGAATGAACCTCTGGTTGATTAAAATAATCTTTTATTTTAATTGTTTTATTTTAATTATTTAATTATTTTATTTGTTTTCTCTCTTTTAAAATCACAATGCTTTATATGACTAAAGGGAGAGAGGTTACTATAATTTCATGGAGTATTAATTGATCTCCCTTAACCTCTGTGTATAGTTTCAAAGTAAACCTTAGAGTGATTTATGCTGTGGATGCGAACAAAATATAATACTATTGTTGAGAATGCCAAACATATTTAAACCATACTTGTCTGAAAAGGGAGGATATAATTGTACTTTAAAGTTTTATACTATTCTTTGTGTATTGACAAAAAATTTTTGTCAAATTCAATAGCCTTTTCTTATTAACTTCAAAAAAGAAATGTCATTTTAATGATTCCAGCGTAGTCTGAATTTCACACCTGCAGTGTTATGTATGCATTCAAATATAACTACCTTTTTCATAATTACCCCATCAAGTATTTGATGTTTTTAAATTTTATTTTAAATGTGTGTGTTACAGTTCCCAAAATAAGAAGTCCTTCTACTGATAAGCCTTACACTAAAAGTTCCTCTAACTACTACTTTTGGGATTGAAATATTATTGATTTAGGGGTTCTACTCTAATTATATTTGCCTCACTCTCTGGTTGACCTTTATTAAAAGTTTGATAAAAAAGAATATTTTAACAGGAAGGATACTTTCCTACACTTGATTTTAATTTCACATTTTTTTGCTATAGAGATTTGTTACTGCATTAATTTGAGCATAAAGAGAGATACTGTATTATAGCCATGAAATTTAATTTGGAAAGTCTGTGTATATGATAAAAATAAAATGTAATACACCATAACTTTTATTTAATATAAAAATAAGTATTTAAGTTACCACATCTAAGCAGGGTTCTTGTTAGCACTATCTTTATCATTCACATTTTCTACCACACTTGATAACCACTGATTCTAGATACCATTATTAATGTTCCAAAATAAATGTTTTTTATTAAAGGTTTTGAATTTTGAAGGACATGACTCCTAAAAAAATTTCATTTGTCCAGAAATATCTCATTAAAAATATTTTCTTCATACAAGTATGTTTTTTGGCTTGATAAAATTAAAACATGTGACTAAAATATAACTTTTTCAAAATCAAACAGTTTAAAATGAGTACTAATACAAGCAACATGAATATGATCCTACCTTCTAATTTTAACCTCCAGTACATGACACTGTTCACCTTCGGGCATGCCTCCAAAATATGTCAAATATCTGACTCATCTTAGCCCCTCCATTGATCTTAGCCTCTAACATCTTTCATCTAAATTCATTTGAGCATATTCAAATAATTTTCTCTTGTTTACTTTTACCTACTTTCCAACCCCATCTACATGGAGTCTAGTATCAATAAAGTATTCAGAGTAATGCTTTTAAATCTAAATTAATCTTGCCACCTCTCTGCTCAAAACCCTCAACTGACCCCTATTTATTTTGCAGTAAAAAGCAAATATTCTTTAGATATCAGAGCCTATATAATCTAGTCTCTCATGAATTTGCTGTTGTATCTATGTGTGACTGTGCTCTCCCTGCACTAGACATGCTAACCTCCTTGTTGTATCTCAAATCAACCAGATACCCTCAAACTTTTAAATGTTTGCTATATCTATTAGCTCTTTGAGAAGTGTTCTTCCCTTAGACTTTGCTTAGCTATTGTCTAATTCAGTTTGTGCTGTGATAACAAAAATGCCATAGATTTGATGATTTATAAACAATAAATTTTTTCCCACAGTTTTGGATCTGGGAGGTCTGAAATTAAGGTGCCTGTAGATTTCATATCCGGTGAAAGCCAGCTGTCTGGTTCATAGACAGCCATCTTCTCTATGGGTTCTCAAATGGTCAAAAAGGTCTAGCTAGCTTCCCAGGGTCTCCTTTATGAGGTCACTAACTTCATTCATGAGGAATCCATTCTCATGACTAATTAACTCTAAAGGCCAAACCTCCCAATACCATCACATTGGGGCTTAGACTTTCAACATATGAATTAGGGGTTGGGGGACATAAACATACAGTCCATTGTAGCTATCATGTCACTTTCATCTGTCCTTCCTCAAATGTGCCATTAAATAAAATCTACTCTGGTGTTGAGGAAGATGGCAGAGCAGCATGGAAGCTCTCAGCTTGTTTCCTCTTTGAAACACAGGTAGATCAGTACCAAACCATTTTGCACACCTAGGAAACTGATCAAAGGATTAAAACAACACTCTGCATAACTTGAGCCACAGAACTTGGCAGGTACACAGTGTGGAGAGGTGAACTGGGGGAGAGAAGAGCCATGGAGGGTAGGGAGCTGCTTTTGTGAAGACAGGACAGAGAAAGGGAAAGAGGGAGAGTGTGGTACACCAGGATCATGCAGGATAAACACTCTTGCTAAAAGTAGCTGGAGAGAAAGAGAAAGAGTGAAAACATTCACAAGAAATCTGTTCCCCAAAACCATTGATGGGGAGAAAGGAGAGGGTTTCAGTACTATTAGGATTCTATAAGCAGTGAAATGTAGAGTCTGAAATTCCAGAGCTCAGTACTTGGAGGTGCTCTGGTGAGGAAAAAGGGCAAATTCCCAGGAGCAGGCAGCAGGGTCTGAGGAGTCCATGTGCCACATGGGGAGAAGTGGTTCCCCTGCTTGGAGAGCTTTTGGTAGAGGTCCCAGCAGAACCTGGAGAGCAGCCATGTTTGCTGGCTGAAAAACACACCAGAGTACAATGAAAACCTGGCACTGGCTGTGTGTTGTGAATTGCCACAATCTCAACTTCTGTCACTGCACAATCATGTGAAAGTTTTCTGTGGCAAACTGGACCTTGCCACTGCTCAGAAATGCCTTCCCCCAGAGAGTCTCAGTGGGTCCAAGACACAGGGTTCTCTGAAGTGAGGGGTTTGGAAACACAGCCCCATCTGAGATAAAACTCTGGAGGGAGGGGGTGCCACCTGGCAGGCTGATGGCTTGGACATGGACAGGTAGAGACAGGGAGTGTACAGAGGCCTGAGACAAAGGAGGGGTGCCTGTTTGTAGGTAAGTGAGAGTGCAAAGTTCCTATGCCAGAGACTAGTGAGCTGGGTGAAGCCATTTCCACCTCTCCTGCATACGTGAATACCCTGATCCACACCAGTAAGCTAAGAAGCGCCACCTAGTGGAAAATGGAGCCACTACAACAAGCCCTGACCAACTGCACCCTCCAAATGCATCCCCTAGAAGACCAGCACAAGTCTCACCACCTGCTTACTGTATGGACTACAGAGTGCCCCACAGTTTCAGTTCTAGGGGAACTGGATGTAAATTCATTCAGGTTTTTTCTGTCTGCTGGTTCATTTATTCGTTTTTTGCTTGTTTGTTTTGTTTCTGTCTTTGTTTAAATTGCTTGTTTTTTTCTCCTTTCTTTTCTTTTTCTTGGATACAGAAAGAGAAAAATGTATTTTTATTTTATTTTTTTAATTTATAATAATTTTTACTACTCTTTTATTTTTTGTAAATTTTTTATTCTATTTCACTTTATTTCATTTTATTCTATTATATATATTTTTTTAAGTTTTTAATTTTTTCCTTTTTTTTTCCTTTTCTTTCCCTTTTTTCTCTATTATATCAAGCTTTTTTCAACAAGTACACCAAAACACACTGAGGATCTAGCTTCATCTGATTTTTTTGTTTCGCTTTGTTTTTAATTTTTTAATTTTAATTTTTTATCTTATTAATTTTTTTTCCTCCAAAATAACAAAACAAAGGAATTCATCCCAAAAGAAAGAGCAGGAAGAAATGACAGACAGGGGCTTAATCAACAGAGTTATAAGCAAGATGCCTGGTTTAGAATTTAGAACCACGATAATATTAGTTGGGGTTGAAAAAAGCATAGAATCCCTTTCTGTGGAGATAAAAGAAGTACAATCTAGTCAGGATGAATTTAAAAATTCTATAACCGAGATTCAATCTTGAGTAGACACCACAGTGGCAAGGATGGATGAAGCAGAGCAGTGAATCAGCATTATAGAAGACAAAATTATGGAGAAAAATGAAGCATAAAAAAAGAGGGAAACAAAGGCAAAAAATCATGATACAAGACTTAGAGATTTCAATGACATGTTAAAATGGAATAACATCCAAATCATAGGAGTCCCAGAAGATGAAGAGACAGGAAAGGGGGCAGAAGATTCCACCAAATTATAGTGGAAAACTTTCCTAATCTGGGCAAGGACACATACATCAAAATCCCAGAAGCACAGAGAACTCATTAGATTCAGCAAAAATCAACCATCACCAAGGCATATCCTAGTCAAATTCACAAAATATACAGACAAGGAAAGAATTATGAAAGCAGCAAGGGGGAAAAATGTCCTTAACATACAAGGGAAGGCAGATCAGGTTCACATCATACCTATCCACAGAAACTTGGCAGGCCAGAAAGGAGTGTAGGATATATTCAACATGCTGAATCAGAAAAATATACAGCCAATAATTCTTTTTATTTTTATATATAATATTTTTAATGTTTATATATTATTTAAAGACAGAGAGACACAGAGCATGAGCGGGGGAGGGGCAGAGGAGGGGACACAGAACCTGAAGCAGGCTCCAGGCTCTGAGCTGTCAGCACAGAGCCTGACATGGGGCCTGAATTCACAAACCGTGAGATTGTGACCTGACCTGAAGTCGTATGTTTAACCACCTGAGCCACCCAGGTGCCCCTGCAGCCAATAATTCTTTATCCAGCAAGGCTGTCATTTAAAATTGAAGGAGAGATAAAGAGTTTCCATACAAAAACCAAAGGAGTTTGTGACCACTAATCCAGCCCTACAAGAAATTTTAAGGAGGACTCTTTGAGGTGAGAAAAGATGAAACAAAACAAAAAAGACCAAAGGAAGAAAGACTAGAAAAGACCAGAGAACATCACCAGAAACCCCAACTCCACAGGCAACACAATGGCACTAAAGTCATATCTTTCAGTACTCACTCTAAATGTCAATGGACTAAATGCTCCTTTCAAAAGACATTAGGGTATAAGAATGGTTAAGAAAACAAGCCCATCTATATACTGCTTATAAGAAACCCATTTTAGACCTAAAGACACCTTCAGGTTAAAAGTAAGGGGATAGAGAACCATGAATCATACTAATGGTCGCCAAAATAAAGCTGGTGTAGCCATACTTAAATCAAACAAACTAGATTTTACAATAAAGACTGTAACAAGAAGTGAAGAAGGACATTATATCATAATTAAGGAGTCTATCCACCAATAAGATTGTAAACATTTATGCCTCCAATACTGAGCACTCAAATATATAAATCAATTAATCACAAACATAAAGAAACCCATTGATAATAATAGCATAATAGTAGGGGACTTCAACACCCCACTTACAACAATAGACACATCATGTAAGCAGAAAACCAACAAGGAAACAATGCCTTTGAATGATACACTGGACCAAATGGACTTAACAAATATATTCAGAACATTTCATCCCAAAGAAGCAGAATACACATCCTTCTCGAATGCACATGGAACATTCTCCAGAATACGTCAATACTAGGACACAAATGAACCCTCAACAATTACAAAAAGACTGATATCATATCTTGCATATTTTCAAAAATAACACTATGAAACTCGAAATGAACCACAAGAAAAAATTTAGAAAGGCCATGAATACTTGGAGATTAAAGAACATGCTACTAAAGAATGAATAGATGAACCAAGAAATTAAAGAGGACATTTAAAAGTACATGGAAGCCAATGAAAATGAAAACACAACAATCCAAAACCTCTAAGATGCAGCAAGGGCCATCATAAGAGGGAAGTATATAGCAATCCAGGCATTCCTAAAGAAAGAAGAAAGGTCTCAAATATATGACCTAACATTACACCTAAAAGAGCTGGGAAAAGAACAGCAAATAAAGCCAGCAGAAGAAGGGAAATAATAAAGATTAGAAGCCAAATCAATGATATCTAAATCAAAAAATAAATAAATAAAACAAAACAAAAAACAAAAACAAAAACAAAAAAACAAAACAAAAAAACAAACAAAAAACAGATCAATGAAACCAGGAGCTGGTTCTTTGAAAGAATTAACAAAATTGATAAACCCTTAGCCAAATTGATTTAAAAAAAAAAAGACCCAAATAAATAAAATCACGAATGAAAGAGGAGAGATCCCAACCAACACCACAGAAATACAAACAATAATAAGGGAATATTTTGAGCAATTGTATGCCAACAAATTAGGCAACCTGGAAGAAATGGACAAATTCTTAGATATATATAAATTACCAAACATGAACAAGGAGAAATAGAAAATTTGAACAGAACCATAACCAGTAAAGAAATTGAATCAGTAATAGAAAATCTCCCAACAAACAAGAGTCCAGGGCCAGCTGGCTTTCCAGGGGAATTCTACCAAACATTTAAAAAAGAATTAACACCTGTTCTTTTGAAGCTGTTCCAAAAAAAAAAAAAAAAATAGAAATGGAAGGAAGACTTCCAAACTCATTCTATGAGGCCAGCATTACCTTGATTCCCAAACTAGACAAAGAATCCACTAAAAAGGAGAACTACAGACTAATTTCCCTGATGCACACAGATGCAAAAATTCTCAATAAGATACCAGCAAACCAGATCCAACAATACATTAAAAGAATTATTCACCACGATCAAGTGGGATTTATTCCTGGGATGCAGGGCTGGTTCAACACCCAAATATCAATCAATGTGAGACATCACATTAATAAAAGAAAGGATAAGAACCACATGATTCTCTCAATAGATGCAGAAAAAGCATTTGACAAAATACAGCATTCTTTCCTGATAAAAATCCTCAAGAATGTAGGGATACAAATATCATACCTCAAAATCATAAAAGCCATATATGAAAGACCCACTGCTAATATCATACTCAATTGAGAAAAACTGAGAGTTTTCCCTCTAAAGTCAGGAACATGACAGGGATGTCCACTCTCACCACTGTTATTCAACATAGGTTGGAAGTCCTAGCCTCAGCAATCAGGCAACAAAACAAAATAGAAGGCATCCAAATTGGCAAGGAAGAAGTCAAACTTACACTCTTTGCAGACAACATTCTGCAAAGTAGAATTTCCCAAAGCAATTCTACATATTCAATGCAACCCCTATCAAAATAACACCAGCATTCTTTACAGAGCTAGAACAAACCTAAAATTTGTAAGGAACCAGAAAAGACCCCAAATAGCTAAAGCAATTCTGAAAAAAGAAAATCAATCTGGAGGCATCACAATTCTGGACTTGAAGTTGTATTACAAAACTGTAATCATCAAGACAGTATGGTACTGGCACAAAAATAGACATATAAATCAATGGAATAGATTAAAGAACCCAGAAAAGGACACACAAACATATGGCCAACTAATCTTTGACAAAGCAAGAAAGAATATACAATGGAAAAAAGAGAGTCTCTTCAGCAAACGGTACTGGGAAAACTGGACAGTGGCATATAGAAAAATGAACCTGGATCACTTTCTTACACCATACACAAAAATAAATTCAAAATGGATGAAAGACCTAAATACAAGACAGGAAGCCATCAAAATCCAAGAGGAAAACACAGGCAGCAACCTCTTTGACCTCAGCCACAGCAACTTCATACTTGATATATCTCCAGAGGCAAGGGAAACATAAGGAAATATGAATGATTGGGGTCTCATCAAGATGAAATGCTTCTGCACAGTGAAGGAAAGAATCCTCAAAACTAAAAGATAACTGATGGAATTGGAGAAGATATTTGCAAATGACATATCAGATAAAGGGCTAGTATCCAAAATCTATAGAGAACTTATCAAACTCAACACCCGAAAAAACAAATAATCCAGTGAAGAAATGGACAAAAGACATGAATAGACACTTCTACAAAGAAAACATCTAGATGGCAGACAGACACATGAAAAGATGCTCAACATCGTTCATCATCAGGGAAATACCAATCAAACCACAATAAAATACCACCTCACACTTGTCAGAATGACTAACATTAACAACTCAGGCCAAGGACAGATGTTGGTGAGGATGTGGAGAAAGAAGTCTTTTGCACTGCTGGTGAGAATGCAAACTGGTGCAACCACTCTGGAAAACAGTATGGAAGTTCCTCAAAAAATTAAAAATAGAACTACCCCATGACCCAGCAATTGTATTAGTAGGTATTAATACAAAGGATACAGAAGTGCTGTTTCAAAGGGGGCACATACACCCCAGTGTCTATAACAGTGCTATCACGAAGTACAGAAAGAGCCCAAATGTCCATTGATGGATGAATAAAGAAGATGTGGTATACACACACACACACACACACACACACACACACACACATATACACACACAATAGAATATTACTTGGCAATCAAAAAGAATGAAATCTTTCCATTTGCAACAATACGGATGGAACCAGAGTATATTATGCTAAGCAAAATAAGTCAAAGAAAGACAAATATATGACTTCACTCATATATGGAATTTAAGTTACAAAACAGATAAACATAAGGGAAGGGAAGCAAAAATAATATAAAAACAGAGAGGGGGACAAACCATAAGAGACTCTTAAATACAGAGAACAGACTGAGGGTTGCTAGAAGGGTTTGGATGGGAGATGGGCTAAATGGGCAAGGGGCATTAAGGAGGACACTTGTTGGGATGAGCACTGGGTGTTATATGTAAGTGATGAATAACTAAATTCTATTCCTGAAATCGTTATTACACTGTGTGTTAACTAACTTGGATGTAAATTAAAATAATAATAATAAAAAACTAATATAGATAAATTAAAATAAATAATAAAAATAAATGAAATCTACTCTGACCTCACATTTAAATAATGCGAACTGGCCATCCTCTTGCCTTTAGGGTCCTCCTACATTCCTTCACTGTCACTTTTCTCCCTATAAATTATCACCTGCTATAATGCTTTCCTGTTTTATTACTCTGTCTGCCTTGCCCTACTAGAATGTTGAATACATGAAAGGAGAAAATTTTGGTCTTATTTCCTTACTGATATATCGCAAATGCCTAGAAAAGTAAATGACATTACCGAAAAACTGAAAACATGAGAGTTCAAATAATCTAACAAATTATGTTAACATTTTAATTTTTTGACTTGCCTAGATATAAAAATGATGTGTTTTTTCCCTATCATATAAAATTTAAAACTCATATTAATGTGTACATTGAACACTCTGAATAGAAAACTTTGTTTTAATTAATCAGCTTATCTATTTAGTAAGAGATTTCATGCTGTAATAAAGTCTGGTTATGGAGTAATTTTGGGGGAAGGAAAAGATGAGGCATAGCCATTTGTTGAAAAATAATGATGTAGGATTAACATATACACTTGAAAACACTCACCTACCGTCACCTAGGTAAGTAGTTAAGATGGTTTCTGTTTACATACACATGTAGCTGACAGACTGCAATTTGTTTTTATTTTTAACTATTGAAATTCTGCATTTAGCGGTTGGCTTACTGTTTTTTAAATGTATAAAATATTTTATTTTGTAATAGACAATCAAACATAATATTTGAAAACAATTTTATATTGAAGTATAGTAGACATGCAATGTTACATTAATTTCAGGTATACAACATGTAGACTTGACAATTTTCTACATTACTCAATGCTCACCACTATAAGTATAGTCACCATAAAATGGTATTACATTATTGACTATATTCCCTACGATGTAGTATTTCCATGATTTATTTATAGTTTGTACCTATGAATTCCCTTCACTTATTTAGCCTATCCTCTCTCCCCTCTGGCAACCACCAGTTTGTTCTCTGTATTTATGAGTTTGTTTCTGCTTTTCATTTGATTTTTAGATTCCACACATAAATGAAATCATATTGATGAAAGAAACTGAAGATGACACAAATGGAAAGATATACTATGTTCATAAATTAGAAGAATATTGCTTAAATGTTCATACTACCCAAAGCAATCTACAGATCCAATGACCACAGTTATTTATTATAACTTAAACATAAACAAAAAATAAGAAAGTTTCCTTTTTCATGGCAATGATTACCTTCATTTGTGAAAAAGGACTATAACACTCACTTTAGGGGAATATACTGAGGATAAGATTAGATCATGCAAACTAAACATTTAACAACGTTCCTGACATTCAGTGAATGTTAAAATTCGGGGGCTTTTATTGTTTTTATCATTATATCTATTCACCTCCAAAAAATAGAGTTCACAGAAATGCTTTATTCTATATTCTTTGAAGTGTTTTCCATAAATGTCATATAACAATTTTTAACTTACAGTTAGCAAGATAGTAAAAGTGAAATTACATGAATTGATCATTAGAGGAAAAAAGTTCAGCTTTTTATAACTGAGTTTCCACTGTAATTATATCATTCTTTATTTACAATCTAAGGAAGGATGTTTGAAATGTGTAAAATTCCATGTTATCTTCAAAGATAATCATAAGATATCATTTGTGTTTCATCACTGACCATGTTTTGGAAACAAGCAATTAAATGGACGAATGTATTTGTATATAGGTTTACACAAACAGATCTCTTATAGAATTTGTATTAGTCTCAAGTTGCTAGAGAAATAAGCTGAGGAGTATGACTATGTAATGGAGACAATTTGAAATTTACATAAAGTTTAACTGTCTTTAAAGTTCCTGAAATAGGTTAATAATAAAGGCAAAAGTTAGAAATATAGGCAAAAGGTAAAGAAGTAAAATGTTAGCACACAATGAATTATTAAAAGAATTTTTGTTTGGTCTCCTCAACAAATGTTGTTGGGAAAGCTGGACAGCAACATGTAAAAGAATTGCACTGGTCCAAGGGCAGCTGAGTGAATTATGGATCACTTGAGTGGCTAAGTCAGGTCATGATCCCAGATTCAGGTTATAGAGCCTCATGATAGGTTCTATGCTGAGCATGGCACCTGCTTAAGACTCTCTCTCTCTCTCTCTCTCTCTCTCTCTCTCTCTGTCACTGTCTCTCTCTGTCTGCCCCTCTCCCTTACTTGTGCTCTCTAATAAAAAAAATAAAAATAAAAATAAAAAAATGAAAATGAACTTTATTACACCATACACAAAAAAAAAATTCAAAATGGATGAAATACCTAACGCGAGACAGGAAGCCATCAAAATAAGAGAAGACAAAACAGGCAGGCAGTAACCTCTTTGATATCAGCCATAGCAACTTCTTATTAGACAGATCTACTGAGGCAAGGAAAAAAAAATAAAAAATGAAATATTAGGAGTTTGTCAAGATAAAAAGCTTCTACACAGTGAAGGAAACAAAGAAAGTAATAGGTAACCTATGGAATTAGAGAAGATATTTGTAAATAAAATATCTGATAAAGGGGTAGTATCCAACATCTATAAAAAACTTATCAAACTCATCATCCAAAAAAACAAATAATCCACTTAAAAATGGGTATAAGATGTGAATAGACATTTTTCCAAAGAAGACATACAGATCACCACCAGACACATGAAAAGATGCTTTATATCACTCATCATCAGGGACATACAAATCAAAATTATGATGAGATATCACCTCACACCTGTCAGAATGGCTACAATTAACAACATGGGAAACAACAGATTTTGGTGAGGATGTGGAGAAAGAGGAACCCTCTTACACTGTTGGTGGGAATGCAAACTGGTGCAGCCTGTCTGGAATGGAGGTTCCTCAAAAAATTAAAAATAGAATTATCCTATGACCCAGCAATTGTGCTAATAGGTATTTACCCAAAGGTTACAAAAATACTGATTTGAAGGGGCACGTGCACCCCAAGGTTTATAGAAGCATTATCTACAATGGCCAAATTATGTTTTCTCAGATAAACAATAGTTAAAGGAATTTGTTACCAGAAAGTTGCTATGCAGAAGATGTTGAAAGTTCTTCAGAGAGAAGGAAAATGATATAGGTGAGACACCAAGATCAAAATAAAGAAAGAGTATTAGAAAAGGAATAAATGAGGGCAAAATAAAAACTTATTTTTTTAATTTTTTAATTATCTAACAGATAATATTTTTTTCAAAATAAGAATATCAACAATGAATTTGATTATATGTGCAGATATATGCTTATGTGTAAGTGAAATAAATGATAAAATGAAACAAGAGATAGCAAGGAGGGATTAGAACTATTTTGTTCATGTAAATTACTTGCATGCCCATTAAATGATACATTGTTATTTGAAAGTGAATTGGATTAGATGTAATGTCTATCGCAAACTAGAGGGCAACAATTTAAAAAGTAGAAAAAAAAGTATAATCGATATAATAAAGGAGAGAAAATGAAATTATACATCATGCTTAATTAAAATCACAAAAGTCAAAAGACTAAGGAAAACAGAATTAGAAACAAAAACAAAGGCAACAAATAGAAAATATAAATATGTAGGTAAATTATTACTCAATTATATCAATAATCACATTAAACAACAATGGTATAAATACACCAATTGAAAGATAAAGATTGTCTGAGTGATCAAAACACAAGATCCAAATATATATTAGTTACAGAAATCCATTTTAAATATAAAAATATGTATAAAAGATTAAAAATAAAGGGATAGAGAAAGATATAACATGATAATACCAATAAAACAAAGCCATGTTAATTTCAAAGTAGACTTGAGAGTAAGGAATGTTATCAGGGATAAGGAAGGGTAAAACGTAGTGATTAAAAGATCAGTATTTCTGGGTGGCTCAATCGGTTAAGTGTCTGACTTTGGCTCAGGTCATTATCTCTTGGTTAGTGAGTTTGAGCTGTCCTGACAGCTCAGAACCTGGAGACTGCTTTGATTCTCTGTCTAACTCACTCTCTCCCTCCCTCCCTCCCTCCCTCCCTCGCTCTTGCTCTGTTTCTCTCAAAATAAAAATAAAATAAAATTTAAAAAATGATCAATATTCCAAAAAGGCATAATAATCTCTAATGTGCATGTGCCTAACAACATGGCACTGAATATATGTGGCAAAAACTGATAAAAATTCGAGGAGAAATAGATAAGTCCACTATTGGAGACTTTAATACTCCTCTATCAGAAACTGACAGATTTATCAGAGATTCCATGAGAATATAGTTGAATTCAATAGCACCATCAATTAACTGGATATAATTGACATCTGTAGACTACTTCATCCAAAAATAGTGATTATTTTCAAGCTCACACATGGAACATTTGCCAATACAGGTCATATTTTGTGTAATTAAAAACATCTTAACAAATTTAAAAGAATAAAATTCACACATCTTCTCTCAAAGCACAGTAGAATTAAACTAGAAATCAATAACAGAAAGATAGCTGGAAATCCAAAAATCTTCAAGATTAAACAATGCACTTCTAAATAATTCATAAATCAAAGAAGAAATTTCAAAAAAATTTTAAATTAAATTTAAATTTAAATACAACTTAGCGAAATATGTGGGATGTGACAAAAACAATGCCTAGAAAGAAAAAGTATTGAATGCATATATTAGAAAAGAAGTAAGATATAAAATCAATTTTTAAATCTTTACCTTAAAACTAGAAAAAGAAGAGCAAATTAGTCCAAAGTAGGTAGAAGAAAATAAATCATAAAAAATTATAAGAGAAATCAGTGAAATTGAAAACAGGAAATAAGAAAGAAAATCAACAAAACAAAAGGTGTATCTTTGAAAATATCAATAAAATAGATAAGCCATTAGTTAACCTACCGAAGGGAAAAAAAAGTGAAATGATACAAGTTACTAATATCAGAAACTAGAAAAGGGACATTACAGCAGATCCCACTGACATTAGAGAGGGAATACAAAAATATAAACAACTCTATGCCCACATATTTGATAAGCTAAATACATAATGGACCACTTCCTTGAAAGACACATTTACTAAAACACACTTAAGAAGAGATAAACAATCTGAATAGGCCTATATCTAATAAAAAAATTGAATCAATAATTAACAACATTTAAAAACAGAAGGCACCCAGACCCAGATGAGTTCACAAGTGAATTCTACCAAATATTTAAGAAGAAACTATCTAATTTTCTACATTTTTCAGAAGGTAGAAGCACAGGTACTACTTTCTGACGCATCGTATGAGACCAGAATTACCATAATGCCAAGATCAGACAAAAACATTATAAGAAAAGGAAATCATAGATTAATAACTTTCATAAACATAGATGCAAAATTTCTAAATAAAATATGAAAAATTTAATTAAATAAAACATGGAAAGAATTATACACCAAGATCAAGTGGAATTTATGCCAAATATACAAGGCTAGTTCAATATTTGAAAATTAGCTAATGCGATCCATCACATCAATAGGCTAAAAAAAATCATACAATTATGTCAGTAGATGAAAAAAAACATTTAACCATATCCAATGCTCATTCATATAAGAATTCTCAGCAAACTAACATATGGGAACTTCCTCAACCTGATAAACATCTACATTTACAGTTAACATCATACTTAATGATGAAAAACTGTGAGCTTTCCTGCTAAGATCATGAATAAGGTAAGGGTGTCCCCTCTCACCACTGCTTCCAACATTGTACAAGAAGTCCTAGCTAATACAATAATATTAGAAAAAGATAAAATATATAGAGGATGGGAAAGAAGAAATAAAGCAGTCATTTTTGTGGATGACATAATCATGTATGTAGAAATCCTAAAGCTCCTGGAACTAAACACATGGTACTTGAAACTAAAAACATTACTATATAGTTAGCATTCAAAAAAGGAAATATTTAATACAGATCTAATAAAATATGTACAAAATCTATTTGAGGAAAACCATAGTGCTCTAATGACTGAAATCAAAAAGAATGAAATTAATGGAAAAATATCCCATGTTCATGGATAGAAAGACTCAATATTAAGATAACAGTTCTTCCTAACTTGACTTATTGATTCGATGTAATTCCAATCAAAATCCAGTAGTTTCTTTTGTAGATATTGACAAACTAATTCTAAAGTTTGTATAGAGAGATGAAAGACCCAAAATGGCCAACACATTATTGAAGGGGGACAATAAAGTTGAAGGACTAACATTACCCAGCTTCAAGACTTACCACAAAGCTACAATTTGAGGACAGTGTGGTTTTGGTGAAAAAATAGACAAATAGATCAATGGAATAAAATAGAGAACCCAGAAACAGATGTATGTAAATATAGTCAACTGATCTTTGATAAAGGTGCAAAGGCCATAAAGTGAAGCCAAAGATAGTCTCTATCAAATGGCGCTGGAACAACTGGACATCCACATGCAAAAACATGGATCTAGAAACGCAAATTACACCTTTCACAAAAATTAACTGAAAATGGATCACAGACCTAAATGTAAAATGCAAAACTATAAAATTCCTAGAAAATAGCATAGAAGAAACCTAGAAGACCTTGGGTATGGTGATGACATTTTAGATACAACCCCAAAGACACAATCCATGAAAGAAATAATTGATAAGCTAGACTTCCTTAAAAATAAAAATGTCTACTCTGTGATGGTATCAAGAGAATGAGAAAAAAATCCCCAGAGCAGGAGAAAATATTTTTAAAAGACACATCTGACAAAAAACAGTTATCCAAAACATACAAAACTCTTAAAAATTAAGAAAAATACTTGAACAGACACTTTGTCAAATAAGAAGTACAGATGACAAGTGAGGATATAAAAAGATGTTCAAAATCATGGTATTAGTGAGTGGTAAATTAAAACAAGGATTAGATACTATTACACACCTATTAGAATGGCCAAAATCTACAATACTGATAATACCAAGTTCTGGTGAAGACATGGAACTCTCAGTCATTGCCATTAAGAATACAGAATGGTGCAACCATTTTGTAAATTTGATGGCTTCTTACAAAATTAAACACACTCTTATCATATTATCCAGCAACATTATTCCTTGATATTTACCCAAATGAACTGAAAATTTATGTCCACATAGAAACTTGCACATGGATGTTTATAGCAACTCTATTCAAAATTGCAAAAACTTGTAAGCAATTGAGAACATCTTTCAACAGGTGAATGAATACACTGCAGTGCATCCAGAAAATGTATTATTTAGTGCTAAAAAGCAATGCTCTATCAAGCTATGGGAAAACAGGGAGGCAACTTAAATGCATATTATTAGTGGGGGTATTTGGAAACTCTATTTCTTGTTAATTTTTGCTTTAGACCTAAAACTGCTCTAAAATAAATTTTGTCACTTACAAAGAGAAATGGATTATTGATATAAGCAGTAACTATATTAATCTCATTAGAATTACTTTGTGAAAAAATCCAATCACATACTTTATGACTCCATTTATGTGACATTCTCATTATGGCAAAATTACTGAGGCAAAATTCTCATTATAGCAAAAATAGATCAATGTTACCAGTGATGATGGTAAGAATGGTATCAGATGTGACAATAAATGGAGAGTCTGAAGTGGATATTTATGAGGAATACGT
This sequence comes from Leopardus geoffroyi, assembly GCF_018350155.1. Lineage (NCBI taxonomy): Eukaryota > Metazoa > Chordata > Mammalia > Carnivora > Felidae > Leopardus > Leopardus geoffroyi. The sequence goes on along the minus strand of NC_059328.1, from coordinate 172,184,322 downwards.
TTGTATTTTCATTGTGCTAGGGGTTACAGGAATCTGTACATGTGATATAATGACACAGAACCATACACATACATTATACCAAAGTAAATTTCCTTCTTTTGATACTGTATTATAGTTATGTAAACTATAACTATGGAAGAAAACTTGGTAAAGGGTACATGGAGCTCTCTTGGTAAAGGGTACCTGTACTTTTCTTATAATTTGTGTAAATCTATAATAGTTTCAAAATAAAAATTGGAAAGAAAAAATACAGTTTCTGATTATACACCTAAGTCTAAAGACCAAAAGAATTATATATGTTTTTAACTTCACTTACAGATTTTCTGTTTATACTGTGTTGGAAGTCCCCAAGGCTATCCCTAGGTTCATTGATTCTCTAAGGGGAACTCAGAGTATTCAGCATATAGTTGTACTCGTGACTATGATTTATTACAGTGAAAGGATAGAGAACAAAATCAACAAAGAGTAAAGTCAAATGGAGTGAAGTCTAGGGAAACCAGAAGCAATCTCCCAAGGGTCTTCTTCCATGGAATCACACGTGACATACTTAATTTCTCCAGCAAGGAGTTATGAAAATACATATGAAATGTTGCCTACCTGTGAAGCACATACAGAATCATTTCCTATGCTTTTTACTAATAGGTCTGGCTATATAGGCAGCATTTGTCTGGCATGTACAAAAATTACAGATCCTGAGAAGGAAAGCGGGTTTTCAGTATTAACCATATTGCTTGCACAAACACTTTAGGCATAGTGAGAAACTCTTATCAGTTAGGGGTATGGGAACTATCCAAAGTCCAATTTCCCAGAGTTAGCCAAGAGCTAAACTTGCAAGCAGGTCCTTTCAAGGATAGTAGTTTAAGCATACCATGTCAATTTTTTCCTGTACAGTAAGGTTATACATATTGTTGAACTAAGCAAATAAGTAAATACATTGACATTATGAGAAACCAATGTTCATGTTGTGGGAGGAGTGATATAAGTATGGAATGGGAGGGTAAGGCAAAGATGAATCTTGTGTTGTTGATGTGGGATGAAAGATATCAGTCTAAACTCCTGAATAAATATATAAAATCTATGTTCCTACTAACTTACCTATCTATAGTTTTCTTTAAAAGAATTCAATTGCAATTGCAACCCAGTAGGAATAAATGCATCGAGCAATCATATCTTGATTTTCAAAACCATTCCTCACTTAAAGAAACAAGGATTTTTGGAGAAATTGGTGATTCCAAGGCTGTGGCAATGAGAATAAAATAAGCCTGGAACATCTTTAACGTTAGAAAGTAAGAAAGTACTAAAATGAAGAAGAAGAAGAAAGAATACAGAAGATAAAAGAAGAAGACAATGACTGAGGAGGAGGAAGAGAAAAAGGAGGAGGGGAGGGGAAGGAAGAGTGGGAGGAGGAGGTTGGGAGGGAGAGGGGAGGGCAAGGAGGAGGGAAGGGGGAAGGAGTAGGAGGAGGAGGAGGAGGGGGAGGAGGGAGAAGAGGAGGAGGAGGAGGAGGTGGTGGTGGGGGAGGAGAAGGAGAGGGGGAAAAGGAGAAGGAGAAGGAGAAGAGGCCATAGCCAGTTTGAAGTTGCCCCCACTGGCCAATTTTGGACAGTTTTAGCATGAAACAGTAAAGTAAATACAATGGTTTATAATCCGCAATGGCCTAATGAGTCCATAGTAATTATAAGTAAGTAAAATAATAAATAAATAAAAAGCAGGTATGACAATAATTGATTTAAAAAATCTCCATGTGACAATTCGAGTTCTGGATTCAGAAGAGAATTACCTATGAATGTTAAAACCAATTGTTAAATTTTGATGGGGAACAGTATATTTACATAGTCTCAAAACATCTCCAAACTCACTATTTATGTATTAATGTATTGATTTGAGAAATAACACCTTAACTGAGTATTTCAAGTAAGCATACAAAGAATGGGACATATTGACATTATGCCCCCAGATGGTTTGTACTTGGTAGGACACAATATTACTTATGGAATTCTTGACAAAAATGCATTAGTCTAATCTAATTATGAGGAAGCAATAAGAACAATCCATATGCTCTTCTAAAACTGTCAGTGTTATGAGATACAACGGAAAGCTGAGGGACTGGTCACATGGGTAAAGATGGCTAAGAAGACATGCAAGTAAAGGAAATGTGTTATCCTAGATTGGAGCCTCAACTGAAAAATTTCCTTAAAGGACATTTTTGGGATAACTGGCAAAATTGAAGTATAGATGTTGGATCAGGTATAATTACATCAGCATTCAGTTTCCTGAATATGTTAATTGTACAATGAACATATGACAGAATGTTCTTGTTCTTAGGAGATACATGCTGAATTATTAAGAAATAATAGATCATGCTGCCTGTACCTTGATCTCAAGTGGTTCAGTCAAAGAAGAAAAATATCAGAGAGATGGAGGGAGGGAGAAAAGTAGAGGATATAGTACATGTGGCAAAATGATTAGAACTGGTGAATATACAGATAGTTATACAGATGTTCAAGGAATAATTCTTGCAACCTTTGCATAATAAGATGGGTTGTTTTTTAATTGCATCCATTCAAATTAAAAACACTTAAATGTTTCCCATATGCGTAGTAAATTAATTAATCAAAACAAAGCTATATGCTTTTGAGATGATATTAAACAATGAATATATTGACTAAACTTAACGCACAGGAGTAGAGGGAAAGCCATGTGGAATATTCATATTATTATTAAATAACATAGTTTAAATGAGCAAGTGGAAACATGCTACTACTGTCTAGCACCCTTACTTACAAAAGATATTATTAACTGATTAAACTTTGTAGTTCTCTTTTAAATTACTCTATTGCTTTTGTATGACTAACTTGCGTTTATGATATGTAAAGCTGACTCTGATTATAAAGGAAGCCATACTTACTGGGGCATAAAGAGTGTTGCCTTTATATCATAAATCCTTAAGAGGGCACCCTTGAGAGAAGCTAATCCCTAAACCATTCTCTTGGCATACCAGAATATCTGATAGATTGCAGAGAACAAATCATTCCATTTGTCATTGGTAAACTTAAGTCTCTCTCCATTAACTTCTGTGTGGGACATTGTAATTCGAGACTAGTACACATAAAAGGGGCTCCTTATTTTTTTTTTTTCAGCCAGACAACAGTATTTATTGTATTGTTTTACTATGTACAAAGAAAATAGTAAGGAGAAAAATGCTCAAGAAAAGAAAATGTATAAGCAAAGCATCTAGGTAGTCACAAATTGTATAATCAATTCTTTAAAAACTGAGGATGGCACGGTTGATTATCAGGAGGTTCCATGGACAGAAGCTGGGAGACCGGCAGAGGGAAGTACTGAGCTCCTTGCTTTACTATTTAGGTAAGCACAGAGTCAGAAGTCAGCTTTACCATCTTTCAGAATTCTTGATAGAAATGTGAAGACAAATATTTCAATATAGTCAAGTTCATTACACTCTCATATTCTCTAATAATTCTCACACAGACAAAAGTGTTTCCAATGATAGAGCACTAACTTTACAGAAAGAAAAGTGGGAACTGGCCAGATTTGGAAAGGGGCACTGGCAGGGGACAGAGCACCCATTCCCTCCATCCTTAGGTCCTGTGAACCAGGGACTGTTGATTTTCTAGTGTGCACTAGTCCAGGGGTGCCTGGGTGGCTCAGTCAGTTGAGTGTCAAACTTCCTCCTCCCACTCTGCTCAGGTCATGATCTCAAGGCTTGTGAGTTCGAGCCCCACATAGGGCTATGTGCTAGCAGGTTGGAGGCTAGAAACTGCTTCGAATTCTGTCTCTCCCTCTCTCTCTGTTCCCTGCCCTCTCTCTCTCAAAAATAAACATTAAAAAAAACCAGTCCAAAGTTATATTTTTTTTTCAAATGTGTATTTATTTTTGAGAAAGCACAAGCAGGGAGGAGCAGAGAGAGGGGTACAGAGGATCAGAAGTGGCTGACAGCAGTGAACCAATGTGGCCCTCAAATGAGAGATCATGACCTGAGCTAAAGTCGGTGGTTCAACCACTCAAATGACTGAGCCACCCAGGTTCCCCCAAGGTTATATACTTAGTGATAATCTTTTTCCATAAGGCCCATTTTCCCCCCTTTTGACCTTTTTCAACTAGATTCTCAAATCTTACTCTAGCAAAAAAAATGCTATAATAATTTATATGAAATATTTTATTTCTTGATCAATAGATTTATGTTTCCAAATTAACTAGACAATTATTAGCTAAATGCTCTTTCAAGCATTTGTGCTTTTTCTAAGTAAGTCCTGCTGTTATGGCACCCATGTATGTCATTCACAATGTTACCTCAATTTTTATAAGCATCTATTTAGATCTGCTAAGTTTATTTCAAATTTAAATAAGTCTTTTGAGGATCTATAATTTAAAGTTAAACAATAAAAGCTAAGCATCTCCTTTGGTTTCTGACAGCTTCTCATACGAATAGGAAACACATTGTTTTTTTTTTTTTTGCCTTAAACAAATTTCAGTTGATTCATACCTTGTTCCTTTCCCTACATTTTAAACTTTTGCTCTATGAAAGCAAAGAATAATGGAAATAGCCGAGAAATTAAAGTTTGTATTGAGATTCAAATGTCAATTCAATTCAAAGAGCTCGGAAAGATGCGGCTGGTTTGAGAGATAAGAAATTAAATAATAGTTTATGCTATCTATTAAAACTATGATTAAAATTTATAAGTCCAAATCCTGCCATATGACAAAGTATCTATTATTAAAAATCTTAAAGTAGTTTAAATGCAATATTTAAAACACTCATAATATAAACAATATGAATATATAGTTGACATTTTCTGATGCATTTCAGCCTACAAATCTCAAGTTTTTTTGTTTTTGTTTTTTTTCAAATTGGTTCTATGATGTATTCCAATGGTTTTCCAGATTTTTGGATCCACAATATAAACAAACAAACAAGCAAACAAAAACTCTGAGTTAAAAAAATCCCTTCTCTAAATCAGAAAATGTCACAGCTGTTTTCTATTAACTGGGAGTGAATGTCCACATCCTAATTTGTTCTGTTTTCCTCTGAGACAGTCTCATCTATGGGAGTCTTTATAACATATAGTTGGTAAATCAGTGATGCATATCATCGTCATGCTTGATGCATTGGTGACATAATAATAATAACCCTAATGGAATAACTAATAATAACTCATAAAATTATGCCATAAATGCATACACAAAATTCCCTTACAATGCCCTTTTCAGGGGGCTTTGAATATGGCAAACATATGAAAAATAAATTTATTAAAGAAAGAATATACAGAAATTTGGGAGTGCCTGGGTGGCTCAGCCAGTTAAGCATCCAACTCGTGATGTCTGCTCAGGTCATGATCTCATAGTTTGTGAATTTGGGCTCCATGCTGACAGTGTGGAGCCTGCTTGGGATTCTCATTTTCTCCCTCTCTCTCTGCCCCTGCTCTGTGCTCTCTCTCTCTCAAAATATATAAACTTAAAAAAAAATAAACATTTGTTGCCTCTGATCTGGTACTCAAAACTGGCACAATACTACCTGTAATCCTAAACATCCTCTTTGTGTCTAATACCTCTCAGTATCTGTAATATTCCTCTCAACATCTCTTATCTTATATACTTGGAAAACAGAGTGAGTGGGTTCAATTCCTGGGATAGTTTGTGACTTGCGTCTTTGCTGATGTTGAAACCGACAAGAGTCTGGCATGTAGGGAGGGATAATTTGAGCAGCAGAATTCAGTAAATGAAAAGACAAATTAATTAATTTGTCAAATCCTTCTTAGCAAGAATGCAATAATTTCTTGCATAACAAAGTATTGTTTCTCAACAATAGACATAATCTTTTTGTTTCTTTCTGTTCATGACTCAATTTGTAGTTTTTAAAGAAGTCATGAATTAGCATGACATTTGCAGGAGTTGCTCATCATGACTGAGGAAAAGTTTGTAATATCAACCAACTTGAATCATTCTTATACTTGTACAAATGGAGGTCTAGTCATAATATGTGTGAAAAGTAATAATTTACTATGTATACAAGGCAATGGACAAAATTGGATACTGGATATTTTTAAACATTATCACTACTTATTTAATTTCTACTCCCAAAACAAAATTCCAACCTCATATAGTGTTTGGCTTAAATTTTCATTTCCATGTAGCACGGAGGTGCAGAGGGAGCTGTGTATGTCCCTGGAGGGGGACTTGCAAGCTCTGCACCCTTGCCCTGGGCCTCTCCTTCCTAGGGCTGTTCCTGAGTTACAAAGGCAGAGCAGCACAGGATTCTAGTTCTGCCAGCTGATTTTGCAGCGCTGGCATTGAGTTTCCAGGAGAGCGGCTTCCTCTCTAAAGATCATTATACTCGTTCACAGACACTGTTTGCTCTTTGGGAGATGAGAGGAAGAAGGTGTATAGGAAAATACAGAGTTCCTGGCACAGAGATCTTAAGACCTTTGTAATTTTCTATGTGATGAGAGCAATAAAAAGTGTCTTTTGTTAAGTTAATAAAGTGGCTTTTGGAAACCATTTAAGTATGAAGGCTGGATGGAGGAGTCCAGATAGCAGAGAAGTAGGGGGAATGGGATTTCTCTAGTCCCTCAAACACGGCTATATTGAGGTCAGAACACTTGGAACACCCAATAAATCAATCTGCGGAGTGACAGAAAAGTCTCCACAAGTGGAAGGAGACAGCTTGGCTGGACAGAGGTGCATGTATGCGAGAGTATAATGTATATTCTAGATACTGCCCCACCCCCCAAGGGCAAAAGACCCTGCAGGCACCAGCTAAAGGCCCTTTCTCAGCAGGGTGGAGTGGTGCTACTCTAGAACCGGATCTGCATGGTGCAAGATCCTTTAAGACATTGGGTTTTGAATTCCAGCCGAGGGCTTAGGAGGAACAGGGAAACTGTGGAGCAGGAAAGGCTGACCACTATGGTTTGGGATACCTGGTCTGGGAAGGAGAGAGTCGAGTGTTGCCATTTTTGTCCCCATCACCAACACAGTGGGGCTTCAGGGAACAGGACAGAGGCCCCCAGTGGAGGGAAGATCTGCTTACACCAAACCCTGCCCCTCTGTGCCTGGAAACTGCTTATCTACTGCAGCAGGACTGACACTGAGTGAACCAGATTGCCTCTTCTCCAGACCAGCACAGCCACTGGTCCCAGGTACCAATAGACTACTGTCCTCCGGTTTTGTATGTGAGTCTGTTTCTTTTTTTTCCCCTCTTTTTTTTCTTTCATTCTCTTCTATTTTTCTTCTTTTTCATTCTACCTTTTCCTTCCCTGCTGCCCGCCCCCCCCTTTGGAAACAGGCTCATAGTTTCTGATTTGATTTTTGGTCAATTCTTATTATATACTCTCTTTCTCTGCTTTGTTTATCTGTTTAATCAGGCATTTTTACTCCATTCTTTTTACACCTTTTCTTATTTTCCTTTCTCTCTCTCTGGATTTAGCCTTATAGTTTCTTTGATTCTTTGTTTCATCTTTTTTTGTCCCTTTAATTTTTCTCTTTGTATGGGATTAGGTCCCCTGCCCTTTCCTTTTTTCCAGGGTTACTTCAACAAACAAATCAAAGCACACCTGTTGGAAAGTCTAAACAATCCACCAATATGAATAAGGAGGAACTTTAGAGAAGATTGACCAGTGGAATAGAGCAGCCAAACACACAACAACAGAGTTCATCCAAGACGTTCCCAAAACACTTCCTGAAATGCTAGGCCCTGTACAATGTATGACCCCTTTTAATATAATAGTACTCACAGGTGCAGGACACATAACAAGTTTTTAAAACACATAAAAGACAGAAACTTAGTGAAAATGACAAAATGAAAGAATTATCCTCAAAAGAAATTTCAGGAAGAAATGACAGCCAGAGAATTGCTCAAAACAGACATAAACAACATATATAAACAATAATTCAGAATAACAGTCATAAGACAAATAGCCAGCTTGAAAAAAGCATAGAAGACAGCAGAGAATCTATTGCTGCAGAGATCAAAGACCTAAGAGATAGTCATGATGAATTAAGAAATGCTATAAATGAGATGCAAAATAAACTAGATACAGTGACAGCAATGATGGAAGAGGCAGAGGAGACAATAGGTAAAATAGAAGATAAACTTATGGAAAATGATGAAGCTGAAAAAAAGAAGAAAAGAAAATTATTAGACCACAAGGGGAGAATTAGAGACCTAAGTGATTCAATGAAACAAAATAATATCCATATTATAGGAGTTCTAGAAGAAGAAGAAGAAGAAGAAGAAGAAGAAAGAGAGAGAGAGAGAGAGAGAGAGAGAGGCAGAAAGTTTATTTGAACAAATTATAATTGAGAACTTTCCTAATCTGGGGAAGGAAACAGGCATCCAAGTTTAAGAGGCACAGAGAACTCCCTTTAACATCAACAAAAATAGGTCAACACAATGATATATTATAGTGAAACTGGCAAAATACAAAGAGAATTCTGAAAGCACCTGGAAACAAATGGGTCTTAACCAACAAGTGTACACACATAACGGTAGTAGCAGACCTGTGCACTGAAACTTGGCAGGCCAAAAGGGAGTGGCAGAAAATATTTAACGTGCTGAGTAGGAAAAATATGCAGCCAAGAATCCTTTATCCACCATGGCTGTCATTCAGAATAGAAGGAGAGATAAAGGTTTTCCCAAACAAAACTAAAGGAGCTCATTACTACTAAACCAGCCTACAGGAGATCCTAAGGGGGATTCTGTGAGTGGAAAGCAACAAAGACTACAAAGGACCAGAAACATCACCACAAGCATGAAACCTACAGATAACACAATGACACTATATCCATATCTTTTAATAATCACTCTGAATGATTACCCCAATCAAAAGAAATAGGGTATTAGAATGGATAAAAAAAAAACAAAACCAAGATCCATATATATGCTACTTATAAGAGACTCATTTTAGACTGGAGGACACCTGCAGATTGAAAGTAAGGGGGTGGAGAACCATCTATCATGCTACTGGAAGTCAAAAGAATTAGCTACACTTATATCACACAAACTGGATTTTATTTTTTTTATTTTTTGAATGTTTATTTATTTTTGAGAGAGAGAGAGAGAGAGAAGCAGGGAGGAGCAGAGAGGGAGACAGAATCCGAAAAGGCTCTAGGCTCTGAGCTGTCAGCAGAGTCCGTTATGAGGCTCAAATTCATGAGCTGCAAGATCATGACCTGAACTGAAGTCAGACACTTAACCCACTGAGCTACCCAGGTGCACTCAGACAAACTAGATTTTAAAACAAAGACTGTAAGAAGAGATGAAGAAGGGCATTACATCATAATTAATGGGTCTATCCATCAAGAAAAGCTAACAATTAAAAATGTTTATGCCCCCAATATGATAGAACCCAAATATATAAACCAATTAATCACAAACATAAATAATGTAGACATAATAATACCATGATTGTAGGGGACTTTGATACACCATTTACAACAATGGACAGATAATCTAGGCAGAAAATCAATAAGGAAACAAAGGCTCTGAATGACACATTGGACCAGATGGACTTAACAGATATATTCAGAACTTTTCTTGGGTGCACACAGAACATTCTCCAAAACAGATCTCATACTGGGTCACAAAGCAGCCCTCAACGAAAATAAAAGGATTGAGTTTAGACCATGCATATTTTCAGAATATAATGCTATAAAACCTGAAATCAACCACAAGATAAAAACTGGAAAGCTCCCAAATACATGGAAGTTAAAGAACATCCTACTAAAGAAGAAGTTAAAAGATATATGGAAGCAAATGAAAATGAAACTATGACAGTCCTCGGGATGCAGCAAAAGCAGTCCTAAGAGGAAAATATATTGCAATTAGGCCTATCTCAAGAAGCAAGAAAGGTACCAAATACAGAACCAAATGTCACACCTAAAGGAACTAGAAGTGCATTAGCAGAGAAAGCCCAAAGTCAGCAGAAGAAAAGAAATAATAAAGATGAGAGCAGAAATAAAAAGCATAGAATCCAAAAAAGCAGTAGAACAGATCAATGAATATGAGTTGGTTTTTTGAAAGAATAAACAGAATTGATAACCCCCTAGCCAGACTTCACAAAAAGAAGAGAGGACTTAAATAGTTAAAATCACAAATGAAAGGGGAGAGATCACAACTACCACCACAGAAATACAAACAATTATTAGAGAATACTATGAAAAATCATATGCCAACAAACTGGACAACTTGGAAGAAATGGACAATTCCTAGACACTGACACACTACCAAAACTCAAATGGGAAGAAATCGACAATTTGAACAGACCCATTACCAGGGAAAAATTGAATAAATTATCAAAAATCTCCCAACAAATAGGAGTCCTGAGCCATATGACTTCTCAGGGAATTCTACCAGACATTTAACGCAGAGTTAATACCTATTCTTCTCAAACTGTTCCAAAAAATAGAAACAGAAGCAAAGCTTCCAAACTCATTCTATGAAGCCAGTATTACCTTGATTCCTAAACCAAAGATCCCACTAAAAAAGAGAATTACAGGCCAGTGTCCCTGATGAATGTGAATGCAAAACTTCTCAACAAGATACTAGCAAATCTAATTCAACAGCATATCAAAATAATTATTTACCATGATCAAGTGGGATTCAATCCTGGGCTATAGGGCTGCTTCAATATTTGTACATCAATCAAAGTGATACATCATATTAATAGAAGAAAGGATAAGAACCACATGATCCTGTCGATAGATGCAGAAAAAGCATTTGACAAAATACAGCATCCTTTCTTAAAAAACCCCTCAAAAAGGTTGGGATAAAAGAAACATACCTTAACATCATAAAAACCATATATGAAAGGCCCACCTCTAATATCATCCTCAAGGGAGAACACTGAGAGCTTTACCCCTGAGAACAGGGTAACGACAGGGATGTCCACTCTCACCACTGTTGTTTAACATAGTGTTGGAAGTCTTAGCCTCAGCAATCAGGCAACGACAACAAAAATAAATAAATAAAAGGCATCCAAATTGGCAATGAAGAAGTCAAACTCACTCTTCTCATATGACATGATACTCTGCATGGATATCCCCAAAGACTCCACCAAAAAACTGCTAGAGCTGATACATGAATTCAGCAAAGTCATAGGATATAAAATCAATGTACAGAAATCGGTTGCATTTTTATATCCCAATAATGAAGCAACAGAAAGAGATGTCAAGGAATTGATCCCGTTTACAACTGCACCAAGAACCATAAAATATGTAGGAATAAACCTAACCAAAAACGTAAAAGATCTGTACACTGAACACTATAGAAAGCTTATGAAAGAAATTGGAGAAGACACAAAGAAATGGAAAAACATTCCATGCTCATGGATTGGAAGAACAAATATTGTTAAAATGTCGATACTACCCAAAGAAATCTACACGTTCAATGCAATCCCAATGAAAGTAGCACCGGCATTCTTCATAAAGCTAGAACAAAGAATCTTAAAATTTGTCTGGAACCACAAAAGATCCCATATAGTACAAGTAATGTTGAAAAATAAAACCAAAGCTGGAGGTATCACAATTTCTGACCTTAACCTGTATTACAAAACTGTAGTCCTCACGACAGTATGATATTGACACAAAAATGGACACATGCCAATGGAATAGATTATAGAACCCAGATATGGACCCACAAATATATGGCCAACTAACCTTTAACAGAGCAGGAAAGAATATCCAATGAAAATAAGACAGTCTCTTTAGCAAATGGTGCTGGGAGAACTGGACAGCAACATGTAGAAAAATGAAACTGGACCACTTTCTCACATTGTACACAAAAACAAATTCAAAATAGATGAAAGACCTAAATGTGAAACAGGAAACCATCAAAATCCTAGAGGAGAAAACAGGCAGCAACCTCCCTAACCTCAGACACAGCAAATTCTTACTTGACATGGTTTCAAAGGCAAGGGAAATAAAAGCAAAAATGAACTATTGGGACCTTATCAAATAAAATGCTACTGCACAGCAAAGGAAATAATCAACAAAACTAAAAGGCAACTGATGGAATGGGAGAAGATATTTACAAATGGCATATAGGATAAAGGGTTAGAATCCAAAATCTATAAAGAACTTACCAAACTCAATGCTGGAAAAACAAATAACCCAGTGAAGAAATGGGAAGAAATCATGAATTTCCAAAGAAGACATCCAGATGGCAAACAGACACATGATAAGATGTTCAACATCACTCATCATCAGGGAAATACAAATCAAACCACAATAAGATACCACCTCACACCTGTCAAGATGGCTAAAATTAACAACTCAGGCAACAACAGATGTTGGTGAGGATGTGGAGAAAGAGGAACACTTTTGCATTGTTGGTGGGAATGCAAACTGGTGCAGCCACTCTAGAAAACAATATGGAGGTTTCCTCAAAAGGTTAAAAATAGAACTACCATGTGACCCAGCAATTGAACTACTAGGAATTTGTCCAAAGGATACAGGAATGTTGATTTGAAGGGGCACATGAGCCTTAATGTTTATAGCAGTTCTAGCAACAATAGCCAAATTATGGAAAGAGTAAAAATGTGCACTAATTGATGAATGGATAAATAAGAGGTGGTATGTATACACAATGGAATACTACTCAGTGATGAAAAATAATGAAATCTTGCCATTTGCAAAAATGTGGACGGAACTGGGGGTATCATGCTAAGTGAAATAAGTCAGTCAGATAAAGACAGATATCATATGATTTTGCTCATATGTGGAATTTGAGAAACTTAACAGAAGACCAAAGGGGAAATGAAGGAAAAATAACATAAAAACAGACAGGGAGGCAAATTCTAAGAGACTCAAATACAGAAAACAAACAGAGGGTTGCTAGAGGTGGGGGGATGAGCTAAATGGTTGATGGGCATTAAGGAGGGCACTTGTTGGGATGAGCATTGGGTGTTGTATGTAAGTGAGGAATCATGAAAATCTACTCCTGAAGCAAAGACTACTTTGTATTTAGCTAACTTGATAATATTACTAAATAAATAAATAAATAAATAAATAAATAAATAAATAAATTCTCACATTTATTACTTACAATTTTTGGGGTTGTTTTAGTTTTAGTATGTAATATAAATAATGGGTGTTTCAGAAAATAATAAAAATAGATTTTGATATATATATATATATATATATATATATATATAAATACTTTTATTTTTCCAATGCTTTCCATTGTCTTCAATTTGTTTTTTTAAGTAGTTTGTTTGTTTGTTTGTTTATTTATTTATTTATTTATTTATTTATTTATTTTTGAGAGAGAGACAGACAGAGAGAGAGCATCGTGTACAGGCAAGCATAAGTGGAGAGGGGCAGAGAAAGAGGGAGACAGAGAATCCCAAAAAGGCTCCATATTATCAGTGCAAAGTCTGAGGAGGGGCTAGACCTCAGGAACTGTGAGATCATGACCTGAGCTGAACTTGGATGCTTAAGTGACTGAGCCACCCAGGTGCCCCTAATTTGGTTTTGGATTAAAACATACATTTTAAGATTTGATATGCAATTAAATTTTCTGTTGCTATAAATCTTTTGATAATTGAGAATGAGTAAAAGTCAAGATCATTATAGAAAAAAAAAAGCAATTTAGGAAAGAAAACTAAATCAATAAAAGAAATTTTATTTTCATAGAAGCATATAAGTCAACATCCAAGGGTACAATCACTCACTTATGAGTTACTTTTATATCTAATGTACAGCATGATGACTATAGTTAATAATGCTGTATTGCATACTTAAAATTTGCTGAGAGTAGATCTTAAGTATTCTCACCACACATCCATAATACACAAAAATGATTAACACTGTGAGATGATGGATATGTTAATTAGGTTGATTATAGCAATCATTTCACCATGTATATGTACATCAAAGGCTCACATTGCACTTTTTCAAAATAAATAATTTTAATTTGTCCATTTTATCTCAGTAAAGCTGGGTGGGAAGCATATAAAGCAAAATAAAAATGCAGAATATATTTTAACAATTTTTTAGATTGATTCATGATTTTTAAGTATTGAGACATATGAAAAATGGTACCCATTAATACTCTTGTCCTAGGTGCTATACATTTGAAATGTGGCCTGAATACCTACATTCTTAAAAAACTCTATTTGTATTACATGAAAATTATATGTTCTGTTCTGAATCATCCTTTAAAAGATGGAAAGATGACCTTTAAATATTGCTTTTCTGGGGATAGTTTCTGGGTGTGATAAAACCAAGTGAGAAAGTCTACCAGGGAGGAGACAGTGATCAACCACAGCAAATGATACCCAAAAGCCAAATAAAATGGCCAATAAATTTAGCAACATGGAGATTATTGCTGATACTTAAGAATATTTTGGTGGAGTGGGGTTTAGAAGCTGGTAATATGGGCTTCAGAGACATTGGATACAAAGGACTTGATACTGTGAGTTTGAGCTTTGCTTCAAAGGGAAGCAAATAAATGGGAAAGTAGCTTACCAAGTAATAGGAGTAAAATGAGAGAGAGAAAGAAAGAAAGAAAGAAAGAAAGAAAGAAAGAAAGAAAGAAAGAAAGAAAGAAAGAAAGAAAAAATGATTGTATGCCAATGAAAATGATCCAATAGCACAGAAGTTGAGGCTACAGAAGATAGAAGACAGGATTGCTGCTGCAAAGTCCTAGTTACATGTAGAAGAATTTGATTTTTATATGAGTGTGGATAGTTAACCTATATAAAGGGGTAAGAAAGATTATTGTGTATATATGAAAGCTGGTGGGTGGGTTAATGCCTACTGCCCTTTTCATTATTTCAGCACAACAGAATGTAAAGAATTCATCTAAGAGCAATAATAACAATCCTACCTATTTCCTAAGGTTGTAGAGATGAGTAATTAGCACATGTAAATCAACTTAGAACACCACATTGTTTATGGTCATCCCCTAATATACGGTAACTGCTTTTAGAGATGTCAACCCCTCCCTGTAAATATGTCTGCTGTTAATTTCACCAAACTCTTTGTTAACAGAGTCCAAATTTCCAAATTATTTTTCAAATCATGATTTCATAAACATTAAAAAATGAGAAGCACTGCATATGAGATGCCTCTCTATTGTGAATAATAAATATTTTATTTTCCTTTTGTGTATCTCCTCCTACACCTCTAATTTCTTTCCACCCTTACCATTTGCCTTGTTTTCTAGGTCTCCATCCTATTTTGTTCCTGTAAGCAGTCCCCTCCCTTTTACTGCAGCACTGTCTCTTCCTAAAAAGAGACAGATGCCAGTACATGGTGTAAGTATAAAACATGTGACTGTATAAGTTTAAAACGTCTAACAGAGTCATCTTATAATTAAAACCTATATACTTCAGCAATCACACACACAATTGTTCTTTAGACTTTTTGAGGTTAATAGGAATGTGAAACAATCTTGATGCCTTACCTTTGCTTTTATATATTTGTCACACTATCAAGGACTTTATCTTCTTCATCTTGCTGCCATAATAAAAATGAAACTATGCTACACTTAATCAAATAGAATTTTATAAACAGGATCTTCCTAGAGATGAGAATGAAGTAACCAGTGTGTTACCCGCATTAGCTGCTCTACTTTTCCTCTCTTAGGATGTAATGATCACAGCAGTCATGATCATGAAGCATTCTAGCAGGACCCCGTAGGTTGAGTGAAAAGCCCGTACAGGTGTGTAATCAGCAGTTTGCTTCCATGCTTCACTAGCTCAGTGGGAAGACTATCATGTGAGTGAATTTGTCATTAATCATGACTCTGCAGAGGTGCTGACTCTGAGTTTAAAACATTTTCCAGCTTGACATTTAATTTTAAATAAAATAAGAAATTAGGGTTCTTTAACAAATATTTTACCTTCCATTATTTTACATATGATGTCAGTATCCCTTTGTATGAGACTGAATTGCAGGCAGGCCTCCTAGATGTATTAAGAATTATCACTTTAGTCTATAACTGATTTTATTTGACATTATAGAAAACATAGGCATTTCTTCTCACATGAGTTAAAGGATTTAGGATAATTTTACTTTTGTAATAATACACATAAATTTATTACCTTATACGTCTAGTAGTTAAAAACCCTCTATCTTCTACTTCACAGGTAATTAAAAAGGTCTTGGGTTTTGATTTATTTCATATGTTAAAATTCTTATCACATGGTATTTTTTTTTTCTATGCTACTTCCAACTTAAAGCCGTCTCATTCAAACTTCTCCTGACACTTGAGACCATTTAAAATCCACCTCTTGCCTGAACTTGTGGCTTCCTATTAGAGTCAAGAGCCATCTGGGCTAAGTGAGAGTCTGAACATGTTAATGGCTGCAGGGCTGAATCATTCTAATTTTTCTACTTAGGTCATCATTACCTAAGTAAGGGGAAGCTGAAACAGTAAGTTCTTTCCATTTTACTCCCTGCAGGTTCTTGTTCCACTAAATGAAAATCTTAGGAAAAGGAGGGAGTGATACTGATGATAAGGTTCCCACAAGACCTTACTTCCCAATCAGAGATAAATGATCATGTCTTTAGTATTTATTCCTTTTGCAAGTTCATATCTGTAATTATATTGCTCTATTCAGAATCAACAATATCGATTCTCGCTTTTTTGTCTGCATTCAATGTGTTGTATATGCTTTTTAACTTAGAATCAATAATTATCTTGCTCTTGTAGTAATTTGAAACCATCTTGCTCCAAAGGAAATTTCCACTAAGCTAGTTTGTAATTTTATGACCATATGATAAATTATATAGATGCAATTATGTAGGAAAAAAATACACTTTTGATATAAAATATGATTATAATTTGAAATATTAAAAAACACAACTAAAATGAAATTACATGTGAACCTTCTGAAAAAGACATTTTTAAAGTGAATAATAGATGTTCTTTAGTATTTTTCAAAAATATTTCTTTTAGTCTTTGTAGTAAACTGTTTATATATGTTTATCTCTAGACGATCTCAGATTTAGGACATACAGAGGACAGAGGAGTATTTTTACAAGTAGAGACACTTCAAGGATCTTTATTAGTCTGCTAGGGCTGACATAAAAAAATAATACCATACACTGGGTGGCTTGAACAACTGAAACTCATTTTCTCATAGTTCTGTAGGTTAGAGGTCCAAGATCAAGTTGTTAGCAAGGTTAGTTTCTTCTGAGGCCTCTTTCCTTGGCTTGCAGATGGCCTTTTCTCTATGTATACAAACTCCTAGTGTCTCTTCCTTTTCTCACAAGGACCCCAATCCTATATGATCCTATACTCATATCCTCGTTTAACCTTAATACCTCCCTAAAGGCCCTATCTCCAAAAACAATGAAAATAGGGCATAGAACTTCAGCCTATAAATTTTGGTGGAACATAATTCAGTCCATAACAGGGATTATCTAGACTGAGATAGTATATAGACAAAGTAACTGAGGTTCAGAGAGGGTGTTTGACTTATATCAGGTCACACTAAGCAGCTAGGGGAACACTGGGTCTAAAATCCAAGATTCCTGATTTTGAGTCTTCTATGTTTCCCTCTCAGTCATGCTGCTTTCCTAAAAATGGTAATACAGTGAGCAAAGGAAACTAAAACAAAAGAAACAAGCAAAACTGAAATGAAAAATTTTGAAAGCCATGTCTTTTTGAATGGTAGAAATTTAAAAAATTAGTTCTAAACTGTGTGTCAACTTATAAGAACATGATAAAATATAAATGCAATTTGGTTTATATAGTTGTCAATAAAGTTGTTTATGAATCTTTTTATACGCTAAGCACTCCATTTTGTATCATTGCTTATGTTAAGGCAAATGTCAAAGCAACATTTTAAGGTAATGTCAAAAATCCAGAATAGCAAAATTAAAACCACCAGTGGATAAAAATTAGTAAGAGTTTATTGGGCACCTAAGAACAGTTCTCAGACTGGGAGCCTTGCAATCCAAAACTGATACGAAGCTCAGTGGCATGATGCTTATAAAGTGAAAATGGGGTATTGTTTAAATAATAACAGGTTCTTACAATGTGTGTTTGGTTAAAAATGACCAGGGGGCACATGGTTGGCTCAGTCTGTTAAGTGTCTGACTTCGACTCAGGTCATCATTTCACAGTTTGTGGGTTCAAGCCCCACGTTGGACTCTGCACTGACAGTGTGGAGCCTATTTGGGATTCTCTCTCTCTCTCTCTCTCTCTCTCTCTCACTCTTCCATGTATGAGCTCTCTCTCTCTCTCTCTCTCTCAAAATAAACTTTAAAAGAATAATTAAGAATTGGTTAAAAGGTTAGGGATTGGTTAAAAATGTTTATCTTAAACCACTTTTAGGAGGATGGCATGTTTCTTTTATGATTATCAGAGGCATTTACAAGAAGTAAACTAAATTTCATTTATGTTTATGAAAAAAGCTAGATTTAGTTTTGTTTACATGGCTTAAGTGGTTTTGTCCACTTGGAGGATCTTCAAGCCTGGTCTCCATTGTGTTTTATTTTAACATTATTAACTATGCTGAAGTAATTACATTGTAGACACTTGAAGAAGGAGATAGAGTTATGAAAAACATAGTAATAAATCTTTATTTTTGTTTGTGATGGAAAGTCAAGTTTTTATTTCCAAACTCATCTTCAAGCATTCTTAAGTTTAGATGGCTACTGAGAGAACACAGAAGAGAGCAAGTGACAAGGTACCATTTCAAAAGTGAAATACAATTATTTCCTTTAAATGGTGTTCAGTTATTTTCCAGAATCTGCAAACCCATCTTTTGTTCATGTATGAGACTGTTGTCAAAGAAAACCTTCTTTACCTGTCCATAATATATCTTTTAAATCAAGATATTTAATCAAATCATTCATAGATGAAGAAAATTTATAAGACAGCCAGCTCCTAGAGATAAGGCTAACAGTTTTTTCTAAGTCTTAAATATATACTTTCCATATATGTTATTCACTGTAAAAATGAATAACACATTTTGAAAAATAGAACTGTGTCTCAAGAGCTGTATTACTTACAGCATTAGACAATTATATACCTTGGGGTAGAAGGCATTTAATTCAAGGTTTGTTGAAGACTGTAAAGCATTTTATATAATCAAAATTAATGCTACAATTCTTCTAAAGTAAAGCATTCATACTTTTTAGCATGAAGCCTTAAAAAGTAATTTTCACGGGGCGCCTGGGTGGCGCAGTCGGTTAAGCGTCCGACTTCAGCCAGGTCACGATCTCGCGGTCCGGGAGTTCGAGCCCCGCGTCAGGCTCTGGGCTGATGGCTCAGAGCCTGGAGCCTGTTTCCGATTCTGTGTCTCCCTCTCTCTCTGCCCCTCCCCCGTTCATGCTCTGTCTCTCTCTGTCCCAAAAATAAAATAAACGTTGAAAAAAAAAAATTAAAAAAAAAAAAAAAAAGTAATTTTCACATTAAGATCTGAAAGCCAACGAGCAAAGTAAAGAAGTGACAAAAGAAAAGTCGATATGCAAGTGTATTCCTTTGCAAGGGACGCCACAATGAAATATCACAGACTGGGATGCTTAAAAACCAGAAATTTAGCTTTTCAGTTTGCAGGCTAGAAGTTAAGGTCAAGCCATCAGCAGGTTTAGTTTCTCCTTCAGCCTTTTTTCATGGCTTGCAGATGAGCCCCTTCCTGTGCCCTCGTGTGTTCTTTCCTCTGGCCAAGTTTCTGCCATCCCTCCATGTGTACTGGTTTCCTCTTCTTAGGAGGACACCAGCCAGATTGGATTAGGGCCCACCCTAATAGCCTTATTTTAAGTAAATTACCTCTTTAAAGACCCCATCTCAAAATACAGTCACATTCTGAGGGACTGGGGGTTAAAATAGATGAATTTTGGAAAGACGCCATTCGGCCCATAACAGCATTCAAAACGGTGTGCCTTTAAGACGACTGTCAAAATCTGAGTGGCAAACGTGTGTTTGTGCATATCTTGGGGGGATAGGGTAGGAAGTAACCAGGAAGTAGAGACTTCTAAAGTCTTCTTGCTTGCCTGTAGGATTTAATCCATTCTCTTTAAACAGCAAGTCTCTGTAACTTCAGTATGTGTTAATTGATATGTTTGTTGTGGAAATGAAGAGGAATGATCTATGTGAAACACATTGTAGAGTCTGGCAGACAACAAGTGCTGAGTAAGTGCTTATTGAATTTGAGTCAGTCTAAACCTTTCTTTATCAGACTCAGATACACTGTGTCTTTGATAATGCTAAAGAACTTTCCTACCCACTTGCTCTTTGATGCTTGGAAACATTTTTATTTTGAAATAATTATAGATGCATAGAAAGTTGCAAAAATAGTACAGAGAAGCTCCGCTTATCTGTCACCCCGTCTCCTTCAATAATATCTTACATGACTATACTACAATATAAAAACCAGGAAATTAAATTAGTATAAGTCACAGAATTTTTTCAGCTCTCACCATGTATACATATACTCGTTTGTGTGTCTGTTTATATATGTCTTCTATGTAATTCATCACAAACATATATTTGTATTACCGCCAGCATAACCAAGATGCAGAACTATTCTATCACCAGAAATATCCATCTTGCCCTCTTTTCCTAATTCTTTAACCAGCTAATCTCCATACAATTTTCAACATGCACCTTAAATACTATTGCTTTCAAAAACTTCCCTGATGCCCCCAGGTGTTAACTTTCCTTGTGTTCTCAGGGCTCCCTGTACGGGTGTTAGATACCTTCACTATACTGCATTCTACTTAGTGTGAAAATATGTATTGTACTTACTAGACCGACTGAAAACTCTTTAAAGCCAAGCGTGTTTTTTTTACATACTATATACTGAAAGAGTGCCTATTGGAATAATAAAATTTGCCAAAGATGCCTATGACAATCATATTGTGTTCAAATACTAACTTAGTGAAACTATATTTTAAAAATATTATTTCTGTGCTACAAGTGGACTGATTTAATGTATACACGTGCTTTGAGCCCAATTTTTACACAAATTTATTGTGAGAGCCAGTACAAATAAGTACAAAAAGAAGTGATTAAAAATATAATTGCTGATACCATGGTCTAGTTTTACTGCTGAAGAGGCCATAATCATCTCAATCACTATACAGAAAGCCATTTTTCAGTAAAGAGAACTACAAATTGCTTAAGTGGTCATGGTGTTCATCATGGTTTAAACCTGGCCAGTGGGTGACTATTCCAAAATTCCTAACAGTTAAGCATATCTCTAATTAGAAATTACAAATTCCTAGAGGTGTTTGCACAGCAATCCAGCATAAGTTTAATTGCAATATCATTGCCCCAGGCTATGTTCAAACAAGCTACAAATTTCATATGTATTTTTATTTTACCTACAAAGAACATGCACAAAAGGAAATTAAAGTCTCTCATTATTTCAATTTATTTATGAATATAGATGCTTTATCACCTGATTTCCGTGTGAATTAATCCCCATTTTCTTGCAAATAACTACTTAAAAAAATGAATTTACATAGTTCACATTATTATATTTACATGTTATTTGTAGGTGATTTTACTTAAAACTTCGTTTAGAAACAAATAACCAATATCAGAAATAGTGCAATATATTTAGTTGTGGAAATGATGATTTACAATAAAATTAATTTCTTAGTTTCAAGTTATCAATATACTTTAGAGTCTTATACTAACAGAAAAATATACTTAGTATATACTCTACTATTTCTCTTAAATACACATATTTTAGATATTAAAAATCATTTTGCATTATTAAATGTTGTGGATTTTTTTTTAGAAATAAGGAACAGTAAATGGAAAAGACAACTTACAGCTTTAGGAAAAACTCATGTTAAACAGGATTTTTGTTCAGTACATGTGAAGATACATTGGTTGAAAATATTTAGTGTGAATCAATTAAATGAAGAATACAATTACTAAGGAATACTTTTACCTTATAGACAATTTCTTTCTTTTCTTAATAGTTTTTATTTTATTTTGTTATATTTTTAGAGAGAGAAAGAGAGAGCACAAACCAGGGAGAGGGGTGGAGGGGTGAGAGACAGAGAGAGAGAGAGAACGAACGAATCCCAAGCAGGCTCCATGCTCAGGGCAGAGCCTGACACAGAGCTCCATCCTATGACCCTGGGATCATGACCTGAGTGGAAATCAATAGCCAGATGCTCAACTGACTGAGCCCTCCAGGCGTCCCTAGACATTTTATTTCTTAAATCCTGCTTTCTTATTGCTCACTTGATGACCTTTAACAAATTCACATTTCAATTCTCCAATATTTTAATATAGAGCACTGGCTTTGACAGAAGAAAATAAAGATATTTTGAGAAAGAAAATATTCTATCTTATTGATGCCTCTAACATTAACCTTTCACTCACTAAGTATTTACAAATATATGAAATAAATACCCACTGTTAGGTGCTGGAGTTACATGATTAAAAACATACTTGTATCCCCAAATCATTCACTGTCTTCTGGAGTCAACTACTGGAGGGCTGTGCGGAAATAAGTGCAAGCCAACATGTGCAGAGCTAATTAGGATACTTGGACGAGGCAGTGTTCTATAAATACCTGTACAATGTGTGATGTTCTAATAAATCTACTTCTACAAAGCTTATAAGCATTCCAATACATTGGTACTTTGTTTTAAATTATTATCCTCAAGAAATAAAAAATGAGAAAAGTATATTTTCGATTTCTACATATTTACCATTCTTTTCTTTTTACTCCATAGGTAGAATACAATTTTCCATATGTTGTTATTTTCCTTCTGACTAAAGAGCATTTTAAAATATTTCTTTTTTTTTTAATTTTTTTTAACGTTTTTATTTATTTTTGAGACAGAGAGAGACAGAGCATGAACGGGGGAGGGACAGAGAGAGAGGGAGACACAGAATCGGAAGCAGGCTCCAGGCTCTGAGCCATCAGCCCAGAGCCCAATGCTGGGCTCGAACTCACGGACCACGAGATCGTGACCTGACCAAAGTCGGACGCTTAACCGACTGCGCCACCCAGGCGCCCCTTAAAATATTTCTTATCGTGCAGGCTTACTTGTAACAAATTCCTTCATTACAAAGAGGAAAAATAATACAAAAGTATAAATAAGAAATCTTATAGTTTGCAGTGATTTTTTTTATCTTAGTAAACCCATGAGACTACCCTCTTAACAAATTTTAAGTGTATGGTACAGTATTGTTAACTAGAAGTATGATATTGTACAGCAGATCTAGAACTTTTTCATCTTGTGTGACTACAATTCTCTATATCCATTGAACAGCAACCCCACATTTTCCCCTCCTCCTAGTCCCTGGCAACTGCCATTCTGTCTCTGTTCCTATGAGTTTGGTGATGAAGATACATTACATAAGTGGAATCATGCAGTATTTGTCCTTCCAAGATGATGCTTACAAACTGATGAGCTAAAATTTAGTCTACTCAAAAATGAACAACCAAATCAGACCAAAGAAAAGTCACTCTTTATGGTGGACTGAATTTTGTCCCCTCAAAATGTGTATTTTGAAGCTCTAGCCCCCTTGATGACTGTATTTGAAGATAGGACCTTTAAGAAGGTAATCAGGGTTAAATGAGGACACGAGGGTGGGGTTCTAATCCAATGTCTGGTATCCTCATAAGAAGTGGGAGATAGGAGCAGTGTGCAGAGGAAAAGCAAATGCAGGGATACAAAGAGAAACATTAGCCAGGATGCAACAGAAAGTCACTCAAATCAGAGGGATAAAAGCTGTCAGCAGAAGAAAAGCAGAGGAAGGGAAAAGCGCAGGGAAGGAATGTAGTTTCAGCTAAGGAGACCATGGGTTAGGTGTTTCACCTGATAGCCTTTGGCTATGGGTCTCACCTGAGAGCCCCTTAAGGGAGGCAGTTTGAGCAGAATTGGAGCTGAGTACCTGTGTGGGAACCACCCAGAGTTATCCTGAAGTTACCGTTAGCACATAATACTAACAGCCTCTCCCATGGTGGAGGTTTCTGCTATTTTTTGAACATACGATGTATGCACTAGCATATTGACATGCTAGATATGCACAAAAATAGAATACATGTAAGTCCCTTAATGTGTATACAAGCTCCCTGCCCTTGTCCCCTAATACACGGAACAAAAGTTTCCGCTACTAACAGGATGGAAAGACAGTGCTTTGACAGCTATCTCCCTGTCTCCATACTTGAAATAAGTAATAAAAAGTTCTTTGCTTTCCATGTTTCCTTGGGTTGTGTTCAATTTGATGCACTTCCAAGTGGTGAACTCCTCAAGTTCAGTTACAGAAGAAGGCATCTGTAAGCCAAGGAGAGGCCTCAGGGGAAAACAGCTTTACTGGCACCCCTATCTCAAACTTCCAGTCTCTAGATCTGTGAGAAAATAAGTTTCTGTTGTTTAATCCACCCAGTCTGTGCTATTTTGTTATGGCAGACCTATCTGACTAATACACTCTTCTTTCTTTCCTCATCCCACTGAATATTTCATACCAGATTTACCAAACACATACACACGTGAGAATGTACACATATACAAATACACACATACACACACCCCAAAGTATTTGATAGTTAAATGAGCTTGTAAAACACTAGGTTAAATGGGGTCAAAAAATTGTCTTTATTGCAAGATTTCCTACACCTATAGTATTCTAATGTGAATTACGAATCTGAAGGGTTATTCAATGCAACGTCTTTCAATTTATTAAACCGTAATGCCTTTTTCCCCCTTCTCCTATTCTTTTTTATTTCTTTTGTTTATTTGTTTAAGGACTGTATCCTGGGACTACTACTGGCAAATATTGTCCTATGTAACTTAAGTTATTTAATGACATTTCATTGCTAAGACTAGTGTTTATCTTCTTCATTGACTCAAATAATATTTAATCTTTGGTCCTTGTATTGTCAAGATTCTCTAGAGAAACAGAACCAATAGGTTATCTGTGTGTGGGCATGCACGCACACACACACACACACACACACACACACACATATAAAAAGAGAGAGAGAGAGACTGAGCTATATATTAAGGAACTGGTTCACAAGACCGTGAGGACTGACAAGTCTAAAACACATAGGGCAGGCCAGTAGGTTAGAGACCCAGGGAGGAGTTAGTGTTGCAATGTTTTGTCTAGAGGCCAATTCCTTCTTCCTCAGGGGACCTTAGTCTTTTCTCTTACGGCCTTTGACTGACTGGATAAGGCCAACCTATATTATGAAAGGTAATCTGCCATATTTAAAGCCAAACAATTAAAATGTTAACCATATCTCAAAAAATATCTATACAGCAACACCTAGAAACTGGGTGCCATTGCCCAGCCAAGTTGAAGTATAAAATTAACCATCACAGTCCCAACAACATCTATGCTTTAATTTACTTCTATCACATTTGACTCCTTCTCAAATCACAATCATCAAGCTTAATCTTCCTTCTCTTTCCTGCTACTTGAGTGACAGACATCACAAATATTCTGGCAGAGCTATTTAAACTGTGTGGCAAAAAGCTCTGCACAGCTGGTATGGGTTTCCTTATTATGCTGCTATCAGCCAGTGCCATTGGAAGAGAGAAATAGCTGCTCCTTTCCTTGTTTATAGTTTTCTCCAGTTACTGATTCAGAGATGGATTTAGGGCCACACAACTCATTCTGTGTTCCACTAACATTTTAGGAATCTGTTTATCTCTTACTTACTATGGTCTTCTGTAACGATTTTCCTTTATAGTCTTTCTTTCTGGTTCTCACAAAAGGGAAGAATCATGAAATTTTTCTCATCTACGTCTTTCTAATAAGGCTCCTTTAGGGACAGCTCCAGAATCTCCCAGTTTGAATGTTTGTTTTCCCCCCGCAAAAGAGATACAATGCAATTTGTCCCCTGATGAATTGAATTTTTGTCTGGCCATCTCATTATTTTATTGATAAAATGCATTATTACTACTATAATAAGTAGTTGCATTTATAAAATCTTCTGTTTAAAATAAAACAGGGAGGGAGACACAACATAAAAGACTTAAATAGATAACAAAGAGGGTTGCTGAAGGGGTTGTGGGAGCTGGGCATGGTCTAAATGGATAAAGGGCATTAAGGAATCTACTCCTGAAATCATTGTTGTACCATATGCTAACTTGGATGTAAATTAAATAATACATAAATTAAAAAAAATAAATTTTTCTTTTTTTTAGAATTTTTTTAATGTTTATTTATTTTTGAGACAGAGAGAGACAGAGCATGAATGGGGGAGGGTCAGAGAGACAGGGAGACACAGAATCCGAAGCAGGCTCCAGGCTCTGAGCTGTCAGCACAGAGCCTGACGCGGGGCTCGAACTCACAGACCGTCAGATCATGACCTGAGCCGAAGTCGGACGCTTAACCGACTGAGCCACCCAGGCACCCCAAAAACTAAATTTTTCTATGCTTAAGTTTCTTTTCCTTGTACATAATTATTAACTACAGTTAACCTTTAAACAATGATGGGGTTGGGGGCACTGACCCCTCATACAGTCAAAACTCTGTGTGCAAATTTTGCTGCACTAAAACTTAACTACTAATAGTTTATTGCTGCCCAGAAGCCTTACCAAAAACATAGTCAATTAGCATATTTTGTATGTTATGTGCATTATATACTGCATTCCTTGCATAAAGGAACCAGAGAAAAGAAACTACTATTAAGAAATTCATAAGGAAAATACATTTAAAGTACTCTACTGCATCTATCAACAAAAATCCATGTATAAATGCAGTTCAAATCAGTGTTGTTCAAGGGTCAACTGTACGTTGATACCTACATCTCTCCTGTCCTCAGCTGAGGAAATAATTTCACCTTTTTGCTCAAAGGGATCACACCATCTACAGGAGGTAGCTTTTTCATCTCCATTTCCTTATCTTTATATATGTCTTCCCATTTGTATGTATGGTTTCAAGAAAAACTGTACTGTTGTCCTCTGAAACTAAACTACTTGGTAGTCAGTAAATATTTGATTGGATAAATGGTGTTTAAGACCAGCTATCTCATATAAAGTATTTCTATCTTTTAAAAAAAAAATACTGTGGCAAAATACACAAAAATTGCAGTCTTAACCATTTTAAATGTATAGTTTTGATATTAAATACATTTATATTGTTGTATAACTATCACTCCACTCCATATCCGAAAATCTTTTCATATTGCAAAGCTGATAGTCTATACTCCTGAACACTAACTTCTTCTCTTCCTAACCCCTAGTAACCATCATTTGACATTTTGTCCCTATGAATTTGACTACTGTAAGCACCTAATATAAGCAGAAGCAAACAATATTCATATTTTTCTAACTGGATTATTTCACTTAGCAGGGTTCAGTCATTGTGAAGTTCTCTTTATTGCTTACATATTTCTCAAATTTCTTTCTTTTCTGTCATCCTCTCAACTTATGCTTTGATTAAATTCTCTGTATCTTTTTTACTGACTCAATGAAATAGCCTCCTGATAATCATCCCATAGTATCCTGGTCATGCTTAACACATCATCCACTGCTATCAGAATTAGGTTTGTTTTTATTACCAACTACTACTATTATAATTATTATTACATTTTCAGATTACAAATCTAACCAAATTCCTCCTTGCTTAAAATATTTTACTGTCTCCTGATTGTCTAAATTTCTTTTAAAGACTAGGTATATGGGATTCAAATTTTGACACTAATTTTTAAAAATTAACAATTGTGTGTGTATATTTTCTTGAGTTCTATTTCTTGATATTCATAAAATAATATTTGATTATAAGAACCAAGGATTTTATGCCATTACATTCTCTCTCTTTTTTTTAAGTCTATTTTTAAAAAAAAAATTTTAACGTTTATTTATTTTTGAGACAGAGAGAGACAGAGCATGAACAGGGGAGGGGCAGAGAGAGAGAGGGAGACACAGAATCAGAAGCAGGCTCCAGGCTCCGAGCCATCAGCCCAGAGCCATCAGGGACCGCGAGATCATGACCTGAGTCGAAGCTGGACGCTTAACTGTTGAGCCACCCAGGCGCCCCAAGTCTATTTATTTTTGAGAGAGAGAGAGAGTGTGTGAGCAGGAGAGAGGCAGAGAGAGGGAGAAAGAGAGAATCCCAAGCAGCCTCCGCATTGTCAGGGCAGAGCCCCCACATGGGGCCCAAACTCACGAATTGTGAGATCATGACCTGAGCCAAAATAACTGAGCCACCCAGGTGCCCCCGATGCCATTACATTCTTGAAAACATTACTGTGCTCCCAAATTTGCATCTTGTTAAAACAGAGTAACTCAAACTTACCATCCCCCTCAAAAAAGATTACTTTTATGAATCTTTAAAACAAATATAGACTCACAAAGTGCTCCATTGTGGTATGATTGTTGACCATTCGTGAAAAAGCATAATGATTTCAGAATATGCCATCTGATACACAGAAAATGCCATTTATGTGTATTATGGAAAGAACCCAAAAATGGCACACTAAGTGCTACACATCAAGTATGGTGTGTCAGCCACATATCACGTTTCCTAAATGTTATTTTAAATTAAATCTTCATTATTTTATACAAGAGACTGGCCAGAAAGATGTTCATAAATCTGTGGTCTTATATGCTTATGCTTTTCGTAAGTTACCAGCAATGAATATTGTGTATTATAAATACTATAAATAAATAAAACTGACAGTTTTCTGTCCAATTAGTCATTTAATTTTAAAAATATACTTACTGTTTCATAAAAAAGAATACCATGAAAGTGTTCGTGTATTCTTACCATTGTCTTAAAGGAATATGAAGACTCTCTTGACAACTGGCAGCTGAAAGCCAGGCTATGAAGTTCCCAAATAACATAAGCAACTTTCGTTGTATAATGACAATGATTAGACAAGATGAGTCTATTACTTTGACACAACATGATAAAATCATAACACTTGGAAACCACAAAATTATTTAAACTAATCAATTCATAGTAACATGTGTGAATACCTCTTTACCAATGTCAGTAAGAACTTTGTTCTCATGTTCCAAACTTCTAGATGAAACAAACACTGAATTGCTCTGTTGAGTAGGAGTAATGAGGGTAAGCATCCTCATCTGTTTTGCAACTTCAGGTGGAACGAATTCAGTATTTCACTACATAATATAATTTAGCCATAGGGTTTTTGTCAATGCTTATCAGATCAAGGAACATCTCTACCATTCTTAGAGTGCTGAGCGTTTCTATCACAAATGGTTGCAGAAATTTTTGAAACATTTTATCTGTATCTACTGAGATAACTGTATGTTATTCTTTTGAAATGGAAACATGGTGCTTTACAATGATTAATCTTCAAAATTGACTAACCTTATGACATTCACTGGAGAAAACCACTTGGTCATGATGCGTTAACTATTATATCTATTACTAGAATTTTTCCACCTAGTTTAAAGAAATTTTGAGTTTATGTCATGAGTGTATTACTAAGTACTTTTATATTTTCATGCCTTTGGTTTTGGTAACACCGGTCTCATAAAAACATCTGTGAAGTATTCTCTCATCTTTATCTTTTTCAGAAGAGTATTGGGTAATTCCTGTTACTTATTCTTTAAATATTTGGTAGGATTTATTAGAAAAAAAAACTTTGTTTTTTTTTATATAATAAAGATTCATTTATAAAGAAATACAGACTATTCCCATAATACATTTCTTTTTAAATGAGCTCTGGTAGTTTGTGTCTCACGACAAATATGTCCATTTTTGCAAAGTTTTATGGTTTATCTCTTTATTGATATTCCCTATGTGTTTGACACCGTTCTCCTGATTTAGTTTTTTGTTTTTCAGAGCGTTGCATGCATTTAAGGCAGCTAACCTGAATGAAGTCTGTCTAGGAAGTCCAATTGCTGAGCATGTTCTGAGATGGTTTCTTCTGATTCACTTATTTTTCTTATGAATGGATCATATTTTCCTGTTTCTCTGTATGTTTTATAATTTTTGTTGAGAACTTTATATTTTCAATATTGCAATGTAGTAATTCTAAAAATGAGGTTCTTCATCCTCCCCAGAGATTGATGTCGAGGATAATAATTACCCATTTGTTTAGTGGCTTTTCCAAACTCTTGTCAGGAGTATATTCCTTGTCTAATTATGTCTGCATTTAGTCTATTTCATTCAGTAAGGCAATAAAAGGGGGGGCGGTGAGGGGGAGGCATTTGTCTCTAACTTCTTTCAAGGGTGTCTTCCCAAGAAACTTTTTAACCTTTTAAACCTGATGAGGTTTAACAATAGCCACTATGCTGATCTCTGAACTGCTGGTCACATTAAAACCCAAAGCTAAATTTCTTAAGAAGGGCCTTACTGCCTACCCGGCATCAGCAGGCTGCAGTAGGAATGTGGGCCACTATCTCTACAGCTACCTGTCTTAAGGCCAGGAGCAGGGTGTTGTAGATTCTATGTGAAATGTCAAAATTCACCTGCCTCTTTTTTTTTTTAATCAAGCACTCCCGGGACACTGCAGTGTTGAACTAGACTTTGGAGTTCTGAAGTACTCAAATCTAACAGTTCTTGCTAGTTCATTACTTGGTGAATTTTTTAAATTAGAAATTACTTTGAAAAATATTCATGATGGTTATATAAAAGTCTATTCATGCAGTGCTATGCATTCTTTATCTTTTCTAAAATCAGACTAATTCCTTTTACACTCATCCAATGCTCTGAAATTCATATATATCTCACAATTTCTTTTGTTCACATCCTTGGTTTTCATCATAAAAATGAAACTAACTAATCTGAAAGTGGCAATGTCATTTTATCAGATTTTTTTTGCCAATCTTGGTATGTTTGGTATATTCTTATATTTCTTTTTTTATCTACTAACTTCTATTACCATGGAATGACACGAAGTATAAATGAATGACTGCTGGATAAAGGAATGAAAAAGTAAATGAATAAGATGATTCATTTAGAGACTTGAGGATAGAAACATTATCTATGTTAATAATCTATTATCTATGTTAACTCCTGATGCAAAAAAAATTAAATCAATTAGTCACCTGAAAAAATGTATAAATAAGTAATGAAAATTAAAGATGTATTTGAATATTTGACACAAAATTATTTATGGCTATGATTCTTCTTACAAAAAAAGCACAGCGATACAGAGCCACTCAAGTGTGTTCCTTAAAAGTTTTACAGGGGCGCCTGGGTGGCACAGTCGGTTAAGCGTTCGACTTCAGCCAGGTCACGATCTCGCGGTCCGTGAGTTCGAGCCCCGCGTCAGGCTCTGGGCTGATGGCTCAGAGCCTGGAGCCTGTTTCCGATTCTGTGTCTCCCTCTCTCTCTGCCCCTCCCCCGTTCATGCTCTGTCTCTCTCTGTCCCAAAAATAAATAAACGTTGAAAAAAAAAAAAGTTTTACAAAGAAATCAGAAGCTATGTTACTGAAACAAAACAATAAAATATTTAAAAGTAGTGTTTACAAAAACAGCAATAATGACGTTGTCTATAACACTGATATACACTAAGAAACTGCAAACAGAGAGTACAGTCAGTTTCAGAAAAGGCTAAAAGGAAACAGCCAGTCATACAGGTGTAGATCCAGGAGGTAATGTTGTCTACTGGGGCAATTTCAGTGAGTGTGTTTGGGTGAGCTCTCCTGTACCAGCGGTGCTGATCTGCAGTTGAGTGGACAAATAGTGTGTCATAGAACAAATGAAGGTGACCATATTGTTCCCTCTTTTCACATGAGAGAAAAATATGTCCTACCAATTATTTAACATTTTATAGCTTGAGTGTAAAAAAGAACATAAGTAAGAGGAGCTGGGAGCAATATCAACACTTACAGTAAATGAAGCAAAAAGAAAGACCTATGGAAAATGCATTCAGTGCTATGTAAAGCATAAAAAGACAGTCATCTGATTCAAAACTTGGCAATACAGTTAGGGATCTCATATGGGAACAAAAGTTATATTGCCTATTTTGAGCTTCCTGCCATGTTATAAATTTACCTTCTAGGTTACTAGAACTGTTAGAAAACTAACTTTGCTCTACTTTCATTTGTCTATATTAAGGGTCCACAGTGGAACATTTCTTCCTGAAGTAAGTGATTATATCCTTTTCACAAGTAGATCATTTGTCAGCAGAATGTTAAGCTCAAAAGCAGCAATTTCAGAGAAAATATTTAAAAGAAATTGGAAGTTTTGTTAGTGAGGAGAAACACAGGCACTATAATAAAGAAATGTTGGGGAGTTTACAGAAATTACATTAATCATATCCTGTTTGGGTCACTATTTTGATCTTATTTTCAAAATTCAGTGTAATCAGTAATTTAAAACTAAACGCAATTTTAAGACAATAAAATTAGCCACTTTATGCTTTTTACCACCTGAAAATGCATTACTATTAGTAGCATATTCAATTAAAATATTACTGAAATGTACATATGCTAACCATTTTATCTGCTTTATAGTATGAACCATGATTAAGAAATAGAATAATAATTGCATATAATGTAATTTAGGATTAACTGTTTGACAAGAACTTTGGATCATTTACAACTAACTGCTAGTTTGAGACTAGACTCCTGAGTTATTGTGATATTTGTTACAACTCACTACATGCAAGGTACTTTTTGAGAAATCTTTGTAGCAGGGCCAGTGTTTAACAATCTACTTTATTTCCACCCCCACCCCATTTAGTATGATGACACTTAACTATCTCATTGTATCTGAGTTTTTTGAGTGTTTTCAGGTTATCAGAAGAAAGAATCTAATGAGAGGAGTGTTATCAACTTTGCATATATCTTGGGTAAAAGTATGTATTAAGTTTATTGGATTGTTAGGTTTATTAAAATTTTCATAAAATGGCATTGGACCTATCATTCTTTTCTGTCTATTTCTTTTTTTTCAAACATTGTTTGTTTGTTTATGAGATGGAGAGAGGGGCAAAGAGAGGGAGAGATAGAATCCCAAGCAGTCTATGTGCTGTCAGTAAAGAGCTTGATACTGGGCTTGAACCCACAAACCATGAGATCATGACCTGAGCCTAGATCAAGAGTCAGATGATTAACCAACTGAGCCACCCAGGCACCCCTGTCTTGTAATTATTTCAGTTAGAGAAGAAGAATAAAACTTGACACAACATAGTGTGGCCTCTGCTGGAATATTTTGATTTCAGATTATATGGTTAAGAGTGGGGAGGGTAGTCTCTTTGCTCTTCCATGAGAGATGGCTATTTTAGAAGAATATAGAGAGAATGAATCCTAAAATTGACTTTTTCAGTATTTCCTAAAACAATAATGGTTAACAGATTATTTTAAAACGCAACTGGAATATCATATTTTTCAAGACGTAATGAATAAACATGTAGAATATTTAGTTAATATGAATATATTATAAAATACTTATTCTAACAATAATCAATTATTAGTTCATCTGTTAAAATGTTTAATTATATATTAAGTCTGAACCAATTTATTTGTATTATTATATACATTTATATACATCTTTCATATTAGAATATTTCAGTTATGATGTTTAATAAGATTAATTATTTATGCTATATACATTTTTAAATTATTTAATTATCAGTAAAAATCAAACACCAGAGTCAGATAAATACACACAGTTTAATTAAAAATAGCTTAAGCTATTTTACCTCTAATTAAAAAAAATAGCTTAAGTTAATCTACATTTATTGCTATAAATTATGAAAAGTAGCATTATTTTATGTTTTTATAACCTAAAAATTAATTTGTTATATCAAATATATATATTTCTGTAAGTAGGAACTCTCCTTATTTTTTATGTTATTATCATTTTTTAATGTTTACTTTTTAATTTTATTTTTGAGAGTACAAGTGGGGGAGGAGCAGAGAGAGAGGGAGACACAGAATCTGAAGTAGGCTCCAGGCTCTGAGCTGTCAGCACAGAGCTTGATGTGGGGCTCAAACTCATGAACCATGAGATCATGACCTGAGCTCAAGTTGGACGCCTAACCAACTGAGTCACCCAGGTGCCCCAAGATGTATATATTTCTAAACTTGAGTCATGCTAGTAATATATCCCACAAAATCTTTATCTTTTCTCTGTCATTTCCTATAGAAGTTCACAAAGCACATATTAAGGTGTTCATTTGAATTGAAAAACAAAGTTGTATTTATATTGTATGGAAAAGTCTTAATGATCTTTCCTTAACTCGTTATATTAAAGAAGTTTGAACAAGTATCTAATGGATGATCACCTCCCCTTAGACTTCATCTTGGTTTTCTGAAATGAGACTTAGCAGTTTCTCCCCCTAGGATTTACTGATAGTTGATGGAGTCCTGGGGCCCTGGGGGGTATGCTAAGGTCATTGCTGCAGTTTGGCCTCATGATGCCATTTATAATTCTCTTGATATTGTATTTAATGAAATAGTTTATGAGAAAAAATAAGTGGTGTTGGTCACAGCCTTTTTTGGTGAGATTAATCATCACAATCACTAAAGTTGTATATTCATGAAACTTGAGTTTTGCCAAAAACATGTCAGGATGAATGATGGATTATTATGAGACAAGGTGCAAGCTTTCTTTTGCTTGCTATATTCCCCAAGCACAGGGCTCCTCCCTTGCAATGCGCTTCACTACATGGGAAAGCATCCCAGCGTATTTATGTCACCCTGTCCTGTCCTCTCTCCGTAGACCTTGGAAGGAAACCAAGGAAACTCAGGGAACCACTCTAGTTACCGTTTTTTTTGTTTGTTTGTTTGTTTTTTCTATGAGTAATAAAGGCCTTTGCCTCTAACCCAGAAATTGTGTGTTTTCTAACACTATCTATGGAACAGCAGACAGGCTAACTTGTTAGATTGCCAATGTGATAAAATCCCAGGCCTCTCACAGTGCTTGATGGTCTCTTGATATAATGGTGTGTCTTCCAGTTCAGCCCAAATAATGTCCAAAAGGGGAGATTATGAAATAAAATTTCCTGCATTAAACTTCTGGCTTAATTATCAGGACTAAGAACCAAGGCCACCTGCATTAAACATGATTACTATTTACTTCAAACGACTTTCATTCAGGTATTTCTGTAGACAAGTTAATAATTTTGTTGTTTGGGTCAGCAATTTTCTAAAATTGGATTTTCCAAAATTGACAGCTCAAATTAGCCTGCTTTTCATGGCATTAGTTCCCTCAACTGAACAAAACATTTGTTTATGAAACAACTCTTATTCAAATTTGCTGCAAGGTCTTCTGACCGGAAATTCATACAATTTGCCCAATCAAGACAGATTTATCACAGTAAAACACACATCTTAACCCACACAAGGCTAGATCCCAAATCTCCAGAAGTTTCTCACTGTAATCTTCTGTTAAAACACTACTAAGACTCTATCAAGTTGATGCTCCTCCCTGCAGGAGGTGATAAACTTGGTTGCTCAATTCATCAGCTTATTAGAGTATGCATGTGTGTGTGTATGTGTGTTATGGTAAAATTTGGGGACTAAAGGTATATAATGATTACTTTCAGATATCTACACATCCACTAATGCTTCAAAACTATCAGTTTTTAAAAATCTTTTGAGTGTTCAGTATCTATTTCACCAAAATGATTAGCATCCATATTTTTAATTGCTTGAAATACTGTCAAATGGAATGGAATTTCTTGGACTTATTTTCAGTGTGTTACATGTAAATCCAGACTGTTGTAGATACTAACTGCAACCTAAGCAATATGAAAGCAATGATGGATTCCCAAGCAACATGTCAAATGATTACAGGGCATCTCACATAAAATAAATGGATAAGTGAATACACTAAGAGATTTGTTTTTTTACATGAAACTAATGTCATATGATCATGAATTTTAAAAATGATTGAATAAATGACTTCCAGAAAAAAAACATATTTCTCCATTGCCTAAGTCCATTTTGTTTCACTGTATAATTCACTGTTTCAATATATAAACATAAGATACTCATCTGCAAAATTCAAGGAAAACGTACATGGAGGATTCTAGGCTTTCCTTCAATTCATCGTTGGCAATAAGTAAAAGCTGCAACAGCCAACAATGAAAAACTACATGACTTAATATTATATATTTTGAATTACCAAGTCTTATTTTTTTCAGAGTTGTCATATTGTATAAAATCTACCTGGCAATTTATCTTTTTCTGAAGTTAGTGGTTGTAGGAGGGTGATTTCATTATTTTACCAATGTGCAATCAAATGCAAAGCCTCTCCATTAAATTCTGCAGGCCAGATTTTCTTTACAAGAGTCAGGCTTGCTTTAAGAGAAATAATGTGGTTATAGCTTTCTTTCTAAGTATGCTAAGCTTTGATTACAGGCTGCAGCAGAAAATGGCTTTGACTAATACAGAAAAATGTGCAAATAGAATTTGAAAGTTATTTAATAACATGCAATGGGGAATAGTTCTACTACCTTGCAGCTAAGACTTTAAAGACACTCAGATAATTCAAATAAAATTGAAATTTGTTGATCCTCAGTTTTAATGTACACTAATATAAAGATGACATTATTTTTTGATGAAGGAATAGGCAGAAAATAGGCCTTCAGAATAATCTTCCCACTTTGTAAAACAATACCAATTCTATCATGGCAGGTCTAAAGCTGATTTAATCATAATTACATTGCAAGAAACAAAATCCCACTTAGCCTCAATACCAGAGAAATGAAACCAGATTAACTGTGAAATATAAAATTATCTATCATTATCACTAATTGAAAGTTTTACTATTTTTGCTTTGTGGTTTTGGTTTGTTTTTATTTTTTCTGATATGTATTTCTTTTCTTTCTTTCTTTTTTAACTTAAATTTTAGTTAACATACAGTGCAATATTGGTTTCAGGAGTAGAATTCAGTGATTCATCACTTACATAACAATACCCAGTGCTCATCACAAATAGTGCCCTCGTCAGTACCCATCACCCATCTGGCCTCCCCTCCTTCCATCAACCCTCAGTTTTTTCTCTATCATTAACAGCCCCTTGTGGTTTGTTTCCCTCTCTTCTTGAAAGAGTTAAGATTTAACTATGATTTTCTTAATATATCTATAGCTGTATTTATATAAAATACATTATTTTTAGCCAATGGAAAAAATGGTATGTTCTGGTGGTAAATATTTCAACCCAGTTTTTTAGTATTGCAATTTGCTGTTTGAATTCATGAATCTGGTAATTAATATTAACAGGATCAAGCAACATGGGGAGAAGATAGCCTAATATTCTGATGAAGCAAGCATACCCATAGATTATTGATGATACAGTGTGCGATTCCTTAACAGATAAGAACAGTGCTGGAATGACACAAATCCAAATGGAAAGACTGTCTGAAGTCAAGGAGTTGGTGGAGTTAGATACAATCACACAAACAGATCCATTGCAAGTACTCAGATCAAGTAAGTAAGTATGTAGGGCAGCAGCATAAGCTTGAAAGATCAAACGGATAGTTGCTTTCCATATAAGCGTGTAAGGTGGAAGTGTAGATCAGGGGCAAGGAGATTATAGAAGGTATACTTCATGGCTTGTATCCATAACAGAGAGAAGCAAGTATCCAAGAAGAGAGATTTGATTACAAGATTTGGGAATGCAGTGTTCTTCCTTTTACTCCAGGATAACACAGAAATACGATAGGCATGCATTAAATATATCTCGATCTCTATCATCTATATCTATATTATATATAATTTATACATATATTTATAAACATATATTATTAAATATATATTTTATATAACATGCTTATTGTATTTCTGAATTTTCTTTTTTTAAGTTTATTTATTTTGGGGTAGACAGAGAGAGTATGACCAGAGGAGGAGCAGAGAGAGAATCCCAAGTAGGTTCCATGCTGTCAGCACAGAACTCAACATGGAGCTCGAACTCATGAACCATGAGATCATGATCTGAGCCAAAATCAGGAGTCAGACACTTAAGTGACTGAGCCACCTAGGCATCTGTATTTCTGTATTTCCTTTAAAGAATATCTATAGGAAGAGAATGAGCAATGTGAATTAAGGAATCAAGAAAAGAAGTGGGGCTGGTCAGTGAGAAACTCATCTTACACATCCAGATATCAAGTACAGGAAACAGAAGCCAGAATGTTTTTTGTAACTAGGTCAGCATTTCCTGAAGAGATCATTATATAATCTCTTCAGGGATTCTAGCATGCTTAGAGTATGGGTGGGAATAAAATTATGGGCAAATGGTAATGCCTCCAAGGTAGAGTTGGGCAGAGTGCAAGTTGAGTATTTGTTAGTATATTGGCTGTCATAGTAGTTTACTGATTTCTGCCTAGAAGTAAAACTAATTTTTAGTTTTTCAATGCCATTTTGATCAAATAAAAGTAACTGGAGTATATGTAAGGTCTGTTCATAATTCAAAGGGGAGCTCAGCAGGAGTATCTCCTATTATAGGGGAAAATGTAGTCTATCATCCCAAAGATGGGAAATTATCCTCAGGCTAGTTGAAGTCAGGGAAACTGGAAGAAAATTCTAAATTGTAGACCATGAGGAAAGTAGGTCATGTGTGGTGAAATGAACCTAAATGTCAGGACTGTGAGGTTGGCAAAATTGACATTAAGAAAAAATGAAAGAGACGAAAGCTCAGAATATAGGGAACAATTAAGTATGAACAGTATAAAGAAGTTCAAGCAAGTGGTTTCATGAGTAAGCACAAGAAAAATGTTAGAGGTCCGTTTTTAGATTTGCCAGCTACATGGTGTAGGAGTGTGCTGGAGAGATCAAAGGAATCATGCAGAACTGGTCAGAACGTATGGCAAAATGTCAAACTTTATTCACACAAAAGTATAATATGTTAGTGCCACAGTGTTCTACCTCATCTCTGGAGGCAGGTTACAAAATGGTTTAGATTTGACATTTCTAATAATGATAGTACTACAAAATTAAACTCCAGGTTTTGAATTCTAAAAATGTCATTATACATTATATATGAATCTAATTGATGCATGCTTACTTTAAGAAATAATTGTATACAGAATACTATGTGCATTTTTCTTTTAACACAAATTTTCATGCAAATATCATTGTTACCCTAATTTTAAAGCTAAGGAAAATGTTCATTATAAGGATTTAAAATATCTTAGACAATGCCAAAGAGTTAATAGATGACATACACAGGATTTTATTCCAGAACTATCTGAGCTAACTTTCATATGGTGCCATGTTTTTACATTAAAATTCTATTGTACTTTTAATCTATAATTATTTGGGCTGAGGAAGATTAATCTAGGGAAATAACAATCATAGTAAGAAGTAATTTTTGAGTTCCAGTCAATGTGGAACTCATATGTGTTCTCATAAACAAAGTCAGAGTTGATGTTGCATCAACTGACTTCTAAACTAGAAGTAACACAAAAGTATCATTTAAAGTAATGTCATGTATTATCTTAATTTTTTTCTAAAAGACTGGCTGAGTCAAGTTTATGTTACTGCTATAAAAAGGAACTACGCCTTCTATTCAGTGAATATAAAACCATACCAAGAAAATCATAAGCATATATTTTTGGGTTCAGAGAAATACTCAAATTTACTAACTTAGCACCACATATATTGCCTTTCTGAGCTTTCTAAACATAAACTCAAAATTAAATAAATTTTGAATAATTAAAATTATGGAATATACTTTTTATATTCAAAATGTTATTCTCTCTTAGGAAAGTATACAGAATTGAAAATGAAGAATTATACAAATAAATGAAACCTATATTAGCTTGTCTTAAGAATATGTACAAAATGGAACTTAGAATGTACTTATGTGTCTCAAAGGATTAGCAAAGAAGTTTATGCACAAGAAGGGATCAGGAGTTAGTTTGTGTTAAGTATCACTTTCGATGCTATGGTGAATAAAATATCGAGGTAATTACAGTGTGAAGGACATGTAAATTAGATTTCCAACATATTTTTACAGTGCAATTATTCTGACACAAAAGTATACTCATATATACAATAAATATATTTCACTATGAATCTTGTGAGGTTTTAGAGGATTTTGTCCCCCAGTTTTGCCCAAGATCTCTAGGAGTTTAAACTACTTTGGTATTGCTTTAGCTGTTATTTGTGGAAAATTTACTATGTGCTATGAACTTCAGATCCCATATATCATTTAATCCTAACCAAAAGCCTACAAGGTAATTATTATTTATTCCTATTAGGGAGATGAAGTTGATGAGCAGATAATTCATGTCACACAACTGTGAAGTATAAACCCAAAATTAAAAATAGGCCTGTTCAATCCCAGTTTAAGCTTTTCCAGTCAATGAATGAATGTCTTCACTCTGTCTGCTAAAAATGCATTGCACTGTTTCTTCTGCAATATATGTCTTCATAAGATAGTTTCCTCATTTTATCCCATAGGGATTCCTATCTATATAACTCTAAAATAACAAGTGTATTTATATCTACCACATATTTATTTTATTCTAAGATTCAAATAAGATGTAAGTGAACGTACTTTGTGAGCTGATACATAAAGTATAATTATTAAGTTGCATAATGAGTATTGATTCCTTAATTGAAAACCTGTCATGTTTTCATTTCATTGAATCAGTTTCCATTCTGCTTGTCTTTAGATGGAAATAATTATCTAAACCTAAATTTGAAACCAGTTAAAGACAGATGCCAGATTGATAGAAATGAAACAGAACATTAGTACTGTCTGGGCTCAATGGTGAGCCACAATCAAGATTTCTAATATTTCTCTGGAGTCTAGGCATTGGAGGAGTCTGATTGTATAAAGGTGACACATTTATTCAGAACCAATACATGTTAAATCACACTACTGTGGTCAGAATCAAGTCCCTGATCTACCTCTGGAAGGCAGGGTGAACCCTGGATCACATGTGCTTACTTCAGGGAAGCATCATCAAAGCGTAATATGCTAAACCTTTGTTCAAGCCCATCTGAAAATGATGCTGAAAGCACATTGTGGGCTCTCTTATCATTCAGCTAAAGGGCTGAGTTATGCATGTCAATTGTGTATCAATACAAGTAAATTGATCAAAGCAGGCATCAGCTATATCTGAAATCATCCTGAATCTACCCAAAAGCCCTCCAACACCATGCCTTCATTCATTCATTCATTCATTCATTCATTCATTCATTCATTTCTCAAACAAGTAATTATCACTCTTCTAATGTGTACGAGACACTATTCCAGGTACTTGGATTTCATCCATGAAACAGAACGCGTTGTAGTCATAAGGCAGGCATATACCTGCTCTCCTCTTCCACTATTTTCCAGTTTATTCTGCTTATCCTAAGCCCTAGAATATGATAATATCTTACTTTCCTACATATAAACATATTTTCTCTACTTGCATACATATGTGTTTCATAGATAAATGTCTCAAAAATGCCACAGAATCGATTGTCATTTTATATTAATCTTTTTTTAAGTTAATTCGTTACTTTTTCTGTTCTCTAAACTTAGTGTTTTTCCTAAATTTCATATTGATTAAACATATTCATATCTTCAAAGTGTTTAAGTAATGATAACCAGCTTATAAATTGTTTCCCTCATGAAAAAATAAGAACTGACTCCCAACATATGATTATTATTTTAATCATATATGCACAAGGTATATTTTTATCTAAATGGACTTTTGTGTGCTAAGTAAACCTAAATTACATACATCACTTTAAAGGACACATTTGCCAAACTTGTCCAGATATTTCTGAATTCAAATTAAGGCTAAAACTGTTACTTTTTTTACTGCATATTTAAAAACATATGATATTTTATAATATTCATTAAAGTAAATTGTTCTTGTGAAAATTGATACAAACTTGTATTAATCTTGAAGGGAGTCATTAAAATTCTCAGTACTTAATTTCTTGTTTTATGTTATTTGTGAAGTATATTTTTTAAAAAATAAAAGAAGTATTCTGGTTAATATTCTGAACAGAAGTGGACAGAACTGAAACATAACCAATTAATACACTTCTTATTCTTTTTACTCTTATTTTAAAGATATTATGCCATTTATTAAATAAATCTACTTAAAGATTTTAATTGAAATGGACA
Organism: Leopardus geoffroyi; assembly: GCF_018350155.1. NCBI lineage: Eukaryota > Metazoa > Chordata > Mammalia > Carnivora > Felidae > Leopardus > Leopardus geoffroyi. The sequence continues at coordinate 172,142,424 of NC_059328.1, read as the reverse complement.
TCATAGCTGATTCCTTATCTACTTATTCTATTTAGATATTTAGATATTATGAAAGAAAAAGGCAAACGGAAAATAAGACAAATAGAACCAGAAAGAAAGTTAAAGGCAGATAGAAGTTGTTTGATATTGAATTAGAGTTCCATATGAACCAATGAGTGTTTAAAGTCTCTACCATGCTGCAGATTTAAAAAAAATGTGTTGAGGTGCCTGGGTGGCTCAGTCAGTTAAGTGTCACTCTTGGGTTTGGCTTAGGTCATGATCGCACAGTTCTTGAACTCTAGCCCTGCGTTGGTCTCTGTGCTGAAAGAACAGAGACTGCTTGGGATTCTCTCTTTCTCTCTCTGCCCCTTCCCAACTCACGTGCGTGTGTGTGTGTGTGTGTGTGTGTGTGTGTGCGTGCGCACGCACGTTCTCTTTCTCTGTCTTTAAATAAATAAATACACTTTAAAAATGTGTAACTAGGAGTGTCTGGATGGCTCAGTCCCTGAAGCATCAGACTCTTAATCTCAGCTCAGGTCATTATCTCCCAGTTTGTGGGTTCAAATCCCCACATTGGGCTCTGTACTGATGGCACAGAGCCTGCTTAGGATTCTCTCTCTCTCTCTCTCTCTCTCTCTCTGTAACTTCCCTACTCGTGCTTGCTCTCTCTCTCTCTTTATCTGAAAGTAAGTAAACTTAAAAAAAACTGTGTAACTCATAAGCTATTCTTAAACCCAGATGGACATTTTTACAAAGAACAAAGAAGTCTTTGTATTTCTATCAATGTTGTAATAAAATTGGCCGAAATCCTGCTTGCTAAGCCCTGTCAAATTTCCCTATTACACGGTACTTTAATATTGATGACTCATTGAAATCTAATCTTTTTTTTTTTTTTTAATTTTTTTTTTTCAACGTTTATTTATTTTTGGGACAGAGAGAGACAGAGCATGAACGGGGGAGGGGCAGAGAGAGAGGGAGACACAGAATCGGAAACAGGCTCCAGGCTCTGAGCCATCAGCCCAGAGCCTGACGCGGGGCTCGAACTCACGGACCGCGAGATCGTGACCTGGCTGAAGTCGGACGCCTAACCGACTGCGCCACCCAGGCGCCCCTCTAATCTTTTTTTTTTTTTTTTTTTAATTTTTTTTTTTTTTCAACGTTTATTTATCTTTGGGACAGAGAGAGACAGAGCATGAACGGGGGAGGGGCAGAGAGAGAGGGAGACACAGAATCGGAAACAGGCTCCAGGCTCTGAGCCATCAGCCCAGAGCCTGACGCGGGGCTCGAACTCACGGACCGCGAGATCGTGACCTGGCTGAAGTCTGATGCTTAACCGACTGCGCCACCCAGGCGCCCCTTGATTTTTTTTTTTTTTTAATTTTTTTTTTTTTTCAACGTTTATTTATCTTTGGGACAGAGAGAGACAGAGCATGAACGGGGGAGGGGCAGAGAGAGAGGGAGACACAGAATCGGAAACAGGCTCCAGGCTCTGAGCCATCAGCCCAGAGCCCGACGTAATCTTTTTTTTTTAAGAGGAAGAAAGTTTAGACCCAGAGAGATTGTGACTTGAGGGTCAGCTGCACAACGATTACCAGAAATTGAACTTCCTGAATTGTTCCTTTTTTAAATTTTTAAAATCTGTGTATAGTTGACCCACAATTTTCACTGCTTTCAGGTATACATCATAGTGATTCAACTTCTCTCTACATTATGCCATGCTTACTACAAATGTAGAGCTTCCTGAGTTCTAATACTCTTCTTTCTACTATGATAGGTTTATATTTGGGGGTTTACAAAACCCAGTATGTTTACCAGAGGCAGTAAGAATACTGAATTCGAAAAATAATAACGATGATGATTATGATGATGATGATAATGATAAGCAATTAATAGAATAATTAACAGAATAAACATTAATGTAAAGAGCAGGGCAAATAGGGGTGCCTGGGTGGCTTAGTCGGTTAAGCGTCCGACTTGGGCTCAGGTCATGATCTCACAGCCTATGAGTTAGAGCCCCATGTGGGGCTCTGTTCTGACAGCTCAGAGCCTGGAGCCTGTTTCAGATTATGTGTCTCCCTCTCTCTCTCTGACCCTCCCCCATTCATGCTCTGTCTCTGTCTCAAAAATAAATAGGCGTTAAAAAAATTTAAAAAAAAAAAAGAGCAGGGCAAATAAATTGAGAAATAGACTAATAATGCATCTTGGTTTTGCTTTGGCATTTCATGTCTCATAGGATATATTCTAGGTCTGTTACATCTAGGTCTGTTACATCCCTCATCTATGCTCTAACAGCACACCTCATATAACTATTAAAATGTTAGTCATTTTTATACAGAGTACAACATGGTGAATACAGTCAATGGTATTGTGATAGTGTTATATGATTATAGATAGTATCTATACTGTGGTGAGCATAGCATAACACATAGACTCATTGAATCACTGTGTTGTATACCTAAAACTAACATAATATTTTGTGTCAACTATACTAAAAAAGAAGTCATCATTTTTACTGCAATTATGCTTACAGTGTCCCTCTCTAGATAATGAGTCTCTAGAGGGCAAGTACTATATTTTATTCCCTTCTATGTCACAGCTTCTGGTACAGTAACAGTATATAATTAGGCACTAAATAAATGTTGAATAAATGAAGGAGATCATTACTTTTGAAAAGATATGAATGTATAAACACATGTTTTTTCATGTTCAAGTAAGGCAAAATTAATTTAAAAAATAACTTTTCTAGCTGTGTATGCTGAATAAACTCTTCTGGAGGAGTTTCCATTTCACTGGAAGACACTCTTTCAAGGTCTCTTTTGCAACCTGGAAATAACAACTTATTGTGTCCTTCTTGAGTTTAAACTTGGTTTTTTTTTTTTTTTGAGAGAGAGAGAGAAAGAGAACACGTATGCACATGTGCAGAGGATTGGGGAGGTGCACAGGGGCAGAGAGAGAGAGGTTATACTTGCATACAGCTGGTTTCCATAGCCATTCCTGGAGAACAAGTGTGAGCTGAGGGGATGTGAGGAGAGAGAGAAAGAGACAGACTCAAACAAGCTTCACGCCTAGCGCAGAGCCCCACATGGGGCTCAATCTGATGACCCTGAGATCATGACCTGAGCCTAAATCAAGAGTAGGATGCTTAACTGACTGAGCTACCCAGGCACCCCAAAAGTTGAATCTTTTAAAGTTAGTAGCTGATAGCTGAAAACCCAAATATAATTTATATTTTTAAAATAGGTAAATTAATTCCTGGAGTTCCCACCAAGATCATGAAGAACTCTTGTTAAATGAATGGCAAATTTCCTTCACAGAAGAATGAGAGTACTATGGTCTTTCTTGTGAATACCAAATTACCAGGTTCAATAAATGAATGACCAGAGGTGACCACACTGCTGTTGTTGTTATGGCTAACCCAACTACAATTGATACATAATCTGGAGTTTATTTATAGTAACTGATTGATTCAGTAAGTGTTTGCTACATGCTGTTTCCTGAGATAGAGCCCAGGAGATCAAATATAATGACATTCAGTTCACTATGAACTGAATGAGCTGTCAACCTTGGACCAAGAATGATATCAGTCATTATTTGCATCATTAAAATACATCATTGCAGTGTAGTACGAGTGGCACTGGGTTTTCTTATTTTGAAATGGTCAACATACTTTTGAAAGTCAATAATTTGTTGTAGATATTTATTTCTTATCCAATGGTAGCTACTTAGGGGATTACTTTTGATCATTAAGAAAAAAAAGTTTCTCATAATCGATTACACAAATAGACACCCAGGAACAGTCATAGGTTTTTCTCCCTTCACGAAAATGAAATTTTAAATCCATCTGTAGCTTCTCAGTGGGGCCATATTATTTGTATGTACTTTCTGGCCTCTAAAAACTGAGCCTGAGGCAAGAGCTAGATGCAGCTATGCTATTTCAGCAAATGATTTTGAGGAACTGTAGTGGGTGACTGGGAAGGCCAAAATGAAAAGAAAAAGACTACTCAAAGGAAAGTTTTCAAGTTGGGCAGCGCTGTAGAAAAATTGGGCTTGTTCCCATTGGGGAAGCTCTGAGAATCTTTAAACAAATCATCTCAGAATTGTCTGCCTCAGGGACAACAATGTGAGAATCTTTCAGATGCCAACACCTATTAGCCAAGGGCTTTACCATGCAGTATTAACACTTAACACCAGTCTAGATTTGGATATATGTCAGAATTGCTTGCAGGTTCCTATGGGAATCCCATATGGCAGTGGACAATAATTCTCAGAGCATAAAGGTAGAGATACAGGATTCAGCTAAGCAAGTTGCAATTAGGTTATATTTGCATACAGCTGGTTTCCATAGCCATTCCTGGAGTATAAGGGTGAGCTGAGGGTATGGGAATTAGGACATAAGTGGTGTCTGATATGGTCACTGAAGTTCTTGCTTTATATTTGAGAATACTATCAAACCTAGGTGTCTCTGCTTGTTTATGTTGCTGCATAAACAGATTAATGACTACTGGTGATGGAGAGATTCTTTTCCAGAAAACATAATTGGTTCTCTTTTTAGTGACAGTCATAAATATTATATTGAAATATATTTGTATATTGTATGTGATCACGTTTGCAGTTGTGTATTTCTATTTCTCATTTTAAACACTTTGAAAATGCAAAGACAGGAAAAATATGCATATATTGTTGTTATCCTATAGCTCTATTTATACATACTTAGGTGTCAGATGCATAACCCTAAAGACATGCAGGTAAGGAAAACCATGCAGTGCCATCTTGAGCACTATTGCTCACCATGTCTGTAGTGTAGAGAGCTACTATTCACATAGCCTAACAATATTCAGCGGCTTCTAAGATGCCTGGAGTGTTAGAGAGGATAGCAATGATATTCCAGGATCACTTTGCTGGAAAGACCTCTTGTACAATTTTGCTTGAGTTGTTAGAATTTCAATTTTTACCTCCATAAGGAGAAGCATTCTTTAGAATTCATTAAACACACACACACACACACACACACACACACACACACACACACGCCTCTATCTCCTGTCCATACATAATAAGATGTGGAAGAGAATTCCCTTCTCAAAATGTCTTTTAGTGGTGTCTGTAAAATGACATACTTATTGATAAGTACTTAGGAGAACTTGAGAATAACATTACAATTGGTCATAAATTCAAATGATGTTGTACAAACTATATCACTTTGGAAGGTCCCAATAGCCATGGAGAATTTTATTTGTATCAAACTTTGTCCAATATGTCTATTAACCTGATAATATCCACTACAGTGACCCAAGCTTTGATTGTACCCATATACTGATTTATGGACATTATCTGAGGAAAGAATGATATTGAGGCATATGATTATTTTTAAGTCCAAAATTCTGTTTGTGCCTGGAAAGTGAAGGTAAAAATCTTCCTACCATTACCTGGTTGCATTCCCCTTTCAATAATGAGACTGAAGACTTGGGGAAAATATTTACATTATCACTTTTATAGCAATCATTTACTGTTATTCTTCATAACTTCTTTTAATTTTTAATTTTGTCTTCATAATTTTTGAAAATTACTAATAAATGTGCTATCCTTGACCTTCTGGAATTGTGGCCACCAGAGGGCAACAATTAGGAAGACTCAGTTGCACATTGGAGATCCTTACATTAACAAAAATGTTACAAATTTTAAAGATGTATTACGTTGAAAGGAGGTGGAGAGAAATATGAACATTGACCTTCATTTTGATATCTAATTGTCACCATAATTTTTCCTCTTGTAAGGATATATTTCTTCTGGGAGTGTACAATATAAACAAGAATGTCACTTGCAATCTACCAAGGATATCTTTTTCCTTTGACATATCTGCTGACTGCCTTCTGTTCTGAAATTTCCAAGATGCTATTACAGGCTGTGGATTGCTGGTGTACATAAGGGGACTCCATACCAATAATCAAAATATTAATCTGCTAAAAAGTATTTAAGAATCTCTGTATACAGCATATAATATATGCCATAGGGGAAACAAAAGAATAAATTATGTGGTTTGTATTTTGATAAGGACATCAGTCTGATGAAATATTGTGAAATGGGAACCAGAAAGTAATACAATCTGGTACTGATTGTAATTGCAATAAAGTTTGCAAAAGGTAAAAGAACAGAAGGGCACTGGGTGGCTCAGTCAGTTAAGCATCTGACTTTGGCTCAGGTCATGATCTCACAGCCCGTGAGTTTGAGCCCCGTGTCGGGCTCTGTGCTGACAGCTCAGAGCCTGGAGTCTGCTTTGGATTCTGTGTCTCCCTCTCTCTGTACCCCTTCCCTGCTCATGCTCTGTCTCTCTCTGTCTCAAAAATAAATAAAAACATTAAAATAATTTTTTAAAAGAACAGAGAGTAAGATGTATTGCATAAAGAAGTTAAAGATTAAGCTGGGATTTAGAGAATGAATAGTTTCTACCAAAGCAAGAAAACATCTAAAACCTTAAAAATAATTGTTAAAAAAGATTAATAGACTATGAATGGGGATAATGTACATATTGAGAAAAAGAGGTACGTTGTTCAGTTATCTCTCCAAATAAGGAAGTTCCAATACAGTATAGAACAAAAGTAAATAAATACCAAGAAATAAATTTATGGAGACTCTTAAGTGCCAGACAACAGGGTCATACATTTTCAGAAAGCAAGCGATAACGTAATACTGTTAAGAAAAAAGTGGTCTTAGAGAAACTGGCCTAAAAATATTCTATCAAGGAGTTTGCAGAATAACAATAGTATGGAGTTATGAAAATGAGAAGAAGAGGGGTTGGTGAAGAGAAAAGATGGACAGTAAGTAGAACCCAAAGAGAAGCTGAAAGTAGACCATTATTTCACTTTCCCTTAATAGACTGTGCAAGAAGGATGAAAGGAAAGAAAGGAAGAAATAATGTCAAGATTTCTAGTTTTTAATAATGAAGAATAAAGAAGTGGGTACCAACGAATTTAGTGGGAGTAAGTGAAGAATAAAACCAAAATGAACAGGAAGTGTTGATTTCATTTTGGAATATGATCATCTTGGGCTGAAAGCAAGACATGTAAGTAGAAATTTCCCCTAGACTGGTGGGGAAAAAAAGGAAAAAAAGTACCGAAGAAAAACAGCAGATGTAAGTTTGGGGTCTGTCAGCCCCACTAGAACAGTAATTGAATGTTCCCTATTATTTAGTATAAAGCAAAAATTTGGTAAGAATAAAATCTTAAGAAATAGTCACATAGAAAGAGAAGAATGGTCAGAAACAGTATAGGAATAATAGAAGAACCTGTAAAAAAGAAGATTTTAAAAAGTAAGAATTTTTAAAAGTAGGGCAACTGGCCTTAATATACTTCCTTTCGTATCATTCTTGAAAGTAATTTTTAAAGTAACTGTCATTTGCCATGTGTCTTTTATTATAAGAGCCCTTGAAGAAAAGGAAAAAGTACACTGAGATTGTAAAAAAATTGGCACACCCAAAAGCAGAAGTTCCAGTCAATTCTCCAGCATGCGTACACTTAGAAACAAACAAACAAAAAAATCATAAATCAAGTTATGCCCACTGACACTCTAGTCCCCAGCGTATAGACCGCTTTACTATATCAGGTAGTGAATTAGGACTTGGTTCTTGTTCAAAACTGTTTCTTAAGGCATGTAGAATAATTGTGGAATTGAATTCTGAATTACCGTGTATAGCGTATATTTTAGAAACCCCACCCCCACCAATAATGCAGCACAGAATCAAAGAAAACACATAATGTGGAACTGCCATTAGTCGGAATATGGGGACTCTAAGCAACTGAATGGTCTTAAATCCACAGCAAACAAGCAGACCGATTTTAAAGGCGAGCAAGGAAGGAAGGTTGTGCTCTTTACATCCACATTTACTGGATTTGGCTCACCAGAGTTTTAATCTCAGACAAACAGCTTGCTGCATCTTTGCTTAATACCTTCTGGGTAGAAACTAATTTTACTGTTGATTAAGTAGGAACATATTTTTTTTGTGCTTGTACCACTATTTAAAGGGATAGAGTCCAACATTGTACTAATTTTTTTTCACTGTACTAATCATTTAATATTCAAGTATATTATTTACATGTATATATGTGTGTGTATGTATGTGAATGTGTGTGTGTGATTAAATTATAGTCCTTTCAAATAAAATCCAGTTGTACTCATGAATATCTATTTACTTCTGTGTGAAGAAAAAAACAAATCCCTGAAATTTTATTTTTGAAATGACACAGCATTTAATTTCAACCCTCCACACACATTTATTTTATGTCTGTAGACAGTCAAAGCACAAAACTCTTCTCAAGTAAACAGATTTGGTGCTTCTTTCTTTCCTATACTTCGCTTTGTATTTCCCCTTCTAACCCAAATTGTTCTGACAAGCACTTGTGCAGCATGTGCCAATAAGTGCCAAACGTTCACTTCACAATGTGAGGTATCTAGATAATACACTTTCTGGATTATACAATGCACTTTCTGGATGTAATATGTTTTCACGTTTTTTTTTTACAGAAAAGTCTGAATATTTATAAAAGAACCATTAAAGAGAATGTCACACTACATACTGTCCCCAGATGAAAATGAAGAGTGACACCACCCAATTCCCTTATATGTCATCACCTCTCTCCTCACCAAAAAGAAAGAAAAAAAAGAAAGAAAAAAAAGAAAAAAATCTACAAACTGACAATTAAAAAGAAATTTATATTTGTCAAATTTTTCCATACACATCATCTAATTTTTTCACTAACCTATAGTCTTCTCAAAAATATGATAAATTCCTTCACTATAAAGACTGTCTTTCAACTTCTTATAATTCAGCACGCAAACCAAACTTCTGATTACATAGTATATCTTAAACATATATTTTCAGATTTAATTTTATTTAAATTAGAAAATGTAAAATGTTTAAAGAGACACCCCGTTTTTAGAGTAAAAGTTCAATAAATGTTAGCTGAAAAACTGACAGAATAAATAAGTGAGAAAAGCTCTGGGAATTTTATTTTGATGTTTATTAGTTTATATTTATTCAGGTAAAGCTCTTCTATATATACCATTTTGTTAATATACAAACTGAAGTCATGGGAGCTGAAATAGAAAGCCGTACATCTCTAAGAGTAAATCATTAAATCACTCAATTATCTTAAGTCAGCTCATTAAATAAAACTCAGATATTCTTCTGTTCCATTTACTTTGGTGTAAATGTTTCAGAAGCAGGAACAAGTTAGTGTCTCTGTAATCTTAACCCTTTCCATACAAAAAAGGTTTGTTAGTGAAGATTATGATAATTTATATTTGTTAATTTAATTATTTTTTTTTCCTAGGTCCCTTTAAACTTGATAGGGATGTCACTAGCACCCCTGCCCTCATTCGTCTTCAACTGCAGAAGGTTTAGTTAATCAGTCTTTCCATTCATGGCCCATTATTACCATCCACAAAAGGCAACTCTCTTGTTTGAATTACAGTTATTATATCTTTCTCCAATTTCTATGACTTGAATTTTTCTAAGACTTAACTATGTCTTTCAAGTAGCAGGTGTTCTTAATGTTAGTGTAGTTTGATATGTGAATTTGCTCCTTTATGGTTAGCAAATTTTCTGTCCTATTAAGGAAGATTTTTTCTTACCAAAGTTCAGATGGTAGATGACTACCTTTCCTACCAGGATAAAAAAAAAATGTGTGTGTACACCTGTTTGTGTGTGTGCATGTGCAACCATATGTGCCTTTCACATTTAGGAATTATGATTTACATATAGAATGAGGTTATGAGGAAGAAGTTAAATTTATTAATATATTCTCTGAATATTCAAATCATCTAGCAAAGCGTATTGAAAAAATCTCTGCACAATACTGCAATGCCAAATTTGTCATACATGAAAATAACATATACATGGAAGTCCATTTTCAAATTATTTTATTGTCAATGTATGAATCTTTGCAATAATAACACAGTTTTAATTATTGTATCTTTGTATTAAATCTTTTATTATTATTATTATTATTATTATTATTATTATTATTATTTATTAGAGAGAAAGAGAGAGATGGAGTACCAGCAGGGAAGAGGGGCAGAGGGAGAGAGAGAGACAATCTTAAGCAGGCGCCATGCTCAGTGCAGAGCCCAGTGTGGAAGTTTCATCCTATGACCCTGGGATCATAACCTGAGCTGAAATCTAAAATTAGATTCTCAACTGACTGAGCCACCCCGGTGCCACTATTAAATCTTAATATCTAATAGAGTATGTCTTCAAAATTATGCTTATAATTACACATTATCTTATCTCTTGTTGGCCCTTTTTATTTCCATATAATTTTTGAATCAGTTTATAAATGTTCACAAAAAAGAACAAAAAATTAAAACTTCTGGACTTTGAACGAGATTGCAATTAACATATAGGTCAATTAACATTTTATTATAGTTTCCAACTCATAAATATGGTATATACTTGAATTTATTCAATTGATACCAATATTTAACTCATCTCAATGATTTTTGTTCCCTATTCAGACCCCGAATACATATTTTACTAGATTCCTAGGTTTTTGTGAATTTTAATATTATCATAAAACATGGTACTTACATATCCACCTATGTCAATCACTATGTGCATCTCCATTCCATTACTTCTAAGTACAGCAAAATACTTCATGTGTATATCCACTATTTTTTCCTATCTATGATCCCAATTAGATAAGGTTGTCTTCAAAATTAAGCCACCTTTCATAGTACTCCCAGTCTTTTAGAAATTACCTTTTCTCTACCAGGACTTCCACTTAGTCTATCTTATAATTTAATCAGGCAAGTGCATTGATGTTTTATCTAGTACTTTTGATACTAAGTATTAGTATGAGTACCTATTCATTTTCTTGTATTTAGTTCTCCTTCTTTTATAAACTATACACTTATATCCTTTGCCTAATGTTTTAATTGTTCTCCTTTTGGTATTATTCATTAGAGTTTCTCATGTAGGCCACATATTACTCCTGTGTTAGTATTATCTTTTAAACATTGGAAATCTTCTCAGTATATGTCACCTATGAAACTCATCAACAATATACATCAATAGGGGCGCCTGGGTGTCTCAGTCAGTTAAGTGGCCGACTTCGGCGGCTCAGGTCATGATCTAGCGGTCCGTGAGTTCGAGCCCCGCATCGGGCTCTGTGCTGACAGCTCAGAGCCTGGAGCCTGTTTCAGATTCAGTGTCTCCCTCTCTCTGACCCTCCCCTGTTCATGCTCTGTCTCTCCCTGTCTCAAAAATAAATAAAACGTTAAAAAAATTTTAAAAAATATGTATATCAATAATTAATGTGTGCCATTGTTAGCCACTTAACAATCTTAACTACTCATGGTTTATGATCACTTACTGGTTTTGACCTCATCCCAACTTTCCAAATATTTTGGGCCCACAGTACCCACTATTTGCCAATATCCTATGATAGGCTCTTTAGTAACCTAAAATTCATGCATCATAATATCTGGGTAAGGAAGGCTGAGCACGTGAAGAGAAGTGGGTTTTGTGAACTGAGGTACATGTTGTGGACTGATTTTTGGACATAAGATAAATTGCAAAATGTAACTACTCTTAGGATGTTATGAAATGGTTCCAATGAAGAGATATATTTCTATGCAAAATGTAGATGAGAATAATACTTATACTCCATTATTAAATAGTCCACACTGGAAGGATATTTGAAATAAAGGCTTACATGTAAAATTGTAATAGAGTTTCAAATATAATCGATAATAGGAGGACATTGGAAATAAAATGCTTATGTGTGAAATATATTAGAATCTCTACTTTTTTCAATATTATTCCTATGGTATCAATTATGAAGTATAATTTATGTAAAGTATCTTAGACAAATATGTAAAATAGTTAAAAGTAAACTGCCTTTAAATACACTGGATAACAGTGCATATGCATTGAAAAACTTTAATAGTGTATTCTGTTATGTAAACCTAAAGCTCATATAATAGTCTTTTATTGTCTTTGACTTAAAAAAGATATAGTGCATCAGAGACAGTGGTTGATTTCATGTCTAGGTCAAAAACAAGTCACATATAATTGTAAGAAAATGAAGACTGCTGAAAAACTTTGAAGTTATTTTGAAAAAAACTAGTTTTGTCTTAAAAAATAAAACTAAAATCTGTAATTCTTTTAAAATAATTTACAAATATCTAAAACTATTAGGTTAAATATATCCAAATATATTATTCATACTATATTATTTAATTGTTCGATCAGGATGGTAAATGTCCATGCACAAAGGTTATAACAAAATTTTAAAATGAATGCTATCCTGCATTTTGAGACACTTGTCTACATCAAGAGTAAAAGACATGCTCATTTTCTTTCCTGACTTGTGCCACAGGACTGGAAAGCATAACAGATTCAACATATTACCCACAACAGCAAGTAGTATAAATTATGAAAGTAGAATTAAAAATAAACTTAAAAAAAACTTGTGTGGAATACAAACTCAAATAAGTATATGCCCTTCCCAAATCTCTTCTGAGGAAAAAAATCACAATATACAGTTAATTTGGAGTCGCTCCTCAGATACATTACTGTGTAGGTCTCTCAGCCTCTATGAACAATCCAGAGGCCATATACTTTTGACCCAAAAATGTGCTATACACTATTTTGCACATATAATAAATAATGACCTTTAACAAGGAGTTCTATTCATACACGTCTAAGTACATACAAAATGATCTGAAAGAACTATTAAATAGTGAATAGTAAGCTAGAGCTCTAATTCACTTTAGTGATGCGTAAGAAGAAAAATATAGTCCATGTAGATTTAGAGAAAGTAAAACTTATTTATAATTAGCATAACAAGGTATCACAAGTTCAGCAGTAATGACACAGAGGGAACATACATGCTAAAAATAGTCATTTCTATATTGGGACAGAGAGGAGGGTCAGAAGATAGGACCAATCAACTGCTTAACGCAGTGAGGAAATACAGCCTCTAAAAATTAATAACATCGTAGAAAATACAAGAAAAAAATGAAAAATACAAAAAATAAGTAAAAATAAAATTATAACTAACAGAAGAAAATTAAAAGTAAGTGGTAGGAGGAAGTATTTAATAGAATAATGAATGACTTCAGATTAAAAGAATAATAGAATAACAAACTGAGTAGCAAAATAGATTTGTATGTCTATGGAATTTATAGTGACTGTTTATATAGAAGATAAAAAAACAAGAAGAGGGGCGCCTGGGTGGCGCAGTCGGTTAAGCGTCCGACTTCGGCCAGGTCACGATCTCGCGGTCTGTGAGTTCGAGCCCCGCGTCGGGCTCTGGGCTGATGGCTCAGAGCCTGGAGCCTGCTTCCAATTCTGTGTCTCCCTCTCTCTCTGCCCCTCCCCCGTTCATGCTCTGTCTCTCTCTGTCTCAAAAATGAATAAAACATTAAAAAAAAAAATTTAAAAAAAAAAAAAACAAGAAGAAAATTTAAAAAAAATTTGTGAGAGAGACTGTGTGCTATCTATAAAAATATAAGAACCTGATCTTAAATCAGTGACACTGAAATAAAGGAAGAAAATAAATAATATGACAAACTTCATTTTTATATATATGTCTATTTATTTATTTTGAGAGACAGAGAGAGGGAAAGCAGGGGAGAGAAGAGAGAGGGAGAGAGAGAATCCTAAGCAGGCTCTACATTGTCAGCGCAGAGTCCAATATGAGGCTTGAACCCATGAACTGTGAGCCCATGACCTGAACCAAAATCAAGAGTTAGATGCTTAACTGATAAGCCATCCAGGAACCCTAATGTGAGACAATTCATTTTTTTAAGTTTATTTTTGAGAAAGAGAGAGACAGAGCATGAGCAGGGGAGGAGCAGAGAGAGAAAGGGACACAGAATCTGAAACAGACTTCAGGCTCTGAGCTGTCAAAACAGAGCCCGATGTGGGGCTCAAACTCACAAACTGTGAGATCATGACCTGAGCTGAAATCAGTCACCTAACCGACTGAGCCACCTAAGCACCCCATAATGTGGCAAAATTCTTAAGTAAAACAGCTTTAGATCTAGAATTTTATACCTAAATTATCATACAAGAGTTTATAATAAATGAATGCCAAGGCACACAGGAACTCAAAACGTTTACCAAAGACATTTTCTGAATAATAGTCTAAACAAGCAAATACTCCTATTAAAAAAAAAATCAGGAAAAAAAAACACAGGATAATTTAATGACACATAAGAAATATATATAAATTAGCTCATAAAAATTTATGGTAGTCTTAAAAAAGCAATATCCACACCGTTCCCATGGAAGGAAGGAAGGAAGGAAGGAAGGAAGGAAGGAAGGAAGGAAGGAAGGAAGGATGGAAGAAAGACACATTCTAAGCAAGCAAACAAACAAACAAAAACTCTACAGAAATACAAGGCTGAAGTATACCTGGTATGAGTTGGGATGGGGTGAGAGTTGGGATGGGGGAGGTGATAACTGGAGAGGCTGGGAAAAAGAGGCCAAAAGGGAGATGAGGGGATAAAATAACGATGAAGTGTTGGCTTTGTTCTTGTCACATACTTGTCTTGTTCAATCAAATTATTTTTAAATGCTATTAAATAATGACAAAATAATTAGGAAAAATAAATTCATGCAAAATATATTTATAGAGAGAACCTAGGTGTTAGTTGTTAGTCCCAGATAATGGAAATTAGAATGTATAGCTTTCAAAAGGGAAGAAGAATATTCTATAAATTTACACTGAAAACAAGCCATAGTTATAACTAGTCCTAGAACAGCTAAAACTCTTATATAAACTCCACCCTCTTTCTGGACAGAAAAACTAGAGCCCTGGGTATCAACAGTCACTGATAAAAAGTGAGACAAACATCAAAAAGAAGAGAGCCAGAGAAGCGGTGCCTCAAATTCTGTACATAAAGCCTTTTCAAGTCTCTGGCTGACTCCTCAACCATGCATGTGTGAGGCAGACTCAAAACAGCCTGAACTTTTGGTTCAAAGAACTTAAATGGGAGTTACGCCATCACCTACAATAAACAAAATAGAATTTGAAATTTGAATCTAACAAGGTTAAATGCCCACCAAACACACATGAAAACTCTTCAAAACAATGTAACAAAATCTAGAGTTGCAATTCCAAAATATAATATTTACAATATTCAGGACACTTGAAATTCAAACAACTCAACATCCAACATCCAACTACCATAGTAGAACATGATAATCAATAGCAATCAACATACAGAGGACCTAAATGCTGGATTGTTAGGTAGGAATGTAAATTATTGTTATAATTATTCTCAATCAGATAAAGACATTCTTATAATGAATACATATCATTTGAGAAAGTTTAGCATAGTAAAATAAAGTAAAAAATAGAATTTCTGAAATAAAACAATTATTCAATGGGTTTTATAGAATATAAACGACAGAGAAAAGAGTCAGTCAACTGGAAGGTGGATTTATACCATTCAATTTGAAGGTGAGAGAGAAGAGATTAAAAAAAAAGTACAGGATTCAGTAACTAAAGGCCTGAGATATGATTAATTAAAATTCTAGAAGGAAAGAAGAGAATGGGGAGAAAAAATAATTGAAAAGATAATGGCAGATAATTTCCCAAATAAAGTGAAATATAAAAAATTAAAAATTCTATTGGTCATAGAGGCCCAAACAAGATAAATGTGAAGAAAACTGCAGTTACATCCTAGTTTGGCTACAAACCAAAAGAAAGGAAAACTCTTAAAAAATACCTGAGACAAATGTCATTTTCCCATCAGAAACTATAAAGGCTGGAAGACAGTAGAATAACATTTTCAAAATGATGAAAGAAAAAAAATAATAAAGAATCGTTGGGGCACCTGGGTGGCGCAGTAGGTTGAATGTCCCACTCTTGATTTTGGCTTAGGTCATGATCCCAGGGGTGTGGGATCAAGCCTCATATTGGCTCCATGCTGAGTGTAGAGTCTGCTTAAGATGCTTTCTCTCTTGGGACGCCTGGGTGGCTCAGTCATTTAAGTGTCCAACTTCGGCTCAGGTCATGATCTTGAGGTCTGTGAGTTCAAGCCCTGTGTCGGGCTCTGTGCTGACAGCTTGGAGCCTGGAACCTGCTGCAGATTCTGTGTCACCCTCTCTTTCTGCCCCTCCCTTTCTCATGCACCACCTCTCTCTCAAAAATAAATAAACATTAAAAAAATAAAAATAAATAAAAATACCCTCTCTCCTTTTGTCCCTCTCACCTACTCACACTGTCTCTTAAAAAAAAAAAAGAATCCTTTATCCAATGAAAGTATCTTTCAAAAAAAAATTTAATAAATGATCTAAGATAATTTGTTGTCAGCAAACCTGTATTACAAGATATGTTAATGGAAGTCCTTCACACTAAAGTGAAATGGTAACAGGTTCATCAAGCTCAGATGTTCAGAGGAATGAAGAGCTTCAGAAACAGAAAATATCTAGGTAAGTTTTTATAAAATACTATTTTTTCTCTTAATTTCTTTAAAATTCCCTTGACCATTTAAAGCAAAAATGATGACATATGATATCCGTAGCATAAAGAATGGGAGCAGTAAATGCAAAGTTGCTATGTTTTAGATAAAATGGAACAGAGTAATTATAAAGATGTATATAGAAATTTTAAAGAATTCAAAAATATTGAAGAGAAGTGTATATATAAAAAGCAAACAGATGAATTACAACACTAAAAAATTTCTGACAATTGATATTTGTATTCTCTCACATCCTACCCATTCTAATACCCTTTCTTTCTTGTAGATCCATGCTTCTATCTGGGATTGTTTTCATTGAGTCTGAAAAAAATCTCATCTGGCATTTCTTATAGCGCCTGTTTATTGACAATTAATTCAGCTTCTGCTTTTTTGCTGTCTTCTTTATTCATCTTCATTGTTGATGCTGACTCCTACTGGGTTGGAATATTATGTAATGGGGTTTTAAAACTGATGTTTCATATTTTTAAAATACCATGGAACTCACTCCTGTCTTCCATTGAATCCATTGAAAATTCAGCCACCCATCTTACTTTCACCCTTTTGAAGCAGTTTTATGATTTTTTTTGTCTTTGGTTTTTCAATAGTGTCATTATCAGTGACTAGGTGTGGTTTTCTTGTTATCAATCCTGCTCAGACTTTGTTGAGCTTCTAGAATCTAGTAATAGTTAAGCACTTTTTCCTTTCTAGAATTTTTGCCCGTTTTGTTATTTTTTGCTTCCAGAGCTCCTGATATCTTAATAGGTAATGTTGGCACCATATATATACATATATATATATATATATATGTATATATATATGTATATATAAAACTATATATATATTTACTATATACTATATAGTATTAAACTATATACTATATATATTATATATATAAGAAACTATATAATATTATATACCTTATTATATAGTTAAATATTATACATTTATTATATATATTATATATGTATTACATACATTATATATAATATATATGTATTACATATATTATATATAATATATATAATTTTATATATATAGTTATATATATATATTCCACACATAACTTATGTGGAAACAAATATTCTTGAAAGACATTAGCAATGCTATTTTGACTTAATATTGGCTAATTATCTGAAACAAGTTAGAAGCACAGCTAAATCACTAAAGCTAATTATAGTAAAATTGGTGAATTTCATAGCTTTGATTTAACAAAAGCATTATAAATCTTAGCTAGTAAAGAAGGTATCTATGGCCAATGTTAGAACAAGCTGGATGATTACAGGAAACACATTTGCTGGAACACTGGCCACTGGCCACTCATACTCACGCCCAGCCTAGGTTCTGGGCTTACGAGACTTCAAAGGGGTTGAGTGTGCTTTACTACTTCTTTCTTACAGGTTTTCTCTTCATAGTCTGTCATTTACATTTCACAACATGGGTGCTATTAATTTGTCCTAACCCATTACATGAAAATTAGTTTCAATAAAGCTAAAGATGCTATCTTGTTTTGTTTTGTTTTACTATAGTGATAACGTTTATCTAGTCTACCATGGGAGTAAGAAACTACACTGTTAACGGTAGGAGCAGAGCATGAGTAAGACAGTAACCCAGTATTCACACACACACACACACACACACACACACACACACACACACGCGGCAATATGGATATGGTGTCTACTAGCTCACAGTCCTGTAGGAATTCTTGAAATGTCTTTCCCAAGTCCATGCATGTGAGGAGCAACTGTAAGACCAAAAGGGAAGATTTTAATAGATCCTCAACAATTTCCCTTTCAGTAACCGATTATTAATCTATCAGCCATGAGAAACAAAAATAATTAAGTCATTGAAAAACAGGAAAGTTGCCAGCTTCCCACTCTCTAAAACAGACAATTAGAAGAGTAGATTAACTACAAATGTGAAAACCTGAAAAGGTGAGACCTGCTCATAGACAAAACAAAGGAGGTCATGTTCTTGGGTGCTCACAAGACAAAACAAAACAAAACAAAACACCAAAATTGGTGGACTGATAAAATGAAAGGGAGAAAATCAGTTGGTGAATCTGGGACCTGTAGGAGCTGCTCAAAATGGTAGCCACAATTATGAAAAAGCTGATGAAAAGACTCTGGCTGGACTTCAGAAAACCATGGAGATGGGTAAATGGGGAAAATCACTAAGTCTCAGTTATTTTCACTTTTTTTTAATGAATGCAATCACAGTGTCTACTGTCTGATTCAGAGCAAATCAACATAAAACATGATCAAGAAAGGTCTTTATACAAACAAAACATCACAATTGTGTAAATAACATAATTTTTCCACTAGGAGAATAAAGTGTTGGGTTTTACCACACAGAATTAGAACAGCCTGTGTGCCCAGCAGAAGGCACTACTATTTAGAATCAAACAGTGGATAATAAAGGCTTAGATAAAAATGTAGTAACTGCCTTTTCCCTGAGTACATGATTTTGTAGCAATGACTAAATGTGCTGTCAATAGTTGCATTTGGATTATAGACTCAGACATTACTAATGTTTTAGATTTTATAATAATTCTGAGAAGAAACACAAAATTGATTTGCTTTCACCTAGCAAGTCATACTACCAACATGTTATCAATTGTTTGGACCAATACTTATCTAGCATAGTGTGAAGGAGTGGTAGGTAGGCAGGCATTTTGTTACAAGAATAACTTTTTGACAATGGCTTTTGTTGACTGCATGCCACCAAGCACACATAAGAATAGATGAACAGCATTGAATAAGAGAAAAAGACACAAAAACATATTCCCTGACATTCAAGTAATGATTTTATGACAAATTCAGCTATAAGCTAAAGAATTTCAGAAATAGATTGTTGGTCCTAGAGGTGTGAGCACACAAACACACACGCGCGCACACACACACACACACACCCTCACAGAAAGAGTCTCAACATCTTATTGGGCCTTTTTGGTTATTTTAAACAGAACAGCTACTGAGAATTTTGCAATAGCTATTATAATCAATTGATATTAGAGATGGCCAAAGTTGACAGGAGAGCCCCTGTAGCAAAAAAGAGTTAAAAGTAGTCCAATGTAGTAAATCTTTACTTTTTCTCCTTCATGCCCCAAGATTGGTCTCCAGACTTTTGGACTTGAAACTTCTGATGGACATTGATGGTAAACTAAAAGTCATCTACAGGTTCAATGACATCTCTATCAAAATCCTAATGACTTTTTGAAGAAAAATAAAACCCGTTCATAAAATTCATATGGAATTTTAAGGGACCCCAAACAGACAAAACAATCTTGAAAAGAAGATCACAGCTGGAAGGCATACTGATTTTCAAACTTACTAAGCTGCAGTAATTAAAAACTGTTTTTTGGCATAATGACATATAGATCAATGGAATACAATAAAATAAAGAGCTCAGAAATAAACCCTCAAATATATAGTCTTTTTTTTATTTTGAGAGAGAGAGAGAGAGAGAGAGAGAGAGTGCGCGCACAAGAGTGGGGGAGGGGCAGAGAGCAAGGGAGAGAGAATCTCAAGCAGGCTCCATGACCAGAGAAGAGCCCCATGCAGGGCTCGATGTTACTATCATGAGATCGGGGCCTGAGCCAAAATCAAGAGCTGGACACTTAACCAACTGAGCTACCCAGATGACCCATCATATGATTTTTGGTAAGGGTACCAAGACTATTCAATGGGGGAAGGGACAGCCTTTCAACAAATGGTGCTGGGAACAGTGTATATGCATACACAAAATAATAAAATGGTATTGTTGGTTAATACTATATAAAAAATTAACCTGAAATGGATCCAACTTAAATATAAGACTTAAAGCTATAAAATTCTTAAGAAAACATAAGGCAAAGGCTTCACAACTTTGGATGTGGGCATGATTTCTTGAATATGATGACAAAGGTATAGGCAACAACAACAAAAAGTTGTCAAATTGACAGAAAAAAATTTTTAAAATGTAAATCAAAAGACACTATCAACAGAGTAAGAAGTAAATCCACAGAATGGAAGAAAATATTTGCAAGACATATATCTAACATGGGATTAATATCCAAAATATGTAGAGAACTCCTAAAATTCAACAATAAAAACACAATTTGATTTTTTAAAGAAGGCAAAGAACTTGAATAGATATTTCTCCAAAGAAGATATATAAATGGCCAATAAGCACATGAAAAGATGTTCAATGTCACTAATCACTAAAAAAATACAAATCAAAAGTACAGTGAGATACTGTCTCACACCCATTAGGATGGCTACTACCAAAAAAGTGGAAGATGACTAGTGTTAGAGGGGACATGGAGAAACTGGAACACTTGTACACTGCTGTTTGTAATGTAAAATGGTACAGCAGCTGTAGAAAACAGTATGGTGGTTCCTCTAAACACTGAAAATAGAACTACCATATGATTCAGTAATTCTACTTCTGCTACATGCACAAAGGAAATGAAAGCAGATTCTCAAAGAGATACTTATACATCCATGTTCAGAGCTGCATTATTGGTAGCAGCCTAAAGGTTTAAGGGACTCAGGTGTTTATCAATGGATAAATGGACAAGTAAAATGTTGGACATACATACAGTGGAATAATATTCGTCCTTAAAAAGAGGGAAATTCTAATATACGCTACAACATAGATAAACCATGAGGAAATTATGCTGAGTGTTAAGCCAGTCACAAAAAGAAAAAAACACTGTATGATTCCAATTTTATAAGGTAAAGTAATGAAAATTGTAAAGACAAGAAGTAGAAGGGTGGGGGAAATGGGGAGTTATTAATGGATGTAGAGTTGCAATTTTAGAAAACAAAAAGTTCTGAAGAATGGTCTTGATGGTAGCACATTATGAATGCATTTAATACCACTGACTGTACATTTATTTTTTTTAATGTTTATTTTTGAGAGAGAGAGAGACAAAGCGTGAGCAGGGGAGGGGAAGAGAGAGAGGGAGATACAGAATCCAAAACAGGCTCCAGGCTCTGAGCTGTCCGCACAGAGCCCATCACAGGCCTTGAACTCACAAACCCTAGGATCATGACCTGAGGCTAAAGTCAGATGCTCAGTCAGCAACTGAGACACACAGGCGCCCTCTGAACTGTGTATTTAAAAATACATAAAATATGGGGCGCCTGGGTGGCGCAGTCGGTTAAGCGTCCGACTTCAGCTCAGGTCACGATCTCGCGGTCCGTGGGTTCGAGCCCCGCGTCGGCTCTGGGCTGATGGCTCAGAGCCTGGAGACTGCTTCCGATTCTGTGTCTCCCTCTCTCTCTGCCCCTCCCCCATTCATGCTCTGTCTCTCTCTGTCTCAAAAATAAATAAACGTTAAAAAAATTTTTTTTTAAATAAAAATACATAAAATAGTAAATTTTATTTCTATGTATGTTACCATTTTAAACATTAGAAAAAAAAAGTCTTTTGAGATGGGACAACCCAATAAACTCCCTGAAAAATGAAGATGGTACCTCCAATTAATATATCAACCCAGGTCCCTAATGGAATACTTTAGCCACTCTCAAGTGTTCACCTATTAGGCAAAGAGATATTCTCATCAGCTTCTTTACCCAAACTAGTGTCCTGATGGGGACGTCACCCACAAAACTTGACATCTATGTCTTACTGATAAATCAGTTTTCCTCCAAGATGGACAAATCTAGTGGAATTTTACATTCACTCATCATAATGGTAGTAAATTACTGATAAAACACAGCATTTGGATACTTGATGGGGGTGCTCCCTGAAGCATGGGAAAGATTTGAAATACACCTTTACACAGACTCATGAATCAGGACTATGTTCTAATAGTATGTATGTCCTAGCTGTAGACCTTTGACCTACCCATGTATGTATTATAAGTATACATCCATGTGGATCACCACCTTATGGAAAATATTACAAAACTGGCTAACTTAATTGTTATATTGCTGACATACATATTCATTTGAAGCAAACATGTCTAAAAGAAAACATCTTTTCCAATCAAGTCCATGCAGATATCATCTCTGTTATAGCCTACTATATCCATGTTCAATGCCTCAATAGTAATAAAATCACAATAAAAGATTTACCAATGGGAATTCTATTTTTATGTATATTGAAACCACTATTAACCTATTTTTTTTAATTCAAGAAGGAAGAAAAAAAAAAAAGAGTACCTGGCCATAACAGACCTCTGCCTTGGAGAACTTCTAGATGGAGTTGGAAATTTTTAAGAAGAAACCTTTTTTCTCCTTCCTTTTCTCCAAAGAGTTTCAGTTTTCTTATCTATTTTTCTTGCTTGCTTTCGTCTCATGAATGAGTAAATAGTTCATATAATGCCTACTCTGAGTGAAGTTTATTAATGGATGGTTCATATGACCTCAGCAGATGGATGAACATATTGTTCAGAAAGGGAACACATGGAGAGATATGAACTTAGATACTGACTATGTCAGATGGCACTAGATCTGCCCTTTTCTGCCATGGATATTGTTTATGATTATAAAATGGTGATCCTAGGGTTCTTGTGTAACTCATCATGCCAGACAAAGGACAGATACCCTGATTTATGTCCATTAAGCCAGTCATTTGTATCCCTGATCCAAGTCAAGGATGTGGGTGAGGTCAAGGGTATCATATTATGGACAGATATCTTATAAGAAGACTTTTTCAACTATCCCAGAAAGAGGTTCATAACTCAAATTCCTCACAGTTCGACATTTGTCTATCTAAGTGACCCAGTTGAGTAGGAACTTATTGATACCCCATTTCCAGACCTGTAGTCAATCAGAGATAATGGAGGCACTTCTGTTTAACAAAAGAAAAGTATAGATGACTCCGGAAGTGCATTCACTACCATCACCATCCTTCTTTTCAGTAGCTAAACAAGAGCATAGCTCATAGGTCAGAGTTGCCTCATTAGAATAGGCTGATACTATCTACTGGACTCTGGAAACTACTACTTCATATCAGGGAACATTTATAGTTGCATAGTCACAAAGATGTTTCTGGCTCACCTTTTTCCATTAAACCTATAAGTACATATAGAATATTATGGGTTAAGTCTCCTCTTTCCTGAAATATGGCCAAGTTGCTTGCATTTGTCCATTTGCAGCCTGCACAGAAAGATAATGAGAGTCTAAAGTATTCTATTATATATCTCTAATAACATATATCATATTATCTTTATTTATATTATATATCTATATGAACCTATTTAATTGTAAGGTTTTCCCCCAATAAGTCCTATTTTTTTTTATCTGTCCCATATGGCTTTAGTGGTTTCTATCCATGACTTCTTTGCACAAAAGTGTCTTCACTGGTTAAAAAAATACTGCACATATACTCACAGTGATTTAAAATGTGTTCATGACCTGACTAGTCATATTGGGAAAGAAAAAAGATATTATATCAGATCAAAGATTGTAATTGGGTAGAATATCTTCCATTTGCTCCTTGAGATTTATGACCCATTCTTGCCACTTTACTTTCTGCCCCCAAGGCTGACCTGTATGGATTACATTAACAGGGCTCTTGTGTCCTCTGATTTCTAACCAGGCTCAGTTAAAAATGAGACTCACACAAAATAGAATGAAAAGGTGTCAATGATATTTTTCAACTCATTAATTAAAGTGAAAACCAATAAGAATGTCCTACAGGGTGACACAATATAAGTTATCTTTTCTACCAGACAGAAATAATTTGATCTCTACAGACAAAAATCTGCAACTTAACATGCAAGTTCATATAGTTTCAGCATCTAATTAATAATAAATAGCAAGGTCAAACACTGCTCTGTGCTCTTAGAGAAATAAATAACTTTCAGACGGCTTCTTTAAATAATACCCCATTATGACACTGAAAGTACCCGCAGTTTTCTCTTGCTTTATTTCCAAGTTTCAGATAATTTTTCTTAGGAAGTTAAGAGGAACTTCAGGAAGGAAATTGAAAAAAATTAAGAAATATTGAAGACAGACTGAAGAGAGAGTGGAGACAGACTGCAAGAGTGAAGTCAGGGTATTTATCTTGTGCCTTTTCTGTGGTGTCGCCATGGGCTGACTTGTCTTTAACAGAATGATCTGATTCACCTTCTGGACACAAATCTTTATCTTTCCACTTTTTGACAACTTCTCTGTCATACCAGGCATAGCGGGGAGGGACAGGTCAGAAGCTACTAGCTCGAGACTATCTTGCTCACCTTCAGGTCTCCTGAGGTTACAACTTTGTAAATGATCCTTGCTAACAAACTCTCATCTAATAATTCGATTTGGAGTGTGCTATTTTCTGTTGGGATTCAAAGTGACACGGGGGTCAATCTTCCCTTGTAGGACTAGGAAGAAATATTGCATAATTATGTGGCCAAAATAATGTACTTAATAGTAGCAGAAATGTCGACAAAATGTTTGTACTATTAAGTGAATATAAGCTAGTCAATTAAAAATATAATGGAAAATTAAGGTGAAACAAGAAAATATTTACATTTCAGATAAAATAGTGCTGACAAAGGAACTAAGAAGTAAATGGAAACAGAAACTGTTTAAGAAAGGATGAACAAAATCAGAAACAGGTTCACACTCTATGAAGGAAATCAGCTTTTCTCTTTGATAAATTGTCTTATTTGATTTATTAGGCAAAGATTAAGGTCCAATTTGCATTACATATTTGCTATACAGTGTTATTCCTTACCTACCCTACTCCTTCCTTCTACAAGTTTCTGACACCTAAAGATAACAGAACTTGAATGTGCTGCGTAGATTATTTTTTATCTATGCTTGAGTTAATTTTAAGGCTGGTAAAACATTATTTTAGATAATTACATAAAATCATAAAACAATGACTATAGGGAAAATTAATGAATAAGTGATGGTTTGAACACTATAATTTGTCAAGTGCTTAAAAATTATTTTACACTAAACACACTTAGCTGTTGTTTTATTTTATTCTCTGTCCCCATTGTGTGGCTTTGTTACCCAGAGCCATAAAATAAATCAGTGTAATTCCTAATGTTTGAATTTCACGTATTCAAAATAAATTGTTCTCAAATTATCTTAACCTAAGTAAACCAAAGACTTGTTTTGTGGTTTATTTTATGTATTTTTATGTAACTATTTTAGTGAAAACATATTTTTTTAATTATGTGAAAAACACTCTGCTCCTTAATTATAACTACAGACCACAGTTGGAGAAACATTGATCTGGTAGACTTTTGGAAAATACTTTCTGTTCTCTCTTTGTGTACTCTGATAAGAATAGTTACATTGTTTTCTTTTTTATAACTTGGACAATCTCTGAAAAAAGTTTAAGGATTACCTTTCCAAGGAATACTTTATTCTATCAATGTTAAACCATTTAATCCAACATGCCAGAGATCTAATTCAAGAATCCTCTCAAAACTTAAATACTCATTTTGCTTTATCTTTCCCTCCAGCCAGGCCCCTTAGGATCAAGCCCCAGGGGACCCATATAAGTCCATCAGATGGAACACCCCAGCTAACAGGGATGGGGAATTGATGGAAATGTACTTGTTCTCCAGGGACTGGCAGATGATCTCACACAGATGTGGTTTTGCTTGTTGGATTTTACCTCCATCAGTGGTCAGTCATGCAACCCAGTCTGTCAGCTGCAGAATCCTTTATGGGATATAAATTCCCCATTAAATAATTTTCTCTGTGGCTTAAGAGCATCTGCAAGACACAGATAATTCTAAAAATATTTTGCAAGTCTCTTGGTGAGTACAAAGCTCTCTGATAGCCTCGCATCTAAGGATTACTGTAACCCTAACTAGTA
Source organism: Leopardus geoffroyi (assembly GCF_018350155.1). Classification (NCBI taxonomy): domain Eukaryota; kingdom Metazoa; phylum Chordata; class Mammalia; order Carnivora; family Felidae; genus Leopardus; species Leopardus geoffroyi. Next base: position 172,116,213 of record NC_059328.1, on the reverse strand, counting down.
AGCATTTTTGAGATAAACTGTGGTACGTGCACACTCAAAATGCCCCACTCCCTTCGGAACTATCAAAAAAGACAGAATGAGCATATCCATAAAATATTACAAATGTTTCCATCGACCAAATAACAATACAGCTTGATGAATATTAAAGTTATTTTTTTCTCTTTTTTATGCACTGCGTGACATATATAATCCAGTGTGAGAAATATCCTTGAATTATTTTACAAAAATTAGCAATATAGAAGTTCTGTGAAAAAAATGGTAGTCATGACACTATTTCATCTTGTTTAAAATTTTGTAGCCCTACTTAAAGACAGGTAACTTTATTAATTTATTACCAATTAATATTTATTTATTGAAGAAATATTTTTAACAATTACTGTGGGTCAGGCTATAATCCAGAAAGAAGAAACATAGAAGTCTGTAAAAAAAAAAAAAAAAAACAACCCATGATTCTAGTCCTCAGAAGTTTAGACTCGGTCCTCAGAAGTTTATAGTCTAAGATAAAAAGGGTTCTTCTGAATATGAGTAAAGTCAATTAATCATTAGAACTCAGTTTTAAACATTTTATTTTTTATTAAATTATAATTGACATGCAAGACTATATTTCTTTCAGGTGTTCAAGAAAGTGATTCAGCATTTTTATACATTACAAAATGATCACAATGGTCTAATTAACATCTGTCACCATACAGAATTATTGCAGTATTATTGACCGTATTTCCCTATACTGTACATTACATCCCATGAGTTATTTATTTTGTAATTGGAAATTTTTACTGCTTAATTCCCTTTACATATTAAATGTTTTCTATGTGGGGGCACCTGGGTGGCTCAGTCGGTTAACCGTCCGACTTTAGCTCAGGTCATGATCTCACTGCTTGTGGGTTCGAGCCCCACGACGGGCTCTGTGCTGACAGCTCAGAGCCTGGAGCCTGCTTTGGATTCTGTGTCTCCTTCTCTCTCTAACCCTCCCTCACTCGTGCTTTGTCTGTCTCTCAAAAATAAATACATGTAAAAACAACAACAAAAAAATTAAATGTTTTCTATGTGACTCTTTCAGTACAACAAGTGACCTTTAGTGTAAATTTCATTCCTTTGTTTTTCAAACTTAGTATCACATGCCTCATCTTGAGTTAGAAATGCAAGAATTATTTTTATTAATTTTCTCATCTAATTGCAACACTTTTTTCTCCACTCATACCCAACTTCTCACTCAGTCCTGAATCTCTAAAATGATAGAACCATAGTCATTGCCATTTCAATGCGGTATTCATATATTTTGTCATAAAAAAGAAAATATTGTAAAATTTACTAACTTTTGTAATCTGAAAATAATTTTACAGAATAATTTTCTTGCAGATTATAATAATGATACAATTTATATATGTTCTTTTGTTTAGTGGTCTGAGAAGACCAAAATATCATGTAACAGGTCTGTTCAACCTCTTTCACTACTTGAAAGGGCGTAGGTTTTCTTTGAAAATATAAAGTCCCCACTCTCAGATATCATCCAGAGTTATTTAGCAGGAGGGTTATTTCACAGAAGCTTAAAAGGCCAAACAAAACAAAACATTAAATGAATAGGAAAAACATGAGAGGAGATGAGTTCCAATAAAATGCACAAATGGCCACATAGCCTCTGAGAGAAACAATATGAGTATTTGCTTACTTCCTATACTCTTCTCAGTTCCAGTTTTAAGACCCAGCTTCTCTCCATTTTCTATTCCATGTTAGCTATGACATATATGTTTTATTATTTTTTTTGGATGCTTCTGATACAATCTAACTTTACTTGCTAGCAAAAGTGGCTTTCCAAAGTCCTTTCTCTTGGGAAGTGAAGCTTTTTCTCAGTTGATCAGTTCTAATTCTTAAAGAATAATGACCTTTTGTTTACCAGACCTTTTTTCTTTGTATAGATTGAGGATCAGAGAGCATAAGCTAGTTCTGTCAGTATATAGCCCAGTCCCCCATGTCTTCCCATGCATCAGACACTCCCTCTTATCTCATAGCTATGGCCATATGTGGGAAATCACATATGATCAGATGAGAGAAGAAAACTCCACGCCTTATTCACAGAAAGGTTGACACTATATGTGGGTACCTACAAAAATCAATGATAGCTGTCCTGCATCTTTACTGAGGAGTGGCCTTGAAAGAAGATAGTGAGGGAAAATTCTTCTCATGAATACAACTTATGGCATTTTACTAGGTGATCCTCCTTGAGAAGTTAGACTATATAGTTAGATTAAACAGATCACAGTAATGGACAAGGCAATTGGCTTGGTCAGAAATCTGGAAGGAAAAGGATTACAAAATTTGAGGTAAGGAAATCTGAGGTAATTATATGCGGATAGACATAGGGGAATTAGTACTAAGCATGAAATCTCTGAATCACAAGTTAATGCCCACCAGAGAGCATTGACTTCAGAGGGCTTATGGAATCTTTAACACAGGGATCTACAAAACAGTAAGACATAAAATCCACTTTTACACCACATATAGCACCACCCATAAATGCCTCATAAAATTATGCAACTGACTGTTGAAGGGAGTCAATCAGATGGGGCACCATTCTCTAGGACACAATACTACACACATTGAAGAATTTTATATAGTGTTGTATCCCCAGTAAATAGAAAATATAAAACAAACAATGGAAGCTAGAGCAGTTCTGCTTACCATCATAACCAGTGGCCGAGGAGGAGAATTTATATTTCTGTTCTTCCAACTCAGCCTCTGCAGATTAGATCCTGGCTCCTGTAGTGGAACACTTCCACTAGTAGCACTAGCAAGATCCTATTGAACCAGAAGCTACAATATCCAACTGAGTATTTTAGAATCCTCATTCCATGAGACCAGCAGGCAAGAAGAGAAAAAGACATCTTGGCAGGAGTATCTGTCTCTATCATTGGTAGGAGGTAAGACTATTATTATATATGTGATAGGGAGAAATATGTGTAACACCCAGTTGATCTACAGAAATACATTGGGACTCCTTTTCCCATATGCTACTGTATATATACAGACAATGGCAGCAACCCAGACCTGATTAGGGTCTGGTAATGGCTCAGGGAAGTGCCTTCAGTTAACACTGAGATGAACAGAGTCCTAGTTGAGAGTGAGAAAAACCTAGAAAGGGTAGAAGCAGAGACAGAGTTTTATTTGCATCCCTAGACCAGCTTTTTTGGTAGGAGCTGTTGTTGGATCGATCCACTAACCTTCCTCTTCTAAATTTCTCCCTGGAAATGACGTTCACAGAAGCCTGAAGTTGCTGATTGTATAGTCTATGTGAAGAGAGGGATCTAAACCACACAAGGCATAAACTGTGTTGTTGTGTCACTCAGATCCCATTCAAGAATAATGACATTGCCTGAGGTATTGGAAGCCCTTTCAGAACATTGCTATCAGCTGTCAGTCTTCTTCAGGAATTGCCTTGGCTAAAGATATCTGCCTTGCCTAATGTCAGGAGCAGTCCACACCGGATGAATAAGCAACAAATGGGTATGAAGTGCTGATTCTCTTATCCCAACTTAATACCAGGCTAAAGGGATACCCAAGTTTCAAAGCCCATTGTTAGGTGGGTGGGGCTTTCTTTAAGGTTATATTACACATCACATTCTCCCTCTGCCTGCTACCTTCCACACCCTATTTAATGCCCTGCATATGAATCAACAAATTAGAGTCTGACTTCCATGATACATGATACATTTTAAGGGGTTCAGGATCATGTTCACCTATGGTGATATCAGTTTTATACTTATATAAATGATTTTCTAGTTGGAAATTAAATTTGATATAAGCACCTAATTATTACTACTATGTACCACCACTACCACCTAAATGCCACAGGTTTAAAATTCCACTATAGGGATTTATTTCTTTGGTGGAAAAATTATCATTAGTATTTATGAGACTCTTTTCATCATATTAACACATGAATATGTACAGAGGGGGTCAAAGAGAAAAGCAACTGTTCCCAAATCCATACCTCTGTGCCACTGCACAGAGGCCACTGATTTGTAAAGATTTGCAATTTTAACTTTTTGATGGAAACCTTCTACTACTACATCAAAATCTTATCATTATATTTCTGTTTGAAATTTTTTTGATGTTCTTTTTAGAATTCTGGCTAAGAAAAATGAGCATACCACTTGCTCCTCTTAACTTCCAATTTTCAAAAGAGTCCTGTTGTTAAGTTCTCCATATACGGTCCTCAAAACTTGAATTAATGTACCTAAATATCTGTTTTGTATTCAAACTACTATTCCTGTGTCTTTAATTTTCCTGGTTTGTACCATTAAAAAATAACATGCCTGAATTTCCTCTCCTTCTATAATTCCCCTCCATGTCACATTATAAAAGAAAGTTAGAAACTTCCAGTTATAAAATAAATAAGTCACAGAAAAATATAGCATAGGGATTATAGTCAATACTATTGCATTATTGTTGTATGGTGACAAATGGTAACTACACTAATCTGGTCAACCTAGCACAATGTATAGAGTTGTCGAATCACTATGCTGTGCATCTGAAGCTGAGATAACATTGCATGTCAACTATACTTCAATCAAAAGAAAAAAAGGAAAGCTTCATCCTTCCTTTTATACTGTTTAGGGAGGCAGCTTTGTAGTCAATAGTCATTCTTTAGTACAGTGTCCACACGGTGGGACCTAAATGTTGGCAATAAGATATCAGAATTCATGTCATATGATCAAAGTATATATATTTTTATTTCTCAAGACAACATCCAGGAAAAGCAAAAGTTCTAGCCAAGCTCAGCTCTGATGAAAAGATGCCTCGGGAGAAAACCAGCCATAATCATGAGGAGGCACACAGGAAGAGCACGCAGTGGCTGAACCATTCTGCTAGGTTCCCAGGACAAGATGTTGGCAAGCACGTATCCTGACAAAAGTAGGGACAGACCTCATGGATTCCTTGTGTAAAAATGAGAGTTCCGTGCTTCTTAGGGAACACTCGGTTTCTGGTGTTCACTGTTCTGCCACATCCCCATGTATCTGATCCTAGAAGTCACAGTGGGTAACTGGGTGTTACAAGATGTTTCAGGAAGATGTACAGATGTCCTAAGTTCATCCCTATACCCAAGGCTACAAGTGAAAAGTCCTGGAACAGTGAGACTTCTTCTAGCATCTCAAAAGTTACTTTTTGAACATCATTTGACTTTAGGAGAATGGACCTCTCTGTTTTCTACCACTCTGGTGTTGTTTTTCTACCACGCAGACTACCAGAGTGACAAAAACAGGAGTACTAACTAACTAACTAACTAAATAAATAAATAAATAAATAAATTTTACCTAAGGAAATCCAGTAAAACAGTCAGCTCTAAGTGAAGTAAAATTTTTAGAGTAAACAGAAGACAATAAAGTTTTTAAAATAATGACAACATAGAGGAGAGATTCCAATGAAGGTAAATATTCCAGAAAACATACAGATTTCTAATTAAAGATTTAATATATGAACCAAAAAAGAGAATTATAACCTGGAAATGAAGTAGAAGAAAATATCAAAACACAATTATGGATTAGAAATATTCTATGCAGCAGTGGTGCCTTTGGCTCAGGTCATGATCTCTCAGTTTGTGGGATGGAGCCCTGAGTTGGGCTCTGTGCTGACAGCTCAGAGCCTGGAGCCTGCTTCAGATTCTGTGTCTCACTCTCTCTCTCTGCCCCTCCTCTGCTTGTGCTCATTCTCTCTCTCTCTCTCTCTCTCTCTCTCTCTCTCTCTCTCTCAAAAATAAATAAGCATTAAAAGTTTTAAATAAAAAAATATGGTATGTAGCAGAGAGAGATTTCTCCAGTCAGAACAAAAGAAAGATTTAAGATACTGAAAGATAGGGAGAATCTATCATGAACACAATGCCATTTGATTAAAATGATGGAGACACTATCCATCCCAGGATGGGATCCCTGAAAAGCAGGTTTTAAGATGGAGCTTTACCTGCAGAATTACATTGGTGAATATTTTCAGAACCAACAACCACAGGGAGTGAAGGAAGCAGGATTGGGCAAGAGAGGAAGTTGAACTTAAGGTTTCAGCTAATTCTACAGTGTGCCATGGAGCTGAAACAACCCTTAATATTTGCTTTGAATTAGGCAAGGAAGCCCAAATTTTAGATTCCCTCATCAAAGAGCCATTGGAAAGAGGCTGGATCTTGGATGAGGCATGGCCTTGGGTTAGGAAACTTTTCAACTGAGGGCAAGCCCCACAGGGGCTTAGCTGAGACACACCGATGCCAACATGCCCAGCAGGTGAGGAAATGGGTGGTTCTGCCCTAGCTGGAACACCTGCATGAAACAGCACAGCATACACTACACCACCCAGATAGAAAAAGGGAAAAAGAAGAGAAATCTATGAGGTAGGCAAAGGTAAAAAGTGAGAGTTGAAAAAGTACTGATGAACAAAAATGCTGGCAATGTATAAAATGTATAACGTGTATACAGTTTTTAATGAATACAGTATATAAATTAGCTCATGTGATTCCCATACAGGCCTATGTACTGTTACATTATCATAATCAAATGTAGTTTAATTCTATAAATTAATTATGCTGGTATTACACTTCATAAAGAATTTGAAGCACAGATTGTTTACATGATTTATCAAATTTCACACATGTAGTAAGTTACCCAGCCAGGATTCCAACCTTGTGCCAACTTCTTTAATCATATGCTGTACCAGGAAGGAATGTATGTGCGCATGTGCATACATGCACTGTAGATGATATTGGTTCAGGAACAGGCAAGTAGGAACATACATTAAAATAGAATTAAGCAATATATCTTAATATTTATAAAAAGTTATCTCTGTTAATGACAATCATATTTTGTTAAATATTTTAAAGTTGAAACCTAACTCATAGGTATATATAAATAAACAAATAATACGGTGATATATTTATGCATTACACATTTTACAAAAATATATAATACAATGTATATACATATATGCAACATATACACATGTACATAATAAAATGTATAAAACAATATATTTTAGAAGAAGAATAAAAGAGTATATCTTAGCTATTGAAAGAGTTTTAAAGCAAGTCAGGAATCCCAAAACTATAGAGGGCAAAGATAAACATTAAAAATAAATAAGTAAAAGCACTGGAAAAAAACACCAAAATGACAAGAAAAATATTTTAGGCACAAACAGATCAAAATGATATTTATAATATTAAAAAATGTCCCTCAAAGATTAAAAGATAAAGACTTTATATGAAAAAAAATGAAAAAGCCTATTAGGCAATTTAAAGAAATGAAATCCAACAGCCCAAAGCATAAGAAATGATACTTAATTTCACATTAGTCAATTTAAAGTAAAAATGATGTATCATTTTTCTACCAAAAAAAAAAATAAGCTACTGCTGGGTGATATTCAAGGAAAAGGGACATTCTCATTATATTACTGATAAAAATGTGTTTTTAAGAAAAAAAATTTGAATGTCAAACTAGCAAGAGCTATTGAAATTGAAATTAAATGGCACAATTTTCCTATTAGGTAAATATTTTATAGAAACATTCACATGTGAAGAAAGCAGAGGGAAAAATCAGAATGTTCTTCTATAAGGATAACTTGAATAAATAATAATAAATTTGTATGATAGAATTACAAAAATGCATGCCAGTTGCAAGGGAGTGATTTCTACAATTCATTTTCAAGCCTTCTCCCAACCAAAAATGCATGATAAAGCAGGAAAACAATGAAGAATATACATTATACAGATCCTATATTTATAAGAAAAATTAAAACCTATATGTGTAAAATTTATGTGCAATCATATCATCACTGAAAACAAGGTAAAGTGATCCACAACAAATTCACAACAGAGATTATTTATTGGAAGGAAGGGTGATAGTGGAAGGGAGTAGGGAAGAGGAAAAAATTGATAAAAGATGCCCGCAGTAAGAAACAATATGTACTACTGTTTCCATTTGTGGGTATGTGGTGTGTGTGTATGAGAGCCAAAGAGAGTATATGTATATATGTTTGCGTGTATATAAATATAGTTGGATGTATGAAATGATGAAATATTGCTGAACATCAAGATGTGGAAGTTCTAGTAAAATAAAATTTGTCTTTTTTAATACTATACTGTGAGAATATTTAGACATGCATTTATTTGGAAGGAAACAGAATGCATCCATGATGCTATTTTCTTAAAACTAGACTTCTAAGAAATATCACTACTGAGTACTTCATTTCTTTCTTTGTGGTTCTAATATCCTAATTCCCATGCTATTTTCCTTTTTAATATTCTACCAGCTGCTGACAATCATGCTAAATTACAGTTTGCTGCTTTTGAGGTATGTAACTTTCTTGTATATATTGTTTGTATTTTGCTTTTGTTTTTGTTTTGTTTTTTTGAAAGAGAAAGTGTGCAAGTGAGGGGCTGAGACTGAGAGAGAGAGTACCACAGGAGAGAGAGAGAGGGAGAGGGGGAGAGAGAGAGAAAGAAGTGGGGGTACCCAAAGTAGGACTCATGTTCACCCGAAGCAGTGCTCAAGCTCACCAAGCTCACCGGATGCAGGGCTAATGCTCACCCAATGGGGGACTCAAACCCACAAACCAAACCATGAGATCATGACCTGATCCGAAGTCAGATGCTTAACAACTGAGCCACCCAGGTGCCCTCTTTTATATATGTTATATGTGCTTGTTCCCTGGCTTCTTCTACGTTTTCTACTTTAGATTTTTATCATCTTTTTTTTAAATGTTGATTTACTTTTGAGAGAGAGAGACTAAGTGGGGGACAGGCAGATAGAGAGGGAGACACAGAATCTGAAGCAGGCTCCAGGCTCTGTGCTGACAGCTCAGAGCCTGATATAGAGCTCAGACTCAGGAACCGTGAGATCATGACCTGAGCCAAAGTCACAGGCTTAACCGACAGAGCCACCCAGGTGCCCCAGATTTTTATAATCTTAATAGATAAACTATTAAAATTCCGATATCATAGTATAAAACTCCAGTATTAAGAAATAAAGTATTTTATTTAAATTACTTTTTTCTAGAAAAATACTGACTAGAAAGGGAATCTCATCTTGGGTAGGGTTATACTACAGCTTAAAACATAAATATTTGGCAAATCGAAAACAAGTTTTAGACTATTTTGCATTAAGCTAGCACTGCTTGTAGAAATGACTACAAGGGCAGGCTCCTGGGGGAATAAATAAAACAAGAGAAAAAACTCAGAAAAAATTAGGTTCTCTTGTCTGAAAATATATTAAAAGGCAGGATTCAGTGGATTCTGAAATGCATTCCTATCTCATCAGACTAAATACTGTTCTTAGACCATATGAGAGTTGGAATTAAAGAATCATCTTTTTCTAGTCTAGACTTGCTTCTTGAGTAGATACTTTATAGTCACCATTATTTTTCCAAAGTTTAATACATTGGTTGTTTAAACCATGTTATATTTCAACAAATATTCCAATCCATTGCTTGTGTCAAAGCACTGATTTGAATTTAGCTTCCATTCCTTTTTTTTTTTTGTTAACATTAATTATTCTTTAATGCTTTGTATCTCTGGCAAATTTTTAAATATTTTTGAAAGACTTTTGTTTTTCTGGGTCCCAGTATAGAGACAAATTTTCTGATAGCCTCCAAGTGGTCCTTGGACCCAGAATAACCCCAAATTGGAAAATAACACTTATACTGTTATGCTAAATTTATGGTAATTTGGGAATGACCATGACTATAGATTGAATTTAGTAAACCAAACTTGTCAGATTAGTTGGAATCTCAAAATGTCATATCGCTTCTCATGCAACATTAATATGAATACTATTTCATTAAAATGAATTAAACTGGAAATAGTGCCCTTACTTGTAAACAGACATGATAATCTATCAGCAGAAATTAAAAGTTCAGTGACTTGGCCACTATTTTGTATGATGAATAGCTGAAGCCATGGAAATTATCTATGGAGTGTGAATGTGTGTGTGTGTGTACATGCATATTTGGGTGGCTCAGGTGTTCATTTTGGAGTTGAAACATTATGGCAACCGATATTGCCACAGGAAACTCACAATACTAAGCCATATGACCCAAGTTGTGTTGCTACATAGACCATGCAGAATCAGTACAAGTACATACTGCACAGTATTGGTTTTCATGATAGTTCTGTCCATGTAATGAATGATCTTGTACTTGATTGTTCTAAACTCCTACCAGTTTCACTAGGGCAAAATTTTATTTGTGCTTTCTTGTCTGATTTTTTCCAACTCCTTAAAAAGAGAACAAAATAATAACTAAGATAAATTTGACAACACAAAGCATTGCCATTGATGGCTTCCAAGATGAGTGTGCGCTATTTTGTGATAGATATAAATGATGATAATGTGTTATCAACATATTTCATTTTCTACATGATAAAGTTTAAAAATTGTAAATAGTTACACTACTGGTTCCTTGTGAACTGGTAGTGGATGAGTATTTTAAAGCAAGATTGAAATAGAGCACATCAGTTGATCTGGAGACTGAATCTGAAATATTCTGCACTGAATCACAGACATAATCACTAATGTTGCCTGGGTCAACAGTTGTTCAGAAATCCAGACAAATCATTCAATTTTCTATTAATGTCATAGAACTTCTTAATTAAAACCATAACAAAAGTTATCTATAAGAAACGAAACTGGAATTTTAGTCATACATAATCAGTGGATAAAAAGGAGCTCTGGGAAATTCTTACAGTAAAATCAAATACTCAGAAATAGGAGTATCTTTTCCCAAACTGCACCTGTTTTGAATATTTTTGATTGGCTTTTGATTCAAAATGGGGGGAAGGTATGAATAACGCCATAATCAGTAAAACAGAAAACTTTTCTTTGAGCATTCTGTTGAAAACAAGTAATCCTTCATTGACTGAAATAATAATAGCTAACACTGAGGGCTTTCTTTTTGTCAGATACTTCTCTACGTTCTTCCTAAAATAGTATGGCAAAAGTAAAGCACAGCAAATTTCAATCACTGACTAAAGTCATGTAATGTGTAAGAAACAAAGTTGATATTTGGGCAGGAAATCTGATGCTAGCAACTCAGGTACTAAATCGCTCAAATCTTCCTTGAGCCAAAACAAAGTTATTATTCAACTGTTGAATTCTTATTCTGAGTTGGATATTGTTATTAATCTATAAAAATAAAAACACAGACTTTACCACCAAGAAAATTATGGAATATTTTTAAAAGCTGATATTTTTAGGCTAAGCAAAGGTAATAGTAATATATTTAAGATAGTTATCTTACAATTATATGTTTTCCTTTAAAGATAATCTTATGTGAATTGTATACATTTGAGAAAGATCAGATAACATATGGGCAGAAGAGGTCATTCTCAAAATGTTAAATTTGGTACTGTGTTCCAAAATCTCTCTCATATGGCCACTGATTGGCATGTATCAACATTTATTAATATCTGCTATTCCAGGTACAATTATGGGAAGTAAATATGTAAAAATAATAACTAAGTAGTAATAAGGTACACAGGTTTTACAAAACAGTATTGTAACATAATGGAAGAAGGGATAGCATGAGGCAAAAAACAAACGTTTACAGAAGTCACAAAATTTACTCTGGGTCATGAAGAAAGGATAGGAATTGCTAGATGGAAAAGCAGATTTTCAGATTCCACTAATGAGTGTAATCATAGTCTCAGTCAGACTTATTTCATTGGGCATACTATGTGCTAGGTCCACCTATGTTGTCTCAAATGACATAATCTCATCCTTTTTTTATGGCTGCATAATATTCCATCACACACACACACACACACACACACACACACACACACACACACACTCTTCTTTATTTATCTGTATATTGATGGACACCTAGGTTGCTTCTGTATCTTGGCTATACTTTAAATATTGTTACAATAAAAATAGAGGTACATTTCTTTTCAAATTAGTTTCGTTGTTGTTGTTGAGGATATATTTCCTATAAAACAAATGTCAAATGTCTAAATTACACATGGCCTCTTCATTAAATGGCCTTTTGAAACTATGTAGTCACTTTTTCATTACTCATATTTTTGGATGAAGTTTAAGAGAGCCTAATATATGCAAAAGGATATGTTCTATTTATTGTTTAAAAATGTTTGCAAACAGGTTTTTTTTCAAGTGTCTTACTAATGTCACATCTTTAATTCTCTCCACCTACAAGCCTTAGGCCAGCTATGCTTATAGATTAATTCCTGATCCACAGGAAACAAATGCAAGTTCTGGGTTAAAGCAGGCCTTTGCCTCACCTATCAAGGTCTTTCACTGTTAATAAGTTCTTGTTTTCTCCTACTGCTTTGTCTTGCTCCTTTATTGCCGACAGATCTTCAATTTCCCGTTTGCCTGATACTTGACAAAATTGTTTTCTCTACTTGCAGGATTTTCAAACATATGGTTCCTATGCACTTGTATGATTTGTGACCTCCTGACTAACCTGAGCTTTACTCTGTGTAGTTTGTTACCAGCTTGTCCATCTAAGACTGATCTGTTTCCTTCCCTGACTGCTATACTTCACCCATTTAAAATAATGTTTTTCTGGGGCGCCTGGGTGGCTCAGTCGGTCAAGCATACGACTTCAGCTCAGGTCAAGATCTCGCAGTTGACGAGTTTGAGCCCCCTGTCGGGATCTGTGCTGACAGCTCAGAGTCTGGAGCCTACTTCGGATTCTGTGTCTCCCTCTCTCTCTCTGCCCCTCCCCTGCTCATGCTCTGTCTCTGTCTCAAAAATAAAGTAAACATTAAAAAATGTTTTTAATAATTTTTTTCTGTCAGCTGTTTTTGACCTCTTCCCAGCAATGTTTGTGAATCCTACAAAGCCACATTCTCATGCGAGTTCTCTGACCCGAGTAAATGAAAACTAGAGCACTGCCCCCACCACCACACAGGCATTAACACAAACGCTTACTGTTTAAGAGAAGGAGAAAGGAATGAAGCACTTGGAACAAAAAAAGATAATTATCTTTGCCCTATGCATTTACTTACATTACTTTTCTACTACCGTTGCTATTTTAGTTCTTCATGGTTCATACTAGGCCCGCCACCTGAAGCTGTATGCTCTTCCTTCTTTGCTGTCCTGGATTCCCAGAGGGCCCCAGTGTCACATTCGCCACCTCTCCAGAAAGGCACTAATTAGGCAATTCCCAACTCCCTTTCATTAGAAACTCATCTGTTATTCTGTCTTGAGCTTTGCTGCCTCTGAAGAAATGTCTGCAAATCACTCTTTACCATGTGCACAGTGGCCCCTGTAACTGATCTCTACATGACTGATTCCAACTGAAGTATAGAGAGTAGAGAAGAAAATAATGTCAGTGCAGCAAGGAAAATAATTCTCACAGCCAGCAAAGATCCTGATGGGAGTTCTGTTTTTGCCTGGAGTCCGCTGCCCTCACTACAAAGGTCAGTGGCTTAAATTCCTCTTTAACTAATTTCACAATTACCTGTATTCTCGAAAGGGACTAAATATCTTTATTCTTTTCCTTCTCAACTTCAATGCCTTTTTTCATTTAAAACAAGAACCCCTTTTAAGCACTTTTTAAAAAACAAGTTAATGGTTTCTGTAGAATTCTTGAGGTGACTCAACATTTTACTTTCACTTTAATTAATTGATGTAATTAAGGGTCCTAAATAAATCAGACAAAATCTACACCATATACATTAAACTAAAAAGATTTCATTAGTGTTCAATATTTAGCCCCTGTTGCACAGTAGAAAATTCTTCTTTTAAACATAACAAAAGTAATGGACCATGATCTCTAGCAGAAACCTTTGAAATCACTAAACGCTCAATCAACGCGAAGTCTGTTCCCTGTGGAGGCAGATCAGTTCACTGCAGTCTCCCACTGTGGCTTAGAATCTGAGCCTCTAAGATTAGATTTTTCTGGATTTGAACTCTGATTTTGCTTCTTCCTCTGTGACACTGGGCAAATTACTTAACTTCTCTGTGTCTGAGTTTCCTCCTCTTTACCATGACCTCCCAGTGTGGCTATGTGGAATAGAACACATAGAGAACATAGAAGAATGCCTACCAAACAGTAATGTTTGATGAATTTAGTTAATAGCCAATCTTTCTGACCAAGGTGTTGGTGGAAGTCAGGTATCTACAGTTCACCTAATAAAATGAGTGATTCTCAGTCCCACTTTTGCTGTCATAACTGAATTTCCACATATCTGTTCCAAAGCAATAGATGGCCTCAGATAGTTTACTTTGTGTTGTAGGTTGAAATGTGTCACTCTAAAATTCCTATCTTTTTTCATGTTTATTTATTTACTTTGAGAGAGAGACAGAGAGAGAATCCTAAGCAGGCTCTGCATTGTCTGCATGGAGTCAGCATGGAACCTCACAGGGGCTCAATCTCACAAACCGTGAGATGATAACCTGAGCCCAAATCAAGAGTCAGATGCTTAACTGACGGAGCCACCTAGGTGCCCTATAAATTGCTATCTCGAAGTCCAACTCCCCAGTACCTCAGGATGTGGCCTTATTTGAAATCAGGGTTTTTATAGAGGTAATCAAGTTGGAATGAGGTCATTAGAATGGGCCCTGATCCAGAATGACTGGTGTTCTTAGAAAAGAAGTTTAAAGACAAATACACAGAGGGAGAACTCCACGTGAACATCACAGAGATTTGGGTGATGCACGTTCAAGCCAAGGAACAGCAATGACTGCTGTCAAAGCACAAGAAACTAGAAAAGAGGCAAGGAATAGATACTTTCTCACAACTCTCAGAAGGAACCATCCCAGCAAACACCACGATGTCAGACTTGTAGCTTCCAGAACCATGAGACAATACATTTCTATTGTTTAAGCCATCTATTCCATGGGGCTTTGTTATGGCAGTCAGAGCAAACCAAGACCCCTTGTTTCCCCATTTCCCTTGGGGCTCCTTTTCTAGACTCTGCTCAAGCTACTCTGAACCAGAGTTTTTATGTAGGGAGAAGGGGAAACACTTGGGACTGAAATGTGGAGAGTTTTGCCATAATGGTAGTATTCAAGTTTCCCCCCCAAATAACATGTGTTATTATGAACCACAGCAGGATCCAGCTAAGTATGTGGATGAATATGAGATTTTATGTTAATGTTAAAAGTTCACTCTATGCTAGATGATTTCCATAGTCTTGCATGATGCCTCATTTTATACTCATTGAAATTAATTTGTTTGGCTTAATTTCAAAAGGTATTAGATTCCAATAATACAAGAAGATATAACTACGTACAGATTGCATACTTTACATGAGGAAATTTTGTAATTAACCTGAAAAGAGGGCTTAGAGAGCATAAAAAGGATGATAAAGTTCCAGTTGTCTGGAGGGAAGAAACACAGGATCAACACGTAGCTAAGAGAAAGGAAAGGGAAAGGAAGTTGTACTAAGTAAGGATAGACTCAAAGATCTCACTGTCAACTGACAGCATTAAGTATAGACGTTTCAAACACAGATGAAGTTGCTATATAAAAACAAACAAAAACTTACAATAATTTAACCAAAAATGTTTGTGGTAGGTTTTTTGAGGTAACTAATGATAAATTGGTTTGGTTTTCATTTTGTTTTTATTTCTCTTTGTGTTTTTGTATTTAATGACTTTGATTCCCTACCACCAACACACATCTTCCCCCTTTGGGCTCTGAAAACCATAATTGCTAATTGAGTACATAGGGAAAGAATCAATTTAAACTAACTGGGTCATAAACCACATACAGGTTTCTAAACCAAGAGAGTAACAGTTTAAAACTGCACTCCAAGGAGATGACTAAATCACAGGTACATTAAAGTTGTGCAAATGGTTTCAAGAAATATTCAGATTTAGTACGGTTATTACCACACAAAGTGTTCATTTGCTACTCTTGTACTAATCCACCCACTGATGTCTACTAATGACAGAGAAGGGACAATGAGCATTAATAACTTGATCTTAAAGGTCAATCTGTCTCAATTAAAAGTATTATTTTCCCAAAGTGTGCTTATTTCAAGACTGTAGTTGGGCTTTAGAGGTATTCCTGTTTGCATGGCAACCATCAAAAGTATAAAAGTTACAGACCTCAAGAGCCCTGAAGTAGATGAACTTCTACAATTTCAGTCATCAGAACTTCTCAGAAGTTTGGTAACATATTCTAAATCATTGTTTTGCTCTTGAGCAGTGTTCCTCAACACTTGGTTGCACATGAGATCACCTAAATTAGTAAGAAAAAATCTCAATACCTGGGGCTTGGCACAGACCAATTATACAAGAATTTTTAGAGATATAACATCAGGATCCGTAGGTTAACTCATCAGAACTGAGGAACAGTGCTGTAGAAACTTGGAACCCAAGAGTGGCCCACAGGCCATCAGCACAGGGATCACCTGAGAACGTGTTAGAAATACAGACTCTTGGGTTCCATTCCAGGCTTACTAAATTAGAATCAGCTCCCTAACAAGGTCCATGGGTGATTAATATGCATTTGAAAAGTGGAAAGCACCAATCTAGATTAGAGAGCCCTGTACCAACCTCAACCACAACTTCACTGGAGTCATTAGAATACGCTGGAACAGCAGTTGATCTAAGGGCTTATTTTTTCAAGTTTATATCACTCAGTGCTTTAGTCAACTTGCTAGGAATACAGGTATTTAAGGGATATTTTCAGATCATAAAAGGTCAAATACTCTCTAGTATAAAAATACATAGATTATCAGGGATTTCATCTAAACCTGAAGAAGATTTGACATTGACTAATATGCAGGGACACTTGCCAGAAAATTGAGCCTATTTGTACCCCATTAGCTATTCCCAAAACATTAAAAGTCTGTATTTTAAACATGAATACATGAATTTTCTTCTCATATCCCAAGTCTAATATGTTCCTTATATTTTACTTACCTAACTGGGACATGTTCTCATCAATATGTATGAAAACATATGAGTGATAAAGCCATTTAACCGCAAGATGAAACCAAGGTGACTGACTTATTGATCAGAAACAGTTGGCAATGTGAGCAATTGATTAAATAAAAATGTGTTTTTATGGTAGTCTCATTTAAAGTAAGAATTAAAATAAAAAAATCACAGAAGGACTAAAAATGCATTAGGATTTGAATTATATTACCAGAAAAAATAATCATATGAGCCCCTGTGAATATGTGTTAATTCAAAAAGCAATAGTAGAATGGACAAAGCAATTTATTTTTGATAAAGAACATCAAAAGTTGTAAGTAATTGTCACATGTTTCTGGTGCAGCTGGGTGGCTCACTCCCTTAAGCCTCTGACTCTTGATTTCTGCTCAGGTCATGATCTTACAGTTCGTGAGTTCGAGCCCTGCATAGGGCTCTGTGCTGACAGTATGGAGCCTTCTTAGAATTATCTGTCTTTCAGAATTTTCTCTGACTCCATCTCTCTCTCCCTCCCTGCTTACATGTGCGCATGCTCTCTCTCTCTCTCTCTCAAAAATAAACATTAAAAAGATGTTTCATGACAACTATAAATGATTCTTCCTGTAATAAAATTAGCCTATATTCAGCCAACAGAATGTGTTCAAAATGTCCTGTTCATGTAATTAATTTCTAAGAAAATACAATCTTTCTGATAGGTAAATAAAATTATTATTTACTGATTATTTCTTCAAAACAATTTTTCTATGATTAAGTGGTCAAAGAAAATTTAAAGAATTAAAAGTTCTTTTGAGACTCTATTTACAAAAATACATTAAATTCTAATAAAGCAAAATGTTAAAATAGAACACTAAGATCTGTTATTATAAAATTAAAAAAAAAAAAAAAAACTACATTGACCAGAGTTCCTTTTCTCAATAAGACTTTAAGTGTGCTCTTTTCTACTTTATAAGCTCACTTTTCCCTAATTTTTAGTCACTTTGGTATATTAGATATCAGGGATCATCACAGTTACATTTTTATCATTTTTAAATTTCCCTTTAATAATTGAGTTGGTTCTAATATTAAAATATTCATTTTTTCTCTCTGTGTTTATATCCATAACCATCTTCATTTTGTAGTGCTCCTTTCTTGCTTCAAATTTTCTAATGTGAATATTTTAGCAAGTTCTCTTACCCTGTTTGTCTTTATCTACTTGTTCCAAATTGTCTTTTACCAATTTATTAATAAACCCATAACACTTTGTGTATGTTCATCCATCTCACTGGTTTTTTAATATTTCCCCCTAAATTTAGGAGTCTTTGGCCCTCAATTTACCATTTTATTGAATTATATGGGTCATATTTTTAATGTTGTGACTCAACAGGAATTGTTATAAAAGTATTTTTTCATGGGGTGCCTGGGTGGCTCAGTCAGTTAAGTGTCATACTTCACCTCAGGTCATGATCCCAAGGTCAGTGAGTTTGAGCCCTGCCTAGGGTTCTGTGCTGACAGCTCAGAGCCTGGAGCCTGCTTCAAATTCTGTTTCCCTCTCTCTCTGCCCCTCCCCAACTAATGCTCTTTGTCTCCCAAAAATGAATAACTTAAAAAAAAATTTTTTAAGTAATTTTTTACTAATTTTTTAAGAGTTTTATTTATTCTCTACATCCAATTTGGGGCTCAAATTCACAGCCCGGAGATCAAGAGTTACATGCTCTTCTGACTGCAGCAGCCTGGCGCCCCACTATTTTATTTCATTTTATTTTATTTTATTTTATTTATTTTTTAATGTTTATCTTTATTTTTGAGACATAGAGAGACAGAGCATGAGTGGGGGAGAGGCAGAAAAAGAGGGAGACACAGAATCAGAAGCAGGCTCCAGGCTCTGTGCTTACAGCTCAGCACAGAGCCTGACATGGAGCTTGAACTCGTCAACTGTGACATCATGACTGGAGCTGAAGTCGGAACTCAACCGACTGAGCCACCCAGGCACCCCGGCGCCCACTGTTTTAAATGGAATTTTAGGGGCACCTGCATGGCTCAATCGGTTAAGCGTCCGACTCTGGCTCAGGTCATGACACTGACAGCTCAGAGCCTGGAGCCTGTTTCAGACGTGTCTCCCTCTCTCTGCCCCTCCCCTGCTCGCCTCTGTCGCTCTCTGTCTCAAAAATAAACATCAAAAATGTTTTTTAATTGTGGTAAATTACAAAATTGATTGAGTTGTGGTTAAGTTTTACACACTGTTTCTTTTTCTTAATTCTTTCATAATTCAGAACTGCTGAGATTTTTTTAAACATAAAAACACTAGACAAGTAGCATTCTGTAATTAACACACTGATATTTCTATACCAAAACATGTGAACAGCTACTCCAAATGGTATCAATATGGATTGTAAATATTTCACATCTGTGTAGTAAGACCTAGGTGCCAAGAGAGTTTGTTTCGTATTTACAAAAAGCTTTTCATTTTCAGAGATTTGGGATTTTAGAATTGCAGATTGGTATGTGATTTTACAGTTTCATGAGGGAAAGTTAGACCTTATAGTTTCAAGCTTCCCATTTATAAGCATGTGAGCACTAGGGTATTGATTTTTTTTCTTCTGGTATTTTCAATGAATAATTAATTCATAAATGTGTACTAATAATCAGAATTTTATCTCAAAATATTAATTAAACATATTTTGTAACACCAACTTTGGCATTTTATGTTTTATATAGGTCTTTGATATTAAATTGGACATAAAATCTCTTAAAGTATAGAGCTGAAACATGTCATCAATATATAATTATTTTAATGTCAGCTTTTTAAAAATAAGAGGCCATAAAATGTTTTTGAATTTAGGTAAACATATACATTTTAATATAACTTAATTTTAATATAAAATTGAGCCTACTCTTTGAAACTTTGGAATTTTCCAAATATTGATTGAACACATTTCCAGACCTCAAAATTAATGTCAACTATTTTCCACTTCTCTGAGACAATAATACCTTAGATGAAACTGAGCTACATGTCCAAAAAAAAAAAAAAAAAATTAACAGCAGATTCATCGCTATTGAAGGGAATAATTTTAATTTTTGAATACAACAAATTCGAATCCATTCAACAAAGAAATATGAATATGTATATATATATACACATATATATGTATACATATATATGTATATATATATACACATATATATACATATATATGTGTATATATATATATATATATGTATATATATATATATATATATATATATATATATATATATATATTCATTATTTTGGCATTCTCAACTTCTTTTCTACTGCATTCATAAACAAAAACTTGAGGGGCACCCGGGTGCCTCAGTCGGTTAAGTGTCTGACTTCGGCTCAGGTCATGATCTCATGTTTCATGGGTTCAAGCCCCACATTGGGCTTTGTGCTGACAGCTCAGAGCCTGGAGCCTGCTTTGGATTCTATGTCTTCCTCTCTCTCTCTGCCCCTCCTCTGCTTGTGCTCTGTCTCTCTCTGTCTCTCAAAAATAAATAAATGTAAAAAAAATTTTTTTTTAACTTGAGGTAATGAGTAGTAAAAATAAAAAAAATAATATTGTTTCTCACATGTGCCTAAAATACTAGGCATGCAGAAAAACCAGTTTTGGATTTACTAGAGAGTGAAAGAGAGAGGAGATATATAGAGAGAGAAATGAGGAGGGTTGTCTGAACCACTGAAATTTGTGTTAATAGCGATGGTTTGCTCAGATGGCAATTAATGATCATACATCATAATAGGCTGTGATTCTATGCACAAATATTCTCAAATTCCATGTACAAAACTAAGTATAAAATTTAAATCAGCAATTTTTTCCAAACTTCAAGAAGAAATAAATAATTTTAGGTTAAATTAATTTATTCTGCAACCAGTGGACAATAGAGATAGATAGATAGATAGATAGATAGATAGATAGATAGATAAGGCATAGGAAATAACAATATGCAAAACAGGCCAGATTCCTTCCACCATAAGATTCAAAATATTTAAAGAATATTTAAACAATTGATTACAAAAACTGTGATGAGTGTTATTATGGAGAAATATAGAGTATTATAAAGCTGAATAGTGGGGCACACATGCCCAGTGTCTCTCTTCTAGTATGGTCAAGAAATACCCAACATGCTTATGTATGTTCAAAATATGAACTAATTTGCCCTACTCCTGACTAATAAAGTCCAAACTCTAATGTGAGCAGTGACAGGCTCCATAATCTGTATTGGAGGCTGTGAGCTTAGAATATGTTAACAGCCACAATTTAGTGTCACCGCTGAAAACCATCCATCCTTAAGTTGGTCTCTGTAATTCTCTTACTGGTGTCGGGGCACACCGTTATGTCTGACATCTCTGATGCTACACAGCCAAGAGTGGGACTCCTGCTCCAAGCACTGTCACTGCTGCTTAGCTGAGAGTGAATGTGCTCTCCCTTAACACAATATGAATGTTCCATGACAAAAATGGCCATGTTTCCCAGTATCAGTTCCCTGTATTTAATCATACAGTCATGTCCTGACATGCTTGAGTTGGACAGGATCCGGAAAACATTACATGTACCTCTAAGTGCTACTTTTCATTAATCTTCCTCCTCAGTTAAAAGGCCATCTAATTAATATAGTATCTTTCTACTGCCATGGTCAATTTTGCTAAAAAATAACATAGCTCATACCTGCAGCTGGACCTTGCTTAGGGTCTCCAAATTTTGGGTTGTTCCCTGATGTTCTCAAACACTGAGAACTGATTCTGACACATAGCTATATAGGGATATATATGTAGCTAGCTAGAGAGCTAGTAGACAGATATTGATATAGAACAAATGATTAAAGTTTTGAATAAATTTGCTTCTAAAAAGTATTCTAGAATCTTTATGCATATTGATCCAGTTTCTCGCTGATTTAAGGACAGTAAGTATAGGAACTAGGCAGACACTTAATTTTTGTCTAGCTATTCAAAAACCAATTCTGCTAAGACAAGGCTAATTGGGATAGCAGCATGAATCACATTCTCTCTTCAAGCATGAGTTCTCTCATTTTTTTTTTGATGGATATAAGAATTATTTGAGAGCTTGTTAAAAATTTGGATCCTATCCCTGACCCCTGATCTCTGATTCAGGTGGACAGATGCAGGAATCTGTATCTTTATTGGTCATCCTTGGAAATTCTAGCACAGAGTTTTCATGAATCACATTCTGGAAAACAATGCTCCAAAGAAACCTATAGCAAATTGGGTAGCCTGTAACTTGAGCGAAAGAGTCAATAGTAAGTGAGAGTCACTGGGCAGAAGTCATTATTGGCACATTAGATAAAATAGTAAGTACCATAAAGTTTTAGAGAAGCAGAAACCATGAGATGGATAAAAGAACAGTAAAGAAGAAGTTGGTAGGCAAAAAGTAAGAATATACACAAGAACAGAAGCAATATGGACAGCATCATTCATGAGTAGTCTAAAATGAAGATCCACAAACTTCGAATACTGAAGTCCTCAGAGTTTCTCTGGATTCCAAAAGAATGTCCATTCCCAGTACGTTGAAACAAAACTATACCATGATTTCTTCTTTTTTCAATAGTCTAGTTCTGCATTCCTCAATTCCTGTGTTACTGAGAGCCCTGCTTTTCTTCTTTCTATCTTAATCAACAGACACCTAACTTTAAAGTCTTCCCTAATTTAGGGGAATCATCTCAGTACGTCTCTGTTACCACAAAGAAGACTTTGGGTGGGCTACACAGTGCACCCCTCAAAGATGCCCACATCATAATCCTGTGAATGCTATTTTATATGGCGAAGAGATTGTGTGGATATTATTAAGTCAAAGATTTTGAGATGGAGAGACTATTCTGAATTATCCAGGTGGACTCAGCGAAATCATAAGCGTTCTTATATAAGATCAGGAGATCAAAGCCAAGGGATGTGACTACAGAAGCAAGAGATTAAAGTAATAGGAGCCATCAGCTAAGGAATGCAGGTGGTCTTTAAAAGTTGAAAAAATATGTAAATGTATTCTCCCCTAGAACATCTAGAAGAAGCCAGCCCTGCTCATACACTGACTTAAGCCCAAGAAGACTCATTCTAAGCTTGTAACCTCCAGAAATGTAAGATAATAAATTTGTTTTACACCACCAAATTGGTGGTAATTTGTTATAGCAGCAATAGGAAGCTAACATAGACACCCAATAAGTAGAACTTCCATAGACGTTTCAAAGTGATAAAAAGCTGTAGGCAATATTGCCCTTTCAGAGTTATTTACTTGCTTGTTTCTCCCAAACATTTGGTGTAGGCAAAAACTAAATTAATTCTATAGTTACTCATAAAGAATTTATGGGAGAAAATATTTGCAAAGACATATCTTACAGGAGACTGTTTTTCAAAATATACAAGGTATACCTAAAACTCAACCATAAGGAAATTAAAAAAACTGGAATAAAAACAAACAAACAAACAACAAAACAGGCCAAAGACCATGACAGACAACTTGCCAAAGGAGATATACAGATAGAAAATGAGCATATGAAAAGATGCTCCACATCATATGTCATCAGGAAAATGCAATTAAAGCAACAATAAAATGCTGCTACATACCTGTTAGAATGGCCAAAATCCAGAACACAGACTATACCAAATATTAAAAGACGAGGATGTGGAGCAACAAGAACTCGCATTCATTCTAGTGGAAATGAAACATGGTACAACTGCTTTGGAAGACAGTTTGGCAGTTTCTTACACAATTAAACATACTCTTCCCATACCACCTAGCAATTAGGCTCCTTGGTAGTTACCGAAAGAAGGTAAAAACTTACGTCCATGCAAAAACTTGCACACAGATGTTTATAGTAGTTTTACTAATTGCCATACCGGGGCACCTGGGTGGCTCAGTCGGTTAAGCATCTGACTTTGGCTCAGGTCATGATATCACAGTTCATGAGTTCTAGCCCTGAGTTGGGCTCTGTGCTGACAGCTCAGGGACTGGAGCCTGCTCCAGATTCTGTGTCTCCCTCTCTCTGCCACACCCTTGCTTGTGCTTGCTCTCTCTTTCTCTCTCAAAAATAAATAAACATTAAAAAATAATAATTGCCATACTGCAGAAGCAACCAAGATGTCCTTTACTAAGTGAATAAACTGTGCTATATCCAGACAATGTAATTTTATTCAACTCTAAGAACAAATGAGCTATCAAGCCATCAAAAGACATGGGGAAAGCTTTAATGCATATTACTAAGTGAAAAAGTCCATCTAAAAAGGCTATATGCTGTATAATTCCATCTATATGACCGTCTGGAAAAAGAAAAACTGGAGACAGTAAAAAGATCAGTGGTTGCCACAAGTTAGAGGGTAGAAAGGGATGAATAGGTAGAGTACAGAGGATTTTTAGGGCAGTGAAAATGCTCTGTAGGATACTATCATGGTGCATACATGCCATTATACCTTTGTCCAAACCCACAGAATGAGACTCAAGAATGAACCCTAATGCAAACTACCGACTTTGGGTGATAATGATGTATTAAGGTAGGTTTATCAATTGTAACAAATGTACCACTCCAGTAGGGGATATTATTAGGGAATCTATGCATGTGGAGGGGTGGGTAGAGGGCAGTATGGGAACTATCTGTTCTTTCCACTCCATTTTGCTGTGAACTGAAAACTGTTCTAAAATATAAAGTCTACTAAAAATAAATAAATACCTCTAAGAAAAAGTCAGACTTGAATTCATCAGCTTCACTTCTTACTAGTTCTGTAAATTTGGGCAGACCATTTAACCTATTCTTATAATTAAAATGAGACTAATAAAAGTCATATAATAGAATTCTGTAGATGACATTTTTGAAAGCCCTATGTCCCTAATAGGTGAATAATGAATGTATTTTCTTATGCATAAATATATCTAGTTTGACCAATATACCTAGTTATATAGCATTCATCCACGTGTCGTTGTCACTTTTAATAAAGCAATTTTTAAAATGTTTATTCTTTTTTTCAAATTTTTTTAATGTTTATTCATTTTTGAGAGAGACACAGTGAGAGAGGGGGAGGGTCAGAGAGAGAGAGAGGGAGACACAGAATCCAAAGCAGACTCCAGGCTATCAACACAGAGCCTGATGTGGGGCTCAAACCCACAGACCATGAGATCATGGCCTGAGCTGAAGTCAGACACTTAACCCACTGAGCCACCCAGGTGCCCCTTAAATGCATATTCTTTAAAAAACACACTTGATACTTGTGGAAGTCAATGATCTTAAATACTTGCCTTATTTGTCTTTTGCATTCTACATAGGATTCAATGACAGGCAGTAAGCTTAGAAATACTGAATTCTCTTAAGATTCAAATTTGCTAAAGGACTTCCGTTCTTCTTATATTTCTAGCTATCAATAGAAAATAATGTTAAGGAATAAATATTTTAAAAATTAATAGGATGCTTCAAAGTTCTTTAACTCATTCGAAAGACACAATATAAATGTGAGAAGCCATCTTCTAAAATCTTAGTTTAAATTTGGAATCCTTTGACACCATTTATTTCATTTACTCAAATAATAATTTTGTTTCTTTTACAGGATTTATAACATGAGAAACTGAGCAACAAATAACATGATTTATACTAAAGCTTTTCATAGTTCTAACAGTTTAGGGGAAATGGCCTTTTTTATTATATTGTACAGCTGCTTTTCTTTTCAATTTTCTATTAATTAAAATAGAGTCACTTGTGTAAACACAATTAAAATACCTTTAAGAGTGAAAAGGGGGTATCTAATATAATAAACAAACCCAAAGTTTAGTTATTTCTGCTTATTTAGTATGAACCTGTTTTTAACATCCTGAAGAGGGGTTAGTTTTTTATATTTTATTACATTTTCTTTTTAATGACTAGTTGGTTTTAAGGAACCTGAAAGATTATCTTGTCAGATATGCTATGTCCTCTATATACACTGGTTGATTACAATTTTAAAGTTCTCTAATATATTGTACATTGTTTCTGTATCACAGTTAACTGAACTCTTCCTTGTAGCCCAAGTCCATAATTCTTATTCTTGTAATCAGAAGAAAAAAAAAAACTTCATATATCCAAAGGCATTATTAATCATTTATCAAAAGAAAATAGAAATAAAATGAGAAGGATTTTCTAAGATCTTTAACTAAGAGTAGTTAGTACTCCCTGTTGGACAGAATAGACTTTTTCCTGCCAGTTAAGGCAAGGTAATATTAGCCTTTCTGTTTTTGCCTCAGACAAAATCATCAATAATCTTTAGACATGTATTTTCTCACATAAATTCAGTAACTTTGGATCTATGATTTCCCATATCCATCAGTTATATTTTTTAAAAAAAAATTTTAATGTTTATTGTTTTTTTGAGAGAAAGAGTGAGACAGAGTGTGAGTAGGGGAGGGTCAGAGAGAAGGAGACACAGAATCCGGAGTAGGCTCCAGGCTCTGAGCTGTCAGCACAGAGCCCAATGCGGGGCTCGAACTCATGGACCACGAGACCATGAGCTGAGCTGAAGGTGGACGCCCAACCAATTGAACCACCCAGGCACCCCTATCAGTTATATTTTTTAAAAGGCGGGGGAGGGGGGGAGGGAGGACAGAGAGTAAATAATCTAATTTTTAAAATGAGTGCTGCCCTTGCTATCTCCTGAACTTTCTTACCTGCATGGCTGTATGTCTGTTTTGTTCCTATTTATTCTAATTGAGCACAATGCAATTGACACCTATGTTTAATCAAAACCAACCTATTTAAATGTATACATCATTCTGGAGCCTCTTATTTACATCTCTTTCATTGTTACCTATGTCCCAACTTCATCTGCCTGAAATCTGGTTTAATTTAGACTTTACAATTAAACATTTAGTGTGTACCATATGCGTGCCTTGTACTGGGTGTGGGAAGGCATTATTAATGCCTAAACAACACTATGACTTTGAAAGCAAGTTACTTTGATTGCAGATTTTTTAACACTAGATTTTATTTATTTCAATTATTCTTTATGTTTCATACTTGACTAAAAGCTCCAGAACACATAGGCTTGATAACAAAAAAAAAGCTGAGTTTATTTTAAACTTGCAAAGTTTTATTACCACCTTGTCACTGCCTTTAGTGACATCTGACAAGATAATTATGATCAATGCATCAGCTAAGAGAAAACAGTTTTAATAGACTGCATCCTTAATCAAAATCAAATGTTACTTCTATTGACTTGATTTTCAAAAAAAGAAAAAAGATTAAAGGAATATGTAAATTAAATCTAACACAACACTCTTAATTGGGTGATAGGATGTAAAAAAAACGAGTTTGAAGAAATATCTTTAATTTCTTAAGAATAGGAATTTATACTATGCCATTCATATACCTTGCAATAACTAATATTGGACATTGAGTAGATAATGAAAATGGTATCAAATATTTATTAAGAGTTTATATGTGCCAGGTATTTTGTTCAGGACTTCACTTATTTAAATAATATAAAACCTTGTGTATGGATGATATTTCATGCCTACTTTATAGAGAAGTGTATTAAAATTTAGAAGGAAAGGTTGGATAGATTGACTAAAGTTAGCAGGTTACAAGTTGAGGATTTTAACTTAAGCAATATGATTCTAAAGCCAGATATTAATGTTATCAGCACTTCCTCTAACATTGTAAACTAATATGTATTTATTTTGACTCGTATTTCCTTACTGAGTCAAGAAATATTATCTGAAATTCTACTCCATTATTTTAGGGAGAAAATGAAATCAGAAGGTGAGAAAAACGTATTATATGGAAAGCTCACTCCAATAACTTTCTCCTTTATCAGGTATCAAGTTAATCCTGACATGGTGTCTGACTTTCTAGGGAGTCTGCAAAGAGGATTTTCCTTTCATATCTAATGCCATTGACCTGCTTTGTTGCTTTGCTTTTTTCCTCCCTAGAAGCTTGGTAGTCATGTGGAGAGAAAGTCATACTAAAGATTAGTATTACATTCCCAAACTTGACCTTAGTTCCAAAATAAGAGATGGCCTTCAGTTAGGAAAAAAATAGAGTGTTAGTGACTCTATAAGTTTGGAAACTCCTTCACTAAATTCAATGAAGAAATTGTATCAAGGAAAAGAAGATATTTTAAAATATAGATTATAAATATGGTTAAATAGTATGTAGCAAGGTGCTTCAGGTAAGAGCAGGCCCTCAGAGTTATAAAGCCTTGATAAGTACTTGATAACTTACTAATTTAAAATTGTATGTAGTATTATTTTCCTATAAAATTCATCTACTTTATATATCTGATAAAATATATTAGGTTATTTAAGAACACAAATATATAAAAGTATCAACATGCATTCTTAGCGGAAAAATACAAGTCAAAATTTAAAAGAATGAGAATATTTAGACTGAATGTCCAACAGCTCTATCACACCACAACTAGTCATTTCTCTAGAAATATGTGGACTGGAGACTTGATGACCTATATAAAATGCTATTTAAAGCCAAATTGTCTCTGGCAATAAAAGACTAGCTTGTATCAGACTATCTCTCCTGGCGAGAACAACAATAAAGTCTCAATAAAATATAAAACCAACCAACCAAAGAAAAAAATGCTGTTTGAAAGGGTCAGGGTAAAACAATACAGCCAGAAATGGACAGGCTAAAATCCTAGAGGGAAGGGCAGCACATTAAGGTGAACATTTACCTCTGATATATCCCCTCAGGATATATTCCAATACACTGTGCTAACGATAGGGGCCCATCAAAAAGAGTGGCTAAGGGTTTGGCAGACTAGAGAGACAGAGTTTAGAGTTCTGTGTGCAAAAGCACACAGGCAGATGTATCATAAGTAGCTTCTATAGGAAGCAATCACAGGAGTTCAACCTAAGTATTCTGCCTGCAACTATTTGTCAAGATGACTGCCAACTCTTAACTCTTCTGGGACCTGAGACAAAAACAAGAAAGGAGCTAGCAAGGTGCTAACTGTATTCTACAGATGCTGAAGAGCTAAAGATTGCAATTCAGAGTCTGAAAAAGTAGAGTCCTAGGAAGCAGCCCAGTCTTCAGGTGAGACTCCTTCAGGACTAAGCCTTCGTTAGGAGTAAGCATAACCCAGTCTGGAACCCAGCTTTCATTGGATTAAGATGACCTGCCAGTATTCTAGCTTCATGAGAAAATGAAATTATTTCTGGAGGAGTATGTCATCATTTAAAGTCTTAACAGTGTCACATGCAGAATCTTTGAAATCCAAAAATTTATCACCACATGGAAAACTAGATTAAATGGCCAAAAACTAAGGGATAAGTTGAAAAAAAAGAAATAAAATCATATAAGATCCAGATATGAAAGTTACCAAATTCCAGTGGTTTAAATGATCATGAATGATATGTTCCAGAAAGCAGAAAAGATGGAAAATTTAACCAGATAACTGCAATCTATAAAAATGAATCAGGGGTGCCTGAGTGGCTCAGTCAGTTAAGTGTCCAACTTTGGCTCAGGTCATATCTCTCGGTTTGTGAGTTCGAGCCCCACGTCGGGCCCTTTGCTGATGGCTCAGAGCCTGAAGCCTGCTTCAGATTCGGTGTCTCCCTCCCTGTCTCTCTCTCTCTCTCTCAAAAATAAATAAACATTAAAAAAATTAAGTAAATCAGATGGATAGTTTTAAACTGAAAAGTATGATGCAAAGAACAATAAAATATAATTAACAAACTGTATGTGTGTATGTGTGTGTATATATATATATATAGGCAGATTAACCATAGGGAAAGTGAAAATTACAAACCTGGAAAAGGTCGGAAAAAATAACTGGAAATAAAGAACCATAAAAAGATGGAAAATATAGGGCACAAGTGACATATGAAATACGATGAAATGCCCTAAGTACATGTAAATTGCAGAGCCAAATGAAAGGAAGATGCTGCCATTTTGTGAAACTATAAGCTTAGATTTTCAAAGTCAACTTCAAGCCAAATAGATAAGAAAAGTAAATTTCAAGCAATGTAGATTCATAGAAATAAGCATTTATAAAGCATCACATAGTAAAACTTAAAAATTAAAGACAAAAAAAACAAATATTACAAAAAGCCAGGCAAACCTGGAAGCTGACCCTCAACTACAATGAACAAACTAATGGTTACCAGAGGGGAGGAGAGGGTGGTGATGGGGATGATGGGTGGGTAAATAGGTGGTGGGGATTAAGGAATGCACTTGTGATCAGCAGACGGTGTTGCATTGAGGTGCTGAATCACCGTATTGTGCACCTGAAACCAATATTACACCGTATGTTAACTGACTAGCATTTAAATAAAAATGCACACAAAAAAAGGAAAAACATAGCCAGATTAAGAGACAAAATGAGAATAAAATCTGACTTTTTAATAAAAAAAAATATATGGAAGTCTCAAGACAACCTTGAAGTGTTAAAAACAAAATTAACAACCCACCCATAAGCTTAGAACCAAGGACAATACTCTATACCAAAAAGAAGCAAAATAGATACCTTTTGAAAGAGAGGGAGAGAAAATATATTGCTAGTAAACCAGTAATCAAAATAACATTAAACAAATTTGTCAGAGTAAAATTTATCAATTGCATGAAAGAAGATAATAACTGAAAGGTAAGTATGTTTACTTAAAGCACTAATAATAACTTCTTGTGGGCTATTGAAAATGTGTAGAATTAACTTACCTGGCAACACACACACACACGCGCGCACGCGCACACACACACACACACACACACAAAAGCCAATAAGGTAGTAAATGGATCTAAGCTACAGTAAGATCCTAGCATTGATCAGGAAGTGGTAAAAGTATTTTTTTTTTATTTTATAGACTCTAAAAAAATAAATCTTATAAGTAACTCCAGCAATACTATTTTTATTTTTTTTATTTTAAAATTCCTTTTAATCTTTTATTTATTTTTGAGAGAGGAAGAGACAGACTATGAGTGGGGGAGGAACAGAGAAACAGGGAGACAGACAATCGGAAGCAGGCTCCAGGCTCTGAACTATCAGCACAGAGCCCCAGGCAGGGCTTGAACCCAAGAACCATGAGGTCATGACCTGAGCCAAAGTCAGATGCTTAACCAACTGAGCCACCCAGGTGCCCAAGCAATACTATTTTTTAAAACGTATAAGTAGTGGGGGTCTTGGGTGGCTCAGTCGGTTAAACATCTGACTCTTGATCTTGGCTCAGGTCATGATCTCACAGTTCATGAGTTCAAGCACTGCCTCTGGCTCTGTGCTGTGTTGTGTAGTCAGCTTGGGATTTGACTTTCCTTCTCTCTGCACCTCACCTGCTTGTGCTTGCTCGTGCTCTCTCTCTGTCTCTCTCTCTCTCTCAAATAAACTTGAAAAAAAAGTATAAGCAACAAAAACAATATTTGATTACCTTTCACTCTGAATATAGTCTAATTTCATAGTGCCCTGTGCTCTGTATCAGATGTCTTGTTGATTATCATTCCACCTTCAGTAAACTAATGTTAAATGTCATAGTTCTGGTGTCAGGCTTACGAGAAGACATTAGAGTGACTGAAGTAGCAATGGGGCATCCCCTCTCTGACATTAGTGTGGCAGTAGCAGCCAAATGTAGGCAGAATAAGTTCTGTGCAAGAATAGCAATCTAACGTTGAGAAGGGGTAGTTAGTCATACAGAATAAGTAGAATTTTCTACTGAGACAACCAGATAATTTTCATAAACATTAGGGGGTCTCTTTGAGAAGATTTTCTGATAATTCATTCAGTCATTTATTTCTTTCATTAACAAATATTTATTTGAATACTTATGTAATGGCTGGTTTCTATGATCTATACATTTTTCAATGAATAAAGTCTCAGGCAGGAGATAGAGATCAAAAATGTAAAAAAAAAAAAGATAATCAAATGAATATTTAAACTTCTGTTGGCTATAACTGTCAAGAACAATAAAACAAGGTGAGGAAACAGCAGAATGAGCTGGAGAAAGAGCTGCTCTTTTAGGTCAAGCAGTTGGGGACCCTCTTTGACAGGGCATGTGTGGGAAGGCCTGAGTCAAGTGAGAGTTCTAGTTGTGAGGAAGTCTGGGGGCTGAGCATCCCAGGAAGAATGGAAGCATCAAGGACTTGAGAAATTTAAGTCTGGTGTATTTGTGGAAAGAGCACGTAGCTGGTATAGCTGGGATCCATGTGCTTGTGGAGAGTGGGAAAGGTTACAGGACTAGGGGCCAGAGTAGGTAAGGCCATGGAGGTGATGCTAAGGGCTGAGATTTATAACCTGAATAAGATGGTCAGCCATTGGAGGGTTTGTAGACATTTGTACAGCTGTTGTCTGGATGAAAGACTGTGGAAATAGTAATAGTAAGAGGGTAGAAGCCATTTCAGAAATCGCTACAGCCCAGGCAAGAGACAGAGTGGTAGCAATACAGGCAGTGAGAAGTGGTTAGACTCTAGATACAGTTTGAAGCTACAATTTACAAGATCTGCAGAAAGATTAGATGTGAGTGTGAAAGAAATATCTAAAGGTGGCACAAAGCCTTTTGTCTTCAGGAATAGAGACGATGATCTGAGTAGACGGAGGGAGTAATTATAAATTCTTTTTTAGATACATTAAGCTGGACACAAGTATTAGACATTAAACATTTATCGAGTAAGTATTGGGTGTTTTCTCTATGAATAATATTTTTTTTTGGGTTTTGGGAATAGAACAAGTTGGATACATAAGGTTTCTGCCTTTATTGAGCTTTCTAGGTGGAAAGACCTAGACTTATATTTATATATAAGTATATAAGCAAATAAAATATGAGTATATGGAACGAAGTCAGAGTTGCAGTTGACATGAAGGACATCTGCAAGGTGATTAACTCTGCTTAGGGAGAATTAGTTACCATTACTTATTTACTATTGTTTTTTTTAACATTTTCTCATATTTTGACAATTTCTGGCACAATTTGAAAAATGAATTCTATAAATAGATTTTAATAATTTCATTTTATTCTTTTTTAATGTTTATTTATTTTGGGAGAGAGAGAGAGAGAGAGAGAGAGAGAAAGTGAGGGAGGGAAAGAGAAAGCTCGATCCTGCAACCATGAGACTCTGAGTATATGACCCAAGCCAAACTCAAGAGTCAGACACTCAACTGACTGAGCCACCCAAGTGTCCCCATTTTATTCTTTTACCTCTTTCCTGTCATTGATTTAACTATCATCTTTAATGTTATTTGGTTTTTATTTCGACTTTTAATTTTTTTAGTTTTTTGGTCCAAAATATAGAAGACAGTTTACGTACATAAGCAAAATCTAAAGTTACATCACATTCCTGGAGATTTCTGATCTTGACTAGATAAAGACATATAGATGTGTTAAAAATGAAATTTACTTAGTAAAACTAAAGCCAACCAAACCAAAAATTATATATCTTCTGTACAAAATTCTCTATTCTCATGAAATACAAATGCAATTTACTTCTGTTTATAAACATAGAAATTTTATTTTCTTGGGGAAAAGAAAATAAATTTTCTGGCACAGTATTTTTCCTCTCAAATAGTAAATACTGTCTTTCAGCTTTCTTCTTTTGAAAATTTTGTGATAAGTCATGAACACATACACTTGTGTCTGTTTATACTTTTAACTATGCCTTTTTTAACTTCTAAACAATATGTAACTCAGACATACTATGGGCTTAAACTGATGAAAGCATATGGTCTGATTATTGCTCTTTGCCTGGGGAAATAGAAAGGAAACAGCAAATGTCAGGATCATCTATTAGTGGATTACTACCTTTTTTTTTTTCCTTTTGAGAGAGAGAGAGTGTGTAAGCAATGTGGGGGGGAAGGGGGAGGGAGTGAATCCCAAGTAGGCTCTATGTCCAGTGCAGAGCCAGATGTAGGGTTCTATCTCACAGTTGTAAGATCATGACATGAGCCCAAATCAAGCCACCCATGTGCCCCAGGGGTTACTATCTTAATTTAAGATTATAAATTGGAAAGTAGATTTTCAACTAGAATTATTTTAACTTCTCTCATTCAACATCTTACTACTCAAAAGAATTAATGTTTTCTAGAAAACATAATGCCTCTTATCTCCCACCTATCTAGACTTATTTTCACCAAGGTAAATTGGTGTCCTGAGGCATGCCAGAACTTAAGATTAAATTTGAATTTAAAATGAACACTTCCTTTCTCCTGCATAAATGAGGATGGGGCAAATAAGGGTGGGAGAAGTTAAAAGGAGATTAAGAGGTTGCCATAAAGCTGATCTTTCTTTACCTCTCTCCATTGCTATCCAAACCTGCCTCCAGACCCTCAAAGAGAATATTTTTAAAAACAAAATTAAACACATGTGCAGTGATCATGCAGAAGAAGTCATATAAACTGAATGCTTGCATTAAAAGGGAGACAGAGAGATAATAAAACAATTTTGAGAGTTAGAAACCAAAGGAACTTTGTATTTACTAAGAAGGTCTGGAAAGCTAGAAAGTGACAACTCAACTTGCATGAAAGTATTGCCTTACTCACTGAAAATAATCCAGTATCACCAAAGATATCCAGATCCTGTGGTAAAAGAATATCTCACCATTCCTTAATGTGGAAGAAACAAGATTGCCATGGTAATTCATGAATTCACCTGAAAGGTCATTGCATCTAAATCTATAATGTTATATATGTATACATGTATAAACTATGGATACATTGTATACAACTTTGATCTATAATAGATCTATTATTCTTATTTTCAATATGTAGTTTTAACATTCCTCAACTTTTACTTTTTCCTGTCTATAAAGCATCAAGAATCCCTTCAGAAATTATTATAAATACAAAGAATTGATAAAAAACTACATGACTATTACTATAAACATTGTGGAATATGTTGGAAACAGATTATTATGGAGTTCATGACCAAACTCCATTCTTGACAAACACTGAATTAATTAATTGGTTCTTTTCATAAGGCATTAAGCTAATGACTCATAAATTCAAAAGAAACATCAGTCAGATATTTTCTACTTAAAATATTGGTAACATTTATTTATGCATTGAGTTTTAGTCCTTTTTAAATAAATTTCATTATTAATTCTGTGGCCACCTCTGTAAATTTCCTTTAGGGGTTGTTACTCTAGTAACAATAGTGATGCTTCAGCATCCAGCACAGGGACAGGCAGGCAGTATTTTTCAAAGGTATGTTGGCATACCAGGTAAATAGCATTCATTACAGCACACTGTCTTTATGAAGCTTATTCCTTCTGTATTTCTACTTTAGACAGACTCTTGTTGACTCCATCATTAGGTGACTCTTTATAATCATTTTAATTATAAATGTTCCATGTGCCATTATGATTATACAGTCATGTCTCATTCTTTTTTATAAATTATTTTTTTCATGCACCCATTTAGCATTAGCAAATCATTACAAACTAACCAATACTGCTTTTCCATAAGTTTTCTCAGAAAACACAAGCTCTCTTAGTCCCTAAATACAGTATCTTTATGGATTCAGCAATTATTGTAAAACACCACGGGAGGTACCTCAGTACCCATGCTCAGTACAGCCATTATTTGTAGTTTCTTTCTTAGAAGAGGTCCTTCCAGATAATGAAGTGATAAATTTGATACTGTAGAACAAATGATGCCAGGTAATTCTTAGTGATTTCCACAGAACAAATTGTTTCACATTTTGGTTGTTTGGATACACACACACACAGACACACAATTTTTTCATTATAATTATAATTATAATTTAATATACAATTATATAATATATAATATTTATATATAAATTTATATTTATATATTTATATATAATATATAACATATAACATTTATTTATATTTACATTTATATATTTATATTTATATAATATTTATATGTAATATATAATTATAATTATAATTTTCCCCATCAAATTATATATTCCATTAAGATTATCAAAGTTAAATTTTAATATAGTCAGAAGGTCCTTCTCCACCTGCGTGTCTTGTCTATAGGAAAACATTGAAGAATATTAAAACTTTTTCTTTTTTTTTCCCAACAAAAGTAACCTGATTCTACCATTACATGTTTTTGTCCGCAGTAAAATAAGTTTCTTTCTTTCTGGAAGACCCTGACCTAATCACTCAAGATTGGATTTTGTGGAGGAGTTAGTTCTCCTCTAGAGCAAACAACCACTAAATGGAGTTTTTTAAAGCTAATGTCATGTCTTACAGATTTCTTATGTTTGGTCGTCTTTCTTATAATTATGCAGAAAAAGTAAAATGTATGTATGTGAACATCACTACTGACAATGAAATACTTTCTACATTTAAATTGAAATGTAATAGTATAGCCTTAGTATGAAAGTAAAATTTCAAGTTGAATATAATCTTCGTGATATAAATTTATCTTAAATGTACTTCAGAATTTCCACTACATTTTTATTTACCAATAAGATTGGTCCAATTTTTCAATATATTTACTAATTTTCACCCTCTTGCCCTTTCCCTGCATTTTGAATAATTTCTGCAAGTTCCAAAAGCCAATTTTTCCCCTTCCCTGAACAATCTCTGTATTTTTACTTCACTCTTCTTATTAGTTTTATCTCTATTTTCTCAATAGTGAGGATCAGATTCCTCTTCTACCCTCCTTCTCCCAACTATATTTTCTTTAATAGTTATGCTTTTCAATTTTATTACCCTAGTTGGATCTTAATTCTTTGACCTCACTTGTCTTTTTGAATTTCAATGAAAGTAGATAGATCATAAATACCTATCAGGCATTTTCTCTATGATCAGGCATTTTCAATCACACTTCTCATTGTATGATGTTTACCTTCAATCTTCTCCCTTTCTAGTCATGTTGTAAGCAATTATATTCTCTTTTTATTCACTGAATTTCACATTTCTGGATAAGGTGACCATATAATTTATCTCTCAAGTTGGGACACGTTTGTGAGTGAAGAAAGGCACTATTAACAATTACATAAGGGTAGCTGGATTTATCCACATCTGTCTTAGTCAAATGAGAATATATGGTCACATTATATCTGGAAGACTATAGATTGAAGAGTCAGAGTTAAGTCTTACTTTATCTGTTTTGTGTTCACTCATCAATAGCTGCAGAAATTGATGCTTCTGATTTAGGTGTGTGGGGGGGAACCCTATTCTTTTCATGGAAAAGTGGATATTTCTCCTTTCCTTTTTCCACCATAACAAGTATAAAACCAGGAATTTGCTGGACACAGAATTAAAAAAAATAAGAGCTGGAGATGAAAAGGGTATGATGTCATAGAAAGCTGGTAGAAAAGCTTTCCTTATAAGACAAAAGTAGGGAATCACAGCAAATAAATGAAGGATTTCTTGAGCCAAGTTTAATTCTAAATCTAGAACAGCAAATTCTTTTTTTCTTTATTTTTTTAATGTTTGCTCATTTTGAGAGAGAGAGTGTGAGACAGAGAGAGAGAGAGAGAGAGAGAGAAGGACGGAAAGCGGGAGACACAGAATCCGAAGCAGGCTCCAGGCTCTGAGCTGTTAGCACAGAACCCAATGCGGGGCTTGAACTCAAGAACCATGAGATCATCACCTGAGCTGAAGTTAGACACTTAAGCAACTGAGCCACTCAGGAACCCCCAGAACAGCAAATTCTAAGCATGAGATAACTATAGTGATACACATTTTGTTGAGGTGTGAAACTTGGTTGAATTTCAGATGATGTCTACTATAAAAATTAAAAGGTAGGTTTGCACAAACAGAGCAACAGTGCTTCAATTAGGACACAATACTAGGAAATAAAGTGCTTTAATTGATAAAACTGAAGCAAAAAGTACCAATGTGGCCCCAGTATCACATACATGATCATTAAGTGATGAAAAACATCCATTAGTACTTTGGACTTAACAGCAAGCTACAAAAGTATTTACCTGAAATCAAACTAACTCACGACAAAAGTTGTGTATAGGCTAGAAGGGATTTGAGTATACAAATGGTGAGTTAATCATGGAAAATACCTGCAAGGACCTAGAAACATGCATAGCATTAATGAAGCTTAGTGACCTGAGGGTGTTAACTCGTATCATAACTGGAGTTTATGGGAGTTTAGAAGACTATTCAAAAACACTTTTTTCAGAGAAGTTCTAGACTGAAAACAAAATTGAGAGGAAGGTACAGAGATTTTCCATATATCCCCTGCTCCCAAACTTGCATAGCTGACCCCATTATTGACATCACTCATAAGAATGGTATTTTTTTTAACCAAGGATGAACCTACACTGACATATCATAATCACCCAAAGTTCATAGTCTGCTTAATGTTTCATTCTTAGTGTTGTATATTCTGGGGGTTTGGATAAAAGCATGTATATCAATATGATATAATACAAAGTATTTTCACTGTCCTAAAAATCCTCTATGTTCTTCTTATTTATCTCTTTCCTTATAAACCACAGATCTTTTTATTGTCTACATAGTTTTGCCTTCTCCAGAATGTCATGTAATTGGAGTCATACAGTATGACTCCAGACTGGCTTTTTCAGCTTGTAACACTGCATTTAAGCTTCCTCCACATCTTTTCATGACTTGACAGCTCATTTCTTTCTAGCACTTAATAATATCAATTGTCTGGGTGTACCACAATTGATGTATCAGTTCACTTACTGAAGGACATCTTGGTTACTTACAACTTTGGCAATTATGAATAAAGCTGCTATAAACATCTGTGTGCAGGTTTCTGTATGTACATAAGTTTTCAAATCTTTTGAGTAAATACCAATAAGCATAGTTGCTGGATGGTAAGAGTAAATTTAATTTTGTAAGAAACTGCCAAATGTTATTCCAAAGCAGCGGTTTCATTTTGCATTTCCACCAGCAATGAGTCAGAATTCCTGTTGCCCCACATTTTCACCAGCATTTGATATGGACTGTGTTCTGTATTTTGGCCATTCTAACAGGCATATAGTGTATATTATCATTTTAATTTTCACTGATGATACAGGGTGTGGAACATCTTTTCAAATGCTTATTTTCCATATGTATCTTCTTTGGTGAGGGGTCTTTTTAGGTCTTTGGCCCATTTTTAAATCAGGTTTCTGTTTTTTAAACGATCTGTTTAAAGAGTTCTTTTTATATGTTGGATAAAAGTCCTTTATCAGATGTGTCTTTCACAAATATTTTCTCCCAGTCTGTGACTCATCTTTTAATTCTCTTGCTATTGTCTTCCAGAAAGCAGAAATTCTTAATTTTAATGAAGTCCATATTACCAAGTTATTTCTTTCATGAACTGTGGCTTTGGTATTATATCTAAAAAGGTATCACCACATTGAAGGTCGTCTAGATTTTCCCCAATGATATCTCCTAGCAGTTTTAAAGTGATATGTTTTATATTTAGGTCTATGATCAATGTGAGTTAGTGAAAAGTGTATGGTCTGTGCTTAGATTTTTTTTTTTTTTTTTGGTATGTGGATTTCCAGTTGTCCCAGCACCATTTGTTGAAGAGACTGTCATTGGCCCATGGCCAAAGATTTGTTAACTATATTTCTGAATATATTTTTCCTTTGATCTGTCTATTACTTCAGCAACACATCACTGTCTTGATTACTGTAGCTTTACAGTAAATCTTGAAGTTGGGTAGCATCTGTTCTCCAACTTTGTTTTTCTCCTTCAATATCATGTTGGCTGTTCTGGTCTTTTGCCTCTCCATATAAACTTTAAAATCAGTGTATCTAATCTATATCCATAAAAACCATGCTGGGATATTTTTTAAAGTTTATTTATTTTGAGAGAGCGCATGCACGAGAGAATTAGAATGAGAATGAATCCCAAGCAGGATACATGCTCAGTGCCAAACCCAGCATAGGGTTCCATCTCATGATTGCAAGATCATGACCAGAGCCAATATTAAGAGTTGGATGTTTAACCAACTGAGCCACCCAAGTACCCAGTGCTGGGATTTTGATTGGGATTGTACTGAATCAATAGATGAAGTTGGGAAGAACTGACATCTTGACAATATTGAGTCTTACTACATATATACATCAAATATGTCTCTATTTATTTAGTTCTTTGATCTCCCTCATCAGACTTTTATATTTTTCATGTAAATCTCATACATATTTTGTTATATTTCTATTTAAATATTTTATTTCAGGCGGTGCTAATTTAAATAGTATTGTGTTTTTAATTTCAAAACCACTTGTTTATTGTTGATATATGGAAAAGATGGCTATTTTCTAAATTATCTTTTTACATAGTTATTTATACCTAGTTCAAAATTTGCAAATCTTGTATTTCTTATTAAGCTTTTTCCTTCTGAATTCTATAAAAAGTTATTATGCTTTTATACAAATTTCACTCAATTATTATTATGAATCCACAGTAGCTGAAAGTTCTATGCTACAAAAACAAGAAATTTCTATAGATAAATAGGCTCTTGTACATGCATTTTAGGTATTCATATATTTAATACATAACTTGTATGTTGAATAAATGCAATTTACACTTAGTTGCTATGTTACAAAGAAGTATATTGTTTTGTATTTTTTTCCTAATGCTTTATACCTATTGGGGTATATTAAATATAGTTTTCTGTTTGGCCTGCCAACCAAGTGTATGCAGTTACATTGCTTTAAGACAAAGCACAAAGAATACAATGACTACTAAGATCTACAAAAGTATTGATAGATATTTGATAGATATTTAAATACAGAATAGCAAAGATGTAATGTTTTGGCTAGTGAAAAAACAGTGAAAAATCAGTTTTCTAAAACTTGGCCTCATTATTCACCAGACACACACACACACACACACACACACACACACACACACACACACCAAACAGAAAAAAAATCTTTATATTCACTGCTTCATCTCATTAAAATCAATGTAATATAAAAGTTTTAGTATCTTCATACAGACATGCATGTGTAATGCCATCTGGAAACTGTTTTGTTATTTGTGCAAATTGTGGTATTTTCTGCAAAGTAAATATTTAGTAATATCATTATATCTCTTTTAATGGAGTTAATAATGATGGAGAAATAATGAACAAACAACCATCGTGGGTAGTTAAACAGATGTACTCTAAAAATTTGAAATAATTAAGCCAATGTGCTTGGAACCTTCATAAAAACAGAACAATTCACTAATGAATGTTCAGATTTATAAGATTTCAATTTGAGTAATTCAAAAACTGCACAGATTATAAGACACTAGACTTAAATAGAAACTCAATGAAGATTTAGTTCTATAATCTCCTAGTTAAGAAGACATACCTGGAAATTCAAAGAGGCTCAATGCTTTGGCAAAATCACATAGTTGTTCAGGACTTTCATTAGGTTTAAGACTTTGGTAACCAATCCGACTTCTCCCATTTTCTTGATATTTGCGTTTTAACTGCTGCCTCACATTTTATTTTGATTTGATTTTGACATGAATTTAAATTGCATCCTACTAAGGTTAACTTACTGCAGTATAGCTAATTTTATTTTAATTCTCCCCCTCCCCTCCGTCTCCATACCCTTCATCATTCTCTCTCTCTCTCTCTCTCTCTCACACACACACACTTCCTTGAAGCACCTGCATTAATGGGAACCCATCATAAGGGAAAACTAAATCAATCTGAAAAGAAAACTATGGGCAATTTGTTTAGTATTTAGTTTACAATATTTAGCTTATACTATGCTATAAACATGAATTAATAGGTAATAAATCGTCTTTGGATGTTTACTAGAATTCACTAGTACAGCCCTCTGGTCCCAGACTTTTGTTTGTTGGGAAGTTTCTGATGCAATCTCTTTACTAGTAATCTGTCTCTTTAGATTTTTCTATTTCTTTTAATTCAGTCTTGGAAGATTGTATGTTTCTAGGATTTTATCCATTTTTTCTAAGTTGTCCAAGTTATTGGCATATAATTGTTCATAGTAGTCTCATAATCCTCTGAAGTTCTGTTTCTGTTGTAACTTCTCTTTCATTACTGGTTTTACTTATTTCATTCCTCTCTTTTATCCGTGGTGACTCTAAAAAAAAATGTCAATTTTTCTGACTTTTCAAAGAACCAGGTACTAGTTTCATTGATCTTTCCCCATTTTTTAAAAGTTTCTATATCATTTGCTTCCACTCTGATCTTTATTTTTTACTTCTGCAAGCTTTCAGCTTCATTTTTTCTTCCTTCTCTAGTTCCTTTAGGTTTAAAGTTAGATTGAAATTTGTCTTGTTTGTTGGGGCAGGCCTATATTGCTATGAACTTCCCTCTTAGAACACTTTTGCTGCATCCCATATTTTGGTTTCTATTTCCATTTTCATTTGTCTCAAGTTACTCTTTCACTTCTTTGATTTGTTCATTGACCTATCGGTTATTTAGTAGAATGTTGATTATATCCATATATTTGTGATTTTTCTAGTTTTCTTTTTGTAGTTATTTTCTAGTTCCATGCCAGTGTAGTCAGGAAAGATTAATGATATGACTTCAATCTTCTTAAATTTATTGAGACTTTCTTTGTGGCCAAACGTGATTGATCCTGGAGAATGTTCCATGTGCATTAGAAAATGTGTCTTTTGTTGCTTTTGGATGGAATGTCCTGTTTATATATATTAAGTATATCTGGTCCTATGGATCATTTAAGGCCTTTTTTTTTTCTTTTGAGAGAGAGAGGGAGAGAGGAGAGGGGCAGAGGGAGAGAAAGGGAGACAATCTCAAGCAGGCTCCATGCTCAGTGTGGAGCTTGATGTGGGGCTCAGTCTCACAGCCATGAGATCATGACCTGAGCTGAAATTGAGAATTGGATGCTTAACCGACTGAGCCACCTAGGCACCCCAAGGCCCTTGTTTTCTAACTGATTTTCTGTCTGATCAATACATTGATATATATAGGGTATTAAAGTCCCCTACTATTATTGTATTGTTGTCAATTTCTCCTTTTCAATCTGTTAAAATTTGCTTTATATATTTAGGTACTCTTATGTTGGGTGCATAAATATTTATAAGTGTTATATCCTTTTGTTGGATTGACCCCTTTATCATTAGGCAATGTCCTCTTTTGTCTTTTATTGCAGACTTTGTTTTAAAGCCTATTTTGCCTGGTCTAAGCATAGTTACCCTAGTTTGTTATTATTGTTTGTAGCCTCCATGGGACATATTTTCCCATCCTTTTACTTTCTGTGCATGTGTGTCATTACATTTGAAGTGTATGCAGCACATAGATAAATCTTGTGTTTTTATCTTATGTTTTATCCACACTATGTCTTTCGATGGGAAAACTTAGCTCATTCACATGTAAAGTAACTATTGATAGATATGTACTTATTTCCACTTTGTTAACTGCTTTCTAGCTGTTTTGTAGTTTTTCTATGTTCCTTTCTTCTTTTGCTCTCTTCTCTTGTGGCCTGAGGTTATGTGTCATGTTTAGATTCTTTAGTGCTATGTTTAGACTCCTTTCTCATTATGCTTTGTGTATCTATTACAGGCTTTTGCTTTGTAGTTACCATGAGGTTCACATATAACAGTGTGCGTGCGTGTGTGT
Organism: Leopardus geoffroyi; assembly: GCF_018350155.1. Taxonomy (NCBI): domain Eukaryota; kingdom Metazoa; phylum Chordata; class Mammalia; order Carnivora; family Felidae; genus Leopardus; species Leopardus geoffroyi. Next base: position 172,072,935 of record NC_059328.1, on the reverse strand, counting down.
GTGTGTGTGTGTGATCACCCTTTTTAAGTTTATAACAATTTGATTGCATTCTAAAACTACATATGTACAACTTCCCACTGTGTTTGTTTTTAATGTCACATTTTACACCTATTTTGTTTACCCTTTAACTGTTGTAATTTTAGTTAATTTTACTTTTGTCTTTTAACTTTTATCCCCACTTTATAAGTGATTAATGTACTACCTTTACCATACATTTACCTTTACCAGTGAGGTTTTTACTTTCATATGTTATCTTGTTACTAATTAGTACCCTTTCTTTTCTGCTTAAAGAAGTCCTATTAACATTTCTTGTAAGGCTCAGTTAGTGATGATAAACCCCTTTAGCTTTTGCTTTATTTCTCTTTCAATTCTGAATGATAACCTTGCTGGATAGGGTATTCTTGATTGGAAGTTTGTTTGTTTGTTTTTTCCTTCTGGTTGTTTGAATGTATCATGTCACTCCCTTCTGCCCTACACAATTTCTGCTGAAAAAAATATGTTCATAGTCTTACAGGATTTCCCTTGTACATACAGATGTTTTTCTCTTGCTGTTTAAGATTTACTCTTTAACTTTTGACATCTTAATTATGATGTGTCTTGGTGTGAATTTCTTTGGATTCATCTCATTTGGAACTTCTGGGATTCATGGATCTGGATGTCTGTTTTTTCCCCAGTTTACGGAAGTTTTCAGTCATTATTTCTTCAAACAAGTGTTCTGCCCTCTTTTCTCTCTCCATTCCTTTTGAGTCCCCTATAATGTGAATGCTATTCCATGTGGTGTTGACCCTTTGGTCCCTTAAGCTATGTTTATTTTTAAAAATTACTTTATTATTTCTGCTGTGCTGTTTGGGTGAGTTCCACTGTCCTTTTAGATCATTGATCCTTTTTTCTGTTTCATCTAGTCTTCTGTTGAACCGCTCTAGTATATTTTTCAGTTATTGTATTCTTTAGCTTTCTTGTATTTTCTATCTCTGTTCATCCACTCTTATCCCCAGTTTGGTAAGCATCATTATAACCATTACTTTAAACTCTTTATCATGTAAATAACTTATCACTATTTTATTTTTTCTCAAGTTTTATATTGTTCTTTAATTTGGAACATATTTCTCTGTTTCCTCAATTAGCTTAACTCTTTATGTTTGTCTATGTATAAATGCAATAGCTTCAAGGAGTGGTCTTGTGTAAAAGATAAAACTTATTACTTAACATTGCCCAAGCCCTGGATTGTCTCTTAGATAATTACAATTATCTAAGCAGCTAGATTTTTCTTGATAGGACACAGTTGTTGAGGGTGTGCCAAGACTTGTCAGTTTTCCAAAAGGAGGGATCTCAGCACCCAGTTTCAGGCTGATTGGCACAAGCTTTTAAAGTATGCAAACATAAACAGTCTTGTGGGACCTCACCATAAACTCTGCTAGCCATGAGAGCAAATAGCCTGGAGGTGTCCCCTGGGTGATAATTGTAAAAATTGGGGCTAAGGATAAGTGTATAAGCTCCTTTCTGGAAGCTACCAGTGAGCTGTAGCAAGGCCAAGGGGGAGCACAAAGATAGCATCTCCTGGCCGCCTTTCCCTGAGAGCATCTCGGTAAGTTCTACAGATGTGGCAAACCTGAGGACCATCCCTCAGGTTGAAGCTCCAGGCCAAGTAAGTAGGGCTTTTTCACAGAAAGACTGGGGTGTGTTTTACCTTGTTGTCTGTGCAGTGATCTGGGCAGAGTAGACCTCCAAGAACTGTCTCTCCAATTGTTAAAATCCTGTGGGACCCAAGGCCTGAAGGTCCCCTGGTCACCAGACCTAAGCAATCAAGTAATGTCTTCTGTGCACACTGCATGCACCTGCCAGCTTTAGTGCAGCAGAAGAAAACAGCAGGGTGTGCCTGTTGGATTTAGCAAAGCAGGGGAGGACACAGAACCAGAGTGCACCTGCCAACTTTCGTAGGGCAATGGGAGAGTTCTGGGACAGTTTGCACCTGCTAGCACTAGCCAGGAAAGGGGATGGTGCAAAAAGGTGCCCACCAATATCTCCAACCCCAAAGAGATTGCCAACAAGCTCTTTCCCCTCCAGCAAACTTTTTATGATTAGCAAATGAATTTTTTTGCCTCTAGGCCTAAGTGTTTTTCAAACTGCTGTTCCTGCACTAGACCTTAAAGCAATTGAACCTATGTGTAAATTTCTTCAGAGCAGTGTCTTAGTTCCCTAGAGTCCTTTTGTTTTTCTAGACACATTCCTTATTTTTTTCAAAGTCAGATGTTTTGGGGTTCTGTCTCCTCATTGCAAGCCACAAGTGTTGGGGTGCCTGATGTGGAGCACCTACCTCTCACTCCTCAGGGAAAAGCTCCAGATTTCTGAGATCCCTACCAATTGTACATCAGTACACTAGGGGTGGGGTTTGGGCAAGACAATGCCTCTGTCTCTCCTACTTGTCTTGATGTGGTCCTATTATTGTTTATGTTGAAGGAGCTTCAGCTAGTTTTCAGAACTTTTTCAGAGGAAAAGGACCCATATGTAGCTGTAGATTCAGTATGTCCATAGGAAAAGGTGAGCTTAGTGTCTTCCTCTGCTGTCATCTTGGATCACCACCACCTTTGTGTTTTCATTTTCAATGAAAAGATTATGACTCTTTGATTAATACATTTAATCACTACTTTTCTGAAGTTTTTAGATCCTGAGCAGTTTACAAAGATAATAGAAATGTGTTTTTGATCCTTGTGTTTCCACTTAGCATAAATTATAGGAAAATGAACATTTGCAATTCAAAAATTCCTATAAAAACTAGTAGATTGTAGTCGGTTTTCATTAGATTTATGTGGCTTCAGCTCATCTACATACAGATATGCATATATATGGATGCACGTATATTTATTTTTTAAATGCATTTATTTACATGCAATTGAATAATTTTGATAAACAGTTCATTTTTTGCCACACACAATCTTCTATTAATAATAGAGAATACTAAGTCCTTAATGACAATTCTCCACTGGTATGGAGAAAGCTAACAGCTTAAATGTGACATAATGTCACAAACTATTTTTAATGCACACAATTTTTTAAATAATGTTACACTGTTATTTTACAAAACAACTCAATCTCTATGGTTATCCCTCAATCTCATATAATTCATCATGGGTTTATTTAGGAGAGGTATTCAATATTCCAAAAGATTTATAAATCTTTATACATATGTTCTAGATACAATGCATTGGGAGGCAGTTAGAAATAAATACCACGGAAATATGAACAGGTAAATTTAGAAGTTACATTTCATATGTGACAGAGCCATCTTTTATTGGCATCCCAACTTCATTTCTAGAGCTATTAATGTCAGTTGTTTATGTGTTGTGAAGAAAAACGATATGCCATATTTGCAAATGAGCACCAGGAATAAAGGCAATACTCTGTCTTATCTTAGAGTCATAACTAGTAAAATATGATCTTTGAAACATCATGTATTCAAATATGATGATACAAACAGTAATCACAACAAAAAAATTACCTATTTATTTAATGCTTACTATTTATAACCACAGCAATGGGTTCTTTCTGGACATTTTATAATCCTTAAAGCAAGCCTATGAGGTAGGTAATGTTTTCCTCCTTTCAAATTGAGGAAAGTGCAGCTTAAAAAGTTTGTTAACTTTGCCAGTATATGGTAGTGACAAAGGCAGGAATCAAACCCTTATCTCTCTTGTTCCAACATGAAGCACTTCTAGACTACAATTTTTCTTTAGGTGACTAAATTTGTTTATGAGACATGTTTTGGGAAATGAATTTTATATAGGTGATATAATTGGTTGGGAAAGAAGAAAAATAAATAAACGGTAGAACACATAATGAGAAAAGATTACCAAAAGGCCAAGTGGATAGAAATTAAATTAATAATAATAATAAACCTATTACACCAAGATATCAAATCAAATATTGATATTTATCCCTTCTTTTTTATTAAGAATAATTTGTTTTACATAGTCATGAAACCCTATTAATTAAAACTACTTACAGTTTAAAACAGTATTTTTTGTAGTTCAATAGTTAAGTTGTTGTATGGAAAAATAAGGAGAAAAGAGATGATTACAATATATATATAATATATGTGGCCACTCATGGTATTAACATTTTACATGATGCCTTCTATTCTCAAATATATTTCTCCCATTTGACTGATAGTTCTTGAAATGGTTGCAGAATAATACATTTGATATATCTGTTCTAAAACATAAGTATGTCTGCTTACTCATCATTATATTTCAAAAATCCTTATGGCCATACAATTTATGTTTATAAAGAAAAATGTTTAAGTTTGAAAATAACATCAGAAGCTCATTATAAATCATTTTACATATGTATCTTTACTGATGAATAATCAAACACTGTTGGGAAAAAAATTACACTCAGTGACCAATTCTCACTCTGGTTAGACAAATATGTATGGCACTATTTCATACTGTCATATGCAAAAATAGACATTTCAACTGCTATGTATTGGACTTTTTATTTTCCTAAATCATTAAGCTATTAGATTTGGTTTTCTGTATTTGTCAGATTAACAGTGTAATTAACAACTCTCTACCTCATTTTATAGATAAATTTAATGTTGTCTACATATGTCCAAACTTTTTCCACTAGAAAACAAAACCAAAAATATAATTTTCTACAATTGTGTAAGTTTGTGTGTGTCTTCATTTATATCAACTTGTGTGTGTGTGTGTGTGTGTGTATACATATATACATTTATAATTTTTGAAGCTTAGTGGGGGCACTAAATTTATTTTGGACTGAAAGCAAGAGATTATGTCACAGTTAATTAGTAATTTTAAATGTCTGTGTTACCCCTGTTTGTTATCACACTTCACATTTTCATGAGAGAAATGGTGGTAGGTACCTCTTTAAGTTCCCTAAGGAATCTGAAAACTAAAATGCATTGAATTTGAATCTCTTTTGTGCTATGCACATTCCCTATATGCTACAAAAGTATCCCATTTTAACAATCTTTAGGTATGAATACCAATATATCTGCAATAATTTTCTATTTCAATCACTTCACATGACTTAATGTTTATAAAAACTAATGTATTTTTTGATGTTACCCTAAATTATTCAGGAATAAATGAAGGACAACACCACTCAATCAATAAGTAAAATAAAATTTAAATTAATATCTTCATATTCTAGCACCTTGTGATATAGCCAGCAACAAGATTGATACATTCCTGCCTGCATAAGGTCACATAACTACTGATACAACTTCAATTACCTTAAATCTATTCCAGGTCTGAACGGTTTTGTACAAGTAGATTTTTAACACTTCCAGTCACTTTTTGCAGAATCTGTCAATCACATTGGTGTTCTATTATTTGAACATTTCTAATTACTGAAAATAAGACATCTCATTTAATATTTGACTAGCCCTTTCATAGTACAGATTTTTAGTTGTAAAGGGAGAAGTCAACTGACACTTATTGAACACCTAAAGTTAGTGAATCAAATAACTTATCACAATAATTGCTATAAAAATTCCAGAACTTAAGCAGTACCATTCACATTTTATAGATTAGGAAACTAAGATGTAATAAGGTTAACTAAATTGCCAAAAATATATAGTTATTAAGGATAAGGGCTATGGCTGAAGTCTTGTCTCTTGTCCCAATCTAGCCCATACCACATCATTTGAAAATACTTTTGAGTAGTTGTATTAATTTTGATTTTACTTGCGCTGCAAAAATGGATCCCATTTAACTGAACAAATGAGGGCTAGCTGTTTTTATTCATTTTATTGTTCACATGCTTAGCCCAAACCAGCATTTGATGAAATCTGACTTTTCTCCTTTGAGAAATTTATGTTTATATAATATCAGACACACAAAAATAGATTAGTCTAATTTAACTTAAATTGTAATTATCAACAAAACAATTTTATATCAACCTTAGCTACAAAAAATGGCTACATAAGTCTCTTATATTTTCATCAAGTGTGGTATGGTACTTTAAAAGATCTTCCAAATCACTACAGGGAGCCCACTCTCAATAGAATTCAAAAAAAAGCTGACTTAGCTTGCTCATTCTAGACAAGTTTTGATCATTGGACAAATTGAATATTTTTAGTTACCTCACTTTTACATTATTTATCTAAGAACTGACATTCCTCTGATCTACTTCCACTTTTCCTTCAATCATCAGACACATGTTCCCATCTATCTTTTTTCTCCAATGTTGTACTAACTCAGAGCAAAGCTGAGACCAATACCAGAATGCCTTAATTGTCTTTTTTTGTTTTAGAATAATTTTATAATCCACCTCCTTACAACACACCTGCTCAAACACTCAATGGCTTTTGTAGTTTTATATTTTGTATCTTCACTTAAAACTAACAAAAAAGTTATTCAAATTTCATCAAAATATTTATTCATATTTAGAAATGGTAGCATAAAAATCAAGAATTTACATCCATTTATATATTTAATAATAAAGATACTCACTGTTTTCTCCTAAATGAGATGACACAGAGGCTAGGACTTTTGAAAACTAAGATCTTCTATGACTTATCTTTATTGTTTTTCAAATTACAGGCGGTTTTTGTTGTTGTTACAGACATACTCCCTCTAGTTGTCTCTCATTGAATCAACTGATTTCCGACGTCATGTCAAATAATTAACTCTTTGAACCTACCCACAAAGTTATTATTTGCTGTAGTTGCTCAAAAGATCAGCAGCTCTCAGAAAACTTCATTAAAACCCAAAGGCTAAAATTCCTTTCAAGATACCTCTAGTATTGTCAAGTGTCACTTCCCTTATAATTCAACCCACTGATTCATTGCTAGCTTGACAATGATGTATGAGCATTATTGAACTCATGAAAACATGAACTTCAGCTGTTGTCAAAAACAACCATTTCTTTGAAATTTAACCAAAGATTGGCAAAAGAAAAAAAAAAATTGAAGAGGACTCTCTCTTGAAAAACTGCTACAGCATTGGCCAAAAATGAATTCTGTATATGTCTTCCTGGAGACTGCTCCTATTTTCCCCACTCCCAGCTCTTCCTGTGAATGCTGTAGCTATACCAGGTTATGGCTGGTCACAAAACCTGGCAACTTTTTCCTGGGGTGGGAGGAAGTGATTTGAGAAGAGGTCGATAAGCCATGGCTTTGGTGGCTCAATGGGGAAGAATCAGCTCAGAACTCATGATTGTGTGCCCCAGCTCAAGGCAAGCAATAAAACAACTAAAAATTAATGCAGAGATCCTAGAAGTGAAAGCACCATAGAAGTTCTATAGAAGTTCTTCAATAAACCATCCATATACCCACAGCTTACATTTTATATAAAGTATATATATATATATATATATATATATATATATATATATATATATATAAGAACTGAAATATTCTGGTAAAAAATGAGAGCCAATGGAGACTTGAAAACTGGCTACATCTTTGAATACATTCCTCCACATATATACAATTGAGCTGACAGAAGATAAAGGCCTTAAAAGTATTATATTATGAGATAGTTATAGACATATTCATATGTTGAAGTTCTAACCCCCTATGTGATGGTATTTGGAGGTGGAACACTGGAAAGATAATTAGGTTTAGATGAAGTTATCAGGGTGGAACCTCCATGATGGTATTAGCACCATTATAAGAAAGGAGAGTGTGCTCTCTTTCTCCACCATGTGAAGATATACCATGAAGTCTTCTAGTCCCTATAACTATGAGAAATAAACTTTTGTTATTTAAGCCATCCAGTCTATGGTGTTTGCCATAGCAACCTGAGCTAAGACATATGAGATGTCTTATCAAAATCCTTCCAAACTATTTGTTCACTACTAAACACCAAGAACCAGGCATCGCCCCTTGGGGAATAGTACTAAAAATAAAGGAAAAACATTAAAACAATTAAGCATATCAATGATAAGGTATCAATGATAGAATATTTTGAGGGAGAGAGATTTTATGGTTAAAGTCTGGGCAGGAAATCAACTACCCTCAGAAAAACAAAACAAAATCCCAAACTGTTGAAATATATTATTTAAAATGACTAATTGTCAACCAGATATTAAAAATGCAAAAACAAACAAAATATAGCACAACATTATTGCGTTTTTAAAGATATTTAGATGAAATATATATGAACAGTAACAGCACAGAGAAATAAGGACAAAATAGAGATAAGCTGGACTTAGTTGATATAACTCCCCAGAATTGAAAGTATCAATCTAAAATAAACTATATTTAAGTCAAAGGTGCATATTACAATTTCCAAGTCAAACCCCAAAGATATAGCTAAAAATTCAACACAGGAAATAAAATGCTATTAAAAAAATTTTTAACACAAACTGGGGTACCTAGGTGGTGCAGTCAGTTGAGAGTCCAACTCTTGATCTGGGCTCAGGTCATGATCTTGCAGTTTGTGGGTTCCAGCCCTACATTGGGCTCTGCACTGAGAGTGCAGATTTTGTCTCTTCTCTCTGCCCCTCCCTGAACTGTTCTGTATCTCTCTAAAAATAAATAAATAAACATAAAGCAGACATTTAACACAAATAAAGCAGTGAAAAGTAAAAGAACAGTAATAAAAGAGATATGAGACATACAGAAAACAAATTAAAATGGCAAATTTTATTGTACATATATTATCTTGAATATATGTGTACTAAATATTCCAAGTAAAAAGCAGAGATTGCTAGGTTACATAAAAAGTTAAGGGAGAACTATTGGTGATTCAAAAGAGAAGCCAATTAATTTAAGTCACAAATAAGTTGAAAGTAGAGGCAAAGAAAAGATACATGATACACTTAGTAGTCATAAGAACTGAGGCTGATGTGTTAATATCAGACAATACAGAATATGAGAGAAAAAAATATTTCTACATACAAATGACAACAGATAACAGAGCCACAAAATAGTGCAGTAAATATTACAGAATTTAAAAATAAAAAATGAGCAAGAATATGGGAAATTTAAACATTATTAGCTAAGTTGGCCAAATGGATTGATATCATGAACTCTGAATAACAGTAGAATACATTTTCTTTTCAAGTACACCTAGAACATTTTCCAGGATAGACCAGATGATTATGATAAGCCTTAACAAAACTTTCAACAAGTTTTTAAAAAGTTAAACACAGTATTTCTCTGAGCACAATAGAATTAAGGTAGAAATTAATAACAGATATAGAAATTTAAAAATGTGAAAATTAAGCAGCACAGTTCTAAATATCCATATTTAAAGAAGAAATAATGAAGGGATTTTTTAAAAAGCTTGGGAAAAAGTTAAAATGCAATTCTAAACACATGGAATAAATTTAAAGCAACATTTATAGGAAAACTTATAGCTTAATGGTTGTACTCAGAAAAAAAATATTAAAATCAGTAATCTGTGCTAAACTTAAAAATTAAAAAATAATAATTGAACATAAAAAGCAGAAACTGGAAAATAATATTGATCAGAGATAAAAATCAATGAAATAAAACAAAAACAAAAAGAAAAGTTGGCACATCTACAAATGGGTAAACATTTAGTCAAAAAAAGAAAGAAGTCTGACAAAGTAAACTATTAAAATCAGAAGTCAAAGAGGGGATATCACTATTGATTCTACAGGAATATAAAGAACCTTAAGGAAAAATTCTAAAGAGCTTTCTGACAACAGATATAATAAATTTTATGAAGTGGATGAACTCAAAGATCCAAAAAATTCTGACTCAAGGCAAAAGTAATATAAATAGACATCATTTAGCAGAAATAACTAGTAAATAGTTCAAAATCATACTATAAAATCAAGTCCTGGCACATAAGACTTCACTGGAGGAAATGTATCAAACAGTTAAAGAAGCAATAATACCATTTATGTGCATAATTGTTTGAGAAAATACAGAAGTAGAGAAAACTTTCTCTTTCTAACTTCTATGGAAGTATTATCTTGATATCAAAGCCTGATAAAATATTACAAGACAGCTAAAGAACAAATTACTTCATAAACATGGATGCAAGAAACCATACATTAAATACTGGACAACATCATCTAGTTATATATAAAAAAGATTACATATCACGAGTAAGTATGATTTATCCCAGGAATGCAATTTGGCTTAGCATTCATAAACAAGTGAAAGATAAATACATTGTATTAAGACATAAAGACAAAAAAAATGATAATGCTGATAGATGCAGAAAAAGCATTTTAGAAAAAATTATTCATGATAAAATCTTTCAGCACTAAGAAATAAAAACAAATTTTCTCTTCTGGATAAAGGAGATCAATTAAAAATAATGAATAGCTAATACCATAGGTAGTCATTAAAGAGGTAATATTTTGAGACTGGAATAAGACAGAGATATATACTCTCATCACATTTATCATCATCGTACTAAGAACCACAGTCTGTGCAATAAAGACCAAAAAAAAAAAAAAAAAAAGGAAAAAGAAAAAACTAAAAGCTAAAGAAACATAAATTGGAAAAGAGGAATTAAATAATTGTCGGAAGATGACAAGATCTTCTTTTTATTAAATTTTTTTTTTCAACGTTTATTTATTTTTGGGACAGAGAGAGACAGAGCATGAACGGGGGAGGGGCAGAGAGAGAGGGAGACACAGAATCGGAAACAGGCTCCAGGCTCTGAGCCATCAGCCCAGAGCCTGATGCGGGGCTCGAACTCACGGACCGCGAGATCGTGACCTGGCTGAAGTCGGACACTTAACCGACTGCGCCACCCAGGCGCCCCGATAAGATCTTCTGTATGAATAATCCAAAGGGATACACATACACACACACATACACACACACACATACACAAAGAATATATTACAACTACAAAGCAAATTTAACAACATATCTGAATATAGAAGCAATATACTCTAATAAATTATACTTCTGTATATAAGAATAACAATCTGAAAATGAAATAAAAAAACAGCTTTCATTCACACTACTACAAAAAAAATAGATAGACATAGGAAGACATTTTACAACCTAAATACATATACCAACAAAATATTGTCAGAAAAAATAAAGAAGACTCAAATAAATACAGGCATATCTCAGAGCTATTGCAGGTTTTGTCCCAGACCACGGCAAAAAGTAAACATTGCAATAAAGTGAGTCAAATGAATTTTTTTTAGTTTCCTGAACTTCCATACAGAAGTTATGTTTACACTATACTTAGTATGCATTAGCATTATATCTAAAAAAATGTACATGCTTTAAAAACACTTTATTACTAACCATCATCCGAGTTTTATGCAAGTTATAATATTTTTCCTAGTGTAGGATGTCACTTCAATGTCGATGTCTGCTGACTGATCAAGGTGGTGGTCACTGAAGGCTAGGGTGGCAATTTCTTAAATTAAGAAAATAATGAAGTTTCCCCTCTTAATTAATTCTTCCTTTCACAATCTCTCTGTTGCATCAGACATTGTTTGATAGCATTTTACTCTTAATAGAACTTCTTTCAAAATTGGAGTCAATCCTCTCAATCCCTGATGTTGCTTAATCAACTAAGTTTATATAATATTCTAAATCCTTTGTTGTTATTTCAATAGTCTTCATGGCATCTTCACCAGGAGTAGATTCCATTTCAAGAAACCACTTTCTTTGCTCATCCATAGGAAATAATTCCTCATCCACTCAAGTCTGATCATTAGACTGCAGGAATTCAGTCCCATCATCAGGCTCCACTTCTAATTTTAGCTCTCTTGGTATTTCCACCACATCTGCAGTTATTTCCTCCACTGAAGTCTTGAATCCCTCAAGATCATTCATGAGGATTGGAATCAACTTTTTCCAAACTCCTGTTAAAGATGATATTTTGACCTTTTCCCATGAACCACATGTGTTCTTAATGGCACCCAGAATGATGAATCCTTCCCAGAGATCTTGAGTTTACTTTGCCCAGATCCATGAAAGGAATCATTATAGCAGCTATATCTTCACAAAATGTATTTCTTATTACTCAGACTTGTAAGTCAAAATGAGTTCTTGATCCATGGGCTGCAAAATGGATGTGTTAGCAAGCATGAAAACAACATTAATCGGAAGATGGCAGCGTAGGAGGATGCTGGGCTCACCGCGTCCTGTGGATCACTTAGATTCCACCCACACCTGCCTAAATAACCCAGAAAATTCCCAGAAGACTAACAGAATGGATTCTCTGGAGCCAAGTGTAGACAAGAGGTCCACAGAAGAGGGTAGGAAGGGCGGAGAGGCAGTGCGCGATACACGGACTGGCAGGAGGGAGCTGGGGTGGGGGGCAGTCCTCCAGCAAAGCAGAGCCCCCGAGTCTGGCTTGCAAAAATGGAGGGGCCGGATGGAGTGTGTTCTGACAGCAAATGGGACATAACACCTGGAAGGTTATAAGTTAACAGATCTGCTCACAAAACAGGAGGGCTGTAGGACAACGGGAGGGAGAGTTGTTGAGCCCTGGACAACAGAGCTCAGCTTGGCGGGGAACAAAGGCTCTTGCCAGTGCCATCTCCCTCGCCCATCCCCCAGCCAAAATCCCAAAGGGAACCAGTTCCTGTCAGGGAATTTTTACCACACAAACACCCAATGCTGTGCTTTTGCAGATCCATCCCTCCAGCGGGTCTGACTCCCTCCTGGTGCCACAGGGCCCCTCCCAAAGCAGATCTCCAAAGGAAAAGCAAGCTGAGCCTGCCCCTCCCACCCCTGTGCACCTGGCCAATCCACCCCAGCTAATACGCCAGATCCCCAGCACCACAAGCCTGGGAATGTGCAAGTAGCCCAGACGGGCCGTGCCACCCCACAGTGAATCCCGCCCCTAGGAGAGGGTAAGAGAAGGCACACACCAGTCTGACTGTGGCCCCAGCGGTGGGCTGGGGGCAGACATCAGGTCTGACTGCAGCCCGCCCACCAACGCAAGTTATTCAAGACAGCACAGGGGAAGTGCCCCGCAGTTCCGCACCACTCCAGGGACTATCTAAAATGACAAAACAGAAGAATTTCCCTCAAAAAAACCTCCAGGAAATAATGACAGCTAACGAACTGATCAAAAACGATTTAAACAATATAACAGAAAGTGAATTTAGAATAATAGTCATAAAATTAATCGCTGGGCTTGAAAACAGTATAAAGGACAGCAGAGAATCTCTTGCTACAGAGATCAAGGGACTAAGGAACAGCCAGGAGGAGCTAAAAAAAATGCTATTAATGAGCTGTAAAATAAAATGGAGATGACCACAGCTCAGATTGAAGAGGCAAAGGAGAGAATAGGTGAACTAGAAGATAAAATTATGGAAAAAGAAGAAGCTGAGAAAAAGAGAGATAAAAAATCCAGGAGTATGAGGGGAAAATTAGAGGACTAAGTGATGCACTAAAGAGAAATAATCTATGCATAATTGTATTCCAGAGGAGAAAGAGAGAGGGAAAGGTGCTGAAGGTGTACTTGAAGAAATCATAGCTGAGAACTTCCCTGATCTGGGGAAGGAAAAAGGCATTGAAATCCAAGAGGCACAGAGAACTCCCTTCAGACGTAACTTGAATCAATCTTCTGCACGACATATAGTGAAACTGGCAATATACAGGATAAAGAGAAAATTCTGAAAGCAGCTAGGGATAAACGTGCTCTAACATATAAAGGGAGACTGATAAGACTAGTAACGGATCTCTCTACTGAAACTTGGCAGGCGAGAAAGAATGGCAGGAAATCTTCAATGTGATGAACAGAAAAAAATAGGCAGCCAAGAATCCTCTATCCAGCAAATCTGTCATTTAGAATAGAAGGACAGATAAAGGTCTTCCCAAACAAACAAAACTGAAGGAACTCATCACCACTAAACCGGCCCTACAAGAGATCCTAGGGAGATCTTGTGAGACAAAGTACCAGAGACATCGCTACAAGCATGAAACCTACAGACATCACAATGATTCTAAACCCATATCTTTCTATAATAACACTGAATGTAAATGGACTAAATGCGCCAACCAAAAGACATAGGGTATCAGAATGGATTAAAAAAACAACACCCATCTATTTGCTGTCTACAAGAGACTCATTTTAGACCTGAGGACACTTTCAGATTGAAAGTGAGGGGATGGAGAACTATTTATCATGCTACTGGAAGTCAAAAGAAAGCTGAGGTAGCCATATTTATATCAGACAAATTAGACTTTAAATTAAAGCCTGTAACAAGAGATGAAGAAGGACATTATATAATAATTACAGGGTCTATCCATCAAGAAGAACTAACAATTATAAATGTCTATGTGCCAAATACGGGAACCCCCAAATATATAAAACAATTACTCACAAACATAAGCAACCTTATTGACAAAAGGTGGTAATTGCAGGGGACTTTAATACCCCACTTACAACAATGGATAGATCATCTAGACACAGGATCAATAAAGAAACAAGGGCCCTGAATGATACATTGGATCAGATGGACCTGACAGATGTATTTAGAACTCTGCATCCCAAAGCAACAGAATATACTTTCTTCTCGAGTGCACATGGAACATTTTCCAAGATAGATCACATATTGGGTCACAAAACAGCCCTTCATAAGTATACAAGAATTGAGATCATACCATGCATACTTTTGGACCACAATGCTATGAAGCTTGAAATCAACCACAGGAAAAAGTTTGGAAAATCTCCAAAAGCATGGAGGTTAAAGAACACCCTACTAAAGAATGAATGGGTCAACCAGGCAACTAGAAAAGAAATTTAAAAATATATGGAAACAAATGAAAATGAAAATACAACAATCCAAATGCTTTGGGATGCAGTGAAGGCAGTCCTGAGAGGAAAATACATTGCAATCCAGGCCTATCTCAAGAAAAAAGAAAAATCCCAAATACAAAATCTAACAGCACACCTAAAGGAAATAGAAGCAGAGCAGAAAAGATACCCCAAAACCAGTAGAAGAAGAGAAATAATAAATATCAGAGGAGAAACGAACAATATAGAATCTAAAAAAACTGTAGAGCAGATCAACGAAACCAAGAGTTGGTTTTTTGAAAAAATAAACAAAATTGATAAACCTCTAGCCAGGCTTCTCAAATAGAAAAGGGAGATGACCCAAATAGATAAAATCATGAATGAAAATGGAATGATTACAACCAATCCCTCAGAGATACAAGCAATTATCAGGGGATACTATGAAAAATTATATGCCAACAAATTGGACAACCTGGAAGAAATGGACAAATTCCTAAATACCTACACACTTCCAGAACTCAAACTGGAGGAAGTGAACAGAGCCATAACCAGTGAAGAAATTGAATCAGTTATCAAAAATCTCCCAACAAATAAGAGTCCAGGACCATGGCTTCCCTGGGGAATTCTATCAGACATTTAAAGCAGAGATAATACCTATCCTTCTCAAGCTATTCCAAAAAATAGAAAGGGAAGGAAAACTTCCAGACTCATTCTATGAAGCCAGCATTACTTTGATTCCTAAACCAGACAGAGACCCAGTAAAAAAAATAGAACTACCGGCCAATATCCCTGATGAATATGGATGCAAAAATTCTCAATAAGATACTAGCAAATCAAATTCATCACTTTATAAAAAGAATTATTCACAATGATGAAGTGGGATTCATTCCTGGGCAGCAAGGCAGGTTCAACATTCACAAATCAATCAACGTGATACATCACATTCATAAAAGGAAAGATAAGAACCATATGATCCTGTCAATCGATGCAGAAAAAGCATTTGACAAAATTCACCATCCTTTCTTAATAAAAACCCTCGAGAAAGTCGGGATAGAAGGTACATACTTAAAGATCATAAAAGCCATTTATGAAAAGCCCACAGTTAACATCATCCTCAACGGGGAAAAACTGAGACATTTCCCCCTGAGATCAGGAACATGACAGGGCTGTCCACTCTTACCGCTGTTGTTTAACATAGTGTTGGAAGTGCTAGCATCAGCATTGGCATCAAAATGGCAAAGATGAAGTTAAGCTTTCACTTTTTGCAGATGACATGATATTATACATGGAAAATCCGATAGACTCTACCAAAAGGCTGCTAGAACTGATACATGAATTCAGCAAAGTTGCAGGATACAAAATCAATGTACAGAAATCAGTTGCATTCTTATACACTAATAATGAAGCAACAGAAAGACAAATAAAGAAACCTATCCCATTCACAATTGCACCAAGAAGCATAAAATACCTAGGGATAAATCTAACCAAAGATGTAAAAGATCTGTATGCTGAAAACTATAGAAAGCTTATGAAGGAAATTGAATAAGATATAAAGAAATGGAAAAACATTCCGTGCTCATGGGTTGGAAGAATAAATATTGTTAAAATGTCAATACTACCCAAAGTTATCTACACATTCAATTTAATCCCAATCAAAATTGCACCAGCATTCTTCTCAAAGCTAGAACAAGCAATCCTAAAATTCAAATGGAACCACAAAAGGCCTCAAATAGCCAAAGTAATTTTGAAGAAGAAGACCAAAGCAGGAGGCATCACAATCCCAGACTTTAGTCTCTACTACAAAGCTGTAATCGTCAAGACAGCATGGTATTGGCACAAAAACAGACACATAGAGCAATGGAATAGAATAGAAACCCCAGAACTAGACCCACAAAAGTATGGCCAACTAATCTTTGACAAAGCAGGAAAGAATATCCAATGGAAAAAAGACAGTCTCTTTAACAAATGATGCTGAGAGAACTGGACAGCAACATGCAGAAGAATGAAACTAGACCACTTTCTTACACCATTCACAAAAATTAACTCAAAATTGATAAAGGACCTGAATGTGAGACAGGAAACCATCAAAACCCTAGAGGAGAAAGCAGGAAAAGACCTCTCTGACCTCAGCCGCAGCAAGTTCTTACTTGACACATCCCCAAAGGCAAGGGAATTAAAAGCAAAAATGAACCGTAAAGAGAACTATAAAGAGAAAAAGCTTCTGCACAGCAAAGGAAACAATCAACAAAACTAAAAGGCAACCAACGGAATAGGAAAAGATATTTGCAAATGACATATTGGAGAAATGGCTAATATCCAAAATCTATAAAGAGCTTACCAAACTCCACACCCGAAAAACAAATAACCAAGTGAAGAAATGGGCAGAAAACATGAACAGATACTTCTCTAAAGAAGACATCCCGATGGCCAACAGGCACATGAGAAGATGCTCAACATCGCTCCTCATCAGGGAAATACAAACCAAAACCACACTCAGATATCACCCATGCCAGTCAGAGTGGCCAAAATGAACAAATCAGGAGACTATAGATGCTGGCGAGAATGTGGAGAAACGGGAACCCTCTTGAACTGTTGGTGGGAATGCAAATTGGTGCAGCCACTCTGGAAAACAGTGTGGAGTTTCCTCAAAAAATTAAAAATAGACCCACCCTATGACCCAGCAATAGCACTGCTAAGAATTTACCCAAGTGATACAGGAGTACTGCTGCATAGGGGCACTTGTACCCCAATGTTTATAGCAGCACTCTCAACAATAGCCAAATTATGGAAAGAGCCTAAATGTCCATCAACTGATGAATGGATAAAGAAATTGTGGTTTATATACACAATGGAGTACTACGTGGCAATGAGAAAGAATGAAATATGGCCCTTTGTAGCAACATGGACACAACTGGAGAGTGTGATGCTAAGTGAAATAAGCCATACAGTGAAAGACAGATACCACATGTTTTCACTCTTATGTGGACCCTGAGAAACTTAACAGAAACCCATGGGGGAGGGGAAGGAAAAACAAAAAAGAGGTTAGAGTGGAAGAGAGCCAAAGCATAAGAGACTCTTAAAATCTGAGAACAAACTGAGGGTTGATGGGGGGTGGGAGGGAGGGGAGGGTAGGTGATGGGCATTGAAGAGGGCCTCTTTTGGGATGAGCACTGGGTGTTGTATGGAAACCAATTTGACACTAAATTTCATATATTAATAAATAAATAAATAAATAAATAGATAGATAAATAAATGACTTTTTGTATCCCCCCCAAAAACAGAAGTAAGAAAATAACATTAATCTCATGTATATCTCCATGAGTGCAACTGGGTGACACTGTCAGGTGCATTCTCAATTAGCAGTAATATTTTGAGAGGAATGTTTTTTTTGGAGCAGATCTCAACAGTGGATTAAGATACTTAGTAAGCCATGTTGTAAATAGATGTACTGTCATCCAGCCTTTGTGTTCCATTTACAGAGCACAGACAGAGTAGATTTAGCAGAATTCTTAAGGGCTCTAGGATTCAGAATGATCAATAAATATTGGCTTTAATCTAAAGTCACTAGCTGTATTAACCCCTAACAAAAGAGTCAGTCTGTCCTCTGAAACTTTGAAGCCAGACACTGACTTCTCCTCTCTAGCTATGAAAGTCCTAGAAAGCATCTTCTTCCCATATAAGGTTGTTTTGCTGACATTGAACATCCATTGTTTACTGTAGCCAGCTTTATTAACGATCCTACCTAGATCTTCTGCATAAGTTGCTGCAGCTTCTACATCAGCTCTTGTTACTTTACTTTGTGGTCATATGTTATGAAGAAAGCTGCTTTCCTTAAACCTCATGAACCAACCTCTGCTAGCTTCAAACTTTTCTTCTGCAGCCTCCTCACCCCTCAGCTTCAGAGAATTGAAGAAATTTAGAGTATTGCTCCAGATTAGGTTTGGCTTAGGGAAATGTAATGTCTGTTTTGATCTTTTATTCAGGCAACTAAACTTTCTCCATATCACCAATAGGCTGTTTTCCTTTCTTATCATTCATGCATTCACTGGATTAGCACTTTTAATTCCTTTTGAGCACTTTTTCTTTGCATTCACAACTTGGTTAACTGTTTATTACAAGAGGCCTGGCTTTTGCTCTATCTCAGCTTTGGACATACCTCCCTTACAAAGCTTAATCGATTCTATGTGTTGATTTAAAGTGAGAGACATATGACTCTTCCTTTCACTTGCACACTTAGAGTTATCATTAGTCTAATTCCAATATTGTGTCTCAGAGCCCGAGGAGAGGGAGAGAGACAAGGAATGATCGATTGGTGGAGTAGTCAGAACACACTATGAAATTTGCCACCATATACAGAGAAGTTCGTGACACCCCAAAACAATTAGAATAGTAACATTAAGATCATTGATCAGATATCACCATAGCAAATATAATAATAATGAAAAGTCTGAAATATTACAAGAATTACCATAACGTGACACAGAAACATTAAGTAAGAACATCCTGTTGGAAAAATGATGCCAATAGACTATCTCTATGCATGTTGTTACAAACTTTAAATTGGTAAAAAAAGAATGAAGTATCTGTGAAGTGCAAAAATGCAAAGTGAAATAAAATGAGGTATGCCTGGGGCGCCTGGGTGGCGCAGTCGGTTGAGCGTCCGACTTCAGCCAGGTCACGATCTCGCGGTCCGTGAGTTCGAGCCCCGGGTCGGGCTCTGGGCTGATGGCTCGGAGCCTGGAGCCTGCTTCCGATTCTGTGTCTCCCTCTCTCTCTGCCCCTCCCCCGTTCATGCTCTGTCTCTCTCTGTCCCAAAAATAAATAAACGTTAAAATGAGGTATGCCTGTAAAGAGATGTGCTATGTTCATGAACAGAAAGACTAAATATTGTTAAAATCCAATTTTCCTTAAATTTCCATATATTTTCCTGAATTTCACCTAAAATTCACCTATAGATTCAAGGTGATTTCTGCCAGAGTCCTAGTAGACTTTTGGTTTGCATTGGAGAAGTTTTCCTTAAGGCCTATAAGGAAATTCAAAGGATCTATGATGAACAAAGAAATACAAAATTGTAAAGAAGAACAAGTCTGGAGGACTTATATTAGTTGATTTCAAAAATGCTAAATCTACAAAAATCAGGGTAGTATAGTATTGTTGTAAGTATAGTTATATACATCAATAGAAGAGAATAAAGATTTCAGAAATAGGTCCTCCTATCTATGATAAATTTATTTTTCAAAAAAAAATAGGATAATGATAATTCAATGGGGATAGGATAGTCTTTCCACAAATGAGGAGAAGCATGAGTAGGCAAAATATCCAGCCTTCCCTCTACTATGAAGAATTAATTAAAAATGGAACAAATCTAAAAGTAGTTGCTAAACCTTTAAAACATGTCAAATAAAATGTAGGAGAAAATCTGAGTTTATGTAGAAATTTCTTCAATCTGACACCAAAAAAAACATAAATAACAAAACAAATATTTTAAAAATGGAGCTTTCTCTAAATTAAAAACTTCTGCTCTTCAAAGATATTGGTAAGGGAATAAAAAAAGATACTATAGAGTAAAAGGAAATAAGGAAGGAAAGGAAAGGAAAGGAAAGGAAAGGAAAGGAAGGAGGCAGGAGGGAGGAAAAGAAGGGAAAGGAAAGGAAAGGAAAGGAAAGGAAAGGAAAGGAAAGGAAAGGAAGGAGGCAGGAGGGAGGAAAAGAAGGGAAAGGAAAGGAAAGGAAAGGAAAGGAAAGGAAAGGAAAGGAAAGGAAAGGAAAAAAAAGAAAAGAAAAAGAAAGAAGGAAGGAGAGAAAAGGAAGGAGGCAGAAAGAAAAAGACTTTCATTACATAAGTATAGATATAGATATATGGACTTTTATCCAGAATAATAAAAAATTCTTACAACTAAAAAGATGACAAATGACTTAATAAAAAAAATGGGGATTATTCAAGAAATGGGTATATGAGTTGATACTTGATTAACAAAGATACATGGATGACAAACAAGCACATGAAAGATGCTTACTATCATTAGTTTTGGGGGTAATACAAATAAAAACACAATGAGATAACACTACAGTTAGAACAGATAATGTAAAACAGATTGACAATAAGGAATATAGTTAGGATCTGGAACAAGTGGCATTGTCCTAAGTGTCTGATGGGAATTTTAAAATGGTTACAGCCATTTTGTAAAACACATGGAATATTTTAATGACTTAAACATACACTTATCATACACCAAAAAATTTTCACTCTCAGTTATCCAATAGAAATGAATTCCTGTCTCCACAAAAACCTTATACACAAATTTCATAGAAGCAGTATCCATAATAGCTTAAAACTGGGAATTATTCAAATACGCATCCAGTCACAAATAGGTTAAAAAAAAAAAAAGACACATTCTTGCAATAGGATACTACTTAGCAAAAAGAAGAAACAAACTATTGATACACACACTAACTTGACTTACATAAATTTATGCTAATTAAAAGAAGAGACAAATTCCTCCTTATTTTATAATGTCACATTTATAAAATTTCTGGAAAAAGAAACACTGTAGCAATAAAAAAATCAGCATTTACTGGATCTGATGCTAGGAGTGAAGATTATAAAGGGTTATTAGACACTTTTTTGGGGTGACTTAATTATTTTAAAACTTGATTGTGATTCTATTTCAACACCTTAAGAATTTATAAAAATTCACTGGATTGCAAATGTAAGGTTGGTGATGGTTTTAGTTGAATGTAAATTATACTTCAATTACCCCGGAAAAAATGTTAAAGGGATATGGAATAATTGTTGTTAGGCTTTTTACATACACTGTTTGGAATAATCATTTGATTTTACCAATCATTCACATAAGTAGATATAAAACTAATAAAAATCATGATATTTGGATGAGTTAATTTAGATTCTCTTTTACCTCATATGCACACTTATATTGACAGAAAAGATCAGCTCAATTAACTAAAAGTACTTTACATACAAAATAGGTACAGAAGCTTAGTCATTACTGTTTCCAAGTTACATTTCTTTCTGTTTCTTTTTTTCCATTACAGCTGCAATTCAAACTAAAAATAGAGATTAAGCTGAATTCTATTCTCTAACGCCTTCTTTGGTTATTGCATCTGCCTCCAGTACAAATTAATATGAATCATGCACCAAGAACAAACATTTTGGAGTGCCTGAAAGAAATATAAAGACATTTTCCTAGAATCTATATATATTTTAAATGAAGATTTAAGACATTGTTTGTGGAAATCAAATTAACCCCAAACTGAACCTCCCAAAATGGAAGTTATTTTTAATAAGAAAAGGATTCCTAAATAAAAATTCTCATTATCAAAGATTGCTTCTTAAAACTAATTCCAAGAAAAAAATTTTAAAGTGTATGTCCATGCAATATGAGTATGTGACTTCCTGATCAGTTTTCTCTACAAGAAAGTGAATGTGTTTAAATCCAGCGTAATAAACTCCTGCTTGCCGAAGTGAGATCATTTGTGTTTCAGCATTGCGACTCTCTTATGACATTTGCAATTCTAAGTTCTCGTTCTTCAGTTTACTAAAAGAAACAATGACTCACCCTAATATGTGAAATTACTATTTTCCTGGTGCCTATATTTATCAAATGATATAATAATCCCCAAAACTACATCCACAATAACAAAAATATTTATTCAATATACATAGGCTAATACCCATATATTACATTTAATTCTCACATCAGTTCTTTGAGGTAATAGGAATTCCCCCAGTGAGTTTTCCCAGTGGAATCAAGGAATAATCTCAAGATTAGTAGTAGTGAGAGAAAAATGAAGATGATTTTCTCTTGGCAAATAATAAAATAAATAAGCTGAGTCATTCCCCCATATTTATAGCAATTGATTCTGATATTTGCACTCCAAATCAAGCAACAAATCTATATATATGTATGGCAGGACTACAAAAGGGTAAACAAAAAACACCCTCCAAATGTGCCTCAAAATAAATGGTAGCATCTCTGACAATTTGCAATTTGCCTGAAGGATATGGACCCTGCCACCATACCCAGAAAACAAAGTGGCTGGTTAGGACATTGAGCATCCTGACTGCATGCCCTGCACCCAGAGCTAATCCCTGCCAAGAGTCATCACTACTATTTTCCACACTGACAATCCACACTGCGATTGTCAGAGGCAGATGTCCTTTAAACAAAAAGTAAAATTCACTGCAAGAGGCAAGAGGTGCTTATTTTGGTTAAGGAAATATACTATAGTTACAGGTGATCTTCATTTTTTTTAAATTATTTTTATTTTTTTAGATGTTAATTTCTGAGAGAGAGACAGAGACAGAGAGAGAGAGAGAGAGAGAGAGAGCGAGCGAGCAGGGGAGGGACAGAGAGAGAAGGAGACACAGAATCCAAAACAGACTCCAGGCTCTGAAGTATCAAAACAGAGCTCCATGAGGGGTTCAAAGTCATAAACTGTGAGATCATGACCTGAGCTGAAGCTGGATGATTAACTGACTGAGCCACATGGGTGCCCCCAGATTATCTTAATTTTAATCTTCAAAAAGAAATGCTAACAGAAAATAAAAGATCAACCATATTTAAGGAAATCCAACTGCTGAAGAGGGGCATAAAATCTACCATATGACAATTAAATGCTAAAGAACTAATAGAAGACATTGAAGATTATTTAAAACAATATAGAAGACATTATCTACATAGATTACATTTCCCCCTAAGTGCTGTTACACAAAAAGGAAATAATCACAAGCGTTCAAATTTTAAAATATAGTTGCCAAAATTTAGGGGAAAAAAGATAGCCAAATAATAATGGAATGCATGCCTCTACGATTAGTGAGCACAGGGATGTAGTTAAGGAATTCTCCAGAAATCAGTGCATATAAACAAAGATGTAGGGTTCATTAAATAATTTGTTAGAAACTTGAAGACTAGATTTATAAGTTCCACAATCTAGCAGCAATTCTAGAGACAAGAGAGGGAAGGAGAAAGAAAACGTTTGAAAATAAGTGATAGATGAAATTTACTCCAAATCAAGACAAGTGATACAAGATCAAAGACATTTTCTAAGCCATAATCAATTGAAAGTATGTGATGTTCATACACACACACACACACACACACACACACACACACACACACACACACTTTCATGTGTTAAAACTCTCTAATGGCATGTTTCCTGATCTGTGACTGAGGCTCTTGTGCCCTAATGTAGAATCTTCATTTTTCAGTCTCTAAAGAGTTGCTCCAACATCTCTGCTACCTCAGCAGGTTCATGGTGTTGGAAAGCTTGAAATGTTAGGATATCTAAATCTAGACAATTGCCAAGGTGGGTTGCAAACCTAGGCTGACTGATAATTAGGTGCTTTTTGTAATTGGTTCACTGTTCATTAAGGGCAGTTAAGGACAAACCAGTCTTCTAATGTTAAAATAGAAATATAATTTTTATGCTAAAAATACTGGATTATTTAGCACACATTTGCCACCTTAAGTTTTACAAACTATGTAATTTTCTTAGGAAGCATATTAGAAATTACTTCTTTTGTTTTAATTAAAAGGAGCCATTTTTAATTACCACCAAAACTTGAGACTTCCAATTGCTTTACATTCTTGCCAAAACTTTGTATGGTCTGTTTGTTAAATTTGTCTTGTTTTAAAATTTACCCATTCCCATAGGTTTTAGTCACATTTATGACATTAATTTGAATTTTTAAAATAATTAATGATGTCAGTCATATTTTCATGTGCTTATATGCCATCTGCAGGTATTATTTTGTCACTTAACTATGTGCAACTTTTGCCTATTTTTAATTAGTTTGTTCCCTATTTATTGAGTTGTGAGAGTGCTGTATGTATTCTGGATACAAATCCTCTATCAGAAGTATGATTTTAAAACATTTTTCCTAACTTGTGATTTTGTTCTCCTTTCTTTTAACAGTATCTTTTGAAGAGTATAAGTTCTTAATTTTGATGAAGTATAATTTATAATTTTTGATGGTTCATACTTTAGGTGCTATATCTAAGAAATATATGCTTAGCCAAGATCACAAAGATTTTTCTCTTGTTTTCTTCTAGAAATTTTAAGGTTTCAGATACTACATTTTTTGGTATGACCCATTTATTAAAGTTTTCATGGGATGCAATGTAAAACACTAATATTTTGAGAAAAAATTTAACCTTTTCCCAGTAAATAACATTATTCCATATATCGCTAATTATAAAATTTTAGGGGCAGTGATGATCAGTTGTAGATTTCAAGTCATTGACAACCATATGGAGGAGAATATATCTGCACTTGAGAGCTTGCACTGGTGTAAGGCAAGGTATTCTTTAGAGACAAGTATCAATCAATAAGACTACTTTCTTATTTTTATTCTAAAAAGCTATTACTGAGGGAATGGTCAATCATTAATAGTGTTGTTTGTTTGTTTGTTCCTTTAAATAGGCTCTACACCCAACATGGGGCTTGAACTCATGAACTCACCGCCTGTGATCAAGAGTCGCATACTCTACTAAGCCAAGCCAGTCACCCCTTAACAGTTCTTTTTTTAGTGTATAACTCAAGTATTGAATCTGAAACTGTGAGGGATTAGAAAAAAGAATTAAGATTAATGATTGTGAGAGGTAAATACAGTACCATAGCAATAACTATGGCATTTAAAGATTTTTCCCCCATATCCCAACTATAATACATTCTCAAATAGATTTAATAGAGGTAATTTGAAGATAATTTACTGAAAAGAATAGAGACAATCCTTAGGAAACAATACTACTACTCTTGCAATTTGTTTTGTCAGTTGTATTATTGTTTTATACAATGAACAAATCTTTGTTTAAATTTAACTTTGCTAAATTAACTTAAATTACAAATGTAATCAACACCCTTGAATTACAATAGAATAACCATAATTATTGCTTTTGTATCAACACGTAATCACACAATAACTGAAAGCTAGTGAGGAAGTGTTTCAATGGTTGTTTTCCTTCTCAGATCTGCAAGTATAAGTCAGAGATAAAATAATCTGAATAAAAACTTCCCTGATTCTTTGTAACTTATGTAATTCATTTCCTAATCAACCATGTGCAACATGGAGGAAAAAACAATTGTATACCATTTGTCTGACTGTAAGAGGTCTGGACATTTTTTTTAATATAGGAAGCACATGCCTGATGGGGGAGATAAAAAATATAATATGCTGCATTTGTCTGATTCTTTTGATGATTTCTTTTGAAATAATTTTTTTCCAAATTTTTATATATTTGATAGACTTACTACATTTCTATTTAAAACTCCCCAATTAAATAGAACTAACCTATTTTTATGTTAACAGGAATTACTATATAACTTGTATAATAAGGCTTATCACTTGCTGTCTTAATTTTTGTAGTATTTTTTCTTTTTCCTTTGAAATCAAACATTTCACGCTCTCATTTCTCACCTTTCTGGGTTTTGTTGTTGTTGTTATACTACACACACACACACACACACACACACACACACACGCCTCCTTTTCCACGTTGCTTCACAACCAAATGGAAAATAAAACAACTAAGCACAAAAACATCTCCCCCGCCCTTAGGTGGGCAATTTTACTTATTTATGTACATTTGAGCTTCTCTATATCAAATCCATGATTTGGGCATACTTACCCACATAGTAACTGATGACACTATGTTGCCTCTCCCATGGGGCAGACTGATTTAAAACTTCTGGTGAAGTTGGCTTTACCCCACAAGGAAGGGGCTGGGATTAACATGGACAGGGTGTTTTTGTTGTTTTTGCTTTTTTTATTTTTCCTTCTACCTTATCATTAAAATAAGTGCCTCTTCTTCCTTTGGGAGGACTGAAGGAGGGACAGGAGAAATGCCAGAATTGATATACTTCTGGGCTAACTTCACCTTGAAGGAAACATCAAATGTGGGGGAAAAAAACCTCTTAGTTTTCCCACCTAAACAATGGGAAATACGATCAAGCAGAAAATATTTGATATTTGGGCATTATTCAGAAGATTGTTAAACCACAATCAATAAGTGGAGGTTAATAACAGGACTCCTGCCATTCAGACAAATGTTTCAAGGGTTATGTGTAAACACATGTAGAGGCTTTCATTAGTCATCAAGAAAATACAGACTAAAGAGCCAGGACTAAGATGTGTTGAGGCATTCCTCCAGAACAAAATTTAAGGGAGCGACAAACAGTGATTAAGATAAATAACATTTTAATGCAACGTTTAAAAAAATCAAAATCAATGCAAAAAGTCCATGATGAATAATTTATATCTAAAGTTTAAGATAGGATCTGTTGGCCAGGCCACAAGGAGATACGCAGTAAAATGTATAAAACTTAAAGATTGGCAATACCAAGTGTTGTCAAGAATGTGAAGCAACTAGAACTTTCTTAAGAAAACATTTTAGGGGGGCGCCTGGGTGGCGCAGTCGGTTAAGCGTCCGACTTCAGCCAGGTCACGATCTCGCGGTCCGTGAGTTCGAGCCCCGCGTCAGGCTCTGGGCTGATGGCCCAGAGCCTGGAGCCTGCTTCCGATTCTGTGTCTCCCTCTCTCTCTGACCCTCCCCTGTTCATGCTCTGTCTCTCTCTGTCTCAAAAATAAATAAAAACGTTAAAAAAAAAATTTAAAAAAAAAAAGAAAGAAAACATTTTAGGGGCGCTGGGTGGCTCAGTCGGTTGGGTGGCCAACTTCGGCTCAGGTCATGATCTCGCGGTCGGTCCGTGAGTTCGAGCCCCGCGTCAGGCTTTGTGCTGACAGCTCAGAGCCTGGAGCCTGTTTCAGATTCTGTGTTTCCCTCTCTCTGACCCTC
Source organism: Leopardus geoffroyi (assembly GCF_018350155.1). Classification (NCBI taxonomy): domain Eukaryota; kingdom Metazoa; phylum Chordata; class Mammalia; order Carnivora; family Felidae; genus Leopardus; species Leopardus geoffroyi. The sequence continues at coordinate 172,045,446 of NC_059328.1, read as the reverse complement.
CCCCATTCGTGCTCTGTCTCTCTCTGTCTCAAAAATAAATAAACAAGGGGCACCTGGGTGGCGCAGTCGGTTAAGCGTCCGACTTCAGCCAGGTCACGATCTCGCGGTCCGTGAGTTCGAGCCCCGCGTCAGGCTCTGGGCTGATGGCTCAGAGCCTGGAGCCTGTTTCCGATTCTGTGTCTCCCTCTCTCTCTGCCCCTCCCCCGTTCATTCTCTGTCTCTCTCTGTCCCAAAAAAATAAACGTTGAAAAAAAAAATTTTAAAAATAAATAAATAAATAAATAAATAAACGTTAAAAATTTTTTTTTTTAAATTGTTAATAAAAGAAAACATTTTAAAAGATTAGATAACTGTTTAACAGTTTCTCATAAGGTTAAACATACACTTACCCTATAACCCAGCAAAATCTCTGGTATACCCACGAGAAACAAAAACATATTTCTACAAAAAGACTTATACAAGATGCTCATAGCAGCTTTAATAGTAAGACAAAGATTGCGAAAAACTTGGAACATTTATCAGCAAAAGAAAGGATAACCAATCATGTCATATGCATAACGTGCAATTTTCAAAGAAATTTCATGGAGGACAAAGTATTAACAAAAGATTAGATATTGTATGATTCTCTTTATATAAAGCTCAAGAGGAAAAAATAACCTATAGTGATAGAAATTAAACAAACACACAAGTACAAAAATATGCCTCTGTGGGGGCATTACCTGGAAAGTGGCTGCAAGAAATTGTTAGGCACGATGAAAAAAAAATTGATTTGAGTGTGTGCATTTGCCAAACTCATTAATAGGCTCCACGCTGAGTGTGGAGCCTGGCTGAAGTTCTTTTCTCCCTCTCTCTCTGCCCCTCCCTCTTTCTCTCTCTCTATCTCTCTCTCTCCCAAAATAAATAAACATTTGAAAAAACAAGTATTTAACTCCATGATTAAGGTCAATTACTTGTATTACATGTAAATGTACCTCAATTTCAACCTTTATTTATTTTTGGGACAGAGAGAGACAGAGCATGAACGGGGGAGGGGCAGAGAGAGAGGGAGACACAGAATCGGAAACAGGCTCCAGGCTCTGAGCCATGAGCCCAGAGCCTGACGCGGGGCTCGAACTCACGGACCGCGAGATCGTGACCTGGCTGAAGTCAGACGCTTAACCGACTGCGCCACCCAGGCGCCCCTGTACCTCAATTTCAAAAGAGAGGGGGGAAAGAAGGAATACCAGAGCAGCATTTAACCTTTATTTTCATTATCAGCTTTATAAGGAGCATTTTTCAATACTTTTTCCTAATTGCCCCATAGAAATTTTAACGCCACAAATATATCTATTTACATATTTTCCATATATCTCTGCTTTATACATAAGAAGAGTAATATTTTTAAATTTCATCACCAATAACTCAATTTTACTTGCTTAGGGACAATATTGTCCCCATTGAGAATGTATCGACTAGAATTAAGTGGGTTTCACAGGTTTTCTGAACCATCAAAGTGATAATTAAAAATTAATCATAACTTTCCTATTCCAGGTACCCAAATGAAAAGTACTTAGGAAAAAAAAATAACTTCCTTGAAAAGTTCAGGTAAGAAAACTGTGCCTATATTGAAAGTATCATTTACAATTTTAGGACAAATATAAATATAAAAAATACATAAACATTTTGTAGACAAAAAAGATAATTGATTTTATTCATCAAAAGTCATCTGTTTGAAACATTCTGATTATTTAAACTGATAGTTTATTCTATGTTAGAAATGATACCTCAAGCAAAGTAGAGGAGAATATCATAGTCTTGACAGAAAATGGTTTATTTAATTTGCTTCAACAGGTTTCAATCCTTAATTTTTTTCTGCTTTCTCCATTAGAATCTTACTTTTAAAAAAATTTCAGGGGCGCCTGGGTGGCGCAGTCGGTTAGGCGTCCGACTTCAGCCAGGTCACGATCTCGCGGTCCGTGAGTTCGAGCCCCGCGTCAGGCTCTGGACTGATGGCTCAGAGCCTGGAGCCTGTTTCCGATTCTGTGTCTCCCTCTCTCTCTGCCTCTCCCCCGTTCATGCTCTGTGTCTCTGTCCCAAAAATAAATAAAAACGTTGAAAAAAAAAATTAAAAAAAAAAAAAAAAATTTCAAAGTGAAAAAAGCTCTTGCTACTTATACATTGCTTAGAGCTGGGTATATTCCAGCAATATAAATGAAGTTTTTTTCTTTTACCACTTGTTTACAATAAATAGCTTTAGCAATTCAGTGATCATCAGTTATAATTGAATATTTATTCCACATTTTTCTTTTATTATTTGAATTCTACGTGACTGGCAAAGCTATATTTTAAAGCTGTAAGCTATATTATGCTGGCATATCAGGCAAATGAATGTTTGATGGGGTGTGCTAATGTGAGCTAAAAATAAAATCCCATCTGTTCACCTTTCGAACTACACTGCATCAGTACCCTGCATATTGCATACAACATACTCCAATGAAACAAAAATAAAAATTTCTTTATTTTTATCTATAACAGTAATAGCAGGCTACTTTGAAGAGGGGACAATTCATATATGATTCCCTGGAATGCAGTAAATTTGTGTATTTGACAAGATAATCTGATCACAAAAGTAAACAATTACAGTGACTGTTTTAGGTCCAAGAAAATAAAATACTTAAGAACGTATACCATAAAGTTTTGGTCGTTTCTGCAAATTGTTTGAATAACATAATACATTTCAAAGGAAGTATATACCCATATATTTTTCACATATAGAATAATTAACAACTGGAAAATACATATCCAATGCTTGTGAATTACATACCCTTGCTTATGAATTATTATGCTACCTGGCTAAGTAAACATTATTGCTTCATTTATTTTACTCTTATAATTAGTCTTCATATCACAACTGTTCCTAAATTTTCTATGCCACAAATGTTTGTTTTGCTTTACCAAATAAACAAGGCTGACGATAAAAAAACATTCTCACAGCACCTGGGTGGCTTAGTCAGTAAGCGTCCATGACCTACTTCAGCTCAGGTCATGATCTGAGGGTAGTGAATTCAATCCCCACATTGTGCTCTGTGCTGACAGCTCAGAGCCTGGAGCCTGCTTCGGATTCTGTGTCCCCTCCCTCTGCCCCTTCCCGACTCAGGGTCTGTCTGTCTCTCAAAAATGAATAAACGTAAAAAAAATTTTTTTAAAGTTCTTGCAATCCCACATGTTGTTTAATGTAATTCAACAATGCACTTTTGTTAAAAGCATTCTAAAATTAATTTTTAGTATTTAACATTTGCTGTGGATATTTTATTATTCCATGATCAGGAGACAAATTTAAACCCAGGTAGTTATAGCTCTTTCACCTATTTATCATAATGCATTCTGATGTCTTTTATTAAATATAGAGATCAACAATTATTACTTGGAGTGTTCCAGTTTGAGATACAACACTACTCAGTGTGTGCATAGAATAGTAATTTCTGTTTTATACCCAATATATTACTTGATCGCAATATATATACATATATATATATATATATATATATATATATATATATATATATACACACACACACACACACATATATAAATATTTTGTCTCGAGGCAGAATTATTTTCTTTTGCAGTGATGACTATATTCCTTTCTTTTGTCTTTGAAAAAATAGGTGTAATATTTTCTACATTCTTTCCCTTAGATGTGCCTATTCATTCAAAGATATTTTAATAAAAATTAAAGTCAGATGAAAATGTACAAAATATTGTTGGAAGTACCTGCTCTCTAGTAATAGATTCTGAAACATCTGTTCTTAGCCTATGCTTCTGTATGATTTTCTAGTTCCTCACATCCTATTGCTTTGACTGTGTAATTTTATTTCTATATTCTTATCTAACCCATTTGTTTGATGGCTCAGTTTGACTATTTGGTTTGACAGAGTACCCATATAGTTTATTATGCAATCAAGGATACTTTAACTAGTAAAACAGGGCAGACGTGCTAAGTAAACTGAAAAAGAAGCATAAATCAGGACTGTCATGGAAAAACTCAGATGAATGAGCAATTCAAACTATGATCGCATTAGGACAGGATTTCTGGTATCTGTCCTTCATCCCCATACAGTGATGCCATCTGAACCCTGGTACTTCTCTTGACCCAGGGAGGGACTGAATAATCCACCTTTAATTTTATGTGTCCATCAGGAAAGATGGATGTGATGTCTCTCAAATTATCACTTATTTACCACTTTTCATTCTGTCTTAAGAGAACTTCGGGTCTGGGCATTTGGGTGGCTCAGTCTGTTAAGCACCGCCTGATTTTGGCTCAGGTCATGAAAACATGGTTCCTGAGTTCGAACTCCATGAAGGGCTCTGTGCTGACAGCTCAGAGGCTGGAGCCTGCTTTGGATCTGTGTCTCCCTCTCTCTCTACCCCTCCCCCACTCATGCTCGCTCTCTCTCTCTCTCTCTCAAAAATAAACATTTATTTATTTTTTAAAGACATCTTCAGGCCAATTTCCCCTCTAAATAAATTATGTCTTCAGTGCTGATTTAGACTCTTCTGAAAGCTTTCAGCTATGTTAAAAACTCTAGAACTTATTTATCTCTTCATCTCTGGAAATTCTGAGGAAACAATAGTTAAATCTCTATTATGCTGTACTTTAATAAAAAGATTCTCAATGTGTACCGTAAATGATTTTTTCCCAGGCAAACTTTATAATTTTATATTACAGAAAAAATATTTATATAATAAAGGGAGTGTCATTAATGAAAACTCATTATTTTATGAGTATCATGCAATTTATATTTTTTAAATTTTTAAGTAAAATATAATCAAGTTGTAAACAAACCAAGATGGAATTGATTGAACTCCTGAATGGACAATCTCTTTGAGTGCAATTCTTGGCAAGAGCTGGTAAGCATTTAGCAAGGATTTCTAGTGTTGTGGTAACAGTAGCAATATTTCAAGGCAATAAATCTTGACATTAAAGCCATAAAACTAAATAATTTTGAATCTAATATTTTATGAAACACAATACAAACAACTAAGGCTTTCTAATCAAAGAAGAGTGGTAATTTAGGCAAATACTTCTGACTGGCTAGGCAATATTATTAAATAATTATAGCATCAGGAAAGTACTGTCAAATGAATAATAATATTTTAGTGGATAAAGATTTTCTTGATATCAGAACTAAAATGAGAGGAAGTGCATGTGAATAAAAAAACATTATTTTAAAAGGACTATAAGTTATAATACAATTTAGCATTCAATGTACAAGTTAGCATTTTTTTTTAGGAACAGAGCACTGCACTTAAACTTTTCTTTAAAGGATATATATTACATTTTCACTTAGAGTGGGCATATATTACATATTTACAGCTTCTTTGCAAGACTTTTAAACTCAAGAGTCATTTATTTTTCACTCCTTGTTTGCTCTTAAGGTAGCTAGACATACATCAGGGCCACACAGCTATTTAAAAAGTGGTGCTTAAAGAAGGTACAAATGCCAGTGCCAGTGCACTCTTGTGATAATATCTTTCAAGTAGGAGGGTTAAATAACCTGTTTACTAAAAGTTCCGTTTTTTTTTTTTCAAAAGTAGTAGAATTGTAGTAGAATATGACTGACGTTATTTGAGATGGTGCTCTTTGAAGTGAATCTGCCTCCTTATTACTATCCTATTGGGTTCAGCCTTTCTTCTATCTTACTGGGTGTGTCTTATTTTATTTAGTAAGTCTGTATCTTATTTCAAATTTCTTTACCTTTTTTCTGCAACTTATCAAGTGTCAACTACCCTGACAACCCAGACAATTCATAGTGATTTGAGAACTCTTACCTTGTATCATGTTCTTCTTTCACTACTTTGCTAAGAGCAATTAGAATTGATAGCCAAAAAATCCTACTGAAGAGTTGCCTAAGAGCACTTTCTTTTTACACAAGTTTCATTGTATAGAAAAGAATAGGTTGGGGCGCCTGGGTGGCGCAGTCGGTTAAGCGTCCGACTTCAGCCAGGTCACGATCTCGCGGTCCGTGAGTTCGAGCCCCGCGTCAGGCTCTGGGCTGATGGCTCGGAGCCTGGAGCCTGTTTCTGATTCTGTGTCTCCCTCTCTCTCTGCCCCTCCCCCGTTCATGCTCTGTCTCTCTCTGTCCCAAAAATAAATAAACGTTGAAAAAAAATTAAAAAAAAAAAAAAAGAAAAGAATAGGTTTATTAAAATTATCACTTATATCAGTTACAGCATTTCAATCAGCACAATAGATAAAATCATGTTGTTGGAGACAATTCATTAGTTAAACAAGATCTGACAGTAAGTACTGGATGGTCCATTTACCACACAGGGATTATTTCCCATTAAATAATACACTTAAGAGGAAAAGCTTTCTCTAAAAAATGTATACATATGGAAAGATTCTGCTGTATTAAGATACAATTTAATAAACCAATCTATGCATATATACATTCTTATCTCATTTAATTAAATAAAATTTTTATGCCAGTGAAGTTTTTATGTTTTGTTTGCTTCTTCCTTGAAGCCCTGAATTGCTACTTCCTGTCTTAATGAATGTGGAGAGTAGTAAAAATCAAAGTTTAATGATATCTGCTTATTTTTCAGCTGGACAGCCTATTATTGATGTTATGGCTTACTATCCAACATATAGTGACTGATTACTTGACTAGAATTGAAATAATGCTATGCTATTCCTGGATGTGGATTCTAGCAAATTTGCCAGTATCAAAATCCAGAAAATTGGATATTTTTTATGTTTAAATTGAAGGGAAACAACCTTTTGTACCGTCAAGAACCACACAGTCTTAGTAAAACTATGCTTCGGGACATTGTTTAGCAAAATGTTTAAGTTTGCTAGTGAATATCACAGATTGATGCATATTATCTTAACAGTTCTGAATATTTAGTCCAAATGTGTTCGTGTCTCATTTTTGATGTGACTATAATCATATAAAGACAACTGGACACATATGCATGCTTTTGCATGTGTGTATGAGTAAACATGGATTTGCTAAAGTTACATTTTATGACCCTGGTACAGCGTACACTCTGAGAGAAAAGATCCATCTTTGAACCCGTTAAGAATGTTTAGTAATACATTTTCTGGGGGGTACCTGAGTGGTTCAGTCAGTTAAGCTTCTGACTCTTGATTTCAGTTCGGGTCATTATCTCACCATTTGTTAAATTGAGCCCCATGTTCAGCTTGGGATTCTCTCTTCCTCTCTCTGCCTCTCCCCCACTCTTTCTCTTTCTCAAAATAAATAAATAAGCATTTAAAAAATTAATACATTGTCTGTACTCAGCATATGGTAGTAGGTACAATTTTAGATTGAGTGAGAATTAGAGATCTGAACTATCTGAAATCTTTACTCAGCTTAGATACTACCTGACACGTGATGAGTCATTAAACTACTGTATGCTTTATTTCATATGCATAGTAAAATCGGTTGATAGTAAATGTATAGAAAAATGATTTCTCTAGTTTTGAATTTTTATGATTTTTCTATAGCAAAAACAAATTCATCTTCAACTTCTCTACTGTAACTGAATTTATTCTAGGGTTGTATTAGAAAATGATCCTCTATGGTCATTAGCATAGAAACTAAAATTAGAAATTTCCATGAGGGAACATGGAAAAGAATGGATCAAAAAAGTAGAACAAGGGGCACCTGGGTGACTCAGTTGGTTAGGTATGCAACTTCGACTCAGGTCATGATCTCACAGTATGGGAGTTCGAGCCCCACGTCGGGCTCTGTGCTGACCACTCAGCCTGGAGCCTGCTTCAGATTCTGTGTCTCCCTCTCTCTCTCTGCCCCTCCCCTGCTCATGCTCATGCTCATGCTCTGTCTCTGTCTCTGTCTCAAAAATAAACATTTAAAAAAAGAAAAGAACAAAACAAACAAAAAAACAGGAATTCAACTACCAGCATTACCATTTCCTTACTTTAGCAAAGATTTCACTGAATATTTCTAACTTTAACATAATGCAATATGTTAGCAGGGTGAAAAGCATTTAAAAAAAAAAAGTCCAATGCCTGTCAATGTTTAAATGTAAATTAAGCTTGTACTCTGAATTGTAGTTGAGTCTTTTTTTAAAAAGTAGTGACACTGGCAACATTTGAGTGGTTACCATGTGACAATAATTGTGTTAACAAGGTCAATTTCACTTAATGCTCAGAACAACCCTTTGAAATTGATTGTATTAGTAACCTGGAGATGGACTTCAACTCCAAAAAAGTGGTACTTCTAATACAAAAAAAAAATTTAATCTCATAAGATTATAGATAAAGTCTCTATCAATTTCTCTGCCAGTAGGCTTGACTCTACATAAAACATCCTAGAAAAATTAAAATGTATCACTTTTTTAAAAACCTTAAGGGAAAGCAATTAACTTTTCCCCCCTTAAGCAGGTTTTACTATCAGCAAATTCTTCTCTCTTGTCTTCGTCCTTTTTTATCCAATTCTAAAACTATTGCTTTTCTAACTTTTATGGAAAGTATAAAATACCCATTAACATAGTCCATGAGATAAATTGTCATACACATGAAGACAATTTTTAAATACTGATGCCGAGAGTGTTGATTGTGATAATTTGACAAACTGCCTTCATTTAAGCTAGTGGCAAAAATAGCTCACTAATGAGAGGTCGGAGAATGTAAATCCTGGTGAAGAGTTATACATACTTTTAACTGGTTTCAGTAATGAAAATGGAGAGTAATGAAATGGCATATGATTCTACTAATAAATGACCTGAAGGGAGGGCAGAGGTGGAAGGCTAAGGGAGAGGCTTAAGTCCACAGGACAATGTGGGGACTAGAGATATAAAAATCCATGGTGTAGGATGTCCCACACAGCACAAGTCCAGTCTCCTTTCTTGTCTCTCCCCATCTCAGATTTGTTGTTTTGTTGGATTTTTGTTTTGTTTTTTCTATTTGACTGTTTTGGGGAACAAATACTATCCAAGCCTCTGTTGTTCCATCCTATCCCTTTCCTTTCTTGTTTCAGAGTTTCTGAAAAGAAACTAGTTTCTAAAGACGGGCATGAACAGTAGGTAAGGAAAATTGTGGTTGCAAGAAACAAGTTAATTTTTTGTTTTATTGTATGAGGCTATATCCAAACCAACCAGTTCCTTTAATATTATTAATCAAAACGCATTCTGGTTCAGTAATGAGAAAGTGTTGCTAATAAGCATTGCTTTATTTATAACTAAAATGTAGTATCTTTAAAAATTTCCTTTATATGTTTTACCTAAAGTGAAGATTAAGTAATATTATGTATAAATACACACACATATATCTGTTAATATTTTACTGATATAGTTTACAATAAATACTTTATTGATAATTAAATCATAGTTTTCTTATGAAACTAAAAATAAGAGGAAAATGATAAAAAATAAAAACCGAAAATGAGACAACATTTGCAAATGATCCCTGTGCCAAAATGGGGAAAGGACTCCACAATTTTAAAGTATGAAGGAATCAACACAAAATAAGAGACTATTCAATGTCAAAATCGAAATGCTATAACAATAAAATTGTATCTGGGTAATATTTTACAGAGTTGCTTTAAATATCTACAACAAAAAAAATGCAAATGATTGACCTACGTATTAAACATAACTTGGGAGAATAAAATAAGTCAAAAGAAAATGGCAGGATGGAATTATTAAAACTGAAGTTAATGAAATAGAAGAAAAAAAAAACAGTTGAATAAAAAATGTGAAAATCTGACCCCATAAAAACCTAGCAATTCATCCATAAACCCCTAGCAATTCTACTTTAGGTAAGGAAAAAGAAATACATACTAACAAGATTAAGAAATTAAATATTACCTTCACCATAGAAGATATCAAAAGTGCCACCTAAACAATAAAATTTAAAATCCAAAAAGAATATTTTTTCAGAATACAAATTCCTAAAATTGACAAAAGAAGATGTAAGTATCATAAATTATAGAATTTAGCAAATACTCACTAGTGAAAACCAGAGAACCATCACTGACTTTTAATGGAGCAGGGGTCTTAAAAGCCACTTCTCATTTTGGGAGACCAAGAGGTTTCTAAAGATGGTTGTTATGTTGTTAGAAGGTCTGCCATTCTTCTTATTGTCTTTGGGTTGACACTGCTTCCTCAAAAGATTCACTTCAGAAGCATAACATTTTCAGAAGTGTTTATCTGATCCCACACAAAACCGCATTTTACTGAGTAAGAGTAGTTGCAGGATTTTGTTTCTCTGTTATCATACGTCTAGCTAAGTCCATTATCAGCAAGTCCTACTAGAAATTCAATACCCTGGTCAAGATTACTTGAGACATTTTTTCACGTCAATCAAGCAAGCAGTAAGTTTTAATAAGTACACACAGGGTGTGCAGCCTTTATCCTGCCTTTTTCTTAGCTCTACATCTTGTCCTGTAAACAGTTTCTTATCATCTGCTATGAAGAGACCTGCTATCAAGTTCCTTCCTCATAGATTTCACATTTCTGTTGCAGGAGTAAATCCCTGTATACAAATATAAAACAAAATTATTCTGTATGTTTTCACTTTTCAACAAGCCATAGTTAGTGTTACAGGCAAGAAGTAGCTTATGTATCTGATTTTTGGCTGTAGCCACTGTCCCAAGTTGTCTTTCCAAGCTGCTGTTCCTAGAACCTAGTTAAGTTGAACAGATGTGGATAAAAAGCCCAGGACTTAACACAGAGTTGCTAGGAACAGCCAAGGAAAAATAACAATAATTTAAAACGTATTATGCATGTTTCTTACGTATATAAGAAATTCTTCTGGTATCCCATGTAGTATTTTTGATTGGCTACTCTCTAACTACATAGGTTTTAAATACAAGCTGATTTCCCAATGTGAGAAGATAAAAGAGGTTCTGTGAGATCTCTCTACCTTTAAGTTTACAGTGACAAATAAATGACATTTAGACAGGATGGGTAAAATTTACAATCTACCAGCATTTTGCCAAAGAGAAGATAAAACACTCTGCCACTTAGGCTGAGATAACCATTCATCCTTATCTTTATGTGTATAGTAAAATTCTGCCATGTTTAAGAATTCTTTATAAGGTACAAAACAAAATTTCTGAAAGACCCTTAGACGGGACAGGATACATTTCATCGTGAACCAAATGATACCTAAACATGTTTTTTTTTTCTTCATTCCAAATGAAATAAATGTCATTTCGGAAAAAAAGATTTTGGAATAAATCTTGAGAGACAGTGTGGATTTAACTTAATACTGATTAAATTTTAAATATTCCCTTAACTGATTTAAAAAAAAAAGGTAAAGTGTTATTTTTCTCCTTTCCACAACCATGGACTGCTGTCCCAAATGCTGTCCCATTTGGTGGCATATGGATTAGACACATGAATTTTTAAAAAATAAAATTATAGTAAGATTATAATACAATTTACATTTGTAACTTTTCCCATTATTATCCTGTGCATAGTTATATACAGCAAAGAAAAAAACAAATCAAATGCATATGATCAACTTAGGAATGCTTGTTCATGAGAGGACATTCATCTACCTCTTATGTTTTCTTTTTATTTGTTGGGGCGTTGGTGGAAATACCATTCAATATGAAGAGTAATAGAAGTAGTTCAAATCCAAAGGATAATTTATAAGATGTTTCTGAAGTGCAGAAGCCTTCTAGTGGAGGCTCAATTCTCTCAACTAACACCCTTCACTATTATAAAAACTCTAAAGTTTACAGCGTTTTGTTTTTAATGTCAAAAATCACCCTTCCATGGTTTTTAAAGCAAGTGTTTCATGTGATGGCAGAGAATATTTAATTTATAAAGGCCATATGAGTTTTAGTTATTTATATTGCATTTGTGCATGTCTTAAGAAATACAAGGTACACATAATCAAGTTCAAACACTTTCAAGTGCTTTTCTTTATGACCTCATAAAGAACATGAACAAGCTATAAATTTAAAGCACTAGTTAACAAACACTACAAATAAAACAATGAAGGTTAGATTATAAATGAGTCATTATACATGCTAGAAAAGTAAGAGAAAGGGTTTTGTATTAGGTCCTTCGCTATCAGAAATTTTCCTGTCTATCTGAAGCCAAAATAATGAGATATGTTTGATTTTTATCATAAAATGGGGATGACTTTGTTTTCAACTTTATTTTAATTGTTATTCCTTGTATATATACCTTGTAAAGAATATTAGTTATATTTCACACAGAATAATAAGTGGATAAAATGTAGTCACACATACCAACCATCTAGGCAAATTGACTATTTTAACCAGTTTTAAAAAAAAGTGCCATATATTTCCATTTTAAAGTAGAATCATATAAGCCTTTTAACTCTTGCCACTTTTCATTATCTTAACTTGGGATAGGAAATCATCTTTAACATCCACAATCACATGATTCATTGATGACTGTTGAATTAATTGAGGATTTTGAGCCGAGTATTGGACCCTGGAAACAGTGTCAAGAACAACAGCAAAAGCAACCAGGTACGACTGTGTAAAAGATGTTACTAGTATCTCAGCCAGACCCTCTTTACCTGTAGGGACACTTGTCCCTCATCTGCTATACATATTTGCAGTATAAGACTCACCTTTGCTCCCCTCCTCAGGAGATTTGTCCTCCACCAAACAGGAGAAGTTTCATGCTTTTTTCCTGACACCTCAGTCAATGAACTCTTAGTACAAAAGGTGAACTAACATTCTGGTGTTATTTTGCCTCCAATATTCTTTCCATGGGATCATATTAAAGCTTGTCTCCAGCTGAGATTAGGTTCTTATTGAATTTTTTTCTTCTGCCCTTTCTTGCTTCCTTCATTCCCTTTCTCCTGACAGCTCACCATATTCTAGTTTATGATGTTTCCCATGGTGGTATGAATTAACAATCATGAAACCACTATACATATAAACTAGAGCTAAACAATTAGATAAATTAATAGCAGGTGGTAAGAGCCAAGGTCTCACTGTTTGAGAGGTTACATATAAGCAAAGGGAAAAGTCTAGAAAGACCTATGTGCTAATGGGTTAGACTTGGAAACATCATTATGGATTCCTGTTTAGGTTAATATGATTACAATGATTACATATTGAAACATTCATAGATACGTATATACTTGCAGGCTAGTATGCATACAAATATATTCCCTTGTCTTGTCAGTTGAGGGGACCTAGAAGCAGCAAAACATCAGTAGCAACAAACACAGTAGCAACAAACACATCTGGAACCCAGATCTTGGGGTTTTTCTGTTTGTTTGCTTTTGCTTTGTTTTTCCAGATGTTTTTTTTTTTTTTTTTTTTTTTTTTTTTAAATACTATTTCCCAAGAGAAGGAAGCTGGGTTACTGGAGAAATGGCTGATCCTACTACTGTGGCAAAAAATAACCAAGATGAGCATGAACATCTGTTAGTACCATTTGTAAGGAAGCACTCAAACATACATATATACACGTGTGCATATATTCACATGGACACACACACACAAATAATTAGAGCATGTCAAAGGAGCACAAAAGCCATCTGAAAGAGCTAACAGTAGCCAAAGCTGGAACAATCTGAGTAATAAAATTAAGTAGTATTGGATTATAACCCAAAGTATAAGATTCATGAGACCATACTGATATAATGAAATGACTGAATAAATTAATAAATTGGGGAGAAGAGAAAAAACTCCCATGTAAAAGAATTCCAAATAGTTTTATGTAGATATCACACCCTCAAACAGTGGAACTTAACTCGCCACTCCTTAAGTAGACAGCATACGGACTTCTTTCTGAAGAGTACAGTATGGAAAGGGGGAGAAAATAACTTACAGTAGAGAATCCGAACAAACACTACCACATCCAGGTGATGAAGATCAACATTGACAGTGATAAGTCTTGTTGACAGTATATACCCTTGATAAGCTAGGACAGGCACTTTATCTCTGTGGTATTTCTCTCCAAAATTCATATCCCTAGGCTAATTATAAGAATAACAGACAACTCCAATAGGGGGACAGTCTACAGAGTACCTGACCAATAGTCTTCAGCACTGTCAAGGTCATCAAAAACAAGAAAACTCTGAGAAATGGTCACAACCAAAAGAAGCCCAAGGATACATGACAACTAAATATAATGTTATAACCTAAATGGGATTTTAGAAGAGGTGAAGAACATCAGGTAAAAGTAAGCGAATCTGAATAAATAATGGACTTTATTAATATGCATCAATGTTGACTAATTGACAAATCTTCACACTTTTTATGTAAATCTTTATACTTTCATGTAAATCAAAAACTATTCTAAAATAAAAAGTTAAATAAAAAATAATACTTTGAAGGTAATCAACATTGCCATATACAAACATACACATATATAAACACACACACACACACACACACACACACACACACACACACACACACACACACATACACACACATAGTTGATCCCTGAACAATGCAGAGGTTGGAGCACCAACGCCCTGCATAGTTGAATATCTGCATATAGCTTTTGAGTCCCCAAAAACCTTACTAATAGCCTATTGTTGACCAGAAGCCTTATTGATTACATAAGCAGTTAACACATATTCTAATGTTGTATGTATTATACATTGTATTTCTTTAATAAAATAAGCTAGAGAAGAGAAAATGTTATTAAGAAAATCATCAGGAAGATAAATACATTTATAGTTCTATACTATTAAAAAATCCACATATAAGTGGATATATACACATGTATATATATCCCACTTTTTTTGAGGTTTTAAGTACTCTAAAAGCAAATTAGTATCACAAAACAAGGAACATGACTGTATCTGAACAGAACGTTCACTTTCTTCGTTTTTCTTTGGTAATTATTTTGCTTCTGATCATCTTTATTTCAAAGTAGTCTGCATTGTTTTTGGTGTTTTATAATGTATATTCATTTTTTAAAAATTTTTAACGTTTATTTACTTTTGAAAGACAGAGTATGAGTGGGGGAGGGGCAGAGAGAGAGGGAGACACAGAATCTGACGCAGGCTCTAGGCTCTGAACTATCAGCACAGAGTCTGACACAGAGCCCAAACTCAGGAACCGTGAGATCATGACCTGAGCCAAAGTCAGAGGTCCAACCAACTGAACCATCCAGGCACCCAACATACACTTAAATTTTTATAATAGTTTACCTATTGTTTTGTAATGCAAACTGTTTTGTTTCCTACAATCTTAATGTTTTTGGACTTGTGAACACGAGAACTAATAAAATTATTCTAGGAGAGTATAAGTATACATACAAAAGGATTTCTTTTGAAAACAAAACCAGAAACCAGAACACTTTTAAGTCTCTTCAGCTCTAGGCTGAGATTTCGAGAACTTTCAGGCCTCCTCTTCCTTCCCATCTCTGATTCTATAGGCTCTGCGCGTGGTCAGAAATTCCTACCACAACCATTGACTAGCTGTATTCACCATCTAGTCTGTTTACAGCACAAGCCTATATACACACCCAACATGTGCAACTTGTGTTCTAACCTGCTCCTCAGAAGAGAGAAATACTTGAATCTCAAAAGAAGCAATTAAAAACACCTGAATATGCTCGTTAAATTTACATGACACTTAAAAACATTCTTAAGACTAGTATTAGACCAGAATTGTATATAATAAACCTAGATTTGGGGCTTGAAGCCCATTTTAGACTTAACATCTATAACACTAACATGTTCTTACCATGTACGTGTGTGTGCATGCTGTATATTTGTATATAATTTAATGTTGCTTAAATAGCATATATCTACATCTATATATAACCTATATAAGTAAATGCCACATCTAACAGAAAAACGTATTAAAAGGAAAATTTCATTTTTCCTTAATAACTATAATCTAAGTGGATTCTAGTTACTATTGCTTATTACTAAGGAAAACATACATTTCATAGGAATGTCTACATTTCACTAATTTTACATGTCATGCCACAGTGTCATATGAATAGCACATTAATATGTTTACATTTTTCTAGAGAAATAATTTGTCTATAAAAAAAGGTATCATTTTTTTCGAACCTGCCTCTGTGGTTTGGCTAAAAACTTACTGCAATGTACAATAAGATTCATTTGATCTTCATTGTTAAAAGTACACTTATTTCCAAATAATGCTAATGGTACTTATTTTAATTTATTATTTATATTACCCTCCTTTAACAGTTTAATTAATATGTGCCTTCCTTTAGTACATAAGTAAATAACTATGCAAATACACGCCTACACAAATGTTTCTATATGCGTGCATATGTACAGTATGTTTGTACTAACATGCACAATTATAAAGTAAAGCATACATGTACAAATTTCACTTGATAAGCAATTTTGTTTTCATTAAATTATGCACAAACTCTATTTTTTAATTCATCAAAACCATACCAAAACATGACAGAAGAGTAACATAGTAACCTGTATGTATTCTACATATGCCTTCATTTTTATTTGCAAATATTAATCATTGTAAACATTGAAATTTTTAATTTCAGGTAGTTGCAATACAAAGTGTATTAATCTTATATCCATATAACACATACATTTGTTTAGAAGCTGATGATAAGAAAAAGAGTGAGCGTATATAAAATAATGATGCTAAGTGAAATAAGCCATACAGAGAAAGACAGATACCATATGGTTTCACTCTTATGTGGATCCTGAGAAACTTAACAGGAACCCATGGGGGAGGGGGAGGAAAAAAGAAAAAAAAAAAAAGAGGTTAGAGTGGGAGAGAGCCAAAGCATAAGAGACTGTTAAAAACTGAGAACAAACTGAGGGTTGATGGGGGGTGGGAGGGAGGAGAGGGTGGGTGATGGGTATGAGGAGGGCACCTTTTGGGATGAGCACTGGGTGTTGTATGGAAACCAATTTGACAATAAATTTCATATAATAAAAAAATAAAAAAATAAATAAATAAAATAAATAAATAAAATAATGAAAAAAAAACTTTGTGTAATATATCTAATAAGTTAACTATTGAATTACCAAATGTAGTGCTCATATTCTATGTATGTCCAAGTATCTAGTCCTACTTACTTACTTACTTCCTTAAAAATAAATAAATAAGGAGTGCCTGGGTGGCTCCATGGATTAAGTATCTGACTCTTGATTTCAGCTCAGGTTATGATCAGGTGAGTTCCAGCCCCATGACAGGCTTCTCACTGACAATGCAGAACCTGCTTGGAATTCTCTCTCTCTCTCTCTCTCTCTCTCTCTCTCTCTCTCTGTGCCTCCCCTTCAAAATAAATACATAAACATCAAACAAATAAGTAAATGAAATAGCAATGAAAAATAAAAAAGTCCAGCAAGTTCTCTGGAACTCTCTTTCTTCCAAAAAGTTTATCTGGATATTAATTCTAATATTTGGTATGTATGATATGAGATTGGGATTTGAATCTTTAAAGTAAGTACTTTATTATATATTCATGTGATTACTCAAAGTCTATGATGTTCAAATACTTATTGCTGTCACTGCATTTAGCCATTGAGTCAAAAAACAAAACAAAACAAAAAACTTGGGGTCACATCATTTAAAATAGATGTAAATGATAAAACATAACTATGACTGTGATCAACACTAATATAGAAATTGTGTTATATATTCTCAAATCATACAGAAATTTTAAGAGCTAGGTGGAAGACATTAAATACCTTTTTATTTGTATTTAGTATTTGACAGATTCAGCATTCATGTTTACTATACTAAGATTAATAAAATTAATTTATGAAGAACATTACATACTTAGGACTTCTTTAACTATTTCTTCTTTTTTTAATTTCTTTTTAATATTTATTTACTTTTGAGAGACAGATTGTGGACAGGGGAGGGGCAGAAAGACAGGGAGATACAGAATCTGAAGCAGGCTTCAGCTCGAACTTGACATGCAGCTCAAACTCACCAACTATGAGATCATGACCTGAGCCCAAGTTGGGTACTTAACCAACTGAGCCACCCAGGCACCCTATTTAACTATTTCTAAAGCATAAGAAGACAATGTATAAACTTTACTACTGAAAAACTGAAGGTGATCCTATAAAGAGTCAAATCAAGGAAAACACATCAAGGGCTGGATATTTTCTTTTCTTTCTTGTGTTGGTATAGTCCGTAGGTACAAAAACAAATATGAAAACACATTACTGTGTTTCCAAAGTTACATTTAATTTTTGTAATTCTAATTCATGACCAAAGTCTTATCATGCTGAAGAGGATTGTTTTACCAAAACCGTCTGCATTTTTTTTCACATTTTTTTTCTATCTTCATAGTCCAAATGATAATACAGGCAGCAAACACAAAGGAGTTTTTAGAAGATTTAAAAACATGCATTTATACCTTCTAAATGTATAACACATGAAATGAAGTTAATATTATGCAATAGCACATACAGAATTTTCAAATAAAACACAAATTATGATTATAGCACATTTTCAGAAAACCTTAGAACTGTTAATCAAATTGTTTTTAAAAGAGAGAGGGAGACAGAGAAACTGAAGCAGCCTCTGCATTGTCAGTGCAAAGCCTGACATGGGGCAGGAACCCACAGATCATGAGCTGAGCCAAAGGTGGACACTCAACTGACTGAGCCACCCAGGTGCCCCTGTAATTCAAAATTTTCTCATGACATATTTACAAAGGTAAAAATAAAGAAGTGAAATTAATTTTAATATTTAAAATACATTTTTTATATAATCAACTTAAAAATTATTGATATATTTCACATTTTTTCACATGTACTGTTTTGAATCTATAGTGTATTTTGTTCATACATGCATCAGAATTTGTATTGGACAGCAAGGCACTATGATGCATCAGAGTACTACAGTTGCTGTACTAGGAAGTTCACATATACATCTGAAATTCTCTGATCTGGGAGAATACAGGCCTCTGTTCCTTTTCCTCATCTGCTACTTGCCTGCTTATTTAATACTTTGGATCATGCTTTCTATTTGGATGTCCGTGTTTCCAACAAACTAGGCACTTTCGTCCTTCCTAGCCTCAGATAGCCCTGAGGAACCGTCAATAACTCAGATCTAGTCTAATTTCCTTATTGACTCACATTTGATTCTGCATACTCTTCACAAGCAGTTCAGACGCCTAGATACAAACTTATTCCCTAAAGCCTAAGCACCACAGCTAAATTCTCCAAACATCAGAAATATTAAGCCACAGCAAACATTTTACTGTCTTTAAAATATGCCAAAGTGGGGCGCCTGGGTGGCTCAGTCAGTTAAGTGTCCGACTTCAGCTCAGGTCACGATCTCGCGGTCCGTGAGTTCGAGCCCCGCATCGGGCTCTGTGCTGACAGCTCAGAGCCTGGAACCTGTTTCAGATTCTGTGTCTCCCTCTCTTTCTGCCCCTCACCCGTTCATGCTCGGTCTCTGTCTCAAAAATAAATAAACGTTAAAAAAAAATTTTAAATATGCCAAAGGGAAGTTCTTTCTTACAATAAAAGCAAAAATTAGATGCCACAGAAAAATGAGTAGAAAAATTCTGAGTATCTGATCCTAAAAATAATTACTTATAATTGAAAACTGTCAATGTTGGAAGAAAGAATTCAGCTACCACATACTACAAAGGGAAGACAAAATCTGAACAATGAAATGTATATAATACATATAAAAGGCATATATTGCAAATACCTACCAACAGAGATTCCCTTTGTTAATTCTGCCTGGCTGAAATTTCCATTTATCCTACACACCAAAATATTGCCCTGTAATTAAAATTTCATTGTGCTGGTCTTAACTGTTACAGTGATTTCCAAATTTGTTTCTGTGCTACCAGGACATAAAATGTCATGACAGTCTGTTACAATCCTTTGAATATAATTTTCTATGTAAAAGGTTTTATTCACTGTAGCATTTCTTAAACATTACAGATAATCAAATGAGGTTAAAAAACATGCCCTTCCATTTGTCATTGTTTAGCTTTTGCAATACAAAAAGCGTGTTTAACCTTTTATTTCCTAGAGCAGAAACTATATAAAGGTATGTGAGTTGTGTAATAACTATACTGTGACTGAGCTCTTTATGCCTCCAGGAAAATACTCTGACATTCACTATTTAATGCTTTAAATTTGTGCTCTTCTAAAGGTCATAGACAAAAGAAAATTTCCACGGCACTAAGTATAGTAAATGTGGGGAAAAACTTTGTGATTTCTTAAATGACTCTTTTCAAAAAAAATTTATATTTCCTAGAAGAGTTGAACCATTAAGAGTGTGCATGATTTTTTAACATCATAATAATAATCTTCCAAGAAGAGTTGATCCATAAGCAATCTACGTGACATATAAACCTACAATCAAAATTTTAATTACAGAGAAAACATTAGGTATCTCTTGAAAATCTGTATAACTATTTCTGTGATCACAATACCAATTCCCAGATATAGCTGAAGTATTTAATGTATTTTCCATTATTAATCTGGTACTTTTTCACAAGGAAGAAAAAGCCAGTATGGCAGATAGTTTCTATTAGTATTTTCCAAAATCATTTTAACTTAGTAATTAAAATTTATTTTAAGCTTCCAAATAAATGAACCACTGACTGAGGGGGAAAAAAAGAGAAAAATATTTTCAGGTTTTTTATGAACATATGGTGATGATCCTTCAGGGAAAAACTCTATTAAGTGGTTGCACTTTTTTTTCCTCCAAAACAGGCTCTTCAGTGAACTATATGGCAAAATATTCCTTATTCTTATAATAAGGAGGATTTTCATATTATACTTATAATACAAAATATAAACCATACAACTTTTTTTTTTAATTTTAGCAATGATATTCACCTAGATAATTCAAATTGCACAGAATAATTTCTCCAGAAGAAATATATGTACATTGAAAGGCTCCATATTTGCCCATGAAAGAATGTAGCTCTCATGTTTTAAACCTAACCTCTTTCTATTCTCCTGTCTTCAAATACATATATAAACATAATATAGAATAAATAAGAGTGGTACCATTTTAATAGCATTATTATCCTCTTAGTATCACAGATGTCAAATTATGATGATATTTTTCTCTAGGGGTGCCTGAGTGCCTCAGTCAGTTAAGTGTCTAACTCTTGATTTTGTCTCAGGTCATGATCTCACCATTTGTGAGTTCAAACCCTGCATTGAGATCCCCACCGATAGTGCGGAACCTGCTTGGGACTCTCTCTCTCCCTCTCTCTCTCTGTCCCTCCCCCCCAAAAATAAATAAATAAATAAACTTTAAAAAATAACAAAAATAAAAGTTTTCTCTAAACCTTACCACTTATCAAAATTTTCATTATGACTAGTTGATTTTTCCAATAAATTCTCTAACAATTGTTTTGTTCTCCATCTTTCCATTAGCAGATAGTTGATAAACTCACCACTCCATTTTATTTCCCCTGCTCTACCTATCTACTCCAGTTAGTTTGTCCAAGTTACTCTTACTAAAATATGACTTTTCTTGTTAGTTCTCCAGACCCCAACCCCTAATTGTGAAATTCTTGATGGCATCCCAGTAGCCAAAATATATGGTGAGAGCTTTTTACACTGACCATAAAGATCATTCACACTGATTATCAACTGTGCTATATGTTTTGTTTTGCACCACTCCCTCCATCAATCTCTCCTGTAGCCTAGTCACCTCATTTTCCCGGAAACCTCTTCTGAATCTCTGTTCTCACCACTTCTGTCCTCTTACTCCTTCTGCTGGGAGTGCCATTCTACTCATTTCCAAGTATCTAGTTTCAGTTTTCCCTTAGTTTCTTTCAAGTCCCTATATGACACTACCTGTGACACTACTCCTCTTTTGCACAGTTTATACACTACCATTTTTCATATTTTAAAAATGTAGAACCTTATATCTTCTACCTGGGTTTAAAGCTCCTTGAAACAAGAAACATCTCATTCATTTCTCAAGCCCTGGGATTCTAGTATAAAATACTAGAAGCCAAGTAACATTTAATAACCAAATGCAATATCTTGGTATCATTGGCAATATCATTTAAAAACTATTTACATATGAAGTTGAAAAAAAAACTGCAGCTTTCTGGATAATAATCTCCTTAGTTCTATTAATAATAACCACTGCTAGTAGCTTTCATTCCTTCCCCAAACCAACAAAAACTCACCAACTCACCTGTGGTTTCTTGTTCACCTTTCCTATAATAATATCAGAAGTTCTGGAGGCAAATAGAATCCTAAATCCAAATATGCCTTTATGCAGTGTTATACGAAATAATCCACTCAACGCTAATTTTGCAGAATATAAAAGTATTATATTGCCAAAATATGCCATTCAATTTAAAATTTTTTTAATGTTTATTTATTATTTTTCAGAGGGGGTGGAGGGGCAGAGAGAGAGGGAGACACAGAATCTAAAACGGGCTCCAGGCTCTGAGATGTCAGCACAGAGCCCAATGCAGGGCTTAGACTCAGGAGCCATGAGATCATGATCTGAGCCAAAGTTGGATGCTTAACCGACTGAGCTACCCAGGTGCCCCCAAAATACACCCTGTATTCTAAAATGCATTTGCAACACATTTAACTGACAGAGTTCTAAGCGGTGTTCAGCATCATTAGTCATTAAGAAAATTCCAGTTAAATCATAACAAGATGCCAAATACACACTCATCACATTGGCTAAATTTTAAAAGTCTCAAAGCAACAAATGTTGATGGAGATGTAGAGCAATGGGGGCTCTTCTACCACGTCTGTGAAGGTTTAATTTGGGCAAGCAATTCATCATTGTCGAGTAATGTTAGCTAAATGTATAGCCTATAACACAGCACTTCCACTTGTAAGTATAACCCAAAGAAATGTGTGCATTTCTACATCAAGATGCTTGTATGAAAATGATAATTGCATTATGATAAAAAAATAGCCCAAATTCAAAGCAAATAAAATATAAATCTGCAGTAAACCGCACAAGTAAGTTATACTTCATCCGTTCAACGAAATATTGTATGACAATGACTGAAATAAAGCAATAAGTAACAAACAGTTGAAGCTCAAAATGTAATGTTTAATGAAAGAAGAATAAAATAATAGAATAAAAAATAAAGAAATGAAAGAACAAGAAGATGGATGGATGGAAGGAAGGAAGGGAAGAAAATGTTTTAGTTTTTGAAAATGCAAATGGCCACATTCTTACTGTGGCCTTCTTTGGTGCATGCATGTGAAGAAAGAGATCTCTACATAGTTCAGTTTTTTAAAATTTTAAAAAATATATATTATTATATAAACACAGAAAGAAGGTAAATTATAAAGAAAAGCAGGAAAGTTATAACTTAAAAAGTCAGGCCACTCAAACTACAAGTTTGCTACATCATGCTATGCTAGCGTTTGTTATTGTGCACTTTTTTACGTGTGTGTAATATTTCTCAATAAAAAGAATTAAACATTCGTGTTATTTCCAAAAGAAAAAAAAAGTCAAAAATAAGGGGCAAAATGCCAGACTATATTCAGACTTCTCTAGGACAGAGCTCAATGCAAAAAAGAGTGGAGATACTTTCAGAGTTCGGAAAAATAAAATGAACCTAATCATTATAGTTTCTACATTTATAAAAAAAATAGATACGTCTAAGACAAAACTAACACAACACTGGGGGTGCCTGAGTAGCTCAATTGATTGAGCATCCCACTTATAATTTCAGCTCAAGTCATGATCTCACAGTCATGAGATCAAGCCCCATGTCAGGTTCTGTGCTGAGTGTAAAACCTGCTTAAGATTCTCTCTCTCGCCCTCTGCCCCGCTCCCCTGCACACTCTCTGTCTCCAGCTTAATCAATCAGTCAATAAATCAATAAATCTACCTATCTATCTATCTATCTATCTATCTATCTATCTATCTATCTACCTATCTCACAAACCATGAGATCATGACCTGAGCCAAGACCAAGAGTCGATGCTTAACCGACTGAGCCACTCAGGTATCCCAATATAAGAACATGATTTGATAATGAATTAACAAAAGATCAAATTGACTGAAAAGGAGTGGTAACAAAATTTAAAAAACGCAAATGGAAACTAAAGCCTGAGGGAACTCCTGACACAGATAAAACTGCATACTTCATTCCCTTATCCAGATATGTTAAGCAACACTGCAGTAATACAAGCTACAATATCTCAATGGCTTAGCACAACAAATAGTGTTTAATTCTCCCATACCATATGTACAGATACAGGTCAGTAGTGGGGCCCTGTTCATGGTAGTCCCTCAGGGAACCAGACTGAGGAAAGTCTTCATCTCAGTGGAAACTTCTACTCTCGTGGTAGCAGTAAAAATGGAACCTAGCAAATCATACAGGGTTTTACAATTTCCACTTACATATTTTTGGCCAGAGGGGTCAGAAGTCTATATTAAATTTGAAAGGGAATTTCTATGAACCAAATTGTGTCCTTCCAAATTCATACAATTGAAATCCCAACCCCAAATGTGATGTATTTGGAGCTATGGCTTTTAGGAGGTAATTAAAATTAATGAGGTCATAGGGTGGGGATTAATGGCCGTATCAAAAGAGGAGGAGAAAGACTGAGGGATCACATGCATGCACCTAGAAAAGGTGATGTGATGACGTAATGAGAAGACAGCTGTCCACAAACCAGGAACAATCCTGACCAAGAACCCCACAATGTTGGCACTCTGATCTCAGACTTCCATCCTCCAGAACTGTGAGAAAATAAATTTCTCCTGTTTAAGCCACAAGACTGTGATATATTTTTATGGCAGATTGAGCAGACTAAGACAGGGATAGAATACAAATTCTACCATATGCTTGTAAAGCAGAGAGCCAGAAATATTTATGAACAGCACTAATGTATACCATAATTATAAATATTTAAAATGTAAAATTAAAAATATGAATAACAAAATTTGGCAGAACAACAAGGAGATGGAAGTAAAGCCAAAGTTTGTTGTTAATTTGCTCATTTTTCATGGTAGAAAAACAGTAGATACTATAAAATTAGAAAAAGTTTAGTTAAAACAAAAACAGAACTCTGAAACTATTATTTTTTTCATAATCTTATTTAGCAGAATTCAGTTAGGGTATAATATCTCTTGTAAAGGATATAATTTTAACTTCAATAATTCTTTAGTTTCATTTTTTCTTATAAAAGTATAAAATTTAATATTTATTTTTACAAATTAGCATGTTTTATGTAATTTCATTTTTGTGTATTATTTCTATTTTTCTCTCTCAATGTTTCATTAATTTCCTGTAAGTATATATCACTTTGAATGCCTCAAAATGATTTTTAACATATTACCACAAAAATCAAGAATAGATTAAAAGGCATTAAATGTGGGGCGCCTGGGTGGCGCAGTCGGTTAAGCGTCCGACTTCAGCCAGGTCACAATCTCGCGGTCCGTGAGTTCGAGCCCCGCGTCAGGTTCTGGGCTGATGGCTCAGAGCCTGGAGCCTGTTTCCAATTCTGTGTCTCCCTCTCTCTCTGCCCCTCCCCCGTTCATGCTCTGTCTCTCTCTCTCCCAAAAATAAATAAACGTTGAAAAAAAAAATTAAAAAAAAAAAGGCATTAAATGTGTTAAATTAAAATATCACTAATATAACAAGAAATATATTACAAAGTGTTAAATATATTAAATTAAAATATCACTAAAACAAAGTGTAACCATATATTTTATATTTTTGATTACTTTAAGAAATATGCTCCTTTAAATTCTTTAAGGAAGCTCACCTATCCTGTACCTTATATATTGTAAGGGCTAGATCTCAAATTACCCATGACTTCTCAGACTTGATGTACTTTTACTGACTTTTTTTCTAATTGTTGTAGGAGTCCCAATCTTTCTCTAAATTGTAAGACAAATGAAAAAAAAATGTAGTGCTGTAACAGTTGATGATATGCAACACTTTTCTGTATCTATCTATCTATCTATCTAGATAGATAGATTTTTAATCATGCACTGCTATAAACATGAGTTAATTTCATCTTCCCATCTATTGTCTGCTGTCTGGTAATGGTTTTACTTATTGGTAAATTCTGTACACATGGTAGGTAAAGATAAAGGCCTGAGATCACAAATGAATGTCTTTGTTTTAATCTCCTTGTAGTTTTTTATCATAATTAATTTTGATTACCAAATGCATTTCCCAATATTTCTCTGTATTACCAGAAGCACAAGAGCCATTTTGGTAATTTTAGGACCAGCTGCTATAAGTAGTTGCACAAATGTTCTATTTATATATATAAAAAAATACACATAGAATGATTAAGGCAAAATAAAGGAAGAATTCACTGGGTGATTCTAAGCACTGGCCCAACAACAATGTTTTCAAGAAAATCATCTTCAAGAACAGACACCTTAATGCAAAATTCATTAAGAAGTTCTTCAAGCTCAATCACATTTAAAATATCAAGTCTGAGATTTTACCTTCCTATTTGCTGCAGTTTTAGCAATCAGTGAAGACTATCACATCCTTAATAAGTTTTTCTTCAAAAAGGAGATCTTAAATGTTAAGTTAGAAGAACAATAAAAGTTAAAATTAAATGTCTATTTGAAGAGATTGATACAGGGACACGGTTTTAAATTATCTTCTGTCCATAGGAGACACCATATTTATATATCTACCTTTTGTCAGTTTTGATAATGCAATATTTAAATTTATGCAGCATGTTATTTGGATGATCTGAATTAGATCATGTATCTATGTGTCCTGGAAAACTGTCATACATTGGTACAACTTTGACTTTTTATTTTGAAATAGGATATACTTGTTTAGGAAAAAGATTGTTTTGTTTTAAGTAGCCTATATGGAGTTGCATGAATAACATTACATTTATATATTAACTTTTTTTGGTCCTCACTATTGTCATTTATATCATCAATTTATCTGTTCTCATTTTCTATAATTTTGAGCATAAATTTGTATTAACATTACAAAGTGATGGATATTTTCCAACTACATGGCAATAATTAAAATATCTTTTGTTATTATCCTTTTTTGTGTAGGTATGAGCATACCAACAAAAATTATTTCAGTACTGTAAGCCATACTTCAATGAAAATATGCTGACACAGTAATTTATAGTTTCAGAAGCAATATAATGTTTGAAAAGCATTTTCTTAAAAATCATAATTGACGGTAATAATACCTCTCTAAAGAAAATACTAATCAAACTTACTTTTAAAATTTAAGAATAAATATATAACTAGAATTCAAAAAGCTTCAGAAATTTCTCAGTAAATTTTTTCCAAAATGTTCCTTCTCCCATACACATTCTTACACCCCATCACAAAGTACCGTATGTAATTTTATAGACCCTATTGTTCTGTCCCAATCACTAACCCTTCTTAGAGCATTCATATATATATATTATATAATATTATAATAATATATGTAATAATATAATATATACATATATATTAATATATTATATATAATATATATAATATTATATATAATAACTGCTGTGTGTGTATATGTATTTTCTCCCCAATTCTAAGAGCCATTACAATAAAAACTATAATGATAAGGGCCACTATCTTCTGGTGATTGCATGTATGTCTACTTACATACTTTATAAGTGCTTAATAAATAATTATTAAGAAACCCTTTCTACATTCTCATAGTGAAACAGCAAGACTGCTATTCTACGAAGCCGGTGTTCATTCAAAGCAATGAGCTATTTCTTTTTGGATCTTGGAACTCTCTCGTCCTGCCTGCAAACAAATACAATGTAGAAACGCACATTATGTTGGAAAGTCATGTAAAATACGTGAATGATGTGTTTAAAGTCTCCTGGTTTAAAAAATGCAAAGGATATAAATCTCTTGCTACCATGCATAGTTTTGGAGTAGAATAGGTTGAGGTGGGGGGAAAAAACCCATGTATCTAAATTCAAGAAACATAAACATGGTAGGGGCAAAGAAAATAACCCACAGAAAGATGAAGCTCTGATAGTAAATTGTTTGATAACTTAAATTTTAGTTATTATTGCTTATTATTATTTTACTTATTTGTGGTAATAACAACTTAAGTATACCTTAAGTTTGGTAAGTATATGGATTTTACATAGAAAATGCTCTCCAAATGAGTGTAAATTTCTAGGTGCAGCTTCAGTTCAGCAAAAAGACTTCTTCACCTTTGCTGACATATTGTTTCACCTCTCTCTAAACCCTACTCCCTGGCCCAGAGATCAATTTGGGCCATTAAAAAAAAAGTCCATTCAGCTTCAGGAATTATAATAAAATCACTCTTTACAGTCTTATTCTCAGTGGCATGTTGATCTCCATTCCCATGAGTATTTGCCGCCCAGTCAAACGGGAGACCGAGTAGAAACAAAGGCCAGACACCAGAACCAAGCTTGTGTCTGCTTGCCTACTGTTCAAATTTCACAAGGTTTGCCCTAAGTGTTTGTGTTCTTAGGTGCTAGTGGATTTGTTCAGTTGCATTTATTCTATTCTTAGCCATCTATAAGTTGGAATATACATGATCAACTTTCATTTGCCTTAAGTTAAAGATGCTCTAAGAACCCGAAAGTTTTCAAAAATCTTTTTAAAACTTGGACTTTTCAGGGGACTGAAAACACAAAGACAATTTCCAACATGTAACATGGAAAGTGCCATTAAAATCTGGTCACCGAAGGACAAAAAGATCTTAAACAACCTAGCATGATGGAAAGTAACGACGCATTTCACTCTTTAATATTGTTGTGAAATAACACTGTTTTGGAAGGTCAGCCATGACCTGTTCCTAGCAGCAAAATTGCCTTATGATTGATTTAACTACATTTACAGCACTCCATTCAAGAGGGTGAGTTAGTGTGCAGTTTTGCCCAATGCTATGGTCTCATCCCACCGTGGAACCTGCAGTGTGGCTCTTCACCAGCTTTCCGGTCTTTTAACGTTTATTTATTTTTGGGACAGAGAGAGACAGAGCATGAACGGGGGAGGGGCAGAGAGAGAGGGAGACACAGAATCGGAAACAGGCTCCAGGCTCCGAGCCATCAGCCCAGAGCCTGACGCGGGAATCGAATCCAAGGACCGCGAGATCGTGACCTGGCTGAAGTCGGACGCTTAACCGACTGCTCCACCCAGGCGCCCCCTTTCCGGTCTTTTAAAAATGATGTTTCAGTCTGTGTGCCTCAGTTTTGGTTGATTCTCTACCTCCCACTCCGTCCTAGCTTGATCCTAACACGTGACCAACTCTCACAAGGTACTGCTGTGCAATACTGGTTTCAGTTGTGCCCCAAGTTAAACCTTATCTGAAAGGAATCTTACATAAGCATACGTCACGGAAGCATAAAAAATAGACTTTTAGTAAGGTCTCAGGATAATTTAGAAAACTCCCTCAGGTTACAAGGATTGATCAAAATGGTTAATGCCTGCCCATAATAAATGTTCAATATAAGATAAATTGTAAGATGTATAATAAAGAAAATTAAAAAAAAAAAAAAACTATTTTAGCCAGGGATAGTCAGAATTGAAATATTTCCTTCTTGCTATCTTCTTTACATGTACATGGTTTTGTTTTTGTTGAATACACTTTTTACATGTCAGTTAAAAAGGAGAGTAGTCGACGAGGCAGTTAATCTATTCTTCCTGTGTTTGGCTGCAGCTTTCAGCAAATGGTTGTTTGAAACGGTATGACCTCAATCTTTATTACCCACTCAGATAATCGTACAGTCTCTGTTTTAGAAATGCTACTATAAGTGATGATGTAATGGGAGACTGTTAAATATTAATGTGGGAAGACAAGAGGAATATAATCAGAAACTCATAGTTTCTCACTAAAATTGACTGAAATATATATATTAATATAAAATGATACTCCAGGATAATTTGTTACAGTGCTCCCCCATCACTGCACTGCTCCAAGTTTTTAAATTAATGTACTTATCATAAATAAATGCTGAAATTATTTGTTGCAACTGACCCTATCAATAAAAGATATCAAGCCATCTTTAAATTATTTAAGAAGAATTAATATTTACCATGAGTGTTCAGGTGGTGAAGCAGCCATATCCTATAAGTTAAAATTGCATTTTTCTTGAACAAAACAATTGTCTAAACTTTACCATGACATTTCCTGCACAGCTTTCAAATAAATTACACAAAGTACATTTTTTGTTCTTTTCATAAACTGCTGACCTATTAGACTCAAGAAAATATTTCTTAAAATTCTCTCTTAGATACTGAAAATAGGGATAAGCTTAAAGTGAAAATGTCACCAAATAAGTGGTTGAACTTTGACAACACATATAATATTTGTCAAAGGAACAAAAGCATATGAAATAGTTTGGAAAAGAAAAAGCATTAGGTGAGAAATCACATCATTAAATAAAAGAACAAAGTCATTTTACTGAGCATACAAAATTGTTGAAAAGAATGTATGGAGATTTTTTTTCTCCCTAGATTTTTAAAATATCTAACATTAATATTGAAAACATGCAACTGGTATAGTTTACCGTACCATTTTCTCACAGAGCTAGAGAAAATAATTAATACAATAACATTTTCTGAAATCAGTCAAACTAGACAAGTCCAGAGGCAGCATTTAGAAGTGAGAGTTTTCCTTGTTAGCAACTATGGGTGAAGGTAGGCAAAAGATGAATTTCAGTTTTGCATAACGGAAAATGAATTCCAAAGTTAATGCAACATAGACATTGCAGTCATTGCTAATGAGATATTAAATATCCTTTTGAGGAGATGGTATTTTAGGTCCACGAAGACAAGGCTGGTTAACAAAAACTAGTTGGTTAGAACCAACTAAATGCATAAATCTATCTTTAAAAACAAAAGTGATTATTATAAAAAAAAGTGTTTTTTAATCCAAACAACATTCAAAGAACACCATATCATCTGAATTTAAAGAGTGTAAGCTTGGGAGCAGAGAGACCCGAATTTGCATCTCAGTTCTGAAGGATAACTCAGTGTCACCTTAATGAATTTAAATAATTTCTCTGAGCCTTCCTGTCTTTACTTAAAAGAGGTATAATAATTATTGGAAAGAGCTTAGAATAGCTTTTCATATTTAAGAGCAATCAGTAAATGGTAGATAGTATCATCTTCATTTTTGAGGAAGTAAAACATGATTGTATTCTCTTATGTTTGGGTCATTTTTAATACTTAATGCAGGCGATCATAAATATATAAAATAGCATTATATCTGAATATTATATTGAATGCCTAACTTTATCATTTGAGTTTTTAAATGCTATAAAAACTTTATCTTCAAGTTAATAGAGAATAAAACACCCTTGCATACTAACACATTAATTATTTGTAATTCTGAGTTTAGGAGAAGACCAAAAGTCAATCTATCCAATCACTTAAATTCTTACTCATTTTGCTTTAAAACCTTGCCTCTTCTGTGTTGTGCACATCCACTGATCTAAGGCTTTGTAATTTTTTGCCTGGATCACCACAATTGTGTCCTAATTGTCTTCCTTTAACCAGTTCCCCTCCACTCTAGGCCAGCTTCCAAATAGCTAATGATGTTGCTAAAACAACTGTCATCATCAATCTCAGTCCCCTTTTTTGCAATACCCTTATTACAATTATAATATCTTCTTATAGCTCTTACTATAAATTGAATACATTATATAATTATAAATTAAAATTTATAAATTGAATTTGAGTGCCTCAAAATCAAGTCTGGATCTACGTTTCCCAGGACCCCTCGTTTCAGCCATTAATAAATACCCACCATTTTCTCGTTAGCCACAACCTTTAAGACTCAGTCCAAAAAGAACCTTCTCTCACTGTCTCCTCTTTCTTCAGAGGAAACCACATACCCTTCCTCTGTACTACTACGAAACTGTGTTCAAAATGCTCTATATTTCTTAAGGCACAAAACAGCGTATTTTTTCTATGTTTGTCTTCCTTACAGATCTTCTTTCACCAACTTTTTTCCTAACTGTTGCAAGATACCTAAGCTTCCTCTTAGTTATAGGACAACTGAAAAAATGTAGCATTATAACTATTGGTGTCCTGCAACACATTTCTATAATTTTTTAAAACATCATGCAATGCTTTAAACATGAGTTGATTTTATACACTCAACTCTATTGAAACAGCATGCTATATCCAGGCAGGGTGCTTTATGGTAATGGCGGTCGTTATTGGTAAATCCCACGCCCTCAATAGATAAATGGAAAAAAGCCTGAAATCACAAATAAATGTCTTTAATTTCTCTATTGATTTCTTATAATTAATTCCGATTGCCTAATGTGTTTTAATACATTTTAAATTTTAAAAAATTTCAGAATTTCTCCCTTATTGTAATAGGTAATCTTTATGAGGAGCTGTGTGCTATTTATTTTGTACCGTGTGTATTCATTTTGTTTACGTGTATGTTTTGAGAGAGAGGGAGAGGGACAGTGTGGGTGGTGGAGAGGCAAAGAGAAAGTGAGACAGAATCTCAAGCAGGCTCCGCACAGTCAGTGCAGAGCTCGTGAGATCATGACCTGAACCTAAATCAAGAGTTGGTCATCTAACCAGCTAAGCCACCCAGGAACTCCTCATTTTGTACAATGATATA
This sequence comes from Leopardus geoffroyi, assembly GCF_018350155.1. Lineage (NCBI taxonomy): Eukaryota > Metazoa > Chordata > Mammalia > Carnivora > Felidae > Leopardus > Leopardus geoffroyi. Next base: position 172,013,010 of record NC_059328.1, on the reverse strand, counting down.
TCATAATGTCTAGCATATAGTTAGAGACATTTGATAAATGCTTGTGGGAGGAAGGGAGGAAGAGAAAAAGAGACATATATTAATCTCTTGGGCCTACTTTATATTTAAAGCTATTTACTATGTCCACTTTTGCAGTCTCATTGTTATAATCAGTATCAGGCCTCTGTAATTCTGGCCAAACTGTATTTATCCCCAAATCATACATACATGTTAGCTATAAACCCTAATCATCAAACTGGTATTTGGGACACTTCAGTATAGATTATAAGCATGAATATGGGAGACTGGTTAGATTTGCTCTAATTATAATCTACTCTGCTCATTATTTCTACCACCTTCTTCTGGCATCTTACTATTTGATGTTACAGAGTATAAGAGAATGTAAGATTATATACAATATGGAGTGCATGGATTACAGAGGAAAAGATGTATTGAATATGGAGTATAAGGTGTTAGAGAATAGTTGAAAACTCTTAGAATTAGCCTTGGATTACATTACAGCCTCATCATACTAGTTTAGTGGCTTTGGGTAAATTATTCAATCTGTCTCAGTTCCCTTTACAAGTGTGATAGTAGCATTTAACACCAAAGGAGACTTCTGTGATGATAAAATAAATAAATAAATAATGTAAAGTACTTAGAACAATGCATGGCACATACTAAGTTTTCATCAAATATTAGCTGTTTTTTCATTATGTGGAAAGTATATGAATTTTGACTTTGGTAATCTTGCTATATATTCTCATGTTGTACTTTTCCACTTTTTCTGTGTGCTTTTCATCATCCCACCTTTGTACTTAGATTTTGTGTGTGCGTGTTTAGATTTTTAGAGCCAGTAGTAAATGAAAAGCAAAGTATAATCAAGCATCCATATGATTAAGAGATATTTTCATTCTTTATTCAGATGTTTTGGTATCTTGTAAATACTATCTCTGAGAGTGGACAAAGTTAAGTGTTAACACAAGACAGCTAATATAATTCAGACAATGACCAGATATATAGGAGATATGAATTTATACTTATACATTCATATCAATTGGCAAAATTATTGAGGAAGAAATGGTTGTTTAGAATAGAAGACATTCTAAATTCTGTAATTATCCCTTTTTTTGTTTACTCTGAAAATTTGAGTTTGATATTTTTGATGAATACTTCTTATTCTCTATTCATTGCAAATTTAACTCAATTTATTGCCTAAAAGTGCATTTTCTTTGAATGTATCATTCTGAATATTTTGAAATATTTATAATGTTTAGAGAAACTTGGTAAATAAGATGGCTGAAACAATGTTCATGGCACAATATTTATAACTAATTTGAATTATATATTTAAAGCTTCTGGAAATGACTCATTACAACTGAATTTCTTTTGAAATTTTCTCTCAGCTTATAAAATGTTTTGTTTTCATAAATTATTTAAATTTGTGTAGCACTGTGGACAGTTTTTAGTTCATCATAAACGTGCTACTGAGATGTTAAGTAGGTATAACAGTTGTCCTCTAGATTTGAGATAACGTATCAGAATAAAAGGGTTAATCCAATACTTTAAATTTGTATACATTTATTAGCACTTATCAGTAAAAGCTATCAACCTTTATAAAATGTTATTAAATATAACATACTTTAAATTACCTTATTAATTAAAGGTGATGAAATATTGATAAAGAGAAGAAATTTTATTGGAATTTAGATTATACCATAAAATTATCAGGGAAGATTTTAGTACTTCCAACTTCTGGGAGATATTATAGAGGGAATGCCTGCATTCATCATCTATTTTTGAGGCAGTACATAGGTTAGATAGACCCAAAGAAATAAATCCTCTGAGATTTATTTCAAGGAAGCCAAGTAAATTACCATTTGCAACAAAGGTCTTTTCTACTCTTAAACTTTGTGATTCTGAAAGTTTATAGTATACTCAATATAACAACAAAGAAAAGGATATAGACTTAATTTAATATTTTTAT